>NW_022681468.1:3364435-5994435 GCF_009764315.1 Trachypithecus francoisi | reverse complement strand
AGATCAACAAAATTTTTAAAAACCTTTAGCTAATGTAATCAAGAAAAACAAGAGACTGCTCAGATCACCAAAATCAGTAATGAAAGAGAGACATAACCTCTGACCCTAGAGAATTCATAACAAATTTTAAGGGAATACTGTGGACAATTTTACCCCAACAAATTAGGCAACTGAGTACATGGATAAACGTCTAGAAAAACACAAATCCCCAAAATTCACTCTAGAAGAAGTAGAAAATCTGAATATACTTAGAACAAGCCAAAAACCTGATACTTTTAAAAATCTCTCCACAGAGGAAAACCTGAGCCTAGAGAGCCTCACTAATGAATTCTAACAAATGTTTAAAGAATAAATAATGTCAGGCCAGGCGTGGTGGCTCACACCTGTAATCCCAGCACTTTGGGAGGCCGAGGCAGGCAGATCACGAGGTCAGGAGTTCGAGACCAGCCTGACCAACATGGTGAAACCCCATCTCTACTAAAAATATAAAAATTAGCTGGGCGTGGTGTCGCACACCTGTAATCCCATCTACTCAGGAGGATGAAGCAGGAGGATTGCTTGAACCTGGGAGGGGGTGGTTGCAGTGAGCCGAAATGGCGCCACTGCACTCCAGACTGGGCAACAGAGTGAGACTCCATCTCAAAAAGTTAAAAAAGAAGTTAAAAAGGAAGAATTAATGTCTCTCTTCCACAAATTCTTCCCAAAGATGGAGGACAAAGGGACACTTTTGTCCTTCTTTGAGGCCAGTATTACCTTGGTCCCAAAGCTAGACAAAGACATCACAAAGGCCGGGCGCGGTGGTTCAAGCCTGTAATCCCAGCACTTTGGGAGGCCGAGACGGGCGGATCACGAGGTCAGGAGATCGAGACCATCCTGGCTAACATGGTGAAACCCCGTCTCTACTAAAAAAATAAAAAAAAAAAAAATAGCCGAGCGAGGTGGTGGGCGCCTGTAGTCCCAGCTACTCAGGAGGCTGAGGCAGGAGAATGGCGTAAACTCGGGAGGCGGAGCTTGCAGTGAGCTGAGATCCGGCCACTGCACTCCAGCCTGGGCGACAGGGCGAGACTCCGTCTCAAAAAAAAAAAAAAGACATCACAAAAAAATAATATTACAAACCAATACCCTTCATGAATATAGAGGAAAAAACCCTCGATGAAATATCAAAGTGAATTCACTACTATATAAAAAGGATTACATATCATGACCAAATGAAATTTGTCTAAAAGATACAAGATTGGATTAACATCCATAAATCAATTCATGTAACGCACTGTGTTAAAACAATGAGGAGCAAAACCCACATGACCTTCTCAATAGACAGAGAAAAACTCATTTGACAAAATTCAACTTGCATTCACAATTAAAAAAGAAAAAAAAACCTCTCAGCAAACTTGAAATAGATAGGAACTTTATTAACCTGATAAACAGAGGCTATAAAAATCCTATACCTAACGTCAGACTTAGTGGTGACAGAATAAATGCTTTCTCCTTAACATGAGGAGCAAGGCAAGGATTTTCACTCTTGCCCCTTCTATTTAATGTTGCACTGGAGGTTTTAGACAGTTCAGTCAGATGTAATAAATAAAGACATCCAGATTGGAAAGGAGGAGGTAAAACTGTCTTTATCTAGATGACATGATCTTATATGGGGAAAATCCTACGGAATTCACAAAAACACTCTGATAATAAATAAATAAATTCCGCAAGGACACAAGATCAATATACAAAAATCAACTGCATTTCTTCATATTAGCAGTGAACAATCTGGAAATGAAATTAAGAAAGTGACTCCATTCAACAGCATCAAAAAGAATAAAATACTTAGAAATAAATTTAATAAAAGAAGCGTAAGGTTTGTACACCAAAAACCATAAAACATTGCCAAGGGGGGCCGGGCGCGGTGGCTCAAGCCTGTCATCCCAGCACTTTGGGAGGCCGAGACGGGCGGATCACGGGGTCAGGAGATCGAGACTATTTTGGCTAACATGGTGAAACCCCGTCTCTACTAAAAAATACAAAAAAAAAAAAAAACTAGCCGGGCGAGGTGGCGGGCGCCTGTAGTTCCAGCTACTTGGGAGGCTGAGGCAGGAGAATGGCATAAACCCGGGAGGCGGAGCTTGCAGTGAGCTGAGATCCGGCCACTGCACTCCAGCCCGGTCGACAGAGCGAGACTCCGGCTCAAAAAACAAAACAAAACAAAAAAAAAAACATTGCCAAGGGAAATTAAAGAATATCTAAATAAATGGAGACGTTTCGTATTCATGGATTAGAAGACTCAATATTGTTAAGTTGACAATTCTCCTCAAATTGATCTATAGAGTCAACACAATCCCTATCAAAATCCCAGAAGGCTTTTTCACAGAAATTGACAAGCTGATTTTAAAAGTTATATGAAAATGAAAAGACCCAGAATAGCAAAAACAATTTTAAAAAAGAACAAAACAAGAGGGCTTTCATTTCCCACTTCCAAAATGCACTTTACGGCTTTGGTAACAGAGGCAGCGTTACCTGGTGTAAGAGCGGGCATGCTGCGTAGATAAACGAAACAAAGCTGAGAGTCCAGTGAGAAGCTGTTACATTTACGGTCAATTGAGTTTTGATAAAGGTGCCAACGTCGCTCAATGGGAAAGGCTAGGTTTTTAAGAAATGGTGCTGGGACAGCTGAATATCCACATGCAGGAAAACAAACTTCATACCATTCACAAAAGAAAAAAAAAATTGCCCAAAATGACTGTAGGCCTAAATATAAGTGCTTACACTATAAAACTTTCCTTTTAATTTTAATGTTTTTGAGACAGGGTGTCACTCTGTCACCTAAGCTGGAGCACAGTGGCATGAACACGGCTCACTGTAGCCTCAACCTCCTGGACTGAAGTGATCCTCCTACCTCAGCCTCCTAAGTAGCTGGGATCACAGGTATGTGCCACCATGCCCAGCTAATTTTTTAATTTTTTTTTTTTTTAGATGGAGTTTCACTCTCATTGCCCAGGCTGCAGTACAATGACACGATCTTGGCTCACCGCAACCTCTGCCTCCTTGGTTCAAGTGATTCTCCTGCCTCAGCCTCCCGAGTAGCTGTGATAACAGGCATGCGCCACCATGTCCGGCTAATTTTGTATTTTTAGTAGAGATGGGGTTTCTCCATGTTGGTCAGTCTGGTCTTGAACTCCCAACCTCAGGTGATCTGCCCGCCTCGGCCTCTCAAAGTGCTGGGATTACAGGCATGAGCCACTGTGCCAGGCCATTTTTTAATTTTTTGTAGAGACAGGATCTCACTATGTTGCCCAGGCTGGTCTCGAACTCCTGGGCTCAAGTAATCCCCTGCGTCGGCTTCCCAAAGTGCTGGGATTACAGGTGTGAGCAACCACACCAGGCCTATAAAACTTTTAGAGGAACACACAGCAGAAAATCATTATAACCTTGGGTTAGACAAAGCTTTCTCAGATTCAACATTAAAAGCATACTGTGTAAAGTAAAAAATTGGTAAATCAGTCTTCATCAAAATAAAAAAATGCTTGCAATTCAAAAGACATCATTAGGAAAATGAAGGGACAAGCCATAGACTGAAAAAATTTTTGTAAATCGTGTATTTGATAAAGAACTTCTGTCCAGAACATACAGATGACTCAACAAGAAGACAAACATCCAATTAAAAAATAGGGAAAGGATTTTAATAGACATTTCACCAAAAAGATAAACAAATGACTAATAAGCGCTTGAAGAGATGCTCAACATCATTAGTCATGAGGGAAACGCAAATGTGAACCACAATGAGATACCACTTCATGCACACTAGAATGGCTATAATTAAATAGGCAGACAATAACAAATGCTAGTTAGAGTGTGTGGAAATGAGCTTTCTCATACATGGCTGGAGGAAATGTAAAACAGTATAGCTACTTGGGAAAGCGGTTCAACTTTTTCTTTAAAAGTTAAACATTTACCTATTGGGTACAATGTTCACTATTTGGGTGATGTGTACATGAAAAGCCCAGTCTTCACCACTGCGCAATATATCCATGGACCAAAACTGCACTCATACCCCCTAAATCTATGCAAAAAAAAGTTAAATGTAAATTTACTAAATGACCCAACTGTTCCTCTCCAAAATAGCTACTCAAGAGAAATGAAAACATAAGTTCACACAAAACTTGCATGTAAATGTTCATGGTAGCTTAATTTCTAATAGCCAAAAAAAAAAGAAAAAAAAAAAAAAAAAACCATGTAGAAATAACCCAAATGTCCATCAACTGGTGAGCTGACGAACAAAATGTGGTCTAGCCATCCAGTGGAATACTCTTCATCAAGAGAAAAGGAGGAAGTGCTGATGCAGGCTACAACATGGAGGAAACTCCAAACATTGTAAGCTAAAGGAAGCCAGACACCAAAGACCACATACTATATGATGCAATGTGTATGAAATGTCCAGAAAGAGCAAATAGAGAGAGACGGAAAGTACATAGGCATTTGCCTCGGGCTGGGGGCTGAATGAAGAGTAACTGTAAATGGGTCTGAGGGATCTTCTTGAGGTGATGGAAAGGTTCTAAATCTGGATTACAAGGATGGTTGTAAAACATAGCACATTTATTGAAAATCATTGACTTGCATACTTAAAATGGGTGAACTTTATGATGCAATGAAGCTGTAAAAATAAAGTTTAATGAGACTGTTTCTGTGTTCCCTGGCAGAAGAATTTCCCCTTTGAGAACCAGGACCTCCCTGATCACAAGGCTTTGAGTTGCAGGAATAAGAATCACAAACTCTTCAAATAGGTTGTAGGAGGGACTATTACAAGCAGGGCCATTCCAGCTTCTGTTCCTTGGTTCCTGGACTTATATAGGTATACAGGTAACATTTCTATTTGATCTACCAGGGGCAGAACACCATATCATGGCCATCCATTTAGGCAATTTGCACCCTGGAGGACATGGGCTCATCTTCAGGCTGGCATCTCAGCTTTGCCTAAAACAAACCATTCCACTTCCTATCAGTCCACAGCATTTGGATGGCAGGGTCTGTAACTGATGGTGTATCCTGTGGTTATGCACATGTGGTCACACCTCTTTTGCTGTGATTTTATGTGGGAGTCTCTGTTGGTGGATCAAGCACTGTAAATCTTTAGATGGGGTGAGGTGGGCGAGGGGTTGGGGTGGAGGGTGAGGTGGGAGCTGTCTGTGACTTTGTGGCCAGGAAAAGCAAACCACCTCTTGGATGTGATGGTGAATTTTATGTGTCAGCTTGGGAGAGGTTAACATTTCAGCTGGGGAACCTTGGGTACAGCGGACTGCCCTCTGCAATGTGGTGAGTGGCATCCTATCAGGTGAAGGCTTGGGTAGGACCAGACTGAGCAAGGGGAATCCTCCGGAACAGTGGTTCCCAGACTTTTTGGCACCAGGGACCGGTTTCGTGAAAGACAATTTTTTCCATGGACCAGGGATGGGGGATGGTTTTGGGATGATTCAATCTCATTACATTTATTGTGCACTTTTATTTTTATTATTGTTACATTATAATGTACAATGAACTAATTATACAACTCACCATAATGTAGAATCAGTGGGAGCCCTGAGCTTGTTTTCCTGCAGCTAGAAAGTCCCATCTAGGGTTGATGGGAGACAGTGACAGATCATCAGGCATTAGATTCTCATAAGCAGCACTCAACCTAGATCCCTCGCATGCACGGTTCACAACAGGGTTCGTGCTCCTAAGAGAATCTGATGCCACTGCTGATCTGACAGGAGGCGGAGCTCAGCAGGTAATGCAAGCCATAGGGAAAGGCTGTAAATACAGATGAAGCTTCTTTGGCTTGTTCACCTGCCCCCCGCTCTCACGGCTGCTCCAGAAGGCTGCCTTCAGACATCTGCACCGTCAACTCTCCTGGGACTCCAGGCTGTCAGCCACCTGAGCACATGAGCCAATTCCATATACTAAATCTCTCTATATATACAGTTGGCCCTTGAACAACAGAGGGGTTTGGTACACCGACCCCACCCCTCCATGTGGTAGAAAATCCACGTATAACTTTTGACTCCCCCCGAAACTTAATTACTAATAGAAACCATACTGTTGACAGGCAGCCTTCCTGATAACACAATTATCACATACTTTGTAAGTTATATGTATTATATACTGTATTCTTACAATAAAGTAAGCTAGAGAAAAGAAAATTGTAAGAAACAGAAAATATATTCACTGTCAATTAAGTGGAAGTGGTCATTAGGATCTTCATTTTCATCATCTTCATGTTGGGTAGACTGAGGAGGAGGAGAAAGAGGTGAGATTGGTCTTGCTGTCTCAGACAGGGCAGAGGCAGGAGAAAATCTTCATAGGAGTGAACCCTTGGGCTGGGTGTGGTGGCTCACCCTGGAATTCTAACGCTTTGGGAGCCCAAAGTGAGAGGATTGCTTGAGGCCAGGATTTTGAGACCAGCCTGTGCATCACAGCAAGAACTCATTTCTACAAAAAAAAAAAAAAAAATGTAACCGAGTGTGGTGGCATGCACTTGTGGTCCTAGCTACTCGGCAAACTGAGGTGGGAGGATTGCTCGAATCCAGAAATTCGAGGCTGCTGTGAGCTGTGATGAAGCCACTGCATTCCAATCTGGGTGGCAGAGGGAGACCCTATCTCTAAAAAAAAACAACAAAAACCCCCAAAACCCAAAAGCGGACCCATGCAGTTCAGCCCTGTGCTGTTCAAGGATGAACCGTATATACACATCCTATTGGTCCTGTTTCTCTAGAGAACTGACTAGTGTCAATTCTAGTCATGATTAACAGCTGCCTTTTCCAGGGTGGAAGGGTACAGTGTAGTCCATTTGCCTCCATGCAGCTGGCAGATGTCCTCAAAGCCTCTGCCGTTGCTGGGAGCTCACTGTTGGTTTCTGTTGCTGGCAGGTGGGACATTCAGCCTCAGGAGCTCCTGGGGCTGTAGCAGCCTACGTCAATGGGAGGCCATGTGGCCAGGCCCATGACTATGGTCACAGCATGGGGTGGCCGATGACAGAGGCTGGCTGACATCAGCTGGCCAAGTCATTCTGTCTCCTAAGGTCTGTGTTACCTCTTCCATTGTAGAATGCTCAGTGGGCGTTCACATGAATAGACCTTCCTCTGGCCACATTACACCCTTTCCAAAAACATGCCCATCTGCCTCTTCCACAGACCTTCCCCTCCCTCATCTGCCAATCCTTTTCTTTCTAGTCTCTGATAAGTCAATCAAACTATTCTTCACTGGTCAAGAATCCTGTATGAGCCATCCTTGAATCAGGACGCTTTTCATACAAAGTGGATGACGGGGAGCCCCATCTGAAGCTCTGCCCACTGGGAAGATTTGCCCTCACCACTGCATTCATAGAGCATGCTTCAGTCAAAAAGGCTGCACTCACTTCCGCTCCCTCTCTCTTGGGACTCTTGGTTTGGATCCCGGGGCCACCATGTAGAAAATCCAGCTGCTCTGAAGCTTCCTCCTTGGACAGACCCACAGAGACACCCACACAGAGACACATGTCCAAGGAGCACTGGCTCTTTCAGCTCCTAGCCGCTTGCCTTCCCAGCCCAGGTGCCAGGCTCTGAGTGAGTGAGCTTTCAGATGATTCCAGCCCCAGCCCTAACCCAGGTATGTCAGATTTGCCTAGGTTTTGGGAATCCAACCTCTTTTCCAGCTCTGTAATACTTAGAATTAAGTCCTAGGTCAGATCCTCAGCTTTTCTGCTCTCCAGCTGCAGGAGATGAGAGTCTCTAATTTATATGATACTAAGGAGACTCTCTGGCTATCGTAATTAGCCTTTAATTGGTGATTAACCACCCTCAGTCTCTGATTGTCTTTCTCCGATGCTGCAGTTGCCCCCAGCAACAGCCATCCAACTCGCAGCCCTGTGATGAGTACTTCCCTCCTTCTCCTCACATACCTGGTCCATTGTGTTAGCTGTGCATTCCTTTCTGCTGGTCTTAATTGCACCTCTACCCCATGCCAGGGACCATCAATGTTCCCCTGTCACCGGTGATAGAGTCCTCATTGCCAGCCATCTGGTGACTGAGCCAGCTCCAAAACCCCACTTCAGAGATTGTTGGACCACTCCTGGCACCATCTGTTGCAGGTTGGGTTCCCTGGCATTTGGTCTCTGAGACGAAATTTGCAGGGAGAGTCCTTTGGACCAACCTACTGGGACAGGGACTAAAGGAATGAGGACAGAGGAGAAGCAGCTAAGCTGCAGGGCCATCCCAGCAAAGGCCTGGTCAATCCCACGGGGCCTGTGAACGAGGTGGCCCACCAAAGTTGGCCCCCCTGGGGGAAAGGGTGCCGAGTTTTTGGACCCCCATACCTACTGGTCATTATATGTGGACTGCCCTGGCAAGGGGGTGTGACCTTGGGTGAGGCAAGTCTGTTGGGATGAGGGCAACCCCCAGAGAAGACTCAGCTGAGAACTATAAGCTCTAAGCCAACTGCACACTCAGCATCTGGGAGTGAGCGCCTCCGTCCTGGGGGGTGAGTGTGAAGCTGGGCCATATGTCACAGCATCGAGCACATCAACAGAAGCTTTCTTAGCCCATCTGATATTGGGTTAGAACCCAAGCTTGGACTCTGGCGTAGAGACCTAAGATACATTTGGGTAACTTCCAGGAAATCCCAGAAAAACAGTCATGAGATCACCATCTTGGTGATCAAAAGTTTTTTAGAGACGAGGGTCTTGCTACATTGCCCAAGCTGGTCTTGAACTCCTGGGTTCAAGGGATCCTCCCTCCTCAGCCTCCTGAGTAGTTGGGATTACAGGCACGGGCCACTATACCCTGATTTGGTAATCAATTTTAATGGGCTTTGTATTCCACGTTCGGAAAGAAGGAAGTCTGCAGTGATAAAGGTGGTAAATTTGTTTTAATGCTGGGAAAATAAAATGCCTCAAAGCCACACTTCCACATCCAGGTGTAACTAAGCGGAAAGAAACAGGAATGTTCTTTTTAAAAATAGCACTGTATACACTGCATTTATCAAACTGTATATTCATTGATTTGTTTATTAGCAAACTCTCGTGAGCACCCTCCCATGTGCCAGACCCTGTACCAGGAGTTGAAAATCCACTCCCCAGGGTGTTGTTTGGACAACCCAATGTCCTTGCTTTGGAGATCCACTCGGTGAGGTCTTGGGAGGGCTCAAGAGCAGATCTCTGCTTCCACTTCATCTAGCCAGTCACAGAACACTCACCACCAGAGATGGCTCAAGGGGTGGACACGTGTCCTAAACTGGAGCAGTCCATGCCCACGTGTTGACATGCGGACGTAGGCAGGAAGCACACCCTTTCCATTGGCGCTGTGAACCTGGTGGTACATTATCAGCACAGAGCTCCTAGAGGAAGGATCTGGGGCAGGAGGGAAAATGAGGTAAACCAAGAGGGAAGCAGAGATAAAAAGGAGGCAGAGAAAGGATGGAAAGAGAGAGAAGAAAAGAGGAGAAAAGAGAAACAGTGTTTGAGCCTCTTTATGTTACAGTTCTCAATTCTTACATTCTCTTTCTATCTGAAGCTAGTCTGAGTTGTGTCTCCGTTGCTTGCAACCCCAAGGACCCTCACTGAAGTTCCACATTGGGGTCTGCAGCTGGTCCTGGCTGTTGGTTCCCTGTAAGGCACACATGTTCCGATTTACCAAGAGCGCCCGGGCACATGGTCCCTTCACCCTGTGGCTAGGGGCTACGGTGCATTTGTCTCCTTTTACAGAAGATACAGGCTCCATGAGTTTCAGTGAGATTTTTAAAATGTGACAGATGGGAAAGTGTGTTGTAAGCTAAAAAGTACTGTTCTTATGGGACCTTTTATTGCTACTGATGGTGACTCCCCAAGGTCACCTGCAAAACCGGGCACCTCATTCAAGATGCCCTCGAATCTTTAAGAGCACGGCATTGGGTGCTCTGCAAAGGCAGGGGTAGGTTTTTTACTCACCAGCGTCCAAGAGCCCGGCACAGGGATGGCACAGAGCAGATGCCCGTCAAAATCTTTCTGACTGTCCCAAGTAGTTGGAGTCTAGTCCCTACTCAGAGGAGATTGCAGTTTAGTAGCAGTCACCACATTTGCAGAGATGCAGGCAAGAAGGAGAACGCTGCATGCTGGGGTGTCAACCAGGATGCCTGGTCTGGATCTGGGGTTGCCATGAATCCTCTGTGTGACTGTACTGTCCTTTTGCTGTCCTGGGCCTTTGTTCCTCCCCCTGTAAAATGAAAAGGGTGGCCAATGATGCCAGTTCTGCCCAGATCCCCTGGGCTCTCACCACTTCCATGGACACTGAGCAGAAGGCTCTTGATTCTGCTGGACATGTTTTCTGGCTGGTGGAGAGTGTGGCATGCTGGACGTGCAAGGAGTTAACGCCGCCAGAGCAGCCCTCCTTGCTCCTCTGGCAGGACACCATCGAGGTGATTTCAGACTGTCTCCCAGGAGTCTGCAGTAGTATTGAGCCCCAACTCCCCACAGGGGAAACTGTTCTGTCGCTCTCCCTACACCGGCTCCTTCCCTTACCAGGCACAGGTCTCCACACCCCTCCAGTGCTTCTGAGAATCGCTTCCTAAATAAACCAGCCCTGCTTGTTCAAGGAGGTTCGTAATGGTAAGGACCTTCTCACCCGCTGATAAAGGAACCCAATCCAAATGGCTTCAGTAAAAAGAAAGGGAGGGCTGGACGCAGTGGCTCATGCCTGTAATCCCAGCACTTTGGGAGGCAGAGGTGGGCAGATGGCCTGAGCCCAGGAGTTTGAAACCAGCTTGGCCAACATGGTGAAACCCCATCTCTCCTAAAAATAAAAAAAATTAGCCGACTGTGGCGGCACGCACCTATAGTCCCAGCTACTCAGGAAGCTGAGGCAGGAGGATCACTTGAGCCTGGGAGGTGGAGGTTGCAGTGAGCCAAGATCACACCACTGTGCTCCAGCCTGAAAGACAGAGTAAGACCCTGTCTCAAAATAAATAAATAAATAAAAGAGGGGGGATTGGCAGACTTCGGTGCAGAGCAGCACAGGAATGGCCACACCAGTTTTTCTCTCCCATCTTGTTTGTTCTTCCTGGCTCCATTCCCAGGCAGAACCTCTCCACTCCTTGTCCCAGCAGCTCTGGGCTCACGTCCTTCTAGAATCAAGTTTTGACGAGAGACACTTGTGTCTCTGTCCCAGGGATAACAACACAAGTCCTAGCATCAATAGTGGTTGGCGTGGCTTGGGCTCTGAACCTCTTCCACGGTGGGCACAGGGGCAGGGCATTCTCTGGTCAGCTGGGGATGGGGTTCTGCCACTCAAACCCCAAGGACTCGTGGCGGGGAGGGTTGGGATGGAAGTGCTGCCTGCTGAACCAAGGGGGCAAAGGTTGAGTATGCAAAGCCATCCAGGGCCACTGCAGACTCTCCCAGCTTGAACATTCTTCCCCCACTCCTTCCCCAAAGAGTTCACTCAGCAAACATTTACCCAGCACCTATGGTGGGGCCGGATGGTAGAGACACAAAGCACACACGATCGAGTTGAAGATGGATGTCTCTCTGGTGCAGACACGTGGCAGAACAGGACACAGTCTTTGGAATCCCCCCCCGCCCCACTTCTGGGGCATCAGCCCTGTGGGCCTCAGTTCTCCTAATGGTCAAATGGAGCAGTAGTGACAGGATCAGGGTGACACCCGGCTTCCGTGCTGGGCCCCTTGGTGGATGCTCAGCTACTGCTTGTCTTTCTTCCTTTCAAGCGTTTAGAGAACAGAGGCAAGATGTAAGTGAGATTTCCAAATGAGCTGCTTACGTGCGGCCCCTTCGGGGACTTGCAAATGCTTTCCGCCCGTCAGCCTGGACTGTGTCCGGCATGCGAGGTGCCACGTCCTCCTTCCTGTTGACAGGCGGCTGACGATCAATCTGTGCTAATGAAGCTCTGGTTGTGAGCTCCAGCGTGAGGACAGGCCTCCTGAGCACTCTCCAGACCCACTCTCCAGGACCACTTTCCTCCCTGTTGAAAATAATCAGTGCTGAGATGTTCCGTGCTTGGCAGAAGAAAATGAGACAGTCTCACGTCCAGGCTTTTTGCAGTGTGCAGGGCACGCCTGCCCAGACACCCTTGAGTAAAAGGGAAAAAATGAAATTGGTGAAATGTGGAATAATTTGAAGAAATTAGACCTAGTTTGTCCAAGATTAAGGATAGTTCTTAATTAAGTGGCCCAATCTTTCTTGCTGGGGAAAAAAGAAATCATTTCAGCCCTTTAATTTCCTTAAGCCTCCCTGTAAGGATGGGTGTGCAAATGTGGGGGTGGTTATGAGATTGTTGTATTTTAATCACCCATGACTGGGCTTGCCAGGAGACACTGCAGACATTTCACAGAATTCTCAATTAGCCACTTTAAAAGCTCGCCGAGAACTTTCTCTGGAAGTCCACCCGATTTTCCAGAGGGGAGGAAATTTCCATTCCCCTTGGTGCCTTTGGCTATGCTAATCCCAGGCAGCTTCAGAGTGGGGGTCCAGGACCTTCACTGGCTGGACCCTCTCATTGCGGTCCAGGTTCCTCAGAGACCCTCTTAGCTCCCCACAGGGTATATTTGCTTCACAGGTCCACGGGAAAACCACGAGAGGGCAGACGGGAGCTCTGGAGGTGGCTGAGAGCAGGAAGAAGGAAAGAACCTTCTAGAAGTTCCCACAGAAAGGAACAGGGGGCTTCAGAGTGGATGTGGGGTTGGGACAGGCGCCCCTAAGGAGGGCCCGTGTTCTCAGACATGGAAGGTGGGAGGAGTGGTCTGGGGACTGGGCAATGGCCCAGCAGGGTCACCATGGCAGCCCTGGGGCCCACTGAGAAGCACAGGCAAGGAAAGCAAGATTAGGATGAGTCCCTGGGGCCAGGTCTCACCGGGTCTTGGCAGCCTCTGTCCGGACCTGAGAGTTGATTCCTGCGGTTTTAAGCAGAGGAGTGACAAGCTCTGATGGATGGTTCTTAGAGGTGCACTGACAGCTGGTAGGAGCTAGATCGTGAGAAGAGGGAGCCCCATGGCCTGGGCTGTGGCCGGAGCCGTGTGCAGGAAATGGCTGCTCAGCCGGGGTGGGTGGGGTTTGACGGGAGACAGTGAAGAGCTGCTAGACTTGAGAGTGGCCAGGCTGAGCCCTGTGGAGTTGCCATGTTGGAAGGCAGTGTTGGGGTGCAGGGTGCAAAAATTCCCCTCCATCCCTTCAAGGGTTTTTGGTATGAGAATTAAAGTGATACAAGACAGATCAGCAGGAGAAACGCGCACAACTGACAGACCACACGACTCACAGGCATGGGAGCCTTTCTAAGGCCCGGAGGCGCAGTTACAGTTTGAACACGTACACACTGCCTGAGACAAAGAGCAGGACGCTTGAAAATGGGCCAAGGCCTGGGGGCCCAGGCTGGGGGCTGGCTGGGTGGAGAAGTGGCTGGGAGGACGAGGATTAGTTTAACGAGGTTTGTTTGCACAGAGTTCCCTTGGCCCCAGCTTCCTGTCCTTGAAGATAAGAGTGGCAGTTTCCTTTCAGTATGGGGAGGACATCTTTCACATGGGAATTTCATCTCCTGCTTTTGAGAAAGAAAATGAAGATCTGAGGGATCTTCTAGCACCTCCTGCTTTTCAGGTCCCTTTAACTCAGAATAGTCAACATGCTAGAGTGGCTTATTTTGGGGTGCAGATTCTTAATATTGGTTGAACCAACGTAGAATGAAAATGTTGAGGTGATGGATAGATGTGTGTGTGTGTGTGTTGTGTGTTTGGAGATGACCAGAATCCTCACAGAAAGCAGCAAGTGTTAGGGACTTGACTGTAGAACAATTGGCGAGGTGTGTGTTGTGGGGAGGGTGGGTGGTAAGGTGACCCACAACAGCTGGGTGAGGTGGTGTGCAACTGTAGTCCTAGTTACTTGGGAGATTGAGGTGGGAGGATTGCTTGAGCCCAGAAGTTTGAGTCCAGCCTGGGCAACATAGAGACCCTGTCTCTTGTAACACCTGGAGATGAACAACAGCAGGAAGCTGTAATGCCCCCCCCCCCACACACACCCCCCAAGTCCTGAAGGGGCAGGGGAATCCTACAGTCCAGAGATAACTGGGGCCACAGTGGGGACGGAAGGGATCCAGCCACTGGCAGGACCAGGGCGCCCAAAGAAAGGGAGCAGGGAAGAAATCCCAGCCTCCCTGTCCTCCCACTCTTCACTTGGAGCCTCTTTTGGCCAAAGCCAATGAGCAGATGCCAGGAGCCCGGAGGACCTCGTGCTGGGGCCAGCCTCCAGGGTGCAGAGTGGGAGGGGCAGGGCCAAGCGCAGGGGGGTCATTCTCTCGTTCATCTGTGATTGTGCCTCGACCTTCTCTTTTCCTCTGATCAGCGCTCTTCACAGTGCAGGCCTCTCTGGAATGAAGAGCTTCTCTTGGGGCAGAGACCAACACACTGCTCCTGTCTAGGAGAAAGTCTCGCTGTGGGAGAAACGTTCACTGAGCCTCGAGGTGTGTTCCCAGGAGCTCTCGAGGATTTACACACCGCCCGCCCCAGGTGCTAAAGCAGCTCAGACCCCACTTTGAGGAGCCTGTCCCATCCCCTCCCTCCCTCCCTCCTCACCCTGCTCTGTGTCCCTGGGAGGGAGAGCAGGTGGCTTGGGAGGTTGACCCATGTATTCCCTCCCTGAGGCTGTCCCTCCACAGAAGACCATTGCTTCTGTGTGTGGCGGGGGGTGGGGGGCTCTCCACGCACCTGTCGCCCTCTCAGTCCGGATCTGTTCCCTTTGCTGGCCCTTCCGACAGAACCCATGCCCTGTAACCTCTCAAGGCTTCCCCTATCCACACCTTCCTAAACTGTCCCTTTAGTATCCGACTCTTGGAATGTGCCTCTGCTTCCCGCAGGCCCCTGGGCAATCCAACTGCCATCCTTTTGGGTGAGGCTGTGGATGCTGAGAGAGGGGCTGTGGCTGGTGTGAGAGGGAGGGGCAGCCCTGGGCAGGGGGTGGGGGATGGGAGGAGGCCAAGGAGAAGCGGCTGTGCAGACAGGGTTGCAGGTCTGGGGCTAAGGCAGGGTTCTGCTCTCCCTGTGACACAAGACACCCCAAGGAGGGGCAGGGGAGAGGAGAAGGTGAGATGTTGGCTGGCAGGGTCTGCCAGGGAGAGCATCCTTCTGGGTCCATGGGGCCCGGAGAGACAGAGCAGAGTCTGGGGCTGTGTCTGGGCTCCGGGCCTGGCCGCGCACTTCCCACACCGTCAGCCCTCTTTCAAAGGCCCTGGGATTAGGTTTGCCTGTTCAAACCACCCTCCCTCCCATCACTGGCAAGCTGAGCCCCAACTCTGGGGCCCCTGGAGGCAGCAGCCCAGCCAGCCCAGTCTGCCAACACCATCTGGGCCTGCTTAGGCCTGTGGTTGGGGCAGGGGGGCAGAGATGCCCTGGCCAGGCAGGGTTCCCAGCATGGGGGGCCGGGGGTGGCCCACAGCTGGAGGGCCACCCCAGCCGGGCTCCACACGATGGCAGCATGTGCGCACTGAAGCCCGCCGGGACCGCCTCAGCTGGGCCGGGACCCAGCACCGCCCTGGGCTCTCTGGCCCTGCTCCCCAGTTTTGGAGGCGGCTGCTGCCGAGTTGTCCCAAGTGCTGTCTGGGAAACCTTTGCATCTCTCCTGGCCACCTGCTTCCCCTGGGGCCCATGACGACCCCTCAGGCCCCAGGTCCTTCATAGGCAGCTCATCCACAGGGAGGGTCCTCCCATGGGCAGGGGCAGGGTACAGGTGATCGGGGACCTCTGGTGCCCCTCACATGGGCTGGTATCCTCTCCACACCACCCAGAGCCTCCCCCAACCCCTAGCTGGCCTGATCTTTCTCCTTTGGACTGAGGGTGCTGGCAGGCGCTGCCCAAGGAGCAGGTGTTTCTCTGAAAGGGTAGTGTGCTGGAAGGTGAAGCTTGGGGGGCCTGGCCCAGGAAAAATGGACAGATCCACCTGTAGGGCAGACAGGGAGGACCCAGACCCAGAGCTCCACCTGCAAGGTGAAAAGAAAACCAGGCAGCCCTCCACCCTCCTGAGACAGTCTGGGTCCTTGGCTGGGTATAGGGTCCTGCCCTAGCTACTTCTCCACTTTCCTTCTCCCTGCCGGCTTCAGCATCTTCTCCTGTGCCCCAGAAAAATGCATACTCTCCCCACTTTGTTTCTCTGTCTTCTGCTTTTCTGTTCCAAATGTGCTCTGCTGTGAGCTTGGTCATACTCTACAGGACCCAGCGCCAAGGTTGGGAGCTGCGGCAGCCTTGGCCTTGGTGTCCCACTGCCCACGGAGCTGTTGGAAGGAAGGCTCAGCCTCCGGGGGAGGCAGGGAGCTCTCTCCCATGCCTGTGAGGTGTTCTAGGGGGCTAGGTGACTTCAGCTGAACAGTGGCCATAGTGTGGGCTGGTGGGTGGCAGGTGTAGGCTCCATGTCCCCAGCTGACAGTGAGACGGTAAGGAGCAAAGTGACGGGGGCCCTGCAGGCTCCTTCCCTGTGCCAGGAGAGGTTTCATTTCTCCACAGCAGGGTGCTCAGACAGGGGTGATTTTGCACTCAGGAGACAGTAGGCAATGCCTGGAGATGTATTTTTACATTTTAACTATTTAGTTATTTTCTTAATTTAAAAATGTACTTTGATATTAATTTCATGTTTTATTGACATATAATAATTGTACATGTATATGGGGTACATGTGGCTTTGTTTTTTTTAGAGATAGGGTCTCACTATGTTGCCCAGGTTGCTCCAAGCCATCCTCCCGCCTCGGGCTCACAAAGTGCTGGGATTACCAGTGTGAACCAACGTGCCTAGCCCCTGTGGTATTTTGACACAAGCATACAATGTGTAATGATCAAATTGGGATATTTAGGACCTCCATCACTTCAAACATGTATCACTTCTTTGTGCTGGGAACATTTCAACTCTTCTAGTTATTTTGAAATATACAGTAAATTACTGTTAACTATAGTCACCCTACTGTGTTATTATTGAACACTAGAACTCATTCCTTCCATCAAATTGGATTTCTGTGCCCATAAATTAAACTCCCTTCATCTCCCACCCTCATTTCCAGCCTTTTCTCTACCCCCATGAGACCCACTTTGGCAGCTCCCACATGGGAGTGAGAACATGCAGTATTTGTCTCTCTCTGCCTGGTTTATTTCACGTAATGTCCTCTGGTTCTATCCACATTGCTGCAAAGGACAAGATTTCCTTCTTTTTGTGGCTGAATATTATTCCACTGTGTGTATATACCACATTTTCTTTATTCTTCATTTGCTGATGCACAGTTAGGTTGAATCCATATGTTGGCTATTGTGATTCTGCTGTAATAAACATGGGAGTGCAGTTATCTCTTTGATAGGCTCAGTTCCTTTAACTGGAGACATTTTTGATTGTCACAACTTGGGGCAGACATGGTGCTACCAACATCTGGTGAGCAGAGGCCCGGGACACTGCTAAGTATCCACAGTGCACAGGCAGTCACCATGGCAATGAATGATCCAGCCCCAAACGTCCACAGGTTTAGGACTGGGACCTGGGAGAGGCGGGAGAGGGGTGTCCCAGGCTTCCCGGCAGGTGTGTGGGAGTCTTTCCAAGGACCTTTCCTGTGCTCAGAGCCTCTTTTTCCTCTTCAGAGTCCAATCTCAAGAACCAAAGGCCTGAACTGCAGATGAAGCTTCCTTCCCACCTCGTGGGCTTTGAGAAGCCTGGATTCCCTGCTCACTCTTCTCCTGCTGTGCCCACAGCAGGGCTGGTGAGCACGATGGGAGGGCACCTGGGTCCCTACCTGCCAGTACAGCTCCTGCGACTCCTCTGGGCTCAGTTTCCCTCTCTGTAGGGGGAAATGGCCAGGGTCAAGACCCTGGAGCTGGGCTCCTGCCAGCCCTGTTGCCAGGCTATAATGGCAGATGTCAGCCTGGGTGGAGGCAGTCGGTCACTCTCAGGCCCACGCAGGCACTGACATCAGCTCCCAGCCATGGGAGACATGTGCACTGTTGATCCGGGGGCCCCTCGCAGGAATGAGCGCTGTGAGTCCCGCCTGCCTTATTGATAACTACCAAGCATAAACAAGACGCCTGGAATGTTTAAATGACCGGGCCAGTCTGTTCCAGAAGATGCCTTACATATATCAAGGCTATTTTAGGGTGCGGCAGGCCCAGCACGAGGAGGGTGAGGGGCTCTGTGCTGATCTGGTTACGACCATGTGTGGGGACAGCGAATGCCAGCATATCTGTCCAGTGACCTCACGGGAGCGGCAGACGGCTCATGACCCCCCGTGCAAAGTGTCCATGCTGGAGGCCCCCCCAGGACAGGAATGGCGGGAAGGGGTGGGAGGAAGGGGAGTGGCGACTGGCAGAGGAAGGCCTGGGCTCTTAGGGGCTGCTTGGCAATCCCTCTTGAGCTGAGTGTGCCCCACCCCGAGACCCGAACCCACCAGCTGGGGGAAGAACACCCAAACAGCCTCCGGGAGCCCAGCCTTGGGGGAACGAGAAGCAGGAGGGAGAGGGTACAGGACCCGGCCTGCAGGAGTTCCCAGGGACAGGCTGTTTCCTCGCCAGGGGCCTGACTTGGGTGCCTCGCTCTCTGCTGCTTCTTGGTGACAGCAAAAAGGAGGAAAACGCTGGCCCTGTGGTGGGCTCTGGGAGGAGTCTGTGAGAATACTTTCATGCGGGTTGTGTTAGTACCGCAGGAGTTCTGGCCCTGGTGTGTGCCCCCGCCACAAGTCCTGAGCTTCCTGGAACCTGCCCCAGCCCCTCCTGCACCTGCCTCTGTCTCTGCTTCGACTCTCCTTCTCACTGGGGGGCTCCCACTTTTCCCCCCTAACAAAGAGACTAGGTCCAAATGAGGCTGGCCAGCCTCTCCCATGCCCAGCCCCCTGTGCCAAGGAGTTGTGCTGGGGTTGGGGTCCCAGATGAGGAGGCTGCCCCCACCGTGGGCTGGAGGAGGCCCCTGGAGAGGGTGCAGAGCTGGCTCATTCCTGTGTGGGGGTAGGACAGATGGGACATCAGGTATGAGAGGCACACCCAGAGGCAGGCTGGGAGTCCTGAGGCAGGCAAGGCTCATCCTGACCTCAGAGACATCCCTGTCCCCTCATCCCCTTTCCTGCGGGATTTCCGTTTTCCTAAGGGCTCCGTGGGCAAGGCTTGCAGGGCAGCGGCATGATGGACTCCTTGCCATTTTATAGGACCCTCGCCCTATGAAGGGGCAACGTGGACATGGGGTCAGCAGCGTTCAAACGGTGACCCTGGGGCTGACACTTCAGAGACCCTCGTGTTGGGGGGTCAGGGCTTGTGGGGGCCCTTCCTGCCTTTCCCGGTATGACTTTTCTTTCTCATGCTGCCAGGGCTGCCTGGTGGTGTCTTTTTTCCCAGCGAAGTGGTCCTGGTTTTCTCATTTCTCCGCTTGACCTGCTGTCCTTCCCTCTCTTCAATCTCAGAGTGCTAAATAGGCCATTTTCCTCTTCCCCAGCAAGCAGGGCCTGGAAGGGGTGGAACTAAGGCAAGGCTGTGCAAGTCTGGCCCCTTCCTTATCTGTTCAGGGCGCTTCACCCTATTCCTGCTGCCCAGAGTGGAGCAACCCTTTCCATGGAGCTGTACCCCCAGGACCACTGGAAATTCACTGCTCCTGAAAACACCGGTGCTCCGTGCACCGACCATGCTGCCCTGGAAGCCTTGCATTTCCCCCCTCAATTTTTTTTTCTTTGCTTCCAAAGCACTTTGGGTCACCCCAACAGTGTTCTGCTGTGTTCCCTGTGTGAGCAGGGTGTGGGGAGAACGGGAGGATTGGACTCCGTGTCTGTGTTCCACCCTGGAGATGCAATCCATTAGGGAAGCAGCCCAGAGCGAAGTCACTCGTCCCCACCACGAAGGCTGTGCCTCTTCTCCACCCAGAGACATAATTGGGGCCCGTTTTCATCTATTTTAATTTGGTTGACAGACATCAGACCTAAAACAGACCTGCAGTTGGGAGAGGAAAATTCCTAAATGTTTTAATTTGCTCCATCCAACTCGAGCCAAAGAAGCCATGGGCTTACTTTTTCCACCTCCTGCGCCCCTGGAAGACAGCGTATGTTCAAGTTCATCTCTGATACAGATCACCGCCTGCTCTCGGCGGCCCCTGGAATGGCCTTGCTCAGCACATAAAAAAAAGATCCTGACATTCTCTCTGTCCCCTTGACTCTTCCCAAAGTAGCATCTCTCGGCGGGCAGTATTGCCTTGTAAGGCAGGCAGCAGGCATGAGCCAATGAGTGTGCAGTCAGATCCTGGAGGACAGGGACAGGGACAGGGACAGTCATAAACGGCACCAGGGATTAGCTCCGGCTCGCTGAGCGTTTGGGAGTGGGGAGGAATGAGGAGATGGCGCCAAAGGAGGGAGAGGTGTTGGTGTGCTTTTCGAATGCCAGAACTATAATTAAGGGGTGAGAAGATTCATGCTAACCCGTAACCAAGGCTGCAAGAGAAATCATGAAATCCAATAGCCCCAGGAGTCCGGATTTGGAATTGCATGTGGCACTAGCTTTGAAGCCTATTTCGGAGTTCAGCACATTTATCACGGGGTGCTCAGGCTCTGACAGCGTCAGGTGGCGAGTGGCCGTCTCATGGTGCCCAAAGTAGCTCTCACTCTCTCTCAAGCCACCTGTTTCGGGACTACCTCAAAAGACTTGGAGGGGCTTTCCAGAGAGCCCTGTGTGCATGGGTGTGTGGGCGGATGCGGGGTCTCATCCGAGCAGAGGGCTTTCCAAGGGCACAGGCCTGGGGTGCAGAGGAAGTTTCCAGGAGAGTCAAATGATGCGGAGAGATCTTCTGTTCAGTTGAGCCCAGGGGGTGAGGGCACTGGGTGCTCTTGTCCCCGGCTATGGGTTTGAAATGTGGCTTCCAAGTGGCATACACTCAGGTCACTGTGAAATCTGGTGAAAGGTACCTGGAGGCCCATTCCTCCTTCTCCCTACCTGTGTATGTGCTGTGCATGTTTCTGTATCAAAAGCAGTAAATAAAAAGATTGGTCCTGTCTTCTCAACCCGCATGGAAGTCCACAGCTCCCCTTGGAACACAGGGAGTCAGGCCTCCCGCTCCTCCCTCCCTCTCCTACCACAGTCTCCGAGAGAGACGATTCCTGGAGAATCCACACAGACACACTCGGTTGTGGCCAAGCCATGTGGTCATGCTGTTGCCACAGGCGTTGGCCAAAATCCTTTCTTAGAAAGCCCGGGGCTTCGTGTTCCCCCCGCCATGGGAGGGTGTGGCCCTGCCCAGCACAGTGGCTCCGCTGCTCGTTTCCGGCTTGTTTCTGGGGGAAATGGGGTCCTGGTCCCCCCTGGGATGGCCAAAGCAGGAACCCACCCGAGAGGGTCTCGTGCCTTTTAATGACCCCATGTTGGTCAACAGATGCTCAGCCAAGTCGGATGAGACCGGGTTCTGCCCTTGGTGTCCATGTTGCTAGCTGGGGCAGGCAAAGGCATGAACTTGCAAAGTCTCGGCTTAATTCCTGGCACTCTGAGGTCCACCTCCTTCCTGAGGCTGGTGGTTACCGTGCTAATCAGCTAGGCCGCAACGGCTATTAGACATGGCCGCGGGGGAGTCCTGCCAGCCCAGTCCCGTCACCATGGGCTGCCTTGAGCAGCTCCCCCAGCACCAGGCACTCCAGATGCTGAGCAGTGGAGTCTGCCCATGAAGGGTGGACGCACTCCCCCTGCTTCCGTATTCAGGGGTCCCAGGCAAGGAGCCTGTCCTTACTATACCACACATGGAGGGAATGAGGCTGGACCACACCAGAATGTCCCTCCCCACGGAGCCCAGAGCTGCAGGTCTTGATGCCAAGAGGAGGTTTCCATTTGGTAAGTTTGCACCGTTCCTTCTTTACCCCGACCTTTGCCTCTGGTGGCCTCAAGTTCCCCTTGCACCGTCCCACTCGAGGCCTGCTCCGGGCTGTGCTCACTCCCTGCACTGTGCCGCTCTGGGCACCATTGCCAGGGCAGTCACCCTCCCTTCCAAGCTGCCTCTCCAAAGGAGCAGTGGCCAGCCCCTCCACAGCCCCACCCAAGTCCTCCCTAGGCTTTCCTTTGGAAGTCAGAGATTCTGGGCTCAAAAAGTACTCATTGCATCAGGGGCATTTCCAGCAAGAAGGCACCACTCTGCAGAAGGCCACATGACCACCTTCCAGCATCTTCTCCTGCTGCTCCTCACGACTCCTCCTGGGAGCTGCCTGCCTGTCCTCATCCTCAGCCAGACCCTTTCGGATGGGCTGATGTGTCTTTCAGTGGGTTTTCTCTTCTCGTCTTGTTTTCTTTCTTCTTCTTCTTCTTCTTTTTTTTTTTTTT
Organism: Trachypithecus francoisi; assembly: GCF_009764315.1. Classification (NCBI taxonomy): domain Eukaryota; kingdom Metazoa; phylum Chordata; class Mammalia; order Primates; family Cercopithecidae; genus Trachypithecus; species Trachypithecus francoisi. The sequence goes on along the minus strand of NW_022681468.1, from coordinate 5,972,172 downwards.
TTTTTTGAGACAGAGTCTTGCTTTGTTGCCCAGGTTGGAGTGCAGTGGCGCGATCTCTGCTCACTGCAAGCTCCGCCTCCGGGGTTCACGCCATTCTCCTGCCTCAGCTTCCCGAGTAGCTGGGACTATAGGCGCCTGCCACCACGCCAGGCTAATTTTTTGTACTTTTAGTAGAGACAGGGTTTCACCGTGTTAGCCAGGATGGTCTCGATCCCCTGACCTCGTGATCCGTCCGCCTCGGCCTCCCAAAGTGCTGGGATTACAGGCGTGAGCCACTGCGCCCGGCTCTTTCTTCTTTTATTGAGGCATAATAGACATATGGAAAAGCACACATATTAGAAAGGCACCGACTGGTGAGCTGTCACAAAATGAGCACACCCGTGCCGTGCACCCCGATGCAGACACTGGGGACCCCAGCAAGTGGCAGTTCCCTCCTGTTCCTTCCATCACTGCCACCCTACCACAAGGGTGATCCCCATTCTGATGTCTGATGCTGAACCAGTCAGATCCACGGCTGGGCTCTGCTTGTGCATATTCCTGCTACAAGTGCAGTCGTGTTGTCAGGGAGTGGATACGGTGTGCTTAACCTTGTCACTCCATGGTGACCTGCCGTGGCACCATGCCAGGGTGCATTTCTCCTGTCTCCCCCCGATGGATGTATGGGTTGTCAATGGGGATCCAATTTTATAAAGGGTGAAACTGAGGCTCAGTCCATCCAACCTCAAAGGCTTTACCCCTCTGCCTAACAAACAAGTGGAAGGTCAGGAACACGGGGTGCCACCAATCCAGCACATGAGTCCTGTTCTTGACGACACGAGAGATCCCAAGAATCAGGGACCTACTGATTCGTGTGTGGCCCAGGCATGGGAGTGCTGCCCCCCAGGACTTACTACCAGAGCTCTGGGCTGCTCTCCCACTGCCCAGAGCACATGGCCCTGGTGGGGGCACTTCTCAGAGGACCTCCATGGGGTCTAGTCTCCCCTCTGGGGTTGCACCTGCCCCTCCCCTTGGGATATTCAGTGAGGTAGAGATGGCAAATTCTTGGGGGGCTGAAGTAACAGAAACAGGGAAGACCACATGGAAGCTGCGGTGGCAGGGGCCAGCGAAGACCCAAGCATGCCTTCCTTCCTTCATTAGTTCACCAGATATTTAGAGTGTTGTCCTGTTGCCAGGTGTCTCTAGGCCTGTGCAGGAAAAGACACAACAGATTCCAACCCTGGAAAGGTGCTGAGCAGGCAAGAATGGGTGGGGACCAGAGAGCAAATTGGGCAGCAACAGGGACCTTGAGGGGGGAGGCTGCACCCAGAGGGGAGGGTGTGAGGCTGGGGGTGGAGGGGATTGATGGCACATGGAACACCTGCAGGGCAAGGCCTCCAAGGAGGGCTGTGGGGGAGTGCTGAGGGTGTTTGGAGCCAATTGAACTTCTTTTCTTTTAGGATTTTATTTATTTTATTTATTTATTTTTAGAAGGAGTCTTGCTCTGTCACCCAGGCTGGAGTGCAGTGGTGCGATCTCAGCTCACTGCAACCTCCATTGCCTGGGTTCAAGCGATTCTCCTGTCTCAGCCTCCCGAGTAGCTGGGATTACGAGCACCCATCACCACGCCTGGCTAATTTTTGTATTTTTAGTAGAGATGGAGTTTCACCATGTTGGCCAGGCTGGTCTCGAACTCCTGACCTCAGGTGATCCGCCTGCCTCGGCTTCCCAAAGTGCTGGGATTACAGGCATGAGCCACGGTGCCCAGCGTTCTTTTAGGATTTTAAAAAATAGTTGTAAAATATACATAACAGAAAATTTGCCATTCTGACCATTTTTAAGTGTACAGCTCAGTGGCGCTAAGTATATTCATATTGTTGCACCAACCATCACCACCATTTGTCTTCAAAACTCTTTCATTATGCCAAACAGAAACTCTGTCCCCATTGAACACCCCTCCTCCCCCAGCCCCTGGCAAGCACCATTCAGCTTTTTGTCTCTGTGAATGTGACTACTCCAGGTCCCTCATATAAGTGGAATCGTACAGTGTTTGGCCTGTTGTGACTGGCTTATTTCACCCTACATTGTGTCCTCATGGTTCATCCACAAAGTTTCCCAGGTGTGGTGGTGCATGCCTGAGTAGCCCCAGCTACTCAGAGGCTGAGGCAGGAGGATTGCTTGAGCCCAGGAGGTGGAGGCTGCAGTGAGCCTTGATCACACCACTGCACTTCAGCCTGGGTGACAGAGTGAGACCCCAACTCAACAAACAAACAAACAAACAAACAACCGCTCATCCATGAAGTAGCATGAAGTGGCATGTGTCAACATTTTCTTTCACTTTAAGGCTGAATTACATTCCCTTGTATGGATTTCCCACATTTTGTTTGTCTGTGGGTGGACGAGGTTTGATTCTACATCTGGACTATTGTGAATATCCCGGTGTGCAAATATCTGTGCAAGTCTCTGCTTTCAGTCCTTTTGGGTGTATTCCTGGAAGTGGAATTGCTGGGTCACCTGAGCGTTTTAAAGCGAGAAGTTCATGCCCAAGTTTGCATTTCAGAAAGCCCATTTAGGGGCCTACTTGGAGGGTGGGCTGGAGGAATGATGCTGGAGGCAGGGTCCCTGGTGGGGGTGAGGCCCTGGTGAGAGACAATGAGCCTTGGACGAGGCCAGGGAGATGGTGGGAGGTGACACAGGAATGGGGATCTTTTTCTGAGCTGGCCTGGTAACTCGTTGGCTGTGGGCAGCAAGGAGATGAGAGGGTGGAAATGGCCCAGTTACAGCTGGGAGGGCTGTGAGGCTGCTAATGACACCATTATCCCAGATGCAGGGTCCAGGGCTTCCCTCTAGGGCATGGAGGAAGGGGGAGATAATGAGTTCAATTTGGCTGATTTAATCATTTTTTCCTTCATGAATTCAACAAACATTGCTAGAGGGCCCATTATGTGCTAAGCGCTGTGCTGGGTGCCCCACACACGGCGGAGGCAGAGGCAGCTGCCCCTACTCCTGCGCAAGCTGCAGCCGTTATGCAAACACACGCTTCGTTTCAGATGCATTGAGATAAGGCGAGCATCAGGGCAGTGTTCTGAGTGCTGTGGGCACCCAGGGGGGCTGCAAGCACGAGGGGAGGGACAGACAGGTTTACAAGGAAAGTGAGGGGCAGGATAGGGGTTTGTGGGGATAGGAGAGCTGGGCCACTGAGGCCTGGAAGGGCCTTTCTAAGCCTCAAAGGCCAGGGACTGGCATGGAGGGGATGGAGCCTGTGTGAGGCAGGATTGGGGAGAAAGGGTCAGGAGAAAGGCAGGGTGGAGGCCCTGGGGCCTCACAGCAGGGCTGAGGCTTTGCATGGGAGTGAGGTACCAGGGAACTATGCTGTCACTTTGGGCAGACACCTGAACTGGGGTCCAGTTAGGGAGGTGAGAGACAGGGTGGACCCAGGCCACAGCAGAGGAGGACAGGAAGAGTGGGGGAAGGAGAGCCCCCAGAAGCTCTCTGGGTTCAGCAGCACAGATCAAGGTGAATTAAGGACCTTCTATTCCCACTACTTCCCCTTGAAAGACTCAAGGAGGTTGGCCTCCGGCCTGCCCATGCCCCTGCCTGCACCCCAAGGTGAAGTCTCCGTGTGGGAGAGAAGGCCCGACAGGAAGCCCCAGTCTCTCCACCATGCCTGGGGTTGGGGCAGAGCAGTGACCACAGTAGAAAGGCCTGTGCCATTCCTCCAAGCTGAGCCAGGGCTATCATTTCAGGCTCTTGGGGAGGGACAGCAGAGCAGGGTTGAGAGTGTAGTTGAGGAGGGGAACTGGGGTGGCAACCCATGAATTAGGGTCCATTGATCGGGAGGTCGAGGCTCCCGGAGCGGAGCAGCCGGCTGCCCCAACTCGCGGGGCTGCACACCTGCTGGGGAGGGGTTTTTTGATGGCGACCGCGTGAGGTGAGCGGGTTCGCTCTGGGCGGTCGAGGATTAGTGCCGACTGAGAGGGTCAGGTGCACCGGGGCTTTGTTCAGACCTGTTTGCCTTTTGTCCCCCGCCTGCAGAACGCCCAGGCTGCATGATGTCATTTCAGATGCATTAAGCTGGAACAGCTCAAAATTGAATAATTAATTACACTCAGCTTCAATCGCAGTGACTAATTGATCAGGGGCTGCCAGCAGACACCTGGACAGGATTAACTGCACACAATGAGGGCTGCAGGCAGGTGGTGGCCCCTCTGGACCTCCAGTCCCTGTGTGTGACTTAATTAAGGCTGACTTGATTTCTCTATTCTCGCTGGATATCTCAGGCAGGCCTCATCCAGGCCCAGGGGCTACGTGCGGGCCAGGCACCGAGTGTGGACACGTGCAAATGGGCTGAGGTCTGGAAGGATGCTAGCCCCTGACCACTGGGCCATCCTGTTCTAGTCCCGAATCCCAATTCTGCCTCCAACTGTGATTATTTCTGTGGCCTTGGGCAAGTGTTTAATCTCATGGAGTCTTACAGTCTCCTTGTCTGTCAAATGGGTGTTGCCATTGTTGTGTCCAGTGTTGTGTCCGGCCCTGGGTGTAAACTGCTTTTGTCACTGGGATTTTTGGTTCCCTCTGGGGAGGTTGTCCTTGTTCTCACCTCCCTTGCTTGTCTCTGGCTGGAGCAGCTGGTGTTCCCAGACCTGTCCACCAGCCCTGACGCTCCTTATTTATTCCCTGGAGCCACCTTTCTGTGTACACAGCAGCATTCAGGTGCCTGGCTTACAATCCTGCTCTCTCAACGCACAGCCATCATGCCGGGGGATTCACAACCACGAAGATGGCACATCCAGCTCCTGAAAGGGCCAGCAAGTACAGTTGTGCATGTTGTGCACTGCACAATTCAGACTTTGCTGTGAGTGGTGTAATGTGTAACTACACAATGGGACATACCAGCCTTATTGTCACACTGCAGAGTCTCTTTCTGTCTGTCTCCTCACTGTTTCTTGGTCTCCTTGAGTTCAGTAACCTCTGTCTCCATGCCTCCTCAACCCCACTTATGGAGTCATACCACAGGGGGGACTGTCATGTGGAAATGGCAAACCCCAACACCTTCTGCCCTGCTGGCTCCCAGCACATCTGCCAGTGGGTGTGGAGAGCACTTGTCTCTTTGTTTCTACTCTCCCCATTCCCTGCCCATCTGGCGGCTCCTCTTCCTTGGTCTGCAGACACACTTGAGACCTTCCCCTGCTGGCATGCAAACACCCTGGAGTGACTCAGGCTGCCCCTCCCAGCCTCGTCTCTCAAGTGGGCCTCCACTGCCCCAACTCTGCTTCATACCAAATGCACTTCTCCCCCTGCCTTCTGCCCCCCTGCAGAATCCCACGGCATGACATTCTCACTCCCTGTGGCCAATCCAAGGGGCACTCTGTCCTCATCACACTGCAGAGTCTGCAGCCTTGCTCGCCGCGGCCCCTCTGGCCCCTCCATATCCTTGGAACTCCCTCCTTCCTGACCCTGCCCAGCAGTCTCCTTGCTGTCCCTCTGCTTCATGTCCCTGGGCACTGTGCCCTGTATCCCCTTACCTGTTGCCATTGCCCGGGTCCCTGGCTTTGGCCTTCGGCTTTTCCCAGCTGACGAGCCACATAGACAACCACGATGAGCCCATTTTGTTTCTCGCCTGTTCTTTTTCTTTTTCCTCTAGAAAATGAGGCAGTCGTGAGTACATGGATGGCAAGGGCTTTTGCTCTCTTAAGTGGAGCAGACTAAAATGAGGCAACAGGCCCCCATTGGAATGTGGGTGGGGGGCCTCAGCCATGATGGAGGAGGATGGAGTGGTGAATGAGCAGTGAGGACTTCAGCTACCGGATACATGGCCCCAGGACCTTCCTCAACCTCCTCCTGACCTTTCCTTGGAGCACGGCGAGTCCCTGGCACTCCTGGGCCTTTCATTCCCTTGTTCTTCCCTGTTCTTGCCTTCGCATCTGGCGCATTTGCCAGCCCTATGATCCCAGCACTGGCATGCCCCGTCCATTGGAGTACAGGGCTGTGCCAAGTCCCTGTAGCTGAGTCACTTGGAACTCAGGTTCCTTCTCAGCCACCTGGGCCTAAGGTGCCCGGTGTCCTGGCTCTATAGTGCCAAGGTTCTAATCCCCCTCTGGTCTCGGCCATTGTGCAGTGCAGGGAGTATGTTGGTACAACTTCTCCTCGCTTTTTTTGGCAAAATTTAGAGGTGGTTGAATATGACTTTCTTAAGACGGAGGTGGGAGGAGACCAAAGAAAGTGTGCCCTCCTTCAACTCCGTGTCTCCGTCACAACTGGACACTGCTCTGGATCGTGGGATGAGAGGAAACAGGAAAGGGCGTGCATCCTCCTCTCCCCAGACAATGGGGTCCATTATCCCTCCGGGGGTACATTCAGAGGCATCTGGCCCTGCTGTCCACCCACTTCCAAAGAAGGGAGGAGCTCGGCCAATCTAACCAGAAGCTGTCACTGGATGATGTCCTCCCTGGTGCCCAGCCAGCCCAGAGAGGAGCCGCTGAGCCCCGAGTCTGTGTCCTGCGTGCCGGGGATGTGGGGTGGGGGACCTCCAAACATCCAGTGGCAGTGGCCCTGGGCATGAGACTGGAGCCACAGGGTAGATAGGGTGTATTTCCCCAGAGCCATGATTTTATCCAAAGGTAAGGAGTTTGTTGTAAATCTTTGTTTTTTATGTGACCGAAGTGACTTCTTGTCACAGATTCAAATACAGAAGAATGTATGCTCCCCACCAAAATAATCACTGTTAACTGGTTGCTGTGGCTCCTTCCAAATATTTTTAGGCATATACAGCCATTTAAATAAATATGTACATATGCACATTTTTTTAAACAGATGGTATCGTCCCCCCTACACACACACGGTTCTTCAACTTGCCTTTGCTTTTGGCGATGTGCTCACTCCTCCCCGTGCCCATACACGCCGTTCCACTTCTCCCTGTCTATCAGCAGGAGAGTGAATAGTATTCCTTAAATGGGTGTCACCATGGTTCATCCAGCCATTTCTCTAATGATGGACACAGAGGTCACTGCAATTTTTTATAATTACAAATAGTGCTGGAAGAAAAAAGCCCCAAACACCTCATCCATTTTAGCAGAACTCAGAAAAAGGGCATTTGAAATGTTGCATCTAAAAAGGTTACACCAATCTACACCCTCAATAATGGTATGTGATTTTAAAAAATTATACTAAAACTAGCGAGGCTGCCGAATGGCACAGGAAGCAAAGCCCACACAAGTTTTTTGAACATAATATCACATGCAGAGGGAGGCACGCTGTCTCTTTCCTTCTCCGTGACCCTTTGAGGTTCTTTGGGGAGTGGAGCCCTGCTCTGTGGTGTAATAATTCTTGGGGTGGCTGTGACCCCCCATCTGTCTGTCAGAGGGTCCTGCCTGGCCCATCTGACTTCTCATTTATCAACCCATTGGGTGGAGTTGACCCCACTGGGGGGTTTATGCATTTCTTAAAAGACCCCTTCCAAGTGAGGTAACTAAAGTGCCTGAGGTTTTGGGAGGTGGGGGCTCATCAACAAAACCCCATTTCCAAGGGAAAAGCTACTAACCCTCCCAAAAAGAGAGAGCAGAACTTCCCCCCACATTTCTTCCCCGTCCCTGAGGCATGCCCTTCTGGGTGGCAGGATTGCAGAGTGTCCTAGCTTTTCCAAAACCTCCCTCTTTGGAAGCGTATGGCTTTTGGAACTCAGAACCGTCAAGGGAGACAGGAAGAATGTTTGCAATTCTTCAGTTGCCAGACCCCATCACAAAGATTCCCCCAGGCCCTAGGAGAGGGAGCTGGTATGGCGAGCCTCCTGCGGACTGGGCCCACCATCTTTGCTCTCTTGCCATCCTCAGAGCCTTTAAAACTACAGACTCTGCTACAAGCAAAGTCATTGGGTCCCCGGCCCTGGACTACGCCATTCAGAAGTCAAAGGTCGTTCTAACCCCTTTCCTGCAGTTTTGGGCTGGCTTAGCAGGGTGAAGGTCCCAAGGCAGTGCCTGCATGACAGCGGAGGGTTCAGCACCCCTCCCGCAGTCCCACAAGCCTCAAGAATGCACCTCTTTCAGGACGCAGCACTTAGCTTCCATTTCCTAATGCAAGTCTCTGCCTCAGTTTCCCCATCTGCAAAGCAGAGCTGAAAACCTGTTTCACTCACCCCAATGCCCGCGCGAGCTAGGCTCTGGGGCTGACCCTTGGCATCTCCTTTGCTAATTGTTTGTCCCCACTGTGACTTGAATGAGAGCAGAGTGCATCTCGGAGTCCCCTCACCCCGGCAACACCAGTACCTAATAGTGCTCTCAGCCCAGTCACTCTTTGTAAAGGAATAAACAGGTGAATCCCAGGACCTACTACCCACCTTATAGTCTTGAGTGACATCCAGTCAGTGCCTGACCTGTGGAAAACACCCAGTAAATGGTCAGCCCCTAGAGCTATCCCCAAACACAAATCCTTCACGACTGTCACTGAATGGGGGTGCACGGGAGTTCCCCCATTAATTGACAGGGAAGAAACATTTTTTACTAATTTTCACAAAGTTGGGTGTGCATGGGAGGGGCACCCTCTCTCTCTCTCTCGGCCTTCACAGCACCCACCGTCCTGTGCAAGCTCAGTCTGGCCCAGGATCCAACCTTCTTATGTATTTATTTAAACCCTGCCTCATTCCGGAGAGAATTTAAGGCCTCACCATGAATGCCATCTTTGTGTGGCCTTCCAGCGCCAAAGGCCGGGAAACCCAGGCCAGGCACGTCTGGAGGTGGGGCCCCCCTATGGCCTCAAGGCCTGGGCCAATCCTGCAGGGCGGCCCGTCCCCATTTCCTGCCATCTGTGGGGAGAGGCCTCCCCAGCTGACTATCTCCCGCTGTCCTCTGACTCTCCCCATGCAGGGCGGCCCAGACCCTGCTCTGAGGATCTCCCGCTCCTGGAACAAGCAGATCTTGCCAAGTTCCCTGTATTGGAAGATAAATCAAATTGAAATTCTCTTTAAAACCCATAGATGAAGCAGCACCTTGGTGTTCGTGTATTTTCGCACACAGAGCTGCCCTCCTATGACGGTGTTGGGAGACCAGCAGCCTGAAAGAGAGAGGGTTTTGGGGAGGACTTCCTGTCCAGAGCTCCGTGCATGTCTCAGGCCACTGGAGGGAGGACATAGCCCCGTCCTCACCTAGCACAGGGCAGGGCAAGGTTGGGAATGTCTGTACTATGGGTCTCTGCCTAGAATCTGTGCCTGGATCCAGGAAAGCATCACTTGATCTGGGATGGCCGCCTCTCTCAACTCATCAAGATGTTACATCACCCTAACCTCTTGGCTGCCCCCTGGAATCCAGAGGATGGCTTTGAAGTCCAAGGGATATCTGGAGCTGATGAATTCAGATGCCTCTTAAGTAGGGATTGGGGTGCACATCCAGGATTAGGCCATCTCCTCAAATTTACGGGCAGGTTTGAATGTAGATGGTTCTGTAGTGAGGATGAGCATAGCTCCAGAAAGCTGTGGCCACTGAGGACTTCTGCAGGGTGGTGTCGGGAGCCTGAATGGCCTGCACCCAGAGGAGGCCCTCATCCCAGATGGATGAAGGGGCTGTGAGCTCAGGAAAGACTGAGTGGCCTTCCCTTCCACGCTTGGTCTCAAATCCCTGAAATGCTTTGACTTCCAGGCCTGCAGCCCTCCAGGAGAATTGTTCAGACTTCAAAGACTGTTCCAAATGGAAAGAAAACCTCCAGAGACCACGGGGCTCAGGAAACTTCTCCTAAAGATCTCTTGTACCCCTGAAACTTCTGGTTGAAGAATGGGAAGAAGTCTGCAAAAACCAGAGTTGCTGTTGAGCCTGGTACTGGTCAGTGATTAATAAAAAGACCAATAAACGTAGGTCCCAGAGGGAGGCAGAGCTGAAACCAGACTCCAGGCACTTGCACATTCCGGTCTGCACCGGCTCTGTCCTCCTCCCAGTGACGCCTGCTCCACTTGTGACTGGGGGACATTTGGGTGGTCCTACCACCTGTTGGAAGTGCTCAAATGCCTGTAACCAAACCAGGTCCTGAACATAGCTTGGGACATGGCACTTCATGTTGCTGCCACCTTTGACTTCATGTTGGTGCCACCTTGACTGTCTGCTAGGGAGGTAGCCTTGGCATAGGATTTGAAAGGTGAACATTTCTGAACCCCCCAAAAAGATATGCTATGAATTTCAGACAAAGACAGACCTGAATCCAAAGACTGTGGGCACAAGCTGTCTCCTCTGGCCCTTGGCATTCTCTTCCCACGGGTGGCTAAAAGCTTTCAGGATGACGCATGTCAAGACAGTTGGCACACGGCTGCTGGCTGCTGATACGCACATGGTCCTGCAGACCAAGCCCTGTCCTCGGCTCCTACCACCCCTGCCTGAGAACCAGGACAAACGAGATCCTGTTAAGAAACTGCAGATTGATGATATTTGTCTAAATTGTTGCAGGAAGGCAGGTTACAGCCATTTCCAGACAGGGGATCAGCTAGTTGGCCAGCTTCTATGGTCTAACAGAGGCAACCACTTTAGAGAAAACGTTCAGGGTGGTCCAGAGGTTACGGGCGTGGACAGAAGGTCAGAAAGTGTCCATAGGACCTGGGCTTCAAGCCATCAGAGTTTCTTCAGGGGTAGGAGTTAACAGGTAAGACCCTGTCCTCCATCTGCCTCCCAGCAGGGAATGGAAGAGGGTCTTGGGGTGGGCTGAGGAGCACAGGCAGGGCAGGAGGGATACTCCAGTAGTCCTGGCCACATGCTAAATGTGCATGAATTCCTGACACCTAAAATAGCCCAGGACATGGGACACAGCGCCAGGAAGCTCTTGTTCAACATCTCAGTCATTGGTGGCTTCAGGGCTGAGAATAAGAAACCATCATTTGCAGTTTCTGGAGTCCTAGAGGGGACAAACGTGATTCCAGATTGAGACAAAACTGGGAGAAACGGTAATAAATCTGGTCATTACTGGTTGTCTGAACTTGAGTGGGCTATTTCTTAGTTCTGTGTCTCTGTCTTCTTAGCCGTGAAACAAGGACAGTGAGCTCTTTTGCAGGATTCCTGTAAGAATCGGCCATAACAGACTGCACAGTCTGCAATCAGCAGAGGTTGGGCTCTGCCTCCCACCAGATGAAGGCCCTGCCTGGCCCCCTGATCCCCAAGTCTGAAAATGATGAATCATGTACTCCGCTAGGAAACGCAGGCAGCCGCAGCTCTGCCCCGGGTACGTCAGCTGGCTTTAGGCGGAAGTAAATTGCAGACTTCAGAGGATATTGTGAATTTGTGCATAGCGGAATTCCGGGTATTCTGGGTCGATGGAAGAATTAAGTCCTGTCTGTGGGACTTTTGGAATGTGGAAGATGACAAATCATTAAGGCACTTAATTGGGAGAAAGGCATGTCTCTAGGCCCTAAAGAGGGAAGGGCAGAGAAAAACGGGAATGAACAAGAAACGAGAGGCTCAGAGGACTAAGGTGACTTGCTCCCAAACTCACAGGGAACAGGCAGCTGAGCAGAAACACAGGGCCAGGCCCGCCTGGCACCCAGGCTCCCCTGATCCGCCACAGGCTTGGGGAAGCGCAGGGATTAGCCCCTGTGACTCCAGGCGGAAACCCTGCCACTCCTCACGGAGAGGCAGGGCACTGTGGACATGGTGTATAATGTCCTGGTCTATTTTAGGGCTTCTGCTGTGAGCACAGGAATCCAGGCACATGGGCCCAGGGGCTGGGACCACCTGTCAGGTCCTTCCCGGCTGAAGGCGCGGGATGGGTGAACCAAGATTGGAAGAAGTCAACACCACCTCCGCTCCTCCAATTTTAGATCCACACCTGTCTTACTCCAGGACACAGAGCTATTCTGCTGGGCACTTGACATGTCCTATTTAGGACAGACCCTCACCCATGGCCAGGCCAGCATCCTCTCAATCTATCATTAACTGGTACAGATGGCAGGAGGGAAACGCCGCTGGGTTTTACTTATAAGGCCTGAAGGGAGACGGAAAGGTCTTCCATGCTCCCTCTCTGTGTGGGCACACGGCAATGGGCCAGAAGTCAGGGGCTGGGGGCCAGGATGCCCCTAGAGGCCACCCAGCCTGGGAATTTCTGGAGTAGGGGTTTTGAGATCTCAAGGACAGTGAAATGGAGGCCCACGGCTGGAGCACATACCGGCTTCAGGCCGGCCCTTCGGTTTGCCGCCATCTGTCAGCTGAGCAGCTCGGGAAATCTGGCCCCTAATCTGTAAAATGGGGCCAAGAACCCACCTCGCCAGCCTCTTACGGAGATTAACTGATACCCTGGTGGCGCCATGGCCGGGCGCTGCCTGGGCACATGCCCTGCCTGGGCTGGCCGTGCTGTCCTGACCTGGTCCCGCGGGGTGAAGCCAGGGGCTTTCAGGCCTTGCTGCCACTCCACAGGACGAGGGACATTCAGGAATAGATTTTGCTTAGGGAGCCCGGCCCCACCCTGCCCCTCTCCAGAGCAGGTCTCCTTTTTCTGCCTAAAGAAAAAGAGCAACTGGTAGAAACTTTCATCCTGCAAGGCAGAACCACCCTCCACATCTCTGTCATTCTCCCCAGGAGTCTGTGCCCTCAGAGCTGCTGCCTTCTGCGCTGTGCAAAGCCTCTTTTCAGGGACTGCATCTGCCCTGCAATCTTGACACTTCAGTGTCTTCCTAGTCCTGTCCCATCCCCACACTTCTCGCATCCACCCCACGGCGAATGCCTTCATGATTTGCTGGAGTCCGGGCAGTTTTGCTGAGCTGGGGCTCAAGTGCTTGTGACCCTCCAAACCACCTTAGATGCCATGCCTGGACTGTTTCTTGGTTTTCTGGAGAAAGTCAGGGGGCTGTTTTTACAGCCAAACAATGGGAGTCCCCCCTCTGGTAGGTTCCATCCTTTTTGTCAGGCTACACGGAATACAGATAATTAAAGCTGGCAGGTCGGGGGCAGGGGGTGCTGGTCAGGGTGGGCACTGGGGAGGTGAGAAGATGTCTCAGCAATGTGGCTGCTGAATTCCCATTTCTGGTCAGGACAGAGTTGCAGGGAACAGCTATGTGTGTGAGAAGCAACCACAAACACTAGATGGAACAGATGGACCTGGCTCAGGACACCGGACATTATGGAAAGGTAAAAACATGAGTGAGTCCTGCCACTGCCCCGGCTTACTTCCCTGGGTGAGATGCGAGGCTGTGGCTCAGGGATGGAAAATGCAGGCAGTATACTGCCTGAGGATTTCCTGAGTTCAGGAGACAGAGCTGAGAGTCTCCGGAGACTGAGGCAGCTACTGCTCTCAGGGCAGAGCCCTGGGGAGAAAAAGAGCTGCATGGAGAGAAGCCCTGGGAAACGACAGGGGGCCCCCCTCAAGGATCCAGCAGAGGCCTGATCAGTTCATGCACATGTATTTTTGTAGAAACCCCATCTCCACAAAAATACAAAAATTAGCCAGGCGTAGTGGCGGGCGCCTATAATCCCAGCTACTCAGGAGGCTGAGGCAGGAGAATGGCTTGAACCTACGAGACGGAGGTTGCACTGAGCTAAGATCATGTCACTGCACTCCAGCCTGGGCAACAGAGTAAGACTCTGTCTCAAAAAAAAAAAAAAAGAGGCCGGGCGCGGTGGCTCAAGCCTGTAATCCCAGCACTTTGGGAGGCCGAGACGGGCGGATCATGAGGTCAGGAGATCGAGACCATCCTGGCTAACACGGTGAAACCCCGTCTCTACTAAAAATAATACAAAAAACTAGCCGGGCGAGGTGGCGGGCGCCTGTAGTCCCAGCTACTCAGGAGGCTGAGGCAGGAGAATGGCGGGAACCCGGCAGGCGGAGCTGGAGCTTGCAGTGAGCTGAGATGCGGCCACTGCACTCCAGTCCGGGTGACAGAGCGAGACTCCGTCTCAAAAAAAAAAAAAAAAAAAAAAGAAAGAAAGAAAGAAAAAAGAAAGAAAGAAAGAAAGAAAGAAAAAAATCTTAAACTGTCCAGAAAGACGAGGGGGACCAGTGCCCAACGTTCAGGTAGGGCGGGGACTAGTGTCCATTTCCACCAAGCAGCCTGGAAATGCTCATGCTCACAGGGCACTGGGGAGGTTTCTCAAGAAGTGAGTGCCTCCATGGGGGAAACAATGAACCCCAGATTAAATGCTGCTTCAGACCTCATGAATGGTAAAAACAAGACCCAAAAGGATCAAACTCTTTCCACGTAAATTAACTGCATCCCAGAACAAAGTTCAAGGACACTTTTAGGAATACATGTATATCCAGCACACAAGCAGGGTAAAATTCACATCTGCAAATTCACCAGGCATTCCAAGGGGCAAAAAATACACAACCCACAATTAAGAGACTAATGAATTAATCAGAACCAACCCAGAACGTACACAGATGTGAGCATTAGCAGAAAAGGACATTGAAGCAGTTATTAAAACTGTCTCCCTGGCCAGGCGTGGTGGCTCACGCCTGTAATCCCAGCACTTTGGGAGGCTGAGGTGGGTGGATCACCTGAGGTCAGGAGTTCAAGACCAGCTTGGCCAACATGGTGAAACCCCACCTCTACTAAAAATACAAAAAACTGGCCGGATGTGGTGGCACATGCCTGTAATCCCTTCGGAGGCTGAGGCAGGAGAATCGCTTGAACTCAGGAGGTGGAGGTTGCAGTGAGCCAAGATTGCACCACTGCACTCCAGCCTGGGTGACAGAGCCAGCTCCGTCTCAAAAAGAAGAAAGAAAGAAAGAAAGAAAGAGAGAGAGAGAGAGAGAGAGAGAGAGAGAGAGAGAAAGAAAGAGAAAGAAAGAAAGAAAGAAAGAAAGAAAGAAAGAAAGAAAGAAAGAAAGAGAACCGTCTCTCATATGTTCAAAAAGTTAAGCAGAGACACAGAAGATATTTCAAAAGAACTGAATTGGACTTCTAGAAATGAAATATGTGAGGTGAAAATTACACGAAGCGAGACCATTGGCAGAGTACACACTGCAGAAGAAAGGCTTAGTGAGTTTGAAGATTTACCAACAGAAACTATACAAAATAAAACATACAGATAGGGAAAACAATCCAAAAAAGTTAAAATGGCATCGAGATTTGTGGGATGATTTCAAGCAGCCTAATGCAGAGGTAACTCAAGAGCCTGAACAGGAGAGAGAGCAGCGGGGACAGAAAAAATATTTGGAGGAGTAGTGGCTAAAATTTTTCCAAATTTGATGAAAACTGTAAACCCTCAGATCCAAGGAACTCAATGAACCCTAAGCACAAGAACAAGAAAGAAAATGACCAAGGCTCAAAACCAGTAGTAAAGAAAAAAAAAGTCTTAAATGCAGCCAGAAGAAAAAAGATATGGTATGTACAGAGAAACAAAGATAAGGATTAAGGCAGATTTCTTGTTTGAAACAACACAAATAAGAAGATAGAGGGGCAACCATCTTTGAAGCACTGGAAGAAAAGAACTGTCAACCTAGAATTCTAGCCTCAGTGAAAATATCGTGCAAAAACAAAGGTGAAATAAAGCCTTTTAGAGACCATCGAGTTGAAAGAGTCTATCACCAACAGATCCGCACCTCAACAAATGTCAAAGAAATCTGTCAAGCATAAGCAAAATGGTATTAGACGGAACTACGGATCTACACAAAGAAAGAACACCAAACATGGTAACTATATGAGTAAATGTTCACTTTTTTTATTCTTTAAGTTTCTTTAAAAGATAATTGATAGTTCAAACAAAAATGTTGACAGTGCATCGTACGGTTTACAATATATAAGTAAAATGTGTAACAGTAGCATAGAGATTGGGAGTGGAGAAATGGAAGGCTCTTATACTGCAGGTGAAGCAATATATGACTTGGAGGTAGACGGTAAATGTTAAAGCAATGACAAAAATAAAGAAACCGAGTTCTCGCTAATAAGCCCACAAAAAGATAAACTGGTATAATAAAAAGTAAAAAGTAGTCCCAAGAATGCAGAAAAAGAGGAGAAACAAAACAAAGAGTGGTGGGATAGAAAACAAATAGTAAGGGGGCCGGGCGTGGCGGCTCATGCCTGTAATCCCAGCACTTTGGGAGGCCAAAGTGGGTGGATCATGAAGTCAGCAGTTTGAGACCAGCCTGACCAACATGGTGAAACCCCGTCTCTACTAAAAATACAAAAAACTTAGCTGGGCATCGTGGAGGGCGCCTGTAATCCCAGCAACTTGGGAGGCTGAGGCAGGAGACTCGCTTGAAACCGGAAGGTGGAGGTTGCAGTAAGCTGAGATTGTGCCACTGCACTCTAGCCTGGGCATTAAGAGCAAAACTCTGTCTCAAAAAAAAAAAAAAAAAAAAAAAGAAAAGAAAAAAATAGTAAGACAATAGGCTTAAACTTAGCTAAAGTTGATAATCACATTAAATTGATAAACGCTCTCATTCATAGATAAGCAAATGCCCCTCTGGGATAAAGATACAAATAAGTTAAAAGTAAAACGATAAGACCGGACGCAGTGGCTCGTGCCTGTAATTCCAGAATTTTGGGAGCTCAAGGAGGGTGGATCACCTGAGATCAGGAGCTTCAGACCACCCTGACCAACATGCAGAAACCCTGTCTCTACTAAAAATACAAAAATTTTAGCCAGGTGTGGTAGCATGCCCCTGTAATTCTAGCTACTCGGGAGGCTGAGGCAGGAGAATTGCTTGAACCCAAGAGGCAGAGGTTTCAGTGAGCCGAGAACATGCCATTGCACTCCAGCCTGGGCAACAGAGCAAGACTCCATCTCAAAAAAAAAAAAAAGTAAGAGCATGGAAAAAGATATACCATGATAGTGCACATCAACAG
The DNA here is from genome assembly GCF_009764315.1 of Trachypithecus francoisi. Lineage (NCBI taxonomy): Eukaryota > Metazoa > Chordata > Mammalia > Primates > Cercopithecidae > Trachypithecus > Trachypithecus francoisi. The sequence continues at coordinate 5,955,452 of NW_022681468.1, read as the reverse complement.
AAAGTTGGAGTGGCTATATCAATATTAGACTGGTAGTTTTCAGAGCAAAGAGTATCGCCCATGCTAAAAAAGTTCATTTTGTAATGATAAAGAGATCATTAATTCAGAGGACACAGCAATCCCACATGGCTCTGTTTCTTTTTTTTTTTTTTTTGAGATGGAGTCTCGCTCTGCCACCCAGGCTGGAGTCCAGCGGTGCGATCTCAGCTCACTGCAAGCTCCGCCTCCCGGGTTCATGCCATTCTCCTGCCTCAGCCTCCCGAGTAGCTGGGACCACAGGTGCCCGCCACCATGCTCAGCCAATTTTTTGTATTTTTAGTAGAGACGGGGTTTCACCGGGTAAGCCAGGATGGTCTTGATCTCCTGACCTCATGATACGCCCGCCTCGGCCTCCCAAAGTGCTGGGATTACAGGTGTGAGCCACCGTGTCCGGCCCCAGATAGCTCTGCTTCTAATAACAGAGCTGCAAAATACATGAAATAAAGTCTGGGAGAGCTGCAAGGAGAAATTGCCAAGTCTGCAATTAGAGTTGGATATTTCAATATCCCTTTTTCAAAACTTAATGGAACAAGGATATAGCACACTTGAATAACACTATCAGCCAACTTGACCTGACTGACATTTATAGAACACTCCTCCCAACAACAGCAGCATACAAATTCCGTTCAAGCGCACATGGAACATTTATAAAGATAGATCATATTCTGCGTCATAAAATAAGTCTCAGTATATTTAAAAGGATACATGTCACACAAAGTATATTCTCTGACCACAGTGGAATGAAATTAGAAATCAATAACAGACAGATGTCTGGGAAATTCCCAAGCACTTGGGAACTAAATAACACATTTCTAAATAACTCATGAGTCAAAGAGGAATAAAAAGAGAAAGCAAAAAGCATTTTGCACTGAATAAAAGTTAAAATACAACATAGAGGCTGGTCGTGGTGGCTCACGCCTATAATCCCAGCACTTTATGGGAGCCTGAGGCAGGCAGATCACCTGAGGTCAGGAGTTCGAGACCAGCCTGATCAACATGATGAAACCCCATCTCTACTAAAAATACAAAATTAGCTGGGTGTGGTGGTGGGCACCTGTAATCCTAGCTACTCGGGAGGCTGAGGCAGGAGAATTGCTTGAACCTGGGAGGCAGAGGTTGCAGTGAGTTGAAATTGTGCCACTACACTCCAGCCCAGGCGACAGAGCAAGGCTCTATCTCAAAACAAATCCAGCCCAGGCGACAGAGCAAGGCTCTATCTCAAAACAAAACAATCAAACAAAAAACATAGAACCTGTGGGATGTCTCTTAAGTTGTACAAAGGCAGACATTCTTAAATTCCTTTTAAAAAAACACACTATACACCGGGTGCAGTGGCTCATACCTGTAATCCTAGTACTTTAGGAGGCCGAGGTGGATGGATTACCTGAGGTTGGGAGTTCGAGACCAGCCTGACCAACAAGGAGAAACTCCATCTCTACTAAAAATACAAAATTAGCTGGGCGTGGTGGTGCCTGCCTGTAATCCCAGCTACTCGGGAGGCTGAGGCAGGAGACGCTTGAACCTGGGAGGCGTAGGCTGCAGTGAGCTGAGATCGTGCCATTGCACTTTGGCCTGGGCAACAAGAGTGAAACTGTCTCAAAACAAAAAACAAAAACAAAACATAGACACACACTACGAAAGCTCATTCAAGTAGACTCAGATCACCTAGATAGGTGTATGTACATGAAAAAAAATTGTTGTTAGAAACTTTCCACCAGAAGGCCTGGCATGGTGGCTCACGCCTGTAATCTAAACATTTTAGGAGGCCCAGGTGGCAGGATCACTTGAGGCCAGGAGTTCAAGACCAGCCTGGAGAACACAGCAAGACTCCATCTGTATTAAAAAAAAAAAAAAAAAAAAAATTAGCCTAGCATTGTGGCACATGCCTGTGGTCCCAGCTACTTGGTACGCCGAGGCAGGACAATCACTCGAGCCCAACAGGTTGAAGCTGCAGTGAACTATGATTCTGCCACTATACTCCAGCCTGGGCAACAGGGCAAGAGTCTGTCCCTAAAAATAAAAATTAAAGTAAAAAAGAAACTTTCCCACAGAGAAAATTCCAGGCCCAGATGGCTTTGATAGTAAATTCTACCAAACATTTAAGGAAGAAATAATTCCAATTCTACAAAAACTATTTAGAGGATTCGAGAGGAGGGAATGCATTCTAACTTATTCTAAGAGGCCAGCATTAACCTGGTTTTATGAAAACCAGATAAAGTTATTATGAAAAAAGAAAACTACAGACCACTATCTCTTACTAACATAGACACAGAAATCTTTAGCAAATTTTAACAAATTGAATCAAAAATAGGCCGGGCGCGGTGGCTCAAGCCTGTCATCCCAGCACTTTGGGAGGCCGAGGCGGGCGGATCACGAGGTCAGGAGATCGAGACCATCCTGGCTAACACTGTGAAACCCCGTCTCTACTAAAAAATACAAAAAACTAGCCGGGCGAGGTGGCGGGCGCCTGTAGTCCCAGCTACTCAGGAGGCTGAGGCAGGAGAATGGCCTAAACCCGGGAGGCGGAGCTTGCAGTGAGCTGAGATCCGGCCACTGCACTCCAGCCTGGGCGACAGAGCGAGACTCCGTCTCAAAAAAAAACAAACAAACAAACAAACAAAAAAACAAATTGAATCAAAAATATGTAAAATGAAAAAGATTTATTATCAAATGTGGTATTTTAAGAATACAGAATTGGTTTAACATTTGAAAATCCATCATCACTGTGGCCAGGTGCAGTGACTCACTCCTGTAATCACAGCACTTTGGGAGGCTGAGGTGGAAGGACTGCTTGAGCACAGGAGTTCAAGACCAACGTGGGCAAAATAGTGAGAGCCTGTCTCTACTAAAAATAGAAAAAAATAGCCGGGTGTGGTGCTGTGTTCCCAGCTACTCGGGAGGCTGAGATGGGAGGATTGCTTGAGCCCAGGCAGGAGGCAGAGGTTGCAGTGAGCCGAGATTGTGCCACTGCACTCCAGCCTGAGTGATGGAGTGAGATCTCGTCTCAAAAAAGAAAAAAGAAGAATATCCATCAATGTAATTCACCATATTAATGCATTAAAAAAGAAAAACCATGTGGTCATCTTAATGGACATAGAAAATGCATTTGATGAAATTCAACATTCATTTCTAAGAAATGCCCTCTCCAACCAGGAATAAAAGAGAACTTTCTCAATGTGCAAAAATTGTATAGCTTGCATCAGACTTAGTGGTGAAAGACGGAATGCTCTCCCTTTGAGAAGAATAACAAGACAAGGATGTCTGCTCTCACCACTTATGTTCAACATTGTTCTGGTGCAATGGCACCAACGAGACAGATGAGAAAACAGGCACAAGAAAAAAAAAGATAAAAAATAAATGGTGGCGGCCGGGCACGGTGGCTCAAGCCTGTAATCCCAGCACTTTGGGAGGCCGAGACGGGTGGATCACGAGGTCAGGAGATCGAGGCCATCCTGGCTAACACGGTGAAACCCCGTCTCTACTAAAAAATATAAAAAACTAGCCGGGAGAGGTGGCGGGCGCCTGTAGTCCCAGCTACTCCGGAGGCTTAGGCAGGAGAATGGCATGAACCCGTGAGGCAGAGCTTGCAGTGAGCTGAGATCCAGCCACTGCACTCCAGCCCCGGGCGACAGAGCGAGACTCCGTCTCAAAAAAAAACAAAAAAAACAAACAAACAAACAAACAAAAAAAAATGGTGGCTCAAGCCTGTAATCCCATCACTTTGGGAGGCCGAGACGGGAGGATCACGAGGTCAGGAGATCGAGACCATCCTGGCTAACACGGTGAAACCCCGTCTCTACTAAAAAAATACAAAAAAAACCCTAGCCGGGCGAGGTGGCGGGCGCCTGTAGTCCCAGCTACTCAGGAGGCTGAGGCAGGAGAGTGGCATAAACCCGGGAGGCGGAGCTTGCAGTGAGCTGAGATCCGGCCACTGCACTCCAGCCTGGGTGACAGAGCGAGACTCCGGCTCAAAAAAGAAAAAAAGAAAAGAAATAAATGGAAGGCATTCAATTGAAAAGAAAGCAGTAACACTTTATTTGCAGATGGCATGATCATCTATGTTGGAAATCTCATGGAATCTATTACAACAAAGCTCCTGGGATCAATAAGTGAGTTTAGCAAGATTGCAGGATACAAGATCAATATAAAAAAATCAATTGCATTTCTACATATTAGTAACAAATAATCAGAAATTGAAACATAAAATGCCAATAATATAAAAATACATGAAATACTTAGGGATAAATCTGATGAGAGAGATGAAAGGTCTGTACAAGAAAAACTACAAAACATTGCTGAGAGAAATTAAAGATGTAAATAGAGAGATACACTTTGTTCATGGGCTGGATGACTTAATGTTAGTAAGATGTCATTTCTCCTCAAACTATTCTACAAATCAACACAATTCCAATCGAAATCCCAGCAGGGCTTTTAAAAATAAAAATGGATAAACTCATTCTAAGTTGGTTCTAGAATTCATACGGCAATGCAAAAAGACCCAGAATAGTCAAAGTAATTCTGAGAAAGAATTTTCATTATTTATTAGGATAATGCCACTCAAAGCAATTCTGAAGAAGCATAAAATTGGTAGGCTGATACAGCCTGATTTCCAGGCTCATTATAAAGCTATGGTAATTTTTTAAAGTGTAGTCTTGGTAAGAAGAGAGATAAACAGATCAATGGGACAAGACAGAGAACACAGAGACAGATCTACACACATAAAGACTCCTAATTTTTGACAAACACGCAAAGGCAATTAGAAAAGAATGGACAGTATTTTCAACAAATGATACTGAACAATTAGACATTCACATGCAAGAAAAAAAAAAAAAACAGCCTGGTGCGGTGGCTCATGCCTGTAATCCTAGCACTTCAGGGGGCTGAGGCGGGCAGATCACTTGAGCTCAGGAGTTTGAGACTAGCCTGGGCAAAATGGCAAAAAATACAAAAATATTAGCTGGGTGGGTGATGTGTGCCGGTAGTTCCAGCTACTTGCAGGGATGAGGTGGGAAGATCACTTGAGCCCAGGAGGTCGAGGCTGCAGTGAGCCAAGATCATACCACTGCACTCCAGCCTGGGTGTCAGAGGGAAACCCTGACTCAAAAAACAAAACAAAACAACAATAACAAAAACACCCCAAAACTCCAAATTCATACCATACAACAAATACAAAGCTTACCTCAAAATACATTATATACCCAAATGTAAAACCTAAGATGGTAAAACTTCTATATGAACATACAGGAGAAAATCTTTGTGACCCTGATTTAAGATTTCTTAATGATGGGCCGGGCGCAGTGGCTCATGCCTGTAACCCCAGGACTCTGGGAGGCTGAGGCAAGCGGATCACGAGGTCAGGAGATCGAGACCATCCTGGCTAACACAGTGAAACCCCATCTCTACTGAAAATACAAAAAATTAGCCAGGCATGGTGGTGGCCACCTGTAGTCCCAGCTACTCGGGAGGCTGAGGTAGGAGAATGGTGTGAACTCGGGAGGCGGAACTTGCAGTAAACTGAGATTGCACCACTGCACTCCAGCCTGGGTGACAGAGTGAGACTCTGTCTAAAAATAAAATAGAATAAAATAATTCTTAATGATGATACCATAAAATAATAAATTGATAAATATGTCATTAAAATCAAAACTTCTCTTCCTGCAACACTTTTAAGAGAATGAAAAGATAAGCCATAGACCTTAGAAAATATTTGCAATGTGTGTATTTGAAAAAGAACTTTCATCCAGAATATATAGACTCTTAAAGCTTAATAATAAGAAAACTAGGCCGGGCGCGGTGGCTCAAGCCTGTAATCCCAGCACTTTGGGAGGCCGAGACGGGCGGATCACGAGGTCAGGAGATCGAGACCATCCTGGCTAACACAGTGAAACCCCGTGTCTACTAAAAATACAAAAACTAGCCGGGCGAGGTGGTGGGCGCCTGTAGTCCCAGCTACTCGGGAGGCTGAGGCAGGAGAATGGCGTGAACCCGGGAGGTGGAGCTTGCAGTGAGCTGAGATCCGGCCACTGCACTCCAGTCCGGGCGACAGAGCTAGACTCAGCCTCAAAAAAAAAAAAAAAAAAAAAGAAAACTAACAGGCTGGGCACAGTGGCTCACAGCTGGAATGCCAGCATTTTGGGAGACTGAGGTGGACAGATCACTTGAGTCTAGGAGTTCAAGATCAGCCTGGGCAACATGGCGAAACCCTGTCCCCCAAAAATACAAAAATTAACTGGACATGGTGGTGTGTACCTGTAGTCCCAGCTACTTGGGAGGGTGAGGCAGGAAGATCTTTGAGCCTGGGAGGCTGAGGCCTGGGAGGCTGAGGCTGCAGTGAGCCTTTTTATTTTTGAGACAGTGTCTCACTCTGTCGCTCAGGCTGGAGTGCAGTTGCGTGATCTCCGCTTAAGTGAATCTTGTGCCTCAGCCTCCTGAGTAGCTGAGATTACAGACCTGCATCATCATACTCAGCTAACTTTTGTACTTTTAGTAGAGTCGGGGTTTTGTCATGTTGGCCAAGCTGGTCTCGAACTCCTGGCCTCATGTGATCTGCCCACCTTGGCCTCCCAAAGTGCTGGGATTATAGGCATGAGCCACTGTGCCAAGACTTCAGTGAGCCATGATCATGCCACTGAACTCCAGCCTGGGTGACAAAGTGAGACCCTATGTCAAAAATAAAAAAGAAAGAAAGAAAGAAAGAAAGAAAGAAAGAAAACAAACACCTCGGCCGGGCACGGTGGCTCAAGCCTGTAATCCCAGCACTTTGGGAGGCCGAGACGGGCGGATCACGAGGTCAGGAGATCGAGACCATCCTGGCTAATACGGTGAAACCCTGTCTCTACTTAAAAAATACAAAAAACTAGCCGTGCGACGAGGCGGGCGCCTGTAGTCCCAGCTACTCCGGAGGCTGAGGCAGGAGAATGGCGTAAACCCGGGAGGCGGAGCTTGCAGTGAGCTGAGATCCGGCCACTGCACTCCAGCCTGGGTGGCAGAGCAAGACTCCGTCTCAAAAAAAAAAAAAAAAAAAACAAACACCTCAATTTAAAAAAATGGGCAGAAGATCCGGCCACTGCACTCCAGCCTGGGCGACAGAGTGAGACTCCGTCTCAAAAAAAAAAAAAAAAAAAATGGGCAGAAGATTGGAGCATATGCTTCACCAGTGAAGATCCGTGGATGGCAAATAAGTATACAGAAATCTGTTCAGCATCACTATTTTACAGGAAAATCTCAATTAAAACCATGATAAGATCCCATCACACAGCTATTAAACTGACACAGTTTTCAGAGATTGACCTATGAAGTGTGGGTGAAGACGCGCAGGAACTGAAACTGTAATTATCACTGAGGGGGTTGTAAAATGGTGCAAACACTTTAGAAAATAATTTGGCAGTTTTTAAAAGAAATGAACGATACATGATAGTCCTTCCACTCCTAAAGATTACCCATGAGATGTGAAAGCAGATATTCAAGCAAAGACTGAGACCTGAAGGGTCACCCCAGCTTTATTTGTAATAGCTCCAAACTGTAAACAGCCCGAATGTCCATCAATGGGTAAACAGATCAACAGATGGTGGCATTTTCCAACAAGGGAGTTCTCGGGAATGGAAAGAATGAACTGCTCATGTAGGCAACAATGTAGATGCGTCTCAAAATAATTAATGTGCGGGGAGAGAAACCAGGCTCAAAAGAGTACATTTTTATAAAACTCCGGAAAATTCCAAGGAGTCTATAGAGACAGCACACACACAGTGCGGCAGGGCGGTCAACTGAGGAAAGGGGGCCAGCTTCTGGGGACGATGATCTGTTCCCTGTCCTGAGCGTGGTGATGGTGTTAATGATTGTATACCTAAGTCAAAATGGACTCCTTAGTACAGTTTAAATATAAGCAGTTTGTTCTATGCCAAGTCTACCTCCATCAAATTAAAAAATACAGCTACAAACCTTCGTCCTTTTGGTACCGCTGGGATGGAGTTAAACAGGTCTCCAGGTTTCCAGTGAGAAAGCAACTTCTGGAGAGTTAGGCTTGGAGGAGTCTTCCTTGCCCTCAGTAATTACATGATGGGACTGAGAACCTCGGCTTGGCTGTTGCATCGCCCTGCCCTGCTGGAGGGAGAACACAGCTGGCTAAGTGTGGGTTTGCCAGGAGATGGAAGAATGAAGGCTGTGGTCCCCTTCATCCTCTCTGGGGAAATCTTAGTGGGACCCACAGGGTGAGCAAGAGAGGACTGAGATGAGGCTGATGGCATGTGTTGTGGGGCATAGAAGTGCCCAGAAATACCAATAGATAACTACACACAGTTTCCATCCTCCACCCACATCACTTTGACATTCATTCGTGCCTGAAAATGCTCTGGAAGGCTCTTACAGAGCCTACCCAAGAGAATCTTTTTTGTTTTTTTTTTTTGAGACGGAGTCTCGCTCTGTCTCCCAGGCTGGAGTGCAGTGCCCGGATCTCAGCTCACTGCAAGCTCCGCCTCCCGGGTTTACGCCATTCTCCTGCCTCAGCCTCCCGAGTAGCTGGGACTACAGGCGCCCGCCACCTCGCCCCGCTAGTTTTTTGTATTTTTTTTAGTAGAGACGGGGGTTTCACTGTGTTAGCCAGGATGGTCTCGATCTCCTGACCTCGTGATCTGCCCGTCTCGGCCTCCCAAAGTGCTGGGATTACAGGCTTGAGCCACCGCGCCCAGCCTACCCAAGAGAATCTTATTGGCAGAGAATGTCTCCGTGGAAAAGGGAACCTGTGGGGCGGCTCCGTGGCTGGCTACAGGGCTGAAGGCTATGCCCTGGAGCCACCAACAAATAAGAAAACAGCAGAGTTTGCTAGATCCAGAAGCCCATTCCCCGCCCATCTCCCTCTGGTGTGGACCAGTAAACACCTGTTACTGTCCTGCCTACAGAGGAAGCTACCTTCACTTTTTACTCACAGGATTATCTGCGGTCCAGCTCTCTGATAGCCGGGACGAAGCACATGAGAAATGAAATTAAAATAACAGAGGTTGGCACAGTGACTCACACCTGTAATCCCAGCACTTTGACAAGCCAAGGTGGGAGGACGGCTTGAGGGTAGGAGTTTGAGACTAGCCTGGGCAACACGGCAAAACCCCATCTCTATACAAAAGTAACTAAATATATAATTAATTAAAAATAAATAAAATTGCAGCACTATTGTGAGGCCTGAAGGAGAGATGGTTCTGTCCAGAGCTTGTGTCTGGCCTGTGGGGAGGATTGGCAGGGAGGGCCCTGGGGAGGCTGTGGGAAGAGGACATCCCAGTTGAGCTGTCTTTCTATGGGTATGAGGACAGCGTGGAGGGCATCTGGGGAAGTGGCTTGTTGGGAAGTGGCTTCCTGGCTCCCTGACTTTTGCTTACTCCGCATCTCCTGTCCTCTTGGTTGGTTGTGCTGACCTAGGACTGGGGAGGCCCCTGGCCCAGGCAGGAAACAAAATGGGACACGTGCCCGTGGAGCTGCATGCAGTGGCCCGCACTGCTAGACCCAAGCTGTCCCCCTGCACAGGGCTTAGGACGAAGGTGCTTGCTCAGCCATCTCTGGGCTGCCCCTGGGTGCACCCTCCTTCTGAGGCACCCTCCTTTCTCCCTGACACCTCCCTCAGGGGCTGCTCCTACCCTGCACAGAGAGAGCCCCAACGAGCGTTCCCTCTGTTACCTTCTCCTTCCAGTCTTGAGGACACTGGCCAGCCCTGTCTGTGGGCCACACCACTGGGTGGTGACAGGCATTGTGTTCCAGCGTCCACCACTTGCTTCCCATGCCCTCCCTGACCCCTGGGTGCTGGCCCTGGCATGGCTGCCAACCTTCCCTCGGGGACCCAAGGAAAGCTGTGGGGCCGAGCTTGGCCCTGCGCTCTGCAGGTCTCCCTGATAAATGGCTTCCCGGTCCTCCTTGGAAGGCAGGGGCCGCCAGGCGCTCCCCTGGACCTGACGGGGAGGCTGTCTTGCTTGCGTCCGTGGACAATTTACCCACGGTGGAGCCCTAGGGATGAGGAGGGACATGAAGTTGGGTGGTGAAGGGGAGACCCCGTGGGAGGTGAGACGCATGCCCAGGGAGGAAGGTGAATGAAGTCTCATTTTTTTTTTCCAGGCCTCTTCCAGTCCATGCCACGTGACCCACAAGAAAGAACAGAGCTGGGACGCAGGTCCCCGGGACTGGCATCTTCGTGCTGCATCACACAGCGGCCTTTCAGCACTTCCTCTGTTCAAGGGAAACCAACAAACCTGCTCCCTGGACTTTGTGGGACTGAGGCTGCCACTCTGGGGAGCATTCCATCCAGTTCTGGACCCGGGAGGGCTCATCACGTATTCATCTCACCTCTTTGCATTTGAAAAGAGAAGGTTTTCAGGCCAGATGAGCTTGCATTCAAAGGAAAGTGCATCTCTCAAAGTCAGCAAAGGCCCCCAATCCTTTTTGGGGTTCAGCTTTTACTCCATGCTGTCTGTAATCTACCTTCTCCGCAGAGCTGGTCAGGGAGGGATGACTTCACAACACACAAAGGTGAATCTGCCCGCATCCTCCCTGGTCTTCCCCTCAGGCCACAAGGACACCCCTAGGCCTGTTAGAGCTGGGGGTACCTTAAAACCAAGCATGTCTCCCAGCCCTCCAGGGGTGACATTGAGCTCTATGGAGAATCCTTCTCCTCCAGGATGGTCTTCTGAAATACCAGGAACCCAGCCGCCTGGGACAGGGCTGCCCCAGGGAAGCAGAATGGGGAGAGCGTTTAGAAAGGGGCTCGGAAACCACACTTCTCACAGTCACAGACCATCACATTCTTTGGTTTTTATTTTGTGTTTTCTCTTTTCTTCTTGTCTCTCTCTCTCTCTTTTTTTTTTTTAAACAGGAAACAAGAATTATTCCTGTAATTGTCTTAAAGGTTAAAATATTATGACAGTTCCCTGATTGGGCTGTTGGGAGAATTACACGCGATGGGGCTCCAGGGAATGTCAGTGTGGCTTTGGGGACCGTTGAGGCTGTGTACGAAAAAGGACGGCACTTCTGCCACCAGGATCCTTTCCCTCAGTCGTCCACAGGGAGCTGTTGGGCCCTTCAGTTTGTCACTCATGAAATCCTGGCTCCTGGCATCTTCCACGTGTCAGAATCCCTTACCAAGTCCTCTAGGGAGACCCTGCCTGCATCCTAATGGCACACTTAAGTCTCTGAGTGGAATTTTCAGTCATCAAGAACTTTCCGGGCCAAGTTCTTACTAGAATATTTAAGTGCTCTGGATCTGCCAAGCTGCTGCCCCCAAACTCCTTTCTCCAGCAAAGGCTTGTGGTCCCTGAGCCCGCAACCTCCACGTCAAATGTTGAGAAGCTCCTTGCAGCTGCCCTCCCCAGCCCTGTCTCCATGGTTCTGTGATGGGGGATTTTGCGTCCCAAAAGTTGCCTTTTCAGCAGCACACAGACGACTGGGACTGTCACAGGACTGGGATCTAAGCTTAGTGCTGCCAGTGGAAGAAGTCAAGTGACTTCACTTCTTTTCTTTTCTTTTTTGAGACTGAGTCTCGCTTTGTCACCCAGGCTGGAGTGCAGTGGCGCGATCTGGGTTGACTGCAACCTTCACCTCCCAGGTTCAAGTGATTCTCCCGCTTCAGCCTCCGGAGTAGCTGGGATTACAGGCATGTGCCACCACATGCCTATTTTTTGTATTTTAGTAGAGACAGGGTTTCACCATGTTGGCCAGGCTGGTCTCAAACTCCTGACCTCAGGTGATCCTCCTGCCTCGGCCTCCCAAAGTGCTGGGATTACAGGTGTGAGCCACCATGCCAGAGCCACCGTACCCGGCAGCTTTTCTAGTTAGTCACCTATAATATTGGAGAATAAAAAAAATACACCTCCAGGGACTCATGTGGGGATGTAGCGAAATAAATGTCAGGTCAATTCCCCCTGAGATCTCAGCGAATTAAAGAGCTGGCAACCATCTGGCAACCTGGGGATCCCTGAAGAGCAATCCTCACAGTAGAGTTGGGTGGATGCCTCCCCAGCCCCCAGGAGACAGTGTTGAGCCGGCCCAGCCCCCAGCCTGAGCTATGCAATCCTCTGAGCTCCTCTCCCAGCCTGGGGCAGGGGTGGTGCTGGCTTAGCAGGAAGTGAATGGAAACAACTGCCTTGGGGGTGGTGGTCTTTGATGTGAGGAGTGGCTCCTGGCTGTTGCTTTAAGGAGAGAAGCACTGGCTGGGTGTGCTGGCTCATGCCTGTAATCCCAGCACTTCGGGAGGCTGAGGCGGGTGGATCACCTGGAGGTCAGGAGTTCAAGACCAGCCTGACCAACATGGCGGAACCCCATTTCTACAAAAATACAAAAATTAGGCTGAGCACGGTGGCTCACGCTTGTAATCCCAGCACTTCAGGAGGCCGAGGCAGGTGGATCACCTGAGGTCAGGAGTTTGAGACCAGCCTGGCTAAATGGTGAAACCCCATCTCTACAAAAAAATACAAGAATTAGCTGGGCATGATGACAGGCACTTGTAATCCCAGCTACTTGGGGGGCTGAGGCAAAAGAATCGCTCAAACCTGGGAGGAGGAGGCAGCAGTGAGCTGAGATAGCGCCACTGCACTCCAGCCTGAGCTACAGAGTGAGACTCTGTCTCAAAAACAAAATAATAATAATAATAATAAAAGAAGAGAAGATCGGCTGAGGTGGTTCATGCCTGTAATCCCATCACTTTGGGAGGCCGAGGGGGGCGAATCACTTGAAGTTAGGCGTTTGAGACTAGCCTGACCAACATGGAGAAACCCCATCTCTACTAAAAATACAAAATTAGCTGAGCGTGGTGGTGCATGCCTATAATCCCAGCTACTCGGGAGGCTGAGACAGGAGAATCACTTGAACCCGCGAGGCGGAGGTTGCGGTGAGCCGAGATCGCGCCATTGCACTCCAGCCTGGGCAACAAGAGCAAAACTCCGTCTCAGAAAAAAAAAAAAAAGATGAAGAGAAACAAGCAGAATTCATTTTCCACCCCTCTAACCTGGTCGTGCTAGCTTGAAAATGTCCGAAGGTGGGGGGTTGAGAAGGTAGGTGATCACGACGGGAGGCCTGCCCAGCCCCAACCCCTTCTTAAGTGCAACCCTGGGGACTGTGGAGTCAGACTTTAGGGTTACCCTAAGGCTGCTGAGATAGAGGGCAGAGACCCAACCTTCAGTGTTGCGGTTTGCCCTGTAACATGCCGTGGAGTGCCGGGCTCACTCGGCCCACTGGTCACTGGCATGCTTGCTTCTCGCCACTATTCATGGTGTTGTGGTCTCCTGGTTCCCATGCCTGGCAGGGCTTTGGTACTCAGTGATCTCGAGTGGCCATGTACCTTGACTCTCTGCATCAGTTGACTGCAGGAGGGTACCCGTGCCACTTATAGTGCTGGCATCAACATCCTAGGAGCTACATTGTGTTTCATTCATTTGCTTACTGGCTGGGAATGGGGATTGGGATTGCTGGCAGACTTTGCCCACACTTAGGGAAACATTCCTCCACGACCCCAAAGAGCTTTGCCCTTCAGGCCCTGGGCAAGAACAAGACAAGTATGCTTAGTACTTGCTCCCACTTTGAACTTGGCAAATTTCAATCCCGAACCACCCTTGAGAGCCTGTCTGGAGGCATTCGGCTCCTTTAAGAAGGGAAGCCCCACAGGGTTGGAGAAGATCAGCAGCCCAAGGAATTACCTTTTGCTCTCCTGCTGCCTCGCAAATAGCTCTGTCAGCTGGGGGCCTGAGCACTGGAACTGGCAAAGCGCCCCTAAGGAATGAGAATGGACTCCTCCCCTGGGGAAGAGTACGCTCCTCTTTTGTGTTTTTGGCCCTAGGGACTGTAGAATCGAGTTCCGCATTTTTGATGTAATTTGACATTTGCAGGGCCCCTCAAGACCTCCAACAGCGCTGAGCCCAGGAGCAGGATTGGGCTACTGGCTACTAGGTGACTAGGAAGTGAGATTTCATGCCCCAGATCCTAAATAGGGGATCACAAAGTTTTCAGGTCTCTGAGAGGCTATTTTCCTCCTACCAGGATTCGCCAGTGGTGCGTGGTTCGCCAGTGGTGCGTGGTTTGCCAGTGGTCCGCGGTCTGGAACACTGTAACCGTGTGGGTACAGTGACATTCCCTGGGTTCTTCTTTTCTCTCTGCTCCACTGCTGCCAGACTGTGTTTTGCTGCTGCCTTTTTTTTTTTTTTTTCCCAGATGGGGTCTTATAATGTTGCTGAGGCTGGCCTTCTGTGTCAGCCTTTCGAGTTGCTGGGATCACAGGTGCGAGCCACCATGTCTGGCTCAGACTGTGGTTTGTGCCCTCAGTTCACCATGAATTGTCAGGTGTTCATTCATCTCTGACCCTTGGAGTGGTGTGTGGCTGTTCCCCTGATCTAGCGGACTGGTGTCACCAGAAACGGTTTGCTCTGTGCGTCTCCTACCTGGAATGAGAGGACTAGAACAGCAACAACAACCCTTCCCTGGGATGACCTTGGTAAATTTCAGCAGCTCTTTAAAGCCTGCAGGGGATGCTCCTTTAAGAAGAGGAATGCTAAAAAGCCCACCGAATTTCAGAGGAGGATTCCCACTCCTCTGTTTTGCAAATGTCTTTATCTTCCTGAAGCCTGCGCTTTGGGGCTAGCAAAGCGCTCTCCTGGCCCCCTCCGCTCTGACGGAGACTTGCTGTCCTCCTCTCTTCTTTCCATCTCTGGGGACCAAGGAATTGAGTTTTGGGGTATTTGAGGAGAGTTGGCATCTGCAGCTTCATGCCAAGATGCTAACTACTCCTTGGACAAGAGAGCACATAGTCCTACCACTGAACTGGGTTCCCGGTAGCCCGCGGTTCACCATTTGCCCGCGGTTCACTGATACACTTTAATTTCCTACAAAGGGTCTGAGCTGCCCTGACCCGCTAGGCTTCCTGGCGCTTCTTTGCCACAGGCAGTTCTCTGCACTGTCGTTCACTGTGGTTCACCACACTTCACCCTGGTTTGCAACTTAATGCGTCTCTGAGATTCTCAGATCCACAGGTTATCATTGCTGGGTATCTGCGTGAATAACGCCTACCACTGATCCCGGGTCACTTTTTGCACCCTTTCGAGTATTTGCTGAAATTCTGCAGAAGGAATTGCCCCAGACCTTCATCCTGGCTTAGGGAAACCGTTCTGAGGGTCCCAAAGACCCAGTTCTCTTGTCGAGAGCCCACCCGTGACCCCAGTTCTTTTCCTTGATGGTTTTTGCAACCCTGACCTGCTCAGTGAGCGAGAGGTGCCAGCCAGTCTGCTGTTCTGTAAAACTGGAGAACGGAAGACCCATTTCCTAGCATTGTTGTACTGAATAAATGGAATGAATTTCATGATATAGTTACTGAAAACACTACGAATTGTATAAGCGTTTTGGTACCCATTCCCCTTTAGAACCACAAAATCCCTGATCTGCAGCTGGGGCTTGGGCGACCACACTACACTAGCTTTTCTTCATGTGTTGGGTGGACAGGCGAACCAGGTGAACTTTGCCCGGGTAGCTCCTTAATGTCTTGTGTCCACTCTGAGGCCATCTCATGTGGGATGAGGCAGGATAGGAAAAGCAACAACCATCTTCTCTGCCACCCCAAGATGAATTCTGTAAATTCTGTTCCTTACAGCCTGCCTAGGGACACCCTGTTTTGTTTTGTTTTTTTTTTTTAGATGGAGTCTCTGTCGCCCAGGCTGGAATGCAGTGGCCGGATCTCAGCTCACTACAAGCTCCACCTCCTGGGTTCACGCCATTCTCCTGCCTCAGCCTCCCGAGTAGCTGGGACTACAGGCACCCGCCACCACACCCGGCTAATTTTTAGTAGAGATGGGGTTTCACCATGTTAGCCAGGATGGTCTCGATCTCCTGACCTCGTGATTCACCCACATCAGCCTCCCAAAGTGCTGGGATTACAGGTGTGAGCCACTGCGCCTGGCCTGGACACCCTGTTTTTTAAGAAGAGTAAGATAGGGTAGAGTTTAAAAGACTAAATTAAAAAAAAAAGAAAGAAAGAAAAGAAAGAAGGAATAAACCAAATTGAACACTCTTGAACATCAGGGATGGGGCTACCCCCACCTGGCGCTGCTTGTTATGCAAATGACTGTCACCCGAGGAGGCCGGCAAATGCACCTGGCGGCTGGCTTGATCTTCCCTGAGAATGAAACCTGTTTTAGGTCTGGGTCTGAGTTATTTGGGGTCTGAGAATTTCGGGGTCTCTGAGATTTGACACCTTTAGCTTCACCCCAAGACTGCTAGCTGCTCTGCTTCTCCAAGTAGAGGGTGGGCGCCCCGTCTTGCGAACTGGGTCATTGTTTACTAGTTCAGCCTGGTCAATTCCAGGCTGGAATTGCTAAGAGTTTGTGGATCTGTGAGAAAGGACTTCGCTCATTGGGCTGGGGCTTGCCTGTTACCCGTGGCTTGCCAGTTGCCCACGGCTCACCAGTTGCCCACGGCTTGCCAGTTAGTTGCCTGCGGCTCGCCGATTGCCCGCAGCTCGCCAGTTGCCCGTGGCTCACCAGCTGCCCGTGGCTCACAGTTGCCCGAGGTTCACAGTTGCCCACGGGTTGCTAATTGCCGGTGATTTGCCAATTGTGAGTGGTTCGCCAGTTGCCCGCGGTCCGCTGAACCCGTAATCCCGTGGTACTGTAACTGGTCACAGTGGACTTGCCTTCCAGGCTTCCTGGCTCTCTTTTGCCGAAATGCAGTTCTCAGCAGTGCAGTTTGTTGTGATTCACCACAATTCGCCATGGTTTGTGATTTCATGGGTCTTGGTGATTCTCAGACCACAGGTTATCTACGGTCCTCAGGCAACTTCCTGCTTGCCCGTTTGGAGGAAAGCTGCTGCCAAATTGCTCCAGGCTTGTGTCCTGCACCTCCCCCATCTGAAACTCTACATTTCAAGAGAAATGGAATCTTGATGCTTAGGCAACCCTCCCCCAAAGCTCCTGGTTACAGTGAATTAGCCAGAACTCAAGGAATCCCTGCTGGAGGCCAATGGTGGGGGATGGTGGAGTCAGAAGTGGGAAGGGCGGCACCTCCCATTCCCAGGTCTGCTTCTGCTCTCTCTGGGCTGTTTGAGCAGAGGTGGTGAAGACTGGGGGTCCTATCATTGAGGCCTAGGTGGGTGTGGTACATCTGCAGGCACAACCCTGAGCTATCATGAACTGCAGCCCCAGCCTCATTTTCATTCCAACACACAGGAGCATGTCATGGCCACACGCACACTCACACGTATAATGCACATGCACACTTCTGTCTGGAGCAGCTCCATCGCCATGAGATAGATCTTGATTGTTTCCTGGATCAAAAAGTGCAGGGGCTCAAGCCCTGTGTTGTCTGAGGAGGAGAATGAGTTATTCTTGTTCCCCGCTGTTGGACAGAGCTGTGGATCTTGCTTTTCCAAAAGGGAGAGCAGCAAGGCTGTCAGGAGGCAGAAGAGGCTGGGAAGACCTGAGCTCACTGGGCAGAGGACCCCTTGGTTCTGTGGCCCCTGAAGCGACTGTCTCAGTGGGATGAAGTTTTTGGGAAAGTGGTGTCTATCTCAGGGGAGAAGTCATAGCTTGAAGAACTCTCCTCTGCCCTTGACTTGCCCTACCTTCCCTGGGCTCTTTGTCATCTTGTTTGTGTCAATAAGGGTGGATCTTGTCCTCTGTTTGAAGCAAGAAAAGGAAGTATCTGAGTGGTTAGCCCTGAGGGAGTCTTTTTCTTTTGACCTTTAACATTTGATCTGTTGCCAGCGATGGCAGGAGGGAGATGACTCTACAGGACCTGGCATGGCAGGGCCCCAGTGCTGGACCTACTCGTCCTCTCAATGTCTCAAGTCGGTCACTTCCTTTGGGGCAGGGGAAGGAGGAGAATGACCTGGATGGTCAGAGATTGGCACTATTCAGTGCTCCCATAGAGAGCTGGGGCAAGTCTCTGGGCCTCTGTGAACCTCCCTTGAGGCATCTGTAAAAGTGGAGGATGGAAGCTCTGTTGGGCAGGATTTGGGGATAAAAATAAATTTTAAGAGGAGTCCCAAACTAGTAGCATGGGGAGCCCTAAAGAGCCCTGCTCTCCACTGGATGGAGAGCTGGCCCTTCCCAGGCCCCAGGAGGCAACACCGACTTTGCTGAGCTCCAAGCCTATCGTGGGCTCTCCCACACAGCCTGGGGCGAGGAGAGGAATCTACTCAGCCCAGGCCGTGGATGGAAGCAAACTCCCCTAAGGAAGGTGGTATTCGTCTCCCTGGCCATTCCCAGTTGGAGTTGATTTGTTCCTTTAAGAAGGGGAAGGATTCTCGAGCACTTGAGTTTTCAGGTTCCTTCCCAGTTTGCAAATGACTCTGTTTTGGGGTAGGGCTGAGACTGAAGGCCTGTCCATCTCCATCTTCTGACTCTGAGACTGGAGACTGGGCTTTAGGACCTCTGGGTCTTGAGGAGGCTTGGCACCTGCAGAATCCACTCCAGCACTGCCTGAAGCCTCTTGAGCACTTCTTGCCAGCCACATGTACCCTTTGAGCAAATGAAAAGGGGACTTGGGGATGCACAGATGTGTGATTGGGCTGCTTGGTGGCTTTGCAAATAGGATCAAAGAATGCTTTAGTCTCCCTATCAGTGATTTCAAGCCAGCGGTGGACTGCGGCCGGTGCACCGGGGCCTGCCAGTCTGCTCTGCTGTGGCTCAGCAGGATTCACTGTTGCTGCCCCATGGCCCTGAGGTCCCATGGTTGGTGATGCACAGGCACCCGGTGGCCATCACTGTGGGGTTGATGTTGAGGATCTTTGGGCTGTGATTTGCGGTGTCCCACCATGATTCCTGTGGCAGCGGGTCCGGAATGGCATGCTCCTCCTGGGTGTTTGCTGAAGCGTTTGAATGGAAGCTGCCACAAGCCTTTCTCCCGAGTTAGGGAAACTGAGAGGCCCCAAGACCCAGCTCCTCTGTGGAGAGTCAACTCGAACTGTGATTTCTGCATTGAGCCGTGTACACCAGAGAGCAGCTAGGGTACCGTGATGCCCCTTTCCTGAGCCAAGTGTGTGTATGTGTGTGTGTTGGGGCGGTGGCGGGGGCGGTGTTTATGAGCCTTCTCACAACTGAAGGGAGAATGCTAACTTTCTGATCAGGAGACTGTGCGCAGATGACACCCCAGCTTCCTTGGGGGTTCTCTGTTATCTGTGTGGCCAAGAACTCGGTTCAACTCAGTTCACTGGACCTGAAGTTTCCAGTGTCCCTGCCCTCCCAGCGGGCAAAGGGGATGGAAGGATTGTGAATCCAATTCAGCAGGGAGATGCCTCTGGCACAGATGCCAGGCCTGCTTCTTGCTGGGTAGATCTGTGCCTCAGTTTCCTCATATGTAAAGCAGGCATGGTCAAGTACCTACCTCTTGGGTGAAGATTAAATGAGCTATTAATAAGTATAAAAAGCTCTTCAAACTCTGCCTGGCGCATACTAAGTGCATGCTAAGTGCTGTGCTCAGTTTGCAGACTGATAACGCCGTGCTGGATGTCCTTGTCGCTCTGCGTCTCTTTGCGCTGTGCAAGTATTTCTGTAGGAACAATTTCTAGGAGTGAACGTCTGGGCTGAGACTCATGTGCATTGAAATGCTGGGTACATATTGCCAGAATGCCAACTGAGAAGTCACACCTAGTTAGACTGCAGACATAGTGTAAAGTTGATGAGAGAAGCTTCGTGGGATGGCGTGGCCTTCTAATGGTATCTTAAGGAACTAACAGAAGTTCCGCCGGAATATTTTGATATGGTCTCTCCCAATCCAGCCATTCCTCGGACCAGGTGGCTCCTGAGCCACCCCGGGCTGTAGGATGGGCGTGAGAGGTGCTAGAGAGTCACAAAACTCAAGTTGCCTGAGCTGGGGGCCTAAAGCAAACACAGCCTCCGCACACGGTCTTGCTGGGGGGATTTGAGTCTTGGTGTGGAGTGGGAGGGATGGGGAGTTTCCACTTTATTTAAAGGGAACATGAGTTCAAATGTGAATATCTTGATCTAAGGGAACACAGTTCAGCTTCTGTGCTCTGTTCAGCAGAAACTTTTACTTGGGGGCTTGCTGGCCAGGCTGATCTCAGATCTCTGGCCCAGGGACCCCTACCGCAGCCTGCCAGGAATGTGGCCTATGGGGATGAGGCCATCTTGACTTGGCACAAAGCATTCCTAGAAATCATTCAAACCCTGTTTCTGCCGTTCATTGCCTTCCCCCGGGTTCAGGACCCAGGTGCGGCATAGACTTCATCATATGCAAATGAGTGATGGTTTCCACCGAGCGCCCCAGCCCCCTTCCCCAGAGATCTAAGCTGCAAAGCAGAGGGTGGCCCAGGAGGTGCTCCAGAAAAGTTGTAGGCTAAGCTGCTTCCTTCCTGCCTTCTGGTCAAACACATACCCTCACACAGTTCTTGTGCCTTCAAGTTCCTAATTCACAGAATACACAAGGACTTGGGATGCAGCCAGGAGGAGTGACCACGGGCTGCCCTGCGTCTCCCAGGTTCCTGGAGCTGTGTGGCTAGGGGCCCCTTGGAGCCAAAATAGTTTCTCATTGTGATTTCTGACCCATAGGCCTAGAACCCCCATTTCTCCTGGCCCAATCACTCACCAGGGAGGACATGGCACACGAAGAGTCAGCACGGCCACCAGATTCCAGGCCCTTGTTACATCTTCGCCTTGTTCATTTGGGGTTGCTTATTTCAAGCCTTTCCCTCCAGGAAGCACTACCTTATGTTCTAAATAAGCCCCATGATGCTACGTGTATAATTTGAGATGCTATGATTGGGATGTGGGAGATGGAGCTAGCGCCTGCCTTCTTCCCCTTCCTGGCCCACATTTCTGTGGCCCTGGGATGGGCAGGAGGGCACCTTCCCATTCCAGGTGGACATGCTCTTCCCCTTAGCACAGGATGGGAGGCCTGCGGAAACCCCTGCCAGGGAAGCAGTTACCGACATGGGAGTTGGAGAGGTCTCACCAGGGAGTGCTGGTGACCTTGGCCCCTTCCCCTTCTCCCCTCGTCTTCCTCCCTCTACCTCCTGCCACCACCCTCACCCTAGCCTCCTGCACAGCCTGGTGGGAGAGGGAAGCTTATATAAGGTTCCCTGGCCACTTCCTGACCTCCTCAGTGGGGATCTTCAGCCTAGGTCCACTCAGATTTCTACAAATTAGGGCCCCAGTATGAGCTGTGGAAACCAGCCCTAAGTCTGGGCCTGGGTCATGCCTGCTGTTCAGGGTTTACGGGAGGGCCCTTTGTATAACTCCAAAGCAGGGGTCTGGGATTACACACTCAAGCCTTTCAGGAACAGCTCAGGCTGGGCAACCAGACAGTTTTGCTTGGATCTCTGGGGCGGCCACGTGGCCATACATTCAATGCTCTGAGATGCCTTTGCCCTAAGCTAGACAGGAAGTGACTTACAGCTGAAAACAGGATTTGAATGACTTCTGCTCCAGGGAGGCCCCTCAGTATAAACAGTGAGAATTTCTGGGAAATGTACAGAAGGCCAGACTCGCGGGAATGGATGTGGGCCCAGATTCCCGACGTTCCCACTGAAGTGAGGGGTACCAGCTCTTCCTGAGCATCCCAAACCTCTGCGGGCTCTCCTGGTGGTTAAATGACAGTGTCTTACTTCTCATTTCATCCTCCAGGGAGAGCATTCACTCAGTCTCAGGGCCTGGGCTGAGCAAGCTACCCATCTAAGCTCTAAGCAGAGGTGTGCAGAGTGGAGCCTGAACACACTAGGCGTGCAGTTCAGCCCCCTGGTTGGCTCTGAGCTCAGTGAGGCAGGGTGCTTGTCCCATCACTTGTCATTTTATCCCTGGCCATTGGCATGTAAAATAATGCCAGCCCTAGGCACCCAGGAAGTGTTTCTTGAATGGAATGAATGAATGGATAAGTAAAACAATCTGGAATTGTCTTTTAAAGTTGACAGAACTCAGGCTAAACATGCAAACGCTCTGCTGGTGTATTTTGGAGGAGCCCGTTCTGAGTGTGCCTGGCCTGGCTTCCCTGCCTAGGTTCCCTGTGCCCCCTGCTCCAGAGTTCCACCTCCCTAGCCCTGGACCTTGACCCTTAATGTCCCTATTTAGTTGAGTAATGTGGGAGGCTTTTAGAAAATAGTCTGTCGCCAGGCACGGTGGCTCATGCCTGTAATCTCAGCACTTTGGGAGGTTGAGGCAGGAGGATCTCTTGAATCTGAGAGTTCCAGACCAGCCTGGGCAGCATAGAGAGACCCTGTCTCTTAAAAAAAACACAAAACAATCAATCAAACAAACAAACAAACAAACTTGATGTGGTGGCAGGTGCCTGTAGTCCCAGCTACTTGGGATGCTGAGGCAGGAAGACTGCTTGAACCCAGGAGTTTGAGGCTGCAATGAGCCATGATTCCACCACTGTACTCCAGCCTGGGCAACCAAGTGAGACCTCGTCCCAAAAAGAGATAAATAAAAAGAAAACAGTCTGCTTTAGTCTGTGTTCAGAGCAAGTCTGTGGCATAAATATCAATTTTCCTGTTTTTGCAGGGGGGAAACCTAGGCCTGGCGGGGCGAAGTGGGCAGGACCCTTCTCAAAGGGCCAGGGTGCTAGTAGCCACTGTCCCTCCCCCACCACCTCCAGGCCCCCATCCCCCACAGTTCACGATTGCAAACGCAGCTTTAGGTTGGGAGCTGGTGGAGCAAAAAGGCCGTTCAAAGGCAGCCTTCATTTGCTTTTCCTTATCATCGCATGTGTGAGGGCAGCTCCGTTTACCTAGAGGCAGTCGTCTTTGAGCTCATCCTTTCCGCAAACACCTAAAGGGTATGTTGAACATTTGAGCCCCTGTCTCAGAGGGCGCAGCGTTTGCACAACATAAGCCCCGGCAGCTCAGTAGACGGGTGTGGGGGGTAGACTCAGGTTTCTGGGCGAAGCACTGAGAGCCAAGGTGACTTGCGGTGTTCTGGGATGACCTTTGGTGGCCTTCGGTCCCGTCCAGTGACCTGGGGTGGTGGAGTTACCCCAAATGGGAGGAAATGAACTCTGGGTAGGCTGAGGCTGCAGGACGTGTTGGCATGATGGCTATAGAAAGTGCATGCATCAGGGGCTGGTGCACTTCTCGGTTGCTCTGAGAATCTTCCACTGCCCTGGCCTGGGATTCCCAGGAAGGGCGGGTGGTGGAGGCTGGAGAGGCGCACAGCGCTTGTCAGCCAGGCCTGGAGCTGTTCCTGCAAACAGGAGACCGATGTAAAGGTTCTGAGCTCTGCATTCTTGTGGAGTAGGTGGCACTGTGAGGCCTGCTCTCCTTGGGGCAGTGGGGCTGTCTGCAGGAGGAGGGAGGATGCCACTTGGGTTACTGAGCACCTACTGCCTCATTTAACCTTCTCAACACCCTTGGGGGGCAGGTACTATTATCCCTGTTTTGCAGGTGGAGAAATTGAGGTGCGGAGAGGTGACAGGATCCTAGCCAAAGTCAAGTGGTGGTATCAGAATTCAAGCCAGGCCATCTGAGTTTGGAGCCTGTGTTCTCACCCGCCTTGCCTGATGGCCTCTTCACTGCCAAATGTCCCATGCCAGGCTGCAGAGTCCCCACCCCAACCAGGAACAAGAGAGTCACAGGAAAGACGGCAGGGGCAGGCCAAGTGTCCTGGGAATATTTTTATCTGGAATATTTGTTTTCCCACTGAGCTTGTAAATGACATCTCAGATTCCACACTCTGAGACAGGAAGTCTTAAATAGGAAGACAGCACCCTAACCCAGCCCTTGTTGGCCACGAGGAGAGAGGGCGAGGGGCCGGGCGGCTGTGTTCGGGTGGTCAGCCTGGGCTGCTGATGACCAGCGAGGCTCAGCCAAAAGGCCTGGAGTGGGTACGCTTGTTTCTCTTTTCCCTCTGACCGATTATGGGGACTGGCGGGGCCCGTCCCCAAAACCTCAGCGGGGCGCAGCTGTTTTGCAAGGCATTTCAGAGGAAGCATTCAAGGCTGTTCCAGACTGTCCCACGTCCGTGGGAAGGGAAGGGCAGCAAGGCACCCATGGCACAGGCCTTTGCTCATGGACCTAGCTGACACGTTGGATTAACTATTTTAATTTTTTTTTTTTTTTTGAGACGGAGTTTCACCCTTGTTGCCCAGGCTGGAGTGCAGTGGCACGATCTCGGCTCGCTGCAACCTCCTCCTCCTGCGTTCAAGCGATTCTCCTGCCTCAGCCTCCCTAGTAACTGGGATTACAGGCATGTGCCACAATGCCTGGCTAATTTTGTGTTTTTAGTAGAGATGGGGTTTCTTCATGTTGGTCGGGCTGGTCTGGAACTCCTGACCTCAGGTGATCTACCTGCCTTGGCCTCCCAAAGTGCTGGGATTACAGGTGTGAGCCACTGTGCCCGTCCAAACTTTATTTATTTATCTATTTATTTATTTATTTACTTATTTTTGAGATGGAGTCTCGCTCTGTCACCCAGGCTGGAGTGCAGTGGCACCATCTCGGCTCACTGCAACCTCTGTCTCCTGGGTTCAAGTGATTCTCCTGCCTCAGCCTCCTGATTAGCTGGGACTACAGCCACCTGCCACCATGCCTGGCTAATGTTCGTATTTTTAGAAGAGACAGGGTTTCACCACATTGACCAAGCTGGTCTTGAACTCCTGATCTCAAGTGATCCGCCTGCCTTGGCCTCCCAAAGTGCTGAGATTACAGGCGTGAGCCACTGTGCCCAGCCAGATTGACTTTTACAAAATTACAAAATAAAATTTTTCTTCTTACAAAATCAATGCAAACTACATGGAAGACAAGAAAGTCTCTTCATCCCCACTCCATGTCATATGGCTGGGGCCTGCCATGAGGACAGCACACGTTTTCCCCCATTTAATCTTCTCAACTGAAGAAGGTATTTTGTCCCCATTGTACAGATCATGACAATGAGGTTCAGAGAGGTTAAGCCACCAACCCAAGACCACACAGGTAGCAAGTGGTCTCGCATCTGCAGGCTGATCTTGGGGCCCAAACCTTCAATCACCAGGCAAGACTGCTGGTCGCCTTGTGAGCTGCACTCAGTGGTTTGAAAGAAAGACTGCAGTCAGCATTTGTGACACTGTGCTTATGGGGTGGTCAGCCTGCCCACCAGGTGCACGATGTGTGGCTCGGTAGACTCTGGGCAGCACAGGCCACTGCATGGAGTGGCCCTCGCCCTGCGCTGCCATGTGCCATCCTCTGTTTGATTCTCATCTCCTTTCAGCATCAGAAAACAGTGGCAGGCAGCGGTGGCAGACAGCGGTAGTAGGCAGTGGTGGCAGACAGCAGTGGCAGGCAGCGGTGGCAGACAGCAGTGGCAGGCAGCGGTGGCAGACAGCGGTAGTAGGCAGTGGTGGCAGACAGCAGTGGCAGGCAGTGGTGGTAGGCAGGGATGGTAGACTGCCATGGTAGGCAGTGGTGGTAGGCAGTGGTGGTAGGCAGTGGCAGGCAGAGGTGGTAGGCAGTGGTGGTAGACTGCCATGGTAGGCAGTGGTGGTAGGCAGTGGTGGTCGGCAGCGGCAGTAGACTGCCGTGGTAGGTGGAATGCATCGTGCTATCTCCCAGGGATTGTCACCCCTCATGAGCTTCTGAGTGACTCTATGAAGCAAGAGTCCCGTGGATTTGGGCTTTTTGGAGAAAGTTAAAGGAGATTCCTACCTTTGCTGGTACCCTTCTCTGGGCGTGGACTGTGACATGGACATCAGCAAACTTAGGCTCAACGAGGGAGGATTGTGTGCCCCCTGGAACCCCTGACCACTGCCTCTCTGTGCACGGGCCTCTAATCACAGTGCATCTCCTATGCACCCTTGGCTCCACCAGGAGTTGGTGGCTTCTGGGTTAGCTCTGAGACAGAGGTATCACCAGGCTTGGCTCAGGGAGGCCGACTTGTGTGCTCTGGAGCCATCCAGACCCTGAATGTTTAAACTGAAAGTGCGCCCAGCATCGGCCCCCTTCCCTTCGACATTAAGACTTAAGACATTTCGGCCGGGCGCGGTGGCTCAAGCCTGTAATCCCAGCACTTTGGGAGGCCGAGACGGGCGGATCACGAGGTCAGGAGATCAAGACCACCCTGGCTAACACGGTGAAACCCCGTCTCTACTAAAAAAATACAGAAAACTAGCCGGCGAGGTGGCGGGCGCCTGTAGTCCCAGCTACTCGGAGGCTGAGGCAGAGAATGGCGTAAACCCGGAGGCGGAGCTTGCAGTGAGCTGAGATCCGCCACTGCACTCCAGCCTGGGGGACAGAGCGAAACTCCGTCTCAACAAAAAAAAAAAAAAAAAAAAAAAAAAAAAAAAAAAAAAAAAAAAAAGACTTAGACATTTCTAGTCCTTGTTGAAACCTAGGACAAATGCCTCCTCTAGGAGCCTCTTGGGTGGGGTGGGACTTTTTCAACTGTCAGCAATCTTTTAGTTAAAAAAAAAAAAGAAAAAAAGAGCAAACTTTCCAGTCCTGTTCTACCTGGAACACATTTTCTCCTCTGGGGCCCCTCCCCAGGCCTCTGCAGTTCTCTGCAGTTCTCTGTCAACACAGCGAAAGCCACCCCCTCCCTAGCCGCAGGCAGTTGAATGGAGCAGTTCTTTGCTCCACCGAAGGAAATATTTCCATGGAGTTGGGCCAAGAAAACCCCTTGCTTGAATCTGGGGCTGGCCCACACCCAAAGCCAGGGGGCCCCGGGTCGGGGTGGGATGGGGCAATGTGGCTATCTTTTCCTAGTGTCAAGATGTGACTTCTAAAATCCCAACCCATGGCAGTGGTCTGCTTCACTAAGACCCCGTTCTTGGCCTGCTTTGTCTTCTCGTAAATGGATTTCTCTAGGTCGCTCCAGTAGGAATGAAATCATTGAGGTGCACTTTTTTTGCTTTTACCAGCTTGGAATTTGTTCACCTCTGTGACAGGTTCAGGAGAGTCCTTCCAAAAATTGGGCACGGCTAGGGGACTGCCACTGGCACCCGTCTCTGTGCTCACCCCACATCTACCACCCATGCATGAATGCCTCTGTCCAGGAACTAGGCCTTATAGTATGCAGGACATGAATCCTGGGTCTCTTGATTTTTATTTACTTAATAAAAAAAGATTTTTTAATTGAGGTCAATAAGGAAGAGGCTAAAATGGTCACTTTTCTTGTACTGTTACATTAAAACGATTTTTAAAAAACAGTTATGTCGCCCAGGCTGGCCTTGAACTCCTAGGCTCAAATGATCCTCCCCACTTCAGCCTCCTGAGTAGCTAGGACTATAGGCACATGCCACTATGCCTGGCTTTGGACTGCAGCATTAAAACACACACATACACTCTCTCTCTTTCTCTCTCTCTCTCCGAGGAATACATGCCAGTAAAGGAATTCGTAAAAGCAGAAAGGAAGAAGAAAAATCACTCAGAATGTATTCATCCAGCACAACTAATGGTACCATCTGGGGGCATTGCATTCCAGCTCTTTTTCATTGGCACTAGTTATAAAAAGTACTCCCAAAGAGCAATGTCCCCTGCTTGTCCACATACCATGCTCCTCCAGAGGCTGATGAGGAAAAGGGCAACTCTGCTGTTGAACATTTACTCTTGGGTTACTGTTGGTCAATGGGGAACGGCTGGAAGTCTAGCTAGTTCAAACACACAGATGCGCTGCCTTGAAACCCAGCAGTCTACCTGGAATTAAACTTCATCCTTGGCCTTCTGTGAAAGGCGTTGAACTTTATTTGTCTTTTAGTATCTACAGTTTGGCAAACTCTTCTATGCAAGGTTGGGGCTGAGCCCAGAACTCTGGTTTTAAGGGGAGCAGAGTGTTCCCGGCACTGGGAGCTGGGGTCAGTGTGTTTTCTAGAAGAGCCGCTGTCAATTTCAAGGTCCCAGAAGATAGGCCTGGTGTGTTTGATCATTTCCTCCAAATCCTTGACTACTTGATGTCAAGCCTCACCTCTTATGAGAGGCAGAAGTTGTACTTGACAATGACAGGCTTCCCCTTGTCCCACAAGAAGGAAAAACTCAGCCCCATGGAAGACTGCCCATGTGCTCAACTGCTTCTCCGACTTGAGCTGAGGTCTATGGCAGAGTGGGAGGGGGTTCAGCAATGTTCAGGGGTTTGAATGACCAGTGGCTGTCACTAGAACTGGGGATTGGGACTGCAGTGGCAGTTTACATACGAGGAAGCCGAAGCAGCCTCCCTATCCCTGCAGCCCCCTGGGGGGAGTGCGGAAGAGGGGCTCAAGAGATTTCTGGTGCATGCTAAATTTCAGGGGTACGCGGAAAACTGGGACATTGGCTTAGAGGGGGAGGCACTTGGGGTTTGCTGTTTGTAAACGTTCGGAGTATGCTTTTTGAGAAGAGAGTGCGTTTAACCATGCCTGGGAGATGGGTATAGGAGGACCTTGTCTTCATTTCCTGGCCGGCTCGTAGGAGGTTTGTCCCCTTGCCCATAAGTATGTACATGTGGATAGGAGGCTGCTCACACGGCTTTTGAGGGTTCTCAAGTATGAATTAAAAAAAGAAGAAAAATGTGTGCTTTGAATTAGATCTATGTGAAAAAAAAAAAAGGCAGCGAGCTAAGCCATGCGTCTGGGACACTGGCTCGCCTCCAGGATTTCAGGAGAGTTGGGTTTCAGCATGCACAGAGAGAAAGTGCTCCATTTCTCAAACCTGGATTTCCTTGTCTGTTTTCCCCTATAGATACAAATCTGAGCCCTTGAATGGCCTTTCTGAGCGAGGAAAGCATGTATAGCATTGCTCAGATTGAGAAATAGTTCAGATCCAAATATTACCATAGGTTTGGCTCCTTCAAGAATTCTTCCATTGCTTTGGACCAATAAATATTTAAAAAGTTAGGTTCTGAGCTCCAGAAAAGCCAACAAAAACATTTAAACATATGGATTTTTTAAAAAATTGTGGTGAAACCATGTTCAGTGGAGATTAGTTTGCAGCAGTCTTTTCTTTCTTTGTCTCGCATTCCCGCCCCCCCCCCCCATCATTTTCTTTCTTTCTTTTAGGAAGCCAGAAGGGTAAACATGTTGCCATGGAGTTCTGTTTAAAATAAAATACAATGGAAAGAAAAGCAGCATGATGAAGTAACCACATGGACTGCAGGATACACCTGATACTAATTACTGTCATGCAGAATGCTCTGGAAGACATTTGACTCGCCTGATGTATACATTCAAATCAAGCAAAGTAGGACTGGAAGACTCCTTGGGGACCATCTTGTCCAAGTCTTTCCTTTTTCCAGATGAGGAAGTAGGGGCCCAGAGAGAGGGAGGGCCTGGACCTCAGCCTCCCAGCGCGGAAGGAGAAGAGCCGGGATTCAAACCCATGGTGCTTTGTAGGAAACCCATAATTTCCACGGTCTTTTCCCTTCAGCTGTCAGTAAGGCCCTGAAAGAGAAGAGTGGGGTTTACTGTGAACCTCGAAGGAGCAGGCTCAAGGGCCAGAGGGCCCAGAATAGGGCAGGACTGGCTTCTCACTGGGAGGCTCAACTTCCCGCAGGGGTGCCAGGCCTGGAGGGGAGAGACTGGACATTGGGCGTCTGGAAGTTTCTCCTTCTAGGGGCTCCAGGAGCACCCCAACAGAGGCCTGGGGCTCCCACCAGAACGTCAACTCATGTCCTTTTGGGGCTGCAGGGCTGACGCGGGCTAGCACTGTGTCTACGACAGCCCTCCGGGCCCCCGGGTGCGTGGCTGCGGATGCTCTCTGGCGGCCACCACAGTTCCCACGCGCGGAGGGTGAATGCGAGCCCCTTGTCAATACGCGCCCCTCGCCTCTGCCCCCGAGAGGCTAGCAACCGGGCCTGCCGACGTTTGATTGGCCGTGGGGGCCTGACGACAGGGGCTCCTGGTTGCTGATTGGCCCCGGCCAGCTCTGGCTGTTTCCTAGCTATTAATACTGTGGCTAATAAACGTTCTCCTGTTGACGCGGGTGCTCGGAGCCATGATTTTTTGAAGCGTTCTTGACGTCTGTGGCTGATGCGGGCGTTTCTGCTGTGCAAGGCCTGCTTCCGGGGCTCTAGTCCCTGGGGTTCCTGGCAAGCTCCACAGGCTGAAAAGGGGGGTGTTTTCTTTCTCCCTGAAAGAAAACGCGTTACCTGACATGTTAAAGCAGCGCCCCACGAGGACCCCAACGTCCCACCTTTTTATCTCCCCAACAGTGCGCCTGTTTGTGCAAAAATGAGCTCCCTGCTCGCCCTCCCAAGGCTCAGCGTCTCTAGTGACCTGACGGTCAATGTTCACTTCCCTAGTCGTTAGCTGTGGACGTAGAAATAGCCTTTCTCCCTTCTGTTCAGCCCCGGAATCTCCCGTCTGATTTACAGTCACCTCGTGGGATCGTTGGGCATGGGGGGCTCCCTCTGACACCACTTGAGCCCCCCAAAGAAGTGCGGGGGAGCGGTTCTGACTTGATGCCCTCGTTGGGGCCTCTCTGCTGTCCTCTTTGGGGCCCCTTGGTCATCCTCACCCGCTTTCTGTCACCGGGCACTCCATCCTTGTCCTCCCGGCTGCCACCCACCTGTCACCCTAAGATAGATCCTCGGTCCTTTTCAACAGCATTTTGACCTTTGCGAGAGGACATTTGATTGACGGCCCCGCACGCTCTGCCACTCAGAGCCGGGCAGAGCTGCCGAGGGCTCCCACCTGTTAGGGATTAAGTCTCATGTGCCAGCCCCGGAGCCGAGGCCGCGGCGGGGCTCGGCGCAACATGTGTCGCTGCCTGTTTTTCGGGGTGGTGGTGGCGGTGGGGCTCTTTCAAAGGGCATGTGTGTGGGGATCACCCCAACTTTGAGGAGTAGCCCAGGCATCTCCACATGGGACACAGTCCGCCCTCTAAAAGTACTTTGCTTAGAGGGCACGACTCCTGTCTGGATTCTTATTACAACCCTGGTGTGTGTGCAGGGGGGTACCCCTCGTTAAGGTGGAGGAAACGGACCCCGTGGAAGAGGAAGGGGCATAGCGGGTTCCGTGAACAGGAGTTGTAAGCGGCAGAGCCCGGGACTCACAGCCAGGTTTTTCTGACTCGGAGACGTGGAGCTCTGTCTCCGGTGTCAAAGAGAACCAGTCAGAAATGCATGGGTGGGCTGGGAGGGGGTGACAGCCTCCGGCTTACATCTGGGAACCAGTTATGTCGCCCGGGCGTTTTATTTTCCTGAACAATAAGAGAAAGCATAATTTTCTTTCGCTAAGCCCGCATCCTCCGATGGATGTTCCGAAACCGCCAGGTGTGGAATCTGCGCCCCGACAGCCCCACCTTGGCCCTCGGCCGCCTGAGGACGGCCAGCCCTCGGGACCATTCCCCCCACACATTGTGCCCGAATTCACCCTGCCTGGCGAGTCGAGCTCACGCAGGGAAAAAGCACCCGTGACCACAGGGTGTTGGTCATGGCGGCCAGGGGCACTGCGGCAGAATTTTTTCCTCCCTTCTTTGCTGCAATCTGGGTGCGGCTAGAGCAATTTGTCATAGAATCTGGGGGGCTCATTTTTCCGGCCAATCACTTTTAGAGAAATGAGCGCATTGCAGCAGAATGCGCTGACGTCAGAGACCACCCCTTCTGCGCCTCCATATAAACCCCACCCAGCCAGCCCCTAGCGCAGACGGCGGAGAGCGGAGAGGGAGCGCGCCTTGGCTTGCTGGCCTTGGCTGCGGCTCCTCGGGAGAGCTGGGGCGCCCACGAGAGGATCCCTCACCTGGTGAGTGGTTGGCCATCCTTGCTGCAAAGGATGTGCCAAAGGAAGACGGCATCCCCTTCTGGGATGGGCTCTGTCCTCCTGGACACGCCGAGAGCCTGATCCCGGGTCCTACTGCTGGAGGCGGCCACTTCGCCTGGTCCCCGAGTGTCCGCAACAAAATTTTCAGAAGGAAAATCTTGAGGCACATTTCCCTGGGGGGAAGTCAGGGCTCCTCTCTGGGGGGTCTAGTCCTTGAGGGTGGGCTGGGTGGTAGGGACTTCAGAGGAGTGGGAGGAATCAGACGGAACCCCTCTTGGATTCGGGTGTGTGGCAGTCACTGGGGGGCGAACCCCGGATTTCCTGTATTGGAAGCCGCCTCTAGAATCGCGTTAATAGTGGGAGATATGGCGGCGATGCCTTCTGCATGCCCCATGAATTAGGGGGGGAAGCACCCGAATAGAAGGGTCTCCCGGGCATATTTTCCTTGCCAGCTGTTGGCCGGGTTTTTGGTGGATCGTGGGCGGGAGGAGTGGAGGTTCCTCTTCACGAGGTTTTCCGAATCCAAATACACAGGTTTAGTGCAGTGTGGACCCCAGGCAAAATGTAGAGTAAAATTTCTACCCGATATCATCTGGTTCTGTCCTGATCAGCCACTTTCACAGTGGAGAGAGATGGCGCCCAAGTGCAAACCTGCCAGTAGCCCCCTAGGATCAGTCCCTGCGGAAGGGGGTCGTGGGATTGGGGACACAGGCAGAATAGATGCAGGGGGTGGGTTGCGGCAGAGAGACGGCCGTATCCTTGGGTCTGGGAAGAGGGAGGAGAGAAATGCAGAAAAGAGGTGTGTTGCTGGGGTCTGGATGCTGGGAGCTGGGGATGGGGGGCCGCGGGGGTCTTCAGAGCGTTGCGTGGTGGTCACTCGAAAATCCTGACATGTTGCAGGCTTGGACTTTTGGTCAAGTTGCCTTTTGCCATTTCCTTTGTCCGAGTCAAGCCCCCCCAGGCCGCCCCCTCCCACCCTGGGCTGGCGGGCCTGGTGGGGGCGCAGGCGGGTGGCTACGTGGCAGGTTTCTAGAAGGTTTCCTGGCTGGCCGCGAGAGGGCGCTGGCGGCACTGCGGAATTTTGGGGGGCGGGGTGGGGAGGGGAGGTGGCCTTTGTTCTCCTGGTGGAGGGGGTCGGGCGCGGGATCCACTGGAGGATCCTGAATTCATTTACCCAAGAGGGAACAGTTTCGAGACCCCCGGATTCACTGCGGAGCGGCCGCAGAGGCTGGGGTCGGCCTTGGTGCCGTGGCTTCGGGTGTCGTGGAGGCGCACAGAGGCACGTTAGTTGATTTCCAGTGGTTTTTTATTTCGGGGGTCTTAGGAAAGTGCGGCTTATTTGAGCAGGATGGAGAGAGAGGCAGTGACAAGGTCAGTGAGGCGCCATCACGCGGGGTCTAGAAATTGTTGCTGTGGCGAATGAGGGAGGCACGACTTTTAGGGGCGCGATGTCGACGCCTGGGGGCGAAGGCGGGGAGCGGCAGGGTGGCCCCCTTTGCGTTACTTTCCAGCGATGTCACAGGTTCTGTCTCTCGTTCCGAGACCACCCACATGCGTGACAGCGGTGTCTGGAGGACTGGGTCTTTCTGACTTTAGTGAACGTGTGTTTAATTAATTGGATTGCCGAAGGTGGGAGTTGGGATTTCTGCGTTTCCCTGTAGCAGGCGGAGCGGCGCTCCAGAGGGGCCTGGCGCGGTCTGCTGGGTGACCCACGTTCCTCCGGGGCTGGGGCTGGGTGACTGGGGGCGCAGGAGGCTCCTGGTGCGGGCGGGAGGCGCTGTGCCACGGCCACAGGTGGGCTCTGGCTGGTGTTGACTGGAGAGGTGTCGAGGGGGCGTAGCGACCTGGCGCGGTGGCCTGGGGTGGGCTGTGGAGCCTTTCCTAGCCTGAGACCTGCTGGGCACCCCCTGTCCATCCTGGCCCGCCGGCGCGGGCGGGGGCCCCGCAGGTGGCTGCGCTCCTGGTTTACGGGTGCGGGCCGCGCGCCCCCTAGCGGTGTGTGCCTGCCACGCTAACTTGGGTTTTGAGTTGCGCACGCGCACACAGCTAACACTTGTGACTTGTCAATCAAATCATCCTTACCCCCTCCCACTCCTCTCCTCCACCTCCCATTTCTCCTCTACCTCCGCCCTTTCTCATTTCCTCGTCCCTCCTCCCCCTCCTATTTTTCTTCTCCCTCCTCCCTCTTTCATCTTTTCTCTTCCCTCCTCCCGCTTCCCCCCTCATTTTCCTTATCTCTCTTTTCTCCTCCCCCTCCCTCCTCCCCTCTCCCTGACCCCCCCTGCTTCCTCCCTCCATACCCCTCCCTCTTCCCTCCCAGCCCCTCCGTAAGCCTTCCTCACTCCTCCCCTTTGCCACTCCTCCCTGCCTTTCCCTCCGCCTGCCCCCTTTGGCTCTCTGCTGTTCCGGTGCTGGCCATTAGAGGTCAGGAAGATGGTTTCTAACCTGCCGCCCTCCCATGCCATAGGGTCTCTCCTCAGGGATGACATCATACGTCCACCTCCTTGTCTTCAAGGACCACCTCCTCTCCATGCCGAGCTGCTACCAAGGGGCCTGCTGCCCATCTACGCCTTACGGTACCTCAACCCTCCTGCTATTGGTTCATATTCAACATGCTGGGTAGACTCTCCCAACCCCGCCACTGTCCTTGCACCACCCCCAGACCCACTAGCAATTAAAAGACAATTTTAAATTTTAACTAATCAGCTTTAATTGTAATTAATTAACTTAAACTGTAATTATGATCTAGGCTTGGGCTTTTAAGCAGGTTCTCTAACCTTTGATCAATTGCAGAGGGCACTAGGAGCACGGATTCCTGGATCCCACCAGCATACAAAGCAGCCACTGACTGACCCCCAGGACCAGGATGGCAAAGGATGAAGAGGACCGGAACTGACCAGCCAGCTGTCCCTCTTGCCTAAAGACTTAAACCAATGCCCTAGTGAGGGGGCATTGGGCATTAAGCCTTGACCTTTGCTTTGCTCATGCTGTGACTCTGAGTACTTTCCTATAAGTCTTTGCTTGTGTTTACCTGCTAGCAAACTGGAGTGTTTCCCTCCCCAAGGGGGTGTCAGTCTTTGTTGACTGACTCTGTCATCACCCTTACGATGTCTTGAATGGAAGGATCCCTTTGGGAACTTCTCAGGAGGGGGACCTGGGCCAAGGGCTTGACCAGCATCCTGCTGGCAACTCCAAGGCCCTGGGTGGGCTTCCGGAATGAGCATGTTACTGAATCACCAAAAGCATGCCCCACCTGTCTGGAGATCTTTCTGTCCTTTTCTGGGGAATGGGGTCGATGGGAGCAACCTCCTAGGGTTGTTGTGAGAATTAAATGAGCTAAAAGAGGCCTCAGGCAGGATCTGGCATAGAGGAGGTGATCAGCAAATGTTTGTTGAAAAGGTTTGGCAGGTCAGTCCCTTCCCACCCCTCTTGCTTGTCTTACTCATCTTATTTATTCTCCAACAGCACTCCAGGCAGCCCTTGTCCTCGGGCTCTCCTTGCATCAGGTAGGGGCTTTGCAGAGACCATCGACGGGCTGACTTGAGTAAGAACACGAATTATGCATGTGGCCATTTCCAGAGCACTTTCTATGTGACATGAACATGTGATTTTTATGTAATATGTGTATGTAAACGAGGCAGCCTCATTTCCAGGTGAGGATGAATTTGTTAGTATTGATTTGTGTAATTTAAAAAAGCTGAAAGGAAGAGAGGACCCCCCCCACCCCCGTCCCATGGGGTAGGACTTACATTTACATAAAGAAACTGAAACTTGGGGGGAGGAGTAAGTATTTGGTCACATAGCTGGCAAGAGAAGGGGTTGGAGTTGGACCCAGGGTGCCACGCTAGCTGCCCTCACCCCTGTTTCCCATCTGGCCCAGCATTATACTAAGAGTCCTTTGATTTCAAACCAAATGTTTGACAATGGGACAGTCTGTTTGAGATCCCAGCTGCCTGGGGTGGTCTTGGGGGTCTGGGTGGCCCCAGTGCTGGTACCATGTGCTGGCTTCCCCTTTTAATAACGATGTGACCTTAAACAAGTCGCTTAACTTCTCTAACTTTCAGTTTCTTTCATGGTCTAAATGGAGATTAAAACACACACACACACACTGACACACACACTCTCACACACACACACACCCGTGTATCTACCCCACAGGGCGCTTTTGAAGACCAAATGCTGTAACTACTATGAAAGTGCTTTGTAAATTGCTGTGGAAATTGCAAGCTACTTAACCACCCGAGGCTGTCCCTCCTCGCTCACATGTCCAGCCCTATTCTCCCTTAGTGAGAACAGCACCGAGT
The DNA here is from genome assembly GCF_009764315.1 of Trachypithecus francoisi. Taxonomy (NCBI): domain Eukaryota; kingdom Metazoa; phylum Chordata; class Mammalia; order Primates; family Cercopithecidae; genus Trachypithecus; species Trachypithecus francoisi. The sequence continues at coordinate 5,919,516 of NW_022681468.1, read as the reverse complement.
AGGTGCTGTGTGTGTTTGTGTTCAATTAAGAAATTCCAGAATAAATAAAAATGAATTAATTCAACAAACATTTTCTGGAGCACCAACAATCTGCCCAGTGTACCAGGCTAGGTATCTGGTACAAAGATAATGAAAACAGTCTCTTGGAACCTAATTGGGGTCCTCATTTGACTAGGACTTTCTTTCGTCCCCTTTTAAGCCAACCAGTTTTGTCCGGACAAGACAAAAACAACTTGGGCTGCTTTAGAGAAGCCCAGCTCGGTGTAGACAATAGCTGCCCAGCCTCTGAAAGGGGCTGATTGGATTATGTGGCAAATGGAGGTGCAAGGATGACTTGGACGGTGACAAACGAAGTGGGCGGAGACCTGCTTTGAGTTAATCCAGGCTATTAGGAGAGGACCTTTTGTCTTCCAGAGACTGGCAGCTTTTACCAGTGGTTTTTACATCCTTAATGTTCAGGACGAATAATTTATGGTCAGTGAAAATCCAGGCCCCAGTGAGATTCGAGTGGGCTGTAAAATCGAGAGTCCTGCTCCCAGTGAGTAATGGTAGTGAATGTTTCTGTCACTTTTTGCAATTGTCCATTCATTTGATCCTCACAACTCCCTGTCCTGAGCCAGGGCCGGCCACTGCCACTCCCAGGGAAACAGAGGCTGTCAAGAGGCTCTGTAGTTTGGGCCCCACTGGATTATTGAACTCCTGTTCCCTGAGTTCTAGAGGAAGAATTGTACCTGTCTCAGTCCCGGCCTCCTCCAGAAGGCCTCCCTCTGCATTTCTGACTTTGCTCTGCCCACAGCCTGGAGCCTCCCAGGTCCCTGCTGTCATCTTTTCTAGCCACTACAGCCTCTGTCTTTCCTTTCACAGCCAAGCTTCTTGAAAGGCCTGTCTACACTTGCTGTCTTCCTTCCTCACCTCCAATTTCCTCTTCAACCCACTGCTTCCTGACTCGCTCTACTCCGTGGAGGGGCTCTCACAAAGGTAAAGACTTTTCTGTAGCTTAATCCTTGTCATGTTTTTGGCTCATGGACACAACGACACATTTTCATGCCTTCTCTCACAGGGCTCTGCGGCTCCGGTTCACTTCTGTGTCCTTACACTCCCCTTCACAGAGACGCCTGCTCCCCCTTCTCTCATTCTTAGCGTCCCCGAGGAACTTGCATACCCAGGTCTCTCGACTTCTGGACCTGCTTCTTACCATGCTGTCTTAAGCAGTCAGGAGTCGCTGACCTGGGTTTGAATCCTAGTTAAATTACTTAGTGCTGAGACCTTGGGATAGGTAAACTTTTCCAAGCCAGGTTTATCTCAGTTTCAAAATAGGGTTAATCATCTTTATCTGGCAGGTCAGGTGGGATGTCTCACAGGTAAGCACCAGATGCTATTTGAAGGGCTTGAAGGAAAGTCAATAAAGCATTCATGAGAAAAATACAACTGGAGGCACCGCTAGATTTTCGTATACATTAGGTTCCCATGGGGAGGACTAAAGAGAAGAAAGAAGTGGAAAGGGAGGGGCGTGGAGGAGAGACAGGAGAAGAGAATAACTAAACAAAGGCATTAAAGACACAAAACAAGGAGGAAAGGGAGACTTGGAAAATATTAAAAGCCAAAAACACATCCAAAGACGGTTTCCCCGTACGTTAGGTTGGGCTAAAAGAAAGCAAACGGGAAGAAGGTTTTAAATTGATTATCCCAACGACAAATCCCAGGAAGCTTTCACATCAAATCACCCTATTTTGGGTTTTTAACTCCTTCCATTGAGTTTAACCTCTTTACCTCCCACATCCTGGTAAAAGCTGCCCCCTCCCCACCGCCCCCTTCGCTGGTGATTAAATCCTGAAGGTACACGAAGTATTTCAGTGAATGAATGGTAACAGAAGAGGCCTCCCCTCCCCCTTACCCCGGCAGTGTTTCTCAGTTTTATTCCACTTTCCGTCCTTTTCACTTAATGAACACAGGGCTAATCTTGGGCCTTGTCGAAGGAAGAGGCTGCAGACGTTAATGAGGTTAGCTGCTGGATTCCAATATTCGTCGCGTAAGGAGCCTTCTTTGTCTGCGAAGGAAAAACACACTGATTATCATAATGAGGTGAACTGGCCACGCCGGGCCGGGGCGATGTGGCTTCTTAAGCCACACTTCTAATTTTGGTGATGGAGTCGACGTTTCTTTTGCTCCTCATTTAAGTCTTTGCCTCTGTCCCAGTGCGAAGTCCATTCAGTGGGGTTGAAAGTTGCAGGCAGCTTTGAGAAGGGGGGCTTCGGACAGGGTTGCATTGTAGAAAATGGCTTTGTTCGATCCTTTGCGCAGATGGAACTGGCCAGAGCATTCGTTTCCTCTCTCCAAGAGCTGAGGACCCAGGGGGCCACTGGTGATCAGTTCCCAACTCTAGCTCTCCTCTGACTTGTCTCAGGACCCACTGAGGACATCCCAAACTCACTCAAGATTAACAAGTGGTAGGAAAGTAGTAACTCCTAGGCATGGCCCTAGGGGAGTGACTGCAAAGTGAGTATGCGTGGAATGCCTAGCCAGGTGAAGAAGTGAATATATGTTGGCATCCCAGAGGGCCCCCCATAAGAGGGCATAGTTTGGGGTTCAGATTTGACTCCAGCAGACTGTTGAAACTGGGACACAGGAGGCTAGTGATTAGTCAGGATCAATCAGTGGAGAGGAGATTAAAACTCACATCTGGGAATGTGGCATCAGAACTTGTAGTTCTTTTTTTTTTTTTTGAAACAGTCTCACTTTGTCGCCCAGGCTGGAGTGCAGTGGCGTGATCTCAGCTCGCGGCAACCTCTGCCTCCCAGGTTCAAGCAATTCTCCCACCTCAGCCTCCTGAGTAGCTGGGATGACAGGTGCCCGCCAACACAGCTGGCTAATGTTTGTATTTTCAGTAGAGACGGGGCTTCACCATGTTGGTCAGGCTGGTCTCGAACTCCTGACCTCGTGATCCACCTGCCTCGGCCTCCTAGAGTGCTGCGATTACAGGTGTGAACCCCGGCGCCCGGCCTGTAGTAGTTCTTCTTTTGCCCCTTAATATCCTCACCCACATGTCCTGTGCCCTAACTGAGCCCTCATCCTCTTCTTGTTCTGATCTTTGAGCTCCCTAGAGCCCATAATTCTTTAGAGCAGGTAGGTCCTGAATCTGAAACATGCCCTTATTTGTCCCAAGCTCTGGACATTTCTCACCCCAAGGCAGATCAATCATGATTAGATCACTCCAATTAAACTTAGGCTCCAGTCGGACCTTTAGCCAAATGGAAAAAAACTAGGGGATAAGGCGGGTAGTTGGAGCAAGAAAATGTTATTAGTTGAAACCTTACGGGGCCTTCCTTCCTTGGTGAGTCTGTTGGCTAATGGTTCTCCGACATCGTGAGTTAGAAATGGATACTGTTTCCAAGTTAGCAAAACCAACTCTACCCCAGTGCCCCACGAGAAAGAACGTGGAAGGATCTTCCATTGGCAGGTTGGGGCAAAAGCCTGAGGCAATCTTTCATCCCCTTTTGCCAAGGTGAGACTTTCCCAGTGACCATGATGTAGTTGGCCACTCTGTCTAGGGGAGTGTTCAGATTACGGGTGGACTGGGGTATAGACCTCTGAAGCTGAGATCACACGAAAACCTGGCCTCCCTGCCATGTAGCTGTTGGAGAGTAGAAAAATAGAGCATTCCTGATTCTAAATGAGAAGACTTTCTTAGTAGTAACGAAGAATCGATGGCACCCTCCTCACCCTCAGATACATGGCAATCATTAACATACAGGCCCCAAAGCCACTGTTAGTACTGCAGTAGCTCCTGTGGACAGTCAAAAGCCTGGAGAGGGTGTGGAAGAAATCAGTTAGCCCCGGGCAGGTTCTCTGGGGTTTTGTGCCCAAGGCTCCTGTAGCCTTAACAAACTTTTAAAAGTTAACTCCCCACATCCCCATCCTGCTTGGGTTTCTGGACTTTTCTGAGGCACTGGCAGAGGGATCTCATTGCTTCCTTGAGTGTAGGGGCAGCCCCTTTAACCTGGCTCCTTGAGTCACTGCTTTTTCTGCATCTGTTGCCTTCTTCCTCGCCTGTCCTCTCTCTTAATGTCTCCCTCTCTTTGTCCCTCCCCAATTCCTGACCTGGCCCTCCTGGGGTGCCCTTGGCCAGCCCCATACTTCCTCAGGGTGTCCCAGCACCAGCCTGGCACAGAGTGGGGCTCAGTTAGAGTATGTGGGATGTAGGGTTTTGCCAGGTGAGTGGATGGAAGGACTCGACTGCCACAGCTGAGCCCCCAGGTGGGCCACGCAAAGAGTTCTAGGTACAAAGGCTGGAGGGTGGAATTCATTTTTGAGAGGGGTGTGAGCAGTTTCTGACCCCGGCCCCACTTGAACGGGGGCCTTGCTGGTCGCGTCCTTGCATTCACCTGCGCGGCCATCCATCATCCAACAGTCGATCCTAACTGAGCACATCCACAGCCCTGGCTCTGGCCTGGGCACCTGCCACCGTAGTCCATCCCTTGATGGCCTCTGTGTCCCCAGGAGGGCGGGCCGGGGGGTTGCCCCAGGGGCTGGAGCAGTGGACTCTGGCTCCATAGAGGTCAGGCTGGAGGGTGTGAGGGCAGATTCAAGCTATCCCCAGGGCTCTGCTCTGGTCGGAGCCAGCACCTTCTCCCTCTCTGCCTTCTCTGCCCCATCCCTGATGCTGAGCTGTTCTGGACCCCTGGCCCTGAGTCTCTCAGGACCAAAGTGGGCATGGGAACAGCTGTAGTGTGTGCCCCCGGGCTTTGGCCACAGGTCTCCCTCTCGAGGTGTGGTTGTCACTGCGACCCTTCCCTTGCCATGATGCCTTCCTCCCCCGGGGCTTGGTCCAGCTCCTTAACCCTCTAGTAGCTGCTGGGGCCCGTGTCCCATGCGGAGGACCAGCAGGGGAAACCTCCAGGGAGCATCTGCAGGCTCTGCCTCTGCCCAGCTGCTGACTTGGCTCTCCCTGGTGGCTCTCCAACGGCCAGGTTCCTCACCCACCCGGCACTCCGCTTGCTCTGTCTCTTGAGGTGGGCCTGACCCACCTCCCCTTCTCTGCCTCAATCCCTGGGCTCCGGGGCTCAGCTCCACAGCCCTCTGCCTAGCAGTCTGGTTCTCCCTGCCAACCCCATACCTGTGGTCACCTGGCCCTCTTGAGGTCTGAGTATCACTGCCCTGACCCAGGAGCCACTCCCACTCCAGCTGCCTGTTTCCAGCAGGTTCCCAGTGCCCCCGACAAGCCCCTGCTGGTGTCTCCATCTCCTGCCAAGCATCCTCCAATGCCTCCTCCTGTGGGCCTGGCCTCCGGGCTATGGACAGACTCCTCTCCCTTCCCAGAGACCCCTCGTGATCGTGTCCTGGTGGGTGTTGCCCCTGCCTGCCTTTGTCTCCGCCATGGCCCTGAGAGTCCTGGGCTCTGCCCTGCCTGGTCCCTTGCTCTCCACTCGGTTCTGGGTTTGCGGCTGCCTCTAACCCAACCCGTTGCTTCTTTGCACCTTTTCCTGTCATTGGGCATCCCCCACTAGTCACCCCACTCCACTGGAAAACAAAAAACTGCAGGTGAGGCCAAGCCCCATGTCTTTCTTGGGTGTGTTTGGCTTTTCCGGGATGCTTGTCTTGCCATGATTCTAACTGTCTGCCCTTCCCCAAGGCACGTGGGCCGTGTCCCGGCTGGGTTGGCTGAAGAACTGCTGATGGAAGCGGCGGAAGAGGCCCCAATGGGGCCCACCACCCTGGACCCAAGTCTTCTTCCTGGCGGGCCTCTCGTCTCCTTCGTGGTTTGGGGTGAGTTTCTTGCTTTCTTGAGACACCAGGATTTTATTAGCTCAGCTCATGTCTCTCGTCTCTGATCAAGAGTGTCAGCATTTAATCTGGGGAGGAGGCACCCTGCCGAGGTGAATCCTCTTCACATCAGCCCAAGGGGTCTGGGGGCCGGAGAGCTGCCCGGAGTGGAGACCCTTGCTATACCCAGCAAGCAGGTGTGGGGGTCCACCCTGGCTGATGGCATGCTGTGGGCCGGCGATGGTAAGTGGGGAGTGTCCACCTCCACTCTAGACCCCCGAGAACGGCTCGGGCCAGGCACACAGGAACCCTCAGTACGGTTTTGCTGAACACATTGTCAGAAGGGATCCAGGGGGCACTTGCCCTGCCCACACCCGACCCAAGGACCCATTCAGAGAGGAGGAAATGGGAACGCTTGCCTGCTCCTCAGCTAGGAAGACATATTTTTCCACCAGCCATGGCAGCGTTCCTCTCTGCGAGAACAGTGGTTTCTCACGCGTGAGACTTTGATAATGTCCTTGAATCAAATAGTGGTTTTTGAGCAAGTTCTTCTCTTTCCTCCTTTCCTCACCCCTGAAATTGCAATGAGATGGGAATGTTTTTGTTTGTTTAAATAAAATCAGCAATGGTCAAGAAGAAGAAAGCAGGGGATTGGAGCCACACAATTCACTCGAGGACTCATCATTTGTTTATTTGTGTTTTACTAATTTAAGATGCATCCGGGAGCCGCCCAGGGCTCGGGCTTGGGGTTATTCTGGGGTGCCTAAGGTTGGGCTTTGCACTAAGGACCAGAGGGTCTAGTTGGGTGCCCTGGGAGCACCCATGCAGCAAGGTGGCTTGCACGGCAACCAAGCAAGGTGTCGTGGAGGGCAGGAGGCTCAGGTTTGCATGTTGGACGGCCACGCCAGGGTGAAGGCTGAGCCAGCAGGAAGAGAGGAGGCTCAGCTGAGGCCACTTTCCTTTCTGGTTCCCAGGGACTGATCCTGTGACTCACTCAGGGCGATGGGGTGTTTTTAGAGCCAGCTGCCCTGGGAGGCAGTGTCAGGATCCTGGCATCCCTCATATCTGATGCCCCTGGGGCGGCCATTGGGGTGAATGAGTGCAGTTAGACTTCCAGAGAATCTGGGTGGGCGCTGAGAAAGTTCTGAACCATGGGGTGAGGCTGGCTCCATTCCCCTAGATGTTTATGGAGCCTTGAGGGGGCCCTAGCACTGTCCTTGGCCCAAATGCCAATACTCCTCACTGGAGACCCACACATGGGGTCTCTGAGAAGGAAGTGGATGAACAGAGCTGCACACCGAGTGGGGCCCAGCCTCTAGTCCTCAGCCGTGTGCATGCATTAGCCCGTGTGCAGTTCCCCACCCCCTGTCCCCCGCCCCCCACCCCCCATCCCCACTGCCACCCCCACCCCCGGAGTATCTCTGGTTTCCAGCGCAGCCTCCGTAATGCTCTTTAATCAAACAGAGGATTTGGAGACAGCTCTTCTGCAGCCCTGCCCTTCTCCCCTGAAATTGAAATGGGATGGGGATATTATTTTTAAACAAAATCTGGTAGCGTAGGCAGAGGGGCCAGAGGCGCTCCAACCTGGGGCTGTTGCCTTTGTCTGCTTGTTTCTGCTCTCTGGAGAGCCCCACAGCCTGGAGAGACGGGGGGAGTGTGTGCCCAGGGCTAAACCCAGGGAGGGGGCCCAGGAAGGCTCTGCCCTGTGACATTTACTCCAAGGCTAGCATTTGCTGAGCCACCTGCAAACACAGTGATGTGGAGAAGAGGCCTGGGAGGGGAGGTTTGCACAGGGGCAGGTTGCTGGGGTCCTGGGGGGGGATCGTGTCCCAAGCTTACTAGAATGCATTTGAGTAGCTGGTCTGAGCCAGATGCCATCAGCTCCTGGACTGGTTTCTCAGGGACATCTCAGGACTTTCCCAAGATGGACTAAGCCCAGGGGCAAAGTCAAAGTGAAGGCCAGGGGCACACAGGTGAGGCCCAGACAGGATCAAGCTTTGGCAGCCCCTGGCTCTCAGGGGTTGAAATGGAACCCTCTTTGCACTGAGTTCTATTTCAGGTGCTCATGAGTATTTCGGTCTCAGGCAAACACGTATTTGGGGTTTTGTGTGTCACTAGGTAGAAAATAGGTAAAAATATACCATGTTCTCAATTCAAGAAGTTGAAACCTGACTTACTACGTCAGCCTTGCTGATGATCTTCTCGGGAACTGTTGAAAGGCCATTATTATTATTATTATTTTTTTGAGATGGAGTCTCGCTCTGTCGCCCAGGCTGGAGTGCAGTGGCGCGATCTGGGCTCACTGCAAGCTCTGCCTCCCGGGTTCACGCCATTCTCCTGCCTCAGCCTCCCGAGTAGCTGGGACTACAGGCACCAGCCACCTCGCCCGACTAGTTTTTTGTATTTTTTTTTTTTAGTAGAGACGGGGTTTCACCGTGTTAGCCAGGATGGTCTCAATCTCCTGACCTCGTGATCCGCCTGTCTCGGCCTCCCAAAGTGCTGGGATTACAGGCTTGAGCCACCGCGCCCGGCCTGAAAGGCCATTATTAAGTGCTGAAAGACATGATCATTTTCAGGAAAATTCTATTTTGATGGATTGGCCAATGCCTGAGCCATAGTGAGTAGAGATGAGACCCTGTCTGACCAGGCAGTGAGCCATAGAGGACCCTGTCACCTCGGTGGAGGGCGGTGAGGGGTCTCTGGCCATTTGTCATCGTGCTAAGTGGTTCCTGGGTCCGCCTCTAGTAGGACTCTTCGGGGTGGGTGCAAGTGTCAGGGTAAAGGTGGTGGTCTGGTCTGGAAACTGGCTCTCCTCTCGCACCTGCCCACTCTGGGTGGCTGGGAAAGGAAACCAAGAGGGCAGCTCAGGCCTGAGCTTGTAGAAAGGAAGAAAATGGCCCCTCATTCGCCCACTCGCCCCCACATCCTCTCACCTGCGAGTTGCTCATTGCTGCTTTCAGGGCCCCTGACCTCATGCCTCCTGAGTTGTGATGCAAACCCCAAATGTATTTCCAAGTACATTTCTCCAAATAATGTCAAAACCTGGCAAGACTTAAGGGCAACAGGATGCATGTGTTTCTTATTCTTTCATTTACATGAAATAACTTAAATGTGTTGTTTATGAGCAATCTGACTTCCAGAAAGAATGAAAAGGAATATCTACCCATCTTTAATGAGCTTGCTAATGAATTATTCCTTGCAAAGAGGAAGGGAGCTTTCCATAGAAGGGGGTGTGGAGGGAGACAGATTCAGGTCCCAGAGGGTTAAAGGGCAGTGGCCAATGTGGAAGCCAGCATTGTGAGCTGCAGCGGAAAAGTCCTGGGTTGCAGGAGCGGCTTCTTTTTAGGAGACTGGAATTAATGAGTCGTGAATTGTCCCCTAGGACTGGTTCCCCCTCCTGGCTGTTTCTCTGAGCCCTGTCCCCTCTTCCAAAGGAGGAATAAGGAAGTCTAGCCTGGTCTCCCATCCCCGATTTGAGCGGATGGAAAAGTCTAGAAAAGAGGTGTACCTTTCAAAACGAGGCCTCTCAAGTGTGGGGTTCCTGGTCTGGAAAGGAGAAGGATGAGTCTGCGGTAGGAGACGGTCTTCTATGGACCCCATTCAGAAAGGGCGGTCCCACACCTGGGCTGCCCACAGGTTCTTGGGGAAGTCTAAGGAAAGAGGAGCCACAGAACAGGCTTGCCTCCTTGGCATGGATTGGGTCAGTGTTTCAGAGCCAGGAAAGGTGGGAGTGCAGAGGGCCCCTCGGGGCTGGTGAGAAGCATGCGGCCCCTCCCCTCCCACCTTCCCTCCCAGGAGCCCTGCAGGCACCGCAGCAGGACGGCACATTGCCAGAACAGGGGTCCCAGCTCCAGCCAGATCAGTGGACATGGAGAGACCCCTTATCTGTGCCAAGACGAGCTCTGCGGTGCCTGAGAGGCCCATAGATCTGGAATTCCTAGGACCTTCTGGGTTTGAGTCAGGTCCTGAGGCCAGGGCCTGGGCCCCAATCCTCACCCTGGAAAACTGTGGTCACTTTACTCAGGACAAACTGTGATGAGGACTTGGGACATATCTGTCTGTCCTCTCAGCTCCTGTCACCCCTGAGGCCTTGGCGATCGTGGGCGGCCCGTGTACAGAGCAGGTGCTGGGTCGCTGGGGCCACTGTGGGCCTCCCGACATGAAGGACTGTGTGTGAGAGAGGAGTTCATTAAGGGACAGGATGGTGGTGGAGGGTGTAGCCATGACTTTCTTAATTGCTCTCCAATTTCTTTGAGCTTAAAAATAAATCCAGATGGAGAGTTCTTAAGTCCCCTACCCTGGGAGAAAGGAAGGCTGCCCACCACCTTCGGCTTGCCTCTACTCTGAGCAGTGAATAGGGTCTTTGGCAGGGGCTTAAGGAGGAGACTCTTAGCCTGGGAGCTCCCAGGGCCGTTTCAGATGGAAACAAAGGCTCGGGCCGAGAGGAATGTGGGGGAGCCCCCCGTGGGGAACAGCCACCTGGGGATCATTGGGAGGGCTGAGCGTAGATGAGTTTTCCCAGGTCCTGTGAATGCGCCTTTTCAATGGAAGGTGCCTTTTCTTCAGATGAAAAGAAGAAAACGTCAATTACCTTCCCCTGAAACGGAGTATGTGTGTGTTCCCTCCCAGGGACTGCGGGGGCCCCTTGCCCTTGTGTGTGTCAGGAGCTCTAAGGCTGCACAATGATGCACTTAACCAGCCACCGGGTTCGCGCGACCCTGGGATGCTCACGCTCTCAGATTCTAGGGATTGATGTTGAAAGTTTCTTAGCAAAGGGGAATCAGAGTGGTTGTGCCTGTAAACAAAAATTTGATCAACCGGGGCCTGATGCCTGACATATAGTCAAAGAGACAGAATGGGGCTGCGGGGAGAGATGTCCGGGATGGACAGTTGGGGAAGGAGGACAGTCAGGGGCCAAAGGTTGACCACATGTCTGCTCCAGCCTCCTCGCTCACAGCTGGGCTGTTCCTTCTGCCACTCCAGCCCTTACTCTGGGCCCTCCTGGGAGTGGACACAGAGTGATTCTGTACTCAGGAAGGTGGGGGTAAGGAGCTCAGAAATCCACAGGGCTGCTGTTTCATGGTTAGGGAGGAGAGGAGGGAGTCATCATGGCCCGCAGGGTTGGTGGGCAGCTGCAAGAGAGGGGACCCTTTGGGTTAGAGCGAAACTGTTTGCACCCCCACTGCCCCAGACTGCCATAAGTGTGGGGCCGCTGCGGAGGCACCAGGGGCAAAGTCCCTGCCATGACAGGAGTGGGGCCCGGTCTCGGTCTTGGCTGGTCACTGACTTTGCTGCTGCTGGCTTCCGAGCCTCATTTGTTAAACTGGGTACTAGCCTGTCAGTTCTCCATATTCTCCAAGTCAGAAGGAGCCTGGGAGGTCAGTGCTGGAAAGCAAGGCCCCTGTTTCACCAGAGTGGGTCTCCACTCACCTCTTGGCTGGTCACACTGTTGGTACTCGGGACTTGCCAGGTGGACAGAGGAGAGAGTTCTCAGCTCTCTCCCGCAGCTCGGGAGCAGTCTTCCAGACACCTGGTTACAGCGTGTGCTCAGCCCTGACTGTGGGTGTGACCTTGGCCTCTGTCTCCAGTCCCCTAGGCCTCAGTTTTCCCATCTACAAAATGGGCGAGTACAGACCCGTGGTTGTCCAAGTGGCCTTGGCGCTCCGGCAGTCTCGGGGTTTCTTCGGGCCTCCCTGGCGGTCATTTGTGGTTTGTTTGCTGGGTCTTTGGAGTTGTTGGGACTTTGGGGGTCACTGGTCCACTGCCCCCTCTGCTTTAGAGATGGGGAAACCAGAGATCCCAGAGGCCCGGAGCCTTGCCCAAGGTTGCACAGTGAGCTGGCAGCAGGCCCTGGAGGTGAAACTCCTGCCAGTTGCCAGCTCCTGCGTGACCTTTGTGGTCAGGGGGTCACAGTCACTGGTCATTAGTGTGAGTCAGAGCCTGAAGAAGGTTCCCAGGGGCTGCCGCAGTAGCTGGGGTGCAGGGATCCTGTTTTATGGGGTATTATTCCAAACAGGAAGGCTACTGGGCTGGTCTGGAACACCTTTTTGGTCTGTAGAGTGACTCTTGTGTAATGAGACTGGACTTGTGGCTTCAGAACCAGGAAATGTTCGTTCCCCCCCGCCGCCCGTGGCTCACTTTGTGCCTTTTGGGTCCTGAGACCCTCGCCAACGCCTCTGTTGGCACTATGGCCCAGTCAACTGAGAACTTCCTGAAAAAGCCAACAGGATGACAACTTCTGGAAAAGTGATCATCACCCGCCTGCACTGGCTGCCCATCTTAGACTCAGCTTTGCAAACATTTCCAGCTATCTCTTTGTGCTGCAGTGTGTGGTAATGAACAGCTCACAAAACCTCGGGTCGGGCCTGCACCTGGTTATTACCATGGTGGGCTGCAGCTTTTGTTTTGTGACCTTGGTTGCTACAATACCTGCAAGCTGAAATGAGGAATCGAAAAATTGCCAGCTTCAATTAGACGGGCAGACTGCTTTCCCAAGGCTGCCTCCGCCACTCCATCCATTAACGGTAAACAGGCACCAAAGAGGCCCTAATTCTCTCTAATTGCCCACTCGTGAAGCAAAGAGGTGAAATTCCAGGAAGAGGCATATGTAAACATCCTCTGTAACCTGCCCAAGTAAAATTAGAGGGCTGATGGGGGCCTGCGAGAGAGAGAGAGAGAGAGAGAGAGAGAGAGAGAGAGAGAGAGAGAGAGAGGACATGATTTCAAAAGATGTCCCAATTACCTCTCCTGTTTTCATAAATGGGTCCGTCATGTCTGGGGCCCCAGCCTCACAAAGGCACAGGAAATTAGCTCTGCGAAGAGCTTGCATTTGTCCAGGGAAGTTGTAAGGGGGTGGTATTTACTCAACAGGTAGGAATTATGAGATCTGAGGCAAGACTGATTATTTGTTAATGACAGGCTCTATTTCTTGAGACCAACATTTTAATAAAAATCATCCTTTTAGGTCTTTTTCTGTTTGAAACAGCCATAAGTTATTTATACCAAAGACATGCCAGATCAATTAGGTGCTGTTTGCCTCCAGAAAAGAGTAACTTTTAAAATCCTAAGATGCAGAACTGGGGTTTTCTAATCCCATTAAGCTGTGGAGGATGGTTTTGGAGTGTTCACCAACGCTTTCTGCGTGGGTCATGAGCTCACTGCACGCACTTATGAGGTCTTTGATCAAATGCTTGTGGCAATTACTCCTCTGGACTCTATAAGGAGGCCTCGTGTTTTTCTTTGGTTCCAGGCAGTGACTCATCTCTGCAGCTTTTCTGACATTTGTTAAGATTCTAGCCCAGCACTGCGTTATTAACACATCACGGCAAGCCCAGAGCTGGCACACGCAGCTTTTAAACCAAGGCACGAATTTGCCGGGACTTCACTGTAGCAGAGCAGCCCGGGGTCTGCACACAGAGTTAATTAAGGACAGTCAGGGACTCTGAGGGTTCATGGGGTCCCTGGAGCAGAAGCAGGAAAAAACCCAGATGCTCCTTCCTGCTTCTGATTTCCCCGCTCCTATTAAAAACACAAAAAAGAACAAAGCAAAAACAGCAAAACAAAGCCCTCGGCTCTGATTCCTGCGGGAAATGGCAGTGCCTTTGGTCTCGCTGTGTGTTCTTGGCCTGAGTCTCGTTGCCACCTTAAGGCGTGGTGATGGTGAGAGGCCACTCCAGCCACGCGCAGTCTCGGAGGGAGGGTGGGAAACGGTCTCGAGTGCTGGTCAGTAGATAATGGGTGGTCTGGCAGCCTTTAGGTAACCGAAGCCTACCCCTCAGTCACCCATGCACTGATCACTGCTTCCCTAACACTTATTTTAAGACTTCTTGTTTCTTGGTTATCAAATTAACCAGTTATGGCAAAACAGGGTTTATGAAGGGCCAGGCCAGGGAAGTAGAGTTTAGGAGGATTTGGAGGCAAGAAGTGTACCCTGTGCCCTGGCTGGGTCTTGGAAATCCTGGTTGGAGACATGACTGACTGGGAGTAGAGAGGCAGAGGCAACAGGGGTGGCCCAGATGGCAGGGGTGGCTTGGAAAGATCCCTGAGAGGCCTGGGGACAGGTGGTCTTGGGAGTCCCTGAAGACCTGCAGGGGGGCAGGCAGCTGGAGTCAGGTATCTCCCGAAACCGTTTTTTTTTTTTGAGACAGCGTCGTGCTCTGTCGTCTAGGCTGGAGGGTGGTGGCGCGATCTTGCCTCACTGTAACCTCCGCCTCCCGCGTTCAAGCGATTCTCCTGTCTCAGCCTCCCGGGTAGCTGAGACTACAGGCGCGCACCACTACGCCCAGCTAGTTTTTAGTAGAGATGGGGTTTCACCATGTTGGTCAGGCTGATCTCGAACTCCTGACTTCAGGTGATCCACCCGCCTCGGCCTCCCAAAGCACTGGGATGACAGGCGTGAGCCACCCCCCTGGGGCCGGGACCTATGGTCTGTGGTTTCTGCCTTCCCCAGTTTCCCCACATCCCTCTCATGGCCTTTCTGTTTCCTGGGTGGCTTTGTGGTGGCGTCCCATGGTCTCCCCCTGGCTTCCTATCTCCACCTGTGCCTAACCCAGGAAACAGTACCTATAGAGGGTGTTTTCTTTTTTTTTTGAGACAGAGTCTCGCTCTGTTGCCCAGGCTGGAGTGCAGTGGCCGGATCTCAGCTCACTGCAAGCTCCGCCTCCCGGGTTCGCGCCATTCTCCTGCCTCAGCCTCCCGAACAGCTGGGACTACAGGCGCCCGCCACCTCACCCGGCTAGTTTTTTGTATTTTTTAGTAGAGACAGGGTTTCACTGTGTTAGCCAGGATGGTCTCGATCTCCTGACCTCGTGATCCGCCCGTCTCGGCCTCCCAAAGTGCTGGGATTACAGGCTTGAGCCATCGGGCCCGGCCCTAGAGGGTGTTTTCAAACAGAACTTGGCCCTGTCCTCCTCCTGGCTCAACCCCTGGCTGCCCCATCACCCAGCTTGCCGCGCTGGTGGGATCTCAGCCGTCTCAGACTACCTTTCTATGACACCTCCTCACCTTAAGTAGACTCTGAACAGATTTTAAGAGCTATTCATTCAACACATTTTTTAAATGAATAAACTGCTTTTTTTTTTTTCTGTGTGGTTTTCAGTTTACAGAAACACTGGTGGGAAAGTACAGAGAATTCGCAGACCCTGTCCCCACCATCTCCCCTCTCACTCACGCGTTGCCTCCGTGTGGTGTGGTCTGTTTGTTCCAATCGATGGAATAACTGATACGTGATTAACTAAAGGCCTTGGTTCATATCATTAGGGCTCACTCTAGCACACATCCTGTGGGTCTTGACAAATGTGTCATGATACGTGTCTGACATTGCTGAAGTCAGCTTTTCTTAAAGCTTAAAAGGTTTGGGAGTATTCTGAACCACGTTTGGCCCAGCCTGCTGCCCGATTAAAAAAGAAAAAGCAAAACAACAACAACGAAAAACAAGTTAAAACATAAGGCAAATCTTGACACTGAAGACTCAATGTGCCTGGCCATGGTGCTTCCCAGTGCCCACCGCAATGTGAACAAAATTGCCGCAGTGGAGTTGTCTGTCCAGGCGTACGATGTGTGTGCCGTGGTTTTGGGAAACCCTGCCCGTTAATAGCCCTGCAGCCCTCTGTGGGCTGCCCTCCTGGCTATACCCCGCTTCTCTGGTCTCCTCCAGGGCCTGCCATCCTGCTAACCAACCTGGGCACCTTGCTTCTTCCAGAGCACAGGTTCATGCCCTGTCTTCAGGGCCTGGGTCACTCCCCTTTCTCATCTATGCAGTGCCCTAAGCCTTTGGGTCCCACAGAGCACGACTTAGGTCCATGGACGGCACCAACCCAAGTCTGTTCCATATTTCCACTTCTGCCCCTTCTGCTCCATAGGCAGCTGGTGGGTGAGGGGAGTGAGGAGAGAAATGCATGGCTTCTCCAATTCCACACTTGCTGGAGGTTGGGGAGTCCCTGCTCCAGGCCACCCCTGCCCCTGCACCCCGAGCTGTTGTCCTTATCCACCCTCCTCCTCCTCGCCAGCCTGAGTGAGGTTCCATTCTGTGACCTAATGCCTTCTCCTTACAGCCGAAGCCATCACCTGGATTCCTACGTGGGAAGGGACCTCGGACGTGGGACCCCAGCCCCCCTCCAGCTCGAAATCGTAAGTGGCTGGAGTGTAAAGAGCACACACATGTGGCCTTGCTGCTGAGGGTGGGGCCTGCCTCCTGGAGCACACTGCCAGGCGGACCGCGTGGAGGGGCTGGCGGGCACTGGCCGGGGGGTCTGTGCACGGGGAGGTGGGTGCCCATCGAGTCAAGCCAAGTGCAGACTTGGGGGCTCCTGTTTTCTAAGACGGGAACCCCCAGCCTCCTTGTGTTGTCTCTGTGGCAAAGGAATTCTATAGGCGGCTTCAAATGTCGGACCCCAAAAGAATTTCTTCTTTTTCACTCTTCTAAATGAATGGCTCTTTCATTATTGAGTCTCCCTTTGGCTCTTGTGCCGCAGGGCAGACTAGGATGGAAGTGCTCTGTGAGCTGGGGGCCTTCAAAGGGCCAAGGAGAAAACGCAGGCCGAGGGACCAGCCTTCCAAATGGGCTTCGAGCTCCAATGACCTCCGCTCACCCCCTCGAAATGTCTGGAAAACATAATGGGCAGATTTTCTGTCTTCAAAGTTTCCGGCTAAACCTCTTCAAGTTCTTTTATTGTTTGGGACTGAGACACTCAGCCATGGTAATGGGTAGTTTCTTTTGTATTTGCCTTGAAAGGCCAAAATATTTTTATATTGCCACAGACAAAGCCACCTATTTAAAAATGAACTCCATGTCCGTCGTTTCCCACCAGGAGACTATGTACCATGTGTGTGTCTCTATGTATTCTGGGGTCTTGAAACAGGTTTCTCATGGGGATGGTCATTCACCACGATCCAGAGGGGCAGAACGGGAGGTGCTTGCCCTGCCCAGGGGGCCTGGGGAACGTGGGCCCTCATCTCAGATCTGCCCCCAGTATGTCTAGGATGTGAGCCCCAGAAGGATCTGGGAGTAAACTGAACATTCACTGTGTCTCTGCTCTGCATCCGCCATTCGTGTGTGTTTCCGGACTGTGGGCTGTGTGTCCCTTGGTGGGTGACTCCGTGAGAAGAAGCAGGAATGCCAAAGATACTGTGAATGTTCTGGGTTTTGTTGTTGGTGTCGGGAGGTTGTTTCACTGGTATCTATGGCATTATATAGTAAATGACTGGAGGAATGAATGAGTGAAGCAAGAAGGAAAGAATAAACAAGTAAACAGGTAAAGAAGTCAGCAAGCCAGGATGAGAGTGTGTGTACACAAGACCGTGGTTCATCCGCTTTGATGCCTAGGCAATCAATATATAAATAGAAAAAACCCGTTGAATCACTAAGTAATAGGGCAACACACAAAGCAATATCAGGTGATCATAGACTAAGGGATATGTGTAATTCAAATATATGCCTCTGACATTTGACAATGAAAAAGAACCTAAATAAAAGAAAGAATGGATGCATGAGTAGTGAAGTACAGAATGAGATATAGATTTTGAGGCCTGTCAAAATGAAAGGATGCAAGTTAGGGAACAAGTGATCAAAAGGGAGAAGGGAAGGATTTTTTTAAAAAGCCAAAACAACGAATAAAAGATAGAAAGTTAAAAAAAAAAAAACTAGAGGATGAGTAACTCTATAATGAGGACCATGTCAGACTATTGTAAGCTATACATTAGGACGAATACAAATAGTATATGCTCCTGGCATAGAAAAATAAAGAAACCACAGAGAAAGAGTTCAAAGAATAGCAAAGAAAGAAAGAGGATCCAGTGGGTGAAATATGACAGTGTACTTTTACCAAAAGTTATCTAAGCCTGAGCACTTGAAGTCTGCACAGAAATAAATCAATGACAAAAGAAAGAAAAAAGCCAAAAAGTCTATATTGCATGTGTGGATGAATGAATGAGCAGTGAGAATGCAGTGCCAGGCGACACGGTGTCGTGCGGGGTTTTGAGTCATCCAGTCCTGGGCACTGAGGTCTGTTAGATGAAAGGATATGAGAAAGATAATGTTGATAAATAAAGAAATAGGAAAAAATGTAACAAATGTTAAGTACAGAAATACATTAATGGGTGATAAATACAGATGTAAAAGAAGGCAATGTGATAGGTGGTGGCAAAAGATCATCACAAATTAAGGGCTATGGCTGGTCCACTTGTAGAAAACCACAGGCTATCCATTAAATAATAAACATCTAAGTGAACAAGTCAGTGAGTATCTAAACAGATAAGGATGAGGTGAATGAGAAGACGTGGCCCCATGGGTCCTTCTGATGAGGGTGTTGGGGTCCCCCCTGGGCACCCCAGCTGCATGAGAATGAAGGACAGGAGGTATGGAAAGCTGTGACAGAAGAGAGAAAGGAACAGTAAAAAGAAATAACAGCCAAACGGATACATGGGTAAATCCACGAGAAAAGTTAGGCTAGGACTTGTCATAAGGGCACCTGATTCTACCAATAGAGGAATAAATGTCAAACAGAAAGACAGAAAGCAGGAAAGAAGGATGCTATGAATGCAGGAAGGAAGGAATGAGTGAGACATGGAACCGCACGGCCAAGGATGGGCGTTTGCGGGTGGCTTTATGATGTGTACAGCCACTCCATGGCACTGAGCTCCGAAGACAGAGTGCAAGAGAGAACGAGTGAGAGAGTGAGAGAGAGAGAGAAACAATAAAAAACGGGAAGAAATGTGAAAAGGGAGAAAGGAGGAGAGGTAATATATTAAGAAATAAATACATGCATGCAGATTTAAGACAGAGCCATGCTAGAACAGGAATGAAAGGCTGTGTGAACCAAGCAGGCCGCTTAATTGGCATTGGTGCTGCTGGTATGGTCTGCCACCTACTCAGCTAAGGGACGGCTCAAAGCATACACATGGGAGGGAGGAGTGGGGCCACAGAGAGAGGGCCCATTAGTTGCAGATTATGATGTATCCAGTTAGATGCACCTGCTGTCTAGAAGTGTAAAAATAAGTATTTACATAGAAAGAAAGACTGAATGGATGCATGGCGAATGCATGAATGAATGAATGACAGAGAAGATTCGCATTGACCGATGAGGAGGGCGTTTTAGACAAGGGTGAGGGTCATTGATCCTGGGTGCAGCTCTCCAAAAGAATGACAGAAAGAAAGAGGGAGTGGTGGAAAGAAACAATACGGTGGGAAAAAATGAAAATGGAATAAAAGGAAGTGAAAGAGATAATAAATAAGTAGATTGAACAAGTTGATCAAAGGGGGCTGGTTTAGCACAAGCCATCCGCATTAATTCAAATCTGTGGCTCTGAAGTTTGTTTTCAAAATTACCACAAGTGAAAGACTGAATGAAAGAATAGATGCATGCATTCCATAGGAACGCAAGAAAAGGAGCAGGGAATGGAGAAATTGGAAGAATGAGAGAGGGAGAGATGTAAGAAAAGAAAAAACTGAAGTAGGCATATGAACGAAAAGGCACTTCCTGGACAAGCACTGAAATATAATGAGACAATTTTATCCATTAAATATAATAAGTAGTAAACATTGAGGTTAATCAATAAAAGCACAAATACCTGAATAGAGGAGTGACTGTCTGAATGAATGAGAATGGATGATTTTCCCTATCCTCTGCACTCAAGGCCCAAAAGAAAGAAAAGAGAAACCAAGAGAGGAGAGAATATGGAAATGTATGATAGGATGTGTATAAGCAATACAAACATATTGAATGAATAAATAAAGACATAAATATGTGGGAGAGCGGACCCTGCAAGGACAAAAACAGGAGAGAAGGCAGCAAGAATTATGACTAATTCAAAACTGGGTTCCTAAGATAGTTAAATAAATCCTGCACCAAATCCCCAGGGAGAGGAATTAACGAACAAAAGACAGCCCCACGCGGACCGGTGTGCAGAAGGCTCCGGGAACCGCAGATTATAGTTAATCCAATTCTGTGCACCTGAGGTCCATAAATAAAAGAACAAATATTGAAATGAAAGAATGACAGAAAGAATGAATGGACACATGAACGACTGAATTAGAAATGGAAATGCCTGGCACAGCCAGGAAGGAGCTGCCCATGGGATTCTCCTTCATCTCACTCCGGGCACCTGGGGTCCATAAGCATGAAAAGAGGCAAGAAGAGAAGTGTCAGGGAGTCACAGATAGAGATAAGGAAAGGCAAAAATGAAACTAAATGAAAGCGAAAGGGAAAATAAAGAAAAACCAATAAAAAAGAGAACGAATATGTGGGTGTATCTGTAAGAGCAGGATCTGTTAGGATTAGTCATAAGGCTGTCGGTAATCCTGAAGATGGATGAGATAATCCAGGCCCAGGTTCCCGGGGGAGGGAAACTGGAGAAAATATAAAAAGAAGTGAAAAAGGAAAAAGGAAAGGTAATAAACAAACAACCAAAGTGATAAATGGATAGTTAAGGGAGGTTGTCTGAACAGGGATTATAATTAGTTTACATACGTACTCCTTAAATAGATAAATACATTACACCTTTCAAAGAATAAATGAAAAATAGAGACACATACCTGGCTCCAAAACAAGGCTGTATCTTCTGCCACTGTAATAAAATAGATGCAATTGAGGTTCATAAATAAAAGAATAAATACTTAAACGTAGAAGGTGACTAAATGCGGGGAAGAAAGATTGCAAGTAAATACATGGGCCAAAGATGTTTGTTTTGCCCGTGGGGTTTTAATTAACACAATTAATAAGGAAAACAAATACCCGAAATAAGAAAGACGGACAAATGAGTGAGTGGATGACAGAGTGAACGGTGCTTGATGAAGGAGCAGTAGTGCTTCAGAGACCAGCCTGAAGGTGATGACCGGGAGCCCCGATTCATTTGATTCTGTGCTCCTGACTTTATAAGAACCAGAGGATGGCTGGGAATGGTGGCTCATGCCTGTAATCCCAGCACTCTGGGAGGCCGAGGTGGGCGGATCATGAGGTCAGGAGTTTGAGACCAGCCAGTTTGAGATCAGCCTGGTCAACGTGGTGAAATTCTGTCTCTACTAAGAAAATACAAAAATTACAGGCGTGGTGGCACGCGCCTGTAATCCCAGCTACTCGGGAGGCTGAGGGAGGAGAACTGCTTGAACCCGGGAGGTGGAGGTTGTGGTGAGCCAAGATTGCACCACTGCACTCCGGCCTGGGCTACAGAGCAAGACTCTCTCAGATTTTTAAAAAAAAGAAGAAGAAGAAAGAACCAGAGAAATATAAGGAAGGGTGAGAGAAAGAAAGAAAGATACAATTTGGGAGGCAATGAATAAAGAATAAAACAACAGTCAATAAATAGGACTTGTGAATGGAGGCCTTTAGGCCAAAGGTTATGATTAATTTCAAACTATGTTACTGACGTCCATAAACAAAGGACTCAGGTCTAAATGAATGAATGAATGACTAGAAGAAAGGGTGGTAGGAAGGTAGGAAGAAAGGAAGGAGGGAAAAAGGGAAGAGAGGAAGGAACATTCTTTCCAGTTCTGTGTTCTAGACAGTGGAATGAAGTGGTCCCCAAGGAGGGTGGCTGTTGGCATGTCATGTGCTTGTCACATGCACTTGCCCTGGCTCAGGAAGACCCTGGTCTTGGGATGCTGTTGCTCTATCTTGGCTGTGTGGGACATTTCACTGCATCGGTCTCTTCCTCAGTTTCCCCATCTGTAAACTGCGAGTGGCACCAGCTGCCTACTTGGGTTGACCTTACGTGTCCCTGTTGACGGTACCACATCTATGGCCTGGATAGGCAGGAAGGGCTTGGACCCTGGGCCCCGCATGAAGGTTGCATGAACAAGTGGTGTGAAGCCTGGTGGGTAGCTTGGCCCTTCCCTGGGCATGGGTCACCTGTGCAGGAGGTTTTGCCCGCCAGGGGGCAGCAGAGGGTCAGGGAGCAATAGGCCCTGGGTGGAGCATGGGCCCCGCCTGCTGTGTGCCACCCTGGGTGTGGCGCCTACTCACATCCAGGGGTTGGTGCAGGGAAAGGCCAGAAGGTGGCCAGGGGCACCTGAGAAGGGGGGACCCAGGAGCCCTGGGCAAGCCACCAGAAACCTTGTTCTTGCAACTCTCTGCAGTGTGCTCAGGCCACCCTCTGGCCTGGTCTTCCATGGGGCAGGGCATCCAAGCTTCTCAACTCAGGGTTCCCTGGGCAGCAGGTGCACCTCAGCACCCCTGGGGTTGCAGAAGTGGTCTGGGGACCCTGGCTCCCTTGACATGCCATCCCTAGAGCCTGCTTCAAGGCCTCTCTGTCTTCTCAGCTGTTTCACGATGTGTTTTGTAACTTGGTGGGATCGCGTTTCACTGTGTTGAGGTTGTCTCTTCTCTGACTCACCCTCCGGGGGACTGCAGGGGCAAATCTGGAGAGTTGCTCTTGCTGAAAGTCGTCCCCCAGGGCCTCCCAGGTTCTGTTGAGTCTCTTTTCTCTGTAGTGGAGGAAATGTGCGTAGTTCTGTGTTGTGTGCATGTGTTTGTCTGTAAAAGCAAGGACCACAAGTCTCCCTTGTTGACCTCTCAATTCCCATTTGGGACATTTAAAAACACTGGATTCTTAACAAGTGCCTGGAGCAGTAGGAGCACAGCTTGGATGGACTCAGGACAATGGCAGGGAGCACGTGGGAGGCAGGGGAGTGGGGTGGGGCCAGGTGGTCTGGAGCGGTGGGGGTGGCGTCATGCTCAGTGTGACTCTGTAGACACTGGGTGGGATGAGGGGGTGTGGGTGCAGGCATGGACGGGGCTGTTGCTCTAGCGTGATGCTTGAGGTCTGAGCTGATGGCGGCAAAGTGGGGTGCTCAGGAATCAAAGCTATGGGGTTATAGACAGGATATGAAGGAGGGAGGGAAGCAAGAAGAAGGAAGTGGTTCTCACGCTTCTATCTCCGGCCGAGTGGATGACAACAGCATTTAGAAGGCGGAGGACATGGAGTTCATGTGTCAGGAGCCACCTTCCGAGCCTCCAGTACCACGTGTCAGGGCCACATGAGCTGGGCCTCGTGGGCCTGATGTGGTGCTGGGGCCTCAGGGGTCTGCTCTTCTCCTCTTTCAGAATCTGGGGCTCCAGGCTCTGCCTTGACTGGACTGAGGTCTGGGGGTGCACTTATTATCCCTGGGGACACCTGCTGAAGCTTCTCCTTGACAAGCCAAGTGTCGCTGTTGGATGAGGATGGGGCGGGAGGGGCTCAGGGCAGAAGAAGACCAGGAGGGTCTTTCAAAAGAACTCATGTACGGCTGTTAAAAAAAGTCAGCAGAGGCTCAGGAAGACTTAAAGTGTGCAGAAGGCGGGGAAGAGAGGGCCCATTGCATGCACCAAGAGAAACTGGAAGGTACAGATGACTTTGGCTGCTAGGAGAGCCTTATCCCAACATCTAGGGGCTGCCCTGATGGGTCACAGTGAGTCGAACTGAGCCAATGGGAGAAGCTCTGGGGGTGGGTGGTACCCTGGAGGGTAGGTGGGTTTGGGTTGCATGAATTCTCTGTGTCCTTTTGGAAATGCGGAGACCATGAGGGGGCATCAGGGCTCTTAGGGTCTTTGACCCTTAAGAGTTTTGCATCTGGAATTGAAAGGGTCTTTAGTTCTGGGATGCTGAGATTCGGGATAGGGTTCCTAATGGCACAAAAGCCAGGGATAAAATGTCTTTCACGTGCTCCCCACCCGGTTCTTTCTGAACCAGGCCCACTAGGTCCGAGTTGTGATCCTAGTGCTCCTGTCTGGTCAGGGCCTATCTTTATGTGTTCGTTCAACTTTTAAAAACGAGAACAAATTCTGTCTCTTGACATTGTCATTTGCATGCGCCCCACACACAAATCCTTTCCTGGTGACACCAGGAGCCACAACTCTCCTCGGCCTCCTCCTGTGACTCCCAGCTCCCTCCTTGGGAAGCTTGGCCTCAGGGCCTCTGGGACAGACAGGCCACGAGTCCCCCTGCGTCCCGTTGTGTTCCTAATGTAAATGGTGTGGATGACATTTGACCTAGAGCAGTGGGAAACGCATCCACCACTCAACATTCTGACATGTCACCCATTTTACGTTCTTACGGGCCTATTTTTTTAAAAAAGAGTGTCTTTTTTTTTTTTTTTTTTTGAGACGGAGTCTTGCTCTGTTGCCCAGGCTGGAGTGCAGTGGCCGGATCTCAGCTCGCTGCAAGTTCCGCCTCCCGGGTTCACGCCATTCTCCTGCCTCAGCCTCCGGAGTAGCTGGGACTACAGGTGCCCGCCACCTCGCCCGGCTAGTTTTTTGTATTTTTTAATAGAGACGGGGTTTCACCATGTTAGCCAGGATGGTCTCGATCTCCTGACCTCGTGATCCACCCATCTTGGCCTCCCAAAGTGCTGGGATTACAGGCTTGAGCCACCGCACCCGGCCAAGAGTGTCTATTTTTTAATGAGCATCCCTTCTTTAAAAAACCTAATTGCCATTAATCACTACATACACTTTTTTTTTTTTTTTTTGCATCCTGCCCCTTCTGTTTAATATTCTGTCATCAACATTTTCCCTTGTTCCATTCATCTTCATAACCTCACTGGCTGCGTTGTGCCTTGTTGAGTGGCTATGGCGTCATTCACAGAACCTTTCGGTTATTCTTATGTATAACCACGTTTTAAAAATATTATGAATAATGCCATAACTAACTGCTTAGAACATCCTTTTTTTCATTCTTAAGAATTATGTTCTTCCACCCAGAAATTATCATTGCTTCATTACAGATCAGTTTCCCCTGCTAGACTGTGAGCCCCATATGGGCAAGGAGCTTATTGAATTGGCCTTTGTATCTCTGATGCCCAACATGTTGTAGACTCTAAGTAAATGATGGAAGAGTGGATGGAATAATGGAGGAAGGAGTGAGTGAGTGAGCGTTCGGCTGATGGATGAGAGGGGGAAGGATGGGTGAATACATGGATTGGTGAGTGAATGAATGAATGAATTTCCTTTGGTTAAGTCCCTTGAAAGAAAGGCTATGCATCTTTGTATGGATATTGATTAATTTTAGAAGGCTTACAGCATTTTACAATGTTCAGCAATGTATGACTATTTAATTAAGATCTGGCTGGTTTGTCTCTGTTCTAAAGTACTTTGCATTACTTTAACTTGCATTGCCTTAATTACTAATGACGGGCGAACACTTTCACCTATGTTTGTCAACAAATTGTATTTTCTCTTCTGTGAACTGTTTGTCCAAGCCCCTTGGGTCATGGCTTTCGGAAGAGACTGGTCCCAGGTGTCCTTGGGATGTAGGGAGCCCTTACCTCACTGGAGACATTCAAGGAACCAGCTAGGTAGCCCTCAGGGAAGATAGTGTTTAGGAGATTCCCATGGTGTGGGGTTGGCCTAGGTGGCCTTTCAGGTTCTTTACAGATCAGTTTCCCCTGCTAGACTGTGAGCCCCATGTGGGGCTTTGCTTATGAGGATTTGCTTGTTCCTGGGAAGTGGGTGATGGGGACAAGGATACCTTCCATTGGCAGGTGGAGACACTGCAGGCTGGACCTCCTGGGGGTACTCGTGAACTCTGATCTTGCCCTCCATAAAACCCCTGTGAGACAGGAATAGCTCTCTGAACCTCCAAGATCCAGACAGCCACATCCTAGCACCCTGTACGATCAGTTGGTGGCCTTCCCACCAGCCCAGTCTTTGAGGTTTAACTGATGAATGGAACATTTTGGATCAGGACTGATGGGAGAATCCCCTTTTATTTTTCTTCACCTGGGGCAATTACATTCCAAGGAGCAGAATAAAGGGCATGTTCTGCCCAAAGCATCAGGGCTTACAGGTCAGTCACAGCCCTTTGGGGAGGGCATAACACCCAAGGAGGGCTCGCCCTTCTTTCCAGAGCATCCTCCACTGTCAGCAGAGCTGCTTTTGCCCACCCATCCCTCTACTATAGCACTGAGCACGGTTTGCCTGTGTCAGAATCACTCACCCACATGTTTAGCTTGGTATCCAAGCTTGGGAGGCCGACGATGACTTTCAACATGAATTGCTCCATCTACCCATCCATGCACTCGGCCTACTTATCTTGACCCCGTGCTTTTGCCTTTTTCTTCTCCTGAAAGCAAACCCTTTCATTTTGGGTGGGCTGTGTAGTGCCATGGGCTGTGGTTATGAAGCAAACACCTTTTCTTGTAGCTCCTCCTCCGGGGTTACTGCTCTGAGCACATCCCAGCTGGATCTCATCTGCCACTGTCACCCACGGCTTCTTCCCCATGGTGCTTTCCATGTGTCACACACCACGACTATGACCCAGGGTCGGGGTCCTAGAGTAGCCCTGGGCCAAGCCCTCCACCCATGAGCAGGGAGGTCCTGCCCAGGCCTCGCCTTGCCTGGCGCGTGGTCCCTGCCATGAGCTTTGCGTTCAGCCTTTCAGCTTCCTCCACCAGACGGCAGTGGTTGTAACTCATCCATTCATTCCTTCATTCCTTCCTTCATTCACTCACAGCCAATAAACATTAAAAAAAAATTAGCCAGTGCTATACCAGAGCTGGCTCCCAAGGACACACTGCCACATTGCCTTTTGAAAGGAAACAATGAACATTTTGGTAAAGGGGCCGTGCTTGTGTGTCGGTGACAAGTGAGATCCCTGAGTCAGCTCAGGCTCGTAGATTCGAGTTCTGTTGCAAGTTTCAGTGCCCCTCTGACTTTGTCCCCTGTACAACTAGGTTGATTAAGAAGCAGCCAACTGTGTTCCCTGGGTGCTCAGAAATCACAGCCCATATATCCTCAAGAGGCCAAAATGAGAGCCAGGGGTTCCGAGATGAGTGGCTGCTTCTGGCTGTGAGCAGGCTTTCAAGTCATTAGAACACTCTGGCCTTTCCTGGAGGTGATCTTGGAGCCATTCCTGCCCCTTTCAAGAGGAGTTAATGCCCAGCTCTATTTAGAGAAAATTGGGGGGGATGATTGCTCATGTGGGTGATAAGAATCACCTCCCATGCAGGCGTCTGCATAGGACACTCCATTGGCAAACCTGGGTGTCCAAGGCACGTGGCATTTTGCAAACTCTGGGCACAGCTCCGAGGTGTCCTGCAGGTCCCAGACCAGGTGAGAACCCCCTGAGTTCCTGCTGCCTGGGTAGGGGGTGAGGCATAGGTCTTGGGGGTTCGACCTGGAATTCTGAATGTTATTCATTGCATTGGAGAGGAAGGAGAGTAGGCAAAGCCAAGACCCTGGAGCTGGACAAACTTGTGTGGTTTAAAGTCACTGTGAGAGCTGGAGTTGAGCCTGCCTTCTGGGGAGGACTGCGGCACCTACCTCGCAGGGCTGTTGTGAGGAGCAATGTAACCGTCATTTTGAACTGTGATTCTGGAAGGGCGGTGTGCGTGTCCCCGGGGGTGTGCCAGGGGAGTGAGGCTAAAAGGCCAGGGAGACAGCCTGTCTCAGGCAGCTGAGTGGGAGTGTTTATCTCTAAACATGGAGGGGTGTATGGTGGGACAGGAGGAACTTTGGCAGGAACTTTCATGCTAGGGGTTTGGGGGACTCTTTGGGCAATGCCCCTGGACCCCCCGGGGGTACGGTTCACGCTCACCTCTGAGAGGCTGGAAACGCCTGGCTGTGCTTTCTGAATGCTGTGTGCTTCCTGCCTCTGTGCCTGGCCTGTGGGCAGCACCTACTTCAAAAGGCCCCTCTGGGTGGTGTCCTTTTCCCCAAAATATTAGGCACCAGCCATCAAAGACACTGCATTGTCCCTTCCTCCACCCCTCCCCCAGCTGACAACTTCTGGGCTCGAGTGCCAGCAGGCTGGGTGCCCAACACAGTGCCTGGCGAGTGGTAGTGCCTGCCTTTCTTTTCTGTTGAATGAATGGATAGCTAATGAAATTGTAACCAATGACAAGCCTTGATGTTTATAACCTTTACTAAGAGATTATTATTTTGCTCTTCATGAACCTGTTAACAACTGCCATATTGTATCTTACGGACGTTTGTATGCCATGTTTGAAGAGCAGGAGCCTTGTTTCGGCATCATGTGATGGAACTTGAGCTGTCTGATGAGAATCTGTGTTTTGTGTTAGAAAGAGCCTGGGCCTTAGGATCTGGCAGACCCAGGGGCCACTTCATTAACCCTTTGCCTCTTTGACCCTTGATCTCCTTTTCTCTAAGCCATAGGTCACCAGAAAGCCTACCTCACAGGGCTGTTGTGAGGGCCGAGGGTGGGTGCGCTGTAACAGTGCTGTGCAGATGCTGGCTTTCCCTGGGAATGCACATATGGTGGGGTTTGTCTTGAAAGCATGAGTGATGGCTTTACTAGTCCTAAGTGAATAAAAAGTCAGCCCTGACCTTACGCTGGGATTGCATTTCCCACAGTCAGTGGCATGTGCAAACCACTGGCGGAGCAGCCTGCAGGTGCTTAGCTATGTGGGCCCAGAGTAAATATTTGTTTGATTGATAAGTGATGGCTTTTTCCTTCCTCAGAGGTTACCCCACCCCCCGTTCCACCATGGGCTTCTGCCTCTCCCCAGCGGGTTGTAGCTGACAGGGCCGTTGTGCTTTGGGGTTTGCTGTACCTGTCGGTGCCATGAGGGGTCGGTCTGTCTGCTTGGAGGGGCTTCTGCAAACATTCATGTATGCCCCTGGTTTTGTGTGTTAGGGAGGAGGAGTGGGGTGACCAGGAGAGAGGATGAGGAAGGGGTTCTGGGTGGCATCCTTGGGGTACTAACCCTCCCTTCACCCTGTGCTCTGAATTTCCTCACGGCCCTTTTCCTTCCCTGGCAGAAGATGCAGAAGGTAGGCTTTGCCACCTTCCCTGGGTCTGGCACCAAGCTTGGGGGTCTTGTACACCTTCCCTTCTCTAACTGGGATGTGGGCCCATTTCCTAGATGAGCTTGCTGAGACTCAGGACAGCTGGTATCAGAGCCAGGACTTCCCAGTCTTGCACAAACAACCTGTGCTTTTTTGAGTCCACCAAATAAGGCCTCCTGCCTGGTCCGGTTCATCCCTGCCAGCCCCCAGCAAATGCAGCCTGGTGCGTCCCCACCCCTGCCAAGTGCCCAGGAGTGCTCTGGAAGAGGAGTGCAGGGATGAGGAAGGAGGCTGTGCCCTCCAGGGGACTCAGCTGTGTTAGAGGAGGTGCTGCTGCGCTGGCGGGGGTCTCTGGACATCCCAGGCAGGGGTCATTTCTGATCAGGGGTCTCTTCACCAGACCACCGTATTCCTTTTCCAGCCCTCGTCTCTTGCATGTGGGAGTGCAGTATTTGGCTCTCACACCCCACATTCCAGCTGGTGGGGATTTGAGCTGGGTGTTCCTTCTGCTCCCCACTCCCCACTCCCCACTCCTGGTCCCCACCCCATGCAAGGCTCCCTTGCCCCCACTCTTTGTCTCCAGCTTTCACAGCCTCAGTGGGCAGACACCTGAGCCCCTTGCCGCCCCGGGTCTCATCCACCTGCCTCTTTCTCAGCCTGAGCTTTACTGTGAGATCTGGGAGTCACACCTTGGTCCCTGCCATGCCTGCCCCCAGGAGCGCCCACATGGGTCCCCTGATTCTCCCCTCCCCTGGGCTTTGCTGAGGAGCCCTTGCAGCGTGGCCTTGGTGTCTGCCCGGTTCCATCCCCTGTTCTTGAGAACCTGGAAGCAGAGGGGGCCCCTCCTATTGCTCCCAAGGGGCTCCACAGTAGGGAGGCCCTCCCAGGAGATTCTGAGTCTTTGTTTAGGTATCTATTCCTGGATGGGGCTTGGGGTCCCCTCAGGCCAGGCCTGTGTGTGACCTAAGGCTGGGGGGGGGGGGGCTCTATTAGGCACCTAGTGTCCCTTGGAGTTGGGTAGGGCTGGGTCCCGGTCTCCTGAGGGCGGGTGGGGAGACAGGCTCAGGGAGATTTCCATGAAGCTGCCCTTGAACCCCTGCTCTGAGGCCTGCACTGCCCTGACCCTTTACACCCTGCCTCCTGCACTAGTAGGCACCTAATAGATGCTCGCCACCTGTGGAGGGCGGGGTTTATTTAAATGCTGGAAAGAGCCGAGTGGGCTGGTTGGCTAGTGTACGTGCGTTTGTTGAAGAGGAAAGGGTGTGTTTCTTGGCAAAGACTCTTCGGAGGAAACTCTGAACTGGGGAAGGGTCTCTACCTGTTCTGGAGCCTCACTGCCCTTCCTGCCAGTCTGGGGACAGGCAGTCACTGGTGGCTTTCCCCCAGTGGAAACACAGTATTTTGGAAATATTTATATCTAGGATAAAACTTCATCTGGACCAACATGTGTTTGTTGGTGTTGTGGCCCAGGTGATTTTGAGAATGTAGAATACATTTGGCAATTTCCAAATGGAGAGATGACCCGCTCCTCCGCCCCCCATGCCATCCCTGAGGCTGGAGGCCTCAGAAGCCCCTGCCTTGGGAGGAGCCTGTTCCACCTGAGAAGGCTTTGTCCCCACCATTGGTGATAATCAGCGTTGACCTGTGAGGCACCTGCCAGGTTTGCGATGCAGCCTTAGGTATCCAGAAAACTGGGGGTTGAGGGGTGGGGGGATCAGACCCGACCCCAGAGCTCGATTCCTTTTGTCTGTCTCACCCCCGAAGAATGGTGCATGGGTACCAGGTAGGTTACTCGAACCACCCTGAGCCTTGATTTTCCCACCTGTTAGAAAGGGGGTAATTCATGACAGTGTCTGCTCAGGAGATGGCTGTGACCCCGAGAATCCTGGCTGCATGCCTTAGGCTGGCTCATGAGACTCAAGGTCTGGATTCAAGGCCCCCCCAACCCCTTCTGACTGTGTGGCCTGGGCGAGTTTGCGGTTTTTAACCTGGAAAGCGTCACACTTGCTGGCACGGTTACTGTGGGATTCAATGAGATTGTTTGTATGAAATAAATGCTTTGTGACCTGGCACACAGGCGCTCTCACCCCGGCTCTCCTGGTGGGCTCGGACCACTGGGTACTGACCGCAGAGGCCCTGTGCTCCCTGGAACTATCTGCACTGGTCCCAGGGACTCTTGGGCAGAGTGGAGGGCAAGGGGGGAAGCACCAGCCCACTCTGGGGAGACAGTGGCAGAGGGAAGGGTTTGCTTTTAAATACAGAGACTCAGCAGGTTCAGATGGGAGATGATCAGAGGGGAAATGTTTACAACCTTCAGGAAGAGGAAGAGTCTGAGTTTTAAGAAAAACACCAAAGCTGGATAGGTTGGGCAGAAGAGCTGGGGATAGCATTTAGAAAGGATGAGAGTCCTGGGTTCTGGGTTATCAAGGTGAGAGAAATCAGGGGTTGCCAGCTGTAAGTGGGCGTCAGGACTAGAGTGATGCTTCCAGAAGTTTCTGCAAGTGGGCAGAGTCCAAGTTACGGCAGGGTACACCGGAAGTTGAGGGGCACTAGGTAGACAGGCCGAGCTGGTGGCTGGGTGCTCCCCTCACCCTCCATGCTGCTAGGAGCCCCTGAGCACGGACTTGCTCTCCTCTCCCTCCCTCCTGGGGCCTGCCTGTCTGTCTGTGAACTCTTGTCGGCCAGCGAGGCCGGGAGCAGGTGGCCTTCATCTGCAACTGTGTCTCTCTCAGCCTCCACAGCCACGGGGACGCCCTGCACCTATTCCCACGGGACAGGCTGGACCCAGAGACTCTGGACCCGGGGCCTCCCCTTGAGTAGAGACCCGCCCTCTGACTGATGGACGCCGCTGACCTGGGGTCAGACCCGCGGGCTGGACCCCTGCCCACCCCACAGGAACCCCGAGGCCTAGGGGAGCTGTTGAGCCTTCGGTGTCTGCATGTGGGAAGTGGGCTTGTTCACCTACCTCACAGGGCTGTTGTGAGGGGCGCTGTGATACGGTTCCAAAGCACGGGCTTGGCGCACCCCACTGTGCTCTCAATAAATGTGTTTCCTGTCTTAACAAAAACAGTGATGGATGTGCTACTAATATAAGGAGGGGCGAGTGTTGGGTGTCCTGTCTCGCTGGGCAGTGTGATGGGTGGGAGGGCGGGGAACCAGCTTGAACCCCACACAGCTGCCAGCACCCTACCCTGCCCACTGGGCTCTCAAAGGGGAGGGTGGCTCTTGGAGGTCCGGAGGTTGACACGTGCTTGGATGAACTAACGTCTCTCTGGTCCCCTCCTTCTCCTGATCGTGGGATGCCAGGCTTCTTTCCAGAAGGGACTGTACAGGAGGAGGTGGGAGAAGTCTGGTGTTGGTGGTGGAGAGGGGTTCTGAGTTGAGCTCACTGTGTGAGTTCCTGGAGCCCCAGACAGGAAGCTCCCCTGGGGCTTCGAGTCTTCCTCCTCCTCTTCTCACATTCCCCAGGGCTGGGCTGAGTGGTCATCATGCTTGACCTGATGTTGAGCGATGGCCAAGATGGCCCAGCCAGGCTGGGGCTAAACTCATTCCTCAAAATGGCTCCTGAGCAGGGCTCTCTGTATAGGCTCCTAAGCAGGGCTGCAGAGGTAGAGCCTCAGACCCATCCTTGCCTGCAGCAGGAGTGCTGGCTGAGCCGGGAGGTGAGCCTTCCTCCCCCCAGAGTGGCTTTCTGTGAGCAGCCTGTGGCTGGGCTGAGTGGAGGCACTGAGGGCAAGGGGCTGAAGGGTGCTAGACCTGAGTCAAGATGGATCCTGAGTCTGCACACCTGGCTTTGCTGCAGCAGATGATAAGGACATGCTCCCTATGGGGAAGGAGAGACCGACTGCTTTTGCTGCCACAGCCACTATGGCCATCACAGCTACCACGGCCACCACCACTACCACCACCATCACAGCCATGGCCGTCACTGCCACTGCCACCTCCTCCTCCTTCTCCTTCCTCTTCTCCTCCTTCTCTTCTTCTTCCTCCTCTTCCTCCCTCTTTTCCTTCCTTCTCCTCCTCCCTCTTCTTCCTCCTCCTCTTCCACCTTCTCTTCTTCCTCCTCCTCCTTCCTCCTCCCTCTTCTTTTTCCTCCTTCCTCCTTCTTCCTCCTCTTTCTCCCTCTTCCCCTTCCTTTCCTGCCTTCTTCTCCTCTTTCTTTTCCTCCTTCCTTTTTCCTTTCCTTCTCCCTCCTTTTCTTTTCCATCTTCTTCCTTTTTCTCCTGCTCCTTCCTTCCCTTCATTTGTTTCTCCCTCTTCCCCCTCCTCGTCTCTCTTTTTCTTCTCCTTCTTCCTCCTCCTCCTCCTGCTTCTCCTCCTCCTCTCCCTCACAGGGAGGTATCTCAAGAGAACTGCAGGCAAGTCCAGCCGTAAGTGCACAGGACTGAGCATGGCCCCTTTGCTGAGAGAAACAACTGCCTTGGGGATCATGGCCATGACTTCGCAAAGGAGACCTGACCCAGCCCCTGATGGAGATGGTGACATGGATGGCGCTGAGTGATGACCCAGGCAGCAGTGAGAAGAGGAGGAGATGGCCTTCAGAGTGCACCCCACCTAGATGAGTCAGTCTGTGCTCAGCCAAGACCAGGCTGAGAGTCCAGGAGAGTCCTGTGTGGTGAGCAGAGTGTCAGCCTTTGATGAAACTCAGGTGTTCAGAGCAAGCCACCCACTGGTGTTCCAGAGCCACGATCCCAGCTTCAGCCTCTGTTGAACCTTGGGCATTCAGAATGAGCCGCCTGACTTTTGATGTCCCAGAGCTAAGACTCAGTTCCAGCCTCTGATGATGAAGCTCAGATGTCCAGAAAGAGGGACCTCCTTGATGTTCTAGAGCCAGAACTCCAGATCCAGCATCCGATGATGCTCAGATGTCTAGAAAGAGGAACCTCCTTGATGTTCTAGAGCCAAGACTAAAGATCCAGTGTCTGATGCTCAGATATCCAGAAAGAGGGACCTCCTCGATGTTCTAGAGCTGGGACTCCAGATCCAGTGTCTGATGTTCAGATATCCAGAAAGAGGGACCCCCTTGATGTTCTAGAGCCAGGACTCCAGATCCAGCATCCGACGATGCTCAGGTGTCCAGAAAGAGGGACCTCCATGATGTTCTAGAGCCAGGACTCCAGATCCAGCATCCGATGATGCTCAGATGTCTAGAAAGAGGAACCTCCTTGATGTTCTAGAACCAAGACTAAAGATCCAGCGTCTGATGCTCAGATATCCAGAAAGAGGGACCTCCTTGATGTTCTAAAGCGGGGACTCCAGATCCAGTGTCTGATGCTCAGATATCCAGAAAGAGGGACCCCCCCTTGATGTTCTAGAGCCAGGACTCCAGATCCAGCATCTGACGATGCTCAGGTGTCCAGAAAGAGGGACCTCCGTGATGTTCTAGAGCCAGGACTCCAGATCCAGAATCTGATGATGCTCGGATGTCTAGAAAGAGGAATCTTCTGGATGTTCTAGAGCCAAGACTAAAGATCCAGCGTCTGATGCTCAGATATCCAGAAAAAGGGACCTCCTTGATGTTCTAGAGTGAGGACTCCAGATCCAGTGTCTGATGCTCAGATATCCAGAAAGAGGGACCCCCTTGATGTTCTAGAGCCAGGACTCCAGATCCAGCATCTGACGATGCTCAGGTGTCCAGAAAGAGGGACCTCCATGATGTTCTAGAGCCAGGACTCCAGATCCAGCATCTGATGATGCTCAGATGTCTAGAAAGAGGAACCTCCTTGATGTTCTAGAGCCAAGACTAAAGATCCAGTGTCTGATGCTCAGATATCCAGAAAGAGGGACCTCCTTGATGTTCTAGAGCGGGGACTCCAGATCCAGCATCCAATGATGCTCAGACGTCCAGAAAGAGGGACTTCTTGATGTTCTAGAGTGAGGACTCCAGCTCCAGCCTCCAGTGAAGCTCAGAGGTCCAGAAAGAGGGACCTCCTTGATGTTCTAGAGCCAGGACTCCAGGTCCAGCCTCTAGTGAAGCTCAGATGTCTAGAAAGAGGGACCTCTTGATGTTCTAGAGCCAGGACTCCAGTTCCAGCCTCCAGCGAAGCTCAAAGGTCCAGAAAGAGGGACCTCCTTGATCTTCTAGAGCCAGGACTCCAGTTCCAGCCTCCAGGGAAGCTAAGATGTCCAGAAAGAGGGACTATCTTGATGTCTTAGAGCCAAGACTCCAGCTCCAGCCTCCGATAAAGCTCGGATGTTTAGAATGGGGTCCTCCTTGATGTTCTAGAGCCGAGACCTGGCTATAGTGCTTAATGAAGCTCAAGTGTCCAGAAAGAAGTGCCTCTTTGATGTTCCAAAGCCAGGATTCCAAGTCTATCATTTGATAAAGATCAAGTGTACAGGAAGAGAAACCTCCTTGATGTTCTAAAGCCAGGACTTCAACTCAAACTTTCAAAGAAGGGCAGATGTCCAGAAAGAGGGACCTCTTTGATGTTCTAGGGCTGGGACCCAGCTCCAACATCTGACAAAGCCCAGATTTCCAGAAAGAGGGAACTCCTTGATGTTCCAGAGCTGAGGGACCTCCTTGATGTTCCAAAGCTAGGACTTTAGCTCTAGCTTTCGATGGAGTTCAGATGTGCAGAAAGAGGGACCTCCTCAACCTCTGACAAAGCTCAGATGTCCAAAAAGAAGAGTCTCCTTGATGTTCTAGAGCCTGGACTCTAGCCCTAGCCTCTAATGAAACTCAGATGTCCAGAAAGAAGGACTTTCTTGACATTCTAGAGCCAGAACTCCATCTCCAGCCTCTGATGAAGCTCAGATGTTCAGAAAGGGGGACTTCCTTTATGTTCCAGAGCCACGACCTGCTCCAACCTCTGACAAAGCCCAGATGTCCAGAAAGAGGGACCCCCTTGATGTTCTAGAGCTGGAACCCAGATCCAGCCTCTGAGGAAACTTAGGTGTCCAGAACTGGTGAGAAAACCTCAAGGCTGTGGGCTTCCCTGGGCAGGGATAGGTGTGACCAAGTTTGAATTGAGACTGGAGAGGGCAGACAACACTCTTCTGTGCAAGGGTGGCCTACAGCATTTCTCAATAGTGACACTAACATAAAGACGGGTCCCAGTTGCAGAAGGAGAGATGTGGAGAGGGGACTCCCTGTGAGAGGAAAAGTATTAGGAAGAACATGGCAGCAGAAATCATGGATTGCAGATGGAGTGCCTTCGATGAAGCCTGCCTGAGGGCGTGTAACACTGCAGCAAAGCACCATTTTATGCCTTTTAGTTGTGCTGGACTCATGGCTGGCCACACACCAACCTTGACCCACAGGGCTGCCAAATTGGCTGGACCCTGGAATGTAACCCAAGCTAGTTTCTGCGGCTTAGCTCCTCTCCCAGTGGAAGGTGCTAAACCCCCACTTGCCAGCCCAGTGTAAAGCTGCAACTTTGGGGTGAGTCAGATCTGGTTGCCTCCTTCTAGCAACGGAAGTTCACCTAGGTTAGGACTGGGACAGGGTCAGGCTATCACAATTGGGTGTGAAGACAGCATGAATGGCAAAGGAGGCCCCCAAATACCTGGGGACATGGATGCTAATGTCTCAGGTGAAGCTGCGTTTGGGGCTGGAGCCCTGCCCTGAGCACCTTGACTCTACCACTTGCCCTCCAGGAGCTCCATTGACACCAGACTGTCCATTAAGCTGAAGAGAGATGGTGAGTAAAGAAATAGGCCAGGAATACTGGCTTGCTCAGAAGCCATAAGAGCATTATAGGTAGACAGAGTCCAAGTGATGAAAAATGTAGACTTGGGGAGGAGAGAGTGTTGAATGCTATTCGGGATGTTTGAGCTCTGCAATATCCAGATTGGGAGAGAATCTGATCTCACCAGTTTTGCCATTCAGACACAGCTATGAGAATGGATCCTAGAAGGTGATTTACTTCATTCAGCTGGAGTCTGGAGGAAAAGGGAGCAGCTAGCAAGAATTCTTGAAAAACACACCCTAATGATGCCACATCATTCTGGTGATATTTCCTAGAAACTCATTAGAACTTGGAACTATGCAAACAAGAACTTCTTTGATGAGTAACTGGAACTCGAGATTTGGGATTGAATGAAGGAGAAATGTCATATTAGAGGACTGCGCCCCCGCTCCCCACCCTCATTTGGCCAAGTTATTTTAGGAAATTTCCAAGAACAAGCAATTGGAATCACTCGTTGCTGATTTCCTAGAAGTCTCCGCAACAGATTCTGAAGCCAAATGCAAAATGGGCGGGCCCAGCTTGTGAGGCTTGTGAAGAAAATGTGACTCCTACTTTATAAAGTCGTTGACCTCAGGGAACAAGACTCAGAAGTAGAGCTGCGTTAGGGAAAATGAGAACAGAACAGAAGGTCTAGATGGCCAGGCAGAGCCCCGTTGCAAGGGCGAGCCTTGAGATGACTGTGGGCCCTCCCCTGCTGGCAGCCACAGCTTGCCTCAGACTCACCCCTCAGAGCCTGCTTCTCCGTCACTCCCTTTGTCCTTCTCCTGCCCATCAGAGGGATATTCTCCAGCCTCCTGTGTTGCTACCTGGCTTCCACGGGCCATGGCCTGAGCCAGGCTGTGGGCTCCGGGTGACTGTCCGTGAGGTATGGTCAGCTTCCTGAGTGGTGGCCACTTGGCAAAGTGGATCCATCGCAGGGAAGTGGGCGATGACTGGGGGAGAGGAAAATCATGGCTTTCTTCCTTCCCAGGAGGGCCTGAACTGGGCTCCCAATTTCCCTGACACTCCCAGCTCAGCTTGTAGAGGAATCAGGGAATGGAGACGCCTTGGGCTGCAATTTTCTTTCAGATGACTGTAATTTTCCCCTCTTATCCTCATCGGTAGCTGCCGTGGGACAGGGGCAGGCGGGCGCTCTGAAAGCGTTTCCTCAAGCTCCCCTTCAAAGCAGGGCTGTTCTCACGTGCCTACCAGCCAGCAGGAGGTTGTGCTTCTAATTGTGGCCCCCTACTTCTCAGAAGACACTTCGGACTCCACCCCCACCTCCATACCCAACAATGCCGTGCAGCATGTCATGTGACTGAAATGGAAATCCAACCTGGCCCTCGAGGGCCTCAGTGAAGCCAGTCCAAACCACAGCACATGATACCCTCTGCAGAGGCCGGGCTCATGAACGGCCTGGGTGGGTGGAGGTGGGTTGAGGGGACAGGGTGGGTAGGGTAGGGAAGGGCAGGAGGACAGTGACCAGCTGGTCCAGAGAGTCCTGCCAAATTCAATCCAGATGTTACTGGATTAATCAGCCAAGGAGGGGGAGCCCCGCCCCCACCCCATGGAGACATTGATGAGCCCCATGGGATAGCTGTGGCTTTCCAGGCAGCCCACAGACCTACAGCTGCCTGTCAGCAGCCAGGGCCTTCTGGGCAGAGCGCCTCGAACCCCAAATTGCCCTGGGAGGGTGGGTTTTTGGTGTCAGCTTAGTTCAGCTCAGCTGGCTTTTATAGAGCACCCACTGGCTGGCTCATCGGGGTGATGCTGTCGTGGGGTAGATGAGCAGCAAGGCAGATGCACAGGGTTGGGTGCAGGCAGCACTCCATGGGGGCGTGCACGGGGCCCCTGCTTTTCAAGCAGAGGTGGACTGAAGGCTGGGCTTGCAAGGGGGTGGGC
The DNA here is from genome assembly GCF_009764315.1 of Trachypithecus francoisi. Taxonomy (NCBI): domain Eukaryota; kingdom Metazoa; phylum Chordata; class Mammalia; order Primates; family Cercopithecidae; genus Trachypithecus; species Trachypithecus francoisi. The sequence goes on along the minus strand of NW_022681468.1, from coordinate 5,881,469 downwards.
TGGGGTGGGCGCTGGCAGGGAGTTCTGAAACATTACCTATATACCTGCACTTTACAAAGCACTTTATACGTTTGCCTGGTGTTGGCTGATGGTGCAAGGAGTGAGTGGAGGTGCCTGTCTGTGGCCTGGGTGCTGGTTAGTACCCCCATGTCAGGTACAGAGCCTGGGCTCAGAGTGGGCAGAGGCTGTCCTAGGGATTCTTGAGTGTCTATTGGGGGACTGGGATTCCCTTCCTGGGACCAGGGGGGCTCTTCCTGAGATGCTATGGCTGGTGGCCTTTCTCCCCCAGAATCACAGGGCCATATGCTAGAAGGAAAGACCTTGTAAACTCCAGACCTGACTTCCTGGGACCTGAGGTTAGTTACCCAGGTGGGGATTTGCCTCTCTTGCCCTTTATTTAGAATTGGCTGTGAGCCCCTAAGGGCCAGGCCTCAGCCAAAAGCCTGCACGCAGCCCGGTGCTCCTGCAGAAGTGCTGCCTCTGGAGGGTTTCTGCAACTTGGGACTCCTGGCAGTGGGGCTAGTGTCCTCCACTCATCCCTGCTCCTGCACAGTCCCCAGCACTAGGTGGGCACCCTCTAGTGTGGAGTGAATGGGCTCCTATGCCCATTAGCCCCGGGTTAGGCTCAGATGTATGTATTGAGCTCCTGTAATGGGAGGGCTCAGAGACAGGGACCCCTGGCCTGGGAGGGGATAGCTGTGTGCCTATGTGTGGGTGCGTGTGCCTCCATGAGCCTGTGTGTGCCTCCGTGAGCCTGTGAGTGTGTGAGCGTACCTGGTGTGCATGTGTGTGGGTGCATGTGCCTGCGAGGGCATGCATGTGCAGCTCTGTGCTTGTGTGTGTGTGCGTGGGTGGGAGACAGATGGTGGAGAGCGACTTGGAGTGGGCAAGAGTGGATCTGTCCCTAAGCCTAGAGCACCCTGAGTGCCGATGCCACATCCATATCCTTCCCCCAGACCTGCTTCCCAGAGTCACCCATGGCTTTACCCCCTGTGGCTTTGCCCACCAGTCCATCTGTGTATCCAGGCCTGCCTCAGTGAACAGAAGAGTGGGAGTCTTGGCCCTCGAACCCCTACTATTCTCCATCCTTCTCCACCTCCCCCACTGCCTCTTCTTGGCAAAGCTGGAGTGAGACCTGGGCTGAGGCCAAGGATGGGCGTACTGTGCCCCCATGGGCTGCAGACACCATCCTCTCACCAGCTCTCCCTCCTGTGTCCTGGAGTGGAACCTATCCCCGTTGCCCACTCCTTAACTCCTACCCCCTTGTCTGGGGTTCTGGCCATCCCCCCACCCCCACCCGCTAGTCTCCAGCTTCCAAGGCAGCTCCCAAGACAATGGGTTGAATAAGGGGCAGGCTGGGTCCTGTGCCTAGCCCCTCAGCTCCCCCAGCCGCTGCATGGGGCATCTGCTGCTCTGTGGTGCTGGCTGGGGAACCTCAGAACCAGATGGGACCTCCCAGGCCTCGGCCGCTGCATCACGCTCTGGACAGGGCCTTGGGCCCGGACGACGCCTGTGCCCGTCCTGCTCTCTGGCCAGATGCTGCACCCTCCACCCAGCCTCCAGGTGAGTTCTCGCCGTGCCCACGGTGCCCCACCCTCCTCAGCATCCAGGTGATGTACCTACCTGAGGTTCTGAATGCAGAGGGGAACTGCTTACCTTTGCACTGCATATTTATGCACTGATTTCAATGGAAGGGTGCCCAAAATGACATCAGGCTTTTTCTGAAAAAGTCTGTTTTGCCTGATTGGTTTGCCAGTGAGGTTCAGAGTAGACAAATCAAAATGAGCTGATTCCACACCTCTGAGGTTTTGACAGGTACTCCATACGTAGCATTTGTCACATTTATATGCTGTAGTATATGCCAGAGGCCACCTCATTGCAACTTTGTAGACTTCCTATTAAGTTTCATGGCCTGTTTAAAAATGGGCCATGGGACGGGGAGATCCGTGGCTTTCCAAAATCCCTTCATGGGGTCTGCAAGCAGAAATGTCTGCTGCCCCCTGTTCCAGGGCACGCCCCGCTCCTCACTGGCAGGGCTCTCGGGCTCACTGATTGTTCTCTGAGCTTCACACGCGGCTGATTTTCTGTTAATGCAACTCTGTGAGTTGGGCAACGGGGGTGTCGAGCCGAACGCTGGGCTGGACGGGAAAGTCTCCTGCTTCATGTCCCACCTTGACCCTCAGAGGTTTCCAGGCCCAACTCTTGGGCCCTGGCTTCCTCCTCTCCCCCTCGTCTTTGGGGGGTCCATCTCATGCATGTCTGTTACCGTGGACTCCATCATCACGGCTCCCATCACCTCCACCTGGCCTTTGTCATCCTGGGCACAGCATCTCATCTCTGGCCATCCCAGCCTCCATCACCCGCCTCACCTCCATCATCCTCGCTTCGGGGCTCATTCTGGCCTCCAGGGCTTTGTACATGGTAGGCTTTCATTCATTCGTTTGCACATTCGGTGAAGGTCTACTGTGTGCCAGGCCCTGTGCCAGGCATCGTGTAGATGGACGTTGCCCTTGTGAGTGCACGCCTCGGGGAGACACACGCCAGCCGGTGGATGGCAGGAGAGCCTGGGCCAGGGCTGGGGTTGGGGTGTGGGTGTGAGCATGGGCGCAGAGGAGGGCGAGCTGCTCTCCAGTGGGGTGGGGTCCGCTGGGGTGGTGGGCAGGGGGTGGGGACGCAGGCTCAGCTGAGGTCCCGCTGTGTGGAGCCTGGAGGGAGAGATAGCATGTCCCCTCTCTATTCCCCATGGCTCATCTCAGTGATGGCTGCAGGAGTTCAGGGGTCCCTAGATCGTTCCCAAGGTCCTCACTCCCAAGTCCTTGGCAAGATTCCTGTGCCCTAGGAGCTTTCTGGCACCTGAACTCTGCCACCTGGTCTGTTGGTCAGCCTCTGTGCTGCTCACCTTGGTGGGTGTCATTGGATTGTTAACAATGTTTTGCTCTAAAATGATGGTGATTGAGGATGGGAATTATTTTGTCTATTGATTTTAATTTTTTTGTGTGTGTGAAGTGTGTGTTGTGAAATATCTATTTTGGAAGATTTTAGGTGTTGGAAAGCACCCTGTGATGCCCTGGGGTGAAGGGATGTGGACTCCCAGGGACAAAACAGTGGATTCTGAGGCCCTCAGGGGCACCTCCCTTTAAGGACTAGGGCACACTCAGTGTACGGGGGCCTCTGTGGTCTTTATAGATGTCCCATGTTTGTTAAGGAAATGCTACTTTTGCCGGATGAACTTCTGAAAAACGTTTAGAATTGTTTATCTGCATGTTTTACTTCATTCAAAATTAGAATTGGTGGCATGTAGATATGCTTCTGGGTCTACCGAGATGACGCAGGCCACCTGGGTCTCCACCTTCAGCTCAGGACACCCATAATTCCCCTGGGAGGGGCTTCATTAGATGTTCACAAGGCTGAAAAGTGTCCCAGCCTCAAGTGTCACGTGGAGCCTTTCACACATGCATCGCCAGGAGCTCCTCCTCCCCATCACTCCGACCCCGCCCCACACTAGGGGGGATGTGTCACACTAGGCTCCTCCTCAAGTCATGTGTCACATGAGACCCCTCCATGTGTCACTTCCAGTGTCACTTGGAGCCTTTGCCCCTCCAATGTACCACTTGAACTGTCCCCAATCCATGTGACACACCGAATCTCTGTGTCCCACTGAGTTCCGTCTGCACTCATGTGTCACACAGTTCCACCCTCATGGGTCAAGCTGAGTCACTCCTACATCACGAGTCACAGAGAGGTCCTATCGCCTCCCTTGAGCCATCCTGAGAACCTCCTTTCTCCGCTTTGTCCCATGGAATCCTCTTTTACCCAGGGTTCCTCCTCAGCACCTCATCCACCTGTGTGTCCCATGGAGCTCTCTTCCTCCACCGGGGGTTCATCCTCAGCTCCTCCTCCTCCCATGTGTCATCCTCAGAGCTCCTCCTCCCTTGCGAATGTCCCATGGGGCTCCTCCCCCCATGTGTCATCCTCAGACACTCCTTCACCTGTGTGCCCCATGGAGCCCCCTTCTTATCTCATGTGTCATATTCAGCACCTTCTCCATCCTGGTGTCCCATGGAGCTCCTCCTCCTCCCATGTATCATCCTTAGCTCCTCCTCCTACCTGTATGTCCCATGGAGCCCCCATCTCTTCCCATGTGTCATCCTCAGCTTCTTCTCCCTTCCGTGTGTCCCATGGAGCCCTTTTTCCTCCCATGTGTCATCCTCCGCTCCTCCTCCCTCTCAGGTGTCCCATGGAGCCCCTCCTCCTCCATCCTTGTGTCATCTTCAACACCTCCTCCACTCATATGTCACATGGAGCCTCCACCCATGTGACACAAATAATTTGTCATCTACTTGTATCACACTGAACTTATCTTTCTTAAGGGTGTCACAGCAAGCCCCACTAATGTTGCAGGATGCCCGTCTCCCACTCTTGTTGCACACTGAGTTCCTTCCACCACTTAGGTGTCACTTTGAGCCTGTCCTCTACGTGTGTGTCACTACGAGCCCCACCCATTCAGCTGCTCTCTGAGTTCCTCCTCTAATCATGTGTCACACATGGAGCCTCTCCCCACACTCATATGTCGTACAGAGTGCCTCTCCCCATCCGTGTATCACACTCTCTCCAACATGTGTTACTGAGAGCCCTTCCCTGACTCATGTGTCACCTGGAGCCCGTGTCCCTATCCATGTGTTACACCGAGTTCTTTCCTGCTCGTATGTCACATGAAGCTCCTCCTCGGCTCACAAGGCACACAGAACCCCCTGCCCATTTGTCGAATGGAGCCCCTCACCCCATGCATGTATAGCTTTGAGCCACTCTCCCACCCAGGTGTCATACTGAGCTCCTCCTCCACTGACGTGTTGCATGGACTCCTTGTGACTGTTGTTACACGGAGCCCCTCCCTTCACCCTTGTGTCTCACTGGGCATCTCTTCCCAACCATGTGTCCCATGAGATCCTCCCCCACCCACGTGTCACACGAAGTCCCCTTTCTTGTGTTACTCCAAGTCCCTTCCCTCATATGTCACACAGAGACTCTTCCCACCTACGTGTCGCACCGAGCCCCTTTTCTGTTTCACATTCCACCTCTCCTTCACTCATGCGTCATGAAGAGCCCTTTCCCTACTAATGTGTCACCTGAGCTTCTCTCACATGTCACTCGAAGTCTCCCCCTTCCCATGCATCACCCAGGGATCTTCCCCCACCCAGGCATTGCCCTGAGCCCCTCCCTTATTTATGTGACATGGAGCCCCTCTTCACACCGTGTGTCACACAGAGCTCCTCACCCTCTCATGTCATAATTAGCTCCTCTCCATCGGTGTTTCACAGTGGACGCCTCTCACATGTCAGAATGAGCCCCACCCCCCACCCATGTGTGACACTAAGGGTCATATGTCACATGGGGCCCTCCTCCACTTATGTGCCATATGGACTCTACCTCTGTGGGTCACACGAGTCCTTTTTTCCCTTCATTTGTCTCACAGAGCCCTTCTCTTCACCCTTGTGTCACACTGAACACCCTCTCACATAACATGGAGACTCTCCTCACTCACGGGACACACAGAGGCCTCTTCCATCCATGTGTCACAATGAGTCCCCCTCGTGTTTCCGAGGGAGCTCCCCTTCCTATGAATGGGCATCTCCCGCACATAGATGTCACCCATGTGTCATGACAAGTCTCCCTTCATGTGTCACACCAGCCCCTCCTCCACCCATATGTCACATCCAGTCTCTTCCCGTGTCACACCCAGCCCCTCCCCCACCCATGTGTTATAGAGTCTTTCATACATGTCATGCAGAGCTCCTCCCCTACCCATATGTCAGGTGGAGCCTGTCCCCACATCCAGGTGTCTTGTTAAGTCTTTTCCCCACCCATGTGTCACACCAACCTCCCTCCACCCATGTGTCACACCAACCTCCCTCTACCCATGTGTCACACCAACCTCCCTCCACCCATGTGTCACACCAACCTCCCTCCACCCATGTGTCACACCAACCCCCTCCACCCATGTGTCACACCAACCTCCCTCCACCCGTGTGTCACACAGAGCTCCTCCCCCACCCATGTGTCACACCAACCCCCCTCCACCCATGTGTCCACACCACCTCCCTCCACCCTGTGTCACACGGAGCTCCTACCACCGCACCCATGTGTCACACCAACTCCCTCCACCCATGTGTCACACCAACCTCCCTCCACCCATGTGTCACACCAACCTCCCTCCACCCATGTGTCACACGGAGCTCCTACCCCACCCATGTGTCGCACCAACCTCCCTCCACCCATGTGTCACACGGAGCTCCTACCCCACCCATGTGTCACACCAACCTCCCTCCACCCATGTCACACGGAGCTCCTACCCCATCCATGTGTCACACCAACCTCCCTCCACCCATGTCACAACCTCCTCCACCCATGTGTCACACCAACCTCCCTCCTCCACCCATGTGTCACACGGAGCTCCTACCCCACCCATGTGTCACACCAACCTCCCTCCACCCATGTGTCACACCAACCTCCCTCCACCCATGTGTCACACCAACCTCCCTCCACCCATGTGTCACACGGAGCTCCTACCCCACCCATGTGTCACACCAACCTCCCTCCACCCATGTGTCACACACACCTCCCTCCACCCAGTGTCACACGGAGCTCCTACCCCCCCATGTGTCACACCACCTCCCTCCACCCATGTGTCACACCAACCTCCCTCCACCCATGTGTCACACCAACCTCCCTCCACCCGTGTGTCACACCAACCTCCCTCCACCCATGTGTCACACCAACCCCCCTCCACCCGTGTGTCACATGGAGCTCCTCCCCCACCCATGTGTCACACCAACCTCCCTCCACCCGTGTGTCACATGGAGCTCCTCCCCCACCCATGTGTCACACCAACCCCCTCTCCACCCGTGTGTCACACCAACCTCCTCCACCCATGTGTCACACCAACCTCCCTCCACCCATGTGTCACACCAACCTCCCTCCACCCATGTGTCACACCAACCTCCTCCACCCATGTGTCACACCAACCTCCCTCCACCCATGTGTCACACCAACCTCCCTCCATCCGTGTGTCACACCAACCTCCCTCCACCCGTGTGTCACACCAACCTCCCTCCTCCACCCATGTGTCACACCAACCTCCCTCCACCCATGTGTCACACCAACCTCCCTCCACCCATGTGTCACACGGAGCTCCTACCCCACCCATGTGTCACACCAACCTCCCTCCACCCATGTGTCACACAACCCCCTCCTCCACCCATGTGTCACACCAACCTCCCTCCACCCATGTGTCACACCAACCTCCCTCCACCCATGTGTCACACCAACCTCCCTCCACCCATGTGTCACACGGAGCTCCTACCCCACCCATGTGTCACAACCTCCCTCCACCCATGTGTCACACCAACCTCCCTCCACCCATGTGTCACACCAACCCCCCTCCACCCATGTGTCACACCAACCTCCCTCCACCCATGTGTCACACCAACCTCCCTCCTCCACCCATGTGTCACACCAACCTCCCTCCACCCATGTGTCACACCAACCTCCCTCCTACACCCATGTGTCACACCAACCTCCCTCCACCCATGTGTCACACGGAGCTCCTACCCCACCCATGTGTCACACCAACCTCCCTCCACCCATGTGTCACACCAACCCCCCTCCACCCGTGTGTCACATGGAGCTCCTCCCCCACCCATGTGTCACACCAACCCCCTCTTGACCCATGTGTGACACCAACCTCCCTCCACCCGTGTGTCACATGGAGCTCCTCCCCCACCCATGTGTCACACCAACCCCCTCTCCACCCATGTGTCATGCCAGCCCCCTCCTCCACCCATGTGTCACAACAACCCCCTTGACCCATGTGTCACACCAACCCCCTCTCCACCCATGTGTCACACCAACCTCCTCCACCCATGTGTCACACCAACCTCCCTCCACCCATGTGTCACACCAACCTCCCTCCACCCATGTGTCACACCAGCCCCCTCCTCCACCCATGTGTCACACCAACCCCCTTCCCCACACATGTGTCACACCAACCTCCCTCCACCCATGTGTCACACCAACCTCCTCCTCCACACATGTGTCACACCAACCTCCTTTCCCACATGTGTCACACCAACCTCCTCCTCCACACATGTCACACCAAGCCCCTCTCCACCCATGTGTCACACCAGCCCCTCCTCTTGTGTGTCACACCAGCCCCTTCCTCGACACATGTGTCACAACAGCCCCCTCCTCCACCTGTGTGTCACACCAACTCCCTCCTCCCCCCATGTGTTACAGGGAGACCCTCCTCCCTCCATGTGTCTGTCAATCTGAGCCCCTCCTCTACTCATGTGTCACTCTGAGCCTCTTTCCCACCTCCACACCCTCCCCGGACCCCTACTTCTTAATCCTTAACCCCGTTCCCTAAAGGTTTCCCTCCATGGTCTCTTTCAGAGAATTTTATATTCTCAGGTCATTTATTCACAGATACGTTTTGGCCACCTACCACGTGCCTGGCTGTGTGTCCCTGCGAATGTGTGCTGGTGGTGTGGGTGGCTGGGAGTGTAGGACAGCGCAGGCATATGGTGACTGAGAAAGATGTCAAGGAATAAAGGAAGGTGTTTTGGGGGTACATCTTTATTGAGATGTAATCTGCATACACACAATCCACCCATTAAAACTCACAGCAAAGTGTGTCTTAGTTATTCAGATATCTGCAACTATCGCCATAATCAGTTTCAGATCATTTTCATCACCCTCAAAAGAACTCCAGAGCCTTCAGCTGTCACCCTCACCCTACATGCACACCCCCCAGCCCTCAGCAACCAAAAATCTACTTTCTGTCTCTGGGAAATTATTTAAGTGCCTCTGGACTTCATGAGTCCTCACTGGGTCCCCAGAGGTGCCTGTTGCAACCCATTTCACAGATGTAGAAGGCAAGGCTGGAGAAGTACCAGGGAGTCAAAGCAGTGGATGGGTGGGGTCTAGCACCCGATGTCCACTCACAGGCCTGGGCCAGAATCAGACCTGCCTCCCCTTTCACTTCTCCACCCTCCATCCCCTAGCCTGGCTCCACAGTCACCTGGGGGCTCTTTGGGGCTAAGGGAGGCCCAGGCCCTGGCCATAGGAGGAGGTAGGGCAAGGCTGGGCAGGGGGGGCAGGTACCCCAGTGCTGCAGGTGCCCAGCAGTGGGTGGCACTGCCTGGGCTGGTTGTCCCTTGCTGTCACTGCTCTAACCACTAGCAGCAGGCGTCCCCTCTGCCATCCGAGCGCTTGCACTGCGCTTCCGGGAGGAGGGTTGCGGCCCGTAGTCAGTAGTTGGGGGGTGGGAACGGCTTCATACAGGAGTTGATGCACAGTTATCCAGCTCCTATATGATGCCTTTCTTCATCCCCTTCAACCACGCGCAGCCCCCGGACCCTCCTCTGCACCCTTGGCTGCACGGGGATGCGTCCTCAAGTCCGCTGCTCTCCTGCCAGTCTCTTCCCAGCATGCTCCTTGGGCTCTTCTCTCTCTCTTCCATAGCTCTCTGAGTTCCTGGAGGGGAGGGCCTGGGGCTGAGCCATTTCTGAGGCCCCTCCTTGGCAGGGAACTATGCCCCTGGTGGGACACGCCCCTGGGCTGACTCTACAGCCAAGGGCAGATAGGCCAGAGTGGGAGTTGGGTAGCCCTGGGGCTTCTCCCACTGAGGAGCTGGGGCTGTGCTCCCACATGGAGCCTTCCAAAGGGACCCGGCTCACAGGATGGACGGACAGACGTTGGAGAGATGGTGCCCCTTTGTGCCCAGGGTGGAGGAGGTGGGGCTTTGACAAAGCAGGGCTGGCCCTTTCTGTGCCCCAAGAGGAGGGTCTCCTCGAGGGGTCTCTGCCTCTACCCAGGACTCTTTCATGACCAGGAGGCTGAGGCCCCTCACAGGCGGCTTCTTACTCTCTCCTTAAACCTGTTCTGGAGACATTCCCCTTTTCCCCAAGGATTCCCAACTCTGGGTCCCCAGAAGCTGTCAGCTGGACCCTCTTCTTCTGCTGTGCCCACTCTGCCCAGGCTGGGTACCTGAGGGTGCCCAATGGCAACATGAGCAGGGGGCATGGCGGTGGCGCCTGGTTCTTGGACCTCTGTCTTCTGCCTCTCCGACTAACTCAGGTCCTGTGCATGGCAGAGGTGATCCACACCAAGCCCTGTGATACTGGCATCATTAACCCCATTAACAAGCCACGACAGCCAGCCCAGGCATGAGCATCTGGGCAGCAGGGCAGCGAGTGTGGGGAGAGATGTCTTGCAGCAGCTGAGGCCATTAGAGAGGACAGGAGGGTGCAGGAGGGAGCACCCTCTTCCCTGCCCTTCCCACTCACCTCCCATCTCCCCTTCTTCCCCCTCCTCCACCATGCACCCCTTCTTCCTGCAGCAGGGAACACCCTCACCCCGCCCTTCCCACTCACCTCCCATCTCCCCTTCCTCACCTCTCCTCCCCAATGTACCCCGTCCCTTCCTGCAGGAGGGAGCACCCTCACCCTGCCCTTCCCACTCACCTCCCATCTCCCCTTCCTCACCCCTCCTCCCCAATGTACCCCGTCCCTTCCTGCAGGAGGGAGCACCCTCACCCCTGCCCTTCCCACTCACTTCCCATCTCCCCTTCCTCACCCCTCCTCCCCATGTACCCCATCCCTTCCTGCAGGAGTGAGCACCCTCACCCTGCCCTTCCCACTCACCTCCATCTCCCCTTCCTCACCCCTCCTCCCCAATGTACCCCATCCCTTCCTGCAGGAGGGAGCACCCTCGCCCCTGCCCTTCCCACTCACCTCCCATCTCTCGTTCCTCACCCCTCCTCCCCCATGCACCCCCTCTCTTCCTGCAGGAGGGAGCACCCTCTCCCCTACCCTTCCTTCCCACCTCCCATCTCCCCTTCCTCACCCCTCCTCCCCCGTGCACCCCCTCCCTTCCTGGTCTGCCCCTCAGCTTCCGTGGTGTCAGGATGGGTGTGCTTGTCTTTGTCGATCAGGCAGATGGCCCGGGTCTGGGCGAGGCTTACTGCTTGGGTCTGAGGTCAGTGCTGATGGGCTTGGGGCGTAACTAGGGTCTTGTCGGCCCCGCAGCAGGGCTCTGGGTGGGTGGGTGGAGCTTGGGAGTGGGGGTGATGGCTTCTGTCTGTTGTCTTTCTCTTTTTCACTTTGGGAGCAACCAGGGTCACCAGGTGGGCAGGAGGGGACCTCACGTCTCTGCCCTGGGCAGATTGTTAAGAGCTGGCCAAGCTCCTAGCACAGGGGCCTGAGTCCGAGGCCCTAACTGGACCTGGGATTGCCCACAGGAGGGATGAGCAAGTCCGGGCCCAAGCGGTGAGTAGCCCTCAGCTGCCTGGGTGGTGTGCTGTTCCAGAAACTGGCCCTGTGCGCACCAGAGCTGGAGGCTGGCACATTGGGGATCTCATGGAGGTGGGCTGGGCTGGGAAGGGAGGTGGCTGGACAAGACTCAGCAGGGGTAGAGCTCAGGGTTCCCTCCATCCCCTGGCATCAGTGACCTGGGGGTGGGTAGAGAAGGTGGAAAATGGGTGCATTTGGTTGTGGCCTGCCAGGTCCCGTGGGCCTGTGTGCCTGTGTACGCACCAGGCTGGGCAGCCTGCTGTTCAGAGGAGTTTTCACCTTTTTTTGTGGTAGCCACGATGTCATAACCCAACATGACATTTAACGTTAACTTTCCTTTTTCTTTCCCCAGGAGGAAAAAAGGTTTGTATTATTTTTCTTTCAAACTTTTTATTTCCATAGGTTTGGGCAATAGGTGGTGTTTGGTTACATGAGTAAGTTCTTTAGTGGTGATTTGTGAGATTTTAGTGTACCCATCAGCTGAGCAGTACACACTGAACTCAATTTGTAGTCTTTTATCTCTCACCTGCTTCCTACCCTTTCCCCCCGAGTCCCCCGAGTCCATCGTATCACTTTATCAGTAGTTCTCCCCTGAGCCTGGGGGCTGCCGCTCTTCTCTGTAAGCCAAGCCCATTCTGGCTGGATTGGGCAGGAGAGCCAAAGAGGCAAGGTCATCGCTGTCTGCTGGTGTCGGGGGCCGTGGCCACTCTAGCACTGGGAGCCCCCAGTCAATATGTGTGTGTGTGTGTGAACTGCGGATAAGTACGTTCACCTTAGTGTGTGTCTGGATTCCCCCGCTGTAGGGCGCGGGTGATTATGGCTGGTAAATTCTCTGTTTGGCCTTACCCTGCAAGGTAGTCCTGTTTGTCCCTCCACCATTTTTTTTTTTTTTTTTGAGACAGAGTTTCACTCTTGTTGCACAGGCTGGAGTGCAGTGGTGCGATCTCGGCTCACCACAACCTCCACCTCCTGGGTTCAAACGATTCTTCTGTCTCAGCCTCCCGAGTAGCTGGGATTACAGGCATGTGCCACCACACCCAGCTAATTTTTTGTTATTTAGTAGAGATGGGGTTTCTCCATGTTGGTCAGGCTAGTCTTGAACTCCCGATCTCAGGTGATCAACCCACCTCGGCCTCCCAAAGTGGTGGGATTACAAGTGTGAGCCACCGCGCCTGGCCTTGCCCCTCCACCTTTGATGGCCCAACAGGCAAGGATGATGGTCCTCAACCGTCCTGGCTGCAGGGACATGGGGACTGCCAATCCACCCCACATTTACCCGGGGGGCCCCTACCAAGCAGGGACAGAGGTTTGCCATTGAAGTCCAGTCTCTGGGACCCCCTGGGGTGGCCTCCAGGTGACCTGATCTAGGGACCCTCCATTACGACCCCAGGCTCTATCCCAAGGTAGTTCACTTCAAGGGACTTGGGAGCTCCAAGAAGAATGTCATCTGGGAACAGAGGGGTTTTTAGGAATCAGCGGCCCTTGGAGACTGGGCATAGTTATTCTGGAAACGGCCCTCTCTCTCACTACATCCCCTGTTTGATGATGGGAAAACAGGCTGGAAGATGGACAGCCACTACCTGAGGTCACCCAGCAAGTCAAGGTTGGGGCCTTCTGGGGCCAGTCACTAAAGGGGATCTGCACCTCTTGCAGCCGAGTCCCTGGCCTTAACGCATGGCAGTCTGTCTTGGGTTGCCGTCAGAGGCAGAGTGCTAGGTTAACAGACAGACAGACAGACAGACAGACACGGTGCCCTTGAGCTCCTGGAGCTGCTGTGCCGTTGGCTGCTGTGGGGGTCATTGCTGGGCCTTGTGACTGAAGGCGGAGTGGGTGAAGTGGCCCAGGCGAGAGGACAAAGAGCCACCAGGAAGGGTCCTCCATCCTGGCTCTGTCCTCAGCTCCTCTGCAGCCCATTCTGGGCCTTAATGTCCCCAAGTTTACCTTGGGAAAGTGACATAAGAAGTCTGTGGATGGGGCTGGGAGCTGTGAGTGCCAGCTGCGCCCCGCACTTTATTCCTAACTCTGAATCCTCACAGTAGCTTGGTGGGTTGGAGTGACAGATGAGGAAACCGAGGCTGGGCAAGGCCTTCCTGCAGCCCGCCAGTGGAGGGAGAGAGAATCCCAGAGGTGTAGCCCCTGCCTTTGAACCTGGGGATCCTGACCATGATCTCCCGGTGCTGTTCTCAGGGGTAGATTCTTCAGACAGGTGGATGGTGGGTGAAGGCCAGGTGCTCCTGGGGACCTGTGAGAGCCCCTGTGTGGGGCTGGGCAGTACCGTGCAGGGAAAGAACGAGGCTGAGCCTGCAGCGCCAGCCTTGGGCTCCTGTGGGGTGTGTCCTTGGGCACGGGCTCCCCGCTGTGTGCCCAGTGGTCCTGGTCGACAAGGAGTAGGAGCAGGAGGCAGAGCCACACTGGCTGGCGGCCGTTGTCTGGAGGACAGAGTAGGGTATCTTCCATGTGGGAGCTGAGAACTCTGGGGCCAGGTGGGAATGGCTTCCCTAGGGGATGAGGCTGCTCCAACTCAGGCTAGTCAGGTCCCTGCAGGGCCCCTGAGCTTTGAGCCTGAGATCTGTTGGGTGGTCTCATGGTGTACCTTCAGGGGCAGGTTACTCATCAGGGAAAAGAGGGCAGAGCTGGTGTGTCCTGGCATGGCGGACCCGTGTGCACGGACCTGGTGTGTCCTGGCATGGGGGAGCCATGTGCATGGAGCTCCAGTGTTGTTGCCCTCCTAGCTGAAGTTCAAGGTCGTGCTGAGAGAGGCCCACGGCTCCTTCTCCTCTGTGTCCTCACAGAACTCTTCCCTGTGGAAGGGTGCTGTGGGACGGGGGTGCTCTGGGAGGTTGGAGGCCACTCCTGGATAGGTGTGACCCATGGCCAGGAAGAGGGGTCAGCGTGTGCTGGACTGTGGAGGGGGAGCTCAGAGTGAGTGAGTGCCACCTGCCTTACCTCCCCGACTCCCTGTGGGACCCCTGGCAGCCCCCCTACCCAGGTCAGTGCCAACACAAGAACCCTCACAACAACCGTTTGGCCACTTTGGGAACAGCATGACCCTCTGAAATGGGACCCAGGCCTTTTCCTCTCGGAGTGGGGGTTAGGAACTGCTTGAGACCAGGGCTTGTGGACCCTGCAGTGTGGGGCTCAGACTGCACCTCGTTTCTCACATGGCGAGGAGGCCAAGGCCAGAGGTGGGATTTGGGTTGCAGGGCTCCCTTTTCTCCAACCCTTAGGAGAGTCAGCCTCCACTCCCCTGCCTCCCACTGCCCTGAGGCACCTTTTCTGTCCTCTCCTCTCTTTGACATGAGCCTGTGGGGGGTGCACATCCTTGGTGGCCTCAGTGGTGGTGGGTGCCTTCCCATGGCAGAAAGAAGTGCCCAGAGTCCTGGTTGGGGCATCTTCAGGAAGGTTGGGGGAGGTCTGCAGCCCATGTGCCAGGCCCCCAGGGGCCGTTTCAGGGCAGAGCGTTTCTTGCCCCCACCCTTCCTGCCCAGTCCACTTGCTCCCTCCCCCACCCCGCCTACTCCCTCCCTCCTCCCATGCGTGTCCCCTCCCCTGCCTTTCCACCCACCACCTCCACTTTTAGAACAAACCCCAAAGTCAGACAGTCTTTTATTTTGCTTTAATTGAAGAGTGCAAAAGGATTGGGGGGTGAGAAAGCTCGGGGTGGGGAAAGGTCTTCTCCCCGTTCAAAGCAGCAGTGTGGCTAGAGCCTGTCCGTGACTCGGCATGGTCCCCTGGGTGCCTGTGTGCCTTCTGGGACCCCCTCCCTTTATGGGGGGCCCCTGCACTGCCCAGTGTTCAGTGTTGGGAGGGGGAGGTGCCCCAAGGCTTGAAGGGACCCTCTTCGCCATGCAAGTCTGGTAAGTGGCACTGGTACGTCGGGATGCCCCAAAGAGCGGCTTTGTCCAGGTAAGTCCAGAGCTCAGGGCCAGAGGAAGGCGGGGTCAAGAAAGCTGAAGCAGATGTGGTGGGGGGGGCTTGCTTGCAGGGTGGGATGGGGGTGAGGGAGGCACCACATCATCAGATGTCGGGAGGTTGGGGGGATGGGGGTTGGGGGGCGGGGGCGGGAGCTCAGGGGAGCAGGAGCACTGGCGGTGGAGGTAGAAGAAGTCAGTGGAGCACCCGAGGTCAGTGTCCCAGGACGGCACAGGGTGGCCGTCGCCAGGCCGGGTGGGGGGCCCTGGCACCCGCTTGCTTGGCTGTGCCTGCTGTGCCTGCTTCTTCATCTGGCCGTGCGTCATGGGGTCACTTCCTGTTCGCCACTGCTTTCTCCCTCATGGATGTCACTCCTGGGCACGGGCTTGGGACCTGGAGAACTGAGAACTCCCAGTCCAGGGCTGATGCTGGGTCTCTGAGGACTGGATAGTCCGTTAGCACAGGTGGCATTGCTGGTTGATGAGTTGAAGAAGCTGTTGTCCTTCACAAGTGGGTTCCTCTTGGGTCAGGAGTGGCAGGAAGGGAAGCGAAGCAGGCTGAGGCACAGGGAGGCCAGGGGACATCAGGAGGCACTGGGGCGAGAAATAGAGGGGAGTCTTTGCTGGAGACGGGGAGGCGTCTTCAGTCGAGGTCAGCATCTTCGTCCTCGTCAGGCAGCTCTTCCAGCCTTGCCTCCTCCCTGGGTTGGCTCCCCCAGGCGGGGACTGGCAGGGCCTGCCTGTAGATCAGGGTCAGGAACTGGCTCAGGGCCCTGACCGCCTGCTCCCGGCTGAGCAGGTGCAGCTGGCCGTCTGCACTGCGGATGTGGAGCAGGCGGCTACTGAGGAATTCCAGGACCTGGGGATCCATGAGGTGGCGTGGGCGGGGTGGGTGGGAGGCTCCTGTGTGGCTGGGTGAGGCCTCCTGCACGTCGTTGTCCTGCTTGTCCTGCGAGGTGTCTTGCAGGCCGTCATGCAGGCCACACTGACGGTAACGTTGCAGGTCGTCTTGCAGGGCTTCTCGCAAGACGACATCCTCATCACCAACGACGTGCAGCTCCAGGTAGCGGTTCTCACGCAGGGCAGGGAGGCGGCCCTCCCAGGGGGTGACTCTGACACCGAAGAACTCACACAGCGTCATCCAGAACCCAGGGGTGAACTGCAGGCCTCGGTGGGTCTGGGAGTGCAGAGCATTTCGCTGCCAGCGGCCGGGACCCAGGAATAACTCGGCCAGCTCCCGGGCTGGGATGGTGTTTGCGCCCGCGAGAGCGGGCATCTGGGTGAGCAGCTGGGTGATGGCTGTCGTGATGCTACTGCCTGCGATGAGGGACGAATCCAGGATGAGTCGTAGGGAGCGCTGGGGCTGGGGCCGAGCCACCTGCATGGCGGGTGCCGGCAGCACCGAGAGGCACTGCCTCACCCGCAGTAGCACGAGGATGGCTGCCAGGGCTAGGATGTTCTTCCAGTACAGGAGGCCTCGGAAGAAGTGCAGAATGACGGCCCTGATCTGGGCCATGCTGAAGTGGGCGAGGAAGCTGTTGAGGATCTGGTCGATGGGTATTGTGGCCAGCAACTCTTGCTGTAGGGTCTGTTCGTTGGACTCATCCTGGTCTTCATTCTCTTCTTCCCCGGATTCTGTGGCTGGATCCCTGGGGAATCCCCTTGAGGTGAGCAGCAGGGTTTGCCTGGCTGCGGTGTTCCTCTGGAAGGCTCTCCTCCACCGGAGGTTTCTCACAGGTGGCAGCGCTCGGCCACCATCTTGTTCTGGCAGTTCCATGACGTCAAAGTTGAAGTGGGAGAAGAAGAAGACCCAATGCCCGGGGAGAAGTACGGTGAGCCTGTCATTATTCAGAGAGGCTAGATCCTCTGTGTTGAGAAGGATCATGATGGGCTCCTCGGTGTTCTCCAGGTAGCGGCACCACACCATGAAGGCAGCCCGTATTGGAAGAATCTTCATCTCCACTTGAGAGTACTCAACCTCGATAGGGGAGATGTTGCGGGAGTAGAAAGCACAGCAGGCTCTCTTGCCGGTTTGCTCGTCAATTTGGATCAGGGAGGCGTGCAGGGCCGTGCTGGTGACCCCGGTTTCCAAGTAGAATGGGTTCTGGGGCTTCGGGTGGTGGAGGAGGGGCGCCTTGCGGAAAGCCCTCTTGAGGCACTCGAAGGCCTCCTGCTCCTCGACTCCCCAGTAGAACTGGTCGGAGCTCAGCAGCTGCCGCACCAGGGGCTCTGCGATGATGCTGAAGCGCTCCACGAAGTGGCGGTAGGGGAAGACGAATTCGATGAAGTTTCTCAGAGATAGCCTGGAGCCAGGGGTAGGGTACCCTGTTATGATGGTCATGACGTTCTTGTTCAGTTTCACCCCTTTGGGGGTGACGACGAAGCCCAGGAATTCCACGGTTTGGCGGTGGAACTGGCTCTTGTCCAGGGAGCAGTAGACGTTGTGATGGCGGAAGCGGACCAGGACTTGGCGGACGTGGTGGAGGTGCTCCTCCTGACTCATTGAGTAGATCAGGACTTCCTGGCCATAAGAAAGCACAAGGAACCCTAGCATGTCCTTTAGGATGAAGTGAATCACGTTCTGAGGTATGATAGGGTCTGGGGAGAGCGCGAACGGCTGGTAGCTCTTCATCTCTTGAAGCTCCAAACCAAACGCTGCTTTCCACACATCTTCGGTGCCGTGCACGTTCACGCTTTCCTCCACAATGGTCCCACGCAGCTCCAGTTTTGTGAACCACGCGGCTCCGTGTAACTGGTCAAACAGTTCCGGAATCATCTGTATGTAGTCCTGTCTGTCGGTCAGCATGTCCTGCAGGTCCCAGTATTCCTCCTGTAGCCTGGCTCTTTCTTGCATCCTGGCACCCACAGGTTCCCAAGGCGCGGTGGAGGGACACTCGTAAAAGGTCTCGCTGTGATCACTGTCTCCAGCCTGCTGAAGCTCAGAGGGCTCTGATTCAGAAAGATCATCGGATCCGTCTGAGCTTGGCTGGTCGGAAGTCTCATCATCTGCTTCCTTCGGGTTAAACACGTCGGCCAGGTCTGAGTATGGGTGCGGCAATCCGGGTAGCAGGCTCATGCTGTGCCTCTCTAGGGCAATGCATGGCGGGGGCGGGCGAAAGCAGTTCTTCAGGCAGTAGGGAGAGTGGAAGGTGCAGCGGCCTTTGATCCAGTCGACTTCAGGGGCATGGACTCGGAGCCAGCGGATGCCTAGGACCACGGAGAAGTTCGGTGAAGGTACGATGTCAAATTCGATGGACTCCTGGTGGTTCTGGTGGATGCACACCAGGGGCTCCGTGTAGAGCCAGACAGGCTCGTTGCCAATCAGTGAGCCGTCCACGGATTGGACTGGCTGTGGGTAAGGCTTCTCGTAAAGCTCCACGTAGTGCTCCTGGGCGAACTTCTCATCCATGAAGTTGCCGTCAGCTCCTGAATCCACCAGGGCCTGAACGGCGATGCTGTGGTAGGGGTTTACTCTCACCATGAGCAGCAGGAAGAGGTGGGCGCGGTTGATGCCCGGATGGACTTCGCTGGGCAGCCAGCTGCTGACCATCCACCTCTCTGGAGCAGGTGAGTCGATCCAGGTCAGGTTCCGGGGGCGGGCCTCGGGGGGCAGCCTGAGCATGGCTCTTCTCTCTGCCAGCTTCTCTTCTATTTGCAGGATGAGCACAATCAGACTGTCTAGGGAATCCGGCTGAGGGACCCGGAATAGATAGTGCCTGATCTCCTCGTTGAGCCCCTGGCACAGGTGGGCCTGCAGGACTTCATCTGGCCAGCCCAAGATGGGTACCAGGCTCTGGAACTCATCGATGTACTCGGTGGCAGAGCGGCTGCCCTGCCTGATCGTGAACATGGCCTCTTCTGCCACACGCAGTGTCTGGCGGTACTCAAACACTTCTGACATGGCCTCCAGGAAGGCTGGGAAGTCTCCCATCAGGGGGCTGTTTTCCTGCAGTAGAGCTTTGGCCCATTCTAATGCCAAGCCGGAGAGGTGGTTGATGACATAGCCAACTCGCAGACGGTCGTTACAGAACATTCTTGGGTAGCTCTGTAAGGTCAGTTGGCAGAGTACGATAAACTCGTGAAATTCTCTGCGATCGCCAGAGAAGTGCTTTGGGGCGGGCAGTTGGCCTGCATTGATCCCTTTGATCAAGATCTCTTCTGCTACTCTCTGTTGCTCTTTGAGGTCTTGCATTCGGAAGTACAGCGAGATGATGGACCTCACCATGGCCATAAGTTCTGCGGTTGAGTGCTCAGTCTGGTTTTGCTCTTCTTGAGGAGTCTCCTCCCTTCCCGATTCCTTCAGGTCAGTGTGAGCCTCTTGCTCTTCTCGGGCTCCCGATGGGTTGACTGACGCTTCTTTCATCCTATCAGATGCTCCACTGAGTGGATCCCCCCTTGCCTGGTGTGAACCGTTGCATGACTCCTCCATGTCTTGGAGTAGGTCATTGGGTGGATCCTCTATTTCCTTACGTGGGCCACTGGATGGCTCCTCCATGTCTTGGAGTAGATCAGTGGGCAGCTCTTCCATTTCCTCGAGTGGGCCACTGGGTGGCTCTTTCTTTTCCTGGGCTGGGTTGCTGGCTGGCCCTGCCTCTCCCCGCACTCCACTGCCCGATGTCGCCTCGGTGGTGTTGGATGAGCCCTCGGAGGACTCCATTTGTTTTGATGATGGATTCTTATGCTCCATCATCGTCTCAAATGAGTCTTCAGAGGGTTCTATCATTTCGTCGGATGGAAAGGAGTGTATTCTGAAGATTGGTAAGGTTGTGATGGCGTCCAGTCAGTAGCTGGGACCGTGGAGATCAGAACCTGGTGGTGGAGGGGAAGTGGGGGATAAAGGCAGTAGTTTAGGATCTCATGAGGTGGCAGTGTCAGCGTCTCAAGGACAAATCAGATGCCCAACTAATCAGAGCAGAGAGAAATGGGGGAAAGCCTTCTATCCAAGCCCGCCTCCTTGGCTGGTCACTTGGGGCGCCCCGAGGGAGGGAAGATCTGTCAACCCCTGACCTGCCTTCCGGGTTTATTTAGTCTGCCTGTCCTGTCCATTTCTTCCATAGATGTGAGCCCATAAACTCTGTGGAGTGACCGGCTGGGAGCAGCCACCGTGGCAGGTGGACATCTGGCAGTGTGCACAGGCTGCTCCATTTCACCCTGGCACATGCACCTGGTCAATCCTCTTTTCCTGCTTTGGTCACCTGAGAATTACAGAGGTCACATCTCAGCACCATCCAAAGCCACCCCTGGCAGGCTCATGGCTCTGGAGCAAGCCCAGCTGCCTTGGTTGTGGGGTGGGAATCTCTAGCAAAGATGCCTACTGTTTCACCAGTGCAGTGGAAGAGGAGAAAATGGGCACTTGGTCACTGTCCCATCAGTTGGGTCAGCAGCCCCAAATAGCTCTTATTTCCTTCCCCATGTTCAAAATAGAAATTTCAAGGGGTGTGTATAGGTCTGGGTTCTTTTTTTTTCATAAAGTTTATAACATACCTACTATGTGCTAGATAATTGCGTATTTGTTACTTGATTCCAACTCAGACTTGTGGCCAATTTCTCTTTCTTGATTTGGTCTCCTTCCAATGCTACGTTCTCCTGAGCTCTGAGCTGTTGAGGAGATCTTCAAATAATCTTCTCTTCCTACAATCTCCACTCTCCCAGGACTGACCTCTTTGTGAGGCTTCTGGAACTTCACACATCTGGCCTCAATTTCACCAATGCAAGCATGTCTGCATGCCTTCCCAATCTTATCCTTCCAGGTCCCCTTCTTCACTCCAGTAGGGCTGGTCTCCTCATTCTAGCAAATATCATTTTCTCTCTGTTGCTGGTTGGGCCCTCCCAACAGAGACATGTATCTGGCAGAGTTGGGACATTGAATGTGGGGGCTGGGGGGAGCGTGTGACATCTTTGGAATCTGACGGTCTCAGAGTGGATTTTTGGAAATCTAGTGTTGGGTGATTTCAATGGGCTGAGACAGAATTGAAAGAAAATGTCTTGGTTGGGGTTATTTGCATATTTCTTCTCTGCTGGGGCAGAGCAAATTGAGCTTTGATTATCTGATAGATTAGCTGTACAGTTACTGCTCTTTATACGTTTAACACCTTTTGTTACTTCACAGTTTTCTTCTAAGCCACTGGACCCATCTGTAAAAAAAACCATGCGTTCCCCCTTACATGAAACTCATTGGCTAAAATCCAAGCTTTCCAACAGGATACAAAATTCAGATCTGCTGTTTCTCAAAATTATGTACACCCTTGTTAGCATGACACTTAAATTTGATCATGCAGTCTTTCTGATTAAAGCCTTCCACTGTTTATTTACTGTCTGCAATATTAAATCCAAACCTTCTAGCATAAACATATCTGACATGTAAACTCACCAAAACTATTCTCTGGCTAAAATGGAAGGGCCTTAATATAAGATTCTTATTTTGTCAGTCCTCAAGGTAGAGATGACATGTTTTAAAAGCACAGTATACAAATTAGCATGGTATAAGAATTATAAGGATCATCATCATCATCATCATCATCACTGCAGCAATATATATACAGCACATTGCATAATGTAACTCATTTCCTCTCCATAAAAGTCCTCTGAGGTATGCATTATTACTGTAAAATTCCAAACCTCTAATATAAAATTCTAATTGAAATACAAAATGTAACTAAGTAATTCATCTGCAGACTCATCTATCAAGAATGAAAATCTCAGCATGTCTCTCACTTAAAACTCTTTATTGGTGAAAATTTAAATTTCTTAGCAAGATGATTTAAAAACTAGATTATGCACTCTCTTAATATAAAGTCTTCACTCCTTAACATATTTACAAATTCGACCATATGAATGATTAAATCCTTCAATGTTCCTGCCTTCAGCTCAAAATCTAATATCCTTGGCATGTTAGAAAAATCTTAATACTTCTTAACATCAAAGTTTAAACTGTTAGCAAGATGAATAAAGGTCATCTCATAATTTCTCTATTTAACACATACAAAAATTCATTTTTATTGCCTGTAAAGTTTCAACCACTTAGCATAAAATAAAAATTTTCACTATGTAATTTACTTGCTCACTGATCAATACGAACCCCCAAATCTCATCAGGTCACTCCTAAAACCCTTTACTGGCTTAATTCTAAACCTCCTCACATGATATAAAATTCTGATCATGTCATTCCTCAAAATAAAAAGGTCACACTCCCTTGCAAGATACACGAATTTGCTCTTGTAACTTCTGCTTAAAGCTTTATTCTATCTCTTAATCACCTATGAGATAAGGTCTAATTATTTTTAGCATAGAACAATACATTTTACTATAAAATTTCTCTGACTACCCAAGACAAAATTTCTGCCATGTTACTGCCTTAAAAATCTCTTAATGGGCCACGTGCGGTGGCTCACAGCTGTAATCCCAGCACTTTGGGAGGCCAAGGCAGGTGGATCACTTGAAGTCAGGGGTTCAAGGCCAGCCTGGCCAACATGGTAAAATCCCATCTCTACTAAAAATACAAAAATTAGCTGGGAATAGTAGCTCATGCCTGTAATCCTAGCTACTTGGAGGCTGAGGTGGGAGAATCGCTTGAACCTGGGAGGTTGCAGTCAGCCGAGATTGTGCCACTGCACTCCGGCCTGGGCAACAGAGGGAGACTCCCTCTCAAAAAAAAAAAAAAAAAAAAAAAAATTCTCTTAATGGCTGAAGTCCAAATTCCTTAGCATGCCATAAAAATGTAATCCTGTCATCCCTCAAAATAGTGTCCAAACTTCTTAGCATGCTATGTAAATTTAATCATATAACTTCTTTTTATAAAAACATGCTCTGTCTATAAATGACCTGTCTCCTCAACATGGAGTCCAGCCTGGGTGCCCTCGTGCCTCGGGGATGCCTCTGCTTAGGAGTGTTCCCATGCTTATTCATTATCTGGTTCATCAAATCCAGACACCTTAACTTAAAATATGTTTACAATCCAATTCCTCTGGAGACAAAACTCTCATCAATTTACTCCTTAAAACTCTTTACTGGCTGACATCCAAACGCCTCTGCATAAGATTTCAACAATGAGCTCAATGAGCTCATCCCCCACCCCTTCCAAATACAACACTTGAATGCTTTCAACTCTCATGTAAAATCACATCTCCTTAGCATATGAGCAAAATCTGATCCTATCATCTTTATCACAGAGATCGTGTCTCTTAGTTGCGCCAAAATGCACTTGTTTGAGCATGTAACTTCTCAACTTAAAACTTCTCGAAGTTTCTTCATTGCCTGTAACATAAAGTCCCAACTACTTAACGCAAAATGCAACATTTTACCATGTAATTTCTCTCAGGATGGTCTGTTAAAAAACCCCAAATCTCATCCTGTTACTGCTTTCAGCCCTTTATTGGATTAAATCCAAAATTATTAACATGATATAAAAATTTGATCATGTCATCCCTTAAAATAAAATTCACACTTCCTAGGATAATATATAAAATTTGATCTTATAATTCCTCTTAATTGTAAATGGAAGTCAAAATTCTTAGCATAAAATGTGAATTTTATTTTGTAATTCACTGCATACTATTTATCAAACATAAAAAACTCACCAGGCCACTCTGTTAGAAAGATTTATTGGCTAAATCAAATTCCTAGGCATGTGCAAAAATCTAATCATGTTGGAGCCTCAAAATAAATTCCAAATTTCTTTTCATATTCACAATATTGATCATTTAACTTCTCTGATTAAAATCTTTCAATTTTGGTGTCAACATTAATCACACCTCCTAGGCAAGCTCTGTGGGTTGAAATTGGCACTCTCCCAAGACTGAAAGTCAAAATGTTTGCACATGATTGTTAAATTGGTGGCCGTTACTTTTCTTTTACAATTTCCAGTGTTTCCTTGTTACTTGTAATGTGAATCCCAAAGCAGTTACCCGTAAAATAGATTTTATCATGTTTTTCTGCATACTTATCTCCCACAAGCAAGAGTCTCATCATCACATTTCTTAAAACCCTTTGGCAAAAATCCAGACTCCTTAGCATGATATAAAACTTTGATCCTGTCATCCCTTAAAACAAAGTCCAGATTTCTTCCCAGGAAACTCAAATTATGAAACTCTTGCTTAAAATCTTAACGTGTTTTCATCACGACAAAAAGCCTCACTATCTTACAAGGCACCCACTTTTAATCATGGCACTCCTAGCTTCAAACCTGTCAGGTTTCATGTCCTCAACATAAAATCTAAATGCCTGAGCATGAAATGAAAATTGGACCAAGTATTTCTTATGTTGAAAATCTTTAGATTGCTCTTCTTTACTTAAACTATAAAGCTGAAGTTCTTTTCGCATGAAACCAGACCTTTTCACCATCTACACTTTCCGGCTCCCATTTCCTGTTCCTCATGCTCTGACAAGACTGAGTTTCCCATTCTCCAACCTCCAAACGCATTTCGATTTTATTGTCCCCAAATGTTTCATTTCTTTGTTTTTTTCTTAACCAAGTCCCTCTGCCCATAATTAATTAATTCATACAGCAGCATGTCCTGATTCTTTTTCTGGGCTAGGCATGGTGCTTGATACCCGATGGAGGGAAATGGAGGCAGACCCACCTTGCAGGTCATCACTAGGAAGGAGATGTGACTCATGTCCTGGAGACGAATACTCCCCTGGAGGTGAGTGAGGGGCCTTGGAAGCAGGGCGAGGGGATTCCCTCCACACCTGCTGAGCATCTGCCTCTCTGGGAGGGCTTTGGGCATTGTCAAGGCCTGTCGGGCCTCCAAATTCTGGCTTTAGATGGGCACTCTGGGATTGCCATCTGGTTTCAACTGCCTACCAGCCGGCCTGCCAAAGTCTGGGCCCTACCTCTTCTCTGGGCTTTGCAGAAATCATATTCTCAGTCCTTCAAATGTGGCTCAATACGTGTTGTTCTCAAATCTCATGACAATTTCTTTAAGAAATATCTATTGATTTGAAAATTCCCACCTTATTTAAAAAAAAAAAAAGAAGCCCAGCATATAATGCACCTGGTTTGGGGTCAGAATTGCCTTTGAGGTCTTCGAGTGGGACCCTCTCCCCCCCCAACACTCAGAGACAGACGCCCCAGCCTCACCACCTTCAGTGCCCAGAGCCTCGGTCGGGTCAGCTCCTTGCTTGCCTCTGAGCCAGTGGCCCATTGGGTCAGGGCTGCCAACGTGTGTCTATGAAGGGTTGGGTGTGGGGGGGCCATGGGGGGGACAAATCCCTCAGCAAATACCTCTCTCTGTCAGCTCGCCTGTACAGTAAAGGAAATCTGATTTTAAAAATAGAGCTTGGAAGAGGAGATGAGAGGATATTTAGGAGCAGAGTTGAGCCTGGGGCGGGGGGCCGGGGTGGAGGAATTAGGGGAGAGGTGAGGACAGGGGAGGAGGGTGGGAGGCTGGGGGGCTGAGGAGGAAGGTGAAGCTGGTGAGGAGCAGGGAGGCTGTGAGGATGGAAAGGGGAGTAAGGGAGATGTGGGTTCTCTGGAATGCTGGCCACGCCCCCTCTCCTAGCCTCCAGAAATTAGCCCAGTCACACCTGGGGCCCCTGGTTCTCTGGGTGGCCAGGATGGGTGTCAGGTGAAGATCCTTGTCCATCTTGGCCTCCGTGTAGGTGGTGCTCAGAGCTCCTTGGGTTTGAGGATCATAGCTACTGGGTCTTGGGGTGGAGTAGCCTCAAAATGAATACCCCTAGCAGCTCCCTCTGCTGCCTGGCCTGCTCGGGCTTCCTGTGGATGGAAGGCATAGCGTCATGGTGAGGGTGGGCGTGCAAGGATCCTGGGAGGGTTTGTTATTATTTATTGATTATTATTATTATTTATTTTCTTGAACTCATGTCAAGGTTAAAATGTGTCCATGGCAGCTTAAGGCTTGGAAGCCTTCCTGATTTCCCTGGTATGAACAAGCGTCAAGGATGGCTCATTCGGTGGGAGTGGGTGAGGAGGCTGGTGAGATTCCTGGGAGCTTCCTGAGGGCCTCATGAGGAGCTTGGGTTGGGTCCCGGGGGTCCCAGTGGACTGTGGAGTCTGCTGGGGCTGCTGGCCTGGCATAGCTTACATTGGAGTCCTTCCCCCTGGGACCCTTCAGTTTTGTGCAGCCCTAACTGTGGCTACAGATGACTTGAGCCTTACAGGGTGGGAGGCTGCTGGCATCTCGGCCCAGGGCAGCCCAGTCTCGGACATTCCCTCTCTTCCCCTATGGTCTGGACCAAGGTCCTTGAACGCCAGGCCCCATGGGCCTCAGACTTCATCATAATGATGGGGAAACTGAGTCTTTGGAAGGAGGAACAGGGAGTTACAGTAGAACTAGGCTGTCTCCAGGGTGTGTCTAAATCCCAAACCACCCAGCAGGCTAGGGGTCTTCTGTAGAGGGACCCCCAGCCCCTCACCTTGCTAAGCCACTGAGGTGACAGGCAGTGCCTGGGCCCAGCAGCACTCCTGCCGCGGTGTCCCTGCCCCCTCCACGCTTGACTGGCAGCTCCAGGGGGCAGCTGGATCACTCTGCCCAGAATAACCCTGGGAAGGGGCGTGTGCCGCCTGCGGGAGGGGCTGTGCGAGGGGTAACGGGTGAGCTTGTCCTTGTCTTGCCCAAATCAGCAGGGCCAATCAGCTGCTCCTGAGGCTGATCTTGCCTTTCAAGGCAAGTGGGCAGGGACAGGCCTGCACAAGCCTCCTAGCCTAGATGGGCACTGACTGTCAACGTGACCTTCCTCTCCCAGGTCCTCAGTTTCCCCATGTCTACAGGGAGGGTTTGAGCAGTGGTCTTCTCGATGTGCTCCTGTAGCTCTGGGGTTCCTGAGAGGTGCCTGTGGGGGGCCCTGGGAAACAGTAATGAGAGGAGGTGGCTGGCCCAACAGGTGGAGCTCAGGGACACCCATCGCTGCCTTAGTTCCACCAGCTGCTCCTATAAATTGGGGTCATCATATTGTTTCATTTAAACAGAGGTTGCCAAATCTGAGCAATGGTTGAAAGCACAGACCATGTGGTCTCTTCTAATGGCTTGTCTTGATTTTCTAACCTGGGCTGGGAGGGGTGTAAGAGTGGAACCTGCTTGTCTCTCTATTCTGAGCGAGAGTAGAGAGCAGGTTCTCTCTACTCTCGCTGCATGGAGGAGCCCAGGTGGCTGCAGGCCTAAGAGTGTGGCTGTTCTTAGAGCAGGAAGATGAAGACTTCAAGGCAAACAGGGAGGGCCCCACCTCGGGGCCTGGTGGAACTAGAATGAGGGCAGGAGGCAGATGAGAGGCTGGCTAACCTGGCAGAACCTCAGTTTCTCAACTTGCAGAAAGGTAGGAGCACCTCCTTCCCAGGGAAGACGGGTGTGTGAAGCTCTTTGTTAACTGTAAATGCTATGGACAAGTCAGGGATAGCTACTGTCATTAGAATTCTTACAATTATTACTTCCAGAACACCCACTGTAATCGGAACGGTGAAGGTTTGGACAGCATTTCATGCATGGTGTCAAGTTTAATTTTCCCATTAACCCCACAAGGGGACGATGCCCTGCTTGGAGAGTGAGTAAACTAGAGTCCAGCGGGGTGAAGCGGCTGCTCTGGAGCCATGATTATCAGCGACAATGGTGCATGGACCCGGGGCACAAGACCTTCCCCGGGAGGGGCAGGCTGATGACTGGAGTTGGTGAGGGGTACGTGCGGAAGACGGAATGTGACCCAGAAAGGGATGGTTAGATACATTCTAATGAGTCTCTGAGTACCTGCTCTGTGTCAGGCATGATTCTAGCCACTCACCCCTAAAACTGACTTTGCTGCTAACGACTTGGGGGATGTGCCGCTGTCTTACAGAGTTAAGCTGGGATTTGGAGGTTGAGGTGCTGGCACAAGGCCCCGGAGAGACAGAGGCAGGGTTTAAAGCCAGGTTTCTCCTTTCTCCCCTGGTAGACGGTGAGGGCAGGAGCAGATGCCCAGAGTGGGTTTGGCAGTTGCCATTTGGGGACCTGTCGGGACCTTCAGGGCCAGATATGCCATCTTCATTCCATGGTGTGGATACTGCCAGCCTCGTGGCCTGGGGGGCATCCAGACCACAAGAGTGGGGGTCTCACTGTCTGCCTCCATCTCCCACAAAGGTGCTTGCTGTCATTCCCAACTCATTCTAGCTTATTTGGTGTTGGAGGAGGGACAGGACAGCTGGCCCAGGACCTGCTAATTATAGCTGCTCAAGTATTTGAATAGAGGCCTTGAGTACTCACCACCATGTTATGTTTTTTGCTTACAGACAAATGAACCCTTTAACCCTTGTCCTGAGTGCCAGCCCATCCCATTCACTGCCCCACCTCCCCTGCCTGCCCACCCGATCCCTGGGGGAGGTCGACATGGGACCTCTGCCCCACATCTTACCTTGATGTGGGCTGCAAGTGTTCAAGTGGATCTCCTCCCGTCCTGTGCCACTTGATCCTTGCTGCTCACTAAAAAGTTATTGAATACATTTGTTTCTTTAATTATGAAAGTCCAGTCTTTTTGATATGCATACATTTTCTACAATAGCAACCACAGTGCACACACACAGTCTTCCCGCCTGCTCTGCTTGTGTTCCTTTCTGTTGTGAGCTTCTTTTTTCCATGTGGCTACGTTGGGGGCCTCCGTGATGCTTCCTGAGTGCTTACTATGTGCCAAGCGCTGCTTTCAGCATTTTACAGGTTTTCACTCTTTCAATCCTTCTAAGAAGCTGTGAGGGCCTTCCTTTTATAATCCCCATTTTTCAGAAGAGGAATCCGAGGCCCTGGGACATACATCCACCCACCCGGGCCCATGCTAACTTTAATAACCTGGACTGGGCAAGGACTAAGTCCAGTCAGAGCGTCAGCCTCACTGGCATCCTCGCTGGCCATGGCCCTGCAGCCTTGCTCTTCAGCTCCTGGAAGCCTCCTGCCCTTGGTGGATGCCCATTTTGCTCTCTAGCAAATGGATAGAAAAGTTTATGTGAGTCTGGCTGGGTGGGGTGGCTCACACCTGTAATACAGCACCTTGGGTGGCCGAGGCAGGCAAATCATTTGAGGTCAGGAGTTTGAGACCAGACTGGCTGACATGGTGAAACCTTGTTTCTACTAAAAATACAAAAATTAGCTGGGTGTGGTGGCATGCGCCTGTAATCCCAGCTACTTGGGAGGCTGAGGTAGGAGAATTACTTGAATCTGAGAGATGGAGGCTGCAGTGAGCCGAGCTCATGCCACTGGGCTCCAGTCTGGGCAACAGAGTGAAACTCTGTCTCAAAAACAAAAACCAAAAAAAAAAAAAAAAGAAAAAAAAAAGAAAAAAATGTGTATTTGAGTCTGGACCCTGGCCTCTGTTGGATTCTGAGTAAATCTTAATTTAGCTTCCGGAGCTGCAACTCCTTCCTCCTGACCTCGCCACCTGCATGCGCCATTCTAAGTGGCTGCGCCCCAGGCTGGTCATCCTTTCCACCTTGGGTCCCCATACACTGTGACCCCATGGGGTTTTTGTCCTGCTCCCTCATATTAATCTGCACTGGTGATTCCTTTGTCCCGTCCTTCCCTCGGAATACAGTAGGGCTGCTGGCAGCAGGTGAGGCCTGGGACAATGGCTCAGAGAGGCAAGATGCCATTTGGACGTGCCAACGAGTGACCAGTTTCTCTTCTCGCCCTCCCAGGTGGTGTGAAGGGGAGATGGCTGCTTTCTCCTGGGAAGGGAGCAGATGCCTGGCCCACGACCAAATCAAAAGGTCTGAAAAACTATATTGCTTGTCCGAATGTGTAAATTTCAACAATTTGCAAATTTGTAGATTCTTTAGAATTGAACTAACTCAAGCCCTTCATTCTGCAGCTGAGGCTCACTGCCCCCAGTGGGCAGTGGGTCCGGGGGTTTCTGAGGCCAGGGCATGGCCCAGTCCTGCTGCCCCCAGGATGGCACCTGGCTTGGAGGGGTGAGGGGTCCTGTTAGTCTGACTTTGAAGAAGACCAGCCTTCCAGACTCGCTTGGTGCCCTGCCAGGTATGTGCACTCTTCTCTCTTCCACCCGATAGTCCCTATTGGGAGACGGGGTCTGAGAGGAGTCAGGGTCATATAACCTTAACACAGTATATTATCCAAAAACCCAGTAACCCTGTAACTCTTGTTTGTCTGCTATGTGAAACCAAGGGTGGTGTTAAAGTTTATCACCATGATATACAGATGTGCATGGGGGCATCTGGGACGGGGCTCAGGGGGTCTACCTGGAGGTCAGAGAGGCCAGGGTCTGCTTAGGGGAGATGGATGACTGTGGGGGTCAGATAGGGCAAGCTCTGCTTAGGGGAGATGGATGACTGTGGACGTGTGGCTATAAATCATCTTCCCCGTCTTACATAGGATGGGGATGCAACTTTCAAGAGTTGCCTTGATCGATACCTTAAAGGAAATAAAACAGAAAACGCTTGGCACATAGTAGATGCTCAACACATGTAGAAAAGGCACCTATTTTAGGTGGATCTGCCCCCAGATGGCCCTTTTGCAAGCCCTTCTCATTTTTTGGAATCCAAAGGGATGATGTGGGGAGCCGGGTTGGGGTGGAGGGGAAGGGCGACGTGAGGTTGCAGAGGGCATTTTCTTGAGGCAATGGCATATCTTTCATTGGCATTGGCTGGGTTTATGTGGACTTTGAGAGGAGTGGAATGTCTCCAATTGGGGCTACCCCAGCCTGTAGGTAACCTGGATACGCCAATTGGATGCAGGTAACCTCAGTCTGGGCACTGCATTTTTTTTTACCATAAAAATATTTCATATTTGCTGGGTGTGGTGGCTCACGCTTATAATCCCAGGACTTTGGGAGGCCGAGGCGAGTGGATCACCTGAGGCCAGGAGTTTGAGACTAGCCTGGCCAACATGGTGAGACCCTGTCTCTACAAAAATACAAAAAATTAGCTGGGCGTGGTGGCACATGCCTGTAGTTCCAGCTACTCAGGAGACTGAGGCATGAGAATAGCTTGAACCCGGGAGGCAGAGGTTGCAGTAAGCCGAGATCACACCATTGCATTCCAGCCTGGGTGACAGAGCAAGACTCCGTCTCAAAAAAAAAAAAATTATATTTGCAAAACTATGGCAATCACCTCAAGGTTTTCACAGGAACCAAACCCAGTCTAAAATAAAATGCTAGGTAATAAATAGTGGAGCCTTACATGCAGGAAAGGTGATTAAGAGCGAGGCATGCAGGCCGAGGGCTGCTTAACCTGTCTCAGATTTCTTCTGCACAAAGTAATGGTTGAAAATAGGTCTCTGCCTGGCAGAGGGGAAAGAAGTTCTCAAAGGCCTCTGTCTGCATTAGCTCAGCGAGAGGGGAGACATTTAACCGATTAACCAATTACTGATCTGTGCGGATGGAGACTGAGCAGGATGAGGGTGTCAACTGACTGGGTGTAAAGTGGGCTTAGTTTTGTCTTCTTGATGTCTGGGAGCCTCAGTGCCTTTCTATGTAGATGGGAGTATGCTTGTCACATCCTTGTCGCACGTGTAAACCTGTGCCTGTTTGAGGATTCTGAGAGCCTATGATGGCTGCAAGGGGCCTGAAGCTTAGTGTGTAAGCAGGAGCTGGGGACAGAGGGGCTTCTGATGGGAGTCGGGGTGCCTCCCCTGGATGTGGGGGTGGGCTAGGGTGGGCAAGGTTCCTTCCCGTTCTCCTGCAGCTGCCAGTTAGAAATGCCAGTGCCCTTTAGCCACAGTCCCTCTAGGTTAGAGTCGGGAGGAAACATGCGTGTGTTTTGCACAGGAATCAAGCTGTCAAGGGGCACGGTGAGGCCCCAGCTTCTTACCAGCAAGCCTGCTCAGCTATGAATGTGAGTCGCCAGGCCGCAGCTCTCTAGAGGTCCGTGTCCCCACTGCCTGGCCCTATCTCGTGTCACATTCCCCCGAGGTCTCATTCCACTGGGCTAATCTCCAAGAACACCGGCGAGGGCATTGGCTTTTGGGTCCTCTTAAAGACCAAAAAGTAAAGCGCTCCCCCGTGGGTGCTGGGCAGCTTGGCAGGGATTTGGGACTGTGGGTGGTGAAATCACAGCCTTGGGCACACACCTGCTGGCCCCATGTCAGTGACAGGCTGCTTGGAGGCTTGGGACTCCAGTGAGAGCATATAGATGTTTCTTAAAAAAGACATTTGTGATAAAATAAATCCCCTGTGTCTGCAGAACTTGCTCTGGGCATATGTACCCACTCCCAATCCGTCAGCAAACATACTCTTTGCTTTGTATTTGTAAAAACAGAAACAAAAACAAAAACTACCCACAAGTGAACAAACAAATTAAATCCCCCTCACACAAAATGTTTATTCTAATTATGCAAGAAATAGATTGATAATTAATACATGCATTAGTAAAAATCAACGACTGCAGATGAAGCCATCTTTAATGCCTCCCTCCATCCCTCCCCACCACCCCCCAGCAAATTAACTGCTCTTCTCAGTTTCAGGCATCTGGTTCCAGATATTTTTTCCGTGCATTTGCATATGTCGATAAATATACCTCTAAAATCTATGACTTTATTTTTTACATAAACTATATCATAGTGTACATTTCCTCTCGCAGCAGCTCATGTTTCTTCAAGAGTCTGCTTAGAGATAATAAAGATCAACACTATTCCTTATAACAACACCTCAGTATCCTGTGAGCTGTACACACCAGAGTTTATTTAACCACCTTGCTGCTGGTATGAAAGCCTCAGGTCCTTTACCCTGGTGGGGGTGAATTGTGGCAGCAGGTGTAAGTAATTGCTGAGATATGGGTTTGGGGAGTGGGCTCACGAGTGTTTATGACATTATTATAAATGAATATATGAGTGCATAAATTAGCAAAATAAAAGGCGGCCTTTCTGGACCAATGATGAGACAGTGTTTATGAACAAAAGATCATGATTAATCCAGTTCTGCACAAAATACTGAGGTCCATTAGAAGACAATAGGTCTCGGCTGGTTCATTCCTTTTAAGAGCTGTTTAATATTCCATGGTATGTATGCACCATTGTTGATTACACTCTTTTCTGCTGTTGAAAATCTCAGCTGAAAGTGCTCTGGGGGAGGAGAATGTGCAGATAGAAGCTTTGGTCACAGTCCTAGCCTTCGGGGTGGGTCACAGATTCATAGGTGTTCATTAAATTATCTTTTAAAAAAGAATACATAAAATAAAAATGGTCCTTACGCAGATAAGTGAGGAAGCGTGTCACAAATTGAGGTTTTAATTAATAGATTCTGCTCAACTGATGCCCGATAAAAGAGATCTAAGCTGTTTGCCTTTTTTTTGTTACCAACGACACTGCAGTGAGCATTCTTGCAGCTAAATCTGTAAACACATCCTCGACTGTTCCTTTTCCCCAGCTTCTTAGAGATGGGGTGGTGGGTTAAATTGTTTGCAAAAGTTTATTTTCACTGAGTGATCTTTCTAACATGGCGTTTTGACCTTGTTACTGTCTTGCTTTAAAGCCTCCATCTGACTTCCTGGAGCTTCCGGGATGGGGTCCAAAAAATAAGGCCTTATCCTGGCATGGAAGACCCTTTAGGGTCTGGCTTGGAACTCGCCAGCCTCAGCCCCTCCCCACTGCCGTTTCCCTGCTAGGCGCGCCTCATCCCCACGGGGCTACCTGTTCCTCAGCGGGCTCCCTGCTTCTTACGCTTCGCCTGGCCATGCCTTTTCAGCCAGCTTCTCTCCGGCCTTAAAGAGCAGACTTGAAATATCCCTGCTGGGGAGCCCAAAGTTAGATGTGCCCCCCAAAATACTGTGTTCAAAAATCCTGGCCCTGGAATTGGGATGCCTCATTGACATTTTTTTCCCAGTTAAAGGGAAAGTTTTGCATTTTTCTAGAATTAATAAAACTAGCCAACTGTTAATCACTCCCCTTCCTTTGTCCCTTTCTAGAAGCCCTGGGCTCCCCCCAGTGTTGCCTGGATCTGACTTTGCCTCAGTGAAAACCACCTCGAATTCTTTCTTGCACCGATAGGCAGATGGGCAGTGTCAGAGGATCGTGTCATCTGCCCTGTGGCACTGGGTAAGTCTGCAGTGTTGTAAAGCTGCAAACACCCGTCTGGGTGGGGCTCAGACTGGCACCCCCAACTGCCCC
Organism: Trachypithecus francoisi; assembly: GCF_009764315.1. NCBI lineage: Eukaryota > Metazoa > Chordata > Mammalia > Primates > Cercopithecidae > Trachypithecus > Trachypithecus francoisi. Next base: position 5,847,182 of record NW_022681468.1, on the reverse strand, counting down.
AGCCTGCGCTATACCAAGTTCCCCTGATGCCTGCCTTGTGCAGGGCCCCAGAACCCAGGGTCATGGGGTCCATGGTGCAGGAGTAGCATCTCAGTGTTGTGAGTTCTGGGGATGAGGTTTGGGATATGGTTACAGCTTGGAAATGGCTGATTGCCATTATGGCTCCTTCTTGCCAGAGGTAAACGGGTCTGGTCCCAGAATAGGAGGAGGACACATGATGACTGGAGTAACGATGAGGGGCTCTGGGGAAGGACAGGGCTCAGGGTGAGTGCTTGGACCTTTGGGACAGAGTCATATTCTAGAAAGAGCACAGGCTTTGGGGGAGAGGGGCTATGAGGCCAAGGCAGCATCCCCCAGGGGAGCTCGTCAGGAGTAATAGGAGCCACTGGCAGTGTTCTGGGCTTTTGGTCCCTTTTTTTCTCTCCCAGGGGAGGGGAGAAGGAGGCATTGCAGGAAGCCAGCCACCCTGAGCACAGACCCAGCTACAGAATAGACTTGAGTTGCGTGTCCTTGGCAAATCCCCAAGTGTTTCTGTGCCTTGGTTTCCTGATATTAAAAAAAAAAAAGACTCATAATCTCTCTCACACAGGGCTATTGAGATCTCAATGAGGAAATAACGCAAATAAATCATCCAGCACAGTAGCCAACACGCAGTACCCGGCAAAACTCGGTAGCTCTCCCCATCTTACCCTGCCACGAAATGCTTAACCCCCTCCCTGAGACAGGCAGCCGCTCCCTTTCAGGGCAGGGAGACCCAACAGAGGAAAACAAAAACGCCAGAGAGAGCATGACGGGGAAATAAAAGCTGACACTTGCCCCCGTCCCAGACACCTTCCCAGGGAAAGGTGTGCTTTCTGCAACACCTGGGGGCCAGGGAAGGGGCTGCCCTACCACTTTTAATCGGGCTTTCCCGAAAAGTTTGCTGAGAGTTTATCTTTATGTAAATAACATATAAAAAGTCAGACTTCTCCTCAGGCAGATTTTTCGAGGCTCATATTTTATAGACTTTGGCAAGGGTCGCTCGGAAGGAACAGTGGTTACAGTCTCCAGAGGTTCTTAATTCCTGGAAAAACTTCTGGCCAAACCTGACTTCTCCTAAATTTCACAGAAAATTCTCCCTGGGCTGGGCTCAGGCTAAATGAGCTTTTTGTGTGTTGGTACAGCCTTACCTAGTGGAAGTATGACTTGCACGTTGCCTTTTACACAAAAGGGAACCTCCTCGGCCACTGTGAACAAAGGCTCCACTCTCCGAAATTTTTGATTTGTTTACTCAGGAGCGTGAGCCTGGTCGGCCACATGTCTGACACTGGGGCTATTTCTCTGCGGTCGTATGTAGAGCTGTCCAGGTCTCTGCAATTTAACCCTGTGCTTCATGCCAGAAACCCATTTCCTAACTTCCTCAAGCACAGTGCAAGGGAGCTAGAGCAAAAAGGAGTATAGGGGAAGTGTCCCCTCTGTGTCCGGCAGGGACTAAAGAGCTTGCTACCCTGTAACTTCTGCCTCTAAATAGGGATTTGGGTTGGTAACTTTTTACATCTACACCAAAGCCCTCCAGAACCCTTTCTGCACCACCAGCTATCCTGAGCCAGAAATCCCTGTTCACAGAATTTCCCATGTGGGTGCCTCTTGTTCTGCACCCTGCATTGTGCCCCCTTCCCCATTTATGTCACACATGTAAACGTCACTCTCCCAAACATTTTCACACCTGCAGCTTCAAATCAACCCTTTAATAGGTTAAAACAACAGCACCAACAAAAACCAACAGAAACAGAGGCTCCGAGAAACAGTTTTTCCCGAAGGGTTTGCAGTGCCTAACTGAGCTGCCAGGGCAGTCTGTCTGTCTGCTAGCCAGGAAGGCAAACCAGCCTGCGTGCTCCACCTGCAACACGATGCTGCCCCCCCACGGCGGGTCGGAGCAGCTGTGGCAACCCCAGGGCTGACAGATTGGGTTGTCAGGAGCAGGACAATGAGGCGGCAGTGAGGACGGGCTCCATTATTGAATGACTCTGTCCTCCTTGAAATTTTTCTGCCCCATGGAAGTGCATCTCTGCCCCTGAGGACCTTGGGCATTTCACAGACAAGGAGCCCTGGCTGGCCTTGCAGTCGTCCCCCATATGCACACACGCACACACACACACATGTGCACACACACTCACATGCTGAGTGCCTGCACTGGGAACAAAGGCAAGAAAACTCCTTTAGAAACTGCAAAACAGAGGCTTGTCTAGCAGAGGTCCCCTAATAAAGGCTGTGTCTACCCACAGTTCCTGGGAACTGAACCCCTGTGAATGGGCCAGGAGAGACAGCTCCTGACTCCAGTGTGGGCTGCATTCATCAGCAGGCAGGCCCCCTAGCTCGGTCACTGTGTGAGGAGCTTTCATGAGTCCCCAGAACATCTAAGTCACAGGCTGGCAGCTGGCTGCATCTGTGGTTGCTGCTCAGCCTCCAGATAAGGGCCCCTCAACCTGCCAGACCCCCTTGCTCCTTCCACTCACTCTGCCAGCCTGTTGCCCCAGAGAGGACACAGGCCAGCCTCTGTGGGCCCAGGAGCCAGAGCAGGTGCTTGGCCACTCTAGGTGTTCTGGCCCTCAAGAGGGGAGTTGGCTGTAGGATAGTCCCCACTTCTCCCCACCAGCCCCAGGCACTCACCCCCATTCTCTGCTCCTCTCCCTCATTGCCTTATTGGGACAGAGGCACCCCGCCAACCATCTCTGTGCCTTTGCCATTTAGCCCAGGGCAAGCTACTTGGGAGAGGCCAAATGGTCTCACACTGACCCCTGCCTGGTCCCCTCTGGCTGCCTCGCTCACTTGCCCGCTCGCCTGCTCAGGAGTTGATGCTGTAGGAGCTTCTCAAAGGCCTAAACATGTGGGCCACCAGCCTGGGCAGGAAACCATGCTGCAGCCTCATCAGCCAAGCACCGGCCTGCCTCTCTCCCCTCGGATGCCTCCTGTAACAGGGAGCTCCCTCTCTCCCCAAGCAGCCTGCTCAGGGCTCGCACACAGAGCTGCTTTGCGGAGCCCTCCCCTGTCTTTTGCATCTGCCTCCTCGGCTGTGCGGCAGCCTCCTTGCCCCCTCTGCCCTCCGATCTCTGCAGGCTGCAGGCTCCCTCTCTTTTCAGTCATCTCCTTTCTGTGCTGAATGGCAAAACCCCCACCAATGGTGGGAACAGGTTTGGGGGCCTCTACACCTGTCCTAACACCTCTGTCTCTGCTCCTTTAGACCTGGGACAAAGCCCTTTGCCCTGCTGTTCTGCTAAAAGCCCAGGGGAGGGCGTGGTGCTCCCCTCCTGGGGCCAGCTGCTCCGTGTCTATCTGTTCAGTGGCTTCTAAGCCCTCTCGGGTTTTCTATGGCCCCTTTTCCAGTTGCCAGGGAGAACGCTCTTTATGCAGCCCCCTGCCTTTTCTGCAGGAGCTGCTGGCCTCCCAGCCAGCCCTGGTCAGCCCTGCAGTAGCAGCAGCAGCAGTAGGCAGCTGCGGCAGGGCTGGGGGCTCCTGAGCCAGACAGACCGGCTTGACTCCCTGCTCTCTCTAGCTGCGAGACAATTCCCTTTACTTTCCAGAGTCTCAGCTTTTCCCCTGTGAAATGGAGATGAGAGTTTCTCCGTCACCAGCTTGAAGTAAGGACTAAATGAGATAAGTGTAGGCTTGCACACATCAGACACTTCATAAATGCTTGTGGAGTAGACGGTGGGACCCAGGGAGGGAGAGAGGTATGTAACAAGTGTCGCAAGAGAGAAAACAGCCTGGGCTTTCAAGACCCCGCTCCCAATACAAACGGGAACCTCTCCTGGCGGAGTCCCCTCTGCTGGCTTAATCGCACAAATCAAGTCAGCTGGAGGCAGCCCCTGGCCTGCGGAACTCACAGTAGATACAGCAGGCAGCAGAAATGACATGCAGAGCCCACATCTGCATTTAATAGACCGAGAATTTGCATCGTATATAACAGCACGAGGGGTAAAGCATAAAGGCATAAAGGAACATTTTCCCCGGTGGCTTCCTTGAAGGGCCAGCTTAGACAGGGAGGGATCTGGGGAGGAGAAACCCAGTGGGGTCCAGGCATCCCATAGACTATGGGATAGACATCCATCCATGCACTCATTCTCCAAGCCACCGCAGTGTACCTACCTTCCCGGGGCCCAGTCCCAAGCGTGAGGCTGGGAATGAAGTGATGCCGGTGGCTTCCTGTCCTCGAAGCTCAGTCGGTCTGGTGGGGGAAACAAACAGGGAATAAGTCACTGGAAATCGAGGTGATCAAGAGGGGATGCAGGCATGGAGATTTATGAAGCCCCATCTTGGAGCCAAGTCCCGAACTGGGCTGTCTGCAAAGAACTCACCCGGGCAATAACCCTGCACACTGGTCTCATGAGCCCCATTAGATTGATGAGGAAACTGAGGCACAGAAAGGCAAAGTCCTGTACTCACCGTCTCTCAGCTGGTGTGAGGCTGGGCCAGGATGGAACCCCAGACTATCTGAGGCTCCCCACCACACCCTGCTGCTGAAGGCTGCTCAGCGAGGCTGTGCCGAGTGCTGGGGGGGTGTGGGTGGGCAGGGGACGGATTGATTAGTTATAAGCACCTCCCAGCGGTGCTTGAGATCCCAGCTCCTCTGTGGCCCAATCCGTTTGAAGGGCAGATTCAAAATTAGGTGGTAGCACCTATGGGCAGAGGCTTATGAAAATGGCATTATTAACCTGATGTGGAGAGGGCCCTGCCTGTCTGCAAGTAGATTGCAGATAGAGACGGAGGGGGCTGGGCTTGTTTGTGTGGACAGTGAGTTAGAGAGGACGGAGAACATCCAGGGGCCCTCCAGGGCTTCCGGACGGGGAGAACCAGATCTGGAGGGATTGGGGCTGGACAAGTGGGAGGGGGAAGAGGGGGCACGTCTTAAGGGCGCCCCAGCACCTCAGGGAAATACCCCAGGCTGGCCTTGCAGGAGGATCTCCAGCCTTGACTCTGACACAGACAGGGACTATGGCCCTCCCCGCACCTCGGTTTCCCATCTGTGAGATAAGAGATGGAAACCAAACATCATTTCGAGAAAAAACCCCATTCCCACCACCTTCCTGGCCCCCCTCTTCCCCTACCACCACAATCACGGTTGCCAGACACCTGTCTGCTTGTCAGAGCAATATTCAACAGGAGAGTTCCTTCGGTTCCTTCCTGGAGGGAGAAGGGAGAGGTATGGACGACAGGCAGAGGGGAGGGGAGAGGTGCCCCCGACTCAGAGAGGCCGCTGAACAGAGTTCTGCATCGGGTAGGAGTTGGGCCACCGAAGATTTGTGCCAACTCACGGTGCGGTGGAATCAGTCTGAATTCTTCAGACACCAGCCAAGAGTCTGTGGCGCCCCCACGTGCCACAAGGGGGCTGCCTGGGCCACATTTTTGAGCCCGAAAAGTGAGGAGGGGGACAGTGAAGAGGAACTGGCGGTTTTGCTCTGGCAGCGGCGCTTTTAACTGCGACAGATGCGTGCGGCGGGGGAGCCGGCCGGCAGTGCCGGGGCTGGGGGCTGCTGGGCGGGGGTGGCCGGGGCTGGGGGGCGGGGGCTGCAGGTTGCGCCCCTCCCTCACAGACGGCTGCGCTGCAATGCAGCAGGCTGCGGGAGCTGTCCCGGGAGCTGTCCTGTCCGGTGGCCGGCTTTCCAAAGTGGGGAATGAGAGATGAGGGAGGGAGCACTTCCAGGCGCTGCGTGGTGGCCAGGCGCCCAGGAAGCCGAGGGGCCCGAGACTCTGCAGCGGGGCCAGAAAGAGAGGAGTAGGGGAGGAGGCCAGGCGTGGTGGGTGGACCAGGGGGTAGAGGAAGGTGGGTGTGGACCTGGGGTCGGGCGCCAGTCAGCTTGCAGCCTATGAAGGACGGAAAGGAGGGCTACAGAGATACGGGGAAGAGTGGGGCTGAGGATAGCCAGAGCGGCTTGGCACACAGTTTTAGGGTAAAAGCATCAACTCTTATCTTTCCAAAAGAAATAAAAAAGCCTCCCCCCCCCCAAAAAAAAGAAGAAAGAAAAAAAAAAAGAGAAAAAGGCATTTGAAAGCTAGACAGCTGAATCCTTCCCAGCATGACTGAGCCCGCTGCTCCAGGGTCTTCCTTCAAAGCATGTCTAATGGGAGACAGCATTGTCCCAGTAACCAAGCTGGGACCGGAGTCCCAGGGAAGGGCTCATCAGGTGGCCGCTCTGCCTTAAAGAGTGGTACCTTCAGGCCCTTTTCCAGTCAGGGAAGGGCCTGGGGGTCAGGGAGAGAGCTGGAGGACTTGGGGAGGCAGGGGCTGGGAGGGAGAGTGGGGGAGAGGAGCGCTGGGAGGTGCAGGAAGGTCTCTGGGCAGCTGGTGGGTGTCTTGTTCTGCAGCACTCTGCACCCTGGTACATCGTCCTCGGTCCACCCAACGTGGAATGATTCTCTTCCCTCTGGATACAGCCCCTCTAGCTCCCTTTTCACTTTGAGGCGTTTGCCCCCTGCAAATCAGTTCCCTGCTATCCTGAAAGATTTCTCTCATACCCCAGGCCCCTCTGTTCTTTTAAATGGCACCCTCCACACCCAGCCCTTCATCTCCTGCACTGTATTTTCACTTGTTGATTTAAAAATCCGTTTATTATGGGACATTTCAAACAACATAAAATTAGAGAAAATAGTACGTATTTTTACAGTTCACTCAATTTTCATATTGCCATCACCCGGAAATGGATGCCATCAAACCCTCGCCCTCTTATTTTGTCTAACCCCTAAACTGTGCCTCTACCCCCACTCCCCAGCCCCTACCCCTGGACTATTTCAAAGCAAATTTCAGACACCATATTGTTTCCTCTGAGCATTTTTTAGTTTGTATCTCTAAATAAGCTTTTCTTTCTTAAAAATATACCACAATACCATTATTACAGTTAAAAATAACATTTCCTTAATATTATCCAACATCTACGCAGCATTCAGATATTCTTGATTGACTCATAAATTTCTTTTACAGTTGACTTGGTCAAGTCAGTGTTCAAACTATCTCCTGCCCTTTCAAGAGGATCTGGGGCTCTAGAAGGTAAGTATGGCTACAAGTTTAGGGGTTGAATATCTGCCTGGACCTTAAATGAGAAACTCAACCTCAGCAAACCTCAGTGTTCTCACTGAAAATGGAGCAAGTTCTGGATCTCTCCTTGGGTCATTGAGAGGGTTAGAGCATTAACCCCTGAAGCCCCCAGCCTCATGTCTAATATGTCAGAGACACTCAGCAAACAGTAGCTGCGAGAATGATTCTTTTTCCCAGAAATCTTTAAAGGGAAGATGGGCAGGGGTAGGCAAAACATAGCTGGCTATCATCCATAAAACAAAAGGCTCCTGGCAGTCCAGGCCCCCTGAGTGGTTAAAACAGCACATACACCACATCCCAAAAAGGGCAGCCTACAGTCTGGGGGCTGGGTTCGCTTGGCCCTCCTGGCTCGCCATTCAGCTGCCTGACCTCAGCTGTTGTGACCCGGGACCAACGGGGGACCCCGGCAGGTGCCTATCCACTAGATGGCACTCTCTACTGTGAGTCCAGGGGGGACCACCACCCCAAACCGCTTTGGCCACTGCCCAGCCCTGGGGGTACCGCTGGGGGATGCACACCACTAAAACATCTCAGATAATTTCTAAAAAGCACTTCTCGACGTGTCATGCAAAAGATGCAGTGGTTTTTTTCCTTGCATAAATCCCAACCAGATTGCAGGAGCAGAGGGAATGAACATTTAATGACTTTGCTGAGGCCAGACACTGGTATGTCTACACTCTCTTTAAATCCTCACCCCGGCGACATCTGATTTCCCTTTATTTTACAGATTAGAGGACTTTGAGAGGTTAGTGACTTGCCCAAGGTCGGCTAGGAAGCAAGACCCAGGATTCCAACTCAGGTCTGTGTGATTCCTCTGCAAAATGGAAAGGTGGAAGGATGGATGTCAGGTCTGAGGGAGGGATGGATGTCTGCATCAAGATGCATGCATAGACGGAGAGATGACTGGCTATCTGATGAATGCTGGTTATATGGATGAGTGAGTTGAAGCACAGGTGGTGGAAGGAGAGAGGAATGAGAGAGAATAGTCAATTTCTCACCAAGATCAAAGGCTTACTTGATCTTTGAAGAGAGGTTCCCTCTGAATGGAGCTCGCTGGTGAAGCTCCTGCCTTCTGCTCTGCTTCTGAGCACACTGACTGGCTCAGGAGGCTCTGGGACAACAGGTGGGATGCCAGCTTACAGGGACCAAGTCCCAGCTGTGGTGCTGGAGCTGCTCAGTGGCAACTCTGTCTCTGCTGCTTTCACGCAGCACTGAGGAATAGCAGGCATCCGCCTTTCCACTGGCTCTCCTGGATGACTAAGCCCTAAGCCCCAACCGCATACTCAGCCCTTCACTGGCACTTGGCATAATTTTATCTCCTCTAAATCATCACAGCCACCCTCCACAATAGCAATTTCCATTCTCAATTAAGCGAAAAGGAAACCGAAGTTTAGGAGTGGTGAGTGACTTACCCAAAATCACACAGGGAGGAAATGCAGACCCAGGATTTGAACTCGAGTCTTCTTTCCTTCCAAACTCATCCCCTCAACCTGTTTATCTCCTTTTCTCTCTGTGACCGTGTCTGAAGAAATCTGCCTTGGGGTTGTCTTATGTTGGACTCACTCTCTTGGTCTGTCAGTGAGCTGAACTTCTCATCCAATCAAATCCAAGCTTGTTTCCCAAGTAATATCTCTAGTGTATTCTATTTGTAATGATCACACAAGCAAGGGCCACACATATCACTGGCATCCTACAGTACAATTAATCAAGTCAAATTAGATTCCTGGCATCTCATATTCTGACTGAATGCTAATGGTAGCAGATGTAAAAATGACTCCATTGCAAGGCAAGGAGGGAGGGGACTGGATGGAGGGCTGAATGGTGAATCAGTAAGCCTCGCTGCAGACCTGGGTTAATGTTAGCAGATAGGTTTTGAGAACCTGCTTATGGGCTAGGCCCTGCTTCACACATCCTAGGTGCTAAGGTTTCACTCAGCTTTGCCATTGACTACCTTCATGAGTTTGGACAAGGTATTTAATTTCCGTGCCCCATTTTCTTCAGTTCTGCCAACAGTACCTTACTAATGAGTACTTGAGGATTAAATGAGGCAAACATATACATTCCTTAAAAGAGAGCATTCCAGGCTGGGCATGGTGGCTTGTGCCTGTAATCCCAGCACTTTGGGAGGCTGAGGTGGGAGGATCCATTGAGCCCAGAAGTTTGAGACCAGCCTGAGAAACATAGGGAGACCCCAATCTCTACAAAATATTTAAAAATTATCTGGGTGTAGTGGTGCACATCTGTGGTCCTAGTTACCTGGGAGGCTGACATGGGAAGATTTCCCTGGGAGGTCAAGGTTGCAGTGAGCCATGATTGTGCCACTGCACTTTAGCCTGGGTGACCGAGGGAAACCCTGTCTCCAAAAAAAAAAAAAAAAAAAAAGGAATGCTTTCCAGATGATGAGCATTCAATAAATATTTACTTACAATGAAAATTACAGTAGTTACAAGTATTGTTATTGAGGTGTCATTTGATGACAGGCAGGTAAGAATCTTTCTCCACATTTTACCAATAGCCGGACAGGTGCTCAGAGAGGCCTGTGTGCTTGTCTTTGGAGAATAAATCAGTGAAATAGAAACAAAAATACTAATTTAAAACTACAAGTGCTAGTGATAGAAGTAAGAGTTCTACGCAGCAAATGGGCACGATCCATCTAAGGAAAGATGAAGCTGTAAGAGAGGTGAGACGCCCGTGAAGGAATTGCCTTGTGATATGGGGGCTTACACAGGGGTTGCATGGGAGCTGGAGTTGCAAGAAGCTGAGTAGGTAAAAGGCAAGATAAATAATTACAGTCCTCTGAATCGAAGTTTCTGAGGTTAAAATTCATTAAACTTCATGGTTTCTAGCAGTAGTGAGCAAGGTTCCCCAGTTCTCATTTATGATTTCATTAAACTTCTTTCCCTACCTGTTTTTTGGGGGAGAAATAGTCACTTTAGAAACGTTTCTTGACTTGCTCTTTTGGAGGTGGCCAGTTGGAAAAATTCTGAGTCTCTTACCATGTGGGGCATGAGGACTGGGAAGCCTCCTTCCATTCCTGGGGCAGCACATCTGTAACTTGAGCCTAGGTGGCATGTGGCTGCACGTGGGGTGCCTCTGGCGGGGTGCACTCAGATGCTCTTAACAGCCAGGTGGGAGGAGATGGGCCTAGCATTGGTGCTGACTTGCTGGGCTGTGTTGAGTCTAAGCTGTGATCCCAGCATTGCCCGACTTCAGATTCTGTGAAGTCCTGTAAGAACTGTTGCCCCTGCAGCTTCTCCAAGATGGACAGTTTATTTATTCATCCAGGTCTAATGGTACATCCTGGGGATAACCTCTGCTTCTGGGGCTGCCTGTGTGGGAGGTCAGAAAAACCTTTGCACCCCCCCCACCACCCCGCAACGTGATTTATTCTCACACTCACATTGCCGGCTGGCGGTGGGTCATTGCTGCCAAAATGAGACATCGGGAAGAAGTGGGAAGGCTGACTCCGGAGTGACACTGCCTGGGTTCGCCTCCCGGCTCAGCATCTCCTTGCTGTGTGACCACTTATAAGTCATCTAACTTCTCTGAGTCTTAGTTTCCTTAGATATAAAATAGGACTAGTAATGGTTCGCTCAAATATCATCATCTCCGTGAGGCTTCCTCCCTCGTGTCCTACTGTCCTCTCCTGCTTTATTTTCTTCCCTAGTTCTTATCACCGTCTTTTATTCCATGCATTAGGCTTACCTTTTCTGATGATTTTCTGTTCCTATCTCCACCCACAGGGATGTTAATTCTCATGGGATGGGGATCTGTCCGTTTTGCTCACTACTGTATCCCCAGCACTTAGACCCAGCACCGGTACAAAGTGCATGCTCAAAAATTTTGGGGGAAAAATTTATGAGATACTATTGAATCGTATCCACTCCAGAGGAGTGTCAATGTATGCAAAGTAGGCAGCGTAGTGCTTGGTACAGAGTATGCATTCAATAAATATTGGCTAATTATGATTATTATGTCTAATTCACAGGCCTGTTGTGAGAATCAAACGAGATAATGTATGCTGAGGCATGCTGTGAACACTGCGTGCTGGGTACAGGAGGTACAATATTAATGATCCCTGATGCTTGGAGGGAACTTGCACTTAAAATGTTATGCTTTTCATTTTCACACCACTTGGGAGGGAGGAAAGGCTGGTGGGATGATCGCCACCTGAGGCTCAGGGAGGGACAGGTTTTCCCCAAGGCCCCACAGTATGAAGAAGGCAGGAGCAGGGCGCCACACTGGTGGTCTTCCCACGACTCTCTTATGAAAGTCCCCCAACGGACAGATTGATGTGTATATGACATTATACACATATACCATAACTCTATATAATATATAGAATTATTTTCAGGTCCCTGAGTTGCTCTGAGGCCAGTTGTGCCAGATGGTGCACACCCAGGACAGGCTGGGGGGAGAGGAAGGAAACTGGCTGTGTATCATTGCTAAGGCCCATAGTGAAGCCTCTTTTGGTTTCTTGGAATCAATTTTGAACATCAAGAATCTCACAGCATAGACTTCTCTAAGGGCAGTCCGATTTCACAAAATGAATTTTCATTTTCCAAAGCGCTTCCCTTAGTTGGATTTCTGTTTTTCAGGGTACTTGTTTAAGCTCAGATGCCGTGTGCAAAAAAGAACAGACCCCCAACAATTCCCTGCCCGAGTCCCAAACCCTTGAGCTAATTCATTTCTTTGATCAAACTGGGGACTGTTTAACCAGTCAGGTGGGCGTCATGGGACGGGGAAAGGGCGGGGTGTGCGCAGGTGTGCAAGGCAGGCTACTTGAGGGATGGGCGATAGTTCAGGTCACCCTCCGGTTGGACCCACGAGGGTGCTGCGTTCCTCATTCTACAAATCGTACAAGTCGGGGCACAAGACAGAGAAGCCAGGTCACGTCTCTGCAGTTACACAGCTCATGAGTGCCTGCTGGGGTGGAACCTGGTCTGTCTGTCTGTCTAACACCAGAGCTCGGGCGCTGCTGCAGAGGGAGCCAAGATTTGGGTGAGGGAGGGTCTCAGACGTGGGGTGGAGGGTTTTTTCGTTTTTGTTTTTTTTTAACCTGGTTGCCATTGGCATGAAAATAATAACATAACTTTGCTTGGGGACTAGTGCTGCGACTATCTTGCTGATGGGGAAACAGGCACAGAGACGTTAGCTTGTTTTCCTGATGTCACCCAGCTAGTCTGGCGTTGAGGCTGGATTTGGGAGGTGGGTACTGAGGTGTGAGCGTATGTGCTGTACCCATTGGGCCCACTGGCTCATGAAGTGAGCACAGGTGCAGATGGCTCAGTGATCTGGGTTTGAGGGCTTTTACCAACCCCGCAGCCGCGAGTGTGCTCTGAACTCAAGCTTGTATATTTCACACTCTCCCTTGACCCTTCTTTTTAGCCTTCATTGAAAACTCCTGCAAGCCACTGACCCATGGGAAATATTTAAGAATACATATATTACATATATGTATATAGATATATCTGGAAAGGGATTGTATCCAGGATGTTTGGGAGTGGTTGTTTAAGGTAGAGGGAGGCAGGGGCATGAGGGGGGAGGGATGGAGGTGGGGACCGCCAGTGGTAATTGTCATGGGTGGTTTTAACAATCAATACAATAAGAGAGAGGCATGCCAGCAGGAAGGATGGGAGTGGGTTGTAAACCAGGGATGGTGATTAATTCTCCACAACTGAGGGGCGTTAAAAAAAGAGATCAGAGCAGTTTGTGGCTATTAATTTTGTTGTTAAAAATAATCAAGGAATAAAGAAATAAGGTAATAAAGGCCTCGAACGGAACAATTTTGAGAATGTGTTCTAGGCAAAGGATTATGACTAATCCAGGTCTGGTAACCTGATATTAACAAACAAAAAAGGCCTCGTAGGCTATTTTCTTTTTTTTAACCAGCTTTATTTTCCATAGAATGGGCACACTGGGGTTTCTCTGCCAGAGAAGGTGAGTGCAGACAAAAGCCGGCTTCATGGGTGTTGATTGAACAGTTAAAAATGAATGAATGTGCAAATAAAACTAGAGACAGCCAAGCATGTACCAATGATGGCAATGTGTTCCTCACTCCCCAGCTTCATAAATATATCATTGACAAATAAATATTATATGTATTTGTATTGTATGTATTTAAGTTGTACAGTGTGACATTTTGATATACATATGTATTGTGAAATGATTACCATAATCAAGCAAATTAACATATCTGCCATCTCATATAGTTCCCTTTTACTGTGTGTGCAGTGAAAACACTTAAGGTCTACTCTTTTAGCAAATTTCAAGCATGCAGTACATTATTATTAACTGTAGTCACCGTACTCTGCATTGGGTCACCAGAACTTACTCCTAACTGAAAGTTTGCATTCTCTAAGATCTCCAGATTCCTCTCACGCCTGACCCCTAGTAACCACTTTTCTAGTCTCTGCTTCTGTGAGGTTATTCCAAAACAAAAGCCAGGTTCTAGGCTGTTGAGGTTGACAGCAGGCAGTCTATCAACAGGTATACAGAATAATCACTGGTCTTGGGCTAAATGGTGACTTCAGGTGTGGTGGCTGCATAGTTAAAAGTGAATTCATTGAGTACAAAAGTGATGAAATGAAAGAATGTCAAGAATGGACCACAAAGACAATGTTTTATGACCCAAAGATTAAGATTCATCCACTTACGTACAATTATGGACTATTTAAAATAAAACAAGAGTTTTACCTCAGTGGATAAGAAGTATTTGGATGTACTAATCAATATTTTTGTTTTGGATCAGTGATGGGTTCATCTGTGTTTACTGTGTTTAAAAAAATAAATGAAAAAGTTGAAAAGGGTGAGTAGGAGTCAAATATGATTGTTACTCCAAGTCTGCGTCATCTACATCTGTTAGGAAGAATATCTGAGTTGGCTCCTTCTTGGGTAAGATGCGTAGGGACCTATGTTTGTGATAGTCATGATTCTTGTTTTTGATTAGAGTGGCGAATTAATATATACTCATTGTAATAATACAAAATTAATAAATGAATAATTTAATACAAGGAGAGCTGTGCTTGGGCCAGTGGTGAAACTGTCATGAACTAAAGATTATGATTAATACTGTGCTTCTCACCTGATGGCCATTCAAAAAATCTAGTTTTTTTCATCCTTTTTAATATCTGCCTTGTGTTCCACAGAATGGAGGCTCCAGAGTGATATTAATGACACTTTGTCGATGAAGATCTTGATTGTGACCTCTGTGGGAAATGAGCCATGAACCAACCAATGTGAGTAATGTTTAGTGTTGTTGTTTTGAAGTTGGGTGGTTGTTGATGGTTTATTACATTATTAAACGTGAATCAACACATAAATAAAGTCAAAGATGACGGGCATGATGAGAATGTCATGAACCAAGGGTGATTAATTTCATTTAGCATAACTGTCACCAAATTAAAACACAGTATTACTGGGCTGTTCTCTGTAGCAAATGAGCAAAGAAAAAAATGCACACACACACACACACACATCCTACATATATATCACATATATCATGTGTTATGTTTATACATGTATCCTATATATATCACATATGTAATATGTATTATGTTTATTTTTTGTGTTTTCAGGCTGGGGGTGGGTTTATATATGTTTATGGGATAATTAAACATCAATGGATGCATGTATAAACAAGATCAAAGAGAGTCAAGCATGACTAATGAAGACAATATATCCTGATCTAAGATTTATGATTGCACAGTTCTGCAAATTGGAGAGACATCAAAACACAAATATTTATGCTGTTTCATTCATTTCAGTAGCATTCCACTATTAATTTATGCACTACACTTTTGCATCAACACTTCCCTATTGAAGAAGTTTGGGATGTTAAGTCGGTGGCAGAGGGTCACATAGAGAGGTAAGGTATTGGCCGTTTTCTGTTTGTTGAATAGGATTCATCATTGTTCTTTCATGATTTTGGTTTAAAGTGATAAATAAAATTTAAAAGGGCCAAGCATAGATAATGAGGATAATATTTCATGTAAAGTGAGGCTTATTAATTAAATTCTACACAAGTAAAGGCCATTAAAAATGATCCAGGGTGTTTAATTTTCTAATAGTTGCTGTTTGTTGCACAGAATGGACAAATCATAGTTTATGTAGTCATGCAACATTTATGAGAATTTTGACTCTTACTTGGGTAGATAAGGTACTTAAAGAAAATGTAATTAATAGTTGATGTTCTTAAATCTTGGCTGGAGAGTTGTTCAAGGGTGTTCATCAATAAGTAAATGAATGAATGAACAAACACATGAATAAAGCAAGAGAGAGCAAACATGGGACAAAGGTGATCATATCTCATTGTCGTAATTTCTTTTTATTGTATGTAGCTTCAACATCCATTTCAAACCTAAGTTTAACTTTCTCATTCCAGAAGCAGGCTTAGTCACCCTTGACACAGTTTGTAGTTCTCCACCTCCTCCCAGTTCTTAATGTGATAGATCCAGATAACTGCCTTGTACAGCCACCTCCAGGATACTACCTTCCTAAGGAACAGCTAGATACACTGACCCCACAGCCTATATGGACCACACAATTATACTGGCTTGCTCTAAATGCACCAGTGAGAACTCTCTGCAGGAAACCTGCTTGGGAAATGCCATAGCCTGCAATACAGGCTTTTCCCTTCCGGCTGGTCCTGTGAGGCATGCAGGATCTGTAAGTAATAAACTGCTTCTGTTGTTTCATTTCAAGTGTTTTGTTGAGTTGCTTCCTCTGTGTCTCACCTGACCAACACACTTCTATCGAACTTCTTTCCTGGTCAGGGATCTCCTAGAGAGTAGCTACCTTGGTAGGAATAGATTGGACATAGGTCAGACAAGAACCACAGGGGGACTGTCAGTGTGAATAAGTTTCCTGTGAGAGGGACACCTGGTAATGGATAGGATACTTAGACATTAGACTGTCTGCTGGGATAAAGACGTATCCCGTAAAAGACACACTGTAAACACCCATGACCACCCCTCCTGGATCCCCATCAGGCAGAGCTAGAATTTATATTCACTCTCTTGAGACAGACCTCAAGACCATGTTAGAGGAAAGTATAACACTCATTATCCTAGAATTATGATTATTCCAATTCAGTTCATCCAAGACCCCTTTAAAAGTGCATTGGTTAAAGAGTTAGTTAATATTCTTGTTTTTGCATGGTGGCATGTTGGATGTTGATTTTAGTACTAAAAATAAATAAATAATTACATAAGTGTGTAAAATAAACAAAAGGCCAAAACATGGACTGGCGATGAGAATGGTCCAAGAATGAAAGGATTATAGTTAATTAAATTCTGACTTCCATACAAATAACCTACCTCATTTAACTTCCTTTACCAGCTGTTTTGTATTTCATTTTGTACATGTACATAGTTTATTTACACGTTTGCCCATAAATAGAAATCTGGGCTGTTTACTCTGACCAAGGAGCACATAAAGAGATGAAAGATGATGTCAGTATTCTATTGGTGGAGTAAGAGATAGGATTTATGGTTGCTCATTACAACTTCTTTAGAAATAATCAAATCAGATAAAAAAGTGTCAGCATAAACCAGTGATGATGCTTCATGAAGCAGAGATCATGATTAATCCAATTAGGTTCATTAGAAAAAGTTCTAGAATATAACCTAAGTGTATTTTCTAGTATTGTCCAATGGAATTTTCTTTTTTTTTTTTTTTTTTGCCTTGAGACAGGTCTCACTCTGTTACTCAGGCTAGACCTCCCTAGGCTCAGGTGATCCTCCCACCCCAGCCTCCTGGGTAGCTAGGACTACAGGTGTGCACCACCACACCCAGCTAATTTTTGTATTTTTTGTAGAGACAGGGTTTCCCCATGTTGTCCAGGCTGGTCTTAAACTCCTAGGCCCAAGCAATCCACCAGCCTTGGCTCCCAAAGTGCTGGGATTACAGGTGCGAGCCACCATGCCCGTCCCACATAGAACTTTCTGCAGTGATGGAAATGTTCTGTAATCTGTTCTGTACAGTGTGGTAGCTACTAGTCCCATGTGATTATTGAGTCCTTGAAATGTGGCTGGTGTTCATGAGTAACTGAATTTTTAATATTACTTAATTTTTATTAATTTAAATTTAAATAGTCACATGTGGCTACTGGCCCATGCAAGTCTGATATCCAGTGGGGCAGTCAAATTTTAAAGCTACTACATTAGTCAGTTGTGTTAGGTGGTTGGTTCATGGCAGTTTTTTGAATATTAAATATGAATATATAAATACAAAAGTTAAATAAAAGAGAGTTAGTTATGAGGCAGTGTATTAGTCTGTTTTCACACTGCTGATAAAGACATACTCAAGACTGGGAAGAAAAAGAGATTTAATTGGACTTACAGTTCCACATGGCTGGGAGCCCTCAGAATCATGGCAGGAGGTGAAAGGCGCTTCTTACATGGTGGAGGCAGGAGAAAATGAGAAATATGAAAAAGTGGATACCCCTGATAAAACCAACAGATCTTGTGAGACTTATTCACTACCACAAGAACAGTATGGGGGAAACAGCACCCATGATTCAAATGATCTCCCACCAGGTCCCTCCCACAACATGTGGGAATTATGGGAGTACAATCAAGATGAGATTTGGGTGGGGACGCAGAGCCAAACCATATCATTCTGCCCATCGTCCCTCCAATCTCATCTCCTCACATTTCAAAACCAATCATGCCTTCCTAACAGTCCCCCAAAGTCTTAACTCATTTCGACATCCAAAAGTCCACAGTCCAAAGTCTCATGTGAGACAAGGCAAGTCCCTTCTGCCTATGAGTCTGTAAAATCAAAAGCAAACTATTTATTTCCTAGATACAATGGGGGTGCAGATATTGGGTAAATACAGCCATTCCAAATGGGAGAAATTGGCCAAAACAAAGTGGTTACAGGGTCCATGCAAGTCCAAAATCCAGTGGGGCAGTCAAATTTTAAAGCTCCAAAATGACCTCCCTTGATTCCAGGTCTCACACAGGCCACGCTGATGTGAGAGGTGGGTTCCCATGGTCTTGGGCAGCTCCCTCACTGTGGCTTTGCAGGGTATAGCCTCCCTGCTGGCTGCTTTCACAGGCTGGCACTGAGTGCGGCTTTTCCAGGCACATGGTGCAAGCTGGTGGTTCTACCATTTTGGGGTCTGGAGGATGGTGGCCCCTTTCTCACAGCTCCACTAGATGGTGCCCCAATAGAGACACTGTGGGGGGCCGTCAACCCCACATTTCCCTTCTGTGCTGCCCTAGCAGAGGTTCTCCATGAGGGCCCCACCCCTGCAGCAAACTTCTGCCTGGGCATCCAGGTGTTTCCATACATCTTCTGAAATCTAGGCAGAGGTTCCCAAACCTTAATTCTTGACTTCTGTGCACCCTCAGGCTCAACACCATGTGGAAGCTGCCAAGGTTTAGGGCTTGCACCCTTTGAAACCACGGGCCGAGTCTTGGTCCCTTTTAGCAATGGCTGGAGTGGCTGAGATGCAGGGTACCAAGTCCCTATGCTGCATGCAGTGTGAAAACTGTGGGCCCGGCCCACAAAGCCATTTTTTTCCTCCTAGGCTTCTGGGTCTGTTACGGGAGGGGCTGCCGTGAAGACCTGTGACATGCCCTGGAGACATTTTCTCCATTGTCTAGGGGATTAGCATTCAGCTCCTTGTTACTTATGCAAATATCTGCAACCAGATTGAATTTCTCCTCAGAAAAAGGGTTTTTCATTTCTACTACATTGCCAGGCTGCAAATTTTCTGAACTTTTATGCTGTTTCTCTTTTAAAATGGAATGCTTTTAATAGCACCCAAGCCCCCTTTTGAATGCTTTGCTGCTTAGAAATTTTTTCCACCAGGGGCCGGGCACGGTGGCTCAAGCCTGTTACCCCAGCACTTTGGGAGGCCGAGGCGAGCGGATCATGAGGTCAGGAGATCGAGACCATCCTGGCTAACACAGTGAAACCCCGTCTCTACTAAAAATACAAAAATTAGCTGGGTGTGGTGGCGGGCACCTGTAGTCACAGCTACTTGGGAGGCTGAGGCAGGAGAATGGCATGAACCTGGGAGGCAGAGCTTGCGGTGAGCTGAGATCGCGCCACTGCACTCCAGCCTGGGCGACAGAGCGGGACTCTGCCTCAAAAAAAAAAAAAAAAGAAAGAAAGAAAGAAAGAAATTTTTTCCACCAGATACTGTAAATCATCTCTCTCAAAAATATCTAGGGCAGGGGCAAAATGCTGCCAGTCTCTTTGCTAAAACATAACAAGAATCACCTTTGCTCCAGTTTGCAAAAGGATACTTAGGCATTAGACTGACATATTAGGAGATAATTCCTCATCTCCATCTGAGACCACCTCAGCCTGGACCTTATTGGTCATATCACTATCAGCATTTTTGTCAGAGCCATTCAACAAGTCTCTAGGAGGTTCCAAACTTTCCCACATTTTCCTATCTTCTTCTGAGCCCTCCAAACTGTTCCAACTTCTGACTTTTGGAACTGTTACCCAATTCCAAAATCACTCACACATTTTTGGGTATGTTTTCAGCAACAAACCCCACTCCTGGTACCAATTTACTGTATTATTCTGTTTTCATGCTGCTGATAAAGACATATCCGAGACTGGGAAGTAAAAGAAGTTTAATTGGACTTACAGTTCCACATGGCTGGGGAGGCCTCAGAATCATGGTGGGAGGTGAAAGGCACTTCTTACATGGTGGTGGGAAAAGAAAATGAGGAAGATGCACAAATAGAAACCCCTGATAAAGCGATCAGATCTCGTGTGACTTATTCATTACCATGAGAGCAGTATGGGGGAACCGCCCCCATGATTCAAATTATCTCCCATCAGGTCCCTCCCACAACATGTGGGATTTATGGGAGTTCAATTCAAGATGAGATGTGGGTGGGGACACATAGCCAAACCATATTAACCAGTTTGATGGGAATGTTCCTTGAAACAAATATGATTAATCCGGTTCTGTACAATTGAGACTCACTGGCAAAAAATGTCTTTCATTCATGAAAAAACAACATAGGCTTATTCATTTATTTTATGACTATTGAGCGTTACATGAATGTGTACCCCATAGTTTCTGTGAACATTTCTCTAATGTTGAAGGTCTATGTATCTTGGTGGTAAAGGATCAAAAATGTATTGTCAAAGTCATAGTGTGTTGAATAGTGGCTTTGTGGATATTCATCATATGAAGTTATTTACTTCAAAAATGATTAATAAACACTAGAGATTCCATTACATGTGGCAAGGATCATAATGTGACATAGACTAGGGCTTGTGATTAAGTCACCAGAAGTGTAGTCCATAAATAAAAGATCTCGTGTTACATTTGTTAGTGAGGAATATGTAGATGGATGCAACTCATTGTCATTATACATAAAGAAGCCTAAGCATGGACCAGTGATGAACGTGTGTCATGGGTCGGGTGTGTGGTGGCTTGCGCCTGTAATTCTAGCACGTTGGGAGGCCGAGGTGGGCGGATCACGAGGTCAGGAGATTGAGACCATCCTGGCTAACACGGTGATACTCCGTCTCTACTAAAAATACAAAAAAAAAAAAAAAAAAAATTAGCCAGGCATGGTGGCGGGCACCTGTAGTCCCAGCTACTCAGGAGACTGAGGCAGGAGAATGGCATGAACCTGGGAGGTGGAGCTTGCAGTGAGCCGAGATTGTGCCACTGCACTCCAGCCTGGGCAACAGAGCGAGACTCTGTCTCAAAAAATAAATAAATAAATAAAAGAAAGTGTGTCATGAACCAGATATTACACCCATACATTTCTGAACAGATTAAGTCCATTATATAAAGGTTTCTGTTTCTCCAGTTATGGTTAAGGATTAAAAGATTATCTATCTATCTATTAATTATATATCTCTCTCTATAATATACTACGTTTTTCTTGGTTTTGATGGTAGATTCATGGTGTTTTCCTTGATTATATTATAAAAATCAGTAGTGAATAGATTTTTAAAATTCAAAGACCTTAAATAAATAGGTTATCTGTCTCCTGTATGGTAAATATTCTATAGACATGAAGGCCACAAGAACCGCTCCCACTTACAAAAAGAATAGGAGGCACTGAGCAGTGCCACCCCACGGCAACTCTAGTGCTGCTGGGCAGATAATGTGGGCTCTCCCTACCTGGGCTTGTCACTCATATAAGAGGGGACACATAGACGGGGTTTGTATTGGTCATCATTCTCATTTTTATTTTAGGTGATTCACTCAATGGTGTTTATTAAGTTAATAATTAAAATAATCAATTGATTAAGTCAATTAAGAAGGAAGTGTTCATTGTGGGTCAGTGGTGAGAAAGAGGGCAAGCCATGGGCCAATGTTGGGAATGTGGCACAAGCCAAGGGTTATGGTTAATCCAGTATTTTGCAATTTTAGTATTTCTTTTAAAAGTTTAAATCTAGTCTCTTTCACACCTTTTCACGCGTGCTTTCTCTTCTACAGAGTGAGTGCACCGCAGGTGATCAGCTATTCTGTAATGATGAGGGCCGGGCTGCCTTCTCTGTGGGCAAGGAGCATGGAGGCTGATGACGGGACAGTCAGGCTCCTTGTTCTTGGTTTGGATAATTTGCTCACAGATGTTGACTGTATTACTTAAAAGAAGTAAATAGCTCCACATATTAAAATACCACAGAACACGCATGTGCCAATGATGAGAATGTTATATGAATCAGTGTTCATGATTAATCCAACTCAACACCACTTCCATTAAGAATACAGTCAGGCTATTTTATTTGTGCTGCTGGCAGTTTAATATTCGTATACATTTTACATCACTGTTGATTTAAACAGTCCTCCTCCGTTGATATAGACCTATGCCATTAACTGCTTAAGAGGGTAGCACATAGGAAGATTGAAAGTAATTATCAGTATTCTACTGGGCAAGAAGATGGTGGATTTATGGTAGCTCATTGTGTCATCTTTCAAATATAGGCAAATTACAAGAAAGAGGGCTAAGGATGGGCCAGTGATGATTGTGGCATTGCTATGTATGAAGAATGTTGGTTGATCCATTGATCCATGTGTGTCATACTTAGATGTATTATAGGAAGATATCTAGTGTATTATTTCTGTGGGAAATTAAAGACATGCACTGTCTAATACCATCACTGCTAGCCACGGGAACTACTGTGTACTTGGAATGTGACTAATCTAATTGACATGTGATTTACATGGAAAAATACATACCGAGTTTAGAAGCCTCAATATGAAAAAGGTAAAATATTTCTAGAATTATTTATATCGATTAAAAGATAGTATTTTAGATACTGGGCTAAATAAAATACACAATTACAGTTGATTTCACCTGTTTCTTTTTACTTTTTTTTTACTATTCTACTTTAAGTTCTAGGGTACATGTGCATAACGTGCAGGTTTGTTACGTATGTATACTTGTGCCATGTTGGTGTGCTGCACCCATCAACTCGTCAGCACCCATCAACTCGTCATTTACATCAGGTATAACTCCCAATGCAATCCCTCCCCCCTCCCCCCTCCCCATCTTTTTACTTTTTAAATACTGTAGCTTCTAGAAAATTTACAAGTATTTGTGTAGGTGGCATTAAATTTTTTATTGCTCAGCACTGCTATAATCCAATGAGAGGAATATTCAATTTCATGTTTTTCTAATCCATGGGTACTGATTGTATTATTATTGGCTAATCAGTGACAAATCACTAATAAGTGAATAAATTAAAGTGTATACTGCTGAAACAAGGATTACTTTCCTTTTTTTTTTTTTTTTTTTGAGGCAGAGTCTCACTCTGTCACCCAGGCTGGAGTGCAGTGGCACAGTCACAACTCACCATAGCCTCGACCTTTAGGCTTAAGCCATCCTCCTGCCTCAGCTTCCCTAGTAGCTGGGACCACAGGCGCATGCCACCACGCCTGGCTAATTTTTTTGTATTTTTTGTAGAGATGAGGTTTCACCGTATTGCCTAGGCTGATCTCAAACTCCTGGGCTCAAGCGATCCACCCTCCTTGGCCTCTCAAAGTGCATGAGCCACTGTGTCTGGCCTATTATAAATAGTTTTTATTAAGCACCAAAACCCGTAAAAATAATGGCTATGGTTTCATGGTTAATTCTTTTAGGTAAGGATGGTTAGTTTATTTAGGTAAGGAAGATATGAAAAGATCATGTAATAATCCATGCTGTTTTATTTTGTTGGTGGTGTCTTGCTAGTCTTCAGTTTTTTTTGTTTCAAAGATAATTACTAACAGCAAATACCTGATTAAGTAGCTGAGTAAATGGAAGAGAATTAAGCATGCAAGTGCTTAGTGAGGGCAGGATTAATCTATGTAGGCACCACGGAAATCCACTGTAAGAGATACCCAGTCTCTTACCTTCATAGGTGGGCCTGTAGCAGTATCTTGATCTTAACCCTTTTATGGCTCATGGTATTGATTACATTAGTATTGTTTAAGTGAATTGATGAGTAAATAATTAAACAAATTGAACAAATGTATAAAATAACTTTTTTTTTTGGAAAGGGAGTCTCACTCTGTCGCCCAGGCTGGAGTGCAATGGTGCGATCTTGCCTCACTGCAACCTCCACCTCCTGGGTTCAGAAAGTTTTCCTGCCTCAGCCTCCCGAGTAGCTGGGATTACAGGTGCCTGCCACCATGCCTGGCTAATTTTTGTATTTTAGTAGAGACGGGGTTTCATTATGTAGGTCAAGCTGGTCTCGAACTTCTGACCTCAAATGATCTGCCCGCCTAGGCCTCCCAAAGTGCTGGGATTACAGGTGAACTTATTAAACAAATGTGTAAATGAATAAAAAAAGAAAGCCAAGCATGAACCAATGGATTATTATTATGTTTTTGAAGCATTGAAGTCAATAAAATACACACAAGTACAGGGATGGATGGTTGCTCTTATTTCTAAGGTAGAGATTTTTACGGAAATAAGAAAATGGAAGACAACCAGTGTTGAGAATGTGTCAGGTGATAAGAATTAATATTAATCCAGTTCTATTCATTGAGTTCATTGAATAACAATGAGAATGAAGATCTAGTTGATTATCTCTGTGGGTAATGGGCAGATTGACAGATGTTAGTTTTATTCAGAGTTTTTTGAACAGTTTCTTTGGATTCTCAGCTATAGATTGTAAGGGAATGAATGAAGAAGTTTATGTCACAATAAATTAAAAGAAGACAAAGGACAGACCAGTGATGGTCATAAATTATGAAGCAAGTATTAGGATAAAGTCATTTCTACACTACTGATGTCCATATAAAGGATATAATGTCTGGACTCCTAACTGCTTAATGTCCACAGATGGGTTCATGTTATATTCAGTTTTGGATGCTGGTAGATTTATCCTTGTTAATTTTATTTCAAAAGATAGATGTAAGATTGAATTAGCCTATTACAAATTAAACAGTAAATAAGCAAATAGATGCATACATAAAGAGAGGCAAGAAGGATTTGTCAATTAAATACAATTTTATTTTATTTTAAGAAGAAAATAAAACTTAAAAAAAGAATGAGCATTGGTGAAAATGTGCCCTGAAACAAAATTTAAGATCGATATAATTCTGAACAAGTCGGTTCCACTAAAAAACGGATGAAAGAAGATACTTCATTCAGTTTACAATTGTTTAGTATTTCACTTTTTCACTACTCTTAATTTACACATTCTACCATTGATAAAGATTTAGGTTTCTAAGCTATTGGCAGAGAAAACACAGGGAAGGAAAAAAATGTTGTCAGTGAAGTAAAACAGTATGTTCCTTTATGTTCTTTGTTAAATGTTTAAAATTTGAAAATAGTTGAGGGAAGGCTAGAGAAAGAGGGCCCTGCCTGGGCCACGTTGAGTGTGAGACTGCATAAGGAGTTTGGTTGGTCCATACGTGTAACAGTGAGATCCTCTGTAGAAGGAGATCTGGTGGATTAGCTCTTGGAGAAATTAGCCTACATATATCAGTTATAACATTCATATATCTTATTCTTGCTTTGTTGTGATTCATGAATATTGATTAAGTAATTTTTAGTCAATTAATGAACTAAATCAATAAACAACTGTATAAATAAATAAAAAGTCTCAAAACTAAACCAATGATAAGTACTCTGGGGTGCTTGAATCAAGGATTTTGATTAAACTATATGACTCTGAGGTTCATTGTAAAAACAAACCTAGTTTACTGCCTCAGTGGGACATGAGCTTGTAGCTGCAGTGAGGAATATAAGCATCTCATGCTTAGGATTTTGCAGGTCTAATATGAATCCTACTATTAGTAGTAAATCAGTGCATGAGTAAATAAAGACACACACCAATGAATTCAACCAAAGAGGGCTGGATATGCACCAATTATGAGAGTATGTAATGAGATGTAAATTATTATTAAATATTTCTGAGAAGCTGAGTTCTAATAAACAAACAGTTCAAGGCTGTTACCATATTGGTTAGGAACATATGGGCAGATGTATGTTTCTGGGTTGCCAGCTGTTAATTTTGTTCTGTATTTTAATATGAAAAGGGAAAAGAAGGGAACATAAATAATTGCTTACAGAACTACCTAATTGAAAGATCAAGCAGGCACCAACTGTTGAGCTTATGGGCAGATGTTAGTGTTATTTAGAGCTCTTGTTCAGGGTATTTAGGTTAACAAATTTTGATGTTATTATTCTAAGTATATGAAGGAAGGGATTATTTATTTGCTTATTTATTTTTTATTGGCAGAATTTTTTTTATTAACTGTAGCATCAAGAACAATACTTCCCTCATAGCAATGACAAAATAAAACTATAATAATAAAATAATAAAAAATAATAAAACTGTTAGTAATATAGCTAACAATAATTGTTTACTATATATTAACCACTGTGCAATTTTAAAAATTTTTCTATTTTTATTTCAATAGTTTTGGGGGAATAGGTCATTTTTGGTTACATGGGTAAGTTCTTTAGTGGTGACGGTGCATCTGTCACCTGAGCAGTGTACACTGCACCCAATGTGTGGTCTTTTATTCCTCATCCCCTACCAGCCTTCCCCGAGTCCCCAAAGTGCATTATGTCATTATTATGCCTTTGCATCCTCATAGCTTAGCTCGCACTTACAAGTAAGAACATATGATGTTTGGTTTTATTCCTAAGTTAATTCACTGAGAATAATGGTCTTCAGCTCCATCCAGGTTGCTGCGAATGCCATTATTTTGTTCCTTTTTATGACTGAATAGTATTCCACAGTTTGTGGAATTTTTCCTTATCCACTCGCAGGTTGATAGGCATGTAGGCTGGTTTCATATCTTTGCAATTGTGAGTTGTGTTGCTACAAACATGCGTGTACAAGTGTCTTTTTCATATAATGACTTCTTTTCCTCTGGGTAGATACCCAGTAGTAGGATTGCTGGGTTAAATGGTAGTTCTACTTTTAATTCTTTAAGGAATCGCTATACTGTTTTCCATAGTGGTTGTATTAGTTTGCCCTCCCACCAGCAGTGTAAAAGTGTTCCCTTTTTACCACATCCATGCCAACATTGATTAACTTTTGATTTTTTAATTACGGCCATTCTTGCAGGAGTAAGGTGGCATCCTATTGTGGTTTTAATTTGCATTTTCCCTGGCAGTTAGTGATGCTGAGCATTTTTTCATATGTTTGTTGGCCATTTGTATATCTTCTTTTGGAAATTGTCGATTCATGTCCTTTGTCCACTTTCTGATAGATTATTTTTGTTTTTTTACTGATTTGTTTGGGTTCCTTGTAGTTTCTGATTATTAGTCCTTTGTCAGATCATAGTTTGCAAGTATTTTCTCCCACTCTGAGGGGTGTCTGTTTACTCTGCTGATTATTTCTTTTGCTGTCCAGAAGCTTCTTAGTTTCATTAGGTCCCATCTATTTATTTTTGTTTTTGTTGCATTTGTTTTTGTGTTGTTGGTCAAAACTCTTTGCCTAGGCCAATATCTAGAAGAGTTTTTCCGAAGTTATATTGCAGAGTTTTTATGGTTTCAGGTCTTAGATTTTAAGTCTTTGATCCATTTTGAGTTGGCTTTTGTTTAAGGTGTGAGAGATGATGATCCAGTTTTATTCTTCTCCATGCGGCTGGCCAATTATCCCAGCAGCATTTGTTGAGTAGGGTATGCTTTTCCCACTTTATGTTTTTGTTTGCTTTGTTGAAGATCAGTTGACTGTAAGTATTTGGTTTTATTTCTGGGTTCTCTCTCCTTTTCCATTGGTCTACGTGCCTATTTTTATATGAGTATCATACTGTTTTGGTGACTATAGCTTTGTAGTATAGTTTGAAGTTGGGCAATGAAATGCCTCCAGATTTGTTAGTATTACTTTGGCTATGTGGGCTCTTTTTCACTTCCATATGAATTTTAGGATTATGTTTTCTAGTTCTGTGAAGAATAATGATGGTATTTGGATGGTAATTGCATTGAATCTATAGATTCCTTTTGGTAGCATGGCCATTTTCACAATACTGATTGTATCCACCCATGAACGTGGGATGTGTTTTCATTTGTTTGTGTCATCTGTGATTTCTTTCAGCAGTGTTTTGTAGTTTTCCTTGTAGAGATCTTTCACCCCTTTGGTTTGGTATATTCCTAAGTACTTTTTTGTGCTTGTTGCAGTTGCCATACAAGGGATTGAGTTTTTGATTAGATTTTTAGCTTGGTGGTTGTTGGAGTATAGCAGTCCTACTGTTTGCAGGAAAGCAATTATTTAAAAGAGGACAAACATAGACGAATAAGGTTAATTTATCATTAAAAATGTCTGTATAAATAAAAGGGGTATGGGTTCTGCACACTGTGGATAAAACGCATAGAATCAGTTATTTGCAATAATATTTTAGGCCATTTTGCATTTTCTTTGAAGAAAATAAAAATATTAACAAATTATTCCATGAGTGAATAAAAAATAAACAAATAAATGAATAGATTCATAAGTTAGGCTCAAACACAGACCATTGGTGAAAATGTGTTAAGAAATGGGAACATAAATTTATCCAATTCTAATCAAGGAAGACCTATAAAAAAGATCACCTTGGTTCTTACCTATGTGGGTGGGGCTTAAGTGATAGAATTTGGAACATGCATAGTTTTTTTTATTTTCTTAGGATGTAGGTTCAGGAGTTTTCCCTATAGTGCCTAAATTAGTAATTAAACAAGTCAATAAATAAAACCAGAGCCATTCTTAGGCTAATCATGGGAATTTGACAAAAACTGCAGTTTTTTTTTTTAAATATATAAATTTGGTACAACAGGACTTAGGTACCTTAAAAAATCTAAATCTGTGCTGCTTCTTGAATTTTCTAAAAATCTGGTTTTCACTCCACATTCCATATGCCAGATCTGACTTATTTGTTATCCAGGGATGGAGATCATGTCTGTCACTTTTGTGGATAAGAAACAGAGAGGCACATGTGAGTAACAGAGTTCTTGTTCTTGCTTTGAAGGGGGCTATTCATGTTGTCCATCGAATTAATTCAAAGAATGAATGGCTACCTCAAACATAAATAGAATTAAAAAACACTGAGAGAGTGGATGTGAAGTGTTCTCACCACAAAAATGACAACTATGAGAGGTAATGTTTATATTAATTAGCTAGAGATAGTCAACCAACAACGTATATATACTTCAAAACATCATGTCGTACACTATAAATACACGTAATTTTATCTGTCAATTAAAAATAAAATAACAAAATCAAAACCAATTAAACAATGTCATGCATAGACCAATATTGGGAATATGTAATGAACCATAGGTTAAGATGAATTCATTTCAGTACAGCTGAAGTCCCTTACAAAGATGAATTTATTTTGGTACAACTGGAATCCCTTAACAAACATAATTGGAGGGGGTTGTATTCATTTTCATGGTTGCTTAATATTCTCCTCTATTGTGTACCATATTTTAAGAAGATTTCTCTATTGATAAAGATCTAGGCTTTTACATTGTTGGGAAGGGAGCACCTACAAATATGGAAAGAACTGCCAGTGTTCCAGTTGTGGAATGAGATGATAGACTGTTCATTGTATTGCTGTTAAGTTATGAATAAATTAAGTGAAAGATGATTGAGCAAAGAGCAGTGGCACACGGGATGGGTAGGAAGCAAGGTTATTGATTAATTATAGGCACAGTCTGAGGCCCAATTAAAAAGAGATCTTGTCTACCAGCTCTGTGGGAAATGAGCCTGGAGATAGCATTCTGCAACACTCAGAGGTCTTGTTGTCTTTGTGATACATGGGTATTAAATTATTTTGTGGGTGAAACTATTAATGAAATAATATGCATAATCAATAAACAGTGTATAAGTAAATACACGAGAAAAAAGTGAGTGATAAATAGTTCTGGGGCATATGAATCATTAATTTTGATTAAACCCTAAACTCTGAAGTCCATTAGAAAGAGACCTTGCTCTT
The DNA here is from genome assembly GCF_009764315.1 of Trachypithecus francoisi. Classification (NCBI taxonomy): domain Eukaryota; kingdom Metazoa; phylum Chordata; class Mammalia; order Primates; family Cercopithecidae; genus Trachypithecus; species Trachypithecus francoisi. The sequence goes on along the minus strand of NW_022681468.1, from coordinate 5,817,756 downwards.
CTCTGTAAGGGAGTGGAGTTCAGAGTAGAAGTTCAGATTCTTAGGCTTCAGTGAGTGCTTAGGTAGGGATTGTAAGTGAATCAATGAATGCATTAACAAAGAAATGTGTAAGTGAAGATAAAGACTATCATATGTGGACCATTTATGACAGCATGTCATGAAACAAGTATTACTAGTAATATATTTGTAGAATACTGAATTTCGATATAATACCTAGGCAAAAGCTGTCGTTTGGAGTACGTAGGAGCTCTAGACACACAGAAACACATAGACAGATGCATCTAAGTGTCCATGTTGGCATTCTGGATTGGTAAGAGGTTGCTGGTTGTCAGTTTATTAAGAAGGGAAAATATTTACATAAACAAAATATTACATGACTGTAACAGAAAAGGAGCAAATATGTGCCAATTTGAGGATGTGTTACATGACACCAGTTATGATCCATCTAATTGCATCTACTGAATTTTATAAAAAACAACAAAAAATGGCAAGGGATAGAGTCAGTTATTTCTATGGGTAATGAGCCTGTGGGTTGTTTTGTTTTGTGTTCAAGTATAGAATCTAGGATCTCTGGTAATTATATATTGTTTTTTAAGTTGAATGAATATAATTATCTCTCAAGGGTCAACTCTGGACAGTGTGGAGCATGTGATGTGGAGTAAAGCTTATGACTAATACCGTTCTACCCTACCGATGTCCATATAGGGAAAGTGGGATCTAGGCGCTTCTAACTTGGGTTTACTTGGGTTAAGTTCATAGAGAGAGATCATAGAGTATTTCAGTTCTGGGATGCTGGTGGGTTTACTATATTTTATTGAGATAGAGCCAAACATGAACCAATATTGAGAATGTGTCATATGACCAGGGTTATAATTAATCCAACATTATTTAGTGAGTTTTATTTTTAAGAAAATTAAAAGAGGAGGATTTTGTTGACTGTAGCTATGGGCTATGAACATGTAGACAGATATTGACAGTTTGTATCTTTCATCTTGGAGTCCACTGTTATTGATATATTGTTCTATGGGAATATAGGAGGTTGTTCATATCTAGATCAATTACTTAAGAGAAGGCCAAGCATGGGCCAATGAGAAACATGTGTTATGAACCAAAGATAATGATTACTCCAGTTATACTCTAATGTTGTCCAGATAAATAGAGCTCCAGGTTGCCCCTGCTTTGGGTAAAGCACACATTGAAATTTCCATGGAGTAATTCTTTAGAAAAACAGATACGTAATTTATTCCACGCATAATTGCATATATGAATAAATAAGCAAATCACTAGACATATAAATCAGAAAGATTCTGTGTCATTGATGAGAATATGCCATAAAACAAAGGTTTACATTTATCTAATTTTACACAAGTGAGATCCACCAAAAATGATCACCTATCTGTTAAATTTATGGATAGGGAGTATGTAGACAGATATTTATGATAGATATGGCTCCTATTCTCATGTTGATATTCATTGTATTATTTAAAAGTCCAAACTACACAAGTCAATAAATAAGGAGTGCCATTTTTGGGCAATGATGAGATGACCCAAGTTTATGATTAATCTAATACTGCCAAACAAATTTCCGTTAAAAAGTCTAACTGTAGGGTCTTTCTTTCTCTTGATAGTATGTATTTTACTTCACCAAATGAGCACATTATGGTGAAGAACTGGTTTAATCATTCTCTAATGCTAAAGATCTTGGCTTTTACGTCTGTGGGTAAGGAGAGAAGAGATTTATGTAAGTAACAATTAGCGTTTACTGTTCTTGGATTGGGAGGTTGGTTTATGGGTGTTGCCTGAATTTATTAAAATAATAACTGGATATATTAATAAATAAAACTAGGTAACACCAATATGGACCAGTGATGAGAATATGTTCAGAATTGGGATTTGTGATTAATCTGATTCAGTACTAGTAAAATTCAATAAAAAAGATACAGGGTGTTTCATTCATTTTCAGAGACGATTCAAATTCTGTTTTATTTTTGCATTGTGATTCAGTTAAGTACCTCTCCATTGATAAAGATTTAGGCCATTAATTCCTTGAGGGAGGAGCATATAGGAAGATGGACAATATTGTCAGTGTTCTAGTTGTGCAGCAGGATTATGATTCCTTGGTAATTTATTACGTCATCTTTGGCACTTGAAAAAGGGCCAACCGTGGACCAGTGAGTAGCATGGAACTGACATGAAACAAGGATGTTGATTAATTTATATGTGCAAAAAGTGCATATATGTGTGTGTATATATATGTATGCAAATACACACACACATATATGTTGCAAAAAGTGACCTCATCTATTAGCTCTGTGCTCAATGGACATATATACGATTATTAGTAGTCACAGATGTTGTTTTTGAGCTTTTTGATTCATGAGAATTGATTATACTATTATTAATGAATCAATGAATAAAGAAATAAACAATGCATAAAGTATGTCAAGTATCACCAATCATTAGTATTCTGAGCTGTAGGAATCAAAGATTTTGATTCTCAGAGGTTTGTTAGAAAAAAGAAACTAGTTATTTCTTCTGTGGGAAAGAGGCTTACAGCAAAAGTTAGGAATAGCCAACGATCTGATTCTCAGTTTTTCATGCCATGAATGGTATGAGAAGTGAACCAGTGCAAGAATAAAGATGCAGAAATTAATGATGGGCTAATTATGCAAGTCTGTAATGAAACAAGGATTATTACTAATTGTTATTATTTTCTGAAGCAGTGAGTTTCATAACATAGATTAAGTTTCCCTTACAATTTTCCATAAAAGACATATCTAATTTCACAAGAGTCCCTGTTGTAATTCTGGACTGATGTTGGGTTGTCGGTTTTATTTAGAAAACAAACAAATCATTTACATTAAAAGTAATTTTTCCAATAATTGCCTAATTGAGAGAAGGCAAGGTGTAGACTAATATTGAGAATATGATCGTAGGTATTATTAATCCAATTCTGTTCACTGAACGTTATTTAAAAAAATAATAATGATCTAGCCATTTGTATTTTTGGGCAAGTGAGCATACAAACAGATATTAGTCAGTGTTCTTGTCCAGTTTCTTGGATTTTATTCATTTTGATGTATTGTAAAAAGCGAATGAACAGATGAGTTTGTGTTTCAATTATTTAAAAGAATATGGAGGATTGACCAATGTGTCATCAAACAAAGATAACGATTAACCCATTTTTACAAATTAAAAAAAAAGAAATCTACATGGATCCCACTTTGGACAAAGTGCATGTCAACAGTTGCATGAAATGGTATTCCACTTCTGGATTACTGTTTGGTTTTATTCTTTTTTTTTAAAAAAGATGAATACATCATCAAATCATTTTTGGGGTAATTAAATAAAAGAAAGAACACAAGTGAATCAGTAAATGCTTAAATTAAGGTAAATCTTGGATCACTGCTTCATGGCACACTCTCAGCAATGCTCAAATATGGTCCCTTAAAAAAGATTAATGAGGTTTGGGTGTTTATATGGTTAAGGAGGATACAAATGGATAGTTGTAATGGTTACATTTATTACTCTTGTGTTGGATGGATTTAAGGGTTCATTATATTAAAAATTAAACAATAAATCCAAAAGGTATGGTTATTCTGACTCAATAATGAGAATGTGTTAGGAACCAAGGTTTATGATTAATCTAAAATAATTTCTAAAAGAAGTTAAGTCTTTGCTGTTTCATTTTTTCTAAAATGTGTATTTTCCTTCACACAATGAACATGCCACACCTAATTATTCATTAACAATAAAGATATGGGTGTTTCGCCTCTGTGGTTAAGGAGCTCAGAGACTGTTGCAGATAATAGTCACAATTCATGTCCTGGGTTTAGGTGGCTTGTTCATCACTAAATTATGTTAGAAGAATAAACGGCTAAATATATACGTATATGAAAAGCATACCATGCAAAAATCAGTAATGGAAGTGAACCAAAGTTTATGATTAGTCTTTATTCAGCCCAACTTAGGTCCATTACAAATGATGAGGGCTTTTATTTTTCAGAGGTTTTTAATATTGTATTTTATTTTGTGCCGTGGTTTATTTACACACATTTCTTTAATGTTAAAGATCAAGTCTATTCACTCCTCTAGGGCGAAGCAGATAGGAAGAGGAAGATAGTGTCAGTGTCCTCATTGTGTGTTAAGATGGTGGTTCCACAGTTGTTCATTCTATTGTATTATTATCTTCTACTGTGTAATGAATTACTGAACAATTTAATGGATTAAAACAACAATAACATTTGTTATTTCTCACGGTTTCTATGTGGCAGGAATCCAGGTGAGGCTTACTGGGGGCAGTTTTGGCTTAGGGTCTCTTGTGAAGTTGCGGGCAAGATGTCAGATGGAGTTGCAGTCATCTGAAAGCTTGACTGTGTTAGAGAGTCTGCTTCAATTACATGGCTGGAAAGTTGGTGCTGATTGTGGGAAGCCACAGTTTCATCACAGATGGACTCTTCCTCAGGACTGCTTGAGTATCCTCACAACATGGCAGTTGATGTCCCCTAGAGCAATCAATCTAAGGCAGAGAAATGTGGAACTCTCAAAGTATTTTATAATCTGGCTCCAGAAATCATACACCATCATTTCCACAGTATTCTATTGGTAACACAGGCGGTCATGATTTAATATGGAAAGAAGCTACACAAGGCTATGCGTACCAGGAGACATGGGCTTTGGGAGCCATTTTGGAGGCTGGCTACCTCATGTACTATCTTTAAAATATGGACAAATTAAATACAAGAAAGTCTGGGTGAAATATTAATGTGAGATTGGTATGAAGCAAAGAAGTGTAGTTCATTATTTGTATAATGCTTGGATCCATTCTAAAAAAATGCAGTATCACTTCTATGGAAAATAAGTTTATAGATCTCAGTAATATTCAAGGATCTTGTTCTTAGATTTTTTTGATTTGTGTCTATCGGCTTTGTTGTTAGTGACTCAATGAGTGAAACAATAAACAAAAGTATGAATGAATGAATAAAAAAGGAATGCTAGGCCTAGACCAATGATGAGTATTCTGGGGTGTCTGAATCAATGATTTTGATTAAACCCTGTAACTCTGAGGTCCATTACAAGAGGAGACCTAGTTAACACCTATATGGTAAATGATATCATAGTAGAAGTTAGAATTATTTGGGATTTTGTTCTTAGGCGGTTGAGGTTCATAGGTGTGGATTGTATTACTAGAAAAGATTAAGTAAATGAAAAATGAAACAAATATGTAAATAAAGGAAGACAAGTAGAGCCATATGTGGCCTAATTATGAGAATGTATAATGTATTTATTATTATTAACACATTTCTGAAGCACTCAGTTTCAACATAAATTGATTAAATCTGATACTTACTTGGGTAAGGAGTAGAAATCAATGTTGTTTGTCCTGCATTATTTAGGTGGTGCTATTTCTTAATGAATACAAGAAAATATGATCTAGTCTGGGAGTAATGAGCAAATGGACAGGTGTTAATGCCACTCATATTTCTGATGCAGTCTGTATGTTCACAGATATTGATGATATCATGAGTGAATGTATACACAGGAGTGAATGTATTCAGTTATTTGAGGAACGTAAAGCAGTGTTTCTTGACTTTGGCTCTATGGACATTTTGGGTAATTCTCTATGGTGCAGGATTGTCTTGTATATTGTAGGATGTGTAGTAACTTCATTGGCTTCTACTCAGTAGATGCCAATATTGACCCTCCTCCCAGTGTGACAATCAAACATTTCTTCAGACTTTGGCAATTTTCATCTGTGGGGGGCAACATTGTCCCCAGTTGAGAACCACTGAGGTACAACATGGACTGAAGAGGAGCATGTGTTAAAAAAGTGTGAATTATTTATCCTGTAGTATCTTACTGATGTTTGGGTAAAGAAAAAGCAAAACAAAAGACCTAAAACTAGGCTCTTCCCATACGGGGTCAGGTTCATGTGTATAGTTGCATTTAATTGTATTACAATTCTGGGTTGTTGATGGGCTGATCATACTGTGTTTTCTCTGAAAAAACAAATAATTGTTCATGAATGCTTACTAAATGAATAAGTAAAACAAAAAATGAATAAAGAGATACATAAAGTAGAGTCTAGCATGGACTATTTTGGCGAAATTTTGCCATAAAAAAGTGTTTAAATTTACCTAATTCTGTATTGTATAAATGAGATCCATGATTGGGAATAAAGTTCTAGACTTTTACCATCTGGGTAGAAAACACATAGATGGATACTTGTAATAGCTTTTATTCTTGTGTTGGGTGCCAGATGAATCAGTAAATAATATTCCAGGCCATTCTTTGGCCACTCTTTAAAATGTCGTGTGAATGAGAGTTTATAATTAATCTTGTCCAGTCCTACAAATGCCCCTTGAAAGATTTAAATGCATGTATGCTGTTCTTTCACAAATCTGCTCTTACTTTACACAATAGATGCACCATACCTGATTTAATTATTTTTCAGTGGTGAAAATTATGGCTCTTACTTCTGTGGTGGGTAAAGAGTGTAGGAATGGATTTAAGTTAATTTTTATCTTCTTGATTTGTGGGGAGTTGTTCATGCTTTTTATTATTTTAGAGAAATAAATGGGCACATTTTTAAATAAAGTAAAAAAGCTCTGTGCCGAGATGGCACCACTGCACTACAGCCTGGGCGACAGAGTGAGACTCCGTCTCAAAAAAAAAAAGCTCTGTGCATTGCCCAGTGATAGAAATGATTGTAAACAAAAACAAAATTCTATTTCCATTCAACACAATTGAGAACGTTAAAGAAAATAAGGGAGTTTTTAAATGACTTTTAGAGTTGAGGATTATTCCATTTTATTTTTGCACCCCAGCTAAACTACATTTCTGTTGAACATATATATATATATACATATATATATATATATATATATATTTATATGTATTTTTTTTTTTTTTTGAGACGGAGTCTCTCTCTGTCACCAAGCTGGGGATCACTGCAATCTCCGCCTCCCAGGTTCAAGCGATTCTCCTGTCTCAGCCTCCCAAGTAGCTGGGACTACAGACACGTGCCAACATGCTCAGCTGATTTTTGTATTTTTAGTGGAGACAGGGTTTCACCATGTTGGCCAGGATGGTCTCAATCTCTTGACCTCATGATATGCCTGCCTTGGCCTCCCAAAGTACTGAGATTGCAGGCATGAGCCACCTCGCCCGGCCAATCTGTTGAATGTTTAAGGGCAGCACATAGACAATGGTTTATATTGTCAGTGTTCCTATTGTGGGGTAAGATGGTGTGCTTGTGGTCATTTATTGTGCCATATTTAAAATACAGACAAATTAGGCCGGGCACTGTGGCTCACACCTGTAATCTCAGCATTTTGGGAGACTGAGGTGTGCGGATCACCTGAGGTCAGGTTGCCCAGGCTGGAGTGCAGTGGTGCAATCTCGGCTCACTGCAACCTCTGCCTCCTGGATTCAAGCCGTTCTGCCTCAGCCTCCTGAGTAGCTGGGATTACAGGGACATGCTGCCATGCCTGGCTAATTTTTTGTATTTTAGTAGAGACAGGGTTTCACCATCTTGAACTCCTGAGCTCAGACAATCTGTCCGCCTGGGCCTCCCAAAGTGTTGGGATTACAGGGGTGAGCCACCACCCCAGGCCAGAGACTTTATATTTTTTAGAGTAATTTTGGGTTCACAGCAAAATTAAGCAGAAGGTACATGTACAAGCCTCCTGAGTAGCAGGGATTACAGGCATGTGCCACCATGCCCAACGGATTTTTGTATTTTTAGTAGAGACAGGGCTTTGTCATGTTGGCCAGGCTGGTCTCAAACTCCTGGCCTCAAGTGATCCACCCATCTTGGTCTCCCAGAGTATTGAGATTATAGGCGTAAGCCATCATGCCTGGCCTTATTTTTTTAATCATGAATGAGTGTTGAATTTTGTCAAATGCTTTTCTATATTTATTGATATGATCTTGTGATATTTTCCCCTTTGTCTGTTGATGTAATGGATTAATTAACTGATTTTGAAATGTTGAGCCAAGCTTGCATGTCCGTGACAAATTCTACTTGGTTGTGATGTTAATATTTTTTGAGAATTTTAACAGGTATGTTCATGAGAGATATTGGCCTGTAGTTTTTCTTTTCTTTGAATATTTTTTAATGGTTTTGGTATTTGGGTAATGCTGGCCTTTGGGAATGAGTTAGGAAGTAGTTTATCTTCTGAAAGAGAGTACAGAATTGGCATAATTTCTTCTTAAGTGTTTGGAAGAATTAATCCGTAAATCCATCCATGTCTGGTGTTTTCTGTTTTGGAGAGTTAACTGTTGATTAAATTTGTTTTACTAGATATAGGCCTATTCAAATAGTTTTGCTTGTGTGAGTTTTGGCAGCTTGTATCTTTCAAGGAATTGGTGCATATCTTTAATGTCATCAAATTTGTGGGCATAGAGCTGCTTATATTATTCCCTTATTATCCACTTTAATGTCCATGGGGTCTGTAGTGATGTCCTTTCTTTCTAATATTAGCAATTTGTGACTTTTCTTTTTTTTCTTAGCTGTCTAGAGGCTTTTTGATTTTGTTGAACTTTCTAAAGAACCCATTTTTTTTTTTTGGTTATTGATGATTGTTCTCTACTGATTTTCTCTTTTTAGTCTCAATGATTTCTGTTCTAGTTTTTGTTATTTCCTCCTTCTGCTTACTTCAGATTTAATTTGCTCTTTTTTCTAAGGTGGAGACTTAGATGAATAATTTTAGATTTTCTTTTCTTTTTAAAATTTAATATTAATATTATTTTAAATGTAAAAATATAATTGTATACATCTGTGGGGTACAATGGGATGTTTTGATATAGGTGTACAATGTGAAATGATTGAATCAAGCTAGTTAACATAGCCACCATTTTTATTGTTTACCTATCATTTTTATTGTGAGACATTTGAAATTTACTCACTTATTTTGAAATACCCAGCACAGTTTCATTGACTGTAGTCATCCTGCTTTGCAGTAGATGTCAAACTTATTCCTCCTGTCTATCTGAGACTTTGTACTCTGTGATCAACAACTCCCCATTCCCTCCCTTACTCTCACCCCATCCTCCGTTAACCATCATCCTACTCACTACTTCTATGAGTTCAACTCAGAGAATATGTGGCATTTGTCTTTGTGTGCCTGGCTTATTTCACTCAGCATAATATCCTCCATGTTCATCCACACTGTCACAAATGACAGAATTTTCTTCTTTTAAAAGGATGGATAGTATTCCATTGTGTGTATATTCCACAATTGCTTTGTTCATTCATCCCTTGGTGGACCTTAAGTTGGTTCCGTATCTTGCCTGTCGTGAATAATGGTGCAATAAACATAAGAATGCAGATATGGGCCGGGCACGGTGGCTCAAGCCTATAATCCCAGCACTTTGGGAGGCCGAGATGGGCGGAACACGAGGTCAGCAGATAGAGACCATCCTGGCTAACACGGTGAAACCCCGTCTCTACTAAAAAATACAAAGAACTAGCTGGGCGAGGTGGCGGGCGCCTGTAGTCCCAGCTACTTGGAAGGCTGAGGCAGGAGAATGGCTTAAACCCGGGAGGCGGAGCTTGCAGTGAGCTGAGACCCGGCCACTGCACTCCAGCCTGGGCGACAGAGCGAGACTCCGTCTCAAAAAAAAAAAAAAAAAAAAAGAATGCAGATATTCCCTTGACATATTGGTTTCAGTTTCTTTGGGTAGGGTTTCTGGATCATATGGTAGTTCTATTTTTATTTTTATTTTTGAGGAACCTCCATAACTTTTTCCACAATGGCTGTACTAAACTACATTCCTACCAACAATATAGAAGAGTTCCCTTTTCTCTGCATCCTTGCCATCATTTGTTACCTTTCATTTTTTTGATGAAAGCCATTCTAAAAGATAAGAGATGGTATCTCATTGTGATTTTAATATGTGTTTCCCTAGTGATTAGAGTGACTGATAATTTTTTTATATATCTGTTGGCCATTAGTGTGTCTTCTGTGGGAAAATATCTGTCCAAATCCTGTGTCTGTTTTTAAATTGGGTTTTCTTGCTATTGAATTGTTTGTGTTCCTTATATATTTTGCATATTAATGCCTACGAGATGTATGGTTTGCACATTTTTTTCCCTGACTTGGAAGTTGTCTCTTCATTCTGTTAATTGTTGTCTTTGCTGGAAACAATTTTAATTTGGTTTTTAATTTGATGACATTCTACTTGTGTATTTTTACTTTTGTTGTCTGTGTTTTTGGGGTTATATTAAAAAAATCATTGTCTAGACCAATGTTGTGGAGCTTTTCCTCTAGTAGTTTTATAGTTTCAGATTTTATGTTGAAGTTTTTAATCCATTTTGAGTTGATTTTTGTATATTGGGTGAGATAAGGATCTAATTTCATTCTGCATGTTGATAACCAGTTTTCCCAACACCATTTATTGAAGATACTGTCTTTTTCCCATTGTGTGCTCTTGGCACCTTTATCTAAAATCAATTGATTGTAAATGTGTGAGTTTATTTATGAACTTTTAATTCTGCTCCATTGGCTGATGTATCTGTTTTTATGTCAGTATTATACTGTTTTGATTATAATCACTTTATAATATATTTTGAAGTGAGGGATTGTAATGCCTCCAGCTTTGTTCTTTTTGCTCAAGATTTTTTGTATGTAGCTATTCAGTGTCTTTTGTGGTTCTATATGGATTTAAGGATTTTCCCCCTATTTCAATGAAAAATGACATTCAAATTTTAATAGGAATTGAATTTAACCTGTAGATGGGTTTAGGTAGCATAGACATTTTAACAATCTTAGTTCTTTCAACCCATGAACACAGGGTATCTTTCCATTTATTTGTGTTTTCTTCAATTTCTTTCACTAGTGTTTTATAGTTTTCAATATACAGGTCTTTCACCATTTTGGTTAAATTTAGACAATATTTTTGGTGCTATTGTAAATGGGCTTATTTTCTTCATTTCCTTTTAAGTTAATTACCTATTAGCATATAGAGTCATTACTGAATTTTTTTTTTTGTTGATTTTCTGTCCTGCAATTTTACAGAAGTCAGTTCTAACTGTTTTTTGTGAGGTAGTTTGGATTTTCTGTATATAAAATCATGTCACCAGCAAATAGAGACCCTCTCACTTCTTCCTTTCCTATAGAGATGCCTTTTATTTCTTCTTGTTCTTCTAGGATAAGTCTACTTTTCTTCCATGTAACAACCACAGGATAGATGACATTCATTTTCTAAGAAACAAAATCTTGGCAGTTAGATCCGTGGGGTAAAGAATATAGATACTAATGTAAGTTACCACCTCAAGTTCATGTCCTTGATTTGGATGCTTTGTTCAGGAGTGTTTAGTGGTATTTCAAAGGAATTAATATCTATAACAGAAATTAAAATCACCAGGAATGGACCAGTGATGGAAATGTGTTCTGAAAATATGTTTAATATAATTTGGCACAACTGAAGTGACAAAATTATAGTAGTTAGACCATTTATATTCACAGTTATTGAACATTGTATCTTATTTTCTACCACAAATGATTTAATCTTTTCCATATTGGTATGGTCCTGGCTGATAACTCTTTGTGTAGCAGCCTGAGAGAATATGGAAGACATTGTCAGTGTTGGAAGATGGTGGTTTTATCTATCTTTAAAACATGGGCAAATTGACTAAGACTACGGAAGAAATAATGGTGGATGTGGATTTGGTATGAAGCATGGATGTCAATTAATCACACGCGTTCTCTGAGGTCCATTGTAAAAGGAGACCTAGTCTTTAGGGAGAGAGCCACTAATGGGGAGATCTTATTCCTAGAGTTTTGTGGTTATATTATTATTCATGAACCAATGAATAATAAATGAATGATATAAAGGAAGAAAAACGTGCTTGGACCAATGATGAGTACCATGGGGTATCTGAAACAGGATTTTTGATTAAACCCATATGCAACTCTGAGGTCCATTACAAAGAGACACGTAATTATTCCTTTTTTGGGAAGTGAGCTTATGGTACCCTGTCCTTGGACTTTGTGGTTCTTGGGGATGGATTGCATTTTTGTTATAAAATCAGCCCATGAATTAAAAATTTATCAGTGAGTAAAACAAAAAGCATAAGTCATGTACTTATTATCAGTGAATGTAATGAAACATGGATTATTATTAAAACTTATCTGAGACTCCCAATAAATTAATACCCAAGGCTTCTACCATTCTGGTAAGGAGCATATGGTCATTTGTATGCAAGAGTCAGAGTTTTTGTTCTGTGTTGGTGGTGGGTTGCTGACTGTTTTATTAAGAAAATGAAACATCTCTAATCATATAAATAGTTGGTTAAATAACCACTTAATTGAGACCAGAGACCAATGATGAGTGCATTAATCTAATTTTTAATGGATTTTTATTAAACAAATAAAAAAAGAAACATAGTCTGTTCTTCCTGAGGGCAATGACTCTAGACAGATGTAAATATTCTTCAGTGTTCTTGTCCAGTGCTGTGAGAGCACAGATACTGATGTCTTTTGTATATGAGAAGGGAGGTGCACTTCTATGTCTCTGTTTGTATTTTAGAGTCAGCAAACCGTGGACCAATTAGGAACAAATGTTATGATATGAGAATGCTGATTCATGTTCTTTTTTCATGACAGACATTCTGAGAAAAACTCTAGGCTCTTTCATTGTTTTTGGAATACATATATGGGCCTTTCCAAGTTGTAGTAATGTAGTTTCTTAGAAAAATGTTTTTAAAAAGAGGCTTTTAAAAAGAGCCTTTTAAAATGTTTTTGAAACAAGGCTTTATTTTTCTCTATAGAATGAAAACCATGTAGCTGGTTTTATTATTCTCTAATCATGAAGACCATTATTGTTATTTGGTGGACTAAGGAACAGAATGACTGATGTAAGTAAACATCAAATTGATGTTTTGGGCTTGGAGGGTATTCATTCATGGGAACACACTACATTATTTTGATAAAATAAATGGTTAAATAACACATGAAATTAAGGAATGCCAGCCATGGACTTATGATTGTAATGTGTCATCAACAAAAATTTATGATTCATTCAACCCAACCCAACTGAAGACCATTGTTAAATAAATGAAGAGCATTTCATATATGGCCAGAGTAATTTCAATTCCCATTTAATGTTTCTGCTATAGTTGCTTAACATATTCCTTCACTGACAAACATTTAGGTTGTTGACTTTTTGAGGTAGAGGTACCTTGGAAGATATTATGTATTAATTTGCTCAATTGTAGGCTCACATGGTAGGTCCATGATTTGCCCCCACATTAATGAGTAGACAAACCAAGTGGAAGAGAAGCTGGTAGACACCAATCACAAGTATGAGATTTAAATGCAGCAGAGTCGCTGATGAATATGCGTAAACTTGAGGTTCATCACGAAATATGATCTAGTCTATTTGTTCTGCGTGAATGGGAGTAATAAACAGATCTTGGTTCTGTTAAAGTCTTTTGTTCTCAGTTTTGTGTCATTAAGGAATATTGATCATATAATTATTATTCCTGAAACCATGAATGACTGAGTCAGTTCAAGAAGGTATAAATGAATGAAGAAATAGAATGCCTAGCCTGGATCAATGATGAGTATTGGTGGAGGTGTCTGAATCAACACTTTTGATTAAGCCCTCTGTGTAACTCTGAGATCTGTTATTGAATGAGAACCAGCCAATATTCTCTGTAGAAATTTCCTAGTAGAAGTTAGGAAAATTCAGTAAAACTTGTTCCTGAGGTTTTGTAGTTCAAAGGTATGGAATGTATTATTTTAAGCGAATTCAATGCATAAATAGAGGAATGTGTACATGAGAGATTAACAGGCCTACTTAAGGAACTATTCTTTGAGTACAATGAAAAAGTATTATAAATATTAACACTGGCAATAAAGCAAGTATAATTATTAATCTGAGATAAAATCCTATTATATGGAACATATTGTATCTACAGTTGAGACAATTTTTTGATTTTTATAGTTTGCTTTTTTTTAATTAAGAAAAGGGAAAGTGTTTGCATCAGCCAGAAATCCATTAAGTGATATCTACTTAACGGATTTTTATATAGACAAATGTTTATAATCATTATAGATCTTATTCTTGGGCTAGGTGATGAACTCAACAGTGTCTATTATACTATTTAAAAGTAAAAGTTTATTACTGGCCTGAAAAACATTGCATTTTTGAGCCAATGTTTATTGTTATCTAGTTCTGCTTGTCTAACATCCATTGAAAAAACCCTATATTGATTCTAAATCTGCCTTTTTCTCTCCAGAGTGGCCATAGGCCAGCTGATTTAATAATTTAAGAAAGAATTGTTATCCTGAGTAAGGAGCATAGAGACAAATATAAGTAAGTGCCTTATTTCATGTTCTTTCTTTGAATGGTTTGTTCTTGGGTGTTAGCTAAAGGATTTCAAAGGAATCAATGTCTACATACATGAAAGAAATAAAACACCCCAAATAGACCAATGATGGGAATGTGTAATGAACCATTAATTATGTTTAATCTAAATTGTCACAACTGAGGTGATTATAAAAGAAGACAAAAGTTAACTTATTCTCAGAGCAGCTCAGCATTATTCTTTATTTTATGCCATGGTTATTTTACACATTCCCTTATGGGTAGAGATCCTGGCTGACATCTGTTTTGGGGCAGCCCATAAGAATATGGAATATAGTGATTTCATTGTTTTTTATCGGACCATCTTCGACATATATACAAATTAAATAGAAGTGGGCTTTATCAGATTGAGTGCTGAATGTGAATTGAGAGCATGCAGGGGCGTTGAGCAATTCACATGTGCATCTTTAAGTGTCATTGCCTAAGAAATGTAGTCTGTAGCTCTATGGGCCAAGAGCCTAAAAGTTAATGATCTTGTTTTGGGGATTTTTGATTGCATCATTATTTGTGAGTCAATAGGTTAATCAATACATGAAAAAAATGCACATTATGGACCAGTGATGAATGTCATGGGGTTTCTGAAACAACAATTTTGATTAAACCCATCTGCAACTCTGAGGTCCATTACAAAGAGACACCTCTTTATTCTTCATGGGAAATGAGTCTATATGACCTTGTTCATGGGCCTTTTGTGGTTTGAGGGTATGAATTACATTATTATAATAAACTTAGTCCATGAATATAGAATTTTATCAATGAATGAGAATAAGAAAAGTATGCATGCACTTGTCTCTTAAGGCATGTAATGCAACATGGATTATTGAAACAATTTTGAGATTCTTAGTCCCAATAAATTAGTAGTTAAGACTCTTATCAATTTGGTAAGGAGCATATGGTCATCTGTGCACAAGACTGAATGTTTTTGTTCTGTGTTGAGGCAGGTTGCTGATTGATCATTTTATTAAGGAAAAGGAAATACATTTACATAAATAAATAGTTGACTGAGTAACTGTAATTGAGAGAGGGAGAGCATGGAATGATGATAAGATCTATATACAACCACACGCATGATTAATTCAATCTTTTATGGAATTTTACTTAAGCAAACAAACAAGTTTGGTACTAGATTCACAGTATTTATTATATTATCTAAAACAAAAAATTTCATAGTGGAGATATTTCATCTTGACAAAAACAATTTATGTAAGTTAATAAATAGAAAGCAGTGCTCTTTCTTCTCAAGTGTTCAGAATAGGGTACAAAACAAGGTTTATGATTGTTTACTACACAACTATGATTCATTTTAAAGAGCTAAACATATAGTATTTGATTCTTTTTAAAATTTGTGTTTTATGCTGCAGAATGAACGCACTCTACCTGATTTAATTATAGTCTTCTAGTGAAGATCTTGCCTTTATCTCTGTGAATCAGGAGAGAAGAGATCAATGTAAGTAAAAATCAAACTTTATGTTCTTGCTTGGGAAACTTGATCATGTTTATTCATTGAATTATTTCAAAGGAATAAATGGCTACATACGTAAATGAGTCAAAGGTGGTTATGCATGGACCAATGGTAGAAATGTGTTATGAATTAAGAATTGTGATTAATCCATTTCAGCACAACCAAATTCATTAGGACAAAAAGTTGAAAGGTATTTCTGTCATTTTCAGAATGCCTTAATATGCTGTTTTTGTACCATAGTGGATTTAAACACTTCCCCATTGTGATTGTTATTGACTGTTAACTAATTGAGGGAAGAACATAAGAAAATGGAAAATCTTGCCTATAACTGTGGTATAACTTGGTAGTTATACCATGATATAACCATAGTACTGTCTTAAAAATATGAATGTTAAATGAAAAAAGCCCAACCATGGACGAATGGCTAATGAGGAATTGATGTGGTGCAATTTGTGGAAAATAATTAATTCACCTTTGCAACACTCAGGCTCATTACAGAGAGAGCCAGTCCTCTAGTTCTGTGGAATATGAATCTTACAGACCTAGTTACATCTTCAAGGATCTTTTTACCCTCTAATTCATGGATAGTGATTTTACTATTAGTGAACCAATGCATAAATCAAGAACAGTATATTTGAATGAAAGCACAGAATACCAAGTCTGGATCAATGATGAGTATGCGTGGGGCATCTGAATCATATATTCTGATTATACCCTGTCTGTATCTCTGAGGTCCGTTCTATCTATGGGAAATGTGCTTCGAGAGAAAGTTAGACATATTCAAGGAATGTGTTCTTGGTACTTTTTGGTTAATGGGTATGGATTGTATTATAAGTAAATCAATGAATGAATAAAGAAAAATACAAATAAAGACAAGGAAGGCTACATCGCATTCAATCATGAAAGGAGCTAATGATGTTTTGAGTTTAAATAAAATAAGTCTGCTCCTCTTTTGAGAGCATATAGATAGATATGGATTCAATGTTCCTAGTTAGTGGCAAGTTTCTGGTTGCATGTCTTGTTTGATTTGGAAAAGGATAAAACATATACTTAAATGATGTATTTAGTTGAATAATACTTAATATAATAAATATTAGCCAATAAAATTAATATTTATATTCAATAATAACAATGTTACAAATCATGCTAAATATATCAACTTACATTTTTACAATAAACAATAATTTAATACAATTAATAGTAGACATTAAAATACTAATGATTAGGTTGTGAAGTATGGAGAAAGTCTAAGGATGAACATTGAAAATTTGAATATAATAACTAAAAATCCTCTTATGTTTGCTCATTATTATTTAAAAAGAAAAATGCAAATGCATTTTCATGACTTTTATGAGTAATAAGTGAATAAATAGATGCTAGTGTCATAAAGGGCTTTTGTCCAGTGTCCTTTGAATTCATGAATAGTGGCATTATTATTATGAGTAAAAGAATCATTTTATATCTCCATCCCTTATTTAAAAGAGGGTAGATCATGGACTAGTGAGAAGCATATGTAATGTGTGAAGGGGTGTGATTAATCTTGTCTATCCTCTTGAAGTCCACTTAAACAAAAAAGATCCAGGACCCTCCTTCCTTTGGAAGGGTTGTAAAGACCCACTCTCTAGACATATTTTGCTATTAACATTTAAATGAGCCGGGCGCGGTGGCTCAAGCCTGTAATCCCAGCACTTTGGGAGGCTGAGACGGGCGGATCACGAGGTCAGGAGATCGAGACCATCCTGGCTAACACGGTGAAACCCCGTCTCTACTAAAAAAAATACAAAAACTA
This sequence comes from Trachypithecus francoisi, assembly GCF_009764315.1. Taxonomy (NCBI): domain Eukaryota; kingdom Metazoa; phylum Chordata; class Mammalia; order Primates; family Cercopithecidae; genus Trachypithecus; species Trachypithecus francoisi. Next base: position 5,800,129 of record NW_022681468.1, on the reverse strand, counting down.
GCCGGGCGAGGTGGCGGGCGCCTGTAGTCCCAGCTCCTCGGGAGGCTGAGGCAGGAGAATGGCGTGAACCCGGGAGGCGGAGCTTGCAGTGAGCTGAGATCCAGCCACTGCACTCCAGTCCGGGCGACAGAGCGAGACTCCGCCTCAAAAAAAAAAAAAAAAAACATTTAAATGGAAATTAATTAAAAAATAAAAATTCAGTTCCTCAATCGCACTAGCCACACCCCAAGCCACAGGTTGCAAGTGACCACCATTTTGGAATCGCCAATAGAGAACATTCGTGTCACTGAGGAACGTTCCAATAGCACATACAGGGCTAATAGGAACAGTTGCATGTAATAGCATTTAATTTTAGGTAGCAGATGACTTCACCATTTTGAGTTTTCTTTAGAAAAGAGAGTAGATAATTAAATTATTTTTTGAGTTATTAAATAGATGAGTAAATAAACGAATCAGTAAATGGCTTGAATTAAAATAACTGTGGCCCGCTGGTCAGATTATGTTATAAAACAACAAGTTAAATTCATCTTATAGTGAAAAGGTTTTCCTCATTAAAAATGTGTCTTCCCTTTATGCTAGGAGTACCTAGGCAGATATTGAAAATTGCTCTTCTTGTGCTGGGTGGTAGATTTGAAAATGTTCATAATATTATTTCATGCTAAGAATTAAGTCAATACATGAAAAAGAACTACTGTTGGGTTGATGATTAAAATTTGACACAAACCAATGTTTGTGATCTATCTAGTAATGGAGAACTAACTTCTACTTAAAAATGGATTTTAAAATGTACACTTCTTATTCTTATAAAAATCTGCCTTTTCCTCCAGAAAGACTAGATGAGATTGGATTTGGTCATTTCTCCAAGGTGAAGAGCATGACGATTTCTTCTGTGGTAAGAAGCAATGTTAGTAATGGAGTTTCTGTTGGTGGGTTATGCGGTTGGTTCATGTGTGATTATCGAAGAAAGGAACAAAAGGCCATATACACAAAAATAAAAACACCAAGTAACAACCAATAATAAGAATGTGTTGTAGGCCAAGGAGTAGGACTGACCCGTTTCAGCACAATAGAGACTTACTTTCTAAAAAGGTAGAAGGAATTTAATTTTCAGAAATGTTTCATGTTGCATAGTATTTCTGCACCATACTGGATTTAAGCATTTCCATACTGGAAGAGATTCAGGCTGTTAACTGTTCAGGAGAAGCTCTTGTAATGGAGAAACATGCTGTTTGTTCTAGTGGGGGATACCATTGTGGATTTTCATTGTTCATTATATCACCTTTAAAATTACACAAATTAAATGAACATAGCCCAGTCATTGGCCATTCATATTGATAGTACTGATATGAATCAACATTTATTGATTATTCCACGTGTGGCACTGAGATCTAGTCTGACAGCTTTGTGGGAATTGAGCCTAGAGATATATTGTAGTGATATCCAGGGTCTCGTTCTTAGAATTTGTGATTCATGGGAAAATGAAGGTATATGTGAATGAAGAAAAAGAGTGCCAAGCCTGGACCAGTGATGAGATTGGAGGGTGTCTGAATCAAAACTTTTGATTAAAGCCATCTGTAACTCTGAGGTCCATTTAAAAAAGAGGCCCCAATTTTTCCCTCTGGGGAAATGAGCTTATAACACAAGTTCAGAATATTCAGGTATCTTGATCGTGGGTGTTCACAGTTTTTTGGTATAGATTCCATTTTATAAGTAAATCAATGCATAAATTTTGCATAAATGAGTAAATATAAGGAGAGCTTGGCATTGACCAATTATGAGAGTATGTAATGATGAATGGATTAGTATTATATGCTTCTATAGCACTGAATTCCAGTGATATATACTGATAGAGGCTGTTGCCTTGTTTTGGAAGGAGTATGTGAACAGATATATGCAAGACACAAAATAATTGTTTGACATTTATGGTTGTTTACTGATTGGTTTTATTTAGAGAAGGGAAAATTGCTGGGCACGGTGACTCACACCTTTAATCCCAGCACTTTGGGATGCGGAGGAGGGAGGATCACGAGGTCAGGAGATCGAGACCATTCTGGCTAATGTGGTGAAGCCCCATCTCTACTAAAAATACAAAAAATTAGCCAGATGTGGTGGTGGGCACCTGTAGTCCCAGGTACCTGGGAGTCTGAGGCAGGAGAATGGTGTGCACCTGGCAGGCGGAGCTTGCAGTGAGCCGAGATCGCGCCACTGCACTCCAGCCTGGGCGACAGAGCGAGACTCCGTCTCAAAATGAATAAGTAAGTAAATAATAGGTGAAACAGTTATTTAATTGGAAATAAATGAGCATATTTCAACTTAAGAATATTCCTTATGAAAAGTTATTATGAATCCAACTCTGTACTAAGTTTTATTAAAAACTTAAAAAAGCATCTAGTTTCTAAATCTCTGTGGATAGCATAATGGACATATGGAGACATAATATTATTCAAGCTTCTTCTATAATGTAAGTAAATTCCCATATATTGAATTGTTATATGTGAATAGAATCTGTCCTTGTCACAGTTAATTTTTTAAAAGAGGGCATAACACAACTGAGTGAGAAATGAAAATGAAAGTTAATCTGTCTGTACTACTGGTGCTCTCTTCCTGGGTAGGTGTGGGAATATAGACATTGAACATGAAAAGCATTTGTGTTCTGGGTTCTTCATTAGTTTACTGCAGTGTGTGTGTGTGTGTGTGTGTGTGTATTTGTGAATGTATAATAAAATATTCCATGCGTCATAACATAAATGAACAAATAGAAACAATAAATGATTGAATTAATATGTAAGTAGGGTAAAGCATTTACCATTGGTGAAAATATGCCATGAATCATGAATTTAAATTCATTCATATCTACACACGTTGAGTCCGTTAAATAAAAAAGATGATCTAAGCGGTTGCCTTTGTGGGTAGGTGTCTATAGACAGATGTGGGCAGTAGTCCTGGTTTTTGTTTTGGGTGATGAATTTGACAGTGTTTATTGTATTATTTAAAGTTAATAGTTAAATCAAGAAATAGATGTAAGTGTAGTTCTTGGGTCAGTGATAAAAATGGGATTTGAGTCCACTTTATGGTTAATTTAATATCACACAACTAATGTCTATTAAGTCAATCTAAATCTGTACTGTTCATTCTTTTGAAAATTTGTATTCAACTCCACAGAATGAAGACCATGGCTGATTTAATCAGTCTCTGCTGATGAAGATCTTGGCTGTTACCTTTACGGGTAAGGAAGCTAAAGACTTAAGTAAATAACAGTCAAAAAGCTTCTCAATTAGGGTTAATTTTTCATTAATGTTCACTGAACTACTTAAAGTCAAGGCATATGTAGATCAATAATATGAATGTGTTACAAAACTTAGATTATGGTTAGTCCAATTAAGCACAATTTTGGTTAAAAATAAGATGAAAGACATTTTATTCATTTTTTACTTCTGATTAATCATCTTATTTATACTGCATTTAATTTAAGATTTATTCAGTAACAAAATCTACGGCTGCACAGTTCAATGTCGTTTCCTCTATTCACTTGCGGCTATTTATATTTAAAATAATTAAAGGTACATGCACTTTTAAATGTAATTTCTCGGTTGCATTAGCCACATTTCTAGTGCTCAGTAGCTGTATGTGGCTATTGGTGACTGTATTGGAGAATGCAGTTACAGTGCATTTACATTATATGCAAAGTCCTGTTAGACAGCTCCTTAATGAGGGAGGAATGCATGGAAAGGTGGAAGATAAGTGGAATGAGATGGCTAGGAAGCAAGGATGTTCATTGCTCTATACTTGCTTCACTGTGGGCCACTACGAAAGGAGATCTAGTCTACTGAGAAAAGGGCTAGTCTATGCAAAAAGAGTCTGTAAACAGATCTTGATCTTGGTTATATTCAAGGATATTGTTCTTAGATGCTAAAATAACAATGGGTATTGACTTTGTTACTGCTACTGAATCAATGAATGGATCAATAAGCAAAGGTATAAATGAAGGAAAAGATTGCTTATCCTGGATCAATGATGAGTACCCTGGGGTGTCTGAATCTTGGATTTTGATTAAACCCTGTAACTCTGAGGTCCATTACAAAAAGAGTGCTTTTCAGTCTATGGAAAATGAGCTTATTCCAGAAGCTAGCAATAATCAGGATTTAGTTATTGTGCTTCTGAGTATGGATTGTATTATTTTTAGTAAACAAGTACATGGATAAATCAAGAAAAGTGCTGTATAAATGAAAACAAAATGGTTATTCCTGTTCCAAATATGAGAGTATATAAAATAATAAGAATCATTACTAATACATTTCTGAAGCACTAAGTCCCAGTAAAATCAATTAATCAAAACTGAGCCTTTGGGTAAGGAGCATTTAGATAAATGGATGTTAGAGTCCATGTTGTTCTGGTTTAGGGTATTCATTTTTTGTTTTTTTAAAGAAGAGGGCAAAATATTTACTTAAATTATTGCTTAAATCACTACCTAATTGAGAGAGGGTTTACACATGGATCTATCTTGAGAATATGTCAAATGATCAGTTATAATAATGAATTCTAATAATGTTCACTATTTAAATTCAGTTCCTCAGTTTAATTTACGAAAACAAGGAAACTGATCTGAATTTTCTGTCTAATGAGCATTTGGACAGGCATTGATATTGTCCAGTTTCTGTGAAGTCACAGATATAATGATTTTATTATAAATGTAAAAAGGAACAAATTAATGTCCCAACCAATTATTTAAAATAAGGCCAAATTATGGACCAGTGAGGGCCGGGTATTGTGGGACAAAAAGAGTAATTAATCCAGTTCCATACAATGGCTCTCCAGTATTGTCGTTATTTCCATAAACAAAACTGAGGTAGGCTCTTGCGTTTTTGGAATGGTGAATGTATTTATATATTTGGATAGCATTTCCCTTTCAGTCTTGTTGGTGCAATTTCCTTAAGACACGGAATAGACAAATGACTCCATGTGTAACTATTTAACTTCATATGTATGTATGCATGCATGCACAGTTGTTCAGAATATATTCGAATCCAGGATTCAGATTAATTTAATTCTTTCTAGCAAGATTCATGTACCAAGGAGATTTAACTCTTTCCTGATTGGGTAGAAGGCAGATAAACAGACAGACATGTTTAAAAGTCACAGTTATTATTCTTTTGCCTGGTGTTACTTATAGTAGTTAAATTTCATACCTAAGTCAATGAATCAATGAATCAATGGATATGTTATTCATCTTTTAAACATATGACAAGTACCAGGGCTTATTTCTAATCAATAATTGTCAACCTGAACTGAATTGAAAAAATCTAAATCTAGGCTGATCCATTTTTCTCTCTCTCTCATCTACCTACTTTTATATTCACCTTGTACTCCACAGAATGAATGCGCAATGATTCAATTATTCTCCAGTGAGGAAGATCATGGTTATTGTCTGTTTGAGTAATGAGTGTAGAAACCTATGTAAGTAACAAAGTGATTGCTTTTGCTTTAGTGGTTGTTAAGAGAGTTAACTCTTACTGGAAAGGAATAAATGACTACGTACACAAATAAAATGAATAAAGTTTATATGTGAATCATTCAGCACATCTGTGGTCAGTTAGGGAGGAAAAAGCAAGACTATCTTATTCATTTTAATAGTTTATTATTGAGTTAATTAATGTAAAAATTAATTATTCAGTTTTATTTGAGTCACAGTTGATTTTAACTTCCCTCTATAAAGACAGCTTAGTCATATTCCAAGATGGAGGATATTGTCAGTGTGGAGTAAAATGGTAGGTTCATAGTTCTTTATCGTCACATCCTTAAAATATGGACAAGGTCAATGAAAGATGATCAAGCCTTGACCAATTAAGAGTATGGGATTAATATGAAGCAGATATGGTCATTAATCTGCTAATCTGAAAACCTGAATCTATCACACAAAGGGATCTATCTTCCTTCCTCTGTGAGAAATGACCTATGATGAGATGTCATGGTTGTCTGATTTCTTGTTACTGGGTTTTTGGGATTCATAGGAACTGATTACGCTGTTAGTAAATCAATGAAACATGAGATAATGTATAAATGAATGATGATGAAGAATACTAAATATGGACCAATGGTGAGTTTTTGTTGGGTTGAACCAAGGATTAAGATTAGTTCAAATATACAGTAGTAATGTCCATTTCCAAGAGGGACCGTCTATTCGTCTTGTGGAAAATGAGCCCACAGACAACGTGGCAGTACTCATGGTGTTTAAGTTTTAAGGTTTTGATGGATATTGATTATATTACTATAAGTGTATGATGATTGAATTAATGCCCTAATGTAGAATGAAAGAAGAAAAGAATCTACTATGAGCATATAGAATGAAACAATAATTTTTGATTTCTTTTTTACATTTTAATTTTATTTTAAGTTCTGGGGTACATGTGTAGGGTGTGCAGGTTTGTTACCTAGGTAAATGTGTGCCACAGTGCTTTGCTGCACCTATCAACCCATCACCTAGGTATTAAGCCCAGCGTGAATTAACTATTTCAAAAAATATTTCTGAAACACTGAATTTCACTAGGGCTTGATGAAGCATGTTATCCCTTTGGATGAGGAGAATATAGGCAATTTTTGTAATAGTCAATTTTCTTGTTCAGGTTATAGAGTGAATTCATAGTTTTTCATTTTATTTAAAAGAAAAAATCTGTTAAATAAATAAGTAAAAGATTAACCCAGTAACTAAACTAGAGGGCCAAACATTGACTGTTAAGAAGCCTGGGTTCCTTTTTATTTAACTGCTGTTCAGATATAGAAAGAATTTCAAGGATCTGTCCACTTAGGATATTTTACATGTAGACAGAGGCAAACATTTATATTTTAGTTCTTAGTTGTTGGTTTTCTTAACCTGTACACTTTCTTTAGAAATGTGAATGATGATTAATTAATCCATAAGGAAGTATAGACACAAATACATAGATACAGATGTATACAAACTGATGTATACCTAAACAAGGGATACTGTAGACCATTGATGAAACTGTGCCATGAAACAATCATTTAGATTAATTTCATTTAAATGCAGTTCATTTAAAAGTAAACTTAAATTATTGTTACCTATTTCAGAGAGGCATAGAGACAACTATTCATTATATAGTTCTTTTTCTTGTATTAGGAATGAGGTTTATTGTACTTATTGGTTTATTAAAACTTAACTTTGAGCTAGTAATAGGCCAATCATAAGCTAGTGATAAAAGTCTGTTACCTATCAAGAGTTTCAATTAATCCAGTAACAGACAACATCCATAAACAGAAAGAAAAATCACAGTGGTTTCATTCTTTCTAACATCTGGTTTGTACTTCACAGAATGGAGGCATGATGGCTGATCCAATCATTTGCCACTGATGAAGGTTTTAATGGCTACCCATGTGAGTAGGGAGGACATAGGCTGCTGTTAGTAATTGTCTTAAGTTCTTAAGTCTAATATCAAGGATTTTGTTAGTAAATTTTGCTTTTATTATTATAAAGGGATCAATGACAGAACCAATAAACATGCATATAAACAAGTAAAAAAGGAGACTGAAGCATTGTTCAACTATGAATAAATGTAATTAGGCAAGAAAAACTACTAATATAAATGGAAAACACTGAAGTCTCAAGAAATATATGTACCAAACATGATATTTCTTTGTCTAAGGGTCTTAAGACACTGCATATAAGAAATAGTCAATATTATTGTTCTGGATGAGTTCAAGTTCAAGGTTAATTTTATTAAAAGAAAAATATACAAATATCATCACAGATTAATAAATACCTAAACTATTGTGAAAATGAAAGGGTAATACAAAAGTGAATGAGGACAAGTTATCGACGTTTATCATCTGGTCTGCTTTGTACTCCTCAGAATGAACAGCCCCATGATGATTTAAGCACTGTGCTATGACCGTGAACTGTACGGTTACCTCTGTGTGTCACAGGAAGACTCTTGTGAGTAGCAGTCAAAATTCTTGCTTTGTTTTAAGGGTATTCTCTGTATTCTTAAGAAGTCTAAAATATAATCAAATAAGGTCAAGCATTTTTATTATTCACTACTTAAGTATAAATTTATTTTTAAGATTTCCCTCTTCATAGCTACTTATTTTAGTATTACAGCACTGTTAATGAATTGATTAATTAATCAAAAAACAAATGTAGATAGACATGAAGAAAGATAGCGTCAATCTTGGACCAATGATGATGACTGGTGGCGTATGAGTCATGGACGATGAATACAGGTCTGGAAGTCTGAGGTCCAATATAATAAAAAATCTGGTCTTCACCTTCTGATCCTAAGGATAGACATTAGGAATATTTGAGGATGTTGTTCTTCGTCTTCTTGTTCATGCATTTTCCCTCTATTTTTATTACTGGATCAATGAATCAATAAGCAAATATATTTTAACTGCATAAAGATAAAAAGAGTGAGGCATTGTCCAATTACGGAAATATATGGTGAAATGAGAAATACTATCCATGTATATTAAAAACACTGATGCCTTCTTTCTATTAAGAATGAGTGAGTCAAAGGTATTACTGCTTGCTGGAGGATGGCATATACGAATGAGGAGAAAGTGGTCCTTCCTGGACCAATAGTAACAACTGCCAGCGTATGCATCTTGCATGATGAATAATAGATGTCTGAAACTCTGAGGTGCAAACCAAAAGGAATCTAGTCCATTCCATCCCCTCTGTTTAGATGCTCCTATAGACAGATATCAGGAGAACACTATGGCCTATTCTTGTCTTTATGTTTATTAATTCTAAAAAGTATTTTAATTAAAGTAGCAATGGTAGAGTCAATAAACATGTATAAATAAAGATGAGACATAAATTACTGTTTGATGTTAAAATGTATAAGAACAAATAATACCAATATAAATTGAAATTGATAAGTAGATCAACATATCACATCTTTCACTAAAGATCCTATAGTCAGTGATAAGTAATAGTTATTCCTCTGAATCAGTTGCAAGTTTAACATTTGTTGTATTAAGAGAAAAATTAATAAATACATAAATAACTGTGTAAATGAACAGTGGAAAATATGGACCAATAGAGAGGATGTCTCAATATTTTCATCTTCTCTGCCTTGCACTCTTCAGAATGGATGCACTGAGCTGACTTAAGCATTCTTCTATGATCAAGATTAAATGTCCTTCTTAGGAAAGAGACCAATGTGAGTAACAGTCGAAGTTCTTATTTTGCTCTATGCCATTTGTTTCAGGGTGTTAGTGTTAAAGTAAATTTAAAAAGTGTTAAGCATATTTAAATAGCTAAATGACCCACTTTAGATATGATACAAAATATTATTTTGATTAACTGTCAATGTACATTGAGGTCAATTAATGAAAGATGTATAATCTGTGTGGGAAATGATTCCATAGACTAATGTTAGGGATTTTCAAGGATCTTGTCTTGGGCTTTTGTAAATCACATGTTTATTTAGTTATTATTAATGAATTAATGATTTATTCAAACAAATGTAGAAACGAATGAAGAAAAGGGACCCAAACATGGACCAATGATGACTACTGGTGGCGTTTGAGTCATGGACGATGAATACTGTGTGTCTGAAACTCTGAGGTCCAACAGAAAACATAATTGGATAGATATCAGAAATGTGGAAAGATCATATTCTTACTTTGGATTAATAAATTTAGATTTATCATCAATAGATAAATAATAGAACAATTAAACAAGAATTAGTAAATAGTGAATCATTGTTCAATTATGAATATACATGATGATGTAAGAAATATTATCATTAAAAATTTTAAACACTGATGCCCTTTAAAGAAATGGATCATGAATGTCACCTCTTTGGCTAAGGTTCATCTAGACTCTAATAAGAAGAGTCAGTTTCATTTTCTGGTTCGGTCTCATTTGTTATTTTTCCTTTTGTTATGAGAGAAAACATTTCCATTCTGAAAAAATAATCAATATCAAAATAACTGAATAACGGAAATGTGGAAAGGATCAATGGAGATAAGTTTTGAATTTTTTTTAGTTACCTGCTCTTTGTATTCTGCAGAATGGATGCACTTGAGCTGACCTAAGCATTCATGGTCATGAGCTTCATGGTTGCTACTGTTAGTTAGGAGCATAGAGATCGGTGTGAGTAATAGTTAAATTTCATGTCTTTCTCTAGGAGACTTTTTAAAGGGTATTCATAATATCATGGAAGTGTAAAAAAACATCCAAAAGAGCAACCTCAGCCAATGATAAATATGAGGTTAGTTGAAACAGTATATTTACTAGCTCATTTATGACACATTGAGGATAATTCACATAAGATATATCAAACTGACAGATTGTGTAGAAAGTTCTAGAATATTCTATACTCTTTGGATATTATATTTACATGGGTTATAAAATTAATATTAGTGATTTAATGTATAAATACATGTAGATGAGAATTAAGCTAAAGAGTCCTAAGCCTGAGCCAATGATGAAAACTGGTGACGTAGAAGTCAAGGATGCTGAATAATGTGTGTCTAGAACTCTGAGGTTCAATAAAGGAGGAAATATAGTCTATTGCTTTTGAAGTGATCCTGTAGTTAGGTTTTGGAAATACAAAAGGACCATCTTCTTGAATTGTTTTTGTGAATTTTGATTCTTCTTTAAAATAAATTCATTGATGTAATAATCAATGTACACATATAAAAAAGTAAAGATGAGGAATGTGAAGCATGTCCACTCAATGTAAATTGTGAGACAACAGAAATCATTAAAACCTACTGAAAAATCTGAATACCATTAAAAAAACAAACAGTTCAAGTGTTGTTTTTTGACTAAGGATGACAAAGGCAGTATAGTCAAGTTTCTTATTTTGCATCAGAACAAGTGTGTTATTGTTCATTTTTTTAAAAGAAAATTGATAAGTATTACCACAATTAATAGATACCTGAATGACTAAGAGAAGGGTCGAATGAATGAATCCATGAAAAATATTTCAATCCTGTCATCTTCTCTGCTTTGCACTTCCCAGAATGGACACATCTGGGCTGGCAGAACATCTGGCCTTGATCTGGAGCCCCATGTCTGTCTCTCTGTAGAGGTGCACATGGGCCAATGTAAGTTAATAGTAAAATTATTTTTTGCTTTTGCTTATTTGTTTAGGATATTCAGTGTAATATTTTAAAAGTATTATATATTAATGTAATGAAGGAAGGCCAGCCATGTCCCAAGGATACATATGGACTTGACATGAAATATTGTGTAGATTAACAGATGTTACGTTAATGAACGTGACTGATGAAGGAAGTATTAATATACTAATCGAAGCAAATGATTATATAGACAGATATTAGGGATACTTAAGGATCTTGTCCTTAAAACTTGGTGATCCAGAGGTATTTATGTTATTGTTAGTGAATTAATGAATCATTAGGAAACTACTTATAAATAAAAAGAGAGAAACAGGGCCAATTCTGGCTGGACTAATGATGACCACTGGTGGCCTATGAGTCACACAATGAATATGTATCTGGAACTCTGAGGTCCATCACAAGCAGTATCTAGCCTAGTCCTTCTGTTTGAAAAACTCCTGTAGACAGATGTCAGGGAAATACAAGAACCTTGTTCTTTTTCTTTATGTTTATGAATTATAAAAATATTATATTATTAAAATAGCAATGAAAAATAAACAAACATGTATAAATTAATACAGATGAAGGTGGAGTATTGTTTAATGTTGAAATGTATAGTAAAGAACAATAATACTAATATAAATTGCAATGGATGGATAATTAATGGACCAAGTGTAATACATCTTTGACTAAGGATCATATAGACAGCAATAAGTAATGGTTAGTGCTCTGAGTTAGTTGCAAGTTTCACATTTGTTGTATTAAGAAAACATAAATACTCAAATGACTATGTAAATGAATGGTGAAAAATATAGATTGATGGAAAGAATATTCAATTTTTTAATCATCTACTCTGCTTTGCAGTTTTCAGAATGGATGCAGTGAGCTGATCTTTTCTCTGTCATCAAGGCTATGTTGCCTCTGTGTTAGGCCAATGTGAGTAATGGTTCCTGTCTTGGTTTAGGTTGTTTAATAGTACTCCTGGTATTATTAAAAATTATTTAATATAATAAAAAGTTAATTGGTTCAATGACAATGTGCAACATTGCGGTTAATTAATCAAAGAGATATAGTCTCTGTGGGAAATGATCCTGTAGACAAATGTAAGGATTCTTCAAATATCTTGTTCTTGGGTTTTTGAAATCGTGTATTCATTTTATTATCAAAGAACAAATGATTTATTCAATAAATATTTAGAAATGAATGATGAAAGAGAGACCCAGCTATGGATTAATGTTGACAACTGGTGGCATAAAAGTCATGGATGATGAATATGAGAAGAAAATAATCTAGGTTTTTGCTTCTGTTGGAAATGATCCTGTAGACAATGTCAGAAACATATAAAGATCGTTTTCTTATCTTGGGGTCATAGATTTAGGTTTATTATTACTAATATATGACTGATAGAACCATTAAACAAATAGATAAAAATACAAGTAGAGGTTAACTTCTTGGACCTCAGAGTTCCAGACATGTCTTCATCATATATGACATGAGTGATGTGATTCCATAGATAGATGTTAGGGATATAAGAATCTCTTTTCTTTGAGATTTTTTGATTCACAGATAATTATTTTATTATGTTTGATGAATTGAGAATTAATCAATAAGCAAATATAAAGTAGTATGAGGAAAAAGACATGTAAACCTGAACAAATGATTGATGGTTTAGAAGTCATGGGTGATGAATAATATGTGTCTGGAACCTAAAGATTTGCAGAAAACAAAATCTGATCTATTTCCCAGGGTCATTTGCAAATGACAATCAATGTTTGAAATGATAGATTGATGTTAAGAATATGTAAGAATCTACTTCTTTTATTTTGGATTCATGGATTTACATATTATTATTATTTAAAATTGATCCATGATGAAAGTATTAAATGTATAATTTGACAAATATGAAGATGGTGTGATGGACTTCAACCATGTGATGATTCAAGATATACTATCAACATAAAATGAAACACTAGCTCCCAATATGGTGAAATCCTGTCTCTACTAAAAATACAAAAAATTAGCCAGATGTGGTGGTGCACGCCTGTAATCCCAGCTACTCGGGAGGCTGAGGCAGGAGAATCACTTGAACTCAGGAGGCGGAGGTTGCAGTGAGCCGAGATTGCACCATTGCACTTCAGCCTGGGCAATAAGAGCAAAACTCCATCTCAGAACGAAATGGACCCAAGGGTGTTACCTCTTTTTGATTAGTGATCATATAGATACTGGGAAGTAGAAGTCAATTTTATTGCTTGGATCAGTCCATTTGAGGTTGTTTGTTTTGTTCAGAATGAACATATATGTTATGAAAAGTTAATAAATAACTAACCTACTGGTTTGGAATAAAATATGAAAAGCAAAATTGACAAAGAGGTCTTAGTTTTTAAAATCACCTGCTTTGCTTTGTACTTCTTAGATGGGATGCACTGGCGCTGATTTTAAAAAAGGATGAGTTTGCGTCCTTTGTAGGGACATGGATGCAGCTGGAAACCATCATTCTTAGCAAACTATCACAAGAAGAGAAAACCAAACACCGCATGTTCTCACTCATAGGTGGGAACTGAACAATGAGATCACTTGGACTCGGGAAGGGGAACATCACACACTGGGGCCTATCATGGGGAGGGGGGAGGAGGGAGGGATTGCATTGGGGAGTTATACATGATATAAACGTCATGCACATGTACCCTAGAACTTAAAGTATAATTAAAAAAAAAAAAAATAAGGAAAGGTAAAAGTTTTATCCTTCACATAGAATAATAGATTTCTGAGAAACCACTTCTTTTTCTTTTTCTTTTTTTTTTTTTTTGAGACGGAGTCTCGCTCTGTCGCCGGGGCTGGAGTGCAGTGGCCGGATCTCAGCTCACTGCAAGCTCCGCCTCCCGGGTTCACGCCATTCTCCTGCCTCAGCCTCCCGAGTAGCTGGGACTACAGGCGCCCGCCACCTCGCCCGGCTAGTTTTTTGTATTTTTTAGTAGAGACGGGGTTTCACCGTGTTAGCCAGGATGGTCTCGATCTCCTGACCTCGTGATCCACCCGTCTCGGCCTCCCAAAGTGCTGGGATTACAGGCTTGAGCCACCACGCCCGGCCTGAAACCACTTCTTTTTCATATACAGCAAACACATTCTATGTATTTGATAACTGAGTAGAATTACAAATAAAAAAAAAGCACAAACAGCATAAGTAAAAAAAAAAAAAAAAAAAAGAATTATCTCATAGTCACAAGACGTATGGTTGCCTCTGTGTAGGTTCCTGAAGACCAATGTGAGTATGAGTCAATATTCTTGTCTTGGTTTGAGTGTTTTTTTAAGAGCTATCACTGTATTATTATACACTTTGACATATAATCAGTTAATATCTTAAGAATGGAATTGATGTAATGCATTATGTTGATTAATCTGTATGTGAAACACTGCATTAAATTAATAAAATATTTCTAGTGTCTATGGGAAATAATTTGTAGACAGATATTAGATATTCAAGAATCTTGCTCTTGAGTTCTTCTGACTCTTTGGTATTTACTTATTTTTATTAGTGAGTTGATGAATTCATCTATCAATAAATGAAGACATGAATGAAGAAAAAGAGCTCCCAGTCTGGACCAAAGATGAAGTTTGGTGATGTATGAATTATGAACAATAAATACCTGTGTCTGGAACTTTGAGGTTCGACATGAAAACTAGTCTGCTCCCTAGTATAGACTAAGTATGTCCCCTATAAAGTTGCTGTGATTTAGAAACAAATTTTTGGATTTAACTAGTTTTATTAAGATTGGCTAGGCCGGGCGCGGTGGCTCACGCCTGTAATCCCAGCACTTTGGGAGGCTGAGGCGGGCGGATCATGAGGTCAGGAGATTGAGACCATCCTGGCAAACGCGGTGAAACCCCGTCTCTACTAAAAGTACAAAAAAAAAATAACTAGCCGGGTGTGGTGGCGGGCGCCTGTAGTCCCAGCTTCTCGGGAGGCTGAGGCAGGAGACTGGCGTGAACCCGGGAGGCGGAGCTTGCAGTGAGCAGAGATCACACCAGTGCACTCTAGCCTGGGTGACAGAGCAAGACTCCGTCTCAAAAAAAAAAGATCGGCTAGGCATTTCTGTTCTAGATTTCTGAAAATGAAAATATTACTCATTTTCTTGAAAAAGAATAGATGGTTGGAAAAATTAATTCATTTGTTCCTGAATTATAAACGTCATTTATACTAATAATGAATGAGTTAATAGATAAAAAGGTCAAGAACTGACCACTCATGAGAATGTGTTATAAAGCTAGGAATGAGAAGAAGCTGATTCTGTAAGTCGAAGCTAACTTGCAGAGAATACCAAGACGATTACATGTGTGAGTGGAGGCACTGAGGCCAATATGTCCCATAGTCAGATGTTTTTCTTAATGCAGGTGATGGATTCAAGAATGTTCACTATTTGATGTAAAATTAATAACTGAAATAATTCAATAAATAAAAGGATTGTGAATCTAATCTAAGGATAGGGAGTGTCATGAACCAATGTTTGAGATGAACCTAACCCTTACCATTTCATATTTATTCAGACACAGCCTGAATCTTGTTGTTTCATAACTTTAACATTTACTTTGTACTTTTCAGGGTTGATGTTCATGGGTGATTGATCATCCTGTAGCGACAGTGGTATTGACTGTTCCACAGCGGACAAGGAGTGTGTTCTTACATAAGTCATAGTTGACATTCTTGTTTTTGATTGGGTAGTTTGCCTGTTCATTGATATTCATAGTACTATAGAAGGTAGATAAATGGCCACATACCTAAATAAAATCAAAGGAGACAAAAGGTGAGAATCTGTTATAAACTAAGGATTATAATTAATCTAATTCAGTACAACTGTGGACAATTTTGAAAAGATAAAGATTGATGTCATTTTAGTCATTTTATGAGATAAACTAAAAATGGGACATTTTTGATATCCCATTTTAGCATTTTTCATAGTTTACACAAACGTTCCTATATTGCTAGATAGCCTAGTCTGTTAACCCCCTGAGGAAGAGCATATGTGAAGTAAATACTTGTCATTATCATAGTAGGGTCAAGTGGATTATTCTTCCAGTTTATTGTTACATCTTCATAGAATATATAATTTAAACAAAAAGGTTCAAGCATGGACCAATGACATAACTGAAATCAAATCTGGACAAACGTATAAAATTATTATATTTCACAATATTTTTATAGTTCATTACAAAAAAAGACCTAGTCTATTACATTGTTTATTACCTCTCTTGGATGAACCCACTGACAGATATTAAGACTATTCAAGAAACTTGTTTAGGGGCTTTAGTGGATTGTTAACACATACTAATTTTATTATCAGTGGATCAGTATGCAAAAACATCATGTAAATTAATATAGATAAGTATGTCTAAGTGTGGTCTCATTTTGAGTGTATTTACTGGAAGAAGAATTATTATGACATGTCTCAAAGGTTATGATCCATTAATAAAAATAGACAAAGCTTGTGACCCAAGTCAGTAACCTGCATATACGCATATGTGAATACTCATTGTCTTTATTTCTGGAGCTTTTTAGTTTATACTTGTTTTTGTTTTCTCTTTTAGTAAATTGAAAACATTATATAAATACATAAATCAAAACATAGGTAAGGAAATGAGAGGAAGCTAAGCATGGACTACTTATGAGGATGTGTTTTGAAGCAGGGATTATAACTTAATCCATTTTAGTATAATGGAGCACAATTTAAAAAGAGATCAGTGTTTTCCATTCTCTTTTCATGGCTATATATTATTCCATTTTAGGTTTTACTCCTGTTTATGCAACATTCCTTGATGGATAACAATCTATGGGTTAGATCCAAGGCTTACAATTTAGGCAGTTGTGTTTTTGTAAGTCATTATCAGAGTTTTAGATGTTGAATGCGGTGGTGAATTGATGGTTGTTCATTGTTCCATCTTAAAAGTATGTACACATTAAATGAAGAAAAGGCCAAGCACCAGTGATATGAATAGATTGATTGATCAGTTTTATGATTAAATTCATTTCTGCACTCCTGCAATTTATTTAAAAAGGAGATTTGGTATATTAAATCTACAGGAATTTGTCTGCAGACATATTTCAGTAATAATCCAAGAACTGATTTCTGGGGTTTTGCTGGGTTGATTATAATGCATCAATGGTAATATCAATAAACACATAAATAAATGAATAAAGAGGAAAAGGACAGAACTGGACTAATTGTCCAAATAGATTATGATGGAAAAAATTTGTTAATGTAATTCTGAAAACTAATATTTATTAAAAAATAAACAGAGTATCTGAAGGATGATTTAGGAATATGTACATAATAGTCAAGGTTCTTGAATTTGATTAGTGATAGTCTAGGTTTTTTGCTTAATTAAAAGTAAGAAAGTAATTATTATATTAGCTAATCCCTATGTCAATGTCTTAGAAAATGAAACGAGGATGGCATGAGGTCAGTGGAGTGATTGTCTCGTGGTTTGCACACCTGTCCTATATTCCACAGAAAGGACATCATGATTGTGATTGTCTTTATTAACTTTGTCAGGAGAGTAAAGACCAATGTGGCCAGGCCTGGTGGCTCATGCCTGTAATCCTAGCATTTTGGGAGGATCAGGTGGGCGGATCACATGAAGCTGGGAGTTCAAGACCAGCCTGACCAACATGGATAAACCCCGTCTCTACTAAAATTATAAAATTAGCTGGATGTGGTGGCACATGCCTGTAATCCCAGCTACTCAGGAGGCTGAGGCAGGAGAACCTCTTGGACCCAAGAGGCGGAGGTTGCGGTGAGCTGAGATTGTGCCATTGCACTCCAGCCTGGGCAACAAAGTGAAACTCCATCTCAAAAACAAACAAACAAACAAACAAAAAACCAAAAAAACAATGTAATTAGCTGTTAAAGTTCTTGTTATGGTTCAAGTGGTTTGCTTCCTCACTGTGTTTTTAAGAAGTTTGAAGTATATTTAATGAATGTCCTCCCTTCCCACTGGCCCTGCCAGGCATGCTGCCTTCTGTTCTCTGGGACTTGTGAGTAGTTCACTGCTCCTGGTATTTCATGTGATTTGTTAAGTAGTTTCTTCTGTGTCTCACCTGACCAACACACCCAGACCTAACTTATTTCCAGGTTGGGTCTGTCCTAGAGAGTGCCTGTCTTGGTAGGAATAAACTGGACACAGACAAGAGCCTCCAGGGTGTCTGCCTGTATAAACAAGTTTTCTATGAGGGGGACCCTGGGTCATAGATTGAACACTTGGGCATTACATCTGTGAGAATAAGTCTATAGTAGATTTCAGTAATTTTCGAGTATCTAATTATGGGGTTTTGGTGGATCCTGGGAATTTATTGCATTATTCGAAGGAAATAAATGAAAGAATCAGCAAAACATACAGACACACATATAAATAATTAAAGATGAAGAGGATAAAGCTGGATTAATTATGAAAAATGTTATCAGACAGGATTTTTGGTTATATAATTCTGAAACACTGCAATGCATTAAGAAACCAGTACATCAAGGGTGTCACCTGTCTAGGGTAGGATAATATAGAGTAGTGGTTCTCAAATGTGAGCATTGAAGTGACCTGGAGGGTTTGTAAAAACACAGAAGGCCAGTTACATTCCCAGGATTTCTGATTCAGTAAGTTTGGTGTGGGTTCTGAGAATCCAAATTTCTAATAACTTACTTTCTATAGGTTCCAGGAGTTTCCCAAGTCATGCTGATGCTGCTTCCTGAGAAGTATTTTCAGAATCACTGAGAAAAATGTATGAAATAGTTAATGTCTTTGCTCTATGTCAGTGGTAATTTCCAGTTTGTTTGTTTTATTGAGAAAGAGAAGGTAATTAATTAAGCAATTAATATTTATTTATTTATTTATATTTGAGATGGAGTTTCACTCTGTTTGTTCCCCAGGCCGGAGTATAGTGACATGATCTCAGCTCACTGCAACCTCCGCCTCCTAGGTTCAAGCAATTCTTATGCCTCCGCCTCCCAAGTAGCTGTGATTACAGGTGTGTGCCACTAGGTCTGGCTAATTTTTGTATTTTTAGTAAAGACGGGGTTTCACCATGTTGGCCAGGTTGGTCTTGAACTCCTGACCTCAAGTGATCTGCCCACCTTGGCCTCCCAAAATGCTGGAATTACAGGCATGAGCCACTGCGCCCTGTCCAATTAATATTTAAAAGTCTAAGTAAATGAAAGAGGAACAACATGGTTCAATGGAGGAAATGTCTAATTTATGTAATATCATTGTTATATTGTACAAAATGGATGCACCTTAGGTGATTTAAGCATTCTGAAAAGACCAGGCTTTCTAGGATACTGCTACATTTTAGGAGATTAGCAATCAATGGAATTGGCACAGTCTTTGTCTGTTGAGTGGGTTTTCATGGGTGTTCATTGTACATCTTTAAAATGAGTAAATGACTGCATACATGAATAAAATCAAACAAGGACAAGCCTATACTAACGATGAAGAACCACAATTTAGGGTTAATTTGATTTAGTGTTATTTAGGATGGTTTCTTAAAAAGATCAAGTCCCTATAACAGATTGTTCTGTTTAGAATTCTACTGCAGGTTTCCCCTAAGCATTCCTCAAGTGATAAAAATGTAAGTTATGAAGAAGGGACACATAGGAACTAGAAGCACTTGTCAGCGTTTTAGTTCTGGTGGTTGATTCATGTTATATATAGAAAGAATATACAAATTATGTGAGAAAAGGCCAAGGAAGGACCGATAATGTGAGTGGAATACATTCTGAAATGTGTTTTATGATCAAAATATCTGTGACCTACAGCGGTCCACTACAAAGAGGGATTTAAGTGTTTACATCTGTAGGAATGCCTACAGATAGATTTCAGTGATATTCAGGAATCAGGTTCTCAGTCCTTGGTGCTTCATGGATTTTGATTTTGTTGTTATTCAATAAGTGAAAGAATAAACAAATATGTCAATGTATAAAAATGAATAGAATGAAGTGTATCTAACTACGAAAATATGGGGTGAGGCAAGAATTATTGTTAATATACGTAGAACCACTGGAGTTCGTTAAATAATGATATCTTTACCCCAAAATGTAACACCTTAATGCATGAAAGGGGTTACATTTTGGGATAAGGATAAGTAGGCAAGGTAGTGATATAGAGTAGTCAGGGTTCTTGCTTTGAGTCAGTGACGAGTTCAAGTGGTTACTTACTGCAGAGGGAAAAAAATAAATTATGCCATAAAATAATAAATATCTAAATGACTGAGGAAATGAAATGGGGAAGGCATGTATCAGTGGAAAGAATATCTCAGCTTTCTATTATTTGCATTGCTTATATTTCTCAGAATGAAAGCTCCTAGCTGATTCTCAGAATGAAATGAAAGCTCCTAGCACATTCTACTGTGGTCATGAACTCTGTGTTAGGAGCATAGAAACCAATGTACGAGTCACAGCACTTCTCTTATTATGAGTGGTTTGTTTAAAAATACTCAGCGTACTATTTACAAAACATGTTAAAGTTAGTCAAAGAAGTTGACTATGGTGTACTATGGCATTGATGTGAAACGTATGTTCATTAATGGATATGTACAACACAAATTAATTAATGAAGGTTATAGATACTGAGTGAATTTACTCTGTAGACAATTGTTATGGATATTTAAGAATATTGTTCTATGGAATTTGTGATTCATATACATTTATATTATTGTAATTATTCTATTGAAGAACTAATAAATCAACAAATATAGAAATGGATGAGGAAAAAGATGTCAAATCCTGAACCAGTGATGATGGCTGGTGGCATATTTAGTCACAGATGATGAATAAATACATGCCCGAAACTCTGAGGTTAGTACCTAGACAGAGATCTAGTCTGCTATTTTTGATGGATGTAGTCCTGTAGAATGATTAGTTATGCACGAAGGTATGTTCTTGGACTTTTGTAGTTTATGAATTTTGATAGTATTGTTACAAAACAATTAATGACAAAGTTTATACAACTGCATGAAGATGAAGACGGTGAAACATTGTCCAATTATGAAATATGAGGTGAGGACTGAAATACTATCAATATAATTTGAAAGTCCTAAGGTCCATAAGTAAATAAGTGTCACCTCTTTGGTACAGTATCATATAGACCAAGAGTCCCTGACCTCAGGGCTGCAGACCAGTACCAGTGCCTGGGGTGTTAGGAACCAGGCCACACAGCAGGAGGTGAGTGGCGGGTGAGCAAGCATTACCACCTGAGCTCCACCTCTTGTCAGATCAGTAGTGGCATTAGATTCTCATAGGAGCAGAACCTGTTGTGAACGGTGCATGCCAGGGATCTAGGTCACATGCTACTTATGAGAATCTAATTCCTATGATCTGAGGTAGAACAGTTTCATCTGGAAATAACCCCTCCCTGCCCTGGTCCATGGGAAGTTTGTCTTCTACAAAACCCATCCTGGGTGCCCAAAACGTTGGGGACCACTGGTATAGACAGTGAGAAGTAACAGTCAATGTTATTGTTCTGCATCAATGGCAAGTACCATCCTGTCCTATTTTTAGAAGAAGAGACAAATAATAACATCAATTAGTAAATATTTACGTGACTAAATAAATGAAAGTTGGAAAGCCATTGTCAATGGAGAGAATGTCTCAATTTTTAAATCACTGGTTCTCCTTTATATTCCTCAAGGTGGAAGCTGTCTGCAGTAGGAGCATGGAGACCAATGTGAGTAACAATCACATTTTATGTCTTGGTTTGCATGGTTTATCTCAGGGTATTCATTATATAATGGCATTTGAAATATAATCAGACAGGGCCAAATGCACCCCAGTAATGAAGTTGGGATTGATGTAAATTATGTTCTTTGGTGTATATAAAACATTGAGTCTTTCTGTATCAATCAAATTTTATTTTCTGTGTTGGTTGCAAGTTTGACATTGTTCCTGTTGTTGAGACAGAGAGAAAGAATACAAATATATAACGAAAAATTAATAAATAAGTAAGTGAAATTTGGAAAGGAGGGATAAATGCAGATAAGGTCTTAATTTTTTTTATCAAATGTTCTGCTTTGTAATCCTAGAATGGAAGCTCTTAAACTGATTTAAGTACGCTTCCATGGTCCCAAGCCCTATGGTTGCCATGGGGCATTAGGAGCATGGAGACCAATGTGAGTAATAATCAAAGTTTGCGTTTTGGTGTGGGTTGTTTGCTTAAGGGTATTATTCACTCACTGTATTATTGAAAAGAGTGAAATATGATCAAAGAAGACCAATTGTTGTGCAGTGACAAAATTGATATAAAGCACTATATAAATTAATGGATATATAAAAAAACTGAAGATAATAAAGGAGATACGATGACGTAAGATGACTTTATATACGGACTAGAAATATCAAGGGTCTCCTTGGGTTTTGTGAATATAGGGCTTTAAAATTATTAGTGAACGAATTAACTAATCAATGGATAATGTGGAAGTGAGTGGAGAAAAAGAGAACGAGTCCTGGATCGATGATGTGATGACCACTAGTGGCGTATGAATCTTATGTGGCATATGAGTCTTATACAGTGAATACATGTTTGAAACTCAGGTCTGTTGGGGAAGATACATGGCCCATTCTCTCTTTCAAATGATGCTACATAAATGTTTCAGAAATGTTTTTCTTTGTGATAATTTCATTCTATTTTTATAATTGGATCAATGTGAGAATCAATAAACATATATATAAATAAAGATAAAGTGGATGAAGCATTGTTCAGGTATGGCAGGATATATTATTAATATGTATTGAAAACAGTGAAGTCCAAAGAGAAATAAATGGCACATGTCTGTCACCTCTTTGGCCAATGATGACATAGATAGTATAATTATAGACAATGATCAATTTTTTGGTTAGTGGCAAGTTCAAAATTGTTCATTTTCTTAAGAGAAAATGAAATAATATACTCCAGATAATTACTGCCTAAATGACCAACTAAATGAAAGGTGAAAGGCAAAGATCAATGGTGATAATGTCTCACATTTGTTATTATCTTCTCTGCTCTGTACTCCTCAGAATGAACCTAATTGTACTGTTTTAAGAATTCTTCCATGGTCCTCTGTTTGCACCATGCTTAGGAACGAGCATGCGGACCCATGTGATTAGTGATCAAAGTTCTTGTCTTGGTGGTTTGTTGAAGAGTATGTCATGTGTTATAAAAAAGTTTGTAATAGGCTGAGCATGGTGGCTCACACCTGTAATCCAAGCACTTTGGGATGCCGAGGCAGGTGAATCACCTGAGGTCAGGAGTTTGAGATCAGCTTGGCCAACATGGTGAAACCCCGCCTCTACTAAAAATACAAAAATCAGCTGGGTATGGTGGCCTGTAATTCCAGCTACTCAGGAGGCTGAGGGAGGAGAATCACTTGAACCCGGGAGGAGGAGGTTGCAGTGAGCTGAGATTGCATCATTGCACTCCAGCCTGGGCAGCAGAGTGAGACTCCGTCTCAAAAAAAAAAAAAAAAGTTTATAATACAAAGATGGCCAATGTTATCCCAAAGATAGATATGAGAGTTATATAAAGTATTATATTGATAATGCATAGATGAAAAACTGAGGACAATTATATCAATGTTAGAATGATTCTACATACATATATGGAATATCCAGCTTATTCTTGGTTTTTTTTTTTTGAATCATAGGGACTTACTAGTGAGTTAACAAGTCAGTCAGTAGACAAGATAGAAATGAGTGGAAAAAGAGATGATCAGTCCTGGATCGATGATGACTGCTGGTGGCGTATGAGTCTTACATGATGAATACGTGTCTGGAACTCTGAGGTCCATCACAAAAGAAATTGAGCTCCTTCTGTAGTTTGAAATAATCCTGTGTATATAGATGTCAGAGATATAGAATTTATTTGTTTTTGGTCTTTGTTTTTACTTATTTTCATTGTATTTTTATAGTTGCTCAATGTGAGAACCTATGTGTATATATATATAATTTCCATATATTATATAAAAAGATGAATAATGTTAATCATTGCCCAATTATTAAAATCTGTAGTGAGGCAAGAAACATTTCATATGTATTGAAAACATGGAGTCCAAAGAGAAATAAATGGGACATGCCTGTCACCTCTTTGGCCAATGATAATATAGCCGGTAGAATTATAGACAGTGTTCAAATTCTTGGCCAGTAGCAAGATCGAATTTGTTAATTTTCTTAACAGAAAATGAAATTACTACGATTAATGAAATGAAATTTTCTTAACAGAAAATGAAATTAATATGAAATTGAAATAATGATTGCATGAATGACTAATTATAGGTGAAAAGCAAGAATCAATGGTGACAATGTCTCAAATTTGTTATCATTTTCTCTTCTCTGTACTCATCAGAATGGATGTTCTTGTTCTAATTTGAGGATGCCTCCAAGGTCACATACTCTGTTTGCACCATGCTTAGGAAGGAGCGTGCAGACCAATGTGAATAATAGTCAAAGTCCTTACATTGGTTTGGGTGGTTTGTTTAAGAGTAATCAACGTATTATTTAAAAGCGTGAAATACAGTCAAAGATGGCCAATGTTATTCCAGTGACACAGGAGTGACATGAAGTATTATATTGATGATGCATATATATAAAACAGGATAGTTAATGAAACACACCACTGTTTGAGTGATTCTGTATACTGATGTGGAATATCAAGAGTGTTACTGAGTTTTGTGAATCATGGGCCTTGAAAGTATTATTAATGAATAAATGACTTAATCAATAGACAAGGTAGAAATGAACAGCAAAAAAAGATCAACCCTGAGTCAGTGATGACTACTGGTAGTGTATGAGTTATATATGATGAATACATATCTGGAACTCTGAGGTCCATCACAAAAGAAATCTGGCCCATTCCTTCTGATTCAGATGATCCTATGAATATGCAATGTGTTTGCTTTTGGTCTTTGGGTTTGTTCACTTCATTGTATTATTATAATTGGATCAATGAACTAATTTATACATATACATGTACATATATGAAGGGGGTGAAGTAGTGTCCAATTATAAAATAAGTAGTGAGGCAAGATGTACTATTATTATTATATTAAAGCATTATATTAAAGCTTTAATATATTAAATAAATATCTAATATTAGTTAATGCATAATAAATGCAATATGTAATATATATTAAATATAATAATATATTAAAATATTAAAGCATTGAAGTCCCAAGAGAAATAAATGTTACACTACTGTAACTTCTTTGACTAAGGATGATACAGATAGTATTTATAGATAATGGTCAACCTCAGGGTCAAGGAAAGTTGCACAAGGTGTTCATTTTCTTAAGAGAAAATGAAATAAGTATCCTTCAGATAATGATTTCTCAAGTATCTTCCTAAAGGGAAGATGATAAACACAAATCAAGGAGGACTGTTTAATCTGTTTGTGATGTGCTCTGCATTGTGGCCTCAGGATGAATGTTTGCCAGCTGATTCCATGGTTACAAGCTCTACAGCTGCATCTATATTAGGAGCATGAAGACCAATGTGAGTAATAGTCAATGCTCCTTCTTGTTTTGACCATTTAAAAATGTTATTTGCTATATTATTAAAAAGTATTAAACACAATAAAAGAAGGTGAAATATGCAATATTTAAAAATTGGATTAAAAACTTTAGGTTAATTAATGCATATGTGAAACATTGAGCTCAGTTAATGAAAGAAATATGGTCTTTGTGGAAATGATTATATGAATGAATGCTAGGAATATGCAGGAATCTTATTCTCTTTTTGAAGACTTATGTGTATTTCCTTGTTAGTGAATTAGTCAACAAACAAATTGAGATGGTAATAGAGAAAGAAGGCTGATCCTGGAGCAGTGATGGCGACTGGTGGTATGTGAGTCACGCTCAGTGAATATCATGTGTCGGGAACTCTGAGGTCCAATACAATGGGATCTTGTCCATTCCCCCCTTATAAACAGATGTCAGGATACAGGATATACAAGGATCTTCTTCATGATCTTTGTGCTCATGAATTTAAAAAATATCATTGTAAAAGAATCAAGGGCAGGATGAATAAATCAGAGTGTAAATGAAGAAGATGAGGTGAAGCATTGTTTATTACTAAAATATGTACTAAGAAAAATGGATTTTAATTTAAATTGGAATGGACAATATAGGCATGGATGAAAGGTATCATGTCTTGGACCAAAAATAACATAGATTGTGATAGGTTATAGTTATTACTTTCAATTAGTTGCAGCCTTGAAGTCTATTTTTTTAGTAACTATTACCATTAATTAATAAAAGCCAAAGTGACAATGTAAATGAATGGTGAAGTGTATGGATTGATGGAAAGAATGTCTCAATATTTTGATTGTCTTCTCTGCTTTGCACTCTTCAGAATGGATGCACTGAGCTGATTATGAATTTAGCCCTGATCAAGACTTGTGTTGCTGTTATGCTATGAAAGATTCCAGTGTGAGTAATAGCCATGTTCTTGTGTTGTTTGGGTGGTTTGTTTAAGGATATTTACTGTGTTATTGAAAATTTTAAAAAGTCAGGTAATGTGTATATATATATATAATGAATATCAATTATAGACGAATTATGGGAACCATAAATTTTTATAATTATTAGACATGAATTACTGAATTAATCAACAAATAATATCTAACTGAATGAAGAGAAAGTGGGCCCTTCCTGGACCAATGATGACAAATACCGGCGTATGAGTCTTGGATGATGAATAATACATGTCTGGAACTCTGAGGTCCAACACAAAAGAAAGCCAGTTTTTCCTGCTCATGTATTTTCACTCTATTATTATAATTGGATCAATAAAAGAATCAATGAACAAATATATAACTAAATAAAGATGACTCGTGTGAAGCATTGTCCAATTATAAAAATAGATGATGTGGCAAGAAATAATATTAATATATACTGGAAACTCTGAACTTCAAAGAGAAATAAATGGTACATGATTGTTAAATCTTTGGCTAAGTATTATGTAGACAGTAATAGGTAAATATCTGTGTTCATTTTCTGGGTCAATGGCAAGATTGACATTGTTAGCCTACATAGGAGAAAAATAAACATTATTACAAATTACTAATTATGTATGACTGAATACCTGAAAAGAGGAATTGAAGGACCAGTGGAAAGAATGTTACAACCTTTTAAAATCATCTGCTCTGCTCTGTGATCCTCAGAATGAAAGCACTTGAGTTGAATCAAGCACTCTTCTATGGTCATGATCTCTGTGGTTGCCTCTGTGTGTTAGGAGCATGGAGACCAATGTGAGTAGTAATTAATGTTGTTATACCAAATCCACCAGTTTTTAGAATGGTATTTGCTGCATTATTTTAGAGTTTTAAAGATAATCAAATAAGGGAAGTCTGTCTATGTTAAATATCAGATTGATATGAAACATTATACTGAGTAATGCATTTATGCAATAGCTCAGTTAATGAAAGAAATTTGGTCTCTGTGGAAAGGATTATATAGATGGATGTTAGGGATATTCAGAATCTAATTCTTATTTTTCTTTTCAGATTTCTGTGTATTTCTTTGTTAATATATTAATCAGTAAACAAATTTAGATGGGAATAGAGAAAGAGGGCTGATCTGGACCAATGATGACCACTGGTGGCGTATGAGTCATGCACATGAATACCATGTTTCTAGAACTCTGAGGTCCAACACAAATGGGATCTAGTCCATTCATCCTTTGTGAAGGGATCCAATGGACAGGTATCAGGATATGCAAGGATCTTTTTCAGGATTTTTGTGTTAGTATTTAAAAAATACTATTTTAAAAGAATCAAGGGCAGGATAAATAAACGAATGTATAAATGAATAGAAATGAAGAGAGTGAAGCATTGTTTATTGCTAAAATATGTAATAAAGAAAATGGATTATTGGTGTAAGTTAGAATGGATAATATATGGATGGAATTTATTATGTCTTGGACTAAAGATGACATCAACTGTGATGAATAATAGTTATTACTCTCAGTCAGTTACACATTTGAAGTTCATTTTATTGAGAGAAAAATAAGCAAATATTTCTATAAATTATTATTATTATTATTACTTTGAGACAGAGTTTGGCTCTTATCACCCAGGTTGGTCTGCAGTGGCACAATTTTGGCTTGCTGCACCCTCAGCCTGCTAGGTTCAAGTGATTCCCATGTCTCAGACTCCCAAGTAGCTGGGATTACAGGCGCCTGCCACCACGCCTGGCTAATTTTTGTATTTTTAGTACAGATGGGGTTTCACCATGTTGGCCAGGCTGATCTTGAGCTCCTGACCTCAGGTGATCCACCTACCTCAGCCTCCCAAAGTGCTGGGATTATAGGCGTGAGCCACTGTGCCTGGCCCCATAAATTTTTAAAAACCAAAAAGATGACACAAACGAATAGTGGAATATATCAGTTAGTGAAGAGAAATTCTCAATCTTTTATCATCTTCTCTGCTTTGTATGAAGATGGATCAGAATGAATGCATCAAGTGGGCTTAAGCATTCTGCTTGATGGAAAGCTGTATTGCTGTTGTGTTTGGAAAGAAACTAACATGAGTAATAGCCAAAATTTTGGTCTTCCTTTGGGTACTTGACTAAAGGTATTCATAGTATTATTAAAAATTTTAAATTATTATAAAGTTAACCATGGCCCAATGGTTAACATAATATAGAACAGTATGTTTATTAATCAATAATGTGCCACATAGAGGTGAATGAATGAAAGCGACATTGTCTAATGTGGAAAGGATTCTGTAGACAGACGCTTGGTATGTCTGGCATCATGTTCATAGGTTTTTGTGAATCATGTTCTTATTTTACTCTTATAAATTGATTAATAATTTATTCAAAACAAAAGTAGCAATATATGAAAATTGAGACCAATGATGGCGTGAGCCATATACAATGAGTTAAACATGTCTGGACTTTGATGGGTCCAACACAAAAGACATATAGTCCATATTCTTGATATACGCATCCTCTAGGCCCATGTTGGGAATATCCAAGGATCTTGGGCTTGATCTTTGGGTTCATATATTTTCATTCTACTATTATAATTACATCAATGAAATAACCAATGAATAAGTAAATTAATGAAGTATTGTTCAAATTAAAAATATGTAGTGAGCAAAGAAACACTACTAATATATTATGAAAACACTGAACTCTAATTTGGAATAATTTTACATGACTTTTACCTCCTTAGCTCAGAATGGTGTAGATGGTATAAGTTAGAGACACTGTTCATGTTCTGGACAGATGATGATTTTGAATTTGTTCATTCTCTTAAGAGAAAAAAATACTCGAAATGTGTGATTACTGAAATGACTGACTGAAGGTGAAAAGCAAGGATCAGTGGAGAGAATGTCTCAGATGTCTGTTCTCCTTCGTTTTAAAATCATCTGTTCTGTCCTGTATTTCTCACACTGGACCCATCTGAGCTGATTTAAGAATTCTCCCATGGTTATGACTGTATAATTGAATCTCTGTTAAGAGCTTGGAGACCAGTGTGAGTAAGAGTCAAAATTTTTGTCATGGCTTGGGTGGTTTGTTTAAGGATGTTCACTATATTTTAAAAAGTGTGAAATATAATCACAAAAGGCCTAATGTAAACATCATGATTTGGGATTAACATGAATCATTATACTGATTAATGCATATATGAAAAACTGAGGATAAATAATAAAATTTAAATACTGATTTGTGAATAATGATGGATACCTAACAAATAGGTATGCTTTTGTTGGAGGTTTGTGAATCATCAGCTTTAAAAAATATTATCAGTGAATTTATGAATTAATCAATAAACAATGTTGCAAAGAATGAAGAGGAAGTGGGCCTTCCTGGACCAATGATGACAATTGCCGGCGTATGAGTGTTAGGTGATGAATAACACGTGTGTAGAACTCTGAGGTCCAACATACAAAACACCTCAATAAGCAAGGTTCAGTGGAGGAATATCTAATTTAAAAAAAATCATCTTCTCTTTTTTTGTACTCCTCAGAGTGATAATCTGGAGGTGATTTATGCATCCTTCCATGGCCACCAGCCTTATGGTTGCATCTCTGCGTTAGAGTTTAGAGATCAATGTGAGTAATAGTCAAAGTTCTTGGTGTGGTTTAGGTGGTTTAAGGTATTCACTGCATTACTAAAAAGTATGAAATATAGTCACATAAGGCCTGCTGTTACAAATGACAAATATGAAGCATTATATTGATTAATACATGTGTGAAAAGCTGAGGATAATTAAAGCAGGAAATACATGGAGATGAGATGATAATATGTACAGATTAAGAATATCAAGGCTGTTCTTGGGGTTTTGTGAATTATAGGGTTTTGATTTATTGTTAGTGAACTAATGATTAAGTCAACAGACAACATAGAAATGAATGGAGAAAAGGAGGCCCAATCCTGGATCGATGATGACCACTGGTGGTGTATGAGTCATACATGATGAACTGTGTGTCTGGAACTCTGAGGTCCTTCACAAAGGAAATTGAGTCTTTTTGTTCATTCTTTCTTATGTTATTATTATGACTGGGTCAGTGAAAGAATCAGTAAACAAATACATAAATGAATCAAGGTAAAATGGGGGAAACATTGTCTAATTATAAAAATTTGTAGTGAGGCAAGGAATTTTGTTAATATGTGTAGAAAACACCAAAATCCAAAGAGAAGTAAATGGTGTATAATGGTTTATTTTGGCAAAGGATGATATGGACAGTATTAATTAGGTAATGTTTTTGTTCTGGGTCAGTGGCAAGTTCAAAATTGTTCATTTTAAGAGAAAAGGAAATAAATATACTCCAAGTAGTGATTGCCTGAATTAATGACTAAATGGAAGATGATAAGCAAGGATCAATGGAAGATTTTCTTATTTTTTAATCATCTGTTTTGCTCTGTACTCCTCAGAATAGATGCTTTAGAGGTGATTCAGTCTCTTATCCCTGCTCACCAGCAGGTTGGTTGCATCTCGTTTTGGAGTATGAAGGCCAATATGAGTAACAGTCAATGTTCCTGTCTTTCTTGGTGTAGCTTTTTAAAAAAGATATTTCCTATATTATTAAAATGTGTTAAATATAACCAAAGAGGCCCAAACATGCCAATTTTACTATCAGATTGATAGATGTATTATAGTGATTGGTCAGTATATGGATCAAAGAAGATCATTACCATGGAAGACAATAATGAAGAGATTTAGTCTGTGGAAATGAATCTGTAGATGAATGTTAGGAATCTTTATGAATACTATTCTTGTGTTTTCTGACTGATGTGTATTTATTATTAATGAATTAATCAATGGATAAATTTGTATTAGTGTGAAATCAAAGAGATCCTGGACCAATGATGACGACTGGTGTGAGTCATGCATAATGAATACCATGTGTCTGGAACTTTGAGGTCCAACACAAATGGCATCTAATCCATTCCCCATTTCGAAGGGATCTTATGCACAGATGTCAGAATCTATGAGGATGTTGTTGTTGATATTTTTGTTCATGAATTTAAAAAATATTATTGTAAATGAATCAAGGACAGAATAAATAAACAAATGTATAAATTAATAGAGATGAAGAGGGTAAAGCATTGTTTATTACTAAACTTCATAGTAAAGAAAATGAATATTACTAGAAATGGAATGAGTAATAAATTGATCAGGATATTATGTCTTGAACTAAGGATGACACAGACTGTAATAGGTAATAGTTCTTGCTCTCATTCAGTTGCAAGTTTTGAAGTTTATTATGTGAAAAATATATAAATATTAGCATAAATTAATAAAAGCCTAAAAGGCAGTGCTAACAAATGGTAAACAATGTGGATCAACGGAGAGAACATCTCAATGTTTTTCTGTGCTTTCTACTCTTCAGAATGGATGCAGTAAGCTGTTTCAACCATTCTGTTGGAATCAAGATTGTTGTGTTGCCTCTGTGTTTGGAAAGAGACCAAGGTAAATTATAGTCAAAGTTCTTATCTTGGTTTCAACAATTTGTTTGAGGATATTCTTGGTATTATTATAAAATGTATTAAATTATTCAGTTAGAGAGGAGAGATGCGCTCAAGAGAAATATTATACAACATGGTGATTGTAGTTAATGTTATACATCATATTCTTGAAAAATGCTAGAGGGTAGCTGTTAAGTATTCTCACCACAAAATGATAACTATGAGATGTAATACATATGTCAGTTAGATAGATTTAGTTATTCCACAATGTATATATACTTCAGAACATCATGTTGTGCATGATAAATACATACAATTTTATCTGTCAATCAAAAAATTAAAAAGTATTAAATTAATACACAGTTAACCACAGCTCTATGATGAGTATGACCTGAAACAGTATGTTGTTTAATTTATCATGTGCAACATTGAGGTCAATAAATGAGAGAGATCTAGTCTATGTTGAAAGTGACTCTGTAGATGTTATACTCAAAGACCTTGTTGTTGGCTTTGTCTGAACCATGTATTTGTTTTTATTAATGTCATTAATATGATTATTTAATTGATAAAAATGTAGGAACACATGAAGGATTGGAGACCCAATCATGGACCAATGATGACAAATGGTGGCATTGGAGTTATGGACGATGAATAATATGTGTCTGAAACTCTGAGGTCCAACACAACACATAATTAGTCTGTTCTGTCTGTTGAAATTGAGTTACAGAGGAATGTCAGGAATATATAGATAATATCCATGTATTGATTCCATAGATTGATATTTATTATCAATGGATCAATGATAGATTCATTAAACTAATATAAATTAATGTATAATGAACAAGAGGGTCAAACATTGTCCAATATGAACATACGTGTGGAGGCAAGAAATGTTATTAATCAAAATGTAAAGCACTGACATTCATTTACAAATAAATGGATAAAAGATATTACCACTTTTGGTAAGAATCATATAGAAATTGATAAGAGTTGATTTTATTGTTCTGGATTAGTCCCGTGATGGAAGTATTCCTTTGCATAAGATAAATAAATATATATACACACACACACACACACACACACACACCAGTGAACAAATAATAAATACCTACATGACCTAGTAAATGAAATGCAGAAAGCAGGAATCAAGAATCAATGGAGATAAGGTCTTAATTTTGTTATCATTTGCTCTGCTTCATACCCTTAGAATGAACACACTCAGGTGATTTAAGTACTCTTCCATGGCGATGAGCTCTGTGGTTGCCTCTGTATATTAAGAGCACAGAGATTAAAGTGAGTAATGACTGACATTCTTTTCTTGGTTTCAATATTTCTTTTATCATAATATTATTCACTGTATTATTAAAAAGCATGAAATATAATGAATGCAATTATAACCAGTAATAAATATGAGATATATGAAACATTATATCCATTAATGCATGTATTAAAAATAGGATAATTAATGAAGCTGTTAAGTTGATGTGAGAATAATTCTATATAGAAATTAGGGATATAAGGGCTCTTCTTGAGTTTTTGTGAATAATAACACTATAATTGTGTGATATAATGAATTAATCAATAAACAAATATAGGTGACAATAGAGTAAAAGGGCCAATCCTAGATCAATGATGACTACTGGTGGCGTATGAGTCATATACAATGAATACGTGTCTAGAACTCTGAGATCCAATGTGAAAGGATGTAATTCATTTACTCTGGTTGAAGTGACACTGTAGCCAGTTGTGGCGACTATACAAGGATCTTGGTTTTGGTCTTCAAGCTAGGCAGAGAATGTCTTTTTTTTTTTTTTTTTTTTTTTTTGCCATTTTCTCTGATTTGTATTTCTCAGAATGGACTCACTCAAGCTGACTTCAGAATTCCTCCTTGGTCACAAGCTTTTGGGTTGCATGTCTGGATTAGGAGCCTAGAGAACAATGTGAGTAATAGCTAAAGTTCTTGTCTTGTTTTGCATGGTTTGTTTATGGGCAGTCACTATATTATTAAAAAGTGTGAAATATAATCAAAGAAGGTGAGCTGTAGCTTAGTAATAAGCATGGGATTAATATGAGGTATTATATTTTTAGTGTGTACATGAAATACTACAATTATTATTAACATAAGAGATATTGAAGTGAGAATGATTTTAAGTACATGTTAGGGATATAGATCTCTTGAATTTTTGTGAATCAGAGTTTTAAAATTATAATTATTAAATTAATCAATAAATAACTTAGAAATGAACTGAGTAAAAGTGGGCCCTTCCTGGATCAATGATGAAACTTGCCAGCATATGAGTCTTGGATAATGAATGATATGTGTGTGGAACTCTGAGGTCCAACACAAAAGAAAAGTGATTTTTTTTTCATGCACTTTCATTCTATTATTATAATCGGATCAATGAAAGCATCAATGAACAAAAATATAAGTAAATCGAGATAAAATAGATGAGGCATTGTCCAAATATAGAAATATGTGGCAAGGCAAGAAGTATTATTACTATATGTTCAAATCATGAAATTCAATGAGAAATTAATGGTATGTGACTTTTACCTCTTTGGCTAATGATACACAGACAGTTTAAATTATAGGCAATGTTCATGCTCTGAGTCTGTGGCAAATCTGAAGTTCGTTTTTAGAGAAAATGTAATATCCTCCCAATGAATGTTTGCCTTAATTACCAGCTAAACGGTAGACACAAAGCAGGGAACCATGGCCATAAGGTCTCAAATTTTTAGTCAACAGTCCTACTTTGTGCACCTCAGAATGGGCTCACTTGAGTTGTCTCAAGCACCCCTTCATGCCCACGGGCTGTACAGTTGCATCTGTGTGTTAGGAACTTGGAGGCCACTGTAAGTAATAGTCAATGTTCTTGGCTTGAGTACTTTTTTTAAGGATAGTTACTACAGTATTAAAAATTATACAGTATATTAAAGAAGGCCAACTGCAGCCCAGTGACAAATGTGAAATTGATATGGAGCAGTCTATTGATGAATTCATTCAATTAATTAATTTAAGAAAACTGAGGATATTTAGTAAAGGAGGTACACTGACCTGAGAATGATTCTATACACATATTAGGGACATCAAGGTTTTGTGCATTATAGCACTTTAAACACATTATTAGTAAATTACTGAATTAATCAATAAACAATGTAGAAACAAATGAAGAAAAGATGGGCCATTCCTGGACCAACGATGATGACTGGTGGTATACGACTCAAAGGTATAAGAAGTGTTTTTGTTAGTGGCAAGTTCAGAGTCATTTGTTTTAAGAGAATATGAAATAAACATATTCCAAATAATGATGATTTAAGTGATAAATGAAAGGTGAAAGGCAAGGATCATTGGAGAAATGTCTGAATTTTTAAATCATCTGTTCTGTTTATACTCCTCAGAATGGCTCCACTCCATCTGATTTAAGCACTCTTCCATGGCATGTGCACTGTGGTTGGTTCTGTGTGTTAGGAGCACACAGACCATTGGGAGTATGCATTCATTTCCTCTCTTTACAAGGTCCAGTAAGTTGGTGTCAGTGACATACAAGAATCTTTGTGTTCATGCATTCTTTTTTTTTGAGATGGAGTCTCTCTCTGTTGCTCAGGCTGCAGTGCAGCAGTGCGATCTCGGCTTACTGCAAGCTCTGCCTCCCAGGTTCAAGCAGTTCTCTGCCTCTGCCTCTCGAGTAGCTGGGATTACAGGCACCCGCCACCACGCCTGGCTAATTTTTGTATTTTCAGTACAGACGGGGTTTCACCATCTTGCCCAGGCTGGCTTGAATTCCTGACCTCGTGATCCACCCTCCTCAACCTCCCAAAGTGCTGGGATTACAGGCATAAGCTGCCACGCCTGGCTGTGTTCATGCATTCTTAAAAATTATAAAGAATCACTGATAGAGTAGATAAACAAATACATAATGAATAAACATCAAGGTGGTAAAGCGTGCTCATTGTTAAAATATACAGGAGGGAAAAATAGTATTAATATAAATTGGAACAAGTGTATTTTGTCTTAGACTAACAGTGATAACTGAAAGTGAGAAGTAATGGTTTTTGATGATTCACTTGCGTATTTCATGTTTGATTTATTAAGAGAAAAATAAATATTGATATAAATTTATAAATGCCTGAATGACTATATAAAGGGATGGAGGCGTCTGTGGCTCAATGAAGAGAATATGTAATCATCTCCTGTGCTCTGATTTGTATATTCTTCCATGCTCACGAATTCTGTGTTTGTATCTATGTGTTAGGAGCATAGAGATCAGCATCAGCAATGGTAAAAATTACGTTGGTTTGAGTGATTCAAAGAACGTCAATCATGCTAATGTTTTATTTCAGATTGATGTGCAGTATTACGTTGATTAATGCTATGTGAAAAACTGAATTCATTTAAAGAAAGGGATTTAGGCTCTTTATGATAGTATAGATGAATGTGAGTGATATTGAAGAGCTTATTTTTTGTGGTTTATGTGTATGTCTTTATTAATGAATTACTCAATAAACAAGTGTAGGTAAGAATGAAGAGAAAGAAGGCCAACCCTGGACCATTGATGACAACTGGTGGCTTAGGTGATTGTATATGCTGGTTGTATATGAAGAATAGTACGTATCTGAAACTTTGAGGTCCAACACAAATAGAATCTAGTCCATTCCCATGTTTAAAGTGATATAATAGACGGATACCTGAAATGTACAAGGAGTTTGTGATTAGTCTTGTGTGCGAGAGGTTTAAAAATATTGTAAAAGTAGCAACGGCAGAATAAACAAATAAATGTACAAATAAAATAAAACAAATAAAGATGAAAAGGACAAAGCCTTGTTCATTGCTGAAATATGCAGTAAGGAAAATACTGTTGATGTACATTGGAATGGATAATAAATGGACCAGGTGTATAATATTTCTGACTAAAGATGGTAGAGGCAATAGTAATAATTACTGATAAGTAATAGCCAGTTATTGCCCCAAGTCGATTATAAGTTTGAAGTTCATAAGAAGAAAAATAAATAAATATTACCATAAATTAATAAATACCTAAACGACTAAGTGAATGAAAGAAAGAAATTGTAGATCAACAGACAGAATGTCTCAATCTTTTTATCATCATCTCCACCTAGCACCCTTCCATGTAGATGCAGTTAGCTGATTTGAGCACTCTGCAACAATCAAGTTTCTCATGTTAACTCTGTTCAAAAAGAGACCAATGTGAATATAGTCAGTCAGTGTTCTTGTCTTGGTTTCATTTATTTGTTTGTGAGTATTCATGGTATTATTAAAAAGTATTAATCAAATAGTTAATAACAAGTATAATGTAAAATATGCTGTTGATTAATCCCTAATTCTGACATCATTAAATGAAAAAGATGGCATGTATATGGGAAATGGTTGTATTGTTAGCTGTTAGCACTATTCTAGCATTTTATTTTTGCGTTTTTCTGACTCACTGATTTTCAGTGAATTAGTGATTCAGTCTGCAAATGTAAGATTGAGTGAAGAAAAAGTTGGCCGATGAGTACACATAGAACAACGATTACAAATAGTGGTGCAGGAGTCATAAACGATGAATAATATGTGTGTGGAACTCTGAGCATCAACACAAAACGTATTTATTCTTTCTGTTTGGAATAATCCTATAGACAGATGTTTGGGATATATAAGGACCATGTTTTATTTTAGATTCATAGATTTAGATTTATTAATATTAAGGAATTAATGATAGGGCCATTAAACAAATATAAATAAATAGATAAAATTGAAGAGAGTGCAGCACTATTCAGCTATAAAAGTATGTAGTGAGGCAATCAATATTATTAATATAAGTAGAGAAAACTAACATCCATTAAGGAAATATTGGATCGAAGATGTTCCCTCTTTCTTTGGCTTAAAATCATATAGACACTAATAATAGTAAGAATCAATTTTATTGTTCTGAACCAGTTCCTCTAAGTTCGAGGTTGTCCCTTTTGTTAAGAGAAAAAACCTATACTTCATAGAAAATTATTAAGTACCTGAATGATCAAGTAAAAGAAATTCAGAAAGCAAGAATTATAGAGGATGAGGTGTCTGTTTTTTATTTTTTATTTTTTAATCCATTTCTGATTTTTATTTTTGTTCGTCACTTGGATCTGTTTTGTATGCCTGCTGGCAAGTCTGTCTCTTGGTATCTTTGACAATCCAAAGTGGTATGACTTTAACAAGGAATAAAAAACTTCTCTCATTTGATAGAAAATAGTATCTTGTTTTATTTTATACTTTTTTGATTAGTACTGGGATACATTTTAAAAATATATTTAGTGACCACTTAAAAATATCTCTGTTTATGTCCAGCTGAACATTTTTTTTCTCATGATAGCAAAATATTTGTAAGCTCTATCTCTGTATTAAGGATATCAAATAATTTATTTTTGTTGGAAATATTTTGCCTCTGTTTTTCTTTTTTTTTTTTTTTTCTTTTTTTATTTTTTATTATACTTTAAGTTCTAGGGTACATGTGCATAACGTTTATATCATGTATAACTCCCCAATGCAATCCCTCCCTCCTCCCCCCTCCCCATGATAGGCCCCAGTGTGTGATGTTCCCCTTCCCGAGTCCAAGTGATCTCATTGTTCAGTTCCCACCTATGAGTGAGAACATGCGGTGTTTGGTTTTCTCTTCTTGTGATAGTTTGCTAAGAATGATGGTTTCCAGCTGCATCCATGTCCCTACAAAGGACGCAAACTCATCCTTTTTGATGGCTGCATAGTATTCCATGGTGTATATGTGCCACATTTTCTTAATCCAGTCTGTCACAGATGGACATTTGGGTTGATTCCAAGTCTTTGCTATTGTGAATAGTGCCGCAATAAACATACGTGTGCATGTGTCTTTGTAGTAGAGTAATTTATAATCCTTTGGGTATATACCCAGTAGTGGGATGGCTGGGTCATATGGTACATCTAGTTCTAGATCCTTGAGGAATCGCCATACTGTTTTCCATAATGGTTGAACTAGTTTACAATCCCACCAACAGTGTAAAAGTGTTCCTATTTCTCCACATCCTCTCCAACATCTATTGTTTCCTGACTTCTTAATGATTGCCATTCTAACTGGTGTGAGATGGTATCTCATTGTGGTTTTGATTTGCATTTCTCTGATGGCGAGTGATGACGAGCATTTTTTCATGTGTCTGTTGGCTGTATGGATGTCTTCTTTTGAGAAATGTCTGTTCATATCCTTTCCCCACTTTTTGATGGGGTTGTTTGTTTTTTTCTTGTATATTTGTTTGAGTTCTTTGTAGATTCTGGATATTAGCCCTTTGTCAGATGAGTAGGTTGCAAAAATTTTCTCCCATTCTGTAGGTTGCCTGTTCACTCTGATGGTAGTTTCTTTTGCTGTGCAAAAGCTCTTTAGTTTAATGAGATCCCATTTGTCAATTTTGGCTTTTGCTGCCGTTGCTTTTGGTGTTTTAGACATGAAGTCCTTGCCCATGCCTATGTCCTGAATGGTACTACCTAGATTTTCTTCTAGGGTTTTTATGGTATTAGGTCTAACATTTAAGTCTCTAATCCATCTTGAATTAATTTTCGTATAAGGGGTAAGGAAAGGATCCAGTTTCAGCTTTCTACTTGTGGCTAGCCAATTTTCCCAGCACCATTTATTAAATAGGGAATCCTTTCCCCATTTCTTGTTTTTGTCAGGTTTGTCAAAGATCAGATGGCTGTAGATGTGTGGTATTATTTCTGAGGACTCTGTTCTGTTCCAC
Organism: Trachypithecus francoisi; assembly: GCF_009764315.1. Taxonomy (NCBI): domain Eukaryota; kingdom Metazoa; phylum Chordata; class Mammalia; order Primates; family Cercopithecidae; genus Trachypithecus; species Trachypithecus francoisi. Next base: position 5,760,375 of record NW_022681468.1, on the reverse strand, counting down.
TGGTCTATTTCTCTGTTGTGGTACCAGTACCATGCTGTTTTGGTTACTGTAGCCTTGTAGTATAGTTTGAAGTCAGGTAGCGTGACGCCTCCAGCTTTGTCCTTTTGACCTAGGATTGTCTTGGCAATGCGGGCTCTTTTTTGGTTCCATATGAACTTTAAAGCAGTTTTTTCCAATTCTGTGAAGAAACTCATTGGTAGCTTGATGGGGATGGCATTGAATCTATAAATAACCTTGGGCAGTATGGCCATTTTCACGATATTGATTCTTCCTATCCATGAGCATGGTATGTTCTTCCATTTGTTTGTGTCCTCTTTGATTTCACTGAGCAGTGGTTTGTAGTTCTCCTTGAAGAGGTCCTTTACATCCCTTGTAAGCTGGATTCCTAGGTATTTTATTCTCTTTGAAGCAATTGTGAATGGAAGTTCATTCCTGACTTGGCTCTCTGCTTGTCTGTTACTGGTGTATAAGAATGCTTGTGATTTTTGCACATTAATTTTGGGAAGTAAAGCACTCCTCAGCAAATGTACAAGAACAGAAATTATAACAAACTGTCTCTCAGACCACAGTGCAATCAAACTAGAACTCAGGACTAAGAAACTCAATCAAAACCGCTCAACTACATGGAAACTGAATAACCTGCTCCTGAATGACTACTGGGTACATAACGAAATGAAAGCAGAAATAAAGATGTTCTTTGAAACCAATGAGAACAAAGATACAACATACCAGAATCTCTGGGACACATTTAAAGCAGTGTGTAGAGGGAAATTTATAGCACTAAATGCCCACAAGAGAAAGCAGGAAAGATCTAAAATTGACACTTTAACATCACAATTAAAAGAACTAGAGAGGCAAGAGCAAACACATTCAAAAGCTAGCAGAAGGCAAGAAATAACTAAGATCAGAGCAGAACTGAAGGAGATAGAGTCACAAAAAACCCTCCAAAAAATCAATGAATCCAGGAGTTGGTTTTTTGAAAAGATCAACAAAATTGACAGACCGCTAGCAAGACTAATAAAGAAGAAAAGAGAGAGGAATCAAATAGACGCAATAAAAAATGATAAAGGGGATATCACCACCGACCCCACAGAAATACAAACAACCATCAGAGAATACTATAAATGCCTCTACGCAAATCGACTAGAAAATCTAGAAGAAATGGATAATTTCCTGGACACTTACACTCTCCCAAGACTGAACCAGGAAGAAGTTGAATCCCTGTTTTTTAAAATATCGACTCTGCTTTGTTTTCATCAGAATGAGTGCACTTGAGCCGATTGAAACATTCCTCGTTGCATCTTTGTTCTATGATTGCATCTATTTGTTAGTAGCACAGAGACCAATGTGAGTAATCATTAAAATTCTTCTCTTGGTTTGCGTGGTTATTTCAAAATATTCAATGAATTACTGAAAAAGTGTATACTATAATCAAAGATGACCAGTGGTATTCTAGCAATAAATAGGGGACTCATGTGAAGCGTTTTATTGATAATGCATCTACGAAAAACGGAGGATAGTGAATGAAACAGCTATGTCCATATTAGAATGATTCATTGTAGGGATTAGGAATCTCTAAGCTCTTATTGGGATTTCATGAACCACGATTTTAAAATTTATGGTCAGTGGATTAATACATCATTAGTAAGTAATCAGAAGTGAGTGGAGAGAAAGAGCACCTATCCTGTGGATTGTTGATGACTACTGGTGGCGTATGAGTCATCTACAATGAATATGTCTCTGGAACTCTGAGGTGTGTCACAAAAGAAATGTAGCCCATTTTCTATGTTTGATACAATCCTTTAGATGGGTATCACGAGCATAGAGTGGGTTTGTTTCTGGTCTTTGTACTTATACATTTTCATTCTATTTTTATTATTGAGTTAATGTGAGAACCAATAAACAAATATAAAAATAAAGATATATTAGGTGAAGTGTTGTACAATTGTAAAAATAGATGGTGAGACAAGAGATACTATGAATATGTATTGGAAATAGTGAAGTTCAAAGAGAAACAAATGTCACATGTCTGTCACCTCTTTGGCTAATGATGATATAGAGAGGATAACTATAGACAGTGTTTATATTCTGGGTCAGTGGCAAATTCAGAATTGTTCATCTTCTTAAGAGAAAGTGAAATAAATATGCTATACTCTAAATAATGGTAGCCTAAATGACTAAAGAAATGTAAAAAGCAAGGATCAATGGTGATAATGTCTCAAATTTGTTATCATCCTCTCGGCACTGTACTACTCAGAATGGACATTGTTGTTCTGTCTTGAGAATTCCTCTAGGGTCACATGCTCTGTTTGCACCGTGCTTAGGAAGGAACGTGCAGACCAATGTGAGTAATGGTCAGAGTCCTTATTGTGGTTTGGGTGGTTTGTTTAAGAGTAATCAATGTATTATTAAAAAGTGTGAAATACAGTCAAAGATGGTTAATGTTATCCCGATGGTAGACATGGCAGTGACATGAAGTATTATATTGATAATGGATGTATGAAAAACTGAGGATAATTAATGAAACAGATAATATCAATGTTAGAATGATTCTGGGTACAGATCAGAAATATCACGGCTGTTCTTGGAGTTTTTCGAATCATAGGCTTTGAAATTATTATTAGTAAATTAATGAGGCAACCAACAGACAATGTAAAACTGAATGGAGAAAAGGAGGGCCAATCCTGGATCAATGATGACCACCGGTGGCGTATGAGTCATATGTGATGAATACGTGTCTGGAACTCTGAGGTCCGCCACAAAAGATATCTAGTCCATTCCCTCTGTTTTACGTGATTCTATAGACTGATGTCAGGAATATAGAATGAAGTTGTTTTGGTTTCATTTTCATTCTAATGCAAGAATCAATAAACATATAAATAAAAATAAAATAGGTGAGCATTGTACAACTATAAAAATACATGTTGAGGCAGGAGATACTATTAATGTATATTGAAATTGGTGAAGTCCAAAGAGATATTGTACATACCTGTTACCTCTTTGGCTTATAATAATGTAGACAGAATAAATTATAGATAATGTTCAAATTCTTATTCACTTGCAAGATCAAATTGTTCTTTTTCTTAGGAGAAAATGAAATAAATATTAGTCCACCTAATGAATGCCTAAAGGACAGACTAAAGGCAAGGTGAAAAGCAAGGATCGTTAGTGAGAAAGTCTCAGTTTTGTTACCGTCTCTGCTCTGTATTCCTCAGAATAGATGGCCTGTGCTGATGGAAGGATTCCTCCCTGGTGACGTGGTGTGTCTGCCTCTTGACTGGGAGCACGCAGACCAATGTGAGTAATCAAGTTCTGGTCTTAGTTTGGGTGGTTTAGTTAGGAGGACTTGATGTATTATTAAAAAGTCTGCACTATAATCAAAAATGGCCAGCTGCAGCCCAGTGATAGAAATAGAAGTGATATGAAGCATTATATTAACAATATGTATTTGAAAACCTGAGAGTAATTAATGAAACATTTATCAGTGTGAGAATGATTCTATATGCAGATAAAGAATATTAATATTAATGCTGTTCTGAGGCATTTGTGAACCAAAGGTTTTAAAATTATTATTAGTGAATTAATGAATTAATCATTAGACAAGGTAAAAGTGCACAGGGAAAAATAGGACACATTCTGGATCGATGATGACTACCGGTGGCGTATGAGTCATACGTGATGAATGCGTATCTGGAACTCTGAGGTCCGTCACAAATAAAATCTGGCTTATTCTTGGTTTCGAATGTTGTTATAGACAGATTTTAAAAATATAGAATGTTTGTTTTTTCTATGTGATTACGTACCTTTCTTCTATTTTTATAATTGGATCAATGTGATAATCAGGAAACAAATACATAGTAAATATAAAATGATTGAAACACTGCCCAATTATAAAAATTTGTGGTAAGGTTAGAAATGCTATTAACATGTATTAAAATCAGTGAAGTCTAAAAAGAAATGAACGGTATATGATACAGATAGTATAAATTATAGACAATGTTCATATTCTGAGTCAGTGGTAATTTTGAAGATTTTCATTTTATTAAGAGAAAATAAATAAAACAAATATACTCCAAATAATGATTGCCAAAATGACTAATAACAGGTGAAAATCAGGGATCAATGTTGAGAATTTTTTTATCTTTTCTGCTTTCTATCCTTTCAAAATGATGCACTTGTTATGATTTGAGAATTCCTCCATGGTCACATGCTCTGTTTTTATCATGGTTGGGAGCCTACAGACCAATGTGAGTAGTAATCAACATTCTTATCTTGGCTTGAATGGTTTAAGAGGAATCGATATTATCAAAATATCGGATTGTCTTGAACTCCTGACCTCAAGTGATCCACCCACCTCATCCTCCCAAAGTGTTGGGATTACAGGCATGAACCACAGCATCTGGCCAGAAGCACTCTTAATATCTTTTGACACAGTGAAGTCCACAGAGATATAAATGGCATCTTCTGGTGACCTCTGTGGCTAATGATGGTATAGACAGTACAAATTATAGAAAACATTCAATTTCTGGGTCAATGGCAATTTCAGAATTATGCATTTCTTTAGATAAAATGAATATACTGCAAATAATGACTGCTGAAATGACTGACTAATGTTAGATGATAAGAAAGGGTCGGTAGTGACAATATCAAAATAGGATAATAGGATAATATCAAATATATTTAATATTTGATAATAAATATTTTTTATATTTAAAATAAGATAGTATAAAAATACAGGATAGGATAGATAATAGGATAATATCAAAATAGAGGATAACAAAAGTTATCCTCTTCTCTGCTCTGTATTCCCTAGAATGATTGCACTTTGCTGATTGAGGGATTCCTTCAAGGCCATGTGCTCTACTTGCGCCGTTTTTAGGATGGAGCCTGGAGACCTAGGTAAGGAATAGTGGAAGTCCTCAGCTTGCTTTGGGTGGTTTCTTCCAGAGGGTTCAATATATTATAAAAAGGTGTATACTATACTCAAAGATGAGCAACTGTATTTAAATAAACATGGGCATGATGTGAGGATTATATTGAAGATGCATACAAGAGAAACTGAAGATAATTAATGAAATAAATATTCCTACATATTGGGATTATCATGGCTATTCTTGTGGTTTTGTAAATCATAGGGCTTAAAATTATGATTAGTGAATTAACAAATTAGTCAATAGACAAGGCAGAAATGAATCCAAAAATAGAAGATCAGTCCTGGATCGATGATGACTACTGGTGGCGTATGAGTCTTTTGCGATGAATACGTGTCTAGAACTCTGAGGTCCGTTGCAAACAAAATCTAGCCTATTCTGTATGTTTGGAATTATTTTATAGACAGCTGTCAGGAGTATAGAATGCATATGTTTTTGGTATTCATGTTTACATGTTTTGATTCTATTTTTACAATTGATCCATATGAGAATTAATAAACAAATGCAAATCAAGATGAATAAATTCAAGCATTGTCCAATTATAAAAATTAGGGACAAAGTAAGAAACATGATTAATGTATATGAAACAGTGACATCCACAGAGAAATAAACGATGCATTCCTGTGGCTTCTTTGGCTAATGATGGTATAGACAGAATAAAATATAGGTAATGTTCAACTTCTGGGTCACTGACAGTTTCAAAATTATTCATTTTATTTTCAGAAAATGAATTAAATATACTCCAAATAATGATTGCATGAATGGCTAACTAATGATAGCTGAAAAGCAAACATCAATATTGAAAATGTCTTACTTTTGTTACTCTCTTCTCTGGTCTGTATTCCTCAGAATGAACAACTTGTGCTATGTTAAGGATTCCTCCATGATCACGTGCCCTGTTTGTACACCGTGCTTGGGAAGGTGCCTGCAGACCAATGTTAGTAATAGTCAAAATTCCTGTGTCAGTTTGTGTGGTTTGCTAAAGAGGACTCAATGTATCATGAAAAAGTGTATTATATAGTCAACGATGGTCAACTATGTCCCAGTGGTATTTATGAGAGGGATCTGAAATATTTATTGATAATGCATATATGAAAAAAGGAGAAGAATTAATGAAACAGATATATCTATGTTAGAATGATTCTGTGTAAAGATAAGGAATATCAAGTCTGTTCTTAGGGTTTTGTGAATCACAGAGTGTAAAATTATTACCAGTGAATTAATGAATGAATCTAAAGACAACATAGAAATGAATGGAGAGAAAGAGGGTCAACCCTGGATCGATGATGAGCACTGGTGGAGTATGAGTCACATACGATGAATATGTGTCTGAAACTCTGAGGTCCATCACAGAAGTCAGTTTCCTCTGTTTCAAGTAACTCTAGACAGATGGCAAGAATATAGAATGAATTTTTTTTGTTTATGAGTTTTTATTTTATAGTTGGTTCAATGAAAGAATAAAACATGTGAATAAATAAAATAAATAAGCTAAGCATTGTCCAACTATAAAAATGTGTGGTGAGGCGTATTTAATATGTATTTAAATTGATGAAAGCCAAAAAGAAATCTAACATACCTAACCTTTTTGGCCAATAATGAAGAGACAGTATAAATTAATATGCTGTTTTCATGTTCTGGGTTAGTGGCAAGTTCAAAGTTGTTCATACTTCAAATAATGATTGCCTAAATGTTTAACTAAAGATAGGTGAAAAGGGAAGATCAACAATGAGAAAATCACATGTTTGTTATTATTTTCTCTGCTCTGCACTCATCAGAATGGACATACTTGTGATGATTTAAAGATGCCTCCAAGGTCATGTGCTCTGTTTGCACCATGCTTAGGAAGGAGCATATAGACCAATGTAAGTAATGGTCAAAGCTCTTGTCTTTGTTTGAGTGGTTTATTTAAGAGGATTCAGTGTATTATAAAAAGGTATAATATATTATAAAAATATATTGCAGGAATATATTATATATATTTCTATAATATAATGTATTATAAAATACATTCTAAGAAGATATAATACATTGTAAAAGATATAATACATTATAGGAATATAATATAGGCATATATTATATATAATATATTCCAATATAGTATAGGAATATAATCCATATATAATATATTCCAACATATTTTAGAACTATAGTCTACATCTAATATATTCCAATATATTATAGGACTATAATCAAAGATGGCCAACTCCTTCCCAGTTATAGGAGTGATATGAAGTACTATATTGAAAAAGCATATATGAGAAATGGAGAACAATTAATGAAAATATATATCAAGTAGGGATTAGGAATATCAAAGCTCTTGGGCTTTTAAAAACCAAAAGATTTTAAAGTTATTATCAGTGAATTAATGAGTTAATTATTAGACAAAGTAAAAATGAATAGAGAAAAACAGGAAGAATCCTGGTTCAGTGGTGACTACTGGTGTCGTGTGAGTCATACGATGAATATGTGTCTGGAACTCTTGAGGTCCATCACAAAGTCAGTTTCTTCTGTTTCACATGATTCTATAGGTAGATGTCAGAAATATAGACTCAGTTTGTTTTTGGCCTTTGTGTTTTATGCATTTATATTTTATTTTATAATTGGACTAGTGAGAGAATCAATAAGCAAATATTTGAATACATAAAGATGAATAAGGTTAAGTATTGTCCAATTATAAAAATATTTGGCAAGGCAGCAAGCACTGTTAATATGTACTGGAACAGTGATAGCCAAGGAAAAATGAGTGATGCATGCCTGTGGCCTGTTTGGCGAGTGATAGTGTAGACAATATAAACTATAGATAATGTTTAAGGTATGGGTCAGTGGCAAGTTCAAAACTGCTAATTTTCTGAAGAGAAAATGAAATACACTTCAAATAATGATTGCCTAAATGACTCATTAGATGAAGATGAATCATGAGCGAGAATGTTCCATTGTATGCTCTGAACTCCTCTGTGCTTTGTGCTCTGCAGAATGGATGAATTGTGCACCTTGAAAAGTTCTTCCCTGGCCACCTGAGGCACTTGCATCACAGTTAGGCTCAGGCAGACTAATGTGAGTAATAGTCAACATTTTTGGTTTCCTTCTGGTGCCCTTTTAAGAGGACTTATTGTATTATAAAAATTGTATGATATTATCAAAGATGTCCACCTGCATTGCAGTGAAAGATACGGAAATGATGTGAAGCATTGTATTGATAATGCATATATAAAAACCTGAGGATATTTAATTAAGAGTATATCAATTTTGAAATGATTCAGTATACAAATTAGGAATATTAAAATTATTCTCGGGATTTTTTTGAACCATTAAGACTTAAAATTGCTAGTAGTGAATTAACAAAATCAATCAATAAACAAGGTAGAAATGAATGGAGAAAGAGATGAACAATCCTGGATCGATGATGACTGCTGGTGGCGTATGAGTCATATGCGATGAATACGTGTCTAGAACTCTGAGGTCCATCACAGAAGAAATCTAGCTCATTTTCTGTGTTTGATATAATCCTTTAGACAGGCATCAGGAATATGAGTTTGGTTTTGGTCTTTGTGTTTACATGTTTTAATTCTGTTTTTATAATTGGCCAATATAAAAACCAATAAACAAATATATAAATAAAGATGAGTAAGGTTAATCATTGTCCAGTTGTAAAAAATATTTGGTGAGGCAAGAAACACTATTAATATGTATTGAAAATAGTGAAGTCTGGAGAGAAGTAAATGTACATGTCTTTCACCTCTTTGGCTATGGTGATATGGACAGGATAATTATAGACAGTGTTCAAATTCTTGGTTAATTGTAAGTTTGAAATTGTTCATTTTTTAAAGAGAAAATGAAATAAGTTTACTCCAAATAATGATAGCATAGATGACTAACTAGTGATAGGTGAAAAACCAGGATTGATAGTTAAAATGCCTCTCTTTTGTTATTATCTTCTTTGCTCTGTACTTAGAATGGACGTACTTATTCTGATTTGAGGACTTCTTCATGGTCATGTGTTCTATTTGCACCATGCTTAAGAAGGAGCATGTGTACCAATGTGAGTGGCAGTCAGATTTCTTATATTTCTTTGGGTAGTTTATGTAAGAGGACTCAATGTACTGTAAATAAATATGTAATATAGCCAAAGATGGTGAATTTTATCTAGTGAGGGATATTGGAGTCAAAAGAAGTATTATATTGATAATTCACATACGAAAAACAGGGTAACTCATGAAACATATATTAATGTCAGAATGATTAGGGATATCTTTTTGGGGTTCTGTGAGTCATAAAGTTTAAAGTTATTATTAGTAAATTAATGAATTAATCAACAGGCAATGTAGAAAATAACAGAGAAAAGAAGGGCCAGTCCTGGATCGATGATGACTGCTGGTGGCGTATGAGTCATATACAATGAATACGTGTCTGGAACTCTGAGGTCCGTCTCAAAAGATACCTAGTCTATTCCCTGTTTCAAGTGATCCTACAGACAGATAGCAAAAAACAGAATGTATATATGTTTGGTTTTCATGTTTATGAATTTTTATTTTATATTTATAATTGGATCAATGAGAGAATCAATTAATAAATATATAAATAAGATGAGTAAGGTTAATCATTGTCCAGTTGTAAAAAATATTTGGTGAGGCAAGAAACACTATTAATATGTATTGAAAATAGTGAAGTCTGGAGAGAAGTAAATGTACATGTCTTTCACCTCTTTGGCTATGGTGATATGGACAGGATAATTATAGACAGTGTTCAAATTCTTGGTTAATTGTAAGTTTGAAATTGTTCATTTTTTAAAGAGAAAATGAAATAAGTTTACTCCAAATAATGATAGCATAGATGACTAACTAGTGATAGGTGAAAAACCAGGATTGATAGTTAAAATGCCTCTCTTTTGTTATTATCTTCTTTGCTCTGTACTTAGAATGGACGTACTTATTCTGATTTGAGGACTTCTTCATGGTCATGTGTTCTATTTGCACCATGCTTAAGAAGGAGCATGTGTACCAATGTGAGTGGCAGTCAGATTCTTATATTTCTTTGGGTAGTTTATGTAAGAGGACTCAATGTACTGTAAATAAATATGTAATATAGCCAAAGATGGTGAATTTTATCTAGTGAGGGATATTGGAGTCAAAAGAAGTATTATATTGATAATTCACATACGAAAAACAGGGTAACTCATGAAACATATATTAATGTCAGAATGATTAGGGATATCTTTTTGGGGTTCTGTGAGTCATAAAGTTTAAAGTTATTATTAGTAAATTAATGAATTAATCAACAGGCAATGTAGAAAATAACAGAGAAAAGAAGGGCCAGTCCTGGATCGATGATGACTGCTGGTGGCGTATGAGTCATATACAATGAATACGTGTCTGGAACTCTGAGGTCCGTCTCAAAAGATACCTAGTCTATTCCCTGTTTCAAGTGATCCTACAGACAGATAGCAAAAAACAGAATGTATATATGTTTGGTTTTCATGTTTATGAATTTTTATTTTATATTTATAATTGGATCAATGAGAGAATCAATTAATAAATATATAAATAAAGATGAATAAGGGCTGGGTGTGGTGGCTTACACCTGTTATCTTAACACTTTGGGAGGCCAACGCAGGTAGATCTCTTGAGGACAGGAGTTTGAGACCAGCCTGACCAACATGATGAAACTCCATCTCTACTAAAAATACAAAAATTAGCCAGGCATGTGCCTCTAATCTGAGCTACTTGGGTGGCTGAGACACATGGATCTCTTGAACCCGGGATTCAAAAATCTGCTTGAACCTGGGAGGTTGCAGTGAGCCAAGATCACGTCACTGCAGCTTGGGCAATAGAGCAAGATACTGTGTCAAAAAAAAAAAAAAGATGAATAAGGTTAAGCATTGTCCAATTATAAAAATATGTGGAAAGACAACAAACACTATTAATACGTACTGAAATTGGTAACAACTAAAGATAAGTCTTGCATACCTGTTACCTCTTTGAATGAGATAGACAGTATAAATTATTGACCTTATAAATATAAGTTCTGGGTCAGGGACAAGTCCAAAGTTATTTATTTATTTTATTTATTTTTATTTTTTTTTGAGATGGAGTATCACTCTGTCACCTAGGTAGAGTGCAATGGCACGATCTCAGCTCACTGCAACCTCCGCCTCATGGGTTCAAGCAATTCTTGTGCCTCAGCCTCCCTAATAGCTGGGATTGGAGGCATGCGCCACCACGCCTCGCTAGTTTTCGTATTTTTAGTAGAGATGGGGTTTCACCATGTTGCTCAGGCTGGTCTTGAACATCTGACCTCAAGTGATCCACCTGCCTTTGCCTCCCAACATGCTGGGATTACAGGCATGAGCCACCACATCCTGCCAGTTATTCATAAAAAAATGAAATATACCTCAAATTAATGAACATGCAAATGAGTATAAATGTTTACACATTCATTAATTTGAGGTATATTTGAAAAGCAAGGATTAATGGAGAGAAGGTCTCATTTTTGTTGTCATCTCTTCTGCTCTGTACTCAGAATGGAAGCACAGAAGCTGGTTTTCACTGGTTAAGAGCTATCTCTGTGCTAGCAACTAGAGACCAATGTGAGTAATAGTCAAAGTTCTTATCCCATCTTGGGTGTTTTGTTTAAAGGTTTATAGTGCATAAACAAAAAATATGAAATATAATCCAATAAGGCCAATGAGTAGCTCAGGGATAAATATGGGATGGATATGGAATGTTACACTAAGGGATGCTTGTATGAAAAGCATGTCCTGTGTTATTATGAAAGGTAGTAATGAGGGGATATGCTACTGTGAGGCTGACTGTATATACAAATTAGAGATATCAAGGCTCCTCTTGGGGTTTTGTGAGTGATAGTGTTTAAAAGTTATTAGTGGTGAATTAATGAAGTAATAAATAAAGTAACAAAGAATGAAGAGCATCAGAGCTAATCCTGGATCAATCATGACTACCGGTATTGGGTGGGTCTCAGTCAGTGAATACCTATCTGGAACTCTGAGGTCCATCAGAAAAGAAATATGGTTTTTTCCCTCTTTTGGAAGTGATCATGTAGACAGATGTCAGGAATATGCAAGGGTCTTGTTTTTGCTGTTTGTGAGCACAAGTTTTCAATCTATTATTATAATTCGATCAATGAAGGAACCACTAAACAAATATACAAATAAATTATGTTGGATGGTACTAAGCATTGTCCAACTATAAAAACAATTTGTGAGGCAAGAAAAGCTACGATATGTCCAGGCGCGGTGGCTCACACCCGTAATCCCAGCACTTTGGGAGGCCAAAGTGAGGTCGGGAGTTTGAGACCAGCCTGGGCAACATGGTGAAACCCCATCTCTACTAAAAATACAAAATTAGCTGGGCGTGGTGGCATATGCCTATGATCCCAGCTACTTGAGAGGCTGAGGCAGGAGAATCACATGAACCCAGAAGACGGAGGTGGTGGTGAGCTGAGATCATACCACTGCACTTCAACCTGGGCAATAGAGTGAGAAGAAAACCTATGATATATATTGAAAACACCAATGCCATTAGGAAATAAGTGGTATGAGGTTGTTATTTCTTTAGTTAGGGATGTTATAGACAGTGATAAATAGTAATGAATGTTTATGTTTTGTGTCAGTGGCGTGACTGATACTGTCTGGCTGTGTAGAGTAAATAAAATAGATGTTATCCCAAATAACCTATATGACTGAATCAGTGGAAGATAGAATGCAAAGAGTAACGCAGATAATGTCTTAATCTTTTCTGATCATCTCTTGTGCTCTGTACTCCTCAAAATAAATACACTCTGGCTGATTTTATCATTCTTTTTAATGGGAAGATCCATGATTGCATCTATGTGTTATATGGTGTATGGAGACAATATGAGTGATAGTCAACGTTCTTGGTTTCAGTGTTTTTTAAAAAAGATATTCGTAGTATTATTAAGAAGTGTTAAATATAATCATTGAAGGTAAGCTTTGGCCCATTTGTAAAAATAGGATTAATATAAAGCATTATGTTGATTAATGCATATATATGAAACATTGAATTTAATTAATGAAAGAGATGTATTGCTGTGAGTAATATTGACAGAGACAGATATTAGAGCTATTTAAGGATTTTACTCTCAAGTTTTTGTGGCTCTAAGGTAATTATTTTATTGTTAGTGAACTGATAAATTAATCAATAAAAACACATAGACACGAATTAAGGAAATGAGGTCCAAGCTTGAGCCGGTGATGACAGCTGGTGGCGTGTGAGTCATGGATGGTGAATACTAAGTGCCTGGAACTCTGAGGTTCAATATAATAGAAATCTAATCTATTCCTCTGTTGAAAAAAATCCTTTAGATAGATGTTAGTGATATCAAGGGCTATTTGCTTCCAATTTTACAGTTCATTGATTATGATTGTATTAATATAAATGAATTAATGAAAGAATCAAAGATTTAAATGATTAAACATGAAGAGAGAGAGAGGCATATCCTAATTGTTAACATATGTGGCAAGGAAAGAAATACTATTAATTAATTTGAAATGGATAATAAATGGGCCATCGGTTTTAACTCTCTGGCTAACAATCATAGAGCCATTGATAGAGCAATAACACTGATTAGTAGTTATCAATGGCTATGTGATTTTTTAGGTCAATTCTCAGGTCAACTGGGTCCATTGTAAGTTCAATATTTATTTTATTAAGGGGAAAATAAACGAATATTAACATAAATCAATAAATACCATCTGACAGAGTAAATGGAAGGTAGAATGGAAAAACGAATGGAGAGAAAGTCTCACATTTTGTCTTCTGCTCTTCCTGGTAATCCTCAGAACAGTCACTCCCTGCACTGATTCTGCCATGAGCACTTGCTCTGTGGCTGTTTTAAGGAACCTGCAGACAAAGGTTAGTAATCATTAAAGTTCTTGTCTTAGTTTGGGCCATTTAAGAGGGGTCAATGCATTATTAATAAGTAGAAAACATAATTAAAAAAGACTAACCATGGCCCCAAAATGAACATGGGGTTGATACAAAACATTATGTTGAGTAATGCATGTTTGAAACAATGAGGTCAGTTCAAGAAACAGGTCTAATTTCTGTAGGAACTGATCTTCAGATAGACAACAGGGTTATCACAGCTCTTGTTGTATTTTTTTCTGATTCATGTCTATTTCTTTATTATAAAGTAGTAAATTAATAAATAAATGAAATAGACAAAGTCTAAATGAAGAAAAAGATTGATGGTCTGTGGCCTGGTCCAGAGATGATGACTCGTGGGTATGAGTCAAGGATGATGAGTAACAGGAGTCAGGAAATTTAAGCTCCAGTATAAAAGAAATCTAGCCTATTGCTCAGTTGGAAATTATCCTGTAGACAGTAGTTAAAAATATTCAGTTATTGGCTGGGTGTGGTGGCTCACGCCTGTAATCCCAGCATTTTGGGAGGCCGAGGTGGGCAGATCACAAGGTTAGGAGTTTGAGACCAGCCAGATCAACATGGTGAAACCTCATCTCTACTAAAAATATAAAAATTAGTTGGGTGTGGTGGCGAGTGCCTGTAATCCTACCTACCTGGGAGGCTGAGGCAGGAAAATCACTTAAACCAAGAGGTGGAGGTTGCAGTGAGCCGAGATTTCACCACTGAACTCCAGCCGGGGCAACAGAGTCAGACCCTGTCTCAAAAAAACAAAAAACAAAAAACCCAAAATCAATTATCCTATACCCTATTCTTATGCTTTTGTAACTCATGGATAATGATTATATTATTACAAGTAAATTAATGCATGAATAACTCAAGTAAAAGAAATAAGTGAATAAAAACATGGCCACATCTGGAGCAAATATAACATGTGTAATAAAGCATGTCACAGTACTGATCTATTGCAGGAAGTGGGAATCGTGTCAGATTTTTAATCTCTCACAATGAGAAACATGTAGATAAATATATGAGTTGTCTATGTTTATGTTGAGTTGTCTTTGGTTTCCTGGTTGTTTGTCTTATCCCTAAATAGGGATGTTGTTTATATAAATAAAAAACTAATTTTAAAGAGGGCCAGTGACAAGAATTTGTTCCACAACAAGAGCTATTGTGCTCACTAAATTCCATTACAAAGTGACATCATCTGTTATTACTTTGGTCATGATCAACTATGCATGTGCTACGATGATCCATGCTATAATCTAGATCATGTGTAAGGATACTGATTTTATCTTAATAATGAATAAATGCATGTTAATAATAATCATTAGCTAAAAAGGATAAAGCAAGGGCCAGTAGCAAACACGTCTGGAAATAATGGTTGTGATGTAACTGGGTCCAGAGATTGTGTTCTTCTTAAGGCAAATATTTTGGCTCTTACAAGTGTTTGTATAAAGAGGCTATACATAGATGCACATTATCAGACATGTTCTGGGTTTCTGAGAGTTTACATATTGTTCTGTTTCTTTACAAAGAATGAATAATTGGCCAAATTGGTTTGTGAATGAATGAATGAAGTGGTATCAAGCACTGTTCATTGGTATGAAATTGCTCTGAAACAAGTATTTAGATGAATCTAATTGTGCATATGGGAGGTCCAAAGATTTAGGTTGTTGAGTGCATGGGTGGAGGCATTGAAGCTGACATGTTTTGTAAAGAACTCTCATTCTTGATTCAGGTGTTGGATTCAAAGGCATCCATTTAATTTATTTAAGTGCAGGATGTGGATGTTTGTTACTTGGGTAAACGTGTGTCACGGTGGTTTGCTGCACCTATCAACCCATCACCTAGGTATTAAGCCCGGCATGCATTAGCAATTTTTCCTGATGCTCTCCCCACCCTCCCCTGACAGGCGCCAGGGTGTGTTGTTCCCCTCTTGTGTCCATGTGTTCTCATTGTTCAGCTCTCACTTATAAGTGAGAATGTGCAGTGTTTGGTTTTCTGTTCCTGCATTAGTTTGCTGAGGATAATGGCTTCCAGCTTCATCCATGTCCCTGCAAAGCACATGCTCTCATCCCTTTAATGGCTGCATAGTATTCCATAGTGTATATGTATCACATTTTCCTTATCCAGTCTATCATTGATGGCCATTTGGGTTGATTTCATGTCTTTGCTGTTGCGAATAGTGCTGCAATGAACATACATGTGCATGTATCTTTATAATGGAATGATTTCTATTCCTTTGGGTATATACCCAGTAACGGAATTGCTGGGTCAAATGGTACTTCTGCTTCTAAATCTTTAAGGAATCACCACACTGTCTTCCACAATGGTTGAACTAATTTACATTCCCATAAACAGTGTAAAAACTTTCTTATTTCTCTTCAACTTCATCGGCGTCTGTTTTTTCTTGACTTTTTAATAATTGCCATTCTGACTGGTATGAGGTGGTATCTCACTGTGGTTTTGATTTGTATTTCTCTGATGATCAGTGATGTTGAGCTTTTTCTCTTGTTTGTTGGCTACATGTATGTCTTCTTTTGCGAAGTGACTATTCATGTTCTTTGCCCACTTTTTAATGGGGTCGTTTGTTTTTTTCTTGTAAATTTGCTTAAGTTCCTTGTAGATTCTGGATATTAGACCTTTGTCAGATGGATAGATTGCAAATTTTTTCTCCCATTCTGTAGGTTGTCTGTTCACTCTGATGATAGTTTCTTTTGCTGTGCAGAAACTCATTTGTTTAATTAGGTTCCACATGTCAAATTTTGCTTTTGTTGCAATTGCAAAGGCATCTATTTCAAATGCAAAATTAATAATTGAATTAATGTGACAAAAAAGAGGGACTTTCTGGCCAATTGTAAAAAGGGCATGACCCAATTATAAAAATTGATCTAAACTTGCTTACCTTTCATTTATTAGAATATTAGAGCACAGTCAAAATTTAGGATGTTTCATTCTTTTTACCATTTGCTTTCTGCCCTCCAGAATGTATTATCGTTGGTGAAGACCTTGGCTGGTAAGTCTCTGGGAAAGAAGACTATAGGCTCATACAAATAATGTGCAAAGTTCTTGTCCTTGGGTGGGGTGTTTACTCAGAGGTATTCATTGTATTATAAAATAATGCATAAATGACTACATCTATATACAGAATTAAAAAAGAAAAGGGATGAGAGTGTGTTACACACCAAAAATTAGAATGAGTCCAATCAGAACATCTGTGGAATTATATATTTTTAATATCCTGAAACACTGAATTTTATGAATAAATTAGTAAATCAGGAATGTTCCTTCTTTTGGTGAGGATCGTATACACAAAGAATAGTAATAGTCAACGTTCTTGCTCTGGGAGAATGGTGAGTTCAAGTTTGTTTTGTTAAGAGAAGCAAATAAATAATTTCACAAATTTACCAATACCTAATCACAAATAGCTAAGCAAATCAAGGAGGGAAACATGGATCAGTTTTTGATATTTTCACTCCCTTTTTGTAAGGGATATTCCTGCGTATTTTGTGTATAAATTTTTAAAGGTATAAAGTAATACATATTTATTTTTCCTTTTTTTCACCATCTGCTTTCAATTCCATAGAATGAACACACTGATCATTACAATGATTCTGTAATGATGAAGACCTTCATGGGTCAGTGTGAGTAATGATCCAAGTTCTTGTCATTGTTGGATGGTCCATTTAGGGTATTTAGTGTATGATAATAATAACACATAATATAATCAGTGAAGGCTACATAAGGACCAATGGTAAGATTGTATTATAAATCAAGTTTCACGATGACTACTGTTTTACACAACAGAAGTCCTTTTTAAAAGAGGAGCTTTACATTTTTAGCTCTGTGAGTATGGAATATGGAGTCAGATGTATGTAACTCTCATCGTTTTTATGTTGGGTGGTTCATATAAGGGTATTCCTGATATTGTTAAAATGGATAATATGTTAATTAATAAGATGGCGCTCCATTCACAAACCAGAGATAAGAATGTGGCATAAATCATTGTTTGTGATCAATTTCTACGATGGTTACTTCATGTTCACTAAATTGAAACCTAAATCTAGGTCTTTTCTTTTGGTAATATCCTCTTTCATTTGGTAATATCATCTACAGGATGGATAGACCAGAGCTGATTAAATTATTCTTCCATGATGAGGAACTTTACCTTATCCCTTGGAGTAAGGAGAATGTCATGCAATGTAAGTAATAAAGTTCTTGGGGTTGGGTTGTTAGTTCATGATTTCTACTGTCATTTAAAAAGATAATTAAATTTTAAAAGGTCATGCATAGGCCTATGATGAGAATGTGTTATGGACCGAAATTAATCCAATTTAGCACAAGTGAAGTATAAGAAAAAAAACCTTAGCTTTTCCATTCATTTTCAATAGTTAAATGTCACACTGTATGTTTGTCTCACTGATTATTTAAAGACGCTTCTCTTGATAAAGGCTGTTACTCATTTATGGAGTCAGTATTCTAGTTGTTGAGTAGGATGGTGGTTCAAGCTTGTTCATTTGATATCTAAAAATGTTTCAAATTAAATGTAGAGGGGCCATGTCTGGACCAATGATGTGAATGGAATGCATCTGAATAAAAATTATGATCAATCATTTTTGAACAACTGAGGTCCACTGCAAAAAGAAGAACTAATATGTAAACCTTTGTGGGAATAATGTCAGGCAAGTTTGAGAATCTAGTTCCGGAGCTTGAGAGGGTTCACAGATACTGATTTTATACAATTAGCAGATCCACTTGTTTGGATCAACACACAAGTATATTCATGAGGAATATAATTAATTCAGTTCTGAAATACCTTGGTCCATCAAGAAAAAAAAACATTAAATTTGTCACCACTTTGGGTAAGAAGCATCTAGATAGAAGTATTTAATAGTCAATGTTCTGTTCCTAGTTTGCTGTGGATTCCCAGATGTTTGATTCATTAAGACAAAAAAAAAGTGAAAATTAAACAAATATGTGTATAGCTAAATAAATGGGTGCCAAGTATGAACCAATGATAAGGGTATTTCATTATTTTCTACATCTGCTTTGTAAGCCCACAGAACAGAGGTAACTTGGCTGTTTTAATAATTATTTAAAGGATGAAGATCTTGACTGTTACCTGTGTGGCCAAGGAGAGTGTAGAACAGGGCGAGTCAGATTAAGTTTTTATTCTTGGTTTAGCCTTTTGTTAGAGATGATGATTATTTATTATTTAAAAAGAAGAAATGACTTTATGCAATCATAAAATCCAAGAAGACCATGCCTGAACCAATGATAAGAATGAATCCTGCCAAGTGTCATTTTGCAAAACGAGATCCATTTAAAAAGAGGTTTGGTTTGCTACCTCTTAGATTAAGGAGATTATAGGCAGATTCGAGCCTTAGTCAAAGATCTTGTTCTTGGGTTAATTGTGTTCTCTTGAGTTTTATTATTTTATTAAAAATAATAAATAGTTAAACAAGTACAAAGCGTTTATGCTAGTAAAACTACAATGGCCACTCATGACCAGTTGGGAGATTATATCATGAAACAAGGATTTGTTTAACTTGGGTTAACTGTTTTACCACTGTTTGAGGAGGTCTTGGAAAGATTTAAATGATAGTCAATTTCTCCCCTCTTTCTTGGGAGTAGATTCTTTGTTGTTGACTTTGTTTTTGAAAATGAGTAACTGACTAAATTAATGAACAACAAAAACACTAGAATGGACAAGAATATTCAAATGATAACATTTCATGAAGCAAGAATTATGATCAACACAATTCTGCTTCTCTGAAATCCATTTAATAGAAAAGAGTCAGTCTGTTTTCTCTGTGTATAATGAGGTCAGAAACAGGTGTTAAAACATTCAGTGTTCTTGTTTTTGTATTTTGGTGGGTTCATGGAGTTGATTATTATGATTAAGGAAATAAGTATATAAAAAAGTAAATTAGAAGAGGGCGAATCATGAACCAGTGGTTAAAATGTGTTTTGAAACAAAGATTATAAGTATTTCAGTTCTGCACCATGGACTTTTATGAAACGAAACCTTCATCTTTTATATCTTTATTTTAATAGTACATAGTACCATTCTGCATATACTACGGATATATTTTAGACATTTTTGCATGCTACTTATATTGAGTTTTTTTCACTATCTCAGTTATAAATTCTAGTGAATTGATTTATTTGGAGGTGGTAGTAGGAAACCCCTGTACCCCATATTTTAAAATTTTCTGGCAGGTGATATCGGAGAGAGTACTAAAATAACTAATATTAAGGTATTAATTTCATCTCAACAAGTATTGATGCTAATTCTTGTCATACCCTATGTCAGGAGTGGCATTTATATATGAATTTAGTTCCACTCATTAAGTAGCTCTGTGAGATTAGATAGAGACCCACTTATAAATGCAGCAATTTAATAGAATAGGGAAGGTAGATGGGCTCTCTGTGAGGTTAGAGGTAGACCCACTTATAAATGCCACAATTTGATAAGATAGGACAGGTAGATGGGCTTTCCAGAAGCACAGAAGGTATGCCTTCAGCTCAATCTTAGTGTCAGGTGAGTTGTGGAAGAGATAACTCCTGAGCCAGTGACAGACTCACTAGTCTATAGCTCCGCAAAGCTGGGGACCACACTCCTTTCCTTCACTGCTCTGCCCCTTGTGCCTTACATGGAGAGCACACACAATAAGCACCTGTTGAATGAGTAGGTGAATACATGGTGAATAAAAGAATGGAGGAGTGAAGCAGTACATGAACAAATGAGTCTTCGAGTAAGCACAGGAATGAATAAATGAAGTAATAAAAACGGGAAGGAGTACATGAATGAGTGAATGGATCAATGATAGGTCCATGAGTGACTGAGTCAGCGATAAGTGGATAAATGCATGGTGAGTTAATGAGTGGGTGAGTTCATGTGTAAGTAGAAATGTCACAAAGTGAATGAGTGGATGATGAAAGACTAAGTCAATGAGCAAATGAATGGAAGACTAACAGGTCAAGGAGTCAAGAAATGAAAAAGGAACATGTAAATGGATGAGTGAGTCAATAGGTCCATGAATTCCTGAATGAATTTATGAATTAACGGATAAATGAAAGTCAATTAGTAATAAGGAAATAAATGAATAGATGAGTCAATGTATGAATCAATCAATGAGTTAATGACTCAATGAAGAACCAAATGAATGAATTAATCTATGAATGAGTGAGTTTACAAATGAATAAATCAAAGAAAGAGGAAACAATTGAATAAATTAACTGGGTAGATAAGTCAGTGAATGAAACAAATTATGAGTGAATAGATAGACAAAGGGATGGATAAATGATGGATATATTACAGCTAATGAATAGAACAGTGAATTAGTGAGTGAGCATATGAGTCAGTGAATGAGTATGTAATCAAGGAATAAATTAGCTCTGGGAATGAGTAAGTGAATAAGTGAATGAGTCAATAAATTAGTGAATTAGTCACTTATTGAAGCGTAAGGCAGTGAGTGAATGAACTCACACTGGGACTCTTTCCCTGACTGTTCCACAGAGAATAGTCATGCCCCAGCTTCACACCACAACATAAATAATCAGAGCACCCACCCTACACTATCGTGGGCGTTTGTTTACGTGTGATCACTAAACTGATGTGCCGCAGGAGCCAGGAACTGGGTCAAATTATTCTCTCTATCCCTGGTGCCTGCCCAGCTCTGAGCCTCGGAAGAGCACAGTAAATTGTTGCTGAATGAATGAACGATAGCTAAAAATACATGTGCTTTTTCGGAACCAGGATGGGCCGTCTGAGAATGGCCTGGGAGCTTTTCTTTGGGGAGGTGTGCTGTGTGTCAGATGGTTTGTGGCATCCTCCTACGCAAGTCCAGAGTCTGCCTTGAGTCCAGCTTCCTGTGTCCAGTGCCAGACAGTGAGACAGGATACTGGCAGTTCGAACTGCCCTGGACGTTGGCCCATCCTTGGGCAATGCTGGCTTGGCATGGTGGAATGGAAGCCCTAGGTCTTCCCGAAAGCTGCCCTTGCCTCTGCCAAGACAGGAGATCAGAAATAACCCGGTCTTGTTTTTATGCCTTCAGCAAGTGGGCCCACTCCATGCCTTTCCAAGCAAACCACATTCCTCCTTGCTGTAATTGTGGGACACTGGGTTGAAGTACCCCTTGACCTTTATCTGGTAGATGAGAATAACAGTCTCCTGCCTGGGTGGATGTGCTGCTTTACAGGAGATTATTTAATACATGTTACATACATAGCGTGGTACCTGGGAGGAAACAGATGTTTCAGAAATGTTACATGCCAATTTTCTTCATCTCCACCCAACGTAGCTATTTTTGATGATTTCAAATGCATTAATTTAAAAGCTCTCAGATGGATGTGATACTCAAATTCCCCTCTTCCAGAAGATTGGAGAGTTCAACTGAGTTCTAGGAAGAATACCAGTCTGGATGGTATTCTGGGTCAGTCCAGACCTTCAAGATGGCGTGGCATGCCCTTCTACCAGGGAACAGTCAACCAGAAAAATGAGTTGGCAATATCCACGCTCTATGTAGGACACATACACGAGACCCACCCTTCATCTCTCTACCCTTCCCTCCCTTCCTTCATTCAACACATAGGTATTCAGGGCCCACTGTATGCCTCACACTGACCATTTCTTGTCTTCTCTTATCTTGGCTGGCTCCTGACCCTGGATTTCATCTCTCACTGCTGTTCTCACGTCCTTCCTTTGAACTTGGCGATCGGTTCTTGGTCATCTGGTGTGAATACTGCCCTCTCCTTCGTGAGGACTTGATTTGGACTTCCTACTTCAGAGCACATCAGGTAGACTCCCCCTTCTTAATTCGGGGCATTGGGAACTCCTATTCTGACTCTTCTAGGTCAGCTGTTTTCCATCTGGGCAAGCTTCAGCCCCTTATAAGAGGAGCTTAGGTTGTGTTGGTGGCAGGGTGACATCTGAATGCTGGGGTTGGGTGGCAGCGTCAGCACGGAAGGCTTCGGGCTAGACTCTGAGATTCGCCTGGTGCCTGAAAGCTGGTCTAGGAGAGAGGAGTTAGGTTGTCACTGCCCCCTTGTCCACTGAATTCCTTGAGTAATGAGGCAAAACAACCTTTCAACATTCAGCAACTTGCAATTAATTTAGTTTTCCCATCCCTCCCACTGGTTACTCAGCCTGTGCTGGGCCTGACACACATGTCACCCCCTCTCCTATCTTCACAGCCCCCCGCCCTCTCCCCTAGCTTCCTTCCCACAGTCTTCTGTTCACATCTGCCCTTCCTCACTCCTCCATACCCACGCCAGAACCCACATCACATTGTCTGCTGTGAGCTGCCAATTTATCCCAAAGGGCTATGAGCTTCTTGAGGCAGGTGTTCTTTTTATGTCATTATAATCCACAGAAGGTCTAGACATCAGGAAATGTTAGGTGAATCAGGTGTTCATCCAGTCATTCATTTATACAAAAGGTATTGGGCTCTTTCTGTGTGCCACAGGCTGGGTGGTAGAAGTAAGTAATCTATCTTACAAGAAGTAAGACAGATACCACCTCTGCCCTTATAGAGCTCCAAGTCTTGGGTGAGAGATTTTAAGCAAATGTTTCCCGCAAAAGAATTTAATTACACTCGTGATAAGTGCTATGAAGCCATGGCTCTGGGGACCGTCATTTGCTCGGCCACCTGGGTTGGTCCTGATGTTCCCCTTGCTTCTCTCCTTGGCTTTGAGGAGAGCCTGAGAGAAGGACAGGACTCTAGCCATGGTCAGAGATGGCCAGTGGCTTTGGCTCCCTGGGCTCAGGTCCGTGGGGTGTTTGGACATCTAGGAGGAAAGAGGAATGACTGGACCTGGGGGTTTACGCTTGGCTGTTAAGCTTGAATTCTGCTTGATAATGACCTGGGCAATTGTGAGCCGTCGAACCCTGCCCTTTGCTCAAGCACCTCACCTGTTAAAGTCTCTGCCGAGTGTCAGGGTTTAGTCTTCCCTGTCAACTTCCAAGTATTTCTCTCAGATATTTTGCTAAATGACAAACTAAAGGTAGACTGGAATATGAGTTGACCTTTTCTTTTTCCTCCACTGCAGTTCTGAGTTTCTTAAAGTGGTTGCCTGAGAAACAGTGATATCCTGCAGGCAGCTGGGCCACTGGACATGCGCTGTTCCAAGCATCATCCCTGCTGCCTCCTCCTTCTGCCTTTGTTGTTCAGTCTCCACCCAGGCACCCATCCCTCCTCTGTAGAACCCCCAGTGAGCCCGCAGGTCCCTCTTCTCATCTGCACCACCATGCCACCCAGGCTTCCCTCACCTTGGGCTGGTCTTTCTGCTCCCACCTCCACTCTGTTCTCTTCCTGGGAGGTGGAGTTAGAGCAGTCTTTCTAGAATGCATGCCCCAGAGTCCCTGCTCCTGAAAGCCTGCTCATGACTCCCATAGACCCCAGGATGGAGCCCCAGTTCCTTGGCCTCCTGCCATGCTTCCCACTACCTGCCCCCTGCCCTTGTGTGCTGCCTGCCAGAGCCTGCCCAGGTCTCCGGGTGTGTGCGTCTTTATGCCTTTGCCCCTGAACCCCTCTCTGTGGCCACCCTCCCACTGCTCCGTAGATGCAAGACTGCTCTTGCTTTCCTCCCTGCGGAGGGCTATGTTGCCCCACACTTGAACTGTTACATGGTCATGAACTTGACCTTCATTCATAACATTTGTTGCTTGGTCATGATTTGTTTAGGTGTCTGCTTTCACAACCAGACCTTCAGCTCCCTGAGTATAGGTGCTCTGTCCTGGTCATCTCAGACTCCCCCACTGTCCAGTACAGAACCCAGTGCAGAGGGGCTGATCATTCAGAACGTTAGTTGAATGAAGAAATGAGTGGATGCACAAAAGGGTAGTTGTACTGTCATACTGGGGCACAAATTATATCCCTGGCGGAGAACTGGGTTCCCTGGCATGGCGGAATATCACCTCCTTCTCCAGCCAACTCCACTTTGCCTTCCACCTGTGACTCATTAAGAGCTATGTGACCTTAATCCTTGAAATTGCCTGGGACGGAGCATGTTTTCACTCAATGGCATGGACATGGGGATTTTATTCCTTTCTTAAATAAATCTCACTCCCCTAGGAAGCTTGGACAGGATGTGGGCAATCGAACTAGGGCTTGAAACTGAATGTTTTGCAAAAGGCCCCTTTCGAAATTTGAAACCCTGTGGCCACTGGCCAGAGCTGAGTCTGGCTTGTGGGGGTCGCGGGGGCCTCCTCTCAAAGAAGAGAAGGGAAGATTGAAAATAAACCTAGGCTGATGGTTTGTGAGACAGAATTCTGAGGTCTGGTTTTGCTTCTCTGACGAAACTTGAGTGAGCTTGGCCATCCTCTTGAGCTCTTCTTCCGAGCCTTTGGCCGAAGGCTCCAACCCTCCCAAAGCCAGAAGGGAGATTGATTTGATCCTGAAATGGACGGGACAAGTGTGCAGGCACTAGGTGGGATGGGAGCTTTGGCCCAGGTTGGGAAGAGAGGGAACTCAGGGCCAGGGCCAGCGATCGTGCAGTCCTGCTCAGAGGGTGGAGTGACTGGGGGCTGACCTTTCTCCCAGGGAGCAGGCACTGGGCGGACCCTGACACTGGGGAGAATGAAAGGAAAATTATATCATGCCTATTGTGTGCCAGGCAGAGGCGGCCGTTCCCCTTTCATCCGGGGAATGTCCCGGGTGGGTGATGCCAGTTCCTCATTGTGCAAACAAGGAAACTGAGACCCGGGGCCCATCCCATCCATGATCAGGGCCCAGGCAGCTCTGACTGAATGTTCAGTGCTCTCTGCCGGCGTCCGGGCGCTTGCCACGCAGAGCAGTGACCGAGGATCACAGATGCAGTGGGCTGGGGGGATGGCAGAAAACAAAGGGTTAGGGTGCCCGGATGCCAGGTTCTCAGTGCTGGTGTCCTCACAACTGGCTGTCCCTATGCCCCTGCTGTCCTCAGTGGGTGGACACTAGACCTGGACTGACCCCTGGGACAGGAGGATTCGAGATGTCTTATTTTCTTTTGATTTCTTTTGTCTTTTCTCTGCCAGGAAGATACTGGTCTCTGTTCTTGGTTAAGTTCCCGGAACCATCTAAGTTTCGTGCCCCTCAGCTGTAAAAGGGAAGTGCATTGCATTTGTTTATTCTGTAAAACTCTTGGTGTGTGCCATGGCTATGCACTGATGACGAGCACATGTGTGCGGCCCTGCCCCCATGGAGCACGTACATGGTCCTTCAGCCGGAGACCGCGCTGGGAGAACTCAGGGGTTCACTCCCGGTCAGAGGTGAGCATCTGCCTCTGCCTACAGGAAGCCATTTCATGAAACCCCAAAGGCCCCGCAGCCCCCGCACGTGGAAGGAGTCACTCTCCTCCATGTGGGGTGAGCTACGCTGGCCTTGTGGCATTCACATGTTCTCTCCACCTGCTTCTCCAGCCTGAAGGGGACCTCAGTGTCCTCTGATGACCTTCTGGAAGAGAGACATTTCCTCCCTGCCTTCACTGGAGCCTTTAGACGGAGCCGGTGACAGTCCAACTCAGCTTGTTTCCCATCTGTGAAATGGGAAGAGGGAGGAGGGCGCCAATCCCTTGCCCTCACCCGTTGTCCGCTGGAGAGAGGAAAGATGTTTCCATTCTGATCCCCACACACCTCTACCCCGTCCTTCCAGGCTCCTGATCCTCATTGTAATTTTGGGGCTATTTGGTGATATTTTCTTTGTCCTTGGATCTGAGGCTTCTCCTACCAGCACGTGTTTTTTCAATATGACAAAACAAAAGCCCTGGGCCAGGCGGGGTGGCTCATGCCTGTGATCCCAGCAGTTTGGGAGGCTGAGGCAGGTGGATGACGAAGTCAGGAGTTCGAGACCAGCCTGACCAACATCGTGAAACCTCATCTCTACTAAAAATACAAAAAATTAGCTGGGCGTGGTGGCAGGCGCCTGTAATCCCAGCTACTCAGGAGGCTGAGGCAGGAGAATCGTTTGAACCCAGGAGCTGGAGGTTGCAGTGAGCTGAGATCACGCCATTGCACTCTAGCCCAGGCAACAAGAGTGAGACTCTGCCTCGGGGGATAAAAAAAAAATAAGACAGCCCTGCTCCTGCAGCAGGGTCTGAACCCCATCCCTGACAGATGTTTCTGGTATCAGCAGCAGCTGGTGACCCCGACCAGCCCCCTGCCAGCCGGGGCTGCTGGCAGCCACCCAGAGGGGACAAAGGCCATCCTGGGCACATGTGTCCCTCCTGTGGCCTCCCTTCCTTCAGCTGCCCGACCCCACCCCCACCCCATTGCTGCTGGGCTCCTGGCTTCATTTATTGATGGACTCTCCTGTGGGGTTCTCTGGGGAACCCAAGCCAGAGTTCAGACTTCCTAAAGGGCTGCTTAACTGACTCCCTGTGTCCCGGGGTTCCCCTGTCCTCCTCTGCGACCCTGGTCCCTGGCCCCCTCATTTGCACGCAGCTGTGCTATACATTCCCTTTGCATCACCCCCAAAGGTGCTGCTCCCTGCAAAACCGTGCTGCTCCCTGCAAAACCCCACTGCTCTGCAGGCCACAAATCCAGAGATTTAATATCCCAGTGAACTGTGGGCCACGTTCCTTGGCCCAGCTGTTTACTCAGCTGGTGGGTGCTCATCAGAGTTGGAGAAGCCATATTGGAGGGGAGGGGTCCCAAAGGTAGCAGCAACCCCTCTAAAGCCATGGAGTTGGGTGCCAAGGGCCACCCGGGGCCCTGTGGTCCTACGCTGCTGCAATAACGGTCACCTGGCTTCTCCTCCCAGGCTTCCTCCTTGCCATCCTTTCTCGGAGACTGTGGCTGTGTGGCCTGGGTTTGGATTTGTATTGTGAGGAAGAAGACACAGAGTGGGGTGTGTGACAAAGGCTGGGGTAAGCAGGAAATCAAGCCTTGCTAGTTGGTTTTCTGGAGTGGAATTGAGTCTTAAGAAATGAGATTTGTGAGGGCCAGGTGTGGTGGCTCATGCCTGTAATCCCAGTGCTTTGGGAGACCCATATGGGAGGATAGCTTGAGGCCAAGAGACCAACCTGGGTAACATAGCAAGACCCCGTCTCTACAAAAAAATAAAAAGATGAGCTGGGTGTGTTGGTGCACGCCTGTGGTCTCAGCTACTCAGGAGGCCCTCGGGATGCCCCTCTACCCTGACTTCTAGTATGGCTTTGTGCCACTGTACTCCAGCCTGGGTGATAGAGCAAAGTCCTATCTCTAAAAAAAGAAGAAAAAAAAAAAAAACAACGAACTTTGTGAGCTGGAAACAAGGGAGACAGAGGTCCTTCTAGTTCCCCAGCCCAACCCTGCAGGACCCCCAGGGAGCTGTCCCTCCCTCCCTGCTTCCCTGACATGGGTGGAGTCTGTGCTGCCACACTGGCCACCTTGCTGAAGCCTGCCAGTGCTGCAGGGGGGTGTCACTGGCCTTCCTTACAGAGAAGGAAACTGAGGCTCAGATGAATGCAGACAGCCTAGGCCTGCGCCAAGTCTGGGGTGCATCTCACGTCCCCACACCTGCCTCCAGTACTGCTCACTGCACTCGGGGACACACAGGTAGGGGATTGAAGCAGAAGCTGGCAGCGGCTCTGTCTGCAGAGGCTGGTTGCCTTGTCTCCCATCTGTGCGCCTGGGTCAGGGCCTCTTTCACGAGAAGGCCTCCGTCCCGAGAGCACTGCAGCACATGTTCACGGTTTGCTCAGCAGGATGAAAGAGCTCACCAAACTTTCCTGGCCGAGTTGACCGATTTGGTGATTTTTCATAAAGCCCCACAGCAAAGCATCTGGAAAGCTCCTTTCCTGCTCCTGACAGTCACCCCAAACAGCATGTTTCCATATCCACAGAACATATGGGCTGCAGAGCTGAGAGCCTCGCTCCTGGCCCAGCCAACAGAATGCCGTCTTCTTTCCTTGGCGTGGGTGCAGGAGCCACTCTCAGCTGCCTTGCCCCCAACCTTAGAGCCTTGCCTTTGGTACCCACTCACTTGCCTCCAAATTCCTGCGTCCAAGACCTCAGGGACAGCCCCCATTGGGTACTCATCTGCTCTTAATACCAGCCCATTTCTTTCCCAGCAAGGAGAGCCTGGCTGAGTCAGTCCCTGGGCCAAGATTGGTATGGAAGGAACTCTACTGATATGAGCAAGGCAGTGAATATGCAAAGCACAGCTCCTGAATCCAGGATCAGGTCATAGCCAGTGGCTATCAGAGCCTCAGATGGAAGAGCCAGCGGGAAGCCCCAGACCCACCTGGCTGTATGGGACTGACCCAGCACAGCGAGAAGACCCAGGTGGATGTAAGTTATAGTTACTGTTCTCATTCTGGGTTGGAGGCTGGGCTTATCCATGGGTACTGAACCCTTAAAAAGTTAAATGAAGATACTAAAATAGAGCCACTTATGGACTCATGTTGACTGGTGTCAGAATAAAGACTATAACCAGTCCAATTCTGTGTATATCTGAGTTTGAGGACAATGATAGTAATAATAACAATAGCAGTAACTTGACTGGTCTAAACCTCAATGCATTGCTCTACTTGGCCAAACCTTTATACCCCACTTCCCCCAAGTTCCTTTATCTCGGTGAATGGCCTCAGAAATCCTGAAACCAAGGTCTGCTGCATCTTGTTCCTCCCCTGCACCCTCCAGGAGCAATCCATCACCAAGTCCCATCAGTGCGACACCCTGAATGTCTCTCCTCCTCACTTCCTTCCAGTTGCCCCTGCCTGGTCAGGCCTCATCCTCCCTGTCTGGCTCCATTGGATGCTCTCTGCTTGCTTGCCTCATCTCTGGCTGTATCCTGTGGGTGACATGCATGCATAACCGGCACCACTTAAACCCCCGGTGGGCTCCAGGCTGCACCAAGCCACGCCATCCCATTGGTCCCGTGTCCTTTCCTTTTCCTCTCTTGCTCCAGCCTTACTTGTAATTCCTCAGTTCACACCTCCATCATGTCTGTCAGTCTCAAGATCTCCTCGAAACCCCCAGCCCTTCTCCAGACCTGTTCAAGTGCCCCATTCATCACTGCCCGTGTGCAGTTCCGTAGTTGTCCATTTCACATTGACTTCCCAGTATCTGGAGGCAGGAGCCGGCTCTCACCCAACTTGCCATTCCCAAAGTACCCTCTCAGTGAATGTGGCAGGTCCCCCTACCTTGTTAATACCCTCTCAGTGAATGTGGGCAGGTCCCCCTGCCTTGTTAATACCCTCTCAGTGAATGTGGGCAGGCCCCCCTGCCTTGTTAATAAGTCATATGATTGGGCAGGTTGTGTGACTTGTCCCTCTTGTCTCGGAAGGTCGTCCTGCCCAGAGCCTGTGAAGGTGCAGTGGCCTGAGCCAGGCTTCGAAGAGGACAACCGTGATGGGCTCAGTGTGTACATTGCTGGGTGAGCTCTGCTTTTCCTGGTTACACTCGGAAATACTTGTGTACCTGTGACTAAGGGTCAAACTCGGACTAGATGATAGGCGATCAAATATGGGCTTTGTGACAGGCTGGAGTGCCTGCGATGGCCTCAGAGAGGGGCTGGAATGTATGTGTTTCTCACCAAGAATGTTAGCAAGCAGAGGCTGGGTCATTTCTAACAGCTGCTTCTCTGAGTGGAGGGAAGGGCTGGCTAGGGAAGTCCCTCATCTCTGGTCCCACCTAAGAGGTGGGAGTCATGTTACTGTGCAGCTGACCAGATGCCAGCTTGAGAAGGGGCTCAGGGTAACCTTCACATCCCTGCCCCAAGGCTCTTTTAGAAATTATGTAGCTAATTGCATTCTATTAACTCATTACCGTAATGGAGAGTGCAATAAGCAGGGGTCATGTACATTTTCCCCATAAAATAACCTGAGCTAATGGCTGACATTTATTGCACATAATTTTAAAAAATATTTTTCCCATTAAAAAAGAAATACATGTTTATTATGCAGAGCTTGAAAAATATTGAAAAGAACAAGTGTAAGAGCAAGACTCTCCCTGGTTCCCCCACTCACAGATCACCGTTGCCAACATTTTGGTGGCCAGCCTCGGCCTTTTGTTTTTTTCTATAAATTAGGTGTGTACGTGTCTGTGTGTGCTTAATTGAGTTTATCATTGCCATCCTGTCTTTTATTTCCACTAATTATATATCCTGAACATTTCCCATGCCATTAAGCAATTTCTTATCTTGTGCTTTTTAATGGTTACATAGGGTTCTAGCAAATGGCTATATTGTAATTAATTGGTTTGCTTTTATTGAATATTTAGATCCATTTAGAAGTTGAATTGCGTAAATCGGGGAGGACGTCTTTGTTTATTCACTGTCATATACGTGTCTGGCTCACTTTCTGCAGTTCATTCTGTGTCAAAAGGTGTGAGCGTTTTATGGCCAAATTGCCCTCTTAAAGCTTGTATCAACTTACATTCTCAGAATTAGTTTGAAAAGTACCTGTTTCTCTGGGAATTTTCAAGGTTGTTCACCTTTGCCAATTTGTCAAAACAGTATTTCATTCTTTTCATTGGCAGTTCTTTTATTACCTGTGATAAAAAACATTTCCCCCTATCTCTTTTGGTTATCTGTATCTGAATTGCCAGTTCACGTTTTTTTTTTTTCATTTTTCATTTAGTTTTTACTTTTGTCATAGTCGTGCATATGCACCGTTTTAAGAGTCAGATAGTTCTACAAGATGGTTGTAGAGCAGCAGGCTTCCAACTCTCCCAATTCCACCCTAATTTTCTGCTTAACGGAAGCAATAGTTTTTAACTCCTTTAACTGATTCTCTTGACATTTACATCCGAATATCTAAGTAACATTGTTTTTCTCTTCTACTTCTTGATTTTCTTTTTCTTTTTTGAGGGTTAGGCATTATCGTGACTTTACAACTGTAGAAGATGAGGATTTGACTCCTTGGCCTCACCGCCCCCTCTTCTCTTCTTTCTGTGCACCATCCTCAATATATTTAGTACATAGTTCGGGCTTGATCCAAATTCAGAGTTCACCTTTTTATGAGAGTGTAAGCACTCCTGAAATCTGAGCAACGTTAGCACTACAATTTACCTTTCCTTCACGACTGTTTTTTCTCTTGGAGTTAGTAATTATCTTGTATTTTTTTTCTCTTTGATTGGTTAGTTTTTTTGTGAGCCTAGCTGATTTATCCCTAGCCTCTCAATATATTCAAACACATAATTTTTAATTTTTTAAAAAATGTGTTTTATCCTATCTAGAAATGTCTTCCTAGAACCTTCTGGCCAGTTTTGTTATGAACCGGGTGATCTTTAGGGTTCTGGATACCATTTTGGAATATCTTTCACATTCTCCTTCTGAGGATTCCTTTGATCCTCTCTCCTTACCTGGATTTTGTAGATTGCCTACTTTTGTAGATTCCATGTTATTATCCTTTTTGGTGTACTCTTTTGTTTTGCTAGAGTGCATCCCCTAGCAGTTTCTGTAGAAATGCTTAATGGAAGGTAAATTTTTAGAGCTCTTTCACATCTAAAAAGGAAAATGTCTAGCCCACACTGACATTGAAAGATTGGCTGAGTATAGAATTCAAAGTTGGAAACCTTTTTTTTTATTTTGGCTCAGATTTTGAAAGAACAAATCATTATCTTCTGGCTTTCAGTGTTATTGGTGAGATGAGATGTCTTTGTGATTCCTCATCCCTTCTATGTGATTTTTTTTTTCTTCCTTTCTGGAACTTGTAAAACTTTCTTGTTGTCTTCCAGTGTTTTAAAATGTCATGTGTTTGTGTATTGATGTACATCTATGTTTACCCATTTTTCCAGGTTCTTTCAGCCTGAAGACACTTGTCCTTCAGTTCTAGAAACTTGTCTTGAACAACTGGTTGGATCATTTCCTCACATTTGTTTTCTCTTCCTAGCATTTCCTTCTTTTTTTCTTTCTTTTCTTTTCTCCCCTTATTTATTTATTTATTTTTTTGATGGAGTTTCACTCTGTTGTCCAGCCAGGAGTGTAGTGGTACTATCTTGGCCCAAAGCAACCTCTGCCTCTTAGGCTCAAGCAATTCTCCTGCCTCAGCCTCCCAAGTAGCTAGGATTACAGGTGTGTGCCACCACGCCTGGCTAATATGTGTATTTATGGTAGAGATGGGGTTTCATCATGTTGGTCAGGCTGGTCTTGAACTCCTGACCTCAAGTGATCCACTTGCCTTGGCCTCCCAAAGTGCTGGGATTACAGGCGTGAGCCACCACGCCCAGCCTCTCTTCCTAGCATTACTATTGTTTGTATGTTGGAACTCCTGACTAGTTTTCTAATATTTCCATATTTTTCCTTTGATTTTTAACTTTTATTATTCATGTTCTGTTTCTAAGAAGGATTTCCCTATCTTCATGTTTTAACTTATTTTCATTTCTGCTTTCATATTTCTAATTTTTAGTTTTTAAATTATATTCTAAATATTATATAGCATTTTTTGTTTTATGAGTGCAATTGCTTCTTTAATATCTCTGATAATATTAATAATAGGTCTTTTGAAACTTTTTTCTCCCCGCAGAGTAGGCAAGCTTCATTCAGTTTACCACTTTGACCTGGAAATCGTTTACCCATTTTGCTCTATAGGTGTGTTCATTTTTTATTTTGATTTAGTAAGACCTTTTTTTAACAAGAATAGTAACTCTTTTTCTGTCATATGTTACCTGGATCCCCCACTTTTTCATTTGCCATTCCATTTTGTTCATAAATTATTTTTTATTTTAAAAATTACTATGTTCAAAAAATGTATCATTAATTTTTCCTTACAGTTTCTTCACTTGCATTTTTCTTTTGGCTCAGAAAGTCCTTTCCCAAACTGAACTGAATATTTTTTTTAGTTCTTTCATGATTTCATCTTTTATATTAGAATCTTTACTTATCAACGTAATTATTGTGAGAAATAACTAATTGTTCCACTTCCACATTTATTACATGCTAGATACTTTTATAGTTTGGGTTCTTGTTCTGGTTTTCTATTATCCATTGGTTTGTCATTGCTTTATTTTAGTTTATTGTATTATTAAAATGTGTTATTACTCAGTAGCAATAGTCTTCCTTAATTCTTATTTTTCAAGATTTTCTCTGTTAGTCTTATTTGTATATTCTTTCAGATGAACTATAGTGATATTATAAAGTTAAAAACATTCTTTATGGATATTGTGTGGAACTTTATAAAGCTGTCAATTAATTTAAAGAGAGTTAATATTTTTTGAAACAGGCTTTGCATGATATTTTGCAGCTTTATGTATACATATATATTCATAAGTTGTCAAATTTGATAGATTCACAATTTGTAACTTTTATTTCAGGGAATTAAGTGTGGCTTCTATTGTGAATTTGATCCACTTTCTTTATATTTTGTAACTGGTTGTTATTGGTACGTAGGGAAGTGTCTGTATATTTATTGTTACTGTTCATCTCACTGAATTCTCTAATTTGTTCTACAAGTTTCTAGTTGAGTGTTTTGGAATTTCTAGGTAAAGAGTCATTCATGGCTGGGCGTGGTGGCTCATGCCTGTAATCCCAGCACTTTGGGAGGCCGAGGTGGGTGGATCACCTGAGGTCAGGGGTTTGAGACCAGCCTGCCCAACATGGTGAAACCCCGTCTCTACCAAAAATACAAAAAAATTAGCTGGGCGTGGTGGCAGGTGCCTGTAATCCCAGCTACTCTGGAGGCTGAGGCAGGAGAATCGCTTGAACCCGGGAGGCGGAGGTTGCAGTGAGCCGAGATCGTGCCACTGGACTCCAGCCTGGGCGACAAGAGCAAAACTCCATCTCAAAAAAAAAAAAAAAAAAAAAGAGTGATTCATATCTATATATAATGCAATTTTTGTCTGTCATTTTATCTCATCTATTTCTTTTCCTTTGGCTAGATCTTCTAAAACATTGTATTATTGATAACAGAAATCTTGTCTTGTTTCTGGTTTACTTTTAAGTATGGTTGCAAATCATTTTTTAGTTGAGATTTTTTTAAATAAATGAAGTATTTATACCTAGTTTACGTAAGACTTTAAAATCAGGATTGGAGTTAGAATTTTATGAAATGTTTTTCTGATATCTGTAGATAACATGTTGTGTTTCTCTGTTGATCTGTTGATACAATAAACTGTTTCGTAACTTTGAAACATTTTTGGATTGAATTCTACTTGATTATGGTGTATTGTTGTTTTAATATACTACAAGATTTGCTAGGCTAATATTTCATTTAGAATTTTCCAAGTCAATTTTTTTGTTGAATTTGGGTGTCAAAGTTATGCTG
The DNA here is from genome assembly GCF_009764315.1 of Trachypithecus francoisi. Classification (NCBI taxonomy): domain Eukaryota; kingdom Metazoa; phylum Chordata; class Mammalia; order Primates; family Cercopithecidae; genus Trachypithecus; species Trachypithecus francoisi. The sequence goes on along the minus strand of NW_022681468.1, from coordinate 5,725,376 downwards.
ATTTTGTAAAATAAATTAGGGAACATTCCATCTTTTTCTATGTTCTGTACCATATATGCATTATTTGAATGATTTAGTCCAGGAAGCTTGAAAGAACTCACGTATGTGACTATCCTGGGATAAGTCTTTGGCAATGTCTCTTATTTCTTCTGTATTTATTGGATTCTTTAGGTTTTCTATATCTTTAGAATTTTTGCTTCTTTTTCTAATATAGCTCAGTGTTTAAATGTGCAGGCACTGGAATCAGACAAATTCAGTTTAAGATTTTGGCTCTCTCACTTTCCATGTGATGGGGACACTGTGTCACCTCCCTAGTTCTTAGTTTCCTCATTTGTTAAATGGTTAAAACGAAAGCCTCCAAGGGCCCTAATAGGACCAGTGTGAGGATTAAGAGATGTAGTTACCTTGCACTGGTTCTGGCACATAATGAGTGCTCAATAATGTTTTTAGATATTATTTATCCTAGAAAATAATAGATTTTTCTGAGATTTAAACATTTATTCATGTAGGATTATAGTATTTTTATACTAGAATTTTAATGTATTTCTATGATTACATCACTTCTGTCATTCTTAATTTTGTATATGCATACTTTATCACTTTTTTATTAGATGACCTGGAAGAATATCTATTTCAGAAGTTTTTCAAAGAATCTGTTCTTGGGATAACTTGTCAGTTCAACTGGTTTTTGTGTGCCTGTGTTCAGATTAAATAATATCTGTCTTTATTGATTTCTTTCTTCTGTTTTCTTTGTTTTATGGGTTTGTCCATATATGCCCTATTATTATTCTTCTTTAATAATGAAAATATTTCATGGTGTGAGCTTGCTTCTGCTTGCAATTTTGACTACATTTTCATATGGCTTAATATGTAGTCTTCAGTACCTTAAAATATTTGTTATAAGGCTTCTTATTTCTTCTTCTTATTAGAAGAAATAATTATCTGAATTAAATGTGCAAAAGTAGAGCTGATTTTAAAAATTAATTTCTAATTTTTTAAAGTTGTAAGTTGTTTATACTTTTAATTCAATTGTGGTTACCTTTTATTGTGGCTTGAGAATGTGGACACAAATTCTACTTTGGGGGAATTTATTGATATCTTTTTTCTGCATAATATAATTGATTTTGTAAATGTTTTTTGTGGGCATTTAAAAGTAAGATGTACTCCTTGTTTATAAGGTATGGATTTTGATGTAAAGACATTTAGTTTTATTAGCTTTTTAGTCTTTATTTGGATTTTCTTTTTTTTTTTTTTTTTTTTTTTTATTCTTTTTTTTTGAGACGGAGTCTCGCTCTGTCACCCGGGCTGGAGTGCAGTGGCCGGATCTCAGCTCACTGCAAGCTCCGCCTCCTGGGTTCATGCCATTCTCCTGCCTCAGCCTCCCGAGCAGCTGGGACTTTTGTATTTTTAGTAGAGACGGGGTTTCACCGTGTTAGCCAGGATGGTCTCGATCTCCTGACCTTGTGATCCGCCCGTCTCGGCCTCCCAAAGTGTATTTGGATTTTCTTAGCAAAGAATTACGTCATGTATAAGGAACCGTATTTTGAATCTCAATCTAAGAGTTTACTGGATGTATCTGGCTTTTGTTTCATTACATTGGTTGGAACTTTTTGGATGGTGACCTAATGTTGATGAGGTAGGCTTCTTTCCTGTTTTTCTCACGTTCTGTTAAGTTTGTTGTTGCTTTTAGATTTGGGGTATGCTTATCATTCATGGACTTCCTACCTATTTGACATTTTTAGGACTGGAAGAGTTTTGGAAACGATGTTTCTATTCTTTTTCCTTGTTTGGGTGCTATTTTACTTCTAATGCAAATGTTCATGAGTGCTGTGTCACTGTTGTGGATTATACCTTCCCTCTCTGAGAGGTGTTTAACGACCTGAAATCACAGAAGCACGTCTGTCTTCTTTTCCTTTGTGTTCCTAAGCTAGGTAGCCTCACTTGCTCATGGAATTGTTTCTGGAAGCCTGTAATGAAGGCAAAGTGTTGTTTGAAAGTTGAGCTGGAGACTTGCATGTTCCAAAGAATTTTGCTCCTCGAGAGCTCAGTCTTCCAGGCAATTTCTAACATTCCATGGATGTTCTTTAGTTTTGTTCTTTTCAAACACGCAGTCAGCTCCCTTAAATTCAATTATTGAGGCCAAAGATGGGCCATGTTGGGTCCGCTTAATAATGCCCATGTTTGTACTAATTTCTTAAGTATATAGGAGATCTGTGCTCTTACCACAGGTATCAGCAACTTTGTTTTTCCATTTTCCACTTATTTATAAAACAATGGAGCAAAATGTAATTAAATACTGGTTTTCAAAGGCAGCCAAACCCTTTATTCAGACCAAATATTACCCAGAAGGCCAGTAAGTAAAATAGATCAAGTCAGGTCTGCCTTGTTTGGGGCTGTGCGGTGACCCCAAGCTGTTGGTGCTGGGCACCCTCCTTGAAATGCTATGGGGACCCCAGATGCCCCTGAGAATACCCTTTGAAAGCCTCTGCAAAGAAATATTTAAATAATTGCACAAGCAAACTGAAAAAAAAATGGCGATGTATGCAAAACTGGGGTTGCCATTGACTGCTTGCTGGTAGTCAGCTGCTGACTGCATTCCGTGGTTTGGGGGATGTCAGTGCATGATTGTGTGGGCTACCTGGGATTCCAGTGCATGGAAATTGAGGCCATCCTGTTTATCTCTGCCATCCCTTGGCTTTGGATTTTCTTGAGTTAATTTATTTAAATTGTGTCCCAAATAGACAATATATAGTTTCTATTAGAGAGTCTTTTGACCCAAACTGAGCATTGTGTTTGGAAAGAACGTGTAACCCGGCCGGGCGCGGTGGCTCAAGCCTGTAATCCCAGTACTTTGGGAGGCCGAATCACGGGGTCAGGAGATCGAGACCATCCTGGCTAACACGGTGAAACCCCGTCTCTACTAAAAAAAATACAAAACACTAGCTGGGCGAGGTGGCGGGCGCCTGTAGTCCCAGCTACTCGGGAGGCTGAGGCAGGAGAATGGCGTGAACCTGGCAGGCGGAGCTTGCAGTGAGCTGAGATCCGGCCACTGCACTCCAGCCTGGGCAACAGAGCGAGACTCCTTCTCAAAAAAAAAAAAAAAGAACGTGTAACCCATTTACATGTGGTCCCTTAATTGTCATGTTTGCGCTTTAAAAAAAAAATTGTACTTAATGCTTGTTTTATTTTTTTCATCCTTTCTTCCCTGCTATCTTCTGTTATATCACAGAGACTACATTTTTTTTTTTTAATTTTAATTTTCTCTGTGATTTGGAAAGTACATAACCAGTTTCTATGTCTGTTGGTGCTTACATTTCAGTTTTTGAAAAACTACGCTTACATCTATTATTTCTCTATGGTAACAAATGAAATAGTGTTCTCTGACTTTGCCCTGTGTGGAATAATTAAGTTTCGTATTCATCTGCTTCCTCCCTTTCCTCCCACTGTTACGCCCTCCCAAACGCTAAGGAAGGTGTCGGTGGGTTTTATCCCTGCCTCCTCTACTAACCATGCCCCTGGTCCTGTGCCTTGTGGTTTGGGGGGCACAAATGGCCTCTCTCTGCCTCTGTGGTCTGCCCTCCCCCCTGCAGTAGGTGGGGCTGCTTACTGTTTCTGGACCATAGATCGTGTAGACCTCAAATCCTACTACTTCATGCGCTTCTGAATTCACCGATCAGCATTGTGTGGGTTGAGTCTCTGTTTTTCCCTTATCCAGCCTGTGAGCCCCTGGAAGGCAGGAGCACTGAGTCAGCCTCAGCCTCTGCACAGGGCAAATGCTAGAAAATGCATCAATGGTTGAGTATCCAAGAGAGTACCTGGGCGAGCCAGTGAGAGGATGCGTAGCTGAGGAGTGGATGACTCTGTGAAGGAGTGGGTTCTTCAAGGAGAAGAGTGTGTGCAGGAGTGGATAAGTCTGTGCACCTTTGCAAGAATGGATGGGTGAGGGAGTGGAAAAATGACTGGCATCTGGGGAATGAGAAGGGTTGCCAGCCATCTGCGGTCAGCAGGAGCTTCCAGGCCCAAGTTTGGTGTGTTGGGAGGCTGGGTGAGAAGGTGGGTCCACTCACCTCTCTAGATACCCAAGAGGCTAGTGGGGACCCAGGCCACTTTCTCCAGGAGGACATGGATGCTTTTCGGGTCTCTCTCGTACTCCTTCCTTCCTCACCATGCTGTGGCATGCACGGCCTGTGCTGGGAGCTAGGGGTACAAAGCTGAGGCCAGTACAGCCCTTTCCTGCCCCAGAGGAGTTCCCATACCAAGGGAGGACCTGAGTGAGTTCCCCCCACACTGGAGCCCCCGCTTGGCTCTTCTCGTGTTCTAGTCCCTTTATGTTTACAGACCTCAAGAATCCACCTTAGCTCCCCTCACCTAGCTGCCATCTGCTTGGTGGCTTCTCTGTATCTCACTTCTTTGTGGTTCCCAACCCTACCACTCCACCCAGAGAGCTAGGTACAGATCATCAGGGGCCTCCACCAACTGCCAACTCAGAATCTCCACTAGGAATCCCAGCACTTTGGGAGGCCGAGACGGGCGGATCACGAGGTCAGGAGATCGAGACCATCCTGGCTAACACGGTGAAACCCCGTCTCTACTAAAAAAATACAAAAAACTAGCCGGGCGAGGTGGCGGGCGCCTGTAGTCCCAGCTACTCGGGAGGCTGAGGCGGGAGAATGGCGTAAACCCGGGAGGCGGAGCTTGCAGTGAGCTGAGATCTGGCCACTGCACTCCAGCCCGGGCGACAGAGCGAGACTCCGCCTCAAAAAAAAAAAAAAAAAAGAATCTCCACTAGGATTTCTTGGTGGCACTTCAACCTCAGCACACTTAAAACTAAGTGTGCCCAACCAGCACTTGGTCCACATCGAGTGATCCCCAGCCCCGAGAGTGGTCCCACTCTCAGCCAGCTCCCGGGCCAGACACCCGCAAGGACATCCGATGTTTTCTCATGGCCCACCATGCCTTGTCCACATCTGGGCTGTTGCCAAGTCTCTTGTGCTCTTCTTCCTAAATATTGGGAAACATGGCCGCTTTCCTGTCTCCATGACTCCTACCATCCTCTCTTTGGGGTCCTGTACTCTTTCTTCCTGCTCCTACTCCCAGCAACACCAGCCAGAGATTTCATATCAGCCAGAGAAACCTTGTAAAAATAGGAAGCTCGCTATGTCCTTTATCAGCAAATAATGGCTTCCGCTTAGCCTGAGGAGAAGTTGGGAATTTTACCTTTGTTTTAAGGTCCTGAATGATTTGGCCCCACCCAGCTCCTCAGACTCATTTCTGGCACGTTTCTGGCTCCCCAGGCTCAGTTCACATGGATACTCATCCAGACGACGCCCCATACAGTCCTCGCCCCATCCAGACCACACCCCATCCAGACCACACGGCGTCCAGTCCACGCCCCATCCAGACCACACCCCATCCAGACCACACCCCATCCAGACCAAGCCCCATCCAGACCACGCCCCATCCAGTTCACAGCTCATCCAGTACACACCTCATCCAGACCACACCCCATCTAGACCACACCCCATCCAGACCACACCGCATCCGGCACTCATCCCATCCAGATCACACCCCATCTAGACCACACCCCATCTAGACCACACTCCATCCAGTCCATGCCCCATCCAACCACACCCCATCCAGTCCACACTGCATCCAGACCTCACTCCATCCGGTCCACATCCCACCCAGACCACACTCCATCCAGTCCACATCCCATCCAGTATACAACCCATCCAGACCCCTACTCCATCCAGTCCACGCTCCATCCAGTCCACATCCCACCTAGACCACGCTCCATCCAGTCCACACCCCATCCAGTCCACACCCCATCCAGACCACTACTCCATCCAGTCCACAATCCATCCTGTCTACACCCCATCCAGTCCACACCCTGTCTAGTACACACCCCATCCAGTCCACACCCCATCCAGTCCACACTGCATCCAGACCTCACTCCAGCCAGTCCACACCCCATCCAGACCACTATTCCATCCAGTACCTGCTCCATCCAGTCCATGTTGCATCCAGACCACTCCTCCATCCGGTACGTACTTCATCCAGTCCACAACCCATCCAGACCACTACTCCATCCAATCTGTGCTTAGTCCAGGCCACATCCCATCCAGACCACACCCCATCCAGTCCACTACTCCATCGAGTCCATATCCCATCCAGACCACTACTCCATCCAGACTGCACTGCATCCAGTCCACACCCCATGTAGTTCACACTGCCCCAAGTCAACACCCCAGCCAGTCAATGCTCCATCCGGTCCATCCAATCCACATCCCATCTCAACCACTACCCCATCCAGTTCATACTCCATCCAGTCCCCTCTCCACCCTGACCATGTTCATCTGACCCATGCTCCATCTGGTCCATGCTCCATCTGGTCCTCTGCTTTTACCCTACAGTGTCCAGTCTTGTCCTCTCTCTTATTGGCTTAGTCCCATCATCCTTCATCTTCGAATCTAAACTTCTGAGAAGTTTTCCCTGATTGGCGAGAGCCTCTTGTTAAATGCTGTCAGCTCCTTCACAACACTTTAGCCTCCTCAAATTTTGAAACCAATTCTCTGCAATCACTATTTTAACGTTGGTTTCCCCCACAATGCTGGAAGCTACAGGAAGGCAGAGACTGTGTCTTATTTACTGGTCTAGCTCCAGCACCTCACAGATGTTCAGTAAATACAAGTTTATTTCTATGAGTGACCACATGGAAAATGTGAGTGTGCTGCAGTACAGGTGCAGGCAGGGTGCTGTGGAGGGTCAGGGATGCAAAGGCCTGAGTTGGCTGAGGCGGGGTCAGGGCTCATGGAGGAACTGCCATTTGCCTGGGCTTGAGAGAGATGTAAGCAGACATTGGCTGTGGGTGAAGGAGTAGTGCCAGCGAAGGCATGTGGACAATGCACGGGGTGTGGAGGGTAATCTCTTAGACTGGACTAGCTCATGCGTGGAGGGAGCAGGGGAGGATGGTGCCTTGAATGACTTCCTAAGGAGTTAGGACTTCCAACAACTGGGTTGCAGGGCCCAGTCTACACTGGGGATCAGGACTTTAGAGGACAACTGTGTCCTCCTGCAGGGCTGCTGGGGGGTCTGCCCTGTCCTTTCCCTGGAGGCTAACCAAGCATTGCTTTGCATCCCATTCACATGGGATAGTTGTGCCATGAAAGGGGATGGAGAAAATTAAGGAAGACCTCCTGAAGGAGGTGGAGAGGTTGATGAGGATGTGGAGGAACACACTGCCCACTCAGCTCTGGGGTTTGAGTCTCCAAAGGTGGTCTAGAGCATGGTGAGGACCATCAGAACTTGGGTGAGCTTGGGAAGTTGTTACCTAGAGGTTGAGGGACCCCCTTTCATATGATGAACTGTGCCCTTAGAGTGTCCCGTTTGCCATGCAGAACAAAACACTACCCTTTATCTTGATGAAGAGATAGTTGGCCACATGATGGCCAAAGCATGGTCAATATTGTACACTTTGCCTTGTCGCAATCTTTCCGAGTTGACATGGCCTTCCTGGAGGAATTATCACTTAGGGTAGAGGCATCCCTTCCCCCATCAATGCCACTACCCCACATTGGAGGAGGGGTTGTTTATGTTCACCATGTACCTGCTTCCAGTGCCAAATCAGGCCTCAGAAAGCTTTCTGGAAGTGACGCCAACTTCAGGGGCAAGGCCCTGGTTCTGGGGTCAGCACCATTCCGTGGTTCCTGAAGAGATGGTAGACTATGGAACGTAGGCGTTATGATTTTTGACCTATGTAACATGGTCCACTAACTCTCAGTATCCAATCCATCCTCGGAGGGCTTCCTGGAGGTGTTGCCAACTTCAGGGAAGAGAACACTGGGTTTAGCTTCAGCACTGCTCCACGGCAATTCTGTGGTTCATGGTTGATGTCTGACTTGTGCAACAAGGCCTGGCTCTTCTGGGCACTAAATACACTCTCTGGGGAGTTTTCTGGAAATGATGCAACTTGGGTCCAAGACACCGGTTCCAGCCTCAGCCGTGGTTCTGGAAGAGATGGTTTGCCATGTGGCCTATGCGAAAGGAGGGATTTGTGTGACATGGGCTGCCACTTCCCAGTAGCCTGCCAGCTTTGGAGGGCTTCATGGAGCCAGTACTACCTTCAGGGGGACCCACCAGTTCATCCTTCATTCCGCTGTGTGGCATTGAAGAGTTGTTGAAGTTTTCTGTTTATACTAATGTCCACCTCCGATCAATCTTACATTCAGTCTCAGAGGGTTTTCTGGAGGCAGTGCCAAGTCTGGGAATGAGACAGTGGTTCTGTCCTTAGGGAGGTGGTTGACCAAAACAACTCCTGCTTTGTTCATGAAGATGGCATGGTGCTCAGAATCTAATCCAACCTAAGAGGACCTCCTGGAAATGCCTTTGGTATTGAGGCAGATATGGCCTTACAGCACTGTTTTTTTTTTTTTTTTTTTTTAAATGCCCAAGACTAGAGCTCACTAATAGGTAAGATCTGGGCCTCAGGTGCCCAGTACTGTTTCTTGGCCTGGTCAGTGTAACTAGTTCTTTGGTTGCACATGGGCCATTTTGTATTTCTGATTTTCTCCCCACTCCCCCAACCAGCTCTGTTAGCCATGTGGCATGTCCTCCCTCCCACCTACCCACTCCTTCAGACCCAGCACAGTGTGTCTGGCACATAGCAGGCACTTTATCAGTATTTATGGAGTGATGAAATCCATATCATCATCCACTTCTTCTCAGTGGAACTTTCAGCCTTGGAGGGCTTCCTGGAGGAGTTGCCAGTTTTGGGGATGAGCCACTGCTTCGAGCATCCATGTCAACCCCTGACCATGAAGACGAGACTCCTGGCCTGTGTGTGCTTGTCGCATGATGCATGTGCTGTGCTCAACCTCCCTTCTGGTTCCACCCAGCTCAAGGCCTTGGAGGGGTTTCTGGATGTGTCCTGAGCCTTTGTCCTCGGCATCTCTGTGTGGTACTTGGAGAGATAGTAGACCGTATAGCGTACGCTTTATCTGTGACGTATGTAACACGGTCCACTAACCCTCAGTATCAAATCCATCCCCGAGGCTCCTGGAAACAACGCTGTCTTCGGGGAGGAACCATTGGACCCACCACCACTTCTCCATGATACCTGAAGAGATGGTTTTCTGTATGGCATGTGTTTTTCTGCATGATGCAAAATGGCATAATCTCGCTCCTCTTAAATCAAGTTCTGCCTCGGGAAATCGCTCCATCCCTGGGGAGGAGACCTTGATTCTTTCCGGAATCAGTGCCATTCCATGGCGTTCAATGACGTGGTTGACTACGCAACACTTATTCAGTAGACTCCGCGAACTGCTTCTTCTCAGCTTCAAATGCAGCCTAGAAGAGGCACCCTCGGGCAACTTCGTGGACTTGAAAGCCTTCTTCCAGCCACAACCACCATCGTGCGGTACTTGAAGAAATGGTTTACCGTCCCACATACATTTTCAATATGTATGTGGGACGGTAAACCGCTTCTTGGTATCCAGCCCAGCCATCCAAACCTCCCTGAAGAAAGCCTGGAGTTAGAGGAGAGCCACGGGTCTCGGCATCCTTGCCGTGCCATGGTGCTTGGCGGAATGGTAGACTCTTAGATGTGTGCTTTCTCTGTCAATGCTTGTGACGCGGTCTTCTTCTCAGTGCCAAACACAGCCTCCAGTGGCTTCCTCAGGACAAGGATGACCTCCAGGAAGGTGTCCTGCTGCCCACGTTGGCACATCCCTCTGGAGTAATTGAAGAAACGGTGGCACGTGCCACTAATGTTCATGAAGGAGGGATGTGAAACAGGCCACCTCTCATCCTCAAAGCTCTCCTCAGATGACTTCAGGACAGTACGCCCATGTAGGAGCAGACATGGGTCCAGGAGACGATGCCACTCCAGGTACTTGAAGACGCACTGACTCATTTTTGTCTTTGCTGATGCGTGTACAGTCTATCTTTTTTCCATCTCAAGTCTAGCCATCTCGGGGGAAGATGCCCCAGCTCTGGACTCAGCCCTGATCCTCATGAAGATCTGATCGACCCATTGTGTATGTTTACAGAGGAAGTACTTCCGTGGCCCACTTCTTCACTATCTCCAGTCCAGAACCCTTGCTTGGAGAACTTGCTGAAGAAGCTGCCAGCCTCAGGGACAGAGCACTGGTTCTGGCCTCTTCACTGACCTCACGGTACCTGAAAAGGGTTCAGCCACACTGCATGTCTTTTCCCCATGACGTATGTAACATGGTCTACTTCTTTTCGAGTATCCCTTTCAGCCTGGAAAGTCTCCAGGGAGGTTATGTTAAGCTCAGGAGACGAGGCACCAGTTCTGGTACCAGTACTGCCTCAGGGTACTTAGTAGAAGTTGGCCATGCTTCATATGTTTTACTTACAACGCATGTTACTTGGTCCACCTTCCTATAACAGCGTGCACCTTGGGGGGCTTTCTGTAGGCAGTAACAAGTGTCAGGCATAGCACTAGTTCCAGCGTCATCTCCATTCTTGAGGGGTTCCTTTGTGCTGTGTCCACTGCATCTGTGGCAGACATTGCATGGTGGCCTCTTCTCAATACTGCATCAGGCCTCAGAGGGCTTCCTGGAGGTGATGCTAGCGAGAGGAAAGAGACACCGGCTCTGACATCAGCCCTCTCCAAGGTACCTGAAAAGATGGTTGACCATAGAACATGCGCTATCTCTGTGTCGTATGTAATATGGTCCACGTCTTCTCAATATCAAATTCAGTCACGGAGGGCTTCCCAGAGAGAGGCAAAGTCACCTTCGTGGGAGACACACTGATCTGGTTTCAGCACCATTCTATGGTACTTGGAGAGATGGTAGAGCAAAAAGCGTATGCACTGTTGAATGACAGATGTAGCATGGTCCACTCATTCTCAGCATCAGGCAGCCATGGGTCTTCCCGGAGGCCTTGCCGACTTGAGAGCCGGGCCTGCGTGGTAGCCACTATGCAGTGCAGGTCACCGGGTGGTTGGCTGCAGACCCTGTCCTTTATTTATTACACTGGCCATTTGGTCCACCAGCCAAGAACTCAGCACCGGTCCCAGCCTTACAGGGCATCCTGGAGGTGGTAGTGGCATTGGATGTGAGTTTGTGGTCATTGACACATTGCCGGTGGCTGGTAGTTCATGATGCACATTGTGAGGGCTTTCTGGAGGTGATAGCAGGTGAAAGGAAGAGAGCCAGGGGTCAGCGTCACTTCCTGGTATTTGAAGATGCGGTTGACCATGGTGTGTACGCTTTATTTATGACGTAGGACACATGGTCTACTTCTTCTCAATATCACATCTCGCCTCGGAAGACTTCCAGGAGGTGATATCAGCTTTGAGGAAGAGCCACTGTCCTGGTGTCAGTACGGCTGCTGCTTGGTACTTGGAGAGAGGTGGTCCGTGGCGCGTTCGCTTTATTTATGGCGCACATTACACGGTCGACCTCTTTGCAGTATCTAATCCCGCCTTGCAAGCTTTCCTGGAGCTAACATCAACTGCGGGGTGGGGCCACTAGGTCTGCGCTCAGTGCAACCCAGCGGGGTTTGTGATGTGTTTGTCTTGTGTGTGACAATAACTCACTTGTGGCAGCCTTCTTCTCAGCACACTGCTCTGGCTTGGCGGCAGGGTTAACTTGCGGACAAGGAGCGTGGTGTCAGCACGTGCCTGGATACATGAGATGGTTGACCAGAGAGCACACGCTTTATATGTGCCGTTTGTGACCTGGTCCACTAACCCTCAGTATCTAATGCCCCCTTGGAGAACTTCCTGGAAGAGGTGTCAACTTTTGGGGAAAGAGAAAATAAACCGGGGCCAGCTGCACTCTGCTAGACTCTGAAGAGAGCATCTGCGAGGCGTTTGCGTCACGTATGCCAAATGTGGCTGAGTTGGACTGATTTTCACTCCAATCTCTTTCCTTGGAGGGCTTTCCAGATGTGGAAGCATCCAAGTTCAAGGGAAGGGGCATGCTGTCTATACCATCCCCAAATCCTCGAGTGATCAGCTGACCTGAGTGTGTGCACTTTTATTTACAACCAAGGTCACCTGGCCTGCCACACCTCAGTATCCACTTGGTCCTTAGCAGGACCTTTGGTGGAGTCAGCCTTGGTTTGGGGCATCTGTGCCTCTCTTGAGTAACCGAGAAAACATGGCCCTGGGGGTTAACCCTAAATGCGATAGCTCCTGTGACCAGCCTTTCTATGGCATCACCACCTCTGGCCGTGATGTCAACTTCAAGGCATGCCGTGGGGTCTGCTCCACTGGGGTACTTGGACAGGTGGTTGGCGAGCAGCATGCATCCAACTCTTGGCTTCCTCTAGCAAATCAACTAACTAACGCTCAGTGTGCAATTCCATGTTGAACAGGACTTCCGGGACTGAATGTCACGTTTGGGGAAGAATCAGTGGTGTCCTTGTCAGTGTTACTCAGTGGTACCTGAAGAGAGGTTTTCTGGGTTTCTGTTTCTTTAATGAGGATGAAACACACCTGGTTAACCTCTTTTCCAGTATCAAATCCCATCTTGGAGGCCTTCTGGTCCAGACCTCAGCTTCAGGGAAGGGCGTTACTCTCAGCTCCCGTTCACTGGACAGAAATCTTTGGTTAACCACAAAGCCTGTGCCGTATTATTTTGACTGATGTCATCTGTTCTACTAACCCCAGTGTCCAATCCGTATTGAACAGGACTTCCAGGACTGAATGTCACGTTTGGGGAAGGAATCAGTGATGTTCTTGTCAGTGTTACTTGGTGGTACCTGAAAAGAGGTTTTCTGGGTTTCTGTTTCTTTATTGAGGATGAAACACACCAGGTTGACCTCTTTTCCAGTATCAGTCCCCACCTTGGAGGCCTTCTGGTCCAGACCTCAGCTTCAGGGAAGGGGTGCTGTGGACATAAATAAGTAGTCATGAGCGAATGGCTGACCACTAAGCGTGCCCCATGTTTCTGAATTCTGCCACCGATTGCACTAACCCTCAATGTCTTATCCCTTCTTAGGAGGACTTTTCAATGGGATGGCAGCCTGGGGGAAGACAGTATCACCACGAAGTGTCATGGAACATGCAGGTGAGTCATCTGTGGTTGCCTTCGTCGTGCTCCCAATGGATCGTGTGTGTCATTCAGGCTCTTTTGGCATCAGACCCTGCTGTTGGGGGATGCCTGGTTCTTGCCACCCTCAGTGATGGGCTTGAATGAGCCAAGCCCACAGCAGGGGAATGCCAGTTTGATGGGAATCATGCCCTGGACAAACAGCGCTGGTGTCCTGCATGCCTGTCCCCAGCCTGCAGTTTATTCTGAGTATAATGACACCTTAGAGAAGAAAAGCTGATTCTGAGGTCAAGAGGAGACCTTGGGGGCCCTGGAATTGGCCTACGTTGGGACCTGTTTATTTCTAACAGGAATTGTGGAGTTGACTTATTTTAAGTCTGGAGAAATCCTTGATGTCATGCCAACTTGAGGGGAGGGCATTGTCATCAGCCCTGATCCGGGGGAGGAAGTGGATGGCCCACCATGGGGCCCCCAGAAACACACCTGCTTCACTGCCCAGCACATCTGACCCATCCGCGGGGTTGCGTTTCTGCAGATGGTTCTGCTTTGGGGTGCTTGAGGAGAGGTTTCCTTTGGCATATCTATTTCTTTTATACAAATCATTTCTGTGGACCACTCTTCAGTATCAAACGCCAGCTCAGAAGGCTTTGGGATAAGACAGTAGTTGTCAAGCCCCTGGCCAGGGTGAGTGGGCCAGAGATGGGTGCTTCTCCTGTTCTGAGCATCCTGTCTGGCAGTAATGCTTGGTGCCCGACCCTTTCCAGGAGGACTTCCTGGAGGTGATGCCGGCCTCTGGGGAAGGAAGTGGCTCCCTGCTAGCTCTAAGACCAAGGCACAGAAGTAGGTTTTGCTGGTGCTGCATTTGTTTTGATGGCACTTAGTTTTGACTGTGGGTCCTCAGCTCATCCATGGCATTTGGGGAGGGGACTTGTGAGGAAGGAGGGTGTCAGGTTCTGGAGAAGGGCCAGGTCCTTCCATCTCAACCCTACTTTTTATAACCAGAGACAGAACATATGAGGTAGCACCAATGACCACCCTCGCCAACCCTTCCTACTAGCTGATGCCCAAACACTGTTCCTTCCAGCCGAAAAGAGCCCTCGTAAAGAGAGGGCAGAGAGAGAGAGTGTCAAGGCCATGTGACAGCAGGCAGTGTGCTGTTGCCTCTGGGGTATTCAGGTTAGGCGGCTGCTGAGTCCATGCAGATTGGGTGCTCCGCTGGCTTCGCAGGGGTCAAAGGACAGGTGGCAAGGGTGCAGAGCCGAAGCCTGGCCCTGGGATTTTCTTCCCTGCCCTCTGCTCCAGGGTCCACCTTCGGGGGAAAGGAGGGCACAACTGTACAACTTTGGAAGAGGAAACCTGGAGTTTTCTGATCCCTGATTCTCTCCAGCCCTGTCAGGATTAATCTAACTCTCTGTTGAAATGCAAAAGAGTCTGGAGATACCAGTATTCCCCCAACAATGAAAACAATTATTGTCAAAGGAGTTTTATAGTAAACAGAAAATCCAGCCTGGAATTGGCTAAAACATCTGGGGAGCTCACATCAGGAAATGAAATTTGTTTTTATTTCTTAATACTGCTGAATTGGATTGAAGGCAGCAGAAGGCATTGGGTGGGATTTGACCTGGAGAAGGGGGTCCTGGTCGTGCTCCTGGCTTCCCTGACCCTCCCTCCCTAGGTGTGTGTAGCGGGCGCTCACTTTGCTTACAACTTACTCGGCACCATGCATCTGTTTTTAGAATCACACCTTGCCTGGAAGACTGCTTGGATCCATGGCCAATGCCACACAGGGGCCTGGGCGCTGGCTAACTACAGACCCAGCCACCTGCTTCTTGACCACAGAATTCGAGATTTCCTGGTGAACTCTACTGATGCACTGACTTTGGGATGCAAACCATTATGACCGTGGGCACTTCCTGTGGCCCGGACTTCCACAAGGAAACCCTGGTTCCGCCATCAGGAAAGCTCCAGTACCCGGAAAGAGGTTGTACCCAAAATGTTCTCTATATTGGTGGAAAATGTTTTAAGGGCAACCTCTTTTCACTGTCAAGGCTTAAAGGGCTTTGGCTGACCTCCCGAAAGCAGCCTGGGACACTGGAACAAAAGCCATCTGACGTCTGGTCTACGCAGTGCCATGTAGATCCACGGAATCCTCCTGGAGGTGACACCGACGTCGGCGAAGATTCGGCAGTTTTGTTTTGATTTTTTTTGTTTGTTTTTTGATCAGTGCTAATCTTCGATACTCGAAGGAGAGGTTGTCCGTGTTGTCTTCTCTTTATTTATGATGAAACATACACGGGAAACCTCTTTTTTAGTATCAAATCCCACCCTGGAGGCACTTCCTGTTCCTGATGCAGCCTTCAGGGAGGGACGTTGCCGGCTCCTCTCTCAGTGGGCGCAAGCGAGGCCGACGGCTTGCCGTGTGTCATAGGGGTGCGGCTCTCAGGCCCAGTGGTCCCGTGGAGGCCCCTGGGAGGGCAGCTGAGTCTGGAGAAGGGCCTGTGCTTCTGTGGTTGAGGGAGATCTCTCATTGTGGTGTGTGCCTATTTATTGACTCATGGCGGGTGGTGCCTCTTCAGTATGAGGTCTTGCTCAGATGGCCTTCTGGACATGCCAGCAATGTCATTGAAGGGACGATGGTGCCATCTGCTCTCCAGGGTAGCTGAGGGGATGGTAGACTGGTGACGTGCACTTCATTTACGATGTAGGTCACCCGTTTGACTATCCACCAGCACCCAGTCCATCTGTGGGATGACATCTTGGTGCACATGGCAACTTCAGAGAAGATGTGGGAGGACGTGGGGCTCATGGGACTCTGCAGGATTTCAGGAGGGGTTTCCCTTTGGGGGCCCCTCCTTCCACCTCCTTAAAGTCAATATAAGCAATCATCAGTGAATAATCTCTCTTTTGGTTTCAAATCCCGCCCAGAAGGCTGACAGCCTGAGCACAGACAATGCCAAGACCACGGAGGCCTCAGCTTCAGTGCCCCAGCAGGGAAAGGCCCACCTCACACCGCATGCTGACTGCAGGAGGTGTGTGTGTGGGGCCTGGTGCAGGGGTGTTGTTTATCCCTGGAAGGGTTTGAGGAGTGGTTTGTGTGTGTAGGACAGGGCAAGTCCTGGGACAGCTGTGGTTGTTATGGCCACTTTATTCTGTGCTACATGAAGAGAGGCTGTCTGACAAAGCTTGCCATGTGTCTGATGAATGCTACGTGGTCCATCTCTTTTCCATAGGAGGACTTCCTGGACATGAAGCTAGATTCTGGCAGGGCCACTGGTGTCAGCAACACTCCTGGTGAGTCAGGGATGGGGGACTGAGGAGCTGGCAGTGTGATTGAGGTGAGCCCTTCCTGTGTCGAGACCACTCAGAATCCAGCCACTCCCGAGGCAGCATCCAGCCCATGCCTGGGGAAAGGGCTTTGTTGTCGTTGTTCACCTCTGTCTGTTGTTCAGCTCTGATTGCCTTACGAGGCCCGAGATGCCCTGGATGCTCTCAGTGTCAGACTCTGTGGAAGATGTGTCCCGGCTCTGACACGCGCTTCAGGGGAAGGCTGTTGGCGTCAGGTCCGTGGAGAGGTGTGGGAGCGGCTCTCTTGTCTGAGAGCAGACATTCTGTTTCGGGTGTGTGTCCTGGTCCGTTCATCCTCAGCCTCCCTCCCATTCCTAGGATGACTTGTGGAGGGAAGGCCTGCTCTGGAGTCTGAAGGTGAGACCCACAGCTCTCACCCCGCTCTCGGGATATTCCCACGGCTACGGCAGAGGCACAAGAAAGTAATTAGAAATGCAGAAACTCCTTGAGGCCAAGGCTGGGAACTGCTGTATTTCCACCCCTACATCATTGACCAGAACAAATGACGTGGTTGAGCCCAAGGCAAGGGGCAGGGAGGCACACTCCACCCGGGAGGAGGTTGTGGTGAGGTGTGAATGCACGAACTGGGGAGGATTTGCCAGCAAGAAAGCTGTCCACGTGGACCATCTGAGGACTTGGGTGTTATTCATTGCCCATTCACCCCTCCCTGACCCGCAGCTCCGATCTGCCATGGGGGCACTTCTCGGGCTCAAGCTGGTCGACGGTGGTGACACTGTGTCAGGACCTCTGGTCGTTCCATGTGTTTGAGGCAAACATTGAAAAATCCCTTGCGGTACTCGTTCTGTGAAGACTTCCTTGGCTCAGGGGCTCCATCAGGGCAGGCACTTTGCTGTTTACCCCTAAAGGGTAGGCGGTAGATCTCATCCGTCTTATCTGGGGAGTTATTGTGACTCTCCTGGTCCCTGCTTATCTATCCTCAGGAGGACTTTTAGGATGCCAAACCAGTGTTTCTGTGCCATTGTCATTCTGTGATCCTGGAGGAGACGTTGTTATTGATGAGTTAAACACACCCTGCCCACAAGCACCTCCAGGACACAATGCCACCTGTGCAGAGGGGGCAGACCTGTTAGAAGTCTCCGAGGTCTTGAGGTGGGTTGTATGCAGGGCCATATCTTTGTCACCCATTGCCCGGTGTGCATCAGGACCCATGTGTTCTCAGGAAGCCTGCAGAGGTGATACCAGTCGCGGAGAAGCAGTGCTGTCAACGATGCTGACGTGCGGTACTTAATGAGAAGTTGCCCGTGTTTTTTTCGCTTTATTTGTGACGAAACATTCGCGGTGCACTTCTTTTTCAGTATCCTATTCTGCCTTGAAGACGTCTTGGTTTGGGTGCCAACTTCAGGGAAGGCACATGGGGCCCCTGTAGTGGACGCTGGTCAGGACCTCCCCACCCCATGTCTTTTCTCCCTTCCTAAATTTCCCCTGGTTTTTTTAATGAAAGCTCCCCTCTTCCCACTTTGTGCTTTGATTGCATTGACCCTGCCTGACTTCCTTCACCAGCCCAGGCTTAAGTGAATCTCTTGATCTCTTCTTCTTTGCCACTGCAATTGCTTCCAGAATAGGCTCCTGACCTCACTGAGCCAGAGAAAGGCAAGGAGATGTTTACTGTGGCTTCTGGGAAAGAAACTGTTTCTCCCTTTTCTATGATAGCTGCCAGAGTAGATACTGTCTATTCCATTCGGCTGGGAACAGACAGTGAACTTTGATGTGAGCTTCAAAGGTCCTACAGCCATTTAAGGACTAAGAGGAGAGGGCTTGGTGCCACACAGACACAGAAGAGGGAGTCTACCATGAAAGGCATCTTGGAGACCTAGAGAAGAGCCTAGGTGATATCATTTGAGTCCCTAGATCAAACCCTGCCTGAAGCTTGCTCTGTCTCTGTACTTTTTAGTTATATAAGTCTCTACATCCCTTACTTGTTTAAGCCAGTTTGAGTTAGATTTTATCTTACTTGCAATACAAACAGATGATACCACAGTGTGTTTTCCAGTGTGACTGGGAAAGCCTGCGTTTTTTGATTATGTGTTTCTCACGGTTTGCCTATCTATTTTCAGCATCCTATTTAAGGCAGGGTCTTTGTGAAAGGTGACTTTTCTTATGGACTTATGCTTTCAAAGCTTTGTCTTAGTGATTTCATTTTTGGTTGACAAATGATGCACAATTACCGTGTTTTGTGTCCAGCAATGGATCACTGGGTCCTCTCTGGAAGGCCTGAAGGGTGGTGGGCCCCAGCACTTCTGCCCTGATTCACTCTCCCTGGAATCCACCTCTCCCTGGGAGGCTGCCCTTCAAATGATGCGGACTTGGGGAAGCTGTTTTCCTTTCCTGGCCCCTGCTGTCCTTTGGCTGTCTGTGGGTTGGCTGTATTTGTCACAACTCATACCAAACTGTCAAGTGTTTTAGAAGCAAGCCATGCCTCCAGGGAATCCAGAGCACGTTAGGGAGGAGGCGTGGTGGTCAGGACTCTGCAAGGTGCACACATAGATGGGTCCACCGAGAGCCGGGCTGCCTCACTGGTTTGTTTCTTCTAATTTGATATCCTTGTCTTCCCATCTCTGAAGAGGAGAATTTCCTGGAACCACGGACTCATGGAGGAGATTCTATTTTTGGGTCCAGGACCATCCCATTTCCTCCATTTGTGGGTTTGATAGTAAACATTCCGAAAGCCGTCTGCCCTGATTATTGAATTCTGCCCATGAAGACTTCCTGGGATCCCGAAGTAGAGGGAGTCTGGGATCGGTTTGCTTTATCTGTGATGACTGTCCGCCTCTGCTCAGTGTCAGCCCAGCCCTTCGCAGCATGCCGCCCGCCTACCCTGGGGTGAGCCAACACCTGATGCTTTTAGGCTTAATTGAGCATAAGTTTGATTGCGAGTGTCTGGCCAGCCCTGCCCCGACGCCCTGACCCTCTGTGTCCCTTCACGCCCAGGTGTGCCGCTGGTGGGGAGGACGTGCTCATCTCTGGTACCTGAAAAGAAGTTGCCCATGTTATTTTCGCTTTATATGTGACGAAACAAACATGGTGCACTTCTTTTTCGGTGTCAAATCTCTCCTTGAAGAGCCTCCATCCCCGATGGGACCCTGAGCATGGGACCTGGTATCACTACCTCTCCTGGTATGTACATGGAGGATGTGTCCCGGCAGCCCCTCGGTGACTCTGCGTGTTGGTGGGCTCAGGGACCATGCTCAGTCCTCAGTCCACGCCCACCTCTCGGAACAGGCACAGTTGGCGAGGCCTCAGCCACATGCCAGCTCCCCGCTGCAAGGGAGGCTGGGGAGACGCACTTCCAGGCTCCACTGAGAAGCGTTCCCCAACATTTGAGAAGAGTTCAGATTATAGCAGCTAAAAACAAATAAAAAAGGAAGCAGCTGCCACAACCACAAAAACAAATAAGCAATGAAGACCCCCGCCCCCATCCGCTCTGTCCAGAGGCGCGAGGGGATGGCGGAAGGGGACATGAGGACACGCCACCTGGTGGGCTGCCGCCCGCACCTCCACAGAAGAATTCATTGGGGGTAGTAACTGTGGCAGAAGTCGTCCCTGTGGTGCTGGGGGACAGGATTTCCCAGAGTGATGATTCACTGGAGCCTAATCCTCCTAGCCCTGCTCTTTCTTTTCTTTTTCTTTTCTTTCTTTCTTTCTTTTTTTTTTTTTTTTTGACACGGAGTCTCACACTGTCACCTGGGCTGGAGTGCAATGGCTCGACCTTGGCTCACTGCAACCTCTGCCTCCCAGGTTCAAGCGATTCTCCTGCCTCAGCCTTCCAAGTAGCTGGGATTCCAGGCGCCCGCCACTAGGCCCGGCTAATTTTTTGTATTTTTTAGTAGAGACGGGGTTTCACTATGTTGGCCAGACTGATCTTGAACTCCTGACCTCATGATCCACGCCTGCCTCGGCCTCCCAAAGTGCTGGGATTACAGGCACAATCCACTGCATCCGAACCCCGCCCCATTCTTTCTAGGTGCCAGTCCTGCCTCTGAGAGATGTGCTCCTTGATCACCAACAGCAGAGAGACGTTGGTGACTGACGTGGGTGTCTGCCGCAAGTTGGGAGCAGTGAACAATGGCTGATGGCAGAACACATGCCTTCCCGAAGACACTGCTATCCGGGTGTCCAGTCCCCACATCCAGTCCGTCCTTGGGTCCTGGAAGAGAAGAAGTTTCCCCAGTGTGTTCATTTTATTTGTGACGAATCATTTCTGGCCAGTCTGTTTTCGGTATCAAATCTCACTTGAAGGGAAAGGCTGTTCAAGCTGGGAGGTTTGGTGGCGTCAGCAGTTCTCTGGGGTGAGTGATGGGTGTTGCCCAGAGGGCATGTGTGCCGGCACCATGGCCACCTGGTGCTCTGAACCTCAGCATCCCTGTCCCCTAGGAGGGCTTCCCGCAGCTCTGCCAGCCAGAACTAGAGGCTGTGGGACTGCTCTCTGGGTTACACTTTGGTAGTGGAGGAGAGGTTATCTGCGTTTCTTCCCTTTATTTATGATGAAAAATATGGTGCACTTCTATTTGAGAATCATGTGCCATCAGGAAAGCCCAGAACCCACTTCTAGGAGGAGATGCTAACGGCAGTCCATTGGTGGCACTGGGACCATGCTGGCCTCAGCAGGTGCCCTTTGGACAGTGGGCAGCTGCTCCACCCATCCCCTGGGCTCTGGCCTCCCTCCAGAGAACCTCCTGGTGGCAGAAACACTTTGGAGAGGCAGCACCGGTCTTCATGTCAGGAAATTCCATCCAGAAAGGCTGTCCAAGCTGTGGCGTGCACGGTCAACCCGTTTTACTCATTTGAGTGCCACCCTTCTAAATGATGGGGTGCCCACTTCAGGGAAGGTGCAGCTGTGGGAGCAGAAGGCAGGCCACATAGTCTGTATATGACACGTGCCACTTGGCCTGTGGACCCTCAGCCTGAGGACCTCTGGAGGGGACACTGGTTCTGAGTCCCCTGTGGAAGGGGAAGCATAGTTGTTGGATGACGTGACATGGACAGTTCTCTTTCGACCAGAGCCTCGTCTCTCATCGAAGAGGGCTTCTGCTCTCTGCTGCTTATGTCAGGAGAGGGCCACTGTTGCCTCCACCACCTCAGGTACGTCAGAGGAAGACCTTGAGGAAGCATTGCGTCTCCGACGGTGCGTGTCCCTGTGTGTTAACGCTTGCCGTCTGTTTCCTTTGCAGAAAGACCCCTGGGCTCTGGAAGAGAGACAGGACCCCAGAAGCTGTCCAGGAATGGTTGGAGGGAGGTTGTTGGTGATGTGTTCACTCTGTGCGTGCAGATACCCCACAGTGGACCTCCTAAAGCACTGAATGCCTCCTTGAAGGACGTGCTGTACGTGGGGTCAAGTTCGGGAACATGGTGAGGGTGTCTGTCAGCCCCTCACTGAGGGTGTGTATGCAGATGGTGGAACACATGGCAAGTATTTTCCTTTATTTGTGTTTTCTTTTGAGAACTGAGAATTTATTGAATGAATCACCATGTAATCCTGTTTCCTAAGGTAAATCTACACGTACAAATGTAGGTCCTACACCACTAATTTCTTATTAAGAAATGGACCAAGAAATGTGAACAAAACCATATGTAGCACAGTTTTCAGATTTTTAGAAGAATGTCAAACTATACACTATCTCGTCTCTTGATTACCAAAGCTTTAACTCTAAAGAATAGGGAAGACATAGGTATACAACGGAAAAAAAAATGGCAAATGAGTGAGGCGGATGGGAATTTTCATGACTACATGGGAGACACACTGAATTTTTTTTTTTTTGAGACGGAGCCTGACACTATTGCCCAGGCTGGAGTGCACTGGCATGATCTCGGCTCACTGCAAGCTCCGCCTCCCGGGTTCATGCCATTCTCCGGCCTCAGCCTCCTGAGTAACTGGGACTACAGGCGTCCGCCACCACGCCTGGCTAATTTTTTGTCTTTTTAGCAGAGATGGGGTTTCACCGTGTTAGCCGGGATGGTCTCGATCTCCTGACCGCGTGATCTGCCCACCTCGGCCTCCCAAAGTGCTGGGATTACAGGCACCCACCACTGTGCTTGGCTAATTTTTGTATTTTTAGTAGAGACAGGGTTTTACCATGTTGGCCAGGTTGGTTTTGAACTCCTGACCTCAGGTGATCCGTCCACCTCGGCTTCCCAAAGTTCTGGGATTATAGGCGTCAGCCACCGCGTCCGGCCAGCAACGTTTTGCATCTAAAAGGTGAATGTTCCTCCTATGCTTACAGGATTTATGGTTAATCACGGAGGAAGTACCATCAGGGAAGCCCATTCCAGGAGGAAGTGGGGAGGGGGCAGGTGAAAACAGCAGAAGAAAACAATTGGGGCGTATCCAATGAAGGACAAGTCCTGTCCTGAGCAGGGTTGCTGCAGCCAGATCCCCCAGCAGGGCCTGGGGAGTCAGCTGCACCTAGAGCTGAGGCCCGAGGCCGACACGGATGTGTTAGTTCACTAGCCTGGGTGCCCTAGCCAGGCCCCTCAGGGAGGGATGCCAGCACCTCGGAAGAGACAGCCTGTGGGCTGACCTTTCTCCCAACTCACAGGAAGAAGAGTTCCTTGGCTGATTATTAGACCTATCCCAGCTCTTCCAGGCTGCTGGTATTTCAGTTACCAAAATAAGACCCCCACGCCCAGCCAGCAGCTGTTCCTCAATTCCATGTCCCCCCTCTTCAGGACCATCCTGGCAAGACCCACTCCTGGGGACATGAATGATGTCTGGCCACAGAGAATACATGTTTATGACTCAGACCGTTTGATTCCCTAACCAGCCATTGATCCTCAACAGGGCCTCCTGGAGGCAGCTGTGACCTGGGGGAAGCGGCCTTGCTCTGGCTGGTACGGGCAGAATGCTTGTCCATGTAGATTTGCTTTATTTATGCCAAATTGTGCTTTGCGGCTTCGGGGAATCAGACTTGCTTCCTCAACAAGCTGTGGCTGCAGGGGAGGGACTGGCGAATTGCAGACAATGGGTGTTATCTAGTCCGCTCTCTAATCCATTTGCCAGTAGGAGGAACGCCTAACTCTGCATGTGTGAGAGGTAGTGGTTTTTAAGTACAAGACTGTTTTGAACCAATTCCAGCTTTAGAGAAGTGAGATGGGTGTAGGTTGTCGGTTTGTGGAATGTGAATGGAGGGTTGGACATGGAGCATACGCTTTGCCTGTGGAGAATGTGACCCGATCCTCAGTACTGAAGCCATTTTAGGGACACTTCCTGGAGTGATGGCACCCTTGCGGGATAGGGTTTGAGTCTGGGATTACTGATCCTTTATTTTTAACTCTGGGAGGCATGTGTTGTCACTCTTTTAGTAAGCCTCTGCATCCAGTCCACCCCAAAAATGATTTTTCTGGAAGCTGCGATCATTGTTTGTAGAGGGTGGTGGTGGTAGGGGCTGGTGAGCATCATGTTTTGCTGCCTCTCGGTTATATTTAAAGAGACATTGTTTTTGACCTGTTTGCCTATTCCTCAGTCTGTCACACTGACATGACCAGTCCTGCCGATTGAAACTTTCTGGACACAGGCTTCACTTTCTGGACACAAGCCTCACTTTCTGGAAGATTCTTGGGTATCCTTCTCCCTCCAAGGTATGTGAAGTGCGCTCCAGCCCACAGTTACGTGACATTGGTCATTAGGTGCTTTGGGAGGGCTTCGTGGAGGCAATGCTGACTTTAGGAACCTGACAGGCTTATTTTCTTTTTGTTTTTTATATTTTTGGAGTTTAAAGCATGGAATCCCTCCTTCGCCTGCTTTACTTATGGCAAACTTTTGATGAACATTCACTTTTTTTTGTTTTTTTGTTTTCCAGAATTAAATGCTACTTTGGAAACACTCTTGACCATGAAATCTCCATTAGGGAAGAGACCTTAGGGTCACCCCCACCCAGACGAGTGACAGCAGGGCAGACCCCAAACCTACGCGTGCCTCCGTGGGAGTTCCATCTCTGGACGTGAAGAGGCGGGGGTGGGCCCCGCGCTTCCCACGTGGGACTCAAAGCGCTCACCTGCTTCCGTTACCTTCTCTCTTTGATGAGTCCTGTTTGGGTTTGTGTTCTCCAGGGCTGTTCCAACTTTTTGCATCTAGAAGGTGGATGTTCCTTCTATGCTTACAGGATTTATGGTTAATCATAGAGGAAAATCCACATGGTCAGTATCTAAGGCCACTTTTAAAACATTTCTGAACATTTCTGAGAGGAAGGTTAGCGCCCGGCCCCATGCAGAGAGTGATGGAAGGTGACTCCCAGAACCTAAGCTCTTGTTAGCAAGGTCTGTCCCCAGACATGTGTCCTCCGCAGGGCCCACGTCACTGCTGCTAGCCCGGGAGGCCCCTGCCGACTGCACCTGCCCTGTGCTGTCTCTCATCTTGATCGATTGTGCTTAGGTTCATGCTTTCCAGGACTCAATCCTTCTTTGGTATTTAAAAGGTGGATATTCCTTCTATGTTTATGTTATTTATGGTTAAACATAGAGGAAATTCCACGTTTTCAGTATCAAATGCTGCTTGGAAACATTCCTGGACTGAAACCACCATCAGGGAAGAGACAATAAAGTCCCCCCCCAAATCCAGGGTAAGTGGAAAGTCGGTGGACCCCAGAACATGTGCTGAATTCGTGCCATATGTCTGCGGACCACCCGCCCATCCTGAGAAGACCCCTGTCGCAAGCTGCCCGCTCAGCCAAGCGGCTGGGCTCTGTCGCTTATCCATGAGGCCGAATGCTCTCCTCTGTGTTGTGCTACTTTTGTGTTTGACGGATTGTACTTAGGTTCGTGCTTTCTGGGATGAAACCTTCTTTGGTATTTAAAAGGTAGATTTTCCTTCTATGGTTACGTGTTTGATGGTTAATCATAGAGGAAAATCCACGTTTTCAGTATCAAATGCTGCCTTGGGATCATGGCTGGACGGAAGCCACCAGCAGGGACGTGAGGTGGGGCTGAGCCCTCCAGGGTAAGTGGAAAGATGGTGGGCCGCAGAACATGTGCTGAGTTCGTGCCATATGTCTGCTGACCATCACCTTTAGAAGCCCCCTTTCGCGGAGGAGCCAGCTCGGCACACAGGCTGTGGTGTGTTGTCACGGCTACGCCATGGGACTAAAAACGGTTGCGTTGCTGTCTTGCTTCCTGTTTCCATGAACTGCGTTCAGATTTGTCCTTTCCAGAGCCCAGTCCTTCTTTGGTATTTAAAACGTGGATATTCCTTCTATGTTTACGTGATTCCTGGTTAATCATAGAGGAAAATCCATGTTTTCAGTATCAAATGCTGCTTTGGAAATGCTTCTGGAAGAGACCGTAGGGCCTGATTAGGTGCAAAGATGGTGGGCCGCGCGTCGTATCTGAATGAATGGGGTGCGCCTGAGAACCATCTTGAGATGCCGACTTGGTGAAGATTAAATTGTGGGTCTTGTGGTGCCAGTGTTTCCATGGAAGCTCGTCTGCCTCATGTGACTTTCTTTTCTGATGACTCAAGCACAGGTGCACGTTTTCCTGGATGGAATCCTTCTTTGGTATTTAAAAGGTAGATTCTCCTTCTATGAGTACATTATTTATGATTAATCATAGAGGAAAATCCACGTTTTCAGTATCAAATGCTGCTTTGAAAACCTCGGAGGACGTGAAGTCGCCATGGAAGAAGGGATGCCATCTGTACCCCTCTCGGGTACAGGACGGACAGATACAGAATTGTACTTTGTGTGAAATACGCCGTCAGCTTCTCTGCTGTTTGCTCACTGCCCTGGGCGCGCGCATAATGTGTTGTTACAAGGCTGTGTTCTCAGTATTGCCTCATTGACCTTGAACGAAGTTTGTTCTCTGTGTGTTTACCATGATTGCAATGCATTTTCTGGAATGAACCTCTTTTTCTGTGACTAGTCGTACCTTAGAGAATACCTGAGTGGGCTGTCAATTTCAGGAAGGAGCACTGCTTCAGGGGCTATGGAAGGAATAGACTTATGATTCACCTGCAGGCCTGCGCTTCACACCTCAGTGTGCTGCTTTCACCATGCAGGTCCCATGTGTGTCTCTCAGGCTTGCTCCTGGAGCTGGTGGCAACTTAGTCACAGTGAAAATGGCCTTCCTGTCACTGCCATCATTTGCTACTTGAAGAGAGGTAATCCTTCCTGCTTTTGGTTTACTTGCAATGATTATACAACGGCAGACTCTCTCTAGGGAGCAAATCCTACCTGGGAAGCCTTCTTGGGAACAAGGCTGACTCCAGCAATCTGTTAGATGGCCAGGATAGCCCTGGGGTGTGGATGGTTGACCACAAGGCATGTGCCTCTGTCTTGCTGTTTGTGACCTGGTTCTCTGACCCTCTTCATCTCATGCGTCCTTCCAAGAACTTTCTGGAAGAGATGCTGGCTTTGGAGATGATAGAAGGTTTTCTTTTCAGAGCACCTGTTCTGCTTAGAAAAAAAAGGGCCTCCCTTGGCCGGGCATGGTGGTTCACGCTTGTAATCCCAGCCCTTTGGGAGGCTGAGATGGTGGATGGCTTAAGCTCAGGAGTTCAAAACTAGCCTGGGCAACTTGGCAAAAACCCATCTCTGCAAAAAATACAAAAATTAGCTGGGCGTCATGGTGTGTGCCTGTGGTCCCAGTACTTAGGAGGCTGAGGCTGGAGGATCACTTGAGCCTGGGAGTTGGGAGATTGCAGTGAGCCAAGATTGTGCCATTGCACTTCAGCCTGGCTGAAAGAGACCCCTGTCTCAAAAAAATAAGTTTTAAAAAAAAGAAAGAACAAAGGGCCTCCCTTGATGGGCCCTGCTCATCACAAAGCATCCATGGGCTGCTACTGTGGCAGGACTGCCCAGCATGATGCCAGCCTCTGGGAAGAGGTCTCCTGGTCAATGCATCTCCCAGATACATGAAAGAATGACCATGAGCAAAGTCAATGTCTAATGCAGATGTGGGTCATCTGGTCTACCCACTCTCCATACCTAGCCCATCCTTAGAGTGACTTTTGGACCTCACTGTCCACTTGAGGGAAGGCCAGTCCACAGGAAGGAGGCCCCAGAGCACCCAGTGTGGCTACAGCACTTGCTACTGGGACCTCTAAGCCCCACTGCTCTCTTAGTCCATAGGTGTCCTTTAGGGATTCTTGCCAATGGAAAGACCCTTGGATTCCTGATGTTTGTATCTGTTTATTCAGAGACAGTTGGCCCATGAGAATCTCATTTTCCTTTGATGAATCTTGCCCGAGATGAATACTTTTGAGTAACAACTAACTGCTCAGATGGCTTTCTGAGTACAATGCCAGATTCAGGAGAAGGGACACTTGTCATAGTGCTGCTTTGTGATTTGCAAATGGAGTGTGTTGGATTTCTGTTTCTCTTTTTTCTTTAATGATGCATGTTACTGCATCTTCTAACCTCCCTTAGCCAGTGTTCACCAGGAGGGCTTCCTGGAGGCAGTGGCTTTGGGCAGAGGCAGAGGTTCTTCTCCCAGGATATTTTTGCAGGCCCTAAAGGGATTTCAGCCATTTTACATTTACATTACTTCAAATGGTACAGGATTGCCTGTCTTTTGGTAACCAATCCTGTCTTGAAGAGATGCTGGGAAGTAAAGTCAACTGTATGGCAGGCCCAGCTCCAGGGACAGCCAGATGAGGCTTGTCACCTAGCCCCTCCCCCTTGGTCTCAGGCCTCGCAGGAGGAGATGTCCGCTCCAGCGAAGACCTGGCGTGGTCCTCACCTGCTCTTCGAGCTGCTCTTTGGTACTTGAAGAGAGGATACCCTTTGTATGTTCACTTGATTAATGGTGAATATACAGGGGGAGACTCTTATTTGCGTATCAAACTCTGTCGGGGAAGACGCTCAGACCCTGCTATCTCCAGGACAAAGCCGCAGATGTCAGCCCGTCTCAGGTACGGCCTGGCTTCCCTGTCTGGGAACGTGAGCTTGGCTGTGATCCTGGCCCTTGGGTTTTGCCTTTGCCCTCTGTGCTGGTTCTTCCTGTGGGCTCCCTGGAGGCAGTGGGAGAGGAGGGTCCTTTTTGTGTGCACCGAGTTTAATGGTGGTTTGCTTTTTTAGGGATAAATCACACGGATCTGCCTCTTCTCCATACGAAGTCATACCCAGAAGGCTTCCTGCTTCCGGCACTAACCTCGCACCTCTCTGGACACATGAATGGGTGGTGGATGGTGGAGCACGGAGCCGATGCTGCTGCTCATCTGCTACTCCCCTGACCTGCTACTCCCTGGTGGGCTTCGTCCTTGAGAGAGTGTCAGCCTTGAGGGAAGCACATGGATGTCAGGCTGTTCTAAGGCAAGTGACTGGTGGAGCTCCCTGAGCCTGCCTGTGCCCTCTGGGACTGTTGCTGGACTCCAGTGACCAGTCCTTGGAGCACATTGTCCAGTGGATTGCACCTGAGTGTGCCTTGGGCAGGTGTGTCTGGTCTTCAGGACTCCTTTGTCCCCAGTGTCTGATGCTGGGGCCCTTTTTGTTTGTTTTGAGGCAGGTATAGGTGACACATTCTTGGATCTGGTCATCTCTAGGACAGCCAGCCTCAGAGGAGGGGACAGTGTCTCAGCACTCTCCAGCTCTGAGAATGCCTGCAGGTGCCCTGTTCTCTGATGAGTCCCTGTCTTCCGGGGCTGAGCCTTCACACCCCATGCCCCTTTGGAGAAAGGTGATGGTTCCATTGTCCATGTAGCTTGTGGGTATGTGAAGCAGGTTCACCCATGCATGCTGAGTACATGGATAGTCATGCCCACCTGTTCCCTCGTTTAGAAGCCAATCTCGCTGCAGGGAGTCCTGGATGTGCCACCTTTCAGGGCCATGCCACAACCTGCAAGGTGCAGGCCCAGCTCCAGGGTCAGCCAGATGAGGCTTGTCACCTGGCCCCTCCCCCTTGGTCTCAGGCCTCACAGGAGGAGGTGTCCACTCCATCGAAGACCTGGCGTGGTCCTCACCTGCTCTTCGAGCTGCTCTTTGGTACTTGAAGAGAGGATACCCTTTGTATGTTCACTTGATTAATGGTGAATATACAGGGGGAGACTCTTATTTGCGTATCAAACTCTGTCGGGGAAGACGCTCAGACCCTGCTGTTTCCAGGACAAAACTGTGGATGTCAGCCCCTGTCAGGTACGGCCTGGCTTCCCTGTCTGGGAATGTGAGCTTGGCTGTGATCCTGGCCCTTGGGTTCTGCCTTTGCCCTCTGTGCTGGTTCTTCCTGTGGACTCCCTGGAGGCAGTGGAAGAGGGGATTCCTTTTTGTGTGCACTGAGTTTAATGGTGGTTTGCTTTTTTAAGGATAAATCACACATCAATCTGCCTCTTCTTGGTACCGAGTCATACCCAGAAGGCTCCCTGTTCCCAGTATCAGCCTTATAAGGGAGACCTGGATGTTGGATCATTTCAAGGGGAACACAGACAGGAGTGATGGTGGACCACGGAGCACTGGCTCTGTCTATGCTGTTTTCGAGCCTGGTAGGCCAGCCCAGGAGGGCTTTCTAGAGGTGGTATTGACCTTGGGGAAGGGGCTGAGGTGTGCTCATCAGCGTTTTTTGTTTGTTTTTTTTTTTTTGGATGCTTGGGTGTTCATGATCCAGCTTGCAGTCCCCAGGCTGAATCCGCAAGAGTGGTTTGTTTCTATTTGTCGTTTGTGATTGCCCATGAAGGCAGCTCTGGGGATGAGCTGTGGGAGCTGTCAGCCCCGCACCAGGTGCGTGAATGTGGGAGGTCAGAGGGCGCCTGCTTCTGCCTCGATGTCTGTGCCCCGCCTCTGACTGCTGGCTTTCTGCTCACACCTAGGATGGCGGCCTGAGAATGGGACTCTGGTTCTGTGTTTGTGGAGACACTCCTTGGGCCATGTGACTGCCAGCTTTTTACACCCCGACTGCCATGGGGGTCATGTGGACCCGAAGCCAGCTTCAGGAAGGGCATTTGCTGCATCCTCAGCTCAAGGAAAGTGAACGTCCTGGTGAAGAGAGGTGAGCGCCAGCCTGGGTAATGAGTCACACAACCTGCCACCTGGACCGGCAGCTCCTGCTCCTCTCCCCTTCTTGAGGGAGAGGCACTGTGGGGAATGGGCTGTGGGTCTGCTTCCTAAGTTACTCGGGGGTATGTGGGGTTTGACTACTGTTGACCATGAGCTCTTTCTTAGCCTGGCTTCATGGACACGATGCCAGCCTCTGGCAGGGATGGGGCAAGGGCTGCCATGGAGAATGACACTGGTGTTAACGGCTCTGTGAGATGGATGAAGGAATGGTGACCACAGGGCCTTTGCTTTGTCTAAGGTGTAAATTCATCCAGTACCTGGGACCTCGGTGCTGAGTGCATCCCTAGGAAGACTTCCTGGAGAGGTGCCCACACTGGGAAGGAGATGGTGGTCCCAGCCCAGGGAGTTCCTGTAGAAAGGGAGAAGCTGAGCTCTGTGTGTGCCCAGGAAGGCCCATGGGGTGGATCTCCTTTTCAGGAACAAGTCCTAATCTGGAGTGATACCTGGAAATGAGGCTGATTCCGGTGAAGGGGTGCTGGCATCTGCCCCTTCCGGCTTCTTTGGGATGGAGAGCTGACCTATGGGCACACGGCTGGCAGGTGGTGTTTGCCACCTGGTCTGCTGATCCCGCATCTCCCACCCCCTCCTCCCCCAGGATGAACCCCGGGAGACGAGGCCGGCTCTGTGAATGATAGTGAGGAACCTGCCCAGTGCTATTGTTTGGTACTTAAAGCGAGGTTGCCCTTTGTATATTCGGTTTATTGACATGGAATATACAAGGGCAAGCTCTCTGTGAGTATCAAACCTTGTCTTGGACCCAGTCCACACTCAGCAAGGGATGCGGTATGTGTGTGCATGACCGTGTGTATCCGTTTTGTGTGTGGCAAATCGCTCACGGGTCCCCACTTCACAGAGAGGACTTCACGGGCACATGGATGACTTTAGGGAAGGCAGTGGCCTCTGGGACATCCCCTCTCCTGGTGCAGTGTGGGCGGGGCCAAAAGCATGCACAATGTGTGTGGTCTGGGTCCCTGCTTCCTGAGCGGGCAGTCACCAGCCTGGGCTGATGGCTGGGGTGGCGCTGGTGTGGGTCAGTGGCTTTGTGGTCCCTGCTGTTACTTGGTACGTGAGTGTGCATGTTCTGCTTGGGGTATGTGACCTGGTCCACTAACCCTCAGCATCTAATTCATCCCCAGGACCGCGCCTTGAAGACATACCAAGTCCACCCAAGGCAGTGGCTTTCTTTTCCGTGCTAACCTTTGGTACTTGGAGAGTGGTTATCCCTGTCCTGTTCGTTTTGCTCATGTCGAATCGTACAGGGTCATCCACTTTTTCAGTATCAAGAGCGCAGACTCTGGAGCTCGATTTCCTGTGTTTGGATCCCACCTCTGACATTTACTAACCGTCCAACTTTGGGCAAGGATCTCATCGTGCTGTGCCCGTTGTCTCACATGTCAAATGGGAATCACATCGGCGTCTACTTCGTGGGGCTGCTGGGGCTGAATGAGTTAAGACTTGTACACGGCTCAGAGCAGAGCCCGGTGGTCAAACACTTCGTAGGTGGTAGCCAGGACCCTTGTGTGCTGTGAAACTGTCACTGGGGGTGGTGGTGGTGGTCTTATGACTAAAATCTCTCTGTGGGTTTTTGGAACAATGTCAAGACATGGAAGTCAAGTCCTTTGTCGGGTATGGAACGGACTATGAAGCCCAGAGCACACACGGTGTTTACAGTGGGGGCTAGTGACACTCTTGATGCTTGGCAACTAAGCCATTCTCACGATACTTTCGAAACACAATGCCACATGCAGTAGGGGTCAGCAGGGGTGCCGAGAACATTTGCTCCACTTAAGAGTGACAGTCCCTGGATTCTTGACCTCAGCCACTATCCACACTTTGAAGCAAACTCTTGAGAGAGAATGCCAAACCGAGTGAGAATTCTATGGCATCTTGCTTCCCTGGTGCTTAAAGAGAGGTCAAACATGGTGCATGCATTGTGCATGCCTGTATGTGCGTGGTGTGTGTGCATGAGCGCGTGCGTGACTGGGTTTGCCAGGTAGCAGTCACCATCCAACCTTGAGCCAAAGACCTGGAGGTGGTGGTGTTCCTGTCCGTGCTGCTGTTTCATACTTGAGGAGAAATTATCCTTGGTGTGTTCGCTTTATTTATGATGAATCATACAAGGACAATTTCTTTTTGAGTATCAAATCCTGCTTCGGCAGACTTCCTGGATGCCACGACAAGTTCTGTAAAGGATGTACGCATCAGCCCTTCCCAGGGGGCTCACGCCTGGGTGGGGATGAGGGTGCATGCAGTTGGTTTGTGGTGGGGACTCTTGTACCCTAACCTCAGAACCCTGGAGGCGGGGCCATGCTTGGCAAGGGGCCATGGGACTCCTTGGTGCTGCCAGGGATTTGCATTGGCCATGGGTGTGTGTTGTGGGTGACCCAGCATTTAAGTGACTTATCAAATCCTGCCTCTTGGAGGCACTTCTTGGACATGAAGCAAACCTTAGAGACAGATCACTGGGGCCAGACCCCCTTCCCCTGCCCGAGAGTGTGACCCCCAAGGCATGGGCTTGACTCTCAATGTGTGAAGCTGACCTGCTAATCCTCATTGTTTGGACTACCTGAGAAGAACTTTCTGGAAGAGACACCAACTTTGGAGAAGATGCCCAGCTCTTCTTGATGGCACAGTTCTTTGGTGCTTAAAGAATGGCTGTCCGTAGTATGGTCTCTATATTTATGATGATTAATATCGGACAACCATTGTTTTAGTATCCAAATTTGCTTCAGAAGTTTTCGAAAGCACAGTGCTGACTTCAGCGAGGGGACATCGGTGCCTGCCCCACCATGGAGTGTGACTGTGTCGATGATTTATAATAAGGAATCCAGTGATCTCAGAATGCAAGCCACCAGTGTGATTTCCTTGGACAAATGCTAGCTTTGGGATGGAGATGCCATTTAGGGGTTTGGTGCCATATTGTTTTATTGGAAGATGTTCACAATTATTTCATCTCTCTTTCTCTTCTTGTTGTTAAATCTTAACTACGAGGAATTCCTTGGAGAGATGCCAGGGTCAAGCATCTCTCTAGATAGATGGTGGACCGGGGCATCTGGGTCCAGCCACTCCTATCTTTAGCCTTCATTCTGAGCATGAACACTTTCCTGTAGGGAATGCAAACATTAGTAAAAACTCAGTACATTTCCTGTTACTACTACTACTTTTTGGCAGCTCCTAAGCAGCTGCCTGTTGGGTGTTTGGATTATTCTTGGTGGACGTGGCATGGCTTCGTGTCTTCCTTGGGAACCACCCCATCTCAGACAGACTCTCATGGAATAAGATGTTGTGTTCGACAGCACCTCTGGTGTGTGTGTGTGTGTGTGTGTGTGTGTGTGTGTGTGTGTATGAATTGTTGGCTACAGTAGTGTTTCTCAAACTTTAAAAATGCTCCTAAGATTTTCATCACCTAGGGATCTTGTTAAAAAGCAGATTCTGATTCAGGGACCAAGATTCTGCATTTTTAGCAAGTTCTCAAGTGATGCTAATGCCGCCGGTCTGTGGACAACACGTGCAGCGGTTCAGGGCTGGAGACCAGGTGCTTTCCCTGTGATGTGCGTCCCCTGTCTCCCCACATGCCGTATACTGTCCGTCATGGGAGAACGGCCCAGAAGCAATGTACCATGCTTTGGTTTGTGAACAAGGGTTCACCTTCACATGCATAAATATCACAAGATTACTTTTCTTTAAATCAAATCATGCCTCAAAGGGCTTCCCAGATGCAAGACCTGCTTCAGGGAGGGGCCGCCGGTGTCAAGCTGCTGCAAGATTGTCGGGTGGGGGTCAACGGCATGCTTATTCATTATTGATGTCCTGGGCTCTGGAATTCTGTGACCCTTCGTTTCCAAGCAGTCCTCGGGAGGAAATTCCAGGAACTGAGACCATCTCTGCGGTAGGGACCCTGTCTTCAGGGATCAGTGACACCCCATTTTGTTGGAAGCAGAATTCTTCATGATGGCTTTGCTTATCTCTGACATGCATTCTGGTGGATTCTCGCCATCAAATCCTGTCTTTCAGGAATCCCTGGAGGAAGCTTTTATATATCTTTAATGGAACCTTCCTTAGAAGTCTTTCTGAGCATGGTTCCAATTTCAGGGTTTGGACTTTGGTGCCAGGGCTGCCTGGGCCCTGAGACTCAGGTACGGGAATGGAAGGTTGATGCCAGCATGTGTGCTTTCTTTGCAGGATGTGAACACCTCTCCCTGCCCCTGCTGCAACCCTGGGATTCAGCTCATTCTGAGAAGAATCTTCTGGAAGCAAAGACAACGGTGGGGAAGAGGCCATGGTTTTCGTTTCAGAACTATTCAAGGATATTTGAGGAGAGGTTATCCGTGTTATGTTCGCTTCATTCATCATGAATAATACATGGTTAACCTCTTTTTGAATATCAGACTCTGCCTCGGAGGGCCGCCCCCACAGGAGACGTGAGAGTGTGTGCCTTGTGTGAGCTGAGAGCCCCCACCCCGGCTCTGTGCTGTGTGAGGGAGGCTTCCTGAAAGTGAGGCCGGTGGGGGGAAGAGCCCTGGATTGCTTTGCTGTGTTTGCTGTGAATGCGATGTGTTTTTACGAGTTATGTGAGGTTCCCTCCTCTTTGAATGCCAACCTGTGCCTTCCCCCAGTGCCGGGGCCTGTGGCTTAGCCACAGGGCTAGGTCCTTTCCTGGGACAGACCCTCTGGACCCAGTGCTTTTCAGGGTGGCTCCCTGGGGTTGAGGACAAGGTCTACCACTGCACTGGGACACTTGAGGAGAGGTTACTTCTTCCATGTGGACTCCATGCGGACTCCTCTGAGGACAGCCTGTTTTCTAGGGTCGGATCTGGGCCAAGGTGGCTCCCTGGATAAAGGCCAGTGCCTCTGTGGGTATGTGAAGGGCAGGGCGACTTGGGCTCTGTTCCTACTCCTCACCCAGGTCACTGGCCCAGTGCCACTTCCTCCTCAGGTCAGCTTCCCTGAGGCTCTGCCAGCCGACCTGGTGGGATCTCCTGGTCCACTGCTTGGCACTCAAAGACGCTGGCGTGGTACCAGATTCCCCTCGCTCCCTCCCGATGGAGACCACGCAGCTAATGACTCTTTGGCTCTGTGATGCTGCCTCAGAGGGCTCCCTGCACGCAGCCCCTAGTTTGGGAGGAGAGCATGGACTCCAGCATGGCCCCTGATGATGGAGAAGGGAGGCTGTCCCTGATCCCCGGGTTGGTGGATGATATGGTTTGGCTGTGCCTCCACCCAGATCTCATTTTGAGTTCCTTCGTGTTGTGGGAGGGTCCTGGTGGGAGGTGACGGAGTCATGGGAGCGGGTGTTTCCCCTGCTCTTCTCAGGGTAGTGAATGGGTCTCACGAGAGCTGATGGTTTCGTAAGGCGGAGTTTCCTGCACAAGGTCTCTGTTTGCCTGCTGCCATCCACGTAAGACCTGACTGACTTCTCCTCGCCTTCCACCATGACTGCGAGGCTTCCCCAGCCACATGGAACTGTGAGTCCAATCAAACCTCTTTCTTTTGCACATTGCCTTGGATATGTCTTTATCAGCAGCCTGAAAATGGACTAATGCAGTGGAGGACGGTGGCACCGAGCCCCGCCCCCTTCAGGATGTGGTCCCTGTGCAGGGCAGCATCCTGGAGTGGCTGCAAAGCCCCACTGCTCTCTGCCTCGATGCTTTGTCTTATCTGAGGCGGCCAGTGCGCTGGGGTCCCTGTGTGGAGTCAGTTCCGTATGGGTCCCTGCAGGTGCCAGCTTCACAGTAAGAAAACTGTCAGCTTCGCCTGAGGTATGTGCACAGAGGTAACGCAGGGACAGGAACTTTGTTGACGAATGTATTCCCTGTGCCGCTAACCTGGAGAATTCGTTCCACCCTCAGGAGAAGCCCTAGAAGTGATGTAGGCTCTGGCCGGGGGATACCGACATGCTTGTGAATGTCGCGGCATGGGGCTTGGTGAGGAACCGCTGGAGCGCTCTTGCATTTTTCATGACAAAGATCACACCACTGGCCTCATTCCTGCATGGTGGGAGAATATGTGGAGGTGTCCCGCCGCCAGAGAGGAGGCCTGTGTCAGCACCATCACAAGGTACCTGGGGAAGGGTCTGTTGATGATGCCCAGTGTTCGCTGGCCCAGGCAACCGGTCCTTGGGGAACTTCTGGGCAAGACTGTTTCAGTGCCCAGCCCCATTCTGTGTCCCAGGCAGAGAGGGGGCTGAATTGATGCTACCTATTAAATGGCTCATTAATTCTCATGATCCATGTAGCCTGCCCGTGAGGGCCCCCTAGAAGGGAGGGCAACTCCAGGGAAATGTTCTCGCCATCAGCACGAGGCCATGGTTCGGGAGGTACTGCTGGACAAGAGGCCACAGGGCAGATTGTCAAGCCAGGTCACAGGCTTTCTCTGTCCTTGACCCTCAGCATCCAGGCTACCTACAAGAGGAGGCAGGGGGACTCCTCTGCCACACCTGGAGAGGTCTCATCCATGGCAGGTTCCTTCTATAATGCTTTCTCTGCTACAAATGCAACTCAGCATCACCTCTTTCCTGGATATAATTCCAAGGAATTATTAAAGGAGGCATTGGTGTCAGCACCTCCCAAAATACTTGTAAAGATGGCCCATGGCAGAGCCTGTGCCTTCATTAGAAGTAAGCCTCACACACAGTGGCCTCCAGGCTCTGGAGGCCTCGGGGGCAGAGCAGCGTCCAGGCTGACTGTGGGGCCTCGCCTGGGTTTGTGGCTCATCATATTGGACTGCTGTTTTTCAGGACAGACTCCTTGGAGAGGTGCCTCGGCAGGACCCTGACCTGGGGGTCAGGGCACTGTCCGTGATAGGGGAATGGATGGTTGATCAGAGAATGTACATTTTATAAATGGTGTATGTCAATTGATCCACAGTCCCTACCTATCCAGTGACTTCTCCTGGAGGCCACATCAGCTCAGAAGAAGAGGTGGTGGTTTCCTAGGCCATGCTGTTATCGGGCACTTGAAAGGACCTTCTCCTTGCTGGGTTTGTTTTTTTTTGTGCCGAGTCTCATGAGGGAGGGTTGGGGGGGTTGGTGCCTTTTTTGAGTGTGGATATTGCCGGGGAAGCTTTCTGGAAGGAGCTGTTGTCCTTCATCCGTCTTCAGGGACAAGAATGCATGGTTGACTGGAAAGCATGGGTTTGATTGACATTGTGCACCCCTCAACTCTCCTAACCCTCTGTCCTCAATTTATCCTCAGGCAGACTAGCTAGAAGGAAGGTAAACTCTGGTGAAGACGTGGGCCATCAGCGTCAGCCTTCGGTACTTGAAGAGTGGTTATCCCTGCTGTGTTCGCTTTATTTATGACGAATCATACAGGGACATCCAGTTTTTCAGTATCAAATACTGCTTTGGAGGACTTCCTGGACAGTGTCCTGCCTTCAGGCAGGAGGTGTTGGCTTCCTTCATCTCCCACCCAAGGTATGTATGTGAGCGGGACATCGCGGGACACGAGCTTCCTCACGTGCCACAGCCATAACCAGAGTCCAATCTCTGAGGAAGGTGGTTGCTTCCAAGGCTGTGATTTTCTGGAAGGGGCTTTGGTGTCTGCACTACATTACTGGGGGAGGTTGACCAGTGAGAAGCCCATTCACACAAGACATCTGTCACCTGCTCCAAGTGACCTTCACCCTTGGTAAGATGAATCCCTGGAGACACGCTGGCTTGGTAGTGTTATTGTCATCAGCTGGGCGGACTGATAGGTAATTGGTCATCATTATTGCTTTTGTTCCAGGGCAGAATTTTTGAGTGTCAAATCTTGCTGGGGAAGGGTTTCTGGAAGCAGCTCTGCCCTCTGGGGAAACTTGGCATGCACATCTTTTAGAGTTTGTGGAGAGTTAGTTGAGTAGTCTGAGCTTTGTTTTTGAGGCATCTCCCTCAGCTCACTCTCCTGCCAGAGCTGGGTCCTGCCCATGACCATAATGGCTGTTGAGAGGGTTGGTGGCTTTGGCCACCATGATTTTGTTTATCAGGGTTTCTCTTTTTTAAAAAAGCAGATTCTTTTGTTTTTAGCGTAACTACACGGTTCATGAATTGATCAAATAACAAGGAATGATTTGGTCAATCCATAAACAGTGATAGAGTGCACACTCTATTCTTGGTGATTCTGGACCTCAGCATAGAGCAGAGAATGAAATCAAGTTCTTGCTCACGTGGACTTTACATTCTGGTGGAAGAGACGGATGAGAACACATGAATCAGGAAGTGTAATTTTGTCCACTGCTAGGTTTTATGGAGAAAGGGAAAGCAGGTTACAGTGACAGAGGTAAAAGCAGGTGGACCTTTGTGTTAAACACAGGGGTCTGGAAAGCTCTCTCTGAGGATGTGGGTGGGAATGGAGTGGGCTGGACCAGAGGAAGATCTGGGGTAGGAGCATTTCAGGAGGAGGGCAAAGCCCATGGAAAGCCCCCTGACATCTTTAAGAAAAAGCAAGAAGGCCAGTGGGATTGAACCGAGCTGCTGGGAGTCACTGGGTCTGAGCTGGGAGAGGCAGGACTCCAGGTTTTATTCTGAGTGAGATGGGGGATTTGGAAGGGTTGTGAGCAGGGGGGATGCATGGTCTGTGTTGGAAAGATCACTCTGACCACAAGGGCATTGATAGAGAATCCACCCAGGGCAGTGATGGGGAACCCACCAGGGGGCTGGTGTGTCTGAGCTGGGCAGTTTCTCCAGGGGCACCTGCAGTGGCAAAAGAGGGCTCTCTCTGGACCTCCCCAGTTCAGTGGGCCCTGCAGGAGCTTGGCTGGCACCTTGACGTGCTTGATGGATAACTCAGTGTGCTCTGTTGAGAAGTCCAAGGCCCTGTTCAGAAACCCTAGGGTCTACACACTGTGGAGTGCTCCTGGCCTGCGACAAGTGGCCTCCCTCTTCTCATTTCTAAACCTTGTGCGTGTGGATTCAGGACCAAAATTTTGACTCCAGGGAAGGGGGACTGTGCCAGCACCACTCCAGGGGAGGTGAGTGGAGGGTTGCCCAAACTCCAGGGTGTTCCTAGAACACCTGTCAGCTGCCTCACTAATGCTCAGTGTCCACTCTGTCCACAGGATGGTGGTTGGCAGCCACTCCCCTTGGAGAAGTGGAAGGGGACTCCTTGTCTGTCTTGTCTCTGCTTTTCTGTGGTACTTGAAGAGAAGTTGTTCGTGGTGGATTCGCTTTACTTATGACGAATCATTCACGGACAACACTTTTTTCAGTACCAAATGCTACCTCTAAGGACTTCCTGGACACAATGGCAGCTTCAGGAAACATAGTCTTTGTGTCAACCATGTGGAAAAGCCAAGAATGGATGGCGGGCCATGAACCATGCGCTGACCTAGCTGTAAGTCACCTGGCCCGATAACTCGAGCGTCCTCTGCACCTATAGGAGGCCTTCCCGTGGGTCTCGCCAACTCTGGGGAATCAGCTGTGGTTCTGTCACCAGCATCACCTCACGAGACTTTGAAGAGAGGCTCCCTGGGCCCCAGGCCGACTTCCAGAAGAGATGTTGGTGTCAGCACCGTCCAGGGTGTGTGACTGGTTGACCAGAGGGGCGTGCACTGTGTTCACCCTGTGGGCCACCTAGTCACCAACCCTCAGCATCACTCCCACCCCAGGAAGGCTTTCCAGAGCTCCCACCAACTCTGGGGAAGCGGCCATGGACTTGCTGTGACTGCTTGGTGGACCGGGATGACACGTACTCTTGGGGGTGTGTGTTTACTTAAAATGCAATGAGTCAACCTTGGTAGCTCCTTCTCCCAGTCACAGCCTCCTTGAAGTGTTGACTTCCGATGTTGGATGCTACATTGTCTTCTGTTGAGGGACCTGATGCAGGCCAGTTTTTCTCCTGGGTGTGTGACTGAATCCTTCTTCCCAGAGCATGTGCTGCGTTTATTAGGTCTGTCACTTTGTCCTCTAATACCCAGCATCCTGTCTCTCCCTAGAAGGCTCCATGGAGGTGCTGTGGCTTTGGGAAACAGCCATGATTCTCCTCTCAGGGACTAGTGAGCTACGCAGAAGCTCCCTGTCTTGCCCAGGAGGACGAACTGCATCCTTGCTGCTGGGGAGAAGGCCGTGCCCTCAGCACTCCCCTAAGGTAAGTGCGCCTCGGGTGAGCATGCACTTAATGTGGGTGTATGTCACTCGGCTCGGCCCACTACCCAACGCTATCCCACCCATTCCTAACAGGACTCCCGAGAGGGGCGGCTACCTCTGCAAGAGAGGCAATGGATTACTACTCACCAGTGTTCATGTGTGGTACTTGGAGAGAGGCTGGCCGTGATGAATTCGATTCATCAAAGCGAGTCATACACGGCTCTCCTCTCTTTTAGTGTCAAATTCTGCCTCGGAGGGCTTCCTGAGCTGCTTCCAAGGTAGGTTTCTGGATGGCTGAACCCATGGCAAGCACTTTCCTGAGGATGCATGTGACTGACCTACTAACTTTAGAGTCCAGGCTGACCCTCAAACAACTTCCTGGGGTGCTACCAGCTTTAGGAAAATCGAGAGAGGTTGTTGGGATGCCCTAATTTTTTAGAAGTTAAGATTGAAATACACATGGCTGACTTCTTTTTTCATTCCTATCAAATTCAACCTTGCAGTTGAATCTTGGGCATCTAGAAGCAGCTTTAATAGTCAGCCCTCGGGATACAGAAGAGAACAGAAACAGGACTCTGTGTGATACCTGGTTTACTAACCCACAGCAGCCTCACACCCTCCAGAGAATTCCTTTAAGAGAATCCCAGGTTTACCAAGGAGGTAGTGCTTAGCCTGCTTTTGCAGACACATTTGTGTGTGGTTTGCTTCATTTTTACTGACTCATGTGCCACTGACATCTTTGCATTATTAAGTGTTGCCTGCATGGCCAGCTGAGCACAGGAAGTGGTATTTCTGTGCGCACTAATCCTGGGTTGGTGAACCTGGGGTTGGCTGGGGAGCATGGGTTTGAGCCACCTGGTCCACTCATCCTCAGGGTCCCATCCACCCTCAGAGGCCACTCCCAAGCTGCCCAGGCTGTGCAGAAGATGCAGGAATGCTGTGAGCAGTGCCACCTCATGGTACTCGGAGGGAGGTTGTCCGTGGTGAGTTCGCATTATTTAATGATGCCCAATACACGGTCGACCTCTTTTCGGTATCAGATCTCACCAGGTGTCTTCTTGGACCTGATGCTGATTTAGGGGACACCATACTCATGTTGGTTCCACACCAGTGCAACTGAACATGTGTTTGGCCCTGTAACCAATGGGTAGGTGCTGCTAGCACTCCTAATGCTCAGTCAGTGCATTCCTGGGGAAGAAGCATGTGATCTGTGCTCAAGACCCCTCTGTGACTGAGGAAGTGATGGTGCCCATGTTGCTTCTGGGGTTTTGTATTTTTTTAAAGAAAAATAATATGTAGTTCTCTTCTCTTTCACTGTTAAATCTTGTCATGGAGGAAGGACTTATTAGACATGTTGACAAATTCAGGGAAGGGGCATTGATTTCAGCATTTTTGGGGACTCACTGGAAGGGTGATTCACCACATCTGTTGATCTGGAGGCCACATCAAATTTAAGAACAGAGGACAGTTGCATTTTCAATTTCTTGTTTTTCTTTTCGAAAAGGATAATTATTCTACCTTATTACCATATTTATAAAAATGACACATGCTTATGATAAAATCAAACGATGTGGAAAAATCTAAATGAAAATGAGGGAAAATTGCCCAATTCTCTGGATACCCAGAAATAATCATTAAGGGCTTTAGAAATTTCATACACCTGTCTGAGCATACATGCAAACAGAAAAACAAGACAGACACAGAGAAAATATGAGATCACACTGTACCTAATCATTTTATTTAAAATGCTAACTATAATTTTACTTGAATTTATCATAAAGAACAAGCTAAAGGAGATTGAAACGATTGATAAATGTTTCTCGCTTCACCACCAGAGGTAGCAACTCCTAAAAGATCCCTGTAAAATTAAAAAAAATTAGTATGTAAAAATTAAGTGGTTGGGATTGTTACGGTTTTTAACTATTTCAGTTTCACTCCTAGTTCAGAAACATAAAGAAGTCAGCACTCTTATTCTTTGCTTATTATCTCCTGCTTTTTCTCAGTTATATATTTTAATTTTACATTATAAATATCTGCAATTTGTTCTAGAACTATAATTCTTGCAAGTGTTTAGCCATAGTTCTATATTTAAATGAATTCATTTCTGACCACAAGGTTGGTTTGTTTGTTTTAACTGAGGTCTCTCCATTCTTTAGTTTTTAACTTTAATTTGTCTCTCAATGGAATTGATCTTATTGTTTCTGTGAGAATAGCTCATAGACATTACCCTTGAGTTCTGGTGCATTTACGAATATGTATCTCTTGCTTTTATGCATAAGGGACAGCTTAGCTAGGTATAAAAGTCTCAGCCTACTTGTTTTTTCTCAGAAATTTATAGCTATTGTCCACTGTCTTTTGCATTGAGGCTTTCACTAGCTGTCTTAATGTGGCTTCTCCATGTAGCCCTTACTTACCCGGACTATTTTATGTAGTGATCTTCACAAACCTTGTTAGAAACACTTTAGGATGCTATGTTCTGTGAGGTATTTCATCTTTGAGAATGTCTGACCATTGCTCTTACACTTTTTCTCATCTGTCCATTTTTTTTCATTCTGTTCTATTTGGCCTTTAAAGATATGTATTGTATAATTTCTTTCAGCTTTAGGGATGCAAGCCCCTTTCTTTGTTGAATCTATTGACTCTCATGATGGTGCTTTTCTTTGTGGTTTTTGTAGCTTTGTGTTGTGAAGTTATCATCAATTGAGCACTAAGGTGTTTCTGTTTTGTTTCAATCTCTATGTACATGTGTTTGCATTTGGTTCTGCCTGGCACCCCAAGGAATTTACCAGTTGGTGCCAGTTTTTTAACTCATTTTGTTGGCTTATGGATTCCCAGACATATGGTTGGCATAAGTCCTCACCATGTCTTTGTCCTGAAGCTTTGGTAGCTCACAGGAGACCTCTTTCTATCCACTCCCTAAAAATGACAAATGCTCTTATCATCCCTGGCCATTATAAAATTTTCTGGTTCCCCTTTCCATTCCTAGATCAACTTCTCCTGGACCCACGGTCATGGCTTTTCATTCTGCTTGTACTTGAACTTGACTATAGACCCTTGGAGCCTCTAGCCAGCACAGCATCCCTTAGGTCTCTTAGTAGCAGGTTGCAAACATGTTGCTCTGAACTAATTTTTTTCATTAACACCTGAGGGTTTTGCCTTTCAGTTGTATGTTTATTTGGGAATTGATT
This sequence comes from Trachypithecus francoisi, assembly GCF_009764315.1. NCBI lineage: Eukaryota > Metazoa > Chordata > Mammalia > Primates > Cercopithecidae > Trachypithecus > Trachypithecus francoisi. The sequence goes on along the minus strand of NW_022681468.1, from coordinate 5,681,761 downwards.
TTGGCTGTGGTTGCAGTTTATCCAACACTTCTCAACATTTGTGGAAGAGAGGGTTCCTTACCAGCGCTTGTTGCTGGGATGGAGCCTTTGAGCTGAATGATGGGTGAACTTGGCATGACATTCTTGGCTCCCAGTTTCTTCCCTCTGAACTTTGTAAACTTTGCTCCATTGCTTTCTGGTATTAAACCACTGCTGTGGACAAGCCTGGGGACAGCTTCTTTCCCCTTGGATGGATGAACTTTTTTTTTCCTGCTTAGATTTCCTGATTCTTTCTTTAGTCTTGAATATTGGTGACTTGACCGGGTTATGACTCAATCGCTATTTTTATTCATTAGTTTTTCTGAATCATAGTATGCCTTCTTGATGAGTAGATTTAATCGTTCCTTTGTTTCAAGGATTTATTCATGTTATGAGCACTTTTCTACTCCAGGAGTTGGTCTTTTCTTCGGTGAAATAATCTGTTTTGTTCATTTCATTACGTACTGGAGGAGAAGAAAGTCTGTCATCTGGCCCCTTGCTGCCATCTCTGTCTGCACATCAGTCTGTTGTCATTTGCATTGTGCATTTGTCTATTTAAAACAATCCTACCCAGATGCCCCTCCTCAGTGTCACCTTCCACCCTGGCAGGATGCCTTATGGCAATGCCCACTTCTGAGACAGTCGTGGGAGTCAGCACCACTGGCCAGGTATGTGAACTTTCTGTTAACAATGGACGACTTGGAAAACCTGTATATGCTGTACCATTAACCCCAAGCATACAATCTATCCTTAGGAAGACTTCCTGGAAAGTATGCTCACCTTTGGGGATGAGGCCATGGTTCTGAGGTCAGTGCCGTGCCATGGTCTAATTAAGTTTGCATTCAATGCTTTTTGTTTCTTTATGATCAATATTGTAAAGTCAGTCTCTTTGTCATGGACTCAGCTTTGGAGGACTTCCTGGACACAAGGCCTGTGTAAGGAAAGGATTGTTACTGTCAGCCTCGATGCTAATGTGAGATGAGGGAATGTATCCTGCTCTGATCCAAATGCCGAGTTTCTGTGCACTGAGCGTCTCCACCATCAGGCTCCCTGGAAGTGCTTCTCAGGCGTGCACCCACTTTGGCTATGGCATTGAGGTCTGGATGGCTGCAGGGTCCAGGATGGGATGGTTGAATATGGGGCGTGTGCTTTCTTTTCAGCCCTCTTGCAGTCAGTCTGCTAACCCTCAATGTTCACTGTCTCCTAGGGGGACTTCCTGGAGGAGGCCAACTTTGGAGAAGAGGCACTGACACCGGGTCTGTGCTAGCGTGAGGTACTTGAAGATAGGTTATCCGTGTTGCCTTCGCTTTATTTGTGACGAATCATACACGGTTGACCTATTTTTCAGTGCCAAATCCCGCCTTGGAGGGCTTCCTGGAGCGGAATCTCACTTCAGGGCGGGACCTTGGTGTCAGCTCCTCTCCAGGGTAAGCAAAGGGACCGTTGACCATAGCTGACCCAGCAAAGAATGTGCTTTCCTGAGGCCGTGTGCCCTGGCCCTAACTCTGTGTGTGCCCCATCCTTGGGGAGGTTTCTAGAGATGGTGCCAGCTTTGGGGAAGAAGTGGGGCTTTTCCTATCAGAGCTACTCTGTGGTACTGGTGGAGAGCTCTTCCATGATGCCTTCAATTTATTTTTTTTTACCAATCCTACATAGTGGACCCTTTTGAAAGCATTAAATCCAGCCTTAAAGCACCCTCGGGTGGTGCCGAGTTTAGGAACTAGAACTGGTGTCTGAATGCCTGAACGGATGGCGACGCTGACCATGTGCTGAGTTTAGGAACTAGAACTGGTGTCTGAATGCCTGGACAGATGGCGACGCTGACCGTGTGCCGAGTTTAGGAACTAGAACTGGTGTCTGAATGCCTGGACGGATGGCGACGCTGACCGTGTGCACACTCTTCTTGGTGGACCGTGCACCTGCAGGCGTCCTGCTTGCTCACCACGGCGGCTTCCTCCAAAGAGGCAGCAGCTCCCTTGCCAGCTCACTTTGTGTTTGACAAGACACCATCTTGCTGTCTTCCCTGCTGCCCTCTCTTCACGTATCACAGAAGGTGCTCTGCAGACCTCTCTGTTGTGGCACATCCCTCCCTGAATGGCTTCCTGCAAGAGGTGCTAACTGCAAGTAAGGGATGGAGTACGGCCCAGACCACAGAATGTGTTTCGTGGGTGGTGTGTTGCCACCTTCCTGACTCTCGGAATCCCGTCCATCCTCAGGCCTGCTGCTGGGACACGCTGGAAGTGAGCACCCAAGTCAGGTACTCGAATGGAGGTTGTCCATGGTGTGTTCATTTTATTTATGATGAGTATTACATGGCCAATCTCCTTTCGGTACTCAATTCTTCTTGGGAAACGTCACGAGGGGCAAGCCCAGCCGGCACCTGCTCAGGGTAAGGAAGTGGATCACCTCCGCACGCCAGGCGCTCTCTGTGTGACTTATATCACTTGGCCCAACGTCCTGGCCATCATTAGGAGGAATTCACCGAAATGATGCTGATGTTTTAGTTGACATGGTGGTCTTCTAGTCACATCCTTGAAGACTCATTAGTGAATAAACCACATTTAGTCAACCTTTTTAGGTGTGAAATCATCTTGGCTGTGTGGCACATTTTAGGGAAAGGAGCTCCTGGCTGAATGGAAGACATTCACATTACTCCCTCAAATATCTTATCTTCGGGGTGACCCCTGGGAAGCAAGGGGTGGAGGGGTCTCCTCGGCAGTGATAATGGATGTTGTTTAAAGACGCGTTTCCATGGCATGACTCGGTTATTCCTACTGCAAGGTGAGAATCATTAATAGCATTTATTACTATCTTAGGTCGCCACCTGTGTGCCCTTGGAAAATTCCTTCACCTGTCAGCTCTCTGGGCCTCAATCTCTGTCTCTGTAAAGCAGGGTTAACAGGGGAGTGGACGTGTGCTCTTTCTGAAGTCTCTAGACAGCGTCTGGCATGTGGCTGCAGGATAAGCATTGTTTCTGAGGGCGGTCCTTATATGAACGTTATGTCATCTGCAATCATTGTCCTCTCGCTGCTAGAATGGAAGCTCCTTGAGGGCAGAGTCCTTGTTTGTCTTGCCTGGCGCTGTGTCCCCAGGTGTGCACAGTAGGTGTGATGCTGAATGAATGAACAGGTGGCGTGACCTGTTTTCTTGGTTGAATTCTCTTTGAGGCTTCCTGGAATGGAGTGCATGGAGGACAGTCACCTGAACCTGTGCTGTCCCTGTGACACAGCCCCACCCACCCTCTGAGGATGCTGCACTGGAAGAGGAGTCACCAGCCTTCAGGTCAGGTCCTCCCTCAACCCCCTGTGTTGAGGGACCTTGGTGTCCCAGCCCCCCTAGGGTAGGTGACCGGGGACTGACTCAAGCTCGGGCTGACCCACGCTGTGTGTGCACATGGCCTCACTCACACCGCCTGCTCCACGGCTACAGGAGCTGGTCCATGACCAACCGTGTTCTGACCACTGCCTGGGGGGGGTCCTCGGAGGTAGAGAGAGAGAGAGAGCAAGAGGGGAGAGAGCGAGCGAGCGAGCCAGCAAGCCTGCAGCTGGAGTCAGCAGGGAGGCCCCGGAGGCAATGCTACCTTTGGTGAAGAGGCAGCTCGGTGTATTCTTGCCTGTGCTGACGTTTGACCCTTGAGCAGAGGTTGCCCTTGGTGAATTCGCTTTATTTATGTTGAATCACACAAAGGCAACTTTTGTTTGAGTATCAAATCCTGCTTGGGATGGCTTCCGGGACCCAGTGGCAAGCTCAGGGGCATCTACGTCCCTCCTGTGAGCAAGAATGGACGGGGTAGACGTGGGTGGTCTGCCCTCTGCAGTCCTCTGCGGTGGATGAGAACAGATGTCGATCAGAGAACACAAGCTTCATTCGTGATGGGGGCGGGGCCTGCGGCCCGGGAGGATGGCGTTGGTGTCACGTCGGCTTTAGCTCTTACCCTGGACCCTCTCTCTTCACATCACCGTTTTGGCTGTGTTGATCCCGAAGACGTTTTGACCGCACCAAGTTTTTTTTGGAAGATATTTGACCTTGCGGATAAACAAAGCGCTCACACTTGGCAGTGTCTGTGACGAGGCTGCAGCCCCAGACCCCTGTCTCGCTCACAAATGCTGTGTTTTTTTTCTGTGCCTTTCCTTGTCTCTATTTTTCTCTTTCTATCCCCCAGCCAAACATTGGTCCCAATTTTCTCCTGGGTTATGAAACAAATAGAGGCTATCAGTATCTCATCCCATTTGTATTAAATAATAGTGATAAAAATAATCAACACAAAATAAAACTAAAAGCAGCTGAAACGGCACAGCACTAAATGTGTTCAGTTGAGTACAAATTGGCAGAAGAATCCAATTTTCTTGACAACATTTCGGCTGCGACATTTGACCTGGGGAAATAGAAAGCTGCCGACGTGGCAGCCGCAGAAGGAAGTTCACGGTGGTGGCGGCGATAAACAGTAATGTTTGATGTAGACAAAAGCACATTGAGGAACCAAGTCTTCATTCTGATTTTTAAATGGAAAAGAATTGATCCTAATGAAAATGATTTGGGGAAAATAACAAGGGAAATAAAAGAAATGCAAACAGCTCAACAGCGCAGTCAAGAAAGCTAAACAGGGAATTGGATTAGTGTAATGGCATTCGCTCTGAAAAACACGTTTCTATGACAATCAATGTTGGTACAATTGTTGTGAAGATGGTTACATTTGTGTATTTACAGTGGAGTTGGTGGGGTCAGTAGGAATGTAGGGTCAAAAAATGGGATACAGTCTCTTCCCTTATGCAGTTGATCTTTCCTTTCTGCCCCAAACCTTCCCGAGAGCTTCCTGGAAAGGTGTGCTGACTTCAGGTGTGACACACTGGTAAGGCGTCCTCCCGGGGATCTGGGTGCATGTTGTCCCCAGAATATTCACTATGTAACTGACAGGCATCACCTGGTCTCCTCCATCCTCATGGAAGGTTCTGGGTGGGATGCTGACTGGAGGGAAGCAGAAGTTCTATCATCAGTGGGGTCTGGTCTTTCAGGACAGTTGCTTCTGTGAGCCCAGAAAATCTGAGACAGCTCTCAGTTAATTTAGAAAGTTTATTTTGCCAAGGTTGAGGATACACCTGTAATACAGCCTCAGGACGTCCTGTGGTCAAGGCACAGCTCGGCTTTATACATTTTAGGGAGACATGAGACATCATTCAGTATATGTAAGAAGTACATTGGTTTGGCCTGCAAAGGTGGGACGACTTGAAGCGAAGGCAGGAAGAAGGAGGGAGCTTCCAGGTCACAGACGGGTGATACACAAACAATTATATTCTTACGCACTTCTGATGAGCCTTTCCAAAGGAGGCAAATCAGATACGCATCTGTCTCAGTGAGCAGAGGGGTGACTTTGAACGGAATGAGAGGCAGGTTTATCCTGAGCAGTTTCCAGCTTGACTTTTCCTTCGTGATTTTAGGGGTCCGAGATACTTTCCTTTCACACTTCCGAGGGTGTTGCTGAACACACAGGAATCTAGGAACATTCTGCGGTTTAGTCCTTCCTCAGACCGTGCTGTTGCTACCTTACATGGTTCCGTGCTGGTCCCAAGGACATGCCCTTCGTTGGTGCTGAATGTCAGTTGGTCATGGAGGCTGAAAGTCATCCTGGAGTTGATGTTTCCAAAGTCAGAAACCTTGCCGGGGCTGTGGAAAGAGCTCGTTTGCTGGCATGCTTTGTCTGTGACCAGCATTGCACATGGCTTTCTTTTCAGATCGAGCCCTACCTGGAGAATTTCCAGAAGCAACAGCACCCTCAAGAGGCAGCCTGCAGCCAGAGCCCTCTCCAGGGTAGGTGCCTGAGGGCCGCCCATGGGACAGGCCCGATTGTACCCATGGTGTGTGTCATCTGCTCCCCTCCTGCTGACTCCAGTGCGTTCTGGGACCACCTTGGGAGGTGATACCTGCCCTGGGAAGGAGGTTCTGCTGCAGGTCAGTGCCCATGGCTCCTGACGGGAAGTCGTCTGTGACATCTTTTCTTTCTTTACAGCAGGCCCCGCATGGCAGGCCTCTTGCTCCACTTGTAGCAAGATGCAGAGGGCTCTCTGAGCTCATGCCAACGTCAGGGAAAGGATTCTGCTGTCGGTCCCACTCCAAAGTTCATAGAATGGGTGGTGGGCACAGAATCCGGACTCTGCTTGTGGCATCTGTCGTCTGACCCGATGCTTGCTGGCTGCCTGCTCCAGGAGGCACCTTCTGGGTGTTCTCTGAGTCTGGGGAAGGTTGGGTTCTGAGGTCAGGGCTGCCCTGACCCTTGTAAAGAGAAGACATCTGTGACTCTCCTGCTTTCTTCTGCTGCATTTATCCTCCCAGTCCCTTATTTTTAATGTCTCACTTGCTTTGTGAGGCTAATCAGATAGTCAGCCAGCTGTTGATAACTGTGAAGTCACCCTTTGAGGGATCCTGGGGTGATGCCTCTGTGGGCTGGAGATGGTGCTGGTGAGACCGCGGGTCTGGGGTCAGCGTTGTGCCCTGTTGAGCTCCTGCCAAAGGCATCCTCTGCTGGGAGGGAGGCTCTGTGCTTGTGCAGGGGTCCCTATAGGGTCACCCCCCTCAGGGTCTGGGAATGAAAAGCCGGTGCGAGCAGCAGGGTTTCATCTTCATCTTTAGCAAGGTGCCCAAGGAAGGTTGCCGTCTTTTCAGTATAAGATCCTACCTGGGTCTTGCACTCAACTTCTGGGAAGAGTCTCCAGAGTCATTCTGGAAGGGGTTGGAATGGTTGGACTTGGCAATTGGGAACGCCCTTGGAGAGTGTGAGACTCTGGCCTCTGAATGTCCAGACCTTGTGCTGCCCTTGAGGGAGGGTCTTCCGCAGTCACGGCCGCCTGCAAGCATCCTCCTTAGTTCGAGCATCTGAGCCTCTCCATGGTACTCGGGGAGAGGTTACCCGAGCAACTTTGCATCTGGACGACGAATGTTGCTCGGTGAACCCCTTTTCGGTATCAAATTCCACCAGAGAGGCCGTCTTGGAGGCTGGGGCACCTCGGGGAAGGACGCCGGCATCAGCACCATTCTGGGGTACGGGGATGGATGGTCGACCAGTTGGAAAGTAATTGTTTCTAATGTACTTCACCTGGTCCACTAGCCGTCCGTATCCGCTGCAGCCTGTGGGGCCTGCGGGCCGGGGAGCCGATCGCGCTTCAGCTCAGCGCCTTTCCTGGTACTTGAAGGGAGATCGACCGTGTTATATTCGCTTTATTGACTTCGAATAATACATGGTTGATCTTTTCTCAGTATCAAATCTCACCTTGGAGGACCCGTTGGAGATGAAGCCCTTTGGAGGGTGGGAGCGGGACAGGTGCTTTGGAGTCACTGTCTCAGTGGGGGCCTGGTCACTGAGGGTGGGCCAGGCGGGGGTCTCTTTCCTGTCTCTGTGTCTTCTCACCTTTGGTGTCCCATCCATCCTCAGGACAGCTTCCCGGGGGCGACGCTGGCACCACGGGACGCAGCAGCCATGTTCTTGAGCTGATGGCACTCTGGGTACCTGAGGAGAGGTTGTCTGTGATGAGTTCGCTTTTATTAATGACGAATATAACACAGATGGCCTGTTTTCAGTACCGCTACCGCCCAGTGGTGTGCGGGCGCCACGCCTGAGGTGGGCCTTTTCAGGGTATGTGAATGCATGGGCTGGCGTGACATGTGTCATCCTTTCCACTGACCCCCGCCATCGAATCATTTTGGGAGAGCTTTCTGGGGGCCATGTGGACTTTGGGGAAGATGCTAGGGTTGTGCACTGGGGTGGGGAGTGGTCATGAAGCTGATGAGCAATGGGTGATGGAGCTCAGTCTGTTTTTCATGGCCAGTGCCATCAAGGCAGAGGACTCGGGGGAGCTAGTCCTGCTGGAAGGCATCCTGCTGGAAGGCCACCCGCCCCTTGCTAGGGTGTTGGGGGCGGCTGCATGCATTGCCTGCACCCGGGCTGCCTTCTGCTCGTCCAGTGCTGTGAGACTCTGGGTGGGAGCTGGTGCCTTGGGTGGCCATGTGTGTGTGCTGCTCCCCACAGTGCCTGAGGAGAGGTGGCCTGTGTTGCATTCACAGAAATCATGACACACAAGACACGATCAGTCTCTTTTCAGTATCAGATCCCGCCTGCATGATTCCTGCACCTGCTGATGTCGGGGAGGGCCAGATGTGCACCCTGGGGGCCCCCAGAGGCATGGCTGATGGCCGAGCAAGCGCTTGACTTCCACCTGCAGCCCTGTGCTGGCCTCCGCCCTGGAGGCAGGTGGCGGGTGGCAGGGCCCATCACTGAGGAAGAAGCCTCCTCCCTGGAGTCAGCGCTGCTCAGTGGTACCTGAAATAGGTTGCCTGTGAGGTGTTCACTTTCTATATGATGAATATTATACAGTCAACCTCTTTCCGATATCGAATCCCACCTTGGATGCCTTCCTCTTCGCTGCCGACTCCAGGCAGCAGCTGTCTCTGCGCTGGTTGACCCCATGGACTTTGTGTAGGACCTAATTTTCCAGCTCCACTCTGTTCTGGAGGGCTTTGGAAGTGTGACGGAATGGCATCCCCGATTCCAGTGTCAGTGGCAGCACCCGCCACGCCCTTGCTTCCAGTTGGCACGTCCCCCAGGCTGGGCTGGCCTTCAGCTACCTGATGCTTCTGTCATATTTGCACCCCCGGCCTGCCCAGACTACAGGAAGATGACCAGAGGCCTGTTTGCAGCTGACCTGGAGACTTAGTGACTCCAGAATGTGCTGCCCATGCCCAGGGTCCAGGGCCGAAGGCAAGGAGCACCTCAGGAGTGACCCCAAAGAATGAGCTACGGCTGCCCTTTACCGCTCGTTGTTGATCAGTGAGCTCCTGGGCTCGGAAGGTCTTCGTGAGCTGGGCTGCCATCATCCCGATTGAGACATCACTGCCTTGGAAGTCGCAGTCCTGTGCCTGCCTTCCCTCTTGTGGGCTCCTCCTCAGCACCGCTCCTCTCTGTGCCCAGCATGGGAGTGGGGATCCCCAGCACCGTCCCTCTGGGCTGCTGCTGCCACTCTCCCTCGGCACCCCTCTTCCCCAGCCCCTGGGCCACACCCTGCTAGAGAGGCCGGCCGCACTAGCTAGGCCCCTCTGGCCACTTGGGTCTCCCTCCAGTGCCCCCTCCCTCTGCCAGGGAGAGCATTTGCAAGTGCAGAGTCCAGCTGTTTAACTGCACTGCCCAGAGCACCTCTGCGGGCCCCTTCCCTTGGGCTTGGTGCCAAGATGGTCAGAGGACTCCCCGGACTCCCGGAGTGGCAGCCCCCCTCTTCTTTTGGAGCCACAGCCTATCCCCCATGTGTTTCCATCCTTCATTCTGGCCCTGCACACGCCCCTCCTTCCGGAGCTGAGTCCTGGGCGGCCCTGCTCTGCCCTCGGCTACCTCCTGTCCAGGCTCCAGCCCTTCCTTCCTTAGAGGCCCACATCCTCTGCATTTTCCTTTCCCAGGGGTTCACCGTTCCCAAGGGGATGGAATGTCTCTTGTTCAGCAAGGTCATCCCTGATAACCCTGTAAAAGCAGCTCTTCCCTTGCCTCTTCCCCATCACTTTCTAACAGTTGCCCCGTTACTGTTTTCTTCCTAGCTTACAGCTCTCTGAAATTGCCTAATGTTAATGTCTACTTTATCTGTGTCCTAGACTGTGAGATCTTTCATTGGCAGAAATTTCTCTCTCTCTCTTATCCTCTGCTGGGTCCCCAGCACTGAAACGGTAGCAGAACAGTGAGTGTTTGTTGACTGACTAATGGAGTCCCCGAAGACAGGGACTGGATCAGGTGAATCCCCAGGCAGGTGCAGGGCACAAAGCAGGCAGTCAATAAGATGTGGTGATGGAGTACATGAATATGTTAATCGAGTTTTAGAAATTCTTCCCATTTGTTCAAAGCTGTTTGGTTTCCCAGCTTTTTCTGCCCTTCCAGGATGAGGCTGAGATTTGTTGCAGGAGGCACAAGTCACCTGGGTCTGGGTTCTCTCTTCCACTTTCCAGAGGGGAGGGGCACCAAAGCCCCAGAGGAAGTGACAAGCTCCGTGTTCCCCTGCAGATGCCGACTGAGCGCGCCCCCGCCCCTCCAGCAAACGCCCCAGCGCTGAGAGCCAGATGCTCTGGGGAACTCCATCTGCAACGGGCTGGAGCGTGGTGTTGGGGCTCATATTTTATGCATGGGGCTGACTAAATGGGAACATTTGGAGATGAAAATTGCTGTTAATGCATCTACACATCTTTGGAATATATTAAATGTGCGTGTGAGGGGGAGAGTGACATTAGCCTTGTTTAATAGCTTCAATGTAACCATCCCCACACACCATGGCATTAACAGACACGGGCCCCCCTCCCCGAGCCTCCCAGGCCACCACTCGGGAAGAGTGCTGGGTGCATCACCTGCCACTTGAGAATTACACGTGAGTCCGGCATCAGCCCGGCATTCGGCAGCGTGCATGTTCCCCGCCCATTTCTAACCCAAACACAGTGACCCTGTGCCAAACTTGAGGCAGAATTTCATTAAAAGCAGAAATGATTGATTTATCTATTGTTTGCGCAGAAGAAAGAATAAACAACGGGCCTTTCTCATCAGATAAGCCAAATGAGAACGTGCCCCCCAGGTGGCCAGGATGAAAGTGTTCACGGACTCTTCAGCCAGAGGGTCAGCGACTTGTCCCATCTCCAGGGTGGTGTGGAAACCCTGCCGCCGGTCCAGGTTCACCAGGTGTGCTTCTTTCTCCAGCGCAAGGGCCCGGTTTATCCCCGCTATGTCTCCTGGAGGTGGTTAGGAAATTGAACAACCTGGACCTCCGTTCCCATTTCCTTGTTGTTTTCAGCCAGAGATAAGAGGAGAAGGAATAGCTGTCCTAAGGGAGCGCTTGCCTTGGTCCTGGGCCCCATCAGCTGCTGTGAGCGGACAGTTTCTGTTCCACAGTCGAGGAAATGGAGCACAGAGAGGTTGAGTGACTCAACCCAGGTCACCCAGCTGGAGGTGGGGCAGGATCTGGCTCCAGGCTGTGTGCTTTTACTCGCCCTGCTTGCAAGGGCTTTAGGAATAGCCCTGTGTCCTGGAAGACAGATGGCTCATCAAATGGGCCTCTTTTCTTGGTATTATATGGTGAAGTAGGCTCACTTTCCCCAAGACTTAGCTTGCCAGAATGTTCATGGTTTTTTTCTCTGTACCCACCCCTCGTCTCTCCAACATGGGGCCGTCACCCATGAAATGGGTTGCTTTTGTGCGTGTCTGGCCTGGGGAGAGGGCTGCTTGCTTTGTCAGAAGACTCAAAGCGTGATGGGCATCGAAAAACCAACGACCTTGGTTGACCTGTGTTTTTCACCCTACTTGATGGTAGTTGAGGGCTGTGTTCACTGCTTCGGTTGCATAGAGTGAACAAGACCTAGTGAAGGTGACTGGTGCCCTGAGACCATCTGGTTGATCTCTCCTGGGCAGGACCAGGTGCTCCCCTCACTGCCCCCACCCTTGTCTGTGTACCACTACTCTGCACAAACATGGCGGCTGGTGCAGTCCTGGAGACCCACTTAGCTCACGGTTGTCAGGGGTCCTCAAGGATTCAGAGAACCCCCAAACGTCAAGGCTGCTCCCTTCTTGTTCTGCCTCTCTGCTCACACCCTTGGACAGGTAAGAAAACCGAGGTCCACAGAAGGGATGGTGCACTGCTCTGGCTTTTGTTCTGAACACTTTCTCCCCAACTTTGGGGTTGGGGCTCCGGGGTCAAGACCCACTTCTGATGAACAAGCAACTTCCTTCTTTGTAAAAATTGAGGTGATCCAAACCAAGAAGGGCTGCAAAATCACCAAATTGGGACCTCAATACCCAAGGGGCTGGGGTTTCAGCCACCCTGTGGCAGAGCTTTTAGAAGCCAGGGCCCTTGACTCAGCACTGCTGGCTCATAGTAGGTGCTTAGTTCATGCCTGTCTCCTTGGATGAAATCTGACCACAGACACCAGTGCAAAGCAGGTGTTCAACACAGGAGGGTGTACTGAACCCGATCTCTCTATCACCAGGAGGAAGCACGCAGAGCACGTTTGTGGAATGAATAAATAAAAACGTATCTTTGAGGGAATAAAGAAGAAGAAAAACAAAGAAGAATCCGGGGAAGATGGGCATAAATCTCCACCAAGTGCTGCCAAGGCTTCCCACGCGAGGCTCCTGAAAAGACCCTGTGGAGGTAGAGGGACCATTTGTCATGGACGGGAACAGGCTCGAGGGCTGGGAAGCAGGGCGTGATGGGGCCTCATTCATCATTTTCCCATTATCCCAGCGACATGCAGGGGAGCAGGTACAGCACCTGTCTGTGCAGCTGCGCTGCCTGCCCAAGGCCCTAGGTCCTGGGCTGAGTGAGTGCCAGGCTGGGGACTGGGAATGGAAAGGACCCCAAGGAAGGATAAGCTGAGCTCTGGGAGGCCACCTTCTCCAGGAAGCCTTCCCTGATTCATCCTTCACAGGCACAGAGTCTCAATTTGCAGTCAGATATCCATTGCTCTGATTCTTAGATTAGCAAGTATCTCCCTACCCAGACTGCAGGCTCTGCTGGGGCCAGGGCTGTTTCTGACTTGTGCACAATGGCATCCGTGTACCTAGCACAGGACTGAGTCCAGAGAAAGTGCTCTATGATGCTTGTTGGCCTTGTCTCCCCTTTGTGGGCAGCACTGGAGAGGGCACCCGGCAGGTCCTCAGGGTGTGGACATCCCATGGCAGAGCCTGTGGTTGATCCAGACCATGAACTAAGGCCTGGGGCGGGGGTGGCCACATCAGGCCACTTCTGCCAGGAGAGATGTGGCTGTGAGCTGGGGAGCCTGGCCTGCCCCCGGAGGCATTCCTTGGGTTTGCATCCGTCAGAAAGTCCACTGGTTGCCTCTATTTGGGTCTGGAGCAGGGATGGGATTTTTCCAAGGTACATGGGGTCTAGGGGAGACCCAGGCCCACTATTAGGGTCAGTCTCGAGAAGGCAGAGATAAGACCACCACTTTATTTGGTGTAGCTCCTGGCTCCATCGGTGTGCGTTGAGTGAATGAATGAATCAGGACTCCTGATTCCTGCCCAGAGTCCCCTCCACACCGCACACAGCCTTGCTCCAAGGAGAAGGGGTCAAAGCCCACTGAACAGTGCTACAGTGTGGGGAGCCTTGAACAGGCTTGGCCCTTGGCGATGAGATTAGGCAGACAGGCCCCTGTGCAAGGGAGCTAGCTTGCAGGGTCCTAGAGGCCGAATGCCTAGTCTTTCTTGGGGCCAGAGGCTGCTGAGAAGGTGCACAGAGCCTGGGTGCAGGAAACTATCCAGGATGCTGCTTCCCGCCATCTGTGAGATCTTCGTTTTCTCTAACACTCAAAAATAGATGTTTCTGTTATGCTCTCTCGTTGGCAGGGGAGCGGCGGGGCCTGCCAAGGCCTGGGGGAGCCCGCCAGCCTGCTGAGTTGTACTGTGCAAACAGTTGGGGAGGGGGGGCTGTCTCTGTTAACTTGAAATTCCCCGATCAGTAAACATGCCAATTTAAAGTGTAATTAACTCAGGCCGGAAAAAATTCAGATTTGGACTGCTTTTCACAGTTGAGGTTGTTTTTCTTTTATTTATTTATCTCTTTCCGGGTGTGGTGGTATCTGTGGCTGGTTTTAGCCAGGAAAAATAGAAGGGGGACCGGGTGGGGAGGGGGCTGGTTTGGAGAGGAAAGGCTGGAAGGAAAGGAGGAGAAAGGGGTGGGTGGCCTGTCACCCAGCAGCCAGGTATCTATAGGTTTTCTGTCCTGGGAAGGGGCTGTCAGGGTGATACCTGCCTGCAGAGAGGGGCCAGCCAATGAAATGAAATGGATGAAATCTGCCAGCCTGCCTGGTGATTCAGAAATGATGGGGCCCCGTGGAAAGACCCCAGGAAAACACCTAGTGCTGCTTCTGACGGTCTCTCTCCATCTCCCCTATCTCCAGAGTCTCAGTCTCCGCTTTGCCACCAACTCCTCCTCCGATCTCCTTTCCTGCTTCAAAAGACTCCAGAATCTTCCCGGTTCTCAGAGAAGGCTGAATCCACCTGTGACCTAGTGGGTGCATCCTGTGCCAAAATTGTTTACCTTCTGGTCCCCGGAGCCACGGGTCACGACCTGGTCCTCACGTAGGCCCGCTCCTCAGCAGACTCCATCTGCAGCTTCTCCCACCTCGCTGGGGAAGGAGAGCCCTGGGGGTGTGGAGAAGCCCCCACATCCCTCATATCTTACAGAATCTTGATTGAGTCCCTGGGGACACATCCCTCAGCAGGACAGGAACAGTCTTTGCCGTGGCATGGGGAGGGCTGTGCTGGGGACGAGCGCCCAGTGGCCGTGGACTAAGTGAAGGAGCAGATGACCATGCTCTTCTCCCAGCTGGACGGCGAGGCCGAGCAGGAACCGCAGAGTTTTTGCTCTTCGTTTTCAAACACTTTGCTGTCGAGCTATTTGAATAATAAATACACATTATAAAAATGTAAATATGTTTGTGTGTCTGTATGTTCGGAGATGATGTTTGTTAAGCGGGAGGTTTAACAACGGAGGCCATCTGCCTTCAGCAGGGATTCGCACAGAATGTCACTGGCCTTCGCCCAACAAGCCTTTGCAGGGAGCAACCTCGTGAAGTCGGGGCTCACTCCTGGGCCTGCCTCCACTGCATGTGAGCCCCCCGTTCCAAGGCAGGAGCCAGGGCAACAAAGACATGCTTCTTCATCAATCCGAGGCCTCAAACGGCTCCCCTAGCCCCACTGCCTGCCCATTCTAGGCCTGGGGCTGGCAGCCTGGGCCCCATGAAGGGGCAGAGGCCAGAGCCCGGGGGCAGAGCCCATGCCCACGCCTCGGTGCTGCCAGCCTCCACTTGGTCACGACACAGCCAGGCTGACTCAGACACAGCCCCAAGCGGGAGCCTCATAAATGACATCATTACCTATGAAACCTGCCGCGTAGTGCACTAGCAGGGAAGGACGCACTCTGGCCGCCAGTGACTCACGCTTTTCCCCAGAGCCTCCCAGCTCCATCGCCTGTGTCTGGGCTGGCTGGGCAGGGGGAGGGGGAACCCAGCTTGGCCTCACTCCCCCACTCTGCTGCAAATGCAAAAGCAGTCGGCAGCCACCGTCCTGCTAAGGGCTGGGGTGGGGGCGGGGTGGGGGGGTCCATGTCTCCCTGCTGAGGACTGTGTGCCGGGGCGGGGCGGGGGTGCAGGGAGACCATCTTTCCGGCCTCCCTCTGTAGCCCCAGTGGCGCTCCAGAGGGACTGTCAGTTGCTTATGACAGGGAGGAAACTGAGGGCTAAAGAGGCCGCATGCCTGGCCTCATACATCCCACAGGGGAGGGTGGCTTCGGCTCACGCTGGGAACCCTCAGGGAGACCTTGGGCGAGCCCAGCCGCTGGGCAGAGCCGCAAAACCTCTGGCTATTCCTGCTGGACCTGAGACCCCAGCTTCTCCTGAGCTCCTTTGGTGCAGCAAACTCCTGCTGAAAAACACTTCTACTCTTGAAAGCGGTGGCCTTGCCAACCCAAGATGTCCCCACCAGGTGGGGGGCGCTGTAGGGGAATGCTAGTTTTCTTTTTTCTTCAATTAAAAAAAAAGTAAAGCAAATAAAATGGGACCTGTTTGGTATGGTCTTCAGAGTCGGAGGACTTGGGTTAAGATCCAGCCTTTGTCATTTTCTGGTGCTGTGGCTTTCTGGTCTCTGGCCTCCAACTCCTACACAGGATGAGAGTAAAATGCCTGTTAGGTTCCCATTAAACTGGGGCTCCCCGTCAATGATCCATGGCTGAGGAGGACTCCCACCAATCCTAAGGTGCACCTGCCGCCCAGACCTCACTCTGGCTGCCCTGATGGTCTAGCCCCCCACACACTGCTGGCTCTGGGGCTGTGCCCTCCTGATACGCCCCAGCACCTGATGGCATTCCCCAAACAGAGCAAGAACCACAAGCAGCAACTGCCTGTTTTTGCTCTTAGGAAGCTCAGAGCAGCATCCTATGCCAAAATCACTCTAGTCCCCAGAGCCACGGGTCACGAGCTGGTCCTCAGCCAGACCCACTCC
Organism: Trachypithecus francoisi; assembly: GCF_009764315.1. Taxonomy (NCBI): domain Eukaryota; kingdom Metazoa; phylum Chordata; class Mammalia; order Primates; family Cercopithecidae; genus Trachypithecus; species Trachypithecus francoisi. The sequence goes on along the minus strand of NW_022681468.1, from coordinate 5,665,737 downwards.
TCAGCGGCCTCCATCCTTGACCCTGGTTTCCTGGGGACTCTGCTCCACTGACTTCTGAGCTGTGGGAGCTGCAAGGGAGAGGGGTGGGCCACAGACTTGATGGGAGGGTACAGAGGTAGAAATTCAAGTCAGGGCCACAGAACTGTGTTCAAAGCTGGGAACATGACCTGAGCTCGGCACAGAGCCAGGCGCCTGGGAGGAGCGGAGAGGGAGAATTGGAGGGCACTGGGATTGGTAATCCTCAAGGCATCTTAGGCAAATGAGCTCGGGGTCACAGGGCAGGATACACAGGACAGAGGAACACTGGCCAACCATCAGTACTGTGACCCAGGCTGGCTTGGGGTACAGTGGGGGATCCCAGGATTGGCAGGCCTCACAGAGCAGCCTTCCCTGAGTTTGTCTGAGCTGAAAATCCCAGCAAAAGGCTCTGTGGCCCGATGCCACTTTCACCCTGGTAGCTCCACCCCATTTCCCCCTTTGCCACCAATTCGCAGCTCTCCTGCGAGTCCACAACCCATGCCATGACTTTTGATGGGTTAAGGAATGTGCACACCTCTAAATGACCACACGCGCCCCGTCATGTGCACATGCACACACACTGACACGCATTTGAGGAACAGGAGCATTCTGTGAGCCTGAGCCAAGGTCAGGGACCCTGGATGGGGTAGGAAGGAGTCAAGGGAGTTGGGCAGCAGAAGCATGTGCTGGTAGGGATGGCAAGGAGCCCTGAACGTTGGTGGTGGGTGAGTGCTGTATCAGGACCTGGGCTAGAAGAAAGGCTTGCAGTCAGAGTGGACCCAGTTCTCTTTGAAGCATAGCTTTCTTCTGGTTCTTTCTAAGACCAAAGCAACTGACACCTGTGCAGCTGTCCCTGGGTCACTTTGTCTGATGTCACACAGCCTCAGGACTCTGTCTCTGTCCCAGTCACTACCGAAGCTGACCCCACCCTCTCCCCCAGTGATGAGGCCTCTCTTCCCACAGACGGGTGATTTCTCACTCACATCCAGATCCCCTCCTGGCCACACTCCTTTTCTTCTTGGGGCACAGAGGGTACCACCCCTGGTCTGGGGATGTTCGGCTGGCCACACCCCCGCTTTGGTGGGTAGCAGAGAAAGTGACACTTCTGACTAAAAAGGCAGGAGTCACACTGCCCAAGAATTGAGTGGAGTTTCTTGCACAGAAAGAGTTTGTCTTCCAAAACACGAAGAAGTTTCCAAGCCTCAGGAAGGGACGCCGAAAAGTCAGTGGATTGAAGCTGGGCGGGTTTCACCCCCAACTTGGGCACTAACCCTGAGGATGGGGGTGGGGGCAAAGGTGGCATCAACTCTGCCAGAACCTCATGCTCCAACACACGGGAGCCACTGGCCCGGCTCGCCCATGCCTGTGACCTTGGGACCATCACTTGAACCTTCTGGGCTTCTGTGTCTTCATAATAGGACCTGGGTTCTTGAAAGAGAGACACCAAAGCGTGCCCAGAACAGAGTCCAGCAGCCCACTGGTCCCCCGTCACCCCAGGCCTCTCTGTCAATCTTCTCTGTCTCTCCCACTTCAGCCCCATACCTGGTTTAGACCCTGGGGGGATGCTGGGTGCACGGAACAGACCACCTGTGCTTGGGCCGTGGTTGCTGGGCACTGGCCTCTTCCCTAATGAGGGAGGAAGGAGTGAGCAGAGCCCTCAGAGGGGCCATTGGCAGTCCCCGGGTCAGGGCCTGAGTCCCAGGAAGTGGGGCTCCTGCCGCATCTCTGCAGGGTCCTGGCTGTGTCAGGTGGGGCTGTTGTTCCTCTCCTGTCTGTTGTCATCTTCCCTTTGCCATTTCCTTCGCAGTGCTGACATTTTCCTGGTGGGTCCAAGAGGAAGAAGGGTGGACAGACTGCATAGACAGCACCAGTGAGGGAGCAAGCCCGGCCTTTACTAAGGCTGCCTCGAGCTTGCAGTGAGCCGAGATCAGGCCACAGCACTCCAGCCTGGGCAACACAGCCAGACTCCGTCTCAAAAAAAAAAGGCTGCCTCTTCCCTGGGCTTGGGGAAAAGAATGGGTGCAGATCAACGCCTTCCATGGAGGGGTAACGTCATGGGTTCCCCCAGAAAACCCCAAAACCTGGAACTGCTGCGGGGTTGTCACCTACCCTGCCTGTGCCCGGCACAGAGCGGCCTCCCACGGTCGCCTAAAAGAGGGGCAGCCGTCCTGTTTGTCTCCAACATCCTCCCTCTCCAGGATTCTCGGAGCACTTGTGATGGCAGCAAACTGAGTCTCAGCGAGGGGTTCCCTGGCCTTCCATGGCTCCCGGCACTTTGTAATCCATAACGAGAGGAGGACCTGAGGATGTAGTCATAGTTCACGCATTCAGCTTCTATTTAACTAAGTTTCCGAGCACCCGTACTCTGAACTATGACCCCACAGAGAGACCACCGCCTCCCGGCAACTGCCTGGCAGGGCACCAGGCTGCAGAGACAAAGGAATGGGACCGTTAGAGGCCTGGGCCAGTTACTGGCACTGGGCGCCCACCTCTGGGTAGGGGAAAATACCCTGTGCCCAGTGCAGCCCCAAGATGCTTCCTGGCCAGGAGGACCCTGTTTGCCAAGGCCTTTTCACCTCTTATCTCACCCAATGCCCTTTCTTGGCAGTCAGCCAGTGGTTCCACCTTTCCCCTTTTCAGCCAAAAAAAAAAAAAAAAAAGGTAAACGCAGGCCAGAGAAGCCACCTGCCTGCGGTTCCACAGCTCGAGGCGGAGGTGGAGGGGGTGCTGCCACTCTAGCTTTGGGCGCCCCCACCCGAGTGCCCGGCTCCTGAGAACAGAGCCGGGAGCCAGAAGAAATCCACCCTTGGGGCCAGGCTGGGTGGACACCGAGAGGGGGTGGAGGAACGCAGGCGGGAGGTATTGAAGGCTGCAGGGGTGAAAGGGGGTTGGGGGGCTCCCGGGGGTCCCTGCCCTGTGGTTCTTCGGGCTTCACAGATTGGAAAAGTTGGTGCCCTTCTGAGGGTGGGTGGGGGTGGCGCCAGAAGCAGAATAAAGCCCCCTCCCCTAGAGCCGGGGGTGCTCAGCGGAATCATCGAGAATGAGACCGCTGGTTGCTAATGGGCTTGGGGAAAATGCGATGCAATTTCGCCGGTGTTTTTCAGGCCCAGAGCTATTGAATAAATGAAGTGCGCGCTGGCGGAGTCAGTAACGCACTGCGCGGCTCCTGGCAGGCAGGGGCGGAGTGGGGGCCGCAGAACCGTACGTGCCTTGCGAGGTTCAGAGGCGCTAGCGGATTGGTGGGTAGGCAGCACCGGGATGGCTGGACAGAGGAAATACGGGGGAGGGGTTGCCGATCCGACATTGGTCTGGAGGGGAGGAGGGGAGCGAAGGATGGGGCTTGCTGGAGAACTTGACCTTGCTTCGCTCCCCTCAAGGGGCAGCTGCTGGGGGACCAAGTGTCACCGGCTGGCAATCAGGGCCCCAGGCCTGGAGACTTCTGGACAGGCGGGGGCAAGCTGACCATGACGGCTTGTGTGCAGGGAGCAGGTGTCTGAGGCTTTGAAGTAGACCTCCTGGGTCCCCACTGCACGGTGTAGGGGAGGGGCGGCGCAGGAAGGAGAGCGGGTTTCCAAGAGCTGCACATTTACCAGACATCACAGCCACCTCTCCGCTGAGCTGGGGGCTGCTCTGGGTTCAGGGTCTGCAGCTCACAGAGCCCCTGCAACGCTGTGCCACCCACCGCCTCCAGAAGAGGGTGGAGGACTGCCGGACGGGCTCAGGCCTAGAGTGGGGTGAGAGGCTGCCATGGGCTTCAGGGCCCCCACACCCTGTAGGAACCCCCTGGGGGGACGGCCGGCAGACCCCCTCGGTCTTTGCCTGGTTCCTCTGGGTATTTGCTGGGCGACCCTGGGCAGGCTCCTGGTTTCTCTGGGCCTCCAGTTTCCAGGTGGAAAACGGACCATGCAGCCAGTGACTTCTCCCCGCTCCAGCTGTTCGCCTCAGTGCTCATGCAGACACTCACTCCACTCTGTTGGCCCCATGATTTCCAGGGCCCCCAGCGTCCACTTTGGACTCTTGTTCAAGAAAACCCCCAGCTCTGAGTAGCTAGGCTCCTCTCACACCTTCTAGAACACACAGCCAAGCCAATGAGGGGGACAGGTGCTCCCCCAAGATCTTTCTCCCAGCCCCATGGGGGTCCTCCTCTTTCTCCCTCTCAGTACCCCTACTCTTTTGACTCCAGGGGCCTTTCCCCTCCTTCCAAAACCCCAGCCCCATTCCGCCTGGAAGCTGCAGGAGGGTGCAGGGAGCTGTATAAGCCTGGACCAACAGAAGGGTAAAAATGCTTGAAAAATTTAGATCTCAGGGTCCCGGCCTTCTGAAGCCAAAACCTCATACAAAAGGTATCATGGAGTGACAACAGATCTGAAATGGTGGCTCAATGTGGCTTGGCACAGGGTACACTGGGATGAGTGCCTGATCCCAAGAGCCACTAAGCCCACCTGCTCGCCCACAGTTCCTGAATGCCTCTGGGGAGACCCCACCTCCCCTGCTGGGCACTGCACCGAACTCTGGGTCCCCAGGGAAAATGCTTCTGAACCGCAGCTTCCACAAATGCAAGAGGACCAAAGGCTGCGTACCTGCTCTGCAGCACGCCTGTGCCTGTGGGCTCCTTGGTGGGCAGGGCCCACTGTGCAGGGTGCTCACCCTTGCCTTTCCTGGGAGCAGGGCAGAGCACTAGGAGATGGTCTCGCCCAAGGCTCTTCCCCCTGGGAGGACAGCCAGCCCGATGTGTCTCCATTGGTGGGGAGCTTGGGGTCGGGGTGGACTGGTGCTTCAGTGCTCCAGTGCTCAGCAGCCCTCACCTCATCATTCCCAGGCATCTCATCTCATTTCCAGATAAGCCCAGAGTGGTGAAGCCATGTGCCCAGAGCCTCACAGCTGGAGTCAAAGCCCTTCAGTCCCATAGAATGAGTTAGGGAAAATTTCTTCCTCTTTGATTTTTTGAAATAGTTTCAGTAGTAATTAGTTCTTTCTATGTTTAGTAGAAGTTGACTATGAATCCATCCAGTCCTAGACTTTTCTGTATTGGGAGACTTTTTATTACCGATTCAATGTTGCTACTTGTTATTGGGCTTTTCAGGTTTTCTGTTTCTTCCTGATTCAATCTTGGTAGATGGCATATTTCCAGGAATGTATCCATTCCCTTAAGGTTTCCCAGTATTACCCTGATACCAAAACCAGACAAAGACACAATGAAAAATAATAATAAAACTACAGGCCAGTATTCCTGAAAAACATAGACACCACCATCCTCAACAAAATACTAGCAAATCAAATCCAGCAACACATCAGAAAGATAATATACCATGATCACATGGGATTTATACCTGATGCAAATGCAAGGATGGTTTGACATATGTAAATCAATGCATGCACTGCATCACATCATCAGAACGAAGGACAAAAACCATATGATCATCTTAACAGACTCAGGAAAAGCATTTAATAAAATTCAACACCCCTGCATGATAAAAACTCTCAACAAACTAGGCATAGAAGGAACATACCTCAAAATAATAAAGGCCATCTACAACAAACCCATAGTTACATCATTCTGAATGGGAAAAAGTTGAAAGCTCTTCCTCTAAGCACTGGAGGAAGACACTCTCACCATTCCTATTCAACACAGTACTGGAAGTCCTAGCCAGAGCAATCAAGCAAGATAACCCAACAAAAGGCATCCAGATTAGAAAAGAGGAAAAGAGGAAGTCAAATTGTCCCGCTTTGCTTATGATATGACCTTGTATCTAGAAAAATCTAGACTCCTCCAAAAAACACGGATTTAATACATGAATTTAGTGAAGTTGCAGGATACAAAATCAATGTACAAAAATCAGTACACCAATGATGATTTAGTTGAGAAAGAAATTAAGAAGGCAATCCCATTTACAAAAGCTACCAAAAGAAACAAACAAACAAACAAAAATACCTAGGAATAGCTTTGACCAAGGAGGTGAAAGATCTCTGCAAGGAAAACCAAAAAACATTGATGAAAGAAATCAGAGATTATACAAATAAACAATATAGTCTTTAAAATAAACAATATGGTCACTTTAATGACCATATTGCTCAAAGCAATATACACATTCAATGCAATCCTCATCAAAATACTAATGTCATTCTTCACAGAATTCGGAGAAACAATCCTAAAATTCTTATTTAACCAAATAAAGAGCTCAGATAACCAAAGCAATCCTGAGCAAAAAGAACAAAGCTACAGGCGTCCCATTACTTGACTTTAAAATATATCACAGGGCCATAGTAACCGAAACAGCACGATACCAGTGTAAAAATAGACAGAGTTAGGGCAATGTAACAAAATGCAGAACCCAGAACTAAAGCCACATATTTACAGCCAATCTTTAACAAACTCCCCAGGAACTTACATTAGAATGCTTGGAAAATTGCATAGCCACATGCAGAAGAGTGAAACTGGACCCCTATCTCTCACCATATACAAAAATCAACTTAAAATGGATTAAAGAATTGAACGTAAGTCCTGAAACTATACAAATACTAGAAGAAAATCTAGAGAAAACTCTTCTGGACATTGGTCTAAGCAAATAATTTATGAGTAAAACTCAAAAGCACATGCAACAAAAGCAAAAACAGACAAAGGAGCTTAATTAAACTAAACAGCTTCTTCACAGCAAAAGAAATAATCAACAGGGTGAAGACACAGCCTGTTGAATGGGAGAAAATATTTGTAAACTATTCAATCGAAAAGGACTAATATTCAGAATATACAAGGAACTCAAACAGCTTGACAGGAAAAAAAAAATAATTCCACTAAAAAGTGGGCAAAGGGCACGAATAGACATTTCTCAAAGAAGACATACAAATGGCCAACAGGTATATGAAAAAATGCTCAACATCACTAATCATCAGGGAAATGCAAATCAAAACCACAATGAGGTATCATCTCACCCCAGTCAGAATGGCTATTAATAACAAGACAAAAAATAACGGATGTTGGCGAGGATACGGAGAAAAGGGAGCTTGTACACTATTGGTGAGAATGTAAACTAGTGCAGCCAGTGTGGAAAACAGTATGGAGATTTCTCAAAAAACTGAAAAGAGAATTATCATTTGTTCCAACAATCCCACTACGGGGTATCTACCCAAAGGAAGAGAAATCAGTATTTCAAATAGGCACCTGCCCTCACGTGTCTGTTGCAGCACCGTTCACAATAGCATAGATATGGAATTAACCTAAGTGTTGATCAGTAGATGAACAGATAAAGAAAATGTGGTATATATACACAACGGAGTATCATTAGGCCATAAAAAAGAATGAAATTATGTCATGTGCAGCAACACAGATGGAACTGGATGGTATTATGTTAAGTGAAGTAAGCCAGGCACAGAAAGACAAATATCAGTTGTTCTCACTTATATGTGGGAGCTAAACAATTTGAACATGCAGAGGTAGAGAGTAGAAAAATAGATAACAGAGACTGGGAAGGGGAGTAGGGAAGAAGGGAGAGGATGAAGAGAAGTGAGTTGAAGGTACAAACAGACAGTAAGATAGGAGGAATAAATGCAATGTTTGATAGCAGAGTAGGATGACTATACTAAGAAAACGTATTGTACTGGGGCGACGGATACCGTAAATACCCTGCCTTGATGACTTTGCATTATATACATATAAAAGATTTCTCATGTACTCCATAAATGTGTACAAATCAAACCAAAAGCAAAGCCCTCCAGCCAGAGCCCACTGGGACCCACCTGTAGCTAAGTAGTTTGAGCTCATTTCACGTTGCCGAGAGGGAGCGCACGCACCATGGGGAAGCACCAGGTGTGCCATCAGGGAGTTAGAAAGAACTTGTGCCCACACTGGGCCAGAGCTGGGGCTTAGGGGAGGATGTAAAGAAGCAGGAGTTCCCTCAAGTGTGGATGCTGTCAGAACTCAGGGTGGTTCTGTGATCAGGCATCTGGACAAAGCTCATCTGCGGTGGGCAGAGCAGAATGGAGAGCCCGTAAAGCAGCTGCTGCCACTCATTTTTGCCAACAAAGGGAATGGCTGGGATTTTGAGGGTGGCACAATGACCTTGCTTTTGTCTGTGTTTGGACAACGTGAAGAGTGGCCTAGCCTTGGTCTCATTCTGTCACCGTCTCAGAGACACCTTGTCTGAGGTTGGTTCCTGCGAGATGGCTCTTGTCCGATAGAATAACTTGGTCCAGATCAGGTTCCAGTGCTTCACGGCGGCAGAGGCTGCTTGGTTTTCTCTTCCTCACTAGTAAAGAGTGAGGCCAGGCTTCAACCAGGTAGTGACAAGTGTCACTGCAGAGCACATCCTGTGCATGGCACGGTTCTCAGCATCTTATGAGTGTAGCTTCACTGAATCATCGTCGTAGCTCCACGGGGCTGCGGGTTGTTAGTGTCATCCCCTCTTATGAGCAAACAGAGGCCAGAGGGGTTAAGTAACGTGCCCAGGTCACGCAGCTGTCAAGTGGCAAGCTGGGATTTGCACTCAAGCCCTCTGGCTCCAGAGTCTCAGCCCACTGAGAGGACAAGAGATCTGGGGGAGTGGCAAGGACCTGGGGGTCCCTCCTCAGCACAGCCCAGGGTAGCTGGAAGTGGAGATGTGACACTGTGTCTGGAGCACAGGTTAGAGGTCCTGAAAGCCCAGGTGTGCTTGAGCAAATAATAGCCGCAAAGATGTCCACGTCCTAATCCCCAGAAGCTGGGAACATGCTGCCTTACAGGGCTAAGGGACTTTACCAGTGTGTCTAAGTTAAGGATCTCGTGACAGGCGTGTGATCCTGGACTATCTGAGTGGGCTCAGTGTAATCATAGCATCCTTATAAGAGGGAGGCAGTAGAGTGAGAGACATAAAAGGGGAAGGAGATCAGGCAAAAGTGGTAGAGGTCAAGAGACAGACTGGATGATGCTATGTTGCTGGCTTTGAAAGTGGAGGAAGGGGCCATGAACCAAGGAGTGCAGGTGGCCTCTAGCAGCTGAAATGGTAAGAAAAGGAATTCTATTCTAGGCTTCCTTGGTTTTAACCCAGCAAGAACCATTTTGAACATCTGACCTCCAGATCTGTAAGACAATAAATTTGTGTTGTTTTAAAGCCACTAAATGTGTGGTAAGTTTTACAGCAGCACAAGGAAAGTTATACATCAGGTTTCAAATCCACAGGACTGAGGACCACTCGGGGCACCCCCTTCCTGCAGGATCTACCATTGCCCAAGGCTAAGTGAAAGGAAGGATTGGGAAGACCCCCTGCCCCACCACCCGACCAGGGCCACCAGGGTCATAGGATCGGGGGCTGCAAGTCTAAGCTTGGGTGCCATCCAGAATGCAATATCAGCAATCGCATGGGGGATGGTGGAAGCCGACAGTCACAGAGTGCCTTGTGCTAGGTGCTGCTCACGGGGTCATCCATCCTCCACCCTCCCCTCTAGGGGCAGAAACTGGAGTCAAGCCTATTGTCAGAGGGCTTCCCTGGCATGCCCAGAGTGGAATGGCTGGTGGCTGAACCTGGCCCCAGACTTGTCTCACTGGCTTGAGCCCATGCTTTTAACCACAGCTCCATGTGGGACCCTCATGCTGGGTGTTTGCCTGTGTCTGGTGCAGTGGAGGGCTTACCTGCTTACTCCCCAGCTCAGCAAATGGTGACTGTCCCCAGTTCCCCTCTGTGCCTGGCTCTAGGCTGGGCCTTAGGCACAAGAACGTTGGCAGTTTGTGTAGTCAGGTGCTGAGAGGAAGGGAGAGTCCATCCCAAACCCAGGAATGGTGCCGGGAGAGGGATGGTTTCACTAGACACCAGGGTGGAGAGGTGACATCCTCGGCAGAAGGAAGAGTGCGTGCAAAGGGGCTGATCCATACAATGGCTTGGCCTCTGTGAGGAGCTGGGATGTGCCTGGAAGGACTGGGGCTCAGGTTTTGGGGAGGGAAAAGCTTGAAGCGGGACACAAAGCCAGGGCCAGTTGTTATCACAAACATTTATGGCTAATGCTGGGCCCAAAGACTGGTAAGGTTCCCTTCAGACCATCTGACTTACTCAGAAGCCCCATTTTATGGAGCCCAGAGAGGTGACCAGGAACAAAAACCTGCTCACTAGGGGAAGCGACTCCTGACTCTGCCCGGGGACATCCACAAACCAATCCACTTCCACAGAACTTTCCCGTCCAGACTGGGGCCAGGAGAGATGAGCCTTCTCACTCTTTTGCTTATTTGTTTTTCACAGATAAATACTGGGTACAGTTATCACGTGTAACGCATTGCTTTGATGTATGTATACATTGTGGAATGGCTAATTGACATATGCATTACCTCACATACTTATTTATTTCTTTGTAGTGAGAACACTTAACATCTACTTTCTAAGCAATTGTCAATGACACAATGTGTTTTTATTAACGATAATCACCCTGTTGTATAACAGATCTCTTGAACTTATTCCGTCCGTCTAAATGAAATTTTGTGTTTTCTGATCCACATCTTCTAAATGCCTCTGCCACCAGCCTCGGAAACCACCACTTTACCCTCTGTTTCTGTGAGTCTGGCTTTTCTAGATTCCACATATCAGTGAGATCATGCAGTATTTGCCTTTCTGTGCCTGGCTTATTTCACTTAATATGATATCCACCAGGTTCATCCATGTTGCTGACAATGACAGGATCCCTTTCTTTTTTGAGGCTGAATAATACTTCATGGTTTATATATACCACATTTTCTTTATTTGTCCATTGATGGATATTTAGTTTGATTCTATAGCGGGGTTGTTGTGAATAGTACTGCAATACATATGAGAGACCAGAAAATCTCTTTGATATCCTGAGTGCATTTTACATACACACACACACACACACACACACACACACACAAAAGTGGGATTGCTGGATCCTGTGGTGCTATGGTTTGAATGTGTTCCTTAAAGTTCATGTTGGAGACTTAGTACCCAATGCAACAATACTGACAGATAGGACCTTTAAGAGGTGATCAGGTTGCTGGGTGCGGTGGCTCACACCTGTAATCCCAGCACTTTGGGAGGCCAAGGAGGGTGGATCACCTGAGGTCAGGAGTTCGAGACCAGCCTGAACAACATGGTGAAACCCCATCTCTACTAAAATACAAAATTAGCTGGGCGTAGTGGCGGGTGCCTGTAATCCCAGCTACTCATGAGGCTGAGGCATGAGAATTACTTGAACCCAGGAGGCGGAGGTTGCAGTGAGCTGAGATCACACCATTGCACTCCAGCCTGGGTGACAGATCGAGACTCCATCTCAAAAAAAAAAAAAAAAAAGAGGTGATCAGGTCATGAGATGAGAGCGCTATCCTTGTAAATGGATGAATGTGGTTATCTCAGGAGTGGGTTTGTTATGAAAGCGAGCTCTGCCCCTTCTTGCTCTCTCATTGACCTCTCTTGTGTTCTCTTGCCCTTCCACCTTCTACCATAAGGCCCTTTTATGGGCCACCGACCTTTAACTTCCCACCATGCAGAACTGTAGGAAATAAATCTTTACTCTTCATCAATCACCCAGGCTCAGGTATTCTGTGATAGTAGCCCCAAATCAACTGAGATATGTGGTAATTCTGCCTGCAGTTTTGAAGAGCCTGCATACGTTTTCCACAATGGCTGCACCAATCTACATTCCCACCAACAGTGTGCAAGGGTTCTCTTTTTCCACCTCCTCACCAAAACTTGTTGTTTTTCATCTTTTTGATAATAGTCATTCTAGCAGATGCGAGGTAGTAGCTCATCATGGTTTTAATTTGTATTCCATTGATGATTAGTGGTGTTAAGCATTTTTTTCATATATCTGTTGGCCATTTGTATGTCTTCTTTTGAGAATTGTCTATTCAGATCCTTTACCCATCTTTGCATCAGGTTATTTGTTTTCTGGCTGTTGAATTGTTTGAGTTCTTTATCTATTTTGGGTATTAACCCTTATAAGTTATATGGTTTGTAGATATATTTGTCCATTCCATAGACCGTCTCTTCGATCTGTTGTTTCCTTTGCTGTGCAGAAGCTTTTCAATTTGTTACAATCCTATTTGTCTACTTTTATATTTGTTCCTGTTGTTTTGGGGTCATAACAAAGAATCATTGCCCAGATCAATGTCATAGAGCTTTTCCCTTATGTTTCCTTCTAGTAGTTTTACAGTTTTGGGTCTTATGTGAAAGTCTTTAACCCATTTTGAGTTGATTTTTGTATATGGAGTGTGATGAGGGTCTAACTTCATTCTTCTGCATATGGATATCCAATTTTCCCAATGCCATGTATTGAAGAAACTGTCATTTCCCCATGTGTGTTCTTGGCATCTTTGTCAAAATTCAATTGACCATAAATGAGTGAATTTATTTCTGGGGTAAACATTCCCATTCTGAGGGTCACATGTGCAAAGGGGCTGCAGGGCAGACACGTACTGGAGCCCTGGGATTCAGGCAGCCCTCTCTTACCATGTAGGGCCATGGCTGGAGATATCCTGGGCTCCAGAAGACTGTAGGACTAGTGGGTCAGCACGGGATGGGTGTGGGCAGCTCCTGGGCTGGTGGATCCATGGCAGGTGCTGAGGCGGAACTTCAGGGACCTTGGCATTCACCTGCCCACTGAGGTGACCATGCCAAGGAGCTGGGTCAGCTGGGTTGGTGAGTTTTCTTGGTCCAAGGAGGACTGTGAGGCTTTCTGAACTATTTTGGGACAGGGAAATTATGCTCATAGCAGATGGGGCTGGAGAGGTGGGTAGGGGTCGAGAGTTTCTGGGAACCAAAAAGGACTGTGACATACACTGGCCTTCCCACCCAGGAGTTCACTCTGGATGCTGTTGGGGTATGAGAGAGAGAGAGAGAGAGAGAGAGAGGTGTGTGTGTGTGTGTGTGTGTGTGTGTGTGTTGCAGGGGTAAGGATAGGTGAGGGGGCAGCAGAGAGTCCACACAGATGATTCTGCCCTGGTCCAGGTAGAGAAGGAGTGACTGGATCCAGGAGACTAAAAGAAGCTGGTGGATCCATGGACTACTGAGATAAGAGAAAGAATCCACTCGAGGTGGAGACTGGGGCCTTAGGGGAGGAACACAGGCCAGCGGCTGGTTCCTGGCTTGGTCCCTAAGTGCACTCTGGAGCTGTTGGTGAGAGGAGGAAGCAGGAGGAGGGATAGGTGTGAGGAGCTGACAATTAACTCATGGCCCTCCTTGTTCAGCAGGTAAGTGTCAGAAAGCATCAAGGCCAGGAGCCCCTCCTCTGGGTTTGCCTCTGCAAACCTAGTCCAGTCCCTTGCAATTAGGACCCCTAGTGCAGAGATAGTGGCAGTGGACATGCAGCCTGGACTTGGACTAGGGGGCAGAGTGGAAAAACCAGGGTGAATGTCCCCATTCACGTTTACATCACATCACTGTTAAAGAGTTGTTTGCTCAAATAAACTCGGTAACAGTGGGGGGCCATAAAGCACCACTGCACATGGCTTTGACCCTGGAGCAATGTGCAGGAGGCAGTGTGGACACCACGTCCTGCTCACAGGCTCTGCCCTGAAGGCAAGAGGCTCAGCCCTGGACACCCGCTGTGTGCTTCCAGCACTACGGCCTTTGGAGACTTGTTTGGCACCCATCAAAAACCACAAGAAAATTACCAGTGGTAAAACATCACATAAACGTTGCTTCTTGCAAAATACTGGAAATAACAATCCCAGCATTACCAAGCAGTGAAACAAGGCCTGTGGATGGTGTTGGAGAGCCCAGGGCTGGCTGGAGGGCATGTCCTGCCAGCCTTGAGCTCCTGCCCTCTGTGGCCAGATTCCTCGGTGGCCACTTGGAGCAGTGAAGGGAAACAGAGACCAGGGAACCCAAGGGACAGGAACCTCTTTCCCTTTCTGCCAGTAGGAAGTGTTTATGGCCCAGAACTGACCTGAGCCTGGCGAGCTCACGAGCTACTGTGGCCAGCAGGCCTTTGGGGTGGAAACCATGCTTGGAATGGGCTGGGTGATCAGGACCAGGTTCAAGGATGGGCCCTTGGCCTTGGTGAGCAGAGGCCCAGAGGCCTGGGCCTGGCAGGGCCTGGCAGGGCACAGAGCCTGCTCCATCTCAGGCATTCCTGGAGCTTTACGCTGGAGAGTGCTCTCACATGGTGTCAGGGGAGTCCAGTGTAGGCATTTCTCCATCTGTTTAGCTCAGGTGAAAAAGGCACCTGTTCAGAGGTGAAGGTTCTTGCCCAGGGCCACAGAGGAAATGGGGGGCTCCTATCCTGTGTTCTTAGCGCCCATCAGCCCCTCACTGCACTTCGTGCATTTTAGTGGCCATGACTAGGGGATTCCGGGAAGCTGCATGTGGCAGGAATTCTCTGCCATGAAACAGAATCAAGTCCTGAGTGGTCCTTATAGGGAAATTAGAAGCCATGGATAAGGAAAACTAGAAGCACATTTAAGAATTAAATCGTTTTGAAGTCTGCCTCTCCCTGTCTGCTGCTTCTTCCCAGCACTCAGCAATAGTCTTGGTTAATATGGAGTTACGGCCACATTTATTTTCTTAATGGACAAGTAATAATTGTATATATTTATGGGGTATGATATGTTAAATTAAAATGGAGACTAGGCCTGAAGAATTCCTGAGCAAATAAAACTGCTTAGGTCTCATAAGAAACCTGAACCTTGCTTGATTTGCAAACATAAGCAAAACGTAAGCTATTTCTTGAAAATGCCTGTATTGAAGAACAACAGAGTGGCTCACCCTTGTAGTCCCAGCACTTCGGGAGGCCAAGGCGGGTGGATCACCTGAGGTCGGCAGTTCAAGATCAGTCTGGCCAACATGGTGAAACCCTGTCTCTACTAAAAATGCAAAAATTAGCCAGTTGTGATGGTGCACATCTGTAATCCCAGCTACTCAGGGGGCCGAGGCAAGAGAATCGCTTGAACCCAGGGGGTGGAGGTTGCAGTGAGCCGAGATCATGCCGCTGCACTCCAGCCTGTGCGACAGAGTGAGACTCCAACTCAAAAAAAAAAACCAGAATTTAAGCTCAACCAATTAGAAATAGCCAATAAGCTAATATATTAAATAACTAAGGAGTTTCTAACTGGATAAGACAAATATGGCAACTGTTTAACTGTAACCAATCAAATTGCTTAACTTCTGTGTCCATCCTATAAAAGCCTCCCTTTTGCAGTTCCTCAATGGAGCTCCTAAACCACTCCTGGTTTGGGGCTGCCTGATTCATGAATTGTTGTTTGCTCAAATAAACTCTTTAAAATTTTGTGTGCCTCAGTTTACCATTGTAAAAGTTTGGTGTTCAGAGTGGGATCTAAAGGAGACCCCTGATAACTCCCTGGAACAATGAATAACCAGACACAGGCACCTACTGGACCTACTGTGGTGATCGCAGGGCAAACCTCTCTCGGATGTTGAGCTTTGCAACCTGTACCCTGAGCTGTTTGACTTCCTTTGAACAACTTTTATTCTGGAGGTCAAACTGGGTCTGACAGGGACTGGACTAGGTGGAGGATAGTGCTCTGTTTCTGGGATAGGCCTGGAATCCAGGTTGTAATCTGGAGGTCAAACTGAGTGTTCAACAAAAACTGGATTGGATGCACTGGAAAGCCTCAGGTAAGTAAAGTTTTAGGAAAACAAAGTATTATGGGTTCTTCAGAATCTGAGAGGCCTAGGACTCCTCCATTTGGAACTCCAGCTAATTTTGTGTTTGAAAGTATCTACGGACCCAGCATATGTGCCTTTCTAGAGAAATGGATGCAACTCAGGAAGATAACTGAGACTTAGAGTGACCATATTGGGGAAACTTTTATTCTAGATGCAATCATTGGTCTATGGGTACATTTTTAAAAGTGATCCCAAACACCTCAGAAACAATGAGATACATTTTTTTTTTTTTTTTTTTTTTGAGATGGAGTTTTGTCCTTATTGCCCAGGCTGGAGTGCAATGGTGCGATCTCGGTTCACTGCAACCTCCGCCTCCAGGGTTCAAGCAATTCTCCTGCCTCAGCCTCCCGAGTAGCTGGGATTACAGGCATGTGCCACCACGGCTGGCTAATTTTATATTTTTAGTAGAGACAGGGTTTCTCCATATTGGTCAGGCTGGTCTGAAACTCCCGACCTCAGGTTGTCTGCCCGCCTCGGCCTCCCGAAGTGCTGGGATTACAGGTGTGAGCCACTGTGCCTGGCCAAAATACATTTTTTGATTGGTATACAGAGGTTCCCAAAAGACAGAATGACTCAAAAAATAATCTCTCTAAAGGAATCTCTACAGCACAGTAATCAAAAATTATTCTGAATCTACTAACCTCTTTAGTAGTCTTTAGTCTTGCTTTTTCCATCTGAATCTCCTCAACACTAACTTCCTTAAAAAACTAGATCCTTAAATGAACCAGGTGTACCTGCAGCAACTAAATTTAATTCTTGGTCTTGCACACAACTCTGAGCTATTATAAAAGCAACCACCTAAGGCTAAAACAGATAAAGACTAATTGGAAATAGACTGGATGTCTCCTCGGTTACTCACCTGCAATTCAGCCTGCAGTCTTATTAAGACTGGCTCCTGATAATGGAGAAATATGCCCCAAAATTCCTCCTGAGAGAAAACTTCATGTCCTTTTCCTCTGCCTTTGAGATGTCTAAATCTTCAAAATGCAGACTTCAGGGAAATGACTTATCAGAAGGATAATATAAAGAGAAACTTTTTTTTCTTTCTTTTTTTTTTTTGAGACAGAATCTCACTCTGTTGCCCAGGCTGGAGTGCAGTGGCGCGATCTGGGCTCACTGCAAGCTCCGCCTCCCAGGTTCACGCCATGCTCCTGCCTCAGCCTCTCCAAGTAGCTGGGACTACAGGTGCCCACCAACACGCTTGGCTAATTTTTTGTATTTTTAGTAGAGACGGGGTTTCACCGTGGTCTCGATCTCCTGACCTCGTGATCTGCCCGCCTTGGCCTCCCAAAGTGCTGGGATTACAGGTGTGAGCGACCGCGCCCAGCCAAAGAGAAACTTTTTAGAAATAAATGGTAAATGAAACATCTTAAAAGTCCTTTTCACAAATATTAATAAAAGGCTTAAGCTATCTGAGCAGGTAACTTTAACTGCCAGAGACACAATTTGGATACAACCAGAGAGTTTGACATTATTATACCTGAAATGTGGCTAGAATTACAGAACAGACTCCATGAATCTCTGTTTGCATCTCTCTGTATCTTTATGTATGGCTATATATATACACATATATACAAAAATATATATATATGAAAATCAGTAGTATTTTTATTTTTTAAAGATTAAAGTCACTAGGAACTTGAAAAATATTGGGGTTAATTCCTTTCTCTTCTGAGAAAATACTTATTTTATTCATGCACTTATTTTTTCTTTAAACAAATCAGACCTCTTTCAGTATTATTTCTAACAATACCATCCAGATATATCATTCTAATAATAACATCCACATATCATTATATGTAGAATAATATTGCATATAAATTATTATATGTCTGGCTATATATATGTATATACATATACATATACATGTATACATATAATACATATAATACATATGTATACATATAATACATATAATACATATATGTGTATACATATAAATATGTATACATACATATAAATTATATATATGCCTATATATGCATACATATAAAGTTATTTATATGTATATAGGCATATATATAATTTATATGTATGTATACACATATATAGCCATACATACAGGCGTATAATTTATCTGTAATATTATTCTACATATAATGATACTACATATGGATGTTATTAGAAATGATATATCTGGATGGTATTGTTAGAAATAATATTGAGAGAAGTCGGTTTAGTTTGTCTAAAGAAAAAATAACTTCATGTATAAAATAAGTATTTTCTCAGAAGAGAAAGGAACTAACCCCAATGATTTCCAAGTTTCTAATGACTTTAATCTTTAATAAATAAAAATATTTGTGATTTAGTTAAAAAAGGATATTCCATCTAGCTTTACTAGTTGAATAAGCTCATATCATCTTTGTTATGAAATTTGTCAACAAGAAAAATAACCTGAGATGACAGCTACTTTTATTTAGAGGTATAATATGTCTGTCAAAAAACAATTTCCAACATCTTCTTGATAACTGGAAACCTTAAAACTGTACTAAATTAAATTAAGTGATAGGTATTCATTAACTATCTAGACCATTTCCAAATAATACAAACTGCTAAAATATTAATTCCTGAACATAAGTTTAAGCTTACATATTTTTGGCTTCTTATTAGGAGGAATTAGAGGTATCTGGGTTTACTGGTGGCTCAAGCCTGTAATCCCAGCACTTTGGGAGGCCAAGACGGGCGGATCACGAGGTCAGGAGATCGAGACCATCCTGGCTAACATGGTGAAACCCCGTCTCTACTAAAAATACAAAAAACTAGCCGGGCGAGGTGGCGGGCGCCTGTAGTCCCAGCTACTCGGGAGGCTGAGGCAGGAGAATGGCGTGAACCCGGGAGGCGGAGCTTGCAGTGAGCCGAGATTGCGCCACTGCACTCCAGTCTGGGCGACAGAGCGAGACTCCGCCTCAAAAAAAAAAAAAAAAATTATGAAATCATGCACTATCTAATTTTCACTGGACATAAAGGGTAGTAAGTGTTAAGAATTTTGATTAATATATGTAATTAAAACTACTATAAATAATAAGGATGAAGAAAACAAGTGTATATGAAAAATATACATATAAAATGGGTACTTTAATAATATGTTAAAAATACTTTAATAAGGAAAACTATACAAGGTATGTGTTTTCATTAGGGGAAAAATAATAATTTTGTCTTAAAGCAAAGGTGACTGACTTTTCCAGAAGGAAAAGGAAGAAAATGACTGAGACAAAAACTAACTGATATAGAAAGTTGTAGGGCTGCGAAAAGGGAGTTTTACTAAGATTAGGTAAATTTTATTTCTAAGGGTTAAAAAAATAAGCTAAGTAAATACTAATACAAAGCTAGAATTGGGTTCTCTCTGTGCTAAAAGGATAAAGTTTTCTCGCAATATTGGTCTGTTGTTGATTATAAAATGTTTTTTCTTTACCCTTTAAGTAATTAGCCCAGAACAAACATCTTGTGTTTTAGCAAATAATTTCTTATGCCACATGTTGTCTTTTATTAGGTCTTAGAGTGTTTCAGAAAAGTGAGTCTTTCTAGGATTAAAAGGGCTAATTTTTGTTTTGTTTGTTTGTTTTCTTTTTTTTACAATGATATAGTTTTCTGTATTTGCCTTTAAAATCTTTCGTCATTTTGGTACTGTTTCACAATGACCTATGATCCTATTCAATCAAACGTTTTAAACTTTCTGACATTTTTGATAGCTTCCTAAAATCAAACTCTGAATTAAGTCTTTTGGACCTTGAATTAGTTTTGGGAGTTTCCAGAAGGGTCCCTAGAATATCTCAAAAGAATTTTTCAGCTAAGCATGGTGGCTCATGCTTGTAGTTCCAGCACTTTGGGAGGCTGAAGTGGGCAGATCGCCTTAGCCCAGGAGTTCAAGACCAGTCTGGGCAACATGAAGAAAACCAGTCTCTACAAAAAATACTAAAATTATCTGGGCATGGTGGCATGTGCCTGTAGTCCTAACTGAGATGGGAGAATTGGTTGAGTTTGGGAGGTCAAGGCTGTAGTGAGCAGTGATCATACCAGTGTACTCCAACCTGGGTGACAGAGTGAAATCCTGTCTCAAAAAAAAAAAATTTTTATAAAATTTATAAAAATAAATACTAAACTTTATAAAAATAAATACTAAATAAAATAAAATAAATACTAAACTTTATAAAAATAAATACTAAACTAATAAAATAAATAAATATTTTATAAAAATAAATACTAAACTAATTAGGCTTATTTGGTGTTAAGCTGTGTGAGAGGCATGGCTAAGTAATAAGCCATGCTAAACCTTCTTAAATTTATATTTTAATTTATATCAATTTGTTGATATGAGTATTACAGAAATTGTATGAAATTGCTAAAATTCTGATATGTCCTCGTATAATGTTATCTATATAATTGTGATTATTGTCATAAAATATTAGATGGCAACAAAACAACCAAATTTTCTAATCAGTTGCATGATATGAAATTTCAAAAGATTCATGGAAAAGACTGACAAGTACAGGTTTCTGATAACCTTAAGATCATACTATTGGACTGGGTGAGAATTTCTGGAACTGTAATAAAAAACTGATGGATTCATAAAACTGCTAACCCAATATCAAACAAAACAAAAATTAATTACGTGGGATCAAATTAACTGAAGATAATTATAATTTCTATGACTGTTTGTTGGAAACATTGCTTGTTCTTCATTGTCTTGTATTTTAGATTTAATAAACTCCTTTTCTCTTTTCTCTTAAGTTGTCTATAAATTATAGCAGTGATAAAACATACTTTTGTAAACAAACATGGAGCATTTATTTTTTTTCTCCATACCTGATTCCTCCAGAATTTGGAACTCATATTACATATTTTTATTTTCATGGCAATATGGGTGTTTGTTTAGGTTCAATAAGAATCTGTGCTCTTTGAGGCCAGGCGTGGTGACTCACACCTCTAATCCCAGCACTTTGGGAGGCCGAGGCAGGTGGATCTCCTGAGGTCAGGAGTTCACGACAAGCCTGGCCAACATGGTAAAACCCTGTCTCTACTAAAAATACAAAAATTAGCCAGGGGTGGTGGCGCACGCCTGTAATCCCAGCTACTCAGGAGGGTGAGGCACTAGAATCGCTTGAACTCGGGAGGCGGAGGCTGCAGTGAGCTGAGATTGCACCATTGCACTCCAGCCTGGGTGACAGGGTGAGACTCCATCTTGGGGTGGGGCAGCGGGGAGAATCTGTACTTCTTGTAACAGGACATAATTGGGAAAGTCTTTGGCTTGGCTTCTTAGCTTAGAGAAGTTTTTAAAGGTCTAATATGACATTTCTCCTTACTAGATAGTTTTAAAAAAACTAAAGTTGACTGATAGAAAG
This sequence comes from Trachypithecus francoisi, assembly GCF_009764315.1. Lineage (NCBI taxonomy): Eukaryota > Metazoa > Chordata > Mammalia > Primates > Cercopithecidae > Trachypithecus > Trachypithecus francoisi. The sequence goes on along the minus strand of NW_022681468.1, from coordinate 5,644,784 downwards.
TCAATAAAGTTCCTTGAATATGTAAAGGAAAATGAAATTCTGAGTCCCGCAGCCAACAGAATGGATGCCCCCGTTGGCCAAGGGGAACCCAAAGAAACCTGAAAAACGAGTTCAGGCCATCATGGGAAGCTGAGGGGTCAGATCTGCCTTGCCATGCCCTCCTCCCTTTGGAGTTCAGGCGCAACTGACCAGCATTAACATTAAAATTGAGATCATAAGACTGACAAAACAAGCTCTTTGTAGCAATAGAATATCTAACTCCAGCCTGGCTCTGGTGTAATGTTGTATGACAGGCAGCAGGATCTATAGAAAATCAGAGTGTTTTACCACCAAAATAGATTTTCTTTGAAATATTTTGAAGTGGCCCTGTGAAGCATCTCTTGTGGGGGAAATTTGCATTCTGTAGAGCCTCTTCTTCCCCTGCTAGGTCTTTTTCAGAGCGCCTGTCACCTTTTAAGGTCATTTAAGGTAGCTTTTAAGGTAAACGTCATAAGAGGCATTTACCGTCTATTCTCTGTGAAGCCTGTTACTTAGCGGCTTCATCTACATAACAAGAACCTCGGCTTCCACAACCCTCCTTATCTTAACTTAAGCATTTCTTTATGCTGACTTCAACTTGTCAGGCAAATAGGTTAACTCTTTTAACCAGCTACCAATCAGAAAACCTCTGGTTCCACCTATGTTCAAGATGTTCCATGTTTACCAGCTAAACCACTGATATGTATTGATTTATGTCTTGGCCTGTAACTTCTGTCTCTCTAAAATGTATAAAATCAAGTTGTAAGCCAACTACTTTGGAGACGTGTTCTCAGGACCACCTGAGGCTGTACTGCTGTCCATGGTCACTCATATTTGGCTCAGAATAAGTCTCTAAATATTTTACAGAGTTTCGCTTTTTTCATCAACAGATACTACCAAAGCTCTGTCTAAAATATCGTATTTTAAAAAACACACAGAATTACTATTCTTGTTACACTTACATAAATAATAAGGCCAAGTTAACTGAAACTGGACTTATTTTAAAAAATCTTACTGTGATTATCATTGGTAAAATGGGAGTGTCTGTTACAAAGATTCTATTTTAATGGAAACCTATATAGCATCTATTGTCAAATTCTAGTCCTGTTCATTTTCTTTGAGGTTCTATTACCCATCTGTAAACGGGATTGAGTTCTGATTTCTTCTAGTTTAGTAAAAAGCTAAAACTTCCTTTTTCCTAAGATCTGTAAGCTGAAACTGGATGACTTTAAACTTCAGAAACATCACTATAACAGACCATGCATGGGCAATGTTCATGCCTGCTGCTATAGGGGTCACTTGGAGAGTTCACCAGAAGAGTATCTGATGACATAAGCAGAGATATTCCAACTGCAAATCAGGAAAATTCGTCAGATGACAGCTGCCATGCTCATTCCCCCTCTAAAGATGTTTCAGACTCAAATCTAGAAATCTCAACTAGCTGTCCTTCTGACTCAAACACTGAGATCATAATATACTCCCAATATTAATCTTTGTTTTTATTTTATTCTCATAGGATGACAGCTTGAATTTCCTTCAAGCAATACAATCTGAAACGAACAATTTAGCTTCCATAGGCTAACTTCCACAGAAGTTCCTGATCTGGTAAGGAGTAGTTTGTGCTCTTCTTAATAAAAAATGTCGCTTCTATGTCAATAAATTATAAATCGTTGCCCCAAATTAAAAGGCTTTTCAGAAACATGTATTTCTCATCAAATAGGTACTGCTTCCTTGTTTGATTTATTCAGTTGGTTAAATCTTGACTCCTGGGATCTCTGCTCCAGGGAATTTTTCAGCCAATAGTTCTTGGCTATTATCCTCCTTAGTCATTGTATTCATTCTCCTTAGTCACTGTGTTCACTTCCCTGTAGTCCTTGTATCCTTGTGAGGATTTTAAATACTTACCAGTAGCCACTCACACCTCAAATGATTGCCATCAGGATTAGACAATTCAGAGACCTGAACAAACTGACCACCCAAGTCTTACAATGAATGCCCAATTTTGGATAATAATGACAATGTGACCTTACTTCCCAATGCAGCTGTTGATGATGATAATGCCTACATGACTGTTCCAGTGACTGTATCAACAGTGGTAACTGAGAGTAATGCTATGCTGTTTGGTCACACGGTCAGCATGCTGAGAGGGTGAACAAAGGGGAGTGAGGTGTGGGGTCGTTAAAGTAAGTGACGATGGAGATTGGGCCTGAAGAATTCCTGAGAGGACAAAACCAGTTAGGTCTCATAAGTGACCTCAACCTTGCTTTATTTGCAAACATAAGCAAAACTTAAGCTATTTCTTTTAAATACCCATTTTTTTTTAAAAAAAGAGCTTAAGCTCAACCAATTAGAAGTATCCAACAAACTTATAATTATATAAATAGTGACTTTCCAACAGGATAAACTAAAAAAATCAACTACATAGCTGTGTTTAATCAAATATTTTATTTGCTTTTGTTCTATGCTTGTTCTGTAAAAGCCTCACTCTTGCATTCCCTTGGAGGAGCTCCTGAACTCCTTCTGGTTTGGAGCTGCCAAATCCATGAATCATTACTTGCTCAAATAAACTCTTCAAAATTTTATGTGCCTCAGTTTAGTTTTTAGACAACTGCAATGTTTTTATACACACATGCACATGAAATAATTAAATCAAGCTAATTAACAAATCCATCACTTCACTTATTTTTTATGGTGAGGCCATTTAAAATAAACCCTTCTAGCAATTTTGAAATATACAATACATTATTATTAACTATAGTCACCATGCTGTGCAATAGATCTCTAAAACTTATTCCTTACGTCTCACTGAAACTTTGCACCTTTGGCCCAACGTCTCCACGTTCCCCAGTTCCAACACTCCAGCCCCTGGCAATCACTACCTTACTCGCTGCTTCTATGAGTTCCTCTTTTCTAGATTCCACATATAAGTGAGAACATGAAGTATTTGTCTTTCTGTGCCTGGCTTATTTCACTTAACATAAAGTCCTCCAGGCTCACCCATTTCATAAATGAAAGGATTTCTTACTTTATAAGCTAAATAGTACTCCACTGTGTCTATGTTGTTGTCAGTGGTGATGTGGGTCGTGACTGATTGGGGCCGGCATTGCGGGCAGTGAAATAATTTACTGAAACAGCAGTAAGCTAAAGAAAGCAAGTTTATTAGAGAGAAAGTATGTTGCAAGGAAGCAACAGGCGGCACACCAGAGAAGGGGCTTGTTTGCCAAGAAGCAGAGGCTGGAGGGAAGTTTTATAAGGTGGTGCTGCTGGGGCTACGTGCAGAATGAGGTATTTGGGAGCAGGATGTTGTGCCAGTGGGTTGTCTGTGATTAGCCATCTCCCAGAACAATAGTTCTCCTCCTCTCCTGGGGCCTCTTCCTTATTGTTGCTTACTTCTCTTATCAGGACTCCAAGTATATGTCAGATTTTGTTTATCCATTATCCACTGATGAATACTTAGATTGCTTTCACATCTTGGCTAATGTGGATAGTGCCGCAATGTATTTCTTTGACATATTATTTTGTATCATTTGGATATATACCCAGAAGTGAGGTTCCTGGATCATATGGTAGTTCTAGTTTTAGTTTTTTGAAGAACCATAGTGTGCTCCAAAAGGCTGTACTAAGTACAATCCCACCAACAGTGTGTAAGGGTTTCCTTTTCCCCACATCCTCATCAACACTTTTAATAAGTGTTTCATCATCTTTTTGATAATAGCCATTTTAAAAGGTGTGAGGTAATATCTCACTGTGGTTTTAATTTGCATTTCCCTGATGATTTAGTGACAATGAGCATTGCTTTATATACCTGCTGACCATTTATATGTCTTCTTTTGAGAAATGTTTCTTCAAGTCCTTTGTCCAGTTTTAATCAGGTTGATTTCTTGCTATTGGGTTGAGTTTCTCATATATTAATCTCTTATCAGATGTATGGTTTGAAAATATGTTCTCCTTCTCCCATTTCTTAGCTTGCTCTTCACCCTTTTGATTGTTTCCTTTGCTGTGCAGAAGCTTTGTAGTTTGATGTAATTTCACTTGTCTATTTTTGCTTTTCTTACCTGTGATTTTGGGGTCACATCCAAAAACATCACTGCCTAGACTGATGTTGTGAAACTTTTATCTTCTGTTTACTTCTAGTAGTTTTACAGTTTTAGGTCTTATATTGAAGTCTTTAATCCATTTTTAATTGACCCTTTGTATAATATATGATATGAGATGAGGGTCTAATTTAATTCTTCTGTATGTGGATATCCAGTTTTCCTAAGATCATTTACTAAAGAGATTGTCATTTTCCCATCATGTGTTCTTGACATCTTTGTTGAAAATGAATTGACCATAAATGCATGGCTCTGCATGGCTATTTCTAGGCTTTCTATTCTGTTTGACTAGTCTGTGTCTTTTTTTTGTGTCAGTACCATGCTGTTTTGATTACTGTAACTTTGTATTAGATTTTGAAATGAGATAGTATGATGCCTTTGAGTTTGTTCCTTTTGGTCAAGGTTACTTTGGCTATTTGATGTCTTCTGTGGTTCCATGTAAATTTTAGGATTATTTTTTCTGTTTCTGTGAAAAATGATATTGGAATTTTGATATGGGATACACTGAATCTGTGGATCACTTTGAGTAGTATGGGCATTTTAACAATATTGATTTTCAATCAACGAACACAGGATTAAAAAAATTTTTATCTTCGTCAATTGATTTCATCAATATTTTCTAGTTTTCAGTACATACATCTTTCACCTTCTTGGTTAAATTTACTCTTAAATATTTTATTTTTATAGCTATTGTAAATGGAATTGTTTTCTTAATTTCTTTTCCAGATCATTTGTTATTAGTGTATAGAAACACTACTAAGTTTTGCATGTTGTATCCTACAACTTTACTGAATTTGTTTATTAGTTCTAACGGCTTTTGGTGAAGTGTTCAGGGTTATCAATATACAAGATAATTTAATCAGCAAATATATTTTCACCTCTTCCTTTCCTATTTGTATGCCTTCTATTTTTTTTCTTGCTTAATTGCTCTGGTAGGACTTCTAATACTCATTGAATAGGAGTGGGCAGCCCCATTTCTAACTCAGTGATTTAAAGGGGCTGTCCAGGGCCTGACACTTCACTAAGGAAACCCAGGCAGGCTGTCCTGTCCAGACTTGGTCCTGAGCTCCCTATCAAGAGCCAAGTGTTTGCCATGCACTGTGAGCTGTAGTTACCATCCCATTTCTCTGATCTGCAAACTGAACTTGAGCTGTTAAAGGCCTGACATCTCAGAGGGCAGACACTGCAGAGCTGAGACTCCACCTCAGGTAGGTCTGAACCCCCAACCTGGGCTAACCTCTTGCTATGTTGCCCCCACTGAGGGCATTCCACGTTCAGGAAACCGAGTTCTGCACTGGCCCTTCCTGGCTCTTCTGACAACCTTCCTGTTGAGGGTATCCCTACCTCACAGCCTTGCTCTGCCCTTCTGCGCCCACTCTCTCAGCTGCCCACGGGCTCATCATGCCTTCCCTTTATACACCTGTGGTCACCTGGGCACTTCTAGGCCAATGAGTCTGTTGAGAAATGTCACGGACTAGCTTGTGCCCTCGAAATTCATATGTTGAAGTCCTAAGCCCTAGTATCTTGGAATGTGACCTCATTTGGAATTGAGAGATGGGGTCTTTACAGAGATAATCAAATTAACATGAGACTATTAGGGTGGACCCTAGTCCCACATGTGCCTGGTGTTCTTACAAGAAGGGGTAATTTCAAAGACTAAGTTTCTGGTATTTGACAGTACAGTAGGAAAATTATAGTTAACAATAATTTTGTGTATATTACTCAAGATAATTAGAAGAGAAGATTTGTAATGTTCCCAACATAAAGAAAAGATAAATATTTGAGATGATGGCTATCTTAACAATCCTGATTTACTCATTATTTTGTGTAAAGGTATCAAAATATCATGTGTACCCTCAAAATATGTACAACTGTTATATATTCATAAAAATGTATGGATAATTGTCACCAAAGGTCAAGAAAAAAAGAAGGGGAAAGGAGAAATTTGGATACAGTTACACACACGTGTGAGGAATGCCAAAGATTGCCAGTGCACCACCAGAAGCTGGAGAGAAGCCTGGCACAAGTTCTAACTCACAGCCCATAGAAAGAGCCCAGCCTGCTAACGCCTTGGTCTCAGACTCCCAGCTTCCAAAACTGTGAGGCAATCCATTTCTGCTGCCTAAGCCATTCAGTGTATGGTACTTTGTCATGGTTGCCCAAGCAAACTGATCCCAGGAGACAGGCCTGAGAGCCAGTCCTCTCCATAGGCCACCTGCCTACCTGTCCACATCCAAGGGCATGCCACCTTTCCCATCTTTGCCCATACAATGCCTCTCCCCAGCTTGCCATTCTTGCCATCCATGAGGGGCCTCCCTGGCCAGTCACGGATGGCTGGAGAACTGCTGATATGAGGGATGGTGGCCCTGACCTGGGACAGGAGGCTCCCAGTGGACCAGGAGCCTGGTTGTGTTGGAGTCTGTGGCTCTCATGCTGTTATATATTCATAAAAATACATGGATAATTGTCACCAAAGGTCAAGAAAAAAAGAAGGGGAAAGGAGAAATTTGGACACAGTTACACACACGTGTGGGGAATGCCGTCTCATGCTGTCTCTCTGTCCATCCCAGGCCCCATCCTTAGGGGAGCTTCCTGCCACCCTGGGAGTGTCCCTAAAAGGAGACGAGACTCTGCCTTGGACGTTTGCGACCTTGGGTATTTGCAACCTGGAGTGTTTGGACCCAGCTATCTCTTGCAGAGCAGCCATTCACAAATTAACTGTAAATGAATCAGAAACACCAATTCAATTTTTCTTGATATGTAAATGGGGATTTATAAATGTTAAGGGGGAGTTTGGCTTTTTTTTTTTGAGACAAAGTCTCACTGTGTGGCCCAGGCTGGAGTGTGATGGTGCGATCTCGGCTCACTGCAGCCTTCGCCTTCCAGGTTCAAGTGATTCTCGTGCCTCAGCCTCCTGAATAGCTGGGATTACAGGCATGTACTACCTACCACGTCCAGCTAATTTCTGTATTTTTAGTAGAGACACGTTTCACCATGTTGGCCAGGCTGGTCTCAAACTCCTGACCTCAGGTGATCCACCCACCTCAGCCTCCCAAAGTGCTGGGATTACAGGTGTGAGCCACCATGCCTGGCCTTGGCTATTTTTAAGGGAGTCTGGACACTGGCCTGTGCTGGCTGCCAGGAATCTAGAGACAAATAGAGATGGTCCCCCAGAGTGGGTCAGCTCAGGTGTCTGAATCCCATGCGGCTGGTGACTGAGAGCGAAGACTGCTGCCCACATTCCCTCCAGAGCCCTCCCGCAGCCCCATGATGGACCCAGCCCACTTTACAGATGGAAAGACTAAGGCACAGACTGGACAAGGCCCTGGCCTGGAAAAAGGCACAGCCAGGGTCCAGCCTTGCTTTCCCTGACTCCAGGCCCTGAGCTGTTTTTATAGCAGGAGGGTTTCAGGAGCCCCAGGGAACCCTGGACAGAATCAGGGCAGCTCCAGAGAGGAGGCAGTGCTTGAGCAGGGCCTCAGGCAGGGACTGGACCTCTGAGGCCAGCATGGGGCAGCCCTGCTAGTGGCGTGAGGAATGCTGAGTCCCTATCTGGGGATGTGCTCCAGCGGGTGCCAGGGCACCAGATGGGCTGCAGATGACTAGCACGCACACGGTGTCTGGGCTGCGGTCTGGATACACTGGAACGTGGGTGGTGAGAACCTGGGCCAGGGCCAGGTCTGTTGTCCTGTGGTGACTCTCCCTGGAGTCCTGGCTGCTAGTGGACCTTGCTGTGGGTCATTTGAGGCCAATTCCTCTAAATGGGGATGGTAGGATGTGGGGGAGGGCAGGGAAGGCTGTGTTTTCGGACAAGGGTTATGGGGTCTGAGTCCCGCCAGGTGAGTTGAGCTGGGACAGAGTCAGGTGAAACGTTGTGGGGGGACACCCTCACCGATGTTGGCTAGGAGGGGCCGAGGCTGCAGGCCTAGGCTGCTGGTGCAGGCTCAGCCGGGCCCTCCCTGCAGAAATTTCAAATACCTCGCTAACCTGTCCCCCGCACTGCAGCTGGCTCCCTCAGAACGCCAGCCTCTCTGTCTCGGCAGGCCATTCCCTTCCAACCAGGCGTCCTTCCACTTGGCTGCCCCGCTCAACTATCACCCTCACTACCGAGCCCTTCCAGCCCGCCTGAGGCGCTCCCTGCCTCTGGCCAGCTCAGTCTGTGTTCAGGGCATGAGGAAGGCACCATCTTCCCGCTCAGGGGTCGCACCGCGGCGGGGGTGCTCTGGTTGTGGGGATGACATCACCATTCCCCTCCCCAGCACACTGCAGCTTGAAACCAGCCTGGCCCTGACCCTTCTTACCCCAACAGCCCCAGGATCCGCGGCGGCTGGGCGCCACGTTACGGATGTCCCTCCGCCTCCCCCAGAGGCAGCAGAGCGACTTGGAGAGGTCTGTTGGCCGATCCGTGGTCTGACTTCCCTTGCTGTCTGCACCATCTCCAGCAGGCCCTGAGGCTCGTGCCTCAGTCTCCTCCACACGAGGAGAGAGTCAGGTACAGACACATAGGAATGGATCATTCTGAAAGAGTGCCTGGTGGAAAAAAAATGCCTAGTAAAGTTCGCCATTATGATTGGCTGTCATCCCAGCCTCACCCTTGGTCTTGCCTCCTCCTGTCCCATGGGCAGAAGGCTAAGCAGGAGCCGGGCCCAGAGGCAGGACAGCTGTGGGCCTGTGTGGACCCCCGCCCCGTCCATCCCATGACAGGGTGTGGGCTGTGTGGGGGCCCCAACAGGCAGGGCTTTGCAGTGACTGAGGAGCTCAGAATTTGATACAGGGGTTGAAAGGAGCAGGCGAGAGCTTGATTCAGGGCTTTCAAAGCCTGGGGGGAAGGAGCAACCACAGGTGCCGAAAGCATCAGATGTTCCAGGGCAGGCCTGCCAAGTGGGCTGGGCCACTGCTCTCAGGGCCCGGGACTCTGAGCACAAGGCAGATTTCTTAGGGACTGAAGGGTAAGCAGGAGGGTGAAGAACACTCGCAGTTCAGAAGCTAAGAAACAGGCAGGCCCTTCGAGACCCTTCCCAGGCCTCTCACCTGACAGGTGGGGAAACAGAGCAGAGTCAGACTTAGGGGCAGGGCGGTGTCTCAAGCCCTTCACTATGGGCAGGTGGAGAGCCCCGGGCCCCCACAGAGCCCACCTATGCATGGAAGACTCAGACCCCTACTCTGGCCCCACTGCTCTCAAGTCTGCTTGATTCACAAATGCCATGGGGCCGCTGAGAATGTAGGGGCAAGTGGTCCTTGGGGTGAGTGATCTGCTTGGTGGAGACAGCTGGGGCTGAGCCTTGTCTCCCGGGACAGCAGGAACACCTGTCTTTTACTGACCTTCTGAGAGTCTTTGGTCAAACCCTCATTCTCTCCAGGCACAGAGTCCTGGCCCAAACCAAGAGCTGTGGGTCAAATCCCTGAGGTCACTGCCAGCTCAGAATCTGTGGTCAGGAGTCAGTTCACCAAGATGGCAGAGCAGGAGGTAACAGCCTTCTCAGCCCCACAAAACACAGATACAGAAAGTTATGCAGGAGCCAAAATAGTCCCAGAAGGGCTCAGGGACCCATTTAAAAATGCAGCAGACAGCGGAGAAAAAAAAAAAAAAGGAGAATATTACACAGAAAGGATCACCAGTGAGATGGGCACATCTGAGATGCCAGGAGAAGGCTAGGAAAAAAGAAGAAAGCTGAGGCCATGGGTATCAGCCATACAGTGGGTGCCACCATGGTCTCCAGTGGTCTGCTCCACAGAGAATACTGCCATCTCTTGCTGCTGAGGTTACCAACAGCTGTTCCTACAAGGGAACCCCAGAGAGGGAGATGCAGCTGTAAACTTCCTCCCCACGTCCAAACAGCAGCCACTGGTGTGCTGCTTCAGGGGAGGAGCTACGAGCTCTCCCAACTTTGCATGTGCCTCTTACTCACAAGCCACAGTCACTCCACGAGTACACATACTTCAGACTCAGCTCTGTGGCTGCACTGCACTCAGTTACAACTCAGACAGCCTAGCCATTGCCATAGTGAGACAGGTCACACACTAGGCCCTGGAGCCAAGGTCTCGCCACATGTGCTTACACTGTGGTCACCACTCAGCTGCCATAGAGAGCTCACCTGCACACTGGATCGTGGAGCCACTGCAGCTACACATGTGTCTGTGCTCCAGATCTTGGCTGTGAGGTTGTGCTGCATGTGCCCACCTCAGACAGAAGAGCACAGTAAGCTTGTTTGCACTCTAGGCCCTGGAAACAAGATCTCCGTGTGTGTGTGTCCATGCTTTGGCACCAGCTCAGCTGCCATAGAGAACGAGGCCCCGCTACAACCCCAGAGCCACTCTGCACATGCCTGCACTCCCATTTTCAGTTCTTAAGCAACTTCAGAAGCACCCACACCTGGCATACCATTACCAATGTGGCAACGGGAGTATCTGTGCCCCAGGTACCAGGGCCATTACCACCTCTGATCCCAGAGTTGTAGTCCCTTCATGCATACCAGTGATTCATGCCTTAGCTCTATGGTAACTCAATGGCTGCTGCTCATCAGACACCAGTGCCATTGTCACTATGAGCATGCTCATATGCTAGACCCAATGCCAAGAGGGATCCCCTCAGCCAGAATTTTCCTGGTGGGATTAAAAGAGAGTGGGAGGACCTTAACAGCCATCACCACTGAAGACCTAATAGCCCTTACTGCCACAGCAGAAATCCACAACATTGGTGCTGAGGATCCATGTAATCTTTGTCAACATCAACCTCAGCTAACAGAGCTTCTCAGAGATCACAATTCTGTTCCCTCACCCAGTGCCAGATCTGCTGAACATCACCTGGCACGTGCCAGACTTGCAAAGTTTGGCAGATGCGACTGCTCCACTGAATGTGCAAACATCAACATAAGACAAGAAGAAATATAAAAAATAAAGAAGACATATTACACAAAAAGAACATAATAATTTGCCAGTACCCGACTCCAAAGAAATGGAGATTAATGAACTACCTGACAAAGCATTCAAAATAATTGTTTTAAGGAAACTTGGTGAACTTCAAGAAAATATAGAGAACTAATTTAGCAAAATTAGAGAAATAATAAGTAAACACACTTAGAAATTTAGCAGAGAGATTGAAAGCATTAAAAAACCCCCCAGAAATTCTAGAGCTGAAGGAGACAATGAATGAAACAAAACATGCAATAGAGAGTGACAGTAGCAGGATTGATCAAGCAGAAGAAAGAACCTATGAACTTCAAGAAAGATTATTTGAGGCCAGGTGCGGTGGCTCACGCCTGTAATCCCAGCACTTTGGGAGGCCGAGGCAGGTGGATCACGAGGTCAAGAGATTGAGACCATCCTGGCCAATGTGGTGAAATCCCATCTCTACTAAAAATACAAAAATTAGCTGGGTGTGGTGGTGCGTGCCTGTAATCCCAGCTACTCAGGAGGCTGAGGTAGGAGAATCGCTTGAGCCCGGGAGGTGGAGGTTGCAGTGAGCCAAGATCACACCATTGCACTCCAGCAAAACTCCATCTCAAAAAAAAAAAAAAAAAAAAGAAAGCAAGAAAGATTATTTGAAAATATACAGCCTGCCAGGAAAGAACAAAGAGTAAAAGAATGCAAAGAAAAGAAGAAAGCCGATGAAATTTATTGAGCAGCATCAAGGGAACTAATATTTGAATTACAGATGTTTAAGAAAGAGAAAATAGAAATGAATAGATAGCTTATTTAAATAAATAATAGTGAAAAACTTCCCAAATCTGGAGAATGATATAGACATCCAGATACATAAAGGACAAAGGTCTCCAGTCAGATTCAATCCAAACAAGACAGCACCAAAACATATTATGAGCAATCTGTCAAAAAAGCAAAGACAAAGAGGAGTCTAAAGGCAGCCGGAGAAAAGAAGTATATAACATGTAAGGGAACTCCAATAAGGCTAGCACTGGATTTCTCAGCAGAAACTTTACAGGCCAGGAATAAGTAAGATGATATATTCAAAATGCTGAAGGAAAAAAATGCCAACCAAGAATACTTTTTGCAGCAAAGCTGTTCTTCAGAAACAAAGGAGCAATAAAGACTTTCCCATACAAACAAAAGCTGAGGGAGTTCAACATCACTAGACCTGCCTTACAAGAAATGTGAAAGATAGTTCTTCAAACTGAAAGAAAATGACTTTAGTTAGTAACATGAAACATGCCAGGCACAGTGGCTCACACCTGTAATTCCAGCACTTTGGGAGGACGAGGTGAGTCGATCACTTGAGGTCAGGAGTTCGAGACCAATCTGACCAACATGGTGAAACCCTGTCTCTACTGAAAATACAAACAAATTAGCTGGGTGTGGTTGTGCATGCCTGTAGTCCCAGCTACTCGGGAGGCTGAGGCAGAAGAATCGCTTGAACCCGGGAGGTGGAGGTTGCAGTGAGCCGAGATGGTTCTGCTGTGCTTCAGCCTGGGCAACAGAGTGAGGCTCTGTCTCAAAAAAAAAAAAAAAAAAAACAAAAAAAACCTGAAAGTATAAAATTCACTGATAAAAGTAAGTACATAGTCAAATTCAGAATACATTAATATTGTAGTAGTGATTTGTAAACCACTTTTATATTTAACATGAAGGTTAAAAGACAAAACAAATAAAAATAATTGTAGCTATAATTGTTAAGTGATATACAACATAAAAAGATGTAAATTGTGACATTGAAACATAAAATGTAGGGAGGGTAGAGTAAAACTATAGAGTTTTTAATGCAATCAAAGCTAAGTTTTTTTTTTATCAGCTTAAAATAGGCTGTTATAACTATAGAGTTTTTATATAAGCCTCATGATAACTGCAAAGCAAAAATACACAAAAAAATACACAAAAGATAAAAAGTAAGGAATCACAGCATACCTCTAGAGAAAATCATATAGCCACAAAGGAGGATAGCAAAAAAGGGAAGAAATGAACAAAGGATCTATAAAGCAACCAGAAAACAAATTACAAAATGGCTGTATTATGTCCTTACCTATCAGTGATTACCTTAAATGTAAATGGATTAAATTCTCCAATCAAAAGATACAGAGTGGCTAAAAGGATAAAAATAAAATAAAATAAAGAAGCCCTCACTAGATTCTGCCTAGGAGAGACATTTTAAGGACACACACAGGTTGAAAGGAAAGGAATGGAAAAATATATTCCAAGAAAATGGAAACTAAAAAAGAGCAAGGGTAACTATACTTAACTATACTTAAATTAAATACTGTAAAAAGAGGCTGGGTGCGGTGGCTCAAGCCTGCAATTCCAGCATTTTGGGAGGCTGAGGTGGGCAGATCACTTGAGACCAGGAGTTCAAGACCACCCTGGCCAAATGATGAAACCCCGTGTCCATTAAAGACGCAAAACGTAGCCCAGCGTGGTGGTTCATGCCTGTAATCCCAGCTACTCAGGTGGCTGAGGCTCAAGAATCACTTGAACCCGGGAGGTGGAATTCGTAGTGAACCAAAATGGTGCTACTGCACTCCAGTGACAGAGTGAGACTTTGTCTCAAAAAAAAGAAAAGAAAAAAAAACTGTAAAAAGAGACAAAGAAGATCACTATATAATGTACAATGGTAAAGAGGTCACCCCATTAACAAGACATAAGAATTGTAAATAAATATGCATCTAATATCAAAGCACCTAAATATATAAAGCAAATTTTAATAGATCTGAAGGGAGAGAGAGACTACAGTCCAATATTAGCAGGGGACTTCAGTACCCCACTTTCCACAGTAAAAAGGTCATCTAGACAGAAAACAAAAAAGGAAACATTGGACTTGAACTACATTTTAGACCATATGGACGTAGCAGACATATACAGAACAGTCCATCTAACAGCAGCAGCGCACACATTCTTCTCAAGCACAAATGGAACATCCTCCAGGACAGATTGTATGCCAGGCCACAAAACAAGTCTTAGCAAACTTAAGATGACTGAAATTATATCAGGTAATTATTCTAACCAAAATGGTATGAAGCTAGAAATCAAGAACAGGAGGAATTTTGGAAAATTCACCAATATGTGGAAATTAAAACAACATCTTCCTGAAGAACTAGTGGATCAAAGAAGAAATTAAAAGGTTAACGTAGAAATATCTTGAGACAAGCAAAAATAGAAACAGAACGCACCAAAACTTACTGGATGCAGCAAAAGCAGTTTTAAGAGGGAAGTTTATGGCAATAAACACCTACATCAAACAATAAGAAAGATTTTAGATAAACAACTTAACTATACCTCAAGGAATAAGAAAAATAAGAAAAAATTAAGCCCAAAGTTAGAAGGAACAAAATAATAAAGACCAGAACAGAAATAAGTGAAATAGACTAGAAAAACAATAGCAAAGATTAAAAAACTAAATGTTCGTTTTTTTTTTTAAATGGAAAAACCTTTAGCTAGATTAAGAAAAAAGAGCGAAGACTCAAAATCAGAAAGAAAGAGGAGACATTGCAACTGATTATACAAAAGTACAAAGGATTATAAGGGACTGCTATGAACAATTATAGGCCAACACACTGAATACACTAGAAGAAATGAACAAATTCCTAGTCACATACCATGACCAAGAGTAAATCATGAAGAAATAGAAAATGTGAACAGACTAATAACAAGTAAAGAGATTGAATTAGTAATAAAAAATCTCTCAGCAAAGAAAAGCTCGAGATCTGATGGCTTCACTGCTGAATTCTGCCAAATATTTAAAGAACAATAAATACTAATCCTTCTCAAACTCTTTGAAAAAATTGAGGGGAAGGGAATATCTCCACACGCATTTTATGAGGTCAGCATTACTCTGATATCAAAGCCAGAGAAGGGCACTACAAGAAAATAAATTTACAGGCTAATATCTCTGATAAACATTCTAAAAAAAATACTGAAAAATCTAATTCAACAGCAGATTAAAAGGATCACCCACCATGAGCAAGTGGGATTTATCCCTGGGATGCAAGTATAGTTTAGCATTTATAAATCAATAAATATAGTATATCACATTAACAGAATGAAGGACAAAAACCATATCTCAACAGATACATGAAAGACACTCAACAAAATCCAACATCCTTTCATGATTAAAAAAAAAAAACAAAACAACTCTCAACAAATTAGATATAGAAGATGATATGGTTTGGCTGTGTCCCTACCTAAATCTCATCTTGAACTGTAGCTCCTGTAATTCTCTCACGTTGTGGGAGGGACCCAGTGGACAATAATTGAATCTCGGGGGTGGTATCAGCCATACTGTTCTCGTGGCAGTGGATAAGTCTCACAGACCTGATGGTTTGATAAGGGGAAACCCTTTTCACTTGGCTCTCTCATTCTCTCTCTTGCTGTTGCCATGTAAGATGTGCCTTTTACCTTCTGCCATGATTTTGAGGCCTTCCCAGCCACGTGGAACTGTGAGTCCATTAAACCTCATTTTCTTTGTAAATTAGCCAGTCTCAAGTATGTCTTTATCAGCAGCATGAAAACGAACTCATACAGAAGGACTGTACCTCAACACAATAAAGGCCATACACAATAATCCCAAAGCTAATATTATACGCAACTGTGAAAAGTTGAAATATTTTCCTTTATAACCAAGAACAAGAAAGGGATGCCCACTCTCACCACTTCTATTCAACATAATACTAGCAGTCCTAGTCAGAGCAATAAGGAAAGAGAGAGAAATAAAAGACATCCAAGTTGGAAGGAAAGAAGTAAAATTGTCTCTGCAGACATGTTCTTCTATACAGAAAACCTTCAAGAATTCACCCAAAAAAGCTGCTAAACCAATACACAAATTCAGTAAAGTGGCAGGATGCAACACTCAACATATAAAAATCAGCAGTATTTCCATACACTGGTAACAAACCATCTGGAAAAAATCAAGAAAATAATCCCATTTATGATAGCTACAAAAATACTAAAATACTTAGAAATAAACTTAAGCACCTGAAAGATCTGTGTAGTAGCCCGTTTTCACACTGCTGTAAAGAAATATCCGAGACTGGGTAATTTATAAACAAAAGAGGTTTAATTGGCTCATAGTTCCACATGGCTGGGCAGGCCTCAGGAAACTTACAATCATAGTGGAAGGCGAAGTGGAAGCTGGCACTTTCTTCACAAGGCAGCAGGAGAGAGGAGAGCAGGGGAAACTGCTACTTATAAAACCATCCAGTCTCATGAAAACTCACTCACTCTCGTGATGACAGCATGGGGGAAACCACTCCCATGATCCAATCACTTCCCACCAGGTTCCTCCCTCAACACCTAGGAATTACAATTCGGATTACAATTCAAGATGAGATTTGAGTGGGGACACAGAGCCAAGCCATATCATTCCGTACACTGAAAACTATACAATATTGATGAAGGAAATTGAAGAAGACACAAAGAAATAGAATAACTCTTGTTCATAGATTGGAAGACTTAATCTTGTTAAAATATTTATACTATCCAAAGCAATCTGCAGTTTCAATGCATTACCATATTAAAATTTCAATGTAATTTTTCATACAAAGAGAAAAAATAATCCTAAAATCTGTATGGAACAACAGAAAAAACCAAATAGCCAAAGCAAGCTCGACCAAAAAGAACAAACACAGAGGCATTGCACTACCTCATTTTAAAATCTACTACAAAGCTATAGTAATTAGAACAGCATAGTACTGGCACACATAAAAAGATACATAGACGAGTGGAACAAAATAAAGAGCCTAGAAATAAATCCACATAGTTACAGTCAATTCATTTTCAGCAAAGGTGTCAAGAACTACAATGGGGAAATAACAGTCTCTTCAACAAAGGGTGTTGGGAAAACTGGATATCCACATGCAGAAGAAGGAAATTAGAGCCTTATCTCCCAGCATATCTAACAATTTCCTGCACTATCGATATGCAGTATGATACTCCCTTAAGACACAGGCCAGTAACAGGGAGCTGTAGCTTCCAGTCAGCCACGCCATCGCATGGTTAAATAACCAATACTCTACTGGGTACTGTGTTGCCAGCGTTTGGAGGATAATAATGAAAAGAGGAAACAAACTGTGCTGTCAGAATTTGGTGTCTTCCCGTGGAACACTTATGCCTGCTAATCCATTGACAAGTATGGATGCCCCAGTACCTTCCCCCAGCTTGTCTTGAGCCCCAACAGAAGAGAGAGAAATGGATGATCCTGTGGCTGTAGCATCCCCACCATGCAGCAATTCATTGTAGCTTCATGCTTCCCACATTCTTCAGGCCCAGTGTGCTTTCAGCTGTGAACGTTCATTGAGGAATCGTACAACCATTCTGTTTGTCATTTTCAGCACAGCCTTCAATAAACTACGTGAGATGTAGAATGCTTTCCCATAAAATGGGCTATGGGCCAATGTGAGTGTTTGGAATGTGTTTAAGGCAGGCTAGGCTAACCTGTGAGGTTTGGTAGGTTAGGTATATTAAATGCAATTTTTATTTATGGCATTTTTCAACTTACAGTATTTTCAACTCTCAACTTACAATCAGGATGTAGTCCCATTGTAAGCCAAAGAGCATCTGTATAGCAAAACATCATGTTACACACTATAAACATGCAATTTGTATCAGGCAATCAAAAATAATACATAAATAAATAAACAAAGGAATCCTCCAGGAAGGCAGATGGCTCCTGGCAGTAAGGGACCTTGGGCAGGCTGCCCTCCTCTTTAGGCCTCAGTCTACCCAGCCCTGGGTGAATTAGTCTAGATCCCCCTGTCTGATGGGTTGGTCACTGCCATGGCTAGAAGGGGATGGTATGAAGCCCCTGGACGAGGCAGACGCTTGCCTCAAATTCACTCTCTGGCTGACTGCCAAGCAGCACTGCTGGGGGACCGACATAGAGCCTGTTCCCACCTCCAAATAACTGCAAACCTAGCTTGCCTGGCCTGCAGTGGGGTTGGGAGGCCAGACACTGGGATGGGATTCTTGCTTCTCAAGAGACTCAGTGCCTTACCCTTCAGTTTCCATATCTGTACAATGGAGTGACACTGGAATTTCAGCATCACCATGAGCATGGTATGCAAGCACCATCTGCGGGCTGGAGCTGGACACCACCCAGGGTGCCCCCAGGGCTCCCAGGAAACAAGCAAAGGAATGTTAGCACCAGCTCAACACCCATGTGCAGCTGGCACCCGAAGGTCACTTACTCCATCCTCACCCTGGTCAGCCAGTCGGAGCTCAGGGCTGGGTAGGACAACCTCGCTCCCGGAGCACAGGGCTCCCTGGCCTGGGCCATGCCTCATCCATTCCAGCAGCCACCTGGCCTCAGGGTTGCCCAGCCTCCAGAGTGCCCTCTCTCCACTTTCTCTGAGTCCTTGTGTGATTTTGGTAGTTGCTTCTCCCGGAGCTGATGGTGGAGCTGCTGACTCCCCACAGTGGCCGCACGCCCGTTCAGACCATCTCCTGTGTGAGAAAGCAGAGGGCTGCTTCACTGGCCCGGGCCCCATGCCCCGGAATTGACAGTGTCGTAGCCTCCCGCCTGTTCTGCCATTCCCCGGGCCCTTCTCAGGTCCTGGACATAGGCTAGCGTCCCCAGAGAGGCCCGTGCACTCAGGACCTGCCAGGCTGTCCCACCAGGGTGTCACATTTGCCCAGCCCAGTGGGGAAAGGCACATGAGTCTTCCAGAAAGAAAGAATCCTGGGAAACCAGAGATTCGCAGGTGTATGCTGGGTGCTCTCGAGGCTGAGGAATGAGACGCTTTGGAACGAACGTTCTTCCAAAGGCTCCCCTCTTACTTTGCTGAGATCCTCATAAAGGATTTGAGGACCAGGGAAGGGGAAGAGGGAATAGCGTGCACTGGGCCCCCATTCCTGTTGGGAATGCCACCTGCACTTAGTCCTTGCCAAGTAGGAGGAGGGTCATTTTACAGATGAAGAAATGGAGGCTCAGAGATGGGAAGTGAGTGGCGGTTGGTCTGAGGGAAAGCCGGGCATCACCTGATACGAACTTGGGAGGTGAGGCTGGTTCTCTGCTTGGGGCCAGGGGCTGGGAACCACCCTTTTTTGACCTAAGAACCCTGCAGGGCCTTGGGCCATGATAAATTCTGGATGCTCCCTCTCTGCTCATCACACACCTGAAGAGTGGCTTGAGCAAAGGCTTGGAGGTGGGACGGTCCCTGTTTATTCTGGGACTAGCACAGAGATGAGGCTAGCTGGAGTGGTGGGGAGGATCCTAAGCACTGGGAGCCCATGTAGCCATGGGAATCAGGATGTTTTCAGAAGCCACCTGGCTGTGCAAGAGGAAGGTGATGAGGCAGGTCAGAAGAGGAGCTGCAGCAGCGGGGACAGAGCTGTGGACAGGAGGAGGGGCCTGGGTGTGCTGTGGAGAAAACGGCTTCTGTAAGTGGGGGACCAAGGGTCTCCAGTGTGGCCGTGACAGGTAAGAGGAGGCCAGGGAAGGTGCAAGTGGGGACCTTGATGACAGTGGTGTTGGTAGAGTGCAGGGGGTGACAATGGCCTGGTGGGCAGACAGGGGACTGAAGACCTAGGACTTCCTCCAGAGGTGGCAGGAGAGGACCTAGGGTCAGTGGCAAGCTTGGGGGACAGGGGCTGAGTGTGCTCAGGGCTGTGAGGGAGGCTCCAGCCCCAGTTCCCATTTCTCAGATGAGGACAATGAGGACCAAGCCCAGGACCAGAAAGGAGGCCGTGCTCCCTCAGGTGACAGACCTGTGGCTGAGACCCTTTTCTGGACCCTTTCGTAGGAAGGCAGGGACTGCTGCCTTTCCCTCTGCCCCAGCAGGTCTGGGATGGGGCCTGGAATGAGCATTTCTAAGAAGTTCCCAGCAGGGAACCACTTTGGGTAGAACACACACACACACACACACACACAATCACACACACACACACACACAATCACACACACACACAGAGATAGATAGAGACACAGAGAGACAGAAAGAGAGGAACAGGCAGAGAGGGGGACAGAGGGCACCTCGATGAACAGTGCCCAGCTGGTCCCTCTGCTGGTACCTGTTTTTGGCCTGGCTGTGAATCAGGGGAGTGATGGGAAGCAGGAGGGCTGGGGACACCAGGGGCTGCAGTGTCAGGGTCTGGGACTGACATGGAGAGCAGGCACCCTCCAATGCCACAAGCCAGGGCCTAGTTTTCCTGACCTGGGACGGTGGGGTGCAGGTGCCCAGGCCCACCGTGTCTGCAGGGGACTCTGGCTGGTGGGGGACAAGCAGGGATGCTCCGTGCCACCTGCAGTGCTCGGGCCGGCTGCTGGGTGGCCGAGGATGTGCTCTTGGCAGGCCCGGAAAGGGCGTTTTGTGGCGCTGGCTTACTCTGCTCCCATGAGACACCCCGTTGGGCCCAGCAGCCTTAGTGCCACCAGGGCAGGGCAGTTTGCCCAGAAGCGCTGGTTCCACTGCCCTCCCATCTCTGTCACCAGGTCTGTGGACGCACAGTGGACAGGTCCCCAGCAGAGCAGGGGGAGCTCTGCCCCGGAGCTTCTGGGCCTCAGCCTGGGGACACTTTCCCAGGCTGACCCTGGTGGCCAGGGTCTTGTCGGTGGGCAGCAGTGACCCCAGCCCACCCTGGGGAGGGGCGCAGTCTCACGTCTCCCACGTGGCCCAGTGGCCTCCCCCTGGTGTCTATAATTGGCAGGACCACAAAGAGGGTTTTGTTGACCCCTCGACGAGGGCAGGCGCATGGAGGGTGCGGGCGGTGGCCCCTTTCATCTTCCAGGCCCCTAATTACCCCTTTCTCTGGCTTGGACCAAGATGCCTTTAAATAGCAACAGTCAAGGGGCCGCGGAGGCTGATCGGGGCTGAGGGGCGCAGGGCCTCTGAGGCTGCTCACAAAGGAGGGAACATTCGCTCCTGGAGATCAAAGAGCTGGGACCCAAAAATACACCGAGAGGTTCTGGCCTCACCTCCTGGCCCGGGATCCCCTGAGCCTCCTCTCTGAGTGCGAGGCCCCTCTGCGCCCCCACCCTTTCTCAGGCAGGCATTGACCTGAGGACGTTCTGGAAAAGCCTGCTCGGCCCTGGGGCAGTGGCAGCTGTGCAGTGGGCGTCAGCCAGCGAGGCCCCCCTCCTTGCCCTTGCCCTTGCCTCTGCCATTTCCTAGGCCCGGACCGCCTCCCCCCTTCCCCTTCCTCCTTCGCCGAGGAGCCCATCTTTGTCTTTTCAGGGCTGGCTCTGATGCCACCTGCTCCAGCCTTCCCTTACCACCCAGGCTGAGTTGGGGCTGGGGCCTCTGCCTTCCCCCTGCCCGGGGGCCACGCCCTGATGTCTTTCACTGTCTCCCACCAGCCCAGCACTCCTGGATGGCAGGGCTGTTGTCTTTGAGCTCTTGGCCCCAGAACAGTGCCTGGCACTCAGAGAGGGAAGGAGGGAAAGAAGGAGATCCCAACGCTAAACCTCCAGGGCCGCGCCCCAGCCTCACCTTCTCTTTCTCTCCGTGCCGGCGCCTCCCAGGTCTGCCCCCTCTTCCTTGGCCCTGTCTATGTCTCCCACCTTCAATACATGCTCTGCAGTCCCTACCCCTGGGGATGGGGACACTTCCAGGTCTCATGGGGGCCCATTCTGGAGCTTGCCATGGTGTCTGCTGTGGCTGTGATGGAAGTAGCCTCCGGGGAAATCCGCCCCTACAGGCCTGTGCCCCTCACAATGCTTCTACAGGGATGGCAGACTGCGGCCGAGTCCCCTCAGGCTCCTCTTCAGGGAGCAGGGGGAGCACGTGGACAGGGACAGGGCCTTTCGGGACTATAGGGGTCCCGGGAACTCCCTGGGAACATGGCCTGGAGGGAGGGTTCCTGGGTGTTTGTACCTTGAAGTGGCACGGTCCCTGTGGCCCACGCACACCTGCATGCTCAGAGGACGTGCAGGCACCGGATGTGCCCTGTGCTGGGTTCTAAAGCCACAACAGTAAAGTGGACACCGTCCCTGCCTTGGTGGCCTCAGGGGCTAGAGGATCCACCTGACAGTGCAGGCAGCTGAGGCCCCTCAGGGTGGTGCAGGGACCTGGCGATAGGGTAAGGGAAGTTCCGAGGCCCTGGAGGAACAGTCCAGGAAGCAAGAAGGATGTGGACCCTGCAGGGGCCTGCAAACCAGGCAGGTGGGCAAGGGAGCTGGTCTGCTTGCCGGTGAGGATGGTGTGTTGACAGAGATGAGGTGGGTGGGGCTGCAAGCTCCTGAAAGCAGGCATTGAGCCTAGCAGAGGTGGTAGCTATCCACTGACACCCTCCAGCCCCCTTGGGACAGACCCCTGCCAGAAGCTGGATTTGGGGAGGTGGGAGCAGGGCTGTGCCTCGGCCTCCTGTGGGCCTCAGTGGTCCTGGAGATTGATCTGGTGGGAACAGATAAGTCCAGGGCAGAAGCTCAGGGCTGGGCGGATGGGGCTACCATCTCCTCCATCCTTGGCATCCCCAGTGGTCGCAGAATAAACGCCCCCCAACCATGTCCACACCCTAGTCCCCAGGACCCAGGCATGTGCCACCTCATGTGTGAAAAGAGACTCTCCAGATGGGGGTCACAGTCAGGACCCTGAGATGGGAGGTCATCCTGCGTCATCCAGGTGGGCCTCATGTCATCACTAGGGTCCTTATAAGAGAGACAGAGGTCAGAGGAGGAGATGTGACAGGGGAGGCAGAGGTCCGAGGGATGAGGTCACTGGCCAAGGAGTGCAGGCCTCTAGAAGCTGAAGAAGGCAAGGAAAGGGACTCTCCCCTGCAGCCTCTGGGAGGAACCAGCCCTGCCCACACCTGGAACATAGCCCAGGGAGAGCCACTTTGCATGTCCGACCTCAGAAGTGTAAGATAAGAAATCTGTGTTGTTTTAAGTCACTAAGTTTGTGGCAATTTGCTACAGCAGCCAGAAGAAAGTCACCCATCATCCCTCAGACCCACCCAGGCCTTTCCGGGGCACCAGACTCCCTGCGCTGGTCCCCGGGTAAAGCCACCTGCACAGCCATTCGCGAAAGCCAGAGTTTTAGTCTCCCCATGGCCAGGCCCAAATTCCCTGCTTCAGATGATGGGGCCATTATCCCCTGCAGGGCAGGTCTGGAAGAGCCTTCAGCACCTCTCCTGGCAGCTCCTGGCAGAGTTCCGCCCATGGGGGCTGGAGGGTGTGGGTGGCTGACTGAGGTCTGCAATGCAGCAAGAGCGCCTGTGCCTGCAGACCGTATTCTTCAGGCCATCAATCACAGGAGAGGCGCTGACAGTGTTCTTGGGCCCCTTTCAAGCCCTAAACCACCAAAATCCAAACAACGCTGGCCTCCAGATTCCACCTTGAGGTCAGGTTGCCACTGCTGCCTGGAGCCCCCAGGTCCCGGAGGCCAGCTCCACCAGGAACCTTCATGGGAGCCTTCCCAGGCAGACCCAGACGTGCCCTGGGCCCGGGCCCTGTCCTTTCCAGGAGTCCTGGAGCCTGGCCATTGGCTTCCTTCTGGAGCTCTGGCCTCCAGCTGTAATACTCAAGGGAAATTCAAAGAGAATTCCCCAGAGAGCTCCTTGGGGAATAAATGTGGCCCCAAATGCATTTGGGGCAGAGCAGCAAATTTGGGAGGAGAGAGTCAGGATCCAGGAAGGCCCCGCTTCAATTGGTGATTACCTCCTAAGAGAACAAAGCCTCTGACTGGACCCCGACATCTGTTTCTGCAGGTAAGACGTCTGCCAGGTTGTAGGAGGCTTCATCCTGAGTGTGGAGTCTGGGGGCAGTGCCAGACTGGGGAGCTGCAGGCCACGTCACCCCAGCACCCCCTGGGCAGTTCACAGGGTAGTCTAGGAGTGGCCTCTGCCTCAGCCCTCCTGATAGCTGGGCAGGGCCATGCACCTCTTTCTCCATCTCTCCACGGTTTGGGGCTCAATGGAGAAAGCATGGTTGGGGTGGGGAGATCGGACAGACCATGTTCCAGTCCAGAGCTTGCCTGGGAGCTCATCACCCACCTCTCTCACAACATCCTTCCCAAACACCAGGCTGCAGCCAACATCCAGCTTTGCTGCCTGGAGCCCCTAGCCCCCTTTCAGGGCCCCAGACACACTTGGCATCCCTCGTCCCCCACCCGTCATCCCCACTGGATGGTGTTCCCGTGGCTGGGCATGGCTCACAGTCCCCGCTGAGTGGTCAGGGTTCCACAGTCACCTTCCACACTGGGTCCCTTCCCTGTCCTGCTCAACCTGCTCTCATTTCCTTCTGCATTCAGGATAAACCCAGATCCGGTGTCCAGGCCCACCCAAGCACCCACAGTTGCTCCATCCCACACCTCCTCCTGTTGTCATCCTGTGGCCACCCGACCTTCCATCCAGTCCACAGTCAGCTGCCTCCCAGTCTCAGGCCTTTGTCCCCACTGTCCCTCCTGCTGGAACTGCGTTCCCCACGTTCTCCTTACAAGGCTCCTTGAGTCTCCTTCTTCATCTGGCTCTGCCTCAGCCGAAGCGCGGCTCCTGCAGGAGGCTCTGCCCACGGTGAGCTTGTGCAGGTGCGCCGCTGGTTTCGCTCACAGCACACTCATGTCTTTTGCAGCAACATGGATGGAACTGGAGGCCATTATCTTAAGTGAAATATTGCAGACGCAGAAGGTCAAAGACCGCATGTTCTCGCTTATAAGTGGGAACTAAATAATGCATACACATGGACGTAGGGCGTGGAGTGAGAGGCACTGGAGACTTGGAAGGGTTGGAGGGGATGCAGGACGAGAAACTGCTTAAAGGATACGACTGTATACTGCTCAGGTGATGGCTACACTAACGGTACAGACCTCACCACTGTGCAACATTAATGGAATGCCCTGGGCCCCTAATTCTATTTTTTTGAAGTGTAATGGCCTTTTGTGTCTTCTCGTTCCCTATGTGGTCCCCTGGAGAGAATGTCACTCTTGAGGGAAAAAGTGTCCCAGTGTGCTGCCTCCCATCTCCTCGGTGCCCGGTGCCCCTGGGTGGGAGGCAGGTACCCAGGCAGCATTAGCGGAATGGGGGACCGTGGAGGAAGAGCCAATGAGTGGGTGGACAGGGAGCCCCCCAGCTAGGGACCCTACAAACCCCTCTGGGGAAAATCACAGACTGGCCTCTGCTGCAGGCAACCTGGGTCTTTCAGCAAACTAAAATAGTTACCAAATTTGCTCAAATCAAGACCTGAGCTGTCTAGAGTAGAGAGTATAGATAATTTGGTGGACAGGTGCAAAAACTAAGGCCATTTCTCCGATGCAGCAATAGTCCCTAGGGGAGGGGGGAGGAGAGGGCCAGCCTCTGTCTCCAGGGTCTGTTTCACCGTTGGGGCACTGTCCCCTCTCTTCCCAGGGCTGTGGGAGGCCATGAAGGAGGCAAGGGAGGCAGAGGTGTGGTCCGGGTCTCCCTCTTTGCTCTCAGCACCCAGTGGCTCCTTAAGCTGTTGGGGGTGGGGGTGTCTGCAGGTTTTGTTTATTGCACAGCAATCAGTCAGCCCGAGAGTTCTATGGAAGGTATTTCAGAGCTGCTTCCTGGGATCACAAACTCTTTGGAGTTCAAGGGTGCAGAGGCATCTAACATGTGGGAATCCTACTGACTTGCAAGATTTTCTTTTCTCAGCAAAGGAGCACGACAGCGGAAGACACAGATGGGATGATAAATTGCAGGAGATGAGCACACACTCACAGTGGCCCTGCCGGTCTGCACAGGCAGCTGCTCCAGGACCCAGTTCTATCTACCACTCACGGACGGTGAGTGACCCTCAAGCCCCCCTCCGTTCCCACTCCGAGCACTCCAAGCTCAGCACACTTGCAGCGTTGGTAGAATTGAAGTCACATTTTCAGAAGAGTCACGGATTCTGATGCTGAGGACTGGGGCTTTATGTCTGTGCTGCTGCCACCATTGTGCGCAAACCTCCGGATCCCAAACCTCTCAGGACAGGCTTGCGGCACCGTCTGACCTGACCGTGAATAGCATCAGCTCCTCGGCCACCTGCCCTCCAGGAGTGGGAAATTCACAGGCCCAGAGGGCTCCAGAGCTCTGCGTCTCAGGCAAGAATTCCAGTACTCTCCAGCATTGTTGGGCTCCCTCTTTCCCACCAGACTGCACAAAAGGAAGCTGAGTCTGGCGTGCTATCCACCAGTGTGGGCCTCCAGCAAGCTTGGCTTCCTGAGGCCATAGATGGAACTTGTTGCAGGAGAGGGGCCAGAAGGCTCGACTCTCCAGGACCAGGTCCTGTCTGTCACTTGCAATCTGACCTTGGGCAAACCCTTGCTCTCTGAATCCCGGTTCCCCTGTTGGATAAGCGGAGATGATGTTCATCTCCAAGTACTTATAAGGGTTAAATGAGGGCATGGATATGTTTTACAAATTGGGAAGGAATAGAAAAATGATTATTATGGTTGTTTTTGTAAGTGACTGCTTCTCAAAAGCACACAGAGTCTACCTTAAGAGATTTATTTTCCTTCCCTTTTATTTTGTGCATGACTTCGGAGGACTGAAAAAATTCAGAGCCAGAAGGATCTGGGGAGGTTATTAAGCCTGAACTAAAGCCTTGACAGGTTGTGGTTTTAAAATTGCCAGCCAGTGAACAGGCCCGCTCTCCTTCCCTCCCCCTTTCTCCCTATCTTCATGCATATCTCCCTGCATTCATATAATCGTCCGTCCGTTCGTACATCCATCCATCCGTCCATCATCCATCCATCCATCCGTCCATCATCCATCCATCCAACTCTTCATGTGTCCATCCATCCACTCAGCCATTATGCTTCTCTCTCCCCCATCATTCCATTCATCCATTTTCCTTCCATATATCTACATATTCTTCCATCCATCCATGCATCCATCCATCCATCCATCCATCTACCCATCTCTCTATGTGTCCATCCATCCACCCACCCATTCATCTGCTTCTTTCACCCTCTATCGTTCCATTCATCCATTTTCCTTCCATATACCTATATATTCTTCCATCCATCCATCCATCCATCCATCCATCCATCCATCTCTCCATGTGTCCATCCATCCACCCACCCATTCATCTGCTTCTTTCTCCCTGCATCATTCCATTCACCCATTTTCCTTCCATATACCTATATATTCTTCCATCCATCTATCCACTTTTCTCTCCATCCATCCATCCATCCATCCACCCATCCATCCATCTCTCCATGTGTCCATCCATCCACCCACCCATTCATCTGCTTCTTTCTCCCTCCATCATTCCATTCATCCATTTCTTCTTCCATATATCTATATATTCCTCCATCTGTCAATCCACTTTTCCATACATCCTTCTGCCCATCCATCCATCCATCCATCCATCCATCTCTCCAATTATCCATCTCCCTCCATCTCTCCTTCCAGCACTCACAAACATTGCCTTCATGTTTGGCACAGGGAAGCCAGACTTAGATCCATCCCCCTTTTAACCTGGACAGCCATAGCACTTAGGCTTCAACTAAACATGAAATCTCAGAATGGGGAGTGGTTGTGGGGGAACCCACAGGGGTTCAGAGAGGAACTTTAGCACCAGCCAGGGAGGGGCTATGGTCCTAGAAGAGTTAACTCCACTCTTCTTGCAGCTACCCAAGGAGCTAGAGAATCTGAGCACATCCCTCCTCCCCCGTCCCTGGCCCACCTTGGAGTCTTTCTGCTCTGCCGAGGCGAAAGCTGCCTTCACTCTGCAATTTAATCCCAGTTCCCATAGCTTTGCAAGTTTCCCAGACTTGAAGACAAAGATAAAAACATCATAATAACCACAGTGAGACAAAAAATAATAACAATCCCAGTGCTGAAAAAAATGAGATGCTGTCGCTTACATCTCGATAAACTGTAAAATTTATCTTCTTGTGCCGATCTTCCCTTCTCTATTTCATTTACAGTGGATTTTTAATAAAAAAGTTGATAAAAATCAAGGCAACATAATCAAAATAGAAAAGTTTGACATTTATAGATGTTGTTTAGTACTATAGTGTTTTAAAGTATTAAAAAGGCACACCAAAATTAGTTTCTTATCAAATGTCAAATTTTCATCAAGTTCTCGCCTACGAACTATTTAAACTTTGTCCTTTGGAACAGAGTTGAATGTCTCCATGAGCATGTGGGGGAGAGTCCCTGAAGACACGCAGTGATGTTTTCCCCGCATCGTCGCTCCACTCAAAGAATCAACACGACGTGTTGTCTTCCTAATAAGCTTTAAGAAGGAGTTTGTTTTTCTTGTTCTTTTTCCCCTGCTTTAGAGGCAGATCTGTTGCTGTTTGTGTATCTTATACCCTAGAAGGAAACTGCAATGGTGGAAAGGCCTCCTGACCTTGGCCCAGTCCAGAACTGTCCCAAATGACACCATCTTGACTCCGAACGAGCCCATCTCTTCCGCATGTACAGCTGTGCAAAGAAAGACGCTGTCTCCGTGGAGCCAACAGCAGCTCTGGGCGGTACCAGGGGCAGGGTCTCAGGTTGGAGTTTGATTGCTTGGAACAGAGATCAGCTTTAATCAGCTTGAGCAAGGAGGGAGGAGGCCCTAGACAGAGACCAGGCCCAGGAGGGCACAGTGAACATAGGGCACCTGGGAGCCGAGAGCGAGCCCCAGGAGCATGAAAACAGTGGGGCGTGGCCACGATGTGATAGGCTGGGCTTTCCCTTCTTAGACTTGAGGGCCGGATCGCCGGGAGGGGCCAGCTCCAACGCAGGAGGCCAGGGCTGCTATCCTTCTTGAACATATCCATGGCCACTGTGAAGGTGTGGTCAGGGGCAGAGTGGGGCAGTCAGAGGAGCTGGAGTTTGCATCCATCTTGTACCACTCCACATGTGTCCTGACCAGATCACTTTCCCC
Organism: Trachypithecus francoisi; assembly: GCF_009764315.1. Lineage (NCBI taxonomy): Eukaryota > Metazoa > Chordata > Mammalia > Primates > Cercopithecidae > Trachypithecus > Trachypithecus francoisi. The sequence goes on along the minus strand of NW_022681468.1, from coordinate 5,615,978 downwards.
GCTGAGTCTTAGTTTCCCAATTACCTGAACTCCCTCAACCTCAGTTTTCACGTCTGTCAAATGAACAGCATGATTCTCTGGCCCGAAAGGGGAGCAAGCACCGGGTATTCATTCTTCCTGCACCTCGGGTCTCCTCTCATTTGGGGAACTGCAAGCCCGTGGTTGAGTGGGATGTGAATTCAGACCCCCGCCCCCAAAGGAGTCTTTCTCCTCCCCCCACCTCCTGCTTCCCTGTCTTGCTCGGCAGGCAGCGTTGGGTTGCAGAGGTGAGTCCTGCTTCTCTCTCTCTCCCACACCGTGCTTCCCATCAACCCCCAGCCCCAAGGAGAGGCAGCAGTCTACATTTCAGAACCTTCTGAAGGGGGTTGTGTCCTTCTTCCAGAGCCAGCTCTCTTGAGAGAGCTCTGAGTTGGACAGCTGGTGGGTGGAAGACAGGCAAGACAGCCATGCCAAGAGATACAGCATTTCCAGATGATTAGAGGAAAGACGCAAAGGATGTTGCTCGTCTCAGAAAAATCTGTGCAAACAGCCGTCAGGGAAATAGCTTCCCATGAAAGTCCCACGAATGAAAAACAAGAGGAACGAGGCATCCACTGATCCCAGAATAGACAGGAGGAGCACGGCAGAGACAATCAGGATCGATTAGCCCTGCCTCTCTTCTAAACAGCCACCGGGGAACAGCCTGTGCTGGGCCCAAGGACTCAGTGATGGCCAGACCAGCCCTGACCCTGCGTGACCACCTTGTGCGGCTCAGGGTGACAGTACTCAAACCGCAGGGGACCGGCAGGTGCATGACATCCAGGAGGGAAAGCCATGCACTGCGGAGGTTTAAAGGAGGCAGCAATAAACTCTGTGACTTTGAGTTTAGAAAACACAGTGTATTCAGAGACAGCCAGAGATGATTTATAACATGCCATATTAGGGAACTTATAATAGCATCTAACAAGCGAAACCTCCGCATTTCAGTGGCTTCGTGTAACACCGTTAACTCTTGCTTCCTGAACAGCTCCATGTGGTGCTCCTGTTGGGCAGGTGGCTCTCCTCCTGGGTGACTCAGGGACCCCTGTGGCTCTGCTATTCAGGGGGAGTCAGAGCCCTCTGTGTGCAGTTGGCAGAGGAAGAAAGTGGCCGGGGGGACGGCCCAGCCCTGTCTCAGAAACCCCAGCCTGGAAGTGGCCCATGGCCCTTCCACTCACAGTCCTTTTGAGAACAAGCTTCGTGCCTGGAAGTGAGGAGGGTTGGAACTGGGGCCCTGCTGGGAATCCCTGTGTCTGCAGAACTCTGTCCCATGGGCGCCCGGGGGGCACAGATTTTTGCAGCCCTCTGATGCTGCAGCCTTTCTGGGGCTGGGATGACCCAATACCCACTTGGACCGTGCACTTTCTGGTGACCCTCTGAGACAACTTCCTGGGCAGAGGTGATCATCGTGGAGTCAATGCAAGTCTGGGAACAGTGGCCCGAAACTGTGCCCCTCTGGTGTGTTGGTCAGCGCCGTCCTCCCAGGGATCAGGGGAGGGCAGATGAGAAACCAGAAGATCCACAGAGCAGGAGGCTCCACTGGAGGCCCGAGCCAGGGCCACCCAGAGGAACGGGCCCTGGCTGGGGCAGAAGCCTGCTGGTGTGGTCACTGCGTTTCCTTCCCCTTTGTCCCCCTGCTTTTAAACGGGTTTGAGGAAGTCTCAGGACTACATCAGCTGTGCTAGGGGAGCCAACGAGGGCAATTGGCTGAAGCAAGCGGTGAACTAGAGAGCGAGGCCCTCCGTGCCGCTGAACAGGACTCCCTCCCTGGCTGCCCTTCACTCGGGCCCCTCTGTCTGAGCTCTTCTCCACAAGACTCCACCATGACCTGCTGAACTCAGTTTTAGCAGAGAATCCTAAGGGAGCCGATTGTGAATCCCCTCCCCTTGACAAATGATTGAATTCCGCGTCATCATTTTCCATCCACGGCCCCTCCCTTTGCCCGTGGGCTGTCAATCCCCAGGTGTCCCCACTGTGTTCAGAGCTGAGTCCATCTCTGCCCCTGCTGTAATGCTCTGGAGTCGAGTCTTCCTTGCCATTTATAGCTGGTCCAGGGCACCCCACCGAGAGTGGGAGACAGTTCTCCCCGTCTAGGACGTTCCTCTCAGGCCCAGGACCGGTCTTGCCTGCTGGGGGATAGGGGGTGCCAAGAGGGGCTTTTCCAACACAGGCAGTGGCATAGGCGCTTGGGCAGGCATTTTGGGTGGGAATGGTGCTCACCTGAGGCTCCTTCTGCCGATCCCCTTCTGGCCTCTGCCAGGACGGGGTGCGAGAGCCTGCATCTGTGCCCGGCTGCTCAGGGCAGAGTGGGGCAGGGCAGCGTCCCTGGGGAGCAGGCTCCCGGGCCTCGGCATGAGAGTGCTTCAGGGGCACCCGGGCACTCAAAGAACTTTGAAGGTTCTTTCTGTTTTTAAGCCTCTTTTAAATTGCCCAAGTGCCAGCTGAGGCTATTTTGGGATGAACCATTCATCCCAGGGCCGTCTGGCCCTTCTGAAAACTCTCATTAAATTGTTCATCGACAGGAACCAAATACTTGGCCCCAGGGCCTCCAGGCTTCCCCTGATGTGTGGCCTCCTGGGGTCCTTGCCCGAAAGGCTGAGGAGGAACCTGGCTGGCCACCAAGGTCTTGTAAGTATCTTCTCCCTTAGAAATCCAAGTCTGTCTTCCAAACCCCCCACCCCCGCCACTGAGTCCATGAATATTCCCTCTATGGACACCATGCGAACTTGCGTGCACACGGCCCACCCACCACCTGAGGGAGGGACGGCTTCCAGTAAGGGATTACTCAACACGGCGATCCCAGGACATGACCTCAGAATGGGAGTGAGGAGGTCTTTGTTGGTTCGGAGCGAAGGGGGGTGTTCCCAGGGCTGGAGAACTCAGGTGGCCCCTCCAGCAGTTCTGCCTCCTCGGGATCCCATGAGCTCAGCCTCTCAAGCGCAAGTGTTATCCAGAAATCTCTGGAATAGGATGAGAGGTGGTGAGAGGTCAGTCCAGGGCCTTCCTCCCTGAGACCCTGGAGGGGCCCAAAGGAGCCTGCGGTGGGACTGGGCCCTAGATAGGTCAAGGCCAGCACTGGGACGGGGTGGGCCGGTCCCCAGGAGTCCTCCAGGGCTGCCCACCTCTCAGCACCCCTGGCCTCTCTTTGCAGGTCTCATGCCCTGACCTTCCAGGAGGGAGCCCTTCAGTGAGGAGTCCCCCAGTCTGGGTGGGGAGCCAGCCCAATCGGCTTGATTCCTCCACTCTTGACACTGTGAGCCTCAGATTCTGAGAGCTTGGGAGGATGGACAGTGACTGCGGTCAGCAGGAGAATGGGAAGCAGACGGGAGAGGAAGAAGCTTGCCTTTGATGGGGACCAAGGGGACTGGGAGCCCAGGCCCATTCACTGTAACATGTGTAGTAAATCCCATTATATTCATGCAAAGAATTCTAACAGCAAGGAAAAGGAAAGAGCTGCTGGCACGCCACAACACAGGTGGATCTCACAGACTTACTGCTGAGCTAAAGAAGGCAGCCACACAAATGTACCTGCTGCATGGGGCCGTTTCTATCTGCCCAGAACCAGGCAAGAACCATCTATGCCAACAGCTTCATTGCTGCTGTTTCTGGAGTTGTTGACTGGAGGGGTGAGGGCACCCTCTCGGGTGTGGAAATGTTCTGTGATCAGACGGAGGTTTCCTACATGTCTGTGCATGTGAGATGCATCCAGCTGCACACGTAAGATGCATGCATCTTATTGTATATGTTATGCCTTGATTTTTAAAAGTCTTTAAATATTTAATCCTGAACCGCCCTGTGAAACAAACAACAAAACAACCCACCCGAGGCTCCTGATGTCTTGCCCAGGTCACCCACCAGCCCCAGGCCTCTCCAAGGGTCAACATCTGGATGCCGATGCCTGCTTCCCCCTCCACACCTCACAGCCACCACCCAAGAGGGGCTGTAAGACGCCTCTCTGGCCAGCATTGGAGCCAGCTTTGAGCTGCCTGAGCCTGCTTCCTACGCAGGGTGCTTTAAATCTTCCAGATCACTGAACCTTCATTTCAGAATACTTTATTGCTCATCCTCCTACCACGCAGGGCTGCTGCCTGTGTCAGCTCGCACAGAGGGAGGAAAATAATTATACCCCACAGCGTCAGTTGCACTGAAGGGTAGAGAGGCACCAGGCGCCTTCCTTTTCAGGATGCACAGAGCCAAGGGGAGTTCCAACCCTGCTCCTTGCTGACCTGGGCCTCTGCATCGTGACAATGACTGTCCCGCACATCTGGCTGCCGCCTCCTTGCCATTAGCTCATGTCTTCCTCCTCTGCAGGCTCCCAGGCTGGGGTCCTGAGATCTGGAGATGCTGCCTGCAGGTCGGGATCCAAGGGGAGCTCAGACATGACTATGGCCCAGACAGAGCTCAGAGTCTACAAAAGCCCCACAGAGTCCACCTGTGCCTTTTGACTAGGCAATGAGGCTATGTTGGCCCCACGTCCTCTGAATGCTGTTGTGCCTGAGCCCCTGGGCTGCCTCCCACCCTCCTGCTCTGGACTTTGCCTCCTAATGTCCTGCCCTAGATGTTTCTGTTGGGGGACCCCAGAGGGCTGGTGAGAACTGGAGGGTCCCTGTAGGGTGGAGAGGATCAGAAGTCACATATCAGTATGGCAGACATGGCTGGTCCCAGAGCCCGGGGCTCCTATTCTAATGGGAGGACCCCAGTGAAAGCACCCATCTACTTCTGGCAGGGTTGCTTAACCCCCTTTCCAATAGAACCTCTAGAGAATCTAATAGGCCCATCCCAATGGGCCTCTGCAAAGCTCCCCGTCCAGCCGCAGTCCCCTTTGTGTCCTCACCACAGCCTCGTCCTGGATGACTGACAGTGGGAGGGGTTGTTAATGTCAGGGACAGATGTAGCCACCATTGTCTGCAGCAAGGATCCTTAGTCATAAGTAATACTGTGTGTGGACACCAACAGCCCAGCCCAAGAAGCATTGGCCAAACTGGGTCCAGGGAAAACCTTCCAGGGTGAGCTGAAGAGAAGGTCAGCCTGCTCACCTGGACGGACTTGCTCCAGCCCCAGTCCCTGGGCATCTGGGGAGATCATGGGACTGACACCCCCCTTCCCAGCACACACAAACACACCCACAGGCACGCACGCAGGCACACACACACTCACACACTCACACATGCTCGTATACACACATTCACAGACACAAACACACATCCTTACACGCCGGCACTCAGACACACTCTCAGAGCCATGCGCACATGCCCGTACATGGGTACAAGTACTCGTGCTCCCGCACACCCACAGACACACTCCCCTTGGTGCACACACATGTCCATCCACACATGCACAGCCATGCAGTGCACACACTGGTTTTCGGGTACAGGCCAGTTCTGTAACCTGGATCCAGTGACAACCTCCTGTAAGTCTGCAGAGGCGAAGTCTGGCCAGTGCATGCAGTTGCCCTCCTGAACAGAATATCGTCAGCCTCAGCATCAGCATCGGGGTTCCCTCTTTACACAAGGGTCCCCCTTACCAGTGGGAGATACATTCCAAGACCCCCAGTGGAAGCCTGAACCTCGGGTAGGACTGAATCTTATTCTACTATGTTTTTTCCTATACCTGCATACCTCTGACAAAGTTTATCAGTTAGGCACGGGAAGAGATGAACAACAATAGTTCATAATCAGATAGAACAATTATAACAATATGTCAGCACTGCTACTCCACACTTTGTGGCCATGATGAGGTAAGATAAGGGTGACTTGGCCACCAGCACTGTGACATCATGACAGTCGACCTGGTCATCGAGAGGGCTCCTAGGTGACCAACAGATAGGGAGGGCGCCTACAGTGTGGAGACGCTGGACAAAGGGGGAGGTGTGTCCAGGGTGGGGAGGTGAGAGATTTCATCAGATCATGCAGAACGACATGCAGTTGAAAACTTAGGGATTGTTTCTTTCTGGGATTTCTGTTTAATATTTTTGGACCTCAGTAGACCACGGGTAGGGGACTCATATGCCCTGGTGTGGGAGCAGGGCCCCATCTAGGGGGTGGCATGGTCTGAGGGGTGGGCCAGGGGTGTGTGACCCTGCTGCTGGTCCCCTCTGCCCGCCCCTGGCCCTGGCCCAGTCGCTGGTTCCCAAGGAAAACCTCTCTAAAGTCGCGACCAGTGACACCACAGTGCCCTGCCAGGACCCGTCCCTGGACCCATCCTGCCATCTCCCCGCCCTCTGTCCAGGGACCCATGGCTCCTCCCCAGCTGCCCCTCAGCACCCGGGTCTGGGACACGTCGGCTGTCCTCGAGGCCTCTTGTGACTGGTGCCTCCTCCACCACCCTCCTAGACCATGAGGAAGAAACGAGCCCCAGGTGTCTGCAGTGTCTCAGAACCCGGTCGTGCTGCTCCCCATAGCTCTGCCCATCGCCCTCAGGTGAGCAGAGGCAGCCCCGGCCTATCGCTGAGCACCGAGGGCTAACCCCAGGGCAGAGATGGAGGCTGTGCTGGTGCCCTCGGCAGGGCCAGATCCTGTCTAGGAGGGAGACTGTCTTTGGCCCCAAAGCGGGAGCTTCCTCCCGGCACTTGGCTGGGGCCGCACAGTGATGGACAGCCCCACAGGAAGATGGTTCCAGAAGGCTGAAGTCATGTTTATTGTATACATGCCATAGATACTGTCCTGTGGTCAATTAGCCGCCAATGCAGTGAGGAGAATGAGAAGAGACAGGGCCTCCTCGGTTTCCAGGTTGGCCCTGAGCCCCAGGATTTCTGCTCTGGAAAGCAAAGGCTACCCGTGATCCTTGCGGGCCAGTCTCCGAGACCTCTTGCTTCTGCACGTATGGTGCAGGGATTGGTGCAGGGACAGCCAAAGCTATGTGTTCTCAGGACCCCTTGGTTCTCAGTTTGACGAGATGGGGCAGGCTGGCCACCAATGTTCCAAACTATTCCTTGAACACTGCGGGCTTGAGAGAGCCTCGTTGTTCTGTGGAATTTGGGCATCAGAGAACGAAGAGGTTGGGAGCTTCTTGTGACCTCCTCATTTCTCAGACCAGGAAACAGAGGCCCAGAAAAAAGGGGCTTGTAGGATAGCACGCAGGGAGCCCCTGGCCTGGGCTCACAGCCCCCATAGCCCCTCCTCCAAGGCCAGGGGGCTGAGGCATCACAACCTGGCTGCAGGTTCTGGGATGGGGAGCTCACCCTTTGGCAAGGCTGCCTGCCCTGTCCACTTTTGGAAGAAGAACTCCAGGTGACAGGAAGTCCTTCATGACACCGGCCAAGGCCCCCTTGCCCCAGGGCCCCTACCTCTGCTCAGTTCTGTACTTTTCAGCTCTCCACCACTCTGCCACAATCGCCTAACGAGATCCTGGAGACAGTGATCTCAGCCCCTGCGGCCCCGCTCAGCCAACAGCCGCACGCCCCCAGCCCTCAGGCCTGGCCAGTGCTTGGACACGCTGGGTCACCTCCTATGACTGCTGGTTGTGGACCCTCAGCAAATCCCACAGTGGGGGAAAAACTCATCCTAACCATGGCCCTAGACAGCTAGGAGGTTCTCGTAAGCTGAGGTCATTCTCCAATCAAATGAGAGAAGAGCTGGGGAAATACTTCCCAAGCTCTAAAGATGTTATGGATGTTTATTAGATTATATATGTCCTGCCAGATGTCCACAGGAACATTCACCGTCGGATCTTATGTAACTAATCGTGTCAGTAACCATGTCCAGACTCACGCCCTCCCTAACCAGTCCCACATGTCAAGTGTATACACACTGGTAACGAGAGCTGACACATAGGGAGCCCTTCCACAGGCCGTCAGCCCGCTGTCAATGTTAGCTCATTTAATGCCCACAATACCCCCAGACAGGGATTGCTGGGGTTTGTGTTCCCTCAGGCAAATACTGAGGCATGGAGACGCTGCCATTTTCTGTGCACGCACACACACACTGTACAACCATGTTAGACAAACTGCTGATGAAAGATCAAAAGGCACAGAGTCGTTGCATGCAGATAAGCATACGTTTGTATATAAATTTGCTCATTCATTTACTTATTTCAGAGAAGGATTTCAGGAAAGGTGTGCTCAAGGTGACCTAAGATGCACAAGTGGTGGCAAAACCTGCAAGGTCCCTGCTGATGGTGTCTCTGTCCTCATCTCCTTCCTGCCTTCTCTTGCTGGCTCCAGCCATACAAACCTCCTTGTTATTTTCAGAACATTCATGGTCCTTTCCAGGCATGAGGCTCTGCCACCCTAACCACCACATCCAGCTCCTTCTCAGTAATCAATTCTCAGCTAAAGTGTCACCTCCTCAGAGAGCTCTTCTTTGCTGTCCACACATCACCACTATCATAGAGAGGTCCTTGCCCAAGCCAATTATTATCCCATGTTCCTGTTTGAGTCTCATCCCAGCACTTTTGGTCTTGTACATTGACTTGCTGCTTTTAAGTGTTGCTTGATTAAATCTCCCTAAGCACCTTTGCACTTGGGTGTTGCTGTGATCCTAGCCCCTTGCCCAGTGTCTGGTATGACATGGTGGTCAGTAAGGGAATGAATGAATGAATTACAGGAGAATAAAATGAGTAGATGAGGAAGGAAGGCATGGAAAACAGCAGCAAGTGGAGTCAGATCTGAGGCCTGACTCACAAAGTTCCTGCCTTGAAATCCTATTTACTGAGCTTCCTAGTAGCCACGATGAACAAAGAAGCATGATCAGTCTATATGAGTGAAAGGACAACTAGATATGCCACACTAGTGGGTCAGGAGGCATGTGGCTCTTTTTGATACAGAGACCAGATGGCTGTCTTCCCCTGAGAGTCTTCCCAAAGAAGCAGCAGCCATGATCTCACAGCCACGTGTCCCCCGACCTCTTCGTGGTGCACACAGGCATACTTGGGGGTACAGCTGACTTTCAGCACAGCCTCCTGACGGCTGTTCTCACAGAAGAGTGGAGACAAGGAAGCTGCTTTCATGCCTAGCCCCACTGAGAGTGACCGTGCCCATATCCAGATGGGAAAGGCAGCTGCAGGGCCCTGAGAAGAGTGGTGGATGGTGGATGTTCTGGCCAGCACGGGGCTGCAGCCTCTGCCTGGCGTGCCATCGCTCAGGAACAAACATGGAAGAGGCAGAGTGCCTCCCGTCCCACCTGCGGTAGAAATCATGATCTTAGGAAAGACAGTTCCCACGCACCCGGAGATTCCCGGCAGGTAGGATCCGGGGCAGGCTGCAGGGGCGTTGGGCTCCATGTGCAGTTCACTCGGCTCAGATGGTAACTAATCCCTCTCCAGAGAGTCAAAGGCGGAGGCGGTCGATACCAGCGTAATGCAGTCTGGAATGTTTTTGACAGGTTTCTCCTCAAGGTAGTAAAAAGTCTAACAGGGTCTGCAGAGTCTTGGCCGTGTCAAAACCCATCTGCAAAAAGCAAGGGGCTCCTGCGGGGCTCGTGTTTGCGGAGTGGAGACATAACTCCTGGGCTCTGCTCAGTCTATCGAGGTTGGCTGGCCCCCGGGGACTCCTGTTGCTCTCTGCCTCCCCCGGGCCTGTGTGCGTGGCAGGAAGCAGCAGCTACAGAAGGCATTGAAGCAAGCAGAGAACCTCGGCAGGGCTGGGCACAGGCAAAGTCCCACTGAACCCAAAAAGAGTTCCACTGCAGTCACTGTCCACGTCTACAGGAGGCCGCAGAGCTGGGGGAATGCGTATGTGCAAAGTCCCCTAGCATTAAAATGACATTTGAAGCAGGAGACGAGTGCTAATTTACACTTTCAACTCACAACATTGAAGTCAGGGGAGTGAATAAAAAGGAGAGTAATTAATTAGAAGAGAATATAGCAAAGTCCAGAAGACATTCTTGCTTCAGCGAACGGGGCCAGGGGGAAAACTGGCGTCTAAGAGATAATGAAATCTCATCTTGTGTCTAATCCATGTTCTCGGCCTCTGAGCAGATCAAATGGTATAAAAAATAGAAATTGACAATGGGTCCAAAATTGCTTATTGATGAAACCGTGGAATTATATGATAGAAGAAATCAATTAAGTACTAAGAGGTGAGGCCCCTGTGGAAAGAAGAGGCTTGGAAATTAACAAAGGAAATTGAGTTGGGTGGTGAGAAAAGGGCTAGAAATTATCTTGCCAAAGGAAAAGTAAAAATAGAAGGCCACTTTGAAAGACTATATCATTAAAAGAAGTATGATGGAAGAGAGACTCGAAAATTGCATTCACCAGGGAAAGAAGCCTTCTCAAAATAGAAAGAAAACAGGGAACAATTTGCTGACCGAGCTCAAAAGCATCAAAAGCAATAAAACCCACAGAAAACAACAGCTCAAAGGAGAACATCAGGTCCACTTTGATGTTTTCCAGATGGGAAAACTGAGGCCCCAGGAGGGGCAGGTTCTGCGGAGGAGATACTTGTCTGCCATCCCTCCATCCCTCCTTCCTTCCATTCAGGAGGAGAAAGAGACAAGGGAGGAGGTGGAGGGCGGGAGAGAATGAGAGAGAGAATGACAGAGAATGAGAGAGAATGAGAGAGAGAATGACAGAAAGAGAATGAGAGAGAGAATGACAGAGAGAATGGCAGAGAGAATGAGAGAGAGAGAGAATGAGAGAGAGAGAATGACAGAAAGAGAATAACAGACAGAGAGAAAATGACAGAGAGAATGAGAGAGAGAATGACAGAAAGAGAATGAGAGAGAATGACAGACAGAATGAGAGAGAGAATGACAGAGAGAGAGAGAATGATACAGAGAGAGAATGACAGAGAATGAGAGAGAGAATGAGAGAGAGAGAATGACAGAGAGAGAGAATGAGAGAGAGTGAGAATGACACAGAGAGACAGAGAGAGGGAGAGAGAGCTGGGTGGGAGACAGCCCAGTTGGTGCTGAGTGCCCAGCACAGGGGCTGCAATTTGCTGGATTCGAGTCCCCATGTCCAGCCCACACCCTGGAAGGGAGGAGGACCAAACCTCCAAATTCCCAAATCACCATGTTCCAGACTTGAGAGGACAAAAACAGAGACCCCCTCTATGTTCCTGCTGCTCCCCCGCTTTCTGGCTGCGGCCCCCAGCAGTGCCATCTACCCCCATGCTCAGACCAGAGCCCAGGGGCCTCCCAGCCAGCTCCGTCCCTGCCACCAGCAAGTCCTGTGGGTCCTGCCAGCCCTGACTCCAAATCATGGCCCCTGGCTGGGGCAGCTGTGTGGGGATTTACCCAGCTGTCTCCTCCTCAGCGAGCCCCTCCTTCTGAACCCCCATCTAGAGGAGCCCTGTCCCCACCAGCCATAGCCACTCACCCAGTCCCTGTTTTGTCTTTGTCATAGCATGATTGTGGCCTGGTGTTACCTGACATGTTCATTTGTTTGCTCCTTTCTTGCCTCTTACCCACTAGGATGTCAGCTCCTGGAAGCTAAGGACCTTGTCCGCTGCTGCTGCTTGCCTAGAAAGCTTGGCGCGTAGAAGACACTCAATATATGTTTGCTGAATGAATAAGTAACAGCCTCTGGCCTGAGCCAGATGCCCCTTGTCAGAGCTCCCACTGTAGCCTGCATTCTGTCCCCGTCCCCTGCCCTGTGAATCCTTTATCAGAGTTATCACTTCTGTGAGACTCAACCCCTCCAGGTCGGCCTGGATCAGAGCCCCTGCACCTGGGACAGAGCAGGCGCCCCAGGCGTTTCGTCGAGTGGCTGATACACTCAGCCCAGAGCTGGCTGGGGGGCTTCGAGTCAGATTTCAGAACTCAGAGGTTCATGCAGCTCCTGCATTTTCAGACAAAGAAACTGAGATCCACAGAGCTCATGGTGTGTGCCCCCAGGAACCTCAGGGCCAGCTGTGTCGGCCAGCACCTGTCTGCTCAGTTGGGCTGGGAGGTGGGTAGCCGATACCTTTTGGGCACAGCTGAGATAAGAGGTAGGTGCTGGGCCCCTCAGGAAGCAGCATCTTCTCCCTCCTCCTACTTTTGCTCAGGTGAAAATTGGATCTTCCCACCAGGAGGCTCAACCAATTTCTAGCCCCTGCAGGTGCTGTTCTGCTAATAATGTGTGGCAAGGATGGCCAGTCACAGACCCGGCTGCTGTCCCCGGGAGCTTCTGTGTCCAAAGCTCCAGGTACACAGGCGCATGATCTTTCTGAGCCAGAAGGAGACAGGCTTCCCGCGGCAGGGCAGGTGCTGCAGGGTGGGACACCCCAGGACTCCCCATGCCCCACTCTGCCCCCGATGCGCTGGTCCACGCCAAGCCCGGCGCTTACTGCCTGCTGCATGCCCGAGAGGGCAGCAAGTCAGGGAATCGCCTTGTTCACGGAACCCCTGTTCTGGACCAGACCCTGCACCAGGGTCCAAGGCTGTGTGACTGTGATTCAGGCCCCTGTGGCTGCTTGCCAGGCTCGGGGCGGGTCCCTGCATCCTGGCTGGCATCTTCTGTTGAACGTAAGACACGCATTTGAGGCCCACATGGGACCTCTGTAGGTGGAGTCGAGGCCTGGGGTGGGAAACCCCAATCCTCATTGCAGGTCTGTGCAGGATCTGTGCGGAGACTTCCTGTCTGAAGGATGGGTGACGGCTTCCAGCTGGGGTCTCCCGGCTGTGCCTGTGATGGCCCCACCTGCTTTGTAGTGTGAGCCCAGACACCACCATCTGGGGGAAGCTAGGATCCCCTGGGCAGAGTCTCCCCAGCTCCCAGCACACTGGGTCTGGTGGACATGGGGCACAGGCAAGCAGGGACGGACCCATGACCGCTGGGTACCTCTGCCCTCTCACCTCCCTGGAGACAGACTTGGCCTATGCCTCTCCACAGGGCAGCCCCCCACCCACCTGCTCAGCCAGATGTTCTCTCCAGGCACCGTGCCTCAAAAGCCCACCCAAGAGGCCAAGAGGCCCCCACACCCTGTCCTCATCACCCATGAAAGGGAGAGGTTGTGGACCCAATGGTATGGAATAGATACATAGATCAAACGGAAGGAAAAGGGATGTGTGCACCAGAACGGAAACTACAAAGCAATGTGGAATGAATGGATTAAATCGTTATTTTATGCCATAAGAATGACCGTATTTTCTGTGCTCCATAAGAAGGCTGTGCAATCAGATCACCCTCTGACATTTACAAAACAAGTTTGTCGTTCGTTCTCATTCAGTGAAAACCATCCAGGGTAGGTGCTTTCCCCTTGCTGTGTAGGAAAGGACGCCAAAGCTCCAAGGAGCGAAGAGACACAGTCTCCGAGTCTCCGGCCCACTGGTGTCATCTTTGAGGGCTTCAGTCCAGGCCTGGCTGGTCTGGCCTCAGCCACGGCCCCAGGGGGCCCCACCTCAAAGTCTCTGGAACCTGTATCTGACTGGCAGGTTTCAGATGGCCTTGGGAGGTGAACTTGGGACAGAGGAAAGGAGCTTTCATTTCTGGTAAGACCGGAGTCGCCACACCTGGATAGTCCCTTGATATCTGTAGGTATCTGATATTTGCAGCCTGCTCCAACAGCCCAGTTTATCTGGGGCACAAAGTCACCACAATTCCAGAGAGTTTTTTCTTGTTTGTTTTTAATGTTGGGAAATTGCATGACCAAATTCATTTTACAAAGATCACTCTTGCTCACATAAAGAAGACTGATTCAAAGGACAAATTGAAGGGCAATTTGTAGTACATAAGATATTTTAAAACATGGGTATTCCTTAACCAAACAATAGTATTTCTAAGAATTCACTCAATAAGAATAATCGCACAAATGTGTATGCAAAGACCTATGAACAAGAATGTTTGCTGTAACTTTATTTGTAAGAGCAAAAATAAAAATTCTTCAGCAGAGAAATCACAGAACAAAACAATACTTCATAGAATGAAATATTATGCAGCCAATAAAAATGTGATACATCTATAGGTGCCAACATGACAGTATGTCCAGGAGTGAAACAAAGTCATGGCAGAACAATACTAAACAACTTTTTGGAGAAAATGTCCACCTATACTTGTCAATGCAAAGAAAAAGGTCTAGAACACAGACCATTACCATTGATTTCCAAGATAAATGATTTCATTTTTTTGCAACAACCAAGGAAAAAGAAAGCACCAAACCCTAGGTTTCACTTAATGCCTGATGGGCGCCCTCCTCTCTGTGACAGAGCCTGGTGCTGAGCGTGCTGGGCCAGGTATGTGGCATTTGAGATTTTGTGCATTTGTGCATGCATACATGTGGATTTTCCTACTATTTAATGACAATTCTGGAAGCATGGAAGGTACAAGGCAGTTAAGAGAGAAGCTCAGGCTGTCACCCCAAGAACGTTCTTCTTGAGGAAGCGTCAAGATGGGATGCAGCCCCATGGTCCCTCCTGACCCCGTCTGCAGCGCAGTCCCAAGGTGGTGGGTACCAGACAGCTGGCAGCGGGTGCGGAGTGAATGTGGAGGCGAATGTTTGCAGCTGAAGTCTTGCAGACATCTCTGAAAATGGGAGGCTGATCAGAAACGGATCTGGGAGCTATCAAAGGAAACACAGGCCTTGCTTTGCCTTCAAATTTGTTGACTTTTTTTTTTTTTTTTAAGCCCCAACCACAAAGCATGAGCTCATGTGGGCATTTGCCGGAAAGGTGGCGCGCAGTCCCTGGGAGTTAGGCTTGCAGACATGGATGTTTCCACTGTGCCCTTCTAAACAAACACTGGGGCCCTTCAGTGGGGCTGCGTGCGGGAGCACAGTGGGGTGGGGTGGACCCAAAAGGATGGAATGGATAAAATAAATAAAATAGAAAGGAATGGAACGTATACACTAGAATGGAAACTATAAACCAGGATGGAATAAATGGACAAAATAGGTCAAAGTCGATAAAATAGAGTGGGCTACACTAGGAGGTAGAAGGAATGGATAGAACCAACTAGAAGAAACAAACAACATAAATTAGGTAGGAACTGAATAGCCAGAGGGAAATGGAGCAGAATGGGGAAAGGAAGGGGGTGGATTCTTAGAGTGGGAGGGGACTTTGGTCACTTTGCAGAAGAGGTCAGTTTGCACTGACACCTGGAGACACGGCTGGCCTCCCTTGATCAGCACTGCCAGGAACATTGGCAGGGCCCGTGGCTGAAGTTTGCAGGGTTTCCCTCGGAGGTAAGGCGGTCTATGTGCAGACCCCAGAGAGAGCCCTGGGCGAGTCCAGGACCCTGCACTCCGCTCCGGCCCTGTAATCGACTTGGAGTAAGCCCCATCCCTCAGCCGTTGTTTCTATCATGTTCAACGAGAAGGTTTGCTAAGATAACTTTGAAGAGTCCTCAAATCTAAGGTTCTTTATTTCACAGTTACTGAACAGTTTCCTGAAGCCAAAGGAAACTGCAGAAATATGAAACCTGTCTTTCCTGCCTCTAGTCACAGTTATGATCTTTTGTTTATCATGGATATCTTTGAGTTAATTTAGATTTTTAAATAGATTGTGCTCAAATATTATTTACCTCAATTACCGAGGATTTTTGCACATATACCACCCCCAACTGAAGGTTGTGCTTCCAATAAGTGCTTCACTTGCCTTACCCTAGTCCCGTATTTTTGGTAGCTACCACGATGACTTCGTTCCACAGAAGATGAAACAGAGGTTCAGAGAGGTTCTCTGATTACAAGATGCTGCAAACACTTACAGGAGGGGCCGCTCGCTCTGTGAGAAAAAAAGTGATGATAACTGTGCTTGGTGAACTCACAAGTGTGGCTCTTTCTGGGGCCGGGGGTTTCAGGAGACCTCTTACCAGGGACTAAGAGGGGACAGGCAGCCCCATGAGAAGAAGGACCTGCACATGCAAAGGAGTGGTGAGTTCAGCTGGAGCACAAGTCAGTGTGACTGAATTGGGGGCTCAAGGGAGATCCAGGTGGGGACTTTGGGGGCCAGGTCTGGTTCATGCCCAGACAATCTGCATCTCCTACATGTATGCCCTGGCTAGTGCTACCAGGCGTGTGTGGGTGACAGAGTGACAGGCACCTGTCGGCAGCTTCTGGCAGGGGTTGAGGCAAAAGGCCCGAGTGGTGATGAGCACGCTAAGGGAAGCTGCTTTCTATACGCTCACGGTCCGTCCCCTTGGGGAAAAAAACCTTTCCCAGCCTCAGCCTCCAGGGGGGTTTATTTGGAATGTATAGGATTTACATAAATCCTTGCCAAGCGCTAAGCATTGGAACGTAAACAGATTTGAGCCACATATTCCTGATTCAGATTAGGGAAGAGATCGTGGAGTGATACTGGAACCTCTGCTTCTGCTCACTCTGTGGCCACTCACCAGCCTTCGGGACAGCCCCCTCCCAGCCCCCACCTGCACAGGCAGCCCCTTCTTTGCTGCGAATCAAGAATCAGGCAAAGTCACTGCTGAAGGCAGCTGGTGCCAAGATTTGCCTCGCACTGGGGATACAGGACTGGGCTTGTGTCCCTGGGGAGCTCACTGTGCCAAAGGCCTGGCCCCTGTCCTGAGAGAGTTGCGAGTCCAAAAGGAGCTCCCAGCTGCTGATCCTGTCCGTATTTGCCCAGAGCTTGAAGCCAGGGCCCTGTCTGTGGGAGCTCATGGCCCCGAGGCGCCAGTCTATTTGGCCTTGTCCTGGGGCAGCTCCCACCTTCACAGTTGTGATAGTCCTGATACTGTGTTTCTCTATAGCCGTCTCCTGAGGGCTTTCACAATGTAATTTCACAATTACAGTGGGAAAACCATGACCATGTCCTGACGGAGCCCTTGGCCTTAAGCCATGGACTTGCCCTAAAACATGACCTCATCCTGAAGGAGCTCAGCATCCTAAAGACTTTATCCTGTCCTGCTGGAGAACATAGCCCTGACAACATGGCCATGAGAGACTGAATATATAAACCGAATATGGCTAGGCCATGGATGAAAAAAGAACTCTGACCTACAACCTGCCCAGGAAACCAACACAAATCTACAATAACAACTCAGGAAGCAAACCTACGGTGAGTTAGACTTGCAGGAGGCCACATGGCCATCTTTAGCAACAATCTAAACCCTGGCTTCTGTAACAGTTGGCCCCAAATAACCTGGACATGATTGATAACTGGTTGATAACAGGCAACTTCTCTAATTTGGCATGCACATTAATGACTGCCCATGTCCCCAGACCCTTCAGTCTTAAGAAACAAAAGCCTTACACTGCTGGTGGAGGGGTAGTGAAATCTGCAACCCCAGGGCACAGGCAAAAGCCCATTGTTTCTGGAGAGAAGGGCACAAGAAAAAACACTTTGCCCTGGGAGTACAGCGGAAATGCACCTTGGGCCCTGCTGGATCTGACCCTGATGCTAAACAGAAGCTGTAGCTGCTACGGAGGTGCAGAGAACTCCCCAGCAAGACCAACCACAGGCACAAGTCCAAGTTACCAGGGTAGGAAGGCAGGCAACATCCCACCCCTGAAACCAGGTGCAGAGAACCTACCCCAGACTGAGACTAGACCAGGACAATAGAGACGGCCTCAGACTTCCAGCATGAGCCCGGCATCAAGCGGCAAACAGGAGCAGTGTATGTGTGTAGTGTGAGGTTAGGGCCCAAGAGCATCTCCTTGCATGGATATCCAGTTATCTCAGCACCATTTGTTGAAAAGGTTTTGGCAATGAATTGCTTTAGCATCTTTGTTAAAAGTCAATTGACCATAAATATAAGGATTTATATCTGGACTTTCAAATTCTATTCTGTTTATCTTTACGACAGTGTCTTATTACCTTGATAAGGGCAGCTTTATAGTAAGTTGTAAAGTTGGGATATGAACACCCTCTACAACAGAATGGTAGCCTCCAAGAAGATATGCCCACGTCCTCATCTCTGGAAACTGTGAATTCAATTTTATTTGGAGAAAGGGTCTTTGCAGATGCAATTAAGTGAAATATTTTAAGATGAGATGGTGCTGGATTATCAGAGTGGACTCTAAATCTAATAACAAATGTTCCTATGAGAGATGCACAGAGGAGAGAATAGAGCAGAAGAGCACGCCAGGCTGCAGGCAGAGAGTAGGGCGATGTGGCCACAGCCAAGGAATGCCAAGAGCCACCAGAAGCCCAGAAGCTGGAAGGGAACAGAGACAAAATCTCGACTGAACCTCTGATAGGAGTGCAGCCCTGCTGACACCTAATTCCAGACTTCTGGCCACCAAAACTGTGGGAGAACACATTTCTGCTGTTTTCAGTGACCTAGTCTGTGATACTTTGTTCAGGCAACCCTAGCTGACTAACACAGTATCCTCCAACTCTGTTCTTACTCAAGATTGCTGTGGTCGGCCAGGCACAGTGACACACGCTTGTAATCCCAGCACTTTGGGAGGTCAAGGTGGGTGGATCACTTGAGGTCAGGAGTTCAAGACCAGCCTGGCCAACACAGCAAAACCCCATCTCTTCTAAAAATACAAAAATTAGCCTGGCATGGTGGCATATGCCTGTAATCCCAGCTACTTGGGAGGCCAAGGCAGTAGAATTACTTGAATCCGGGAGGTGGAGGTTGCAGTGAGCCATGATCGCACTATTGCATTCCAGCCTGGGCAAAAGAGAGCAACTCCATCTTGAAACAACACCAAAAACAACCCAAAAAAGCAAACAGAGATTGCTGTGGTCATTCTGAGTCTTTTAAATTTCCATACATTTTTTTAGATTGGCTTCTCAGTTTCTGGAGAAAAAAAATTCTGGAATTGTGATAAGGATTCCGTTAAAACTGTAGATCAATTTGGGGAGAACTGTCATCTTAACAATGTTGAGTCCTCCAATTCATGAACATGGAGCATATATCCATTTAAATAGTTCTTTAATTTCCGTAAGCAATGTTTTGTCATTTTCCATCTATGAGCCTAGTACCGCTTTGTTAAATTTACTCTAAAGTATTTTATGTTTTTGATGATAATGTGAAAGTATTGTATTCTTAAATTTTTATTTCAGATTACTTATTGCTAGTGTATAGAAAAAAACTGACTTTTGTATGTTGACTCTAACTTTGTTGTACTTGTTTATTAGTTCTAATAGGACTTTTTGTGGATTCTTTTAGTTCTTTTAGTTCCTGTTGGTTCTAATAGGATTCTTTGTGGATGCAAAAGATAATGTTATCTGCAAACAGAGACAATTTTATCTCTTCCTTTGTAATTTGGACATCTTTTATTTCTTTTTCTTACTACGTTTCTCTGGCTAGACCCTCCAATAAAATATCGGGTAGAAGTGATGAAAGCAGACATTCTTGTCTTGTAACTTGACCTTAGGAGGAAAGCATACAATCTTTCACCACTAAGTTTGATCTTTGCTATAGATTTTTCCTAGATACACTTTATTAAGTTGGAAAAGTTACTTCCTATTCCAATTTTACTGGCAGTTTTTTCTTTTTAATCATGAATAAGTATTGGATTTTGTTATATGCTTTTTCAGCATCTATTGAGATGATTGTATGATTTTTATCCTTTCTTCTATTGAATCATATTTTATTAATTTATTTTTGGTTAACCAGCCTTTCCTGGGAGAAATCCCACTTGGTCATGGTGTATAGCTATTTTTATTTATATGCTACTGGATTCAGTTTGCTAGTATTTTGTTGAGGATTTTTGCATCTATATTTACAAGGAATATTGGTTTCCTTTTCTTGTGATGTCTTCGTGTGATTTGGTATCAGGACAATATTGACTGCATAGAATGAGTTGGAAAGTGTTCTCACATCTTCACGTTTTTGATTTGCTTTGGACAAGTGTTAACTTTTCTCCAAACATTTGTTAGAGTTCACAAATGAGATCAGTTGGACATTGGCTTTTCTTTGTGGGAATCTTCCAGATTACTAATGAAATCTCTTCACTTGATATAGGTATTAATATAATTCAGATTTTCTATTTCTTCAGTTTTGGTCATTTGTGATTTATAGAAAATAATTTAATTTAGATTATCTAATTACTTGGCCACAATAGTCTCTTATAATACATTTTATTTCTATAAGACTGGTAGTAATGTCCCCTTTCTCCTGATTTTAGTAGTTTGAGTTTTCTTTTTTGCTCTATAGTCAGTCTACAAAAGGTTTGTCAATTTTGTTGATCTTTTCAAAGAACCAGCTTTTGTTTTTTCAATCTTCTCGATTGTTTTTCTATTATTTTTTGTTAATTTTCACTTTACGCTTTGCAGTTTCTCTCCTTATACTGGTTTGGGTTTAGTTTGCTTGTTTTTTCTAGTTTTTTTAGTATGGAGGTTTAGGCTGTGGATTTGAAATTTTTCTTCTTTTTTTAATGTAGGCATAAATTTTCCTTTGAGCCACTGCTTCCCTACATACCAAAGTTTTGGTATCTTCTGTTTCTGTTTTCATTCCTATCAACACACCTTCTAATTTCCCTTGCAATTTACCCTTTGATCCATTGTTATGTAGGTGCGTGTTGCTTAATTCCACGTATGTGTAAATTTCCCAAATTTACTTCTGTCTTTGACTCCTGATTTCATCCCATGTGGTCAGAGAACATATTTTGCTGATCTCAGTCCTTTTAAATTTATTGAGACTGGTTTTATGACCTAACATATGGTCTATCCTGGAGGAATGTCCAGTGTGCACTTGAGAAGAATACATATTCTGCTGTTGCTGAGTGAAATGTTCTATAGATGTCTGTTAGGTTTAGTCGATTCATGGTGTTGCTCAAGTCTTCTTTTTCCTTATTTTGTCTAACTGCTCCACACATTAGTGAAAGTGAGGTATTGACATCTCTAACTATTTTAGTTGAATTGCCTATTTTTATCTTTAATTCTGAGTTTTGTCTTCATGTCTCTTAGGACTATATTGTTAGGTGCATACATGTTTGTGATTGCTATATCCTCTTGATGGATTGACACTTTCATCATTATAAAATGTCATCTCTGTTTCTAGTAAATTTTTGTCTTAAAATTCATTTTGGCTGGTGTCAATATAGCCACTCTAACTCTGTTTATATTTTCATGGTACATCTGTTTCCATTTATCAATATTTTCTACCTGTTTGTGTCTTTGCATCTATATTATGTCTCTTATAGATTGCATATAGTTGGATCATACTTTTTATTCATTCTGCCAATCCTTATATTTTAATTGGAGTTTTAATCCAATTGATATGATATTTCATGTCATTATTATTATTATTATTTTCTTCCACTTTTAAGTTTGGGGTACATGTGCAGGATGTGCAGGTTTGTTACATAGGTAATCAGGCACCATGCTGGTTTCCAGCACAGATCATGTCCTTATTGATAAGGTAGGATTTGTTCATCATTTTGCTGTCTGTTTTCTATGTCTCATGCTCTTTTTGTTCTTATTTTCCACCATTACTGACTTATTCTGTTTCAAATGGATATTTTCTAGTGTACCATTTTAAAACTTTTCCATTTCTTTTACTATGTAATTTTGAGTTATTCTCTTCATTGTTGCATGTAGATTATAATTATTATCTCTATTTATAACAATTTAGTCTAGATTAATACAAAGTTAATTTTACTACTACACAAAATCTTTGCTTTCCTCTAGTTCTGTGTTTTCTCCACTCTTTTATGCTGTTATTGTCATACAAAATACAACCATATACATTGTTTTCTCATCAACATAGATTTATAATTATTGGTTTGTAAAGTTTTCTTTTAAATTAGAGAGGAGAAAAAAATTACAGAGATACATTCATATTTTTTTTTGATTTACCTATATAGTTATATTTACCAGTGCTCTTTGTTTCTTTATGTAGATTTGAGTTACTATCTAATGCCCATTCTTTTCAGCATGAAGAATTCCTATAGTATTTTTTGTATGGCTGATATTATGGTAATAGGTTTTTTTCAGTTTTTGTTTATCTGAAAATATATTTATTTCTTCTTTATTTTAAGGATAGTTTTGCTGGCTATAAAACTATTGGTTGACAGTCTTTGCTATTAACCCTTTCAGATGCTATGTCATTTTTTTCTGGCCTCCACAGTTTCTGAGGAGAAGTCAGCAGTTAGTCTTATTTGAAAACCATTGTTTTTTATAAGTAGTTTTCTCTTGCTGCTTTCAATATGTTCTTTTTGTCTTCGACTTTTATCAGTTTGACTCTAATGTGTTTAGATGTGGATCTCTTTGAGTTTAATCTACTGGGATTTTGTCAAGCCTCTTGGATGTGTATATTAATGCTTTTCATCCAACTTGGGAACCTTTTAGTCATTATTTCTTCAATTATTTTCTGCCTCATTCTCTTTTTCATTTGGGGGCTCTGATTGTGCATATGTTAGTACACGTGATGATTTTTACAGATATCTGAGACTCTGTCCATTTTATCTTCATTCTTTTACTTCTGTTCCCTATGCTCAATGATCTCTATTGGCCTGTTTTTAAGTTTACCAATTCCCTTTTTTTCTCTCTCTCTGCCACCACTGAGAGAAAGAGAGAGAGAGAGAGAGAGAAAGAGAGAGTGAGAGAGAGAGAGCTTTTATTTGAGTAACATTCAAAACAGTTGATCATTCCATCCTTTTTATTTTATTATTATTATTTTTTATTATTATTTAAGTTCTGGGATACATGTGCAGAATGTGCAGATTTGTTACATAGGTATACATGTGCCATGAGGGTTTGCTGCACCCATCAACCCATCATCTAAGGTATTTCTCATAATGCTATCCCTCCCCTAGCGCCCCACCCCATGACAGGCCTTGGTGTGTGACGTTCCCCTTCCTGTGTCCATGTGTTCTCATTGCTCAACTCCCACTTATGAGTGAGAATATGTGGTGTTTGGTTTTCTTTTCCTGTGTTAGTTTGCTGAGAATGATGGTTTCGAGCTTCACCTATGTCCCTGCAAAGGACATGAACTCATTATTTTTATGGCTGCATAGTATTCCATGGTGTATATGTGCCACATTTTCTTTACCCAGTCTATCATTGATGGGCATTTGGGTTGGTTCCAAGTCTTTGCTATTTTGAACTGTGCTGCAATAAACACACGTGTGCATGTGTCTTTATAGTAGAATGATTTATAATCCCTTGGGTATATACTTAGTAATGGGATTGCTGGGTCAAATGGTATTTCTGGTTCTAGATCCTTGAGGAATCATCACACTGTCTTCCACAATGGTTGAACTAATTTACACTCCCACCAACAGTGTAAAAGTGTTCCTATTTCTCCGCATCCTCCCCAGCATCTGTTGTTTCCTTACTTTTTAATGATTGCCATTCTAACTGGTGTGAGATGGGATCTCATTGTGGTTTTGATTTGTATTTCTCTAATGACCAGTGATGTCATTTTTTTCCCTATGTTTATTGGCCTCACAAATGTCTTCTTTTGAGAAGTGTCTGTTCATATCCTTCACCCACTTTTTGATGGAATTATTTATTTTTTTTCTTGTAAATTGTTCAAGTTCTTTGTAGTTTCTGGATATTAGCCCTTTGTCAGATGGATAAATTGCAAAAATTTTCTCCCATTCTGTAGGTTGCCTGTTTACTGTGATGGTGGTTTCTTTTGCTGTGCAGAAGCTCTTGAGTTTAATTAGATCCCATTTGTCAGTTTTGGCTTTTGTTGCCATTGCTTTTGGTGTTTTATTCATGAAGTCTTTGCCTATGTCTATGTCCTGTATGGTATTGCCTAGGTTTTCTTCTAAGGTTTTTATGGTTTTAGGTCTTATGTTTAAGTCTTTAATCCATCTTGAGTTAATTTTTGTGTAAGGTGTAAGGAAGGGGTCCAGTTTCAGTTTTTTTGCATATGGCTAGCCAGTTTTCCCAACACCATTTATTAAATAGGGAATCCTTTCCCCATTGCTTGTTTCTGTCAGATTTGTCAAAGATCAGATTGTTGATAAAGGGGAGATCACCACCAATCCCACAGAAATACAAACTACCATCAGAGAATACTATAAACACCTCTATGCAAATAAATTAGAAAATCTATAAAATAAAATAAAATCCTCTCATTTATTTATTAAATTAAGTGTTGATTAAGTATCAACACTTAATTTCTTTTTATGGCCAAATAATATTCCATTATATGGATATACCACATTTTGTTTATCCATTCATTAGTTGACGGGCATTTGGATTATTTCTACCTTTTGGCTATTAAAATTTTTATCAGGTACATGCACTCTCCCAAGACTAAACTAGGAAGAAGTTGAATCCCTCAATAGACCAATAACAAGTTTTGAATTTGAGGCAGTAATTAATAGCCTACCAACCAAAAAAAGCCCAAGACCAGACAGATTCATAGCCAAATTCTACCAGAGGTACCAAGAGGAGCTGATGCCATTCCTTCTGAAACTATTCCAAACAATAGAAAAAGAGAGACTCCTCCCTAAGTCATTTTATTAGGCCAGCATCATCCTGATACCAAAACCTGACAGAGACACAACAAAAAAAGAAAATTTCAGGCCACTACCCCTGATGAACATCAGTGCAAAAATCCTCAGTAAAATACTGCCAAACCGAATCCAGCAGCACATCGAATCCACCATGAATAAGTTGGCTTCATCCCTGGGATGCAAGCCTGGTTCAACATACACAAATCAATAAATGTAATCCATCACATAAGCAGAACCAATGACATGATTATCTCAATAGATACAGAAAAGGCCTTTGATAAAATTCAGCACTGCTTCATGCTAAAAACTTTCAATAAACTAGGTACTGATGGAACATATCTCAAAATAAGAGCTATTTATGACAAACTCACAGCCAATATCATACTGAATGGGCAAAAACTGGAAGCATTCCCTTTGAAAACCAGCACAAGACAAGGATGCCCTCTCTCACTGATCCTATTCAACATAATATTGGAAGTTCTGGCCAGGGGAATCAGGCAAGAGAAAGAATAAAGGGTATTCAAATAGGAAGAGAGAAAGTCAAATTGTCTCTGCAGATGACATGATTGTATATTTAGAAAACCACATCGTCCCAGCCCCAAATCTCCTTAAGCTGATAAGCAACTTCAGCAAAGTCTCAGGATACAAAATTAATGTGCAAAAATCACAAGCATTCATATACACCAGTAATAGAGAACCAAATTATGAGTGAACTGCCATTCACAACTGCTACCAAGAGAATAAAATACCTAGCAATACCACTTACAAGCAATGTGAAGGATCTCTTCAAACAGAACTACAAAACACTGCTCAATGAAATGAGAGGACACAAATGGAAAAACATTCTATGCTTATGGATAGAAAAAATCAATATTGTGAATGGCCATACTACCCAAAGTAATTTATAGATTCAATGCTATCTCTATCAAACTACCATTGGCTTTCTTCACAGAATTAGAAAAAAACTACTTTAAACTCCATGTGGAATCAAAACAGAGCCCATATAGCCAAGACAATCCTAAGCAAAAAGAACAAAGCTGGAGGCATCATGCTACCTGACTTCAAACTATACTACAAGGCCACAGTAACCAAAACAGCATGGTACTGGTACCAAAACGGATATATAGACCATGGAACAGAACAGAGGCCTCAGAAATAATGCCACACATCTACATCCATCTTCTTTTAAAAAGATAGTTTTATTGAGATATACTTCACATAATGTAAAATGTATCCATTAAAAAAGTTCAGGTTCAGTGGTCTTTAATATATTTACAAATAAGTGCAACCAGCACCACAATAAACTTCAGAACTTTTTTTTTTTTTTTTTTGTAAAACAAGAACCACTCAGACTGCATTGTCTTTCTCTTACACTCCAAGAGGAAGACAAGAACGATCACCAATGGTAAATGGCAGCTGCAGCAAAGCAACACCAAGCGCCAGCTTCATGCTCAGAAGAGAACTCTGTGCCTCCTCCTCATAGTTTCTGGTGCTCTACACATTTAGAGAAACTTCTCTAGTAATGAACTGTAGAAATGATCCCTGAAAGTATAGTCTTCAGAACGTTTTTATTACTTCAGAAAGAAACTTGTATTCTTTAACTATCATCCTCCTACTTTCCATATGCTCTTCTTCCCAGGCCTAAGCAACTACTAATGTACTATCTGTCTCTATAAATTTTCCAATTGTGGACATTTCATATAAATGGAATTATATAATTTGTGACCTCTTGTGAGGCTTTCTTTACTTAGCATACTTTTTTTCAAGGTTTACCCATATCATAGCATGTATCAACACTTAATTTCTTTTTATGGCCAAATAATATTCCATTATATGGATATACCACATTTTGTTTATCCATTCATTAGTTGATGGGCATGTGGATTGTTTCCACCTTTTGGCTATTAAAATTTTTATCAGGTATATGATTTGCAAATATTTTCTACCATTCTGTGGGTTGTCTTTTCTCTTCCTTAATAGCACCCTTTGGAAAAAACAAAAAACAAAATGAAACTAAACAAACAAACAAAAACAACTGAACCAAAAAACAAAACAAAACAAAACAAAAACCATTGATGAAGTCTGATATGTCTGGTTTTACTTTGGTTGATTGTGCTTCTGATGTTATATCTAAGATCCATTGCTAAATCAAAGATTACGAAGATTTTACCCCCTTTGCTTCCTTCTAGAATTCTGTAGTTTCAGTTTTTACATTTAGAAGTTTGATCCATTTTGAGTTAACTTTTATATACAGTGTAAGGTAAGGGTCCAACATCATTCTTTTGCATGTGGATGTCTAGTTGTCTCAGCACCATTTGTCAAAAGACCATTCTTTCTCCAATGGGTGGACTTGGATTCTTGTCAAAAATCAGTTTACCATAGAAACATGGGTTTATTTCTAGACTGTCAATTCTATCCCATTAATCTGTTTATCTACCCTTCTCCCAGTACTGTACTATAGCGATTATTCTTGCTTTGTGGTAGGTTTTGAAGTCAGGAAGTGTCAGCCTTTCTACTTTGGTTTTCTTTTTAAAGATTATTTTTGCTATTTTGAATCTCTTGAATTGCATATGAATTTTAGAGCCAGCTTGTCAGTTTCTACAAAAAAAAAAAAAAAAAGCTGAGATTCTGACAGGGATTGTGTTGAACTCATAGATCAATTTGGGGAGTATAGCCATCTTAACAATATTAAGTCTTTCAATACAGGAACATGGGATGTTTTTCCATATATTTAGAGCTGTATTAATTTTTTTCAACAATGTTTTGTGGTTTTCAGAGTATAAGCTTTGCAATTCTTTTGTTAAGCTTAGTCCTATTTCATTTTTATTATGGTTTTGTAAATGCAATTATTTTCTTAATTTCATTTTTAGATTGTTTATTGCAAGTGTATAGAAATACAAGTAATTTCTATGTATTGGTCTTATATCCTAAAACCTTACTGAATTTGTTTACAAGTTCTAATAGTTTTTTAAAGTGGGTTATTCATAATCTATCTATCTATCTATCTATCTATCTATCTATCTGTTACATATACATTATATATATACATTATGTATATATACACACACACAAGATCATGACATATGCAAATAGAGATAGTTTTACCTTTTTTCCCCCAATCTAAATGTCTTTCGCTTTCTTTCCTTGCTAATTGCTCTGGTTGGAAACCCCAATACGATGCTGAATAGAAATGAGGAGAGCAGACATTCTTGTCTTGGTCTTGATCTTATAGAGAAAGAATCCAGTCTTTCACCATTAAATATGATGTTAGCTGTCAGTTTTTCTAAGATGCCCTGTGTCAGTTTCCGAAAAAAATATCTTATATTCCTAGCTTTTTGTGTGTTTTCATCATAATGTTTATTGGGTTTTGTCATGTAGTTTTTCTGCTTAGAGATGATCATGTAGTTTTTGTTTTTTAATTCTATTGATATAATGTGTTGTATTAACTGATTTTTGTATGCTAAACCAACTTTGTATTCTTGTGATAAATCTCACTTGGTCATGGTGTAGAATTATTTTTATATGTTGCTGGATATGGTTTGCCACTATTTTGTTGAGGATTTTACATGCATAGTAATAAGAGATACTGGTCTGTAGTTTTGTCTTCTTGTGATGTCTTTCTTTTGTTTTGGTATCAGGGTAATACTGGTCTCAGAATATTCATAATTTTTGAAGTGTTTCCTCCTCTTCTACTTCTTGGAAGAGTTTGTGAAGAATTGGTATTCATTCTTTAAAAATGTTTGGCCTCTGATTCTTTCTTATGTGAGCTCAAATTCATTCTTGATCTCTCTAGTGAATTTTTTATTTTAGGTGTTGTACTTTTAAGCTCCCAAATGTATGTATTTATTTAAATTATTTGTCTCCCAAACCTAACATCTAGGTGCCTTTGGGGACATTTTCTGTTGGTTGGTCTTTTACCTTTGAACGGGCTCTGTGTTCCCATTTTATTGCATGTGCCATAATTGCTTGTTGAAAACTGGACATTTTAGATAACACACTGTAACAATCTGTCATTAGTTTCTCCCCTTCCAGGAATTGTTCTTGATGGGTCTTTCTTTTCTCTTTTTGCTTGCTTTTGTTTTTATTTTTGCTGCCTGTTTGTTTAGTGGCTTTCCTGGCATAACTCTGTTTCCTGTACTATGCAGCCACTAAATTCCTTGTTCCCCACCTTTTTATCAGTTTGTTTACATCTTTAAGCCTGGCCTCCTAGGGTTCAGTCCTCTGTCAATACAATTTATTGCTCAGCAAGTGATCGATCAGATTTTCTTAACTGCCTTGAGCATCGGTTCTCCATCCTTTGCCAAAGTTACCTGTGTGGGAATGTACATACTTTCAAACTTCATGTAGTTTAAAAACCCTCTCTCGTTTCTACTTCCTGCTTCTGTAGGGCCTCAAGGTCAGCAGTGAGTGACAGGGCCTCCTCCTTCCCCAGGTCTTTCTTGGACATGTGTATAGCCCTGCTCACGCAGGAATACAGAGCTCAAGTTCCCTGTGGCTTTCTAGTTCTATAGGTCTTCCTTTTCAATTTTTGGCCAGGCTCTCGTTAGCCCCAACTGAAATCACAGCCTTAGGCAGCAGCAATGTTACCAGCAGATTCTTACCATTTTCGGAGTGCCCTGGGCATGAAGTTTTATTTGCAGAGCTGAGTTCACAGACAAGTCACATAGCAACAACATCATAGGAATAGAGATTTTCTAGGCAGCTTCTTGTTGGGTTAAACTACTGACTGTTTTCTGAGTACAGGCCCTTTTTAAAAAATTTTTTTTTGAGGCAGGGTCTCACTCTGTTGCCCAGGCTGGAGTGCAGTGGCCTGATCATGGCTCACTGCAGCCTCCACCTCCTGGGCTCAAGTGATCCTCCCACCTCAGCCTCCTAAGTGGGATCACAGGTGCATATCACTATGCCTAGCTAATTCTTAAAAACTTTTTTGTAGAGACAGGATCTTGCTATATTGCCAGGGCTAGTCCCAAACTCCTAGGCTCAAGTGATCTTCCTGCCTCAGTCTCCCAAAGTGCTGGGATCGCAGGGGTGATCCACTGTGCCTGACAAAATAAAAATTACTTTTAATTGACACATAGTGATTGTATACACACACACACACACACACACACACAGTATAGATAATGATGTTTCAATGCATGCAATGTTGATGATCAGATCATGGTAATTAGAATGTCCATCATCTCAAACATCTATTGTTTCTCTGTGTTGGGAACATTCAGTATCCTGTCTTCCAGCTACAGAGTTTTAAAGCGGTCAGTCCTCTTTTGGCTGCGAGAATGTTGGCTTTTCACCACCACTGCACCTCTGAGCTGGAGGGTGAGAGAGTGTGAGAATAGCCCCAAGTTCAATACGCCACAGACCCACTGGTATTACCAAGGTTCAGTAATTGGTAATTGGTGTTTTTCAGCTTGTTCTTGTGTGTAGTTAATTTCCAGAATTCTCAAATGGTCAAATTTTATTGTTTTGCAAGTATTTTTGTTGCTTTTAGGGGAGAGCGGGTTTATGGAATTTCCTAGTCACGTCATGTTTAGCACAACACTTTTGAGTTTCATCACGTTTCACATATCCGTAGTTTGTTTATATTTTCGAGTACAAGTCCATTTTATGGATCTACTTCTGTCTGTTTACGCATTTCATTGGTTAAATAAAATTTGTGTTATTTCCAGTTTTTGGTGATTATGAATAAAACAACTGCAAATTTATACGTTTAAGTGTTTGTGTGAACATAACTTCTTTTCACTTTCTCTGGGTAAATACCTTGAAGGAGGATTGCTGGGTTGTGGGGTAAGTGTGTTTAAAGCGATAAGAAACGGCAATTGCAATCTTGTTTTCAAAGCAGTTGTAATATTTTGCATTCCAGTCAGCAAAAAAGAAAAAGAGTATCTCAATCGCTCCACACCCTCGCTATCACCATGGTATTCTTGTTTTTTCTTTTCAAAAGAAAAGGTGCCTCGGTGGCCCCCACCTTGCTGAGCAGGAGCCAAGTTGGCTCTTGGTTGTCAGCAGCAGAACCTGCAAGAGTCAAGCTTCTTTTAATCAAATCTAGGAAGTTTGCTTACCAGCGTGGTTGTCTAAACTTCCCCAGGGAAGATACTGTCTGAGCTCTGCATCGAGGCTGCTCCCATCTGGATCCAAGGAGCTCACAAGACCCTCTGAGGCCCCAGCAGGGCCACTCAGGCTGCAGGTGAGCCATTCCCAGGTGAACCACTGCCTTCTCCTGCCCTCCGCTGCAGGTATGGGCAAATCCCCCCATTCTGTCTCCATGGGTGTCTCCTGTGTCAGGAGGGAAAGGCCCCTTGGTCTTGGAGTGCCTGGTGGGGGCGGGGAGCCAGCTCCAGCTGCAGCTACCCTTTCCAGGGCTTCTCATGAATAAGCCATGAGCAAAAGCAGATATCTCAGCTTGGAGGAACTTTGAGTCATCTGGATCGATCCAGTTAGGTCACAGAACTGCACACTGAGGCACAAACTCCAGAGGGAGCAGGGTCTATGCAGAAAGAAAGCTCAACACTGGTGTGGTCTTGGACAAGTCACTTCTCCTCTGTCTGGGGCTTCAGTCTCCCTGAGGCGAGTGGGTGGGTGGCCCTGTTTCCCTCCAAGTTGCCTTCTGTCTGTGACATTCCAAGTCCAGGGTCTCCTGCCCAGCATCTGACCTAGAGTTAAACTGGGTCACAATAAGTCTGGAATCATTGGAGAGTTTCTGGTTGCATGGCTGAGCCTCAAGATTATAAAATGGAAATAATCCCTGCACCAAAGATACTCCTGTCCCTCTCTTACCCCCTGCCCCTTCCCTGCCCTGCCCTGCCCTATTTCTTCTTCCCTTCCCTCCCTCCCTTCTTCCCTCGCTTCCTTCTTCCCTCCCTCCCTTTTGCCCTCCCTCCCTTCTTCCCTCCCTCTTTCCCTCCTTCCCCCTCCCCTCTTCTCCCCTTCCCTCCCCTTCCTTCTCTTCATTCCCTCTTCCCTCTCTCCCTTCTTTCTCTCTCTGTGCGTCTCCCTCTCTGCCTCTGTTGTAAGGAGTTATCCTCCCCCTGTCCTTTCTTTCTGTGCCTCTCCCTCTCTGTATCCATTGTAAGGAGTTTTACCTAGGACTGAGGAAGACTGACTTTAATTTTCCTCCTCCTCTGTGTCATTCACCTCAATTCTCCACTTACCTTCCCTTTCCTGCCTCCATGGCTGACTGCAGCACCTCCACCTGGGAGTCCCAATTGGTCTCTGCCAGTGGA
Organism: Trachypithecus francoisi; assembly: GCF_009764315.1. Lineage (NCBI taxonomy): Eukaryota > Metazoa > Chordata > Mammalia > Primates > Cercopithecidae > Trachypithecus > Trachypithecus francoisi. Next base: position 5,584,559 of record NW_022681468.1, on the reverse strand, counting down.
AAGGACTGGGTCCCCATGAACCCTGGGCTTTGACACCACCGTGGAATTGAAGAACTGTAGACATGGAATTGCCCCAAGCACTCAGGGAGGCCGCTGCAGACCTGGGATTCTGATAGCCTGGGCTGCAAATGCTCACCCATCTTCCCGTAAGGAAAGGGTTGCTGCAGTCCCAGGGGAAGAGCAGGCAGTAGGAAGGCAGAGATTGGGAAGGATTTCAGCCTAACAGTAACGTGACACCCACTGTGTATCACCTGAGGCCGGCGCTGGGAGGACTTGGGACTGACCATGCTGCTTCCTTTGAGTCCTTGGCAAGGGATTCTGATGGAGGGGAGGCCAGACTGGGCTGGAGTGGGGCAGAGTGAGTCATGGCAGCGCCACCCACCTCACCGGGTGAGGTCGGGGCGTGGGCTCTTGCCTAGACACTCCTGGGCTTGCTGCCCTGGACTCCTGGCTGAGGGGCAAGAAGCCGGGGTCCCGCTCCCACTCGGGGTCTCTGCCTCCCTCCCAGTGCCCAGTCCCTCACTCCCTCCTGCAGCTCCCCCTCTTCCTCCCCACCTCCCTCCACCTCCCTGCCTTGCTCACTATTTCTCACAGCGTCCATCACCAGGGGCAGTGGGGATGGAGTGGAGCCTGTGCCCAGACAGCCCTCCCGGCTTGGACCTCTCCACGCCTTCCAAATGGAGCGGAGCCGTGGGATTCAAAGCTTTGCTGAGACTGCCAGGGAGGTGGGCTTTCAAAGAAACAGCAAGCAAATGACCGCAGAAGTTGTGGCTCTCAATAGGTTGCCACCAGCAGACACGAACACGGCTGGTGTCTTTGCCAGCACTCCCCAAAAAATCTTCCCCCCGCCTTTTTTTTTTTTTTTTTTCCTGAAAGCCAGTTGGAACCTGGAAATCTGCTTTGGCGAGTTCTCGCCACTTAGCAAAGCTCCTCAGCAAAGCACACCTCCAGCAGTGCAGCTATGTTCACAGCTCGGCGCCAGGGGCGGCGTGCAGTGCCAAGTCCTTCCGAACTTAAGTGACCCTGGGTTTTTCCAAGGCTCCCCCTCCGTGGTCTCACTGCTGGAGGGAGAGAGGAGCAGGTCTTGGGGTGGACCCCAAGGCAAGGAGAAACGGGGGTTAGTTATGAACGTGCTGTCATCAAGGTGTGGTATCTGGAACTGGGTTTCAAAATGACTTGGATATCCTCATTGGGAAAAGGAGGAATCTTAGGCCGAGGGATGGAATTCACAGGTGCCATTTGCAGACACCTCTGAGGAAGCGAAAGGCTGGTCTCCCGGGGCTTGATTCCTAGAGAGGCAGTGGCCAGCCTGGGATGCATCTCATGGGTGCACCAGGAGAACCAGGGGTATGTGAAGGCCTCAGAGACCTGGCCCAGGACCTCACTTCCACCCCGGACAACCTCGTGAGCAATGTAGGGGAGTGTGGCTCACCCCACAGTCATCTCAGGAGCCGCTTATGAATATCGGAATGTTCTTCCTTAGATTAAGCCAAATTTGCCTCTCTGCACTTCACACAGGATAGTCACAGGCTTTTTCTTTTAAGCTGGTGGAGATTTTGCATAGCATCGGTTTAATCCTCCTCATTTCAAAGATGGAGAAACTGAGGCCCAGAAAGGGACAGTGACTTGCTCAGGGTTGAACAGGGGCAAAGCCAAGTCAATGCTCTTACATCGGCCCCCACCCCTGGCCCTAGCTCTGGCCTCCAAGACCACTTGGCTGAGCTGTCCCATTCTCAGGGGGACAACCTCTCCCTGAGCTCTGTGACTCTGGCCTGGGCACAGACCTTCAGCCCCTCCCACTTCCAGCCCACACCCTGACCATCCTCGCTCAGGCACTTCCAGAAAAATCTCCAAGTCCATTGGTCAGCAGCCCTCAGACACTCAGGGCTCCTGGGCTCCCAACCCTCTCACCAGGTCTAGAACTGCCCCCTGAGCCCCTCCCCTAGGCCTCCCTCCAGGCCCACTGTGCTGCCCCATTGTCCTTCTTACCCCAGACCCAGAGCTCACGTTGACCTTGGTGGGGTCTGGTTCTTCGGTGCCCCGGGGGCACTTCCTGCTGCTGTGTGCACCTGGCCACGAGGCCCTTTCAGGAGTCTTCCCTTCTCCTCCCTCTCTGCTGGGGAATCCTAGAGACATTGCCTTGGGACAAGCCTAGTGCTGAAGATAATGGGAGATTCCTGCTTTGCTCTGTGGGAGAAGATGCTTGGCTAATCCGGATGTGAGGTTTGCAGCCTCCCCCGCACCCTATCAGAGCAGAGGAAGAGCTCAGATAACTTTTACATCTGGGGTCTTTCTTCCTATTCCAGGGAATGTGAGGTGGGAACGCAGCCTTGCAGATGAGCCAACTCCCTTTCCAGGGCCTGTGGGACCCATGCTGGGGAGGGGGTCACCCCTCTGGGCCCCTGCCTACTGCCTCGGACACCCTAGTGTCTCAAGTCAGTAAGATTCGGACTCTTTATTTTAATTAATTTAATATATTATTTTAATATGGAAGCCCCAGTCCTCTTCCTTCTTCTTCTTCTTTTTTTTTTTTTTTTTTGCAATTTTTACAATTGAAGTAGAATCAATATACAGTAAAATAGATCTCAAATAAACAGCTTGATGAGTTTTGAAAATGCAGGCACCCGTGTCTTTAGCCCACAAATCAAGACACAGAGCATGTCCATCACCCTAGAAAGCCCACCCCATCTCCAGTCAATGCACCCCTCCCCTCTAGAGGCCGACACTGCTCTGACTCAATTGCCATGGGTTGGCTTTGCCTGCCCTAGACCTTCACAAGAACAGAATCATTTTCTGTGTGTCTGACAGCTTTCACCAAGTAAGAGGTTTCTCCAAAGGGCTCCTTCCTTGGCTCAGCTTGTGGATGGCTGCCTTTCACTGCGTCCTCACAGCACTTGTCCGTGTGTGCACATACCCCTGGCGTCTCTTTCTCTTCCTGTAAGGTTTCCAGTCATATAGGATGAGGATTCCACCCATACAACCTCATTTAACCTTAATCACCAAAGGTCCTATTTCCAAATATTGTCACATTCTAAGATACTGGGGACTGGGCTTTAACATGTGAGTTTTGGAGGGATGCAATTTAGTTCATAACAGAGTGATATGGTTTGGCTGTGTCTCCACCCAAATCTCATCTTGAATTGCAGCTCCCATAATCCCCACATGTCATGGGAGGGATGCAGAGGGAGGTAATTGAATTGTGGGGGTGGAGTTTTCCCATGCTGTTCTTGTGATAGTGAATAAGTCTCACGAGAGCTGATGGTTTTATAAAAGGGCCTTCCCTGCACACACTTTCTTGCCTGCTGCCGTGTAAGATGTGACTTTGCTCCTCTTCCACCTTCTGCCATGATTGTGAGGTCTCCCCAGCCATGTGGAACTCCTAGTCCATTAAGCCTCTTTCCTTTATAAATTACCCAGTCTCAGGTGCTTCTTTATTAGCAGTATGAGAACAGATAAATACACACCAACATTTAGAAACTGTTAATTTCTAAATGTCTTTCCTCATGGATAGTTTTTGATGATTTTCTAACTTCATCTTTCCTTCCATATTTATTAGTTTTAATTCTTCTGAAGGAAGAACTTTCCCTTCTGCACATTTATTTCTTTATTCATTTCAGCATAGATGTGGATTTCTCTTATATTCAATGGGTTGAAACCCATTACTATCATTATTTATTTTTGTGCTCTAATTATCCTGAATTTGGCCAGTGGTAGCTCCTTTCATCTGGTTCCTGTTTTTTTGGCATGTGCTCATATTTTTTTTTCATATATTTTATTTTTTAGAGCCATTTTAGACTCATTGCAAAATTGAGTTGGAAGCTCTGAGTTCCCATATACCCCCGGCCCCCGCACACATAATCCCCCCGTCCATTATCAACATTCTGCACCACATGACCATGATTTCTGAGCACTTCCTCCAAATATTTGTGCTTGTTTTTATTCCCCAGTACCTTTCAAATTATTTATTATGTCCACGTTTTACAATTGTTTTCTGTAGGGTGAGTGTAGGAGTAGGAGTCTTTCAGTAGGGTATTGCCTCACCAGGCCTGAAAGCAAAAATCCTACACCTTTCTTTTATTATCTAGATTGGAAATATTTCCTTTTAATTAGGGGGTTTAGTCTACTTGCAGTTAATAAAATTAGTGATACGGTTGGGTTCAAGTCTACTATCTTACTGCTTGTTTTCTATTTACCTCCTTTTATTTACTCTTTCCTTTCTTCTTCCATACCTTCTTTTGAGTTAATTGGTTTTTTTTGTATTCCATTTTATTTCCTTTTATGGATTTTCAGCTATATTTCTTTGTATTAGTTTTACTTGTTTCTGCAGGATTACAATATGCATTCTTAACACATAACAGTCCAATGGGAACGAATGTTATACCATCTCACATATAAGCTAAGATGCAGCAGTATAATTCCATTTCTTCCCTCCCATCCTCTGAATTATTGCTGCCATAAATTTTACTTCAATAAGTTACAAGCCCTATTGTTCACCCATTGAACAATCAATGGTCTTTTAAGGAATTAGAAAAATACAATTTTCCATTGATGCACATAGTAACGATTTCCAACGCTCTGTATTCCTCCCTGCACAGCACAACTTTCACTCATTATCATGTCCCTGCGGACTGAAGAAATTCCTTTAGCATTTCTTGTAGCGCAAGTCTGTTGGCAAAGAATCTTCTTGTGTTTCATTTCCCCAAGAATGTCATTATTTCTCTCTCATGTTTATTAGACTTTACTTTTTTTTTTAGAGCAGCTTTAGTTTCACAGGAAAATTGAGCAGACGGTACAGAGATGGTACATACACCTGAGCGCCCGTCACATGCCCAGCCTCCCATATTATCAGCATCCCCCACTGGAGTGGTCCACTCGTTACAGTTGATGAGCCTACAGTGACACAGCATTCCACCCATAGTGTACATTACGGTCCACTCATGATGTTGTACATTCTATGCATTTGGGCAAATTTATAATAACACTATAGTATATAATAACCACTATAATGTCATACTGAACATTCACTGCCCTAAAAATCCCCTGTGCCTCACACACTCATCTCTCCCTCTCTCCTACCCCTGCTATTTACACTGTCTCCATAGTTTGCCCTTCCCAGGGTGTCATACAGTTAGAATCACACAGCATGTAGCCTTTTCAGTGGATTGACTTCTTTCACTTAGTAATATGCATTTAGGGTTCCTCCATGTCTTTTTACAATAGCTCATTTCTTTTTAGCACTAAATAATATTCCATTGTCTGAATATACCACAATTCACTTATCCATTCACCTCCTGAAGGACATCTTAGCTGCTCTCGAGTTTTAGTAATATGAATAAAAAGTCTATAAACATTCACGTGAAGGTTTGGCATAGACATAACTTTTCATCTCCTGTGAGTAAGTTCAACGCGATTGCTGAATTGTATGGTAAGAGTGTGTTTAGCATTGTAAGAAAGTGCCAGACTGTCTTCCAGAGTGACTGCAGCATTTTGCATTCCCGCAGCAATGAATGAGAGTTCCTGTTGCTCCACATCCTCACCAGCACGTGCTAGTGTCAGTGTTCTGGATTTTGGCCATTTTAATAGGCGTGTAGAAGTATCTGGTTGTGGTTTTAATCTGCACTTATCTGACAATGTATAATGTTGAGCATCAGTTCATTATGCTTATTTGCCAACTATAGATCTTCTTTGGTGAGGTGTCTATTAAGGTCTTTGGCCCATTTAAAAAGTAAAGTTGTGGTTCCGTCTGGCCCCATCCTGCTGCCGGCCAGCCAGCCATGAGCTCCACGCAGTTCAACAAAGGCCCCTCGTACGGGCTGTCGGCCGAGGTCAAGAACCGGCTCCTGTCCAAATATGACCCCCAGTAGGAGGCAGAGCTCCGCACCTGGATTGAGGGACTCACCGGCCTCTCCATCGGCCCCGACTTCGAGAAGGGCCTGAAGGACGGAACTATTTTATGCACACTCATGAACAAGCTACAGCTGGGCTCCCTCCCCAAGATCAACCGCTCCATGCAGAACTGGCACCAGCTAGAAAACCTGTCCAACTTCATCAAGGCCATGGTCAGCTACGGCATGAACCCCGTGGACCCACCTGTTTGAGAGTGGGAATGTGACACAGGTGCAGGTATCTCTTCTCGCCCTGGCAGGGAAGGCCAAGACTAAGGGGCTGCAGAGCTGGGGGAACATTGGCGTCAAGTACTGGGAGAAGCAGGAGCGGAATTTCGATGACACCACCATGAAGGCCGGCCAGTGTGTCATTGGGCTGCAGATGGGCACCAACAAATGCGCCAGCCAGTCGGGCATGACCGCGTACGGCACGAGGAGCCATCTCTATGACCCCAAGAACCATATCCTGCCCCCCACGGACCACTCGACCATCAGCCTCCAGATGGGCACAAACAAATGTGTGAGCCAGGTGGGCATGATGGCTCCAGGGACGCGGCGGCACATCTATGACACCAAGCTGGGAACCGACAAGTGTGACAACTCCTCCATGTGCCTGCAGATGGGCTACACGCAGGGCGCCAACCAGAGCGGCCAGGTCTTCGGCCTGGGCCGACAGATATATGATCCCAGGTATTGCCCACAAGGCACAGTGGCCGATGGGGCTCCCTCAGGCGCCAGCGACTGCCCGGACCCGGGGGAGGTCCCTGAATATCCCCCTTACTACCAGGAGGAGGCCAGCTACTGAGGCTCCTAGCACGCTCTCTTCCCACATCTTCTCCCCATCTGGGTTTTTGGGTTTTTCTGTGTTTTCATCTTTGTTTTTTTTTCTTAGCCGGTTCAGTGCTGCCAATCAACCAAGGGTCTGTGAGTGGCAGTGTGGGATCAGGCAGCAGAGCTTTTTTCCCCTTTGCCTTGGTCCTTCGCAGGGCGGAGCCACCGGGCTGTGGGGGAGGGAGGTCAAGGCCATATCCCGATACGTGTAGGGCGTGTAGGGCGAGGGTCCCTGCTGGCACGTTCAGGCTGTGCTGGGGAGAAGAGACTAACCGGTTCCCAAAGGTTTCTGGTTGCCTCGCCTCTTCCCCCTTTTGTCAGCTGAGCAGTTTGTGGTTTCTCTGCAAGTTTCAGGAAGTATTCACAAAAGAAAAATACATTTTGCTTTTTATTCCTGAGGAATGGGGCAGGGACAGTGGAGAAGGTGCTGGGGAAAGGGGGCCTGGCCATGATGCTAAATATCTCCAGCTCCCGAGTGACTTGATTTCCCCAGGACCAACAGACCTCAGACCCTCAGACCTGCCCCCGGGGCCAGGTGGGGAAAGTGAAGGCCGTACAAGGAAGTGAAATTCTGAGTTGTTGGGGCTAAGCCTGATCCCCTCTCCATGCTACCCCCACCCCCCAACCCACTCTGGCCTCAGTAGGTTTTGTTTTAGTTGTGGCTGTCACCCAGGCTACAGTGCAGTAGCGCAATCTTGGCTCACTGCACCTCCACCTCCCGGGCTCAAGCGATTCTCCAGCCTCAGCCTCCCGAGTAGCTGGGACTGCAGGTGCTCCACCATGCCCGGCTAATTTTTGTATTTTTAGTTACAAAATACAAAAATTTAGGAGAGACGGGGTTTCTCCATGTTGGCCAGGCTGGTCTCAAACTCCTGGCCTCAGATGTGATCCACCCGCCTCAGCCTCCCCAAGTGCTGAGATTATAGGTGTGAGTCACCGTGCCCGGCCCCTCAATAGGTTTTAAGGAGCCCCCAAACCCTCCTCCTTTCTGGGCTCGACAAACTATACTGCTCCATCTTCCCCCCGCCACACGCCCCGCCAAGTACTGCACAGGGACCCCCACCGAGGGGCCCTGCTCCATGAGATAATGTGAAATACAATTGTGGACCAAACGCAATAAAACCTCTGTTTGTAAGAAGAAAAATAATAATAATAATAAAGTTGTTCATTTTCTTATTATTGAGTTTTGAGAGTTCTTTGTATATTTTGAATAAAAGACATTTATCAGATATATCTTTTGAAAATATTTTCTTCCGGTCTGTAGCTTTTCTTTTTATTCTCTTGAGAATGCCTTTTGGAAAGCAGAAACTTTTTTATTTTTATTTTTTTGAGACAGGGTCTCAGTCTGTCACCCAGGCTAGAGTGCAGTGCTGCATTCATAGCTCACTGCAGCCTTTAACCCCTGGGTTCAAGTGATCCTCCTGTCTTAGCCTCCTGGGACTTCGTGCATACACCACCATGCCTGGCTAATTTTAAAAATTTTAATGGAGATGTAGTCTCACTATGTTGCCCAAGCTGGGAATTTTTTTATTTTAGCGAAGTCCAACTTATGAATTTTTTCTCTCATGGGCCGTGCTTTTGAGGTCATATCTAAAAAGTCATCACCAAACCTAAGGTTATTGAAGTTTTCTCCTGTGTCATTTCTAGTAGTTTTATAGTTTTGCATTTTACACTTAAGTCTGTGACCATTTTGAGTTAATTTTTGTGAAGGATGTAGATCTGTATCTCGATTCATTATTTTGCATGTGGAAATTCGGATGTTTCAGCACCATTTGTTGAAAGAATTATTTTTCTTCATTATATTGCTCTTGCTTCTTTTATCAGTTGACTACATTTGTATGGGTCTGCTTCTGGGCTCTCTATTCTGTTCTACTAATTGACTTGTCTATTCTTTTACCAATGCCACACTGTTTTGATTACTATAGCTTTACAATAAATCTTGAAGTCAGGTAGTATCATTCCTCCAACTACATTCTTCTCCTTTAACATCGTGTTGGCTATCTTGATCTGTTGCGTTTCCATATAAACTTTAGATTCAATTTGTTGATACCCACAAAATAACCTGCTAGGATTTTTAATGGGATAACATTAAAACTACAGATCAGTTTGGGAAGAACTGACAATATTGAGTCTCCCTATCCATGAACATGGAATATCTCTCCATTATTGGGTTATTATTTTTTTGAGACAGATTCTCACTCTGTCACTCAGGCTGGAGTGCAGGGGCGCAATCTCAGCTCACTGCAACTTCTGCCTCCCAGGTTCAAGTGATTCTCCTGCTTCAGCCTCTCGAATTGCTGAGACTACAAGCATGTGCCAACAAGCCCAGCTAATTTTTGTATTTTTAGTAGAGATAGCATTTCACCATGTTGACCAGGCTGGTCTTGAACTCCTGACTTCATATGATCCACCTTCCTCAGCCTCTCAAATTTCTGGGATTATAGGTGTGAGCCACCATGCCTGGCCATTCTTTGATTTATTTCATCTGAGTCTTGTAATTTTCTTCATATAGATCTTGTATATATTTTGTGAGATTTATACCTGAGTATTTCATGTTCAGGGTGCTAAATTTCAAATTTCACTTGTTTATTGCTGGTGTATTGGAAAGCAGCTGATTTGGGGTATTAACTTTGTATCCTGCAACCTTGCTATAATTGCTTATTATGCCTAGGAGGAATTTTTTCTATTCTTTCTGATTTTCTATAGAGACAATCACGTCTTTTGCAAACAAAAACAGTTTTATTTCTTCCTTCCCAAACTTTACACTTTTAATTTCATTTTCTTGTGTTGCATTAGCTAGAACTTCCAGCATGATGCTAAAAAGCGGTGGTGATAGGGACAACTTTGACTTATTCCCAATCTTAGCAGGAAAGCTTCAAATTTCTCACCATTAAATATGATAGCTGTAGGGTTTTTGCAGATATTCTTTATTAAGGAAGTTCCTCTCTATTTCTAGTTTACTGAGAGTTTTAAAAATCACGAATAGGTGTTAAATTTTGTCAAATGGTTTTTCTTCATCTATTGATATGATCACATAATTTTGTTAACCTGTTAATGTGATGGATTACATTTGATTGATTTTTGAATGTTGAATCAGCCTTGCATACCTGGGAGAAATGCCACTTGGTTGTGGTATATACTTCTTTTTATACATTGTGGGATTTGATTTGCCAGTATGGTTTAGGGTTTTTGTATCTCTGTTCATGAGCAATATTGGTCTGTAGTTTTCTTTTCTTGCAATGTCTTTGAATCGGTAGTGTAGTAATGCTGGCCTCACAGAATGACTTAGGAGGTATTCTTACTGTTTCTATCTTCTGAAAGAGACTGTAGATAACTGTTAGAAGTTCTCCTTTGAATGACTGGTAGAATTCACAGGTGAACCCATCTGGACCTAGTGCTTTCTGTTTTAGAGGGTTATTATTTATTTATTTAATTTCCATAATAGATATAGGCCTATCAGGTTATCTGTTTCTTGTTATGTGAGTTTTGGCAGAGTATTTTTCAAGGAATTGGTTCATTTCCTCTAGATTATTAAATTTATAGGTATAGAGTTGTTATAGCATTCCTTTTTTGTTCATTTTCATGGGATCAGTAGTGATGGCTTCTGTTTCATTTGTGATGTTAGTAATTTGTGTCTTCTTTCTTGGTTAACCAGGCTAGAGGTTTACCAATTCTATTGATTTTTTTTTTTTTTTCAAAGAACCAGTTTTTGGAGTTAGATATTTCCCTTCCTCCTTGTAGAAGGATAGAGCTGGCTGAAAATAGGTATTTCCCTTTCCCCAGGTTAGTTAGGCTCTGATAAAACCCCAGCAGGTTAAGCTCTGGTCAAACAGTTTCTCCTGAGGGCAGACCTTGTTAAGAAAAATATAATGTATATATATAAAAATGGTTCCCTTTCCCCTTTCCTTACCAGAAGCAGGAGGGAATTTTTCTCCAGTATTCACTATGAGGACCTGATAGAGGTTCTCGAGGTAAAACCCACAAAATAGTTCCCTCCTGCTCCCATAACTGGGTCTTCCTAGAATTTTTAACTCTCAGATTTGTCCAGACTAAGCCTCCAGCAATTTTTTGATTACACTTTAGGTTTTTCTATGCTGGCACTGGTTCACATGAGGTTTCAGTGAATGGGTTTCTGTTCCAGTAAGTTTTGAATATCTGAATTTGCCTATCAATCTTTCCAAATTGCGGGGGAAGAGGAGGGCCCTGTATCTCACTTCTTGTACAGATGTAAGAAGATTGTTGATTTTCAAACAAGTTGTTGGTTTTGAAAGCAGTTTTTTCCGTTTTTTTACATGTTGGGATAGAGTGGCAACTTCTAAGCTTCCTACATGCCTGACTAGAAACTGAAAGTCTCCTTTATTTTTGAAAGACATTTTTGCTGGAGACAGACTTCTGGAAGGCCATATTTTTCTTTTAGCATTTTGAAGATGTTTTTCTATTGTTACGTGAAAGATTCTCCCCGGGGCCTGAAAGTTTGAAGGGATGAGTAACTCCCCCCTTTTCAGGCCCAGTCCCAAGGCGCAAGGCCACTTGCTCCAGCAGCGAACGTCAGCAAGATAGCAGAAGCAGGAAGAGAGCTCACCTGAAGACACCTACCCTGGCCGGAAGACAGGTACCCCTGAAGATCGAGAAAGAGGCCGTCGGGATACTACCTAGCAGTCACGTGAGACTGGGACACTTCCTGATTGCAGAGGTCTATAAAATCCCTGCCCCTTCCTCATTTGGGGCTGACGCCATTTTAGGCCTCAGCGTGCCTGAACCCAGGGGTTCATTAGAACAGCGTGTTGCTCCACACCACCTCGTGTTGTCTGTTGGCACACTCTGGAGGTTGGAACCGATACAAGAACCTTTCATTATGACCTCTATTATTTCTAACAAGAAGTCCGTTGTTATTATTATCATTGTCTACCTTGCACATAATGCACCATTTTTCTTTGACTACTTTTAAGATTTTTCTTATCTTCAGTTTTCCCAATTTTACTGTGGTATATCTAGGTGTGGTTTTCTTTGTATGTGTCTTGTTTAGGCCCACAGAGATCCTCAGATTTGTATATTAGTGTTTTTACTTAAATTTAGATTTTGGGGAGGCTATTAATACTTCACATATTTTTCTGTTTCATTTTCTCTTTTTTTTCTTCTAGGAATCCAATCATATATATATTAGATTTCTTAACATTGTCTCATGTTGAGTTCTGTTTGAAGTTTTAACTTTTTTTCTAGGTTTCAATTTGATTAATTTCTATTGACATATTTTCAAGTTCACTGATGCTTTCTTCTGGAGTCTCCAGTCTGCTATCTAATACGGTGTTCATTTCAGACACTGAATTGTCCAGTTTCCAAAGTATTATTTGATTCGTTTTTTCTTTTTTATTTCTCTTCTGATATTTCTCATTACAGTGGGAATATACATAATATATCCATCTTTCTCCTGCAAAAAATTTACTTAAACTTCTTGTCAACTAACTCAAATATCTGGGTCATCTGTTAGTTTGCTTCTTTTGACTGGCTTTTTTCTTTTGATTATGAGTCACATTTTTCTGCTGCTTTGCATGCCTACTTTTGACCCCCAAAAAGCCAAACTCTGTAAAATATTTAAAGAGCTTTCTTCTGAGTCTCATATTTGAGTGCCCATGTCCTGTGGCACAGCCTCAGGAGGTCCTAAGAACATGTGCCCAAGGTGGTTGGGTTACAGCTTGGCTTTATACATCTTAGGGAGACAGAAGTTTTAGGCAAAGACACACATTGGTATATGTAAAGTATATATTGGTTCAGCCTGGAAAGCAGGACTTCTTGAAGTGAAGAAGGGTGGGGGTAGCTCACAAGTCATAGCTGGATTCAAAGATTTCCTGATTGGTGATTGGTTGAAAAAGTTAAACTTTGCCTGAAGAGTTGAAGTCACAATAAAGAAATGCTTGAGTCAAGATAAGGGGGATTGCAGAAGCCAAGGTTCTTGTTACATAGGTGAAGCCTCCAAGTAACAGGCTTCAGAGAGAATAGATGGTAAGTGTCTATAGGACCTTAAATGGGGTCAGACTCTCTGGAAAAGACCTAGTAAGGAAAAGAGATTCTCTACACAATGAACATTTCCCCTACAAAAGATGGCTTTGCAGGGGCATTTCAAAATATGTTAAAGAAAATATATTTTGGGGTAAAATACTTTGGTTTCCTTCAGGGTCTACTATCTGTCATGGGATGCTATACCAGTGTCAGGTTGGAGTGGGTACAAAGAGTCTGTTTTGTTTTTCTTATGATCTCCATATTAATATTAATGCTGATCCATTGTGCCTTAATTCCAAAGGGGGAAGGGTATAATGGGCCATGTCTGATCTCCACTTGCTGTCATGGCCTAAACTAGTTTTTCAGGTTTCTTTGGGATCCCCTTGGCCAAGAGAGGAGTCCATTCAGTTGGTTGGGAAACACATAGGATTTTATGTTTGGTTTACACTATTAATTTTTGACCATACAATAAACATTATAGGCGATACATCATAGAAGCTCTGGATTCTATTATTTTCCTTTAAAGAGTGTTTCCCTTTTTTCTGGTAGGCAAATAAATCAGTGGCAGTCATTACTTTGGTCTGGGAGAAGCTTGCTTTAAGATTTTCAAAGGGCAAGTTCCTTCCCATTTTTCCCTTAGTCCTAGAGTGTGGTCCTTAGTCCTGGAACACGGTCCCTATACATAAGGTGTGGCTCTTCTTTGGTTTCAGTTAAAGGGATAACGTTTCAAAAATGGAACTTCAAGTTCTATCTCTCCTGAACTGGGCAGCTGATTAAATCTCTGCTTGGATGTTTCAGACTTCCAGGTGCTGCTTTTCACTGAGATTTTTAGAGTCTTTACTCATACATAAGCAGTTTAGGAGTTAGCCAAGATTTTGAAGAGGCATTTGTATACAGATTTGGGGATACTTCCTTCCACCCCATGACTCTCTCCTTTCTTCCCTCACTTTCAGCTTCTATGGTTTCTCTGAACTCAGGTGTCTGATTCAGCAGCCTCTTTAGACTGTCACTCTCTGCTTAATCTTATTCCTGCATGTGATACACACTGGATAGTGTCTCTTGGGGAAACATCATTTAAACATACATCTTATCTAATGTTTCCTTGTTTTAGGTGTCACATCCTCTTAAGTTTTAGCCTGTTTCGGGTTGTTCTTAAATATTCATTCAAATGGCTGTTTTTATATTTTGTCCAGAGTGTAATTATTGTCAGGAGAAAAGAGAGTCTGTTACAAGCTATTCTGCCATTATTGGAGTACTCAGACTTTTACTTTAACTTAAAAAATAATTATAGACTCACAGGAGTCTATAGGAAATTGCAAAAATAGAACACAGACTCCAATATACCCTTTTCCCAGTTGCCCTTAATGGTGCTAACTCTAGTACAGTATCAAAACAAGGGAATTGACATTGGTGCAATGCTGTTAACTAGACTACAGACCTTATTCAATTTTCACAGGCATTTATTTGTGTATATGCATGTGTATGCAGTTCTGCGCAATTTGATTCCATACACAAATTTATGTAATCACCGATTATACAAAGAAGCTCTCTTGTGCTGCCCCTTTCATACAACCAACTCACGTAACTATTCACTATTCAAGCAGTTTGCACAACCCATTCCATTTCTGTCTGCTGGAAAGCACTAGCAAGTTCTCCATTTCTATATCTTTGTCATTGTTAAGTGTTACATAAAAGGAATCATATAGTATGAAGATTTTGAGATTGACTTTATACATAAAATACAATGCTCTGGAGATCCGTTCTGGTTGGTGCATGTACCAACAGTTCATTCCTTTCTTTCTTTCTCTTCTCTTTTTGAAATTTTTTTGAATTTCTAATAATAAACTTTTAATTTTAGAGCAGTTTTAGATTTACAGAATTATTCTAAAGATAGTACAGAGAGTTGCCATATACCACACCCAATTTCCCCATGTTTTTGACATCTTACATTTGTATGATACATTGGTCAATTAATGAACCACTATTGATATGTTATTTTATTTATTTGTTTGTTTATTTATTTAAAGACAGAATTTCACTCTTGTTGCCCAGGCTGGAGTGCATTGGTGCGATCTCGGCTCACTGCAACCAGGTTCAAGTGATTCTCCTGCCTCGGCCTCCCGAGTAGCTGGGGTTACAGGTGTGCGCCAACACACCTGGCTAATTTTGTATTTTTAGTAGAGACAGGGTTTCACCATGTTGGCCAAGCTGGTCTCAAACTCCTGACTTCAGGGGATCTGCCTGCCTTGGCCTCCCAAAGTGCTGGGATTCCAGGCATGAGCCACCGCGCCTGGCCTGATATGCTATTGTTGATTCGAGTCTGTAGTTTATTTGTATGCTTTCTATTTAAAAGTGAACTTTCTTCACTTTCTCCCTGATATCCTTTTCCTGTCCCAGGATTCTGTTTCATGTAGTCATCATGTCTCCTTAGGCTCTTCTTGATTGTAACAGTTTCTCAGGCTCTGTTTTTATTTTTTGATAACCTGGAGAGTTTTGAGGAGTATACACGAGGTATTTTGTAGACTTTCCCTCAACTGGGATTGATCTGATGTTCTTGTCATGATAAGAATGAGGTAATGTGTTTGGGGGAGGAAGATCACAGAAGTAAAGTGCTATTCTCGTTATATCACGTCAAGGGTATGTATTACCAATGTAACTTATCACTGCTCATGTTGACCTTGATTACCTCATTTGAAGTAGGGCTTGTGAGATTTCTCCACTGTAAAGTGACTATGTTCGTCTCCCTTTCCATATTGTAATCTTTGGGGAAAAGTCACTATGTGCAGCCTACACTGAAGGAGTTGGTAGCACTGCTCTACCTCCTTGAGGGCACGATACCCACATCATTATTTAGAATTCTGCACAGGAGATTGTCTGTAGTCATTTATTTATGTATTCAATCATTTATTTATATCAGTATTTATTGTATATTTTTGGCTATAACCCAATACTACATTTATTTTATCACTCATTGTTTTAGCTTTGACCATGGGAAGCTCTTTCAGTTGGTTCCTTTAACCCATTGACGTATCTCATATCACTGTGAGTTTCCTATTTGGGTTTTTTTTTTTTTGCACTTTCTTTCTTCCTGGCACTACAAGATACTCCAGGCCCATCTTGCACTTTCCTGACCCAGTCCTAGAATCAATCATTGTTCCAAGAATTCCTGGTTCCTTTTATTGGAGAATGGTGTTAGAAACCAAGATCTGGGTGAAAGATGTGCTTATTGCTACTGTAGCGTCATTGCTTCTAGGCCTTCTTAGCTGATGGAGCAAGGTGATATGTTTGTTTATACTAAATCCTGTATGTACACATCTTTACATATTTCTGTATGTAACTATATGTATTTACATTATTCTAAATATGAACTTATACTGATGTCAACTCTAATCCATTGCTACATGTATCATTTTAGACTCCTGGCTTATCTGTAATTTGCTACTTAACAATAAAAAACTTGGCTCCCATCCTCTGTCATGTTTACTTAATTGTTTCTTCCAGTGTACATCTATAGCAGTTTCATGTCAACCTCTACACTCTGTGGGAACAACTTTATCAACTAGAATGCAGTGTTTAGGTACAGTTCTTTTGCCTTTAGTGTTCAGACTACTATGTTCAAAGCCGCTTAAGTGAGCACCTTATCCTCCCATTCCCTTCAGTTAGGCTGTTTTATACATCTGTAATGCATTTAGATGATTTTTTCACTAACTGCATTCCATTCTGGGCTGTCCCAACCTCCTAAGTGATTTTTAAATTTGCATATGTGGAAAAAAATTATGTGTTAATGTTGTGCTGTAAAACTTCATTGATTTTGACAAATGTATGTATCATGTAGCCAGCATTATAGTGTAACACAAGATAGTTTTCCCGCCCTGAAATATCTCTTGTGATTCACCTATTCAATTGTACCCCCAGGCCCCTGGAAATGATAGTTTTTTATTGTCTCAATAGTTTTGCTTTTCTCAGAATGCCGTATAATTGGAAGCTTACAGAATGTAGCCTTTTCAAACTGGCTTCTTTCATTTAGCAATATGCTTAACAGTAGTCTTTCACTTAGAAATGAGTATTTAATATTTATCCATGTCTTTTTGTGACTTGATAGGTCATTTTTTTAATTGCTGAATAATATTCCATTGTATGGATGAACCACAGTTTGTTTATCCGTTCTATGAAGGACATCTTGGTTATCTCCAGTTTTTGGCAATTATGAATAAAGCTGATATAAACATTTATATGCAGGTTTTTGTGTGGACATAAGTTTTCAACTCAGTTGGGTAAATACTGAGGAGCATGATTGATGGATCATATGGTAAGATTATATTTAGCTTTGTAAGAAACTGCCAAACTGTCTCCCAAAGTGGCTGTGCCATTTTGTATTCCAACCAGAAATGAGTGAGAGTTCCTCTTGCTCTGCATCCTCACCAGCAATTGGTATTGGATTTTAACCAACCTAATAGGTGTGTATTGGTATCTCATTATTGTTTTAATTTGCACATTGCTAATGACAAATTATTTTGAGCTCCTTCCATATACTTATTTGCTATGTATATATCTTCTTTGGATGAGGAGTCCGTGAAGATCTTTTCCCTATTTTTAAATTAGGTTGTTTGTTTTCTTACTGCTAAATTTTAATAATTCTTTAAAAAAATTTTGGATACAAGTTCTTTAACAGGTATGCATTTTGCAAATATTTACCCCAAATATGTGGTTTTAATTTTTCTCCTCTTATTGTCTTTTACAGTACACAGAATTCTAATTTTAATAACATCCAATTTATCATCATTTTCTTTCGTGGATCATGCTGTTGATGTTGTATCTAAAAATTTGTCAGCAAACCCAAAGTCAAGTAGAATTCTTTCTGTGTTTTCTTCTAGGAGTTTTATAGTTTTACATTTTACATTTAGGTTTATGACCTGTTTTGAGTTAATTTTTGTGAAAGGTGTAAAGTCTGTGTTCAGAATAATTTGTTTGCATATGGATGTCCAATGATTCCAGCACTATGTTTTGAAAAGATTAGTCTTTCTTCATTGAACTGCCATTGCTCTGTTGTCAAAGACCAATCAGTAGAATTGTGTGGGTCTAATTCTGCATTCTGTATTCTGTTTCATTGACCTTTGTGTCTATTTTCTGCCAATACCGCATTGTCTTGATTATTGTAGCCTGATTACTATACTTGAAATCAGGTAGTGTGAGTCCTTCAATTTTGTTCTTCTTCAGTATTGTGTTGGCTATTTTGTGCCTTTTCTCTTTCCACATAAACTTTAAATAAGTTTGCTGATATCAACAAATAATTTTCTGGCAAGTTGATTGGGATTGCATTAAATGTATAGATTATCAATATTGAATCTTCCAATCCACAAACATGGAATGTCTATTTACTTAGGTCTTTAAAAGATTTCAGCCAGATGCAGAGGCTCATGCCAGTAATCCCAGCACTTTGGGAGGCTGAGGCGAGTGGATTACCTGAGATCAGGAGTTCGAGACCAGCCTGGCCAACCTGGTGAAAACCCATCTCTACTAAAAATACAAAAATTAGCTGGGCATGGTGGTGGGTGCCTATAGTACCAGCTACTTGGGAGGCTGAGGCAGGAGAATCACTTGAACCCAGAAGGTGGAGGTTGCAGTGAGCTGAGATCACACCGTTGCACTCCAGACTGGGTGACAGAGCGAGACTCTGTCTTAAAAAAAAGAAAAAAGAAAAAAAAAGATTTCGACAGAGTGTATTTCCCCTTTATTACTGAAGAATTTTTTTTCAGGATATAGAATTTGAGAGTTAACAGTTCCATTTGTTCAGAACTCGGAAAATGTTGTGCCACTTCCTCCTGGCCCTCATGGTTTCAGATGCAAAATCGGCTGTCATTTGGATTGGTGTTCCCCTAAGCACAACACAGTCATGCATCAGTTAATGGTGAGGATACATTTTGATAAATTAGTCAGTAGGTAATTTTGTCATCATGCAAATATCCTAGAGTGTGCTTACACAAACCTAGCCTACTACACACATGGACTGTCTGGTATAGCACATTGCCCCTCAGCTACACAACTGTATAGCACGACACTGTACTGAATATTGTAGGCAACTGTAATACTTTGGTAAGGGTTTTGGTATCTAAATCTATCTAAATGTAGAAAAGCTGCAGTAAAAATATGGTATTATAATCTTATGAGATCACCATCACATATGCGGTTTGTTGATTAAAACATCATATGCAGCACATGACTGTATGTCATTTTTCTCTGGCTGCCTTCAGGAATTTTTCTTTGTCTTTAATTGTCAGAAATTTGATTATGATGTTTCTTGGCAAGGATTTCTTTGAGTTCATCCTGTTTGGGGTTCTCTTCATGTCTTGGATCTATAAGCTTATGCTTTTGACAACTTTTTAAGGCCAAGGTGGGAAGACCACTAGAGGCCAGGAGTTTGAGACCAGCCTGGGCAACATAGCAAGACTCCTTGTCTCTTCAAAAAAAAAAAAATTGGCAAATTTTCAGCATTTATTTACTCAGATCCTTTTAAAGTCTCACCTTACTTCCACTCTCCTTCTAGGACTACAGTGACATGAATGTTAGAACCTTTGTAATAGTCCCAGAGTCTCTGTTTATTTTCTGCAGTCTGTTTTCTCTCTGTGGCTCAGATTGGTCTGTCTTTGAATTCTATTGATCTGTCTTTGAGTTCACCACTTCCTTCCTCTGCCATCTCTAATTTACTACTGAACCCATCTAGTGAGTTTTTTTTTTTTTAAATTAGTTACTATACTTTTTCAGGTCTGAAATTTCCCTGTGTTTTTTTTTAAATATCTTCTATTTTTTTGCTGAGATTTTGTTTTTCCATTTGTTTCAGCATGTTCACAATTGCTGCTAAAGCATTCTTAAGATTGCTGCTTTATAATTCTTGTCAGATAATTCCAACATCTGATTCATCTCTATGTTGGCATCTGTTGACTTCCTCATTCAAGCTGTGATTGCACTGGTTCTTGGTACAATATGGTTTTTTTATTGTGTTCTGGATATTTTGAGTACTGTGTCAGGAGACTCTGTACCCTATTTAATCTTCCTCTTTAACAGGCAGTCATGCTGCTCAGGTGTAGAGTTCAGGCCTGGGTGAAGGTTTTACTCTGCACTTTGCTTTTTTAAAACCACTCCAGCTGGCCAGGTGCAGTGGCTCATGCCTGTTAATCCCAGCACTTTGGGAGGCTGAGGCAGGCAAATCACGAGGTCAAGAGATCAAGACCATCCTGGCCAACATGGTGAAACCCCATCTCTACTAAAAATACAAAAATTAGCTGGGCGTGGTGGTACATGCCTGTAGTTCCAGTTACTCGGGAGGCTGAGGCAGGAGGATCCTTTGAACCTGGGAGGCAGAGCTTGCAGTGAGCCGAGATCGTGCCACTGCACTCCATCCTGGTGACAGACCGAGACTCCATCTAAAACAACAACAACAACAACCCAGCTACAGCAATTGCCTGACTCATCCCACCTCATTGCCGAAAGGCAAGGCTGAAAGTTGACCCTGCTCTCGAAAGCAGAGCACTAAACTTGCATTGCCTGTTTGCTGCTGAGTGGGAGTGGAAGTATGACTCTCTGTTAAACCCCATTGACATCAGCAGGATCCAGGCAAAGCTTCAGCTAGCACTGCCTCATTCAGCCTTATGCTGCCTCACTGGTTCTGGGTAGGGAGGATATACTCAGCTCTCAGCCGGACCTCACCAACACCACTGGCTGATGGAACCAAACCCAAGTGCATGGCCTGCTTGCTCTGCCTTGCTGCCGCTGGGTGGGTGGGGATGCAGGTTGAGCTTCCTGATTGGTCCATCTGGCAGGGAGGCAATCGTTTCATTGGTTTGGCTGCAGCAGGATGGGTATTTTAAAAAAGGTTTTCTGTTCTGCTAAGCTGCCATTTTATCTTTGGCTACAAGAAACAGTCTTCTCTTATGGCTTTT
The DNA here is from genome assembly GCF_009764315.1 of Trachypithecus francoisi. Classification (NCBI taxonomy): domain Eukaryota; kingdom Metazoa; phylum Chordata; class Mammalia; order Primates; family Cercopithecidae; genus Trachypithecus; species Trachypithecus francoisi. Next base: position 5,563,909 of record NW_022681468.1, on the reverse strand, counting down.
TATTTTGTTGTTTTTGTTTTTTTCGGTCTGTGCCTATTGGTGTTTAGGGTGGCAGCTTCTCTAGCACCCAGTACAGGAGATATAGGAGGTAAAAAGAAAAGCCGGGCACTCACTGCCATGCTGTTCCTATAGTTTTGAGGTCCCTGGGCCATCCATCTCCTTCTTCCTGTCTTTCAGAAACTTACCAAGCTTGTTTGTTATGTCCAGAATTGTTGGGATATTTTTAATCAAAAAAGAAACTAGAGAAGAAGGGGGGCCGCTTTATCTTGCCTGGAACCAGAAGTTTCTACCTTTAATTTTTTCCCCAATCCTTTAATAAGGAAACAAAATTCTCAAAGATCTCCCAAATTACATCAGTGAACACTCTCAGGGACTACAGTCCTCAGCGTGGAAGACACTGAATAAATCACCGCAAAGAGTTTTCCCTGTATAACTAGTAAAAATCTTTTCAGATTATTATTAAAAAGAAAACATATGTCAAAAATGTCCTCAGAGAATTTTCAAACTCCTGAAGCTCCGTGCCCAGTCCCAGAGATCTCAGTTTTGGTTAAGGAGCTAAATGTGAGTCTTGGCCCGTGTTCCAGTGCCTCTCACCTCCTCCCTCCACTTGCTGGTGTTTTGTACCTGATGCTCCTTCTCCTTCTGGTTGTTGACTTCTAGCTCTTCGCAGTGGGGCCAAATGGGTGACAAAGGCTGGGTTCAGTTCCTGGCCTTGCCACTCACTGGCTGAGTAATGCTGGGGCAGTCTCTCAACTGCTCTGTACCTGGGTTTGTTCCTCTGTGAAAATGGGATAAGAGCTGTACAAACTTTATTGGGTAGCTGTGATGAGTCAGCTAAAAAATGTATGTAAAGATGAGAATGTAAGGGGTTATAGTGGGTTCTCAGGAAATATTTTTTGAATGCATGAAAAAAGAGCCCAGCACAGTGGCAGGGCTGTAGCCATCACTCAATAGCGCATGATGTCATTTCTGCCTGGATAGACCCTTCTCATGATTGTAGACTCTTCTCTAGCAGCCATTCCTTAGGTACCCCTGGGGTCCCCTTGACTCTAGCTTTCTGGACTACATCACGGCTTTGAACAAATCCTTCAGGTTTTCCTTGACTGTGCCCACACTTCAACACATTTGGTAGACATTTATTGAGCATCTACTGTATATCTGATTGTCTTTGTCTATTCAGGCTGAATACCATAACCTGGGTAGCTTGTCCACAGCAGAAATGGATTTCTCCCAGTTCTAGCAGCTGGGACATCTAAGATCAAGATACCAGCAGATGCTGAATTTGCTGGGGTTCTGCTTTCTGGTGCATAGACAGCTGTCTTCTCTCTGTGTCTTCACATGGCAGAAGGGACAAGAGACCTCTCTGGGGTCTCTTTATCAGGGCTCTAATCTCATTCATGAGAGCTCTGCCCTCCTGACCTAATCACCTGCCAAAGGTTAACACGTAACACCATCACTCCGAGGATGAGATTTCAACCTATGAATTTTGGAGGGACGTGAACATTCAGTCTATCGCATCCTTTCCGTGTGCCCCACAAGTTCATGTCCTTCTCACATGCAAAATACATTCATTATATCCTAACAACCCTCAAAGCCTTAATTTGTTTCAGCACCACCTCTGAAGTCTAAAATCTAAAGTCTCATCTAAACAGCATCTAAATCTGATATGGGTGAAACTCAAGGTACAACTGCCCAGAGGCCAATCTCTCTCCACCTGTGAACCTACCAAGCCAAATGAGTTATGTGTTTCCAAGACCTAATGGTGGGACAGGCATAGGATAGGCATTCCCATTGCAAAAGGAAGAAATAGGAAAGAAGGAAGAGATGATAGATCCAAGCAAGCTCAACAGTCCATTCACAGCAGCATCTGTTTTTCTAGCACCCATCTTCTGTCCTCTGTCCATGACCCAGTTCCACATTTTTAAGGATTTTGGTGCAGCAGCACCCTGTTTTTTGCAACCATTTTCTGTATTAGTCTATTCAGGCTGTGATAACAAAACTACCGTAGATTGGGAGGTTTCGAAACAACAGAAATTTCTCTCCCAGTTTTGGAGGTTGCAGGTCCAAGATCTAGGTGCCGGTAGATTTGATGCCTGGTGAAGTTCCACTCCTGGTTCACAGATGTGCCTTCTTGCTGTGTTCACACGTGGCAGAGGGGCCAATGTGTTCTCTCTGGCCCCTTTTATAAGGGCACTAATCAATCCTGTTTGTGAAATATCCATGACCTGATCACCTTTCCAAGGCCCCACCTCCTATTGCCATTGCCGTGGGGATTAGGATTTCAGCCTATGACTCCTGTGTTAGGTTGTTCTTGTGTTGCTGTAAAGAAATGCTCGAAGGCTAGGCGAGGTGACTCACGCCTGCAATCCCAGCCCTTTGGGAAGCTGAGGTGGGTGGATCACCAGAGGCCAGGAGTTCAAGACCAGCCTGGCCGACATGGTGAAACCCCATCTCTAGTAAAAATACAAAAATTAGCCGGGCATGGTGGCAAGTGCCTGTAATCCCAGCTACTTGGGAGGCTGAGACAGGAGAATTGCTTGAACCCTAGAGGTGGAGGTTGCAATGAGCCAAGATGATGCTACTGCTTACCAGCCTGGGTCACAAGAGTGGAAAAAAAAAAAAAAGAAAGAAAGAAAAAAGAAAGAAAGAAAAGAAAGAAGAAAAGAAAAGACTCAAGTCAGGTAATTTATAAAGAAAATAAGTTTAATTAGCTCATGGTTCTGCAGGCTGTACAAGCAGGTGCTGACATCTGCTCCACTTCTGGAGGGGCCTCAGGGGGCTTTTACTGATCGTGGATGGTGAACTGAGAGCAGGAACATCAATTGGTGAGAGAGGAAGCAAGGGTTGGGGGTAGGTGCCACACACTTCTAAACAACCAGGTTTTGCAAGAACTCTCGTATGACGGTGAGGACAGCACCAAGGAGATGGTGCTAAGCCATTCATGAGAAACCCACCCCCAGGGTTCATTCCATCACCTCCCATCTGGTTTCACCTCCAACACTGGGGATTGCCATCTGATAGATTTGCAGGGGACATAACTTCAAATCTGTATTAGTCCATTGTCATACTGCTATGAAGAAATAGCCGAGACTGGGTAATTTATAAAGAAAGAGGTTTAATGGACTCACAGTTCCACATGGCTGGGGAGGCCTCACAATCATGGGGAAGGCTAAAAGGCATGTCTTACATAGTGGAAGGCAAGAGAGCTTGTGCAGGGGAATGCCCATTTATAAAACCATAGCTCTCATGAGACTTATTCATTACCATGAGAACAGTTTGGGGGAAATCATGGAAAATCCCCCATGATTCAAGTATCTCCCACTGATCCTGCCCTTGACACAAGGGGATTATTACAATTCAAGGTGAGATTTGGGAGGGGACATGGAGCCAAGCCATACCAAACCTACATCAGCTCAGGTGGGTAATACATGCATTTAGTCTATAGCACTGGTGGATTCTTTTCCTATTGCTCCTGTAATCAGCTTCCACAAATGCAGCATCTGAAACAATGCAAATTGGTCTTACAACTTTGGAGGCCAAAGGTCTGACACAGGGTTGAAACCAAGGTGTGGGCTGGGTTTCCTTCCACCTGGAGGCTGTTTCCTTGTCTTTTTCAACTCTAGAGGCTGCCCACATTCCTCGGCTTGTGGTCTCATCACTGCAACACCTGCTCCATGGTCACCTCTCCTCCTCTGACTCCAACCCTCTTGCTTTTCTCTTTCCTTTATAAGGACCCTTGCAATTACATTGGGCCCTGCAGATACTCCAGAGAGGCCTTTCCATTTCCAAATCCTTAATTAAATCTGCAAAGTCTTTGAGCCAGGTAGTGTCACACAGTCATAGGTTCTGGGTACTGGACACCTTTAGGGGTCATGATTCTGCTGCCCACACCCAGCTGCTGCTCACGACCATGTGTGATGTGGCCCTTGCATGACCTCAGTAGGCCAGGCTCACTGAGGTTCAAGTAGCAGAGAGGCTCTATCTATAGTCCTCTGAGAGAAAACTGAATTGGTCAGCCTGCCAGCAGACTCTTGGGGGTTCCTGGCATGGAGCCACCCTTCTGATGGGGCCTCAAGGTGCCTGCAATGTCCACACCCCTGAGGCCCTGGGCATCGCCTGCCGTGCAGAGGAGAGGAGGTGGCAGGAGCTCTTCCCCTCACCAGATTCCCACGGGCAATGGAATTTTATGGGGTGTGCTCACTGCAGGCCCCATGTAATTACTAAGTGAGGTTATAAGTTTCTTGTTGCTGTAAAATTTAACAAGTTGGAGTCCACTTATAAAAAAGGAGCACTTCCCCATGCAGATGTGCATGCCCCAGGCAGGGACCTCATCTTCTGGGCTGCAGCCTCCCCCATCCCCACCCTGGGCCTCCGTTCTGAGAGTTCCAGGAAGTCTGGCACAAGGCAGTTTGCGGACGAGGCCCAGAGAGGGCACGGGGCTTTCCTGAGCTCCTGCCTGACTCAGGACATGGCTGGCACCCCACTTGGCCTGTGCCACCCCACCCCAACGCTCAAGCTCCCCTCACCCCCCAGCCCGCACCCCAGGACTCTCTCACGAAGAGGGAAAGGGAACACTCTCCAATTTCACTTTTTTTCCAAAATGCCAGTCAGCTGCACCGAGGTGGCGGGAGGCCAGCACCACTGGAGGCCACACGCTGGGCTGGCTTTGGAAAAAGCAAATGTAAAATACACACTGGGCAGCTGCCTTGCCAGCCTGCAGGTGGAGGCCGGCGATGGCGGATGCGTGGGCTGGCGCATGTCTGAGTGAGGGCTCACGGGGACATGAGAGGCCAGCGGAGAGCTCAAGTGCTTGCCACCACTGCCCACAGATCCCCTCTGCCACCACAGGCTCTGGTTTCTGTGTTCCCCGCGGTGGTGAGGGTGGCAGGGCTGGCATTTCACAGTGACCCCTCGGGCTCTATTGCTTGCACTTTCCCGCAGGTCTCTTCCAGGCCCTGGGCACAGGAGGCTCATTGCCTGTCTGTTGTTTTAAAGAAAGAAGGCAATTTTTTTTTTTTTTTTTACAAAACAGCACGAGTTTGGGGAGAGAGAGGAAAGGCAGATGTGGAGATGCTGGCTTCTGCTGCGTCTCCTCTGCTGGGCCCCTGCCGGTCCTTCCCTCGATTCCCCTGCCACCAGGACCACAGTCTCAGAGAGAGTCCCCTCCTGGGTGGCACTGTCTCCCCTGTACAGATGAGGACGCTGGGCCCTGCCCAGTCCATCCGCTTCCACGTCACTGCAGGGACAACGTGGGCCCAGAGAGGGTGAGTGATTTCCCTAATGTCACAAAGCAGGTGGAGTGGGGCAGATCCAAACAGAGGGCTCTGCCTTGCAGGTGTGGGCAGGAGGCCGGAGGTGTGGGCAGGAGTGTGTACCTCGCTAAAGACATGCCTCCAGGTCTGCGCTCCACATGGGCTCCTGGGTCAGAGTCAGGCAATATAGGTGCAGGTGAGAGGTGAGGCTCACTCAGGGCTCTCCGAACCTCCCTCCCACAGAACCCAGCCCCTCCCCAGGGCTGCATGCCCCCGACAAGGCACCATCACTGGAGGAACTTCAGATGGCAGCAGGAAGCCATACTCATTCCATGGGTAACAAAACCAAGAGCCCATTCTAGTTGGTGTGAGCTAAGGCCAGCATCTTGGGACATTTTTTGGCCAAATGAATGAAGGATGGTGTGGCAGACAGACCCCAACATGACCCCAGTAGTCCCTCCGTCCCCACACTATCCATGCCTGTGCAGTCCCTCAGTGTACGAGACCCGAGGCTGCATTCTAAGCAACAGAACATGGCAAAGGCGATGAGTTATAGCAGATCTAGGTAGGTGGATTTTGAGGTATTAGTATCACACTTGGTGAGCCTGCGTTCTTCAGGTGGAAGCCTTTTAAGGAGGGCCTGGAGCTCAGGGTCAGATGCTCTCTTCTGCTGGTCTTGAAGAAGCAGGCCTCCAAGAGTTCTAGAGCCACAAGGAAGTGAGTTCTGCCAGCAACCTCAATGAGCCTGGGAGCCAATTTCCCCCCAGTTAAGCCTCCAGATGAGAATGCGACCCAGCCAACACTGATTGCAGCCTCATGAGATGCTGAGCAGGGGCCCCAGGCCTGGACTCCTGCCCCATAGGAACTCTGAGAACAGAAATGTGTGCTGCATGAAGCAATGCAGAGTCTAGCTGATAGCAAGGGAAAGGGCCAGGACATCTTCAGGAGTGAGGTCTGATGGGCCGCTCACCAGCAAGGCCACTTCAGCAGTGTCACCCGCAAAGTGGAGTTCTTAGGCCTGAATCTTCACAGCTGTTATGCAGACCAAAGACTGTAAGAGACGGGCGGGTGTCTCCTGAGCCAGACTTAGACCGTTAGGGAGGGAAGGGATGCTGCTGCCTCAGCATCGGTAACTGGGGCCACTGTACAGTAAGTGACATGGCCTGCGTTTCCCTCACCCACCTGGACCTCCCCTCAGGCCAGGTCCCTGGGCCGCACAGTGTGTGCCTAGGGTCATGAGCACCCATAGGACTCTAGCCCATCAGCCAGTATGAGTTTTACAACATAGGCGAACCCCTTCCCACCCCAAGTCAGAGACCTTGCCTGGCCCCTGTGGCACACCAGAAGCCCCTGCTCCCAGCTGCTTGGCCTGCTATTGAAGGTCACCAGCCTGGCCCTCCTGAACGCTCCTGATGCAGGGCGTTGCTCACACCTTGGAACTCAGCACATGCTTCCTGAACACGTTCTCTGGGTGGTGTCCCTCTGAGCCCTGGAGGAGACACAGGGGAACCAGGGGCCTGCTTGTGTCAACGTCCTCTAGGCATTCCCAGGCCTGGTACAGAGCAGGCATTTAAGAAATCCAGGCGGGTCACACTGTCAGGGTAACAGTCATGTGCATGTATTCCCAGGACTCTGGTCCATTTCCCTGTCCATTAGGGGAGTCACTTGGCCATGCTGTGCTGCAGAGTTTTGAAGGACCAGACGTGCACGTGGCGGTGGCATAGGCATGGATGGTAGGACATGTAAACATGATGGTAGCAGATGCGCTGGGCCTGCTACATCCCCTTGGATTTCACATTTCAGAGCGTGCCAGCCGCCGTCCAGCTGCCAGTTGCTGCCTCTCTCTGCCTGAGGTGCTTTCTTTGAAGTTGCTAATGTCTGTTCCATGCACACACGGCTGGCCCGAAATACTCGGAAGCTGACATCTCTCGGAGCAGTGCTGTCATTCAAGGACCCCACTTCTGCATGGGGTAGCTCTGGGGCACGTGCCCTATGCTGACCCCTGGGGCTCCCCAGGAGGATTGTGTCTCAGTGTCTCCCAGTGGGAGCGTGCTTGGAAATGCATCCTGCCCCTTATTTGTGTTTACTGGGATCGCCGTCCAAAGAAACTGCTTGTACGAAAACCTTGTCTCAAGTTCTGCTTCTGGGGGAATCCAAACTAAGACAATAACTTAGAAACGGCCCCCGTCTTCAGGAAGTGTAACCAGCAGTTACAACTGGATACAGCAGGAGCTGATGCAAAGCACCAGAGTTGCGCGAGAAGCCTGGTGTCCACCCGGTGTCCACTGCTGTGACCCACATCCCAGTCTGGCAATCTGGGGCCTCCAAAGACACTGTGAGTCCACGCGGAGATGGGAAAGAGTGGCTTTTCCTGGAAAACAGGCCCGCCTGCCAGAGCCCTAATCACAGAAAAAAATGACAACCATCCCAGCCAACCTTCGATCGCTGATTGAGGTAAACACAGTGGGATTAAAAGAAACCACCAGAATTCCAGCTCATTAGAGCTGAAACGTTACTAAGCTTGGAACGTCGTCTTGCTGGGTCCCTCCAGACTCAGGCAGCCGGTGGAAAATACGGCTAATTCAAAACGGAGTGTGGGAGTCTTCTCCCTCCCAGGCCCGAGGGTCACGGATCTGGCTGCAGAGACGGTGGGCCCCCCAGCCGGGCCTGCTCAACTCTGTGACAGCAGTGATCTCATCCAGCCCTCCCGCCTTCCTGTGAGAAACAGGCCGTCACCCACTGAGGCCAGAGATGGGTAGGGGCTTGCCTTGCCCATGCAGTAGTGGGTGGTGGATCCACATTCATGGCTCTCTCCCCTATGTGCAAGTCGGCTCAAGCTCCCATCCTCAACCCTCCCGGAGCTCCTAGGAGAGGGTCAGCCCCATGTACATCCTCCCCCTTGTGCAGAAAGGGCTCAGGAAACTTTTCTGTCAAGGCCCAGGGAGTAAACATTTCAGGCATTGAAGCTGCATATGGTCTCTGCTGCATATTCTTCTTTGCCTTTTTTATAAGACAAGCTTTCCCACATGTGAAGCCATTCTTAGCTCGCAGGCCATGCAAAAAGAGGTCTCAGGCAGAATGTGGACTCGGGGCTGTCATGTGCTGACCCTGGGTCCACAGGGACACAAATGTTCATTCTAGCACGAATTTCCCCACTTCTCCCGCTCACAGACTCCTACTCAGCCTTTACCACCCAGCTCCAATGTCCCCTTCTGCATGAGCTCTTCCCCAGCTTTTCTCCTCTAGGCACCGACAAATCCAGAACTGCTCCCTGGCCCAGCAGGGCTCTGGGACCCTGGCACCCCTCTCAGTGTTATTCACCTCCAGACTCCTCCTTTTATTCAGTAGATGGAGGGAGCCACTTCCAGGTACCAGGGGTTGTTCTAGGCAACAGGGCTGTAAGGGCGGGTGTCATAGCAACACTGTTCAATGTCAGAGTCACCAATGTCCAAAATGACCCAGACATGCAAATTCCCAGCCATCCTCCAAGATGGAGAGCGATCACTGCCGCATCCGAGCTAGAGACCCAGGCTTCTGAGAACCCGGAACAGCATGGAACGGACTAGATTGGGCAGCAGGAAGACATGGATTCCTGAAAAGACTCAGATAAGATGAGTACACGGCAGTGAAGGCCAGCGGGGCTCTGAGGTGGAGCTGGAGGCAAGATGTTCTTGTGGGGAAGGAATGGCACAGACAAAGTCTCTGAGGTGAGAAACTTGGAGGATGATTCAAGAGCCAGGACCAGAGTGGGCACAGGAGGGAGAACAGGGTTTGAAAATCAGTCTAGGCTGGGCACGGTGACTCATGCCTGTAATCCCAGCACTTTGGGAGGTCGAGGCAGGTGGATCACGTGAGGTCAGGAGTTTGAGACCTGCCTGGTCAACATGGTGAAAGCCTGTCTCTACTAAAAATACAAAAATTAGCCAGGCATAGTGACGGGCGCCAGTAGTCCCAGCTATTCAGGAGACTGAGGAAGGAGAAGCTCTTGAACTTGGGAGGCGGAGGTTGCAGTGAGCTGAGACTGTGCCACTGCACTCCAGCCTGGGACACAGAGTGAGACTCGGTCTCAAAAAATAAAAAATTAAAATAATAATAACAGTGATAAAGAAAATCAGTCTAGACGGGGTGGGAGAAGCAGAACCTCTCCTCCAGACCACAGTGAGACCCCATGGTCAGCACGCTGGGGCTTAATGAGGGCCTTGATGAATTGTCTTCAGACTCAGAGAAACAGGGGCATCCTCAGGTTCCCCACGGAGTCCCCACAGAGACCCAACCCACTCTGATGAAAGGTGAAGGCCAAAATGAGGCAAAAGTAGAGGAGAGGAGGCAGAGGCCCGAACACAGGCTGAGCCTCCCACCGTGCTGTGTCTGAGAAGGCCTCAGTCATGCCTCGCTGAGGACCTTAGCTCAACCTTTCCAGCTAGCAGGGCTCGTGTGTGTGGGCTGCATTCCCCCAGCAGGGCCCCAAATGCCAGGCTCTGTAGAAAGCAGACCTTGCCTGTTGGGGCTGGGTCTGGGGACTGGGGGACTTCAGGCTCAGCCCCCTCCTCCCTCCCCGCTGCCTCATCAGCATCAAAGGCCTCGTTCCCCACAGGCAGAGCTCACAGCCTCAGAATTCTGCAGCAGCTGCTGAGCCCCACCAGGACTGCGTGCAGCAGGCGTCCCCAGTGTGCCAGGTTGGGATGGAAATCACACTCTTGCAGCTGTAATGTGAAGCAGGTGTTTTACACGCCTTGCCCATGGAGGCAAGCTGCCCACACCCCCTCCCTGCCCTAGCTCTGCTGCTGAGCTCATGGGGGTCTGTCCCAGCACACAGCCACCCACCTCCACTGGCCACACCAGGGTCACAGGGGGCTCGGGCTGCCCCTGACCCACACCGGCTTCCACCAGCAGGGCCTGAAGTTGGCTCTACTCAGATTAGGTGCAGGGTTCTGGGGAGGGGGCCCAGCTTACAACCTGCCAGTAGCTCCCCAAGGCCTCAAGATAAGGACTGCATCCCTGAAGCTGGTGTCCAAGGCTGCCTCTGACTAGCACCTGCTAGGCTTGCCAGTTGCCCTTGTTGAGAAAATCACAGGATGCCCTTGAAGGATGCCCATGTCCCAGCCCTTGGGACCTGTGAATCTGTCACCCTGTGTGACGGAAGGACTTTACAGATGTGATTCAGAATTTTGAGATGGGGGATGATCTGGAATGATCCTGGATTATGTAGTCAAGCCCAATGAGATTTTGGGGTTCTTATAAGGTAAGAAGGAGGTCAGTGGGTGGGAAGGCTCAGGGTCAGAGAAGGAGATGGGACAATGGACAAGATATTAGAATGATGCCGCCATGAGCCAAGGAATGCAGGCTCTTCTAGCAGCTGGAAAAGCCTCAGGAGCGAATTCTCTCCTGGAGCCTCCAGAGGAGGCTCTAGAACCTAGCCTTGAGCACACCTCAATTTTAGCCCCATAAGCCCCATGTCGATTTTCTGATTGCAGAAAAGTTTGTGTTGTTTCAAGCTGCTAAGTTGGTTGTGATTTGTTACAGTAGTGATAGGAAACTCACCCAGCCTCTTGTCACCATCTCCCAGCCACACACCCTTCTCTGCACCTCCTCCAGCCCCTGCAGGGCCTGCTCCCTTGCCTGCACCTCCCTTACCTGCTCTCCTCTGGGTCATCTCCACTCAGCGCTCAAGATAGGTTCCAAGGGCATCACTCCCAGGAGAGTCCTTGGTAACTTCTTTCTAGACCCATTGGTGAGCTGAATGGCTTATGCTCTCCTCTCTTCTGCTGCTATCACATTCTCAGTCCTGACACACCTCCTATGACGGGGAGCTCATTACCCTTCAAGATATCCCAATTCGGCCAGGCGCAGTGGCTCAAGCCTGTAATCCCAGCACTTTGGGAGGCCGAGACGGGCGGATCACGAGGTCAGGAGATCGAGACCATCCTGGCTAACACGGTGAAACCCCGTCTCCACTAAAAAAGTACAAAAAACTAGCCAGGCGAGGTGGTGGGCGCCTGTAGTCCCAGCTACTCGGGAGGCTGAGGCAGGAGAATGGCATAAACCTGGGAGGCGGAGCTTGCAGTAAGCCGAGATCCGGCCACTGCACTCCAGCCTGGGCAACAGAGCGAGACTTCGTCTCAAAAAAAAAAAAAAGATATCACAATTCACCTTGCCCTCAAAGGGCTGTGTCGCTGGTTGCCTGCTCAAGGCCCAGGGTGTGAAGAGGTGAGGGCTGAAATCCAGCCCAAGATGGCAAGGGGTGCTGTTGTTTAGTTATTAGCAAGGGGTGCTGTTGTTTAGTTATCAGCAAGGGGTACTGGTGTTTAGTTATCAACAAGGGGTGCTGGTGTTTATTTATCAGACTTCCGGCTCTTCCCTGCTAAGTCCCCAACTCCCATACCCAAGAAAGGAATAGTGTGACCTGGCCCAAAGCCAGAGGCTCACAGCCATCTGTACGGAGCCTGCCTGCCCTTGTCATAAGATTGCCTGATTTTGCAAATGAGAAAAAGGATGCCTTATGAAGTCTGAATTTCAGATAAACAATAGATACTTTTTTAGTATAAGTGTATCCCACATATTGCATGAATATACTTATATCTAAAAGTTATTCATTGGTTATCTGAGATCCCATTTAATGAGGGATCCTGTGTCTTACCTGGTGAGCCTAAATCATTTCTCTTGAGTGGGATGCCCAGAGTGCTCACCATGGCTCGGAACTGGGGCCCAAAGAGGATGTGTGGGGAATGGGGGAGACCCATCAGCCTCAGACCTGAGGTGCAGATGTGGGCATGTCTGGCTCCCCACTTCCCTCTCCTTGGCCAGCTCTGGTCTCCAGATGTAGGGAGGGTTTGTGGGGTAAGTGGGGAGCTGTTTTGAGGACTCCTGTGTTTGGAGGCTTCAGCGGCCCTGCTCACCACTGTGCAGAGCTTCTGCTGTGAGCTTGAGCCATTTCCTTCCCTCCCAGGCCCCAGCTCCTCACTTATAGTGGGAGGTGTGGGTGGGGAAGGAAGCCTTCTAAGCCACCTGTGGGACCACCATTTAGCCAAATCACGGAGAACAGTGCAAACCCTTGCCCTGACCTTAGCCCCACTCCCTCCAACCATGCCTGACTCAAACCACTTCCATTAAGAGGAAGGGAGAGTAGGGGGCCAGGGGAGGTTAAAGGAAGCTGCCCTCCTGATCACCACATGCCCTGTGCCTGCCCTTGCCAGGGTCCAAGGACCTTCTCATGTGACTGCACCAGCAGGCTGCAGCACGTCTCCCCCAGCAGAGCCCTTGGGGACCTAGTGTCTCCAAGTCCCAAAGTCAGGCCTGCCAAGGAAGGTACTCTAGCCCCTGGCCAAAGCGGGAGAGACCTCAGGCAAATGCCACCCTGTTCCAGGCCTCAGTTTCCTCATCTGGAACTCCAAGGCTAGAACCAAGAGAGCTCCCAGGGCCAGAGAGTGTCCAGAGAGTGACCAGCCAGTGCCCACACTCCATCAGAGGCAGAGCCCTTTGTTCTCCCTGGGGGTCTCCTGTATTAGCTGTCTGTGGCTGTGTAACAACCCCAAAACTTAGCAGCTAGGGATCACAAACATTCATCGTCTCACAGGTTCTGAGCACCAGGAATGTTTGGATGGCTCAGCTGGGTGCCTTTGTCCCAGGGTCTGTCACAGGCTGCGGTGAGCCTGTTGACTGAGGCTGTGGTCTCATCAGAGACTTGACTGGTGTGGGGATGCTCTACTCCCAAGCCCATGCATGTGCTATGGGCAGGCTCTGGTCCCTGGCCACAGGGGCTTCCCCGTAGGGCAGCCTCAGAACATGGCAGCTTCCTTCCCCAAGAGTGAGAGAGCTAATGGAGGGGGGACCCAAAGGTGAAAGCCACGGTGTTTAAAACCTGATCTTAGAAATGATGTCCCATCATGTCTGCTTATGGTACTCATGAGAGGCCATCACTAAGACCAGCTCCCACTGAAGGGGAGGGGATTACACTGGGTGTGAACACCAGGAGGCCAAACTCTTCAGAGACCATCTCAGAGGCTGCAACTGCATCTCCCCACAAGTTTAAGGGACTTGCAAGATGCACTGGGGCAGGGAGGGGTCAGGTGTTCAAACCCATTCATAAACAAGAAAAACATTGCCCCCCGAGAGTGAGGCAGATTTGTGTCCAAATCAGTTGCAGGATGAACGGAAGTGTGGGGGATGGGGAACACTGTTGGCATTTTCCCAGCTCCGTTCTCGCCGTCTTGGTTCGGGGCTTCCCTCCCCCCAGTTCATCCTCTTTCCCTCCTTCCCTCCCTCCCTCCCTCCCACTGCTCCTTCTTCCCTTCCCCTCTTCTGCTATCCTCCCCCTTCTCGGTCTCTGGGTCTCTGTCCCTTTCCTTCCCCACTCCCTTTCTTCCTTTTCCTTTCCCTCCCCCTCCTTCCTCTGCATCTCTGGTCGTGGGGTCCTCCTCACTCTTTCTCATTTCCATTCATTTCTAGGGGCATCTCCTCCCTGCACAACAGACCCCAGGCCCCAGGCCCAGGCTGCAGGGACAGTACAGCCAGGCTGCTCCCAACCACCCCAAAACCCTGCTCGTGCAGACGCCGCCAGCCCGGATCCCGCTAGGGGGCACCGTGAGCTGCGGCTGCGGACGAGGGGCTGCTTTTCCCCAGGCGCTGTGGGCTTGGAGAGAAACCCTGGGCAGGAAGGGTCCTCTCGAATTTCCAGTCCTGGAGCCAGGCCACCTGGTGGGCAGCGCAGCCTTCACATTAGGACCGCAGGGCGGGGATGCCCGGGACCTCCGGCCCAGCCCGCCCAGGCCACACACGTGGGTGGGGAGCACAGCGGCCACCTGCAGGGAAAGTGGGGGTCTTTCCTAGGAGGTTGCCACCAGCTGGGAGGCCAGCAGCAACCCCACCCCAGGCCTGGAGTATCCGCCACCTTTGGCAGGCCCTGGGTCCCATGGAAAGGCTGAAGGGCACTCATCCCGGGTCCCCATCCCCAGAACCGGTGTGACAGGCCCCACAGGCAAGCATGTGAGTCAGCTCACGCACAGGAGAGCCTCACAGAGCCTGCCCTGCCAAGGTCCCCAACTCCAGTCTCAGCAGCTGCCACAGCGGCCACCCTGAGAGCTGTGACTGCACCCAGGCCTGAACACACATGCACGGCCTGAGATCTGGGGGTGTCCTCCAGAATGAGGTGGACCCAGTGGGGGACGACTCTTTGCAGGGAGCGGTCACAGCAGGAGTGCCCCCATGTGCACCAGCCCTGCTCTGGGCCCCACCTCTCTTCACACGGGTGATGGGGGGATGCCCCAGTTTAATAGGCTCTAAGGTGAGAGCATTAAAGATGAACAGGCATGAGTGGACAAGACATGTCCTTCCTGCTGAGACCCAGAGAAAGACACTGCAGCAAGTCACGCCAGATCCCTACAACCCACGGCTGTGTCCGGGGGTTGCTGCATTTTTCATCACGGAAGACTCTTCCTAAGCACACTCCTGAGACAGGCATGCACACAGCGTGGATGCACATGCTCGTGCCTGGTGCTCACACCCTTGTCAGCCCTGGCTACTGTCAAACAGGAACATTTGGGCCAATGTCAGCAGCCAAAGGAACCCCACATCTCATTGTTTCATATTGTAATGTAAAATTCTGTGGTCAAGAATCTCTTCAGCTGTTTCTTGTTATTTTTACTCCTCTTCTGTGAATTGCCTCCTCGGAGCCTTTGTCCATGTTTCTATTGAGGGTTGTTTCAATTAATTTATAACTTTTTTGTTTTTTAAGGGTATTGCTCCTTTGTCTATCAGAAATGTTCAACTACATTCCTTCGGTTTGTTATTTATATTTTAATTTTAGTCTGTGTGTGTGTGTGTGTGCGCGTGTTTGTGTGTGTGGAGTGTGTGTGTGTATGTGTGTGTGCATCTGTGTGTGTGTGCATCTCTGTGTGCGTGTCTGTGTGTGTGTGAGTGTCTGTGTGTATGTGTGTGTGCATCTGTGTGTGCGCATCTCTGTGTGCGTGTGTGTGCGTGTCTGTGTGTGTCTGTGTGTATGTGTGTGTGCATCTGTGTGTGCGCATCTCTGTGTGCGTGTGTGTGCGTGTCTGTGTGTGTGTCTGTGTGTATGTGTGTGTGCATCTGTGTGTGCGCATCTCTGTGTGCGTGTGTGTGCGTGTCTGTGTGTGTGTCTGTGTGTATGTGTGTGTGCATCTGTGTGTGCGCATCTCTGTGTGCGTGTGGTGCGTGTCTGTGTGGTGTGTGTGTGTGTGTGTGTGTATGTTGTGTGCATCTGTGTGCGTGTGTGTGCATCTGTGTGTGCGCATCTCTGTGTGCGTGTGTGTGCGGTCTGTGTGTGTGAGTGTCTGTGTGTATGTGTGTGTGCATCTGTGTGTGTGCATCTCTGTGTGCGTGTGTGTGCGTGTCTGTGTGTGTGAGTGTCTGTGTGTATGTGTGTGTGCATCTGTGTGTGCGCATCTCTGTGTGCGTGTGTGTGCGTATCTGTGTGTGTGAGTGTGTATGTGTGTGCATGCGTGTGTGTGTGAGTGTGTGTGTGTATGTGTGTGTGTGCATCTGTGTGTGTGCATCTCTGTGTGCGTGTGTGGTGCGTGTCTGTGTATGTGAGTGTCTGTGTGTATGTGTGTGTGCATCTGTGTGTGCGCATCTCTGTGTGCGTGTGTGTGCGTATCTGTGTGTGTGAGTGTGTATGTGTGTGCATGCGTGTGTGTGTGTGTGTGTGTGTATGTGTGTGTGCATCTGTGTGTGTGCATCTCTGTGTGCGTGTGTGTGCGTGTCTGTGTGTGTGAGTGTCTGTGTGTATGTGTGTGTGCATCTGTGTGTGCGCATCTCTGTGTGCGTGTGTGTGCGTGTCTGTGTGTGTGAGTGTCTGTGTGTATGTGTGTGTGCATCTGTGTGTGCGCATCTCTGTGTGCGTGTGTGTGCGTGTCTGTGTGTGTGAGTGTGTGTGTGTATGTGTGTGTGCATCTGTGTGTGTGCATCTGTGTGCGTGTGTGTGCGTGTCTGTGTGAGTGTGTATGTGTGTGCATGCGTGTGTGTGTGCGCGTCTGTGTGTGTGTCTGTGTGTGCATGTGTGCATGTGTGTGTGCGTGTGTGCGTCTATGTGTGTGAGTGTGTGCGTGTGTGTGCATCTGTGTGTGCGTCTGTGTTAAGTGTGTGTGTGTGCATGTGTGTATGCATGTGTGTGTCTGTGTGTGTGCGTGTGTGCATGTGTGTGTGTGCACGCGCGTGTGTGTGTCTTTCGGCACTCAGTGGTCTTGTGATCTTACATTGGTTATTATTTTCCTTCACGGCATCTGGATTTTGCATCTTGCTTGGAAAGCCTTCCCCATCTGAGAGTCCAGTATTTTTCTTCTCTTTTCTAATGCTCTATTTGTCATTTATTACATCTTCAGTCCCTGTAGGGTATTTGTTGGGTATGAAATAGGAATTAACTTTCACAGATTTCTGCCAAATGAAAGATGGAACTCTGGGGTCTTAGTCACTCACAGTGAAGGTGTGGTGGAAAGATGTTTCCTTAGAATCTGCACCCAAAGTCCCACCGACCCCGGCTTTCACTCCAGCTGAGCAGCAACCGGACCTCTGTGTCTTGTGCCACGCAGAGATACAAAGCTCTTGCCAGCTCTCAGGCAGGTCCAGTGTGTCCCCTCCTCTTGCAGACATGCAGACCTCAGGGAAGGGGTGCTGGGGGTGCATGGTGGGTGCGACCACGGCCCAGTTCTCTCCACTGGGCCAGACCCTCACCTTGGACAAGATTGGAAGAAATGGAATGGCCCCTGCTTAGCTGCGGGGGCTTCCAGAGCTATTCAGCTGGATCACACTGGATCACACTTGTGAACCCAGCAGGGTCCACAAGAGGAGGAAAGAGGTTCTGAGATTTCCTCAGGGGAACCGGAGGCTGCTGGGGCTGCAGGCAGCTTTCCAGACACTTGCTCAGCTTCCTCCAGGGGTGGGAAGAGCTTCTCAGCCTTTCCTCCTTCCTCCAAGGTGAGATGCAAACACAGGACATCGAGATTGTGATCACAGCTGTGACTTGGTGGCCTCCCATTCCCCCAGCTCCAGGCCAGCTCTTGGCCTCTCTATCACCTGTCCTCACAGCAGCCTGCAAGGTGGTTCCATGATCCCCACTTTACAGAGGAGAAAACAGAGGCTCAGAGACGTCAAGTAAATTGTGCGGGGCCACACAGTTTGTAGGGAAATTGAACTCGCCTCAGGAGATGGTTGAGACGATGGAACCAGGCAATAGCAGCATAGTGACCACAAAAGTGTGCACATAGTAGGCCTTCAAACATTTAGCCATTCTTTCCCTCCCTCTCTTTCCCACTTCTTCCTCAGTTCCTCCCGCTCTTTCCCAGGAGACTTTACCACCATCTGAAATCCATGGTGACAACAACAAGCAAACTCATGCCTTGGGTCAGGATACACTACAATAGAGGAAGAAACGAGAACTCACAATGGAGTGGCAAGCCATTGTTTATGGACAAACTTCCCCTGGGGAGGCAAGTCCCTAGACAGTATCCCCAGGAGTCCTCATCCCTGAGCAGCTCCCTGTCTAACCAGAGATCCACAATGGGGAGGTTTCTACCCATAGGAGGCAGCTCTCAGCATGCAGGGGAATCCAAAGGGGCTTCCTGGAAGAGGAGGCTCCTGATTGGATGGTCAAGAATTTGAGGCATGAGTGATGCCCAGGGGAGCAGGGTCGCATGGTGGGGCCTGTCTGGGAGGTGGGTACTATTTCCCGGCTGTGTGGGGTATGCAAATCTGGAAGGAGAGGCCACCTTTTTAAAACATATTGAACACAAAAGCATACACAATGTACTGTATAATTTCATGTATAAACATGTACAAACCACTTAAAAATAGTGTGGAAAGCAGGGTAATTGTCACCCCTGGGACAGAAGGCTGCCAACTGGAAGGGAGGTGTGGTGGGAGGTTTTCTGGGGCACTGGCGTGGTTCTGTTTCTTGCTCTGGGGGATGGCTAGAGGCGTGCGCTGCTACTCTGCGAAAATTCAATATCTGTCCCTCCAATCCATGTACTATTCCACCTGTGTATTATACTCCAATAAAAAGTTGGAGTTGGTTGAAACAGGAGCTCAGGGGACGGGAGAATTTGAAGATTATTCTGGAGGCGGTGGGCAGACCCAGGCTTCTGAGCAGTTCGTGACCAGAGCTGTGTTTTCCGAGGATGAATCTGGCAGTGTGTCTTGGATGGATTAGCGGAGGAGGGGGGTGGGCTGGTGAGTGCTCAGAGACTGTCGCCAGTGCAGGTGACAGGTAATTCACAGCCGCCCCGGGGAGGAGACGCCGTGCCACGGCTGTCTGGGGCTTCATTAAATACCAGAAAGAGAAATGAACCAATTTCACGGCCCTGGTCTGTGACTTCTCTGAGGAGGGGAGTCAAAGGCTACCGACTCAAGGCCAGTAGCCATCCGATTAATTCCCCAGGACAAAGCCTTTAATCTAACACATAACAGCAAATTCTTGTTTTTCCATGAAAAACAATACCTCAGCCCCCACATTGGCTGCCAGGGCCTTAATGAGACCCCTTCCCTGCCCAGGAGGCTGAATTGGTCCTTTGTTCTTCGCAGCATGGGGTTCGGAAGATTGCTAGTTTGGCGGTAAGGCCAGTTGGGGGCATTCGCACTGATGGGAGCAGCGTAAGGCTGGATGTGACAAAAGCTGCAGGGAGTTCTGGGTGACCTCAGCTGAACTGAAAGTCGGCCTCACTTCTTGGGAGGAGAGCGTAGGGGGTCTGCTGGAGCCAGGTTGGGGCATGGCACGCAGTAGAAAAAGCCCTGGGCTGGGAGGTCAGTGCCCTGGGGTCTGTCCAGACCTCCACAGTGTCACCAACTCACTGAGTGACAGTCGGCCAGTCTTGTCCCCTCTGGCCTTGGTCTCTTCCTAAGTGTGT
Source organism: Trachypithecus francoisi (assembly GCF_009764315.1). Taxonomy (NCBI): domain Eukaryota; kingdom Metazoa; phylum Chordata; class Mammalia; order Primates; family Cercopithecidae; genus Trachypithecus; species Trachypithecus francoisi. The sequence goes on along the minus strand of NW_022681468.1, from coordinate 5,544,789 downwards.
TGAGAGCACTGGCCTCTTGGGAAGGCCAGTTACTCATGGAATCAAGCCCCTGGGTGCCAGTCCCCTGGTGCTGAGGACTGAGAATGGCCCCAGACAGTAATGTGCTGGTGTGCCTAACTCTGATGGGGAGAAGAAGTGGAGAGAACATCCCTTGGCACTTGGAAGCAGCTGGGGAACACTTATGGTGTTACACAGGATGTGCCCTGGTGTCCACGTTCCTGCAGCATGGTGGAGGAGAGATACGTTCCACTTGGGCCCCCAACAGAAAATGACTTTTTACCAAAGGCGGTGGCGTAAACACTGTTATCTGCCTCCCTGGTGTGCCTGGAACTCTCTTGATTTTAACTCTGAAAGTCTTGCATCCCAGAAAACTCAGTCCCAGGCAAGCCAGGATGGTTGGTGGCCTTACTTCCAGTCCTTGATAAAAAACTGGGCCCCCAAAGTGCACTGAGAGCAATTGCACCTGTGATGCCTGCAAGCCATGTGCAAAGCAGGAGACACAAACCCATCCCAGGACCAGCAGCACCTGGAGGCTGAAATCACAGCAGAGAGGGGTGCCCCTGGCCACAGCTTGCCTCCCAACTTGATCCTCAGAGAGGAGGCACTGGGGGTGCTCTCAGAATCCAGCCAAAGTCCAACTGCTGAACAGAACCGGACTGGCCCACAGACTCTGACTAGTGTTAAGATATTGGCTTTGGGGGATCCAATGGACAGATGCCCTTTCTATGCTGTGGGCTCCACTGTTCTCATCAAACCCTGTTCTGCTCTCCAAAGATCTGAGTTAACAAAACACCCTCCAGGAGGAGCCAGGGAGGAACTACCTGGCCCCATGACCCACCTGACTTCTGTAGCCAGACTCCAGAAGCCAGAGGGGCCAAACCAGGTTAGCACTCCCACCCCCGCCACGCCCCACTACCTTGGCTCTCAGGAGTAATTCTGACTGGCTGTTTGCCAGTCATAACCTTGCCAGCTGTGGCCATAGGGCCTGGCCCACTTCACAGGGCAACTCGGGCTCCAGCCACCTCTGCTTCCAACATGGAGACAGGCCATCAGACGGCCACCAAGACAGGTCACAGGCCTTGGACCTGAGAAATCACTTTCGAGGTAGTTTTATGGCAGACATAATTTCTGGGACTGGAAGTCTCACCTCTGTTAATGAGGTGTCACTGGAGGGGTGTCCAGAACAGGTTTGGATGTCTGACAGGCACACACAACACCAAAACAGATGACACCCTGTACGGTGTAAAGCCAGCTCGGACACCTCCTGCCTAATTCCCGGTGGCTGAGGGGACAACCTGTGGGAAATAGCACAAAGCAGTGACCTGTGAAATCAGGAGCTACAGGACGAAAACATTTATCACTGAGAAAATATGTTTATGGTTATTAGAACAACGTTTTCTGGGCTCATGTAAAATAAACACATTGGGTCGAATGTTGCTGCAAGTTCTACATTTATAAAGAGGCAAGGAAGGTATGAAATTGCGGTCAGGAGTTGGCAAGTCTGAAAAATTACAGTGGGATTAGCTTCTCTCACTGCAAATTGGAAAATTCAGAGATGTGTGGCACGGCCGCGGAGGCCCAAACTTCTAAATGAAATTTATTATTTCTGTAAAATCTGGGAACAACATCTTCAGGGATAACAAATATAGAGAAAACATGATTTCAGCCTCGATATTTGGTCTCCTTGCAGACGGTTTTCATTAAAAAGGGCTTTATAAAAATGATAAAAATGTTACAGTTTGCTAAATTAAGTCTGAAGCAGCTCTATTTAATAATCCGGTGCATTTTAATCATTTTTTGAAAAGCCTGACATATTGAAAAGAACTTCAGTCTTGAGCACCACTGAAAAAAAGAAAAAGAAAAGAAAAAAAAAGAAAAATACCCCCAACTCATCTTGGGTTGTTTGTGCATTTCTAACCCTAAACTTGTCCCTCTCAATGGCAGTTGGTGCCAAGCAAGCAAGTATCTATGACCCAGAACGCCAGACCTCCAGAGCTTTTGTAGCTGTGACAGGGACCACATGACAATGGGTTATTTTTGTTCAATTGTCTCTCAGGAAACAAAGTCAAAAAGGATGGGTAATTACTCTGTTTCTACTTCTTGGCCCCATAATGCAACATGCTTAGTAATGTGGGTATGCAAGGAGGGAGGGCCTGGGGGGAGGCAGGAAGAACAAACTGTAGTTTGAAGAATAGCATGAAGTTCTCCATGGAAAGTCTTTTGCCAAAGTACAGTGGAGAGGGCCTTCTGAGGGGGTTCTCAGAAAAGGTGTTGGTTTGGGAGGAGGAAGTTGAATTTGAGAGGCCCCTGTGATGAACTGTAAGAGCAGTGAACTCATGCTACAGAAATTCAGAGCTGTGACATAATCTAGGGCTAAGGATTGGAAGGAAGGAAGGAAGGAAGGAAGGAAGGAAGGAAGGAAGGTTTGTTGAGAGAAGGGATAGGAGAATGGATGGGTAGATGGGTGAGTGGATGGATCCTTGGATGGATAAATGAGAGAATAGGTAGGAAAATGGGTGGATGGATGGTTAGATGGAGGGAGGGAGTGAGGGAGGGATGGAGAAGGGAAGGGAGTGAAGGTTGAGTGAATAGAGAAATGGTTGGATGGATGGAAAAATAGATGAGTGGATAGATGGATGGATGGATGCATGGATGGATAAATGAGAGAACAGGTAGGAAAATGGGTGGATGGATGGATGGATGGTTAGATGGAGGGAGGGAGGGAGAAGGGAAGGGAGTGAATGTTGAGTGAGTAGAGAAATGGTTGGATGGGTGGAAGAACAGATGAGTGGATAGATGGATGGGTGGGTGAGTGGAACGGATTCATGGATGGATGGAGAAATGGTTGAATGCATGGAGGAATGATTGGATGTGTGGAGGAATGGATGAATGGATGGATGGATGGATGGATGGATGGATGGATGGATGACAGAATGGATACAAGAATGGATGGGTGGACTGGTGAGTGGATGGATGGAAAGGTAGATGGATGAGTTTTGGGTCCTGGTTGCCTGTCATGAAGGAAGGGCAGGTGCTTGTATTGCCAATCCATCTGACACTGCCAAGCACTTAATTCAGTATTGCATTTCCTTGCTCAGTCTTCATCACAATCACATCAATTTTAGGTGAGAAGATAAAGACTCGGAGCAGCCACGTGATGCAAGCAGCATGACACAACCAGGTGAAGACTCACCTGGGCTTCCAAAGACTACATTCTGCTTTGGAATCCTGCAGCTTTCTCTGAAGCCATCCTCAAACCTGCAAATGTTTTATTGTTAAAGATAATGCTTTTGGTTGATGGAAAGTTCTAGAACTCAGTTTTCTCAGTCTCTATTCTAGGATCTTTCTACAACCTTATGATGTCCAGATCAAGGGCTGGGAAGCATGAGAGAGATGAGCTTTGGTGAGAAGTCAGTGGAAATGGCACCAGGAAAAATTCCAGAAAATTGTGAATTGTGAGAGAGGAAGGTGAATGCAGCCAAGGTCCCTGGGATGGAGTTGGTGCTGGGCACAGGAGGATGGCCCCATACGGGTGGGGTCCAGGACACAGTGGATTAGAAGAGGGTGGTAGAGACTTGCTCCGAGAAGTGGAAATCCTTGCTTTTGGTTTTCTTCATGAGAAAGAAGATGGAAAGAGGTTCCCATGCTGCTGGATGGGAAGAGGTTCAGCCACAGGATATGTCCCACAAGACTTCCCGTAGAGTGGGAGCAGCAGGGATGAAGCTGGAAGGCCTGGGCCAGCTCTTACCACATCCCTCCATGGGGGATGCCCTTGGAAAGTCACCCAACTTTCCTGGACCTCAGTTTCCTGCTCCTAAAGTGGAGCCGACACTGTCTCCATGCTGGAGCCACTGCAAGGATGAAACGAGAGAGCGGATAGGATTTGTCAGTATCCATTTGTCACTGTCAAGAACTCATTATGCAGATGGGGCCCAGGATCCTCTCCAAGCCTCAGAGCCTGCCTTTGTGGATCCACCCCCTTCTCTAGCCTGAATGCAACCCCGGCCCAGAATCCACCTTCCCCTCCCAACCCCCATGTCTGCTCACCCTCCCCAAGCTGACTCTCGGGACCCTGGCAGCATCTGTAGGGGGCAAAGCAGACAAACCCCACCTTTGGCAAGTAGAGATGAACTGAGCCCGGAACAGTGTCCATCAGAGACCTTTCAGAAGCACCAGGGGCCGTAGCTGGTGTTGAGGCCAAACCTGGAAGGGCTGCCCCTCCCTGGCAATAATGCTGCTGCGTGGTTACCTCATTTGCCCTTGTTTTTCCTCTTTTTCCTTTTTAATTACCTTATTAAAGATTACTTAACTGCAAAGTAAAACCATCCCCAAGCTACTAAGTAGGATGTGACTCAGTCCCCAAGAGCAGGGTGGCCTGTGGGTGGGCGGCTTCTGCAGGGATGTCACCCCGGTCACCTGGAAATGGGGCTTCAGCTGAGGCGAGCAGGAACATTTCCTCCAGTGCGGACCTTGTCTCCCCTATCCAGAGTCCGGGAGCCCCTCACCTCAGTTTACCCAGATGCAGATTCCAATCGACACAGATCGAGGACCAGCCAAGTCCACGACCACATCGTGCACTTGTAAACCATTGACAGGTCACCGGTGAGATGAGATTCTCCTCCTAGGTCTGGGCATTGCCAGGCTGGGAAACCTGTCTTCTGTCTTCCCCACCTAACTGAGGAAAGCGTGGGGCAGGAAGAGGCAGGGCGGGCCTGATGCTGAGACTCTGTTCAGTGTCCACGCTGTATCCTTGGGCACAGTCATGGATCTACAGTTCCTCTGTGATTTCACTGAAAGGCTTTACGATTCCATCTCGTTCCCATGGCTGCCCAAGGAACCCTGTTAATTCGGTGCCTCTCTGGAAGCCAGAGATGATCTGTCTGCCTCCCTACTGGCTACCAGCTCAGCAGTCTCCACAAGGCAGGAAGCAGGCTTGAGTCCTGCTCCCAGGCCATCTGTTACCACGTTTCTCCTGGAATTTGGTGGGGAAGCACCAGACAGCTTTGCCAGGGGACCTCCTGGGATGTGGATGATTCCTATTGGAAACCTTCAGCCTTAAATCTTGTCCTGTCCCAGAGGACTCTGTAGGGTGCACAGCATGGGTGGAACAAAGGCCAAGGAACAAGGGTGACCCATCTGAGAGAGGCCCAAAGAAGCCACGGAGGAGAAGGAAAGGCCATTTCTGGCAGAGGCTGAGGAAGACAAAACGGTCTGGGGACAGTTTCTTGGAGGACATGGTCTTTGAGCTGGGTCTTCAGGGGGTGAGAGAGGCGCCGTGCCGTTCCATCCTCACCCAGCAAGCACATCCACTCGGCCATCCACTCCCACAGGCGGACAGCCAGGGAGCTTGAGCAGCTTCCGGCAGCTGTGGGAGGCAGTGCTCACACAGGCTCCTAGCTCCCTCCGCCCCACGACACAGGAGCTGCTGTAAGAACAGAAACTGCTCAATACCAAAGTTCTCTGTGCCTTTCCCCATGAAGAAGGCTCCAGTGGGTCATTCAGATGAACCCAGCCCAGGGCTCTGGGACACAACTTTACCAGAATGTCATTAAAAAACACCTTGTGTTAGTCTGTCATTTGTTATTACAAATCACTCAGCTTTCTACTGCTGCAAGCATTCCCATGTCTAGATTTAATGAACTGCAGGGAGAAGTGGATGCCTCCCTCTCCCTGCAAGGTGCCTTTCCCCATCTGCTAGGAAAGCTCCATTTTGGGGCTGACACAGGCAGCGGTGTCACATGGCTTCACCTGTGGCAGATGTAGCTGGCTGCTGACACCCTGGGCCTTGGGTGAGACAGGTCTCATCAAAGCCTCAGCACCCCAGGGACCAGTGGCCATTGTTCCTATGCAGAACAGAAATACTGACCATCGTCCCCAGCTGGTTTCTGAAGCAGCAAGCCCCAGGTTCCAGAGGCAAAGGTCATGCTGCCTTGAAGAGCCCCTTGCCCTTAGGTCTCCCCCAACTATGGCAGCTGTAGGCAGGAGTGCCCTGGCTGGTCACAGCCCTCTCCCTTCAGCCTGGTCCATGCTGGCCCTCATTTACCCATCTCCTGGAGGTGAGCAGACAGATGGTCTGGAAAGCCCTGTCTGCCCTGGGCCTAGGTGTACGAGTGCTGCTGGAGCCCTGGCCCCTGGCACCTGGCCGGAGGAGAGCCGCTGACAGCCTGCATGCACAGTGAGTGCTGCCGTTTATGAGGGCAAGACACCAGGAGGGCAGTGGGCTCAGTGCTGGGGACCGGTGGGGTTTCAGAGTGCCCGTGGGGTCTCATCACGCCTGAACCAAGTCATGACTCCTGCTCCTGCACTCCCACTTCTAATGGGCTGGAGGAGCTGGGCGTGTGGATGGAGCCTTCTGCCAAGGGAGCTACCATGTCCTTCTGGGGCCACATGGGCACTTTCGACTCTGCAGAATGTTCGTGCCTCAGTTTCTTGTCTCATTCTCAGGACTGCATCGTCAGGCTGGGGCTCACTCAGTCCTCTGCAGAGGACACAGGGCACGTCCTGTGAGGCCACAGTCAGCTTGTGGGTAGCAAAGGAGCATGTACTGCCCTGGCCTGTCTGCCCCGGGCCTGGATTTCTGCCGGGAGACCTTGCTCTCCCTAAGCGTTCCCGTTTGGGTTCAGGTACTTCTGACAACACCTTAGAAAGTTCAGCTCACGGAACGATTTGTCATCCTGCCCCAGACGCGCACCTATTTCTCTTATTCCATCTCCACTGAAGCACAGGAAAGCACTTTCCTTGCAGGAAGCAGCCCCGAGAGGCTTGTTAGGAGGGTGGAGCGCCTGCCTGGAGTAATGAGCGGTTATCAGCTGAGCCATGCGGCCTGGCAGGGGGCCAGGCACATAAACACTGTCACCTTGGCATCCAGCTGCCGGCATTAGCATTCCCACCAGGTTCTCGGCCCCCTGCTGTGGGGCTGCCACGGTCAGTGTGGCATTGGCTGCCGGAAGGCCCTGGGTGCCCAAAGCAGGTGGGAAAGTGCACACCTGCCGGCGTGGGGGGGCCCGAGTGCTCTCAGCAGCCATGCAAGTAGTCTCTGCCCTGGAGGCCTGCGAGAGACACAAAAGGGGAGGAGAGAGAGGGTTTCCCGAGGTCAGAACCCCTGTAGCCCTCACCTGCTGCTCTACCCAGAGCTGGGTTCCAGGCTGGGGGCTGTGCGCTTAGATACAGCTAGCACCTCCTGGCCCCGCAGTGAGAGGCGGGAGCGCCTCTGATGCCCGTGGACTATCGGTGGTCTCATCCCCGAGTCTGCCCCATAGGAAGGTGACGAAGAGGCAAGGCCAAACCAGGTCTTCCAGGCCTCCCAGCCCACTGCCGGCTGGAGCATTGCAAATATCTGAGTTGAAAGGATCCGAATTTTCCTACCCTCTCTTCCCACAGCCCTGCAAGATGACAGCCTCCAGGGATGAGGCATTCGCTCCCAGTCCCAGTGCTCCTAAGTGCATGGACCATTTGAAAGTGAGGTGCAAGCTGGTGCATAGCCCCTGCCCATGTGCTCTGCTGCCTGGTACCACATAGTGGGTGGGTGCCCAGGCCTGTGGGAGAGTGGCTCTGTGGAGGTGTGGTTACATACAGGGACAGAGACAACACCAGAGGCAGAAGATGGCTCCCTTAGGAAGGGGATGACCTCCAGCGCCCCCAGGAACCTGAGCCCACGGTTCACTCCCAAACCTGGGAGCTGCAGGAGCACAGGTGGAATCCTTCTGTTGTTTCTGGAGAAAGTGGCTTTTGGCCTGATCCCAGGAGAGGGCAATGTGCTAGGAAAACCTGTAGGAGCTCCCAGGAACTTGTTCCCAGAGGAATGTGGGAGACAAGATGACCAGGTCAGAGGTGCTAACAGGATGCTGTCCTGGGTGCCTTGCTGGGGACAAGGAGATGCCCTCTAATTCCAGAACCTTCTCTGGCTCCTTCGGCCCCTGGGAGCTTTGCAGATCTGGGAGGACAGTTCTCATGCCTGTCCTGAGCCCAACACCCCAGCCTTCCTGGCTCCAGGCTTCGATCCGTCTCCAGTCCTGGGACCCATCTCCACGTGACAGCGTGGCCACCTGCGCTGGCCAAGTTCCTGAGCCAGGTGCCCAGATGTGGACGGACGGTATCACCACCCATCTGGGGGCTCGTGGAGCTCTCCTGCTCATGCCCCTTCCCCTTGACAGGAGCCGCTGGCCTCATGCAGGCTGTTCCCGCCCCTCCTTAGTTTCCTCCAAGCCTCTCACTGGTTTCGGAGCCTGGATCGTCTGACATGTTTTCTCAACATTTGCTTCTCATTTCAAAGTGTAAACCTGGCAAGAGGCACACGGATCCCGTCAAAGAAGGTTCCGTGTTTTTCTCCTCCTTATGTTCCTCTCAGCTTTCTGCCTTCTCCTTGCAAGGAAAAGTGGCTCTAAAGTTGATCTTGGGTGGTTGTTCTTAAATAACTGGGCCCGATGAGCTCCAAAGAAGTGAGTGGTACAAGCTTAAGTCTTTGGCAGGCTTTGGTTTCCCGTTGATTTTTCCAAAGAGATTTTTGTGCAGGGCGTTTTTGGGCTCGTTAGGTTTCTCTAGCCCATGTTGACGGCTGTCCACAAATCACCATATTTATCATGGGCAGACTGGGGGCCCCACCACCTTTCCACCCCTCCTCTGTTTACCGAGCCCAGCCACTCCCGCAGCTCTGAGGTCTCCCCACTGCCCAGCAGCTCCCCCCACCCCACTGCCCGCCCCCTGGCAGGGCTGAGGCTGCATCTTCACCGTCTGCTCTATGCTGGGTTCTTCTCCTGGCATCCGGTGTAGACAGGACTTTGGGCTGTGAGTCAGAACTCCTCCACTTCCCAGCCAAGGTGGCAGAAAAGGGGAGGGGTGAGAGGATGCAGTCCTCAGGTTCAAAGCCCAGCTCCATCAAATGTAAACTGTGAGATCACATTTAACCTAATAGAATCTCCATTGTGTCATCTGTACAATGGGAATCATAACAGCACACATTACAGAACATTTCAGCAAAGATAAATGAGTGTCTGGCACGGGGTGAGCCACCCATAAAGGCAGGCCCACTCGTTCTTTTCCTGTTTGTCATGCTGTTCCAACAAACGGAGCTTCCCAGTGCTCTAATTTCTACTTATGTTGCTGGAGCCTCACACAAGGGGTGAGAATCTTGAGGGGTGAGTATTTCTGCAGGGAAAAGTGTTATTAAAACCAGGTGGACAAGTAATTAAGAGACAAACTCATCTTTAGCAAGCTACAACTCTCCAAGCATGAGGTCTGTAAAAGGGTCCCCTCTGCTGCCAGCCTTCCAGGGGACCCAAAGCAGGAGCAGGCAGGCATAAGACTGGGGTGAGGGGAACAGACCCACGCCCACCCTTTCCCAAGAGGCTTCCCAAACAAACTGAGCATTCATTCCCAGTTCCAAGGAAGCCAAAGAGCCCTTGCACTGCACCTCGGCTGAGTCCAACTTAACTCATGGCAGACATGGGGAAACTGAGGCTGGAATGGCCCAGAGGCAATTGGGGAGCCATAGGTACAGCAACAGCAGAAGGGCAGGGCCCCTCTCACCAGCCACTGGAGGCAGCAGCAGGCCTCTTTCACTAACTAAAGGTCAGACCAAATTGCCCAGGAAACAAAAGAGGTGCAGTTCCCTGACCTTTTGGGTTAATTACGAGGAATATTTGATGTCATAAAACATTTCATTATGAAAGCAACCAGGAAAACCTTTCCTGAGGCATGGCCAACAGGCTTACCCAATTAGCAGGAACATGGCCCACCCCCATCCTTACTGGCCCACCCACTCCTGGGCCAAGAAGCCAAGAAGAGGCCTGGCCCAAACCGCAGCCTCTCAGCCGGGAAGGGTTGAGTGCAGGCCTCTGGCGCTCACTTGCTTTTTACCAGTGGCTCCACCTCCGCCTGTCTGCTTTTGTGCCTCACCTTGGGCTGGGCCCTGTGTCAGGGAGAGGAGTGGGATGCTGTTCCCTCCGTGAGGAAGCTCCCGGGCTGATGAGGAGCAGACTGGCATGGGTGGGCACAGACAAGTGCACAGAGGGGTCTCCAGGGCCCGCGGAGCCTGACTGGGTCTCCAGGAAGGCTTCCTGGAGCGGGAGCTGGGTCTCCAAGGTGGAATAGAGACAGTTGGGTGGGGGAGTTCGCTGGAACCTCCTGGAAGCCAGGCCATGGGCTGTGACCTGGGCTCCACCTATCTGATGCCTTCCCACTCTGGGTGTCCCTACATGTCCTTTACCCCTGTGGCAGGAGGGTCTGTCTCTGCTGTTTGCAGCCAAGGACCTTGCTGGACCAGGGAGTCTTCTACCCTCTGGAGACCCGGGTGCAGCGCTTTCTTCTGCTTGGCCTCTCTGTCTTCTCCCTCAGCTGCCTCCTCCTCCATCCTGCTCTCTCTCCACCCACAGTGGAAGACCTGGTTTCCCCAGCACCCTCTCCCTTCCATGTAAGCCCCCAGGCCCTGGGCCACATCTTCACTGAGGCCAAGGAAAGAGAGATGTCACCTTGGAGGGAGAGTGCAGTTCCCAGGCGGCAGAGGGGAGGAGAGGAGAGTGAGGCCAGGAAGGAATGAGGCCAGTGAGCAGAGGGCAGGTGGTCCTGAGCTCATCAAGCGCCATGAGTCTCGAGTCTTTGCTCTCGGAGGCCTTGAAGGACATCAGGGAAGCTGCGTGAACCTGCGGCCGGAAGCGGCCTTCCTGTGGGTCCCGGAGTGGCACTTCCTGTGTGCCCAGGTTGTACACCTGGGGTGTGGGCAGGTCCTGCTGGGTCTTGGCCTAAGCTGGGCCGGGATGCCCAGGCCTGTGCTGAAAGCTGCCCGGAGCAGCATGGCAACCCACCTCCGCAGCCTCTGAGCAGCCAGCCACCGAGGCCTCTCCGGCAGAGCTGAGGCAAGAACGCCAGGCTCCTCCATGAGGGTCTTCTCAGGTGGATACTGAGAGCACCACAACGGCCCCCTAGCCGAAAGGCTCAGTCCTGGACTAAGCCCCAGCCCGGGGCCCGCAGCCTCAGTCTCCCACTTAGTTCTGTGTGAGCCCTGCTGTTAGGAGTCCCCTTCCTCCAGCCGCTCCTCTGTGCACCCCAGCTGGATGGGTCGGTATAGTCGCTGCTGGGGGGACGGCAGGCACTGACTCAGCCAGCCCCTCAGAAGCCTCCTGGGGCCCACGAGAGCTTTTCTCTCCTGACTTCCACCCCGGTGGCCCTCGCTCCCCACGGAAAGCCAGCTTGCGGCAGGAGCTCAGAGGACCCTAGAGGTGACCTGGCCACAGCTCCCAGTCATGGGAGAGACCTCAGGGCCCCACACTGCGTCTCCCTTCCTTCCAAGCCCACTGCTCATAGCATTTCCCGTAGGCCACCTCTGAGCTGAGCCCACCTGCGCTCACTTGCAATTAGCTGTGCCCACCTGTGCCCACCTGCACCCATCGTGAGTCAGAGCCACTCCCTTCTCAGGCACTGACCATACCCAGCCGTAAACAGAGAGTCTGTTATAAGTGAAGGAGGCTGGAAGGCCACATGGCTTTTATATAGACTTACTTTCTTAGGAGGGGATTGAAAACACATCTGAAAATCTTTGTCCTGAATAAAAAATGCTCCGGCAGCTGTTTCTGGATGGGTCGTTGTTTGTGCCTTCTGACGATATCTGGACTAGACTTTATGTCATCCCACAGCCAACCCCAGTGCTGACCACAGGCCAGAGCAGGCCGTGGCTGGGCAGGGAGCAGGGGGCAGGGGTGGGGGCACAGAGTGGAGCGATGGCTGCCCTCCATATATGTTGGGACACACAGCTGCACTCTCAGCCTGGTAACCTGCACCCACACTCATTTGGCCCCAAGCAGAATGCGCAGCTTGTGTCTCCTCTCTGCCTGCAAGTCGCCCCATCAACCTGGAAAAGGAAACACAGCTGTCCTCTCCCGCCTCTGTGCCTGTCCCTGCCCTCCCTACTTTCCCTTTCCCGAGAAGCCATTGGGAAGGGCTGGGGGCTGCTGAAGGCGGAGCAGCCCCAGAAGTCCGGGTCCATGGTCTCTGGATCCAGGGACGCTGCTTTGGGCCATCACCATGTGGACATCTTTTTAATCCTCTGGGCAGTGAGGCTGTGAGTTCCTTGGGAGGGGAAGGGTCTCATTTCTTAACTGTGTGCTTTGCGGTTGGTAAAACGTGTGACACCTCATCGGCGTGAGAGCTGTGACAGGTTATTTTCTTCCTTTAAGAGATGGCAGACTCGGCCGGGCACGGTGGCTCATACCTGTAATCCCAGCACTTTTAGAGGCCTAGGTGGGCGGATCACTTGAGGTCAGGAGTTCGAGACCAGCCTGGCCGTGTGGTGAAACCCCATCCCTACTGAAAATACAAAAATTAGCCGGGCATGGTGGTGCACGCCTGTAATCCCAGCTACTCAGAAGGCTGAGGCAGGAGAATCACTTGAACCGGGAAGGCAGAGGTCGCAGTGAGCCAAGATGGAGCCACTGCACTCCAGCCTGTGCAACAGAGTCAGACTCCATCTCAAAAAAAAAAGATGGCAGACTTCAGAGCTCAGGGAGCTTACACATACACCTCTAGGTCACACAGCAGGTGGCAGGGCCAGAACTCAGACTCCATCCTCAAGGCCCCTGCTCTTCCCCTAACTCTGCCCCTGGTGGCCTCCTTTCCTAGTGTGAGACAGGCGAAGGAAGCCTCCATGTTTATGGCATGATCCTGGAGCCCAGATCTCCTCTCCCCTCTCCCAAACCTGGACCTGGGGTCCGAGCTCCAAGCCTGCAGCAGGCCTCCCAGGGCAAAGCGTGCTGCCCAGCAACCCGTGATTAATTTTCCTGTTCTCATTAATTCCTGGACTTCTCCTGCTCATTACAAGGCGGTGAGGCAGTGGGCGGCGTGCCGGGGCTCCCTGCCTGTCTGGCTGTGAGAGCGGTTCGGAGAAGGCCTGGCGCTCCTCATTGCCTTGTCCAGGCTCAGATGGGCTCATTAGAGGGAATGCAATGGAGGAGGGTAGGTGGAGGTGCGCTGTCCTCCAGGGAGCCATGCAGACAGGATTCTTCAGAAGCAAAACACCCCTGAGAAGCAAGGGGGGTGCAGAGAGCCCTGTTCGGGCTGGGGAGTGGGGGCTCCATTCGTGGGACAGCAGGGAGAAGCGGGCCAGGGCCAGGCCTCCAGGACATGGGAACTGCCCTGGGGAATGTTCTGGCTCCTTCCCTCATTGTTGCATTGTGAGTGACATTTTCTTGGAAGAGCAGCCCCAGTGCCCTGCCCCAGCCACCCACCTCAGGTAGGGGTCTTGGCTGGCACCCGTTCTCCATCCCACTCCCCTGTGGACTGAGCCTGTCCCCTTTTGGGTGAGTGAGACTCCAGCCTCCTCCCTGGCCTGTCTCCAGTCTCATCCCTGCCAGATCCTTGTCCATGTGGGGCTTCCAAAGAAAGCCCTAGAGAACTGTCCTGGCTCCCCCGCGTCCCAGGGACCAGCCCAAGCTTCTGGGTTTTGTGCTCAGCCCTCCAGGGCTTTGCCTGGGGCCTCAGGACTCCCCACACAGCTCAGCCTCCGGTCAAGTGACTTCCCTCTGGCCTCTTCCACTTTTGGCCTTTGCTCATGCCATCCCGGATTCCTGGATCCGTCTCATGAAGGAAGCACTGGACCACCTCCTCTGGCAGCCAGCTCCCCTGGGCACTGCCAGGACCCTGCTTGCTGGGCCCTCACTTACCCTTGATCCAGGCATGCCTCATATCTGTCCCGGCCTGGCCTTCGCTGTGGCTCTTTGGACACTGGTATCTCCAGCCACCACTGAGAGTTTCTCTCTGGATCCCCAACAAAGCCCAGCTGGCATGAGTTGGCAAGGTTTTCTCACTACTTATTCCCTGGACATGGTTCCTGCTCTTGCCTCTCTGCGCTTCAGAGATAGTCCCACCCAATGCACCCCTTTCCTGGAGGGCATGGGCCACCTGCACACCCTCCTGAGCCTGGAAGTTGGCATGCACTTTCAAAGAGCCCAAACTGAGAAGAGGCATGAGGAGGTGACCCTGGCATCCTGCTTCCCCACTGCATCCCAACACATATGACCTTGATTTGGAGAAGCGGTGAGCTGGACCAGGACTGCCTGTGGGCCTGGCTGCTGCCCTAGATGATAGCCACTGCCTCCAGGGCTTCAGGATCCTCATGCCAGCTGGGAGGGAGAGTCACCAACTTCTCAGGCCCCATCCTCAATGCCGTCCCAGTGTTCTGGACTCTGCCCCGCTCACACGGGGTGGGGGCTCAGGCTTGGGTGGCGTACTGGTTTCCCTGTGCTGCGGTGACAAAAGACCACACACTTAGTGGCTTTACAACGCAAATGTCTTGCCTTATAGCTCGGAGGAGAGGTCTGAAATGGATGGCACGTGCTGGCGTCAAGGCGTCAGCTGAACTTTCTGGAGGCTGGAAGGGGAAATTCACTTCTTGCTTGTTCCAGTTCTTAGAGGCCACCCACATTCCTCGGCCAGTTGCCCTTTCTCCATCTTCAAAGCCACCACTGACTGGTCAAGCCTTTCCCACACCACGTGGCTCTGACCTTGAAATTCTTGCCTCACTCGTCATTTTAGGAGGACCCTGTGATGACATCAAACCCACCAGGTGATCCAGGCTCATCTCTCCAACTCAAAAGATCCTCAGCTTAATCACACCTGCGAAGTCCCTTCGCCCTGCAGGATCATATCTGTACAGGTGGGGGAAAGGGCATAGGTATCTTGGACATTATTCTGCGGGGCACAACCCGGCCCTGCTGGGGAGTTCTTTCAGAAAGCCTGGAGGCTTGAGCATGTGGGGAGGGCCTACGGGCGCACCTACGGGGACGCAGAACCACGCCTCTGAGAAGGTACTTCCGGAGAAAGCGCCAGCATGGGGAGGCTCAGCCGGCGGGAGTGCCTTGTCAGTCAGAGCCAAGCGCATCTTCTCTGAACCAGGGAGCAGCGCCGCTGGAGACCACAAGTGCAGGGAGAGGAGCCCGGATAACAGGGGCAGTTCTGGGGGCCTGGCATCTTCTGGGAGCCCTGTGCCGGCAGGGCCCATGCTGCTGTGCCGAAGCCCTGTCTCCTGGCCGGAGACAGCCCAGTTGACCCCATGGCCACTGAGCAATCATCAAAGTGGGGGCCTGCCAGGAACTCCCCTCCCTCCGTCTGTCCTGGTCCACCTCGGCCATGCTGATAGCCTTTCCTCACAGAGGTCTGGGTTTTCTCGGACTCTCACGATCATTTCAAACAAACTGTATCTGTGACTTCTCAACCCAGGTACCTAAAAATCAACATCCTCCACGGCGGCTTTATCTCTAATCTGATATCTCATGTGTTGCAGGCGTGATGTCCACCCAGTCAGGCCCATGGAGCCTCCCCGTCAGCACTGCAGTTGGCCACAGGCAGGTTGTAGGCCAAGCTCGTGGGGCCTGCATCCTCACTGTGCCTAGGGAATGTTCCCACCAGCTCGGGCACACACGTGTCTTTCTGGGGTAATTCTGCCTCTTCTGTCATTGACTGTTGAGATGAGGCCCGTAGAACATGGCTCTGCCTCACCTCCTCCAAGCTCCCGTGAGCTCCCCTCCACCTCCAATGGCTCCAGGTGTTTTTGCTCTGCCTCGTCCATTGGACCATGTGGTCCTGCAGGCAGGATGATCTGTCCCGCCATCATCCTCACTGTAGCACATGTCAGATGTTCTTCCTTTTTATGGCTGAATAATATTCTATCATAGAGATCTACCACATTTTGCTTATTCAATCATCTTTTGATGGACATTTGAGCGGTTACCACTTTTTGGCTATTATGAATAATGCTACTACGAATCTTCGAGTACAGGTTTTTGTGTGAATATGTTTTCAATTCCCTTAAGTATATACCTGGGAGTGAAATTGCTGGCTCATGTAGTGACTCCATGTTGAAATCTTTGAGGAGCTACCCAACCGTTTTCCAAAGAGGTGGCACCATTTTGCATTCCCAGCAGTGATAATGGTTTCCAAGGAAACCCAGACCGCTGTGAGGGTTCTGACGTCTCCACGCCTTCACCAAAATGAGATCTTTTATGTCCTTTTGCTTATAGTCATCCTAGGGCATGTGAAGTTGGATCCTTGGTGTTGATTTGCATTTCCCTCATAGTGAATGACATTGAGCATGTTTTCAGGTGCTCGTTGGTCATTTTGATGCCTTCTTTGAAGAAATGTCCATGCAAAACATGTTTAAATTGGGTTGTTGGTCTTCTTTTTAAAAACTACTTTACTGAGGTATGGTTTACATACAAAGAACTGTATATATTTTGTGTCTATGACTTGATGAGTTTGGAAGTAAGTACACACCTTCATAAATATACACCCAAATCTATGCCGTAAACATACTTGTCACCTCCAAAAGTTTCCTCGTCTTCTTTATTTATTATGTGTGTGTGTATGTGTGTGTGATAAGAATACCTAACATAAAATTTACCCACTTAGCAAACTTTTAAATATACAATACAGTATTGTTAACTCTAGGTGCTATGCTCTAAAGTATGTCTTCAGAACTTATTCATTCTGCATAACTGAAACTTTGTACTGTTTGACTCATATCTCCATGTTTTCCTTTCCCCAGCCCCGGGCAACCACCATTCCGCCTTTGCTTCTATGAACTTTACCTTTTATGCTCACCATATAAGTGATGTGATGGTAGATTTTGGGGTGTCAACTTGACTGGATTAAGGGATACCCAGATAGCTAGTAAAGCATTATTTAGCCTTGATTTTTGCATTAATTATTCCCATTGCTTTGGTAGACACTGAGCCCTTCCCTCTTCTGCTGAAAGGGAAACCCAGGTGGTTTTGCATTTGACTAGAACGACTGGGCTGCCCCAGGTGGGTGTGTGAGGGTATTTCCAGAAGAGTTTGGCCATGAGTTGCCAGGAGATTGGCAGTGAGTCAGTAGACTGAGTAGGAAAGACCAGCCTTCAGTGTGGGCATGTGCCATCCAATTGCTGGGACCCAGGTGGAACAAAAAGTTAGAAAAAGGGCAAATTCTTGACATACTGTTTTGATTACTGTAGCTTTGTAATGCATTTTGAAATAAGGAAGTGTGGTGTCTCTAGCTTTCATCTTCTTGCTCAAAATTACTTTGGCTACATGGGGTATTCTATGGCTTCGTATGAATTTTAGGGGTTTTTTCTATTTCTGTAAAATATCCCATTGGGATTTTGATAAGAATTGCCTTGACTCTATAGACTACTTGGGTTTTATGGGCATTTTGACAATAATATTTTTTCCAGTCCATGAAAACAGGGTGACTTTATGTTTATTTGTGTCTACTTTAATTTCTTTCATCAATGTTTTCTAGTTTTTAGTGTACAAGTCTTTCACCTCCTTGGTTAACTTCATTCTTTTTTTTAATTTAAGTTCTGGGGTACATGTCTGGAACATGCAGTTTTGTTACATAGGTATAAACTTGCCATAGTGGTTTACTGCACCCATCAACCCGTCACCTACATTAGGTATTTCTCTTAATGCTATCCCTCCCCTAACCCTCCACCCTGCAGCAGGCCCTGGTGGATGATATTCCCCTTTCTGTATCCGTGTGTTCTCATCATTCAGCTCCCACTTATGAGCGAGAACAGGCAGTGTTTGGTTTTCTGTTCTTGTTAGTTTGCTGAAAATGATGATTCCCAGCTTCATCCATGTCCCTGCAAAGGACATGAACTCATCCTTTTTTAAGGCTGCATAGTATTCCTTGGTGTATATGTGCCACATTTTCTTTATCCAGTCTATCATTGATGGGCACTTGGGTTGGTTCCAAGTCTTTGCTATTGTGAATAGTGCCTCAGAACACATACATGTTCATGTGTTTTTATAGTAGAATTATTTATAATCCCTTGGGTATATACTTGGTAATGGGATTGCTGGGTCAAATGGTATTTCTGGTTCTAGATCCTTGAGGAATAGCCACACTGTCTTCCACAATGGTTGAACTAATTTACACTCCCACCAATAGTGTAAAAGCATTCCTATTTCTCCCCATCCTCTCCAGCATCTGTTGGTTCCTGACTTTTTAATGATTGCCATTCTAACTGGCATGAGATAGTATCTCATCGTGGTTTTGATTTGCATTTCTCTAATTACCAGTGATGATGACCTTTTTTTCATATGTTTGTTGGCTGCATAAATGTCTTCCTTTGAGAAGTGTCTGTTCATATCCTTCTCTCACTTTTTAACAGGCTTGTTTGTTTTTTTTCTTGTCAATTTGTTTAAGTTCTTTGTAGATTATGGATATTAGCCGTTTGTCAGCCCTTTCTTTTCTTCTTGCCCATTTTCTCTGGCTAGGATTCCCAGCACTACATTGAATAGAAATGGCAAGAATAATTGCAAAATATTTCTCCAGTTCTGTGGGTTGCCTCTTCACTCTGTTGATAGTTTCTTTTGCTGTGCAGAAGCTCTTTAGTTTAATTAGATCCCCTTTGTCAATTTTGGCTTTTGGTGCCATTGCTTTTGGCATTTTAGTCATGAAGTCTTCCCATGCCTACATCCTGAATGGTATTGCCTAGATTTTCTTCTAGGGTTTTTATAGTTTTAGGTCTGATGTTTAAGTCCTAATCCATCTTGAGTTAATTTTTGCATAAGATATAAGGAAGGGATCTGGATTCAGTTTTCTGCATATAGCTAGCCAGTTTTCCCAACACCATTTATAAAATAGGGTACTCTTTCCCCATTGCTTGTTTTTGTCAGGTTTGCCAAAGATCAGATGGTTGTAGATGTGTGGTATTATTTCTGAGGCTGCTGTTCCGTTCCATTGGTCTGTATATCTATTTTGGTACCAGTACCATGCTGTTTTGGTTACTATAGCCTTGTAGTATAGTTTGAAGTCAGGTAGCATGATGCCTCCAGCTTTGTTCTTTCTGTTTAGGATCGTCTTGGCTATGAGGGCTCTTTCTTGGTTCCACAGGAAATTTAAAGTAGTTTTTTTCCAATTCTGTGAAGAAAGTTAGTGGTAGCTTGATGGGGATAGTATTGAATCTATAAATTACTTTGGACCGTATGGCCATTTTCACAATATTGGTTCTTCCTGTCTGTGATTCTTCCTATCCATTTATGGATCCATAAATCCATGAATAATAAGTATTTTATTCTTTTTGGATGCTTGAACAAATGGGATTGCTTTCTTCATTTCCTTCTTAAATAGATCATTGTTAATGCATAGAAACAACTTATTTTCGTATACTGATTTTGCGTCCTGAGTTTGCTGAATTCATTTATTAGTTATTTTGTTGAGTCTTTAGGGCTTTCTGCATATAAGATTACGTCATCTGCAAAAAGACTATGATTTTACTTCTTCCTTTATGATTTGGATGACTTTCATTTCTTCTTGCCCAATTTCTCTGGCTAGGATTCCTAGCACTATGTTGAATAGAAGTGGCAAGAATAATCATTCTTGTCTTGTTCCAGATCTTGGAGGAAAAGCTTTCCGGTTTTTACCATTGAGTATGATGTTAGCAGTGGTATTTTCACATATGGCCTTTATTGTGCTGAAATAAGTTCCTTCTTTACCTAATTTGTTGAGAATTTTTATTACTAGAGGATTTGAATTTTTTCAGATGCTTTTTTGCATCTATTAAGAATATCATGTACTTTTTATCATGTGATTATTCTGTTAAAGTGTTGTATTCCATTGATTGATTTGCATGGGCTGAAGTATACATTCATCCCAGGGTAAATATCACTTGATCATGGTATACGATCCTTTTAATGTGATGTTAAATTTGGCTTGCTAATATTTTGTTGAGAATTTTTATATTCATTTTCATCAGGGCTATTGGCCAATAGTTTTCTTTTCTTGTGTTCTCTTTGTCTGGTTTTTGTGTCAGGATGACTCTGGCCTCATAAAATGAGTTTGGAGCTGTTCGCTTTTTTTTTTTTTTTTAGAAGAGTTTAAGAAGGATTGGTATTAATTCTTCTTTAAATGTTTGGTAGATTTTACCTGTGAAGAAATCTGGCCCTGGGACTTTTTTTTCTTGGGAGGTTTTTGATTACTGATTTTATCTCCTTGTTTGCTATTGTCCTGTTCAGGCTTCCTGTTTCTTGATTCAGCCTTGGTAGGTTGTATATTTATAGGAATTTATCCACTTCTAGGTTGTCCAATTTGTTGGCATATAATTGTTCATGATAGTCTCATAATTTCTTTATGTCTGTGGCATCATTGTAATATATTGCCTCTCATTTCTGATTTCATCTATTTGAGTCTTTTTCCTTTTCTCTTAGTCTGCCTAAGTGTTTGTTGATTTTGTTTATCTTTTGCAAAACTAACTCTTATTGTTGAATTTTTTCTATTCTCTATTTGATTTATTTCCACTCTACTCTTTGGTATTTCCTTCTTTCTGCTAACTTTGGACTTAATTTGTTCATGTTTTTCTCATTCCTCAAGGTGTAAAGTTAGGTTGTTTCTTTGAGATCTGTCTTTCGTTTTAATATAGGCATCTATTGTTATAACTTCCCTCTTAGTATTGCCTTTGCTGTATCCGATACATTTTGTTACGTTATATTTTCATTTTTATTTGTTTTGGGATACTTCCTAATTTCTCTTTTGAATTCTTCTTTGGCCCAATGGTTGCTCAAGAGTGTTTTGTTTAATTTCTGTGTATTTGGGAATTTTTCCTTTTTCCTTGTGTTACTGACTTCTGGTCTCATTCCATTGTGGTTGGAAAAGGAACTTGGAATGATTTCAATCTTCTTAAATTTGTTAAGACTTCTTTTGTGACCTAGAATGTGATCGCTCCTGGAGAATTTCCTGTGTGTGCTTCAGAAGAATGTGTGTTCTACTTCTATTGGGTAGAATGTTCTGTGTGTATTAGGTCCACTTACCCTATAATGTTCGACACTGCTGTTTCTTTATTGATTTTCTGTTTGGATGATCTATCTGTTACTGAAATTAGGGTATTAAAGTCTCCTACTCTTATTGTACAGCTCTCTATTTCTCCTCTCAAATTGTCAATGTTTGCTTTATACATTTAGGTGCTCTGATATTAGGTGCATACACATTTATAATGTATATGTATGTACATATATATGTATATACACATGGATATATACTCCCTTTTATCATTTTGTCATTTCCTTCCTTGTTTCTTGTAGTAGTTTTTGACTTAAACTCTATTTTGTCTGATCTAAGTGTGGCCACCCCTGCTATGTTTTGGTTACCATTTGCATGAAATATCTTTTTGCAATACCTTCACTTTCAGCGTTTGTGTATCCTTCAATCTAAGGTAAATATCTTATAGACAGTAATAGTTGAATTGGGTTTTTTTATTCATTCAGCCATGCTACATATTTTGACTACTGAGCTTAATCCATTTATACGTAAGATAATTGTTGCTAGGTAAGGACTTACTATTGCCACTTGTTAATTTTTTTTCTGTCTGTTTTGTAGTTCTTTCGTTTCTCTTTTCTCGTCTTGCTGTATTGCTTTCTGATTTGATGGTTTGATGGTAATATACTTTGCTCTTTTTTTTCTCTTTTTTTGCATCTAAGCTTTTTTCTTTGTGTTTACCATGAGGCTTACATGAAGCTTCTTATAGTTGTAACAGTCTATTTCAAGCTGATAACAACTTGAATTCAGTTACATGTAGAAAAACTCCTCCTCCAACGTGTGCATACACTTTAAGTTATTGATGTTGGAATTCACTTTTATTTTTTTGAGAAAGTGTCTCTCTCCGTTGCCCAGGCTGGAGTGCAGTGGCACAATCTTGGCTTACTGCAACCTCAGCCTTCTGGGTTCAAGTGATTCTCCTGCCTCAGCCTCCCGAGTAGTTGGGATTACAGGCATGAACCACCATGCCCTGCTAATTTTTTGTATTTTTAGTAGAGATGGGGTTTCACCATGTTAGCCAGGCTGGTTTTGAACTCCTGACCTTAAGTGATCCACCCGCTTCAACTTCCCAAAGTGCTGGGATTATAGGCATGAGCCACTGCACCCGGCAGGAATTCACTTCTTTTTATATTTTGTTTCCATTAACAAATATTTATGGTTATAGTTTTTCATAATACTTCATGTTTTAACTTTTATACTAGAGTTAAAAGTGATTTTACATACCACCATTACAGTATCACATTATTCTGTATTTGTCTGTATATTTACCTTTATCAGTGAGATCCACACTTTCATATGCTTTCATGTTGCTGTTTAACATCCTGTTATTTCAACCTGAACTCTCATCTTAGCACTGCTCATATAGCAGATCTAGTAGTGACAAAATTCCTTAACTTGTGTTTATCTGGAAAAGTCTTTATCTTCCTTAATTTTTAACGGACAGTTTTTGGGTATAGTATTCTTGATTGGCAGTTTTATTTCCTCAGCACTTCGAATCATTCCGCTCTTACGTGCTGCAAGGTTTCTGCTGAGAAATCTGCTGATAGCTTTATGAAGATTCCCTTGTATGTAATAAGTCACTTTTCTTTAAAATTCTCTGAGAAGGCTGGAGAAGTCGGACACTCACTTTGATCTCTCTTTTCCTCACAGGAGAACTTGTAGACCAACAAGCTGTCTCTTGGTGCTGCATTGTGTGAGCTTGCAAGAGAAGCTTGCAGAAAATTTCATTTTCTGTTTGTTCAATGCTATTGTAAAGAGATAAAATTGATTTCTGCATATTCATTTTGTATCCTGCAACCTCACCAAATGCATTTATTAGGTCTAATTGTGTGCGTGTGTATGTGTGTGTGTGTTCTGTAGGATTTTCCATATATAAGAGTATATCATTTGTAAATAGAGATTTCATTCCTTGATGCAGGTCAAGTGAAACTACTTTTACCCTTTTCAGTGCATTATTTCTCATTTCTGTGCTCCATCAAGATGGTACTCTCACCTGCATGCCAGAGCTCTTATAAAGGTATATCCAGTTCTGTAAGCACCATTTGTTGAAAAGACCAGTTTTTGTCCCATTGAATTTTCATGGTTCCCTTTCCAAAAGTCATAAATGTAAAGGCTAATTTCTATATTCTCAAATCCATTCTATTGATCTATATGTCTATTTTTATACAGTGCCACATTCTTGATTACTGTAGCTTTGTAGTACATTTTGAAATCAGGAAGTGTGAGTCTTTCAACTTTTTTTTCTCTTTCAGAATTGCTTTGGCTAGTCTGGGCGCTTGCATTTCCATATAGATCGTAAGATCAGCCTGTCAGCGTCTGCAAAACCCAGCTGGGATTTTCATAGATATTGCATTGAATCTGTATCTATTTGGGGAGTGTAGCCATTTTAACAATATTAGCACTTACAATCTCTGAACTTGGGATAGTTTTCCATTTATTTAAGACTTCATTCATTTCTTTCAATATTTTATAGTTTTCTGTATATTATCCTTATGCTTCTTTTGTTAAATTCATTCCTATGCATTTTATCCTTTTTGCTACTATTGCAAGTGAATCATTTTCTTAATTTCATTTTCTGTTTGTTCAATGCTATTGTAAAGAAATAAAATTGATTTCTGCATATTCATTTTGTATCCTGCAACCTCGCCAAATGCATTTATTAGGTCTAATTGTGTGCGTGTGTATGTGTGTGTGTGTTCTGTAGGATTTTCCATATATAAGAGTATATCATTTGTAAATAGAGATTTTATTCCTTGAAAATCTGAATGCCTTTATTTCTATTTCTTGCTTAATTCCTCTGGCTAAAACCTTCAGTGTAATGTTGAGTAGAAGTGAAGATAGTGGGCATCCTTGTCTTCTTCCTTACCCTAGAGAGAAAGCTTTCAGTTTTTCACTATTAAACATGACAGTTGTTGTGGGATTTTTCTAGATGCCATTTATTAGCTTGAGAAAGTTGTCTTGGATCCCAAGTTTATTAAGTGAAACAACATATAAAGGGGTTATGAAATGGTGTTAGAATTTTGTCATTCTTTTTTGTATCTATCAAGATGATCATGTATTTTTTATTCTTTATTCTATGAATATGGTGTATTACATTGATCGACTCTTGGATGTTAAAGCAACCTGGCAGTCCTGGGATAAATCTTACTTTTTCATAATGTATATACATTTTTCTATGTTTCTAGAATTGCTTTGCTAGTGTTTTGTAGAGAATGTTTGCATTTATGTCATAAGAGATATTGATCTGTGGTTTTATTGGCTTGTGATGTTTTTGTCGGGCTATGGTACAAGGGTAATTAATATAAAATAAGTTAGGAGATGTTTGTTCCTCTATTTTTAAAAGACTTTGTAAATGGTGTTAATGCTTCTTTAAGAAGCCACCTGATCCTGGGCCTTTCTTTGTGGCAAATATAATGTTGTTATTATTATTATGAATTTAATCTCTTTATTTATTATATATTTATTCAATATTTTTATTGCTCACTGAGTCAGTTTCAATAGCTCATGTCTTTTTTTTTCTTTTTTGAGATGGCCTCTCACCGTGTCGCCCAGGCTGGAGTGCAGTAGTGCGATCTCGGCTCACTGCAGCCTCTGCCTCCTGGGTTCAAGCGATTCTCCTGCCTCAGCCTCCCAAGTAGCTGGGATTACAGGTGCCTACTACCACGCCCCGCTAATTTTTGTATTTTTAGTAGAGACGGAGTTTCACTATGCTGGCCAGGCTGGTCTTGAACTCCTGACATCAGGTGATCTGCCTGCTTGGGACTCCCACAGTGCCAGGATTACAGGAGTGAGCCACCGCTCCTGGCCGGTAGTTCACATCTTTATAGGAATTTGTACATTTCTTCTAGGTTACCAAATTTGCGGGCATATGACTATTTATTGTATTTCCTTATCTTTCTTGTTTTTGTAAAATTGATACTAATTTCCCTTCTTCCGTTTCCAATTTTAGTAACTTAAGTCTTTTTTTTTCCTTGATGAGTCTAGCTAAAGGTTGGTCAGTGTTGTCAATCTTTCAAAGAACCAACATTTGGCTTCACTGACTTTCTCTTACTCTTCTATTCTCTGTTTCATTAATTTCACCTCTAATCTAGATGATGTGATTTCTTCTTCCTGCTCTGGGTTTCATTTACCTAGTTTCTTAAAACTGAAGTTTAGGTTATTGACATAAGACCCTCCTTCTTTTTTAACATCAACATTTATAGCCGTAAGTTTGCCTCTAAGCGCTGAACTGCATCCCATGAGTTTCAGAGTGCCTCAACACACACACACATGCACACACACATAGACACATACACACACACACACACACACACACACACACACACACACAGAGCTCCTTGGCAAAGACTGAGAGAGCACATTCTAGTATTAAAATGTCCAGCCAGGCAGTTCTGCCTTAGCCTTTACTTCTTTTTTTTTTTTTTTTTTTTTTGAGACAGACTCTCGCTCTGTCGCCCAGGCTGGAGTACATTGGTGTGATCTCGGCTCACTACAACCTCCGCCTCCTGGGTTCAAGCAATTCTCCTGCCTCAGCCTCCCGAGTAGCTGGGATTACAGGCACCTGCTACCACGCCCAGAGAATTTTTGTATGTTTAGTGGAGATGAGTTTTCACCATGTTGGCCAAGCTGGTCTCAAACTGTTGACCTCAGGTGATTCCCCGGCCTTGGCCTCTCAAAGTGCTGAGTCTTTACTGCTTCCTTCGGTAGAGCCTCAAGACCAGCCAGAGGTAGAGGTGAGAGCTCAGGCCTTTCCTGAACATGCACGTGGCAGTCTAGATTCCCGGAAAGATGTTGGTTCGCAGCTCCCGTACACATATCATTCCCCAGCTTTTTCATTGGAAGCTTGTTGGCTACTTTGTTGTTTCTCAAACTCTTATCCTCTGCTTTGGTTACCATGAAGCTGAACATTTGCCTATAAATATTTCCAATAAATGCCCCCACTGAAAATGCTTTTTGTACCAGGAGAGCTCCAAGCCAGGTCCAATAAAGACAGCCTTGCGAGTGGGTTTAGTGCACCATCAGACTTCAAGTCATGACAATTCTGTTAATGAGGCTTTGAAGTTGCTCCTGCCCATTTGACCTTTCTGGTGGCTGCCAGGCTATCAGTCTTCACCCTGATAGTGGGTTATTGGTTTTCAAGGTTACCACAGGGCTGGGGAGTGTGGCATGGGGATAGAGTAAGTTAAAGGGCTGCAAGGCTTGTTCTTTGTAAGATTCTGCCAGTTTGCTTGAATAAATCCTCCTAGAGTTGTTTCAGGCCTGTGGTCAATTTCCAGAATTCTGAAATCGTTGATGCTGCCAATTTTTGCCGGTATTCTCGTTGTTTTCCAGGAGACACTTTTTGGAGGTCCTGACTCTACCATTTTTACTGACTTTACCCTGTCCCTTACTATATTCCTAGGAGGAGCCCCGGGGAGGCCTGAGGCAGAAACCCATGGATGGCCTGAGGCAACTTTCTGGATTCCTCCTGGCCTCTTTTCCCATAGCTGTAAAAAGAGATGTTCAGCAAAGATGATCCCAGAGGGCTTTCTTGCCTCAAATATCCTTCTCTGTGCCTTGCCTAGAGGTATCTTGAAAACACAGTGTGAATCTTTTTATTCTCAGCATCCCCTAAAGCAGCAGCTTTCCAGCTTCTCTACAACCCACTTAGAACTAAGGACCTAGCCCATGCATCTAGGCAGACGTATTGATTCTCATGCATTATAAATGGGACAAAAAATCCATCAGGCTCCTGCTCCTGCTGTAGGTACTATAACTACAGCTACAGCTTTAGGAACACACTCTGATTTTTCTTTTCTTACTTCTTTAAACAACACGTTGGTCATGGGCCACTCAAACGACTCCCTGGACCCACTAATGTTTTTTGTTGTTGTTGTTTTATTTTTTTGAGACGGAGTCTTGCTCTGTCGCCCAGGCTGGAGTGCAGTGGTGTGATCTTGGCATGCTGCAAGCTCCACCTCCCAGGTTCATGCCATTCTCCTGCCTCAGTCTCCCAAGTAGCTGGGACTACAGGCACCCGCCACCACGCCTGGCTAATTTTTTTTTTTTTTTTTGTATTTTTAGTAGAGATGGGGTTTCACAGTGTTAGCCAGGATGGTCTCGATCTCCTGACCTTGTGATCTGCCCACCTCAGCATCCCTAAGTGCTGGGATTACAGGCGTGAGCCACTGCGCCCGACCAGGACCCACTAATGTGTTCTCATCCACAAGTTGAAAATCCCAGGCCTAGAGGCAGCCAGTTCACATACTGAGTGACCTTGAGCTGAGGGAAGAATGAGTGCCCTCAAGGTGAGCAGGTAGGCACACGGAAGCCTGAATTCAAGTTGTGGCTTGAAAGGTTTGGTCCTTGGGACAGTGTTGATTTGGGGGTCCAGCGGGAGATGAAGGTTGGGGCATCAGAGCATTTGCCCTCCTGGTGTTCCTGGAGCTCTGGGCTGGTAAATCTTACATGGGAACTGCCTCACCCCTTGTCCCCTGCATTAGGTAATTTATAAAGAAATTTATATTTTTTTCTATGTTTCTAGAATTGCTTTGCTTAATTTCTCTGGCTAAAACCTGGGTAATTTATAAAGAAAAAGAAGTTTAATGGACCCACAGTTCCACGTGGCTAGAGAGGCCTCACAATCATGGCAGAAGGCAAAAGACATGTCTTACATGGTGGCAGGCAAGAGAGAAAAAGAGAACCATGCCAAAGGGAAAACCCCTTATAAAACCATCAGACCTCATGAGACTTATTCACTACCGCAGAACAGTATGGGGGAAACCACCTCCATGATTCAATTATCTGCTCCTGGGTCCCTCTCACAACACATGGGAATCATGGGAGCCACACTGCAAGATGAGATTTGAGTGGGGACACAGCCAAACCATATTACCCCCACTGCTATGGACTGTGTCAGGCCATCCCCAAATTTATATGTTGAAATTCTGACTCCCAATATGAAAGTATATGCAGATGGGGCCTTTGGGAGGTAACTAGGTCGTTGAGGGTGGAGGCCTTATCATGGGATTAGTGCCCTTATAAGAAGAGCTATGACCTCTCTCTCTCTCTCTCTCTCTCTCTCTCTGTCTCTCTCCACCATGTGAGAACACAGCAAGAAGATGGTCATCTGCAACCCAGGAATAGAGCCCTTACCAGGAATTGAATCCCTGGCACCTTGATCTTAGATTTTTAAGGTTCCAGAACTGTGAGAAATCAACTTCCACTGTTTAAGCTCCCCAGTCTCTGGTGTTCTGTTACAGCAGCTCAAATTGACTCATACACTCACATAATATGAAGTCTGCAGACACTCCATGGAGATATCTGGGCCTGGACAGTGAAGAATTCTTTGAATCATTCAGTAAAGCCTCTGCAATGTGCCAAGCCACTGGGGGATACATGATGAAGACCACTTTCCTGCTGCTAAGATGAGTGTGCGTGAAAACACCCCTTTCCACTTTGTAAAGCTCTTGCATGTTATATCGCATGAGTATCAAGTGTCAAGACACCCGTAAAGCAAGATGTTGGGGGGTGAAGGAGTTATTCTGGAAGGACCTGGTCCTCCCTATCCCTCCCCGAGCAAAGGTGGGAAGCCAGCAATGACATCTGAGCTCCCCTGAGTATCACTCAGGGAGGATGTGAGCTCAGTTACTGGTCTCAGAGTAACGTCACTTGGATCAAAAAGACAACCCCAGTGAAATCGAAACTTCACAAAAAACATCCCCAACAACTGTTTGTTGCAGCTACTCGACACTTGAAAATGATGGCATCGCTTCTTCAAAAAGAAAAAAGAAAGAAAAATATTTCTTAATCGACGACAGCAGAACTCTTGGTAGAAGGTTCCATGATCTCTATGGGAGCTTAGCTTTCCAAGAGAAAAGCTAAATCTGTGAAATCTCGATCTGCGGCAACCACAGCTGGCTCCACTGCATGGGCTGGGAGGCCGTGCTCACCCTGAGACATTTGGAAGACGTCGTATTTACCTAACACACAGTCCTTCTAATTGAAGAGCAGCGGGTCCCAGGGCTGCATGTGAGATGCAGACCAGATGTGGATCAGGCCGGGACATCAGCAGCACGGGGTTAGTGAGAGGCAGTGGTGGGGATGCGGGGTGATTCTGGGCTGTGCAACCCTACCCCCAGGCATCTGTGTGGGGGAGAAGCACATGGGGGAGAGGCGGAGTGGCAGAGGACCCGCTCTCTGCAGACTTTGGTTAACCCCTCAGCAGGCACGACACTGCACGCGGAACACAACATGATTTTGCAGCTGAGGAAATGGAAGCTTAGTTAAGTCAATGTAAGGATAAGATGATGGAGCTTTTTTGTTAATAAACAGGAAGGAGGCCGCTTCCTCTCCACCCTCTCCTCCTTAGGGTATCTTCTTGGAAACAAATAATCGGTCAGATAAGAGGCCCAATCTTTTAGTTTTACTGTGTAAGATATCAGGCCTCCCGACCCTTGGAACTGTAAACACAACCCCCTAAGAGGACCTCGGAAATCTTTCACAGATAGACAAGTTGGGTCCTCTTATCTGTCTAGGAGATAGGAGAATGCTTCGTGCTTCTTTTTTCTGCGTTTCTGTGCATATCTGTTGAAATTCTGAAGTCCAGTCTCTGGAGACACTTTTGTGCTATCTTACATGCATGTGAATATTATAGTGCTTACTTAAGATTAAAATGCATTCTCTCTCTTCTATTTTGGTACAGAAGGGTCTTTTGACAGCAGAATTGTCTTATTTCCCCAACGGTCATTTGCCTGGGGCCACACAACAGCACTGTGGACTCTGACCGTGAACTCTTGCAACACCCCCGTCTCAGCGCTGCAGTCAAGTCAGAGGGTCGTGGGAATCTCAAGGGAGAAGATTCCCTGGCATCAAAGGTCATAACCCTTTCTTTTCACACAGAGTTTACAAAATGCTTTTACATGTTACCTTGTTCTCAGAAGGACACAGAATGGCCCAAGGGTCCTGGAAACTCAACAATGAATACCTCCCAAACAAGCTGAGGACGGTGAGGACACCACTGGACACGTAACCTTGTCTCTGCCACCGCTTGGCTATGGTGACGAGTTCCTTCCATACTCCACAGCCACCGCCCTGTCTCTGAGAGAGTAGTGCCTCTCACCCAGCACAATGCTCAGGAGAT
This sequence comes from Trachypithecus francoisi, assembly GCF_009764315.1. Taxonomy (NCBI): domain Eukaryota; kingdom Metazoa; phylum Chordata; class Mammalia; order Primates; family Cercopithecidae; genus Trachypithecus; species Trachypithecus francoisi. The sequence goes on along the minus strand of NW_022681468.1, from coordinate 5,514,890 downwards.
CTCTTCCAGCTGTGGGGTGTCTCAACAGTTGGTTCCTTTCTACTGCGGAGCAGTGGCCTGGGTTTACCTTGCTATGCTCATAGGCAGTGCTTACCATTGATCAGCTCTCACCAGGCCAAGAGCCACAGATTCGGCATCTCCTAGGTTGCTGCTCTTTTTTCTTCCTTACTGAAAGATGGCGTTGAGTCAGGCTTCACACATCACAGCTGGGCAGCAGGAACACAATTATTGTGCAGCTCATCCAGCTTCTTCCCTCTGGTTTCATGATGTGCAGATGGATACCATGGAGAAAAGCTAATGGAATGTGGGTCTGCTATTTTAGGTTGCTCAAATAAACAAGAGGGACACATCTTAAAACCATCAATCACTTTATTTTTAAAAGGACACACATACACACACACACACACATGCACTACTGTACACACACACTACTGTAGCCTCTGGGTCTATGGGGCTTGCTGTATTAATCTTGAAGAAATGTTTCTTTGTATTGATGAGTATTTCCCCAGTGCAATTATGGTTCCATCTCCACTTTGCAAATCTCTCTGCACATCCAGTTCACCAGAGATGGAATTAATGAGGGTGTAAAAGGCAGGAACATCAAATACCAAGTGTGGACAGGCACGACCCAGATAGTTATCAGGGATATGAACTGTAGGCCTAAATGCACAGTTTTAATAAAGTCCATGCTGAATGAAACTGCTCCAAACCACACAAATGAAGAGAGATAAGATGACTGCACGCAGGTGCCTGATGACTTCTGTTTCATGATGGCGGTAGATGCCACAAGATGATCCTCCAGGTAGAAGGGTCTTCTAGAAGCAGCTATGCCATTAGCTGTCTGTGCTGCTGTAGCAAGAGGTGGCGCCTCCGTGCTGGGCAAAGTGCTTTGCGGATGACAGCTGTTTCTAGCAGTGCCTGGGAACTGGTTTTCATGAGCCCTGCTGAGGTCGTCTCTTCATTGTCAGATCATCATCTGCATGCTGGCTTGTGGACATGCTCAGAAAAGGTTCCGAACATACCCCAGACAAAGAAACGCAACGACCTGCATCATTAAACACTTCCATCCTTGGCATTCACCTTCCCGGTTGGTCTGGCAGTGCATTTCATTCAGGACCTTCAATGCAGGGCCCTCAGCTGCTGAAGGTTGTCAGTGCCCCGATCCATGTCCCTCGGCCCTGAAGGTGACTTCAGCACCAAGTGGCTCATAATTATATTTTAGAAAGCTACTTTGAATAATGGGAAAAATATATATCCACATAGTCACCATTCCCAATGCTCTGATTTCTGCTGCATAGATCCCTGCATCTATTTGTAATTCATTTCCTTCTGCTGGAAGGACTTCCTTTAACTTGTAGTGCAGGCCTGCTGATCACAAATTCACAAATTCTTTTCAGCTTTTGCATGCTAAATAAGTCTATTTTGCCTTCCTTTTTTTTTTTTTTTTTTGACAGAGTCTCGCTCTGTCGCCCAGGCTGGAGTATAGTGGCACGATCTCAGCTCACTACAACCTCTACCTCCCGGGTTCAAGCAATTCTCCTGCCTTAGCCTCCCGAGTAGCCTGGATTAAAGTCACCTGCCACCATGCCTGGCTAATTTTTTTTTGCATTTTTAGTAGAGACGGGGATTCATCATGTTGGCCAGGCTGGTCTCGAACTCCAGACCTCAAGTGATCCACCCACCTCGGCCTCCCAAACTGCTGGGATTACGGACGTGAGCCACTGTGCCTGGCCTTGCCTTCATTTTGGAAATATGTCTTTGCTAGGGATAGAATGGAAAGCTAATCATTTGTTTTTTTCAATACTTAAAGACGTTACCCATTGTCTTCTCATGTGCATTGTTACCGACGAGACATCTGCTCTCCTCATTCCCTTTGTCCCTCTGTACGTAATGTGTACTTTTTATTTTCTACGACTTTCCCTGATGCGCTTGGGTGTGCTTTTCCGCGTGTTTCATGGACTTGGAATTCATTAAACTTCCTGGATCTTGGTATTTATAGTTTTCATCAAATTTGTAAAATTTTCTGCTTTATTTTTTTCCAATGTGTATTTTTCCTTTCTCCTCATCCTCTGTTCCAGAAACTCTGGTTTACATATTCCTTGGGCCTTTGGAAGTTACCCACAGCTTCCTTCTTCTCTGTTTATTTTTTTTTTTCAATTTTTGTTTTTCTCCCTATGCTTTATTTTGGATAGTTTATATTATTATGTCTTCAAGTTAACTGATCTTTTTTTCTTCTATGGCATTTAATCTTCTGTTAATCCCATCCAGTATATTTTTCATCTAAGATATTGTATTTTCAGCTCTTGAAGTTTGACTCATATCTCTTTTCATTGCATGTCTCTGTTTAACATGTTCAATCTTTCCTGAAGCTGCTTGAACTTGGAGAATTTGAGTTATAATAATTGTTTTCTTATCCAGTAGACTAATTCCATCATCTCTAGTATTTCTGAACCAGTTTTGCTTGATTGGGTTTTCTCCCGATTATAGGCCATATTTTCCTGTTTCTTTGCATGCCTGGGAAATCTTTTCTTAAATCCCAGACATCGTAAATGTTACCTTGTTAGGTGCTTGATGTTTATATTCCTATAAATACTGTTTTCAGACACAGTTAAGTTACTTAGAAACAGTTTGATCCTCTTGAGGCTTGGTTTTAAGTTCTGTTAGGTGGGACCAGAGCATCATTTAGTCTAGGGTAAATTTCACCCCACTACTGGGCTGGTACACTACTGAGTACTCTCCTAGGTGCCCAGAAGCTGTGAGATTGTCCTGTCCGGCTGATGGGAACAGGCACCACTCCCAGCCCTTCGTGAGCAATGGGCACTGTTGCTGCGAATCCTTCTGGGTGGGTCTTTCCTCCCATGCAGTTTGCCCACCCTGTGCTGATCAGCCCGCTACTGAATGCTTGGGGTTGGGGGGAACCTTCTACACATCTCAGAAACTCCCTTTCTGTGCCTCTCACTCTTCTGTCCTGTGGGCTCCAGCTGCCTGGGCCTCATCAGACTCCCAGTTCCATCTCAATTCAGAAAGACCCTGGGCTGTGTCTCAGTCCTCCCTACACCATGGCCTGGAAACTCTCTCCAGACAGCAAGCTGGCGCAATCGCAGGGCTCACACTGTTTGTCTCAGGGATTACCGTCTTGAACTGTCTGATGTCTCATGTCTGAAAATTGTTGATTTCACATGACTTGTCCAGATTTCTGGATGTTTCAGGAGGGAGGGGAATTCTAGTCCCTGTTAGTCCTTCCTAGTGAGAGGTAAAAGTTCATCAAGTATTTGCTGACTGTTAAATATTTATTCCATATCAATGATTATCGAGAGCCAGGTGACTTCTATGCATTTGAGCTGCACTAGAGAGCAAGCTCTGACAGCTCAGCCCTCGGGGTGGACATGAGGACAGCGGGGTGGTCTAAACTAGAAAATAAAAAATAAACAAAATCGAACAATGAATTATGTACAGAATGTTGGAAGTATTCACTGCTGCAGAAAACAAGAAAGCAACAGAGCTGGTTATGGGGTGCATTAGGGTCTTGGTGACCAGAGGGGGCATAGGGCAGTCAGGGTGGGTCTTACCAGGAAGGTGACATTTCTGCTTCCTCCCTCCTTCTCACCTGCCCCACCAAAACCCTAGTGCAATTAGAAAGGCCACCAGGAAACCAACACAACCTCCTCGGAGAGGCCTCATTCCACGTCTTGGACTCCTGAAAGCCACCCCATCCCCCAATTTGTCCCCAAGGCCGGACGGCGCACAGAGAGGAAAACGTGACCATGAGCAGGCCTCCTCAGATGGCACGCGCCTCTGAGCCTGTCCAAGTGGTAATTAATTGGTATACGTGCTCCCAGAGCTAACAAATGTTTATCCTACAAAACCAAGAAGGAAGGCCCAATGAGAAAATGCATTTTCCCTAGTGAGTGTCTGGGTCTGATCAGGCCTCTTGTGACCAAGGACAGCTGAACTGCACAGCTCCCACTGGCCATCATCTGTGTGTTCCTAGAAGCACGCAGTTGAGCATTGTTTCCACAGTTGAGTCCATGGCGGGAGGTCCTAGGCCGTGTTTGGACGTCAGTGGTGCCAGCAGTGTGGCCACACGCCCCACCCCAGATGACAGCCATGCCTCGAGTTACCCTTGAGTGGTGCTTCTGCCCAAATGCTGTGGCCTCTTCTTTCCAGCGGTGATCGTGCCCTGCCAGTGCTGCCTCTGTTGCTGGGCAGGCCCCACCACATGAAGTGTGGGGATTTCCTTGCAGCCTCCCTGGTCACAGCTCACCTCCCATGACATGTGAATTATCTGCTCTTCTGGGCTTCCTGGAGCATAGTTCCCAACTCACACTCGCAGCCCCCTACCCCATTGCCATGGACAGACCCATTCCCTACGCAGTGTGTCTCCCTCTTTGTTATGGAGTGCACGGGTGTGTCCCCCAGATGCAATGTTGAAATCCTAACCCCCAAAGTGATGGTATTAGGAAGTGGGGCCCTTGGGTGGTGACTAAGTCATGAGGATGGAGCCCTCACAAATGAGATTAGTGCCCTTTAAAAGGGGCCCCAGAGAGAGCTCTCTCACCCTCTTTCTACCATGTGAGGACACAATGAGATGATAGCTGTCTGCAGCCCAGAAAAGGGCCTTCCCCAGAACCTGACCATGCTGACTTCCAGCTTCCTGGACTTGTAGAAGTAAAGCTGGGCTGTCTGTAGGCCGCCCAGGCTTTGGAAATTTGTCATGGCAGCTGCAGCTCACTAAGACACTGCGTGCTCTCAGCTGGTGACTCTGTTCAGACCCCTCAGCACCTGCCCCATCCTCATGGGTCTGTCCTGCCACTGCCCCTGTCTGGGGCCTAGAACCCTTTGTGCTCTCTCCTGGGCTGTGGCCCTGAGGTCTATAAAGGACACGTGAGGGGACGGTAGACAAGAATATGGTTGGTGGGGACTAAGGAAGCTGTTCTTGATTTGGGTACTTTGACCCCAGCCCATAGATTTCTTTCAAATCTTTCAACTTTTCAGTTGCACAAGAACAATTTACTAAAATTTTTGTAAAAATTAAAAAAAAAAAAACCTTTAGCTTCCTTTTTTCCCCAACCCATAAACCCTGAAGGAAGCAAAACAAAACAAAACAAACAAAAACACAACGAAACCAAAACAAAGAACAACACATCAGTGAAACTCAGACAGTTAGGGACCTCAAAAAGCAGGCCTGGTGTCAGGAGAGGACACCAGTTCCCACAGCCGGCTGCACCTGTACCCAAGGCCTGCTTCAATCCAGTGTCCCCGGCTGCCTCGGTAGAGAGCTGCCCTCGGCCTCTGCTTCCCCAGAGCTCTGCCTGTCTGGGCATCCTCTAAGGGTGTGCAGGAGCCAGAATCACTTCCAGATCTACACTCTTCAAGGCATTGAGGTCGAACTTTTCTAAACAGTTCAGCTAGCCAACATTAGGAACAAAACGGTATATGTGGTGCTTGCAGGGAATTGTATATAATCCGCTTGAGGGAATGCACTGAAACCCTGGAAATTTCCTCGTCACATCCCTGAATATGTGCCTCCAGTCAGCAATACTTGGCTGCATTTGAGGCTGTCTGAGCCACCAGGTCTGGTCCAGCTTTCGTTCTGGGATGTATGGATGGAACCCAGGATAGGGAATAGTGTGGGATTTTAAAACAGCAGGCTGTATGGACCTCCTGGGGATGGTCCTCCTGCACATGGCAGCCTTCTCTGAGTCACCGCCCGCCCCCCCCCCCCCCACCACTCTCCTCCCTGCCAACACACACCTCAGTTTCCTTATTTGTAGAATTGTTCACGGAGCAATTGTGTGGGGTGAAAATGCAGTTTGTAAGAAGTTTTCACTGCTCCACGATGGGAATATGATTTATTAACATGTGAATGGCCCCATCCTCTGTGGAATAAAGAGAATTTTGACCTCCCTGGCTCGGCTTCACCCTTTCTGTTCCCCCAGCCCCAAGGAGAGCCCTCTATTTGCCAGCTGGGTTGCAAGGGTTTTTATGATGCAGATTTGGGAGAGAGGGCACAAAGAGAGAGGTCTCCAGAGGGCAAGAGACGGGGGAGGGCTCCTCCTGGCTGGGTGAGTTCCAGGGCTCCCCTTTGTTGCACAGAAATATGGAGAATGGGCAAAGCAGAAAGGAAACAAAAAAAAGAAGCCAGGAGGCCAAATCTAGCTGCATCAGAAAGAGCCAGGGGAGAGGGCGCTGTCAGAGAGAGAAAGAGCCCTGCGACAGGGCCAAGACAAGCTTTTGCAAGTGTTGGGATGAGAGAAAGATGACAGGGGCATCAGAGAGGGGAGAACTGGGGAGAGAAGACAGCGAGGGCCTCACAGAGGCCTTACTGGAACTACGAAAGGCATCTCCTAAAACGTTTTTCTCCAAAGCTGGCAACAAGGATGGGGACTCCTTCTCAACTCTCCTGTTGCTGGACTGCTGTTTCTTTGCATGCGACTCAGGGCTGTGCCTGGACATGTGGGCTCTGGGGTTTATCTGGGTTACAGAGCCATCATTCCACCTGCTCCCTGGTCTCCTCATCAAACCCTGAGCCCCTGTGGTTTCTCTAGCATGGTGACTGCTCATGCTCCAGAAATGGTGGCTACAGAGACCTGGCAGACACATGCCCAGCAGAACAATTCCACTCGGTGCATGGTGAGCGTCCTGTCAGGGCAAACACGGGAGCTGTTCTCAGAAGAGGGGACCTGACAGCGGGTCCTGAAGAACAACGACATACTGTCAGTCGACTGAGGAACAGAGGCAGGAAGGAGATGCACTAGGATTCCTGGCTGAGGGAACCACATGTGCAAATGCCCAGGGGCAAGAACATGGGTGGTGAGTTTGTGAAAATCCCAGCATGACTGAAGCTCTGAGTTCAAAGTCCCATGCAGTGAGAGCGGCGAGCCTGGGGTTTTGTTTTGTTTTGTTTTATTTTGTTTGAGACAAAGTCTTGCTCTTGTTGCCCAGGCTGGAGTGCAGTGGCATGATCTCGGCTCACTGCAACCTCCACCTCCCAGGTTCAAGCGATTCTCCTGCCTCAGCCTCCCGAGTAGCTGGGATTACAGGTCTGAGCCACCACACCCAGCTAATCTTTTGCATTTTTAGTAGAGGTGGGGGTTTCACCATGTTGGCCAGGCTGGTCTCGAACTCCTGACCTCAGGTGATGGGTGTGGAGCTCACCCTGCTCAGATGCGAGGCTTCATTCCTGCAGGTGCCCATGGCAAGCCCAGACACAGGTGTGCGTGTGCATATGTGTGTGCAGACGTGCGTGCGTGTGTTCCAGCTCTGGGACCTCAGGGCCAGGGAAGGGACACTGAGGCAGGCTTCCTTGCAAGTACATTGACTCCTTCCCCACCTCTTTCCCCCCACTGCATGTTCCTGGAGAAGCAGAGATGCCAGGAGCAGGCCCATGAAGAGCAGGCTGCCTGTGGCTGAGTGAGGACGGAAGCTGCAGGAACAGCTGGAGGGAAATCAATTTGTTCTTTGCTACAGTCAGACATAAACCAATTAGAGCAGACCCAACGGGGGCCCTCGGTGTTCGGAGAAGTGGACATGAGTCTGGCCAATCAGGGCCTATTAATCCCTGCTTGTACCTTCCAGCTGCCTGCGAGATAAAGGCCAGCTTTGCGGGAAGGTGGCCAAAGCCTCCTCCAGCTGCTCGCTGTCTCCCCTCTGGAGTCAGAGTTCACCACGGCCCCTCCTCACCCGAATCCAGATGCAGGAGTGACTTTAGGGGGCCTTGGGGCGCATCCTCATGTGACTCCTCTCCATGTGAGCCCTCCCATGGCCCTGAGGGCCCGGACCGGGCCATCCTCACAGCACACCTGCCTCCAGGTCTCTCCTGCACCCCTGCAGGGGTAGAAGCCGTGCTGCCTTCCTTTAGCCAGGGGGCTCGAGTGAACGGCAGGCAGCGCCTGTGTAGGCCAACGCCACTGCGCTTCATTTTCACATCTCACTGGCCCCGCGGGAGTGCCGGGGGTCAAAAGGACAGCGCTCAGGAGAGGTGCCTATAGCAGGACGCTGGGCAGGGGCTCAGGAGCTGGGGCTCTCCTGGTGAGAGGCTCGCTGGGCACAGGCTGCCTGGGGCCACGTCAACCCCCTCAACAGAGACAGCAGCACCCCAGGACCCTAGCCTGGCACTGAGTGGGTGTCCCCTGCCTTAAGATGGTGCTGGGGGCTGATGGTGACACTGCTACCTCCTCTGACCGCAGAGTTCCCTTTTGCCCCTCTGGCCCCCACCCACACCAGCTGTATCCTGGCCAGGGAGTCTGCAGAATCCACCCACCCCTGCTGACTCCTGGCGGCTGCCCAGGGCGTGAGCCTTCCCCACAAGGGCCCCCCGGGGGCCGTGGGACCCTGTTTTCCAGGAAACAGCATCTCAGCATCTCCAGGCTGAGACGGGCCCCAGGTCGTGACTGAGAGCTGAATTCCTGGAACTGGCCTTCCAAGGAGTGGGGGTGGGGGATGTCAGTTAGGGGTGGGCGGCTGGGGAGGGGCCCCTTTGCTTGCTCTGGCTGCCTGGCCAGGTAGGCCTTGGCAAGCGACCTCAGAGCTCTCCTGTGTCCATGTGTGGACGCCTCCGCCTCTGTCCCCTGAGCTGCACCTTCAGCACCACACACGCCTGCCCCTGGTTTCTGGGGTGCCAAGTGGGTGCTCCTGATTCAGGGCTGCACAGCTGCTGCGCCCGCACATCCTGAGCACCCCCCGCCGGCCCTCGTGGGGCTGACAGCTGGGCTGGGCCTCACTTTCTCAGTTCAGCCGGTGACAGGATTCTGTATGCAGGATTCAAGGTGCCGCGGCATTGCTAAGGGGAACCTGAGCTTCCGGCAGAGGTGACTGCTTAGTGGAGGGTACAGGGCTGGCCTTGAAGGGACGGGGACGAAAGGGCACACAGCGGCAGGGGTAAGGGAGAGAGTATGGCACTGCCTGGCCTGGGGTGGCCAGGACCTGAGGTCAACAAGGCCCTGCAAGGAGAGCCCTGCACGCTAAGTTAAGGGGGCATGGATTTCCTTGTGAAGGTCACGGGACCCCCTGAGAAGGCTGGGTGGGGATGGCACATCAGCTTTCAGCCTAGAAAACCTAGGGAGGAGGGGCACAGGGGGTGCAGGGAGGCCAGGGGGAAGCTGCCTAGGGGGTCCAGGACAAACAGCTGGGCCCAACCTGACCCGGAAGCCTGACTTGGAAGCCTGATGCAGCCAGGAGCATGGTCCCCCACCAGGCCTGTCTGTAGTCCCGGAAGGGGGCAGCTGGACCACAAGCACCCCTTGCTCCCCGTTTTGTGCTGAGTGAGCTCTGCCCCTTTATGCCAAGGACAACGAGGTGCCCCTCCTCTCGTATGCCACACACCCTGGTGGGCAGAGGGGTCCCAGGCTGGATTCCAACCCAATCTACTCTCTTGTTCCAGGGACCAGCTGCAGGCCACAAAGTACACAGTGCGTGTGGTGGCCTTGGCCTGGCACAGACTCAGAGCCCACAGGCCAGAGTCACAGGGAAGTCAGTTTCATCTCTGCGTAGGGCATAACTTTCTAGTAATCTCTGTTGACCAAGAAGAGACAGTGGCAGAGTCAGGGTTGGGACAAAGCTTGGGGGGACCTGTTACAGACAGACTCACAGACAGAGGCACCCAGAGAAAGGCAGACCCACAGACAGGGGCACCCAGGGACAGTCAGACCCAACAAACAGGCACACCCAGGGGCAGGCCGACCCACAGGCAGACACACCCAAGGACAGGCGGAAGCCAGATAGGCACTCCCAGGAACAGGCAGAGCCACAGACAGGCGCACCCAGGGACAGGTGGGCCCACAGACATGTGCACCCAGAGACAGGCGGACCCACGGACAGGCACACACAGAGACAGGCGGACGCACAGACAGGCACTCCCAGGAACAGGTGGGCCTGCAGACCTGTGCACCCAGAGACAGGCAGACCCACAGACAGGCGCACCCAGGGACAGGTAGAGCCACAGACAGGCACATCTAGGGGTGGGAGGCACATAGGGAGGGACACCCACAATGGGGGGGCCAACCCTCCCGGGGATAGGCGTGCACACGCAGACCTGAGCAGAAAGACAGAAGGATGTGCACCTGAAGTCAGACAGCACGTGCCCACATACGCACGCATACGCATGCACTCAGAGGATGTCCAGTCACACGGCCCCGTGCTGCTCACAGGCCCCAGACAATCTGGGCAGGTTTGTATTGGGGAGAGATGTGGAAGGTGGAGAAGGACAGGGTAAGGTTTTTTGCTCTCCAGTCCACAAACCATCAGCCCTGGAGAGCATTCTGCATGCCTGCAAAGGGCAGCAGGAAGAAATAATAGATGAGAACAATGAAGGAAGAGCCCTGAAGGCATGGAAACACTAGCTTTGAGGAGCTGCTTGAGAGAGCAGCCCACGGGAAGCCTCCCCTGCCATGTGACTTGTTGTTGGGGATGAAACCAACTTGGGGGCAGATGGAGGGGGCTCCATGGGAGGGAGAGCCCAGGTAGAAGCACGTTGGAGCGGGCGTCTCAACCTGGTACCCATCGGCCCTCCCTGGACCCCACAGGCCAGGGACGCAGTGCAGACCACCCTGTAGGGGCGTCAGACACAGAGCCACTTATGCGGAGGCCTCTCTCAGAATGGCCGCAGCAGGTCACACAGCTAGTGTCTCAAGGCCCTGCAGAGCTCTGAATGCAGGTCTCGGAGCTGCAGATGACCTTTGAGGCTGGCCCCTGAGTGAGGGGAACAGCAGTGCTGGATTCAGGACAATCTCCCCAGGAGCCCAAGTGGGGAGCACAGACTCAAGAGCCTCGGCCATTGATCTCCGGTGGTGTGAGGGGAAAGGGAGGGGAACCGATGGGGCCACATGGGCCATCTTGTGGGGTAATATTTCAAAGACACATCTCCATTGCTGACCACAGCGTTTCTCAAATTCAAGCACTGGAGGACCCCGGATCACAGAGCTGCAGAACCGCGGGGTGTGAACCGTGGGATCTGTGCGCCTGGTGGGGAGCACTGAGCACTGAGTCGTGTTTGGGAGGATGTCTCTCAGATAGGATTCAGCCTTGCAGAAGGGAAGATTGATGTCTGGGCAAAGGATTCAGCACAGGTGCTAACCCAAATATGCATTGCCTGTGGCCCAGTCTCTGCCCGAGGAGTCCTCAAGGAAACACAGTCAATCCAAGGAACAAGGTGACAAAGTAATTCGCTTCTGCTGGTGCCCCTGGAGGAGCTCCCAGGGGCTCTGGCTCCCAGCCCAGCAACTTCCTTTTCTTGCCAGGAATTTCACATTTCTCAACCACTCTGGGGCCTCACAGACCCCACCCCATCTCGCAAATTTTCCCCCCACCCCCGCCCCGCCCTCTGGGAGCCCGAGTCCTCCTGGCCTTAGGTCTGGGTCTCTCTCCATCCTGATTCCCTCCAGGACAGGGGGTCCCGGGGTCCAGGCCCCACCCACCGACTGTCCAGGCCACTCATTTCCTGGGCCTTCCTTGCTCTCTGCAGAAAGACACAGAAGGCCCAGGAACTGCCTTTCACTCTGTTTCTCTCTCTAAAAAATGAAAAATAAAAATAAAAAACTTAAAATTAATGGAGAACTTCAGGTCAATAAAATAACCAGCGTCACTCTAGTGAATGTGTGCGGCATCTGCCGGTGTGCTCATGTCAAGATGATGCCTCTGCAGTGCAGACTCACGTCTGTGCAGCCCCAGGCTTCAGGACCAGAGTCTGGGAAGCCTCCTAGGCTGACTCCCAAGGCCCCTGTGCTCTGCAGCTCTTCCTTCTGTCCACCGGGAGTTCCCCAGGACTGCCCAGCAGCTCACATTGGCCTCTGTGTGCAGTCTTCTCTGTCTAGAATGCTCCCTGCTCCCTGATGCCCACTTGCCTGGCAAGTGCTTTCCACTGTCCAGGAGCCCTCCCTGCCCTTGCCCGGAGACTTTGGCCCTGGTCTCCCTCTGGGCAGCTCCTCCCTTCTTTGCGTGCTCTTGGGTAGCTATCCCCTCGCTCCTTTCCTAGGTGTAACATCTTCACGGCTGTCCCTCTCTAAACACGAGCCTCCAGACTGACCGATACATCTGGGTTCTCATCCCAGCAGAGCCATTGTTACCTTCCTGTGAAACCGAAAAGATTCCCTTGTCCCGGACAGAGGGCTTTGTGTATCCAGGGTTCTTGCCTTGGTTTACTGGAAGAATCGAATCACACCTGGGCTTGGAGAATAAGTGTAACATTTTATTGAGTTTTATTAAGGTTTTATTGAGTTTTATTTATAGCTCTCAGCCGATGGGGGAGCCAGAAAGCAGACAGTTTTCCCCTGTTGTTGGGCTGCCGGCGGCCCCGGCTCTCCTCTGACTGCCCCAGACAAACTCCGACTCGACCCTCTGGTTCAAGTCCCTCTGGTTCAAGGGCCTGCGGGTGGGCCGGTGCCCGTCACTGTGTGCTTCTGCCAACGTGCTCCCTCCACCGCCTCACTCCCTCCACATTTTCTTGAGGACCAGTCGTTTGGTGTCCCCTTCCTCCGATGTGCTCTTCTCGTCCTCTGGCCCGCTAGTGTCTCAAGGGTTTTTATAGGCCCAGGATGGAGGAATGGCAGTCCAGGGTGATTCTGGCAAATGCCACATTTGCGCAGGAAATACCTGTCCTCACCTAGGTCCTTGGGGGTGGAACCCCAGCCAGGGACCTGCCTTTCTCTACCCAGCACTTCCCTTCCCTGCTTCCTTATCATTTAAAGGGACGACGCTCTTCCCTTCCCAGTACTCCTGTATCATTTGTGCCTTCTTCCAAGTCTGTGAAATGGGGATAGAGGTGTGATTGTGGATAAGATGGGGTCACCCTCAGGAAGGGCTCAGCGAGGACAAGGGCACAGGGAGGGTTTGAGGGCCTCATCCCATGCAGGGACTTGCAGGTGCGTGAGCCTTGGCCCTTTCTGAGGCTGAGCTGACCAACGGCGCCCTGTCTCCCTGAGATCCACTGCTAGAAAGTCACCCACAACAGTTACCATGCCTGTCCACCTGCTCGGCCGCGTCTCCCTCTCCCGGAAGCCAGGCCTAGGCCTGTGCTATGGAGGTGCCCACCCTCACCTGTGCGGGTGCCTCTCCCTGCTGTCTCCAACAAGCTGAAAAGCCTCAGAAGCACAGCCTGAGCAGTGCCCCCCAAGTGACCACTAGGTCCACCGACCCAGGCTGGCAGAGAGGACAGAGCCGCTGCAGGGCCACAGAGACCTGGTGTGAGGCCGGGTCATGGATGAGATTTGGGCCCTCATCTATAGAGTGGGCCGCTGGAAACGCTGTGCTCAGTGTGGGAGGATCGAACAGGACCTTGAATATAAATCTCCTATCAGGACTGGGCACAGAGGAGGTGCTGAAGGAAGGCACGAGTACCCCCCTCACCCTACAGGTGGGCACAGTGCCAGGCCAGGTTGACAAGGTTGTCTGCCTATAACTCACTCTCCCCTTGCAGCCTCTACCATTTGGACACATGCCCTCAGCTCTCACCGGAGCAGTTACAAGAAGCAGTTTTATGAGACTCGTCACCGCATTTGCTGTCCAGATGCTATTGGGGACATTATCCATTTTTCATTTCAGGGCCACCTAGATGGAGCCTCATGGGAAAAGCATCTTTCAGAGCCAAGGCTGGAAAAAGCTTTGCACCTTCCAGAGGACTGAATGACTGCTGCCTTTGACGAGCCTTTCCTCACACAAGTGCGCAAAGACGCTGCTCTGCTCAGCTCACAGGACTGTCTCCAGGATAATGACAGTGGCCCCAGACATTTTCCCCAGGGGTCTCACATATTCCCTGTGTGGTCTGATGGATAGAGAGGTGGGAAATCCTATTCTAAGGGATTGTGAAGACAACTGAACTAATCTTATTTCCCTTTTCATTTTGGCTTCCAGGAATCTCAGAGACAAATTCGAAACTTCAGACAAATCCACTCTACAGGACCTATCGGCCTGTATATTTGTGTTTTACCTTTCTCTTTGCTGTTCAGTTCTTCTCATGTACGTTTTACTCTTACCTGGGAGCTTTCGTGTGTCTGTATTTCACTTACTTTTGCTATATCGTGCCTGTAGGCTGAGGTGTTCCTTCATGAAGTGAGACGGGGTTTGAGTAAATGTTTACACATGTCAAGCATGAAAGAGACCCCAAATCCCACACAGCCCACAAGTCCCAGGAGCCAACCCTATGCCTTCCCCTCCTCCTGTATTCCTCCTCCATGAGCCTCTGCATGTTCAGAATCTGCCTTGGATGCCATGGTCTTTGGACAGCAAATCCTCCTAGTGAGAGCCCCCAGACCCATTCTCAGGGTCACACTTCTGACTCGGGATTTCAAAGCTCCAAGAGACACCTGGCCCTGGTCCTTCCTTCTAGGGAACGTTGAGGCCAAAAGAGAGTGGGTGGCAGGTCCCAGGTCACAGAGTGTGGTGGTGGCCTGACCTTGAAGTCGGCTCTCCTCACTTTCACGCACACGGGTCACGCACCAGCTAATCTGCCCCCAGCTTCCAAACAAGGCAATTGTCTCTGGGGTGGAAGATTCCATATAAACATGAGATGAATTTATTATTATTGACTGAGTGTCTGTTGCCTTGGCTAGAGGTTTTGGGGCCAGGATGAAAACTGGATGCTTTTTCCCACCAAACCTTTCAACAAAGTGGGGAACACCACCCTACAACCAGACCACCAGACCTCCCCGTGGAGCCGGTAAACACTGCCGCCAGGGCCAAGGGAAATGGCAAAGTCAGAGAGGCATGGCTTGGCTTGTGAGGAGGAGAGGAAAAGGGCCTTTCAAAACAAAGCTTGGGACAGCCCACCAGGCCTCCTTCTCCTTGCCCGTTTGAGGCAGCACAGAATTCTTGGTGACATGTTGCCAGTGTTCAAGCACAATGCACACACATGCATACACAAGCCTACATATGCCCACACATGTGTCCACCCCTCCCCACAGGGAGGTGCACACACAGTCACACACGCACAGACGTGAGCATACGCGCTCACTCGCACACGCAGTCATGTGCATACACCCGTACACACATTCTTGTAAGTGCACACACGCGCACTCACATGTAAGCGCACACACACATACGCACACACAAACACCCCCCCACACACACAGAGTGCTGTCTAGTGCTAGCCTCAGTTCCTCTCTGTGCCATTGCCTGTGATTCCTGTGGATGCTTTCATGAACGTTTTCTCTCGGCTCCAGGCCTGTGCTCAGCCCGCGTCAAGCAGTCCTCTCAGGCCCAGGAGCTGGGGTCTGGTTAAAGCTGTGCCTTGCTGTCAAAAAATGTTGGCAGCTGGAGAGCAGAGTTTGCAAAGCCCAAGAGGAGAAGTGTGGCAAAACGAGAGTGCGCAGTGCACCCTGGGCCTCAGGGGCTTCCTGAAAACCTGCCCTTCCTCAGGCCCCAAAGTCCCACAGCACAGACAGACCACCCCACCCCACACCCCCACCCTCCACTGCTCCTGCCCGGGGGCTGTTTACGAAGGGTGCTGGCAGGCATTTCCCCAGGAAGGCCCGGGCCTCCTGCATGCGCCTCTGCGGCCCCCTCCACGTGCCAAGCCACCAGGCCTCCCGCCTCCCTGAGCCCACCCAGACGGGGGCTGAGTCTTGGTGAGCAAGATTGATGGCACAGGATCAGAGCCAGGCAGAGGCTCCTGCCAGCCGGAGGCCTAGGGAACTGAAAACCGCCTCAACAGCATCTCGGGACCGAGGAGCTCAGAGGAGCATCGGGAAAGAAAATCTCAGTTTTGGTTACTCTCTTAATAATTCAGGGCCCTTGGAGACGGTGGGGAAGACGAGGTCTCTTATGATAGCTGATGGTAACAGGAATGCCTCAGGATTTCACTCCCCATTCCGGGGCCCCGTTGAAAGCGGCCCCTTGCCGGGTGCTTTATATAAACGGATCCTCACAGCAACCCCAAGGGTTGGCCCCCATGTCCTCATTTTACAGAAGAGGAGGAGTGGAGACTGAGGGGTAGCGACTCCGCAAGACCACACAGCAGAGGGTCGGAAGGAAGGCCCACCTTCTGCCCTTAGCTGCACAGACCCCAGCCTCAAATGAAGGCCCATTAAGGCACACTCTGTACGTAGAAACCCTCACCGATGTTGTCTGTGCACAAAGCTAAACAAACGTCCCTAGAACGGATATGGGATTGTGGCAGTCTTGTCTGGCAACTGGGAGAATTGGACTTAGCCAGAGAATTTCTTCCATGAGAAAAGGCTGTGGGCTGGAACCTGTTCACAGCAAGTGGTGAGGAGAGACCACGGCCCACAGCCACAGCCCACAGCCCCACAGCCTTACAGCCCCACGGCCCCACGGCCCCACAGCCTCACAGCCCCAGGGCCCCACCACACACGCTACCTGCTGCAGATGTGCCCTCTGCTGGGGCCTCCCACGTCCGCCTCTTTGAGGTGAGGGAGTTGGGTGGCCCTCCACCGCACCAGCAGAAAACCCAACAAGGAAAGCGCAGCCAAGGGCTCTGCGCCCACAGCCAAGGGCTCTGTGTCCAGGTGGTAGAAGAGACGGCTCCCTGGGGAAGCAGAGTAGGGAGGTCTCAGGGTGCTGTGACCATTCGGGCAGACACGGCACTTGGGGTGAGGAAATGCTTGTTTGCAGAGAGAGGAAGTGGGTGGGAGCTGGGGGCTGTGTTGTTTTCATATTCATAGAGCCAGATGAAAATGGGGTGGTCTAGAGTCAGTGGGGGAGGGGCTTCAGGGCATTGGTTCCCGTCGCCCACCCGACAGGGGTGGGCTCGCCAACGTCCCTGAGGGGAGCAGCTCCCTCTGCATTCAGACAGCTATGAAAAGACACTCCTGACTTGCGTGTGACCCTGCGCAAGCCACTCCCTGTGCTGGGGCCCAGATTTCCCTTTGTAAGACAGAGGGAGGATGGCAGCTGCAGGAAGACAGCTAAGGACAATGGTGGAAGAGAGAAGGAAGCGGGAGAGCAGTGGGGGTGGGGGGCTTTCTCAGACTCCAGCCTAGCGAGGAGTCCCCGCGCAGAGGAGGACATGACCACCCAGTGCGATCACGCAGCAGGGTCTGCGTCCAGGCCCCAGCTGCGCTGCCAGGAAGGGAGAAACCAATGGAAAATTCAGTCCCTGCATTCCCAAGAGGGCATTCGGTGCTTCTGCCACCCTCCTGGGCCTGCGTGTGTGCTGTGTGTGCGAAACAGGGTGCATGTGTGTGTGAACATGTCTCTGTGTGTTGTGTGTGACTTACAAACGTGTGTGAGTGCATGTCTGTGTACACGTGTGAGTATGAATGCCTCTGTGTGTACATGTACATGTATTTGCGTGTGTGCACTTGAGTGTGGATGTTTACGAGCGTGTATGTGTGTTCATGTGTGTGCTTAAGTGTGTGTGTGTGCGTGTGTGTGATTGTGTATGGCCAGGGTTGTGATCATGGACATCAGGGAAAAGCTCAGTACCCAAGCAGGGTCTTGGCCCCCAAACTGCCTCAGGCAGGAGAGCCGGGGGTGCCTGCTGGGGCCCCTCACCACCCTGGGCCGCTTCCTTCTGGGCAGGGCCCGCTGGGCAGGGAGCTCCAGTGGATCCCTGCCAGGTCTCCTGGCTCGCACTGCCCCCCAGTGGCCATCCTCAGTGCCCAAGGGCCTGGGGCTGGAGTGGACAGTGAACCACAGATACGGCCCCGGAAGGACCAAGGCCACGGGCCCCCTTTATGCAGGGGCTCTCTCCTCCAGCACCCCCTCCAAGAAAACGGCAGATTTTCTGACCTCAGACCTACAGACCCACCAAGATGGTGCCTGTCCCTTCCAGGTGGGTCACCTCCCCCAGGCATCTGGAGGGAAGAACCAGCTGCCTTTGACTAAACCAACTGCCAGGGATCTTAAAAAGGAAGGACCAGCCCACCCAATGTGCCTGCCCGGAGATGCCTCCTGCCTGCTACCAGGTCCTGGTGGCCTCTTCCAGGTCACCCCTTGGTTCCAGGCCTCAGCGGCAGCATCTGGGTTAGCAAGGCTGAGGACCCTCACGATCAGACATATCTGATCGTGAGTTTCAGACTTTAAGTCCTGATTAGGAGGGTCTGGGAGCCACCCTGAATGTACCCTCAGAACCCCGACAGAGGGGATCCTCAAAACTTCTGCAGGATTGAGCTATGCATCCTGCTGCGGGAGCCAGCCACCCGGGTTTTCCTGTTCTGGGGAGAAGAGCGAGTGCTTTCTGGGTCAATGAAGACTCAGGCTGGGAAAGCGAGGGGCTGGGCCAATACCCATCCCCCTGTCCCTGCCAGATGCATTTTCAGGAGTTTCTATTTTGGTCAAGAGAGTGGGCTTGGGAGAGAAAAGCACTTGCGAGCGGAAGTCACAGAGGTCCTCTCGGGGCCATGGGGATGGGTGGGGGGCCCCCAGGAGGTGGGGCAGGGCTGTCCTCCCACCACAGAATCCCCCCAAATGGCAGCCCCATGGCATTGTCAGAACTCGTCTTCCTTACACAATTTCCGGATGAAATATCTGGAAAAAAAAACAGAAAGTGCCCAGTTAACATTGGAATGTCTGACAAAGATGCAACATTTGAGATATGCTTATATGAAAACATTATTTATTGTTGATCTGAAATTCCAATGTAACAGAGTGTTCCGTATTTTTATTTGCTGAGTCTGACAACATCAGCCCTATCTCTGCTCCAGGTTCCTGGTGGATTTTCTCTTTCCCTGGCACAGGGCTGTGCCTTGCTCCCCTGAGGGAAGCCCGTCTCAGGAGGGACCGGGTTTGTCCATCTCAGGCCGCCTCTGCCCAGCCCCCAACTTTGGATGGACTGTAGCAGCTGGACTTGCAAAGCCCACTGCCTGGGGTCCTGAGGTTGTTAACGCAAAAGAATGTGCCTGTCGGTTCAGTCGCATTCATGGTCTCCGTCTACTGCACGGCCTCCCAGGGTCCTGGCACGCATGCCAGGCCCACCTTCCCTCATTCGGGAGCCTCTGAGGGCCCGTTACCAGCAGGGCAGGAGGAAGCTGTGGAGCGTGCCGGATCCTCGCCTGCCTGCATGGCTGACTGTGGACCTTATCTTTTGCCTTTGTCCTCAGGCCCTCCCAGGGTGCATCCTACAGACGTTGGTCTCAGCTCAGGAAGGTAAGCAGTGGATGTGTGTCCTGTCACTGAATTCTGTGGCTCCTTCCCACTGCTGGTGGTAGGTGAGTGCCAGGTCCTGAGGACTTGATGCTGGTCTTGGGGGCTGCGGACTCAGCATGGGGTCCCCGAGAAGGGGTCTGAGGCCCCTTGTGATGGGTAGAGTCTATCCCGCTTAGAGTCTGATTTCAAACAGGCTCTCTGTTGTACAGAAACACTCGTGGCGGGGTTGGCTGAGCAGAACCTTTGTGTGGCCTCCCTCCCACCCATTCTGGCCCAGTGTGTCCTGCTCCCGGGACCTCGTGGGTGCTGCGGCCTGCTCCAGATGCCCTTTCTACCTGCCAGCCCCAACCATGCCTACGGGTACACAGCGCCTAGTCTCACAAAGCAGCTGCCAGGTAAGGGGACCCTGCCTCCCCGACTCCCTTCCCGGGTGGTATCCGAAGGAGAGGCAAGTCCTAATTTCCACACTCCTCGGTTTCTTTTTAGGCAAACTTGGCTGATTTCAGAGCACTGGTCACCCTTGCCTGGACCCCTCAGCTCCGTGTCCCCAGGCCTCTGCCAGGCAGGAACGTGCATCCAGCCCTGCTGCCTCCTGTAAGTACTAAGGCCCCAGCCTGAACACTCAGCGTCCATCCTCCACAGGACAAAGCTCCAGCTTCCTGCAGGGCCTTCCAGGGCTCCTAAACACTGCGGCCCCGCCCGCCCTCCAGGCCCGCCCGACACGCTGCCTCACTCCACCCTCCAGACCTTCGGTGGGCCTTTAGGACTTCTCACCCAGGTCCGCCAGCATCCTGAGGGCAGGGCTCCCATTCTCCTCCACTACGCGTCTCCACGCTGAGCACAGGCCTGACACTGAGTAGGTGCTCAGTAAACACTGCATCCAAGAGTACATGTCAGCCCTGCTTGGGAAATCTCCACCCCTGACAGCCCCCTCACTGCACGCTGGAAGGCAGCTCAGATGTCACCTCCCCTCGAAAGCCTTCCTTGATACCTCAAGGCAGGGCCACAATTTGCTCCCCTGGGTGTCCACCACCTGGGTACAAACCCTCCTGTGGCAGTGCTTGGGAATAAAATAGATGTCTGTATTTTCATAGAACATATAACAGTATATTTATATAGTATAATAATGTCATATCATATTGTATTACATTTATGATATAATTAATTACAATGTGTAACTGTATAATTCTATTATGAAATAATATAATTAGTATAGTATTTTATATTGTTAATATTATACAATATATTTTTGTTTTTATTTTAAATTAAATTTATAATATACACTACATAATAATATATTACATACAATATTTATAAATATATTTATATGTAAAATATATGTATAAATAAGAATAAAGGATATTCTAGGTATAAATGGGTAAATTTGGACATGGTCTGTATTATTAAGTAGAATTACTGCATCAAAGTTAGATCATAAGATTGTGATTATGGGCGGACTCCAGTGGCTCATGCTTATAATCCTGGAAGGATTTTACTTTGGGAGGCCAAGACAGGTGGATTGCCTGAGCTCGGGAGTTCCAGACCAGCCTAGCCAACATCGTGAGACCTCGTCTCTACAAAAGTTTTTTTTTAATAGCTGGATATGGGGCGAGCACCTGTGGTCCCAGCTAATCGGAAGGCTGAGGTAGGAGGATTGCCTGGTCCAGGAGGTTGAGGCTGCAGTGAGCTATGATTGTACCACTGCACTCCAGCCTGGGTGATGGAGCAAGACCCTGTATCAAAAATAAAAATTTAAATTAAAAAATAAATAAAATTGTATGGTCTTATTGACAGGTGATACGTGCTGAAATGTGGGCAACTGTCTTTGCCTCCCTGAGGACACCAGTCCCTAGGGACGGGGACCCTGTGGCACCCTCCTCTGGCTGCATCAGCACAGACTCTTGGGAAGGACTCCTGGGCTGTGAGCTCCTCAGTCCCCCAGGACTCCAGACTGTCCCTCCCACACAAAGCCGCTTTGCCCCAGGTTGCTCAGGAGGGCAGCTGCCTAATTGGGCAGTCAGTAGTCTTCACAGGAAAGTAGGTAAGAGGCGCATTTCTGGAAACAAGTGGGTGTCATTTGGCCTCTGTCCGGAGTAGAAGGTAAGCTCCCGGGCTGAGACTTTGGTCTCCGGCAAAGGATGGTTGGACTCGTTGAGGGAAGAGCGGGGAGGCATCTGCAACCCAAGTCAGGGGTGGGGGGAAGGAAGGGCCAGCTATACCTGGGATGGGCAGGTGAGCCAGGGAGGAGAAGGCAGAGGCCAGACGCAGTGAGGAGGGGTGTTTCTGAGTGGGAACCAGCACACTTGGAAGCAACTTACTCCCACTCTTTGGCAAACTGGTGGAAAAGAGCAGGGAAAGGCACAGAGAGTGCGAGCAAGCTTGGTTCTAAACTAGGGTTGCCTGATCCCTTGGGAAGCCCTGTCCCTAGAAGCAGGGGGAATGGGGACCAATGACCAACAGAGACCAGCTCTGGTTTTGGAAAGAGCGTCTGGGGTCTGTCACTGCCAGATCCCAGGGCCTGGACAGGCAGAGGATTTTCTGTGTGTGCAGAGGGGAAGGGGCACTTCTTACCCCCAAACACAAGTGTGGTCAGGAAGGTCATGCAGGGTCCAGGTACAATACAGGTTGCACCCCAAAGCCTGTCAAGGTCCAGGTGCAATGCAGCATGCACCCCAAAAGTCACACAGGGCCAAAGTGCCACGCAGGATGCACCCAAAGGGTGCACAGGTCCCAGGTGTAAGGAAGGATGCACCCCAAAAATCACGCAGGCCCAAGTGCAACATAGGATGCTCCCCGAATGCTGCACAAGGTGCATGTGCAATGCAGGGCACTCTCCGAAGGCCAAGCAGAGCCCTTGTGTAATGCAGGACACTCCCTGAAGGCTGCACAGGGCCCAGATGTAATGCAGGATGCCCCCAAAGGCCACAGAGGGCCCCAGTGGAACATAGGATACACCTGGAAGGTCACACAGGGCCCAGGTGTCACGCAGGGCGCACCCCAAAAGCTGCCAGGGCCCAGGGACAGTGCAGGATGCCCTCCAAAGATTGCACAGGGCATAGGTGCAACACAGGATGCATCCAAAGGCTGCCAGGTTCCCAGTGTCGATGGTCAGAGTCCCCTCTGTATGAGCTTCCTGTGCCATAGACTGGGTGGCTTAGAACTGCAAAATGTATCATCTCACAGTCCTTGAGGTCAGAAGTCCAGGATCACAGTGTCTGCAGGCCCTGTCCTGTCTGGAACCTGGAGGGACATCCTTTCTTGCCCCTTCCAATTTCAGGAGGTGGCTACAGTGCTCCATTGTTGGCGATTTCTGACTGTCAGCCACATCACTCCAGCCTTTGGCTCCGTCACCACGTGGCACTCTACCTGTTGGACTCTTCCTCAAGGACCCCAGACACACTGGCTCTCATGAGGGCCACCCTACTCCCGAGTCTTCGCTCATCTTAAGTATAATAATTATATTTCAGCCATACTCGGTGGCTCACTCCTGTAATCCCAGCACTTTGGGAGGCTGAGGCGGGCAGATCACCTGAGGTCGGGAGTTCGATAACAGCCTGACCAGCATGGAGAAATCCCGTCTCTACTAAAAATACAAAAAATTAGCCAGGTGTGGTGGCTCATGTCTATAATCCCAGCTATTTGGGAGGCTGAGGCAGGGGAATTGCTTGAACCTGGGAGGTGGAGGTTTGGGTGAGCCAAGATCACGCCATTGCACTCCAGCATGGACAAAAAGAGCAAAACTCCATCTCAAAACAAAAAAAAAATTATATTTGCACCAACCCTTTTTCCAAAGAAAGCCACATTCTGAGGTCCTGGGGGTTAGTACTTCAACAGATCTTTTTTTGGGGGGTCACAGTTCAACCCATAACACCCTCCTTATCTACCCTCCTCTGCCTCCACATTTTTTTTTTTCCAGGCTGGAGTGCAGTGGTGCAATCTTGGCTCACTGCAAGCTCTGCCTCCAGGGTTCACGCCATTCTCCTGCCTCAGCCTCCCAAGTAGCTGGGACTACAGGCGCCCGCCACCACGCCTGGCTAATTTTTTTGTCTTTTTTTTTTAGTAGAGATGGGGTTTCACCATGTCAGCCAGGGTGGTCTCGATCTCCTGACCTCGTGATCTGCCCACCTTGGCCTCCTAAAGTGCTGGGATTACATGCCGCCACATTTTTTTTTCACTGAGAAAGTCTGTTTTGAAATCTTTAAAACTAACGAATAAATTAATGACACGTTCCAGCTTCCAAAAGGACCCAGTTTCTCAATGGAGAAAATGGTGCCTTTGCCGCAAGAACCAACCCCCAGGACCAAGTGCCCTCAAATGAATCTGCTGATCTTCAAAGAGCAGAAGTGGGCTGGTCCCAAGGACCATGCCCCCCAGTGAAAGTGGGTCTCCAAGCGTGCCTCCTGCCACCCAGGTCTCAGAGGAGGCTGGCCAGTCCTTCGGGGTGACCACTCCTCAGAGGGTCTCGGTGCTCTCATCTGTAGAAAGAAACCGTCTCCAGCTCTCAGAAGCATGGTGAGGCAATGGGACAGGGGAGGCTACCAGGAGTCACTCAATTATCAAGCAAATGGGGTGGTCCCTGAAGAGGCACAGAACTCCAGGCAGAGCCTGGAAGTCCCAGAAGAGGTCCAGGCACTCGCCATGTGCTGATCAGGTGGCTGAGCAATGGGTCTCACGCTGGGCTCTGACCTTTCTTCTTCCCAAACCACCACGAGCTGTTGGAAGTTGGAGGCTGTGTCTCCCTCACACCTGCACTTCTCTGGCGCCTATTGGGTGCCCAGTGAGTGGTCAACCGATGCAAGAAGCAGCAAATAGTGTCTATTGTTGGCTGCACCTGACGCGTGGCTATCAAACATAAAGTTTCAAAGGAACCTTTTAGGCCTAAGAGTCTTTTCTCAACAAATGATTCTCAATGAGCCATTTTCACATTGTTCAAAAGGTTTATGTCTACTCACCACTCAACAGGTGACGTTTGACATTTTAACTGCTTCTCGTGGGCTCATCCCTGGTGAGCTCCCAGGTACCTACCACATAAACAGCCCGCAAGAGGTACTTGATGAATGAATGAATCCAGCAACAAACAAAGGGGCTACGTCGTAACGGGCGGCCTGCCAGTATGTCTCTTTCCTTAGACTGGGAACTCCAGGAGGGCAGGAAGCATTTTACATTTATTTTTTATTCCCTGGAGCAGGCAGGAAGCTGCCGGCATATTTCTTGAATGAACAAAGGGATGAATGAAGACATGCATGTAGAAATAGACTCATTGCATCCTTTCTGTGGATCAGACTACCAAGATCTCAACAAGCAGCACCTACAAAGCCCCTCTGACAGTGGGAGCGGGACAGCTCCGTCCTGTTGGCTGTACCAGGACGCCCAACCTGCTGCGGACTCATCCCATCACATACCTGTGGTTCTCAGGAGCTTATCAGGAGGAAGGCAGTGCCTGTGACCCCAGCCCTTCTGCCAGGCGCTGCTGGCCCGAGTTCAGGGTCAGCTGCAATTCTCCCTCGGTGGGTGCCGACCTGCAGAGCTCTTGCTGCGGGTGTTATGCAAACAACTAGGGCTGCCGCAGTGTGTGCATGGCCCTGCCTCGTAGTCTGAGATCTCGGCCCCTGAAAGATACCCTTTGAACTGTTGACAGGGCACATTTCCAAGCAAAAGGTAGTGTTTGCGCTGACCATCCTCCCCCAGCAGTGTTAAGTCTTTTGGGGCAAGATGGTAAGATCCACAGGGGAGCCTGAGAGGAAGGAAGGACATGGTAAAGATGAAAGCTTTGGGGCACTTGCTGTTGGGAGCTTGTTCATCTCCCTGGGAGAATATTTCGGTCGCATCTTGGATTTTGAGAAGCCGCACACCGCGGGTCTTCTCGGTTGCTTGCTGGCATCTGCGAAGCCAGCTTCAGAAAGAACAGGTGGATGTAGGGGCCGGGGGCCGGCCAGTGCAGATACAGATGTTTCACCTCTAGAATATCCAGATGTTGCACATCATTCTGCAGTTTCTCTTTCTGCAGCTCGCTCCTCCTGAGAAAAAGATGTAAAGAAGGCAAATAGCTGAACCGTTAGTCACATCAGTGGATGCTCTCCACACCACTCCCCACATTTCTGCTGAGAAAGTCCATTTCAGAAACCTTTTACATTAATGACTAAATCGAGTATATATTCCAGTTTCCTAAAAGGACCAATTTCAAATATGCAAAATTCATAGGTTTTTTTTTTTTAATGCTCTAAAGTGGGAGCATTTTACACAAATCACCTCTGCAAACAGCAGAGCACTCCATCTGCTTGAGTCTGACAGACACAGGAGGGCTCTAGGTCCCCGCGCCGCCCTGGGAACTGCCACTCGGCCTCCCTGACGCTTGAGTCTTTCACCTCAACAGAGGAGGACAGCTCTCAGAGGCCACCATGAGGAGTCAGAAAAACATTGGTGGAAAGGCCAAATCAAGCATTTGGCCAGACAGGGCCTTGCTCCAGGGTACCTGCTTCAATGACGATCCACTGATATGTCAGAGCCCTTGTTTCTTCCTGCTCCAGTGACCTGACGCCAGGACCTGGGAAGGACTTTGGAAATTATCTGGCATGCCTTCTCATATGGGGAAAATAAGTCTCAGATAGGCCAAGGGGCTTCTGTGGTTGACAGAATAATGTCCCCCCCCACCATGGCATCCATGTCCCAATCCCAAGAATCTGTGAATATGTCACCTTGCATGGCAAAAAGGACATTCCGGAGGTGATTACATTCAGGATTTTGAGCTGGGAGAGTATCCTGGGTTAGCCAAGCAGTCTCAACCATCTAATCACTGAGTCCGTGTAAGTGGAGAACCTTTCCCAGCTGTGTCAGGAACAGACCTGATGATGGGTTAGTAGAGGATGGGAGGTCCTGCTGCATGGTTGGTTTTGAAGAGGAAGGATGGGGCTATAAGCCAAGGAATTCAGATGGGTCTAGAAACTGGAAAAGTCAAGGAAACAGATGCTGCTCCTAGAACCCTAGAAGGAACACAGCCCTTTGGGTGCCTTCATTTTATCCCCTGGGACTTGGATCAGACGTCTGACCTCCAGAACCGCAAGGTGATGCACGTGTGTTTTGGTGAGCCACTGGGTGTGTGGTAATTTGTTATGGCAGTGACTGGAAACTCATTCAGCTTTCTAAGCAATAGAGCCCATGTGCAGTGGAGCCACGACCCTGCGGCCAGTTTCCTGACTCCTCATCTAGTGAGTGGCACCCAGAGCCCTAGACTGGCTTTTCCTCCCAAAAATTGGCTACAGATGGTGGTCGTAGCAGCTGGGATCCCTCTCTTCCCTCTAGAAGGTCAGAGCACAAATGCTGTCACTGTCACTCCCGGCAACCATACCCAAGTATTCATTCGTTTGTTTATTATTTAGCAAATATTTCCTGAGCACCTACTCTCTGCCAGGTGCTGTTCTAGGCACTGGGGATGCAGCTGTGAATGTCACGCAAAGTCCCTGCTTCCTGCAGGTCCCACTCAGAGACGCCTCTGGAGATGAACTGACCCCTTGAGGCACCCAGATGCTCCACCTCCTCTACAAATTAATGGATAAACACAGCGTGCTCGGTGCACACTGTGGAATATTACTCAGCCATAAAAAAGGAATGATGCAGTACAGGTTCCAGCATGGAGGAACCTTGACAACATTATGCAAAGTGAAAGAAACCAGACACAAAAGACCACATATTGTGTGATTCCATTTATATGAAATGTCCAGAATAGGCAGACCCATAGAGACAGAAGACAGCGTAGTAGTTACCAGGGGCTGGGAGGAGCAGGGAGACGGAGAGTGATTGCTCATGGGTTCAGGGTTTTCATTCGGGGTGATGAAAAAGTTTTGGAACCAGATGGTGGTGATGGTGAGTCAACAATGTTAATATATTTAATGCCACTGATGTGTACACTTTAAAATGGCAAATTTTAGGTGATGTGTTGTTACCACAATACACCCACAAAAAAAGGCAGTGAAGCTATGTGCACCTCTTGCCAGAGGCATTTGGCGAGTCCTGTCCTAACTGCAAGGAGGGGCCTGGGAGTCTTTGGGGCTCAGCAGAATGTGCACATGCCTGCACGTCCAACAGCCCTGCTGAGGTCAGACCCTCTGCCTCGCATCACGTCTGCAAAGCGGGGAAACATGGCCTCCGTTCGGAGGGTTGTGGAGCTCAATAGGTGGCCTGCCAAGAGCCAGCCCCTGCCACCTTCTCAGGGGCTGCATCTTTTCAGGGCCACCTTCTACAGGAGGCTGACCAAGCCCCTCACTCCCTGGCTTCCTGTGGCCCACTTGCACATCTTTGGGTCATTACTCACATTTGTTTATCATTTAAATCCAGCCTCTATGTGAATGTATCTCACAGTGGATCCTGACCATGGAAGAATCAGAGGGGCAGCCGACATGCACAGTCACCCTGTAGGGAGAAGGAGAGAAGGAGAGATAGAGGAGAGGGGAGGGGAGGGGAGGGGAGGGAGTGTTCTGGATACCTGTCCAGATGTGTGGCTGCCCAGTCATGGGAGAAACAGGTGGAGAAGCATCTGAGATGATTCAGTGAACACAGGGCACAGGCAGCTCTTCTCCTTTAGGGTCAAGCCTCAGAGATATTAAGACATCATTAAGACAATATACTTCACAATTGATCCAGCATTGGGCAGTGTTGGGTACAGACGCTTCCAGGCTTTTTATTAACCAATTTAATCACTTGCCTGGAAGGAGGACCAAAATGTTAAAATGAAATACAGCTTTAGTGACCGGCGGGGGGAAAATCTCCACCGACCATCTGCATGAAATCCTCTCGCTGGAGTTCGGGCGTTACCTTCACAAAGCATGAGTCCCTCCTTAGCCTGGGTCAGAGCAGACGGCTCCACCATTTGAAGAAGGGTAGGGTCACCCAACAGCGGCGGCCCAGACGGGCACCCTGGGACCACCCCGTCCAGGGTATCTGTGCAAGCTGATTGCTTTAAATAAAGTCAGCCGCTTTTCCAGCTAATGTAAGGATGGTGGGATCAATTGGGTACACAGAAACAGATTACCAAGCAGGTGGCTTCGGGCTAAAGATAAATTGTGTCCTCATGTAACTTGGGAAGAGTGGGTGCAGCAGCTCCTAATGTGCAAAGCAAGATCGTTTAGTTACTTCTTTCTGCTGGGAAGCCCAGGCTGTGACTGTGGCTCCGAGAAGCCCCAGAAGACCCTCCTCTGATGGAAAAGGTTATTGTTGAAAAGTGCTACCCAGAGCTCCAAATGGAATCAAGTTTTGTCTCCTGCAGAGCTGGTTTTCCCCAGCGGTGGAGTGGGGGACACAAGTCCCCGTCTGCCCTCTGCTTGCCTGGGCACACGCCTCTGCGAGCAGAGGGCTCTCTCTGCTGGGGCTGAGAGGTTACATCCTGTTCCCAGCAGGCACCATTCCTGGGGGCCCACCCTTTCCTCCTCACCTGAGTTAACCTCCCCAGACGTCTGGCCTGGCAGTTCTGCCTAGGATGTTGGAAGCAACCTGCCCTCGCATATTTCTGCTGCTTCCCATGTCTCTGCTATGCCTGGCCCTCGCCCACGCTGTGTGCCCTCCAGGCATCCGTACTCTCCCTTACTTCTTTCGCCTTCTTTTTTTGGGGGTTTGGGGTGGGGGGAATAATTATAAATTCACAGAAAGTTGCAAAAATAGTACACAGAAGTCCCATGCACTCTTCACCCAGTTTCCCCCAGAAGGAGCATCTTGCGAAACTAGAGTTCAATATCAAAATCAGGAAACTGACCTGGGTGGAATCCACGGACCTCATTCAGATTTCACCAGTTTTACAAGCCATCCTAGTCAGTGGGGGGTTCTGTAACAAATACTCCAGATTGGGTGATTTAAACCGTAGACATTTATTTCTCATAGATCCGGAAGCTGGGGAATCCGAGATCACGGTGCCGGCTGACTCAGTCCCTGCCCTCTGGCTGTGTTCCCGCACGACGGAGAGAGACCATCTCTTCTTGAGTCTCTTCTCACTAATTTCGTCATGAGGGCTCCACCCGCAAGACCTCATCACCGCTCAAAGGCCCCATCTCCTAATACCATGCCCTGGGGGGTTAGGGCTTCAACAGGAATTTTGGAAGAATGCAAACATTTGGTCCACAGTACATGCATTCATCACGCGCACGTGTGTGCGTGTGTGTGTGTATTTAGTTCTATGCAATTTTATCACATGAGTAGATTTAGGAAAGCACAATCAGTTCCATCACCACAAGGATCCCTCTTGCAACTCCTTTACCTCACATCCATGCCCTTCTTCTCCCCGCCCCCATTCCTACCCCCTGGTAACCAACAGTCTGTCTCCATCTCTGCAATTTCGTCATTTTGAGACTACGACACACCACTTCTGGAGACGGGCCCCGAGGTCCATCCACACTGGGCTTGTCCCCAGGTGGTTCCTTGTGGGTGCTGACCAGTGTTCCCCGGTGCAGATGCACCACGGTTTAACCGTGCACCTGCCAAAGGGTCTTCGGGTTTCTGGCTTTCGGCTGTCGCAAATGAAGCCACTGTGAACATTGTGCACAGGTTTTTGTGTGAAGGGAAGTTTTTGTTTATCTGGGAATAATTCCCAGGAATGTAATTGCTGGGTCACAAGGTAAGGCCTCATTTCTAAAGAAACTGCCAAATTTTCCCAGAGTGGCTCTGCCATCTGACACTCCCACTGGCCATGTATGAGAGACCTAGTTTCTCACCATCCTCACCAGCATTTGGTGTTATGACTGTGTTTATTGTTGTATTTTGTTTTTTGAGGAATATAGTCAGGCATTATGTAGAATGTCTCTCAAATTGGGGACATTTGATGATTTTTCTCATGGTTGTCACTAGTTTTTATTTTCCTTTAGCCATTCTAACAGGCATATATTGATAACTCACCATGATTTTAATTTGCATTTCCCTAATGGCTAATGATGTCACCCATTTTTCATGAGCCTATTTGCCGTCTGTATGTTCCCTTTAGAGAAATGTCTATGCATGCTTTTTGCCCATTTTCTAAATGGATTGTTTGTTTTATAGATTTGAGTTTTGAGAATTTGTTATTTTTCTAGATATGAGTCCTTTCTCAGATATGTGCTTTGCAGATATTTCCTCCAAGTCTGATTTGCCTTTTCATCCTCTGAGCAGGGGACTTCACAATGCAAGCACTCTTAATGTCAATGGAGTCCAATGTCTGATTTTTTATTTTATGGATTGTGCTTTTGGTATCATGTCTAAGAACTCTCCACCAAGCTCTCAGGTCGCAAAGCTTTTCTCCATTTTAAACAAAGATGTGTAGTTTCACATCGAAATCTCTGATATATCTTGAGTGAATTTTTAGATAGGATGTGAGGTTTACATAGGATGTGAAGTTTTGACAGGATGTGAGATTTTGATAGGGTGTGAGGTTTAGATAGGATGTGAGGTTTAGACAGGACATGAGGTTTAGATAGGACGTGAAGTTTAGATAGGACGTGAGGTTTAAATAGGACGTGAGGTTTAGATAGGATGCGTGGTTTAGATAGGATGAGTGGTTTAGATAGGACATGAGATTTAGATAGGATGAGAGGTTTAGACAGGATACGTGGTTTAGATAGGATACGTGGTTTAGATAGGATGTAAGGTTTAGATAGGATACGTGGTTTAGATAGGATACGTGGTTTAGATAGGATACGTGGTTTAGATAGGATGCGTGGTTTAGATAGGATACGTGGTTTAGATAGGATACGTGGTTTAGATAGGATACGTGGTTTAGATAGGATGTGAGGTTTAGATAGGATGTGAGGTTTAGATAGGATACGTGGTTTAGATAGGATATGTGGTTTAGATAGGATACGTGGTTTAGATAGGATGTGAGGTTTAGATAGGATGTGAGGTTTAAATAGGATGTGAGGTTTAGATAGGATGTGAGGTTTAGACAGGATACGTGGTTTAGATAGGATATGTGGTTTAGATAGGATACGTGGTTTAGATAGGATGAGTGGTTTAGATAGGATGCGTGGTTTAGATAGGATACGTGGTTTAGATAGGATGTGAGGTTTAGATAGGATGTGAGGTTTAGATAGGATGTGAGGTTTAGATAGGATGTGAGGTTTAGATAGGACGTGAGGTTTGTTTTATGTTTGTGGGTGTCCAATACCCCCAGCACCACTTGTAGTAATCCTCCTGTAGTTTTCATGCCTTCATCTTCTGCACTCCCACTCTAGGCTCAGAGACCTGTATCTGTTCCCAAGAGCCCCCAACTTTTCGCTCAGCCTGCCTCCCCCACTCCCACACGTCTCAGGAAGACAGGCCTACCACTGCCCCACAGGTCGCCCCCCATTTCTGGAGGCACCGTCCGCCCTTCACAAGTCGCTCCTCGTCCACTTGGTGCACCTCGAGGAGAGGACAAGGCTGTGTCTACGATTGCCCCCAGCCGCCCTGCCCCTCATCCTCTGAGCCCACATCCTCAGACTCCATCTCCAACCCCAGCTTCCCATCCTCCCAGCTCTCTCACTGCAAACCTCCAGCCTCTGCAGCACCCTCCTTGGTGAGCCCCTCTTTCCCATCCCCGGCTCCCCAAGGCCTTTCCTCTCCACTTCTTCCTGTGGATCCAATCATCCCAGTGGAAGAATGATGGCAAAATCCACCTCTTGAGGTCTCGGACTTCCAGATCTAAGTTCCAACTGCCAAAAGGGCACAACACAGGGTTCTCAGAGCCGCTGTGCCCTAATTTCATCTCCCTGCCCCACAAGCCCCTGGGAGCCCCATATGGTGAACAGCATGTCGGGGATGCTGCCTCCCAAACAGCACCCTCCAGATGTCTCTGCTCCTGCCCTCTGGAAGGCGAGTCCATCCAAGGCGCGCTGCGAGTCCTCCACTGTATCCCCTGACTCCACCTACTGCCTCCCATCACTGTGCCCCTCCCCCGGCCTCAGCCTCTCCTACTGGTTCTGATGACCCTCGGGCTGCTGCCTTCCGGCCCATGCCCTGCACTGCAGCCAGAACACACTTCAGGTCTCCTCTCCTGCGATGAGGGTCCACCCTGGCACCAAGGCCTAGACTCCTCTTCCTACCACATGATGCCCTGGGGAACTCGGCCTCCGCCCACCTCCCCAGCTGCCCCTCCCTCCGGCATGTGTCCTCGTGGGCACCTGTGCCTCTCCTTTCTGGGACTCCACCCATTCCCCCACCCCTTCCACTGGTCCATCCTTACGCAGTCTCCAGATCTCTGCTTTGAATCACGTTTTCTGTGAAGCTTCTGCTCAGTGTCCAGGGAGACCCTGTGTCCCCACCAGGAACAGTTTATTAATGTCTCTCAGGAGAAGGCTGTCAGATCCATGGGGACCGGTCTCCTCCCTCTCCAGGCCTCAGTTTTCCCGTCTGCCCCTCGAGGTCGGGGTCTGAGTTCTCTCACACTCTGTTTCCCCGTCTGCCCCTCAAGGTCAGGTTCTGAGTTCTATCACACTCTGTTTCCCCGTCTGCCCCTAGAGGTCAGGGTCTGAGTTCTGTCACACTCTGTTTCTTCGTGGGTCTCAGAACCTGGCACAGAACGGGAGCTTGGGTAAACGTATGTTTAATGAAAGAAGATGGATAGAGAGAAAAACTCGAGACCAAGAATAATGGGAGATGGTGCAAACACAAGACAATTCCACTCAAACAAAGCCCAGCTGGAGTCCTGGAGGATCCCTGGGGTCACAGGGAGGAGACAAACTAGACAGGAGCCACAGCACACCCCTGGCACCCCAGATGAGGGCAAACAAGCCTCTCAGGGCCGGGAGGGATGACTCCTCTGGAAGCTTCCAAGCTGTGGCCCTCCCCTTCTCCCCGGGGCCAGGCGCTGCTTGGGCAGATGGCAAGGAGGTTCACCTGTGCTCCCAAAACCTGACTCACGCCTGGCCCATGGGGAATGGTCGGGTGTGAGGAAGGGGCACTGACCGATTGTAGGGGACAAGGGACAGGAGCAAGGTCTGCACAGAGCATGTGCGACTATGAATGGCCGCCCGGAAAGATGGGAGGCCCAGGATTTGCAGGGGCGGCCTATGCGGGCATTGTCATGGCCGGGCGTTGTCCTGGCCTGTCTGGTGGTCCCTGGTTGGAGAAACTGGGAAAGAGCAGCCCCTCCAGAAGGGCTTCTTTGACCTCAGGCGACATCAGTCGGCAGCCTACAGACTCTCCACCACTGTCCTTCCCACCTCCAGCAACCAACAGCTAGCAGAAAGCCTCTGTCCAGACTTCTTCAGAGGGATGAAGGGCAGCCATCTGTGGTAGGTCACCACTCTCTGACCTGGTCATGTTCTCAAAACCACCCTCCTCTAATGTTTGCCAGAGACAGTTGTGGGGCCAGCTACCCTTGGTGGCTGTGAGCGGGAAGGGCTGGGGCCTAAAACCCAGTAGCAGGAGCCCCGAGACCAGGCCACAGCAGCCAGGTGCCTGGGCAGGTGAGACAGCAACCCCGCCTGCCACGCCCTCCCCACGGGCCACAGCGGGGGCACATCCTCTGCCTCTTCTGGCACAGGGCGGTGGTTCCTGGTGAAGTTCAGGGTTAGCATGGACATAAAATGCCACATGCATCAACCTGGGTTTGGAGGTGAGGAGAGGGATGCCACACTAGGGAACCACTGACCGTCCATCTCTGTCCTGGTCAACAGGAAGGAGGCCATTTGGGAGAGCTTCCCTGGGGGCTGTGGCCCTCACTTCCAGAACCATGCCATAGCTGGGCTCTCCCAGGATGCAGGTGCCAATAGGGTCTCGGCCCTCTTTTTAGAGAGGGGAAGGTAGGTGAGGCCAAGATCAGGAGAACGTTGTTAGAAATGTTTGGTGTGGGCGGGGGGTGGCAAGCGTGGGCCCTTCCCTGTCCTCTGTTCTGTGATCTGCTTTGGGGGGCAGGACCAGCTATGTGATTCATGGGGCTCTGTGCAAAATGGGAATGTGGGCTCCTTATCAGGAACTTCAAGACAGAGACAGCAGAACATCCAACCCCAAGAGCCGGGCCCTGTTGCACACCCAGGAAGCCGGCCCAGCTAGGGGGCCCCAAATATAAACTTGCCTCCCTGCCCAAAGAGATGGATGCCAGTTTACAAAAGTGGCCTCCTTTTGCTGTTGTATAAATTCACACATCACCCAAATGTTCTTCATCTAGAACCACCTCCTCTTGCCGACTTCAACTTGTGGGGTGCATTGAGCAGTGGATCTCCACTCAGGGGCAATGTCAAGGGTTCTAGCCTCGGCTCTCTCCTTTGTAAAGTGGGGGTGCTGCACTCCACCAGGGCTGCTCTGCTCTGTGTGGACCAGGGCAGGGTCTGAGTCAGCATCACCCTGCCCGGTTCTGAGGGCAGGGCCTGGGGAGACCACGAGAGCCCACCCCGCTGTGACGTTGTCCTCCCATCCTTCTGGCCCTACATCGAGTTCTGTTTCTCTTCCCTGGCATGGTGTTTTTAACAAGAATCCCACATCTTTGGACCAAACCCGGCTGTTACCCTGAAGGCCACCAATAAATTTCTTAGGCAAATAAAATTGACTGAAAATTAGCATAAGAAGTCTTAAATTAACAGGATGTAATTTTATGAGTATTTCACAAACTAGTCAAAGATGTATGTCAGCCTGGGGTGAGTCAACACTTTCAAGTGTCTTTCATTATATAATGCTGCTAATTTTTTTCAAATGTAAGCAATGTGCTTTCTTCCTAAACATCGTGTTCTTTGTTCTGCAATTTGGAAAAATAAATTCCCTTTAAAGCACTGCTTTGCTCAACCACAAAACAAGGTAGGGAGGCTAGATCAGAGGTGCCCTGGCTCTCCTCTGTCTAGGTAGCCCCCAGCCACACAGTGGGGGCACTTGCTCCCTGAAGAGGAGACTCCACAGTCAGGGTCATGGGAGCTGGCACTGGAAAGCTTCCAGATGGAGGCTGCGTACAAGGTGCTGACTCCTACGGCGATGGGCGTTAGCTGGGAAAAGGCGAGCGCTCCTGCCTTCTGTCTGCGATGCAAGGCAGCACGCAGGATTCCTGTGCCCCAGGGTCTCGGTCACAGGCGCAGGGCTGTGAGTGTTCCACATCTGCTCAGCTCCTGCAGGCACCAAGCTCTGTGCTAGGTGTTGGGGATGCAGAGGCAGGTAAACCCTGGCCCCACCCCCAAGAACTCACAGTCTAGTTTCGGAGACGAGCAGCAGGTAGCTGCCACACATGTGATCAGGGTGGACAAGGGGGCCTGCCTGGACCACCTTGGAGCACAGGAAGCAGGCCACTTCCCAGACCACAGCCTGAGAAGGCTGCAGATGGGGCAAACTTGAAGGAAGTCTTAGAGAATGAGCCAGCACTCGCTGGGGATGGGGGAGACATGATGGAGTTGAGGGGACAAGGACCCTGCAAACAGAGCTGACCCTGGTTCACACCATTGCTCGCCCTGAGTGTCCCCCATGTACCAGGAAGACATGCAGTGGCAGCGTCCTTGGGCAGTGACTGTCCTAGATGCCCGGGTTAGTGAGTGACACTCACAAAAGTGTGCTGGAAGGTTCTGACTCAGCTCTGCAATGCCATATTTAGTTTACCAAGGAGGCGGGCTGGTGTGTGAAGTCTAGAGGTCAAATGTGGCCCAAGGAGGAGATGGTCAGCATTCAGATGGTTGTGGGGGCCTGGGACCAGGTGAAGCTCCCCAGGGTGATGCAGAGATGCAGGAAGAGTGCCCAGAACAAAGCCCCTGGAAATCCAACCTCAGGGCCCAGGGGGACGGCAGGCAGCAAAGAGGCTGGAAAGGTGTGGCCAGTCTCAGGCAGGGAAGGACCAGGACAA
Source organism: Trachypithecus francoisi (assembly GCF_009764315.1). Lineage (NCBI taxonomy): Eukaryota > Metazoa > Chordata > Mammalia > Primates > Cercopithecidae > Trachypithecus > Trachypithecus francoisi. The sequence goes on along the minus strand of NW_022681468.1, from coordinate 5,479,108 downwards.
GAAGAAGGCAGGAGCTCGAGGAGGGAAGGAACAAGAAGTTGGGATCTGACAGCAAGGAGACCATCAGACCCATGGCCATAGGACTCTGGAGTGTGGTGGGCAGGAGCCCCATGGGTGTGGGCCAAGGAGGCGCTAGGGAACAAGGGAGTGGGCTCTTCATTGGCTCATGTCTCCCTCCCTCTCCAACCACGATCCTGAGCCCTCATCTGTGCCCTGGGCCAAGTGCTGGGAACAGAGCAGTGAGTTCAGGCCCCTCAGTCCATGACCCTTGGAGGCCCCAGGGCAGAGCCCCTGAGCCCTGCTGAACCCTGGTGTGACTGAATAGCCATGACCAGGAGCACATGGCCACCTTGGAGCCCACCCCACTGGCCTCGGGCCAGCCTGGGTCTGCATGTGCCTTCGACCATCTCACCTGTCTTCCACCAGCAGAAAGCATGAAGCCCCCACCAAAAGTGACCAAGCTGAACAAGGGGGTCGCCTGGGCTGTGGGTTTTAGATTCTCAGAGGCCAAGCAAAAGGGCAGAACTAGGCCTCTTCCTGCCTCACCATCCACAGCTTGCCCATTCATCCCCCTGATCTGGTGCCCATGGCACCGAGTGGAGCCTTGTGGCCCACCGTGAGCAGAGCTGCAGAGGACCCACAGGGCTCTGATCACACCACAAAGCCTCTCTGTGCCTGCCTGCATGGTGTGGACAAAGTACCCATCCGTTCCAGCCCACCGTCGGGCACATCTGCACCCGTCAGGTAAAGGAGCATGAGAGACGTCGCCTCAGTACTGCAAAGGTCTGGGGTGACATACACTCCAATGAGAGAGCAGAGAAGTGCATCAGAAGTATCAGAGCCTTCTATGCAGTGGAAATGGACCCCCCCTTCTTGTACGAATGTCCCCTTAAAGGAGGAAAGTCCCTTCCCTGACAACAGGCAGCTTCCGGGTGTCAGGCGGGAAGTGGACTGGGAGCCATAGGCCCTGCATGCTGGCCACACCTCTGCTTTGCTCACACTGTGTGCTAAACAGTCTTTTCCTCCGGCCTCCCTGCCTCAGTTTCCCCTTCCATGCAAAGCCAGGGGTATGACCTCTATGGGATCTGCCTGCTCTGACCATTCTGGAGCTCCCTGAAATCCACACAGGGTGAGGACTGATAAATAGCCATGCCTTTGCTCCTGCCACTGAAATCTCAGCTGAACCTCTCTACAGGACGTTCAGGTCCCATCACCTTCACCCTAGTGGCCACTGTCACCCTCCATGAGGCCCTTTGCAGGGCGGCAGACAGAGTGGAAGATCTTGTTCTGAAGTTCAGCAGCCAAGGAGGTGAGAACAGATGGGGTGACCCAAAACCTGATTCACCCCAGACCTTGTCAGCTGCAATGTCTCGTGCACCTGGCTGTGTGCACTCAGGTGACTTCCATGTGCTGCCCAATGCCAGGGCCCTCCTGTGACAAAGGCATCACCATCCACACCCAACAGAAGAGAAAGACAGGCCTTGCAAGAGCCAGCTGACCTGCTGTGGGACAGGGAAGCCTCCATCCAGACCCACTGCTCATCTCACTCTTCAATTCTCCCTCTTAGCCCATGAGCTCAGGTCCCCAGGGAGACCTCTCAAATATGGAATAAGGGGAACAAAACCTCCTTCTGAGAGTGTGGCATCAACCCAGTGCAGGGAGGCTTGGAGGGCAGAGAGGCAGGTCACTGCATGGGTACAGTTGGCGCCCCTGGGGTTCAACGTTGACTCAAATCAAAGTAGAGCAAGACTGCGTCATCGAAGCAAGCCCCATTCACCTGGGGAGGTCCCACGGAGGCAGACGGGGGGAGCAGGCTGACAGCATTGGCCACCCCCACCTAGGGAGACCGAGCAGGGGGGTTTCTGGGGTGTGCAGTCACATGAAACAGTCTCCAGGTGGCTCCAATCCCATCACACCGTCAGGGCCGGAAGCCGTGCTGCAGCCTGTGCAGTTCTCTCAGTCCAGGGCAAGTAAATAACAGCCTGCCTAACTCCCCACCTTCACTCCGGCTCCATGCCAGCCCCAGGCCTGGCCCTGATGGGCCATCACACGGACCCCCAGCTATGGAGAGTACGCGGGTCATGCCCACATGCATCCGGGGCACATGACAGCCTGTGCTGCCTGCTGAACATTAGCACGTTGGCACCTGGTTTTACAAACCTGGCGCTGAAGAGTCCACCTCTGAGGCACGGAGGTGGGGTGCAAGCCAGGCCCTGGACACAGGAAATTCCCCAGGGCCATGAGAGACAAACTGCCAGCCTCCAGTCTCGCCGGGGCCCTGAAACACTGGCTCCTAACCTGTTTTGTTGCAAGCTCACACGATTACTTCCTGTTCCCTTTTGCTCTTATTCCTATTTTGGCTGTGGTTGTGGTTGTTGTTGTTGTTGTTGTTTGAGACAGAGTTTCACTCTGTGGGCCAAGCTGGAGTGCAGTGGCGTGATCTTAGCTCACTGCAACCTCCGCTTCCTGGGTTCAAGTGATTCTCCTGCCTCAGCCTCCCAAGTAGCTAGGATTACAGGCACCCACCACCACATCCAGCTAATTTTTGTGTTTTGAGTTGAGGTGGGGTTTCACCATGTTGGCCAGGCTGGTCTCAAACTCCTGACCTCAGGTGATCTACCTGCCTCAGCCTCCCAAAGTGCTGGGAGTACAGGCATGAGCCACCGCACCCAGTCTCTTGTTCCTGTTGTGGATACTTCTGTCCTTGCAAGCCCCTATCACATTCAGCCTTCTCAGTATATACCAGAGCAGGCAGCAGCCGGGAGTGGGAGGGCACACCCTGACTTGGGTACATGAGACCTCAAATGGCCTGCCGTGCATGGAGGCTGAACAGGCTGCCTCCAGAGGAAAGGTGCTTCCCATATTTTTGAACCTGCAATTAGAAAACAGACTTCAGCTATTTGAGGGGTACAGATTTTGGGGTGGGGGTTGTAATAGATGCTTCAATGGCCCCCAAAGGCCAGTGTTGGCAAATCGGAGAATGTAGAGCTATTGGATGATGCTGAACAGGGATGAATGCGTCTACTGGGGCTCCCATAACAAATTACCAGGCTGAGGGCTCAAACTACAGAGCTGGAAATCCAAGATCAGGGTATCAGTGGGCTGGTTTCTTCTGAGCCCTCTCTCCTTGGCTTGTGGATCCCGTCTTCTCTCTGTGTCCTCACGTGGTCTTCCCTCTATGCCTGTGTGTGTCCTAATCTCTTCTGATAAGGAAGACGCCAGTGTATGGGATGAGGGCCCACCCTAGAGACCTGGTTTGAACTGATCACCTTTTAAAGACCCCGCCTCCAAACACAGTCACCTTCTGACCCCCACCGTTTCAGGGATTCAACACAGGAATCTTTGGAAAGACACCATTTGGCCTGTAGCAGGAGATGAAAGTTGTGTTTAAATAATTTGAAAACGAAGAAATGGAACCTAAAGTTGAAAAACTGCCCTTCCCCGGAAGTCCTTTGGTTGGGGAGGGCTGGGGGCTGTGAGTGAGCTGGCTGGGAGAGCCGGCCCTGGCTGATTAAGTGGTACGAGCTCTCAGCAAGACACATCTAGTGATAAACGGAGATACACTGCATATCAAGTGCATTAATCTGCCCTGAAATCAGCCAAGTATTCATCATGATGATGCCATTTTTCCAGGAAAATGAAATAATTGCAGCCCAGGTGGGAGGACCTTAGTCATCACCTCATTATCCTGCCCTTAATACATCCTTAAGGGCCCTCGCTCAGCTTAGCCGCCCCAGGTGGGATGAATTCCATGGCGATGGACACTTAAGAAGCCTCTTTTTCGTGTCCAGGGACTGCGGGACTCTGACAGCTGAGAGCTGGTGGGCGGCTGTCTCAGTTCCCTTCTCTGGCTTCTCCAGTTTTCCGGGTAACGATCCACTCCAACAGAGTGTCAGGCCAGTTGAAAAGTTGATCAGATCTTCTCACTCTCCAGCCTGTGGCCAGATATTAGAACTTCTAAAATTATAAAGAAGAGGATAACCAGGGCTGGGCTCCCCCGCTGAAGCCCTGCATTGGTCAGCTTGAGTGGGGCTATGCTCCTGAAACAGGCAGCCCCCAGAGTTCAGTGGTTTCCAACCACCCCTGTTGCTCTCTCACCCACCCTGCAATCCATATTAGTGGCCCTCTTGTCCCTGCTCTGGATCTGGGCGGTCCTCGCAGTCCTCATCCCCACACTGCTGGCCTTGAGACCACGGAGAAGCACCCACAGGCTCTGGAAGCTGCTCCCTGAAAGTGAAACACAATGTACCCACCCACACGTCGTTGGCCGAGCCAAGTCCTGTGGCCAGCCTTGACGTCAACAGCATGGAGAATGTAATCTTCCTGCAGAGAGGAACAGCAGACAGTTGGAACAATATAACCACCTGCCACAGCCTGGAAGCATGCCTCCCCCACCTTCTTCTCACCCCCCCAGGGAAGGTGCTTTCCCTAGAGTCCTCTGGGAGGGCACTGCCCCCAGCCTGCTAGTTCCAGCATGGAGGAATGCCCACGGGGACACAGCTGAGGCTTAGGGAGGCAGAGGTGGCTTTCTCAGAGCAGTCGCCCAGACCTCTGGAAGGAGCAGCATCCGTGGAGACCCAACCATCACATTTCCTTTATGTACACATGTTTGAAATGTGCACCTTAAGTTCAGACAGTTGAATTCACCCTACTCCTTACTCTATGGCACATAATTATCAATTGCCCATCATATTTTATGCCACTGATTCTCACCTTCTCTTCCCCATCCTCATCCCCACCGTTTTTGCAGGAAGGTTTCATATATGTTCTTGAATGGGTGTTTAACTTTGAAACACATGTAGCTTGTTTTTGTGTGTAAGTACTGCTTCCAATGTGAGTATGTTTTGTTGTGCCATCGAGCTCCTGCTTCTCACTTTTTTCATTCAACAATATGCCTTAAAAATCTGTCTGTGCTGCTTGTGGCTGTGTAGACTTCTAGTTCAGGGATTTTGACAATTTTACGGAATGCTGCACTGTGCATCTTCATTGTATTTACCCAGGCCCCTGGGGTGGACACTTAAGTTGTCATCTCTGCAAAAGGAGCTGGAACAATGATGCTTTTGGCAGTCCCCGGGCCCCTGGATCTGTGCTTGAGTTTCTCAGGGGCATGTTTTAAGGAGGGGGATTGTTGAGTCAAGAGCCACACAAAGTAATGTGTTAAGTGCAGCCAGATCACTATCAGCTGCTCCCAACAACAACACAACCAACATTAGTGTTACCCAACAACGTTTTATTTTTTGCAGAACTGGTGTCTTATTATTTTTGCATCTCACTCCCAAATTGCTATTGAAATTGAGTATCACTTCACCTACTTGTTAGCTTTTCAGATTTCCCTTCTCTGAATTGCCCACTGTTTTCTGCATGTCTCCCATCTCTTCCTCGTTGATTTCTGACAGTCCCTTGTATGTTCTAGATAGTAATCCTTTATCAACGCCAGCACTGTAAACAGCATATTACAGTCTGTCATCCTCCATTAACTTTGAGTCTATTTTCTGCTGATCAGATCTTTAATTCTGATGTAGTCAACCCCATTAGCATTTTATTCTATAGGATGTGCTTTGTCAAAGACCCTATTCAAGAAGCCTCACCGCCACCTGAAAATCACAGGGTATTCTGCACACTTCTAATTAATATTATAGTTTTATCTTCACACATAGTATTTTAATCCATTTATATTTAACCCATCCAGACTCTCTATGTGTGTGGTATGAGGTGTTAGGAAATCAATCTAATTCTCTCTCTGTACAGTGAGTCAGTTTTCCCTGCATAGACAATTAAATAATGTATCCCCTCCCCTCTGGCTGGTGACTCCACCTCTATCACACACACTGTTTCCTATGTGAAGGATACGGCTTTAAGCCCTCGAGTCTGTTTTCATTACTATGATGTGGTAGGTGGAATTCTAAGATACCCCCTAGAATGCATATGATCTCTGCTCCTTGAGCTCAAGGACTCCCTGTGACCTCTGGAGGGGTATCCTCCTTTGATTAGGTGACTAATCAGGTGACTTGGAGTTAATAAAAAAGGAGACAATCCCTGGAACCTGCATCAGGTGAGCCCTGAGCCCTCCCTGAAAGAGATTTGAGGTGTGGGAGGGCTCAGATCAGAGGAAGCATCCCCGTGTTTGGCTTTTGGGTTTTGAAGATGAAGGGGCCACCTGGCAGGAATGCAGGTGACCTCCGGGAGCTGAGGGTCAGCAAGGAATGAGGGCCTCATCCCTACAGCCACAAGGAGCTCAATCTAGCCAGCATATGAATGGGCTGGGAAAGGTGGTCTTCCCTGGGGCCGTCACATACGGGACAATCAATCTCTGGGGACCTGAACCACCGAGGATGGAGGTGGCGCCGTATGAGGCACCCCTGGGCCTGCCCGGCTGCAGAAAGCCAGCTGAGCTAGGCACTGGCTTTGCAAGACGTCTCCAGATCATGCAGGGTAAGTCCACTCCTCACCCCCAAACCATGTGCTCTTCTTTGTCAAAATAGACTTAGCAATTTGTGGACATTATGGCTTATATATATTTTAGAATGAGTTTGTCAAGTCCCTCAAAAAAATCCAGCTGGTATTTTGAACAAAATTACATGAAATTTATAGATTAATGTGGGAAGATTTGACATTTTTACAACTTAAAGCATCCATAAAAATGGTCTATCTCTCCATTTGTTCATGTTTTCTTTTATGTCCTTTTGATGTTTTCAATTTCATCTCTCCATTTTTATGTCTTCTTTTATGTCCTTTATGATTTTTTTAAATTTTAATTTTTTTTCATCTATAAAGGTTTTCTGCATTTATTTCTGGCTTAATTTCTAGATACTTCATCATTTGGGTTCCTCTTGTGAATGTATCTCTTTTTCTATTATATTTCTAATTGGTTAATGCTGGTGTAGGGAAAGCCACTAATTTTAGTAAGTTGATCTTGTATTCAGCAATCTTGCTAAACTCTATTATTAGTTCCAATCAATTTTCTGTTCATTCTGTTGGGTTTCTATGTAGATGATATATAATCTGCGTGTGATGACAGCTGCGTCTCTTCCCTCCCTCTTCTCTCCTATCTTTTCATTTTCTCATCTTATGGCACTAGCCAGAGCCTCTCGGGTTAGGTTGAGTAGCTGCGGTGCTTCCGTTTGTCCTGTTTCCAACATTAAAGAGAATGAATTAAGGTTCATCTGCAGAGTAGTAGGTTTTCTACAAAGTTTTTAATATGCAAAGCTTTACTGCATTAAGGATGTTCACTTCCCTTCAGAGTTTTCTGAGAAATTTAAAAAATCAGAAAGAGACGTTGAACTTCATCAAATCCTTTTCAGCGTCTGCCAAGAGTTACTTTGCTCCGTTAGTTCGATAATATGGTAGATAAATGGATAGAGTTTCTAATGTCAAATTGTTCTTACCCTTCTAGAACAAACCCAACTAGATTATTTTTCAAACTACACAGTAGGGTTAATTAGCTAGTAGCTTGTTTGGAATTTTGCATCTATTTTTATAAATGAAGTAGACCTATATTTTTTCTTATATTGGTCAAATCAGTATTTGGAATCAAGGTTATGTTAGCCTCATAAAATGAGTTGGGCAGATTTCCCTTACTTTCTACTTTCTAAAACAACTTCTCTAAAAGTATTTCATCCTTAAATATTTGGTAGAATTCTTATCTAAAGCTGTCTATGCCTGAAAATTTTGTGAGGGAAATGTCTTTGCCATTTCCATTTCTTAAGAGCTCAAATTCATTGTTATTCAATCTTCTCTATCTTTGCTTTATGTTTTTGATGGCTTGATCTGCCAATCTAACAGTTTCCAAGAGTTTTATTTTTAATAACAATTATAATTATTCACTTATCTAGTTTCCTCTATGGTTTCATTGGTTGCAGCTTCATGTATTTCATTGTTACTTTTTTGGGAGAACATATGTTCACGGTTATTTTTTTCCGTAATACTCTTTTCATTGAGGCATAATTTACATATAACAAAATGCACAGATTATACGTGTACGGTATAATGTGTTTTGACAAATGTGTACACTCATGTGCCCAACTCCCAAATCAAGATGTAGAGCATTTTTATCAACCAAGATAGCTGCCACATGCCCACCCTGGCCACCGTTCTGACTTCACTCCCATAGCTGAGTTTGTCTGCTGCAGAACGTCATGTGAATGGAATTGTGAGGCGTGTGCTCATCTCAGCACAATGCTTTGGATATTCATTCATGTTGTTGCACATATCACTCATACATCCCTTTCTGCTGCAAAGTAGTTTCCCACTCTATGAACAGAACACAATTTGTTGAGCCATTTTCCTGTTGATGGACATTTGGGTTGTTTCTAGTTTTTAGCTACTATGAATAAAACTGCTATGCATAATTTTATGCAAGTATTTTATGGATTCATGTTTTCATTTCTCTCAGGCAAATACCTAACAGGGGAATTGCTTGATGATCAACTAAGTATATATTTACTTCTTTAAGATTGCCAAATAATTTTCCAAAGTGGTTGTGGCATTTGACACTTTAACAGCAAGTTATGAGAATCCCCGTGGCTCCATATCCTCATCAGCACTTGGTATATTCAGTTTTCAAATTTAGCCATTCTGTGGGTATGAAATGGATTCTCATTACTGTGTTAAATTGCATTTCTCTCATGACTAATAATGCTAAGTACCTTTTCATGTACTTATTGGCCATTTTATGTGTTCTTTTGTAAAGTATCTATGCAAATCTTTTTGTCATTTTTTATAGGACTATCTTTTTAGTTTTGATTTGCAGGAGCTCTGTATATATTCCGAATATAAGTTATTCTTCACATATATGTACTGAAAATATTTTCACCTCATCTGTTGATTGCATTTTCACTTTAGTAAAATAGCCCTTTAATGAGCAGAAATCTTTTATTTTCTGAAGTCCAGTTTGTAATTTTTTTCTTTCATGGTTATCATTTTTGATTCCTCTCTGAGAAGTTTGGTGTACACCAAAGTCTCGAAGATAGATATTCTCCAGTGATTTAACATTTAATTTTAGGTCTATGATCTACATCAAAATAATTTTTATATGACATTGGAGTCAAGATTGATTTTTTTTCCATATGGATATCCAGTTGTTCCAGTATTGTTTGTTGAAAAGTTTCCTTTCCTGATTGAATTACACTGGAACTTTCATCACACACCAATTGGCTAGATACATGTGGATGTATTTCTAGGCTCTGGATTCTGTCACATTGATTTAGCTGTCTAACAACACACCACTCCCCTTTGTCCACTCTTTTGCTTTTCCAAGTTTCAGGGACCCATAGCCTGAAAATATTAAATGGGAAATTCCAGAAATAAACAATTCATAAGTTTAAAATTGGCAACAGGATGAAATCTCGTGCTCTCCCACCCCATCCTTTGCCCAGACTATCCGTGGTGTCTGTACCTGCGCCCATGAGTCACTTAGCAGTCATCTCAACGATCAGATCATTTGTCCCAATATCACAGTGCTTGTGTTCAAATAACCCTTATTTTGCTTGATAATGGCCCCGAAGCACAAGAGTGGTGATGCTGGTATATTCTTATAAGTGTTCTATTTTAGGGTCAGTTATTTTTGTTAATCTCTTCCTGTGCCTAATTCATAAATTAAACTTCCTTATGGGTACGTATGTACAAGAAAAAACAGAGTACATACAGGGTTTGGTACCGTCCATGGTTTCAGGCACCCACTGGGGGTCTTGGAATGTATTCCCTGTGGATAAAGGGGGATCACGGTCTCATACTAAAATAATTACTGTTGCTTTACAGTAATGCTTGAAGTCAAATAGTCCAAGTCAGCAACAGTGTTTAGTATGCTTCTGGTGGCTATTCTGGGTCCTTATATTTCCATGTAATTTCTTGAACAGCTTTATTAAGATATAGCAATTGGCATACAATAAACTTATTGCTTATCGTATCTTTTTTTTTCTTTTTCTTTTCTGAGACGGAGTCTCACTCTGTTGCCCAGGCCAAAGCGCAGTGGTGCGATCTCAGCTCACTGCAAGCTCCCCCTCCCGGGTTCACGCCATTCTCCTGCCTCAGCCTCCCGAGTAGCTGAGACTACAGGTGCCCGCCGCCACGCCCAGCTGATTTTTTTTTTTTTCGTATTTTTAGTAGAGGCGGAGTTTCACTGTGTTAGCCAGTATGTTCTTGATCTCCTGACCTCGTGATCCACCCGCCTCAGCCTCCCAAAGAGCTGGGATTTACAGGTGTGAGCCACCGTGCCTGGTCTGTTTATCGTATCTGAAGTCTACAGTTTGGTAAGATCCAATATATCTATACAACTGTGAAACCATAACTCTTATCAGGATAGTGAATGTATTCATCATCCTCAAAAGTTTTCAAGTGCCTCTTTCTAATCTCTATTTTCCTCCCTCCCCTTTTCTCTAGGCAAACACCGATCTGCTTTCTATACTACATATTAGTTTGTCTTTTTAGAGTTTATATAAATTGAATCATACTGTCTCTCTTTTTTTGGTCTGATCTCTCTCACCCAGTTATTTTGAGATCCACACATTGTTGAGTGTATCAATAGTTCATTCCTTTATTTACTGAGTAATATTCCATTGTATGGCTGTAATAAAATTTATTTATTCACTGGCTGGTGGAGATTTGGGTTGTTTCCCAGGTGAGGATATTATAAATAAAACTTCTATGAGCATTGACGTACTCATGCTTTTGCATTCTGTTGACATATGCTTTCTGCTATGGTTTGAATATTTGTGTCCCCTCAAAATTCCCATGTTGAAATGCTATTCCCCAAGGTGATGGTATTAGGAGGTGGGGCCTGTAGAAAGTGATTACATCATGAGGATGGGATCCTCATCATGGGATTAGCATCCTTACGAAGGAGGCCAGAGACAGCTCCCTCACTCCTTTCATCATGTGAGGGCAGGAAGGTGGCATCTATGAGGAAGAGAGCTCTCTCCAGGCACCACATCTGCCAGCTTCTTCTTGTTGGACTTCCCAGCCTCCAGAGCAGTGAGAAATAAATGCTTATTGTTTATAAGTCACCCAGTTTGTGTTATTTTATTACATCAGCCCAAGTGAACTAGACACTTTCCTTCCTCTTGTACAAATGCCTCAGCGTGGAATGACTGATACATATGGTTGGTGTATGTTTAGTGTTTAGGGAACTGGAAAACTGTTTTACAAAGTGATTATACCATTTTACATTCCCACTGGCAGTGGACAAGAGTTCCAGTGGCTCCACATTCTTGCTAACACTTGGCATGGTCCATCTTTTTAGCTGTAGCCATTGTAGAGGGTATGCAGTGGTACCTCATTGTGGTTTTAATTTGCAGTTCACTAATGATTAATTATGTTGGGCAAATTTTCTTGTGCTTATTTGCTATCTATATGTCTTCTTTGATTAAGTATATGTTCAAATATTTTGTCCATTAAAAAATTAGGTTTTCTTATAATTGAGTTTTGAGAGTTCTTTATGTATACTAGATAAAAGTTCTTTATCAGACCTATACCTTAAAAATATTTTCTCCCTGTCTGTGGCTTATCCTGATTTACCTAATGGCACCTTTTGAAGAACAGCAGTTTTTACTTTTAATGAAGCACAATTTATCTGTTTGTCCTTTTATGGATCATGCTTTTAACGTCACATCTAAGAAATCTTTGCCTAACTCAAGGTCGCAACATTTTTCTCCTGTATTTTCTTTTAGAAGCTTTATGGCCTTGGGTTTTACATTCAGGTCTAGGATCCACTTTGAGTACATTTTTTGTATATAATGCAAGTTACGGATCAAAGTGTAATTTATGAGGTATAGATATCCAATAGATCCAGCACCATTTGTTGAAAATGCCGTTTTCCATTCCCTCACTTTTGCACCTTTGTTGAAAGTCAAGTTTGTATGCCTTTGTGGATCTAATTCCGAGCTCATAATTCTCATTCCCTTAACCTATTTGTCTATCTTGCAGTCAATATGACATGATAGTTTTTTTTTCACAGCTTTTTAATAAGCCTTGAAATCAGGAAGAGCCAGCCCTCCAACTATATTTTTTAAGTTGTTTTGGCTATTTTAGCTTCTCTGCATTTCCATATAGATTTTAGAATCCGCTTTTCAATTTCTACCAAAAAAGTCTGCTGGAATTTTGATTGGGATTGCATTGAATCTACAGATCAATTTGTGGCGAATTCAAATTTTAACAATTTTGAGTCTTCTGATCCATGAACAAGGGGATGCCATTCCTTCAGAGTCTCCAATTACATGTACATGAGACTGCTTGAAGTTGTCCTATAACACATGGATGCCTTTTCCATTTAAATCTTTTCTCTGTGTGTTTCATTTGGGTATTTTCTATTGCTGTATCTGAAAGTTCACTCTTCTTTTTTTCTGCAATGTCTAATATGCTGTTAATCCAATTCAGAATATTTTTCATCACGGACACTGTAGTTTTCATCTCTGTGTGTTTCATTGGGTCTTTTTTATATTCTCCATGACTGTGTTTAACTTTGGAACATAATGAATACAGTTATCATGGTGCCTTCAGTGTCCTTGTCTTTTGATTTTAACATCTGTGAAATTTCTGGGTTTGTTTCAATTGATCATTCTTCTCATTATGGGACTTATTTCTCTGCTTCTTTGCATACCTGGGAATCTTTGATTGGATTCCAGACATTGTGGATTTTACAGTTAGGTACTGGATTTCTACGCATATTCTTGTGCTGTGCCCCTGAGATGCAGTTAAATCGCTTAAAAATAGTTTGATCTTTTGGGTTTTCTCTCTAGGATTTGATAGACAAGACCAGCAAAGTGTTTGATCTAGGGCCAGGGCTGGATCAAAGGTAAAGAAAGTGAGGTGCCTATGGTGCAAAATTTAGGGAGACACTTGTTCTCAGAGTCATACGAGGGCAGGGTCCTCCTTCAATTTTTGTGCCAGAGAGGTCTCATTTGCCTCATCCTAGCTCTGGCTCTGATTAGGCCTAATTATTTTTCATTAGTGAAGCAAAACCTTTATAAGTATTTTACCCAAAGCTCCATAAATTAAGAGGTTTTCCAGCCTGGCTGTTGGAACAGGCAATATTCCTGGCCCTGAGTGAGCAGCAGGCACGGTTACCTCTAATCTGTTCAAGTCATTCTCTCCTCGGCCTTGCGTAGTTTTCTCACATGAATATGCAGATCAACAGTCAACGGAATTTTCCAGGGGTGCCTCTGCTGATATCTGGGGCTCCTTCTCTGTACCACTTTCTCCTCCCTGGTACTCTGCCCAGTGAATTCTGGTTGCCTTGGTCTCCCTGGACCCTCATCTTGAAATCCTCAATTCAGGGAGTCTTCCCTGCTCTGCGTGGGCTCCCCAGTACTGCACCACAGCCTGCAAATTTTCTGCAGGCAATAACCTGGGGTAATTGGAGAGATCACCTCACGTATTTCTCATCTCTCGAGGATCTCTGTCCTTCATCAAGGGTCTTGAAAAAAGTCATTTCGGGTGTTTTGTCTTCTTATAAAGTTTGTTGTTTCCGATCAAATAATCTGGTCCCTGTCACTTATTCTTAGCTGGAAGTGGAAGCCTATTTCTACATACATTTAAAACTCAGCTTATCAATTTCTATAAGAAAGCCTGCTGGGGTATTGATTGAATTGAGATTGTGTTGACTGTGTTGATCAAAGCCTGCTGGTGCGAATTACCATCTTCATAACACCAACTCTTCCTATCTGTGAACATGGCTCCCTATTTATTGGAATCTTCTATAAGACTACATTATTTTGAATTTTCAGCTTTTTAAATCTATCCCTAAAAAGTTAATTTTTATATTATCTTAAGTAGTATTATGTTTGAATTTCATTTCCAACAGTTTTTTGGCTAGTGTATAGAAAGAAATTGATTTTAGTATACTGACCTTGGATCCTGAAACCTTGCTAAATTAACTTATTATTTCTAGTAAGGTTTTGTTTTTGTAGATTTCTTAGTTTTTCATATACACAATCACGTCCTCTGAGAATAAAGAGTGCACTTCCCTTCTTCCTTTCCAATTTTTTTTTTTTTTTTTTTTTTTTTGAGTCTGAGTCTTGCTCTGTTGCCCAGGCTGGAGTATAATGGCGCAATCTCATCTCACTGCAACCTCCGCATCCCGGGTTCAAGTGATTCTCCCGCCTCAGCCTCCCAAGTAGCTAGGATTACAGGCATGCACCACCATGCCCAGCTAATTTTTGTTTTAGTAGAGAAGGGGTTTCACCATGTTGGCCAAGCTGGTCTCAAACACCTGACCTCAGGTGATCCACCTACCTCAGCCTCCCAAAGTGCTGGGATTACAGGCGTGAGCCACCGTGCCCAGCTAATTTTGCCTTGGTCTCTTAGGACCCTCATCTTGAAATCCTCCATTCGGGGAGTCTGCCTCATTCTGCCAGGGCTCCCCGATACTGCACCACAGCCTGCAAACTCGCTCCAGGCAATAAACTGGGGCAATTGTAGAGATCACCTCACATGTTTCAGAATGATGAGAAATAGATGGGGTAAGAGTGAAAGTTCTTGTCTTATTTATGATCTGGTTTAGGCTTCCACCATTAAGGATGATGCTAACTGTAGGTTTCTGATAGCATCTCTTTATCAGTGAGAGGAAATTCTCCTATATTACTAGTTTCCTGAGATATTTCTTTTTAATTTTAAATCATAGATAAGCATTAAGTATCATAAATTTTTTTCTGCATTTATCAAAATGATTATATGATTTTTCTCCTTAATCTGTCAATGTGATAACTTAAATTGAATTACTTTTTCAAATGTTAAACCAAACTTATATTTCTGAGATAAAATAAACCTGGTCATTATGTATTATTATTTTATATGCTGTTGGATTTGATTTACTAATGTTTTCTTAAGAAATTTTGCATCAATATTCCTGAGCAATATTAATCTATAATTTTCTTTTTCTTATAATCCCTTTTCAGATTTTGGTATTAGCTTTATACTGACCTCATAAAATGAGTTGAGAAATTTTCATTCCTGTCTTTGAAAAAAGTTTCTATAGCATTGGTATTATTTTCCCCTTAAATGTTTGATAGAAATAAAAATTGAAGCCATCTGGGCCTGGAGTTTTCTTTGTGGGCTTTGAATTATAATTCAAGCTCCATGATAGATAAAGATAGGGATTTTCATCTTTTCTGTTTCTTCTTGTCTTCATTTCAGTCAGTTGGGTTTTCCAAGGGAATTTTCCATTTCATAAAAATTGTTGAATTTATTTGCATAAATTTGCTTATAGTATTTCCGTATTATCCTAGTAATGTCTGTAAAATTGTAGTGATGGTCCCTTTTTCATTCTTGATATTAGAGATTTGGGGTTTTTTCTGTTTTTCAAATCAGTCTTGCTAGAGTTGTTATTAATTTTATTAATATTTTTAAAGAACCAACTTTTGGGTTTGTTGATTTTCTGTATCGTTTGACCATATTCTATTTAATTGATTCCCATGCTTATCTTTAGATTTCTTCATTTTATTTACTCTAGGCTTGATTTATTCTACTTTTTTCTAGCTTTGTAATATAAAATATATGGTCATCGATATAAATTTTAATTATTTTCTAGTGTAAATATTTAAAGCTGTAATTTTTCCTAAAATTGATGTAGCCGAATTCTATACTTCTTATAAAAAATTATTAATTTTAAGAATAGCTTTACATTTACAGAGAATTTACAAAGACAATACAGAGAGTTCTCATATACCCAATACTCAGTTTCTTCTGCTCTTAATGTCTCTTATGTGTAAGTAAACGTACATCTATATGTATGTCATAACTAATGAACCAACATTGGTATATTATTCATAACTAAGTCCACACTTCATGTGAATTTCCTTAGGTTTACCTAATATCTTTTTATGTCCCAGGATCCTATCCAGGAACACATTATATCTAGTTACCATATCCTCTGCGGCTTCTCTAAACTGTGACAATGTTTTAAACTTTGCTTGTTTTTGATGATCTTGACAGTTTTGTAGACTACTGGTTAGGTATATTGTAAATGTCTGCACCCACACGTTTTGATATATTGTATTTTCATTCTAATTGAGTTTCAGAGCTTTTCTAATTTCTCTTGTCATTTTTCTACTCATTGGTTATTTAGAAGTATGTTGCTAAATTTCCTCAAACTTGAGGATTTCTAGTTATCTTTTTGGTGTTGATTTCCAGTTTAATTCCATTATAATCAGAGAATGTACTCTTCCAGAATTTTTATAGTTTCAGGTCTTAGATTTCAGTCCTTGATCCATCCTGAGTTGATTTCTGTATGAAGTGAGAGATGAGGATCCAGTTTCATTCGCCTACAGGTGGCTTGCCAATTATCCCAACTTTCCCCACTCTGTTTTCGTTTGCTTTGTCGAAGATCAGTACTGGTATTTGGTTTACAACACAGCACAGATTCTATCTTCATGAAGTTCCATGGGCCCTGGAAAAGAACATGCATTCTGCACTTTTTGGGTATAATCACCTGTAAATGCTAATTATAACAATGTGGTTGATAGTGTCATTCAAATGCTCTATGTCTTACAGATGTTTGGTCCGCTTGTTCCATCAGTTGCTTTTCTTTTTCTTTTTCATGTTTTTTTTTTGAGATGGAGTCTCACTCTGCTGCCCAGGCCAGAGTGCGGTGGTGGGATCTCGGCTCACTGAAAACTCCGCCTCCTGGGTTCAAGCAATTCTCCTGCCTCGGCCTCCTGAGTAGCTGGGATTACAGGTGTGCACCATTACATCTGGCTCATTTTTGTATTTTTAGTAGAGACAGGGTTTCTCCAAGTTGGCCAGGCTGGTCTCAAACTCCTGAACTCAGGTGATCCACCCTCCTCAGCCTCCCATAGTGCTGGGATTAGGGGAGTGAGCCACCACACCCCGTCTGTTCTATCAGCTCCTGAAAGAGGAACGTTACCGTCTTCAACGATCATTTTGTATGTATCGATTTCTCCTTTCAGTTTGCCAGTTTTTGCTTTATGTATTTTGAAGCTCTATTATAAGGTGCAAAGACACTTAGGGTTAGTATGTCTTCTCAATAAATTAATACTTCAAGTGTAAAATGTCCCTTTTCATATCTGTTAGAAACCGTGTACATCTAACGTAACTACTAATATGGTTGGGTTTAAATAAATCATCATGCTATTTGTTTTCAATTTGCCCTTTTTGTTCTTTTTACTTTGTTCCTCCTTTCCTGCCAAATCAAATCATCACTTTAGCAACTGATGAAACGCCTCTTTTGGATATTTAGCATCTCTCTTTGCATGATTCTTAATATTTGGATCATTATTCTTTTAGTGGTTACTTTGAGAATTAAAACATGCATCAAGTTGTCACATTTACCTTGAATTAATATTATACCACTTAATATAGAAGAATCTTACAATAGCATATTTTAACTTAATGCTCACCCATCCCCTTTGCAATTGTGTATATATTTTATTTCTACATGTAATAAGCTCCACATTACATTGTTACATAAACAACCACTTATTTTAAAGAAATTAGGAAAAGAATAGCCTGTTGACTATATACTTACCATTTCAGTGGTCTTCATTTCCTCTCCTACAGGTGTGTTTCTTTTCTTTCTTTTTCCTTTTTTTTTTTTTTTTTTATTGAGACAGAGTCTGGCTCTGTCACCCAGGCTGTATTTTTAGTAGAGACAGGGTTTCTCCATGTTGACCGGGCTGGTCTCAAACTCCTGAACTCAGGTGATCCACCTGAGTTTGTGCAGTGGCACAATCTTGGCTCACCACAACCTCTACCTCCCAGGTTCAAGCAATTCTCCAGCCTCAGTCTCCCAAGCAGCTGGAACTACAGGCGCCTGCCGCCACGCCTGGTTAATTTTTGTATTATCAGTAGAGACGGGGTCTCACCATGTTGGCCAGACTTGTTTAGAACTTCTTACCTCAAGTAATCCACCCGCCTCAGCCTCCCAAAGTGTTGGGATTTTAGGCGTGAGCCACCGCGCCCTGCCTCCAGGTGTGTTTCTATCAAGTCTTACACACCTTCATCCTAAGGAACTTCCTTTAGCATTCCTTATAATGCATATCTGCTGCCAATTCTTTCACTTCAGTTTAATGGCAGTGTGTTATTTTATCTTCATCTTTAAAGGATATTCCATGTTGACTGTTTTTTTCTTTCAGTATTTTACAGATACTTTCTTGTTGCCTTCTGGCTTACCTTGTTTCTTATGAGGAGTATGGCATCATTGTGGGATTGGTTCCCTATATTTCATGTGACTTTGTTTCTTCCTTTTTGTCTTTAAGCTTCAGCAGTTGAAAGTCAAAGCAGTTGTGCCACACTCCAATATGCCTACTTGTGGTTTTCTTTGTATTTATCCTGCTTGAGTTTCTCAGAGGATTTTAGATCAGTGGCTGGATGTTTTTGATAAAATTTGGAAAAGTTTTGGCAAGTATTTCTTCAATTTTTTTCCTGCTTCTTCTCTCTTACGTACTTCTGAGATTCCAATTCCACATATAATAGACTGTTTAATAGTGTTCCATTGGTCATTGAGGCTCTCTGTTCCTCTTTTCTGCCTTTTAAAATTCTCTCCGTGCTTTGGTTTAGGAAATTCTTTTGACATTTCTTCATTTTTGCTGATCATTTTCTCTCCACAATATATCCAATATCAAGTTAATCCTATCCAATAAATACTTGATTTCAGATAGTGATGTACATTTAGTTCTTTTTATGATTTCTATCTCTCTCTTAAAATTTCTCATCTCTTCAACTATTATAGACAGTCCCTGACTTACAATGATTCAACTTATGGGTTTTTTTTTGTTGTTTTTGTTTTTTTTACTTTATGATGGGTTTGGTTTATAAGAGTATTAAGTGCATTTTTGACTTTTTAACTCATTTTTAACTCACTGAGTTTGGGACATAACCTCATTGTAAGTTAAAAAGTATTTGTATATTCATCTTCACCTGTGAATCATTTACATATTATAATGTATATTTTAAAGTGATCATTCTCTAATTCTAAGATCTGGATTGTTAATGCAGTCTGCTTTTATTAAGAACAAACTATTTTTTTCTCGATAGGCCAAACGTTTCTACTTTTTGCATGCCTATTAATTTTTTATTGTATGCTGAACATCATGAATGATACATCTCAGACCTTTTGATTCTGTGTCTTCCTGTGAAGAATGCTGATTTAAGTAACTTGTGGATCACCTGACTCCTGCAGAGATTTGGTTTTAAGCTTTGTCAGGGCAGGTCCATTTATATTCATGCCTTAGTCCTGGAATGTAGCCCTTGATCCTGGGATGTGGCCCTTGTGGGTTTCTCATGGGATTCCAAAATGCTTATAAAGAAACATAGATAAACTCTGAAAAGCAGAAAATGAAGGACAACTGATCATGTACAGGGACAAGTGATTAATGGCTGACTTCTTATCAGAACTAATGATAACAAGAAGACAGTAAAATGGCATTCAATGTGCAAAAAAAAAAAAAAAAAAAAAAAACTCAACCAAAAATTCTATAGCTAGTAAATCCTTCAAAATTGAATAAGCAATAAAAACATTCTCAGACAAACAAAAAGAATGAGTTTCTAGAAGCTCTGCTTTATAAGAATGAGCAAAGGAAATCCCTCAGGCTAATAGGAAATGGATCTACAGGAAGAAAGGAAGGACACTGGAAATGGTAAGTATGTGGATAATGTGAAAGACTGAGTACACACATACACAAACGTAAACACAAGTTTAATGTTTTTTAAACACCAGCAAGAATGTCTAAGACAAAAATTATAACACTGTACCATTTGATTTATTAAATACAGTAGGAGGCTTCTACTTTTGGGAGATGGAGTAGATACTTTTTCTATCCACTCTTGCTAAGTACAGCTAAATGCCTTGGACGTTATACATAAAACAAACATAAGAAATTCAAAAAAGTGAAAAGAAGAAAGCAAGCTGGCTGGGGACCTCAGGATCTCAGGAATGACATGGAATTGAGTTCCCTGGGTTTTCTTTTTGCCTTAAATATCCCAGACTTGGTGCTCAATAATCTGGCAACATGGAAATGCCAATGTGTGCAGACCAAAACAGCCCCAACAAAAGCCCGTTCTCTCTTGGTGAAGGATGAGGAAATGGGCAATCTAGTAATATAGAAAATGTTCCGACAAGAACCTCTCTACACCTGCCAAATACCACAGAAAGAGCTGCAGCCCGAACTCCACCCTTGCCCTTTAAAACTGCAGGGGGAGCGTAGCTCTCCGCCTTTGTGGACATCAGCCCCGCATCAACCCCGCCTCAGCCCCTCCACTGGGGTAGTGTCAAAGAAGGCTGAATGAGGAGTAAGGACTTTCATCCACGCCAGGAGGCAGTGGGACACTACACTCCACAGTGTCAGGGGAGACCACGTGGAGAGCCTGGATTTCCATTCTCACCCATCGGTAATGAGTGGCCCCTCCCCATCCCTACTGAAGTGAAATCAAGACATAAAGGTCAGCAGTCGCAAGGTCACCCCAAGGTCAGTGGAAGCAAGATGGGGATGAGTGATAAGGCATCCCTGGGCCTTTCAGCCAAGGTTTTATCAGTGCAGCCCTAGCAGAGAATGTTGACTTCTACCACTGCCCAACAGTAAGGAGGAGTGTCTCCTTTCCCTGGGTGTCAGTGGAGGCTGAGAGGAAACCTGGACTTCCACCTCCATCTGGCAGTAACAAAACAGTATTCCTCTTTCTCCAGTGGGGCAGTGTCAGCGGAGTCCTGATGCAATAGGTTTAAATATATTCTAGGATCCAAAAATATAACACCCAAAATGTCAGGTTTTCAATTTAAAAATTACTATTTATACCAAGAAACAAAAAAATAACAGCTTGAATGAAGAAAGACAATCAACAGATGCTTAAACCAAGACTCCATAGATATTGAAATTATCAGATGAAGGCTTTAAAGCAGCTATACTAAAAATGCCTCGAAAAATACATTCAACCCACATAAAAAATAGAAAGATTCACCGAAGAAATAGAAAATATAAAGACAATCCAAATGAAAATTACAGAACAGAAAAAAACAATAACAAAAATGTAAAACTCAATAAATGTGCTCAACAGCCGAATATGAAGGGCAGAGAAAAGAATCACTGAAGTTAAAAATAAAACAACAGGGGAAAAAATGGACTGAAAAAATGAAGAGAGCTTCAGGAAACTGTGGGACTATAACATGATATTTAGCATTCATGCCATTGAAGTCCAGAATGAGAGGAGAAAGAAAGTGGGGCTGGAAAAGTATTTGAAGAAGTAATGGCCGAAAATTTCCCAAATTGGCAAAAGACATAAGCCCACTGTGTCAGTCTGCTCTCACAATGCTAATAAAGACATACCCAAGACTGGGTAATTATAAAGGAAAGAGGGCCGGGCGCAGTGGCTCATGCCTGTAATCCCAGTACTTTGGGAGTCCAAAGCAGATGTATCATGAGGTCAGGAGTTCAAGACCAGCCTGGCCAAGATGGTGAAACTCCATCTCTACTAAAAACACAAAAATTAGCCGAGTGAGGTGGTGGGCGCCTGTCATCTCAGCTACTTAGGAGGCTGAGGCAGGAGAATTGCTTGAACCTGGGAGGCGAAGGTTGCAGTGAGCCGAGATTGCACCACTGCACTCCAGTCTGAGCAACAGAGTGAGACTCTGTCTCAAAAAAAAAAAAAAAAGGAAAGAGGTTTAATTGACTCACAGTTCCACATGGCTGGGGAGGCCTCACAATCATGGTGGAAGGCAAAGGAGGGGCAAAGTCACATCTTAACATAGCAGTAAGCAAGAGAGCTTGTGCAGGGGAACTCCCGTTTATAAAAGCATCAAATCTCGTGCGATGCATTCACTACCACAAGAACAGTGTGGGGGAAACCGCCCCCATGGTTCAGTTATCTCCACCTGGCCCTGCCCTTGACACGTGATGATTATTACAATTCAAGGTGAGATGTGGGTGGGGACACAGCCAAACCATATCACCTACATATTTAAAAAGCTGAGCGTATTTCAAACATGGATAAACCCAAATAAGTTTTTTTTTTTTTTTTTTTTTTTTTGAGACGGAGTCTCACTCTGTCGCTGGGGCTGGAGTGCAGTGGCCGGATCTCAGCTCACTGCAAGCTCCGCCTCCCGGTTCATGCCATTCTCCTGTCTCAGCCTCCCGAGTAGCTGGGACTACAGGCGCCCGCCACCTCGCCCGGCTAGTTTTTTGTATTTTTTAGTAGAGACGGGGTTTCACCGTGTTAGCCAGGATGGTCTCGATCTCCTGACCTCGTGATCCGCCCGTCTCGGCCTCCCAAAGTGCTGGGATGACAGGCTTGAGCCACCGCACCCGGCCCCAAATAAGTTTATGCGAAGACACATCAAACTCCTCAACACTAAAGACCATTTAAAAAATAAATAAAATCTTTAAAGCAAGGAGAGAAACAGCACTTAACTTACAGAGGAAAACAATTAAAATGACAATGAATTTTATGTTCGAAACCATGGAGGCCAGAAAGAAGTGACAAAGTGTTTTTTCAAGTCCTGAAAGAAAAGAATCGCCAACCCAGAATTCTGTATCAAGAGAAAATATTCTTCAGCAATTAAGAAGAAGTCAGAGAATTTTGAGATGAAGAAAAACTAAGAATTTGCCACCAGCTGCCCTACCCTAAAGAATGGTTAAAGGAAGTTCTCTAAGCATAAAGGAAATGATTAAAATAAAGGAATCCTGGAACATCAGGAAAGAAGGATTCACAACAAAGACAGCAACAATATAATTAAACACAATATACTTCCCTCCTCCCCTTGACTTTTTGAAATCGTGTTTGACAGTTGAAGCAAAAATTATAACGCTGTCTGATCTCAATGTATGTAGAAGAGGTATTTAAGACAATTGTATTATAAACTAGAAAGAGTAAAGACATGTAGAGAGGGGTGATTTTTTAAAGCTTCACTTGAACTAGTAAAATGGCACCAGTAGACTGTGATCAGTTATAGATGCACAGTCAGGCGTTGCTAATGATGGAAATGCATTCTGAGAAATGTGTCATTAGGTGACTTTGTCATTCTGAGGGCATCCTAGAGTGCACTTGGACAAACGTAGATGGTGGAGCCTGCTTCGTACCTAGGCTTTATGGCTTAACCTATTGCTTCTAGGCTACAAGAAGTGATATTGTACTGAACACTGTAGGCAACTATAATACAATGGGATCTGTGTATCTAAACAGAGAAAAGGAACAGTAGAAATACAGTATAAAAGATAAAATAAGGGGACACCTGTAAAGGGCACTTGCCATAAATGGAGCTTGCAGGACTGGAAGTTGCTCTAGGTAAGCCAGTGAGAGAGTGGGGAGTGAACGTGAAGGCCTAGGACATCGCTGTATGCTACTGTGGGCTTCACAAATATAGCAAACTTAGGCTATGCTAATTTTACTGAAATGATTTTTCTTTCTTGAATAATAAGTTAACCTTAGCTTACTGTAACATTTTTCTTTATATAATTTCCAATATTTTTGACTTTTTGACTCTTTTGTAATAACATTTAGCTTAAAACACAAGCACATCATATAGTTGTACAAAAATATATTCTTCCTTTATATCCTTATTCTGTAAGCATTTTGTTCTATTATTATGATTATTTGCTTTTCAAACTCTTTTCCTAAAAACTAAGACACAAACACACACATTAACCTAAGCCTCCACAAGGTCAGTATCATCAATATCACTATCTTCCACCTCCACATCTTACCTCACTGGGAGGTGTTCAGGGACAGTAAAACAAATGGAGGCTGGGTGCAGTGGCTCAGGCTTATAATCCAGCACTTTGGGAGGCCGAGGTGAGCAGATCACTTGAGGTCAGGAGTTTGAGACCAGCCTAGCCAACATGGTGAAACCCTGTCTCTACTAAGAATACAAAAATTAGCCAGGCATGGTGGTGCGCGCCTATAGTCCCAGCTGCTCGGGAGACTGAGGCACAAGAATCTCTTGAACCCGGGAGACAGAGATTGCAGTGAGCCAAGGTCATGTTACTGCACTCCCGCCTGGCAACAGAGAGAGACTCCGTCTCAAAACAAAAAACAAATGGAGTTGTCATCTCCCATGATAGCAATGCCTTCTTCTGGGTACCTCCTGAAACACCTGCCTAAGGCTATAGTTAACTGATTTTTTAATAAGTAGAAGGAGTACACTCTAAAATAACAGTAGAAGTGAAGTATATTGAATCCATAAACCAGTAACAGAGTTGTTTATTATCATGATCAAGTATTAGGAACTGTACATAATTGTATGTACTAGACTTTTCTATGACTGGCAGCACAGTAGGTTTGTTTACATCTGTATCACCACGAATGGGTGAGTTATGTATTGCACAATGACAGCTATGATGTCTCCAGGTGATAGAAATTTCTCAGCTCCATTATGGGACCACCATGGTAAATGCAGTCCACTGATGACTGAAATATCATTTTGCAGTGCATCACTGTATATATAACACAGAATATCTGTAAGATACGTAAGACTTGGAAAGCATTATCAAATAACCCGATTTAACACATATAGAACAATCCACCCAGTGACAGTAAAATGTGCTTTTTTTTCCAAGCACAACTGCAACATTCTCCAAGATAGGTCATGTTGTAAGGCAAAAATTCTGAATAAATTTAAAAGAATTGAAATAATCTAAAGTATCTTCTCTGACCACAACAGAGTTAATTAGAAGTCAACAACAGAAGGAAATCAGAGAAGTGTTCGTATATTTGGAAATTAAACATCACCTTTAAATAATGCATGGGTCAAGGAAGAAATAAATTGAAAAGTATATTGAACAAAATGAAAATGAAAACATGACATTAAGTTGATGTGATAAAGCAAAGGCAATGTTTACAGTGAAATTTTAGCTTTAAAATCTTATACCTAAGCCACTTAACTTCAATACTTATTATGAAGGTGCATAAACCAGGCAATTTGGTATTGGGATAAAGGTAGGCAAATAAAGCAATGCAACAATGGAAGGGGAAAAATTCTTAAGCAGACCCATACATAAGTGTCAGTTGTCTTTTAATGAAAGTCCCAAGGCAATTTAATGAAGGAATAGATAATCTCTTTAACGAATGCTGAAACAATGAGATGTTCATATGCAAAAAAAGAGAATAATGTAGCTCAAGCTTTGCCTCGTACCTTATTACTTCAAATGAACCACAGACTTAAGTAAAAGATCTAAATGATAAAAATCCTAGGAGAAAATATAGAAGAAAAACTCTGTGACCTCAGATTAAGAAAAGACTTCTTAAATAGGATGCAAAAAGTACAACCTATTTAGAAAAAGATAAACTGGATTTCATTAAAATTAAAACTCTTGCTTCTCAAAAGTCATTGTTAGAGAAATGAAAAGGAAAGCCACAGACTGAGAGATAATATTTGCCAAACACATATTTGGAAACAGACTTGCAGCCAGACTAAACAATCTTTACACTGCAATTATAAGACAAACAACCTCATTAAAAATGGGAAGAACATTTAAATGAATACTTCACAGAGTAAGATATACAGATGGCCAGTGAGCACTTGAAAAGATGCTAATGCCATTTTTAATTAGGACAGGTGAATTAAAACCACAATGAAGTTACCCCACCACACGCCCACTAAAATGGCTAAAATGAAGTTTGACAATATTAAGTGTTGACAAGGATAGGGGAACAACTAGAACTTTCACATATTACTGGCAGAAGTGGAAAATTACACAGGCACTTTGGACAACAGTCTGGTCCTTTTTTTTTAAAAGTTACACACTTACCATATGATCCATGAATTCTGTTCTGAGGTATTTGCCCAAGAGAACTGAAAACATGTTTGCAGAAAGACTTATACATGAATGTTCCTAGTAGTCTTATTCATAATTAGCAAAAACTGGAAACAACCCAAATGTCTGTTAGAAGTGAATTAAAAAATTAAAAAATTGAGGTATAGCCATACAATAGCTATCACTGCAATAAAAATGAATATATTTCCAATACATGCAACAAAGTGGATCAAGCTGAAAAGCATTACATTGAAAGAGGTCAGACAGAAAACACTTAAAACCTATACACTTTATGATTCCAATTATATGAAGTTCTCAGAAAGTCAAAACTGTAGTGATTAAATTCAGGTCAGCCGTTGTTGGGGTTCAGGGGATTGAGAAGGGATTGATTGCCAAAGGACAAGAGACAAATTTGGGGGCTGACAGAAAGGTTCTATATCACAGTTGCGATGGTGTTTACATGAATATACATTTTTCAAAATGTGTATTATGTAATTAGACCCTTAAATTGGGAATTTTATTGTGTGTGAACTATATCAGGTTGATGCAAAAGTAACTGCAGTTCTTGACGCTACTTTTAATGGCAAAAACTTCAATTACTTTTGCACCAACCTAATACTTTCCGAAAGGCAACAAAAACAGTTCCTAGCTTCTTTCAGTCTTGGTTTCTCACTCAAACCTTTCAGCCTGATAGGACTTCACTTTCTACTTGAGCTCAATTCCTCCTGTGCCCCAAAGACTAGAAGCGCCCTCCCTGGAGATCTAGTTGAATTGAAAAAATGTAGGACTCAGACAGTAGGTTTGTTTTCCATCCCTCTGGGGTCACATCCCTTCTGATTTATTCTCGCCTTTGGTTGCACAGCAGTGCCATCAAGCAGTTGCTTTTTTAGTTGGTCCAGAGTTTGTAATTGTTATTGGCAGAAGGCTGGTCTGATACAATCTACTCTGCCATTCCTAGGACCCAAAAGTTTGTTCTCTATGTTTGTTTTTCTTTTTGAGATGGGGTTTCACTCTTGTTACCCAGGCTGGAGTGCAATGGCGCGATCTTGGTTCACTGCAACTTAAGCCTCCTGGGTTCAAGTGATTCTCCTGTCTCAGCCTCCCAGGTAACTCGGACTATAGGCATGTGCTACCACTTCCAGCTAATTTTTGTATTTTTAGTAGAGATGAGGTTTCACCATGTCGGCCAGGCTGGTTTCAAACTCCTAACCTCCTAACCTCGTGATCCACCTGCCTCAGCTTCCCAAAGTGCTGGAAATACAGGCGTGAGCCACCGTGCCCGGCCCTCTAATCTCTTTTCATATTTACCGTTCTCTTCCACTACTATATAGTATCTCTTTTTTGACCAACATGATATTTTCAAGTTTAAAATCTATTTTGGAAGACCTTTAAAAAATTGTTACCTTAGATTTATTTTGATTCCTGTATGCCTGCAATATATATTTTTGTCTCTTTATTTTCAAGCTTTAGACATTCTTTTATTTTAAACACATCTCTTGGAAACAATTTATTGTTGAAACTCTTTTTTAAAAATCCAATGCAAAAGTCTCCTTCTTTTAATTGATTCAACCAATTTACACTCACTGTAATTACTGTCATAATTAGTTTTATTTCAGCTGTTTTATTCCATTTTTTCTTCTATTTCACTTTCATTTTGTTTTCTCTCTCCTTTTCCCACCTTGCATTAGAAAGATGGACTTGTTTTTCGCTGATAGAAATGTATGCATTCTATTTTTGTTTCAATAGCAGTGTAGTTACGTTATTATGACCTCAAATTAAGCTTAGCTCACTACCCCAGTTTCACTCCACAGCCCCTCCTGAAATCACGTGGGTATCATTTAGAGTTTTCGTTTGAGACTCTTACAGGTTTGTGTTTTGGCTTTGTTTTGGTTCCATTCCTGCCTCGAAATGTTAATATTGAGTATCAACTTGATTGGATTGAAGCATGCAAAGTATTGTTCTTGGATGTGTATATGAGGATACTGCCAAAGGAGATAACATTTGAGTCAATGGACTGGGGAGGCAGACCACCCTCAGTCTGGGTAGGCACCATCTAATCATTTGCTAATGGAACATGGAAAGACTAGACTGGCTGAGTCTTCCAGCCTTCATCTTTCTCCCATTCTGCCCTCAAACATCGGACTCCCAAGCTCTTTGGCTTTTGGACTCTTGGACTCACTAGGGGCTCTTAGACCTACCAGGGGCTCTTGGACTTTCAGCCACAGACCAAAGGCTGCACTGTTGGCTTCCCTACTTTTGCAGTTTTGGGACTTGGAGTGGCTTCTTTGCTCCTTACCTTGCAGACGGCCTATTGTGGGACTTCACCTTGTGATCATGTGAGTCAATTCTCCTAATAAACTCCCTTTCATATATTCATCTATCCTATGAGTCCTATCCTTCTAGAGAACCCTGACTAATGCATGCCTGTTTAGGTAACTGTACATTTTACTAAATTAAATTGCTCTCCTTTACCTCTGTGTTCTAGCATCCTACTGGCTTTAAGTCTCTTCTGCTCTGAGTGACATTTTCCCACGTAGCAGGACCCAACCACCTTCAGTTGCCTCAGAGACTTCACAAGGCTGGCCAGGCCTGTCTCTCTCTCTCCATCCCTCTCTCCCTCTCTCCCTCTCTCCCTCCTTCCCTCTTCCTAGGCATCACCAGGTGTGGTTCAGAGGAGGGGGCCAGCAGCCCACAATTGTTCACCATCTTGTCAGGAAGCAGAAGTCGTGCAGCCCCCTCCTGTTGGTGATGGGCAAGTGCTCCGTCACCCCAATCAATGTGCATTCATTGATACCCAGTCTCCGCCAAGCTCTGAGCTGGGCTGCAGGCACATGGTCGTGAGTGACACAATGCCGTTACCTTCCAGTGGGGCAGATGGGCAGACAGTAATGCACGATAATAACTAAATGTGACGATTGTGAGTCACAGAGGCAAGAACACAGCTGAAGAGTGCAGCTGACCTGGGCGGGAGGACACCGAGAGAGAGTGGAGTGAGGCGGTAGTTCTGCCACATCTTCCAGGATGAGGAGCCAGTCCAGGAGAGAAGGGCGGCATCGGAAAGGTGGGAGGGCAGAGCGTCCGTGAGGATGGTCATTGGAGGATGGAGAGAAAGGGGAAGAGCAGAGTGAGGGGAGCCTGGGCAGACTGCAAAGGGCTTTCAGCAGGGGTGGCAGGAACCCTGGTGCAGTTCTCTGGAGAGCTGATCTGATCAGGGTCTATTTCTGGAAACCGGCTATTGCTTCTGGGTGGCTGGAGAGGCCCCGGAGGCCATGGTTTTGAGCTCTGCCACTTCGGTGTAGAACGAACATCCATGAACATGTACTAAATGGAAGAACCGAGCGTCTCCCCATCGCCAACAGAAGAGGGCTGGTGGGCTTCTGATTCCTGACAAGATGATGAACAATTGTGGGCTGCTGGTCCCCTGCCCTGAACCAAACCTAGAGATGCCACGGAAGAGAGAAGGAGGTGGACGTGCCTGGCCAGCTTTAAGGGGAGCAGTGGTGAGACCTGACATGGGACCCTGTGGTCCTGAAGTCCAGGAGGAGCCCAGCCGGTCCTGGAACCCACCCACCCACCTCTGGATCCTCCGCACGCCTCACTGCCTCCTGTGCAGGCATCCGCGGGCCCTCAGCTACCGGAGGCCAAGGGTAGGGGAGTGGCAGGGTGGGGGCAGGGTTAGAGGAGACGGGTCCATGTTCCTGCATGGAATTTGTTCTGCTGTGGAAGTCGGAGGGAAGTATGCTGTCGTCGCAGGGGTAAAGATCAACAAGGGGAGTGAAAACGGAGAAGGTGGCAAGGCCGCACAAAGCACAAGCTGTAAAAAGACCAGCTCCCTGCCCGGCTGACTAAACAGGGCGCTGGGGAGGAGAAGCCTCCAGGAGTGAACAATACAAGGTCTCCTACCTGTGCGATGGGACAAGATGGAAAACACATCCAATGATGAAACCCCACTTAAAAGGCACAAGGCAAAACAAATAAATTAACTTAGTATGTTCTGAAGCAATTACAACAATATGCACTGCCTCGCCCGCCCCCACCCCCAGCTCTGACTAGAGGTCCTCCTCTGGCTTGAACCCGGAGGTCTTGGCAACATTTGAAATGGCCTCAGAGTACAGTGCATGCCTTTGGACTGAGCCCGACTGCGCATGGTCTCCATCAGCTCGCACATCTGGCTGCCTTCCCCGAATCCTCTCTTGTGCCTAAATACAGAATAGGGACAAGTTCTCTCTGCCCTTCGGGCTGCTGCCCCGAGGTCTGCATGGGGTTGCGCCCGCTGGAAACGGTGCCAATGTCACGGGCATGGTAGGGACTGGGTGTTCACTGTAGCACCCCCAACTCGTGCTGATCTCTACAGGGTCTTGTCTCCTTTTCAAAAAACCACCCCCTTTCTTTTTTTTTTTTTTTTTTTTTTTTTTGAGACGGAGTCTTGCTCTGGCGCCCAGGCTGGAGTGCAGTGGCCGGATCTCAGCTCACTGCAAGCTCTGCCTCCTGAGTTTACGCCATTCTCCTGCCTCAGCCTCCTGAGTAGCTGGGACTACAGGCACCCCCTTTCTAATGTCTCCCCACCTCACCCCACCAATCTTTCCAAATGTCCAAGAGGACACGTAAGAGATCTGCTCTGTTGTTGGTGAGAGCCCTCGTGCTGCCTCAGCAGAGCCTGGCAAGCTCCTCTGTGCCCTTCCAGGGTCGGTTTAGATGCCAGTCCCTCTGGGAAGCCATGGCGGGAAAATCATGCCCCCCCAAAGATACCTGCATCCTGATCCCTGGAACCTGTGGCTATGCTGCTGGTAGGTCAATGGGTGGAGCTAAGGTTGCTAATGGGATTAAGGTCACTAATCAGCGGACCTTCAAACAGGGGGATTATCCTGAATTACCCAAGTGGATCCCAGTGTCATCAGGGGGCCCCTAAATGTAAAAGAGGGAGGCAGGAGGGGATGTGAGAAGGACTCAAACCTCCAGACTCAGCAGCCACTCTGAAGATGAGGGAAGAGGCCACGAGCCAAGGGATGCAGCCCTGACTGGCTGTGTGCTCCTTGCTCACGGCAGGGCCGGTGGCTAGTCATTGTGTCCCCAGTTCTGTGGCAGACACATGCAGGGTCTCCATGCTTAATGATGAATGAAGAAATGATTAAAAAAAAAAAAAAAAAACTAGCAAGAACCAAAACGATGGTACCTGCAGACATTCTTCTGGTCGACAGCATCCCATTTTCTTTGGGGAGGACGGCCCCAGCCTCCCAGTTTCTCTCCTAAAGGCATTGCTACCTCATGGCTCACTTCAACCCTCCTGAGCTGGCTTCTGGACTCAGCCTTCCCCCAGCCTGGACTAGGCACTCCCTCACCAGCTCCAGGAGCACCCCAGCATGCCTGAAGCACAGCTGCTTCCAGCAATGTCCACTCTGAGTCCCAGCCTCCATGTCCCTGGCATCCCACGTCGGAGCACGGACGCCTGTGAAGCTTTGCTGAGCAGAGTTACCCGAGGCAAAGATGTGGCCAGGAACAGTCAAGCACTCTGCCAGTGTGCCCGGGAAGTGGGGCAGGTTTGATGCTATTACATTTGCATGATCTGTCTTCGCTTTCTCTTCACTTTCCCTGCGTGTGCCTGTTTTTGCTGAATTAATGAAAAGAGCGTGTTCCTGTTTCTGCTGAATTAATGAAAGGGCGTGTGCCTGAGCTTGCCTCTCGTGCAGGGCACCCTACAGTGTACTGGGACTCTGTTCCTGTGGCTGCCTCCTTGAAGCCAGGCTGGAGCTCGAAGTGGACACGGGGTCCCCAGGAGTCAGTGGTGGGGACAAGAAGCAGAATTCAGGGACCCAGGGTGCTCCCCTGGGAAAGGCGCTGACTGGTGTGGCCCCCGCTGCTGGAGGGATGCTACCCTGAAGCCCTCTTCTGCTGCCCTGGAAAGGAGGTAGAAGCCTCACGTATGGCAGGAATGACCATTCCTGTTACTGTATCCTAAAAGAGTCAGCAGCACTCTCTCTCACTGCGGGAGGAGCCCCTGTAAGTCTGGGGCGGGAGACGGTAGAACAGACTCCTAAATCAAAGGTAGCGAGTTCCCCGAGAACCCTGTTGCTTGAGATCAAAGTCTGGTCAGTAATTACACAACCTGGAGCGTGACTTGCTTCCGGCCCCTTTCCGAGCCTCTCCTATGTCCACAGCCATCCACAGCAGCTTTCCAGCTATGGCCACCCCCAGTAGCAGGAAGGAATGTCGGTGATTACCCAATTCTGATTTCAAGGCCAGCTCCCGATTCATTCATGCTGAAGATGGGCCTTGGCCTCTCTGCCTCTCCCCTCTCCCTGGTGGACTCGGCCTTGACTCTTCAATGATTTACTTCCAGACCCAAACAGCAGCCCGAAAATTGGACAGTGGCATTCCCCACTTTCTCTCATGGCAGACCCCAGACCCTGAAATTGACAGACCCTTCCAGGAATGGCAGGGAGGTCTCGGGACCCACAGAGTAGCTGCGGGGCAGGTACAAGATCCTCCCAAGAGCAGGTAGTGGTTCTGGCTGACACAGCAAACCCAGGCCCCCAGAGTGGCATCAGCAGGGAGGCAGGACACGTCTCTGAGCAGGGGAGTGAACTGTCCACGAGGAGCAGCCGTGGAAGGACCACCTGTCCAGGACATCTTCTTCAGTGGGGCTAGAGGCGAACCTGCCCTGCTAACCGCTGCAAGATCGGCCAGCACCTTCACCAGAATCTTCTACTGGAAACAGCCGGAGGGACGGTGAAGATGAGGAGAGGGCCACAGCCAACTGTGGGCAAAAGAACAGCCAAACTCACACCATGTCTTGTGTTTTATTTACCTATGCGGTTCCCAGGCTGAAAATTGCACAACCGCATCACATCCCTTTACAGTTGAAACACATTCCCTGACAGAGCGACGGTGGTAAACACGGCTGCACTTTGCTCTCCCCATCACACCTAAGTTCATCAGCTGTGTCCCAAAGAGGAGAGATAGCCTTGAACACTGCAGTTAATTTTTACCAAGTCACCTTTGGTAAACAGTGGACTTAGCATCGTTTTTTTTTTTTTCCCCCAGCACAGCAGCCTCAATGTGTTTGTAGTATAACAAACAAAAGTGTGTTCTTGGAATCTCCAGGAAATTAATGGCTCATTTTCCTGGCAGGCTGATGTGAGGGGTACTAAATTGCCTTACGCTGATTAAAGACAAGCGTTGCAGCCTTTAGGCAAAGAGAAAAAGAAAAGGAAAAACCGAAGCCCATTAGCAAAAGGAGGTGGTGGTATCAGAGATGTAAACAAGTGGGACGTGCTGTTCTGCTTAAGTGTCAGTTCCAGATGCCAGGAAATGGAACACGATGGTGCTGAGACCACCTTGTCATCAAGCTGCCCTTGGAGAGTTCTTACGTGAGATTAAAAGGGATATTTACCGAGGACCTACTATGTGTGTGACCCATTCATGTAATTATCCATTTTCCAAAAATGTCCTGCAAAGTAGGCACTATTGAGCTCATTGTGCAGCTACAGAAACAGACTTGGAGTGCTCTGGCCGCTCTCCTCCCAGGGTGCAGAGGTGGAATGAGAACATGAGCTCAGGCCTGCGGCAACATGACTGTGTCAGTGGCTCTCAGACCACCGCCAGGCACAGACTGACTCTTTAGGTCACCGAAGGCTGTGGAGTTAGGTGTAGGTGTCCAAGGAGGTCACTAGCCACTTATTTTCTGTCCTAACCACTGGCAAACACATGCACGCACACACACACATATACACACACACACACACAGGCACAACTGTGCACAAACTGGAAATATCATGGGTCACCGCCCCCCACTCCTAGGGGAGAGAAGGGAGGCCAGGGGTATTCACGGAAAGAAGATGGGGTTTGGGAGCCCAGAGGCTGACTTCTAAGTCCTGGCGCTGTCTCTCAGCAGGTTGGCCCCGTGGGGTCCATCATTCCGTGACCCCCTGGACAAAAGAGGCTGCAGGGCTAATTTCCAAGGTCTTTTCTAGTTTTATGCTCTACGATTCTGTGAGTGCTGAGAATGGATTTTAAATGCTAAATGGAATCTATGAAGGCTGAATATTTCTCGAGATTTAAAATGTCTCTCTGCTAATTGAAACTAATTCTCCAAACTGTGCATTAAAAGCCCCAGGCTGATTTTTCTATGTGATGGGCACTGACAAAGTGGAGCACGGTGACGGAAGGGCCCAGAGCTGATCTCTCTCCAGGCCCCTCTGCTGTACCCTCCCCGGGAAGGCTTCCCATTTATATCAATCCATTTTTGCTTTCCTGGCCATCACCGCTTCCCATGCCATTAAAATGGCACAATGCATCGCTCCCCTCTCTCTTTCTCTCTTCTCTTTTGCTACTCAGAGCTTGGCGGACTAATGGCCACGATCATTATGGTGAGCGTTTAACACTGATGGGCGCTGCTCCGAACACAATGCAGCTCCTCCTCAAGAGAAAAGAAATTGAAATCCTATTGCCTGGATAAGTGGGGTAGAGAATGTCATCGGCCCCAATCCTGGATGTCTAGAGGAGAGGCTGGAACTAGCAGCAGGAATGTGAAGGTAAAACTGAAGTAATAAAAAGACCGAGAGGTGGAAGAAAAGGCGTGAGGGTCTGTCATCAGGCTTCCTGAGCCCTGGGTGCTGTGGAGCCTTCTAAAATGGCCTCTTCTATCCCAGAGGGTTTTGAGTTTCCAGTTGTTTAAATCCACGAAAAGGAAAGGTTCATGAAGCAATAGTTACCCTTGCTCCATGCCATGCACTCTTTTTTCCATTGTGCAAAAATATCCATCACAAAAATGTACTATTTTGACCCTTTTTAAGCATGCAGTTGAATGGCACTCTGTGCACTCATATTGTTGACTATCAGCACCAGCATCCATTTCCAGAGCCTGTTCATCCCAACAGAAGCTCTGTACCCATTAAATACTAACTCCCCCTTCCCCTATCCCCAGCCCACGTAGTTGATACATTCATGTTTTCTAATGTATTCTGGTCTATTCCATTAAACAAACACTGGTGAGGACTCAGTAGCAAGATCCACTTCGAAGTACACCCCTCACGCCACAGCTGGGGGCACTGACGGGCAGAGAGGGCCAGGGGTCACACAGAGAGCCAGGGACCAGCCGGGCAGCCAAGCAAATTGCCTGACACCCGTCACCACCGTCCTTGGCCTCACACTGCACTTGTATGGATGGTCCAAACTGATTTCTGTCTTTCTCTCTTTCACAGGAAATTAAGAAGACAGAGAGCAGAGAGAACAGCATAGCAAACACTTGTGTGGCCACCATCTCGAACTGACAAGTTTTAATGTTTCGTCACAGTTGCTTGACATTTTTATAAAAGGAACGCAATATTACAGAGAAGGCTGCCTCCTTGTTCTCGCTCTCAGGGCACTCTCCCCGTGGGTACCATGAATTTCACCCCCCTGAATCTGGCGTGGGTTTCTCCAGTCCACTGTTTTCATGTTTACACCTACAGAAAGAGATATCTATGAATAATTCATAGTGTTGTTTGCAATGTGTTTTTAAACATTTTCATAAATGATATTACACAGTGAGCTTGCTTTTGCACTCAACATAATGTTTTTGAGATGTAACCATGTTGATATATGTGTGTGTGTGTGTGTACTTAAATTGTTTCCAATTTATTTTCCTATTATAATGTTGCAATTATATATGAGTCTCTTTAGATAATAGATCTAGAAGTGGAATAGCTGAGTCTTTGTGAATATGCATTTTCAATTCCAATTTTGCTTTGGATATTGACAAATTGCTTCTCAAAGTGGCTGAATTAATTTACACTCCTACCAGCAGTGTGTGAGAATGGCTGTTTCTCTTTGTCTCCACTAACTCTTGATATTGTCAGTCTTTTAACATTTTCCCAATTTGATTAGTGTGAAATGTCCTCTTGCTTACTTTAAATCATATTTTCCTGATGATTAGGGAAGCTAAGTCTCTTTTCATACCTGCATTAGTAATTTTCTTTTTCTTCTTCTGTGAATGGCTTATTCTATTATTCCAATTCCATCGTAATGGTTAGCAAACTATAGCTAGTTGGCCAAATTCAGCCTGTGGACTATTTTTCTATTGCCTGCGAGCTAAGAATAGTTTTTAGAAAGGGTCATAAAAGGAGATGTGACAGAGATTAGATGTGTCCTGCGAAGTCGAAAACATTTACTACTGGGTGTTTATACAAATAAAGTTTAGTGACTCCAGTTCTATGGGGGTATTTTCTTTTTATTGATCCATATTCTGGATAACAGTAATTGGTCTAAACTAGACCCCTCCTCATCTCCGATCATTCTGCTGGTGGAGTGTGGTGAGCCTCTGCTGTCCCAGGGCCATGCTCTGACACATGTTTCATTAAAAAAAACTGTTTTCCCACATTCTGTTAAGTTTCGATTACATCCAGAAGGTGTCATCTAACTTTGACTCACTCTGAGATTCTCTGAATAGAATCCATTGAGTTCTCTGCCCCGTGGAACACAGGCTGTAGAGTTCTGCCTCTGGCCCTGATGGAGGCACTGATGCTGAACTTGCTCTCCTGGCACAAACAACCAGAAAACTAGACAATGACTGTGAAACAACTGCTTCCAGACATGGGAAAACAAGCAGCGAAGATTGTAATCTCCAAGAGACGAGGGGACGGGGAGGGGAACCCAAGCACAGGGTGGAGTGTCACCGAGGTGAGGATACAGTGTGGAGTCTGGGGAAGTGAAGGCAGCCAGTCCTGGGGGTCCAGAGTACCCGAGATGAGGGGGCTACCCAGAGAGGGAGGGTCCCGGAGTCTGCATGGTGATTCCTTTAGACATTGACTGAAGACCAGGCCGAGCAAAGCGGCTCATGCCCGTAATCCCAGCACTTTGGGAGGCTGAGGCAGGCGGATCACTTGAGGTCAGAAGTTCGAGACCAGACTGGTCAACACAGTGAAACCCCATCTCTACCAAAAATACAAAAATTAGCTGGGTCTGGTGGCGCATGCCTGTATTCCCAGATACTTGGGAGACGGAGGCAGGAGAATCGCTTGAACCCAGGAGGTGGAGGTTGCAGTGAGCTACAATCCCCATGGCACTCCAACCTAGGCAACAAAGCAAGACTCTGTCTCAAAAAACAAACAAACAAACAAAGACATAGACTGAAGACTAAGCCATACATGTGCAGGGTGAGACTCCATAAAGCTGCGTAAAGAACTTCAGAGCTGTAAGTTGAACAATGCCTAGAGTTCACTCAGGACAAGAATAAATTTGCATTTCAACTAGTCAGCGAAGAGAGACCTCAGGAACACCCAGGACATTCAGGAGACCTCAGAATGGATATGACTAAATAGTCAGGCTGAATTAGCTCTAGAGGGAGCCTTCTTTAAACACGCTTTCACAAAGATTAAAAACAAACCTCAAACGGGTCTGATCTGCAAGCAACTTAGCTGAGTGCTAAAATGAACTTCAACATTCTTTGGAAAATAACAGAGGCTACACACTCAATATTGTGTTGACCTAAAGGAAAAAACTGAGACAAACAAGGTAAGACTTCATCTGGGTCAAGTCTGAGAACTGCAACCTGGGAGCACTGATTTAAATTGCCCTGAATATACACTCTGATAAGCAACAGTTGCTAGTAGCTCTTTAAATTAAAAAGAAAAAAAAAAAAAAAAGAGGCAGTTCCTAAGTTGTTTACCAAGAATTTATATTAAAATAACATAAGCAGCTGATTGGCTGTATATTATTCTTTATAGCACAAATTCCAGGAACATGAAGACAATGGGTGAGGCAACTAGTCAGGAACAAAATGCCTTTCAACAATTGCTCCTGGGCATGGGTGTGAAAGGTGTGACTGAAGTCCCCCCACACACTGATGTCTTGCAGGGCCTGATAAATTTTGCATACCTCAAATAGCCCAGACTGCTCTGAGCTATTTTTCTTTTCTCGAATGTAACATGCATAAGGTCCAGCATCCAACTTAAAAATGATTAGACATATAAACAATCAGAAAAAGTTGGCCCATAACCAGGAGAAAAATCAATCAAGTGAAACAAACACCAATGACAGAGATGATGAAAGAAGTGGACAATCACTTTACAAAATAGCCATTTGTGTTAGTCTATTTTCATGCTGCTGCTAAAGACATACCTGAGACTAGGTAATTTATAAAGGAAAATAGGTTTAATGTACTCACAGTTCCACATGGCTGGGGAGGCCCCACAATCATGGTGGAAGGAGAAAGGCACATCTTACATGGCAGAAGGCAAGAGAACTGAGAGTCAAGCAAAAGGAGTTTCCCCTAATAAAACCGTCACATCTCATGACGCTTATTCACTACCATGAGAACAGTATGGGGGAAACTGCCTCCATGATTCATTGGGGGTCCCTCCCACAACATGTGGGAATTATGGGAACTACAATTCAAGATGAGATTTGGGTGGGGAACACAGCTAAACCATATCGTTCTGCCCCTGTCTCCTCCCAAATTTCATGTCCTCACATTTCAAAATCAGTCATGCCTTCCCAACAATACCCTAAAGTCTTAACTCATTTCAGTATTAACTCAAAAGTCCACAGTCCAAAGTCTCATTTGAGACAAGGCAAGTGTCTTCTGCCTATGAGCCTGTAAAATCAAAAGCAAGTTAGTTACTTCCTAGATACAATCGGGGTACAGGCATTGGATAAATACATCCATTCCAAATGAGAGAAATGGACCAAAACAAAGGGGCTAAAGGCCCAATGCAAGTCCAAAACCCAGCAGAGCAGTCAAATCTTGAAGCTCCAAAATGATCTCCTTTGAATCCATGTCTTACATCCAGGTCACACCGATGCAAGAGGTGGGTTCCCATGGTCTTGGGCAGCTCTGCCCCTGTGGTTTTGCAGGGTACAGCCTCCCTTCCGGCTGCTTTCACAGCCTGGAGTTGAGTGTCTGTGACTTTTCCAGGTGCATGGTGGAAGCTGTGGGTGGATCTACCATTCTGGGGTCTGGAGGATGGTAGCCCTCTTCTCACAGCTACACTACGCAGTGCCCCAGTGGGGACTCTGTGTGGGCACTTCAACTCCACATTTCTCTTTTGCCCTAGCAGAGGTTTTCCATGAGGGCCCTGCCCCTGCAGCAAACTTCTGCCTGGACATCCAGGCATCTTCATACATCCACTGAAATCTAGGCAGAGGTTCTGAAACCTCAATTCTTGACTTCTGTTTACCTGCAGGCTCAACACCATGTGCAAGCTGCAGAGGCTTGGTGCTTGCACCCTCTGAAGCCACAGCCCAAGCTGTACCTTGGCCCTTTTTAGTCATGGCTAAAGTGGCTGGAACTCAGAACACCAAGTCCCTAGGCTGCACACAGCAGTGGTGCCCTGGGCCCAACAAACCATTATTTTTCTCCTCAGCCTCTGGGCCTGTGATAGGAGGGGCTATGGTGAAGACCTCTGACATACCCTGGAGACATTTTCCTCATTGTTTTGGCAAGGAATATTTGGCTCCTTGTTACTTATCCAAATTTCTGTAGCCATCTTGAATTTCTTCTCGGAAAATGGGCTTTTCTTTTTTATTGCATTGTCAGGCCACACATTTTTCAAACTTTTACGCTCTGTTTTCCTTTTAAAACAGAATGTCTTTAATGGCACTCAAGTTACCTCTTGAATGTTTTGCTGCTTAGAAATTTCTTCTGCCAGATACCCTAAATAATCTCCCTCAAGTTCAAAGTTCCACAATTCTCTAGGGCAGGGGCAAAATGCCACCAGTCTTTTTGCTAAACCATGGAAACACTCACCTTTGCTGTAGTTCCCAACAAGTTCCTCTTCTCCATCTGAGAGCACCTCAGCCTGAGTTTCATTGACCCGTATCATTATCAGCATTTTGGTCAAAGCCATTCAACAGGTGTCTAGAAAGTTCCAAACCTTCTCACGTTTTCCTGCCTTCTTCTGAGTCCTCCAAAATGTTCCAACCTTTGCCTGTTACCCAGTTCCAGAGTCACTTCCACATTTTCAGATATCTTTACAATAGCACTTCACTCTGCTGGTATCAATTTACTGCATTAATCCATTTTCACACTGCTGATAAAGAGATACCTGAGACTGCATAATTTAAAAAGAGGTTTAATGGACTCACAGTTCCACACTGGCTGCGGAGGCCTCACAATCATGGCAGAAGGCAAAAGGCATGTCTTACATGGCAGCAGGCAAGAGAGAAATGAGAGCCAAGCTGAAGGGGTTTCCCCTTATTAAACCATTAGATCTCATGAGACTTATTCACTATCCCGAGAACAGTATGGGGGAAACTGCCCCTGTGATTCAATGGGGGCCCCTCCCACAACATGTGAGAATTATGGGAGCTACAATTCAAGATGAGATTTGGGCAGGGATACAGCTAAGCCATTTCACCGTTTTATGGCTATTATTAAAAAGCCAAAAAATGACAGATGCTGGCAAGGTTGTGGGGAAAAGGGAAAACCAATACACTGTTGGTGAGATTGTAAATTAGTTCAACCAGTGTGAAAAGGATAGCAAGTTCTCAAAGAGCTAAACACAGAAATTCCACTGGACCCAGCAATCCCATTACTGGGTATATACCCAGTGGAATATAAATCATTCTACTATAAGGACACATGGATGCAAATATTAATTGCAGCACTATTCACAATAGCAAAGAGATGGAATCAATCTAAATGCCCATCAGTGACAGATTGGATAAAGAAAATATGGTACATATACACCATGGAATACTATGTAGCCCTAAAAAAGAACAAGATCACGTCTTTTGTGGGAACATGGATGCAGCTAGAGGCCATTATCCTTAGCAAATGAACACAGGAACAGAAAACCAAATACCACATATTCTCACTTATAAGTGGGAGCTAAATGATGAGAACTCATGAATGCAAAGA
Organism: Trachypithecus francoisi; assembly: GCF_009764315.1. Lineage (NCBI taxonomy): Eukaryota > Metazoa > Chordata > Mammalia > Primates > Cercopithecidae > Trachypithecus > Trachypithecus francoisi. The sequence goes on along the minus strand of NW_022681468.1, from coordinate 5,438,584 downwards.
ACGGAACAACAGACACTGCGGTCTACTTGAGGATAGAAGGTGGGAGAAGGGAGAGGATCAGAAAATATAACTATTGGGTACTAGGCTTACTACATGGGTGATCAAATAACCTGTGCAACAAATTCCCATTACACGAATTTACCACAACTAATCTGCACATGTACCCTGAAACCTAAAATAAAAGTTAAAAATTAAAAAAAAAATATTTAAATGACTATTATGAATATGCTGAAGGATTTAAAGGAAAACATGAACACAGTGAGGAAGGATACGAAATCTATAAAAATGAGCCCAATGCAAGCAATAGAGATAAAAATTATCTGAAATTAAAAAGTCACTGGATGAATTAACAGTCTAATAGATACTGAATAAATGATTAATGAACATCAATATTTGTTATTTACCTCAGTAAAACTGAGGGAGGGGGATGGAGGAGGAAAAGCCTTAAAAGAATCTAGGAAAACAAAAAGAAACAACACATACAGGAGCACGAAGATAAAATGGCTGATGATTTATCATCAGAAATAGTGCAAGACAAGAGACAATGCAAAACATCTTTTAAATAATGTAATACAAATGGGTTCACCTTGTCAGCTGCCTAGCCAGAGCCAATTTATCAAGACAAGGGAATTACAATAGAGAAAGAGTAATTCACACAGAGCTTGCTGTATGAGAGACCACAGTTTTGTTATTATTCAAATCAATCTCTCTGAGCACTCAGGGATCAGGGTTTTTAAGGACAATTTAGTGGGTGAGGGGAAGCCAGTGAGTCGGGAGTACTGATTGGTCAGGTCAGAGATGAAATCATAGGGAGTCGAAGCTGTCTTCTACTGCTGAGTCAGTTCCTGGGTGGGAGGCCACAAGATCATATGAGTCAGTTTATTGATCTGGGTGGTGCCAGCCGATCCATCAAGCACAGGGTCTGCAATCTCAAGCACTGATCTTAGGAGCAGTTTAGGGAGGGTCAGACTCTTGTAGCCTCCAGCTGCACGAATTCTAAACCATAATTTCTAATTTTGTGACTAATTTCTTCGTCCCACAAAGGCAGTCTAGTCCCCAGGCAAGGAGGTCTGCTTTGGGAAAGGGTTGTTATCGTCTTTGTTTTAAACTATAAGCTAAGTTTCTCCCAGAGTTAGTTCAACCTACATCCAGGACTGAACAAAGACAGCTTGGAGGTTAGAAGCAAGATAGAGTCAGTTAAGTTAGATCTCTTTCACTGTCTCAGACACGATTTTGCAAAGGCAATTTCAATATCCTCATAGAACTTTACAGTCATTGAAAGTGTCCTTCAAAAATCAAGCTGAAGCTCAGGTGCAGTGGCTCACACCTGTAATCCCAACACTTTGGGAGGCCGAGGCGGTTGGGTCACCTGAGGTCAGGAGTTCGAGACCAGCCTGGTCCACATGGTGAAACCCCGTCTCTACTAAAACTACAGAAATTGTCTGGGCATGGTGGTGTGTGCCTGTGATCCCAGCTACTTGGGAGCCTGAGGCAGGAGAATCACTTGAACTTAGGAGGCAGAGGTTGCAGTGAGCCGAGATTGTGCCACTGCACTTCAGCCTGGGCAAAGGAATGAGAATCCGTATTAAAAAAAAAAAAAAATCAAGCTGAAGTAGAGGCTTTTTCAAATAAACAGAAGCTGTGAAAATTCACCATGAATAAATCTACACTATAAGAAATGATAAAGGAAGGTTTCTAAACTGGAAGAAAATTATATGAGATGGAGATTCAGATCAACACAAAGAAATGAGCAGAAAAAAAAAAAGCGAAAATGTGAATAAATCTAAAAGGCATTGTTTTCTCATTTTAAAATTTCTTTTAAAAATAATGACTGTTGCTAGGCATGGTGGCTCATGCCTGTAATCCCAGCACTTTGGGAGGCAAAAGTGGACAGATCACTTGAGGTCAGGAGTTTGAGACCATCCTGGCCAACATGGTGAAACTCCATCTCTACTAAAAATACAAAAATTATCCCCGCATGGTAGTGCATGACTGTAATTCCAGCTACTCGGGAGGCTGAGGCAGGAGAATTGCTTGAATGCAGGGATTGGAGGTTGCGGTGAGCCGAGATCGTGCCACTGCACTCCAGCCTGGGCAACAGAGCAAGACTCTGTCTCAAAACAAAAATTAAGTAATAATAATAATAATGACTGTTTAAAACAAAATTAATGATAATGTATTAGGAATTTGTAACATCTGTAGAATAATATATGGACAAAAATGCACAGAGGACAGGAGGGAGAAACAGAAATATACAGCTTATGTATTTTGCAGAATACACTGGGAAAGGAAATTAAATCTTGGGACCCCAAACTCATTAAGCCAAAGGGCAAAGTCAAGCTGGGAAGTGGGACATGCAAACTGCCTCCCCCTTTTGGCTCCCAAATAAGACGGCTACAAGATGAAAAGCTACATGCCTCTCCTATATTTTGCCCACAAGGAAATTCTTAGTGAGCTGCAAAATCTTGTAAGGTGTTTCTGTTAAAATTTCACCATGGCAATGTAAACTGATAGCTTATCTTTACAGGTGCAGTCACCGCGGCCCACCAGCCCACCAGACACGTCTGCATATCTGACTGTTCCCCTGCCCCACTGTGTCTATATTATCTCGCGTAAAATCCAGATTCCCTGCATTTTTCCTCTGCCCCATTTGTCTGTGTCACCTTATGTAAAAAAAAAAAAAAAAAATGCAGATTCACTGAGCCAGACAAAGGCATGAATGGCTATTTTTCCCTGCCTGCTTCTTACATGGAAATCGTGTACTTCTCAGTATTTCACCCTTTCTCCTTTAAATTTAGAGCCCTCAAAATTATCTTCAAAGAAAGACGTAGAACTGTCTCCCGGGCACACATCCTTAACTTTGGCAAATAAACCTCCTAAAATGATTGAGACTTGTCTCATCATTTTTCTCCATCGACATCACACAATAGTAACTTTTCTTGAACATAAACTGCAATAGATTAAGCATGCATATCATAAATCCTAGATCAAGCTTTAAAAAGCATAAAGCAAAGAGGCGTAACTGATAAGCCTATGGAGGAGAGAAAATGGAATGCTAAAATGAATCCAAAAGAATACAGGAAAAAGGAGGAACAGGAAAAAAGGACGTAGAATGAGGTATAATGAGGTTGGGAAAGAGAAAACAAATAGTAAGATTATAGAATTAAGTTGAAAATGTAAATGGTCTAAATTAAAAGCAAAGATTATTAGACTTAATAAAAAAGCAATACTGGAGACTTCCAATTTTAGCTCTGACATGTAAAGTATTTGAAAACAGTCACTCCCACCTTTACTACAAAAAAAAGCTGAACAAAGTGAAAATCAGTGCCTTTGTTGGACCCATCAGAGAATTGAGGTCCCAGGGAAGCCTCCACTCAGGAGTGGGAGAGACAGGAGAATGCAGAGACTCACAGCTGAGATCTGCTCACCTGGAGCAAAAGCCACTGGAGTCATAAACTGATGGGAACATATTAATGGCAATTGTGACAAATTTCCAGCAGCTGAATGTGGACTGGCATAAGAGTGAGACATTTCTGGGGGTCACATTCCTAGCCACCCCTCCTCCACTTGATTAGGTTTTATTTTTAATCCCACTGAGTTTTCACTCTGAATAGCTAAGAAAAAAATCCCCTCACATCTCAACCAGGGAGAGAGGAAAATTAACCATTTTGAAATAGTCCCAGAGAACGTCCGTAACAAAGCCCTACTCAGCAGGGGAAAGAACTTTAGCAGAGCCTTATTTCAGGAGCCAAGCCAATTACCCAACTCCTACCCCCTCTGGTCTTCCTGTCTTACCCAAGCTGGGGAGAAAAGGGCAAAGCTAAGAAACACTTGTGAAAGTCACGACCTAGGGATACAAACTCATTAAAAGCCAAAAGAATAATCATAAGATGATAGAATGTTTTCCCTTCCCATACTCGACAACCGCATCAACAGGGCTATGGTGTAATAACGGTGAATTATAGGTGAAAGAGCTAGAAAGCATGAAGTGTATTTAAGAAACAGTTCTTAGAGAAACAGAAGGGCAATGAGAGAGACAGAAACAAAAACACTAGAGGAATTTGAAGCCTCTGGAATTTACAACTTCATCAAACATTAAACACAGTTCAACTCCTAGCCACATTAACCTAAAACTTCACACTAACGGCTGCATGCCTCAGTTATTATAACCAGATACATTGTGTTGGGCTTTCATTTTTTTTAAATTAGAAGATATTCTAAAAGGTAAGGAAAAACAAGATCAAACTATACGCTGTCTATAAAAATCCCAGTTTAAGTATACAGGCACACATAGATGAAAACAAAAGAATGGGAAAGGAGATCTCACACAGACACTAATAATAAGAAAACTGGGGTGTTTGTGTGAATAGTAGACAAAGAAAACTTCAGGACAAGGGATATTCCCAGAAAAAGATAGGGACAGTTTACAATGACAAAATGTTTCGTTCAAGATATATACAACAAAAACATGTATGCTCCTAATAACAGAACTTTAAAATATGTACAGCAAAAAAACCAACAAAACTAAAAGAAGAAATGAAAATGCACAATTAATTTGAGATTTCCACCCACCTCTCTTAGTAACTGAGAGAAAAGTATAAAGAAAATTACCAAAGATTAAGGTTAAGAATTACATTAGACTTTTCTTCAGACAGTACATTAGCAAGGAGAGTGTGGAGTTAAACATTTTAAGTTTGAAAGAAAAAAATCCAACAACCTAAAATTTTGTATCTAGTGAAAGTTATCCTCCAAAAGTAAAGAAAAAATGTTGCAGACAAACAAAAATTGAGGGAATTTGCCACCAGTAGACTTGCCTTGAAAGAAATGTTAAAAAGAAGTTCTTTAGAGAGAAGGAAAATGAAATAGGTCGGAAACTTGAGTCAACATAAAGAAGTGTGTTAGAGAATGATATGTAATGGTAAAATAAAATCTTTTATTTTTCTTATTCTTCATTGATCTAGCAAACAACAATTTGTTCAAAATAATTGCAACCATACATTTAGTGATTATGCTTTAGAATAAGTGAAATGAATGGCAGCAATGTTTTAAGGGACAGGAGGGAGGAATTGAGAGTGGTCTGTTACAAAGTACCTGCACTCCCCATGAAACAATATAGCGTTATTTGACGACGAATTTGGATTAGTTGCAAATGGACATTGCAAACTCTAGAACAGCCATTTTTAAAAGTAAAAGAAAAAAAGAAAGGAAAATACAGTAGCCCCCCTTACCCATGAGGGATGCATTGCAAGATCCCAAGTGGATGCCTGAAACTGTGGATAGTACTGAATCCTATATAGACTATGGTTGTTTTTCCTATACATACATACCTAAGATGAAGTTTACTTTATATGTTATACACAGTAAGAGATTAACAACAATAACTAATAATAAAATAGAACAATTGTAACAATATACTGTAATAAAAGTTATGTGAATATGGTCTGTCTCTCAAAATATTTTATTGTACTATACTCACCTACTTTTAGACTGTGGTTGAGAGTGGGTAACTGAAACCACAGAAAGCACATCTGTGGATAAGTGGGGGAATATTTTAATTAATATGCTAAGAGAGGAGAGAAAATAGAATCACACAAAATGCTCAGTTAAAACTAGAGAAGGTAGAAGAAGAGCGAAAGACAAAAAGAAACAAAAAACAAAAGCAAGGACTAGAAAACAGTGACACATATGATAGATATTAATCCAAACATCACTAGTCACTTCAAATGCCAGTGGTCCAAATACTTCATTTAAAAGGCAGACTGTCAGAGTGGATTAAAAAGAAAATCAAGAAATTTGCTTTAAATATAAAGACTCAGATAGATTAAAAGTAACAGGATGGAGAAAGTTATACCATGCTAATACTATTCAATGGAAAGCTGGAGATGCTCTATTAGTTTTAGACAAAGCAGCCTTCAGAGCATGGAAAATTATCAGAAGTAAAGAAAGGCACTGGATAATGATAAAGGAGTCGCCTCTCTGATAAGAAATAGCAATCTCTAATATGTAAGAACAGAGTGTCACGTACTTGGAGCAAAATCTGATAGAACAGCAAGAAGATGTAGAAGAATCCACTGTCATATGTGGAGACTTCAACACCATTCAGTAGTGGACAGATCCAGCAGACCGAAAATCAGTAAGGACATAATTGAACAGAACAGCACTGTCATTCAGCCGATTTACTGGATATCTATAGAATATTTTGTGAAGCAACAGCAAAATACATTCTTCTCATGCTCAGGTGGAACATTCACCAAGACAGACCAGATTCTAAGCCCCGACACACCTCAACAGGTTTAAAAGAACTAAAAAATAAAATACGCTCTCTGAACACAATAAAACTAGAAATCAATAACAGAAAGACAATTGGAAAATTTAAAAATACCTGGAGATTAAACAAAACACTTCTAAATAACACATCAGTCAAAGGAAAAGGTCTCCAGAGAAATTAAGCAATATTTTGAAATAAATGAAAATGAAAACACAACTTATCAAAATTTGTGAGATGCAACAAAAGCAGTGCTTAGCGGAAAGTTTATGGCATTGAAAGAAGGCATTTTAGAAAAGAAGAAAGATCAGAAATAAATCATCTAAGTTTCCACCTCAAGAAACTAGAAAAGAAGAACTAATTAAAGACATAGTAGACAGAAAAATTTAACTAAAGCAGACATCAATGAAACGGAAATCAGGAACCTACTAGAGAAAAATCAACAAAACCGAAAGCTGGTTCTTTGAAAAAAAAAAGCAATGAAATTGATAAACCTCTAGCCAAGTTAACAAAGAAAGAAATGAGACACAAATTATGAGCATTAGAAATAAAATAGGGGCCACTGCTACTGATCCTAAAGGAATATTGTAAAGGATAATAATAGAATATTATTACCATAACAACTCAATGCCCAGAAATATGATAACCTAGATGAAATGGATCAGTTTCTTAAAGATGCAATCTACCAAAACTTACACAAGAAAGAATAGATAATATGAATAGGTATGTATGCATTAAAGGAATTGAATCAATAAATAATTACCTTCCAAACAGGAAGCACCAGGTCTGAACAGGTTTGCTGATGAATTCTACCAAACATTTAAGGAAGAACTGATAGTAATTTTCTATGATGTCTTCCAGATAATAGAAGCAAAAGGAATGTTTTCTGACTCATTCTATAAAGCCAGTGTTACCCTAAAAACAAAACCAGACAAAGACACAAGAAGGGAAAGCCATAAGCCAATAGCTTTCGTAAATATAGATGCAAAAATCTTCAATGAAAAATTAGCAAGTCAAATCCAAACAATGCATAAAAAGAATTATATACCACAACAGAGTGCAATTTATCTCAGGTACACAAAACTGGTTCAGCATTTGAAAATCTAGTCATGTAATCCATCACCACAATAGGCTGAAGAAGAAAAGTCACATGATCATAGCAGATTCAGAAAAAGCATCTAACAAAATCCAACACCCATTCATGATAAATGCTCTCAGCAAATGAGGACTAGAGGGAAATTTGATAAGGAGCCCGACTTGACATAAAGCCCACAGTGGTCACACTTAATGGTGAGAAACTTGAAGTGTCCCTGCTAAGATCAGGAGCAAGGTAAGGATGCCCCCCTCAACACTGCTTTCCTTTTTTTTAATTTAAATTTTGGTTTTTAATTGATAATATAAACCCTAAAAATCTGAGACAGGTCTCAGTTAGTTTAGAAAGTTTATTTTGCCAAGTTTGAGGACACACGGTTGTGACCCAGCCTCAGAAGGTCCTAATGACTTGTGCCCACAGTGGTCAGTTTTGCACACGTCCGTGTGAAGAGACCACCAAACAGGCTTTGCGTGAGCAACAAGACTGTTTATTTCACCTGGGTGCAGGAGGGCTGAGTCCGAAAAGAGAGTCAGTGAAGGGAGATGGGGTGGGGCTGTTTTATAATATTTGGGTAGGTAGTGGAAAATTACAGTCAAAGGGGGTTGTCTTTTGGCTGGCAGGGGTGGGGGTTACAAGGTGCTCAGTGGGGGAGCTTTTGAGGCAGGATGAGCCAGGAGAAGGAATTTCACAATGTAATGTCATCAGTTAAGGCAGGAACAGGCCATTTTTACTTCTTTTGTGATTCTTCAGTTACTTCAGGCCATCTGGATGTATAGTGCAGGTCACAGGGGATATGATGGCTTAGCTTGGGCTCAGAGGCCTGACATTCCTGCCTTCTTATATTAATAAGAAAAATAATATAAAATAGTACTGAAGTGTTAGGGCAGCAAAAATTTTGGGGGGGATGGTATGGAGAGATAATGGGTGATATTCCTCAGGGCTGCTTCAAGCAGGATTAGGGGTGGCAAGGAAACCCAGAGTGGGAGAGATTAAGCTGAAGAAAGACTTTGGGGTAAGGGGTGATATTGTGGGGTTGTTAGAAGGAGCATTTATCATATAGAATGATTGGTGATGGCCTGGAAGCAGTTTTGTATGAATTGAAAAACTAAACGGAAGACAAAAGGTCCGAATAAGAGAAGGAGAAAAACCGGTATTAAAGGACTGAGAATTGGGAGGATCCAGGACATCCAATTAGAGAGTGCCCAAGGAGGTTCAGCATAGCCCTGCCAGCAAAGAGTATTTATTTACTTTAAGAGGGAGTTAAGAGTGGCAGTTTGGGATAGCACCAGGAGACATCAGCTGTGATGGCTTGGAGAAACAGTGTAAACCGGCAGTGTAAACAAGAGCAGGGCATTTATGAGTGTTTGAGAACGGTGAATAGGAGTATGACTAGACAGAAGAGAGTAGGGATGACAAGTTTTTGGGGCACAGTCCAAGTTGGGCTCGTGTCTGGAATAAGACTGGGGCCTAATAAAAATGAGCGTTCATACAGAAGCTCAAATGGGCTGTACCCTGTAGCATCCCGAGGACAGGCCCGAATTTTGAGAAGGGAAAGTGGTAAAAGTATTGTCTAGTCTTTTTTAAGTCAGTGGCTGAGCTTGGTGAGGTGTGATTTTAAAAGACCATTAGCCCATTCTACCTTTCCTGAAGATTGAGGATGGTAAGGGGTATGAAAATTCCACTGAATACTAAGAGTCTGAGAAACTGGTTGGGTAATTTAACTAACAAAGGCTGGTCCATTATTGGACTGTATAGAGGTGGGAAGGTCAAACCGAGGAATTATGCCTAACAGAAGGGAAGAAATGACCATGGTGGCCTTCACAGACCCTGTGGGAAAGGCCTCTACGCATCCAGTGAAAGTGTCTACCCAGACCAAGAGGTATTTTAGTTTCCTGACTCGGGGCATGTGAGTAAAGTCAATTTGCCAGTCCTGGGCAGGGGCAAATCCCCAAGCTTGATGTGTAGGGAAGGGAGGGGGCCTGAACAATCCCTGAGGATTAGTAGAATAGCATATGGAACACTGAGAAGTGATTTCCTTGAGGATAGATTTCCATGATGGAAAGGAAATGAGAGGTTCTAAGAGACGGGCAAGCAGCTTGTAACCTACATGGAAGAGGTTATGAAATGACGACAGAATAGAATGGGCCTGTGAGGCTGGAAGGAGATATGTTCCTTGGTCCAAGAGCCATTTGCCTTGTGTGGGAAGAGATTGATAGGTGGAAGTTTCAGCGGGGGAGTAGGTGGGAGTGGCCAGATGAGAAGGAGAAAAACTGCAGTGAGGGACAGAAGTTGGAATGCTAGCTGCTTTTTAGCTACTGTATCAGTATAAGCATTGTCCTGAACAATGGGATCTGATGCCTTTTGATGGCCCTTGCAGTGAATGACTCCAGCTTCCTTTGGAAGTAAAGCAGCTTTGAGAAGAGTTTTTATTAAAGAGGCATTAATGATGGAGGACCCTTGCATAGTGAGGAAATTTCTTTCTACCCACATAACAGCATGGTGGTGCAGGATATGGAAGGCATATTTAGAGTCAGTATGAATATTGATGCTTAATCCTTTTGCAAGAGCGAGGGCTTGAGTTAAGGCAATGAGTTTGGCTTGTTGAGAGGTAGTGGAGGGGAGCAGAAAATATGTGCATCAGGTGTGAGGAAGAAAATAGATTTTGGAAGTTATGAGAACTCTAGAGAGTAGGTTGAGCATAGTTTGTGATTTTGAGGGCCTCTAAAAGTATTAAGGAAGCGGCAGCTGCCACACACAGACATGACGCTAAGCTAAAACAGTAAGGTCAAGTTGTTTGGATAAAAAGGCCACAGGGCATGGTCCCGATCCTTGTGTAAGAATTTTGACCTCACAGCCCTGCACTTTGACTGTGTGTAATGAAAAAGGATTGGGATGAGTTAGGGAGAGCTAGTGTGGGAGCAGCTTCTAGAGCTGTTTTTAAGGAATGGAAAGGAGTGGTCAAAGGATTTAGGATCTGTGGGGTCAGCTAGGTTTCCTTTTGTGAGTTTACATCATGGTTTAGTCAAGATGGTAAAACTAGTGGGTAGCCTCTGTATTGATTAAGAAGGGGACAGACTTACCCTCAACTGTAAGAGTTACCCAAAGCATCTGGGATGGTCCAGGAAGCTACCAAGGCAATTGGGCAGCATCAGTCTTCAGCCACTAAGCTAAGAAGATCTGGGAAGGAGTCAGTCAGAGCCTTGGGTCAGTTGGACAGTCCAATTTCCAGTGGGGTCCTGCACAGATGGGACACATCTTAGGAGGAATCCTGGGCTACGGGCATTCCTTGGCCCAGTGGCCAGATTTCCAGCACTTAAAGCAAGATCCTGGGGGAGAAAGTCCTGAAGGAACGCCTGGCCACTGTGGCTTAGGCATTTTGAAGTTCTTGTGTGCTGGAGATGTGGCTGGGGTTTCTCTCACAGAGGACACAAGTGATTGCAACTCTTCTCTATTATTGTACACCTTGAAGGCAAGGTTAATTAAGTCCTGTTTTGGAGTTTGAGGGCTGGAACTTAATTTTTGGTGTTTTATTTAATGTCAGGAGTGGATTGGGTAATACAATGTATATTGAGAATAAGACAGCCTTTTGGCCTTCCAGGGTCTAGGGCAGTAAAGCATCTCAGGGTTGTTGCCAAACAAGCCATGAACTGGGCTGGGTTTTTATATTTGATGAAAAAGAGCCTAAATGCTAACTGATTTGGGAGAGGCCGGATAAAGAAAAAGGAGCATTAACCTTGACTATGCCTTCAGCTCTAGCCACCGTTTTAAGAGGTAATTGCTGGGCAGGTGGGGGAGGGCTAGTCACAGAATGAAACTGTAAGTCGGACCGGGTGTGAGGAGGGGAGGTGATAAAAGGATTATAGGGTGGGGGAGTGGAGGCTGAGGAAGAACTGGGACCTCGCTTGGCCTGGCGAGGAGCAGCCTGGGGAGGAGGGGAGAGGTCAGATGGGTCCGTAAAAAAGGAAGATTAGAAAGACTCAGCAACTCTTGGGGTTGGGACTGAGGGGACAGACAGGAGGGAAAGAAGGAAGATTTGGGATGAGTTGCATTGGGGACAGAGACCAGGGTGGGACCCATGTGTAAAAGAATGCCTAGACATCAGGCACCTCAGACTATTTGCCCATTTTATGACGAGAATTATCTAGATCTTGTAGGATGGAGAAATCGAAAGTGCCGTTTTCTGGCTATTTGGAACCATTGTCGAGTTTGTATTGGGGTTAAGCGGCATTGCAGAAGAAAATAAGGCATTAAGGTTTTAGGTCAGGTGTGAGTTGAAGAGGTTTTAAGTTCTTGAGAACACAGGCTAAGAGAGAAGAAGGAGGAATGGAGGGTGGAAGGTTGCCCATAGTGAAGGAGGCAAGTCCAGAGAAAAGAGAGGGTAGAGACACAGAGAGAAGGGGTGAGGGGTGCTTGCCCCCCAAGAAAGTGGAGAGAAGAGAGAGTAGAGACACGAAAAGAAGGGGTGGGGTGAGCAGCCCTAGGCTGCAATGTGGGTGAGCAGCCAAAGCAGGCGTCCCTGCAATAGACTTGCCACCAAGGGATTGTGGGTGAATGACGAAGGCAGGCATCCCTGCGGTGATCAGACACTAATGAAATGTGGGTGAATAATCAGGCAGACGTCCCTGCAGGAATTAAACACCAAGGGAAGACTGTCTTCCCAAGTTGGTGACCGGTGCCAGAGTTTTGGGTTCATGGATAAAACACGTCTCCTCTGTCTCTACCAGAAAAGGAAAGGAACTGAAATTAAGAGAAGGGAGAGATTGAAGTGTGGCACCAAGATTGAAAGGAGAAAGAGGTTGAGGGATAGTGAGAGAGGTTGGAGAAGAGAGTAAAGAGAGGCTGCTTACCCCATTTAAAATTGGTGAGATGTTCTTGGGGCTGGTTGGTCTGAGGACCTGAGGTCGTAAGTGGATCTTTCTCATGCAGCAAAGAGCAGGAGGACAGGGGATTGATCTCCCAAGAGAGGTCCCCCAATCTGAGTCACGGCACCAAATTTCACTAGCGTCTGTGTGAAGAGACCACCAAACGTGCTTTGTGTGAGCAACAAGGTTGTTTATTTCACCTGGGTGCAGGTGGGCTGAATCCGAAAAGAGAGTCAGCAAGGGAGATAGGGGTGGGGCTGTATTGTAATATTTGGGTAGGTAGTGGAAAATTACAGTCAGAGGGGGTTGTTTTCTGGCTGGCAGGGGTGGGGGTCACAAGGTGCTCAGTGGGAGAGTTTTTGAGGCAGGATGAGCCAGGAGAAGGAATTTCACAAGGTAATGTCATCAGTTAAGGCAGGAACAAGCCATTTTCACTTCTTTTGTGATCCTTCAGTTACTTCAGGCCATCTGGATGTATATGTGCAGGTCACAGGGGATATGATGGCTTAGCTTGGGCTCAGAGGCCTGACAGTCAGAACACAGCTTGGTTTTAAATATTTTAGGGAGACAGGAGACATCAGTCAACATGTGTAACATGAACATTGGTTTGGTCCACAATCTAAGCAATGTCAGGACAACTTGAAGCAGGGAGGGGCTTCCAGGTCACAAATAGGTGAGAGACAAATGGTTGCATTCTTCTGCATTTCTGATGAGCCTCTCCAAAGGAGGCAATCAGATGTGCATTTATCTCAGTGAGCAGAGGGATGACTTTGAATAGAATGGGAGGCAGGTTTACCCTAAGCAGTTCTCAGCTTGACTTTTCCCTTTAGCTTAGTGATGTTGGGGGCCTGAGATATTTTTCTGTCACAATAAATAGTGATTATTTACATTTATACCACTGATGTTTAACATTGTAATGAAAGTCCTAGCTAATGCAATAAGACAAGGAAAGAAAATAAAAGGCACACAGATTAGAAAGGAAGAAATGAACGCCTTTTTTTTTAAGATGACATGATTGTGTCCGTAGAAAATCCCTCCACATCAACAAAAAACCCTCCTGAGACTAATAAATGATTATAACAAGGTTGCAAGATGCAAGATTACTATATACAAGTCATTGCTTTTCTATATATTGATAATGAATAGTTGAAATTTGATATTAAAAAGATAATACTATTTATATTAGCATGAAGAAAAATGAAATACTTAGGTACAAATCTAACAACATATGTTCAAAATCTATGTGAGGAGAACTACAAAACTCTAATGAAATAAATAAAAGATCTAAATAAATGGAAAGATATGCCATGTTTATGGATAGAAAGACACGATATTGTTATCAGTTCTTCCCAATTTGATCCACAGATTCGGTGCAATCCCAATCAAAATCCCAGCAAGTTATTTTGTGAATATTGACAATCACATTCTCAAACATAGATTGAAAGGCAAGGCTCAGAATAGTTAATATAACATCCAGGAGAAAAACTTAGAGGACTTCAAGACTTGCTACAAAGCTGCAGTAACAGACAGTGTGGTATTAGAAAAATAATAGACAAAATACAAAAATTAGCAGGGCATGGTGGTACACACCTGAAATCCTAGCTACTCATGAGGCTGAGGCAGGAGAATCCCTTGAACCTGGGAGGTGGAGGTTGCAGTGAGCGAAGATCATGCCTTTCGTCCCTCCAAATCCCTGGCAACCACAAACCTTTTTCCTCCAGATCAGAGAGCCCAGAAATAGACTCTACAAATGTAATCGACTGATCTTTGACAAACGAGCAAAGGCAACCTAATGGAGAAAGATAGTCTTTTCAACAAACAGTGCTGTGATGACCAGATACACATGCCAACAAATGCATATAGACACAGACTTACACGCTTCACAAAAAATAAGTCAAAACGGGATCATAAACCTAAGTGTGAACCACAAAACTATTAAACTTTTAAGGATAACATAAGTGTCTTAATTTAATTTAATGTAACTTAATTTAGGAGAGCTAAGTAATTAAACATGAGGCCAAAATACATAAAAAAGCGGCAGCCTTTTATTGCAAATATGCACACACTCTCGGGCGAGGTTCTCTGGTCCTCAGGTGTGGGGGCCCAGGGAAGTCACGCCGGCACTCTCGGTCCACGAATGCGGGGGCCAAAGAAGTCACACCGGCTCCTGCCAGTGGCGGACTTTTATGCATTGGTACTGGAAGGGGGAGGGCAGTGGGCGGGATAAGGGTGTGATAGGGGCGTCTCCATAGGCGTGGCAGGGTAAGTTGCAATCTCTTCAGATTGACGTCACCTGGCGCATGCTCGGTTGATCTGCATCTTCCCGGGCGCGGGCTGCATTTTCCTGCGTGCAGGAAAGTTGGTGAGGAAGAACCCGGAAGCAACATGGATTGTGCCTTCTTGTTCACCTTCCTCCATCTTGTCCTTTCTCCCTCACCCAAACAATAAGAGAAAGCCTAAGGGTTTGGCAATGACTTTTTAGATACGACAACAAAAGCATGATCCATGAAAGAAAAAATTGGTAAGTTTGGCTTCATTAAAATTCATCACATCTAGTTGTGAGAGGTACTGTTAAGGGATGAAAAGACAAGCCACATATTGGAAGAGAAAGATTTTCAAACCACACGTCTGATAAAGGACTTGTGTCTAAAACCCAAAAAACTAAAACTCAACAACAAGAAAACAACCCAATTAAAAATGGTCAAGAGATCTGGACAGACACCTCACCAAAGAAGATATACAAAGCAGAGATGGATAGACTATGGCACATGCATACAGTGGAATACCATTTAGTAATGAAAAGAATTGATCTATCAGCCGAGCGCACTGGCTCACGCCTGTAATCCCAGCACTTTGGGAGGCCAAGGCGGGTGAATCACGAGGTCAGGAGTTCGAGATCAGCCTGACCAACGTGGTGAAACCCCGTCTGTACTAAAAATACAAAAATTAGCAGGGCATGGTGGTGCGCACCTGAAATCATAGCTACTCAGGAGGCTGAGGCAGGAGAATTGCTTGAACCCGGGAGGTGGAAGTTGCAGTGAGCCAAGATCATGCCTCTGCATTCCAGCCTGGGTGACACAGTGAGACTCTGTCCCCCCGCCCCCCAAAAAAGAATTGAGCTATTAAGCCATGAACAGACATATTAAATGCATATTACTAGATGAAAGAAATCAATCTGAAAAGGCTACCTACTGCATGATTCCAAATGAATGACATTCTAGAAAAGGCAAAACTATGGAGACAGTAAAAAGATCTGTGGTTGCCAGGGATTTGGAGGGACAAAAGGAGGGATGAAGCGTGAGCATACTGTAACGATGGATACTTGACATAATCACTGGTCAAAACCCACAGAATGCACACCACCAAGAGTGAACCGTAATGTAAACTGTGCATTTTGATTAATAATAACATATCGATTGGCTCATCAATTGCAACAGAGATACCATGTTAATGCAAGACAGAAATCATTGAGGAAATTGTGCTTGGGCATATTTGGGAACTTTATATACTTTCTGGTCAATTTTTCTGTAAAATCAAAACTACTCTGAAAAACAAAAACAAAAACAAAAGCCTACTAATTAAAGAGAAAAAAAGTCTCTAAGATTCATCTGCAGTCCCCGGACCTGCATTTAGAGCCCTGCACAGCAATGGGACACTAGCTGTGACCTCCTGTGGCCTCCTGCTGTGGAGAGAGGCCCCTGTGTGAGTGGTTCTGTGTCTGATGCCCCTACAGGGTGGTCTGCACTGCGTCCCTGGCCTGTGGTATCCAGGGAAGGCCGATGGGTATCAGGCCAAGACACCTGCCTTTACCTGCTTCTCCCTCTGCTCTTCCTTCCATGGAGCCCCCTTCGTCTGCCCCCAAGTTGGTTTCATCCCCCCAAACAGGCAACATGGCCGGGAAGGCTTCCCGTGGGCTGCTCTCTGAGGCAGTTCCTCGAAGCTGGTGTTTCGATGCTTTCGTGGCTCTTCCTTCGTTGTACTCATCTATTGTTTCTTCCTGATGCCCATTGCAGGCACGCAGAATGCTCTCCAGGGCTGATGGTTTGCGGACTGGAGGGCAAGAAACCTTACCTTGTCCTCCTTCACCTTCCACATCCCTCCTCTATACAAACCTTCCCAGATTGTTAGGGGAACAGGAGCGGCACCGGGCTGTGTGACTGGGCATCTTCCACCGTGTCTGCGTGCATGCGTGTGCATGCATATGTGAGGACATGTTGTCAGATTGAAGTGCACCCCCTTCTGCCCTCCTGCATGGGTCTACGTGTGTATGCGTCTCCCCGAGAGGACTGGCGTACCCATGTGAATGTCCCTCCTTTTGTGTGTCCCGTGTCCCTGGGTGCGCCTGTCTGTGGGTCTGTTTATGGGTGGCTTCCTGAGCCTTGTTTTACCTGTTTAAAGAGTTACAAAGACAAATAGCCTAGTTTTAACACTGAATAAAATATTTTAACAGACCTTTCACCGAACAAGACATACACATGGCTAGTAAGCATGTGAGACTCAGCACCGTGAGTCACGTGTGAAATGCAAGTGAGAAACCCCAATGAGATACCACTGCAGAATACCAGGTGCTGGTAAGGATGTGCAGAAACTGGGACCGTCATTATTGTTTGTGGAGAAGCAAAATGGTATACACAGTTCAGAAAACCGTTTGATACTTTCTTTCTTTCTTTTTTTTCTCTTGAGAGGGAGTTTCGCTCTTGTTGACCATTCTGAAGTGCAATGGTGTGACCTCGGCTCACTGCAAACCCACCTCCCGGGTTCAAGTGATTCTCCTGTCTCAGCCTCCTGAGTAGCTGGGATTACAGATGCATGCCCCCACGCCCAGCTAATTTTTGTATTTTTAGTAGAGGTGGGGTTTCATCATATTGGTCAGGCTGGTCTGGAACTCCTGACCTCAGGTGATCCACCCGCCTTGGCCTCTCAAAGTGTTGGGATTACAGGTGTGAAACACCACACCCAGCTGACACTTTCTTAGTAGTTAAACATACATGTACTTATCCATGACCCAAAAATCCTACTTGTAAATATCTACCCAAGAGGAATGAAAAATGCATGTCTACAAAATACCTTATATACAGATGTTCAAAGCACGTTCATTCCTAATAGCCCTAAACTGGAAACAACCCAAATGCCTACTTGCTGGTGATTAGAGAATGTCTATGCAATAGAACACTACTCAGCAATAAACAAGGGCAAACTACTGATACACACAGTAACGTGGATAAACATCCCAAAATATTATGCTGAATGAAATCAGCCAGACACAAACAATGCCTAATGCAGGAGCCTGTCTTTTCACAGAAAGCAGTGCAGTGGCTGCCTGTGGCCACAGGGTAGGGAGAGTTGATTATAAGGTCACATGGCAGAACTTTTGGTGACAAATATTTCACTATGATTAGTCAAACCTCATGAAATCATACCTCAATCAAGTCAATTAAAAATATCTTAATGTATACTAAAATAGGTGGTTATTTGGGAAGAGATAGAGTATCTTCAAAGTGAGTGAATCAACTCTGTTCCTTATTGTTTATTAATAATTATGGCTTGTAACTATATCTTTCACAATGGAATGGGCTGCAAGAAGGCCAAATTAGAGAAGCAACCAAAAGCGTAGAAATTCAACATAAAAGTTCCAAATTGATTGCAAAATTTAATCAACAAACGAGAAGTGCCTACCCAAAAAGATGATCATTCAAACCAGTATTGGCATTCTTTGCCCTGTGCCCCTGGCCAGTGTACGTTGGCGTAAATCAGCACCCTGGATGAGTGACCTTGAAAATCTACGTCCGAACCTTGCCTAGTTACAAACCAGATTTGTAGCCTCAGACAAGTCAGTTAATGCTGGCTCATAATAATTCTAGACTTCTTGGTCTGAAATATGCAATGCTATTGTAGGATATAATAAATTCCTCTTCAAAGGTGTTAGCCTGTAAAGTGTTAAGTACAATGAGTTCTGAGATCCTCTCCAAAGAACTAATGTATCAGTATGTTCAGCTCCCCTGTTCTTTGTTCTTCATTTTGAAGGTTAACTTCCTTGTTCTCCTTGTCTCCTTGCCCCTAGTCTCAGTAAACAACCTACCAGTTCTAATCAGTAGTTCACATCTGTTCCCCTGGTCACCTGATCCATCCTGAGTCACCCTTGGTCACCTGCTCTATCCTGAGTCACCCTTGGTCACCTGCTCAGACCTTAGTCATCCTTGGTCACCTGCTTTGTTCTTAGTCATCCTGAGTCACCTGTTCTGTAACTGCCCTTCCTGCCAAACTACTCTCCCTGCCACTCTGGCTCTCTTTAAAATAGCCAATCAGAATTAGCTTAGACTGTGTGGTCCAACCCTAGCCAATAGGGGGATGACACAGCAGTAGAGGCTACCTGCATCAGGAATAAGAACCCTTTTCCCTCCCTTGTGCAGGTGTGCTGTCACCATTGCTCCATCCATGAGGCACACGCTTCTGTAGAAATAAAATTGCCTTGCTGAGAAAATTAAATTTATGTTTGGGTGTTATTTCTTTAGCGACACTGAAAATTTATTTCTAAGACATTTGTGGGTCTGCCCAGGATTCCCATTCTCCTCTGGGGAAGGGTCCCGTCCTCTCCTGTGAGAAGCCACACCCTCTTGCCACATTGTGGTGGCCTCAGGGGTAAGGAATTGGGACCCACCCAGTGTCATGAATAAAGCCAGAATCTCAGCAATGCAGGAAGAAAAGTCCCACAAATACATACCAGGATGACCAGGTAACTCTGTGTACAGACCAAGGTAAGAAATGCCAGGGGACAGTGAAGTATTTCCTTGGTGGATCAGGAACAAGATAAGAAAAGCCGCAGAGGCAGTGAAGTATTCCTTGGTTGGGACATATCAAGGTAAAAAAAGCCATGGGGGGTGGCGAGGTATTCCTTGGTGGTCAGGATATCCTGGAGGTTGAAAGCGTGTGAGTGAAGCACACAACTGAGTGTGTAGCGAGTGCAGAGTCCGGATCTGGTTCTGCAGTCACCTCACACGGCTTATGCTAAGAAGGACCTGAAAATCCCCATAAGGGAAGCAGACAGACAAGGATGAATTGGAAGCTGGAGGGTAAGAGGTTAAGCCCTACAGACTTGCTAGGGTGCAAGAAATTTCTAATAAGAGAGATTGAGCCCCACAGACTCAGGGAAAAACACTTTCTCCAGGATGGGAAATACAGCAAGCAAAGATAGGAAAGATCGTGATCATGATAATATCCCCTCGAACAGTCCTCTAGGCCTAATGTTAGAATGAATATTAGAAAGATAATGGAAGGTCCAAACACAAGAAAAAGTAGCAGATGATAAAACACTGCTGTTTTATTTGGACTAAAGAACCTTCCTCTCCAGCTGCCACCCCAGACCCTTCCCCTAAACCTAAAAAAAAAAAAAGGAGTTTAAACCACTCTAAGATGCCCCTTATGGAGTGGCAGATCAAATTGATCAGTTTTAGGACCCCAGTTATATACTTGGGCCAAGTTAATGTCTATCTTAGGCATCTTATTCTCAGGAGAAGAGAGGAGCATGATACGCAGGGCCGCTATGACCATTTGGGGATATAAATACCCTCCTGGTCAGAATGTCCCAGCAGCTGAACAAAAATTCCCAGCCCAGGATCCTCAATGGGATAACAACAATATAGTCCATCAAGGAAATATGAAAGACCTTAGGGTGATGGTAATAAAAAGAATTTGAGAATTGGTGCCCCACACCCAGAATCTTACCAACAGCTTTAATATAAAACAGGGAAAAGATGTGGGACCAACAGAATTTTTAGAAAGTCTTAAAGAGCAAAAGAGAAAATACGCTGACCTAGAATCAGAAGACCCCCTTAGACAAGGAATGTTAAAGCTCCACTTTGTTACCAATAGCTGGCCAGACATTACTAAGAAATTACGGAACAAATGTTTCAAAAGTGGAAAAATAGATCACTTTAAAAGACAATGTCCCAAATGGGAAAAGGAAGAAAATGTCATCCCACTTATGGCTTTTGAAGAAGACTAGGGAAGTCAGGGGCTCTATCTTTTTATCTTGAGTCCCACCAAGAGTCCTTGATAAATTTAGAAGTGGGACCTAAACCTAAGCTTATTACCTTTTTAATCAATTCAGGAGCAGCTCACTTCTCAGTTTATCTTCCATCTAGTGTAAGTTGTTCACAAGAAGAACTTTGTATCTCTGGGGTAAAAGGAGAGGAATTTAGAGCAAAAGTCTTAGAGCAGACAGAAGTGAAATATAAAAACTGATCAGCTAGTATTAAATTTCTGTTAATTCTGGAAGCAGGGACAAATCTATTAGGAAGAGATTTAATGCTAAAATTAGGCTTAGGCCTCCAAATCAATCATGGAAAATTTCTCCCCTCCCTAAATTTGCTTACCACAACAGACAAAGAACACATTCATCCCGAGGTTTGGTCAACAGACGGGAATGGAAGAAAGTTACAGATTCCTCTGATTCACGTTAAATTAGAAACCCCTGGGGAAGTAGTAAAGCAAAAGCAATATCCTATTCCTTTAAAAGCCAGGGTAAATTTAAAGCCTGTAATTGATAACTGAAGGTCTTCTGCGTGATGGGCTTCTTAAACTCTATATGTCTCTCTATAACACTCCAATACTGCCTGTAAAGAAGCCAGACGGGTCATACGGGTTGGTGCAAGACCTTAGAGCTATTAATCAGGCAGTCCAAACCACCAACCCTGTTGTTACTAATAACCTCCCCTGTCCTAGCTTTACTCTCCCTAGAACTGCCCTTTGATCCCTCTGTCAGTGTGAGCAAGGGTGTAGCCTTAGAAGTACTTACCCAAAAACACGGAAGTCACTGGCAACCTGTAGCCTTCCTATCAAAAATCTTAACCCCGTAACCCACAGATGGCCCAAATGCATTCAATCTGTAGTGGCAATTGCTTTGCTAACAGAAGAATGTAGAAAAA
Source organism: Trachypithecus francoisi (assembly GCF_009764315.1). Classification (NCBI taxonomy): domain Eukaryota; kingdom Metazoa; phylum Chordata; class Mammalia; order Primates; family Cercopithecidae; genus Trachypithecus; species Trachypithecus francoisi. The sequence goes on along the minus strand of NW_022681468.1, from coordinate 5,417,440 downwards.
TAACTTTTGGAGGAAACCTCATTGTGATCACACCTCACCAGGTCAGAATTATCCTAAGTTGGAAAGCAAAAAGGTAGCTTACGGATTCAAGAATCTTAAAGCATGAGGCTATTCTGTTAGAAAAAAGATGATTTAACATTAATCACTGATAATTTGTTTAACCCAGAAGGTTTCCTAATAAGGGATCCAAATCTAAAGAGAGAGCACATGTTTAGATTTAATTGATTACCATACAAAGGTCCAACCAGACCTAGGAGAAACTCCTTCAGGATGGGAGGACACTTATTTATAGATAGTTCCTCCCAGGTGGTTGAGGGAAAAACACACAATTGGTATTCCATAATTGATAGAGAAACTCTTATAGAAATAGAGTTAGGAAAATTGCCTAATAATTGGTCTGCTCAAACGTGTGAGCTGTTTGCACTCAGCCAAGACTTAACGTACTTACAGAACCAGGAACAAACCATCTATACTGATTCTAAGTATGCCTTTGGAGTGACTTACACACTTGGAAAAAATTGGACTTAACCAATTCTTATTAATAGCAAATGCCAAGACCTGGTCCACAAGGAACTAATCATCCAAGTATTAAATAACCTTCAGTACCAAAAGAAATAGCTATTGTCCATGGCCTCGGACACCAGAAACACCTTTCTTTTGGAAGTTGAGGAAATAACCTAGCAAATAACCTAGCAGATCAGATAGCCAAACAGGCTACCTTTCCTTAGCTGTACAACTGGCCTGCTTTGCAGCTAGGTAAAACCTAGGACACATGGAGTTAAATTCTAGAATAAGCCAGACCTTATCTGCACTTCTGTCTAGGTCCTAGGTTCTAAACCCAGCACATAATTAAAATCCCAAACTTCCAAGGTTTTCAACAAAAGTAGAGTATGCTAAAAGTTAGCAGTGTAACATGTATTATTCTAACTTCTAACCTTGTGACCTTAGGCAGTCTAGTCCACAGATACGAAGGAAGTTTGCTTTGGAAAAGAATGGCTATCATCTTTGACATTAAAAAAAGGAGAGTTTATGTAAAAAGAATCTTATATGGTAAATTCTTACCCTAAAATAAATTGACTGGTTGTTTAAAGAAAGGGATGTTTACAACAAGTCAGAAAGTTAAGGCATGTCAAAGATTGTCTGTGGAAGTTGTGAAAAATGTTATTAAAGAGAATGTATGCAAGAAATGTTGTATAATTTAAAAGGAATTAGGCCTCCTCAATGTAGAACTATTGAAGAAACAGTTTATGTGCAAGGTGTGTAAGGCAAGTAAAATATACTTTTGGTAAAAGGATTATAAGGAGGCATAAGAATGTGGATTTTTACCTACATTAAAAGGTTAAAAATTGTTTTGAAGGTTTAAGTAAGTTTTGAAAAGTTAATTGTAAAGGAAGTACTGTGTAAACATATTGGCTAAAGTTAAAGGGGTATCATCCAGTTTTCTGTAAACTGGACATTAAAATAAAAGCACAATGGGTTTTTCTTAACGCACTAACTTGTTCTTTAACAAAAATTATAAAGGGTTAAAAAAAGTTTATAAAAATCTTACCTTATGATCAGACATTAAAATTGGATAACTATGTCTACAAGATTTTATTAAAATTGAGTTTAACATTAATAGTACACTAATATATAGGTGAAATTTAGCTTGTTTGGTATAAAATCACACAGGAAGCATTGTCAAATATAAAATGGTGCTTGGCTTTCTTTGGTCTAAAAACTAATAAGAAATAGGTGCTAAAGAGAATTCCGAAGGAAAATGGATATCGCCAGACCAGAGAGAAGTGTTATCCAAACCCCTTATGAGGGAAATCTTGTTCCAACTGCATCAAGAGACCCAGTGGGGGCCCCAAGCCATGTGTGGCGCAGTCCTCAGAGTTTATGGGTGCACAGGAATTTAAATCCTGGCCAAACGGGTTACAGACAGTTGCTTAGTGTATAAGAAAACGAATAAACAAACTATAAAAAGATTACCCTTTGCGGGTAGGAGTCCAGGCTTAAGGCCGTTCCAAAGTACCCAGATTCATTACATAGAGATGCCTCCAATTGGTTGTCTAAAGTATTTATTAGTAATAGTAGATCATCTTACTCATTGGGTAGAAGCTACTCCCTTTTCAAGTACAACTGCTAATAATGTAGTCAAGGCATTAGTTGAAAATTTTATACCCAAGTTTAGATTAATAGAAAACATTGATGCAGATAATAGGACTCATTTCACTGCACATGCCATTAAGAAATTAGCCCAGGTACTGGATATAACATGGGAATATCATACTCCCTGGCACTCACCTTCATCAAGAAGAGTGGAAAGAATGAACCAAACTATAAAAAAGCCACCTAGCCAAATTAGTCTTAGAGACTCAGGTGCCATGGACGAGATGCCTTCCCATTGCCCTGTTGAGAATCTGAACTGCTGCTCCAAGAGATGTTGGCATATCCCCTTATGAAGTGTTGTATAGGTTGCCCTGTTTGCACTCCACTGCTGACATTCCCATCTTCAAAACAAAAGATCAGTTTCTCAGAAATTATATACTTGGTTTATCTTCCACTTTCTCTTTCCTCAGAACTAAAGGTCTTTTAGCACAGGTACCATCCCTAGAGTTTCCAGTACACCAACATCAGCCTGAGGACCACATCGTCATCAAAAGTTGGCGGGAAGGAAAACTTGAACTGGCTTGGGAAGGACCCTGCCTAGTGCTTCTAAGCACCGAGACTGCAGTTCGAACAGCAGAAAGGGGATGGACTCATTGCACCTGGGTCAAAAGAGCACCACCCCCTCCAGAATCATGGACAGCTATTCCAGGGCCAACTCCAACCAAGCTAAAGCGAAAACAGGTTTGATCTTCTTATATTGCATCTCTTTCTTTTTCCTTTCTATTGCTAGTCCTCTCGTTAGAATGTAACTAGGTCAAGTTCACCCCAAACCATTACTTTTGATGCTTGCCTTGTGATGCCCTGTGAAGATTTGCCAAACTGGAGGCAACTCTCCACTTCAGAAAAGTATCTTTATCCTTCCTAGCTCTCCTCAGACTGCAAATCATTAACTGGGATGAGTTAATTTGGGAGGAGTTTGACGAAGATTCCAGTATGAACTGGGAATCTTGTCCTCCTAGAACACAGCTTCTCTGCCAAAGTTGGTCCAGTGCTCTATAAAATACTACAGAAGAAGGGTGGATCACCCCAACTGGTACTTGCAGTTTCTTAAAACCATATATTCATTTTACTAGAGGAGTTTCCCCTCCCCATTGTCAGCTGAGCCAATGTAATCCAGCACAGATTACCATCTCTGTTCCCCAAAGTTCGTCCCCTTCATCAAGCCATTTCTTTGGTGTAGGAGCACAAGTCTCAGGGAAGGACCCCACAGGATCTTTTGAAATGCACTTCATTGCCTCCTCACCTCCTGCACTCTCTTCTCCCTCTCCTAGGTTCTCTGCTAACCAAACCTTCTCTTGTTATATACCCAATGATAAAACCAAAGTAGCTGTTGTAAAGGTGAAAGATTTAAAACAAACTATAGCAATTGAAACAGGGCATCAGGATGTAAATTCTTAGCTGGAATAGATTAAATATTCTGTCTGCACGCTGAACAAAAGAGACTGTTAAGCTTGTGCGACAGGTAGGCCAGAGACCCAAATTGTCCCCTTTCCACTTGGGTGGTCCTCTCATGGACTGGGCATGAGCTGTATGGTAGCTCTCTTCCAGAACCCCACAGTCTGGGGCAATGAGTCATGCAAGACTCTTTCACTGCTGTTCCCTAAGGTCAAGAGCCCTGTAGGTCAGTCCCCATGGGCCATCCGGCCTCCAGCCCCTGATGTTAACTTCATCTCATGCCTTTCACGGCAAGAGGTAAAGTTAGCATTCCTTGGAGACGTAACAGGGTGCAGTGAAACCAAGCCTTTTCAAGAGCTTACCAATCAGTCTGCTCTTGTTCATCCTCAAGCAGGTGTGTGGTGGTATTGCAGGGGACTATTGCTGGGTACTTTGCAAGAAATTAGAGCAACACTTGTGCCCTAGTCCAGCTGGCCATCCCTTTCACCCTAGCATTCCGTCAATATGGTTAAGAAAATCATAAAAGAAGTGTTCAGCATGAGTCCTTTGACCCCTATGTTTATATAAATGCTATTGGAGTTCCATGAGGAGTATCAGACAAATTTAAAGCTCAAGATCAAATAGCTGCAGGATTTGACTCAATATTTTCATGGGTGACAATAAAAACATAGACTGGATAAATTACACCTATTATAATCAGCAGTGGTTTGTTAATTACACCAGCGATGCTGTCAAAGGAATAGCAGAACAATTGAGGCCCACTAGCCAGATGGACTGGGAAAACAGAATGGCCCTAGATATGATATTAGCTGAAAAAGATGGTCTTTGTGTTATGATTAAAACTCACTGTTTTACCTTTATCCCAAACAACACTGCCCCCTCTGGGAGCATAACAAGGGCCTCACAAAGACTTACTGCTTTGTCCAATCTGTTAGCTAAAAATCCTGAAGTCAATAACCCTTTCTCAGGGTGGCTAGAAAAGTAGTTCAGTAAATGGAAAGAACTCATAGCCTCAATTCTTACTTCTCTTGCAGCTGTAATAGGTGTACTCATTCTTGTTAGGTGTTGTGTCATACCCTGCATCTGTGGGCTAGTGCAAAGACTTATAAAAGCAGCACTTACTAAAACCTTCCTTAACTCTCCTCCACCTTATTCAGATCAGCATTTTTTTCTTTTAGAGGATTAAGTCAAGCAGCAAAGCCAAGACATGTTATAAAGGTTTGAAGAGGAAGGACTTTGAAAATTGGAATTGGGGAGATGGTAGGAGATAATAAATTCCTCTTCAAAGGTTTTAGCCTGTAAATTGTTAAGTACAATGAGTTCTAAGATCCTCTCTGAAGAACCAATGTATCAGTATGTTCCACTCCCCTGTTCTTTGTTCTTCATTTTGAAGGTTAACTTCCTTGTTCTCCTTGTCTCCTTGCCCCTAGTCTCAGTAAACAACCTACCAGTGCTAATCAGTAGTTCACATCTGTTCCCCTGGTCACCTGATCCATCCTGAGTCATTCTTGGTCACCTGCTCTGTCCTGAGTCACCCTTGGTCACCTGCTCTGACCTTAGTCATCCTTGATCACCTGCTCTGTTCTTAGTCATCCTGAGTCACCTGTTCTGCGACCATTCTTCCCGCAAACTACTCATCCCGCCACTCTGGCTCTCGTTAAAATAGCCAATCGGAATTAGCTTAGCCTGTGCGGTCCAGCCCTAGCCAGTAGGGGGATGACACAGCAGTAAGGGCTACCTGCGTCAGGGATAAGAACCCCTTCCTCTCCCTTGTCCAGGTGTGCTCTCACCATTGCTCCATCCATGAGTCACAGCATTCTATAGAAATAAAATTGCCTTGCTGAGAAAATTAAATTTATGTTCCAGTGCTATTTCTTTTGCAGTACTGAAAATGTATTTCTCACACTATTTTTTTAAGAAAAAGGATAAAATTAGCAACTTCCATAATATCACAATAGCAGATTTTATTTATGAGGGTTAATGACAGGTACCAAAATCAAATAAGCAAGCAGGTTTGCTGGGGAGAATTTCTCCTGGTTTTCATTCCTCTGCAAATGTCTTTATTTCATCTTCATTCCTGAGGGAAATTTTCAGTGGATAAAGAATTCCGTGTTGACAGTTTTCTTTCAGCAGTTAAAAAAACGCCATCCCACTGCTACTGACTCATGGGCGTGTGATAGAAATCTGCAGTTGTCGGAGTTATTGTTCCCATAAAGGACAAGAAAGGACAACCACTAACATATGAGGGGGAAAATAATTTCCTCCATCCTTTCTGAACTGTAGGGCCCTTCTTTCCTGTCTTTCAGACTAGAAGCAGAGGGCTTGCCTTGGGAGTTTTCTGTTCACACTCAATATGTAATTCCTGGTTTTCAGCTGCATTAGAGGTCAAATTAGAAGATACTGGAGGGAAAAGAAGAAAGATGGGTGTCAAATGAGACTTGCTGCTGATACAATAGTTCTCTCAGTTCTAGCTTCCTCCCCCAGTCAGCCTGCTACCATCTACTTCCAGGAATCCTGAGGGCTGCCCCGTGCCTCCTGTCCAGGGCTTCCATTTCACTCACTCCTTGGAGCCCCAGGGGAGCGTACTTACCTCATCTTGATCCCAATCATGTTTTTATTTATTTATTTATTTATTTTGAGATAGAGTCTTGTTCTGTCACCCATGCTGGAGTGCGATCTCAGCTCACGCAACTTCTACCTCCCAGGTTCAAGCAATTCTCTGCCTCAGCCTCCCGAGTAGCTGAGATTACCAGTGCACACCACTATGCCCAGCTAATTTTTGTATTTTCAGTAGAGACAGGGTTTCACCACCTTGGTAAGGCTGGTCTTGAACTTCTGACCTTGTGATCCACCTGCCTCAGCCTCCCAAAGTGCTGGGATTACAGGTGTGAACCACCGCACCCAGCCCCCAATTATATTTTCATAGATTGTTCTCTGACACGTTGTAAGTTCCATGAGGGCAGAGACTGCATTTGGCTTATTATCATTCTTATTATTCATCCTCTGGCCTTAGCTCAGTGTTTTTTGCATAGGAGTTACCCCTCAAAAATTCACTGAATCAATCAATCAATAGCAAAGACTAAATTAGATGACATTTTAAAGCAACTTACACAATGCTTGCTCATAAAGATGTTCGATATCAATAACTGATAACATCTATTATTGCCTACAGAGACCTGAAGCCTGCCAGGTCTAACTTGTCTAGTTTCTAACCAGTTAACACAGAGGCATTTGACACAGAGCCAAGAATTCCCACAAGTCAGTAATCTACGTAAACAAGTGAGACACCGCTCCGGATATGTTATCCATAGCCCCAAAAAAATCAGCATTTATTGTGCCAAATCTTGTACAGAAAAACACAAGAACTGTTTTGCATACACACAAATACAAACAGTATCTAAACTGAAATTCTTCAAAGTGTGCTTTTTCCATTTCTTATATTATTTCAGCCAACAGAAGGGAACTTACATCTTTCAGGAGGAACCCTTAGTACTGAATACTTTGAAAAGATGATGGCCACTCTTTTCTGCAAAAATTATACTGCAGAACCTCTCCCCGCCCCAAGTCAGGGTGTACCCATTGTATAGCTCCAGGAGGAGGATTCCCACGATACTCTCATGTGATTGGTGTGGAACCAGGCTCAGGCAGTCTGTGGCCTGTCCAACAGCACTCACATCTCCAGTCCAGCCTTCTTCCCCTTTTGCCAAACTAATGAGTACCTCTCAGTCGTAGAAACTAAACTGGAACCAATGCCAGAGAGCCTGGGAAGCGGAGCTTCCAGACTTCTAATCCCTGCAAGAAGACCTCAGAAGGTCAGGTGGAAGATGGAGCAGCAACGCACTATCTGCTACGTTTATTGAGATGGTCACATCGTCGGTCTCTTTTAACTGTTATTGCCGGAGATTACACTGATAGGTTCCCTAACCTCGAACCATCTTTTCATTCTTAGGAAAAATGTAATCTTCTATTACATCGCATTCTTGTATTTGTTCATGTTTTAGTTGGAATTTTTTCGAGTCATTGGCACAAGCAGGGTGGCCTATATATTTTCTGCACTAGTTATGTCTGGATTTGGTGTCAGGGTAATACTAGCGTTATTGAATGAGTTGGAGATCACTTTTTATAGTCTGTGGAATAGCTCTTATCATATTAATACGAATGTCATTATTCCTTAGAAATGCAGAATATGCCTGCACAGCAGTGTGGGTCTGTGGTCTTCTCTGATTACGCCTTCCATTTTTTTCTATGGGTTATCCTTCTCTTTAGATTTTTCCCCTTCTTTAGATCTTTTCTCCTCTTCTGAATTTTAGTTAATCTATTCCCAATTATTTCTAAATAGTTTTTCATTTTCTTTTTAACCCAAGTTATCTAGAATTTTTTTTTTAATTTGCAGGTAGATGGTTTTTTAATAAGGCAGAGTTATCATTTGTCAATGCCGACTGTGATCCCTGACTCCTTCCTGCTGTAGGGACCAGGCCCTCTGCTCCCCATGGCAGTGCGTCCTGCTCTCAGGCTCGGCTCCTGCTTCATCTAAGGTGGAACTCCTGCTCTTTTTTGTCAGATACTCGATTTCCTGGCCTCCCTTGAGATTGGTGTGGCTACGTGGCCTCGTGTGGCCTCTTTCTTCCTACTTTGGCTGTGAAAATACAACACCTGGAGTTACAATAAAACTTAGAAAGTAAGCACAGACTATGGGCTATGCCTGAGCTTAGCTCCTGGCTATAGTAACTATCAGCTGTATGACTTTGGACAAGTTACTGAATCGCTCTGTGCCTCTATTTTCCCATCTGTAAATGAGGAAAAATAACACATCCCTCGTGGATAGATGTGAGCATGGAATGTATGACAATACTTCGGAGCTTAGAACAACAATGAGCACAAAGCAAGTTATACAGAGTCTCATCATCATTATAACAATAATAACAGTTATTAATACTATTACAGCCATCATCGTCATCTCGGGACCGTGAGGCCGAGGCAATGAGAACACACTGCAGAAAGAATGGGCTTGGATTCTCCATGAGGATGTTAGAGCCTGGAAAAGGCACCTCTAGACATTCAACGAACAATACCTATCATTACTTTAGCTCCTCTGCTAGTTTTTATGGGATGCTTTCTAATCAGTATGCCTCATTACGTTTTTCACTAATTCAAAAGTTGATGCCAGGCACTCTTCTAGGCTTTGGGGCTACAACCACAAAGAACAACAAAAACCCTCTACCCTTTAGAGCCGTTCTTTGGATACTAATTTCTGATTGTCTTTCGTTGAAGTCAGAGAAATTCGTCTAGTGAATTCCGCCTTGGGGACTTGGCTGAGATTTTATTCCTAACAGGATTTTTGTAAATATTCCATAGGTGTTGAAAAGAACTCATACACACACTCTTAGTATATGAGGAGTGAAGTTTAAGTTCAGGTTCTTTTTTTTTTTTTTTTTTTTTTTTTTGAGACGCAGTCTCACTCTGTCACCAGGCTGGAGTGTAGTGGCGAGATCTCGGCTCACTGCAAACTCCCACTCCCGGGTTCAAGTGATTCTTCTGCTTCAGCCTCTCAGTAGTTGGGACTACAGGTGTGTACCACCACACCCAGCTAAATTTTGTATTTTTAGTAGAGATGGGGTTTCACCATGTTGGCCAGGATGGTCTCGATCTCTTGACCTTGTGATCCGCCCGCGTCAGTCTCCCAAAGTGCTGGGATTACAGGCGTGAGCCACCTCACCCAGCCCAGGTTCATTTTTTTACATATGGATGTCCTGTTGTTCCAGCATCACTGGTTGAACCGACTATTTACTATTTCCCCATTGAATTGCTGTTGCATCTTTGTCAATCCAAACGGCTGTATTTCTGAAGGAGAGGGGAGGAAAAAGAAAAGGCAAACAACGAAAATGTGCGCAAGAAAAATACCAAGTGTTGACCAAATTGTATGGCCAAGATGTACCCAAGCAGGAATCTCCCTCCCGGCTGCTGCAAACTGGCATTGCCTTGGTTGGATCTGTCTGTTAAAGATTAATGAGCCCTTGGCCTTAGCATGTCACTCCCAGGTATGCCCTCCGGTAGACATGCTCACAGACGTGCAACAAAAAGTGTCAGCTACAGTGTTCCCAGCGGCACTGTTTGTAATAGCCCCAAACTGGAAGCTAACTACGAGCTCCTCATCAGTAGAGCAGATAAACCGTAGTACATTCATGCAGTGGATTACCATATAACAACCAGAATGAAGGATTTAAAACCACAGACAAGACTATGGCTAAATCTGACTAAATGACTAAACGTTGCAACAAAAGAAACAGGCGCTAAGAAGGCACATACTGTGTAGCTCCGTTTATGTAAAGTACAAGAACAGGCAAAACTGCTCTGTGTCATTGGAGGGCAGGCTAGTGATTTACCCTGGCGTGGAGCAGGAGCTCTAAGAGGGGAGTGGGGCAATTTCAGAGGTTATGGGATGTTCTGTCTCTTGATCCGGATGCCAGTTACACAGGTGTGTTCCATCAATGAAAAGGTATCAAGCTGTACACTCCTATGCACTTTTCTGCCTATGTATTATATTTCAAAGAAAAGTTTAGAAAAGAGAGAGAACAGGAAAGGTAGTACTTCTCTGGAAGAAAATAGCTAAAGACCTTCACAGTAAGAATAAAATCAGCCCCATTTTTGCAAACAGGGTTGCAACACGCCTGCCTGCCCCATAAACAAGTGTCAAAGCCACGCCCTCTGGCAGGCCTTCCCCACACAGGTATGGTAAGTTTCAGGTTCTGGAGGGTTACACAGGATGCTGGCAGTGAGGCATGGGGCGGGACATGCCTCTCATGAACTTAAAATCTTGCTAGAAGAGAGGGCCCCCACCCCATTGCACCCTCCAACACTAAAAGTACAAGGTTCCAAGTAATTCAGGGTCCACGTGGTAAGTCTCAGCTCAGAGTCACGGGAATTCTGCTTGAAGACCCACATCACTTCCTGCCTGACACATTCTCACCATAAGATTGTCCGCACCAGGAGGACACGGCTCTTTTTAAAACCTGTCATCTTGGACTGCACCGCTAATGCAGTGTGTCGCTAAGGCAGGCTGTGGACACCAGAGTGGTTGTTAAGGAGCCAGGCTAAGAAGAGCTTGATGTATATGTCCGTCTATAGTATTGACATTTCGTGCAATTTCCAGAGCAGCACAGGGTCCCTGAGAACTCCTATTGGGAGCAAGGAAATTGTCTTTTTTCTTCATGAGAGTGGAAAAGTGCTCATTCTCTCTGGGGGAAGCCACAGGGATTAACATTCTCAAAGGCACGGAAATGGCCCACGGACAGGAGTTTTGCCTGCCTCCTCTCCCACTCTCTCTCTCTCTCACTCTTTCTCTCTCTTTCCACTGCCCCCTTCTCTTTCTCTTTCCTGCCTCCCTAGCTCAGAATAGGGATGGTGAAAAACTAGGCCTGTATCCTTCAATATTATTAGCAGAGATCAGGGAGGGAGAAAACTCCCACTCTCCACCCTAGACCTACAGGTGTGCATCAGGAGCATTCTAGCTTCGGAGGTGGAAAGCAGGCATTAAAGAGTGAGGTGAGACTAGGGCTATAAAGCCTTTAATCATAAAAAATTAGTAAACTGGACTGGGTGTGATGGCTGGCATTTGTCATCCCAGCATTTTGGGAGGCCAAAGCAGGGGGATTGCTTGAGCCAGGAGTTTGAGACCAGCCTGGGCAATATAGCAAGATCCCATCTCTCAAAAATAAATAAATAAATAACTTTAAAAAAAAGATTTAGTAAACTGTCAAAGCACCTAGATATAAACTCTCTTAATAAGCCGTGCCATACTGCTGTCACTTTGGAATCAGGATGTTAAATAATAATACGTAGTTGTTTTAATAAAGAGTCTCACTTTTGCCATGAAGGAAAATATCTAGTATTGCCACTAGAAATACACCACAGAGTCAACTTAGAACCACTGTTCAAGACAAAGAACAATGCTTAGCCACTATCAGCATTTCCTGGCGTCTTGCCCTTTCTGTAGCGAAGTTTGATTGAATTGACAGAGGCTTAAATATCGAAATCATCAAACAAAGCATATAAAGTAGGGACCCTGTCCTGACCCCCAGCTACACTGTAAACGACGTGGGAGATAAAGGGGAGGGAGCTACAGAGTTCACTGTAGGGTACCCCCCCAGGGCCTTCCACCTCACCCCCACCAGGACTCTGAGACAGGAGCTGCCCACCTCCACTCACAGACAGGTTAGCCCGAGCTGCAAAGGGTTTTGCTGGAGAGCAGAACTGAGTTAGTGATGGAGAGAGTCCACACTTTTGGCCTCTAATTCTGAAGCCAGTGCGCCTGCCTGTGATATCCCCACCCATGTCAACTGTCCCCTTGGAAAATCAGCTGGTTTCAAATAACTCTTCAGGTGATCCAGACGGTTCTGGATACAACAGGATCTGCAGAGGCACGCCGACAGGCCCAGAGCCTTGGCCGCCCCTGTGGGAGCTGGCCTCCGGGAAGACCCGCTCCACCTTCTCCTTCTGCCCGACGACTCCAGACCCTCCCAGGCATCTAGAGTCCAAGGGTAGCTCTTGTTGACTTGGTTCTAGTAAGAGATCAGTTTCCTGAAAAAAAAAAAAAAAAAAAAAAAACCTCATTATCCAAAGTGACCATTTCAGAAGCTTCACAAGTGAGGCTCACCTCCATGACTTCCCCAGCGCTGCACACCCTCGGCATGGCCGCTGGGTCACCCTGATCCCTCCCGTGGCCACAGATGGCGGCACCAAGGGAGTCCCCTCTTGAGGAGTCTCAGCCCAAGTGCAAGTGCAGAAATGGGAAAAGTGCCTTGACAGAGAGGAGGAGGAAACAGCCACCAGCAGGCACCCAAGAGTCTACTCCCAGTGCCCTGGAACCCCGGACCCCAGGCCTGCTTCTTTTCCATCCTTGCCCTGTAGAGGACTCAAGGTGGCCTCCAAAGTCTTCTTGTTGCTCCGTTAAAGCTCAAGGAAACATAGTGGAAAGGGAACAGGTTTGGTTTGACATCTGTGTCAGTCTCCCAGGGAGGCCGTAATTCACAAAGCACCACAGACCGTGTGCCTTACACAGCTGAAATGTACTTGCTCACAGTTCCGGAGGCTGCAAGGCCCAGATCGCGGTGTCAGCAGAACTGCTTCCTTCTAAGACTGTGAGGGAGGATCTGTCCCTGGCCTCTCCCGGCTTCTCCTAACTCGCTGGTCATCTTTGCCCTTCCTTGGCTTGTAGAAGCACCACCCTGACCTCTGCCTCCATCTTCAGGTGGCATCTGCCCTGGGTGTGGGTCTGTCTCCAAATTTCCCCTTTTGATAAGGACCTGTCCTATTAGACGAGGGCCACCCCATTCCAGCATGACTTTATCATAACTGATTACCTCTGCAACTACCTTACTTCTAAGTAAAGTGACATTCCAAGGTCCTGGGAGGAAGGACCGTGACATATAAATCTGGGGGGAGGAGCACGATTCAACCCATAATAATGTGGACAGAAGTCCAGCCTGCAACTCAGCCACTTTCCTACCTTGGATACAAACTGCAATTGCATCTGTCCACACCACGCTTCCTTCACTGCGAAATGGGAAGGTGGCAGCTACCTGTCATGATTGTCATAAACAACCCAGGAGACACAGAAGCGCCTCTCACGTGTGCCATGTGCCTGAGGCTTACCATGTGCTCAGAACGGCGTGGATGGCACTGTTCTCATTATCAGGCAGCTCTGCCAGTCTCTTCCAGCCTGAGAGAGGGCATCTCCCAGCCCCAGGTATAAACATCCTTTTTCCACACTCCCTGTCAGCATCAGTGACCTTCAGAAAATCCTTAAGAGGCAAGCAGTGTTGAAGTGCTGAGAATCGAAGAGTACAATCGACTGCCCCAATGCAGCCCAGGGCCAGAGCCGGCTTTTCTCTTTGCCACTTTCCCAGTGGCGCTGGCTGGGCTCCACGTGCTTTAAAGGAAGAAGTTATCTGCAAGGAGCTCTGGGTTGGGCTGCACACGCTGAAAATGTATTTATTTGATTTATTTTTACATCCACTCTTGTTCCAGAAAGGATTTGAGGGCCCATGTGGTGAATAAAATCCATTTCAACTTAATGGCTCTATGCTTCACACTTAGTGGGAGGGGGCTGAACAATTAGAAAATAGAAATAATCCCAAACTCCCTTTGATCCCAAAGGTGGCATCTTCCACATTGTTAAAGGCATTTTGTTTTTAAGCTACAAAGCTCAGCGTGTTGAGGTGATGAGGACGATGATGATGACAATGATGGTGATGACAGAGGTGATGGCTAACACATGAAAGCTTGTCCTCTGATGGACCAGGTACTGTTCAAAGGAAGGAAAGTAAAAGAGGGGACAAGGGGAAGAGGGAGGGGAGAAAATGGAACAAAGGGTTGGAGACCGTGTTAGAGTCCCACAGTGTGGCCAAAGCAGTGTGCTTCTTATCCTCTAACCAAATCAAATCCCAGGAGAAAGCTTACTCATTCTTTCAAAATTGTGACTTATTTCAGAGAACAGTCTGTGGTCATAGGTGGATCATGTTAGCCATTCACCTCCAGAAAGCCAAATCTGGACCTGGTTCTCACCACAAGGTTCTGATGACCTCTCCATTTGGCCCCTGGGAAGCCTTTGCCATATGAAATGCTGTTACCTCTGCAGAGGGCAGGTAGGCGGGTGCTGCTCCAGGGCCAGCCCCAAGGATGGCTTGGCCAGCTTAGGGTGTGAGACGGCACCTGGCAAACTGTACCGGCGAGGCCAGAGGGCATGCAGCTGCTTCCTCAATGCCTTGCCTCCATCACACCTGCAGTGCCCCTTCCACATCAGCCACGTGTGGCCTCCCACACGGCCACAAATGCTACATCTGCAACTAGTCACACTTAAGCCCTCCGGCGATGCAGAAGAAAAAGGGAGAAAAGTGGATGCTAAGCTGCTATTTGATAAAGAGTGAATCCGACTGCACTTACTGCGTGGGGCTGGGGAGGGGCTCTGATAAGGTGCCTGTGTCACCCAGTGGGCACTTGTCCATAGCTACAAGGATGTCCTAGCAGGGTGATCACAGGGTGCTCTGTTGAGCAGGTTCCAGGGTGACAACTCCTTTGGTTTGCTCACACATCAGTAGCCACTGCTCCTAGCAAGGCCTCCCAGCCCCCCTTCCCATCCAGCACACACTGCTGGCACCCCCATTCAGCCCCCGGCACTGCCCCTGAATTTCTGTCATAGCGAGCTAGCTCTCCATTGGCAACGCTGGTGCCTGTCCCTGCCAGCAGCCCCAAGTCAGCACCATGCCCGGCTGTTCATTATTAAATTGAAAAAAGGAGGAGGGTCCTGTCTTGATTCCCTTCCAACAAAGAGGCTCCTTGGTGACTATGCAAATGTGCCCACCTTCTCCTGGAAGGAGAAGCTGGTTGCTGTGCACACCAGCTTTGAAATTTCAGAGGGGCCCTATGTCCCCTCCCCCAGGGGCCTGGCTAGCATTCTGTATCACTGAGGACTTAGCAGGAGCCACAGAGAAAGGTCAGGAGCACCTGCTCCTGGCACACATCCTGCCGAGATGGCCCACGAACTAGCCAGCGGCATTTCTTCAGAAGCAATCTCAGGTCTGCGTGGCAGTCACAGCCCCACCGTGAGATACGCACCACATCCCAAGTGTGTATTCACGTGTAATTCTCATCTCATTCTAAGTCTTATCTAATTCTCACCAAAAGACTGAGTCCTGCTTGCCATCTGGGGAAACCGAGGCACAGTGAATCCAAATGACTTGTTTTCTCATTCATGGAGAAGGTGAGGTTGAAACCAGATCCAGGACACTGCAGAGACCCCTCTCGTCCCTTTGACCTTTCCAGAAAAGGATCTGCAAGAGATAAAGTAGTTTCTGAAAGGCCTCCAGGCAAGGGAGGGGCTTCTGATACTACTCACGACTCAAAGTTGGTTTGGAACAAAGCCCTCCGGGTGCCATGGCACTGGGACAGCAAAGGGGGGCAGAAAATGATGGGAGGGGAGCTGCCTCCCAAAGGGCTGCAAACTGGGGTGAATTGAGGCTACTTAATACGTTCAATCCATCAGAGTAATGCCTTGTAATTAAGATTCCTGGAAATGAAGTAGTACCGGGGGGCTCCATGGAAGATCTGCCTTCAAACGGTTCAGGTCAGCCTTAGGCTCAAGCACGGCTCTAATTGACGGCTCCCCTTGGGTCTGAAAGAAAAGATGTAATCAGACCACACAAAGCACGTCCTGTCCAATTACAAGGATCCGCATGGATGGGCTGACCTGTGACCTATAAAACAAAATTAAGATTTCCAAACATCACCAGGAGGTAGTGGGGGAGGGATGGCTGGTCCGTGCTCCAGCCTTCCAACTCCCCAGAGTGGAGACAGAACAAAATCGTAGCCCTGGAAAGAAATGTGGTGGACTTTGATCAGCCATTGTGCAACCTTTCAGTTGGAGTCTTTCTGGGCGGTGGGAGGGTCGGGGGGCTAACGCTCAGTTTCTTGCACTGGATGTCCAGACGCATTATCACAAAAGAGCATTTCTTTGCAGTTGAGCCTGGAGTGCCAGGTAGCCAGTTCTCTAAACAAGCCAGAATCTCCAACAGCCACAGGACATGTTAATTACGTTTGGGGGCCGTGTGGGGATGCACGTGGTGTCACGGTGGAAAACACCCCCATACTCACGCCTTATGGGACCTGCACTCTGGAGCATGAGGCCGACTGCCCGGGTTCTGGGGTGAGAACCTATTAACAGCAATTGAGGAATGTTTATCCATTCTTCTGTCTCCCGACTCGGGAGCTGCGTTTCATCTTCCAGGAAAGAACTAGGCGGGCACGTTGCACTTAGCTTATTCAACTACCAGGGACCTCCAGCGGTCTGGAGGTTGAGGAAGAGTCATGGGTCCTCAAAGTCTTTGCAGAAATAGGCCTTTGCCTCCGCACTGCCGAGCCAGGAGAACCTGCAGTGAGCAACTAGCTCTTCTTTCCTTCTCTTTTAAAATCAACACCCGTCCCCAGATTTGCTTTTGGCAAACATTGCTTAACTGCTGCTGTTTTCCCTGAAGTCACTGAAGAGAGAGTTAGATAATGAGCTGGCATGCTCTTTTGAAATGTTTACTGTGTTCCTTAAAGCAAGGGACATGCTGGTTCCTAAACTAATTTGGGGTTGCTAGATCTTTTCTACTCTTTTTGGAGATCTCCGAAGTAAACACATGGATTTAAGTATAATTATCCAAGAGTCAAATAAACAGTCACGGGGCTTTCTAAAGGATGAACCTTTGCAGATATGTCGATAGAAATTTTTTTCTCAATTCTCCCAACAGAAAGGAGAGAGAATGCATGAGTATTAAGATAATGCACCACAGCACACCACAAAGATTTGAGGATAAAAGATCAGGTTGTCTTATTTTCAGTTCAAGGAAACTAAAAATCATGACAGGACCTCAATGGCCATGGCATATGGGATAGACCCAAATAGTCATAGAAAACTTCTTCAGTGCACGCTGTTCTTTGTAATGGACTTCACATTTGAAAAATTTCTGAGTTTCAACCTGGCAGGTTGCACAGTCTTGTTAAAAAAAAAAAATTAAAGCTCAAGGCATCCAGTCATGTGTAATTTCGGTGAGAACTGTAATAAATGCATCCACGTAAGCCCTAAATTCCCACTGTCGAAATGAAGATCTGGGGTTAGCATGACATTTATGTAAATCCCACTTGGTATTTCGGTTGCGTGTTTTTCCAAAGGAGTTCAAAGGCATTTATAGACATTCTGATTAGTGCTTGTGATATCCCGGTGGGGTGGCAAATTCTATTAGCTCAGTTTTACATTTGGGAATAGAAAATCTTAAAGCAGCCAAATGGTTTGGCAAAAACCATATGGCATGTCACTGATAGTGCTTTGAGAAGAAAACAGGTTTTCCCAGCATCTCTCCCTGCTTCAGTCCTCTGTCCAATTTGCTTGTAGGATTTTTTTTTAAATGTTAGATAATGTCATGGTGATTCTTAGAGTCTATGTAAAATCTCATCTACATTTGCAGCCTGCTGGGCCAATGTCCACCTGTGTAGGACAGAGTAACCTTGAACCCCTCCCCTCCATGTGTTGGGAAGGACAGACCTCTCTGAATGGCTCCAGCCAGCTGGAAAGCTGATCCCCCAAGCAAATCATGTCAAGAAGAGAAGATAGGAACCCAGAGAGTAATTCCCCAAGCCCCTGTTCTTCTGCAGCATGTTTGCAGGCTCCCCGAGCGTGAGGTATAATGACTTCCTCCACTCCCAGAGTCCAAACAAGAAGTGGAGAAGGAAGAACAAGAAGAAAGACGTGGGCTTGTTGTCTAGGGCAGATGGTGTATCAGGAACAGATGTCAGGGATGAAGAAGACACTCCTTAGCTCCTCGCTGGTTGCCATCATCTCTTCGAGAAGTACCTCAGACTGCAGGGAACAGAGTGAGCAGTAGCCAGGGGAAGAGGTGAGCCGGCTGGGACTGCTGCTCAGGGGAGGAGGGTCCTATGCTCCCAGGCCACATGATTCCGTCCCAAGGCATTTCAAGACCTTGAAGACAAAATTGCTCTACTCAGCCAGTAGTAACATTTGAGGAGTTGCTGTGGCTGGAGGAAGGTGCCAAAATATTGCCGCCATGAGGCAACGTGGCGCCCAGAAGTGCCCTCCCCTGCAGGCTGGCTCCATGAACTGCTCTCCTTTCCCCCGGTTACGCCCACAGTGTCTGTCTGCCTTTTCTTTCCTCATTTCTGCCCTTTCTGCCTGGGGACCTTTACATGCTATGCCATCTGCCAGAAACACCCTTCCCCACCTTGTGTGCACCTGCCTGTATCCTCCGAGTGTTCAAACATGACTTCCTCAAGGAAGCCTTCTTTCCCGAGCCTCAATCTGGGGTCAAGCCCACTCATTCCAGGCTTTGCAGCCTCTCCTGCGGGTCGCTGGTGGCAAATGAGATGAAATCGTTGGTTGTTATTTAGTTGCGAGTTGGACGTCTCTACCAGTGGCAGATAAACCCCATTGAGGCAGCAGGCTGCGCTTTGTCTTAATCATTGCTGTCTGCCCAGCATCCGTCTATATTTAACAAATTAATAAAATAAATAGCTCATCAGTCTGGTTTGAAGAAACAACCACACGAGCAGTGCGGAGGAAGGTGCTGTAGCATGA
This sequence comes from Trachypithecus francoisi, assembly GCF_009764315.1. Taxonomy (NCBI): domain Eukaryota; kingdom Metazoa; phylum Chordata; class Mammalia; order Primates; family Cercopithecidae; genus Trachypithecus; species Trachypithecus francoisi. The sequence continues at coordinate 5,398,767 of NW_022681468.1, read as the reverse complement.
ACTTACGGGTTTATCTGCCACAGCCATGAAAATATTTAACATCAAGTCATATGATTTTTGCTTCCTTTTCTCCATGGTCTGAATTCCCCATTCTAGGACCTCAGTCTTCTGACCTCCACTAGCTGGCCTCTGCTCCTAGAAGAAAAGGGAATGTCGAGGCTCACCTCACATTTTCTGAATAGGAATGATCTGCTTCCTCTTAGTGTCATTCCTGGAGACCAAGAAGGGTACTTTCTCTAAAGGGCTAGTTCTTTTTCTCCTGGGAAATAGTGAATTTGTGGAGATGTTTTAATATTTATTTTTAAAGGTAAATTTTTTCCATGGATTTTTGTAGGCTTTCCTTGTTGGGAAGAAATCAATTCAGATTTATTGTATTTTAGCCATGCTTCAAAATACACAGGAGATTAAAAATCTAAACTCCTGACAATTGCATTTTATAAAATTAGGACTGCTTATTTAATTATAAAGAAAGCCTCCATCATCATTAATGTCATTGTTTATAAGCTTTTGGGTTTTTTTTTTCCTCTCAAACACAGTTCCATGTTTCCCAATGGGAACATCTTTAAAATATCATTAGAAACAAAGGTGTCAGCCACTCTTCACAGCTTCTACAGCTGCTTTTATCAAATATCCAGGGGCCTGTTTTAAAAGCAGAGAAATTCTCCAAGGAAGAAATGGCTTGGATATCTGTCATTGCTACTAGAACATAACAACCAATCTTCATAAGCAGCAAAAATAATTCCAAGAGAAGTAAGCAACAGGTAAATCGGGTCTTAAAAAGAGAGAGAATGAGAGGAAAGGTAGGAGGCAGGGGAAGGATGGAAGACGGAGGCTGGAAAGGAGCTGCGGAGCGGCACAGGGGTCGCTGAGAGGTGATTCCGCGGACCAGGGTCTGGGGAGTCTCAGGTGGGCTAATGTGTCGTGGAGCTGCTGTTGCTGCTGCTGCTTCTTCTTCTTCTTCTTCTTCTTCTTCTCCTCCTCCTCCTCCTCCTCTTCTTCTTTCTTCTTCTTCTTCTTCTTCTTCTTCTTCTTCTTCTTCTTCTTCTTCTTCTTCTTCTCCTCCTCCTCCTCCTCCTCTCCTCTTCTTCTTCTTCTTCTTCTCTTCTTCTTCTTCTTCTTCTTCTTCTTCTTCTTCTTCTTCTTCTTCTTCTTCTTCTTCTTCTTCTTCTTTCTTCTTCTTCTTCTTTCTTTTGAGACAGAGTGCCACTGTGTTGCCCAGGATGGAGTGCAATGGTGCGATCTCAGCTCACTGCAACCTCCACCTCCTGGGTACCAGGGATTCTCTGGCCTCAACCTCCCCAGTAGCTGGGATTACAGGCATGCACCACCACCACGTTCAGCTAATTTTGTTGTTGTTGTTGTTGTTGTTGTTGTTGTTGTGTTTTTGGTAGAGATGGGGTTTCACCATGTTGGCCAGGCTGATCTCAAACTCCTGGGCTGAAGTGATTTGCCTGCTTTGGCCTCCCAAAGTGGTAGGATAATAGGCGTGAGCCACTGCACCCAGCCACAGAGCTTCTTCTTAATTATAGAAATTGTCCAGAAACTTTGAAACCAATGGGAATGGGGAGTTGGTGGACAGGTAACACATTTTGCCATTGATACTATTGACTTAAAATCATGAGATCTATATATTTAGAAAAGAGGAGTTTTATTTTTTATAAACGATTACAACCTATAGGCTGTTCTGTTTAACAACCTGTTAAACCAGAAACAGGCACTTTGAAGAAGGAACAGTAAGACAGGAAACTATGCTGAAGGAGTTGGCTAAGTGTACAGATTTAGCAGGTTGTAAGAGGAGCTGGGAAGATTCATGAAGAGGGCGTGTGTGCACATGTAGTAAGCTAACATCTTTGTTACATACGCCAACACACACACATTCACCTGGGAGTGAAGACGTCACATTTAAATGTTTTACAGTTGGCCCTATATGTTGAAAGGTGCAGCTGGGAGTCCAAGGCACTCAGTGCACAGTCCCCATGGACCAGCCAGAACCAGTCCCCAGAGGGAGGGTGGTCTCTCATCAGGGGAAAGTTACTGAAATCAGTCTCTTGTTCACTGGAAGCTATAGTTATGGCTTGCGGAATAGGAATCAGTTAGTCAACATCTGGTGGAGCTGCCGTTGTTTTAATATTGCTTATCTTGAGGCCAGTGCTTGTTTAGCTATTAGAAAAAAGATAAAACCTCGTGGCAGGGACAGCATCCTTTATTTCCGAAGCACAGAGGTACCTGATTTAACCCTTGCCTGCCACAGCCTCCGGTCTTACTTACAATTTGGCGTCCTGTCATCAGTCTGATTATCTCTAGTTAGCATTCATGCTGGTCAGTTGTTGTGTCTACACTGCAAAAGGCGGGGGGTCTGGCTGTAACGTCAGGTGATTGGTTGAAATCAGCAGTGGAGCAAATCTTTCCAAAGGGCTGGTTTCTGTTTAACTCTTAAAAAAAAAAACCAAACACCGCATGTTCTCACTCATAGGTGGGAACTGAACAATGAGATCACTTGGACTCGGGAAGGGGAACATCACATACTGGGGCCTATCATGGGGAGGGGGGAGGAGGGAGGGATTGCATTGGGGAGTTATACATGATATAAATGATGAATTGATGGGTGCTGACGAGTTGATGGGTGCAGCACACCAACATGGCATAAGTATACATATGTAACAAACCTGCACGTTATGCACATGTACCCTAGAACTTAAAGTATAATAAAAAAATAAAATAAAATAAAATAAAAAAACTCTAATGGCGGTTAGCGAGGGAGGGGCTATCTTAAGGTGCGTCTGACCTCCTATCCATGCCATGGCCGGGAACTCAGCTTTTAAGGTTCTCTGGGGGTCTCTTTGGCCAAGAGGAGGTCCATTCGGTCAGTTGGGGGGCTTAGGATTTTGTTTTTATTTCTCAATACAATCGGATCTTTTTCAATTCCCTTCTTTAAGCTTGAATAGCCTTTGAAAAACTCCAGAAACCTAAAATAATATGTACCCTGAATTAACGTATCCAAAATTATGAGCTTATGAAATTTAAAGATGCATTTCGATAATAGTCACACACTTATAATTCCCATGTGCTTCAGATGGTTTTAATTTCGTGGCAAAAGGCACTGGCCATTTACCCAGAGGCGGACACAAATCTGAGAAGAGGCCATTAGCGCTCCTATAAAAAACAAATGGAAGCCTTCTGTTTTCTTGACTTCGTAGTTTCTACAGTGTCAAGCAAATGTGGGGCTGTCATTTTCATACAAGAAGCCAAGGGGGAAAAGGACAAAGGGAAACCCAAAACTCATGCAACAGATTTTCAGCAGCAGGGAAATTAATCTCATTGGACTCCTTTGCTCAGCTACCAAGATGAGCAACGTGTGCTTCTTCAGTAAGTTCTTTTATCACTTTCGCAGATTCTAGAAGTGGAAGATATCTGCCCAGATTGAGACAAACTCCTCTCCCCTTTCCCATGTTCGTCTCTTTTCGTATCATCTGTGAGTTCCCAAACAGGGACTGAATTTCTGCCACCTGTTGCCAAAGATGGTGGCCTGTGACATGCGTGAGGAGACAGGGTCTCCTGAGCTAGAGCTTAGCCATCGTCATAAGAGGAAGGTGGGAACTGACTCTCCCATCCTGTGTGATGGCTAATGGTATGTGTGAACTCGAGCAGGCCACGGGTGGCCCAGATCAAACGTTATGGTTGGGTGTGCTTATGAGGATGTTTCAGGATGAGGTGAGCATTTGAGTGGACGGATTCTGTCAAGCAAATCATCCTGCCCAGTGTGAGTGGGCAGCATCTCATCCCTTGAGACCCTGAATGTCACGAAAGGTGGAGGAAGAAGGAATTCACCCCTCTTTCTTTCTTTCTGCCTGCTTGAGCTGGAAAAAAAGGTCTCATCTTCTTCTGCGCTTGACCTGGGACTTACACCACCAGCTCCCCTGGTTCTCAGGACTTTAGCTCCAACTGAACCATAGTACCTGGGGCTTTCCTGGGGCTCCAGCTTGCAGAGGCAGATCATGTGGTTCCTCACCTCCACAATCGTGCGAGCCAGTTCCTCATAATAAGGCTCCTACACACACACACACACACACACACACACACACACGAGTCATGCAGTGAATAATGTCATTTCAATGAGAGACTGCATATACTACAGTGGTCTCATGAGATTATGATACCATATTTTTACTGTACCTTTTCTACGTTCAGATATGTTTAGATACACAAATACTGCCTGCAGTATTCAGCACAGTCACATGCTGTATGTCTTTCCAGCCTAGGAGCTACCATCTAGGCCCACATGAATACACTCTTTAATGTTTGCACAACAAAATCACCTAATGACACGTAGCTCAGAAGGTATCCCGTCATCAAGCCAGGCATGACTGGATATATCCCCTGGTGGTTCTGTTTCTCTGGAGAACCCTAAGACACTCCGCCTCGGCCTCATCCCCACTTTGCCAACCTGATCCTCCATTCCTTATGTCTTCACTGGTTTCGTAGAGTCGCTTCTCCGCAGGTGATGAACAATCTCCTGTGGTCAGTGTGATCTTTGAAACAGGCAAGTCTGTCCCTACTGAAGATCCTCCCATAGCTCTCAAGATACAAATTACATCCTGAGTGTGACCTTCCCCCACACTTTCCAGCCTCATCCCCTGTGCCTCCCCCATCCACCTCCTTTGCTGCAGTCACACTGAATCAGTTTCCAAAGCCATCAGCTGTCTACACTGCCATGTCTGCCAACCAACCAAGCACTCAGGGCTCACTGGTCATTGTGATGAGAACTGCGTACAGCGATGGCTGCGGGGAGTTCACAGTTCACAGTTGAGTAAATGTAAAGCAACGTTGCAGAGGGCTGGACCCAGCTCCAATCACCCCGACCCTGGGAAAGTGCCCTGCCCACCATCCCCGAGCCCTGCTTGACTGGGAACCCATTCTTTTGTGTTCTCAGAAGAAAGTTTAAAGACTGCAATGTAGATACTTCACACCCATTAGAATGGCTACTATCAAAAAGCATAAAAGAAGTATTGAAGAGGGCATGGAGAAACTGGAATCTTTGTGCATTGCTGGTGGGAATGTAAAATGGTACGGCCACTGTGGAAAGCAGTATGGTGGTTCCTCAAAATAGTTGATATATAATATAATTATTATACGATCTAGCAATCCCACTTCTGGGTAGATAGCAAAAAGAACTGAAAAGAACTCACACAGATACATGTACACCTGTGTTCATAGCAGCTTTCTTCACAAGAACAAAAAGGTGGAAATAACCAAGTACCCATCAACAGACAAAAGGGAAAACAAAATGTGGTACATCCATACAGTGGAATATTCTTCAGTCAGAAGATTTTTGAGTGCTCCCAATACAAAGAAATGGTCAATGTTGGAGGTGATGGATATACTAATTATCTTGATTTGATCATTACACATTGTATACACATATTGAAATATCGCATCCATCCCATAAACATGTACAAGTCTTATGCGTCAATTAAACATTTGAAGAAGGAAGGAAAATTTGACACAATATTACAACATGAGTGAATCTTAAAGATGTTATTCTAAATAAAATAAGCCACACAGAAGAGCACAAATACTGTACTATTTCAAGATTAAGAAAGTAGAATGGTGGTTATCAGGAGCTGGGTGGAAGGTAGAAATTGGATGTTATTGTTTAATGGGTACAGAGTTTTAACTTGGAAAGATAAAAAGGTTCTAGAGTGGATGATGGTGATGGTTGCACCACACTGTGAATGTACATAATGCCACTCAACTGTACACATAAAAATGGCTAAGATAGTAAATTTCATGTTATGTATATTTTACCACAATACAAAATGTATAGGTAAAGTTTCTTTTTTTTTTTTTTTTTTTTTTGAGGCAGAGTCGCCCAGCCTGGAGTGCAGTGATGCAATCTCAACTCACTGCAACCTCTGCCTCTTGGGTTCAAGTGGTTTTCCTGCCTCAGCCTCCCGAGTAGCTTGGATTACAGGTGCCCACCGTCAGACCTGGCTAATTTTCGTATTTTTAGTAGAGATGGGATTTCACCATGTTGGCCAGGCTGGTCTCAAACTCCTGGCCTCAAGTGATCCACCTGCCTTGGCCTCCCAAAGAGCTGGGAGTACAAACGTGAGCCACCGTGCTCTGCCCATAGGTAGAATTTCTGTTTCTGACCATGATGCAGTCACAGGAACTAGCTTTGCCCTCCCATACTAAACAACTAAACAACCAGACAAAACAACTATAAAAAAAAAAAAGACAACGATTTTTGGACACAGAACAACAGGCCGCACAGAACAGAGATCCTTTAAAGAAGGGAAACAAATGGGCAAGCCTTATGATGGTCCTCACTTACCACCTAGAAATCCTGTCCAGGCTAGGCTCCAGGGAAAGCTGACCCAAATAGAGCCTGCTGTTCCCTCAAAGGACTAGGCAGAGCTGAGAACCCAGGGAGGCCCAGGAAGCTAGAATTGTAGGGCAGAGTTCAACAAGGCTTCCCCTGGAGACTTCCATGGAGTACCGATGGATGTATGCCTGCAAGACAACTACCAAGGCCAGGAAACTCCCACAAGAAAGGAACAGGCAGAAAAATGTGTGAGGCTCAGTGGGCCAGGAACAGATTGTGTTCTCACCAGTCCAAGCAGAGAAACTTTGTAATACCCGAGGCATCAGGTAGAGTACTCAGAAGGCTGTTGTCGCAAGAGCAAAGTAAAATCATCCCTGCACCAATGGCCATCCCGGTTTCCCCTGACAACGCTTTAAAGTAAACCTCAAAAGGGATCAGGCTGTTTCCAAGTAACACAATGGCTTCCAAGGATAACACTCAAGAACATGTAAAGGAATATAAAATTATCCAGCACCTACAAAATAAAATGTACAATGCTGGCATCCAATTAAAAAGAATGCAAAGTAATAGAAAAATATGACCCAGAATGAGGAATATCAATCAATAGAAACAGACCCAGAAATGACACAGATGATAGAGTTAGTGGACAAAGATGTTAAAAAGTTATCATATTTTGTGTGTAGAGTTAGTAGACACAGATGTTAAAAAGTTATCATATTTTGTATGTAGAGTTAGTGGACAAAGATGTTAAAAAGTTATCATACTTTTTATGTAAAGAAGATAGAACTTAAGAATATTGAAAAAGAGGCATTGGAAGTTATAGAAGAGAAGATACAAATTGAATTGATAGAGTTTTTTTTAAAGCTTAGGATGAAGTGTAGATTACATTATAGAAAAAAAAATGTAGTGCACCTGAAGACACAGAAATGCAAGCCACCCAAAATAAAATAAAGAAAGTAGAAAGATAGGGGGAAGGGGAGACTGACCAGAGAATTAGCATTGCTGGGACAAATTCAAACGTCCCAGTCTACATGTAATTGGAGTCCCTGAAGGAGAGGCAGATGGGAAAAAATTGAAGAAATTATGATTGAAATGTTTCCAAATTCTATAAAAACTATAAACTCACAGATACAAGAAGTTTGAAGAACCTCAACCACCGTACATCATAGTAAAATTGCCCAAAAACAGTGATATAGAGAAAACTTTAAAAGCAGCCAGCATAGGGGAGGGAGAAATGCTTTATGTACAGAAGAACAAATGTAAGAATGAGAGCCACATTCTTGTCAGAAACAATGCATGCCAGAAGATAGCACAGCAACATCTGAAAGTGAAAACAACTGTCCATCTAGAATTATTTACCCACCAAGAAAAATTAGCTTTCAAATATAAAGGCAAAAAAGAAAGATCTTTTCAGACACACAAAAGCTGAAGAAGTACATCACCAGCAGACTTTCACTGCAAGAAATGGTCAAGTAAGCCCTTTGAGCAGAAGGCAAATGATAACAGATAGAAATCTAGATGTATGCAAAGAAACGAAGGACATGATAAATGGTCCCTATTGAATAAATATAAAAGGCTTTTTCACTTATTTAAAAAATCTCTTTAAAAGATAATTGACTATTTCAAGTAAGCTTAATAATGAGACTTAAAGTAGATGAAGAAATGAAAGGCATGACAGCAATAGCACAAAGGCTGGAAAGGGAGAAACAGGAGGGCAGGTTGGTAAGATGATTGTGCTGTATGGGAGGTAGTCTAATATTATTCAAAGACAGACTGTTATAAATTTAAGATTTATACTGAAAGTCCTAAAGCAACATCTATTTTAAAAATATATATATATGTAGCAAAAGGCTGGGCAAGGTGACTCATGCTTGTCATCCTAACATTTTGGGAGGCCAGGACAGGCGGATTACTTGAGCTCAGGAGTTTGAGACCAGCCTGGGAAAAATAGTTAGACCTCATCTCTTAAAAAAAAAAAAAAAGAATCAAATTGATAAACCACTCCCCAGACAGACCTGGAAAAAGAGAGAGAAAAACACAAATTGCCAGTTTCAGAAATAAGAGAGAAAAAGGATATCACTGAAAATACTGCAGACAATAAAATGACTATGAGAGAATATTATGAGCAACTTTCTATAAATAAACTCAATAATTTCAATGAAACGGAGAAAGTCCTTGAAAGACATGAACTGCCAGATCTCACTCAAGAACAGGTTATCCAAATACCCTAGCTTCCTATCTGTTAAAGAAATGTAATTTATTGTTGGAAATCTTCTCACAGAGAAAATCCCAGGGCCACTTGTCTTAACTGGAGAATTACACCAAGCATTTAAGAAAGCAACAAAATCAAGTTTACACAAATTCTTTCAATAACCTAAAGAAGAGGGAATAATTTACAGCTTATTCCATGGGGTAGTATTATTCTGATATCAAAACAAGAAGACAGTATTACCAAAAAACTACAGAGTAATATATGTTATGAACACAGATGCAAATATTCTTAAAGAAATCTGAGCATATTGAATCAAAAAATACGCAAAAAGAATGATATGCCATGACCAAGGGGAGTTATAAAGTAATGCAACATTGACTTAACATTTGAAAATCAAATAATGTAATTCACCATATTGGCAAATATAGGAGAAAACCATATAGGATCATCTCAATAAATGCAGGAGATTTATCTGTCAAGATCTAATATCTCATCCTTATAAATACTCTCAGCAAATTTATATTAGAGGGCATTTCCTCAACCTGATAAAGGGCATCAACAAAAATATCTAGAAATTAACATCATATCTAATTTTGAAAGACTGGATGATTTCCCCCCTAAGTTCCAAAACAAGACAAGGATGTCTGCTCTTAACGCTTTTATTCAATGTTGTATTGGAGGTTCCAGCTAATGCAATAGGGCAAAGACAAGAAATAAAAAACATATAGATTTGAAAAGCAGAAGTCAACTGTCATATTTGCTGATGAAATGACTCTCTAAATTGAAAATCCTAAGGAATCTACCAAAAAAGCCACTAGAACTAAGAAGTGAGTTTGGCAAGCTTGCAAAATATGGGTCAATACAAATGTATTACATTTCTATATATTAAAAACAAACAAAAAGACATTAAAACTCAAAATCATTTACAATATCTTCAAAAAAGATAAAATACTTGGGATTAGATTTAATAAAAGATGAACAACACCCAAAACAACCAAACAGTGCTGAAAGAAATAAAGAAGACCTATGTAAATGGAGAGATATACTATATTCATGGATTAGAAGACTCAATGTCGCTAAGATGTCAATTCTCCCCAAATTAATGTACAGATTCAATATTATCCCAATCAAAATTTCTACAGGCCTATTATAAAATTTGATGAACAAATTTCTAAATTTATATTAAAATGCACCTGGAATAGACACACAACAATGAAACCTTTTTTAAAAAGGATAAAGTCGGACAACTTAAACCATGTGATTTTAAGACTTATTACAAAGCCACTATAGTTAAGACACCTACAGTATTGATGTAAATATAGACATACAGAACAATGCAACAGAACAAAGGCCCAAAAGGGACCCAGACATATATAGCCAATTGATTTCCACCAAAAGTTTCAAAGTAAACCAATGAGGAAAGAATAATATTTTGAATAAATAATGCTAGGAAAATTGAATAACCATATACAAAGTTAAAAAAAGAGCTTCGATATTTCACACCACATGAAAAATTAACTTAAGATGGAGTATAATCTTAAGTATAAAAGCTAAAACTACAAAACTTCTAGAGGAAATTCTAGTGATCTTGGTTTGGCAAATATTTCTTAAATACCACACAAGGCATGAAATGTAAAAGAAAAAAATAAATAAATTGGATACTTTTTGCATTAAAGAAAAAACTCTTCAAAATAGACCTATAAAATTAAAAGATATTTCAAATATAGGGGGAAAATATCCAAAAAGCATATATCCAGCAATGAACTTGAATCTAGAATGTAAAAAGAACTCTTACAGTTCTGTGATCCAATTAAAAATGAGCAAAACATTTAGTTACATACTTTATCAAAAAAGATGGCAAGCAAGCACATTAAAAGATATTCAGCATTATTAGTTATTATGGAAATGCAAAAGAAAACCACAGTGAGATACATCCACTAGATTGGCTAAATTAGATGGATTATATCAAGGGTTTCTTTTCTTTTCTTTCTTTCTTTTTTTTTTTTTTTTTTTTGAGATGAAGTCTCACTCTGTTGCCCAGACTGGAGTGCAATGGCATGATTTTAGCTCACTGCAACCTCCACCTCCCAGGTTCAAGCATTTCTCCTGCCTCAGTCTCCCGAGTTGCTGGGATTACAGGCACCCACTACCACACCTGGCTAATTTTTGTATTTTCAGTAGAGATAGGATTTCACCATTTTGGCCAGGCTGGTCTCAAACTTCTGACCTCAAGTGATCTGCCCACCTTGGCCTCCCAAAGTGCTGAGATTACAGACATGAGCCACTGTGCCTGGCCTATTAAGTGCTGAAGAGGATGTGGAGCTTCTAAAATTTTCATATACTACTGGTGGGATTATAAAATGAATAAGCCACTTTGGAAAACGGTTTGGCAGTTACTTAAAAATTTAAACAAGCACCTATCATATGATATAGCCATTTCACTTCTAGGTATGTACTCAAGAAAAATGAAAGCATATGGCCACATAAAGATTTTCTCACAAATATAACAACTTTATTTGTAATAGTGAGACTCTGGAACCAACAAATGTCCATCGACAGGTGAACAGATAAACAAATTGCAGTATATCCATATAATGGAAGACTACTTAACAATGGAAAGAAAAGGAATGAACGTATGCATGATAGTGTCACAGGATCCTCAGGGTATCACTTTTCCAAACAGAAGCCTGTGTAGTCTGTGGCACCTTGGTCTGGGTTTTGCTCAGGCCCACTGAGCTCATTCTGCCCACTCGGCCTGGCATGCTATGCTCAGCTTGTGCTAACAGCCTGGATCCCATGCCTGCCAAGAGGTAGCCAGGTGTGGAGCAGCAAGGGGTGTGTGAGTGAGCATATGCAGGTCTAGTCGCTGCACACAGCCAGACATGTTAGATGCTGCAGCAGGGCAGACAGCTCCAGGCTCTGGCACAGGCACTGGCTCCATGCAAGCCTGCAGCTGGATCAGATGCACCATAAGCAGCTTCCACTATGGACACCCACATCTGGATGAGGGGAACATGGTGGTGCCCAGAAGCTTAGAGATGCCAGAAGTCACAGAGCCCCAAAGAGGGTGTCACAGCCCCTAGGTCTGGGCTCCCTGAAGGGCCATAGCTCTTCATTCCTCATCGCTCACCACGTGGCAAGAGGAGAGGATGTGTTTTAGCCCTGTTTGTGTTACAGCTCTTCTTTCAATCCCACCATTCAGCAGGCCCCAAGGTCTTGTCTCATGTCTGGGAAGAATGAGGTATGCAGACAACCAGAGGGTGAGCAAGGCAAAGAGGTGCTTCATTGAGTAACAGTACAGCTCTCAGGAGACCTAAAGTGGGTAGCTCCTTTCTGCAGTCAGGTTGTCCCAACGTCTGCTTGAGTCTGGCTGATTCTGAGGTTTTTATGGGCTTCAGAAGAGAGGACGTGTGTGCTGATTGGTTCATGGGCAGCCATGAGTGGGCGTGGAAAAAGCACCACAAGTTCTCACTCCAGGCTGTGGACTCCACCAGGAACTGACAGCCCAGCCCCCACGCTTCAGATGATCCCTGGCTTGAAGGTGGGGCTTCACCAGGGACCCACCCCTTTCCACCCAGAAGCTTGTCTGCCTCCTGCTGCCACCTACATGTCATCCATGGCACCCAGGCTGTTTGTGCCAAGGGGCACCTGCAGGCCCAGGCCAAGCCACCCTCAGGCCCCCACTGGCCTCCCTCCCATGCTCATCAGTGCCCAAAGTCCAGAGGGGGCTGTGGTGGCAGGGGACTGGCATGTCAGTGCAACCCCAAGCATGCGTGCTCCTGGCTGGGTTGTGACTGTGCCTGGGCTTGGCTTCAACTTTGCTCTGAAATCAGAGCAAGTGCCGGGAGCAGGGAGGGGCCAGCTGCCATCAATAGCATAGAAGAATATCAAAATAAATATGCCATGTGAAAGAAGTCAGACAAAAAATATTTACTATATAATTCCATTTGCATGCAATTCTGGAAAATAAAAACTATAATGACAGGATGCAGATCAGTGTTTATCTGAGGATGGGGGTGGATGGAGGGATAGATTTCAAAGGAGCTCAAGGAAGCTTTGAGGGGAGTTGGTTATGCTCATCATTTGATCTGGGTGATGGTTTCATGGATATTGTTAAAACTTACACAATTATACACTTTAAATATGTACAGCTTACTGTTAAAGCCAATTATACTGCAGTAAAGCTACAAAACATGAATTATAAAACTTCATGTATAACTCTATCAAATAGGTGATACCATGGCCATTTTCATATTAAAAAATAGTCTTGGAGTAGAAAACCAGCTTTTTAGGCCTGTTGCTGGGGCCAGCATGGCATATTTGTGGGTCTTAAAGGATCCAGCCCTTGCCTACTCTACAGGCAGCTAAAAAGGACTTGGGCTAATACAAGCTTCCCCACCCACACTGCCTGCCCTGCCTGGCTGCCACTGTTTGCTCAGCTAACTGCTGTTGATTTGAAGAAACTTAGCCCAAAAGTCAGCTCCCCCTGGACATCTTTCTTGGATCCTGCAGCTGGGTCTGAGACACCTGCCTGCCTGGTACTCACTATCAGCCTGGTCTGAGATGAGTGACTGTTCATCCAGGGATCACTCCTGGGATGCTTTGGGAAGCTTGATCTTTTAGGCTTAGTGCACAGTATCACGCCTGGCCCCAGAAAGGTGCTCAGTAAATACAGGACTCAGTAAATACAAGGATAGGGATAGGTCTCCAACAAGGGCTTGAACAAGGCTTCCTTTTGGAAGATGCAGAAACAGCTAAGATGATAGAAAGCCAGGAGCCAGGAAGCATGATCTCCATCCATCCCAGATGCCACCCTCCTGCTGCTCAGAAAAAAAAGGGACAGAGAAGTGAACCATTTGTGTCTCTAAAGGAGCCCTTTGTGCATTCCCTCTGTCTAGTTCAGGCGTGCACTGGGATCTTTGGCCTTCCCAAGAATTGCAAGGGGAAGCTGTGGAAGAGACTAGGCCAGCACCGGCCTTCATAAGGTGAGGCAAGGAGTTAGATAGAGCTGTAATGATCCCTTGTTTGTCCCCCAAGACGCCAGAAAATAGATAAAAATCCAGGTCAATGGGTTCCGGCTTTTGACCAGAGCTGAGCTGACTCATGTAGCATCTTCCCCTTTGGATGGAGGCCCCTCTGTGGGTTCCAGAAAGGCGGAGTGCAACTCCGTCTGACTCTGCCCCCAAAAACCACAGTTCATTCTTCATTGAACATTCTTTCTCTCCCCCACATTCCCATGAGTTCCCAGAACAGCACCGCCAAGAGGACCCTCGTGGGAGTCCACTTGCACCTCCAGCCAACGCCCTTCCTGATGCCAGTAACTCGAGTGTCCCGGGCCTGACAAGTTCCAGAACACACTCCTCTCTGCATTCCATGTTTTGCTTTTGCAGGCAGTTGTTTCAGAAGCACCAGAAAGCATCTTAGATGGCTAAGACTGAAAAGGAATGGGAGGCCCTGAAGTTACCCCACATTCATTCATTTCTCCCAACAAAATGTGTGTCCTCCGTTGGCTGGGTCCTGCATCACCTGGACAAGGTAAGGGGAAGGTGTTGCTCAGCCCAGACGCAGTAGCCCCCAGGTGCTGCAGGAGACAGGGGAAGAGAGAGAAGTCCTGGTCTAGAGACACTCAGAGGGCAGGGCCAGTGAGGGCAAGGCGTGGGGGGAGAAGGACCGGCTGCAGGAGGACGTGAGCTAGGCTATGGTTTTATGGAGTGGGTGGCCCCAGACAAGGCAGGGACCAGGAGAAAGTGCCGGGAGCAGGGAGAGGAAGGAAAAAGAATCAATGTGAGTAAAGGGACAGAAGCAAAGGGTGAGGTTGCTGCATAAAACATGTAGTGTGATGGGTGGGGGAGGGGGCTGGGGGCACAGAATGGCCAGCCAGGAGCTTGCTCAGAGTCAGAGCCAAAAGTATCACTTAGTGTTCTGTGTGCCGATTCGTGTGTGCCATTGCTACATTTCACCATGTGTCTAGTGCGTTTTAGTTTCTCATCTTGATAGGATGGCTGATACAGAACCATGGTACAAGTTTCAAAAGGTACCAATGGATTTAAAGTAAAAACAAAGCTTTCTCCTTCATCTCTGTAAGACTCTGAGAGACAACCAGCTCCTGGATTGACAAAAAGAAAACACATTGCTGGACTCACAGGAAGTGAGGAAATTCCTAAAGATCAACTCTCTACCCCTCGCCCCAATCCCAAAACACACACCCAATTAGAAGAGAACTGGACTGAACCAGACCAGAACCAGCCTAGAGCTACAGGCAAGTGGGAAGGGTGAGGCCTCCCTGAAGACGCGAGCCATGGGAGCATGCCCTGACAGGGAGCTGGCCAGCAGCAGGTGGGGGTTGGTCCTGGGGCCCCTGCAGCATCAGGACCCTCGAAGACAGGGAGCTGGCTGCTCTTAGAGAAAAAACCTTCCCAGTCTGGGCTATCAGAATTTTCACGCACCCCAAAGAAGCAGATACTGATTTATGAAGGTCACCAAGCACAGAAGAGGTGGCCGCATGGGTGAGAATCAAGTAGAAACGGCAAAAAGACTTAGCCCCTAAGGACTTAAGACACCAGAAGTAGCAGAAACAGAAGATGGGATAGTGAAGTTTAAAGAAAACATGGCTGGATTTCTAAAGGCAGGCCAAGAGCCCATATAAAGAACTAGCATGCAGAGCTGAAAATGTACCAAGAAAACCTGGTGCAGTGGCTCATGCCTGTGATCCCAACACTTTGGAAGGCCGAGCTGGGAGGATCACTAGAGCCCAGGAGTTCAAGACCATCCTGGGCAACACAGTGAGACCTCATCTCTAAAAAGAAAGAAAGAAAGAAAACATATCAGAAGAACCTGGGAACCTGGAGAGATGAAAAATATAATTTCAGAAATAATTACCATAATAAATGATCAAATAGTAAATTAGACACCGCTACACAAATGGCCATTTCATATCTTCCCCTTTCTCCTCCAATGTCCCAAGCCCTCTTCTCCCATCCTCACTCTTAGCTGAGACTTGGCTGAGAAATAGCTGCAGCCAGCAGAGAACTCTCCCAAATGTCTATCCTCACATCCAGCCGCATGCTGGCATCTGCACCCACACACTCAGCCTCCATTCCCACGGCTAGTGAGAAATGTTTCATGCCCAACCTGAAGGCTGTTCCACCTGTGCTCCAGAGCCATCCCACATCCCCCGCACGGTGTTCTCCAGCCATTCGCTCTTCTCCCCCTCACTATTCACGCTCTCTCTCCTGGAACATTTTCATCGCCTTATGTCTTTTTTTTTTTTTTTTTTGACACAGTCTCACTCTGTCACCCAGGCAGGGGTGCGGTGGTGCAATCATGACTCATGGTATTTTTGATCATCGAACCTTTGATCACCAAACCCTCCTGGGTTCAGGTGATCCTCCCACCTCATGCTCCCACCTCAGCCTCCCAAGTAGCTGGGATTACAGGCGCCTGCCACCACACCTGGCTAATTTCTGTGTTTTTTGTAGAGATGAGGTTTCCCCATGTTCCCCAGGCTGGTCTTAAACTCCTGGGCTCAACCAATCCACCCGTCTCAGCCTCCCAGAGTGTGAGATTATGGTGTGAGCCACCATGCCCAGCCCACCTTATATCTTAACCCTAGAGTTACATGGATTCAATGCTCCGAACTAATTCTCCTCTTTCATTGCTTGGTTGGCTAAAATTCTTTGGCTACTAGTTTCTTCAAGACAGGCTCAAATAAACCGTATTTCCTGAATTCTTACATATTCAAAGGTGTCTGTTGTCTTTACATTTGCACGTCAGTTTGGTTAGTGACATTGCTTGCATATTTGTCCCCACCCAAATCTCATGTTGGAATGTCATCCCCAGTGTTGGGGTGGAGGTTGGTGGAAGGTACTTGGGTCACAGCGACAGATCTGTCATGAATGGTTTGTGCCCTCCCCTTGGTGATAAGTGAGTTCTGGCTCTGGGTTCACATGAGATCTGTTTAAACATGTATGGCACCTTCCCCCAATTCTCTCCCTTGCTCTGTTCTTGCTGTGATGTATGTGCCTGTTCCCCCTTTGCCTTCTGCTATGAATGGAAGCTTCCTGAGGCCTCCCCAGAGGCAGATGCCATTATGCTTCCTGTAAAGCCTGCACAATAGTGAGCCAGTTAAACCTTTTTTATTTATAAATTACCCAGCCTCAGGTATTTCTTTATAGCAGTGTATGAATGGCATAATACAGTTAGGTACAAAACAACTTTCTTGAGGACATCATAGGCCAGCTCCTTTCTCTTCTAGCTGGGAAGAGGACTCAAGTCAGATTTCAAAGATAAAAAGAGAGTCAAGGGAAAGGGATCAGGTTTTAGTTACTTTCATCAGAAATGCCTTAGTGTTGACCTCTGTATGCAGTTTCTCTGGGGCACAATATTTTCCTTCAATCTATAGGTTCAAGTCTTCTTTTTATTTCCAGAAATGTTTCTTAAGTTATAATGTTAATTTAAAATTTTTTCATTCATGATCTTAGTTCTTTTATCCTTCAGACTTATCAAGTACAAATATTTGGGATCCTTTTTACTGCCTTCCCATACTCAAGTCCCTTTCAATGTCTCTTTACTTTCATTTTCTTTTGTTCACTTTCTTCACAATCCTGTCCTCTATGTACATGCTATGTTCTTGACAATATCCATTCTTCTTTATATCTGCAAATGATTGTATGTTTCCCTTTCACATCTTCCTGAGTTCTGCCAGTTTGAGAATGCCTCATTTCCTTCTCTCTTGCCATACCTTCCTTGAGCTGCATCTCTGCTTTATGTTCTTGTTTTATAATGACAATTACTCTATTTTTAGAAAATGCACGGCAATATGTTTGGCCATAAGTTCCATCTGCTCTATGATAATTATTTTTATTAAAAAAGGAAAAAGAGATATTTAAAACATACACATACATCATCCATTTTCAAGAAAACCCAATGGGCCCTATGTTTGATGAGTGCACTGATGGCTGCACAAGGCATGGTGCCCCTCCCTGGGGCTTTCTCTAGGCCTTCTTCCTGTACCTTCCACCATCCCCAGATGAAGGGCCTTTCCCCACTTCCACCCCTAATTCTCTTGGCTTCTTTGGTGCTCTGTGAATTGCTGTGTCCTTGCAGAGAGCCCTGGCTGTGTCCTGTGATGTGAAGTAATCATTTAGAGTCACCACAGCCACAACCATGTGTGTATCCTTCAGCCAAACAGCCTGTCAGGGATGCTGCTGCATCAGTGGAACCATGGCCTGTGTGGCCTGGATCCACCCCAGCCTTCCTGGTCAGTGGCTTAGAGAAGAAACCTCAGTGCCAATGGAGAACAAATAAAGGAAAACCCGTGACTGTTCTGTGAGTGGACACAGCCCTCTTTGGGCTCAGTGTGCTGAACACTCACCCCAGCAGCTGTGAGGCCCGGGAAGCTCTTCTCCCTGTGCTCAGACTTCTCCTGGGCTCTTTGGGAAGCACCCTTGCCTCCATGTGCCTTGCTTTCTTGATCTATTCTTGTTTTTATATGTGCATAGATTTCATGAGCCCATCTTAATCATTGGGGAGTAAAGGAGAAGTAGTAATAAATCGACAGCAGCCAGAGCGTGGGCTGGTCAAGGAAGGCATTTCACAGGGTTGGACAAGGGAACATTGTTTCAAAAGCAACAAGAAGGTGGAGACAAGATGCTAATGTTCGTTGACCAGCAAGTAACGTGAACACGGAGGAGATCATGAGTAGAACATGATCTTTGAACTGTTTTGGACTTCTCGTGAGAGGTGAGGACTGATCCATACTCAGCCTTTTCCCCAGCTCAGCAGGGACATAAGGGGCTTACTTGTTTCACCTGAGAGGAAGCCACAAAGCTGCAGGAAGAGTGGAAGGCTGGAGAGCCAGGGATGGGTGCAGATCTGTGCCTCCAAGACATTGGGGAGGGCATCGCACCATGGGCCCACGCCTATGTGCTGGAGGTGCCAGCACCAACCTAGAGAGAGGCTGGGGAGAGTTCATGGGATATTACCTGTAAAAGCATTGAGCAAGGTGCCTGGGATTCAGACTCCTGACATACCATTTGGTGCAATTTTCCTCTTTTCAAGCCCTGTAGAAGTTGGAAGACAGCTCCCGTTAATATTACCCTCCTTTCTCTGGGCATCCAGTGTGTCCATTTTAATCCAGTGACTCTTAACAGGGCTGTTCTGATACCAGAAAGTTTTTGATGCTTCTATGTCAAAATGGCCTTGTCAATCTTTTTAAATGTCTATTCTTTTACCAGTTAATGTTCATCCAGGTCTCCTGGACATTTCAACCCATTTACCCCCACAGTTATGTTACCATAGATGTTCCCCTGTATTTTCTATATTTCTTTCACTTTTCCAGTTCCATTTTCTACATCTTTTCTTTTTTGTTTTTTATCAGTAGCTCTCTCTTTTCTTAACATGTGGTTTGTCTAGATTCTTATAAGTAGGCATTATTTTTATCACCCAAAAATGGTAAATATCTTACAACAAATAACACAACTGTGTTGTGGATGTAATGGACTGCTACCAGTTCAATGGCTTTTTTTCCCAGGCAGCATGAAGCTGAGAATGACAGGGTCCAGAGAGAGAGTCTCCTCATGTCCTTCATGATCCAGGAGCCAGCAGGACAGCTCTGCGCCAGAATGGAACTCCCTCAACTGGAATCTTTGAGCTACCTTGTGCCAGCTGCATGGCATTGGGTCAAGTATTGAAACTCTGTTCCTCAGTTCTCTCACCTGTCAAATGCAAATGGGAATAACAGTGAGCTCATCAGTGACTGTGAGGAGTGAAAGAGGTGAACCAGGTGAGACACCCAGAGAGGCACCTAGCACGTCACAGCCATCAGCACACACACAACTCAATACAGCTGACAGATACAAGCAGCCAGGAAGGCACAGGGGCCCTAGGAAGGTACAGCCATAAAAAGGAGTGAGGCACTGATGCACATGCCAGGAGGGAGCTTTGATGAATGTGAGTAAATGAAAGAAAATGGGCACAAAAGACCACATTTCAGATGATTCCCTTTACAAGGAATATCCAAGCCAGGTGCAATGGCTCACACCTGTAATCCCAGAATTTCGGAAGGCTGAGGCGCGTGGATAACTTGAGGCCAGGAGTTCAACACGGTGAACGCTGTCTCTACTAAAAATACAAAAATTAGCTGGGTGTGGTGGTGCACACCTGCAATCCCAACTACTTGGGAGGCTGAGGCAAGAGAATAGCTTGAACCCCAGAAGTGGAGGCTGCAGTGACCTGAGATCATGCCACCACACTCCAGTCTGGGTGATGGAATGAGACTATCTCAAAAAAAGAAGAAAAAGAAAGAAAGAAACATCCAGAACAAGCAAATCTATAGAGATAGAAAGTAGATTTCTAGTTGCCGGGGGCTGGGATGGGGTGGGGGCTGTAGAGAATAATGGGAGTGGCTGCTTAATGGCTATGGGGTTTCCTTTCCAGTTTCATGAGGGGTGAGGCCCAATCCATAGTCAGCCTTTTTCCAAGCCTGTAAGGGGCTTTTCTGCTTCATCCAGAGGGGAAACTAGGAAGCTGCATGAGAAGCCCCAGGCTGGAGAGCCAGGGAGCGGGTGCAGACCACTCTCCCCACCCCCACCGCCTTCAGGACATTGTGGAGGGCATCCTACCGTGGACTCATGCCTATGAACAGGAGGTTTGATGAAACATTTGGTTTGACGAAAATGTTCTGGAACGAAATAGTGGCAATGATTGTGTGGCATCATGAATGTACCTCATGCCACCGAATTGTGCGTTTTAAAACAGTTAAAATGGTAAAAATATGTCATTTGTACTTTACCACCAAAAAAGGGCAGAGAGCAAATGGACACCATAATAATTTCCATTAAGCAGCCAATTCCATATCTTGATTATAAGTCAATGAGCAAGATCCCTGGAATACTACAGGAGAGATCAGACCATCCTCAACACAGATGACACCACTGTAGGCCGATTCACACGGAATGAGCACAGGCCTTCCTTCAGATGACCAGTGGCACTGCTATCATTAGCTTTGCTGCTTAACAAACCTCTTCAACATCCAGCAGCTTAAAATGATGTCCACTTTATGAAGCCCACAATTGTGTGGGTCAGCTGGACTGTCCTGGTCTGGGCCAGCTTGGCTGATCTCCACTGGGTGCACTCAAATGTCTGTGGTCTGTTGGTGGGCCAATGGCTGCTGAATGATAGATTAGACCCTCCCTCTTATGCTGGCATTTGGCTGGGGAGCCTCAGTTAGGAGGTCTGGTATCTGCTCCACATGTTCTCTCATCCCCCGGTGAAGCTAGCCCGCATCCACAGAGCAGCTGAGAGGGCTGGTCTCTGCTCCACGTGGTCTCTCACCCCCCGGTGAAGCTAGCCCACATCCACAGAGCAGCTGGGAGGGCTGGTCTCTGCTCCACATGGTCTCTCATCCCCCGCTGAAGCTAGCCTGCATCCACAGAGCAGCTGGGAGGGCTGGTCTCTGCTCCACATGGTCTCTCATCCCCCGGTGAAGCTAGCCCACATCCACAGAGCAGCTGGGAGGGCTGGTCTCTGCTCCACATGGTCTCTCATCCCCCGCTGAAGCTAGCCTGCGTCCACAGAGCAGCTGGACGGAGAAGCTGAAAGGCACCTGGAGACCTGGGCTCGAAATACCCCAGCCTCATTCTATTGATCAGAACCAGTCACAGACCCATCGGATTCCAGGGTGGAGGAAACAGACTCCACTTCCTGAGGGGAGGGGCTACAGAGAAGTTGCGGCCATGCTCCAGGGAATTGCATGCTAAGCCCCAGGTGCCTGGTTCTCTGAAGCCTGATTAACCTCCACTTTATCCCTGTGTCCCACCACCCTTCTCATGTCTGGGGTGAGCCCAAAAGTGGGGTGAGACGCAGGGAGGTCAGGGTGCCCATGTCACATGACACTTAATAGCACAATATAGCTGAACATATGATGACTTGCCAAAATGTCCCCGTGTCTAAACAACTGTGTTAAAGGAGCCACAGCAAAACATCTTCCCTGGTTTTTGGTGTGGTTCCAGATTTCTTTTTGTTTCAGAACTAAATAGGCCTCCCACACTTTCTTCTATCTGGGTCCGGTACCTCCTCCTCTCAGCAGCTAACAGCAAGGCCTCTGTACATTCAACTGGGTTGGGAGCGGCAGGGGGCTCCATGCAGGCGGGAGAAATCAAGTAGGCAAAGATACAGGAGCAGCAAGAGCCTCTATCCAGAGCGGTCAGAAGGTACAGAGTTCTTGTCCAGAAAGGTGAGTTGGGGCTGCATGGTGAGGGGCCTGAGCCTGTGAGGGTGGACATAGGGACTGGACGCCGGGGTAACGGGGATTCCTGGAAGAACGCAGCATGCCACGGCCAGGGCTGAGCTTGGGAAGAGTCAACAGCAGCACATGCAGGCAGAGGCGGTTCAGAGAGATCAGAGGCAGAAACAAGCCGTTAGGAGGCTGTGGATGTGGCCCAGGTAACAGAGACTTGAGCAGGGATGGTGATGAGATGACAGACATAGAACTGACACAGTTTGAAGACTGATTAGACGTGAGAGGGAGGAAGGGTGGTGAGGAGGGAAAGGGAAGGATGACAGGGAAGGCAATGGCCCCAAGCCCATTTGAGGGGGCCAGGGAAAGACAGTTCTACAGAGAAGAGAACAAGAGACGGGACATTCTGCTCAAAGTTCTAAGACATCGGAGCATGGGACGCTGCAGCCGTGGAGTAGGGTTGGGGCCATGGAGGGAGGCCCCTGAGGCAGAGGAATCAGGAGGAGCAGCGGGGCCCTGCCTCATCTGTAACTTTGCCAGCCCTGTGGTCTGCTGTGACACTGAGGGTCTAAAGCCCAATTTTCAAGATTAAGCAATAGCTGTTCTTCCTCCTAGGACATGAAAACCTGTCCAAGAACCAGGCCCGGTTTCTTGCCTGCTCTCCCCAGCACTTGGAGGGCTCCACAGTTGGCCAGAGCTGTATCACTCACAGCAGATTTTACAAGCCTGTCCTTCTGCCAGGACCCTTTTAGAAGTGAAAATAGCTGGAATAAGCCTCTGCTTTCCCTAAACCATGAACGCATCTCACCATACCTCAAGCTGCAACTTACTGCTGTGTCAGCCCACACCCCAGCACACTTCCTGGAGGAACCCGTCCGAGCAACCTCAGGAGGGTGCGCTGAGGACCCATTTTGCACACGTTTAAATGCAGGGTCAGATTTTAAACAGGATATCCAGCTGGAGACAGAAGGTAACTGTGGTCTTGGTCACTGCTAAGAAGCACCTAATCATGCAAGACATACCGCTCATGAAAAAGAAATGTTTTCAACTCTTTGTGGCACCCTGCTGGGACAGCCTCTGCCTGGTCATTCCTTCCCAGGGGTGATTAACCATCCCAGGGTTAGGGCCTGGGACTTTGCTAATGTGCTTTCAGGTCAGCCACTAAAATATTTCTAAGATTTCTTAGCTAATGGTGCATTTGCGAGGTCATTCAAGGCTAAGACCAGGAGGATTAAAATATCTGATTCCTTCCTGAGGCTCTTAGTTGTAAAGGACCAAAGAAGCCGTAAAACAAAGATTTATTCAGTTTCAGCCGGACAGCTCAATGGCGCAGCCCCGTAAGACCAGGAAAAAAGAAACATCTGGCCAGAAAAGTACACTTGTTTACAAAAAAAAAAAAGGTTTTAAGACTCTTCTCCAGCCTCACCAAGTTCTTGGACTAAAATTAGGCTGAAAATTAAAAACAATGTCGAATCTGAAGAGTACAGGGCAAATACACGCAGGAGAAAGAACATCTTGTTTCTTCCTTATCCAGCTGCCTCTGGCTGGGGGTCCTCCAAGCACCCCGGGGAGCCGCCCTGCCCTGGTAGGTAGCCCCCTCGGGGACCGCACAGCTGTGGTGCTCCCTGAACAGGTGACGGATGTGGCCTCTGCTCCAAGACCAAACCCTTTTGTGGGGGAGGGTGTTTTCTGCAGAGGATACTCAGAGAAGAGAGAGGGCCCTGTGTGGCTGCTCCCGATGATAACATGCTGCTCTCCAGAGCTCAATGTAAACAGCGGTAGTGCTGCTGGCACTAAGATACTGAAGCGGCCTGTGCTGGGGGATGGGGTGCTGAGGGACGGGTACATCTTGAGAGGCGTGGATGACAACTGTTTTGTAAGGAAGGAAGCCTGTGCTGGCAGTGAGGCCCTTGGCCTCAGTCGGGAAACTCAACTTCTTTTCCAGGCCTGCTGTTGACTCACCGAGGACGTGCAGGCCAAGCTCTCCTTGCTCAAGTTCCCCCGCCTCCATCCCCCACCGTGTATGCAACGGCAGGCGATGGGAATCACAGGACTCAGCCATTGCCTTCCGCTCTCCCTGGGATGCTAAAGGGATTAATGGGTCAAGGTTGGAAGATGCTTTGAACTTCTTGGCACGGAGCTGTCCCCAGTACAGTAATTAATAAACCTCCCCAAAGAGGTGGATTAGGGTCAGAAATCACCCAGAGACCCAGGAAATAGAGCTGGCCGGGCTTCGTGGCTGGGTAGCAGGAGTGGATGGGGAAAGACACGGCGTCTGAAGTTTGCGTCCTGTGTGCAGGCAGCCGTGGTGCCAACAGATGTCCTTGGGTTCCTGGGCCATGCCTGTTAACAACCCAGACTTACACCTGTTAAAAAAGCAGAAATGAAATCCTGACCCCAGAGCAGAGCAGAGACAACCGCCCGACGTCACCCCGGTTAACGGTGAAGCAACATTTGTGGGAGTTGGAGATGACATTTCTAATGGCAGAGAAAGTGCTGACCAGACGTCTAACCACGAGTAACACTGGCAACACTGCCCCTCTGCTGTCTTCAACGTGGGCCTGGAAATCTTTGACAAACCTCCAGTAGTCAGGACCTAGGCATTCCCATATCCCATCTGAAGGATGACGTTTCTGGAGACCTTGTACCAGGGGATGCCAAGTTGAGAAGATCATTAACTGGGGCATAAACAAGTCCCTGAAAGTCTCCTCAGCATGTTTTCCTCCTCTGTAGGGTGGCGGGGTTGGACTAACCGTGGTACTCCTGAACCACCCAAGCATATGTCCCTTACACCTGTGTCCCCTCTCCACGGTGGCTGTGCCTGCTTGTGGACAGTGACCTTTCTGCTGTCCTCCAGAGCCTGCAAAGCTGTTGGAAACTTGTAGGCCCTGATACCTTGCTGGCCTTGAGGCGGTCAGCCAACACAGATAAGCAGAATGAGGCATGACGTGAGCCAGGCTTGTCTGTGACTAGGTCCACATGGCGCTCCAAGACTGTTCCTGCCCACCCACTTCCAGTGTTTCTCCGTGTTTCCCAGGGCATCTCGAATTCCACTCCCATGCCACCATTCATTCAGGCAGGGACACAGAAGCTATGTTCCCTCCACCTGAGGCTGTCTAATCATGGGCTGACCTGGCGACTGGCAACTGGGACCTGATGCCATGTTCTCTGCACCCTGGTTTGCACCGAACACATATCCTATCCAGTGAGTCTTGGGCTTTGGTTCCTCAGGGATTTCAGATGAACCTCAGCCACCATCACATCGACGAGTCCCTTCTAAAACCCTTTACCGTTACAAAAGGGGCTACTCCAAAAGGGGCTCTGGCCTCTGGGCCACAAAGTTCATGCCCACCCATAGGGCATACCCAGCAAGCAAGGCCTTCCCCTCGCGGTCGCCTCATCCATTGCTCTGAGAGACGATGTGTTCACACGCATAGAAAGAGGCATCCAACCAGGATTTCTGGTTTGTCCTAAATATCTGGGTGTGTCCTGCCCCTTATGATGTTATAGTCGGTGGGTGCTAACCTTCAGCTGCATCTAGGGGCAGAGGCATCACTGAGGTTGGGGTCTCACTGCATACTCTATGCACGTCAGCACCAAGGTTGACCCATTAATCCCTCACACCCTGTAAGGGAGGCATCATCACCCCCATCTAACTTAGGGACCCTGAGGCTCAGAAAAGCTACCCAAAGTCTCCCAACCACACATGTCCAGAGTCTGGACAGGAACCCCTCCTTATAACCCGAGGGCACGCCCTTGCCACCGGCCACCTTCTCCCCGACCTGCCAGTGAGATGGCAACGTCCGCCCCTCAGGTCCCTCCACCAGGCCCGCGGTGCTCGCTCCACACCTCGCATCCTGACCACTGCCTTGGCCTCCCACGGCCTCCTCTCTGCACTCACACATGCAACACCACTGACCTTTGGCACCCCATCTCCTCCTAAGACTCACATATTAGCTTCCCACAGGATGGCTGCTGTGGTTGCTCCTCATGACCTCATGTGTCCCACATCCAGGCCCGGGGCACTCACCAGCTCCTGTAGCCTCCATCTCTGGGAAGTACTGTGCCATCTGCCTGGTCACCAGAACTTGCTATCTTGGTGCCACCTTTCCCTACCCACTTCTCCCAGCCAACCCCATCTGCCGTGTCCACACCCATGTGATCTCTAAGCCTGTCCCCTCTGCCTCCTACCATCCCCAATCTGTCTTCTCCTTTCCATCCCAGCTTCTCACAGGAATGACCATTTCCCGCTCCCCCACCCTGCCCCTAGGCCAGTGCCAGAGCAGTCTAGCCCAAATGCTGTCTCTGCATCCTCTAGTAGGCACCCAACCCAGGACCAGGAGCACAGCAGCTGGTCAACACTGAATGAATGAGGGTATCTGCTGAGTGAATCACTGCATTTTCTCCTCCCAACACCCAGTGGCTGTATGACTTTCCACTCCCACCAACAGCACACAAGGTTCCCTTTCCTCCACATCCTCACCAGCACTTGCTGTCTTTCATCTTTTTGATAACTCATTCGAACAGGGGAGGTGATGTCTCATTGTGGTTTTAATTTGCATTTCCCTGATGGTTTGTGATGACAAGCATTTTTTTTTTTCATAGATCTGTTCACTGCTTGGATGTCTTCTTTTGAGAAATATCACTTAATATGTGGAGTCTAAAAAGAGTCCTAGAAGTAGAAAGCAGAATGGTGGTTACCAGGGGCTGGGAGATGGGGCAAGGGGACAAGGTCAAAGGGTACAAGATCTCAGTTAGATAAGAAATGTAAGTTCCAGTGATTTATTGCACAGAATGGTGACTAGAATAAATACTAATGCATTGTATATTTCAGAATTGCTAAAAGAGTAGATTTTAAATGTTTTCACCACAAAAGAACATCGGTATGTGAGGTGAAAGATTATTGATTAGCTTGTTAAAACATTCCACAATGTCAACATATATCAAAACATCACACTGTATCTCATAAATATATAATATATACAGTTAATATGTGTCAATTACCAAAATTAACCATCGGCTACCTTGCCCTGAAGGCGTGGCCTGGATCCTCAATGTGGCCTCAGGTATCCCTGTGACCTGGCATCTGTCTTCCTCACCCTCCCCTCCACAGATGCTGCCTCGTGCCCCCCCAGATTTCCCATCTACCTCACACACCACACCGTGCACGCAGCTCCTCTGCCTGTGGCCCATCCTCACCTCCCTGTTGCTGTCCATCATCCTTCATGCCCAAGAGCCCTCCCCACTCCCACCCCAACTGTGGTCAGTTTTGTGGACCTCCCTGATGGATCGTTCCTCCCCTGCACCAACCCTGCCAAGCAGGCCCACACTGCCTGGGACCGGGGTTAGGCATCTGCAGGCTGGAGGCCCTCAAGGGTGTGTGGGGGTCCAGGTCCCCGCCTGCCTTCCCAGCACACTGCTAGCAAGATATAGCTCCAGGACAAAAGGCAGAATCCCTGCTCCCGGCACCCCACAGGCACTGGGAAGGCCCTCACTGCAGGTCTCCCAGCTGGAGCAGGGCTTTCTGCCTTGGCTGGCTGGAGGGCCAACAAGCGCCCTTCCTTTGAAATCACTTTGTTTATGTGTGTTAAAGGCCAATGTTCTCCAGTTATCTCTAAGTAGTTTCCATCTTACAATGAATTACTGCTCTCAAATGGAAAGGCCAGGGGAGTGCCAGCAAGGCCCAAACGCAGCCCAAATCGCTTTGCCCTCTGAACTGCTTGTTTCAAAGTTGGCCTCAGCAGCCTCGTCTGCCAGGTCTGCGCGCTCCAAAGTTCATTTCTAACGTTGTGATGCTTTGGAGAGCCACAGACAGCTGCTCAGCCTGGCTTCTGCCCTGGGATCCAGGGGCTGGACCTGACCCTTCTAACTCAAGTGAGTGTGGCCGAGATCGCCTCATTGGCGCCTTTCTCACTCATCTGTAATTTCTCCTGTCCTTTCCAGATGCATTTGCCACGGCCCTGTACAAGGGTTGGAAGGGGAGAGGGAGCCATAAATCATCTGCCCCAGAGTCCTTATGAAAATATTAAAAATGCTCAAAATAGGTGTGGGCGGAGGCCAGCGAGCGGCACGGCCAGCCCAGGGCAGCGTCACGAATAGGAGCTTCCCAGGCCGCATCGGAGCTCCCCGAAGGCTCCATCCTCGTAAATCAGCCTGGCCTCCGCTTCTGGCTGGCACTTCCCGTTCCGGCTTGCACGAGGGTGAGGGGGCTGCTGCGGGCTGGGCGGGATCAGGGCCTGGCTGAGCCTGACCTCACACCCGAGGCCACACACCCAGGCACCGACACCCGACGCACAGTCCGGGAATTACGCAACCTCGTCTTGATGTGACCAGAGAACACCATGTACAGGCGAAGCTCAGCCCCTCGGGCCCGCGGAAGGCAAATAGCAGGGAGGAAGGAGCATAGGTGCTGCCCTGGGCAGGTACGGTTTTCCCGCCAGCGCCGTTGCTGGCTGCCTGCGCCACTGTGGGCCTCGGCTGCCGGCGAGCGGCGGTGCTGGGGGGCTCGGCCCCGCACATATATGGGGCACTGGCGGGAGCTCCACGTGCTCCGAGACTCCGCCCGGGTCTTGTCAGACTTCATCAGGGTGAGGCGGCTGGTGGGGCAGGATGAGAAGAAAGGACTTGAGGGTGGGGATTTGTGCCTGATTCCCACTTAATCGGGATAAGCTGCCTGGAGAAAATGGGCTGTTATAATCTCTCCTTTCATGTCTGGCCAGGAATGTTGCTACTCAACGCAGAGGGCGGCATCCAGGCTCCTAAGCCAGCTCAAGAGAGCCCAGGGGTCAGCTGTCCCAACATGACTCCGGCCATGGCTGGGGAAGGTCTTTGCCAGGAGAAATGGTACAAGTGGAATAAACAAGGAGACAGCCTGCAAAAACAGGCCTGCACCACACGAGCCGCCAGGAGTTCTGTCTGCATTCCTGGAGTCGGAAGCCACCAGGAGGCAGGGCCCAGGCTTCAATACAACGGCTCCTTACCCTCCACATCCTAGACTCTCCTCCTCACACAGCACAGAGGCGTTTGAGCTACCTGGGGCCAGCAGGACAGTGCCTGCCAGCCCTCAGGGCTCTGACACAAACCCCAGCCAGCAATGTGTCTCTTTTGTAAGACGGGACTTCCCAAAAAGCCTCCCATCCCTTCAGTCCTGATGCCTAATCATGCCAAGATTCCAGGACGAGGGGGATTCGGAGGCTGTTTGGAGTCAGAACAACCCAAGCGTGACCCCTGGAATTGCAGCTGAGTTGCTGTGTGACCCTGGCACATGGCTGATGTCCTCATCTCATGTGGCAGGGCGAGTAGGCACCCACACAGTTGAAAGTTGGTCATTTCAAGGCTGGGGGCGGTGGCTGACATCTGTAATCCCAGCACTTTGGGAGGCCAAGGCGAGTGGATCACCTTAGGTCAGGACTTCAAGACCAGCCTGGCCAACATGGCGAAACCCCATCTCTACTAAAAATACAAAAATCAGCCGGGCATGGTGGCGGGCACCTGTAATTCCAGCTACTCAGGAGGCTGAAGCATGAGAATGGCTGGAACCCGCGAGGCGGAGCTTGCAGTGAGCTGAGATCACGCCACTACACTCCAGTCTGGGGACAGAGTGAGACTTCATCTCTTGGTCATTTCAGAAAGAGTGGATTACAGATCAAATCCAGTAGAGTTCCTCCTTCTAGAGGTACCTCACCTAAGTCAAATTTGCAGACACAGAGGGCAATTGGTATTTCTCAGGAGCAGGGGGAGGGGAGGATAAGTTATGTTAACAGAGAGAGTGTTAGTTTGGGAAGATGAAACGTTCTGGAGATGCATGGTGGGACATACGTGTACTTAACACCACTGTACTGTACACTGAGAATGGGTCAAATGGTAAATCCTATGTGAGATACATTGCACCACAACAAAAAACTCAGGAAAAAGAAAGGATAGACTACACTTCTATATAAACATGACCTTGTTTGTAGCATTTAATTCATGATATATATAAACTGTGTAAAAATTGCATAAACATATTTAAAGTTTTAAACATAAAAACAATAACAAAGATTGAGAAGCTGGGTGGTGTGGGGGGGGGAGTCTGAGCCAAGTCTTGTCTTTTCTAGTGTATTTTGTGGGGGGTACACAGATGGATTTAAACAGCTAAATCAGCGCCCAGGACAAATATTTTCCTTAGAGCTATGGGAAAATCTCATCAGAAGAATTGAGCCAAGAGTGAGTGGCATGGGGCTGGAGGAGAGTGGGAGAACTAGCGTCACCCCTTATACCTTCCTGCGGCATATATCTAACATTTGATGATTACTAAATCATGTCTGCACATCACTTCACCATAACTTTAAACAGCTGTGACTCAATCGCCCATGAAATGAGCTAAAACTTTCTCCAACAGAGACTTTAAAATCTTCAGGCAACTAACTTCCCTTCCAGGTGTTCCTGGTCTTGGCTCCCTGAGTTTGAACCTATGGATGTTTCTGACTTGAACCGGGTCCCCCACCAGGTCTGCAGCCTCAGGTGAACAGAGGACACGGTTTCCTTATCCCTCTGGGTGCCTTGTGTCCCCTCCCCGTCGACTCCTCCTCACTCTCCAAGACATAGCTCTTGGGGAAGGAGGGCTGCAGCCCCAGCAGGATCCAGCACCTTGGCTCCAGCAGGGAAGCTAGAGAGTTAAGAAACCCCTGGAAGCCCCCGGGGAAGCGCAAAGGCAAGCAGGAGTTTGCACACACACAGCCCAGGGAGCCCAGGGCAGCCCCCCGCTGCTGGAAGCCAGGAGGATAGAGGCCGGTCTCAGAGGATGAAAGCAGAGGTGTGGAGAAGAGGAGCGGGTGAGGGGAGGGCTCCGGGAGCTGATGGAGAGCCTGCTCCTGTAGCTCTCCAGACCCTCCATTGCCCATCCCCCTCCCCTTCCCTCCAGCCCCTGCCTCCCACTCCCCACTGCCTCCATGGGCACAGCAGGCATGCGATGAATACGCACAGCCAACTGAGGCCTGTGGCACCATCCTAGGTCTCTGAGACTGGACCGTTACCGTCACCACTGGAGGCAGAGTGGTCCACACTGCTGTGGGGCCTGCTAAGCATGCGCCCACGGAGGGTCAGGGCGTCTGTCCAAATTCGTCTCACACACTGCCCTGGATTCCACGTGGACGGCGAACGGGACCGCGAGCGGGACGGCGAGCGCCCCTCGTGCACATCAATGTTCTGTGCTGATCCCTGCTGGGCAGTTTTATGCCCCGGTTGCCACTGGGTGGACGCGTGGCTGTCTTTAGTGTCACAATGACTCTGAATTCTTCAGTACAATCACAGGAGCCATACACAGCTTCCCACCCACAGGGAGCTCCTGGACGTGGGGAGGCAGACGCCAAGGCAGCAGGCATGTCCCAGTAAAGAGAGGGAAGTGATGGTGGTGGGCACAGAATAGAGGAGGAATTGGGGAACCCTCTGTGATGACACTTTTAGTAGTCAGTGTCCCTCTGCTGCACCCCTTGGTCAAATATCTAATGACACGCACACGAGTAGAGCACGGAATCATAAAACCAGACAGGGCTGTGGGACGCCCATAGACAAGCCAACTTCCTTTCTTCACGGATAAGCTCAACACATGCTCAGAAGGTTATGTGGCCCAGCCCCAGGTAGCAAGCTGGTGAGGACGGCAGCCTGAGACACACATTTACAGAAGGTTATGTGGCCCAGCCACAGGTAGCAAGCTGGTGAGGATGGCAGCCTGAGACACACATTTACGTATAAACCACTGCATGCAGAGACCGGCTCTTCTCTTCTGCACATTCCCTGAGGCAGGGACTAGGACCCTAGATTATATGTAAGAAAAATGGAAGGTGCAGGCACTGCCCTTGCTTACCTCTGTCCTAAGGGCCGGTGTGGGGAGCAGCACTCACCTCACTGCCTGCCTCCCTCCTGGGTCATCGGTGCCCAGCAGCTGTCCCAGTCAAGAACCAGAAACATTTTGTCACACAAACACCACAGGGTCCCCTGTCTTCATCCGTTCCTGCTGCTATAACAAAATATTTTGAGATGGGTGATTTCTAAATCATTGGAATTTATTTCTCACCATTCTGAAGACTGTGAAGTCCAAGATGAAGGCGCTGGCAGAGTCAGCATCTGGAGGGACTGTTCTCTGCTTCTGAGGTGGCGCTTGTCCCAGGTCCTCATGGACAAAGGGGCAGAAGAGACAATCAGGCTCCCTGGAGCCGTGTCACAAGGACCCCGATGCCATTTGTGAGAGTGGAGCTCTGGGGACCCAATCACTTTGTAAAGGCCCTATCTCTTGAGACTACTGCATTGGGGATTAAACTTCAACACGAATTTTGGAGGGACACAAATGTTCTAGCCATAGCACCCCCTAAACTCAGAGTTGGAGGCCTCTAATTTTCCTTACAACAAGCATTGCCTGTGGACACTTGCCAAGTGGCCAGCTGGCCAGAGAACTCATGAGCCAGCCAGGAAGGTCCGTGAAGGAGCTCTCGTGAGCCCCCAGGGAACAGTCACCAATGGCAAGACTTTTTCTGCATCTCTGCCCGGTGGACTCTGTCAGGCCTCGCCCTCCTCACCCTCTGGCTTCATGCTGTTCCCTGGCAGTGGTGTTTTTTTCTTGTTGCATTCTTTCTTCCCAGTATTTAATGATGAATTAAATTCTTTTCATTTTTTCCTGATGCAAAATAACAACAACCCAGAAAGGAAAAAAAAAAAAAAAATCCAGCTGATGAAAACTCCTAATGTGTCTAATAAATCTTTTCAAAGCATATTTGGAATCAGCCAGCCCAGTCAGGCACAGGACATGCTGCACTGGGGTGAGCGGTGGCCAGGCCGAGAGAAGGTGGCCCATGGCATGGCTGGGCCCGGAGTCCAGTTACACCACTTAGATCTGTATGGCCTTAAGCATACCCCTTAGGTTTTGGGATCTCAGTTTTCTTCACCTGCAAAATGGAAATGCCCATGGCCACCTCCCAGGCGGTGGTGATGATGAGGAGAAACACCCCAGGCATGGTAGGCCTCCATTATAATCACAACCTCTGCCCGCTAGTCAGTCCCTGTGAATGACGCCACCAAAGCATCCTCAAAGTCTGGAATTCAGAATGCGTCAGAGACGACCTGCAGGGCATGTACTTATATCCCTGATTTGCAATAACTCTACTGCGCCTCAAAGAGGTTCAGAAACAAGCCCATGGCCACAAAATCAGAGAGTCTGAAACCACAGCCTCCTGCTTGGAAGCCAGCAATCTTTCTACGTCAGCTCCTCCTCGGCCACCCCATGAATTTCCTTTCTCCACAAGCCTTAAAGGAGCAGGAAAGGACTCGCCAGGATGCCATTTCTTCCTCCTTCATCGCCCTCTCCAAGACCTCATCCAGAACCACACCAGGCTTCCTGCGGCCACTCTGAGAAGGACCAGGGCTCCCAGGGATGCTAGGGAGGAAGGCACCCAGAACTGGTTTCCTTTCTCCACCTCCAAGGTCACAACACCGGCCACGCCCTCCGCCAGCACCCCGGTCCCTGGCAGGTGTTGAGAAACAGAAGCTCTTGGTTGGGAGAAGCCAGGAAAGGGGCCTCCAGGCCCCAGCCTAGCACATACCAGGCATTTCTCTTCATTCTCACTACTGCCTGGGGCTGTGTGGCTGAGGCAGTGCCCTCGCGTAGGGTTCCCATTTGGGCATTAACTTCAGGGAGCTCCAGGACCAGGGCAAAATATTCAGCTTCTCTGTGCCTTGGTTTCTTCATAGAACGGGAATAAGGTAAGACTTCTACAGTCTCGTAAAGGTTAAAGAATGATGCACACTGCTGGGTCCAAGACCTAAAGCAGTGCTCAGATGTGCTGCAAGCTCCGTGGAAGGATGCAATCACTGGTACC
Organism: Trachypithecus francoisi; assembly: GCF_009764315.1. Taxonomy (NCBI): domain Eukaryota; kingdom Metazoa; phylum Chordata; class Mammalia; order Primates; family Cercopithecidae; genus Trachypithecus; species Trachypithecus francoisi. The sequence continues at coordinate 5,365,144 of NW_022681468.1, read as the reverse complement.
ATGACTTCAGTCTATGACCCACCATCGGGTCCTCAGCCAACCCCACAGAAGGGGCCCTGCTTTCTCTTGTTTAAGGGAGGACAGTCATACACACTCTGCCCACTTCAGAGTTGTTATAAGAATGACATTAAATCATGTCACATGACAGCTAGTGTAAGTTCACACATCTGTTCGTGCAGTCACCAAACACGGGCTGACAGCCTACTGTGCGTCAGGCACCATGCTAGGCATGGGGGATTCCCAGAGAAGAGACCCAGATGCCGGTCGTAGGGTGTTCGTGGTCTGGCTGGGGAGGAAACAAACAGCTGCCTCTGTGTGGTAAGGGCACCATGTAAGGAGCACACTCTCTGTGTGCAGAGAGAAGGATGCCGGGGTGAGGAGTAGGGAGGCACCATGGAGAAGTGAGGTGTCATTGAGCAGTGAGGCAGGTGCCCAGCAGGGTAGAGCAAAGCTCTCTAGGCTGGCACACCAGGCCCCATGAGGTACATCAGCCCTGGAGACCTCGGGGAACCTGGGCGATGTCCACATCAATGTGGGCCTCAAGCCATGATGAGGATCCACTATGCGCTCTGCATAGCTGACCCTGCACATCCTCTTGCAGAGCTTGGGAAGGACCCAGACAAGAAAGGAAGGAAGGCTGGAACTGGGGTCGTCCCAGTGGAAACCCAGGCCATGGGGATCACTATAGAGTGGTACCAGAGGCACCCCTCAGATCCCAGTGGAAACGGCTCTGTGGAAGGCATGGATTTCATAGGTGAACAACCCTGGTCTCACCCCTAGTCTCATCGTTCAACAGCTGTTTGATGAACAGAACTTGTGTCACCTGGTAAGTCTCCACCCCTCACTGTCAAGGGGGTCAAGACCTCCTACCTCAACCCGGCTGCTGTCAAGACTGAGATGAATGGAAAGTGCCTCGCACAGAGCCTGGCTTAGAGAACTGACTTCATAAATGGCCGCTCTCATTAGTCATAATTTTATAATACGAACAAAGACAGAGTTGGTGACACGGGAGTGTTGCTGAAGTCAGACGAACAGGGAAACAACATCCAGGTTTCCTAGGGGCCCAGCCATCTGTGTTCGAATAAAAATGTGAATTAGCCCACAAGGTTCGCCAGCCCCACCATGTCCCTGGCAAATGTTTACTGGCTTTCTCTGCTCTGTCGGACCTGGAGGAAAAGTAGAATCAGAAATTCCTCTGCAGGAGCTCTGTTCTGTTTCACTTCCAGAAACCACTGGCTATCAGGCCACTGCAGTACTCGGACACGCCAGTTCCGGAAAGAAGCCCCAATTCCTGGCACGGCGAAGGCTTTCCCTCAATCTGTGAGCAAGACTTGGTCACTAAAGACACAGTACATGCAATTCTCCTTCTTGGGTGGCTCTCCTGGAAGAGACACTCATCAAAGAAGTCACCATTTCTAGGCATCAAGTTGTGTCATACTGGTGACTTAGCTTGATAATGAAAATCTGAAGAATCAAACTACTCCAAAAAATAAAATTCAGCCAAAGTTTTCCCCAAACCCCTCTACAACAAAAGTCAGCGAACTCTAGCCCAAGAGCCAAATTTAACCCACCACCTGGTTTTTGTAAATAAAGCTTTATTGGCACACAGCCACGTCCATTTCTTTATATATCACCTATGGCTGTGTTCACACTACAGTGGCAGAGTTGAATTGTTGGCTGTGACAGAGACCCACAGAGCCCACGATGTTCACCATCTGGCCCTTGCAGAGAAAGTGGGCTGGCCCTCGCTCCACATAAACATGGGACAGGTGTCAGCCTCCCCAGTCCCACGCTGCCATGGCCTCTGGCCGGGGTCTGATGCTCCTCTGATCCTGAGCAGAGATGGCAAGTAGGTCCCCCTGAGCAGCAGCGTGGGGTGCAGACTGCATTTCCAGGCTCGTCTGCAAGAGCTGAGTTGACTGGGGGCAATGGACATCTCCCTGAACATCTTGGCTGGTGTCCAGCAGACAATGTGCATGTGGGGCCTGGAGATACTGGAGTGTGGTCTCACACACTTGATCCATATTCGCAGCTCCTTAGATGACAGTGATAAAAGCTTCCATTTAGCAACTGCTTTTATGTTTATAAAGTGGTTCTGTATCCCTTGTTTCACTTCGTTCTCAGGTCAATCTCATGAGGCACCTTGTTTCTTAATTTCCAGCTGAGGAGACTTACTCAGAGCATGATGTATGGTTACCTGCATGGCGCATGGGGCACAGATTTCCTGACGTAATAATCCAGTCTTGCCACACGGCTCTCCCCCAGTCTCGGAGCGACCCTCTGCAGGCCACCTCCAGAGGCACGGTGCAGGAAGAGGGTCCCGGGGGACACTGCACTCTACGCTGAGCTTTTCAGCAACCCTACCTGAGTGCTGGGAGCAAGCGCTGGTCATCTGTCCCATCTCGGAACTCAGGATAACCATCGACCACTCTTGGTCCTAAAAACGTCGGGACCACAGCGGGGTGAGCAGGGGCAGAGGGCAGTGAGGAGAGCCCTGCAGTAGAGAGGAAAGACTGAGAGCAGAATTAGAGAAAGAGCCAGCAGGGGCCGGGGCTGCCCAGGCCGGTCGGCCGATCCTCCTTCTGCTGCCCAGGCTAGCCCTTCAACTTCCCTTTCTGCTGCCCATTTCCTGAATCCTGGCCGAGCCTCTGGAAGATGAAAGAGGCCACGATTTAGAATCACATGGGGATTGTGTTTTATTGTGTGTGAGTGTGCCCCTCCCATCACCCCAGGGGAGGAGGCTCCTTGCCCCGGTCAGACTCTGGTGCTTCAGGCATTCCTTGGTTTGTGGGAACAGAACTCCAGCCTCTGCCTCCATCTCTACACGGCCTCCCTGTTTCCATGTGTCCTTTTCTATCTCCCATAAGGACACCAGTCATTGGGTTTAGGGCCTACCCTAACCCAGCAGATTCTTACCCTGATCTTTTCTTTAATTGCACCTGCAAAGACCTTATTTCCAAATAAGGTCACCCTCTGAGGTTCCAAGTGAACACGACGTTTTTGGAGGACACTCTTCAACCGCTGCACGTCGTTTCTGGGTTCCCCCAGAATAGAGGGAAGTGAGCCATGCAGGAAGAAACCCTCTCAAGCTCATAACGAAGGGTCTGGTCCGCTGCCTGCTCCAGTGAGGAATCCTGGGATTCTGGAGGGAAGGAACCGTACCTCACACCCCAGGCCCAGGGTGTGGCATGCACAGCAGAACACCTGGCACAGACGGTGTCACCTTGTACAGCCTCACGATTGGTTCCCATGAATTTGGCTGGTGTTCTCTTCTAGACTGGGAGCTCCTGGGGCGTCAGTAACAAAGACTTTCAGTCCTGTGTCCGGACAGCGCAGCCCAGCAACCAGGGTCAGAAGTCCTCATCAAATACTTGTCGACTGGTGCCAACGCATGCTGCAGACAGACACCCCATCATTCTACACCACTCACTGAGACTCACATGGGAGAGGGTCTGACACAGACCCACGTGACTTCTCCAGGCCCACCTTGCCCGGAGGAGAGCTAAGTCTCACAGGCTTTCTTCTGGGAGCACACTTTTGGAGAAAATCATGCCATCTTAGGTGCACACAAAATGAGAATTCTGAAACTGTGTTTCCAGTGCGCTAAATTACAATTTGGAGGAAGATTATAGAATTACCCAGAACCCAAAGGGTAAAGTACAGCCACCTACACCCACTGAGTCACCACAGAGAAAGGTCAGAGACAGTGTGGTTGAGAGAAGTCGCTAAGATAATCTGGAGACGTCCAACCTCCAGGGTGCTGTGCAGGCAAAGTGGCTTCTTCTCCTCCTTCTTTGACCTCCAAGACACATATGAGATAACACCTTGTCCCGAGGGTCAGGATTTTGCCACAGAAGGGCTGCCGTGAACAGATTGGCGATTGTCAGGAGAGTGGAGTGTGCCTGGCTCTTTCAGGCGGTTCTGTTCATGCTCCCTAGATGGGGCAGCAGCAGGAGGGCCCCATTACCTGTGTTCCCACCTGTCCAGGACTCTGCTTGGACTTCAGTCCAACCCCTAACATGGCACGCAGGCCCCTCTGCCATCTGATGTCTGCAAACAGCCTCATCTGCCTCCCACGCTCCTTCGGAGCTCAATGACCTCTCAGGTAGACCCTGCTTTTCAGCATTCACTGCCTTTGCCTCGCTGCTGCGGCTGGACTGCCCTCGGCTTCCCGTGTGGCCCACAGTCCACTCAGTTCCTGTGTCCCACACTGAGCCTTCTGCCCCACATGGACTTGCCTGTCTGTCTTTCCTACCAGACGACAAATGCCACTTAGAACTACAGCTGGGTCTCAGCGATCCTGAATCTCCACTGCCCAATACAGTTGTCCTCCTTTTAAACCTTGGCCTTGACAGCTATTTTCTAGATTCATTCAACAAATTTACCATTAATTTATGACAACGAAGACTAAACCAGACCTGGAATGCTCAGTTCGTGATTAGCGACACCCTGTCTTTAACCACCGTGGGACTAAGGGCAGAGCCAAGCTGTCTCTACCTTTGTTTCTGGCAGTCGGAGGATCAAGGTACTCATATGCTTACCATGCCCAGACAGCCCTCCTTTTACCTGGCATCCCATTCACTCATTCCATCGTCAACACAACAAACACTGACCACCCCTCCAGACAAGGACCAAGATGCCCGACACCCGATTCCTGCCTTAAAGGAGCTCTCTGTCTGACGGGAAGACAGGACAGGAACCCAGGCAGCCAAAATCAACTGCAGAATTCAACCTCCTTCACTAGTGTCTATAACAGCCTTGTCACGAGGTGATAATTGCTGCGTCTACTTTCCCTCGACGGCAGACGTTGAACAGTAAGCACTCAGTAAGTACTCAGTGAATGAATAAACAATTACAGAAGAGCACTGCCAGATGAAGACGGCAGGAGGAAGAAGAACCACAGACTCCTCCTCCTTCTCCAAGACCCAACCAAGGGAAAAAAATTCGTAAGAGCAAAATTCACCAGCAATAACCACCTCGTGCCATAAACATGAAAAAGGCAGCCAAGGGAAAAGCAGGAGATGCTGGTTTGGCACAAGGTCGTGTGATTCCTAACCCCACTGTCAACCCCTGGAAGCTTTCCTAAGGAAGGAAATGGAGGCTGAGAATTCCCCCAGAACTCCTGCAGTGGGCGGCCTGCGGGGCAGGGCTGCAGGGACAGCCGGGCAGAAGTGAAGTTAGACCTCACAGGAGTAGAAGTTGCTGCACTTCACAAAGCAAAGGAAACACATTTGGCATTTTCCAGGGCACGAGGCTGCCAGATTTAGCACATAAAAAGGTGCCAAAATGTCCCCTTGGGGACATACTTATACTTAAAAAATTACGCATTGTTTATCTGAAATTCAAATTCAACTAGGCATCCCATATTTTATCTGGCAAGTCCACCAGGGCACTGTGCTGAGTTAGAATAACAATCTGTGGCCCACGGAAGGGAGAACATGCCCGCAGCTGAGTGAAGTGGTCCTGGGACAGAACACTCAAGGGAGGTGTCCAGCAGGGACCACCTCTGCTACCCCTCACTCCCTGCAAACTTAGACAGGAGGATATCGGATTGAGAGTAGTCTTCAAAGTACAGGCTAAGGAGAGAATAACAAACTAGCCCCCGGTAAGATGAGAAAACGGATCACGGAATGCATCATACAAATAGGAAGGCTAGATGGAGCTGCCTCTGCCATATATCATGAAAAGAATGAAAAATAGCAAGGCAATAAATGCACATGTACTACCCAAAGAAAGATGGGAAGGGAGGAGAGAGGGAACAAAGAGGAAGGGAATGAGAGAAATCGCTGAAAAATAAAATCTGGGAGAAAACACAGGTTCAGATTCCCTGTGAGTGCTGCATACCAAAGAATGAATGGCTGGTTGGATAGATGGGTGGATAGATAGATAGATAGATAGATAGGCAGACAGATGATAGATAGGCAGATAGAAAAGTAGATAGACAGATAGATAGACAGATGGATACAGATAAACTAGATACATAGATTAGATAAATTAGATACATAGATAGATATGTATGCATGTTTGTACATATCTATATCTACATATAGTATATGTGTATACATTTGTATATATGTATACTACATATGTGTATATATGAATACAATTATACAAAAACCAAAAGGTGCAAGTATAAAATAAAGGAATAATATTGACCAGCTAAGAAACCTAACTTAGAGCCAATTTATAAATCAAATAAATAAATGACAAACAAGAAGAGATCTGACACCTGGAAACTAAATTAATGACATGGAGTTATGATCTGAGGTCATCACAGAAAATGCAGAAGGAAAAAAAAGAGATGGGAGTCATTAAAGAGAAGATCATGGATATGGAAGACAGGCAGGGCATTCAAACAGAAGGAAAACAAATGTCCCTCAAGCAGACAACTCACTGAATGTAACAGAAGACATTATTCCAAGATATAATGCAAGACATTTTTCCTGAAGTGAAGGAAGAAGAGGATATACCAACTGAAAGATTACTTATATACCAGGAAAACTTCAGATATATCCTTTTTTACTAAGCATCAATCAGTGTTAAAGAGTTCATTATTTAAGCATAAAACTAGAAAAAAAGCAAATTAACTTACAAGGTGAAAAAATCTGTTAATCTCAGACATCACAGAATCATTCAGTGATACAAGACAACAGAGCAATTTCTTACTTTGCCAAATTACCCTTCAAGAAGAAAACAAAAGGCAAACATTCTCAAACGCTAAAGAAGTCAGTGACATGAAACCTACGAATCCTTCTCAAAGGAAACATTGAACCACAAAATCCAGCTAAGCGAAAGGTGAGTAAAATTTTAAAAACTCTAGTGTAGGTGAGCCATGGTAAAGAGGTGTCAGTGGGCAATGCAGATATTTGCAACTACAGCAGAAATGATACAATGGAGAATGATGCTTTGCTGATGGTAAATATTATGAACTCGGATGCAGCAGACAGGGAGCTGCTCCTCTCAGACCCCCCTTCAGGACCTAATGGGGGATCCCAGCTTCAGGATGCAGCTGTGAGGGGTTAGGCAACAGCCTCCAGCTGTTAACTCTCAGCTTCTGAGCCAAAGTCGTGTTCTTCTTAGGGCAGCTCCCAGCCAGTGACTGAGCAAGACAGTGATGGAGGGGCCTGGCCTGTTCCGCTCAACATGGGTCTCATCTGAGGGACAGTCTTTGCTCTGGAGCTTCTCACTGGACTGGCAGAGTTTCCTGGTCTGCATCAGAGGCTGACTGCTTTCCCTGCCCTTTTCTTTCACAAGTGTTACTCCCTAATAACCTTTGCACTTCCCTTTATTCTTGAAGAATCCAAGCCTGCATACATAGCAAAGCAAAAGTAATGTATGCAGCAAAAATAGGTAGATTGAGAAAGGAGGAATGGAGTGGTGTAAGGAAGCCACTCACCTCATTTTCTACAGTGGGGAGTTAAGACATACTGCAAAAAATTAAAGCATAATGAGACCGGGAGTGGTGACTCACACCTGTAACCCCAGCACTTTGGGAAGCTGAGGCAGGCGGATCACCTGAGGTTGGGATTTCGAAACCAACCTGACCAACATGGAGAAACCCTGTCTCTACTAAAAGTACAAAAAATTAGCCGGGCGTGGTGGTGCATGCCTGTAATCCCAGCTACTCGGGAGGCTAAGGCAGGAGAATCGCTTGAATCCGGAAGGCAGAGGTTGTGGTGAGCTGAGATCGTGCCAGTGCACTCTGGCCTGGGCAACAAGAGCGAAACTCTGTCTCAAAAAAAATAAATAAATAAAAATTAAAGCATAATGAAAAAAACCAACCTACTGACTCAACTGCTTATTAATTTCTGAAATCTATTTTCTTAACCTAAGCAGGATATTTACAGACTAAGATCTCTTGTAGTAAGGAAAGTAAAGTCAGCTATTTCATCAGAATTTTCCTTCTTTTAAAGTCAATTAAAGTTTAATATTTTAATCATGCAAAATGTAATGCTACTTAAAAAATAATTTTACCTTGTATATAATTTTAAATTTTACCATATATGTGTGTGTATATATATAGATCTGTTTTTCTGTCTAGTCATAGAAATTTGGCATGATGTTCATCAAACACTAACTCTGTTTATGGATAATGAGCAATTTGTTGGTTTCCTGTTTGTACTTCTCTGTTTTGCTTTAGTTTATATAACGTTTGTGCAAAACTTTTATAAAAATAAAGCCATTACTTTAAAAATAATAACAGTAACAGCAATATATAGCTTACATTTAACAGAAGTTTACATGTATTAACTTTTTCATAACTCATAAGCAGGTGAATTATCATCATTATACTATATTAAAATAAAGAAAATAAAGCAAGTGTTTACCTAAGATATTTTATATTTATAAAATATCACTAGACTAATTAGTTTAACAAGGTGCCGGCTGCATACAAATATACATTGCATTTCTGTACACCATCAGCAAACACTTGGAGTCAGTGGGAAATAAGTGACCATAAAATGTGTCTACCTTTTATAATAGCAATCAAACCCAAAAGGTATGCAGAAATGATTCTAATTAGGCATGCATAAGATCTTTATCCCTTAAACTTTATTGAACTCTAGACTTACTGAACTCTATTGAAATACATTTAAAAATACCTAAGTAGCCTGTAATCCCAGCACTTTGGGAGGCCGAAGCGGGTGGATCACGAGGTCAGGAGATGGAGACCATCCTGGCTAACTCAGTGAAACCCCATCTCTACTAAAAATACAAAAATTTAGCCGGGCGAGGTGGCGGTGCCTGTAGTGTCCCAGCTACTCGGGAGGCTGAGGCAGGAGAATGGCGGGAACCCGGGAGGCAGAGCTTGCAGTGAGCCAAGATCGTACCACTGCACTCCAGCCTGGGCAACAGAGCGAGACTCCATCTCAAAAAAAACCTAAGTAAACGGAGAGATAGCCCATGTTTATAAATATGAACATTCAATATCATGAAGATGTCAGTCTTCCCCCAAAGGGGGGTTATGATCCCATGACAATTTCAACTGGGTTATTTTGTGGAAATTGACAAGCTGATTCGAAAATGTATATGGAAAAGAAAATGGTCAAGAATGGATAAAGTACTCTTGAAGAATTAGAGATTTGTCCTAATATGAAGGCGTATTCATAAAGTAAGAGCAAATAAGGTAGTGTGGTATTGGTGCAGAGACAGACAAAATGACCACTGGAACAGAATAGAGGCACTAGAAAAAGACCAACACATGTATGGAGCTTCAGGATATGACAGAGGTTGCTTTGCAGATTAGTGAGGAGGGGAGAACTGTGCCTCCTAGGCCATTTGTTAATGGTGCTGGTACAAACAGCTATCCATTTAAGAGAAAATGAAATTAGATTGCTATTTCAAGTCATAAACAAAAATCAATTCTAAATGGATTAAAAGACCTAAACATGAAAAAGAATTTAAGAAAATATAAGGCAATATATTTTTTATCTTAATGTAAGGAAAGATTTCTTAAGACACAAAAGATATTAAACATAAAATAAAAAATTAGGCCAGGTATGGTGGCTCATACCTGTAGTCCCAGCACTTTGGGAGACTGAGGCAGGAGGATTGCTTGATGCCAGGAGTTTGAGACCAGTCTGAGCAACCTAATAAGATCCCATCTCTACAGAAAGTTTTTAAAAAAGTAATGCAGTCTGTTGGCACATCTGAGGTCCTAGCTACTTGGGAGGCTGAGGTGGGAGAATCACTGAAGCCCAGGAGTTCACAACTGCAGTGTTTTGTGATCATAGCATTGCACTCCATCCTGGGCAGAAGAATAAGACCCTACCTCCAAAAAAAAAACACAAATTAATAAACTTTAAATAATTATAATAGGCAATTTATGTTAATCAAAAGCCACCACAAAACTATGGAAAGAAAAGCCACAAACTGGGATTTAATGCTTGAAACACATATAAGGAACAAAGAACTAGTATCTAAAATATATAAGGAATTCCTTCAAACCAGTTAGAAAAAAATTATATTAAAAATGAGCAAACCACATTGTCATTTTACAGAAAAAGCACAAGTGCCAATACATTTATAAAAAGGGCTCTATGTCGTTAGTAATCAGAAAAAAAATACAATATAAGGTCATAATAATCAATCATTTTACACTTTCTTGGCAAAAATTAAAAAGTCTGACTGCATTAGGTGTTGGAGAAAATATAAACAAATACTTTTTTATGTTTTGAGACAGGGTCTCTCTCTGTTGCTCAGGCTGGAGTGCAGTGACAAAGTCATGACTCACTGCATGCAGCCTCGACCTCCTGGGTTCAAGCAATACTCCTGCCTCAGCCTCCCAAAGTGCTGGGATTACAAGTATGAGCCACCACACCTGACCCAACAGATACTCTTCTACATTGCTAGTAGGAGTATGAGTTGATACAAACACTTTGGGAACCAATTTGGCATTATTTTGTAAAGTTGAACACTTGCATACTTAATGACCCAACAGCCCCACTCCTAGGTGTGTACCTATAAGAGAAACTAACCAGACACCCCTCACAATGGAATATAATGCAACAATGAAGATAAATAAACTATAGCTACATGAAGCAACATAATATTTGTATAGAATTCAAAATCAAGTAAAATTAAACAATATATCCTTAGGCATTACCTCAGTCTGCTTAGTGTTGCTGTAAAGGAATACCTAAAGCTGAGTAATTTATAAAGAAAAGAGGTTTATTTGGCTCACACTCTTCTGGCTGAAAGACTGGGCACGCTGTGAGAGCCTCAGGCCACTTCCACTCACAGCAGAAGGCAGAGGGGAGCCGGTATGTGCAGAGATCACATGGTAAGACAGGAAGCAAAGGACAGGGTAGGGCCAGGCTCTTTTTGACAACCAAATATTGTGAGAACCAATAAAGTGAGAACTCATTCATCACTGTGTGGCAGTGTCAAGCCATTCATGAGGGATCTGTCCCCATGACCCTAAGACCTCCCATTAGGTCTCACCTCCAACACTGGGAATCAAACTTCAACATGAGGTTTGGAGGCGACAAACATCCCCATATGCTAGCAGGCGTAAAAATAAGACTGACATTTTTTTAAGTAAGGGTATATAAGAAATTGATAGAAAGTAGTGATTAGGGCTGGGCACGGTGGCTCAAGCCTGTAATCCCAGCACTTTTGGGAGGCCGAGACGGGCGGATCACGAGGTCAGGAGATCGGGACCATCCTGGCTAACACGATGAAACCCCGTCTCTACTAAGAAATACAAAACACTAGCCGGGCGAGGTGGCGGGCGCCTGTAGTCCCGGCTACTCGGGAGGCTGAGGCCAGAGAATGGCGTGAACCCGGGAGACAGAGCTTGCAGTGAGCTGAGATCCGGCCACTGCACTGCAGCCTGGGCAACGGAGCAAGACTCCGTCTCAAAAAAAAAAAAAAAAAAAAAAAAAGAAAGTAGTGATTATCTCTGGTAGAGGCAGGGAGCAAACAGATGCAAGTTATTGGTTTGTTGGTTTGTAAGTTGTTTCTCCCTCTGCTTTACAGTCTAAATACATGTCAAACATCATCTTTTGTATGATTCATGTCTTCAAAGCACAGAGAGGTTAAGTCATTGTTTAAGGCCATGGAGGCCACAAGAGAGAGAGCTGGGGACAAAGGTCCAGAGTCCTGTCTCACCTGGTGCACTGCACTCTCCCCTCCAACACTTTCTCACAACGCAATGAGCTCCCTAAAAAGAAAGGGTTGTGCAGTAGAAAGAAAGATCACATTATGTCAATTCCAAATATCTTCCACTTTAGTGCTAATAGGCCAAACCAGCAGAAGTAAAAGAGGAAAATGAACAGAGAAAATAAAAATGATTGTGGCTCAAACCCCTGGAACGAGTTTGCAGACCTGGCATCGGAGTCTTCTCACTGGCCATGATAGGTAAAAAGTGCAACGCTCTATGTAACCCAGCCTTTTGATCTTGGAAGGAAAATCTCCATTTTTCTAAGTATTTAGCCACCAACTCCTGAAGAGTTCTTTCAGAAGAACACTGTGAACATCAGCAGCCATGAACAACAGCACATATCCCAGACCCCAGAAGAAGTCTTTAATGGGTAGGCTCAGCCTCTGTGAGGGGCCAGCACAAACTTTGGAGAGACTGTCTTGGACCATTCCACTCCCCTGTGCTTGGAATACATCTTCATTTTACTTAAGCCCTTACCTCTAGGACTGAAATTCAGATCCGTAGCACTTAATTTCTCATGTTGAAAGCACTTTTCATTTCCTTAAAAATCAACTCTTTGCTGAGTATACAAGTAACATATGTTTACTCAAGAAAATATGAAAAATACAGATAAATAATAGGAAAGAAGTATAAACCATATGCAATCCCAACCTATGAAAATAATAGCTGTATCAACTGGGTGCATTTCCTTCTAGCCTTTTTATCTGTGTACATGTACCTATGTATTGATGTGTGTGTTTATGTATTTTCCTACCTAACTGAGATTTTCTTGTACTTATAGTCATTAAGTACTTTTTGACTTAAAAACACGGCTCCCTCCCCTCACTTCAAAGATAATGCTCTCTGCCTTTCTTTTCATAGCCTATGACCACATCAGCTTTATCCTATGCTAGGATTAGGGTGGTAATCATTTCATTACAATCCTTTGTGACCTGCCTTGTTTCTTAATTTTTCATAGTTCTTCAGATCAGAGACTATCCTGAGCCGAACACAACCCAATGAGCTCTCTCAAGATGGGGTGATGGGCACTTTAGGAAACAGTACAGCTGGGAGAAGGGAATTTGCAATAATCATCAGCAATTTGCATTTATATTGTGGTTTGAGCTGTATGATTCTTTTCCAGGGAGAAATATAACTGTTATTCCTATGGACAAAGAAGGGCACGACAGTTAATCTACTGGCCTCTTGAGTTGTACTGCCAGAAATTAAATCCCCACCTTGAAATTCACTAAGCCTGAGTTTTCTCATCAATAAATCAGAGCTAATAAAAGTACTTCTCTACTATGGTCTGAATGTATCTCACAAAATTATGTGTTGGAATTCCCAACTCAACAGTGTCAGGAGGTGAGTTCTTTTTTTTTTTTTTTTTAGACACAGTCTTGCTCTGTTGCCCAGGCTGGAGTGCAGTGGTGGAGGTGAGGCCTTTTGAAAGGTGTTTGGGCAGAGCTCTCATGAATGGATTAATGTCAGCATGAAAGGGCTTGACACAGCGTTCCTCCCCTCCAGAGATCTTAGCATTCAAGGTGCCATCTTGGAAGCAGAGAGCAGCCCTCGCCAGTTGCTGGAAACTTGATCTTGGAATTCCCAGCCTCTAGAACTGTGAGAAATCAATTTCTGTTGCTTATAAATTACCCATTGCCAGTTATGCTGTTACAGCATCACAAAGACACTAACTTATATGATTATGACATGACAACTAAAAGATTTAGCACATATAAAGAAAGCACCTAGTTTAGTTACTGGCATATAATGAGTATTAAGTAAATATTACTACTATTAGTGTTGTGGTTACTGTTGATAATGGTGGTGATGATGATAACAATGATGACAAATAAGAATCATTTTTAGTCCACTTTGAGGATTAAAGGTATCATTTTTATACAATAAAATGCATTCATTTTAAGTCTCCAGATGATTGTTTATACTTGAGTAACCAGGTACAGAATATTTCCATCATTCCAGAAAATTCCCATAAACCCATTTTCAGCCAACTGCTTCTTCCCCTTGCAATGACAACCCCATTCAAAAATTGTACATTAGATTTGTTATTATACATTAGATGTGTCTTTACAGTGATTCATACAAAGAATTCCATTTTATCCTCATTGTTGGCTTATTAGCTATATGTCTTTGTTTTGAATTTTAATGGTTGTGTGAGGGTCCATAGCATACATCTTCACTTATTATATTATCACCCTTAAATAATACCATTTCACATATAAGAACTTTACTTCTATTTCTCCTAACTCAATCTTGATGCTATTTAATACATTTAATTTAAACGTATCTCATAAACCCCAAACTTCATTGTTATTTTTGTTCAAACAGCCAACTATCTTTAAAGAGATTGAAATAATAAGAAATCATCTTCTATATTTACCCATGTAGTTATCATTTTTGGTCTTCTTCATTCCTTTGAGTTGATCCACATTTCCGTCTGATACCATTTTCATTTTGCCTAAAGGACTTTCTTTAATTTTAATTTCCTGTAGTGTCAGTCACTAATAATAAATTATTTTGGATTTTTGTATGTCTGAAATCAACTTTATTGCCCCTTCACATTTGAAAAATTTGAAAATCTCTGGGTGTGGAATGCTGGGTGGAGAGTATTTTCTTTTCAGTACTTTAAAGATGTTGCTCCACTGTCTCCTCACTTACATCATTTCCTATGATAAATCTGCTGTCATCCTTATCTTTGTTCCTCTCTACTTCTGTATATTTTTTTTTCTCTACCCCTTATAACACTTTCTTTATTGGTTTTGACCAACTTCATTATGATTAATTATTGACCTATTTTTCTATCATATTTATTTTCCTTGGGGTTCATTGAGATTCCTGGATCTGTAAGTTGACAGTTTTCATAGAAACTGGAAAATTTGGGGTTATTATTTCTTGAAATGTCTTTGCTGTCTCCCCTACTCCCCCCAATTTCAAGGATTCCAGTTACACTTATATTAGGCCACTTGAAGTTTTTCCACAAATCACCGATGCTCTGGGGTTATTTTCAAGTTCTTTTCTTCTCTGTGTGTTTCATTTTGGATAGTTTCTATTGCTATGTCTTCAAGTTCCTTAATCTTTTTTTCTGTAATATCTGATCTTCTGTTAATCCAATCCATTGTATTTTTCATCTCACACGTTGTCATCTTCATGTCTGTATATATTATATATCTTCCATGTCTCTACTTAATTTTGTTAACATATGGAGTATGGTTATAATAACCATTTTAATGCCCTTGCCTACTAACTCTAACAACTTTGCCAGTTCTTGACTAATTTTGATTGATCATTTATTCTCCTTATGATGGGTCATGTTTTTCTGCTTCTTTGCATGTCTGGTAATCTGCGATCAGATGCCAGACATTGTGAATTTTACCTTGTTGGGTGCAGAAGTATTTTTATTTATTTCTATAAATATCCTTGAACTTTCTTGGCATAATTTGAGGTTGACATTAAGTTACTTGGAAACAGTCGATCCTTTCAGGTCTTGTTTTTATGATTTATTAGGTGGGTCTGGAACAGTGCTCAGCCTAAGTCTAATTATTCCCCACCACTGAAGCAAGACTTTTCTGAGAATTCTACCAGTGGCCCATGAGTTATGAGTTTTTCCAGTCTGGCTGGTGGAATCAGGCATTATTCCTGGCCCTGTACGCATGCCTTTTGAGTGTTTTCCCCCAACTTCAGGTAATTTCCTCACATGCATATGCTCATCAGAGTTCTGCTGAATACTACAGAGGGAACTTTTGCAGTTCTCTGGAGTTCATTCTGTGTACTTACCTCCTCCCCACTGTTCTGCACTGCAAATTCTAGATACCTTGGTTTCCCCAGACTCTCAGCTCCTTGTCCTCAACTTAGCAAGCCAGCCAGCCTCCATTTGGGTCCCCCTTCCTTGTGCTGCAGCCTGGAAACTTTGTCAAGACAGTAAGTAAGCTGGGGAAATCCTGGGGCTCACTCAATCATTTCCCATTTCTTGGGAACCTATGTCCTTTGTTGCCTGATATCCAGGGACTTAAGAACTGTTGTTTCATATTTTTCCCTGGTTTTTACTTTTTAATTTTTGCTTCGTTTCAGGCAGGGGAGTAAATAGAGGCCCTGGGACTCTATCTTGTGTGGAAGCAGCAATATCAAAAGAAATACTTTTTGCCCCTTGGGCTTAAAGGTATAATTTTTTTAGAAAATGCATTTTTAATTAATTTGAAAATTTATAATTGACACATAATAATTATACATATTTATGGGGTACAATGTAATGTAAGCCTATTTTAAGTCTGTAGAAAATTCTTCTAATATCAATATAATTTTTGACTTCATAGTTCAGAGTTTTAAAACTTCTTTATACATTCCAGGTACAAGATTTTATAAGTTATGTATGATGAACATTTTCTTCCATTCTTTGTCTTGGCTTATAATATTCTTAACAGTATATTCTGAAGAGTAAGTTTATGATTTTGATTAATTTCAAATTAATTTTCTAAATGTTAGGATTTGCATATCTGTGTCTTATCTAAGAAATCATTGCCTACTTCAGATTTTTCCAATGTTTTCTTCCACAAATTTTATTCTTTCAGATTTTAGGTATAGATCTATACCTCACTTGAAGTTAGTTTTTGTTTTAATATGGCATGAGACCAGAGTCAAGTTTTACATTTTTCCATGTGGATATGCAGTTGTTTCAGCAACACTTGCTGCATCTTAAGTCTCCCATTGAATCTTACTACTTTTGTCAAAACTCAATTGACCACATATGCCTGGTCTATTTCTAGACCCCTTTATTCTGTTCCATTTATCTATATGTCTAACCTTATGCCAACAGTACATCACCTTTTTTTTACTTTAATTTTATTTTACTTTTAGTTCTGGGATACACATGCAGAATGTGCAGGTTTGTTACATAGGTATACATGTGCCCTGGTAGTTTGCTGCACTTACCAATCCACCATCTAGGTTCTACACCCCGCATGCATTAGACATTTGTCCTAATGATCTTCCCCTCCTTGCCCTCCACCCACCAACAGGCCTCAGTGTGTGATGTTCCCCTCCCTGTGTCCATGTGTTCTCGTTGTTCAACTCCCACTTATAAGTGATAACATGCAGTGTTTGGCTTTTGTTCCTGCGTTAGTTTGCTGAGGAGGATGGCTTCCAGCTTCATCCATGTCCCTGCAAAGGACATGATCTCATTCTTTTTTATGGCTGCGTAGTATTCATACATGTGTGACATATATATGTATGACATTTTCTTTATCCAGTATATCATTGATTGGGTATTTGGGTTGGTTCCATGTCTTTGCGATTGTAAATAGTGCTACAATCAACATACGTGTGCATGTGTCTTTATAGTAGAAAGATTTATACTCCTTTGGGTTTATGCCCAGCAATAGGATTGCTGAGTCAAATGGTATTTCTGGTTCTAGATCCTTGAGGAATTGCCACACTGTCTTTCACGATGGTTGAACTATTTTACATTCCCACCAGCAGTGTAAAAGTATTCCTATTTCTCTACAGCTTCCCCAGCATCTATTGTTTCTTGACTTTTTAAAAATTGCCATTCTGACTGGAGTGAGAGGAATCTCATTGTGGTTTTGATTTGCATTTCTCTAATGATCAGTGATGTTGAGCTTTCTTTCATATGTTTGCTAGCTGCGTAAATGTCTTCTTTTGAGAAGTGTCTGTTCATAACTTTTGCCCACTTTTTGATGGGGTTGTTTTTTCTTGTAAATTTGTTTAAGTTGTCAGATGGTAGATTGCAACAGTTTTCTCCAATTCTCTAGATTGCCTGTTCACGCTGATGCTAGTTTCTTTTGCTGTGCAGAAGCTCTTTAGTTTATTAGATCCCATGTGTCAATTTTGGCTTTGTTGCAATTGCTTTTGGTGTTTTCATCATGAAGATTTTGTCTATGCCTATGTCCTGAATGGTATTGTCTATGTTTTCTTCTAGGGCTTTTAAGGTTTTGGGTTTTACATTTAAGTCTGTTTTTTTTTGTTTGTTTGTTTGTTTGTTTTTGAGATGGAGTCTCACTCTGTCGCCCAGGCTGGAGTGCAATGGCGCAATCTCGGCTCACTGCAACCTCCGCCTCCCGGGTTCAAGCGATTCTCCTGCCTCAGCCTCCTGAGTAGCTGGGATTACAGGCACCTACCATCATGCCTGGTTACTTTTTTTGTATTTTTATAGAGACAGGGTTTCACCATGTTAGCCAGGCTGGTCTTGAACTCCTGACCTCAGGTGACCTGCCCACCTCGGCCTCCCAAAGTGCTGGGATTACAGGCGTAAGCCACTGCACCCAGCCACATTTAAGACTTTAATCCATCTTGAGTTAATTTTTGTATGAGGTTTTCGGGGAAAGTGTGTTATTACTAAATCAGTTTCAATAATGAATGTATATGATATGAGGAAGGGGTCCAATTTCAGTTTTCTGTGTATGGCCAGCCAAACACTACATTGTCTTGATTATGGAAGTCTACATTATCTTGCTACAGAAGCTTTATAGTAAGTCTTAAAGTCAGGTAGTCTAAGTCCTCCAACACTGTTATACTTACTCAAAATTGCTTTGACTATTCTACATCCTTTGCAACCCCATATACGTTTTAGAAACAGTTTATTCATTTCTACCAAAAAGCAGTTATGTTGGGGGCTTTACTGTGATTGCACAGAATTTATAAATTAGCTTGATAATAATGAACATCTTTACATTATTGAGTCTTCAAATACATAAATATGGTATATCTCTTTATTTAAGTCTACATTAGTTTCACTCAGAAGTGTAATGTTTTTAGTGTCCTTGAATACTTTGGTGAATTTATGCTTAATTATTCCAAGTTTTTCTTATCTACTATAAATTACTTACCAGCATACAGAAATGTACATTTCCTAAAATGCTGCTGAATTCACTTATTAGTTCTAGTAACCTTTTAAATTAGGTTTCTTAGGATTTTCTTCAGTCATCTGTGAATAAAGATGGTTTTATTTCATTTTTTTCAATCTGTATGCTTTTCATTTCTTCTGATTACCTTACTAAACTGGCTGTGACTGCCAATAAAATGTTGAATAAAAGTGGTGAGAGTGAACCTCTTTGCTCTGATTCTCATTTTAAGAGGAAAATATTCAGTCTTTTACTATTAAGTATCAGGTTAGCTATAGGATCTTCAGAGATGCTCTTAATCAAATTGAGAAAATTCCCCTCTGTTTCAGTTTACTATGAGCTTTTATCATGAAAGGGTATTATTGTCAAATACCTTTTCTGAAACTATTGAGATAATCATATGGTTTTTTCCCTTTCATTCTATGAATAATGAATTACATCAATTTTCTGTAATGTTAAAACAGCCTTACGATTCTGGGGTAATCCTACTTGATCACAGTATTCTTTTGATATGTTGCCAGACTTAATCTGATAATATTTTGTTAAGGAATTTTTGCTTCTAAGTTCATAAGAGTTATTGGTCTTTAGTTTTATTTTCCAATAAAGACATCATCTGGGCTTAGTATTGAACTTATACAGAGTCAGGAAATCTTTCCATCCTACTCTATTTAAAATGAGTTAGAAAATCTTTCCATCCTACTCTATTTTTCTTGAAGACTTTATGTAGGATTGCTATTAATTATGACTTAAATATTTGCTATCATTCACCCATGAGGTAATCCGCATTGTAATTTTTATGGGAAAGTGTGTTATTATAAATTCAATTTCAATAATGACTATAGAGCCATTCAGTTGTTTTATTTCTTCTTAAATCAGTTTTGATCATGTGCATCCTTTTTTTCTTTCATTTTAAGCTCAGGGCTACATTTGCAGGATGTGCAGGTTTGGTATCTAACAAAACATGTGTCATGGGGGTTTGTTGTACCAATTATTTCATCACCCATTTGCATCTTTCAGGACATATGTGCATGTCATGTAGGCTGAAGAACTTATGGCCTGAATTTGTTTATTGTATTGCCTTATGTTCCTTTTAATGACTGTAAAATGTTTAGTGATATCCCTTTCTTTCAGTCCCAATATTGGTAATTTGTGCCTTCTCTCTTCTTATCACTCTAGCTAAAAGTTTATCAATTGTATTGATCTTTTCAAAGAATCAAGTTGTGATTGTATTGATTTTCATTACTGTTTTTCTGATTTCTATTTCATTTATTTCTCCTTCTACCTTCATTATTTTCTTCTTCTTAGTTACTTTGGCTTAAATTTGCTCTTTTTCCCTCTAGCATAAAGTGATCATTGATTTAGGATCTTTATTCTGTTCTACTGTAAACATGTAAAGCGATCAATTTTTCCCAATCAATGTTTTAACTGCAGTTCACACATTGTTTAGATTTTCACTATGTTCAAATATGTTGTAATTGCTCTGTGATTCCTTTTTTGTCCCATAGGTTGTTAGAAGTGTAGATTGTGTTTAAAAATCTGGCATTTAGAGGTTTTGCAAATTTATTTCTGTGTCGATTTCTATTTTAATTCCATTGTGGTCAGAAAATGTATCCTGCATGTTTTCTTTCCTTTGTTATTTCATAAGGTTTGCTTTTTGACCCAGCAGTCTATCTTGGTGACTGTTCTGTTTACCTATAGAATATGTTCTATAGTTTTGGGATAGAGTTGTTCATAATCGTTAATTAGGTCAAGTTGGTTTAGCGTGTTGTTCAAGTCTTGTCTATCCCTACTAATTTTTTATATACTCTCCCTGTTCCTGAAAGAGGAATGTTGAACTTTCCAAACATAGTTGTGGATCTGTCTATTTCTCTTTCCAATATTTACAAGTTTTGCTTCCTTCATTTTGAAGCTCTGTTATTAGGTGTGCACACATTTGACATCATTATGAATTCTTAATTAATTAACACTATTATCATTATAAAATATCTCTCTGTATGCCTGGTAATCTTCCTTGTTCTGCTGTCTACTTTGAATGATACTAACCATAGTCATTCCAGCTTTCTTACGATTAAGTATTTGCATAGTATGATTTTTTACGTCCTTTTATTTTTAACACTGTGTCTTTATATCTAACATAGGTTTGTTATGAACAGAACATACATAGGTAACTTTTAAAACAAATTCAGTCTGATAATATCTGCCGTTTAATCAGAACATTTGAACCATTTCTATTTGATATATATATATATATCCATTACATTACATTACTTTCTTGCTATGTAGGTTCTATATATCCATTTTGTTCTTTGTTCTTTTTCTTCTCTCTTTTGATTAGCTGCATTTAACCTTCCATTTTATCTGTGTTATTGATTTATGAACTACACCTCTTTGTTTTATTATTTTAGAGGGGTGCTCTATAATTTGCAATATGCAATTTACCTTAACACAGTCGCCTTTAAATAACATTATACCATGTGACATACAACTTAAGAACCCTATAACAGTGCAGTTGACCCTTGAACAACATGGGTTAGAGCTGCGTGGATCCATTTACATGCAGATTTTTTTTTCAACCAAACTCGGATAGAAAATATAGCATTCACGGGATAGGCCAACTATGGGACCTGAGTGTGTGTGGTGTATTCAGGGGTTCTGGGACTGACTCCTCGTGTATGCTAAGGGACGACTATAGTTTTATTTCCCACTCTTTTGTCCTTTGTGTTTTGCTATCATAAATTTTATTCCTACATAGGCAATAAGCTCCACAATTCATTGTTTGTTTTACACAATTATCTATAAAGAAATTTTTAAATGAAAAATTATATCTTCTTACATATTTAACATTTCCATAACTTTGAATTACTTTGTATAGACCCAAGTTTCCATCTAGTATCATACTTTTTTGCTAGAAGAACTTCCTTAAACATTTATCTTTTATTTTTTTACTTTTTTATTTTTATTTCTTTTTAGAGGTGGAGTCTGGCTTTTATGCCCAGACTGGAGTGCAGTGGCACAACCATAGCTCACTGCAGCCTCAAACTCCTGAGCTCAAATGATCCTCCCACTTTGGCGTCTTGAATAGCTGGGACTACAGGTGTGCCCCACCACACCTGGATAATTTCCTATTTTTGTTTTTTTAGAGATGAGTTCTCACTGTGTTGCTTAGCCTGGTCTCACACTCTTGGCCTCAGGTGATCCTCCCGCCTCGGCTTCCCAAAGTGTTGGGATTATAGGTGTGAGCCACTACACCCAGCCCTTTTAACATTTCTTATACAGGTCCGCTCACAACACATCTATATAGGTATTTTTTTTTCCATACAAGTACAGATTTCAACTTTATTTTTGATATGTTTTCTTTGGGTATATAATTCTGGATTTACAGTCTTTTTGCTTGTTGGTTTCTTTCACCACTTTAAAGATATCATTTCATTGTCTCCAATTTGCATTAGAAATCTGCAGTATTGTTATCTTGTTCCTTTATATGTAAAGTGTCTTTAGTCTTTAGCTGCTTTAAAGATGTTTTCTTTACCTCCTTGATTTTTAGCAATTTGATTATGATGTGCCTGGGGTGTGTGTGTCTGTGTCTGTGTGTGTGTGTGTGTGTGTGTGTGTCTGTGTATGTGTGTGTCCTGCTTGAATTTTATAAAGATTCTTGGATCTGTGGGTTTATAGTTTTCATTAGACAATTTTTTTAAGCCATTATTACCTCAAATACTTTTCTGTTCCCTACTCTTCCCCTTCTGTGATTTTAATTACATGTTTGCTAGACCAGCTGATATTTTCCCAGGGGTCACTGATACTCTGTTTTCTTTCAGTCTTTTTTCTGTATGGGCTTCATTTGGGATGGTTTTTTTTTTTTTGCTACATATTCACATATACTGCTCTGCTGTGTGTTTTTTTTTTCCCTTGTGGTGTGGAGTCTACTGTAAGTTTACCCAGTAAATATTTTATCTCAGATTATTCCATTCTCTATCTCTAGAAGTCATATCTGGTTCTCGTTTTTTATATCGTCCCTTGTTCTCCCCATTATGCTAATGTTTTCTTTCACATCCTTAAGCATGTTACACATATTTCTAACAGCTGTTTGAATGTCTTTATGCTGATGCTACCATCTTTTGTCATTTCTGAGCCTACTTCCATTGACTGATCTTTCTCTTGTTTACCGGTCATGTTTTCCCACACAATGACATGTCTAGTAAATTTTGATCAGATGATAGACACTGTGAGTTTCATGTTTGCATGTACCAGAGTTTGTTTTATTCCTATAAAAAGTAGCAGGCAGTTAAGTTACCTGCAAATCACCTTGAGCCTTTTGAGGCTGGTTTTGAAGCCATTTTAAGGAAGGCTCAGAACAGCCTTTCCTTAAGACTGGGGTAGCCCCACTGCTACATCAGGGGCCCTCTATTCTTTATTGAATGCCCTGTGTATCCAATGAAGCCTCTCTTCTTTTACTGGTGGGGTCTCACATCATTCCAAATCCTGCATGAGGTCTGAAAATTAACACTTTACAGCTCCCTAGTAATTACCCTTTCCTAGAAACTGTTCTTAGCCTGGCCTCATAGAGTTTAACCTTATGCAAATGCAGAAAAGTATTTGGCCAAAGACTCAAGGAACTCTTAGGCAATTTCTGTAGGTCTTTCTCTGTGTAACCCCCTCCTGTCTGGTACTCCCTTGGATTATAATCCTATGTTTATTGATGTCCAATGTATGAGAAAGTTGTTTTATACATTTTATCTACTATTCATTTTGTTAATAGTGCTAGGGTAAGCTCAGACACAGTACTCTTTCATCGTCAGAGAAAAATTCTGATGTCTGAATCTTTAAAGCAATGTGAGATGTGGATTAGCTTTTGGAAAAAAGAATAGAGAGAGAGAGAGAGACAGAGCGATGGTGCTGTACCAAGCAGAATTTCTTCCATTATGTGCTCAGAGCTATGTCAGATGCTATAAGGGACACAAATACTGATTCTTTTTTCACAATTGCACAATTAATAACCACGTGACATTTCATAATTTGCAAGGAATGTTCACCACCATATTTCATTCTAAAAATAACTTTGTGAGGTGTAATTTATTGCTATGAACATTTTGTGAAGAAAGTGCATCGTGATGATGGAAAGCATAAGCCAACTACATGGGTTTCAGTCCCAGCTCCCTCATGCACCAGCAGTGTGACTTTCCATTGAAACTTTCCATCTAGCTTTCTGGTTTTGATGTGTTCACACTTGTTTTATGTTCTTTTTCTCTTCATTTCTTTCTTCTTTTGGATTAATTTTGTGCATTTTATTATCTCATGTCCTCCTTTATTAACCTGTTCATTCTTACTATTCTCTTAACAGATACTCTTATGAAGTGTATAGTTACTCTAATAAAGTAAATACTTTTATCACTTCCTGGCAATGCAAGGACCTTAGAGCACTTTGACTTAATTTAATTCCTTGATACCTTTTGGCTACTGTTTTCATATGTCTTCATTTGCTATGTATGTTAAATTCCACAGGACATTATTATTACTTTGGTTGCTCCATATAGTCAACATCCATTTTGATTTAGTCACATATTTGCCTTCTGTGTTGCTTTTACTTCTTTCTGCATTGGTGCTGTTCTATTTGGGATCATTTTCCTTCTGCCTAACAAATATCCTTTAGTATTTCCTTTAGTGTGTGATTGCCAGCCACAAGTTTTCTCAGTTTCTATTTGTTTGAAAATGTCTTCATTTCATCTTTCTTTTGAAGGATGATTTCACTGGCATAGACTTTGGTTATTTCTTTGAGTATGTTGAAGATAGCATTCCATCATTTTCTAGCTTCCATCCTTTCCGTTGAGATGTCACCTTTAAATCTTAGTGCTGTTCCTTTGAAGGGAGTGCATCTTCTATTTCTAGCTTCTTTTAAGTTTCTCTCTTTGGAATTATTTCTTCAGCTATTTTACTGTAATGTACCTCAGTGTACTCTTCTTTGTAGGTATATTTTGCTGGCTTCATAGTAATTATTGAATCTGTGGCTTTGTGTTTTCTACATTTTTTGATAACTATAGCTGATCTAACTTCAAATTCTGCTTCTCCCTCATTCTCTCTCTCTCTCTTTCTTTTCCTTTGCAGACAAATATTAGGCATGTTGACTATTTCCCATACATCTCACGCTTCTTTTCTGTATTTTCCACCCTGTTTTTCCTCTCCACACTGCGGCATAGCTGTTTTCTTCCTGTTTGGGCTTCCTGTGGCTTATTTTCATCGGTTGTGAGACGGTGATAATAAGGAGCCCTCACCGGCAGCGCTGCCGTAGGGATTCGGGGTGCTGATACATGCAAGTAGTTCAGACCAGTGCCTGAAACATCACTACTACAGTCATTCACATTATACAGACGGGAAAACTCAGGCTCACGTAGGCCAGGTGACCTGACCACATCGCACTGTCGGAAACTGCCCTCCTGAGCTGGGCCTCGTAAGCTTGACCGACTATGGGTGGGTAGAGAAAAGAGAATGGGCACACCAGGGGAACCCGAGGACACCAAGTTGACAGGAGTGCACTGACGCTCCAGAGAGACCTGGAAGAGAAGGATGGCTTGAACAACCAGGGCAGCACACAGGACCAGAGGGCTGGATGAGGATAGGAGATCACCTGCTCAAATGAGACCCCAAGACAACAGTGGCTCAAACAAGATGAAAGTTTCTTTACCTCTCCTGTAGCAGAACATATGTGTGAGCATAAGCAGCCCTGGAGGTGTTTGAAGTACATTAAAGAAATTCACTGAATAGAACAGGCCTCAGTAGATTTGAATGGCCACCAAAGACACCTGAGCTAGGGCAAAGAGCACATCTCACCTGAGAAACTCCTCAGAGGCTGGATCACAACCAGAGCTCCTTCTTCTGGGGAGCAGAGCTCTTTGAACTCACGCTGGGGAACACTGCACCAAGCCCTTCACCAAACGTCCAACTTCCAGTCTCTCCCTTCAGCAGTCCAGCACTCCAGGGTGTTCTTCCTAAGATGTATCTCAAAACATGTCACTCCTATACTCAGGAAAAAAAAAAGAAGAAACCAACCCGGAACGTTGTCCCCCTTACCTACTAGATAACGTCCAAACCACCTTGGCTCAGTTTTCGAGATCCACCATGATGGAGCCCACCCACCCATCCCCTGTCCACCTGCTGCCACTTCTCCATAACCTAACACAGGTCAATCTTGTCTCCCTAAACACACCTTGTGCTCTCATGCTGCCATGGTTTGCCTGGGGCCCTCTCTACCTCCTCTGCTTTCTGGAGAACCCCTGTACTCCTCCCAAGCCTCCAAGTTGGAAAGCGACAGTCAGCGTATGTTTCTAGCTCAGCCCTTACTGCATGGATTCATGAAGATTGGTTCACTGTCAGCCTCTGACCAGAACATGTGTTTCAGGAAGGCAGGAACCAAGTCTTACCAATGTCTGTAGTCCCAGCATCCATCCTGGCATACAGTAGGTGCTTATTGAATGTGGGAGGGAAAAACGAAACACGGGAATGTCATTCAGTACGTAGGGTTGCTATGAAGACCTGTCAGGAGGCAGGGTGTGGGGCAGGCGGATGCATATCAACACGGACAATTCAAAGACACCCAGGAGGACCCCAACTGTGCACCCGGCTCATCTTTGATCATGCCCCAAGTTCATCGGATACAATTGGATCTTACTAAATTCAAGACTGGATTCTCAGAGATAATTTGTCTCTGCTCCCCACAGGCTGAGTTTCCACTCTCCACTACCTGTGTAAGAATCCTCAGCCCAGGCAGCCTTAGAAATCACTGCTCTCAACAACTTGAAATACATCCAAGAGCAGAACAGACAACTGTTGGCAGCTTCGGAGACCAAGTTCTGCATTGAGACATGGCATTAAATAAGCGTATCCAGAAAAAAATTATATAATACATGGAAACGAGCCCAAGAACCAAGCAATGGTCTACGCACCACAAGATTCTAAGTACAGAACAAGGCTGAAAGCTGGTAAATTCATCCATTGCAGGCATTGAAACTCAGCTAAGAGGTAAGCAGGTATCTGTAAGGGGCTTAAATTGTCACTTTAAATAAACAGCTTCTTAGAAAGGTGGTTTTCACTCCTGTTTCACTCCATTTTCACTTGTTCAAGAGTCTGATCTTATCTTTATATAACAAAAAGCTTAAATACTGAGATGATTTAAATGCTGGTGAGATAAGATGGATAAAATAGTCAAAGACCTAGGGTGCCCACATCTTCCCTCAGGGCCCCTGGAGCAGCTCTGGCCGGGAAGCACAGGTCCTAGTTAGCACAGGCAGTCAATGGCTGACAAGGTCTTGTACAGACTTAGAGACCTGGTTTGGGGAAATTTTTCCAAATGTCGGAGGATCCACGAACACAGAGTTCTTGAATTAGAAGGAAACTTAGAAAGAAAAGCATACGACCTTTCATTTTAAAGTCTGAGGACACAGAGATGGACCAGACGCTTCATGAACACCTGATGTCAGGAGGGGCCTTCTCGGACACAGGTACCCATGAAAACCTGAACCATTTCATCCCTCTCCGATGCTTTTCTGTCCCTGAGCCCATGGGGACCCTGCTGGACTAGCTCTGTCTCAATAGCACCTCTAGAAAGGACAAAAATTGGCTGGGCGTGGTGGCTCACGCCTGTAATCCCAGCACTTTGGGAGGCCGAGGCAGGTGGATCATTTGAAGTCAGGAGTTCAAGACCAGCCTGACCAACATGGTGAAACCTCATCTCTACTAAATACAAAAATTAGCCGGGTGTGGTGGCAGTGGCCTGTAATCTCAGCTACTTGGGAGGCTGAGGCAAGAGAATCGCTTGAACCCAGGAGGCCGAAGTTGCAGTGAGCTGAGATCGTGCCATTGCACTCCAGCTTGGGCAAAGAGTGAGACTCCTACTCAAAAAAAAAAAAAAAAAAGAAAAGAAAAGAAAAAGAAAGGGTAAAAATCAGCTAATACCATTGGGTCAAAATGTGGCATAGGCCAATCCG
Organism: Trachypithecus francoisi; assembly: GCF_009764315.1. NCBI lineage: Eukaryota > Metazoa > Chordata > Mammalia > Primates > Cercopithecidae > Trachypithecus > Trachypithecus francoisi. The sequence continues at coordinate 5,337,650 of NW_022681468.1, read as the reverse complement.
CCACCAGGCAGCCCTGAAACTAGACAAAATTTCCTCAAAGGATTCAGCCAAAGGCCTTGGGCCAGGGAAGGCTGGTTATAAATGGAAGGAAAAGCGCTTCCGGCCTTTTTAGTGCTCATGCAGTTTCAGTAGACATTTTGTATTGTTTTGATGTGTTTTTTGAGTGTGTCTAAGACAGAAAACTTACATAACCCTTTGGACTAGCTCCTCAGGAGACGAGAAACCTTAAATGTCAGCTTGCAGCTACAGCGAGCAAGCTTATCATGAGCAGGACTGTCCTTCACAGGCGAGCCGCAGGACACCCTGGCCATGTGGCGGGCGGCCGATCACTCCAGGAGCTGCTGGCCTCCCAGGTACATCGCACGAACATTCTGAGAACAACTTTTAACCATGATGACTTCTGGAATAGCCATTGATTACTAGGAAATTTTAGGCCTCAGGTGAACCCAGCCAGCTTTTTCCACAAACTATGTTGAATTCTCTTTACGTAAGCCCCAGCCTGCACCAGAACTCTGTGCCATTTTCACAACTTCTTGTGAGTCTTAAACTACTTCAGAATAAAGACTGACATTTTGGAAGTTTGGTCATATCCTCCATATTTTTTCAGATATGGATGTCAAGTATCACGGAAAGTAAGAGGCTCACCCAAGTGTGCCCATCAAGGTAAGCTCCATGGTGCTGCATGAGTACAATCTCTCTCTCTCCCCCTCTTTTTTTGAGACAGGGTTTTACTCTGTCCCCAAGCTGGAGTGCAGTGGTACAATCTAGGCTTACTGCAGCATCGGCCTCCACCTCCCCCAGCTCAGGTGATCCCCCCACCTTAATCTTCCAACTAGCTGGGACCGACCACAGGCATGCGCCACCATGCCCAGCTAATTTTTGTATTTTTTGGTAGTGATAAGGTCTCGCTATGTCACCCAGCCTGGTCTTGAACTCCTGGGCTCAAGCATTCCTGCATCCTTGGCCTTTGAAAGGTCTGGGATTACAGGCATGAGCCACTGCATCTAGCACAGTCCCCAGTCTGAATGTCTCCCTCTGGTGGGCTGGAGCTCTGCTCCAAGATGGCATCGTGTCACCCTTTCTGCAGAGGTTGACGATGGGGCACCCACGTGGAGCACTGTGGGTCACCGTGGCAGAGGCCAGGCAGGGCCAGTGGGGCTCTGGCACTTTGCACAGCCACCTGGCATCGCCCCCACTCATGTTCCACAAGGCATAGCAAGCCTAGTAGAACAAACATCTCCTTGCAAAAAATGGCTTTCATCTCGCGTTTCATTCCATTTTCCTAACGGAGAAAAAGTGAAGAAAGAAAATCCCACTGTGTGTCCAGAGAGAGAGCCAGACATATTTGGTGGCCAGTCCTGAGGACTGGCACATTGGACAGCAGCTGTCCTTGAGTCAGGAATGGGACGTGAGTCTAGTCAACTACACCGCCCATGTCCTTTCCATTACGCCACATGAACTCTGCAGCCACGCTGCTGTTTTTAATTACAAAGTTTAAATCGTATGTATTTCAACTCTTTCAAAAGTTAAAAGATTGAGGCATAAAACCTCAGTATCTCTTAATCTATGCCTGGTTTTAATGAATGTCTACTGAGTCCTCTCAGAGAAAAGTTGCCGGAGAAAATACAGTAGCACCTGCTTATCTGTGGGATACATTCCAAGATCCCCAGTGGATGCCTGAAACCATGGATAGTACTGAACTCTATATATACATATTTACACATATGTCTATATCTACACACATGCATATACATGCATGTATATAAACCATGTTTTGTTTTGTTTTGTTTTTTCCAGTCTGATCACCAAGACAGCTACTAAGTGACTAATGGATGGGTGGTGTCTACAGAGTGAATACTTTGGACAAATGGATGATTCGCACCCAGGGTGAGATGGAGTAAGATGGCACAAAATTTCATCATGCTACTCAGACCGGCACGCAATGTAAACCTTATGAACTACTTACTTCTGGAATGTTTTCATTTAATATTTTCAGATCTTGGATAACCACGGTGACTGAAACCACAGAAAGCAAAGCCACAGGCAAGAGGGGACTACTTCGCGGGGCACTGGGTGACATCTGAATGTCAGGTCACACACAGACTTCAGCATGAGTGTGTCCCAAATGGTGCAGGGAACCTCCTCATACGAAAAAAATTACCCATTACTTATCTGGCATTTAAATTTAACTAGCATGATGGGGGAGTAGTCTGTTTATTTGTTTATTCTTGCTGAATCTGGCAACCCTACCTCAAAGACCAGGGGTGGCGGGGCTCATTCTACCAAACAATGCATCAAAGTATGGGTTTTGTAAAATTTAAGTTATAGGAAAACGTTTAAGGCAAAAGGTGCTCTAATCTCTATAGGGAGAGATTAGAGCTCATTCCCTAACAACACTGCATGCACACTCAAACAAGATGTAGTGAGATAATTTCTGTATTCATCCCAGCTCCTTGCCCACCATGCACCCACAAAGAACTCTGGTTGGTTGGATATACTGCACCTGCTTCTGAAGAAATCTCCAATTTTGGTGGACACCCTCCTTCTACATTACTCGCCTGACCTTTCAGAACCCACAGGGCCAGGTCTCGGCACATCACCTGGGACAAAGAAGACCTTGATATGTGTTCATTGAGCAGAAGTGAATTGGAAGGATGAAAAGAGAGAGGGAGGGAAGGAAAGAAGGAAGGAAGGGAGGGAGAGAAGGAAGGGGAAGGGAGGGAGGGAGAGAGAGTCATGGAGAAAAGGAAGAAAAGAAGGAACGAAGTAGGAAGGGAGGAAAGAAAGAGGGAAGGAGGGAAAGAGGGCAGAAGAGAAGAAAGGGAGGGAGGGAGGGAGGGAGAAAGGAAAGAAGGAAGGAAGGAAGGAAGAAGGAAGGAGAGAGGGAGGGAGGAAAAAAGAGAGAAGGAGGAAAGGGAGGGAGAGAGGAGAGGAGGGAGGGAGGAAAGGAAGGAAGGAAGGTGATAGTATGGGATCCCATTTTGATTGGACATCTCTGAAAATACCCCTGTATGCCCACCAAGGCCCTAAGAAGGCACTCAACAAATGCTCACCAATGAAGCCTGTTCCCTTCCTCAGAGCCACCATCAGTCCCTACAGCACCTGCATGGGAATCAGGACAGGTGTCCCTTTTAGGTGAGCACAGCCCCAGATGCAGAGGTCAGTGAGCGGACACCACCTGTGACTTGTGCCAGTTGGAACACGGCCCCCTTTCTCCTGCAAGAAGCAGCGTCAGGTCCCATAGCCTGGCCAGCAGAGTAGGAGGCTGCGCCCCAGCCCTTGCCCGCACTCTTCACATCCGTTCCCTGTTTCTGGTGGAAAAGCTAACGCATTGGGAAGTGCTCTCAGAGCTGGACTTTCATCCCTTATAGAAAATATCTTCTGCCCAGATTACCCACACCCACCAAAGAGAGGCAGAATTGAAAGAGAGAGAGGAAAGCTCCCACCAGCACGTGCAAGCACACCCACGCACACCCCAGTGATCGCCAGGTACGAACTGTATGTAAGGTAACGATTCCACTGGAGTGACCAGTGAATGGAGCTCATCCAATTCGATATTTTCTAGATGGAGCGAATAGTGTCTACATTCTCCTCATTTGTTTTCACTTTTTTAGCCGTCTTCTTGGTGTTTTTGGTGCTGCTTAAAAATGATTTAACGAAACAAAAAAGGCATTAGGGTGTTGCGCATAATGAAATGAGGACGATTGCAACCAAGGCTGACACTTATTCTTTAGTTAATTCAATTGTGCCTAATTATCTTGTTGCTTTGCAATCCAGCCTCTCCCCCAACCAGCAAGAGCCTCCGGAACATTCCTTATAATTGCAGAGCAGCCCGAGAGCTGAGATGAGTAATCCTCAGCATTCTCATTCCCTGCCCTGTCCCCGAATGCCTCTCAGGATGTGGAGGAGAAAACTTCGGAATCCAGATCTTTCTCTGAGCTTTGCGAGGAATCTCTGACTGCGTTTCCCTCAGGCGTCATCGTAAACGGCCGGCAGGCCCTGTGCACGTAGGATTTCCTGGCTGGCTTTAGGGGAACCACTCTGACAGCCAGGCAGAGATGAAATGACCCAACTGAAAATTAATTAACTCCAAAACCTCCGCAGAAAATAAAACACACCAAGATGCATATGGGCCGCGAGCAACTTTCGGCTTTTTGGAGGGATGGGATGTGATTATTCCATTTCTCTAGTCCTTGACTCCAGATTCTTACACATTTTCTTCTATGCCTATGCTGCGTTCTGTAATTAGAAATTTTTCCAACACTCTAAAACTTCAAAATTATACCCTAAAGTCAAGTTTTCAATAAAAGCAGGACTTCTTTGGCTTACGTTCACTGTAATTTGGTTTGGGAAAATGTGGTTTTCAGCCATAGCGAAGAAAATTGTCTTCAGAACTCGAACTGTCTTTAGTGAAATGTTCTTTTTTCACCAAATATGTGTTTCCACAAAGTGTTTTCTAGCAACTGGGAGAGGTAGCCAGCTGAGCTCTGCGTTGAAGCGCATGCCCTGATACCCCCCATGCCCCAGCCTGCAGCGAATTCTTGGGACACACGCTTCTTAGGACCTTTGGTCCTCAAGCTATTTAGAGATCCATGGAAACTGTCCAATGAGCAAAGACAGGAAACAGGGAAAGGCTGTGGCAGCGGCTTCTTCTTCTCCTTCCCCTTCCCCTTCTCTTTCCTCTTCCTCTTCCCTCTTCCCTCTTCATCGTTGTGAGTGAGCACGTGGATGAAGAGCAGAGGATGAGGACCCTGCAGGCCAGGCAGAGGCAGCACCAAAGAAACAGCGGGTGGAGCACAGGTGCCCAGCCCAGGACATTTAATCAGATCAGAGTCAGGGCGGTGGCTCACGCCTGTAATCCCAGCACTTAGGGAGGCCAAGGTGGGCAGATCATGAGGTCAGGAGATCGAGACCATCCTGGCTAACACGGTGAAACCCCATCTCTACTAAAAAAAAAAAAAGAAAAAAAAAATTAACTGGACATGGTGGCAGGCGCCTGTAGTCCCAGCTACTTGGGAGGCTGAGGGAGGAGAATGGCGTGAACCCGAGAGGCAGAGCTTGCAGTGAGATTGTGCCACTGTGCGCCAGCATGGGCAAAAAAAAAAAAAAAAATCAGATCAAGCAGACCAAAAGGCGAAGTTGGGATATTTTGAAATAGTCACGCCTCCTCTGACTTCACTTAATGCTCCCAATGTACATAGAATGTTCTGTCCCTGGATGGAAGGTGACTCAAAATAGAGAAGAATCATGGAAAGATGAAGGCAGCAGCCTTTTTGCCAGCTAAGATAGGGTGAGAATGCCCCCACAATACCTGACACCTGGGTGATGGGTGTGGCCCTCAAGCCAGGAGGCCTTCGTTTGGGTCCTGGCTCTGCCACTTAATGGCTGTGTGATGCTAAGCAATTACTTAGCCTCACCATGCCTCAGTGTCCTCCCTTGTAAATGGATCTAATGAAGACACCCACTTCCCTTACTCTTCGTGGTGGGAACCAAGTGAACTAATGTATGCAAAGTGCTGAGCCCTGCAGCTGCTGTGGAGAAAACACTCATTTAGATGCAAGTCTCCATGCAACAGCAGGTAAAGCCCCATTGGAAATCATCGTTTAGTATCTCAATTATTTCATTGACCTAGAATTGCTCAATATTAACAGAAATGAGATCAGAATTCTTTTAGCCAGGCATGGTGCCCCAACAGTGAGAGTCCTGAAGCCACTGCTATTTATGCAGCCCTTTCCACAGAACACTACCATGAAGCATGGTTTCCATTCCCATTCACGGAAGAGGAAACTGAGGCACAAGGCTGTCACGTAATTTGCCCACACAGCCAGAGAGCAGCTGAGCCAAGATTCAAGCCCTCCATCTGTCTACGGCCTGCCCTCTCAGCCACTGTGCAATCCTGACTGCAGACTGGCCACAACTGTTCTGCAAGGGCGCTGAGTAACCGGAACACGGTGATTTAACCAGGAGGAGATATTTGCAGAGATGTTGAAATGGGGACATCCACAAGTGAAAGCAGTGATTTGCAAAAATAATCTGGCTGCTACTTTTCCAAGGTTCCCTCTGTGGAAGCCTCCCCTGTAACACGGAGTGGCACACCTTCTCTGCCCTGGCTGGAGCCGAGGGCACAGTCCCCAACAGAGCTCAGCACCCACCTCCAAGACACACAGGGTGACAGTCTTGGGGTCAGTGCATCTGCACATTCCCCCCACACTCGCAGGGCCAGAGGAGCTGCTCTGGCCCAATCTTCTCATTCTGAGGTCGACACACCTCGGCCTGGAGGGAGCAGAGGGTGGAATTTCCCAGGGTCACCCTTTGGAAGGATGCAGGAGCCAGACTGCAGCCTCCCAGATGGAAAATAAAGCAGTGGCCCTGAGCCGGGGCCACAGAGCTTCGTGTGGCCGGAGCAGGGCTGTGGTGGGAAGGGGAAGGATGGAGACTGGGGCACTCTCGTCTCTGGTTAAGGGGCTCTCCAGCCAGACACATGAGAGAGAACATTCATGATGCTCTGAGACAGAGGAAAGAGGGTGCGGACAGCAGGGAAGACTCTGCTCAGCCATCTTTCCAACATATTGTATTTAAACTATCAAATGCTTTAGCCAATCTGCAAAAAATAAATTCTTTGCACAGGGGGGTGAAATCTGGCTCTCTCCTCGGCAGAAGGCCCTTCTCCACGGCTCCCCTTGGCTCCCACAGAAAACACAGGGCAGATTCTGCAGCTTCTCCACACCATATATCTAGAATTTACATAATCACAGGCAAATAAAATGATAAAAGCACACTCTTTCATAACAGGCACATTGTTACTATTATTATTCTTAAGGCAAATTAGCTTCTGATTATAGAGATTAGTCAAAACCATGATTCTGTTGATTGTGAGGTGGAACTGATTTTCTTTTCTTTCTTTCTTTTTTTTTTTCCCAACAAGGAGAAGAGCTGTTGTTTCGATGTCAGAAAATTACATAAAATGGTACTCAGAGAGAAATAAAGTTTCTGAAAGTCATTTAATTATCAGTTCTCTTGGAAGCGTTTAGGCATTCCAGCCTTTCGGTTGTTGTCTGTCTAGCCAAACATTTTACCCTCAAGTTTATTAACTGTTGGATTTTATTTTATTTAACCTCTTTCTTTTAAAAGTTTCTCCAATTAAAAAATACCTACATATTTTAGATATGTGTGTGTGTTTACTGGGCTTTCTCCATCACTGAAATGATTTATACCTCTTTTTAACTAAAGAGACACTCATTCTTCCACCAGCATTTTTGATCAACGACAACCAGGAAGGAAGCATCTCCTCCCTGGACAGATGGAAGAACCAGAACCATTAAGAGCCTGCTGCAAGATGTCACTACTCAGACTCAGAGAGCTTCTGGTTCCTCAGGGCAGCACCAGGCACCAGAAGCCCTGTGAAAGCTCCTGGCAGGAGAGCAGCACTCACCTTGCTCCTCCCTGCCCCCTCCCTGTTTTAATAATTAGTTCTCAATTAGGTCCAGTGTCTGAGCCCTGCCTCCAGAGTTGAGTCCCGCCTCCTACCTCACCTGAACTAACTCTGAGGTTCCAACCTGGGGGTGATTTTGCCCTCTAGGGGACATCTCACAATGTGCGGAGCTGGTGGGGGTTATCCGAATGGGGGATGGGGCAGTGGTGGGAAGAGGCAGTGTTTGAGCCATAAGGCAGTCAGAATGATCTGGTCCCCAATGTCAGTAGGGCCCCTGTTGAGAAACCCTGGTCTAACTGATCAGAAATGGTGGGAGAACTTTGAACAGATAACACCAGGGAGTCGCGCAGCTCTAAGGAAATCCTCTTGGACCCTGGAGTGCCCCATAGGAGTGGTGTGCACGTGGGGACTCTGCTCATATCTGAGTCCTTTTGTCCATCATGATGTTCCAGATTCCTGCTATCATTTTGGATAGAATTAGACTGGAACATGCAAACATATATACAATTGGTGATACCAAGATGCCTGAATTTAGGAAGAATTCCCAAACAGAAAGATCCCTCCCCCAAAATGTATGCATATAAACTTTTAAGGATGCAGATAAAATTGCCAAATGTCTTTCAATCTGATTACCTCACATGCTGGCCTGTATCCCAGATGTGAGATCGAGAGAAATGTGATGGAATGTGTCACTGTCTTCTTTTCACATCCTCTCCCAGGTTTCATTAATCTGCTGATAGGTACTCATTAAAATTTACTAGTATTCACCCTGGGACACAGTTTCATGAGATTACTTCATGACCATTACAGGACATATTACAGTAAATGAATTTTCCTTCTTTTAGCATGGTGGATTAAAAAAACACATAATTTTGTGCCCTACTCCTCAAAGAATTAAACATTTCAGCATATCTTACAACAGGATATTGGCAAAGTTTTCTGTAATGGGTCAGATAGTAAATATTTTGAGCTTTGCAGGTCACGTGGTCTCTGTTGCAACTACTCAACAGTGCTATCGCAGGACAGAAGCAGCCATAGATGATGTGTAAATGAACAAGCTTGGCTGCGTTCCAATAAAACTTTATTTACAAAAACAGGCTGTGGGAAGGACGTGGCCTGCAACCATAGTTTGCCTACCTCTGTCTTACAACACAGATTTCCTGAAAATAATGCATCTAGGCAGAAAGAATAGGGGAAAGTTCAGAGTAAGCCGTTGTAAAATATCGGCAAGAGTTCTCATCGTCTTACAAGTAGCCTGTGTACAACTTAATAGCAATCCAAGGAAGACCAAGAGGCATGCCGAAATGAGATTTAAAGGTTAAACAGAAATCTGGAGGGAAAGGAAGAATTGCAACCACACCGGCCAATGATCTAGTGCTGTTACTCTCATCTGTTTGCTAAGTTTCCCTTTCAGTTTAAAGCATGGCATTTAATTCAGACATTGTCCTTCACTCCCCATGAGCCGATGGAAGAGGAGATGCATGGGCTGTGGAGGGGCTGAGATGCTTATGGACACCTGGGGCAGTGGCTGTGGGCCGTGGCCTCCTGGGCTCTGCAGATCAGGAGGTCAGGAGGTCTCTGGAGAGAGGCATCATCATGGAGCTAGGCCTGGCGTATCAGGGGCCCTGCTGGAGAAAGGAGTTGACCATGGACACCCCAAACACCCTGATTTGATCACGACACATTCTGTGCATGGAGCCCAACATTCTGTGCATGGAACCCCACATATAACCCCTAAAATTTTACCCTGTAAAATATTATGTATCAATACAAGAGAAAACCGAAGCCATCATCCTGCTGGCCACCATACGCCGTCCTAGCTTCTCAACAGTAACACATCATTTACTCCTCAGAGCGGCTCAGCGAGGTAGGGCCTGCTGATGGTCCCTTTCACAGGTGAGAACACAGAGGCCCTGGGAAGCTGAGGGGTTTGCTAGAGATCAGGAAGCCAGGACTCGGGGTTGGGAGCTGGGCTCTGGGCCTGTGTGTCTGACTTCTCTGAGGGGATGCTGCCTTCTCCTTTCCTCTCTTTCTCCCTAACCCCCACACCCAGTCACTAAGTATTTTTTAAATTATTGTTATTTGGGTATCATCTATAAAACATGAAATTTGCCATTTTAACCATGTTTTAATGTATACTCCAGTAGCATTAAGTACATTCCCACCATTGTGCAACCATCCCCACCACCCATCTCCAGAGCCTTCTCCCCTCCCCCAGCTCCTGGCCACCAGCATCTTGCTTTCTGTCTATGAACTGTTCCAGGCAGCTAGAGTGGAGTCCTGCAGAATGAGCCCTTTTGGGTAGAGGTGATTTCATTCAGCACAATGGCCTCAAGGTTCACTGGTATTGTAGGGCATGTCAGGGCTTCCTTCCAGTTTCAAGTAGAATCCTCCGGTTGGCTGTCCATTCCTCCATGGACACCTGGGTGGCTGCTGCAGGTGCCCTGGTCTCTAAGAGCTCCTGACACTCTCGCTCCTCCCTGGTCCCCTTCCTTGCTCACCTGCCCTCCCCTGGCTCGGCTCTTCCTCCCAGGCCTCCAGCCTGCCTTCCCAGCACCCCACGCCTGCTGCCTCGGGAATCACCCAAACTCCAATCTGCTTGGGCCTCTCTTACTGGTAAACCCACAAGGATCCCCACCTTCAGCAAAACAGAGTTCCAAAGGCTCCAGGTGGGACCCCAGGCTCCTCACTGCCTGCCCCGGCCAGCCTTTCCAGTGCTGCCCCAACGGAGCCCCACCCTGTGTACCTACCCTTGTTTTCCTGAAAACCACACTCCTTCCTGCCTGGAGGACACCCTTCTCCCCCTGGAGAGATTACCCTTCTAGAAACAAACCAAACACACCCTCTGCAGAGGCTCTGCCAGCCGCCTTCTCCAGGCAAGGCAGGCTGCCTGCCCCCACGCTCACGGCAGCCTCCTGGCATACTTGCTGCCTCGGTTTGCGCAAAAACAAACCTGCAAGTCGCATACTTAGGGGGTGGCTCAGGAAGCCCATAACGATGTGGTAGAACAAGGCAGGGAGGGCAAGAAGGACAATCACAGACTCGTCCTGGAGCACATTCGACTGTGGGACACAGGAACTCATCCCTGTGACTGCCTGGAATGCAGCTCGGAACTGTTTCGGCAGCTCGTAGCCTTCCAAGGTTGATGGTCCCTCTTGGGTAACTCTGTGGCCAGCAAGAGTTCCCAGGAGGCCATCACTGCACACAGCAACCATCCACCACGCCTGCAGGTGGCCTCTGGGTGGAACAGAGGGATGTGAGCAAAGGGCTGGTGGTATCTGGGGTGACTGCAAGGGCGCCAGTCACACAGTGGGTTTGCGACTGTGATGTCTGCCTCTCCCACAGGAGGCAGACCCCATCAGCAATTTCTCTCTGTACCCCCAGCCCAGGCAGGTTGGAGACATCTAGAAAAGGTGGCAAATGAGTCCATGAGTGGCTGTGTGGGAATGAGATGGACTGGGTCTTGGGAGAGAGGAGGCAGGAGTGGATGTTGGAAAGACAGGCTGCTGAGAGAACACAGTGGCAGGGCAGGTGAGCAGCAGACAGGGGCTCCCTCACACGCTTCACCCTAGCCCCTGTGCCAGCCCCATCTGCCTCCCTCCCCCCTGGGCCTTTTGCCGGTTCACCTCCGTCCTCTCTCTGCTGGGCTCTCAAGGCAATCGCACCTTGCCTAGCAACTGTTGCTACCGAAAGCCAACGTCCCTGGTATTCCAACAATAAAGCACGGCGCTCCGACTACAACTCCCAGATATTATTGAAAGGAAAGGCAGGTTTATTTCAAGGCCAGGAGGGGAGAGGATCTGCGTGTTGGAGGCTGGAGCAGCAGCGCATTCGATGGCCGGCCTGACAGCATGGCGAGCAGCTTGTGCTGGTGGCGTCCTCCAGAAAAAGAATGTGCGCTCTCCAAGAGGTGATGGTCCCTGTTCATAAACTCCCTGTTGCTCCCTGTTCCCATTCAGCTGGGTCAACATGTGCCTGTAAATTCCTCCCGAAAGGGAAATCATAACAGCATCAGCGGCCCCAGAAATGACAAACAACTCAAGTATGGAAAGCCAGCTGCCAAGTATTCAGCAGTACTCATGTTGCACCAGAAACAAAAAAAATCAGATAAGAAAAATAAACCCAGTTGTGTGCATATTTCCTTAAATATGTATCCCATTTTGTGGTTCCTTCTAGTCTTCGGTGTAATGGATATATCCATTGGTTAGGGGTCACGGAATGGCAGGTCCTACCAGGCTGCCTTGGATTGGCGAACAGAGATGTTCTGCTTTCTCCCTTCTCTGAAGCATGGAGCAGTGCAAGACGTTCAGAACAGACAGCCACTGACATTAATTTTCCTGTTGGCCTCCTTGCTAAATTGTTTTATGACTTGTTTGCTGTGTCTTGGTTGCCCTATTGCATTGAGTTGAGTTGGCAATGGTTATTTAAAAAATGCTTTGTCATCCTCAGGATGAGTGGAGGATCCCGGGGGTCACTTTTGCACAACAAATGGTCATCGAGCTGAAGAACCGTCACAGTCACCAACTCCACGCTCAAATGGCAATGGAATCCGAAGACAGGGTCAGCTCAGTACACCACAAGCCGAGATCCATGGGACAGACGGTGTGCAGGGACCAAAGCATGGACAGGCCACGCTTTGCTTAACAGCGTGGGGCTGGCCATGGCACCAGGGCCTCTGCCAGCTTCATGAGGCCCCTCCTGGCATGGCCATAAAAGCCACAGCTGCAAACACTGACACGGCAAGAAAAGAATATGGTGAGAAACCAGCTTGCCTTTGCTTCTCAGACTCCTCGGAAGATCCGTAAGGGCACTTTCCCATCCCGAGGAATGAGAGGCCAGATTCCTCTATGGTCCTGTCAGGAAATATAATCAAGCATCACCGTGGAGCCAGGATCTGTGCCTGAAACTTGAAACCCGGCCCTGTCTTCGAGGGTGCTCACACTCAGATGACTTAAACCAAAAATGACGCGGTATGGCCTGCACTTGCCCATGCCGTAGTCGGGAAAGCCTAGTCAAGGACAATGCAAGCCCAGAGGAAGAGGGTCTAAACCCAGCCGAGGACAGCCATCCAGAGCAGAGGCCCTCCCCTGAGAGAAAGCCACCTGCTCTCAGTCATCCCTCTCCTTTCCCTGCGAGCTCCAGGAGACAGGAACCATGATGCTTAGGTAGACATCAATCTGCTACGGCAGGCACCAGAATGTTTCTTCTCCTGTGTCGCATCAGGAGTCAAAACTGATCTCAGCCTGGGCAACGTAGCAAGACCTCATCTCTACAAAAGATCAAAAAGTTAGCCGAGTGTGGTGGAGTGCGCCTGTAGTCCCAGCTACTCTGGGGGCTGGGATGGAAGGATCACTAGAGCCTGGGAGACTGAGACTGCAGTGAGCCAAAAATCATACCTCTGTACTCCAGCCTGAGTGACAGAGCAAGCCCCTGTCTCAAAAAGAAAAAAAAAAGGAAGAGGAAGAAAAGTAATATCTCTGCTGCTGAGGACAAGCATCATGCACGCTTTCTTCTTAAAGAGGAGCAAATTTCCCACTTCCAAGTCCTGTTAGTGAAAGTCCCGGAGGAGCCCCAGCCTGAGCCATAGCAGGAGACTTGCAGAGAGACGAAAGGGTCTGTCCCCAGCCCAGTGTGACCTCCAGAGGCAGCATCATCTGCCCAGCAGCAGAACAAACATTTCCATGGAGCAGCTAAGTTGAAAATTCCCCAAGAGGCAAGGGTAGGAGTTACAAGAAACCAGAAAGTCTATGGCAAGGTCAGGGTGACTCGGGTGGGGTTTCTCTCGCTTCCCCTTTCCATAGCATTCATGAAGTGGTTCATTCATGTAGTCTTCATCTTCTCGTTATTAGCTCTGCTTTCTGGCCTCGTTTATCTCTAATTGTTTTCCTAAGCCTTGAAGAGGAAATTCTGTTTTCTTTGTGGACCTGCTTACATTTAAATCCACTTAACTTTCTGTCTGTGGCTTTCTTCTCGAAAGGGCCGCCGGCTCCCTGGGGGATAAGCATCCTCCTTATAAAGTTGAAGGGAACTGGGGAGATCTTGAAGGACTTCTCCTCTATTGTTCATGTAGACAAGCTGTGGGAATTTATTTCTGTGGGTCTGTTTCCTCTTTGTTCAGGGGGCCCCATTCTTCTCCAATTATCTGCCGATACCAGAGAGTATTTTCATAATCTGTGCAGGATGTTTTAGACTGAATAAGGACAAGCATTGAGGGTGGTTGATATTTTGCTAATAATAACAATGAAAAAAGGTACCATTTCTGAAGCACCTACTGTGTGCCAGAACCTTCTGTGTGCATCACATTTTAACCCTCTTAACTCTCCAGGAATGCGTTATCACACCTACTCTATAGATTCGAAAACTGAAGGACAGAGAGGTAAAGAACTTGCCAGAGTCACCAGCAGTGAGAGAACCAGGAGTCAAACCCAGGACCGACTCAAGCTCCTGCTGGTCCCACGATTTCAAGTGGCGCCCAGTGCAAGTGTAACCAAAGCACCACTCCACAAATGCCTCACTCATCTCCACACCCACCTGACACAGTCATTTGATTTTAGGACATGCATCCTTCTTTCAAAGTTCAGGAATTTTCACAAGCAAATCAAAATTCATTTTGCATGTTCCTTGACCGAAGACACCCCAAGATGTCACTAAAACCCAAGGTTGGGAAGCCCTGTTCTATTAAGGTGCTGAAACCCAGTCCTGGGGACTGTTTGACTTGGGAAGTAGGCTGCCCTCCTTCTGCTCACCATGGGCAGGGACCAGAAAGAGGGCCTGGGATTCAATACGAGCCCAGTGGGGGTTCTGCCAAGGGGTGTTGAAGAGGGGCGTTGGACAAACCAGTGCAAGCTCAAACCCTGCTCCTCTTGCCTCCAGCCCCGAGAGTTGCCGAGAAAACAAACACACTAAGTCTTTCTTAAACCTCCCACCGAGCAGGTGTGCAAAGGAAGACCATGGGCCTCAGTGTGAACGCCCTCGCACCACAGCTCTCGGCGTGGGTCTCCCCGCCTGCCACACTTTGAAGACTAATGTGTTCATCAGCACTCACTGGGTTTAACTGCCACAGTTTAACCTTAAAATGCCCAGTCCCCACAGCAGGCTATTCATCATGGTCATTGAGAAACAGCCAGACTTTTCACGCAGATGGGCATTTTCGGGGCCAGTCTCTGCACTCTCCAAGCAGGCGCTGGTTGGAATCTCTGCAGGCTCAGGCCCAAGATGGGTGGCCTTCCCAGCAGCTTCGCCATATCGCCTACCCCGTGCTGTACTGATGTCCTTGGAGGCTCATTCTAGGGTTCATCAAAACCATTTTTGCAGATGCCAGGACTGTAATATTCACTGCTTCCCCCAACCAGCACATGACCGTGATTGAGCTGGAATAGCCAAATCCAAACGAACTGCGTGCAGCGTCTGCTCTCCAACTGCACTGTGCCTGGGGTGCACTCAGGGTTGTGTTCAGCACCCCCAAAGAATTGGAGAAGTCATATTTCAGACATAAATATATTTTACTTCTCAGTTCACTAATATCAGCCTCTCATAAACTCACTAAATGAAAAGCTGCAAGAATCACTTTGTTGTGGATTTGTAAAATGACACATTGCATTGGCTAATTATTTCTCTACGGCATAAGCAGTCCCATGACTTTCGGGGGCCCCCAAAGAGAACGCTCTACAATAGAAGCACAAGGTCATTCTTTAGTGGGCAAGTAATTTGGAACTCCATGCTAGGCTGTGGCTTATTAGGGATTTGTGGTTCCCCTCAATGCACATTAACTGAAGAGCTGGACAGTATCTAGAGCAGGCGTGCCTTCCATGGCAACAGCATCTCCGTCTTCCCAGTGCATATGGCTGTCAAAGTCCTTGTCAGGTACCAGTTCAGAAACACATAACCCGTCCTGGTATTTTTGTAGTTTCACACATCTAGTGGACTACTTGTTTGCAATAACATCATCTGGTGAGCTTTTGAGGATTTGATTCTGTGGCACTTCTTGAGGAATACATTTTTGAATATCCTTTAATTTTTGCCTAAGGACTTGGCTGAATCCAAGTTAGATCCACATGTAACCTTTTTAAGGAAGGCTAAATTGAGACAGAAAGGCCAAGATTTTTCTCCGAGTAGGAATGGATATTTATTACTTAAGCAATTGCCTAAATGTTGCTATCGAGGCTTTATAAAGACTCACTTGGTGTACTGGGGAAAAAACACACAAAACAAAGCTAGTCCACTGATTCTGTACCAATTACAATGTTTACCTTGGGTGAATTGCCCATCTATGAGTCATATTTGTCTATATCACTCTGCCCAGGGTCAAGAGAAGTGTCACAAATAAGCAGGATGTGGAAAAAGCGTTTGATCATGGTCGCGATGCCGAGGTAGGGGGAATCCAGCGATAACCTCTGAGGAAAATAGGCCATTTCTTTTTTTTTTTTTTTTTTTAATTTTTTTTTTTTTTATTATACTTTAAGTTCTAGGGTACATGTGCATGACGTTTATATCATGTATAACTCCCCAATGCAATCCCTCCCTCCTCCCCCCTCCCCATGATAGGCCCCAGTGTGTGATGTTCCCCTTCCCGAGTCCAAGTGATCTCATTGTTCAGTTCCCACCTATGAGTGAGAACATGCGGTGTTTGGTTTCTCTTCTTGTGATAGTTTGCTAAGAATGATGGTTTCCAGCTGCATCCATGTCCCTACAAAGGATGCAAACTCATCCTTTTTTATGGCTGCATAGTATTCCATGGTGTATATGTGCCACATTTTCTTAATCCAGTCTGTCACAGATGGACATTTGGGTTGATTCCAAGTCTTTGCTATTGTGAATAGTGCCGCAATAAACATACGTGTGCATGTGTCTTTGTAGTAGAGTAATTTATAATCCTTTGGGTATATACCCAGTAGTGGGATGGCTGGGTCATATGGTACATCTAGTTCTAGATCCTTGAGGAATCGCCATACTGTTTTCCATAATGGTTGAACTAGTTTACAATCCCACCAACAGTGTAAAAGTGTTCCTATTTCTCCACATCCTCTCCAACACCTGTTGTTTCCTGACTTCTTAATGATTGCCATTCTAACTGGTGTGAGATGGTATCTCATTGTGGTTTTGATTTGCATTTCTCTGATGGCGAGTGATGATGAGCATTTTTTCATGTGTCTGTTGGCTGTATGGATGTCTTTTTGAGAAATGTCTGTTCATATCCTTTGCCCACTTTTTGATGGGGTTGTTTGTTTTTTTCTTGTATATTTGTTTGAGTTCTTTGTAGATTCTGGATATTAGCCCTTTGTCAGATGAGTAGGTTGCAAAAATTTTTCCCATTCTGTAGGTTGCCTGTTCACTCTGATGGTAGTTTCTTTAGCTGCGCAAAAGCTCTTTAGTTTAATTAGATCCCATGTGTCAATTTTGCTTTTGCTGCCGTTGCTTTTGGTGTTTTAGACATGAAGTCCTTGCCCATGCCTATGTCCTGAATGGTACTACCTAGATTTTCTTCTAGGGTTTTTATGGTATTAGGTCTAACATTTAAGTCTCTAATCCATCTTGAATTAATTTTCGTATAAGGGGTAAGGAAAGGATCCAGTTTCAGCTTTCTACTTATGGCTAGCCAATTTTCCCAGCACCATTTATTAAATAGGGAATCCTTTCCCCATTTCTGGTTTCTCTCAGGTTTGTCAAAGATCAGATGGCTGTAGATGTGTGGTATTATTTCTGAGGACTCTGTTCTGTTCCATTGGTCTATATCTCTGTTGTGGTACCAGTACCATGCTGTTTTGGTTACTGTAGCCTTGTAGTATAGTTTGAAGTCAGGTAGCGTGACGCCTCCAGCTTTGTCCTTTTGACTTAGGATTGTCTTGGCAATGCGGGCTCTTTTTTGGTTCCATATGAACTTTAAAGCAGTTTTTTCCAATTCTGTGAAGAAACTCATTGGTAGCTTGATGGGGATGGCATTAAATCTATAAATCACCTTGGGCAGTATGGCCATTTTCACGATATTGATTCTTCCTATCCATGAGCATGGTATGTTCTTCCATTTGTTTGTGTCCTCTTTGATTTCACTGAGCAGTGGTTTGTAGTTCTCCTTGAAGAGGTCCTTTACATCCCTTGTAAGCTGGATTCCTAGGTATTTTATTCTCTTTGAAGCAATTGTGAATGGAAGTTCATTCCTGATTTGGCTCTCTGCTTGTCTGTTACTGGTGTATAAGAATGCTTGGGATTTTTGCACATTAATTTTGTATCCTGAGACTTTGCTAAAGTTGCTTATCAGCTTAAGGAGATTTTGGGCTGAGACGATGGGGTTTTCTAAATATACAATCATGTCATCTGCAAACAGGGACAATTTGACTTCTTCTTTTCCTAACTGGATACCCTTGATTTCTTTCTCTTGCCTGATTGCCCTAGCCAGAACTTCCAACACTATGTTGAATAGGAGTGGTGAGAGAGGGCATCCCTGTCTTGTGCCAGTTTTCAAAGGGAATTTTTCCAGTTTTTGCCCATTCAGTATGATATTAGCTGTGGGTTTGTCATAAATAGCTCTTATTATTTTGAGGTACGTTCCATCAATACCAAATTTATTGAGCGTTTTTAGCATAAAGGGCTGTTGAATTTTGTCAAAAGCCTTTTCTGCATCTATTGAGATAATTATGTGGTTCTTGTCTTTGGTTCTGTTTATACGCTGGATTACGTTTATTGATTTGCGAATGTTGAACCAGCCTTGCATCCCAGGGATGAAGCCCACTTGATCATGGTGGATAAGCTTTTTGATGTGCTGCTGAATCCGGTTTGCCAGTATTTTATTGAGGATTTTTGCATCGATGTTCATCAGGGATATTGGTCTAAAATTCTCTTTTTTTGTTGTGTCTCTGCCAGGCTTTGGTATCAGGATGATGTTGGCCTCATAAAAAGAGTTAGGGAGGATTCCCTCTTTTTCTATTGATTGAAATAGTTTCAGAAGGAATGGTACCAGCTCCTCCTTGTACCTCTGGTAGAATTCAGCTGTGAATCCATCTGGTCCTGGACTTTTTTTGGTGGGTAGGCTATTAATTGTTGCCTCAATTTCAGAGCCTGCTATTGGTCTATTCAGGGATTCAACTTCTTCCTGGTTTAGTCTTGGGAGAGTGTAAGTGTCCAGGAAATTATCCATTTCTTCTAGATTTTCTAGTTGATTTGCGTAGAGGCATTTATAGTATTCTCTGATGGTTGTTTGTATTTCTGTGGGGTCGGTGGTGATATCCCCTTTATCATTTTTTATTGCGTCTATTTGATTCTTCTCTCTTTCTTCTTTATTAGTCTAGCTAGCGGTCTGTCAATTTTGTTTATCTTTTCAAAAAACCAACTCCTGGATTCATTGATTTTTTGGAGGTTTTTTGTGTCTCTATCTCCTTCAGTTCTGCTCTGATCTTAGTTATTTCTTGCCTTCTGCTAGCTTTTGAATGTGTTTGCTCTTGCCTCTCTAGTTCTTTTAATTGTGATGTTAGAGTGTCAATTTTAGATCTCTCCTGCTTTCTCTTGTGGGCATTTAGTGCTATAAATTTCCCTCTACACACTGCTTTAAATGTGTCCCAGAGATTCTGGTATGTTGTATCTTTGTTCTCATTGGTTTCAAAGAACATCTTTATTTCTGCTTTCATTTCGTTATGTACCCAGTAGTCATTCAGGAGCAGGTTGTTCAGTTTCCATGTAGTTGAGCGGTTTTGATTGAGTTTCTTAGTCCTGAGTTCTAGTTTGATTGCACTGTGGTCTGAGAGACAGTTTGTTATAATTTCAGTTCTTGTACATTTGCTGAGGAGTGCTTTACTTCCAATTATGTGGTCAATTTTGGAATAAGTGCGATGTGGTGCTGAGAAGAATGTATATTCTGTTGATTTGGGGTGGAGAGTTCTATAGATGTCTATTAGGTCCGCTTGGTGCAGAGATGAGTTCAATTCCTGGATATCCTTGTTAACTTTCTGTCTCGTTGATCTGTCTAATGTTGACAGTGGAGTGTTGAAGTCTCCCATTATTATTGTATGGGAGTCTAAGTCTCTTTGTAGGTCTCTAAGGACTTGCTTTATGAATCTGGGTGCTCCTGTATTGGGTGCATATATATTTAGGAGAGTTAGCTCTTCCTGTTGAATGATCCCTTTACCATTATGTAATGGCCTTCTTTGTCTCTTTTGATCTTTGATGGTTTAAAGTCTGTTTTATCAGAGACTAGGATTGCAGCCCCTGCTTTTTTTGTTCTCCATTTGCTTGGTAGATCTTCCTCCATCCCTTTATTTTGAGCCTATGTATGTCTCTGCATGTGAGATGGGTCTCCTGAATACAGCAGACTGATAGGTCTTGACTCTTTATCCAGTTTGCCAGTCTGTGTCTTTTAATTGGAGCATTTAGTCCATTGACATTTAAGGTTAATATTGTTATGTGTGAACTTGATCCTGTCATTATGATATTAACTAGTTATTTTGCTCGTTAGTTGATGCAGTTTCTTCCTAGCCTCGATGGTCTTTACATTTTGGCATGTTTTTGCAATGGCTGGTACCGGTTGTTCCTTTCCATGTTTAGGGCTTCCTTCAGGGTCTCTTGTAAGGCAGGCCTGGTGGTGACAAAATCTCTAAGCATTGCTTATCTGTAAAGGATTTTATTTCTCCTTCACTGATGAAGCTTAGTTTGGCTGGATATGAAATTCTCGGTTGAAAATTCTTTTCTTTAAGAACGTTGAATATTGGCCCCCACTCTCTTCTGGCTTGTAGAGTTTCTGCCGAGAGGTCTGCTGTTATTCTGATGGGCTTCCCTTTGTGGGTAACCCGACCTTTCTCTCTGGCTGCCCTTAAGATTTTTTCCTTCATTTCAACTTTGGTGAATCTGGCAATTATGTGTCTTGGAGTTGCTCTTCTGGAGGAGTATCTTTGTGGCGTTCTCTGTATTTCCTGAATTTGAATGTTGGCCTGCCCTACTAGGTTGGGGAAGTTCTCCTGGATGATATCCTGAAGAGTGTTTTCCAAGTTGGTTCCATTTTCCCCCTCACTTTCAGGCACCCCAATCAGACGTAGATTTGGTCTTTTTACATAATCCCATACTTCTTGCAGGCTTTGTTCATTTCTTTTTCTTCTTTTTTCTTTTGGTTTCTCTTCTCGCTTCATTTCATTCATTTGATCCTCAATCGCTGATACTCTTTCCTCCAGTTGATCGAGTCGGTTACGAAGCTTGTGCATTTGTCACGTATTTCTCGTGTCATGGTTTTCATCTCTGTCATTTCGTTTATGATCTTCTCTGCATTAATTAGTCTAGCTGTCAATTCTTCCACTTTTTTTTCAAGATTTTTAGTTTCTTTGCGCTGGGTACGTAATTCCTCCTTTAGCTCTGAGAGGTTTGATGGACTGAAGCCTTCTTCTCTCATCTCGTCAAAGTCATTCTCTGACCAGCTTTGATCCGTTGCTGGCGATGGGCTGCGCTCCTTTGCAGGGGGAGATGCGCTCTTATTTTTTGAATTTCCAGCTTTTCTGCCTGCTTCTTCCCCATCTTTGTGGTTTTATCTGTCTCTGGACTTTGATGATGGTGACGTACTGATGGGGTTTTGGTATAGGTGTCCTTCCTGTTTGATAGTTTTCCGTCTGACAGTCAGAAGGACTGTCTGTTGGTCTGTTAGAGATTGCTTGAGGTCCACTCCAGACCCTGTTTGCCTGGGTATCAGCAGCAGAGGTTGCCGAAGATAGAATATTGCTGAACAGCGAGTGTACCTGTCTGATTCTTCTTTGGAAGTTTCCTCTCAGGGGTGACGCCACCCTGTGAGGTGTGGGGTATCAGACTGCCCCTAGTGGGGGATGTCTCCCAGCTAGGCTACTCAGGGGTCAGGGACCCACCTGAGCAGGCAGTCTGTCCGTTCTCAGATCTCAACCTCTGCGTTAGGAGATCCACGGCTCTCCCCAAAGCTGTCAGACAGAGTCGTTCGGGTCTGCAGCGGCCCCGCTCTTCCCCTAATGGACTGCAGCTGTGCGCTGTCCGCAGCGGTAGAGTCTACAGAGACAGGCAGGCTTCCTTGAGCTGCTGTGAGCTCCACCCAGTTCGAGCTTCCCAGCGGCTTTGTTTACCTACTTAAGCCTCAGCAATGGCGGGCGCCCCTCCCCCAGCCTCGCTGCTGCCTTGCGGATAGATCGCCGCAGACGGCTGTGTTAGCAGTGAGGGAGGCTCCGTGGGCGTGGGACCCTCCCGGCCAGGTGTGGGATATATTCTCCTGGTGTGCCTGTTTCCTTAAAGCGCAGTATTGGGGTGGGAGTTACCCGATTTTCCAGGTGTTGTGTGTCTCAGTTCCCCTGGCTAGGAAAAGGGGATATAGGCCATTTCTTGCAACTAAATCCTTTCTGTCATTTCTAAAACGAAAATTAGGAGCTTATCAAAATGTAACATAGCTTAACTATCAAGATCAATTAGAGATGGAAATAATTGGGTGGCTGGTGTTCTCTACAGAAAGCCAGGGTATAAGGAAACAGTGGTGTTATTTGTAGGAGGTATTTATTTCTAAATGGTGGGATGAATAATAAATAAGGGTAGATTTCTGGCTGTAGAATTTTGATCTATAAATGTCCTTTAAGGAATCAGCTTGTTAGGTGTATTAGTCTGTTCTCAAGCTGCTGATAAAGACATATCCGAGACCGGGTAACTTACAAAGGAAAGACGTTTAATGGACTCACAGTTCCACACGACTGGGGAGGCCTCACAATCATGGCAGAAGGTGAATGAGGAGCAAAGTCACGTTTTACATGACAGCAGGTAAGAGAGCATGTGCAGGGGAACTCCCCTTTGTAAAACCATCAGATCTCATGAGACTTATTCACCATCACAAGAACAGCACAGGAAAGACCTGCCCCTCATGATTCAACTTCCTCCCACAGGGTCCCTCCCACCACACATGGGAATTATGGGAGCTACAGTTCAAAATGAGATTTAGGTGGGGACACAGCCAAACCATATCATTAGATTTTCAATGACTGTACTTTCAATTATGATCTCAAGGTTCCATATTAGAAAAAGAAAGCAAATGAAATAAAATAATGGTCTTAAAACCAAATTCCAAATTTTGATTGTTTCAATGTATAAGGTCTTACAAACCATATTTGGAACGATGGTGGATAGTTCTTTGATGACTGACAAAGACTTACAAATTTCTCCTGTCACCTTATAGTAGAAGGAGAATCAGAACTGATTTTTTTTTTCCTTCAGAAATTCCCCACTGGGGACAATGACCTTTTCCACAGCTTTACTGTACAATTTGGACAAGCAAGCCATGTCTTCTACCCCCCAGTGGCATCTCTGCATTCCTCAACACACCAAAGGGATCTGGAGACAACAAGGGGGTCAGCAGATACAGGTCTTTCTATAACGTAGTGATACATGTACCAAGATGGCTGTTTTTTCAGGGGAGGAGGAGGATATTTAAGATATTTTAAATATTTTTTTTTAAATGGATGGTACCAAAAGATAAATAATTTTATCTTCGCTATCCCTTGAGACTCATGCCTTCTTCCAGAATGTCATGTTACCTGATTTTCTGTTTGCACTGGGTTGAATAGTAACCCCCAAATTCATGTCTATCTGGAATCTCAGAATGTGACTTTCTCTGGCAATAGGGTCTTTGCAGATGCAATTCGTTCAGAGGAGGTTATAGTGGGTTAGGTCAGACCCCAAATCCAATGACTGGTGTCCCCATAAGTAGAAGAGATGGACACAGGAAGACACAGGCACAGAGGGAAGAAGGTGGCATGTCAGTGGAGCCAGGGACCAGAGCTGTGAAGCTGAGGAGCACCGAGGCTTGCTGGCAATGCCAGAAACGGGGTCGAGGAGCCCTCAGGGAGTGCCGCCCTGCTGATGCCTTGACTTCAGACTTCTGGTCTCCAAAACTGTGACAATATCCATTTCTGTCGTTTCAGCTCCCGGTTTGTGGTCATCTGTCACGGCAGCCCTTGCAACCTAATCCGCTGCTGAAAACATGCCCCTTATTGATGTGCTCAACCCTATTCCCATATTTGGACAAAGAAATGGAATCATGTGGCGTGACCAAAACCATCTGCATCTTTTGCAGGGGCGGCATCCTTGGCTGCATGTTAGGATTTCCTGGGGTTTTTTTAATTTTAAATCCCACTGCCCAAGCTGCACCCCAACCCAATTAAATCAGAAACTCTGGAGGTAGACTCAGACCTGGGTATTTTTAACCCTCCCTGGGTCATTCCAGTATGCAGCCAAGACCATGAGAACCACTGATCTCTATGATGCAGCAGCATGGTTTTCTGACAAAACCACTGGCTTCAGAGTTAGTCAAGTTTTGGGTTAATTTCTTGTTTTGCTACCTCCTAGCTGTGTCCTTGGGCAAGTCATTTAATGTATCTGATATTTACTTTCTCCCGTCGGCAATGAGATTATGAAGATCAGTCTTTTTCAGCATGTAAAATGTCTGAAAATGCCTGGCTCAAAGTAGACAGCAAATAAATGTCATTTTCTTTTCATTCTCCCAACACACAGAGGAGCAATTTCAAAGGACATGTAAGAATCCAGGCTGTAGAGTGAGGCTGTGAGAATCAAATCCTGACCCCGCCACTTACTAGCTGTAAAACCATGGGAACTTCTCAGTGCCCAGTTTCCTCATCTGTAAAATGGGGCCTCAGAGAGCCATTATGAGGTTTACATGGGATAATAAGGTAATTTGACCCAGGTAAAGCACTTAGAATAGTACCTGGCTCACTGAAGCATTCATTAAATGTTAGCTCATATTGTTACAGACGTTATCTGACAACACTCTGCACAGCGCCCCCACCCCTTGGAAATGTGAACTTCACGTGGTAAACTGTAGCATTGCTTCTCTTCACCATCAGAAGCAACATGATAAACACAAAAGAGTCAGTAGACAGCAGTCAGGAGACTTGAGCTCTGAGCTCAGCTGAGATGCCACTAAGCTTCAGGATGGAAGACAACACTTTTCCCTATGCCTCATTCCAGGACTCAAATTGTAAAGGAAACGTTTACTAAGCTGATCCCTATGGTTCCTTCTAGCACACAAAAATTATGATCATCTGAATATTATAAAGCAACAGATGAAGTTTGGGCTCAATGCTTTTATGGTTAGGATTTTATTCTGAGGCTAGAATTCACACAAAAACATCCAGTATTGACAGAAAAGGAATCCAATCCATTTCACTGATACAAAGAACAGCCTTAGAAAGTTATACCTGATGTAAATGACGAGTTGATGGGTGCTGACGAGTTGATGGGTGCAGCACACCAACATGGCACAAGTATACATATGTAACAAACCTGCACGTTATGTACATGTACCCTAGAACTTAAAGTATAATAATAATAATTTTAAAAAAAGAAATTTTTTCAAGAAGTTTCAGGCCAAGTCACCCACTCTCCCAGTACACCATATAACTGCTGGTTGAAGCTGGAGAGAAGACATTCGTGGCTCATGCACAAACTTTAAAGCTTAATTTATGTGAGAACATAAATTGATACAACCTCACTAGTGGAAAATTAGGTAATATGTATCAATAGTCTCAACAATACACAGTAATTATGTTTCTAGGAATCTCTCCTGAGGACATACAATTAAAGTGGAAAATTAGATAATAGGGATTAGTAGTCTAAAACAGTCTAAAATATACAAAGTAATTACATTTCTAAGACTCTATCCTGAGGAAACACAATTGAAGTATCCTTTTTTCACGCTTTTGGGACCAGCAATTGGACAATCTGGCCAGCTCATTGAAAAGCCAGTTAAATAGGGAAATCTTAAACAATGGTATAAATACACCATAAATACGTTGTTGTAAGCTACAATATAAAAACATGAATTTTCTCACCAGTCTTGCAATAAAGGACCAAGGCTCTTCTCTGAGTATCACTCATGTTCTGATTAGAATTATGTGCCCTCTTTCTTGCACAAAACACAGCTATATAGTTCATGGTCTTAATTTTGAGTTTTGGTTTCTTTAAAGTGGAGCGCAAACTTAAGTATTTGGAGGACAATCTGAAAGTAGACCCTTTCTCCATTTTACCATTTTGTTTTCTCAAATTGTTCAGTTTCCTGGCTCATTACCTAATTTTATAGCAACTCTATTATTACTTCACTTTATTGAGTCTCCCCAAAGCATTCAACTCAGTTTTTATAGTTTATATAGAAGCAACCACACTCTTTCTTTTCTCACTCATATTTCACAGGTTAGTATTCCAACCAATAACATTGCAACAACTGTCATAAACAGGTTTGAGAACAAACACGGTAATTAACTCTTGGTAAGCCCTTATTCCAAATAGTGAGAGAAGGAAGACTGAGGTTTCCCGATGCAAGCGGCATATTTACCAAAGGCATAGAAGACGTCAGCGAATCCAGCAAAACAATGCAGGGAAACAGTGATTATGAGGGTTCCTTCTGTAGTCAAATATGTCATCAAAGATTTATGTTTAAAGATGTTTGAACATCTGGAATAGTAACTGATGCTGGCAAAAATATAGAAACAATATAAGTTTACAATGAGAAAATAGTTAAGTAACATACGACCATATGATGAAATGGTATGTAGACATCAAAAACTGCATTTAAAAAACTATTTTATGATATAGAAGATGCCCATAATATGATCTAATGTATAATTCAATAAAGATTTACCAAGCAATAGAAAATTTTGTAAATTCTGAAAAAAAATTCTATTTTCTATCTTTCTTATAAAAACCAAAGTGGGACAAGACTTGGAAAAGAGGACTGATGTCATGTTGAACTCCTCGCTTACTTTGACCTTGATTTATTTGTAGTTTAGGCATTGTTTTTAAGAAGAAAACATGCCGTGCAGGTTCTCTATAATAAAATGCATGTAACTTCAAGAAAAGGTGGAGTCATTTTTCTTCTTATATGGCCAAGTAAGCTTTTCCTAGACCTTCCTGCAGATAACAACTATCAACTTTGGATAAAAACATAAAATAAGGTTTCTGTTAACAAAACTGTGAGTAAAAAGCAGGATGACTCTACCAGCAAGCTAGAGGAAAAAAATACCAAGAGGTGAAATTCCCATTTTTATAGCTTTTAGCCTGAGGGCAAGTCAAAGTTGTCACCATATAAGTGAGTAAATCTCTAAAAGAAAATGTTTTGTTTTTCTGGGCTGAAGAACAGACGAGTGAGTTCAAGAACAAGTAGGATCACTGGAAAGTGAGGGAGTAATTCTGGAAAAGAGACAAGCACAGAAGCAGCACCCCAAATTCTCTAAGTGAAACCTCAACCTTGTATGTGAGAGGTAGATTCAAATCAGCTAAACTGAGGATAAAGAACTGAACTAAGATTCGAACTGCTCCAAGGGAAAGAGTTTTCAGTTAAAAAACAATCAAATGAAAATTCTAGAGCATCAAAATACAATGTATGTATGATATTATAATGTTAGATCCATGTCCTTGCATGCTTGTCCAAATCCATATAATACACAACACTGAGAATGAGCCTTACTGCGAACTGTGGACTTTAGGTGATAATGATGTATCCATGGAGGTTTATCCATTATAATGAATGTACTGCTGTGGTGGGAGATGTTGATAACAGTGGAAGGTGTACATGGGGGTGGAGAGTGGGCAGGGGGTATATGGAAAATCTCTCAATTTTGCTCTGAACTTAAGACCACTCTAAAAAATAAGTATTTTTAAAAAAAACTTAAACAATTCTGCATATGGACTTAATAAGCAGAATGGGTATGACAAAAGAGTCCATGAACTTGAATACAGGCCAAGAGAACGTACTCAATCTGAAAAATGTAAAGAAAAAGATTGGAAAAAATTAACAGAACCTCACAAACCCGTGGGAAAATACCAACAATCTATTCTCAATGTAAATGGTAGAACGGAGGGAAATGTGAGAATAGGAAAAGAGGAAAACATTTTGAAAAAATAAGGACCAAAAAGTTTCCCAAATTTAATGAAAGACGTAAATTGACAGATAAGAAAGTCAGAAAGTCTCAAGCAGAAAACTACAAAGAAAACCACACCCAATCACCTATAGTCAAACATTTCCAAAGCAAAGAGAAAGATAAAGTGTTGAAAGCAACTGGAGAAAACTAAAACATAATGGACAGAAGAACAGCACATCAATTGACCCAGTTTATCATTACAGAAGGCCAGAATATACTAGAACAATATATTTAAAGGTCTAAATGAAAAACTTCAAAAAACTATTAACCCAGAATCCAATACCAAATAAACATATCCTTCAAGGATTAAGATAAAATAAAAACAAGTTCATGTAAAAGATAGCCGACAATTCACTGACAGCAGATCTCTAGGGGAAGTTACTAGCTGGGCGAGGTGGCGGGCGCCTGTAGTCCCAGCTACTCGGGAGGCTGAGGCAGGAGAATGGCATAAACCCGAGAGGCGGAGCGTGAGGTGAGCTGAGATCCGGCCACTGCACTCCAGCCTGGGAGACAGAGCGAGACTCCGTCTCAAAAAAAAAAAAAAAAAAAAAATCTTCTCTTCTTGATTTGTTTAAAAATATGTATAACTGGCCAAGCTCAGTGGCTCACACCTGTCATCCCAGCACTTTGGGAGGCCAAGGCAGGCAGATCACTTGAGCTCAGGAGTTTGAGACCAGCCTGGGCAACATGGTAAAACCTTGTCTCTACAAAACCTACAACATGGTGAAACCTCATCTCTACAAAAAATACAAAAATTTGCTGGACATGGTGGCATACACCTGTAGTCCCAGCTACTCAGGAGGCTGAGGCAGGAGGATTGCTTCAGCCCAGGAGGCAGAGGTTGTAGTGAGCCGAAATCACACCACTGCACTCCAGCCTGGTGATAGAGTCAGACCCTGTCTCAAAAATAAAATAAAATAAAATTTTATATATTTATGTATACTATTTAAGTGAAAATTATAGCATTGTCTGGTTGGGCTTACACTGTAAATGTAATGTGTACAGTAACTATAGTGTGAAGTAAATGGAGGTAAATGAAGCAACGTAGCTGCAAAGTTTCCACATTTTACATGGTGAGCTACAATATTAACACTAAGTGGACTGTGATAAGTTAAGGAGGCATATTGTCATCTTTAGAAAAATCATTAAAAATACAGAAATAAATGGCTTAAAAGTCAATAGATAAATTAAGCTGAAATTTTTTTAAAAAATCAAATAATTTAAAAGAAGGCTGAAGAGAAGACTGGAGGAACAAAAAACTAAATACATGGGACAAACAAGAAACAAACAAAAATGGTAGACCTCAATCCAACCATATAAAAATACTTTAAATGTTAATTGACCAAATAATTAGAAGGCAGAACTAGAATTGAAATAGAATTTTAAAAGGAAAAAATCCTGGACCCATCTATAAACTGTCTGTAACAGAAGCACGTTTTTAAATATAAAGATACAGATAGGTTGAAAGCAAATCAGTGAAAAAGTCTACATTATTATAAGGAAGCATAAGAAGGCTGGAGTGAATATGTTAATATCAGATAAAATAGGCCTCAAGAATTGTGGCTGGGTGTGGTGGCTCATGCCTTTAATCCCAGCACTTTGGGAGGCCAAGGAGGATGGATCACCTGAGATCAAGAGTTCGAGATCAGCTTAGTCAATATGGTGAAACCTCGTCTCTACTAAAAATACAAAAATTAGCCAGGCATGGTGGCAGGTGCCTGTAATCCTAGCTACTTGGGAGACTGAGGCAGGAGAACCCAGGAGGCAGAGTTTGCAGTGAGCCAAGATCATGCCACTGCAATCCAGCCTGGGTGACAAGAGCCAAGTTCCATCTCAAAAAAAAAAAAAAAAAAAACGAATTGAGTATTTACAGACAACTACACCCCAAACCTGGATAATATATTTCTTTTCAAATGTACATGGTACATTCATCAAGACATAAGACAAGTCTCACTAGAATCATATGAAGTATGTTCCCTGACTACAAAGGAATTAGAAATCAAATAACAATAAAATATCTAGAAAATCCCAAATAGTTAAAAATTAAACAACTCACTTCTAAATAATGTATGGGTCAAAGAATAAGTCACAAGAGAAATGGGGAATATGTGAACGGAATGGTAATAAAAACACATAAAAATTTGTGGAATTGACCTAGATCTGTGCTTAGGAAGAAATTAATAGTTTTAAATGTTTATATTTGAAAAGAAAAAAGATCTAAAATCAAGAATCCAAGGTTCCAGCTAAAGGCACTAGAAAAAGAGGAGCAAAGGAAATCCACAAAGTTAGTAGACAGAAGTAAATACTAAATATAAGAGCAGGAATCAATGTAATTAGAAAACAAAAAGTACCAAAAAATGTAATCAAAAGCTTGTTTTTGAAAGATAAATATGAGTTGTATAACTCTAGTATTCTGATCAATAAAATAGAAAAGGTACAAATTACCAATATTAAGAATGACATGGGAGACAGCCCGGCAGGTGCTATGGATTTTAAAGATATAGTAAAAGACTATGCTAACTTTAACACATTGGACAACTTAGATGAAATGGGCAAATTCTTTAAAACAGAAAATCTCAGTACTCATATATCTATCAAGAAATTAGCTTCTTTATCAAAAACATCTTCACAAAGAAAACTTTAGACCCAGGTAGCTTTATTAGTTAATTCTATCAACATTTAAGGAAATAATAACACCAACCACATAAAATTCTTCCTAAAACTAGAGGAGGAAACCTTTCCTAACTTGTTTTATGAGGCCACAGAAACCCTAAAATCAAAGCCTAACAAAGATGTTACAAAATAAAAGAAGATTATAGGCCGATATCATTCATGAACATAGATGCAAAATTCTTAACAAAATATTAGTAAACAGAATACAATATGTAAAAAAGATATACTTTTTTATATTGGATATACTAATATCATGATGAAGTGGGGACATGTCCCAGAAATGTAAGGTTAAATTCACATTCAAAAATCAATCAATGTAATTCACATTATTAACAGACGGAAAGAGTCAAACCATATGATCATTTCAACAGATGCAGAATAAACATTTAACAAAACTCAACATTCATTTATGACAAAAATTAGAAATAACATTATACATAGAGCTATCATATTTAATGATGAAAGACTTAAACTTCTCCCATTAAGATATAGCAAAAGACAAGGATGTCCACTCTCACCATTCTCTTTCAACATTGCACTGGATGTTCTAGCCAGTACAATAAGATGACAAAAATAAGTAAATAAATAAATAAACAAAGTCATCCAGAGTAAAAAGGAAGAAGTAAACTGTATCTATTTTCAGATAACATAATTGTTTACATAGAAAAATCCAAAAGAATCAACCAAACCACTACTAGAACTAATTCAAGAAGTTAGCAATTCTGTAGAATCTATCCTTCTATCAAAGGATAGAAGGCAAACATGCAAAAATCAAATTTATTAAAAAAATAAGTTTTAAAAATAATTCCATTTATAATACTATCAAAACACTTAAGATATGTAGGAAAAAATTTAACAAAATATGTTCAAGACTAGTACACTGAAAACTACAAAACATTTTGAGAGAAATTAAAGAAGGTATAAATAAGTAGAGAGATATACCATAATAATGGACCAGAAGACTAAAATGTCAATTCTTTCCAAACTGATCTTTAGATTCAACGTGATCCCAACTTTAAAGTCAGCACCAGTTTTGTGGGAATTAACATGCTTATTCTAAAAAATCTATATGGACATGCAATGAACCTGCAGCTGCACCATACATTATGGTAGTCAATAACTACATGTGGCTACTTAGATTTGTATGTAGGTTAATGAAAATTAAATAAAATTAAAAATTAAGTTTCTCCATCACACTAACCACATTTCAAGGGGTAAATACTCACATGTGACTAGTGATTACTCTTCTTAAATGGTGTAGATGTGTAACATTTTTATCATTGCAGAAAGTTCTGTTGGATGGCACTGACTTCAAATAGCCAAAGCAATTTTGAAAAGAACCCAAAAACCAAAAAACTAGAGGACTTACATACACTACCTGACTTCAAAACATACTACAACTCTACAGTGGTCCAGACACTGTGGAATCACATAGACACAGGAGAATATGTTCAGGACTTAGGAATAGGCAAAGGTTTATTTCACAAGTCACACAAAACAATCATAAAAGTAAAGGTAGACTTTATCAAAATTAGAATCTTCTGCTCATCAATTGACATTCTAAGGAAAATGAATAGGCAAGCTACAGTCTGAGAGAAAATATTTGTAAAACAAGCATCTGACATAGCAGCACCAGTTCCCAGGAAACATAATGAATCCCTCCAACCCAACAACAAAAGCATAAATAACCCATCTCCTCAAAAAACTGGAGTGAGCAAAGGTTCTAAAAAGAAATTTTCCAAAAGAAGATATGCAAATGTTCAATATACACAACAAACAGTTCTCAACATCATTAGAAATCAGGCATATGTAAATTAATCAGGCATATGCAAATTAAAACCACAATGATATACCACTACACATCTATTCAAATAGCTAAAATTAAAAATAATGAAAGCACCAAGTGTTGGTGGGGTGCAGGGCAACTGAAACTCTCATACATTGTTGGTGAGAAAGTAAAATGATACAGCCACTTTGGAAAAATACCTTGCAGTTTCCTAAAAAACTAATCACACACCTGTGACCCAGCGAGTTCACAACTAGATTTCTACTTAAAGAAAATAAAAACATACATTCATTCACAAAAAGGCTTATGCAAAAGAAAATAGCAGATTTATTCATAATGGACTGAAATCGTCCCTGTGTTCTTTAACAGAAAAACAGATGAACAATTTTTATTATTATTATACTTTAAGTTCTGGGGTACATGTTTAATATATTCATATAACAGAAGAAGATTTAGCAACAAAAAAGACCAACTATTAATACACGGAACAAGATGGATAGATCTCAAAAATATGCTGAGTAAAAGAAGCAAGACCAAAAAAAAGGGCATATACCGTATGGTTCCATTTATATGAAATTCTAGAACAAGCAAAACTAAGTCATAGGGTTAGCAGTGTCAGAAGAATTGTTTTCTCTGGGGGTTTGAGGATGGGAACAATTTGGGAAGTAGCATGAGGAAGCTCTCTAGAGTGATGGTAATGTTCTACATCTGGCTAGGCTTTGGATTACAGAGTATGAAGTTGTCAAAATTCAGTATATTCATTTACTACTGTTGCATAACAAATTACCACAGATGTAGAGACTTAAAACAGTACACATTTATTATCTCATAGTTTTTGTTAGTCAAAAGTTCAAGCACAACTTACTTGGGTCCTCTTCTCTGGATCTCGCAAGGCTGCAATCAACGTGATAGCCAGGCTGTGTTCTCACTTGAAGGTTTGACTGGGGGAAAACCTTCCAAGTTCATTCAGGTGATTGTCAGAATTCATTTCCTTGCAGTTACTAAGCTGAAGGCACTAGCTTTTAGCTGGCTATCATCTGGAGACCATCCTTAGGTCCTAGAGCCCACAGTTCCTAGAAAGTGCCCTCCATCCTTTGTGATCCAGATTTCTCCCAGAAGGCCACTTTTTTCACCCAACTCACAAGAGTCTCTGGTCTTGTCTGCTAGCAAGATGGAGGTGCTGATGAACAATGTCCTTAGACCTTCTAGAGGTCCTCTGGTTTGATTGAGAGGATCTAGGAGGCATGCCCTCTTAAAAGATACCTTTTTGTGACTAAATATGCTCACCTTTTGATCTTTCAGGTTTTAGCAAAGGGTTGCACAGTCACACCCTCTAATTTTTCTCTAGACCACACTACCTTAATTTAAGAATCTATTGCCATCTGGAGAGGCTTAAATTTTTCAAAATCATCTAGTCCTAGTTCCTTTCTGTTTAAGAATTCTCTTGATTTATCTTTCTCTCCTTTCACATTTTACTGTAAACAGCCAGAAGAGACTGGGGATGCCTTCAACACTTTTCTTGGAACTCTCCTTTGCTACATAACCAAGTTCATCATCTACAAGTTCAACTTTCCACATAACTGCAGACGACAATGTTGCTAAGCTTTCTGTCACTGTTTAACAAAGGTTCTCCCTTCTGTCAGTTTCCCATTACGCATTCCTCACTTCCTCCTGAGCCCTCGCCTGCAGTGTCCTTAAAGTCCAGGCTTCTATTACCATCAGTCTTTTCAGGGAGACTTAAGCTTTCTCTATTCTGCTCCCCTGCCCACTGCCGAGTTTCAGAACCACCCCACATTTTTAGATATTTATTAACAGCCACAATGCACTTCCAGGTATCAACACTTGTATTAGTTTTCTATTGCTGTGTGACAAATTCTTATAGACATATTTATGATCTCATAGCTTCCGTAGGTCAGGAGTCCAGGTACAGCTTAGCTGCTTCCTTGCTCAGAACTCCACAAGTCTTTGCTGTCCTCTGAAGGCTCCACTGGGGGAGAATCCAAGCCTGAGCCTACTCTTACAGTTGTTTTGAAAAATTATTTCCTTGCAGCTGTATGACCCAGGACCCCAGCATTTTGCTGGCTGTTGACTAGAGGCAAACCTCAGGTTCTGGAGGCAAGACACAGTTCCTTGCTACATGGGCTTTTCTAATATGGTCATTTGCTTCATGAAGGACACGAGGAGTCTCTAGCTCCAGCCTACCAGCAAAAGGGAGTCTTACAAAATGTTAACATAACCATAGGAGTGACATCTCACCACCTCTGTCATATGCATCTGCTACTGGTTATGAGCAAGTTATAGGGGATTACCCAGGATGTGAGTATCATTAGGGGTCACCTCAGGTATATCCACCATACTCAGAGAATGCACACTTCAGATTTGGGTATTTGACATAAAAAGGAAAGGGTAGATTGAACTCTACATATGTATGCCAAATTGTTTAGGGAGAAGTACACTGAAATGCATCAATAAAAAAGATGAATTGATGGAAGGATAAAGGGATGGATAGATAAATAAATATATAATGATGCATGAGTAATAAAATGTCAGTGGAAGAATCTAGGCGTGGCTATATGAGTACTTGCTGAAAATTATTTCAATATTTCTGTATATTTAAAATGTTTTATAATAAAATATTAGAAAAATAAATGTATACTTATTAAAAAGACCACAGACATAAATGAGGCATCTATTTCTTTATCCTTTTCAGCATTTTCTCACTTTACTCCAATAATCATGAATTTTGTGTATATTCAAGAGTTGGGAAAATGCATTTAATCTGTAGTCAATATATCAAGCCAAAGATCTCTCCAGTCCATTACTGAGTCTTTCCCTGCTTTCCCATGAATCACTCAGCAAGAGAACAGAAAGTTACCCCCACCTCCGAACATTCTTGAGATTTTCTACTAGCCAGCTGTGGAGTGATCATTCCTCTGTTCACCTAAACCTCTGAAATTGCACGTTTTTAGGCTGCATTATCTCTTGGACATAACAGTTGCATAATAGTAACAAGTTGCACACAATTGCTCTTCTTTTTATATATTATAAAACTGCCTCCTTAATATTGCAGATTCTCCCCTCCGGTTCTAATATTTTTGAATTTGGTAAATAAATTGAAATCCATGCTAATCTTAGTGATTCAGATTCTACCATAAAAATCAATACTATGTAAAACTGGAGTGCTTAAGGCTAAATCAACAACATATGTAGTCATACCTATTAGTGTCCTGCTTTTGTAGGTAAATTAATTAGTATTACTTGGACCACGTCATACCACAGCCAATAAAAACAACAGATATTTGGGGAATGAAGTAACTGGTGTATACAGGCCTAGACATTAGCTTTTTTGTTTTTGTTTTTTACAAGAGAGAATGGTTCCGTCCAGCCAAGCACATTATTAAGGCATTCGTATTTAATAAGTGGGTCGTAACACAGGAAAGAAAGTTCTAAGGCTACTTATTAGCATTAATAAATTATCTATGCTCCCCTCAAAATTATTTAATCAATAAGTATCAGTCACCTCGTCTGTCTTAAGTCTATGCTAGGGGCAAGGATATAGAAAAGAAGAGAGAGTAAATACACAAAGTCATTAGCAAAAAATACAATACGGTATCTAGCTATATGCTAAAATCACTAACAGTTCAACACAGCATTTGTTAGGCTAGATACTAAGAAATTAGCAACAGAATACAATCTTCCTCCTGCCTTAAAGCATTGATGGTTCTCTGCAGAACAGAACTGAGATGTAGGACATCAGTCAATCAGACCTAGAAAAGTGGAATTCATGGGCAAGAAAGCCAAGATCCTCAGGATGGGTTGGCTTTAGACGACATCAGTAAAACCAAGGACCAGCCTTCAGTATTATCTTTAGTTGTGGAAATAAACAATTGCAACCCCAGTGGTACTGCCTGAGGACTTCACAGTTACCTGAATGCCCCTGGGATGGGGAATAAGCTCAAACCACAGCATGGAGTTTTGGTGGGACCATGTCTCTCAGGACCTGGCCAATATGACGAGGATAAAGGATAAATAAGTAAACCCTCAATGATGATTCTCTCAATACTCTCAACCAGTGTTCTCAGTGAAGGCTGGGGGGCATCGCGGAAAACTAGGGGGAAACGAATTTGCTGATCACATTATTTGAGAGGTGCTTTTTGAATTTTCAACTGTATTCACCTAAAACAAATACATGATGAACTGCATATATTTAAGTGTACTAGATGATTAAGTGTTTTTACACACACACACAACAAACATGCAAGACCATGGCTACACTGAAGATAATAAAAATATTTTTCACTCTCCCTCACAAAGGTTTCATACCCACTTGTGATGCTGCCATGCCCCTCCCCTCTTCCATCATCCTCAGGCAAACATTGGTCTGCTGTCCTTATAGATTAGTTTGCATTTTCTAGAATGTCATCTAAGTGAACCCATATTGTATGTACTCTATTTGTCTGGCTTCTTTCCTTCTGCATAATTATTTTGAGATTCATCTATGTTGCAGCACGTGTTAATAGTCTATTTCTCTTTATTGTCGAGTAGTAGTATTCCACTGTCTGGATATACCACAGTTCTATTCATCTGTGAATAGGCATTTGAGTTGTTTCCAGATATTGGCCATTACAAATAAAGCTACAGTGAGCATTTGTGTCCAGGTCTTTGTATGGATGTATGTCCATACATAACTCATACACAAATCATTTCTCTTGGATGAAATGGAATGGCTGTCACACTGTTTTCCAAAGTGTCTTACTCATCTCACAAGCCCACCTACAGAGTTTCAGATGTGCCACATCCTTGTCAACACTTGCTATGTTCAGTCTTTAATTTATCCATTTCAACTGGTTTAAGTGCTATCTTGTTATGTTTTAAATTTACAGTTCCTCAATAACTAATGACACTGAGCATCTTTTCCTACCCTTATTTGTCAGTCATATATCTTCTCTGGTGAAGTGTCTATTCAAATTTTTTGCCTAATTTTTTTTTTTTTTTTTTTTTTTTTTTACTTTAAGTTCCAGGATACATGTGCAGAACATGCAGGTTTGTTACACAGATATATGTGTGCCATGTGATTTGCTGCACCTATTGACCCACCATCTAGGTTCCCTCCCCTCACTCTCCACCCCACAACAGGCCCTGGTGTGTAACGTTCCCCTCCCTGTGTCCATGTGTTTGCATTGTTCAACTCCCTCTTATGAGTGAGAACATGCTGTTTGGTTTTCTGTTCCTGCATTATTAGTTTGCTGAGATGATGGCTTACAGTTTCATCCATGTCCCTGCAAAGGACATGATCTCATTCCTTTTTATGGCTGCATAGTATTCCATGGTGTATATATACCACATTATCTTTATCCAGTCTATCACTGGGCATCTGGGTTGGTTCCATGTCTTTGCTATTGTAAATAGTGCTGCAATAAACATAAATGTGCATGTGTCTTTATAGTAGAATGATTTATACTCCTTTGGGTTTATACCCAGCAATGGAATTGCTAGGTCAAATGGTATCTCTTGTTCTAGATCCTTGAGGAATAGCCACACTGTCTTCCACGATGGTTGAACTAATTTACATTCCCACCAACAGTGTAAAAGCATTCCTATTTCTCCATAGCCTCACCAGCATATGTTGTTTCTTGGCTTTTTAATAATAACCATTCTGACTGGAGTGAGATAAATCTCATTGTGGTTTTGATTTGCATTTCTCTAATGATCAGTGATGTTGAGCTTTCTTTCATATGTTTGCTAGCTGCATAAATGTCTTCTTTTGAGAAGTGTCTGTTCATAACTTTTGCCCACTTTTTGATGGGGTTGTTTTTTCTTGTAAATTTGTTTAAGTCCCTTGTAGATTCTAGATATTAGACCTTTGTCAGATGGGTAGACTGCAAAAATTTTCTTCCATTCTGTAGGTGGCCTGTTCACTCTGATGGCAGTTTCTTTTGCTGTGCAGAAGCTCTTTAGGTTAATTAGATCCCATTTGCCAATTTTCACATTTTTTGCAATTGCTTTTGGCATTTTCATCATGAAGTCTTTACCCACGCCTATGTCCTGAATGGTATTGCCTAGGTTTTCCTCTAGGGTTTTTATGGTTTGGGGTTTTACATTTAAGTCTTTAATCTATCTTGAGTTAATTTTTGTATAAGATGTAAGGAAAGGGTCCAGTTTCAGTTTTCTGCATATGATTTGCCTAATTTTTTATTAATTTTTTTATCATTGAGATTTGGAGTTCTTTACACATTCTGGATACAAGTCTTTAACAGATAAACAATTTATAAATATTTTCTGCAGCCTTGTCATTTTCCTAAGAATATCTTTTGAAGAGCAGAAGTTTTTAATTTTGATAAAGTTCAATTTATCAATTTGTTATTTTATAGATCATATTATTATTGTTGTAACTAAGAAATCTTTGTGTAACCCAACATCATAAAGGTTTTATTCTATTTTTCTTCTATAAATTCTACAGCTTTAGATTTTATATTTTGCACTGGGGTCCATTTTGAGTTAATCTTTTTTATATGCTTAGATCAAAAGTCTCAGCACAAACTATTGAAAAGAATGTTCTTCCTCCATTGCCTTGGGGAGTTGTCCATATAAGTGTGGGTTTGTTTCTGAACTTTATTCTGTTCCACTGATATATTTGTATATTTTAATCCAATATTGCACAGACTTGATTACCATCAGTCTATGATAGGTGTTGAAATCAAGTAATGCTAATCATTTTCAAAGTTGTTTTGGCTATTTTAGGTCCTTTATAGTTCCAAAGGAATTTTAGAATCAGTCTGTCAAGTGCTACAAAAAAAAAAAAAATTACTTGGGTTTTGATGAGGATTGTGTTAAATCCATATAGCAGCTTTGGGAGAATTGACATGTGAATAGTAAGAACCCTTCAGATCCATAGACATACTGTATGTCTTCTCCACTTGACGTCTTCTTTGACTTATCTCCTCAATGTTTTGTATGTTTCAGTGCATACAACTTGCACATCTTCTGCCAAATTTATCCTTACATATTTTATATTTTGGATGCTGTTATAAATGATATTCCTGAATTTCAATTTATGATTTTTTTATTCTTAATATATAGAAATGCAATTGATAGCTGTGTTTTGACTTTGCATAATGCAACCTTGCTAAGCTATTTAAGTTTTTATTGCAGATTCATAGAATTTTTCAAGACAATCACATCAGTTGTTCATAAGGTCAGTTTTACTTCTTCTTTTCCTATCAAGTTGTCCTTTGTTTCTTTTTCTTGCCTGATTGTCTTGGCTAGGATCTCCAGTACGATAATGAATAGAAATAAGGAGAGAACATATCTATGTCTTGCTCTTGATCTTAGAGTAAAAATATTCAGTCTTTGACATAAGCTAAAGAATTTCTGTAGATGCCCAATATCACACTGAGGAAACCCCTGCGATTCCTAGTTTGCTGAGAGTTTTTTTTAGAAATGGATATTGGATTTTGCTAAATGTGTTTTGGGTAAAGAGAAGGAGGGTGTCTATTGAAATGACTGCTTGGTTTTTCTTTCTCAGCTTGTTCATATAGTGTATCAGGTAATACACTACACAACGTAGACTGATTTTCTGACATGAAGTCAACATTGCATTCCTGACAAACCACACGTGGTCATAATGTGCTGTCGTTTTTGCATATTGTTTCCTTCAATTTGCTAAAGTTTCACTTAGCATTTTTGCCTCTGTTTCCCTTTTCTTAAAATGTCTTTGTCTTATTTTGGTATTAGGATAGTACTAGCCTCATAGAGAGAGCCGGGAAGGGTTGGTTCCTCTTCAATTTTAAAAAAATTGTTTCTAGAGAGTGAGTATTATTTCTTCCTTAGATGTTTGGTAGAATTCACCTGTATAGCTGTCTGGCTTGACATTTCACTGTGGGAAAGTCTTTAACAACAAATTCCATTTCTCAGTAGATATAGTGTTATTCAGGTTATTTAACTTTTAATTGGTAAGCATTGATAATTTGTATCTTTCAAGGTATTTGTCCATTTCCTATAAGTTGCAAATTTATTGGCCTAAAATTTTTCATATTATTCCCTTATTGTGTTATAAATAACTGTACAATCTACAGTGATACCACCTTTCTCATTTTTTATATATTTTTTTGGAAACAGGGTCTCACTCTGTCACCCAAGCTGGAGTGCTGGAGTGCAATCACAGCTCACTGCAGGCTCAACCTCCCAGTGTCTCAAGCAGTCCTCCTGCCTTAGCCCCCTGAGTAGCTGAGACTATAGGCACAGGCCACCATGACTGGCTAATTCTTTATTTTTAATTTTTTTGTAGAGAACGAATTTTGTAGAGACTATGTTGCCCAGGCTGGTCTTGGACTCCTGGGCTCAAGCAATCCTCTCACCGAAGCCTCCCAAAGTGCTGAGATACAGGCTTGAGCCATTGCTGCCAGCCCGTTCTCATTTTTGATACTGTAATTTGTTTCTTCTCTCTTTTTTCCTGATCAGTCTGTAGAGAGTTTTACTTAAAGAACCAGGTTTTGGGTTCATTTGTTTTCTCTGTTGTCTGTTTTTATTTTTTCATTGACTGCCACTCTGGTCTTTTTTTATTTCCTTTCTTCTACTTACTTTGAGTTTATTTTGCCCTTCACTTTTATATTTCTTAATGTGGAAACTGAGATCTTTCTTTTTTCTTAATATAGGACTTTCTTGCAACAAAATTCCCCTAAGTGTTCCTCTAGCAGCATCCTACAAATTCTGATATGTAGTGTCTCCATTCAACTGAACACGTTCCCAATGGTCAGAGCTAGAACAATTCGAGCAACAAAACAAATAACACACTATTGGCTTATAGCCCAAAGCATAAGATACATATCCATGAGTCTATCCTAATAGAAATAGATGACTGAGTAAATAACTAAAGGAGGACAGAAGAGCTGAATCTCCCATGCAGAACAACTCCAAATACTTTAAGTAGATTCTCTGCCAGCTAGGAGATAGAGCCTAGCTCCCTGCTCACGTGGGAGCTGTGCCTACAGACTTCCATCCAAAGATGATGGTATGGGTAAGGGGGAATGAGTTACTGTCCGGAGAAGAAGGCTGGCAAACACTGCGTCCACCTGGTGACGAAGGTCAACATTAACAGTGATAAGCCATGTTGATGGTGGGCACCCTTGGGTGGGATGTGATGAGAATGGACTGTATCTCTGTAGTCTTCCTTCCAAATCCCATAAGCCTGTATAATCACGAGAAAAACATCAGACAAAATCAAGCTATGGGACATTTCACAAACTACCTGCCCAGGACTCCTCAAAACTGTCAGGATCCTCAAAAACAAGGCAAGTCAGAGAAACCATCGAAGCCAAGAGAAGCTGACAGAGACATGATGACTAAACATAACATGGTGTCCTGGATCCTAAAGAGAGAAAACTAAAACCATAGGAATAAAGTATGGACTTTAGTTTAAATAATGTGCTCAAATTGGTGCATTAATTGTGATGAGTGTGCCATACTATTGTAAGATGTTAATCTTAGGTGAAACTGGATAGGGGGTAGATGGGAACTCTGTGCTATTTTTGAAAATTTTCTGTAAATCTAAAACTATTCTAAAATGCAAGTTTCTTTCATTCATTTATTCTTTTTTTTTTTCTTTTTGAAGTGGAGTCTTGCTCTGTCACCCAGGCTGGAATGCAGTGGTGTGATCTTGGCTCACTGCAACCTCTGCCTCCCAGGTTCAAGTGATTCTCCTGCCTCAGCCTCCCAAGTAGCTGGGATTACAGGCATCTACCACCACGCCCAGCTAATTTTTTTTTTTATTTTTAGTAAAGACGGGGTTTCACCATGTTGGCTGGACTGGTCTCGAACTCCTGACCTTGTGTTCCACCCTCCTTGGCCTCCCAAAGTGCTGGGATTACAGGTGTGAGCCACTGCACCCGGTGGCAAGTTTCATTTTTAAAAGATCTGTGGGATATGTTGAAAAGAAATATAAGGGGAAAAATAAAAATTTGAGAATTAGAAAGAGGCATATATACGTCTAAAATTATTGACATTAGGTATCAATTCATTTAAGTAGTCAATTTAATTGTGTTATGTAACAATTCTTTTTAAAAGTCAATATTATAATGTCAAGACTTATATATTGAATCTTATGGTGAAACTTTCAAATAACTTGACAATATTGCAAAAGGAACAGACACTTTCATTCCAAAAACGTTTAGGAAATGAAAGAAAAGTCATTTGAGTCTAGTGGTAGAGAGGGCCTGAGAAAAGAGATTGCACACTCCACCCTATTTCCCCATGGCCGTTTAGACAGGGAGAGATGGACATATAAGTGATTCTTACAGCTCCCCAAACGTGTGTTTGAAAACTGGAGGAGGGATAAGAACTTTAGTGTTGCTACCTGCCTGGGCCCCTACCTGGATGGAGTACTGGTGAAGTGCTCATCCAATTCATCTGATGATTCTTTTTTTTTTTTTTTTTGAGAAACGGAGTCTTGTTCTGACTCCAGGCTGGAGTGCAGTGGCGCGATCTCAGCTCGCTGCAACCTCTGCCTCCCGGATTCAAGTGATTGTTCTGCTTCACCCTCCGGAGTAGCTGGGACTACAGGCGCCCGCCACCACGCCCATCTAATTTTTGTATTTGTAGTAGAGACGGAGTTTTACCATGTTGACCAGGATGGTCTCGATCTCTTGACCTCGTGATCCTCCCGCCTCAGCCTCCCAAAGTGCTTGATTATAGGCGTGAGCCACCAGCCTGGCCTGATGATCCCTTTCTTAAGGCTTCCTCAGAGACAGTGGGGATCCAGGATGATGCTGAATAAACAGCCCCAGAGAACTAGTCAACTCAGGCAATCACACACCACCATTCCAGCAGAGATCGCCAGCGCTAGCACGAAACTGACCAAACCAGAGTTGGAATAAGACTACAGAGACTCCAGCATTTGGGGGAGCCCTGGTCTCTTCACCCTGAAGAG
The DNA here is from genome assembly GCF_009764315.1 of Trachypithecus francoisi. Lineage (NCBI taxonomy): Eukaryota > Metazoa > Chordata > Mammalia > Primates > Cercopithecidae > Trachypithecus > Trachypithecus francoisi. The sequence continues at coordinate 5,294,931 of NW_022681468.1, read as the reverse complement.
CCTGACCACTGCAACAGTCCTGTGTGGCTGGAAATCTGGGGTCTCTGGAGAAGGCTTAAGGAAACCACAGAAGCTCTCTCGGAATGGCATGGTTGCATTTTATGTTTTCCGAATGTGTGGGGCACATATGCTCTTAACAAAACATTCACATCTGGAAAAAACCTAAGTAACTGCCTATAAACATGTATCTATCTAGAGATACTAAAAAGAAATGTTTTTAAAGTTATTAAGGCGAGCCAATCCTGCTTATGTTGTTAGTTATTAAAGTAAGTTTAATTTAAATTTTATTATTTTTATACCACATATATTCTATCTGCAAAGGAAAGGTAACATCAGTGCCAGCAAAACCCTGAACCTCATTTCATGATTGACTAACAGTCACTCACTACATCCATAGATGATTCTGTGCCACTGTTGGCATCAGGAGCTGTCCTGTGCCCTGCAAGGTGTTCATCAGCATTCCTGGCTTCTACCCACTACACGCAAGTAGCAACTGCTCCTTGAGTGGTGACAACCAAAAACATCTCCAGACATTGCCAAATGTCCTGCGGGGAGCAGAATCACTACTGGTTGAGATCCAGGGTCTGAAAACTACAACCGTGGAAATCTGGCTCACTGCTTGCTTTTGCAAATAAAGTTTTATTAGAACACGACCATGTCCATTCATTTCTGTTTTGTCTGTGGTCCCTTCCACACCACAGTGGCAGAGCTAAGTGTATACAACAGAGACAGTGTAGCCCACAAAGTCCAAACTATTTACTATCTGGCCCCTTACAGAAAAAGTTTGCCACCTGTACTCTAGTTTCTACTTTCTAAGTCTCTTCTAGATCCATATTTACCTGTCTCCAGCTTCACTCTTGGCACCCAGCCCACCTGGATCAACTGCCACCTGGATTTCTGCAAAACTTCTTCCAGGGCACTCCTGCCCCTGGTCTGGCTGCCCTTCAATTCATGCTCCACAGAGCATCCAGGGGGTCATTTTCCGAAAGCACACACTTCAGCATGTCACTTCCCTGTTTAGTGCCCGTGGGTGGCCTCCCCTGTGCTTAAGAGAACATGAGACCCCTTCACACGGCCTGTGAAATTCAAAGATTGACTCCATCACATTCCAGCCTCTAAAAGGTGTCCATGCTAAACTTCGTTCCGTCCTGCAAGCAGGGAATACAACAAAACCCAGCTCTGACCTCTAGACATGAATATTTCCACAGAACTGCGAGTCTGGCTTTACCCTCTGAACCGTGTGGCACGGCATCTCACCTGCGACAGGTGCTCCACCAGGTGTCAAACAGCCACACAGCTGCCCCTGTGCTATTAGCTTCTCATACATATTCAGTTAATGTGTCAGCTACTCCACTCAACCCCAACTTTAACCACAGCAGACTCTAAAATTTAATGTTTGCTGAATAGTCCCTGCAGCAGGAATTTTCCAGTTTTTTGATAACGACCCAGAATAAGAACTGAATATACGAAGCATCGTAATCTAGTACACACATGCTTCTGTGTGTGTGCCAGCACATCTGAGACATACATTTCATGATAGAATATTTACTTTTAGGTCAGGCCTAAAGGTAACCATTTACAGGCTCATGCCTGTCATCCCAGCACTTTGGGAGGCCGAGGCTGGCAGATCACGAGGTCAGGAGATCGAGACCATCCTGGCCAACATGGTGAAACCCCATCCCTACTAAAAACGCAAAAATTAGCTGGGCGTGGTGGTGCATGCCTGTAATCCCAGCTACTTGGGAGGCTGAGGCAGGAGAATTGCATGAACCTGGGAGGCAGAGTTAACAGTGGCCACTGCACTCCAGCCTGACAAGACTGAGACTCCATCTGAAACAAAAAACAAAAAATAAAAAAGAATATTTACCTTTACTAGTAATGATTTTTATTGTTTTCTATTTTATTGTTTAAATTTTGGTCCCAGCTCACTAAATTACTTTGATTAACCTACTAATGTGTTTTGACGCGCAGTTTGAGAACCACTGCCCTACAGCTTCTAGCAAGGTGATTTGATGAATAATTGAGTGATGAGCTGGTTATGAGAATATCCAAGAAACAGTTGGAAGAGCCTGGATCTTTAGCTCTGGGTCTTTGGACTTTCCAATTTGTTAGACTTTGTGGCAAATGACCCAATCCTCCTTCACAAATGTCGAATCCCTCAAAAGGGCCGTGGGAGAAAGAGGAATGGATACAAAGGTGTTGTTGTGAGTGTGTTTACCTGAATCCTTGGGCTCCTGCAAAAATCCTGTGGATTGACAACTTCAGGGCAGCCAGGAATTAGCTCAAAGTAATCCCTCCAGAAAACGACTACCAAGAGAGGCTACAAATGTATTCCCCCAAAAATGAGAACACATGCATGAAAGCAGAAAAATGTTTAAAACTTAGAATCTGTAAAAAACAGCGTGGGGCACTGTGCATTGGTTACCACTGAATGCACGGCTGTAGGGATCTGGTGGGCTCAAGTGGGATCTAGTGGGTTTCGGTGGGCTTCGGTGGGGTGGGCACAAGGTACCAGCTACCTTGCATCCTGCTGACCTTGGCTGGCCACCTCAAGTTAGGCTTACCCCGCTGGCCAGCCTAACTCCTGAATAGTCCCCAGGCTGCCCTGCCCTGTCCCCTTACACACCAAGATTTGATTTTATAAACTATCAACTCACATTCCCCAAATAAAGCAAACTTAACTTTGACCTGTTGGTAGTTACCATATGCCTCAAGGTGGTTTGTAAACTTGAATGGGAAAAAAATTCTACCTTTATTTTCAATACTCTCTAACAGACATTTAGAACACTTGCTTCAATTATAAACGCTAGGCAAGAAACCTCAGTGGTATTTGCAGTTCCTGTGACTTTGCTGTCAATAGAAATCACAAATGTTTTAACCCATTAAAGTTGCTGTAAGTATCTTGAACGATTACTCACACTCATCACTACATCGAAATCATGGTAGTTGTTAGATTTACACCACTAGATCTTATTTAAGATACTAGTAAAGAAGTACATATGAATGTACATCACAAATGTGGCATTTGATGTATTGTAACCTTATTTCAATAGAACAGGTTTCCTTTGTGACTCTTGGTACCTTATTCATTTAAAAGCATTAGTCTGAGAAAGGGTCTGTAGGCTTCACCAGGCCACAAAACGGGGACCATGAAATGGGTGGCAACACAAAAAGGAATCTTTGATGAACGCCCCCACAGGCCAAGTAATTTGCAAAAAATTATTTCTTCTTATTTCAACCACTTCATTTTTTAATTTTTAAAAATATTTACTTATTTGTATTCTCCAATTCAAAAAATAATTTGATCTTATTATAACCAGTGAAACAATGCAAGAAAAAGATACACAAAGGCAGTCTATCTTGGAAGTTTGATACACACATCACAATGGACTGCATAACAACACAGATCCAAATAAAGTGTGATGAAGCCAGCTCAGAGAAAGACAGAGAGGCTGGCAAGCAGAACAATTGCTAGTGATGGTGTTTCCATTGTGGACGAAGTAAGTAGTCATTCCCATAAGATGTGAGCAGGCGCCCTGTGCAAGAGGATTCTGTGGTCACAGTGGATGAGAAAATGCTCGGTTAATCAAAGGCACACTGCATTTTTTTTTAATACACTAAAGTGCACTGAGAATCTCCAAAGGAGAAAATACAATATGCAAGGTTTCTGAAATACAGTTGGCTACAAAAATCTTCCTCTCCCCTCCCCCACCCTCCCCAAGAACTTTCTTATATTCCCCAGAACATGGTTTGGGAACTGCTGAAACAGGGTAATGTAAGTTTCATCCTGACCTCAGCCATTTCAAACATGCAGCCAACAATGGCTGCATCTTTTGTTTTTCTCTCCTTAGGTCAGTAAGGAGATATGAGATTTTTTTGTCTTGCCAGAATTCTTTATTTATTTACATTAAAAACGAGAAAAAAAATAATACAACCACCAACAAAGGTTTCACTCTTTTTGTACTAATATACTTCAGACTCAGCTTTTACCTTGCTGGAGGGAGAACTTAATTACTTACAGGTTTTTCTAGAACAGTCCTTAGTTCAACCCTACCACAGTTTACACTGCAGCCCACATTACAGAATTCCACTGGCATTTGGCTCTCCAGTCTCCTCTTTAGAGTGGTATTGCAGTGCTCTCAGCGATATACACAGAGAAGTTTAGGAAATACCAGCCAGTTGAGACTAGTTGGCCCTCCACTCTGAAAACTGCAGAATGCATTTCACCCAGCCCCACCAAAAGATGTAAGGAGCAAAGAGTTCCCATTAGCCACGCACACAAAGGATGTGTACGCTCACCTGGAAATCAGTGGCCAAAGAGGTAGCACCCTTGCGGGGACCAGAAGTGACCCAAAGAGGCCTGCGGAAAGTGAAGGAAACTGGAAAAGACAGCAGAGTGTCACTCCTATGAGTAAACTTCAAACTTGCTTTTAAACTGATTAGCAACACATTCTGGTTTGTTTATAGTCTATACATGATCTCGCAGAGTCAAGAAAAAACAGACTTCCCTCCATAACCTTTCCACTTGCACCAATGATTTCCAGATCTTCGGTGCCAGAAGCCAACCACCTGCTTCAAAGAGGCATCCTTTGCAAGAGCACTTGTGCGTTCCGAGTTCCAGTGGTACCAAGGGTGACCGTGATGCTTTTGATAGTGATAGGCAGCTTAACAAAGAGAGCCAGGAGAGCATCCTTGCTCTGCTCCCACTTGTTCACTTGCTCCCTAACAGTGAATCGGGGGATGGTCTGAGGCTCTCCACTCCCTAACCACAGCCTACTGAGCCCAGACTGCCACCTCAAAAATGGGTGATGACCATCCTTTCCTTGGCCAGACAGGCCTTGAAATCAGCCTTTCTATAGAATGCCAGAAATGGCAGAGCATGCCCTGGGGCAAAAACACTTTTAAAGATAACTGATCAGCAATAATGTTGCAACTAACCTGCCTGCAGGCTTCAGTGGATCCAGATCTAAATTACCCTAATTTTTCTCCCCCAAAATTAGGCATAATATTATAATTTCAAGGAATGCAAGAGCAATTTCTCCCATCATTGGATACCAAGCTCAAGATGTTACAGGAAAAAGAAATAGCTTTTACTGCTGATATGAGAATTTTAAAAGAGAGACAAGTGTGAGCAAACAAAACCTGTCACATCAAATACTCCGGCAAAAAAAAAAAAAAAAAAAAAAAAAAAGCTAGAAAAAAATGCCAGAAATGCTGAAATCTAAATAAAGTCATTTATTTGTTATTTTAACCCCTTCACTGTCACAGCTACTCTGGCATAAGGTTAGCTAATTCTCCAGAGGTGAGCTTTATGAAGGACAGCGTGCCCTTATTCTTGCAGCCATTATTTTCTTGTCACACAGTTCTCTTGATTATCTGGCCCCTTCAAGGGGTTCCACATACAAACGGAATGCTGTTGATGCTCCTTGGGCCATACCTCCTCTTAGGATATCATTTTTTCAGAGAATTTGATTTTTTCCAATTTCCACCATGCTAAGCAAAGACACGAGACTGTGAGATCCCAAAGGGCAGCAGCCCCATGTCCCTCATGGTTCTGGCACGAGGCAGGTATTCAAAGCATGAGACGGCACTTGCTTTTTGAACTCTGCCTTAGGCAGTTAACATGCAAGCAAAGATAAGACGCCTTCAGCAGGGGAGACTCTATGAAGAACAACGGGAAAAATGGAAAAACACCAAATGGATGGGTCTGCCCGTTGATCACTTACTCTTCCTCGGTCAAGTTCATGAGCCTGTTTCCTGTTTCGAGGGTACATGCCTTTATAAATGTTAAATAAGATAACACTGCTGAAAGGGCATTGCTAACGGAGGTCTGCGGAAATAGAGGGAAATATTTCCAATTAGAAGGTACGGATTGGGCCGTCACTGTGTGCCAAGCACTACAGTGGACCCTGAAATGAGTCAGCCACAGCCTCAGTCCTCCACAATCCCCCCTCCTCCAGCTCCATTCATTTCAGCCCAATGCAGTGAGGCTTCTTTCTGTCTCCAGGAATTGCTTGGGCAATGGTTCCCAGGACCTTCTGACCCAGAGGATTCCACAGACTTTTCAGCCCTTTTTTTCTGGAAGGTCTCCGTGGCCTTCCCACCAGTGCCTCAGCCTTGTGGTGGCGCTGCTCCCCATGGAGGCTTCTCCCACCCTCCCGGCTGCTCCTCCCCCACCTCCGGGGCCTACCTCTAGAGGCTAGGTCATCTCCGGCTCTTCCCGCGATCTCCCCTGCTCTCTAAACACCCACTGTCCAGGAACCCCAACTCTGTGGTGGCCTCAGCTCCCACCTACAAGCCCAGGACTTTTCTCCCGGGTACTAATCCTAAGTATGCTGCCTGCCAGCAGGCTGTATTCACCAGCCATCTCCTCGCCTTTGTCCAAGAGTTGGTACCACCACAGAGAGGGCACTGCCAGGCACCTATGCAGGGAGACCCAGGTCCTTCTGGGCCCTGCCCAGGCCACATCCTTGGCATTTCTCTCCGTCTCAACAGCTCAAGCCCTGGCACCTCTTGCTGAGCCTCTGGGGGTCTCCTAGCTGACCAGCTCCACTCCCATCTGACTGGCCAGTCCCGCCTCTCCAGTACTGCTAGACTGTCTTTCCCAGCTGACGCCCATCCACGGTTCCCTATGGCCAGTCCCAGCAGTTTCCTGCCTGCACCCACTCCTCAGCCTTCTCTATTTGAGGCTCCCCTCCTCAGACACACAGGCCTTTCTGCTGCCCCCTCATCTCTGTGCAGGCTGCTCTCTCAGTACCCCTGGCCCATGCGCACTCCACGCTCCAGGGCTCAGTCTCTTCTCCCATCCTCCACCCCACCCCTTGTCTCCTGTCCTCCACCCGACCCCTCCTCTCCCGCCCTCCACCACAGCCCTCCTCTCGGGTTCCTGGGGACCACCCCCCCCACCCGCCCCGCATCTCCTGTCATCAACACCATGCGCTATTTGCTCATCCAATGCCCACCGTTTGCGCACCAGACAGCCCTGCTAGGTGGGAAGCTCCTTGCAGGCAGGAACCCCATCTGCTTGACTTGACTTTGGAAGCCCCGCAGCCTCATACGGGGCTGAGGCAGGTGCTTCCGTAAAATGGGACTGATTTAGTGGCACTTAATCCATCCGCCAAAGGTCACTCTCCCTTGGGTTTTCAACAGGCAACATGAGGTTTTAAAAATGAGTCTTGTTAAATGAAGTACGCTGATTTTCAAAGTTATGCCCACACAGGACGCCAGGGCAGGGGCTCCCTTCCAGAATGACAGAGCCCTGGGCTTCGTCTGACCACTTCTCCACCCCCAGATTCCTCTCATCACCCGATGCCTTTACTTTGGGACTTTTCCAGGTCGTTCCTCACCTCGTGCAGCATTGCTGTGAGTGGGCGAGAAGGAACTTCGTGGTCTCCGTGTGCTTTGTGGGGACCACCTCTTCGCAGGGGCCGCCACCTGCCTCTCCGGCGCTGCGTCCTCAGCATCCCCGCTGCCCCCCGAGCTCCTTCAGGGAGGTGCGGCGGAAGAGCGGCCCCAGCAGCCTCCTCCTGTGGCCCAGGCGCACCAAGGCGAGCGCGGCCACGAGTTCCGGCCCAGCGCCACCCAGACTCTTTGATGTGGGTTTGTGTGTGGGAGAGTAAAAGATGCACACACCCTCCGCAAGTCTAGAATTTGTGGTTTTTGTTATCTCACAAATTCATATTTGGAAGAAGTATTTTAATTTCTTATGAGTTGTGAATAATTATGTAATTCTGCCACTTTCTCAAAACTAAGATTTTTCAAACGGACTGCTCTAGTCTGGAGCTGACATCCTTAAGAGAACTTTGCTTTTTTTCCTGTGGGTTTTAAGCAAGAGCGTGCCAAATGAATTCTTTCGTCCGCTTAAAACAGTTCATTAGGGGGAACCATCCTGTAAAAGGAAAGGAAAGGAAAGGAAAATCCTTCCTTCTTCAAATGAATTCTCAAAAATTACTTCTGAGATGCAAATGCTGCTTGAGTGTTTGAGCTCCGTGAGAGTCCACTTCCCAACTTGTTTTCAGTCGGCTCTTGGGTGCTACTGAATTTCTTAAACACTGCATTTCTCCCTTATCTGTGAATTAGCCATGTGTTCTTTGGAATGCCTTCCTGGGTCTTCGTTATTCTTTCCAAGGCCGGGCGTGGCGGCCCACGCCTGTAATCCCAGCACTTTGGGAGACCGAAGCGGGCGAACAGCCTGAGGTCGGGCGTTTGAGACCAGCCCGACCAACATGGAGAAACTAAAATACAAAATTAGCCGGGTGTGGTGGCAGGCGCCTGTAATCCCAGCTATTGGGAGGCTGAGGCAGGAGAATTGCTTAAACCTGGGAGGTGGAGGCTGCAGTGAGCCAAGATTGCGCCATTGCATTCCAGCCTGGGCAACAAGAGCAAGACTCCCTCTCCAAAAAAAAAAAAAAAAAAAAACCTAGGGAACGGGTCAGGAAGACTGCATCAACAAATGACACCATGAACTCCTCAAGGGTCTACCCACTGTTTTAACTTGCTGCCCAAAAGGTACTTCTCATTCGAATAGCCCCATTCTACATTCATCTCTGTCAATCATCACGTCACTTGACCATGACATCGTTCTCAGCACCTGTGGCATCCCAGACCCTGTCTGAAGCACCGGGAATGCTGGGTGAACAGGACAGAAGGGCCCACAGATCCTCATGTTGCCATATGAAGTTTAGACTCTAGTGGCCCCAATGACTGACCTCATAACATTCAAATAGGAGGCGATCATTTCATTAAATACACACACGAAAGTGTCAGTAGTTAGGATATGCTTATTTTTCTTCCAGGGCATAAGTTTTTTTTTTTCTTCTATGTATTTCATATCCCTAGCTGGAGAAATACCAAAAGAATCTGAATATCACCATCTGGAAGTTGTGCCATGGACTCCAGTGGGCAGGATTCGAGCTGGGATTCTCTTCTTCCTCTAGCTGTATATTTCTTCTGCTTAAAATGAGCACAAACACATCTAATTCCCTAATGGACCAACTTGGATCTAAAAGTCTCTAATTCTTTGCCCGCCCCCTTCTACCCACATAGATTCCTGGGATTCTCTAAATGCAGATGGCAGTGGGGAGGGCTGGGGATTCCCATCAAGGATATTTGATCATCGGTGACTTCACTTAACCAATAAATCAAATGTGTTGAAATACACACGTGTCAGAAATGTGGTATGCTGTTACGCACTCAAAAGTCTGTTGGTCTGTCCTGGTTGTGATTGGGCAATGGAGCCCTAGGGACTTATTGCGGTTCAATAGCGTGTAACCCCCAATCAATATTTCATTAAGTGTTACTATTCGTTCCTAGTATTTCCCCACGTTTAACTTTCTCCTTTTGAAACGACTGGTATTCTTATGAGCCGGAAGACTGTTATTTGAAAATGTTTCCTTTTCTTTTTTGAGACGGAGTTTTACTCTTGTTGCCCAGGCTGGGGTGCAGTGGCATGATCTCGGCTCATTGCAACTTCCACCTCCCAGGTTCAAGTGATTCTTCTGCCTCAGCCTCCCGAATGGCTGGGATTATAGGCACCTGCCACCAAGCCCAGCTAATTTTTGTATTTTTAGTACAGATGGGGTTTCACCATATTGGCCAGGCTGGTCTCAAACTCCTGACCTCAGGTGATCTGCCCGTCTCAGCCTTCCAAGGTGCTGGGATTACAGGCTTGAGCCACCACGCCTGGCCAATGTTTCCTTTTTTAAACCTTCATTATATATCACTTTCACATGTAGAACTCTCTTCACCTCCATCTAGAAATATTTTCATTTTCTCTGGGTGTGCTTCTGTCTCCTGCTGGAGAACCCTTGTGCTCCAGGAAGAGGACCCTGTGTATCGCGGCACCTGGTGCACAGGAGAGGCTCAATAGACACCGAATGATTTTTTTTTTAACATTGAAGTTGTTTTTAGCTCTCCCCTATTAGCTGTTAGATAGCAGTTTGCATTGTATGTCGAGTCTGTATTTATAATATAACATTAGTTCTGCCCTAAAATTCCACAGGACAAATTCCATTTGGAAATGTCCTCTAATTGTCATGCAGTGGTTCTGTTCAAACTGCAGGAACATTTTTAAATCCCACAGCTGTAACAGGCTGCCTGCCCATTACAGAAGGAGACGTCAGGAGGAAATTCAAAACACTTGCTACTGTGACATCTGCCCAGTGGTACTAATTTACATCCATTTGTATTTATTATTGTATAGTTTGGGATGTAATAAGATGCTGCCATCATCCCCGCAAGCCTCTGGAATACTCAGGAGTGGTACTGCACAGTCGTGAAGCACACAGGCTCTTCGAGTTTGACGTCTGCTTTGAATTCTCTCTTGACCCGGGATGAGGAAGTCTGACTGAGTGGCGGTTTCCTCATCTGTAAAATGGGTATAACACCAGCACCTATCTTGCTGGATTGGTACCTGGAATAAATGAGGAAGCACAGGCCAAGCCCTCCAGCACTGGACACAGTCAGCATGTAATTAATGCTAGCTCTTCTTATTAAATTCCTTTAGATTCAAGACAAAGTAATCGGAGACACTTACAGAATTGCAGAAGAGTTTATCATGCGGTTCTCTTTGGGGAAAACATTTAAGCAGTTTTAATCCATTTTATAATGACGTATTACATAATCCTTACTCATAACTTTAATCACAAATGTTGTCTTTTAATAAACAAGATTCACATTTAGACTCTGTCTACACACACAAGCCAGTTTTAAATGTCACCCAGATTAAGTCAAACAACTGATAATTAACAATGTTTTACATGTAACTGCTTTTGTTTGCGGACCCAATCCTAAACATTTTTTTACCAAGTAACCTTAAATATGTCATCAGATGGGTTTTTAGTAGACGTATCTGAACCTAATTTTGTAGCTTAAAAATAGTACATTTTATTCACTTTTTAAAATATTAAATATGTAGGATATTTTAACACTTGGCCAATTCAAGTGTTGATAAGTAACATCTGTCAACATTTACAATATTATCTAGCTCAGTTATCCAGAATAAACTGAGAATCTTCTGGATTTTTAAAACAATTCTCAAGCCCTGATTTACTAGGAGAGTTTGGGCGGACCTTTATGCACACAAACAACTCATAGTTTAAGCTGGCTTCCTCTCCTTTCTCACACAAAGATAACTGCGAGGTGGAAAAATGTCACTTTGTGAAAAATGACACCTTCAGCAAAACAGATCTGTACAAGGCAGAACTGGACAAAATATGTTGATTCACATTACCATTGACTTATATCAGACATTCTATCATTTTATCTGCTTCGAGCATTTATCAAAGTAAACTGCTGCAGAGTGCAACTGCCTTCTTGTCGGCTGGGACAGGTGTTACCACATCTATCGCCTCGACTGCTGTAAACAGGGATAGCCTGTTCCTGCAGCTAATCCTGGCAACACAAGCTCATCTTCACACAACAGGATTGGGAGGCTCTGGAAGGTTCCAAAGCCAAAGATAGAGCCAGGTCTGCCCGGAAGCCATCTGTGATCCACGTTCCTACCCCTCCACCTTGCTCATGCCTCCCTCTGCAGCAACCAACCTGGCACCAAAACAGCACCTGCCAGGGGAACTTGAGGGTTTGGCTGGCCTGGGGCTAGGGCGGTCCACTCCCACCAAGAGGAAGAGGCCAACATCCCCAGTGGCCTCTGAGGCCAGCAGAGTCTGTGGTGCCAGAAGGGAACAGCCTGTGAGCCTGTCCTCCACTGCACCCTGCGCTTCTGACTCAGACTAACACACCAGGATTTTCTATTTCAACAGCAGTGTCTATGGTCCTCTTTTCTAAGTGAAAGAGTCCAAGCTAAAGTTGGCTACAGGGATCCTTGCAGCTCCAGAGCCGGTGTAGGGCTGATACCAGCCCTCTGCTGTTATTTGACAGCTTGCAAAATTTGACAAACTGGCCAGATACAGGTGTGTGCTTGCATGCGTGTGCATACACACACATATCTGAATATATGTGTGTATGTATCCACACATCATACTAATAAACTAATAACTTCCGTGGGCAATAAATTTTCAAATTTCTTTAGGATTCAGATAAGGAGAACGTATATAATCAATTAACATATTACTTATTATGCATACATAAACATACTCATACTCTTAATATGCCCTTTGAAAAAAATATTCAACTAGCTTAATTTTTCTGATTTTGTTTTTGTTAAATCCTGTTTTCTTATTAACAATTGATTGCTAAGCAGCACGCACTGTGCTAAGTACGTTACCTGGATTATCTGTGTAATCCTTCCAATAGCTACATGATGAACACACAGATGTCCACATCTTCTGCAGATGAGGAAGCTGAGGGATAGAAAAACCAGATAATTTGCACAACACAGCACAAAGCTGAGGAGCCAACACTGGACCTGAGGAAGTCCCATTCTGGAAGCCAAACTCCCAACTGCTAAGCTCTGCTTGAATTCTGATTAAGCATCTCGCTTCTTAAAAGTTTCAGCAACTCAGCAGTCTATAATCCAACTCACCTTCTCCGCAATGCCAAAAAGTAGAAGTGACACTTTCTTTTTTTTTCTTTTCTTTTCTTTTTTTTTTTTTGAGATAGAGTCTCATTCTGTTGCCCAGGCTGGAGTGCAGTGGCACGATCTTGGCTCACTGCAACTTCTGCCTCCTGGGTTCAAGCGATTCTCCTACCTCAGCCTCCCGAGTACCTGGGGCTACAGGCACGCACCACCACATCTAGCTAATTTTTGTATTTTTAGTAGAGAAAGGGTTTCACCATGTTGGCCAGGATGGTCTCAATCTCTTGACCTCATGATCTGCCCAATTCAGCCTCCCAAAGTGCTGGGATTACAGGCGTGAGCCACCACACCTGGCAATGCTTTCTTATAAGCGAGGTGTTTTCCCTATCCATGAGGGTATTTAGGGAACTATGTAAAAATATATATGTAAGTTGTATGTTGGTAATTGATAGACGTAACACAGTTAAAAATGGCGTCAAACAATAGCGTAACTTCTTTCCATCCTTCATAGATTCAATACTCATTTAGCTGAGGTTTATCATTGGCCAACACCAGGGTTGAGCTCTGGGAGGGAGAATAAAAAGTAGTGGACACCCTCTGCTTATATGTGTGTGGTATAACACTTGCTTTCCATGAAAATAAGTTGATTAATCGCTTATCGAAAATAGAGGGTCAAATAATGAAAGCCGTTTCTTAGGGCAAAAAATAAGAGCACTGGGGGTTTTCAGACCCTAAACGGAGTCCTTTTTCTAACAACCAAAGAATTAGCCACGTCTACTCCTGACATATAGCCATCCTCCTTTGCTACCAGGAATAAACAACAATTTGACTGAGCCAAATAGCAGATGCAATTTTGCATGAAGCTAGTAATACTGTTTATGCTTTACTATTTTTAATATGCTATAAAAACTATTTGTCTTTTCAAAAAAAAAATTTTTTTTTTTACAGATTTAATGCCACTGCCTTAACTTTAAACCAATGGGGTAGACATTTCTCCTTCTCTTTTCAGGGGCAAATTTTGGAATTATTTTAAAATCAGTCTGATGCCTCACACATCACGGCTGCTAAACTTGGGTATTTGTTTTTCAGCGCGACGAGCTTCATGCTGAATACTGATTTGAAGTGCGGTTCACCACGTAGACTTAAATTGTCCTTCCCACAACTTTATCTGAGAAGCCTGACAACGGTGACAATCACAGGACTAGTTTTATTGGGTAAGACTATTCTATGTGCAATTTATTCTGACAGGCTCCACAATTTTTAAGTGCAATTAAATCCTAAGAATTTGCCCAGAAAAAAAAAAAAAGTCTACCACGTTCAAAAAAAATTTTTTTTTTTTTGTAGAAAGCAGAAAAAACAGTTGAATTGAACAACTAATTACTAACTGGTTGCTCTCTTGGAAAAAAAAAAAAGATATTTGACAGAGCCTCAAAATCGATTTCATTATTTAGACAGGCAACTTTCTGGGTCTGAGAAAGAGAAGGCTTCCAGGAGGTCTGCAGCCACCTGCTTCAGCCACTGCTGGTATCCACATCTTCAAAGTGGAGGTTTAGCCACACCCAGAGGGGGGAATAATACTTGCAGAAAACAAAGCTCAGAAATTGCTGTCACCTGATTCCCTGCAGCAGAGCAGACCAGCTGTCTCCTGTACAGGTGGAAGCAGCTCGCACGCTTCCTGCCGTCCGCACCCCTCACTCCTCCCTCACAATCCCAGAAATGGAATCCCAAGAGGCCGCTCAGGCAAGCCAGATAGAGCCACCCATGTGATCAAGCACGCAGGGCGTGAGGGCCCCCCTGCCATGGCCCGGGAAATACGTGCATCAACATGACTCATGTCATTTACTTACCCTTGGCGAATTTCACATTGCATTTCTAATCCAAAGCTAGGGTCTTGATTGTCTGGGGCATGGAGTCCCTACCACTTCTGTGTATTCCACATTCCCAGTCTCTATTCAACAGGGGGCTAGCCTGACACTGAAGCAGCTATCCAGGTTATGCTTGAGAAATCACATGCTTTTAAAGAGATGCCAAGTTGCACCTAACATCATAGAACATTCTCTTCATGTGAACTTAATTCAGTAGAAAACATCTTCGGCCAGACATCTGCAGCTGGCATAATCTAGCCACCTGGCACCTGCTGCTCCCTCTACCCTTGCTGCTGCCCCGACCTGCCCCACACCCCAGCTCCCGTTGGGGTTGACGGTTTCCTAGAGATACTCAGCCTTTTGGTGCTCCTCTCTCCTCCTGGTATACCCCATGCATCAAGCATTGATCCCCCCATCTTGTGTGCCCCCAAGACATCTACCACTGGTAACACTAAAGTGGCCTTGCCTGTCTCACCCAATTTGGCTCCAAACTCATTGAGGACCACCTTGCACACTCCCCAGCACCTCACACAGTTGCTGGTACGGAGCAGGGCTCCCAGGGATACTTGCTGAAGGTCTTTTTCTCCCTTCTGAGCTGCTAAAACAACAGGCATTAAATAGTGACCTGGGCCACATTGTTGCTGTGAAATGTCCTTCTCTGCAGATTGTAAGCCCCATGAGGTTATGGCAGAAACTGTGCCCTCCTTTTGTGCCCTGATACCTGGGCCAGTACTCTGGGCCTATTAGATGCCAATAAATGTTTGTTGAATAAATGAATTAAAGACAATACTGATACAGACATCCTGAGAGAAAGCCAAAAAGGTCTGAAAATGTAGGCCGTCCAGCATCTGTGTGCACAGGACCTTGGAAAAGCTGTCCATCAGGGTCTCTCTTTTTGACTTCCTCTAAAACGTGCTCAGCAGAACCTGAACTGACCTATTGCAGTACAGCACAGTACCAGGGACATAGGCCATGTGGAAAGAGATTACTTGCCATGCAAAGCAGGGCTGAGGATCCGAGGCCTCGACATGGAGAGTGGGACCCCGGAGCTCTCACCCCTCCCTTCTCAGCCCATTCGTTCCTTTTTCCTGGATGACTACCTCCCACCTGTCACCCCTGCCTTTGCCTTCTGCTTGGCCAATGCTAAATCACCCTTTCAGACTCATCTCAGGTACCACCTCTCCAAGGACACGTTCCCTGACCCCTCTGGGCCTGACCTGGTGCGAATGCATACCATGCTGTTACCCTCACTGGACAGAGACACTGTCTTCCTTTTTTTTTTTTTTTTTCAGACAGAGTCTCACTCTGTCGCCCAGGCTGGTGTGCAGTGGTGCAATCTCAGCTCACTGCAACCTCCACCTCCCAAGTTCAAGTGATTCTCCTGCCTCAGCCTCCCAAGTATCTGGGACTCTAGGCATGCTGCCACCACACTCGGCAATTTTTGTATTTTTAGTAGAGATGGCATTCCTCTAAGTTAGCCTGGCTGGTCTTGAACTCCTGACCTCAGGGGATCCTCCCACCTCAGCCTCCCAAAGTGCTGAGATTACAGGTGTGAGCCACCACACCAGACCTGATCACTTCCTTTTTGAATATCTCCGCCGCTACTGAGTGAGGACCTCGAGCAGTGCCAGGATTTGCTGTCGCTCCTGCCTCCCACCCTATCTTGAATCCTGCTCCCTTTCCCCCTGCCTGGGCCTTTGCCACTTCCCCAGATTTTAATTACGCAAAATTAAATAGATGCTTCACAGGCGAACAGCTGGGTACAACACCTTGAGGTCTTCAGGGGAAACGATGCAAGCATGAAAAACAGGAAGAGCAACTTAAGATTAAAATACTGCTTTGAGGCTGGTGTGGGCGCCGTCTCCAACAGAGGCTGAAACTTGCCTGCTGTATTTAAACCTGCCCATGGTCAGGCATCGAGTCCCCACGCCAGGCCTGGGGGAGACAGAGGAGGTGAGATGGCCACAGCCTCAGCCACCTTTCCTGCCACTTTTGGCAGCTCCACGATTGGCATCAGAATGGCACTTATTGGAGGGTTTTCTCCCTCACAGCCCTCCTAAGAGTTGCCTGCTGCCTCTGCTCCTACCCATTCCAACCCTTCCAACCCAGGGGATGTTGGACTTCCGACCATCTTCCCCTTTTATAAGCGTAAGGTGCTGTCCCTGGGAGGCCAATGCTGTTGACTGCACACTTATAGAACCCCAAGTTATTTCCAGGACCCCCTAAAAATGTGCATTGCTAAAACAGGACTGTTTTACTTTGAGCACCAGATGAATTCCGGAACAGTCAGGTGCAAAACTGAATCTTGGCATAGTGAATCATCTTCCCCATGGCTTCCATTTTAATTTCAGAAGTGCATTCGTGGAGGCTGAGAACTTGCATCCAACACAATATGAGATCTCATAAGGAATTCCGACATTGCCCAAGAGTGCACACAACCCGTGTGCATTTCATTTGCCCGTATGTACCCTATAAAAAACTCCGCCAAATTCAAACGCACCGTCTTTTATAATAAAATAAAAATCTCTCTAATATTTAAAATATACATTATACTCCCATTTAAATCAGAATGCTTACTATTTTTACCCAAAATGCTTCTATTTCTTGAAAGAGCTGATGCTTACTAGAAGTAAACATGGGTCATGCAAGATGCACTGAGTCAAAATTGGCTGGGACTGTGGAATCCTCTCTCTCCTGCAGGAATCCTGTCCACATGCTGCTGGTTCACTTTCATCACCTGAAGGACCTCTTCGTAGCTGGGTTCTACTTGTCATGTGCAGTTTATTTTGGTTCTAAAAGTCAGAGGCAAATATTAATAAAGGTATTTGCAGCCTTTTTAAGCTTGGAAGATATTCTTGGCAGGGGGAGCGGCAAGACATGGTCGTCAGAGGTCATCCACCTCTGTGAATCCACAGGCCCCCTGCATTCACTCCCTTACCTAGTAGTCGGACATAGGGAAATTAGCCTGGGAAATGTTGTATGTTAGAACAGTGCATGTTTAATATACTAAAGCATGGCATTTAGTCCATAAGGTTTTATGAATTACCTGAACATATACAAGCATTCTTTAAACAAACAACACTTAAATACCAGAGTGACAATTAAAACTGACCAATGGAAAGGGTCTGGAAGGCCCCTGGAACAAGTGCCTTTTCTTTTTTGTTGTTTTTGGGTTTATTTGCTTGTTTGTTTTTGAGGGAAAGAGGAGAGGCTTTGAAATCCAAGTCTAGAATCTCTTACATGAAAGTACAAAACTCCAAAAAGCTCTAAAAACCAAAAGTTATTACTTAAAATTTGCAGCCCACCCTGACATGTGGATATCTAGGGTCTTCGTGTCACTCCACTTAGAGTGACCATTCCTATGTTCACTATCCACATGCCCACGCACTTGGGAAGAAAGGAACCCCGGGCTGGAGAATTCTAGAATATCCCATTACAGTCTTGACCCTGTATTCCCTTTCTATTGAAAGAAAAAAAAAAAATCTCAATTCTGAAAAACATCCAACCACACAGGTACAGTTAGAGTCTGACATAAACAGGGGTCTGGTATGTGATTAAGTGAGAACGTACCCAAGCTACAGTGAAGAAGGACGGTGACTCATAGGGTTAAAACTCAGAGCCTGGCTCTGACCCCAAGCTGTGTTTAACAGACGCGCAAACATACCACACCGGTTCACCGATCATCAGCTGAAGCCCCAACATCAATTCTGTGTTAAACCATCAATCTAAAGCGGATACTTTTGTTGCTTTGTTTCTCCTTTTTCCCCCATCAGGACACCTAGTGAGCCAATTTCAAATGACACCTGAACCTACATATTTTTCTTAAACTACTGAATTGGAACAAAATCAAAACATCAAAATATTCTCCAAAAATGGCAGGAATAAAATTGGGATTTCATTCAGTTTAGGCCCCAGGTTGAAAAAACACAAGATGATCAGCTCATCGCATGGATGGAAAGGGCTTAAACCACCCATCCATTTTTGAAACCTTGACCTCGAGAAGACAGAGAGAAAGCTTTTAAGTTTTTAAAACAGCTGGAAAATCATACCACCTGTGCATTTTTACCCAGCCATACTCCAAACCTAGCTCTCTGTTTTACATACCTGTTTTTTCTTGTGATTATCTCACTGTTTCTTGCAAGGATGAGCCGATAATTTGATACTCCAGAAGGAAGTTCAATTTCTCAGCTAGAGACGAAGACTCAGGTGTGGCCTCCTTCAGGAACTGTGAAGTTCAGGGGAGAACAGCAATCCGTCTTTATATGCTAATACTTCTCATTTAGTTAATTTGATTAAGTGGTATGAAATGATACCTTGCTCGTAGATGGATGGTTTGCACATTTGCAGTAAAATCTAAATGCCAAATTTTCCTCCTTCAAATTCTTGAGTTATTTTCATCACTTTCATTTCTTCCTGTACCACAGCCATTGCTCATCTCTTTGTTCCCTGAAGAGCTTTAAAAGTAGCTGTGTTCGTGTCATTTTTACCTTATTACTTTAATCATGTGCTTATTGACAAGAGCGGAATTTGTCATCCTCTTCCAAGCAAGCCCTGTCACCAGTTTTTCAGCATGATTCAGCATAAGTCATGCTCCCCTGAGGAAGGGGCACTAACCCCACCCACCCAGGAACACAAGGACCTCACTGGAGAGGAACTTTTCCCAAAATTCCCAGGACCTGCCTTGGTGCAAGACAACTTCAAAGGAGAGGGTCTTGTGTGATCAGGAACAGATAACCTGAAGAGGCATCCTTTCCAGGAGCCTTCGCCGTGACATGGCAGCACTGTTGGAATGTCTTGTTTGTTTCTCCAGAGTCTGTTCCTTTTCTTAGGCAAGTCAAGAATATCCAAAGCAGACAGAACTGTTTGGATTTCTGGATTTGCTTTTGTTTGTGTTTTCTCTACTTTCTATTGCAGTCCAACTGAGTCACATTCATTTTTTAAACAACTTAAGATTCCATGTTATTAAAACAGTGTTATGTTGTTTGAGAAAGTCCAGTGGCCGGTCCAGTGAGTTCAGTGAAGAAGCATGTCCACTGCTGGCCTGTGACTTCGGTGGACCGGTGCATTCTATTTTTTTTTTTTTAAAGACGAAGTCTTGCTCTGGCACCCAGGCTGGAGTGCAGTGGCACTGTCTCGGCTCTCTGCAACCTCCGCCTCCCGGGTTCAAGTGATTCTCCAGCCTCAGCTTCCTGAGTAGCTGGGATTACAGGCATGCACCACCACCCAGCTAATTTTTTTATTTTTAGTAGGGACGGGGTTTCACCATCTTGGCCAGGCAGGTCTCGAACTTCTGACCTCAGGTGATCTGCCCACCTCTGCCTCCCAAAGTGCTGAACGGGCACATTCTTAACTGTGTTTCTCCTTCCGACTTGCTGAAATATGAGTCTGATTTATAACTCAGCATCCCATTGACTGACGGATGACCTGGTTTCTGTGTGCTGGGTGCTGACAGAGCCCCCAGAAGTGTGTAAAATGATACTTGCTCACCAGGGGTTCCCATTGTTTTCTCCTCAACCAGAAACATTCCCAGAGTCACACTACACAGTGAGAAATAAGCAAGGTGCAATGAAACACAGACAATATTTCGAGGTCCTCTGTGAGGAACAAGAGGTGGAGACAATCCCAGGGGAGTCCACAGTGTGGGGTGCGAGCTCAAAGTGGGTCTGAGTGGTGATGGGGGAGCTGGGTCTGAGAGGTGCCATATGGACAGATGGAGAGAAGGGTGGAAGGCATTTCAAGTAGGGAAAAGGAAGGAAGGGAAGTCCAGAGGCAGTGGGAGAAAGGCTGGTTAGGCCGTCAGGGAAGAACCCAGTGTGGTGGAGGAGGAGGAGGCAGGGCTGAGAAGTGCCTGAGGGTGGATGTGGAGTTGGGAGTCTTGATCTTTCCCACCCAGGCCTTGATGTATCCCAGTTGAGAAGACGCAGGGTCAACAGGCAGGTTAGGGCGGTAGCATGGACACAAAACCAGACACCAGAGGCCAAGGAGTGGATCCCTGCGACAGCAGGACCAGGAGGGACAATGAAATTTGAGAAAAATTTCAAAATAATTGATGACTAAGAGAAAGCAGTCTAAACTCCAATGTTCAATTTTTGCACACCCATCTTTAATGATCTCCTTACAGTTAGAAAACAATCTATTTTCCCCAATACCGGTAGTCGTTTCATTAGCATCTAAATTATAATTCCTTAATTATAAGACTATCACCTATTCTCCTTTCCAAAAATTAATCCAGAAACTGTCAAATACAAACTTATGTTTAATAAAATGAACATCTGTGATCACACACCAGGAGCAAAATCCTAATCGTTCTAAACCCAGCACTTTGCTTTGACAACCAAATACCTATTTTCTTAATATTTTATTTCTTTTAAACACCTGCTTTCTTTACATACTGACTTTTAAAGGAAGAGATTAAATTTTATTGGGAGGAACAGAAGTTATTCTCTAAAATAGCAAAAGAAGAACTATGCTTTATAGAGAAGTTGCTTGCTACATTAAATAATAAAGCAGAATATGAATCAAAATCCACAAATCCAACAGGGGCCAATCCCCAATTTTCCCACAAAGAGAGCTGACAGTCTGATAACCTCACCTCTTTGGAATTAGGCTGTTGGTGGCGGCTGCAGCCCTTGTTCTGACGGTAGCCACATCACCCCAGCCCAGGATAGCTGTATTTCCATTAGAATTGGCTGTCCTGCCCTCTCTGCCTTCGCCACCCCCCTTCGCCCAAGTCCAGTTATTCAGTGAGTTATAATTTGGCACTAAAACTCAATTAAGCTGAAACGTTGGTCATACGTGGTCTTTTTCCCAGCAAAGCATAATTTCTTTGACCCATTTTCCAAATGTTAGTCGATCGATTTTAAAGCACAGAGAGGTAAAAGTTTGTTTAAAAATCGAGCTCGCATTTCTAGAAACTGACTGGAAATTTTTTTTATTATTATTTATTTCAAATAAACAGTCAGGACGTGGTGTTACTGTATTAAAGCGCTTCAAGTTTTCATCGCGCTGGTCAAACAGAGACCTCGGAACGCTCTGCAGACATTAATTAATGTTCGCTCCGGCCCTGGAAGCCATTTCACCAATGGAAATTCCGATGAGAAAGGAAGAAACGAGGGGTTCAAGGCCGCGCCGTTGTGAGTCCGCTGCGGAACCAGGAACTGAAACCCCGTGGTTCCCAATGAGCCAGCGAAAGTCTGTCGAAGTATTGAGCACCCCTATTGAAGACTGTGGGAGTTTTGGCGGCTTAATGGGATTGTGTTCGGTCCTTCAGGCTCTCCTTTAAAAGATCCCATGGCACCAACGAGACTCCAATAAAAGAGCCTCTCTAATTGCTTTCTGACTTTCTATGAAACTTTCTAAGCTATGCTGACATCCTCGAATACAACTATGGAATTAAAGAGGAGAGAAAGGCGAGGCACAGTGGGTGCGCAGAGAAAAAGAGGTTCTCAGCGGAGCGTGTGTGAGGTGGGGGTTACGGGGGAGGGGAGACGTGGCGGGTGTGAAGTCTGTGCCGGGAAAAGAAAAATATGAGTGTTCTCTTTTGTGTGCGCACAAACAGCCGAGCGCGGGGAGGTCGGGCCCGGGGTCACGCGGCTCCGGGCTGCAGCTGCCGCCGTGGGGCGGGGGGTCCCGGGCGGCCACCGGGCGTCGCGGCCGCCTGCGGCATCAGCATTCCGGCGGCGCGGGCGGCCGCTGTCCTCGCGCGACCCCAGCCCGTCCAGAGCGCGCCCCGGCACCAACCCTCGGGGCGAGGCGAGCGCAGCCCCCGCGGGCCAGCAAGGTAAGCGTGGCGCAGGGAGCTGTGACCAGGAGCCTGGGCGCCAGGCGACCCCTCGACAGGGCGCACGGGCCGGTTCTCCGCCGCGAGGACCGACGACCGACGGGGAGGCCCGAGTCCGGCCCGGATGCCCTGGCCGGGTGTCCCCGACGGGCCCAGAGCCCGGGAGGGAAGCACGGGCCTGGCCCGGGCACAGGTTGGGCCTCACCCCGGGCTCAGGAGGATGGAGCCCGGCTCAGGGCCGTCTCTCCCTGCTCGGGGGGGCTCAGGAGGGCCCAGGGTACCTGAGCGGGCACCTTGGCGGCGGGTCACCCTCCCTCCGAGCCACTCCGTCCGTGGACAGCGGCCTTACCAGGTCCGAGCTAGGGGCTAGGCGTTGCCCTCCGCGAGCCCCCAGCCGCCCCTCGAGCGCCGCGGGAGCCCCAGGTGCACACGCGCATGTCCGGGCCAGGCCTCCAGGCCTCTGTCCCGTGGGCGGGCTGGGAGATGGCCCCGCGATGCCCGCCGAGGGGTGGAGAGGGCGAAGCCAGGGCGGCGTCGGCGAGGCCATCAAAGGCCGGGGGTGGCGGCCCACCGCATTGCCCATGACCAGGCCGAGGGCATGAAAGGATCTTTATCCTCCAGTGACACTGCCAGGCCGGCGCTTTTCTCTGGCCTCCCCCTCCCGCGGCCCTAATTGGGGCCGGCTGCTAATGTGATTAAAGGCCAGTTAAACGTTTCTCCGAGCAGGGAGTGGGAAGAGGCTGAGACCCCTGCCCCCTCCCCGGGGTCACGCCAGGCCCATGGTCGGGGGTCGGCGACGGTGCCAGCCCCGGACGGCCTGGCCAGGTGCCCGCCGATTGTTCACCCCCAGGCGGGCGGGCCGGCGGGCTCCTGGGGCTTTATGTAAGCCGGTGGGCTTTGGGCCCGGCCGGATTTGGGGATTCTTTTCGCACAGTTTCCATTTTCTGGCCTTTGGAACTGCGCCCTGGGCCCTCGAGGCCCTCCCCCTCCGGTCCCCGGCGCTGGCGGGGCCCAGCCACGGGGGCAAGCCGGGGGTGCCAGGCGTTGGTGGTCTGGAGGGCCCGAAGCAGGTCGCGTTTGGGGTCTCACTTCCACAGACAGTGACTCAGGACTGTTGGACCCAGGTGCTGTGTTGCGGCTACGCAGAGCCTGCGACCCGCGGCGCCCCCCGCGACCTCAGCGACCGCCCGGTTCCCACGTCGGCGACGGCGTGGGTGGTCCCGCCCGCCCGGGAGGGCTCCGAGTCTTGGCCGCCCGGGGCGCGGGGCCTGAGAGCGAGTGTCTGCGCTGCGCTGCCCGCCGCGCCAGCTTCCGAGGTCGCCCGCGGGCTCGTGCCCTGCGCCCTGGGGCCCCGGGGACCTTCTCCAAGCCGGCCTGACCTGGTGGAAGCTGTCTGCTCCGCTCGGCGAAGGCGGGGCCGGGTGCAGGGGGCAGCGGGTCCCAGCTCTGAAGGGCCAGCGCTGGCTCCCGACTCCCCGCCTGCGAAGGTGCTCTCACCCGGGAGGGCCTGAGCCCCTGGAATGAGCCCCGCGGGGGCCCGCCGTCTGAAGCAGCCCCCAAGGGCGCCGGGCTGCCGCGATGCAGTGGCTGTAATTGCTTCGGGGTCTCTGGGGGGTCGAAAGCGTGGCCCAGCCGGGTGTCTGCGCCTCTGAGGTTGCAAATCTGGAACCAGTTAGGATGGGGGAGGCAGATAATAAAAAGCCAAATGGGCGCCAGGTGGAGGAGTGAGCTCTGGACGTTCCATCAGGTGGCCCCGGCCGCTCGCTCGGGCGGCGGCAGCGTCTCTGGGGCACTCGAGGCCGGCGGTGGCAGGTGGGACCCGCGGCCCGACCCGCGCTAGGGCTGCCCACCCCCTCGGGCCCCGGCCGGGTCTCTCCACAGCCTGCGTGCGCGTCCCAGAAGGAAAATGCTAGCAAACCGGAAGGCCGCGCGGGGCCGAGCCGGCCTCAGCCGGGCCAGGAGAGGCAGTCGGCGCCCCGAGGAGGAAGGGGACCCGGCCCGGGATGGCCGCCCCGCGGTGCCCAGGAAGGACGCCCGCCGCTCCCAGCACCGCAGCGTCTGAAAAATGAATGTGAACTCCGCAAGCGTGCTCCCGCGGACATTTTACATGTCGGTTGTTCACATTTTTCAAATATTCTCTGAAATAGTCTGCAGAACTTTTTCACATCTAACAAATGTCAGATTGAACAGATCAGAAGATAAGAAATGAACATGACATTTTAATTCAAGTAGAGGGAAAGCAGACGGTATTTTTAAAATAATATTTTTGTAAAAACGTATTGTGGATCTAAGATTTTGTCATGTTCAAAATGTATAATTTTTTGATATTTAAAATACACATTTTGTACATTTTCAACCAAAAAGACAGGGAAAAATTTAAAAAGCAAAAGCTGGGAACCAAGAAAAGCCTGGAGAGAAAATGGGCGGTAAGGAACCATAGCTGGTCCTTCTCCACACCATTTTCCCCCTTCCTAATAGCCAGAAATAAAAAGAAAAAGAAAGAAAAAAAAAACAGTGAAAATAAAATAATTTCATATTAAACTAACACAGAGAACTAATTAATTTCTTTCCAGATGGGTTGAAGGGACCTGGCTGTTTCAGTGTGCTCAGAAAATGCTGGACTCGGGTTGGTTTTCTTTCCTTCTGCTGCTCAGAGAATCTTACAAAAAAGTAAACAACCCCAGCCTAACCATTTTTTTATGGGCTTATTGAACACAGATAAAATTAGAATCCTTTTTTATTTGAGATAAAAGACACACAGGAAAAGACTAATTTTTTTTTTAACTAAGGGAATATCTGGGTTTTTTTAAATATATGAAACTGTGACATTTAACTAACATGTAACGAGCTGAACGACCTTAGATTTGTTTCATCCAGCTCCTTCTGAAATCTTCCATTTGTTTCCGAGATGGCTTTTCCAGTGATCTTGTGTCAGTAAGAGAGGAGTATACAGTGCAGCAAATATTTTGTGCGTTCATAGTCAATACATTTCTCAGTCAAAAAATCAAAAACAGGTCAATGACTGCTTTTTAGGAATAACCTTTGAACCGAACAGGAAATGGGGAAAATACCTGTTTGTGGACGCTTGCACACCCAGGAGGAGAAGAGGTGCAGCTAGTTTCACTGTGTGAAGGGGAGATGCTGCTCTGTCCGGAGGGTTTATTGAAATGCCAGGCCCCGGGTGTTTGGGTATGCCTATGCAGACACTTAGTGCTGACCGCTGAGGATTTTGATGTGTATAATCATGCTGTAAGAGGAAGGCAGGTGGGTCAATTGTGCAGTGGGAGCACAGGAGACGCTGGGGCATGCCAGAGCCTGGGCAGTTCCCATCCTGATACCCTGTGTCCATGTTGCAGCCCCATCCTGATGACATGAAAGGTACATTTTATGTTTTCTCTCCTTTAAAATCTCCCCAGTGGCCTACTCAGCAGCATTGTTGGGGGCCCACTGGTCATTTTTCATAAAAATAAAACAAAAGACCACAGTGTGGACCAAAACTTGGGATCTGAGATGTCCCTGAGCTCACCTGTCACATCGAGTCACCACCTGGAGAAGATAGATTTGCTGACCTCTTACAGAGCCCGGCAATAGGACGTTCAACCTCAGTCCTGATTGCGGGTGGGCAGTTGGGTTTATGTATGTAGGGGGGTGGGTTTTTTGTCGCTGTTTCTGTTCTGTTCTGTTTTTCTGGGAAAGCAAAGGTCCCTTTGGGGGTACCTGGGCTGGCCAGTACGGCAAACAGGAAAGCCAGTCAGGTCAGGAGGAGACATGGCTTCACATTGGAATGCCAGTTTGCTTTGTGCTTGTTTATTACAACTGAAGGTTTTGTGTTGTCTAGTGTTGCCCAGAGTAAAAGCCCATTCCCAGGAAAAATGAATTTGTGATAAAAGATAAACACTAGAAACAAATGCCCAGGGGAGAAGGAGAAGCAGATCACCTGGGGCAGGTAAGAAGGCCACACCTGGAAATGCACCTGCTGCGGTTCTCATCAGCACCAGAATCTCTGGTTGGAGCAGCTCTCTTTGAAGAATGCCAGACAAACAGAAACCTGGCCACACCCCCTCCAGAGTTACCTGATTGCAACACAAACCTGATCACCGAAAGCCTTCCTGCATCCACCTGCTGCATGCAGGAGGCAGCTCGGCCTCCTTCCCCAGTGGCCTCCCAGCCCTACCTCTAGAATTTCCTGGCCCCTGCCCTCCTGCCACCCTGATATCCCTTACTCCCCAAGACACTTGCCCCTGTCGCCGACACTGGCCCAGCGGTGGGAGAGGCTCTCTCTCTGCCCATTGCCCGTGAACACACTGCATTCAGGGCTTGTCAGAGCAGGCCAGCCTGGTGGAGCTGCTTTGGGGCCTGGCTCTGGGGGCCTCAGGAGTACCCCAGCTTGCAGATGAGGAACCCTATGCAATGTATAAGGAAAGGAAAGCTTGGCCCATATGAGCCCAGCATTAGGGCCTTGGAACTCCCTGTTTAGCATCCCCCATGCTGCAGCCAAACATTGACATCCCAAGTTCTAGGACCCCATGAGATGGTGCTTTGCCTAGCCAGCTGCGTTGATGTGTGGGAAGGGACATGTTGCGGAAATCCTCCAGCAGGTCCTGGCTCCTGTCCTGTGCCCAGCACTGGCGTTCTTGTTCAGAGAACAAAGGCCCGGAGGCCCCTGCAGAACCAAGAAAGGCTGAAAGCAGTGGCTTTCAAAGCTTGCTGACCGTGGCTGGGGTAAGAAATACATTGTGCATCTCAGCCCACAGCAAGCAGGACAACGATGTATAAAATAAGTAAGTAACTATACCTAGATAACCAAAACACAATTTTTGCGAAAGAATGTTTATCTTACTAGACATCATGAATGCTGATATCTGTTAATCCTATTTCTTTTTTCGAAATAATGGCTGCCACCCCTGAAACGATCCCATGATCCTAATGGACTGCAGCGTGGAGTTTGCAGACCACCCTTGAGAGCTGAGGTTGTGTGGGGTGAGCCCGGGTGGAGGGAGACCCACAGTTCCTTCCTGCTGCATCTCCTGCCCCCACTTCCAGCCCTGGAGTCAGAACCTCCTGCTGGAATTCTGGCCACCACTTCCTACTATGACATTGAGAGGCCACCTCCTCTCCTGAGCTGGAGCCTCTGCTTCTTCCTCTTAGAATGAGGAGGACAACTCCCTCCTAGGGTGTTAGAGAGGATTCAGTGAGATCATGTGCCAGATGAGGTCTTGACTCAATGTGTCTGCCCAGGCTAGCACCTGACAATCACCTGTCACTTTTGCTCCTGTGCCTCCCTGGGGCCCAGGGTGTCTGCTCCCCCACCCCCAATAGCCCTCCAGTGAAATCCTCCTCCCCCTTCCAATTCCACTCCAGTCTTCTCCCTGGGCCAGCTCCTCCTCAAGCCCCACTGCAGATTTTGGGACTCACAGATCCGTGCAGTGCGGATTAAGGCCGGCCGCGCTGGTGGACTCTCAGGCCTGGGCTCTGCCTGGCTCGCCGGCGTTTGTAGACACGTGCCTGATTACCAGTCAGCCACCATCCAACCTCAACAGCACTGTGGACACGGAGGCTGTGCTTCTCCCCATTTGCAGATAAAGTATATGGGGACCAGGAGGTATCATCATGTGACCGCGAGTCATGCAGTTAGTGGCACAGCGGGGGCAGACTGGCTCTCCTGGCCTTCGAAGACGATCATGCTCATGGCCCAGAGTCCTTCCTCCTGGCAGGGCACTAGGGCTCTTCCCGACAGCCTCACAGCAACCAGATTTGTTCCCTGGCCGCCCACCTCCACCTCCTCCACCCCGGGAGAGCTGAGTTCATTTTCCTTTGACTGTTTTTTTAATGCTTCCCTCGCAGGGCAGGCCACAGTCTTCCTGCACCACCCTCATGAGCTCTCACTGCTGGAGCGATTATTACTCACAGATTTACCCAAGTAGAGTGTGTACTTGGAATGGCTGCCCTGTGCTCCCTGTGCACATGCACACCCCCACATACACTGGGGTGACCTGACACACACACTTCCCTGATCTCACACACAGTCACGCGCACACACACTGTCCTGATCTCACACACACACACAAACACTGCCCTAATCTCACACACACACACATATACATACACACACTTCCCTGATCTCACACACAGTCATGCACACACACACTGTCCTGATCTCACACAAACACACAAACACTGCCCTGATGTCACACACACACAGAAACACACACACACACTACCCTGATCTCACACAATCATGCACACATACGCACACTTCCCTGACCCTATCACTCTGCACATTGGAGCTAAGCTCATGAAAGCTGTTCATGCATTTTATTTGGCAAGTCTTTCTCACACCTTTAATCACACTAGCCTGCCCACCGCCAGTCAATAAAAATTAGGAAATCAATTGCTAACTTACTCTTGGGTTAGATAATACAATTTTTTGACACATGCACCTGGTAGAATTTATCTGTGAAGGGTTTGTTCAGAGTTTGCCTCAAGCCTTGCAAGTCTCACGGCTCTGAGGTCAGGGAGTCTGTGAGGGATCCTCAGCCCAGCAGACATGGAAGGAGCCAACGTTCTTACAGGAGATGGACAGACGGTCAGCATGTGAACAGTGCCCTGCATGCAGGTGAGGACTGGGGTAGTGCAGGGCCGCAGCAGGGATGGGCTATGCCTGGGAGCCGCCAGCTCTGGATCAGGTGGCCGGGAACGTCATGCTGAAGAGGAAGGCTCCAGTGAAACTCTGGAGGAATGTTCTGGTGCCTGTATGTACAAAGGCCCCCCCTAATTCAGGAACTGGCCCTGTACAGGTGAGGAGCAGGAACGAGCCAGTGTAACTGAGGCCAGTGTGGCTGCAGCAAGGGGCTGGAGGAGACATGAGAACTAATAGAAAGGAATGGAGGGCTATTTCTGCCTCCCCATTCTGGATCATCCTCGTCCTCCACCCCAGAGCCCCAGGGTGCCGAGCCCTGTGTCCCTGCCCCTCAAGGCTACGGAATGTCATTGCCACTCAGGGTGAAGGTTCTGGAGGGGACCTGAAACACCAAGCGCCTCTGCCCAGAGAGCCCCAGTGGACCGGCTGAGCCACGGACCTGCTCCTTGGAGCCAATCCCCTTGTGACTTGTGAATTGTGCTGAGTCCCGTTCCCTTTTTCCCTTTTATTTGTTGCTTTGTGTATCTGGCAGCTTTATCACAAAGCTGCTCTCACGTGGTGTCTCTGTCCCAGCCTGCCATTTTCCTCCCTCTGGGGCCCCTTGCATGGGAGGCTGGTAGCAGCGCCCAACCACCACCCAGCAGAGGCTTGGGGCCTGGAGTTAAAACAGAAGCACAGGCAGGGGATGCTCTCCAAACTTCCTTCAGCTCACATCTTTGAACTCTGCAGTAGGAAGGCTCCTGGGCCCCCATGGCCCCATGTACACGCACCTGCATGCATGTGACACACTTGTTGACCCATGGAGAAGGCTGTCTGCACCGGGGTGCGAGCTGCCCAGCACCCACTGATCAATTGCCGCATTCCAAGCTGCCTTTAAGCTGGCGTGGGATGCCCTCTGAGGTTCACCCAGCCCCTGGGGCCTAGACTCTGGTGTTCTCTGGGAACTGTCTACCTCTGTGTGTGGGAGCCACACTGGCTTCCAGACCCCCACAATGGATGGCTCAGGCCTGTGGCTCACCCCAGCATCTGTGACCACCACCACTACCCACCTGCTTTGCCTAACCATTACTTCTGCTGGGCAGTTCTTCACTTGTGTGAGCAAGCCAGCCTTCTAGAAAACTCTTTGTTCTCCTCTCATGGCCAGGCAAGTTTTGCACAGTCTAGATGGTGAAGCCCAGTTCCTACCTTCCAGTGAGGAGCACCTGACCTTGCAGGGGAGACAGACGGGGCCCTGCACAAATGGGACAGGGCAGGTTGGGTGCATGGAGGAGGGCAGGTGCCCTCTGAGAGGCAGGGTCTGGGCAGGTTGGGCTGGAGCCTGGCATCTGTGACTGACTGGCCTCTCTTGGCCTATTTTGCTCACAGTCTTGCTTCCTCCTTGCTCTGTGTTTTCCCTGCCACCTGGACTTGGGTGCATGCTGCTTTCTGTCCATTACCCTCAACCTTTCACCTCCATCATGACCCTGTAGCCAGCGCCTCCCCGATGTGTCTTACTCTGAGGTTTCCCGCGAGAATGAGCCTCCTCCAGTGTCATTGCAGCTGCTTTGATCTCCTTCGTGGTTTTGCCTCAGTGTGGATTCATATTCAGACTCTTTTAGGGACACAAAGACCCCCAAAGTGGATGAATGCGCTACAGAGGCAGATGCCCAGTTGGGGGCCTGAGGCCTGGCCGGCCTGTCCTCCCTGCCCAGGGTTTGCTGAACACACCAGCCACATGCTCCAGGTGCACACCGAAGCTTCAGCTCAAGATTCACCTCAGAAGAGGGCATCTAGCCAGAGCCACTTCCTCTATGAGGCGAACCGGGTGGCCAGGACTTACTTGCCATGAGACCTTGGCAAGTTGACAAGTGCTGAGAGTGGTGGGAGGCAACAGTCTTCTCTATCAGCATTGCTGAGCACTTAATCCAAGCCCCGAGGCTCCAGCTGCAAACTGGGATGGGAATCTGATGACACCCACCCTAGAGGCTAAATGTAGATGACATTATTTCCATACATCTGCGCTGGGCATTCACATACATGAGTGTCCTCAGAAGCACTACCTCATGCTTCTCCAAGGAATCTGCCCTTTCCTTAACCCTGGTTGAGTCCTACCAAAGAAGGAAGGGCTTCAGGCCATACCCCAGAGATAGCGCTGGATGCCCCAGCCAGGCCAAGGCGGTCAGATTTCCTTGCAAGAGTTTGAGCAAAGACACAGAGATTAAATTAGACTGAGCTGGGACTGGAGGCTTGAGGTCCTGTCGATGAGGAGCGATAGCTCAGTGTATGAAGCTGTGGGTTTTCTGTGTGCCCTTGCAGCCCTGGGGACCCTCATGGCTCTTGGTGAGCCCATACTGAAGGAGAAGAATGAAGAGGCGGCAGAGGATCTAGACTCAGGCCACAGAAAAGTCTTGCTACTGCAGAAGTGAGATGAGGTCAGGGTAGGAAGGGAGCAGGGTTGGGGTGCAGGACTCTGAATCCCCTAGAAGCCAGGGTGGGACATCAGCAACACCAGGGGGAGTCACCAAAGCTGAGTGCCTAGATGTGGTCAACTGAGGACGCGTTTCTGATGCCCGTCCCTTCAGGCCAGAGACCGTGTGTGGCCCGTCTCCTGACCCAGCGCAACCATCCTAAATACCTGAATGAGTTTCCTTGAGCTCCTGCAGCAGAGGCCCACAAAATGAGTGGCTTAAAACAGCAGAAATGTACTGCCTTGTTGATCTGGAGGCCAGAAGTCTGAAGTCAAGGTGTCGACACGGTCGTGCTCCCTCTGAAGCCTCCTGGGGGCGTCCTTCCTCACCTCCTCAGCTTCTTGGTGGCCCTGGACATCCGACGGCTTGTGGCTTCATCATCTGCTCTCTGCTTTTGTCTTTCCATGGCCGCCCTCCCTCTGCGTCTGTCTCTGTGTCTGCTCCTCTTTTTATAAGATCGCCAGTCCTTGGGTCTCGGGCCCATCTTAATGCCGCATGACTTCACCTTAACTAATTACATCTGCAAAGACCCTGTCTCCAAATAAGGTCATATTTTGAGCTTCTGAGTGAAGCGGATTTGGGGGACACTCATCAACCCGGCACAACGCCCCTCCTCCCCATGCTCTCTAAAGACAGAAGGACCTTGGACATCATGGGTGGACACGATGACATGAAGACAAAGGTTTCTGAAGAGCTAGGCCAGGGGTGGACACACTGTCCCTGGAGTGACAAGTCGGGGCAGTGCTGTTGTAAGGGCACGCCAACATCCAGGGCAGTGCTGGTACAGGGGCATGCCAACATCCAGAGGAAACCAAAGGCCTGTGGAAAAAGCCTGTGGGGATGATGGAGAGAAGAAAGATGGAGTCCTGGATGTAACGGGAACCTGCAGCCTGTGTGCCTGTCCCTGTGATGCTGTGATGGTGTCTGACTTTCTGTAGACCAAAGCTCCCTTTTTTTTTTTTTTTTTTTTTGAGACAGAGTTTTGCTCTTATTGCCAAGGCTGGAGTGCAATGGTGCAATCTCAGCTCACTGCAACCTCCGCCTCCTGGGTACAGGCGATTGTCCTGTCTCAGCCTCCCAAGTAGCTCAGATAACAGGCATGTGCCACCACTCCTGGCTAATTTTTTTTTGTTTTTAATAGAGACGGGGTTTCCCCATGTTGGTCAGGCTGGTCGAGAACTTTTGACCTCAGGTTATCCACCCACCTTGGCCTCCCAAAGTGCTGGGATTACAGGTGTGTGCCAACACACTGGGTCCCAAAGCCCTCCTTTACTGGAGCTCTTTTGCACAGGATCCATAAGCTTCTGTGGTGGTATTGGCCATCCTGGCATCCCTGGCTTTCCTTCCCTGCTGTGGTCTACATAGTTTGGGTGGAGTTGAACCCATAGAGCTGCTGGCTGCACATGGGACCAGGGCTCTCCCTTTGGACACTGCGATCGGCTTGGGAGTTTACTCACAGCTGAATTTGAGCAAAATGAGGAGTGGAGATTGATAAAACTGGTAGAATGAACCACAGAGCTGACAGTCACCTGGCCACTTTGAGGAGAAGGCCTGCTGGAGAGCGAAGACCTGGAGGAAGCTGAACTCAGACAGATGGACAGACAGACTTGGTGACGTCCTTGGAGGCACCGGGTCCAGCTAAACCTTGAACTCTGTGATCAAAGGAACCAGTAAATTCACCTGTAAGCCCAAGTTGAGTTTCTGTCACTCACCCCCCAAAAAAGTGCTGATGGGAGGGTGTCCGGGTAACGACTGTGTGCCAGTTGACCACACCCATGCCACTGCCAGCCCCAGATCTGCGGTACAGTCTGGCCGCCTGAGGGCATCAAGTTTGTGGCCCATGAGGGTCGTAGCCATGCTTCAGGGCAGAGGATAGGAACCGGGTCCCCTATGAGACCAAGAGGAGACAACAGGTGGACAGGATGGCCTGCACTGAAGCTGGGGCCACCAGGCTTGCCTCTCCCTCACTCTGTGGACAGACTGGGCTGCACCATTTCTGAGGGAATCTCCATGACTCAGTCCTGGGCATTGCGGCTGGGGCCAGTATCTAAAAAGGCAGCAGATGCAGTCGGCCTGCTAGCCCCTGCTAGCTCTTGTTTCAGGTCACAGGGAGAAAGGACTGGTGGCCTCTGGGGATCCAGAATGGACTGGTGGCCTCTTCAAAGAGCATGGTGAGAGGGAGCATTGTGCTGGGTTGATGAGTGTCCCGCAAATCGACTTCCACTCAGAAGCCCAAAATATGACCTTGTTTGGAGACAGGGCCTTTGCAGACATAACTAGTTAAGATGAAGCCATACTGCATTAGGCCAGGCCCCTGTGTCCAGGGCCTTTCCTGTGAGGTGGCCACCAGGAGGCCAACCTCAGGGACACAAGGACTGGAGGGTGGGGGTCTTTGGAGAGGCATGGGGCCCCCTCTGTGAGTGGACATTCATCAAGAATGAAGGGAGCCCCCAACGGGGATGGAGCAGCCTGAGACGTGAGGGTCCTGCCCTGGGACAAAGGTGCCCTGAGCTCAAGCCAGGACACCCAGTGCCTGCTGACCAGGCTGTGCTTCCCCCACAGCCTCTCCACACCCTCGCTGTGTATTCTATAAGATGAGGTCCCCTCCATGACCCTGGGCCAGGGATCTCAAATGCAAGGCCACCAACCCGTTGGCGGCCTGGGGCTGGAGCCCACAGTTTCCTATGGCACCCATTAGGACACTTGCCAGAGAGGGGGTGGGCGAGCTGGTTCCCATGGAGACAGGCTCAGGATGCCCGGAGACCACCAGTCCTTTCTTCGTCTGACCTGAAGCAAGAGCAAAGCCAGGGGCTCACAGGCCGACAGTGTCTGCCTCTGTCTTAAGGGGTTAGACTGAGACTGGCAGAGGCCCTCCAGGTCACTCCCATTGTTTCACAGATGAGGAAACCGAGGCCCACGGGTAGGGAGTCTTCTGACAAGTCACGGAATTGATCAGGGGGAGACCTGGACGCCTGCCACACCGTGGTTCTGCTGTCTCCCGTGGAAACCCGGGCCCCTGCTAGAGCCTGAAGTGGCCTCTCTGCACCAGGCTGCTGGGAGACCTGCGGTCACCAATGGCAACATCACTCTTGCAACAGCCAGTGCGGTGTGGAGTAGCAGACGGGAGCTCAAGTATGGCCTGGGTTCCAAGACAGAATGAGACAAAGTGAGGGGTCGTGTGGATGCCTGGCCTTGCAGGCAGACGTTCCTGTTACCAGGTAGTCTTTGAATTCTGTCCTGTACTAAATATAGCTCCTTGGGCGTTTTTGATCTTGATAATCATGCAACCATGGTACAGAAATAATTGGTCCACTCTCATCTTTTCCAGATTACAGTTCTGGGCAGCTGAGTGGGCCCTGGGTGGAGGGCGCAGAGGTATGGCTCGGGTGCAGGCGGGACCCTGGGTGACACCTGTGCAGGGTAGAGCCCCTCCCCAGCCTCAGTTTCCCCACCTGTGTAACGAGGAAGTGGACTGGGCATGGCTCACGGTTCTTCCATGCCCAGCATTCCGCTTGCAGCATCACGGGAACTAGAGCTGGCTCCATAAGCAGGCTCCAAGGTGCCACCACCAAGGCCGGGCATCTTTCCCTCTTTGCCAGCATTCTGGTTGTTTCCTCAGCTGACTTTCTACAGACCCAGTATTTTCTCTTCCATGGGTTCAGTTTCTAAAATCACATGACTATGCTTTTCTTTTAATACAGAAAAG
This sequence comes from Trachypithecus francoisi, assembly GCF_009764315.1. NCBI lineage: Eukaryota > Metazoa > Chordata > Mammalia > Primates > Cercopithecidae > Trachypithecus > Trachypithecus francoisi. The sequence continues at coordinate 5,260,018 of NW_022681468.1, read as the reverse complement.
CATAATAAAGGCATGAAAGCCCATGCCTCTCTGCAGACCACCCTGTTGACATTTTCTGAAAGTAAGTCATCCATGCACCTGGGAAGAAAGCACAAAGGACTCAGAAAGGCCAAAAACAAAAACTAAATCACCCCACCTCAGCCCCTGCCCTTCTCCCAGAGGAGCCCGAGTTATCAGCACATGCAGCGGAGTTTGTCAGCAGCTCAAGTTCACATCCCTTAACCACCACATACTGCCTGTATCACCTGGGCAGGTTCTCCCGGTACCTCAGTGTCTTCATCTGCGAAGTGAGTAGGATGGGAATGCCTACCTCCTGGGGAACTCAGGACTCGCTTAGTTAGCTGCATTCAGGGACCTGGAAGAGACTCACCAGGCGGTAACCCCCATCTACTTGTTCCATGCTGTGGTGAGCAGTGACTGCATATTTTTCCAAAACCATCTACACCATCTATTATTTATTTATTTATTTATTTATTTTGAGATAGGGTCTCCCTCTGTCACCCAGGCTGGAGTGCAGTGGCATGATCTCGGCTCACTGCAGATCATGGCATGAACCTCCGCCTCCTGGGTTCAAGCAATTCTCCCGCCTCGGCCTCCTGAGTATCTGGGATTACAGGCACGCGCCACCATGCCCGGCTAATTTTTGTAGTTTTAGTAAAGACAGGGTTTCATCATATTGGTCAGGCTGGTCTGGAACTCCCAACCTCAGGTGATCTGCCCACCTCAGCTTCCCAAAGTGCTGAGATTACAGGCGTGAGCTACCATGCGGCCTATACCATCTATTTTTTAACCCCCAAATGGATCATACTTTGGGCTCAGCCTCTTGCGTTCTTTGCCTTGTTTATTTTAGAGACCTGTCCATCTCAATCCTTACAGACAAATGCTGCTCTTTCTTAGGTGCCACCAAGCATAGACACAGACCTCCCACCCCAGTGCCCCATCTTTCGCCATTAACCAACAGTGCTGGGATGGTAGCAGGACTCTGGGAGTCAGACACCTCGAAGCTCTGGTTCTGGCCACACTGCTTATGCATATTGTACTTGACTGATCCACACTCGCATGGCCCTGGATGCGTGTCCCTGGCCATCCCACAGGCTGGGTGGCGGTGGCCTGTTCTTCTCATCGCTATTACCCCGGGCTCTGTGGGTCCACCAGTCAGAGTTCTGATGCCCGGCGTGCTCGTAGGAGCCTGACTTGCGGACAGTTTTGTGAGGCAGTGCAGGCCTTGAGGCCATAGTGGTGCAGCAGAGAGGTGGGGATGAGGAGGGGCCGCCAGGGCCCAGGGCAGCTCCTGGACACCCCGGGAGAGCTGAAGTCCACAGCCAGCTCCTCGCACCTTGTCAGGCCTGCCCTGCACTCAGCTCCCAGATTTTGTAGAAGGAAGTCCCTGCCTTTAGGCCCAGTCAAAGAAATTGGACTGGGATGTTAACAACCAACTTTTCCTGGTGCTTTCCTGAGTCAACCTCTGCAGCCTGGGACTGGCTCAGACGCCTGCCTTAGGGCCCTTTGGGGCGGCGCGTGGAGTCAGGGCCATCTGTGATCTCCTCAGCAGGTTTGATCCTGACCCTGGAGAGCCGGCCGACTTGTGGAAACAGCCTGATGCCATTCTGAGCCAAGCCCAGTGAGGAGGTTGATGGCACCAACCCAGGTCACCCATCAAGTGACCACAGAGCAATGACACTCATCTGCCCCATACCGTTACTCGCTTAGAGAAAGTTCCAGAAGAGTGGCTCCAAGCATATGTCCCATGATAAAGAGGCGGCCTCTGTGAGGGTTAATTTCAGCATCAACTTGGTGGGGCCACAGCACCCAGATATTTAACCAGACGTCACTCTGGGTGTTTCTGTGAGGGGTTTGGGGATGAGACTCACATTGGAATCAGTGGGCCAGGTAAAGCAGTTTCCCCTCCCTGATATGGGTGGGTCTCATCCAATCAGTGGACAGCCTATATAGGACAAAGGGGATCCTGTACCCTGAGTAAGACAGAATTCCTCTTGCCTGCCAGCCTTTGAGCTGAATATCTAGCTTTTTCCTGCCTTTGGACTTGAACTGAAACGTCAGCTCTGTCTAAGCTCGGCTGCCATCAAATATTTATTTGTGTGGCTTAAGCATCAAATACTTATTGCCCATCATTCAGGAGGCTGGAAGTCCAGCATCACGGTGCTGCCAGTTTGGTTTTGGTGAGGGCCTGCTTCCTGCTGGCCTTCCTCTCTCTATGTCTTAATGTGGCAGAGATCAGAGAGAGCTGTCCTGTCTCTTCTTATAAGGGCACTAATTTCATTAATCAGAGCTCCACCCTCCTGACCTAATTACCTTCAAAACACCCCACCTCCTAAGACCAGCACATTGGAAGTTGGGGTTTACCATATGAATTTTGGGGGGACATATCTAGTCCCCAGCAGCCTCTTCCAGGTCTCCAGCTTGCTGACTGAAAATCTTGGAACTTATCAGTTCAGTTATTCCACGAGCCAGTTCTTTACAATAAATCCCTCTTTGTGTGTGTGTGATGCGTGCGCATGTGTGTGCGTGCACGCGTGCATGTGTGTGTGTGTACCTTCTGTGGTTCTGTTTCTCTGGAGAACCTTGACTAATAACACTCTCCAAGGTGACAAGGAGACGCACAGGGAGAGAGTGAAGTTTAACACATTGGTTAAAATAGTCACAAGATTCTCATCAACCACCACAAATGGGGTCCGGCCACAGCCACTGAACTTGGCCACATCTGCAGCTTTGCAAATGCTGCTGGATGCGCCTGGCCTGCCATCCCGCCGTCCCGCCCTGCCTCCTGCATGGCCTTTCTGAACTGACTTCCAAGCTCCTCCCAATCCCGTAAGGTTCACCTCATTGTGCCTCCTCTGTCTCCTCATCCGCAGCCCCCTTCCAACCCTGAGTTCCTAGCTCCTAGAGGTCAGAGGTCACACTTTTCCCTCTCTCTGTCTCAGTAGGTGAAAGCAGTGAGTGGCACCTGACTGGATGTGGTGGGGTTGGGGGAGAAGAGAACAAAGTGTGGATCAGCCCTGAGGAGGCTGTGCAAAGACCCAGTGCTGGGTCCGAGGCCCGAACCCACGAACCAGGACCTTTTGCCTCAGTTTCCTAACCTGTGAAAAGGGATATTGGAATCATGGGTGTCAAAGGTCCCTTCCAATTCTGTTATTTGTGGGTTTTCTCATGGCCAGAGCTGGAAGAGGGGAAGCAGAGAACGCCCCGGCCTCCAGGCCCTGAGCACAGTGAGCTGCCCGCCTGCACAGAGCTGCTTGACCCCACCCCGCCCGACCACATCCCCACTCCTGGGGATGGTTCCCGGCCTCCACGGCATCCCAGGGAAGACAACAGAGATGGACTGGAGGGCATGGGAGGACACGCATTCACTGACCATCCAGCCCAGCAAAGCAAGAAACCGTCAAAAAGTAAAAATTCCATTTGTAAACAAGATCGAATTATTTGATTGTGAAACCAGGGTCCATGGAATTTAAAATAATTTAATATGAAACAATATCATTTGAAATGCTGGCCAGCCAAGGACCTGGACAGGGAGGGGGACTCTGTCCTCCTGTGCCCAGACACGTGGAAACCCAGCCTCAGAGAATAACAACAAATCATTCTACAGCAAGTGTGGCTGAGATTCAGCTACGTGGCAGCCCCAGGCCAGGCCCGGGGGCAGCCGGCGCGGACTCCTCGTCCTCTCGGAGTTTACAATCTAACTGGGCAGACCAGGGTTGGACAATTAAATAACGATGCCAGAAAGCAGGAGAGGAGCGAGTGGGTGGCACTTACGCCAGAAGGGAGGCCTGATAGAGCCAAAGGGAGTGTGCTGTGGGCCATGGGCACTGCCAGAGGAGGCTCTTGGGTGCTCTGGCACCGCAGTGAGGAGCTGGGGGCCTGGTGAGCAGGGAAAGCCAGCACTCAGAGGAGGAGCTGGCAGAAAAGGAACATTAAAATAGGAAGCGTAGGAAGCGTGACCATTTGCAACCCTAGCTTTGTCTTGTACTGCCCATGTGACCTTGGGCAAGCATGTTATCCCAAGCCTCAGTCTTCTCATCTGCAGAATGGGAACAATCCCAGTCCCTACTTCCTGGGTGTTCTGAAGGTCGGAAATCATTCACATACAGCCTCCTGGGAGCCCATGTCCCTGACAGACAGTAGCGCTCCAGGTGGAGCACGAGGCACCGCTGGCGCTGTGAGCAGATGCCTGTGGAGGGAGGGAAAGAGCAGGTTTCCTAGAGGCCTGGGAGGGGCCGATGCCTCTGCAGTGGGGTCTACGCTCAGCTGCCTTGCAATCCCAGCAAAAGTGCCTGCCTGGAGTGATAGGAGCAGGCTCTTCGGGGACTGGGGGGTCGGGAAGGCACGTGCACGTGCCTTGCAGCTGGTGCCTCTTGGAAGGATGGGGAGGCGGGGGCCCGACAGACCCTGGTGCACCGACACTCCACAGCCATGTCTTCTGCCTCAACATAAACACGATTGGGAATAGTTCAGGACTGTAAGAGCAAGAAAAACAAACCCAGGGAAACCAGACAAAGAGCGCGCAAATGCTAACTTTCATGTCACATCCAGAAACCACATGTTCATCAAGCCACCTGCAGGCTTGTAACTCAGTGGGGAGACACAGGGTTGTTGTGTTTAGAAAAATCAAGCTATCCTTACAGCTGCAAGGGGAAAAGTCCAGTTGCTGCCTCCCGTCCATCATCCTGGACCAGGTTCCCCCCACAGAACAGCCCTTTGAGGCAGCCAGGAAGCTTCCCGTTGCTGTGGCCAGCCGGGGCATGGCCCCTGAACCTTTCCGTGAACATTGAGGTTGGGGAAATGCCCTGGACCTCCAGGCTGGTGAGTGTCAGACCCAGAACCCCCATCAGGGTGCCCAGTTCCCCAGTCTCCCTGTCTCACCACCACCCCAACCTGGGCTCAACTGCCCCGCTTGAGGGCAGGCAGGACTTGTCCTGGCCTCGGGGAGGGGCCGGAGAAGGGAGGAGAAGACCCCAGTGCAGCCATCCAGCCCCACACGTGCTGCCCAACTACCTGTGGGCTTGGGGAGGGCTCCAGATCACTCCTGCCCTCGGAGACGGCGATGCTGAGAAGTGTTATTTTTATTCCTCCCGAAGCCTTGCCAGATTACATTGTCAAGGCCAGCACTTTGGAGATATTTCCTTGGTTTCGCAATTCACGCAGTGACTAACACATGTTACATTTTGAAAACTTCTCTGGGTAAAAATTTAAGCTGAATTGTAAATACATAAAAGTCTCAACATTAATGGGGTACCTGATATCTCAGTGACTATTGTGTAACACCAAGATTCAGAAAGGATGTGGAATTCCATATGGACGGGTGAGGACGCTGTCCCAGAGCCGCCCTGTGAAAGCACCATTGTGGGCAGCAACCTTGCCTCTCTCTGCAGTTATGTAAGTTACAAACCCCTTTGCCTCCCGGCCTGGTGAGGCGTCAGGACCCTCAGGACCCTCAGGAGGCTGGAATGGCAGAGTTCTGCCCGCGCTGATGAATCCCCTCCAGGGGGCATGTGCACACGTGCCCAGCACACCCTGCCAGGGGCTTCATGCGTGTGATCCCCTTGGCACCCTGAGGCATTGGGCTACAGGTGACAAAACTGAGGCACATGCATGTTAAGGGACTTGCCTAAAAACATCCCCTGATAGAGGCGAGCAGGACTCAATCCCAGGCGTGATGGCCACATGGAATGATCACTGCTATACTCATCGCCCCCTCGGCCCCTGGTGCTGGGCAGCCATGAGCCATGCTGTACCGTGTCGTGCATGCTGCACCCACCCCCAGTGATGGCCCAGGGCGGCCTCCACCAGGACAGGCGATGCATGGGTGGTCACCTGGGGTCACTGTCAGAGCATCTGGACTATGAAATGAAGGCGATGGGCCACTTGGAAGTAGGGCACCTCAGTGTTCCTACGCATGCCAGAGCTACAGGAGCACCTGGGCATGGGTGTGGGAAGGAGGCAGAGAGAGAAGGAAGGAAGCAGAGAAGCCAACAGTGGTCAGGGAGTGGCTGTGTCAGGAGCCGGCCCCCCACACTGCCCAGGTTCCTGCTCCACTGAGTGCCCACAGCCCCGCCCGTCTGCAGCAGCCCTACCAGCCCTCCTGAGCCTCCACCTGCCTGTTCATTGCTTTGCTGGATGACACTTATCAGCCTCTACCTAGCCAGTTTCCTGTCTCATTTCCCTGTTCAACACTGATCTCCACGCAGGACTGTAGACTCCATGCAGGCAGCATGCTGTCTGCTGGGCTCCTGGCCGCATCACCAGAGTGTGACCCCAGGCCTGGGCATGGCAGGCATTGAGTAGTTATTTTTTTGAATGTATGCACCTCCAAAAGAAAGAGGGAGCCACCGTCCTCGCCTCGCTGCTGTGGCTCACTCGAGTGGCTCTACCACCTAAGATGCCTGCTGGGTTTCTCCTGCTCCTTCTGGGACCTCAGACAGGCAGTGCAGGGGAGGGGCAGGCAGGGCAGCTCCCTCCTCAGCAGCGCTCACCTTGGGCCACTCAGGGGCCAGGAAATGGCAGTGCAACTCGAGACTTTTATGATACCATCAACTCCCTGGTGAATATTGATTTTTCTTCAAAGCTCAGGGCCTATCTGTCTGGGCTCCTCCCAGCCCCACCCCCGGCCCCAGAGCTGCCTGGCGAGCCTGGAGACTCCAGCACCAAGGCTTCATGCTTCCGAATGCCGCAGGTCCCCCCTACTCCGCCCTGGTCAGGGCCCTCCTCACCGACGTCCTGGTAACTTAGACATTGCAAGCCACAGCTGCTGCAGTGTGCCAGGAAACGTCCCTCCAAAGACACAGGATTTATGAGGGACTGTTTCCTGCTGTGGCAGGAGGGGTATTCACGCAGGTTGGGAAGCATCTCACGTGCTCCTTTATTGACTGTGCTGGGAGATACTGAAGTGGGCAAATGCCGTCCATCTGAGTTCTCAGGACATGTGGGGGATAAAGGGGAGTTGAAGCTGACCAGGAGGCTCTCACAGGTCAGTGTGACAAGCACAAAAATAAAAGTATGTCCAGGGCACCAGGAGGGCAGGATCCGCTCGAAGTGGGGTCGGCAGAGGCTTCCCAAAGAAAGGAAGCTTCCCCCATCTCTTGCAATTTTCGTTTGGCGCTTCCAGAGCGCCTGTTCTGTTAGAACGAACTGAGGCCTTAACGGGATTACTCAGCTTTCAGAAATAACAAGTTTGTCTAGGTCATGTAAGGAGGTACTTTAAAGTCATTCTTCCTTCTTTTTTTATTACAGCAATGACTTACAATGCTTGAAAAGACATTTTCCTTAATTCAATTACCAAGCTAGCTAAATGCATTTGCTGGAGATAATTAAGAATCTTTATAAATATAAAACAATTATCCCATCAAAATACAGTGCTGGATGTTATTATTCATGCTGGCTTTTCAATCGGAATCCCCTCCCCTTTTTAAAGCAATTCCAAAGCCCCCTGTGCCTGCCTTTGCCGGCCATCCCTGCGAGCCCAGGCCATTTGTCCTGCCAGCTCTCCAGCACCATGGAAGGGCGCCCTGTCTGCCCGACCCCTGGCCCAGAGCCACCAGAGCTCTCTTCACTCACCTCTCTGGTCCTAGTCTTGGCCCAGAGCAGGTATCAAAAACAACGTGACACAGACCAGAGGAGCTGGGGGAGACGTGACAACTAAATGCAATGAGGTCCCCTGGCATAGGTCCTGGAACAGAGAGAGGACATTAATGGGAAAACTAGCGAAATCCAAATAAAGTCTGGAGTTGAGTTAACAATGGCCCAATGTCAGCTTCTGAGTGCTGGCAAATGTACCACAGTAATGTGCGCAGTTCACAAAGGGAAGACCGGGTGGGGGGCGAACGGGAACTCTCTGTACTATCTTTGTAACTTTCCTATAAATCTAAAATTGTTCCAAAATAAAAAGTTTGTAAAAACAAAACAAAACAACAAATGGGACTGAGTGGGCAAAAGAGAAGGCAGAATGTCTCCATTGCTGGAGTGAGTATTCCCGGTCTTCAGAAACCCACCTGGCCCCACACCCCACTGCTCACCTCCAGTTGCAGCCCCGTCTCGGTTCCCTCTATAGATGAGTCCCACGGACCAGCTGCCTGTGGTTGCTGCCTCCACTTCAACACCATCTTTGCCCACGCCATTTGTCTTGAGCCACAAAGTGAAGGTGAGGTGTCAAAGTGGGCACCTGCAGGACGGCACCCTGGACTTTTGGCCTAAGAAAACTCCCCAGTCCTCCTTAGACCCTCAGTCCTCCCACGTTGCATACCAGGGAGTGAGGCTGAGGCGGTGCTGCTGTCAGTATTCTCCAAGGCCACTAACTGGACCTCTGGACAACCTGCTCTTCACAGGGACACCTCGGTCCCTCCTGTCCTGGCCACAGGCCACAGCCTCCCTCAGACAGGCTGGAATGAAGGAACACACTGAACCTGGTCTGCCAACCCTGACAGGGGCTTGCACTGGGCAGCAGTGCTGACGTGGGGTGGGCTGAGTACAGCACAGGCGTCACTTCCATCCCCCAGGTCTGGGTACAGACACAGGCATGACTTCTATCCCCCAGGGCTGTGAAAAGGAAACACTGTCCAGGACACCTCATCTGATGGTGCTTGCGATGACTGTGCAGGACATCAGAGGGGCCAGAAGCACCCGCACCCCTGCGGTTACTTACCTCATCGTCGCCATGCCTTTGAGGAGCTTTCCTGGGCCTTCCGAGCGCCTGAGCTTGAGAAGTAACCAGTGACTCTATGAGATTTCCCCAGAGGGCACTGAGGTTTTCATGGGCCTCTCCCACCATAAAAATACCTGTATTTAAAAACATATTTAAGGAATACAAATCCTTCTACCAGAAAGACAGGCACATGTCCTTGCAGCACTATGCAACAATAGCAAAGACGTGGAATCAACATTGATGCGCATCAGTGGTGGACTGGATAAAGAAAATGTGATACCTATACACCATGCAATACGACGCAGCCATGAAACAGAACGACATCACGTCCTTGAAAGCAACACGGATGGAGCTGGAGGCCGTTATCCTATGCGAATTAATGCAGGAACAGAAAATCAAAAACTGCATGTTCTCACTTATAAGTGTGACCTAAACATTGAGCACACAAGAACACAAAGGAGGGAACAGGGGACCCTGGGACCTACTTGAGGGTGGAGGGAGGGGAGAAGCTGAGGATGGAAAAACTACCTCTCAGGTATTATTCGGATGACCTGGGTGACAAAATTATCTGTACACCAAACCCCAGCAACATGCAATTTACCCATGTAACAAACCTGCACATGTACCTTTGAACCCAAAATAAAAGCTGGGGGAGAAATGGTAGTAAATGTCCCTAAGTATGAAAATAAATAAATAAAATTTTAAAATAAAAAAATGTAATAAACCTTCAAATGCTTCCACATTTTTTTTTCTGGTTTAAGCAAAGTTAGAGAGATGTTCTTGGACCCCTAAAGGTATCAGGTTGACACAGACATCCTTGCCCTGGGCCTGCAGAGCTTAATGGACAGGCTGGTCCAGGCCACACTTACCAGTTAAGTGACCTGGGGCAAGTTACTTAACCACCTCATCTTCAATCCCTCATCTGCAAAAGAGGGATAATGATACCTGCTCTGCAGAGCTTTTACGAGGATTGCTTAAGCTAATGGGTGTAAAAGCATTAATTCCAGCCTGGCCCCCAGGAGGCGATCAATAAAGCAGCACTACTCTTGCGAAATACCTAGCCATCAGAGCAAGCAACAATGTTTCTGTCTTCTAAAACCATCCCAAGAGAGCCTCCGCTTTACTCTACAAATACGACCTCTTGATTTTATTCTGCCAGCTTAAATATCTGTGGTTCTCTCATTACCTGAAACTCAAAGTCCTTAAATAGTGTCTGAGGCCCCTAAACGTTCCTCTAAGTGCTGTGTAGAGCCATCACTTACTGGCGGAGACACACTCCGCTGGCTTTCCCACTGACAGATGCCTCGGTGGCCCTTTCTGGATCATCTAATCCCTGCTCCAGGCCACTGGCTCAAGTTCCCTCATTGTAATAAGCACAAGGGAGGGTGTTTATGAAGGAAAGGGGGTTTGACTGAAGTCCAGGCTGAACTCGGAATTTCCCTGTTTGCTTTCTCTTCCTCCCCAGGCATGCTGATGGACCAGACCTGCGGGAGCTAACTCGACAGGCCTCCAGCTGCCAGAGATTTGAGATGTTAGTCAGGGCGCAGGGGCGGGGGGCTCCGGGAGTGGGGAGCAGGGAGCTGGAGCCCTGAAAAGACCTCAGCGTCTCCTTGTCAGGACTGAACTTCCACCTTGGGTCCTTGCTGAGTCTTATTTTGCTAATGAGATCAGACAGGCTTGTAATTTTAGGTAACTGCAATTGCTAAGACTGGAAGAGAGACTCATTCTCTGGCATTCCCACAAATTCTTCCCAGTTTGTTTAGCTTAGGAAATTAGGCAAGAGCAGGTAGAAAAACGGCAGGTCAAACACAAGCCATTGCAAGAAACTGACTCATGCTTTACCAACAGCGTTATTCATCCTCCCATTCCTCTCCCTGGCTATGTATTTATTCGTTTATTCAGCAAACATTGATTGAGCATCTAACATGTGTCTCCACCTTTTCACACCCCCAGGCCCTTGCCCAGGCTCCATCCTCCGCCATGTCCTCCCACTGACCCACTGTGTATCCCTCTAGCCCAGGTCAAAGGCTACCTCCTCTGGGACGCCTGCCCCAAAGTTCCATGCCAAACCCAAACCTTCCCCTCTCTGTAGGAAGGAGACTACCATGGCTCCCAAGAGGAGCACTGGCTGCCGAGTCAGGAGAGCTTGGCTGAGAAGCACAGCTCCAGGACATCCCTGATGTGTGGCTTGGGCAAGGTACTGAAGCTTTCTGCTCTATAAAGTGTGAATACTAACACCTCCCAAAACGAAGTGCCCAGGGTGCTGCATAAAATACACTAAACATCACTTTCCACATGCAACTGAGCTTACAAGAAAGGAAAGGAGTACCCCAGAGGCCAAAGGCAGGGGACAGCCAAGAGTGAGAGTGTTAAGTCAGTGCTGGCATGAAGCCACCTCAGGCGTCAAGCAGTCCCAGTAGCGTTCAGTGGCCATCCAGGGGCAGGAAGAAGGTGGGATGGCAGAATTGCCATCCTTGCACCAAACCAGAACCTCAGAGGTTCTAACGCCAGGGAAGGGGCAACTTGAGAAAATCCACCTGCTGCAAGTGGAGACTTCTACTGCTTACCCATATTAAATGCTCTTCTTCCTCCAGGCGACAGAGGAACACAGTCTCTGACCCCAGCAATTAGCCTGGGCTTGGGACCAGCTCTGGCCAAAGGGCTCTGAGAGGAAGAGATGTGAATCGCTCCTAGACTACAGCCATCGACACCACCAGACTCGGCAGTGCCATCTCTCTCCTGTGGCACGTGTAGAGGCCAAGCCTGAACATGGTAACCTGGACCCACGCTGCTCCAGTGGAGGCATTTCGCTGGAGAGTTACTCAGGTCCCCAGCAAACTTTGCAGGAGCCGTAAAAGCAAGAAATAAAGCCTCTGTTGGGTTTAGCCAGTAAGAGGGTGCCTTTGTTACTGCAACAGAACTTAGGCTATATGACATCACATGTTCTCACTCATATGTGAGAGCTAAAAAAAGTGGATTTCATGGAGAGTGGAATGGTGGTTACTAGAGCTGGGAAGGGCAGGAGGGAGGGAGAAAAGTTGGCCAATGGCTACAAAATACAGTTAGATGGAAGGAGTAAGTTCTAGTATTCAATAGTGTAGTGTGGAGACTATAGCTAACAAGTTATTGTACATTTCAAGATAGCTAGAAAAGAAGAACTGGAATGTTCCCAACACAAAGAAAAGATAAATATTTGAGGTGAAGGATATTCCAATTACTCTGATTTGATCATTACACAATGTATACAGGTATCCAAATATCACAGGTACTCCCAAAGTATGCACAGCTACTACATATCAACTTTTAATACTACACCTGAAAGCAATTTCAAGAGAGGCTTCATTGAGAAGGTAAAATTTGCGAGGGGAATTGAAGGAGAGGAAGGACTTGATGAGACCAAGACACGGGAGAGTGTCTCTCAGGAAAAGCAGCAGCCAGGGCATCCTGGCCATTTGTGTATCTTCATTTACGAAGTGTCTGTCCAAACCTTTTGTCCAACCCTTTAATTGTTGCATGTATCATATTATTGGGTTGTAAGAATTTTAAATATGTTCTGGATATAACTCTTTATCAGATGTATGTATTGCAAATATGTTCTCCCTGTCTGTGACTTGCCTTTTCACTTTCTTAACAGGTCTTTTCAAATGCAGACATTGTTTATTTTGATCATGTCCATTTTTGCCTATTTTAACTTTTATGCTGGTGGGATTGCTGTGCTCTGTTTTTTTTTGAGGCGGAGTCTCGCTCTGTCGCCCGGACTGGAGTGCAGTGGCCGGATCTCAGCTCACTGCAAGCTCCGCCTCCCGGGTTCCCGCCATTCTGCTGCCTCAGCCTCCTGAGTAGCTGGGACTACAGGCGCCCGCCACCTCGCCCGGCTCGTTTTTGTATTTTTAGTAGAGATGGGGTTTCACCGTGTTAGCCAGGATGGTCTCGATCTCCTGACCTCGTGATCCGCCCGTCTCGGCCTCCCAAAGTGCTGGGATTACAGGCTTGAGCCACCGCGCCCGGCCTGTGCTCTGTTAAGAAACCTTTGTCTTCCTCAAGGTAACAAAGTGTCTAGAAGTTTTACAGTTTTGGCTTTGTTTAGGCCTGTGGTCCATCTTAAGTTAATTTTTCTGTATTGTCTGAGGTAGGGTTGAAGTTTCTATCTTTATGGATGAATAGCTAATTATTCCAGCACCGTTTGTTTAAAAGTCTTCCCTTTTCCCAATAATTTAGCTTGGCCCTTCTTTCAAAAGTCAGTTGAGAATACATACATCATATAAAGACTTATCATACTGTATGTATTTTTCCAGACTCTTTATTCTGTTCCATTGAACTGTTCTTATACTACCACACTACCTGAATTATTATAGTTTTATAATGGGTTTTAAAATTGAATACTGTAAGTCCCCCTCACTTTTTTTAAATTGCTTTGACTATTCTATGCCCACTGCATTTCTATATAAATTTTACAATCAACTTGTCCATTTCTACAAAAAAGACAGATGTAATTTTAGTTGAGATTAAGTTGAATCTATAGATCACTGAGGGCTGACTAGACATTTAACAATATTGAGCCTTCAGATTCATGAATTTGGTATATCTCTTCACTTATTTATGCCTTCTTTCGTTTCCCTCAGCAATGTTTTGTAGTTTTTAGTGTACATGTCTTGCACATATTTGTGAGATTTATCTCTAGACATTTCATACCTTTTATGCTATTGTAAGGGGTATCGTTTTTAAAGATCTTTCTATTTGGAGGTGACGTTAAAATATCGGAAGACTCACATCAATAGTACAGAGACTCCCTGTGTATTCCTCACCCAGCTTGCCCTCATGCTAACACTCTACACAATCACAATCTAATCACAAAAACTAAGAAATTAACATTGGTGCAATATTATTAACTCAACTACAGACTTTATCTGGATTCCACCAGTTGTCCACTCATGTTATTTTTCACTTCCAGGATCCCATCCAGGATCCTACATTGTATTTAGTTGGCCTGTCTCCGTAGTCTTCTACATCTGTGACAGTTCTTCAGTATTCCTCTCTTTCATGACTTGAAGATGTTTTCATGGCTTGATGCTCTGTCAGATATTTTGTAGAGCATTTCTCAGTTGGGTTTGATTTGATATTTTCTCACAACTATTCCTGGTCACGCATTATCAAGAATACTACTGGAGGGCCGGGCGCGGTGGCTCAAGCCTGTAATCCCAGCACTTTGGGAGGCCGAGTCGGGCGGATCACGAGGTCAGGAGATCGAGACCATCCTGGCTAATACGGTGAAACCCCGTCTCTACTAAAAAATACAAAAAACTGGCCGGGCGCGGTGGCTCAAGCCTGTAATCCCAGCACTTTGGGAGGCCGAGACGGGCGGATCACGAGGTCAGGAGATCGAGACCATCCTGGCTAATACGGTGAAACCCCGTCTCTACTAAAAAATACAAAAAACTGGCCGGCGCGGTGGCTCAAGCCTGTAATCCCAGCACTTTGGGAGGCCGAGACGGGCGGATCACGAGGTCAGGAGATCGAGACCATCCTGGCTAACACGGTGAAACCCCGTCTCTACTAAAAAATACAAAAAACTAGCCGGGCGAGGTGGCAGGCACCTGTAGTCCCAGCTACTCGGGAGGCTGAGGCAGGAGAATGGCGTAAACCTGGGAGGCGGAGCTTGCAGTGAGCTGAGATCGGCCACTGCACTCCAGCCTGGGTGACAGAGCGAGACTCCGTCTCAAAAAAAAAAAAAAAAAAAAAAAAATACAAAAAACTAGCCGGCGAGGTGGCAGGCGCCTGTAGTCCCAGCTACTCGGGAGGCTGAGGCAGGAGAATGGTGTGAACCCGGGAGGCGGAGCTTGCAGTGAGCCGAGATTGCGCCACTGCACTCCAGTCTGGGCGACAGAGCAAGACTCCGCCTCAAAAAAAAAAAAAAAGAATACTACTGGAGTTTTGTGCCCTTCTAAGTGCATCAGATTAGACAGTTACTTTATTACTAGTGATGTGAGCCTTGGTAATTTGGTAAAGACAGTATCTGTCCTATTCCTTCACTGTGCAGTTACTACTTTTCTTTTTGTAATTAGTAACTCTTGGGAAAGATACTTTGAGACTGTGCAAATGTCCAGTTTCTTAAACTTTTGCCCGCTAATTTTAGCATCCATTGGTGTAACTTGCCTCCAGCAATTATTGCTGTGGAATTTCAATGATGATTTTTCTATTTACCTCATTTCTTCTACATGTGTTTGTAGGAATTCTTTAACGAGGTTTTGTTCCTTTTCTCCCACTTATCTATTTCTTCTATTATTTATTCAGATCAGTGTGAGCTGCTATAAGTAATATATAATTTATTTAATATTGATACTTTTAATTTAATATTATATATTGCACATTATTTTATATGATGTAAAATATTAAAAGTATATATTTATTATGTATATATGTGTGTGGATATGTAAAATAACCTGAGGAAAATATTTTATTATTTTGGTTATAATCCAATATTATTATTGTTTATTTTGTTGCTCAAGTTGTGGCTTTGGCCATTGGGAGCTCTTTCAAATTGGTTCCTGTCTCCTTTCAGTACCCATGATCCCTTTGGTTTTTGAGTATATGGTTTGTTTATCATATGGTGTTATTTTTTATTTCAATCACCAACTGTTCTTTGCTAGCATATAGACATACAATTTATTTATGCGTATTTAAAATCAGTTTCTTATAGACAACACAAAAGTGAACCTTGTTTTTTTATCCAGTGTCACAATCTCTGCCTTTTATTGGAGAGTTTAGACTTTTACACTTAATACAATTAATCAGTATCATTGGATTTAAGTTTATCATCTAGCTATTTGTTTTTTGTTTATCCTATCTGCTCTCTGTTCCTTTTTCTCTTTTTTCCTTGCTTCTTTAGGGTTGAGTATGATTTTAGGATTTTATTTCCTCACTAGTATATAAAAAATTATCTCTTTGTTCTAATATTTAGTGTTTGCCCCATTATTTAAAATATACATATTTAATTTATCATAATCTACCTTCAATTGATATTGTATTATCACTTCATGTATGATGTCAGATTCCTGCTACAGTATAATTCAACCGTACCCCTCCCATCCTTCATGCTATTGTTGTCATAGATATTACTTTTTAATATGTTGTAAGCCCAAAACAAAGTACATAGTTGACATTTTGTTTAAAACAGTCAATTGTCTTTTAAAGACATTAAAAAGTGAGAAAAAAGTCTTTTAATTGATGTTTTTAAATGCATGTAGCAGAATAATGTAAATAGTTCATGTAAAACACCAATTTATATTCCATATATATGGAATATATATATATATATATGTAAAACATTGTTTCCTTCAGGTAATAGGTTGGAAAGGTTTAGAATAAAATGAACATGCATCACATCTATAATTTTAAAATATTTAATCAAGCTTTTAGAATGTTTATGAGCCATCAGAATGCCACTACCACAAATATCATTACTAATACCAATAACCAATCATTTTTTTCTTTTTTTTTTTTTTTTTCTTGTTTTGTTTTGTTTTGTTTTGTTTTGTTTTTGGAGACAGGCTTTCACTCTGTCTCCTAGGCTGGAGTGCAGTGGCATGATCATAGCTCGTTGCAGCCTTGACCTTCCCAGGCTCAGATGATACTCCCACCTCAACCTCCTAAGTGGCTGAAACTACAGGCACGAACAACACCATGCTCTGGTATTTTTTATTTTATTTTATTTTATTTTTTGTATTTTTGTAGAGATGGGGTTTTCCCATGTTGCCCAGGCTGGTCTGGAACTCCCGGGCTCAAGCAATCTGCCCAGCTCAGCCTCCCAAAGCGTTAGGATAACAGGTGTGAGCCACCACACTGCCTACAAATAACCATTCTTTAAGTGGGTTTTTACTTGTTTAAAAAACTTTTTTATGTTTATCTACATAATTGCCATTCTCACAGTCTTCATTCCTTTTCATAGAGCCAGGTTTCTACCTGGTATTGTTTTCTTTATGCTTGAAGAACTTTCTTTAACATTTCTTATAGTACAAGTCTGATGATGCCTTAAAATGTTTATTTTGCCTTCATTTTTAGAAGGTATTTTTGTAGGATACAGAATTCTAGATTAATAGCTTCTTTCTTGTGCTTCTTTTGAAATGTTACCCCATTGACTTCTGGCTTACATTGTTTCCAAAAAGAACACTGCTCTCATTTTCCCCATGTTCCTGTGTATGTTACATGTCTCATTTTTCTCTGGCTGCTTCTAGGATTTTCTCCTTAACACTGGTTTCAGAAAACTGATTATGATGTGGCTTGCTGTGGTTTTCTTTGTATTTATCCTGCTTGGTCTTCATTGCACTTCTTGGATTTATAGATTTATGGTTTTCTTCAAATTTGGAAATTTTTCATCCATTATATCTTAAAATATTTTGTGTCCTCTCCTCACTTTCGAAGACTTCAATTTTCCAGACCTTAGATGACTTACTATTGCCCCATAGTCACTGAGAATCTGTTTATTGTTTTCCAGCCTTTTTTCTCCGTGTGCTTTGTCTTAGATCACTTCTAGAATTATGTCTTCAAGTTCACTAGTCTTTGAATCACCTGTCAAGCTAATCCAGTGAAATTTGCATTTTAGGCATAGCTCTACCACTTCCACGTAGTTTCTTTTTATATCTTCCATTTCTTTTCTCACTATGGTTATCTCTCCATTTAAGTATTTGAACATAGTTATAATAATTTTTTAATGTTGTTGCCTGGCATTTCCGTTATTTCTATCATCCTTTGGTCTGTTTCTATTGACAGTCTTATCCCCTGGCTACGGTTCACATTTTCTGGCTTTTTGGCATGTAGATTTGATCAGATGCTGAATGTCATGAATGTTTCATTGTTGAATGTCTGGATTTTGCCGTCCTCTTTTAAGGAGCTTTGGGGTTTGTCCTGCTTGGTAGTTTAGTTACTTCTAGTTCACTCACATGCTTCCTAGGCTTGTTTTTAGCTCTATAAGACAGGTCTAGAGTATCCTGTGCTCTAGAGATAGTTTAGGCCCACTACTAAAGTGTGGCTCTTCTTTCTTTTTTTTTTTTTTTTGAGACGGAGTCTCGCTCTGTCGCCCAGGCTGGAGTGCAGTGGCCGGATCTCAGCTCACTACAAGCTCTGCCTCCCGGGTTTACACCATTCTCCTGCCTTGGCCTCCCGAGTAGCTGGGACTACAGGCGCCCGCCACCTCGCCCGGCTAATTTTTTGTATTTTTTAGTAGAGACGGGGTTTCACCATGTTAGCCAGGATGGTCTCGATCTCCTGACCTCGTGATCCGCCTGTCTCGGCCTCCCAAAGTGCTGGGATTACAGGCTTGAGCCACCGCACCTGGCCTAAAGTGTGGCTCTTCTAAGGTGTCTACCGAATGCCCAGTGATGAGCAAGAAGGAATTCTGAACTGTAACTGAGAACTTGAACGATCCTATCTTCAGGTAGATTTTATGAACGAACAGTTCAACCCAGCTCCAGTGAATTACTCTTTGAGTGACCTGGTGAGTTTCACCTGACTCAGGCTTTATTTTTTATGTATTTATTTATTTATTATTATTATTATTATTATTATGGTATTCAGCAAAGATTCAAGAGGACCCCTTTGCTCCTATTCTGCAGCTCTTTTTTGCATAGATCTTTCCTTTTTGTAAGTATGACCCCTCGTTTTTGGTGACCCCCTGGAGAAGCCTCAGTGCTCTGCTTAGCTTCCCACCCCCACCCTGACCCCCACACAGCAGTGTGGAAACCTCCAAACAGAAAGCCAGGCAAAGACAGGGCTGCCTCCTATTTCCCACTCATCTCCTGGGAATGCAATTGCTTGTCTCTCTTGCCCAATGTAAAGAGGAAGGTCAGTGCAGCCGCTGTTGCTCCATCATCATGGTTGGGAGCAGACGTCTGTCCCGCCACAGGGCTTTGAGCAGCGGAGTGACATGATCTGACTGACAATTGAAAATCAACACTCTGGCTTCTGAACTGAGAACAGACAATGGGAGTACAAGGGCGGAAGCATGGAGACTTCCTAAGGGGCTGTCGCATCGCAGCCATCCAGAAAATGAATGGCTGGATCCTGGATACATTTTGAATGCAGAGCTTATAGATTCCTGATAGATTGGATGTAAGGAAACAAGACACTTTGGGAGGCTGAGGCAGGTGGATCACGAGGTCAGGAGATTGAGACCATCCTGGCTAACACGGTGAAACCCCATCTCCAGTAAAAACACAAAAAATTTGCCAGGCGTGGCGGCGGGCACCTGTAGTCCCAGCTACTCGGGAGACTGAGGCAGGAGAATGATGTGAACCCGGGAGGCAGAGCTTGCAGTGAGCCGAGATCGCGCCACTGCACTCCAGCCTGGGCAACAGAGCAAGACTCCATCTCAAAAAAAAAAAAAAAAAAAACACAGAAAAGAAAAGAAAACAAGAAAAAAGTCAATATGATACAAGGTTTGGGTCTGAGCAACTAGAAGAATCTCATTGCCATCCGTTGAGATGCCGCCGTCTGTGGATGAAAACACATCTGGGGCTGTTGGGAAATTGTTTGGAGACGTGAGCTTAAGTGTCTACGAGGCACACCCACGTGGAAATGTCAAGCTGGGACTTTAAATATACAAGTCCTGAGTTTGTGCAGAGTTTAGGGTTGGAGATATAAATTTGGGGTGAGTGTAAGATAAAGAGAAAGAACCAAATCTAACACTGAGAGGCTGGGGTGTGGAAGAGGGCTCCTCAAAGGAGACAAAAGGAGTAGTCAAGGGCCGAGGACCAGGAGGACTTTGAGTCCTGAAGCAGAGTGAACAGTGCGTATGAGAAAGGAGGATAGAGTGCAGCAGCATTGTAGGTCAAGAAGAACAGGGCGTAGTAGACAACCACTGGGTCTGACAGTATGGTGGTCCCAAGAACCGGACTTTGGGGTGAAGAAAAAGGAGGAAAAGGAATGGGAGACAGAAACTAGAGACAACTCCTTAATGAAGTTGTGCTCTACAAAGAGGAGAAAAATTGGGACGGTAGCTAGCATGGAAAGTGGGAATATCCAATGACTGATCCAGGTGGATGCAAACGCCTGCCCCCTGGCCTCAGTTCAGGACACCTTGGCATGGCCACCCCAGGTCCAGGGATCTCTGTGGGCTCCACCAAGACTGGTTGCAGCTGCACCACTGTTGAACTCCTCCTGCTGCTCAGTCCTGCTGCTCTCTCTCCCCAGCAAGTACACACAACTCCAAATTGAACCCCACCCAAGATACTTCCCTTCCCTGCACCCCCAAATAGACCACTTCCATTGGAATCCTGTCTCAGAATCTGTTTCTGGGGAACCCAAACTTAACCCAACAGCAGATCTCAAGGCTGACGGGAATGTGGGAAATTGAGGGAAAGTGTGGGAACCGGAGGAAGATGGGCTGCCGAACGCCACTGAGCAGGTGGGAGGGGCCTGGATCCAGCCCACAAGGTGAGGGCCTGCCTTAGGAAAGGGGTCTGTCACTTGCAGCACCTGGTGCAGGATTCAGGGAGGTGGCATCTGCAGAAGATCCCTTCTGAATAATTCTATTCTGTCAGTGAAGCCAGAAGCAAGGTTACTGCTAAGCATGAAGACTGGGGAGAGTGGGGTTTGGAGCAGAAAGGAGACTGGTTTGGGGGCGGGGGTTTGCAGGGAGGAAAGTGAACAGACTACACAGTAAGTCACCGGACAACTGTGGGAGGACATCCTCAAGGTGCCTAAGAAAACAATAGTCAATCTAGACATATACCTGGTGAAACTATATTTCAAGGAGAAAGGTAAAATAAAGATATTTTTAGATAAACACAAAAGGAGAGACTGTCCCACCAACAACTCTCACAAAAGGACTTTTGAAATGGATGCATTTCAGGAAGAAAGAAAGTGACTCCAGACGGAAGATCTGAGCAGCAAAAAGGAGTGAGAATCTTACAGAAGGGGACAGGGAGTTGTGGATCTATCAGGTCTGAAATGTGATAGTCAGTTGGTCAGTGTTTGTGGTCAACACATTGCTCTTTTTTTTCCTCTCTTTTTTTTTTTTTCTTTTTTTTTTTTTTTTTTTTTGTAGAGGTGAGGTCTCGCTATGTTGCCCAGGCTGGTCCCGCACCCCTGAGTTCAAGCGATCCTCCCACCTCAGCCTCCCAAAGTGCTGGGATTACAGGCATGAGCCACCATGCCTGGCTCAACACATTGTTCTCTAATGTTATTGTTGCTTGCCGGAAGTTGCGTGGAGTCTCCTATCCCCTGTAGCTGAGCACCCTGACAGATCTACACAGCCACTTGAGAGCGAGCTTTGCCACCGGCTCGGCGAGAATGTGTCAATCAACACTTTAATCCAATGATGCAATGATTAGGGCCTCCCAGTGGAGGTGGAGCTGAGGTCCTTCCAGGAGAGAGAAAAAGCCTTACAGCAGGCTTACTCCCATTAGGTGACACAGACACAATCTAGTCACAGGATGAGGAGTGAGTGAAATCTCCCAACTTAGGCACACCGTGTGCGATCTCGCCTTGCTTTTCTCCCTGGAGGTGCAGCACCATCACAGATGTTGGATGGACGACTGGCAACCAATGTAAATGCCTGTTTCCGCAGCTCTAATAAACAGGCTTAACAGTTAACACATGCCCTCGTGTGCCTTAGGAAGCCGTGTGCATCGCAGCTGGGCCACTGGGAAAAGGCGCTTCTTTCTTTGAGAATAAGGGCAACTGATGTATTATGAATGACCCAACAACCCCACCTCTTAAAATGCTGAAGGCCTGAGCAAACTGGACCTCGCCAGCGGCTGGTGAGAGCTCTGTGTTAATGGTACTGGATTCCTGCAGGGGCCTGTGATTCCCAGCTCCATGGAGAGTAGGACAGCACCTGCCTCCTCCGGACATTGCTACACGGTGGGTGAGCCACCTGCTGCCCTGAACAGGAAGGGAAGGAGGAGCCGTCGGAGCTTGGGGCTAAGGACTCTCATGAAGACCCACTGGCCCAGGATGCTGCAGCCACCCAGGGCTGGAAGGCAGGGGCGGGGCCACCTCGCTACCGGGCCTCCCTCCTCGGAGGATCTCGGCCCACACCCCGGCCTCTCTGGGAAGCTCCCAAGGTCCCCTGGGCATCCTCAGCAGCCTCAGTGCCCCATTTGCAGTGGTTCCTCTGCATCTCCCAGGCTTTGGCCCCAACGTGGAACTCAAACCCTTTCCTTCCTTTCCTTGAGAAGCCCCTCAGAAGGCCCACGCTGCAGCATAGTCCATGCTGAAGACTGCAGGAAGGGCTCCTCATTACAGCCCTGAGGACCCCGCAGCCCTGACCTTCCCAGCCCCCACCCGGCCCCTCCAGGACCCCATGCTGAGGGGCTCACCCTCCCATCAGGAGCGGTTACCCAAACATGTTCCTCCCCAGGAAGAGCAGGGCAGGGAAACACAACATTTAAGATAGTGCTGAAAAAAAGTCTCAGTAATGAAGATGTCACATTTTAACCAATATTTTTAAAAATCAAAAGTCATGTGAAAATGGTGGATACCTGCCAGGACACATTTGTCCAAACCTATGGAACATACAACAGCCAAGAGTGGGCCCTGCGGTGAACCCTGGGCTCCAGGTGATCACGCTGTGTCAGTGCTGGCTCACTGAGTGCAACAAACGCATCACTCCTGCTGGGGTGTTGGTTATGGGTGAGACTGTTCAGGTGTAGGGGTGGGCGTCTATGGGAAATCGGTCCCTTCCTCTCAATTTCACTATGAACCTAAAACTGCTCTAAAAAATCCACACATTTAAACATTTTATTTAAGTGACACAAATGTAACTCAACAACAAAAAATTAGCAACTTGATTCAAAAATGGGTGAAGGACCTGAACAGACACTTCTCCAAAAATGTTATACACATGGCCAATAAGCCCATGAAAAGATCTTCAATATCATTAGTCTTTAGGGAAATGCAAATCAAAACCAAACCGAGATACCACCTCATACTCATTCCTGATGGCTGTCATAAATTAGTGAATCCACACAGAGAATGAGGGCTGGCCAGGATGTGGAGACATGGGACCCCTTGTCCATTACAGATGAGAAAGCAAAATGGCGCAAGCACTGTGGATATCAGTGTGGTGGTTCATCAAAAAGTTGCATGGTGAAACGTTGTCTCTACTAAAAATACAAAAATTAGCCAGGCATGGTGGCACATGCCTGTAATCCCAGCTACTTGGGAGGCTGAGGCAGGAAAATTACTTGAACCTTGGAAGCAGAGGTTGCAATGAGCCGAGATTGCACCACTGCACTCCAGCCTGGGCGACAGAACGAGACTCCAAAAAAAAGCAAACCTAGAATTACCTTGTCATACAGCAAATCCCAATACCCAAAAGAAAACATCAGGGACTCAAAGGAATACTTGCACGCTCATGTTCATCACAGCAGCATTATTCATAAGACTCAAAAGGTGGAAACAAACTCAATCAACAAAATGTGGTTTCTTCACACCGTGGAGCATTATTCAGCCCTAAAAGGAAATGAAATAATGACATGCACTGCCACACGGATAAAACCTGAGGAAATTATGTTCCATGAAATAAGCCACTCAAAAAACGACAAACGCTGTACAATTCCATTTATATGAGGGACCTAGAATAGTGAAATTCATAGAGATAGAAAGTAAAGCAGAGGTTACCAGGGGCTGGTAGGGGAGGCGGTAGTGGGCAGTTGGTTGAGTTTCAGTTTGGGAAGATGGAAAGTTCTGGAAATGGATAGTGGGGATGAATGCGCACATTGCAAGCATTCTTAATGCACACCTAAAAATCGTTAAAACTGAATTTTATGTTGTGTATGTCTTACCACTTTAATACAAAAGTAATGCAAAACACCCATGATGAAAAGAAATCGAAATTTTAGATAAAGACAAGGTCAGTGCCATGCCAAGCCGTATTGGAGCCTGAGACCAAGGGGGGAAACCACTGAGGCTGATTCTGTCTTTATTTAAAATTGTGATATTTTGGTCATTCTGGATTTCAATTCTTAGATATTGCAGTAACCTATGATTTTTCTAGATCACTGGGTTTAGTTTTGGACCCAAGGCAAGTGCCTCACTCTCTTCACCCTCGTTCTGGCCCTGAGGAATTCCGTTTCCAGCTACTGAAATTAGAAGTGCTCCTCAGTCCTCCCACAGAGCTGATCACAGTCACTCCATCACGCCCCCAGCAGGGCAGGCTGTGGGGAGGGGCGCTGGGTCAGAGCCAACCCCTTGCTCTCTGAATTTCCCACTGCAATCACTCCACAGAATAAAACCGAAGGCCTCCCGGAATACTACTCAGCCTTTAAAAACAAGGGAATTCTGACACTTGCTACAACATGGATGAACCCTGAGGACTTTATGCTGAGTGAAATAAGCCAGACACAAATAGACAAATCCTGTAGATCCCACTTACACGAGGTACCTGGAGGGGTCAAATTCATGGAGCCGGGGGGAACAGGAAATGGGAATTGTTGTTTGATGGGCAGAGCTTCCGTCTGGTAAGATAAAAAGTTCTGGAGTCAGGTCGGGCGCAGTGGCTCACGCCTGTAATCCCAGCACTTTGAGAGGCCGAGGCAGGCGTATCACGAGGTCAGGAGATAGAGACCATCCTGGCGAATATGGTGAAACCCTGTCTCTACTAAAAAAATACAAAAATTAGCCAGTGGTGGGAGCCTGTAGTCCCAGCTACTCGGGAGGCTGAGGCAGGAGAATGGCGTGAACCCGGGAGGCGGAGCTTGCAGTGAGCTGAGATCGCGCCACTGCACTCCAGCCTGGTCGACAGAGCGAAAAAAAAGTTCTGGAATCAGGTGGTGGTGATGATGATTGTACAACAATGTGAGGGTACTCAATGCCACACTTAAAATGTTACAGTGGGTCTGGGCGCAGCGGCTCATGCTTGTAATTCTAGCTCTTTGAGAGGCCAAGGCAGGAGAGTTGCTTGAGCCTAGGAGTTCAAGACTGTCCTGGGCAACACAGTGAAACCCCATCTCTACAAAAAATTTAAAACTTTAGCTGGGCATGGTGGTACACACCTGTAGTCTCAGCGATTTGGGAAGCTGAGGTCGAAGGATCAATTGAGCTCAGGAGGCTGAGGCTGCAGTGAGCCGTGATCACACCACTGCACTCCAGCCTGGGTGACAGAGTGAATCCCTGTCTCAAAAATAAAAAAGATTAAAATAGTAACTGCTATGTATATTTTACCACAATTGTGTGTGTGTGTGTTAAAGAAAAAGGTAAAGGCAAACTAACCGACAACAAGAAAAACAAACCAAAAGACAGGTCCTGGTCCATGACCCTCCAAAGTGGTTTTGGAGAAGGAACGTTCACAGTGGAACCGCCTTTCTCTTTTACCCTCTGAGCTCCATGGGCCAAAGTCACTGTGTACCTGGCCCCACTTCATCTGGCCAGAGGCCACTGTTTGTAAAGCAGCAAAGATAAATATTTTCCACCAGTTTGGTTTTTAAAGTAATTATGTGTTTTGTTCTCCAAACACTTTCTCTAATCCTACATTGTCAACCCTCCTTAATTCGGAAAACGCACCGGGACCACTCCTCAGGCCTCCCTGCGATTCAGGCACCAGTCACAGCTCTGCTGGGACTGCACACCGTCCCCCAAGCATGCCACCCTTGACTGCAGAGACAAAGAGCTTCCAAGAGCATCAGCATAACAACAGCACGCAGAGGCTGCAGGGGTGAGTGGCACTGATTTACACATCAGACAGTGGGCGCACCCCAAGCCTCCATGTGACTAACCAGAGTCCTGCAGCTGGCTAGACCTTCCCCTGTGGAGTCTGACCCCTCCTCCATCGCCCTGGACTTGTCCCCCTGCATCTTAACGACAGCCCATCAGGCCCCAGCCCCACAACAAGTAACGGAAGCAAATACGAGTTCAGGGTGAGCCCCAGGCCTGTCCAGCCAAGACAGGCTGATCCCCCGGGCCTGCTTGCTCCTTCCTGCAGATGAGGTTGGGGGTGTCCATGACAGGGAAGGGCATAACCGCCTGATAACAGAACTCTACCGGCCCCAGATGCTTCTGCAGAGCCGTGGCCAGGACCCACTCCCGGCAGGAGCTTCCTCGAGCCCAGCCGTCCTTCCCAGCGGGCTCCACGCTTCTGCTTGGTATGCGACGGGGGTTCGTGACAGGGTCCAGCCGCCTTCCCAGGCCATTCGAGTCAACTCCAGAAAGGCTTTTTGTTGTCATTACCACCCTCAGCCATTAGCAGGGGCAGTTTTTGTCTTCCCAAATGGGAAAGTATCTTTTGCTTTTCTCTTTTGACACTGACTATTTGGCCTAACGCAGGGACCAATTAAACTAATTAATCCCCAGGCACTGTGCCGATGGAGAAACTAGGCTCTCACACTTCGGATCACTCCAAAGGAAGTAATCTGATTGTTCATCATTTAGGGACCCTTTGTGCAGCTCTGACCTTTGTGACCCAGACCAGAGACCCCAGTCTTCCAAGTGGCCCCTCCCCAGGACTCTGGGGCTGTGTGTCTTGCATCTTCCCATCGGGCACCCCCTACCCCCACATTCAGGGGCCATCAGACCCTCCCACCTCACACATCTTCACCTAGGATACCAGCCAGGCAGCGGCTCCAAGGGGAACCGCTTCTCACTTCCATGAACAATTAGCACTTTCTCTGAGAAGGAGAAATAAAGAACCCCAAATACAGGGGGTGGGGGGCCGAAGCCGTCCGGCTCCTCAGACTGCAGAGGGAGAGCGTCAGCTGAAAGGAGAGTGCTCAAGGTGAAGTTCAAAGGCCCCTGGAGTCCTCTAGCGAGGGTGGCTCAGCTCCTAGTTAACGGGTGCCTCGTCAAATGCATTTTCTTCATGGCCAACAACAGAATTTCTTTGGCTCTGGCAGGGAGGAGCAGCTGTCCACGCTGTTTATTCAAATACCATCCTGGCAACATTCCGATTTTTTTTCTCTCTCTCTCCTCCCTGCAGGATCTGAAACTATCAGTGGGGCAGTTGGAAGTTCATGTCTACACATGGCTTTCCAGGGTGGCATCTTTGCAGCATTCAGAAATCCTCTTCCAAAGAGCCCTTTGCTGTATCCCCCCGCGCCTCCCCACCCCCACCCTCCCACCCCCGCTAATGGGCGTGTTTCCGTGAACACTGAAGACGAAAAACATGCAATTTTGAATGTGTCTCTTTCACGGTCACACATTTCTTTTTATTGTGCATCTTGGCTGAGCCATGCTTTAAAATTCCCAGCAACCGTTCCCAAGTCAGTTTTTCAAAGAGTCTTGCACCTCTGACCCAATAAAAACCAGAGAGAACTGGACGAAGACTTGTGGCATGTCTCAGAAAGCATTTTGTTAATAAAAGTTTCATTTCTTTGCCTTTGGTTTCCCATTGCTGCTTGGCGCCCTGGGCTTGCTGACCCAAGGTTCACTCCACAGCCTTGCACACACTGGCACATCTCGATAGGCACCGTGATCCAAGGAGAACTTTGCACAGTGCTGTGGCCGCAAGCACTGACAATGCGCAAAGCTGTGTTTCCCTGCTGCTTTCAGGGGCCTTGTCATTTTCAGGCCTCAAGTCCACCCCCATGGGCCTGAACGCTGCCCTCCTATGAGGTCTTTCTTGCTCAGTAACTCTCAGGGGCTCCCAGGCCTTCCAAATTAAGTCCAAGGCCCTCAACAGGGCGTTCTGGGCCCCATCAGCATGCCCCAGCCTTGCTGGCCAGCCTCATCCTCCAGCCCCTCCCTGTGTGTCCACACACTGGTCTGAGAGGCTACTTACCATCCAGCAAAGAGCCTGCACCCTCCTGGGCCTTTCTTCGTGGGTTTCCTTCCCACCTCGGCCCTCCTGCCATCTCCATCTCAGCCTGCTCACCTCCCACTCCACCCCGCACACAGGAGTCTCCTGCTGCTGTCATAACAAATCACTACAAACTTGGTTGCTTAAAACAACATAGATTTAAGATCTCCTAGTTCTGGAAGTGAGGAAACTGGGATTGCCTCAGTGGGCGAAAATCGGTGTGAGCTGGACTAGTCGTTTCTGGAGGTGCTAGGGCAGAGTCCATCTCCTTGCCTTCTCCAGCTCTAGAGGTGCTGCACTCCTTGGCTCGTGGCCTCTTCCTCCATCTTCAGAGCACATCACTGCCACCTCTGCACATCTACAGGCACGTCTCCTGCTCTCTGTGGCCCCCTTGCCTCTCTCTTTCCCTATGAGGACCTTTGTGGCAACACTGGGCCCATCAGAGGATCCAGGATCATCTTTCTATGCAAGATCCATGGGCCCTGGTTCAGCTGAGCACAGCACACAAGCCTGGTGAGCACCTTCCAACTCACACCTGTTCACCTCCATGATCCCATCTTGATTTCCCAAAGCAAGCTTGTCATTACCTAGACAAAATGTTTCATTCCGCGTTATGGGTAAAACCACTGAGGCCCACACAGCCGTAAACATCAGAGCAAGACAGGGCGGGAAAGTGAAGGCTCAGGGACCCCACAGGGATGGCCAGAGGGGCTTGTCAGTCTCACCCAGGGAGGCTTGACTCCCAGGGTCAGGCCCAGCTGCTCTGACGCAGGGGTCCTGGCCCTCAAGGCTAATGGCCACAAATGCCTGGAGCAGGTCAGCAGCTCGTTCCCAGCTCTGAGTTCCCAATGCTGAATGTGGTCATTTCACAGTTAGAATGAAGTCCTCACTTCCCTCCGCAGACCTGCCTCTTTCCCAGGAGCTGCCTGGTGAAAAAAGAAGAAAACTGGGCAGGGGGACAGAGGAGCCAGCAGACCTGGGCTGGAGCCCAGTTCCACCCCTCTGAAGCCATGTGGCCTTGGACTGGAGCAGGACATTTAGTGTGCAAACAGCCGCTCACGCTCCTGAAGGCCATGCACACGCACACACATACACTCACACTCGAGTGGCTGGACTTCCTTGACCCCTAGATCCCTCCTCACCATGGGGTGTAAGTGGGCCAGCACGTACACATTCCAGGCTCTAGACCTAAAAGGAAGGGGCAGAGGCATTGCCTCCACTTCCTTTTCTCAGTGTGGTCCTGGCTGGAATGTGCATGGGATGGAGGGAGATGCAGTAGCCGTCTTACGCCACGAGTTCAAAGTTCCTTGTTGAGGAGAGCAGGGCAGCAGGCTAGATGGCTTCCAGGCTCCCATGGTCTTGGTGTTGCCACATCATCCTGAACTCCTTGTGTTTCTACTGTTACATGAGAAAGAAATACACTTCCATCATGTGTGAGCTCCTGGCTGGGGGAGTCTTTGCTCTGCAGCCAAGCTCCTTTCTTGGCTATTACAAGTTTTGCCTCAACCCAACCAAAGCTCCATGATGTGGACTCCATAGACCAGGGCCTCAGTAGTCCAGGATGCAGATTTTGTGAGGGACAGTTGTTGACCCTTGTTGCACTGTGGAAATCCTTTCATAGAAACATTCCCTGTGGTGCTTGGAAGTCAGACCACATCCCGACGGCCCTGGAACTCTAGAACTGGTTTTGAAAACTCAGAATGTAGGTGTGTGTTGGCTGCCACTGCTTCTTTTAGGAAGGGATACAGGAGAGCTACAAAGATGGCTCTGCAGGAGATAAGAGGCAGGCTTCCTCGTCTAAGCACCTCCCACGCACAGCTTTTAGCCGGGCAAGGGCAGCCGGCCCAGGGGCCATCATCTCTAGAAGGTGCTGTTGTCCTCCCACCCAAGCCTACTGGTTCAGCTCGCTACCCGGGAGTTACCATTAAATGAGCAAGAAGAAGATGGGCCAAGAACAGAAGCTTGGAAATAAAAAAACAGACTTTTTAAGCATAAAAATCCATCTCTAGACAAGATCTTTAGGTAAGGCCATGTGCAACATGGAACTGACCAGGTGCAAAGAGACCAGGAGCCTATGACATTTTAGAGGACATTCTATTGCCAAATAAACCACAAGTGTGGCTTTCAAAAGCGTGGGGTTTTTTGAGTTTTTTGTTTTTGACATTCCCCCCACTAAAAAAAAATCCCTGGACTCCCCAAGCCCACATAAGCCAGAAATGTGTGATGGAGGTTGAGCTGCTGACGCCTGCACAGCTGGGTGCAATCATGGCCATGGACAATGACTGTGGTCTTGGCCCTTCCTCTCTCTTCCACGGCCTGTTTCTGTAGCAGTCCTGCCACTCCTGTCCCTGCGTCATCTATGAAGAGGGAATGCAGATCACTGCCTTTTATATTTGGAGTTTATCGCTCCCTGCTCCCAAGGCACTGCCTCCAGCCAGGGTGAGGGGACTGTACGTCCCCCACAGATCCTGGACTCAGAGCTGGACACAGGGAGGGGACTGCAAGCCCAACCCCATGTGAAGGAGCTGAGTGTCTTCAGAGCCCAAAGGAAGGGTCCGTGTGTATATCGGGGCAGGGGGCCCAACAGGGTGGGCATGATTGTTAGTCATTGCCCCATATCCATCTGGCCCTTCCTTCTTTAGTAACAGGACCCATGACATTTTATGAAGGCCCAGAGCCATCCATAAGGTGATGTCCCCAGCCTCCCTTGAAGTTCGAGGTAACTGTGGATGGGATGGGATGTGGCACACACAGCTCCTTAAGGAAAGAGCCACACATCCCAAGCTCTCGTCTCCCTTTTCTGCTGGCTGCACAGTGGGTCTGAAGGCAGATAGAGCCTTCTTCCTTCTCAAGCTACAAGGTGGGAGGTGTACCAGGGCAGCAGTGCTGTGATAAAAGGATCCTGAGCCCCAAACTCCAAGGAGCTGCTGCTTCAGCCCTACACGACTCATGTCGGAAGAAAGAAGAGACCCTTCCTTGTTATGCTCAGTGTCGCACTGGGATCTCTGTTACGGCGGCCAGCCCTGTGATCTAACCAATACGGCAACAGTGTCTGCTACGCGTAGGTCCCAAAGCACAGGCTGGGGAGGGAGGGGACCCTGCGTGGTTTGAGGGTTTTTTGGGTTTTGTATATCTTTAACCAGGAATAAACTGTCGTGTGATTTCTGCCACTCCTTATGTCTCCCTCGCAGAGGACAAGGCTGCATCGTCAGTCTCCATAGCGATGCAGGAGGCGCTCTGTGAAACTGACACAGGTTTACACACGGATGAAGTTACTGCTGCTGGAGCCCGACTCCCCCAGCTCTCACCTGCCGGGTAGATGAATGGCTTTTTGGGTTTGGTTTTTTCATGAAATACTGGACAAGTTGGGATCCTCAGATAATTGATTCATCTGTGCCTCACTTTTATCATCCATAGAAATGGAGCTCACAGCCATTGCTGCCTTTTGGGATGGTGGCTGGAATGAAATGAGGTGGTGTGGGCCAGGCGCTTGGCACAGGGCCTGGCACTCAGTCAGCTACCAGCACAGCTGAGTGCTCAGGGTCCCAGGAACCCCAAGTCAGAAAGCATCTGAGATGCTACCATATAGGAGCACCAGGGAGAGGCCTGATGGAGGGACCCAAGCTGAGCCTGGCAGCTATGGAGGGAAATCAGAAAAGCTTATCAGGGACTTGCAAAGTCCTAGGTGCCAGAGGTGCCCGAGGCCAGGTGAGGTGACCAAAAGAGAGGGACCTGGAGACAGCAGTGTGCAGCCATGGAGGCTCAGGCTCCTGTGAAGACATCAACTAGAAGGAGGCATCTAGGTTTGGATGGGAAGCAGAGAGGTCTCTGACCAAGCCCCGGAAAGCAGTGGCATTGGGAAGACGACGGGGAGCTGGACAGGTGATGGGGCAGCAGCGAGGCAGGGCTGACCACGTCCAGTCCCCTGTCGGGGTCTCACAGTAGGGCCACTCGGATCTCTCCATCTTTATGCAGCCCAGCACCATCCCCTCCTGAGCCACGGTCTCCAGCAGAGCAGGAACTGTGTTAGAGTCATCGTTCTATCTTCCAGGGTCTCTGTTCCTTCAGTAGCCTCCCCACCTGCCTCCCTGCCACAAAACATAGCAAAGCAACCTCGACACTCCTCTGCAGAGAGCCCTCCAACAGCCCTGCACTGTGCAGTAGGTGCTCAGTAAATGCCTGGTGGGCGAAGGCTTGGCATGAAGTAGGTGCATAGTCTGCATCCGATGAATGAACATAGTAGGTGCTCAATAAATCCTCAGTGGACAGGAACCTGGCATGTAGTCGGTGCATAGTCCATATCTGACAAATGAATGTAACAGGTACTCAATACATGCTTAGCAGACGAGGGCCTGGCATGCAGTGCGTCCTTGGGTCTCATGCTCCGAGGGAATCCAGGGGCTCCCTGGCCTAGCTCACTCCGCACTCCCCCCTGGAAACCTTGGTCCCCTGGCTTCTCCTTGGCCACCTCTGCCAGGATCTGGGTGTCCTCAGGAGACCCCGAGAAGCGGGTGCCACAGAACTGGGAGGCAGTGTTCCTTTCCGTCTTCCCATCGGGCTAAGACTCAAAACAAAACTGTCAGATTTCAGAACATTTCACAGCAGCAAAAATAACTGCACTTGGGGAAAAAACATGCAGACACTTCTCAAAGTCATCTAGTCGCTTCAACAATGTGCCAAAAGCTTCTGGAATTGACAGGTTCGGTTTGCCACGCACCAACTGCGCCTACCCCTGCCAGCCTCGTCTCCCGAGGCCCCCAAGCTCCTTGTGTGCCGAAGCCCCGGCGCAGAAAAGGCAAAAAGGGGGATGCCCAGGAGCCACCTTTGCCCAGCCCTACTAAGTGCTGACCTGAAGCCACACCCAGGATCCATAAGCCACAGATGCCAAGCCCGAGGTGGCTGCGACAGGGACAGGAAGGAGGAGAGTAATGTATGGGTAGGCACCCAATTACCTGCCAGGCACTCCCTGTCTGCCCCCTTGTTGGATCCTCACGCCACCTTACCAAGAGGGTTTGCCCACTTTATAGACGGGCACTGGGGCTCCGGGAGATTCCTCAGTGCAGAGACAATTTCTTTCCCGCAGAGGAATTCTGGCCTGCTTCTTGCTCTTTTCTCTCCTTCTTCCAACGTAAGTTGACCGACCCCACACCTGCCCAGGCGAGATCATCTCTCCCTGCCACCTGGGCAGCCAGGTGCGACTGTGTGGTGACATTTGTGCACTGGATATGAGCAGAAGGATCATGTCTAGTGCCCCTGTTGTGCCCTCTCCTCTGCCCGGGGGCAGCAGGAGCTGGAACAGCATCTCAGGTCCAGTGGGGGAAGTCACACTGAGAGCTGCAGAGCCACAAGAGGGAAGGAGCCTGGGCTGCTGAGGCTGGGCCACTGTGATGGACACCTAGATGGTGCATCCCATCACCAAGGGTCAGGGACATGAACACTCAACCTAGGTCACACTCCTGGCAACAGATTCAGCACAGCTGTCTCTGTGGTTCTGTATCTGGAGCCCAAGCAGGGCAGCCTTGTTGACCCCATGGAGGAGGCTGGACTGTATCCCAGGACGATGGAGGCTACTGG
Source organism: Trachypithecus francoisi (assembly GCF_009764315.1). Taxonomy (NCBI): domain Eukaryota; kingdom Metazoa; phylum Chordata; class Mammalia; order Primates; family Cercopithecidae; genus Trachypithecus; species Trachypithecus francoisi. Next base: position 5,227,061 of record NW_022681468.1, on the reverse strand, counting down.
ACAGGAGGGCATTGAGCAGGGCAGTGATTTGGTCTCCTGTGTGTCTTTCAAAGGAACTGTGGCCACTGTACCCAAGTGGATTGAAGGGCCTCTGAAGAGTGAGAGACGGTGGTGCTTACAGCCGGCTGGTGCCAGAGACGGAGAGAAACAGAGAGATCCCAGACAGGTTCTGGAGAAGGACACAATGGATGCAGAAGGGCGTGAGGAAGACCCCGGGGCTGAACCCCACCCTTGGCTTGAGCAGCTGGGGCTGAGTTGGCGCCCTTGATGTGGCAGCAGAGAACACTAGTGGAAGCGCCAGCTGGGAGAGGCAGGTCAGTGCTCAGCTCGGGCAAGCTCAGTGTAAGATGCTGGGAGGTAACTGGAGGCGATACCGAGTAGGCAGGTGGGTTTCAGAAGATGGCGTGGGGGTCTAGGGGAAACTCTCAGCCTGTAGTTGGCAGTGAATAGCAAGGGAGGCAATGGAGTCCGCTGAGAGGAGGAATGCAACAGAGGCATGTCTGGGTGGGCTTCTCACAGCGCCCATGCTTAGAGGTTGCTAGAAGGGGAGGGGGCCTCAGAAGAGCCTGTGGGGAGCAGCCAGAGAGGGAAAGGGAGGCCACACGAGTGTGGGAGCCAGAAGTCCCAAGAGCAAGCTGCCTCCTGTGTCAAGGCCGCCAAGAAGAGGCTGCTGCCTTTCCTTCAAGACAGACCACACCGGATCCGCTAAGAGTGCGGCCGCGGGGGAGGAGGGAACCGGAGCCTGGCTGCAGAAGGCCTCACAGACGGGGGTGACTCCATACACACCATCCCCTGGAAAGCTTTCCCCAAGACAGAGTGGGGTGTGGAATGCTGGCAGGAGGTTGGGGTCTGGGAGGGGGCATTGAGAGACGAGGTGCAGGGACATGTGAGCATGAGTGGAGCCCAAGGGTGCAGGAGGCTGGGGCCAACGCAGCCGGCCTTGTACAGGGCTTGGCTGATTTTTGGCCATCCTCCACTCTAGACCACTTTTTACTTCATATTTCTCTTAGATTCGATCCTAAATAGTGCCACTTTTTAAACCTTGGCCTTCTTCTAGGCAGTATTCTCAGTGAAATCAGATTTGCTGGGCTATTTTTTTTTCTAATAAATGTGAAAACAAATACGTAACTATGCAAAAGACCCATCCACACACCTCAATGTGGCCTTGGGACCCACCAGGCCCACCTTACATTGGGAACTCAGGAGGGAGGAGGGTGGCCAGCTCAGACCCTGTGTCAGGTGGCCGGGATGGCCTCCTGGCTCCATCTCTCACAGGCAGGATGATCTGAGCATGTTACTGAAGGTCCCCAGGCCCCAGTCACTCATCTCCCTCAACAGGGGGCATGGGGAAGGAGGACAGCAATCCACAGACAGCCCTTGGCAGATCTGGCAGCTGGTTGGCCTTGTGAGGTCTAGGCTCAGCCAGGGTCACCACCGTTACTGTTGCCTAAGAAGCAGGAGAGCCGTGACCCCAGGGGCGGCCCCCATGGACAGTCACCGGACACCTGAGATCAGCCAGCTCCACTCTGGCCAGGGTTGTGCTATACTCAGCGAGGCTCTGGAATATAGTACAAACCATGAACTGCAGAGCCTCCCATGCCAAACATGAGCCTGGGCAGAGCCAGAGTGTGGCCAGTCCACCCACCCCTGGTGAGATCCAAGAGTCGCAGAGGATCTAGCAGGGAAAGATGCTCCGAAGTGCAGACAGGCCCCGCCCTTCTAGGGGTGGATGAGGGTGGTGGGTAAACAGCTTGGTACAGAGGCTGCCACCAGCACCCAGGAGAGGGTTCCAGCTTCCTCTGGGGCTGGGGACACGCATTGCTCCCGGGCTCTGTCTCCAAGTGAGAGGTTATATAACCATGGCCGTTGCAGCAGCCCCGCTGGCTGGGCTCTTGCTCCTCGCACGAGGGCTAAAAACAACCCTCTTGCCCCCTTTTCACCATTTTCTAATTTGGTCCTCTCTGAGCTACCAGGATCTGCAAACAAAACATCACACTCATTTTCTAAAATGGCTTCCCAAATTGTCTCCTTTTACAGGTAGGAAACTGAGGCAGAGAGAATCCCATGACCAAACTGTGGAGTAGGACCAAACTTTAAAGAACCATGAGTCCAGTCTTCTCCCCACTTGACAGATGTGGAAACTGAGGCCCAGCAGGGCAAAGAACTAGGTGCCATCACCCGGCAAGAAGAGGCCACGGCCTGTGCGGCTGCCAGAGGCTCAGGAAACCGTTCTCCCGGGACCTTGCTGCCCAGGCAATACCCCACTGCTATGCCGCAGGGGCTGCTGGAGACCTCACTTCCCTCGCTCCTCTGCAAAGCGCCCCCTCCTTGCACAGCAGTCTGGCTGGGTGGTGGCTAACTGGGCAGAGCAGAAAGCAGCTGAGTTCAGGTCAAAGGACAGAACTGGACCGGCCAGGCATTGTGTGTGTGCTTCTGCACTGGCTGAGCACTTCGCAAAGGGCACTGGATTCCAACCGACCGCAGGAGAGCCCAGGCCGGCCCCTCCTCCTCTCCTCAGTACCAGGACCCAGCCAAGCCAGTGACCCAGAGGGGCTGGCCTTGTGCACAGATAAGAAGAGCCTGCGATTCGCAGGCTGGTCACCTGCCCCAGGACAAATTAGGCCCACAGGGCAAAGGCGATCCCCTGCCCAGCCCAGCTGAAACGACTTCAAGTTCCAAACTCATCAGGTCCAAAGAGCAGACCCAAACATGCTTCTCTAAAAATGTGTTGAGAAAGAAGATTCTCTGTGCACACTGGCCCTCTGCCTGCTTCCACTTTGGGGTTCTGGGCAGACTTTTAGAAGCAAAGTTCTCACCAGTTACCAAGAGCAAAACAACTCCCAGAAGATCTGAGCCAGCGCCAGGCAGAGCAAGGAACAAACCCCTTTTGCAAAGAGTTTCCGCTCGGTCTCTGGAAATCCCAGGAGATGCCCCTCGCATTGGCACCAGCTGCGTCCACAGCCGACCAAGTCCCTCTCCACCCTGCCCCCGCCCACCCCAGCACCTCGGCTGTCAGCAGCCAGCACCAGCTCCCCACGGACACGCAGGTCCAGCGTCCCTCACGGAGCAGGCAGGCAGCCGCCCTGGGATACAGTCGCCCCCCCATCCCTCACAGTCACTGCAACCCTTGGGATTCTGGGCACCAGGGCCAGGGCTCCGCCCCACGCCATGCAAGGACGGCATGTATTCTGGGACATGGTCGAGGAGGAAGCCAGAGACTGACAAGGAGAGGAAGGCTCCAGAAGGCGAATCTTTCCTCATCTCCCATCACGCTGTTACCGATCAATTAAGAGGAAGAACAGGAGGAACGCACTTCAGACGCGCTCTGCTTATGGCTACGGCCGGGGAAGTGGGCCTCGCCGTGTCCCGGAATGATCCCAAAACACGCAGAGCGGGGCCTTTCTGGAGCAGATTGGAAAATCCCCCGGAGCGGGTGGAGGCCTTGCCAGCTGCTTGGGAAAATGTCTTTTCAAAGCTTAAGGGCGTCCTCTCCTCATTTCCCTCCCATTCAGGCTGTGAGCTGCACAGCCCTGTGCCGCGGGAGGGAGGCAGCAGCCCCAGAGAGGAATCCAGCCTGTACCCCTCACCTTTGCTCAAGGAGCCTCCACCCAGAGCCGGAGACAGTCCTTGCCAGAGACAGTGGCAATCTTACAGGATAACAGAGGGCTGAGCACCGTGCTACAGGGACCGGAGGAGAGCTGCAGGATCCAGGAAGCCTTCCTGGAGGAGGTGGCTCCTAAGTGAGTAGGAGTTAGTCAGAAAATAAATGAGGGAAGGAAATCCCAGAGGGCAGGAGAAGAGGTGCAAAGGCCAACAGTGTGAGCAGAAGTGACTTGTGAGCAGGGCTGTGACACAGCATGTGTGACGGTGAAGGCAGAGCAGGCCGGCCCTAGCAGAGAGATGGCTGTAGGAAGAGTGCTGAGGCAAACTTGGCAGCCTGGGGTGAGGCAACTGTGCCAGAGTGTGGGCTTTACCTGGAGAGCAGCGGGAGCCTTGGAGGGCTTCAAGTAGGTGGTGACACAACCAGGGTTTGTGTCTTGGAAAGGTTACTCTGGTAGCCACAGAGCATAGGGCAGAGTGGAGAGAGGCAAGCCACGGGGGGAGCCAGGAACATCCTTTCTGATTCACAGCTGAACATTCCCCACCCTCTCCGCCTGGCCCCTTCACCAGCCTCAGTCCCTGTACTGTGATTTTCCAACCTCTGAGCCTTCGCATAGGCTGTTCCTTCTGCCTTTCCTTGCTCTCTGATTGTAGGACAAATGCTCAGGGGTAGGCAGGATGGACTCTTGGTTCACCTCCCTGTGCACCCCTCTTCTGGCAGCAGCCTGGCTCTGCCTAGGTGTGACAATTCTCTGATCAGGAGTCGAACTTCGACCTCCCTGCCAGGCTGGGAGCTCCCTGAGAGCAGGAATGTGCCTCTTCCCCTCTGAATCCTGAGCCCTCAGGCAGAGTGAGGCATGCAGGGAGTGGGGTCTCAAGAAAAGCTTGGAATGTTGGATTAGGGGGTGTCCTGGAAGGCCTGCATCTGAGGTCACCATGAATCCACACGGCCTTGCCCCTAGCTCATGCCCAAACAGACCAGCCCATGGGGCAAGTTCAATTTGCCCATCCTGGAGCAGGATGACAGAGACTGGCTGAATTTTTATTAAACCATCTCCCTTTTCCCTATAGCCCAAAGCATCCTACGGCTGAGTGCCACCTGGTGCAATGCGTGCGCTCACCCCTTCCAGCCTGGCTCCTGACAATGACCCACATGTCTACTCTCACTCTCCCCCGCCTGCCAGGGTGACGGAGACACCCAGTGGGGGCTCCAGGGCCCTTGGGGCGGTAGAGTGGAAGTCTGTGGGAGCCACCCAGCTTCCCCATCCAGGAAAAGAACGTCCTCCCCCACCTCTGGGTGAGCTGAGTGGTAGCTCTCTGCTGCTGGTCCCCTCCAGAAGATGACTCAGTTGAAGAGGGTTCCCTCACCCGAACCATGCCCCTTCCCAGAGGGGCCCAGAGCCAGTGTCTGCCAGCAGGGGTGGGTCTCAAGGACCCAGCCCCCCGCCTTGGCCTGGGTCACTCTGGGTAGCCTTCCCAGCTATAGAGCTCCCTGTAGGGTCACCTGAGGATCGCACAGAGACAGCACCACGGCCAGCCTTCTCTCTCCCTCTGCCTGACCCTGCCATGGGAATTGATGGCAGGAGGCCATCAAGCCCATCGCCACTGCGGAGTCTGCTTCCCGGGAAGCCCGGCCTGCAACGCATGGTGCCAGGAGTGGTCTAAGCAAACAGCCATGGAAATGGGACTGGGGAGTTGATCACCCGCCCCCTAACTGGCTGTGACCCCTATTGCTGGCTCCAGGTGGAGCACAGGAAGCTCTGGCGGGAGGAAGGCCTGCAGTCACCGAAATGCTCACCAGGGCAGACGGGGCTGGTGTTTGGTGAAGGGGAGTGGGGGTGGTGAGATGCAACTGGCATCTGGGCATACTTGGGGATCCCGGGAAACAGTCGCTGTAGGGAGAGGGGAATGGGATGGCTGTTGCACAGCTCAGTCAATGCTTGACTGGACATGATTAACCAGCATTGAGAGGCTACGTGTGGGGAAAGCCACCGGGCCCCCTTGGCAGGCCACCGATGGAAAGACTTAATCATACCAAAGGCGGAGTTTCCGCCCCAGTCAGGTCTGCTCTGCCAAGGTCAAGACGGTGGCTGAGAACCATGAAGGCCCTGACACATGGGATAGTGACTTCTGAGTTGATGCTCGCCCAAATCTCAAATTCCCAGAACCCCCTGCACTCCTGGAGCCTACAGAAGTCACCCACTTGTCCCCACGAAGGGCAAATGTCCCTGCTTGCAGAATCCTCCTCACTACAGGAAAGCAGGCACCCCCTCAACATTCCCCTCCACTGACCCTCCCGGCCTGGAGGTCAGGGCTCAGCACAGCTCCTCCAGGATTCACAGTGGAAAGGGGAGGGGACCGGATGGCAGAGGATTTGACACTTGGCCAGCACAGGACTGGACTCTGAAGGTGCTGCCCAGGGGAGTGGGACATAAAGTTGGATGAGGGAGAGTTTCTCACTCTGGGAGCACTTTCCCAGGGTGTGGGATAGAACACCCTGGCGAGGAGCATGGGGGATGGTACAGACACACTGGCAGAATGGCACCGAGAAGCACGGAGAAAGTGGCAGCCCACACTAAGGGAGGTGTCGATGCCAGAATTGCTGTGGCAGATGGTGGGAGGATTGAGCAAAAGGTTCAGAGACATGGGCGTGCTATCGTGGGTACAATGCAGAAGGCCAAAACATCCACTGGACAGCTATTTTCCATGGGAGGACCTGGAAGATGCACCATTTACCAAAGTACCCAGGAAGGAACCAGCACTCCTGAGAAGCTTAGCAGCGGCTGTCCTCCGGAAGCTGGGACCCACTGGGGAGATACCCTTTCAGAACCAGACTTGCTGGCAGCCAGGAAGCTAAGAGGGTCCTGAAACAAGAGAGGCAAGGGGGCTGCGCTTCACCGCTGAAGCCAGGGGAAACAATGACTGCAGTGAGCAGCAAGGTCAGACTGGCAGCCCGGGCACCATGCAAACGGTGAATCTAGCCAACAGAACATGGGCAAAACGGATGGGCAGCCAATGAGAGTCAAGCACAGTCTGCACCATAAAAAGAAATCGAGAATGGGCCATCAGGATACTGAAGACAGTGGCCCCAATCAAAGGTCACAATGCTTGGCCTGGTTTCTGATCCTGAGCCAGTTTTTAGACCAGGATCCATCAATTGAAGGTGCAGCCAGTCCCCAGGAGGGAGGACCCTGGACCACCACACATGTATGTGGTAATAGCTCCCCAGATCTTCCCCATAGGAATCTAAGGCTACTTATCTGAGTATCTTTACACTGGGGAAGGGAGAATGCCCAACCGTTTGAAGACTGTGGGACAGAGTTTGAAGTGACTCTGATACCCGAGACTGAATGACTCTGTTAGAATGAGACCTATGGAGCCTGCGTAATAAGTGGTCTTGAACAATGGCAGTAGATTAATACAAACTCAACAATGTAGCTGCCCCAACTGCAATTTCTGTGCCAGATACAATGTGTTAGCAAAGATTCACATGGCTTTGGGTGCATGGTATAGGGCCATTGCATTCTTTTCGACTACTATCAAAAAAGAGGCTAGAAGACAGTTTGCACTGGCCTGGAATGGACAATAGTATACATTTACAGTCTTGTGACAGGGCTGTGTTCTCACTCCCATCTCTGCCATGTTATAGGTAAAGGTAAGCCATGGAGGCAAGCAGAGTGCAAGCTGAGGCTGAAGGGAACTTCGACAGTAGAGAAGGAAGATGATGAAGGTCACGTGCAGCCCTGAGGCCAGCTGCAGCCGTTTGTCCACTTACCTTCCTCTTCTGTGTTCCTGTGAGGAAGAGAGGCTGAAGAATCCTGAAGAAGTGGTTCCCAGAAGGTTTGTGAAGAGGTGGTTCTGAGCAGGCAGGGCCGGCCTGTCATGAATGCTGGTAGCTAGAACAGCTAGTGTAGCCAGTCCCCCACCCTCAGCTATCAGGCCTCTGGGACGGAGCTGACTGAAGAAAGCTGCCCACAGTTATGCCTTCTCCTGGAGACAGCCCACATCCAGTGACTGGTCAGTGTGATAGCATAAAGGCCACCCCCTTCGGGAAGACTTAGAACCCTTCTGAAGGACTGTCCCACCTCCTGAGGCCCCCACAGGGTTGCGGAGACCCTGGTGAGACGTCACTGCAACTCAGCCTCCCCTCTGCACCATCCCGCTTCCTTCCTTTCCTTCCTGGCCTAGAAAAGCTACTGCTAGCCCCGCACACATCCGTCGTGTAAGACGGCACCAGCCTCATGGCTGTCACCACTCCCCACCCCAGCCCGGGTCCACCCCATGCCCCACCACCCTCTAGCGGCTGGATTTTCTCCCCCTGACTCACTGAGGTGTAAAGTGAACTGCCTGAGCCGAGCTGGGCAACTCCTTGGCCAATTTCAGTGGCGTGTGCTGCACAAACATTCCCGCCACTAATGAAGGCCTCTCGAGAGGCCTGCTCCCAGGGGACCCCTGGCTTCCTGCTCCTTGGGTGTGGTGTGGGAACAGGAACATCCCGCGGGCGTCCTCGCTGGGGGGCAGCTGGAGTCCACGGCAGTGGTGGCTGAGCAGGCCAGGCAGTGAGGGCAGGCCAGGAGGAAAACCAGCCCAGGCCCCAGGAACGCCAAGTCCACCACATCTGCTCAGCCTCGTCACACTGAGCAGCTGCCGTCCACCAGGCCCGGCGATGGGTGCAGGAGTTACAGGTGAGGAAGCCCAGGCTCAGGCCAGGGACCGCCCAAGGTCACAGAGTGGGGAAATACCTGAGGACCTGAGACTGGAACCCAGGCCTGGCTGCTGATGGCGTTCCCTCCCCTGCAGCTCAGTGTGGCCGACAGGCCCCAGGTGGAGGGCAGGACCTTCTCCACAAGCCTTCCGGATGCCCAGGGAAACCTGGTCTCAGGCGTCTGGGGCACTGCTAGCTGTGTGTGTGCCAGCATGTGTGATGCTGGTAATGCAGATCCCAGACCTGGGGGTCCTGCCTGAATTATGCTTCCAAGTCCAGCTGGGATACTGGAGTCTCTGCCTCCAGGAAGAAGCACCAGAGTCCATGACCTTGAAATGAAGCAAGGGATGCTCATCTCTGCGCACAGCTGTTGCTCGCTGGGAAAAGGCTGTGACCTGAGTTTCCATCCTCTGCCTTGCTCACCCCACAGGGCAGATGGTGTTGAGACCTCAGCTCTGTCATACTCCTCCTGGGTGATCGCAAGCAAGGGACTCCAGCTCCCTGGGGCTTGGTTCTCACCCAGGAGACTTCCAGGGCTGCAAGGCACTCAGGTACCGACAAACACCTGCTGGTCAGGCATTTGCACATTTGACTCCTCATCTCTTAGCACCCACATGGCCAGAATCTTCTTCCAAACTGCACCACCTATGCTGAGAGTTGCATGGGATGGACCTGGGAAGGCATCTGGATTCATCACATGGAGCAGGGGACTCTTTCAATCAGAGACCACTTCCAGAGAAGTGCAGAAGCAGCCACTGAGTGCTCTCCCACCATCTGTCCTCGTGGGAGTCTGGCTTTAAGCCTGGATCATAGTGAGAAGGGCCTTTGATAGTATCTGGGGCCAGAATGGACTAAAACAAGCACATGCAGGGGACCCGCAGCAGTCCTGCAGGATGCGCCTCTCCCAGGATCTCATTCTCCCCAGCGAGAGCCTCTGAGGTGCTCGGGGCCTCTCCCAGGCTGCGCTTCTCACCGCCACCCCACCCTGGGTCGGCCTGCAGGAGCAGGCACCACGACACCAGCCCCGCAGAGAGAGTGCCCACTGAGCGGCAGGCCGTGTGGGGCCCCTAAACCCAGTCCCCAGAGGTGGAAGACAAAGGTGAGGTCAAGCATGTCCCGTGCTGCTGCCGTCTACCTAGAGGACCACCTACCGCCCTGAGATGGGCTCCAACGCTTTTTGTGCCCAAATACCATTCATTTGTGGAGTGACGGTGCCAGTCAAGGGTAGCCGGCATTTTGTTTTTGTTTTCAGTGTTCTTAACTTGGCAAAATAGGAACTTGGCACCCTATGACAGGAACTAAAGTTGATTTTTGAAATTTTAATTGTTTGCGAAATCCGCGGGCCTGGGACTTCATCTGAATCATCTCATTTTGTTCCCACAACAGAACCCACGGGATGGGGCACAGGGTGCCCACACTGCAGATGAGGAGGTGATGGGAGGGAAGGGCCTGCCAAGGTCTCGCACCCTGGGGGATGGAGGTGGGGCTGGAGCTCCCCTCCCTCCCTGACTCGGCCCCACCCCACTGCTCCCTCCTGTCCTGGGACCAGCCCCCACCCTCCTCAGATGGAGGCCTCTCTGGTCCCATGCAGCCAGCAGCAGATGGAAGGACAGACATCCTGGCATTGGCCTCCAATGTGGATCAGTCCGCCCCGACTGAGGGCTACCCTGCATCTCTCTTAGCCTGTGGCGGCCACACTGAGCCCCTCAGCCCCATTCCTGTCTCCCCTAGCAGATTGGAAAGCCAGCCCCCAGAACAGGCACTGCGCAGACTCAGCCCTCCTGGCCCCGCCAGCCCACGGCCCCTCTCCATGTCTGGGCTCCAGCCCACGGACAAGGAGGCTTGGCCTGGGGTGGTGAACCCTGGGGTCCTGGGCTGCCCTACCTGGGCTACAGGCAGCCCCACTGACCTGAAATGGCCCAGACAGACCAAAGGGTCTAACTGCAGTTACTTAACAAGAATGAGGACAAGTTGTTTGCAGTGGCCACGTGCCAAGGGCTCCAACTGAGCTCTTGCCTCTCCTCAAGAGACATCTGGGAAGGGGAAAGCGTGGCTGCACCAGGCCCCTCCAGGGCAGCCCCATCCTCACCATTCCCTGCTCTTCAGGGCAAGGGCAAGCTCACACTGGCCAACCTGCTCCCTCCAAGCTTTTCCAGTAAACACCACACTCCACAGACTGGTATTCAAGACCCCAAATCCTCCAACTTCCCAGACCCCTCTTGCATTCTGAAGCCCAGCCAGATGCCACCCTCCCCTTCACTCATGCTGTCCCCTGTGCCCGGAGTGCCCCGCCTCCCGTCCCCCTCACCCACCAGGTCTATTCACTCTGCCCAGTCCCAGAGTCAGCCCAGCAGCACTCCCACCTCCCTGGTGCCTCTCTGGTGTCCCCTCTAGAAGGTCTCTTCAAGCTCTGAATCATGGTGGCACCTTCTCAGAGGCTCCATGTTTTCCTCTGTAAAGCAGGCACAGCAGTAGTGCCTAGCTTGGAAGGCTGTGGTGGAGGCCAAAGAGACAAGACAGTAGATGTCAATCTCAGTGACTCACGCTTATTAGCTGCCCAGTAAACAGGGCGTTGATTGGGAACATGATCACTGCTCGTCCCCCTTGGCTGTGGGAGGTACTCCCTTCTCCACCCACTCCACGAGTGCTGGCCTTTCCTGGAGCTCTCTCTGTATCCACTGGCCTTCCTCCTCTGCCACAGAGCAATCTTACCCTTTTCACGGCCTTAGCCACCATCCATATCTGTCCTCAGCAGCCTGTCTCCTGGGCTCTACAGTGGCGTGTCCAACTGCACTCAGATACATTCACCTGGATGACCCTCAAGGGCCTCAAGTCAACATTTCTGACATGGACACGCTATCCATCCCCCCGACCTGGCAGACTCTGCTAGTTGGGTGCTACAATATTGTTTCCAACCCCACTATTGATACCAAATTCTGTATTCTTTAGGAATGCCTTTGGCTGCAAATAACAGAAGTCTCAGTGAATAATGCGTGGCTTCAGCAGAGTGGTTTGTTTTTCTGGCATAACAAGGAGCCTGTAGGCCAGTGCTTGCTGACATGGGTTCCCTGGCCTGAGGTTAGGCCCTAGTGGCTTCTTCTGGCCTTGGCTTCATTATTTCGAGATGGCTGCCCCCACTCCAAACATTCAAACAGTGTTCAAAGGCAGGAAGTAGGAAGGGGGTGGAAAGGGCACTCCTCTTCATTCACATAAGCCTCTCTCTTCAGGGAGGACAAGTCTTCCCTAGAAGCCCACAGTGAATGTCCCCATAGATCTCATCAGCCATAACTGTCTCACATGGCTGCTCCTAGCTGCAAGGGAGTCTAGGAAGGCAGCATCCATAGTGGTGAACCACACTGCCTTGTCACTCTTGCCAGAGACCTGTACCCTCCCCAGTCCCACCTGAACAGCCAGCTCCCCCACTGCACTCTGCCTCCACCCCCTCCTCAGCATCACTGTGTGCAGCCCTCCCCCCCTTCCCCCACCTTTTTCTGACATACTCTGGGTCCCCTTCAGCTCTCTCCTGGACCCCAGCCCACCTGCTCCAGTCCATGAAACAAGAAAAGTGATATTTTTCACATCCAAACCTTTCCACAACCCCTGCCTTCTCTGGGAAAAGCTCAAGCTCCTTCAGCTGTCTTCCAAGTCATCCTGAATGGGCTCTGCTTATCTTTCCACCCTCACCTCCTACCATTCTCCAATAACCCCCAGACTTAGTATAGATCCCCCTTAAGCCAACCCTAGTCAGGGAATGGAGTGCTTGTGGTTTTGGTGGGCAGGGACCCCAGGAAGGGAGCAGGAAAGTCAGCCGGGCAGGAAGGAGCTAAGAAGAGCGTGCTGAAAAGCGCCTCACCAGGTGGGGAACCCAAGCTTATCCCTGGTGCAGAACACGCCCGAGGGGCAAGGGAGCTAAGTACTTACCCTCCTCTCTCAAAGATCACTGGCCCGAAGGCTGCTTCTTGAGGGGCAGGGTGGGAGTGAATTCTCTGGTTCCTGTGACTTTCCAGCCTGATTGCTCCCTCGGGCAAAGGTGCAGACTCTTGCAGCAGGAGTGTGGGAGAGCCGGCCAGCCCACACCCCACGTGAGGCCAAAAGGAGCACAGTGAGCATGGGACAGCAGGCTCCCTCCCCACAGCCCAAGGCACCCACCTCCTCCAGCATCCCCACGCTGCTATTTGAGGCCCCACACCTGTCCAGGCTTCCTTCTCTACCTGCCCTGTGGGATGTTCCCCTCCCCCTCCACCTCACCCACCTTCAACCCAGCCCGACCCAGCCTCACTCCTTCTCTGGGACTGAGAACTCACTTCTTCCCCCGGTGGAACCCCATTCCTGCCCGACCACAGTCCAGTCCTGCCTTGAGCCCTGAGTCAGTCTTCAACCCCTGCCCCTGCTGTGGCTCTGGGCCTTGGGACCTTCCCCAGCTCCCTGGAAGGGGAAACAGAAGAAGGGAGGGAAATGGAGACCAGAAAACACTGCCCCTCCCAGGCGCTGGCTCCAGCAGGCAGAAGAGCAGAGACCTGGGGCTCACCCACTCCACTGCTGGGGACTGGGGAGGGGAACTGGAGACTGTGGCACCGAGGAGAGGGAGGGCAACTTGGCCAGGACAGACAGAAAGCCCAGCCCCTCACTGCAGCGTAGGAGACGGCTGACCCAACAAGGAAGGGGTGAGGTCTCTGGAGCCACCAAGGCTGGGCTCAAGCCCCTTCACCTTGCTGGGCCTCAGTCTCCTCACTAGAATGGGTACAGTCACCCCGTATCACAGGTTGGCTGTGAGGAAGGCACAAACTCAGAAGGCCCAGGCAATGGCAAACAAGCCAGGCTCAGCCCCAGACCTTGGAGGGGCCAAAAGAGAGGCTGCTCAGCCTTCCTGGCACAGGTCCCCACACGGGCTGGCCCACCCTGGCTGCCATGCCTTCCTTCGAAAAGGGAGCTGCTGCTCAGTGTGCAAGGCCTAGTCCAGGTGTTGTCTGATTGGGGCTTCAGGCAGAAAGGATTGCTTCCTGCTCAGGCCTCCTCTGTTCAGTCGTCCCGGGCGGGGCTGGGGTCCATATCCTCACCAGTCCATCCCCAAGACTGGCAGCTCCACCAGGCAGACCTGCGCCCGCCCCCGCTTCCCACCTGGGGCCCAGCACAGAGGGTGCTTTCTCCACTAGTGTTCCGGCAGGATTGGGTCCTCGGGCTCAGCAGCCCAGCCTGCGTGTGAGTTCTGTCTCAGGGCTTCTCCCACACAGACAGCCTCACCCCGACCCCAAATGGCAGGACAAGGATGAAGGCATCCCAGACTCCAGGAGTTCAGGGACCAGGGGCCTGGGGGGTCTGTCGCCTCGTGGGCCAGGGCTTCCAAGTGTGTCCTTTGGGCACATTCCAAGTCTGCTTCCCCAGATTCCCTCGGAATCCAAGCGATGGGAAGACCCTGAGAGGCCACCTGAGGGTGGGAATGTGGAGGCCCCAAGAGGGCAGAGAAGTGTCAGACAAGACACGGAGAGGCCACACACGGGCTAGGACCTTCTTCCTCCAGCCCAGGGGCTCTCTCCTTCCCGCCTTCTCAGCCAGTGCCCTCGCTGAAGCAGAACCAGCCTTTCAAAGCTTCCTGGGCTGCAGGAAGGAGCCTGGGGCCTGGGGCTGAGCCCTGCAGCCATTCTCCTTCATTGAGCCTCAGTTTCTCCTTCAGGAAGTGGCCATCAGGGGACTCCTGGGAGACCTACAAGCTTTAGCAGTACACACTAGGAGGGAGGTAGGCCAGAAAGGGCATGTGTGGCCCTATGACGGAGAGGAGACCCTTCCCCAATCTTGTGTGTCCCAGGCCCATCTAACTGGCCCGTGGCCTCTGGGTGACGGAAGGCCAGTGGGGACAGACCCAAGCACAGCGCAATGGAAGCAAGTTCCCAGGCCTCCTCCCCACCCTGAAGCCTTTTCCCCTGTGCCCATCCCCATCCCCTGGGGTCCAAGGGCTGGTGAGGAAGATGACTGAGGGCTGGAGAGGCTGCAAAGCCCGACCTCTTCTGACCTCTGCAGCTGGGTGGCGCCTGCTTATGGGCACGGGAAGGCCGCCAGTCTCACCAGCTGTGCCCTGGGGTGTGGGCTGCTGTACACCCAGCTCATGAGGCGGTCAGTGGGAGCAGCTACTTGGGCAGAGGTGGGGCTGGGAAAGCCCCAGGCTGTAGGCTGGGTTGGTGACAGGCGGCCCAGTGCCCAGGCCGAGGACAGGACACTGTGTTTTGATTATTTCCAGTTTCCTGACCCCCAAGTAGTGATTTAATGTTCCTGTTTACTCCGAGGGTTAGAACAGGAGGCGGGACCACTAAGCCAGCCTCCCCTGGCGTCACCCCCAAGACTGCCAGTAGGAGTTTTGTGGCCAGAGGGAGCAGAGGATCCCAGGGGGTGGGCACGAGGCCTCTGCATACATCAGGGACTCTTGGGATTGCCTCAAAACTGAGCTTTGCATACAGCAGGTCCTGGGGAAGTGTTGCAGATTGCAGAGTGTGGCTGTCCCCAGGAAGTGAGACTGGGTGACCCGCCCCAGCTGGCCCGAGGGGCTTCCCCACTGTGGGGGTCCAAGGCCACAGAGCTCTCCTGGCCTGGTTAAGGATGGCTTCACCCTAGACCTCCCTGACATTATCCAGGGCTTGGACTTCAGCCAGGCCCATCCACCCCATGGCATCTGAGTGCCTGGAAGGCGCTGCTAAGCAGGCAGGGCCAGCAGCCCGTGGCTGGCTGGGAGGGACTCCAGAAGTCACAAGCCCAGCCCCTCACTTCTGAAATCTTGGCACAAGGGGCCGGCTCTGAAAACCACTGGAAATACAGTTTTCCATGGCATCCTCTGAGCGTGCATCTGCATACAGCAAGCAAAGGGTGTTCACGCGGGAAATGATGACCCATGGGTTTTTTTTTTAATCAACATGAGTTTGTATCATTTGTTGACAAAATAGTAAAATGTCAATAGGTTTCAGCATAGGCATGTCCTACCCCAGAAGGTCTATGCTTTTATTCAGAAAGCACCCACCTAGCAGGCATTGGGACCACACAGACCCGTAAGAGGAAGGAGGGCTGCGAGGGAGGCGCCGAGGCAGGGCCTGGCTGGGAAAGCCTCTCTTGGAGAACCCCTGAGGGAGCTGCAAGGTGAGCACCCCAACCTCTGCCTTCAGCCCTGCCAGGTAGTGGGGCCAGAACAATCGCTGACCCAGGCAGAAGCGAGGGGGCGAGGAGAGTGCCTGTGTCCAGTAGTGCCATGACTCCCTCTTACCTTCTGTCCACTACTGGGGTGACAGCGAGCTCACAGAAGGCAGATATGGGGAGCCAAGAATCCCAACAGCATCGGGTCCCCTTGAGGTTGACAGGAACCAACTTTCCTTTGTATTTCCAGTCTTCAGTTGGCCTTGGACAGAGCCCAAGATCTCATGAGGAAGGAGCAGAGAGGCCTCTTGGTGTTGCCCCAAACATCATGGGGCCCAGAAATAGATGTCACTGAGATCCTGGGATGGCAGTGCTGGAGGGGCCTAGGACATCACAACCCCACCCCGCTCCATCTTGACCTCAGTTTCCCCATCACTGGAACCAAACATGAGCCTGAGGACCCCACAAGTCCCTGGTCACCCACCGTTACGGAGTGGGGTGGAGACAGGCGAGTCCCCCATCACCCACCGTTATGGAGTGGGTTGGAGACAGGCGAGTCCCCCATCACCCACCGTTACGGAGTGGAGTGGAGACAGGCGAGTCCCCCATCACCCCCGTTATGGAGTGGAGTGGAGACAGGCGAGTCCCCCCATCACCCACCGTTACGGAGTGGGGTGGAGACGGGTGAGTCCTCCATCACCCACCGTAACGGAGTGGGGTGGAGACAGGCGAGTCCCCCATCACCCACCGTAACGGAGTGGGGTAGGGACAGGCGAGTCCCCTGTCACCCACCATAATGGAGTGGGGTGGCCATGGAGGGGTTTGTTTTTGGGGACACCTTGATAGGCCAGATATGGCTGGGCCCTTCACATACAGCAGGGCTGTTCCCCAGCCTCCCCACCTGGGACAGAGGTTGGTGTTGATGCCCCAGTTTGGCCTTCTTCACACCAGGAGTCACACAGATCTGGTGTCCAGCCCCTGCTCCATCACATACAGCTGTGCGGCTTTCTGTAAGCACCTTGACCTCTCTAAGCCCGAGGCCACTGATGCCTGGAATGGGAGTGAGTCATCACTAAGTGGACTCCAGAGTCTGCAGTGGCGCCCTAGATGATGGCGGCTCTGAGAAGGATTCAGAAACTGTGAAGGACGTGCACCTGGGAGGAATCCCAGCTACCATGGCCAGGCTTGCCTTCCCTGAGCACACAGTGATGTGAGGCGGGGACTAGGGGTGCAGACCCAGCCTAGAAACCCAGTCCTGCCGTTCATTCGCCAGGTATCTGCTCCTCTGAGAGCTCAGGATGGGGCTAGAATGATACTAGAGACCAGCGCCAGGCCTGTGCCCCGCACACAGCAGACGTTCGGGAAGTTCTCAACCAGAGCAGGCACAGGAGCAGAGAGGGCTTCAAGGTCACCCACGATGCAGCCCAAACACTAAGCGCTAGAAGCCTCCAGGCCCAAGAGGTCAGACCTGTATAACCCAGGGAACCACCCAGCCCTGGCCACAGCCCCACCTCAGGGTGACCCCTGGGCTGCCACTGTGCCTGGAAACACTTGGACAGGGTACCTGGAGGGGAGCTGTGGTGCTGCTTGTGGAAAGAAGTGAAACAATGGAAGCCAGCTCATTCTCTGAGTCCCTTCTTCCAGAGTGGTGATTTAGAAGGAAAAAAAAACACTGCCCAAATAACAGCGGCAAAATCCTGCAATTGCCAGAGAAACAGAGGTCGGTGGCCAAGAAGGATTGCAACACAATGGCCTGGGAAGATGTTCACTCGTGCCAAGCTGTGAAGGACCAAAGCTCAGGGCACCTTCCTGGCTGCCTGGCCTGGCCCTGGGGCCTTGAACCCGGACCCCTCACCCTGGATGTTCAAGCCCTGCCCCCAGGGATGCACAGCGTTCGACTAGGGTGGCCACAGGACTCCACGGTGTGTGTGCAAGGTGGTGCCCTGGGAGACTCCCAGGAGCCTTTGGGCATGGGGGTGGGGATGGGGAGGTCTAGAATCAGGAGGTGGGGGAGGGGTTTGGACAGGTTTCAGGGATGGCTGGCTAGGGAACCAACTGTCTGCCTCCACATTAGCACCAGCGGTCCAGGGCTGTGGGCAGGAAGCCTGGAGGAACTGAGAGAGGCAGGGGGGCCCTGTTGGGAGACACAGGGGGAAGGGAGGGAGCCAGTCATTGCATTCCTGGAAAGGAGCCCCCAGACCCCCATGGCCCCAGCATTGTAGCCACAGCCCAGCCAACCACCCCTGCCAGCCCTCCCACAGCAGGCCTTCCTGGCCATCGCCTGAACCACGTGGGCCCATGCTGCCAGGCTGACCGGACTGGCCAGCTGAGCTAGGGATCATTTCCTGGACCCATTAATCACAGGATCAGGTTCCATGTCGGCAACAACAGCTCAACCCCAGGCGAGCTGGGCTCCGTGTCTGTTGACCTCTGCTCCGATGCCCCAGCTCTCCAGGTCTTGATCAAGGTGGTGGGGTTAAAAGTGGCCATCGTGACTGTGTGCTGCCCACCTACCGTGTGCAGGGCCTGGGAGAGCCCAGAGGAAAATGAGGCCAGTGCCCAGTGAGGACCCGGAGGCTCATGTGGGAGAAGGAGCTAGCAGGGATGTCTAACACATGGCAGCACCCACAGCTTGCAGGAGGCGCTGGTGCTCACGAACCCCACTCTGCCATTACCTCCCTCCCCAAAACCCGCATGTCTGATGCCCACGGCCCTCCCCCAATAAAATACCGGAAAGGGAAATGAAGGAAGAGGCTGCAAGTTCCTTTGATGCCCAGACCCACACACTGGGTGTGGCAAGTTTCCCAGCAAGTGAGCTCACCGTTGGGAGTGGAAGCCCCCATCCTTGGGACCAAGGTCTTGAGAGCTGCAGCCTCAGGTGCCAGCCACAGCCATCGCCCCTGCAGTCCACAGCCACTGCCACACAGTCTGAACTCCTGAGCTCCATCTTGAGTCTCTGGGTGGGAGCAGGGCTGCTCTGGATGGGCAGTCTCTTCTAAGCAGGGTCTACAGAATCATCCGTGGTGGGCAGTAGCCAATGTGGCAGGGCCTCCAGAGTGCAAGCGCTCAGATTCGTCCGGAAGCCCTGCCAGCCTCCAGAATCCTCAGATGTGGAGGACATGGCATCTGTGGGCCTCAAAGGAGAGCAGGATGGAAGGGCAGGGGGTCCACTTCAGGTGTAAAGCACAGCTCAGGCAAAGCCAGGAGCAGGAGCTGTGCCCAGTTGAGAAGCGGTGTGGTGGGCACGCAGAGAGGGCTGCAGCTAGTGACAGTGTGAGCAGTGGAGTCTAGGGCAGGGTTCCAGCACTGTGGGCCCAGGAAAATCCCAGGAATGCTTGCACTATCCCGGAAATGCTCCTTTGGGGCAGAGTGGAGTGGCAGGGCCTTCTTCCTAACAGGGCTGCCCCCAGATATGTGCATGCCAGGCCTCTGTGCCCTTGTACAGGGGCACACGGAAGCCCAGAGAGACGAAGCATTTCCCCAAGGCCACCCAGGCCCCTGGCCACAGAGCTGGTCCCCACGTGTTCTCCTGGAGAGATGCTGCAACCATCTGACCTGGCTGCCTCGCTCAGCTTGTCTGAGGGGCAGGATCTCACAGGCAACAGCCACACAGTTAGCGACTCAGGCAGTCACCAGCCCCTATGATGTCTCTGTGGGATTTAGACAAAGGCAACAACCACACAGTTAACCAGTCCCTGTGATGCCTCTGTGGGATTTAGAGAAAGGCACCTCCCCCAGGAGGAGGTAGCCCCCCACCTCCCGGGGCCCACAGGAATGTGGGGATGGGCTGCATCCTAGTGCCCTCACCCCTCACTCAGCACACCCCCGCAGTAAGAATCCTGCCACCATGGCGGCTGTATTTTAATGCTTACCATGCAGCAGGGCCTTGACAGTGGTTCCACAGGGCCCACCCGTGTACTGGATTCTGCTTGTTCAGGAGTCATTATCTGAGCAAAGTTTGTCTCCCTGTAAGCAATGTACAGGAGGATCCAGTTCTGTTTTTCTCAACTGTGTATCCTAGCAACAAGTGTGCCCAGTAACAAACACTCCAAAAACACCTATAAAACGAAGGGTCTCTTTTAGCCCTAAAACAACCTAATCAACCCCATTGTACAAATGAGGTTGGAGAGTTGACATGACTTGCCCGATTCATGCAGCTGCAAGTGGGTCTGGAACTCCCAAAACATCCTCTTCCAGACCCACCTGAGATCCCTCTGCTGACGGGGGCAGCCTCCCAGCCAGCAAGAAACAGAGCCCTGTTCTACCATTGACTTGTGATGTCCCTACTCACAGTTTCCCTGTGAGTTTCCCTGAGGCTCAGTTTCCACTTCCACAATACAAGAAGTTTCAATATCTTTTCCTGAGAGTCTACACTCTACAGTCTGAAATAGGAATACTAAACCTACAGCATGCATGCCCTAGCTTGTACCCTCTGTACTCACGGCAGACATCATCAATCAATCACCAATCAATCTTTCCCACTAAGCTCATATTAAACAACAGAATCCTTCTCCACACAGTGTACAGGGCAGCCATTGGATCAAAAGTAACATGTAAGATAAAACCTGTCAGGTGGCCAACATGGTGAAACCCCATCTCTACTAAAAATACAAAAATTAGCCAGACGTGTTGGTGCGTGCCTGTAATCCTAGCTACTAAGGAGGCTGAGACAGGAGAATCACTTGAACCTTGGAGGTGGAGGTTGCTGTAAGCTGAGATTGTGCCA
Organism: Trachypithecus francoisi; assembly: GCF_009764315.1. Taxonomy (NCBI): domain Eukaryota; kingdom Metazoa; phylum Chordata; class Mammalia; order Primates; family Cercopithecidae; genus Trachypithecus; species Trachypithecus francoisi. The sequence continues at coordinate 5,206,917 of NW_022681468.1, read as the reverse complement.
CTGCACGCCAGTCTGGGCAACAGAGCAAGACTGTCTCAAAAAAAAAAGATAAAACCTCTCTACCATCTCTGGCCTCCCCAAGGGAAGCCTCCATGAATGGTGACTTCTGACTCCTGTTGGCAAGGAGCCCCAGGCTGCACTGCATCCATGCCTGTCTTCCCATCAGACCAGAGCCCCATGACCCAGCCACAAGACCCAGGCCCTGCAAGCACCCTCAGAAAAGTTTACCAAATTGCTGTCTCTGATGATTCCTTATTTGTGAGTGTGTTTAATGCCAACATCTCCTTAAGTATCAACTCAGATTTCATCTCGTCTGGAAATCCCCCTAAGATTTCCTCCCCGGTATGAGTTAGGGATCCCTGTTGTGCCTGTTCTAACAGTTCTGCTCTCCTTCAGTTGATCAACAAACACACAGTGTTTTACTTAGGTCGGTGCAAAATTCATTGCGGTTTTTGCCATTACTTTCAATGGCAAAAACCGCAATGAATTTTGCATCGACCTAAATATTTGTCTCTGAGTCTGTGAAGACACTGCGACCCTTCTCCAAGCCAAAACCCAGGCTAGAGGAAGGTGAGTGAAACTGCAGAGAGTGACAGGGCCAACTCACCTGCAAGCAGGCACGGCTCATTCATTTCCTCGTTGATCAGGTGTGCGTTTCTGGGATGCACAGGGATTCCTCCCAGGCACCATCCTTGCCCTCTGGAACTTACACGCTGGTGAAGAAGAGACTATTTAAGAAACAGTCAGGCCGGGCGCGGTGGCTCAAGACTGTAATCCCAGCACTTTGGGAGGCCGAGATGGGTGGATCACGAGGTCAGGAGTTCGAGACCATCCTGGCTAACACAGTGAAACCCCGTCTCTACTAAGAAATACAAAAAACTAGCCGGGCGAGATGGCGGGCGCCTGTAGTCCCAGCTACTTGGGAGGCTGAGGCAGGAGAATGGCGTGAACCCGGGAAGCGGAGCTTGCAGTGAGCCGAGATCCGGCCACTGCACTCCAGTCTGGGCGACGGAGCGAGACTCCGCCTCAAAACAAACAAACAAAAAAAACAAGAAACAGTTATACATGTAATTAAGTGGCCATAAGTAGGAGACTGTTTAAGAAGGGGGCCGCCAAGTGGGGGCTCCCTGAGGCTCTGATGTGTGGCCAGAGCCCACTTTCTCTCATTAGTCTTCTCAACCACCATTTTGCATAGGCCCCAAGAGGGGAGCAGGCCCAAGGGCCCTCAGCCAGGAAAGAGAGGCAGATGTGGGTATCCAGCCCCCAGCTTCTCTCTGTGGTCAGACCCCACACTCGCCCTGGAAGGAAAGCATCCGGCGCCAAGCTGGGTCCCCCTGAGTCTGCCTCCAGCTGTGCTGGGGACCAGGAAACCATTCCCTGGGAAGCAAGGTGCCCTGTGGGTGCCAGTCGGCCCCAGGCTGCCAGGGCTGGTGGCAGGGCTGATTTCTTATGCAAGGGTGACTTCAGCTCCATGAAGAGGGTGGGCAGGAGCTGGCGGGGACAGGGGACAGTCCCCACTCCAGCCACACCTCGCCAACACAAAAAGGTTGGCAGAGGAGTCTCCCCCAGGCCCCTTCCACCAGTGCCACTGGGTTCGTGCTGTCGTTGTAGTGCGGGCAGGCGCAGCGAGCAGGTCTGACAGCTCCCCCACCCACCCCCTTGCCAAATTGTACTTAATTATAATGATAAATGATGGCAGGCATCCACGACCACATCGCAGAACATGACAAACACTCCACGTCGCCGAGCCAACAAGCCCCGCTCCCCCCACCGCGGTGTTTCTGAACAGGAGGCTGAGAGGGGGTTATCTGAGGCCACGGCTGGCTCCAACAGGGCCTAGCCCAGCCTGGACCCTGCCTGCTGGCTTAGGGCAGGCACTACTGGGGAGCTGAGGGCCTGAACCCTCGCCCAGCCCGGTGTCCCTGGGTATCACCTGCTCCTCCTAGCAAAGCTTGCCTCTGCGCATGAAAAAACAGCCCACCGCCCGCGGGGAGGAGCTGAGCGAACACTCAGCAGCCACTTTCTGGAGCCACACTGCCCACACAGGCATCACCAAGGGGACTCTGAAAGGGTCTGAGGAGGTCACAAAGAGCACCCAGAGTGGGCGAGGCCTGGGGGCTTCTCTCCCTGACCACAGCAAGTCTTCCTCACTCCACAAGGGTCGTGGGCATTCCTGGTACTGCTGGATGGAGAAAAGCATTTATTTCCCCTGGGAGAAGTCCCTGATGCGGATTCCAGCTCTATGGGGTGGAGGAGGGAAGGGGTCTACGCCTTTCTTCCTAATCATTGCCGCAGGCGGGGCTCCGGAACAGCGTGCTGGGGTCCCGGTCCCACCACGTGGCCTTAACATGACTGACCGCCAAGTGCTCTGTGCGGGCGTGCGGCCTCATCCCCACCACTCCATCTGCGTGGTGAGCCTTGCAGCTTCTGAGAGACAATAATAATATGGCAGCTGCCGCGGAGGTGGTCCTTCAGCAGAGATGTGATGTGCTGGGCGGCGAACCAGGAGAGGAAGGGTGACCATGCAGATGGAGCTTGTGTTTAAGGGCTCAGGGTCAAAGACGGCCTCAAACATGCATGGGTGGAAATCACCCGAGAGGGGATGCTGAGTGGCAAGGGGCTGAAGAGGGGGCTTGCCAGGGAGGGGAGTTAGCCCAGGCAGGCCCCATGGGTGGCAGGCGGATGGCAGGGAGGAGCTGCCTCCATGCTGGGGAGGGGCAAGAACCTCTCCTGTGGAGGTGGAGCAGAGATGGCAGGTGGGATCATGGCACTTGGGGACAGAGCGAGGTATTGCGGGAGGAGAAAGATCTGACTTGCACAATCAAGAGGATAGTGGTTCCACGTGAGAGATGGGGGTGGCCCAGAGAAGCTGGTCAGCAGGGCATTTGGGCTTTCCAACCCCCCCCCACCAGATGTCTCAGCACAGCCATCCAAGGGGCAGCTGGGGGCACGGGGCAGCCTGGCCTCAGCAGGGAGGCCTTGGAGCCAACAGTGTTCAGCACCTCTCCATGTTCAAGAGTGGGCGAGGTGGCCCAGGCAAGGTGAGAGGCAGCAAAGACCCAGAAGCGCCTGGGCCCGGCCCCTGCAGGTCAGAAATGAATGCCCCCAGCAGAACCCCACGCATCCCGGATTTCTGGGCTCAGGATGAGCCTACCAGGCAGAAAGGAAACCAGAGCGTAAGGTCCCAGGCACCTGGAGAAGAGAAGCTTTCAGGAGAAGAGGTGTAGATAACCATACTGAAGGCCACTGAGAGGCCTGAGAAGGGACCCCTGAGTGGCAGGACAGAGGAGCCATGCCAGTCAGGGCCTTTAGGAGACCCCGGCCCACACAAATCAGGTGACATCAGGAAAGCCTAGTAAAGAGGAGGGTTAGGAAGGTGTGGGAAGGGTGGGGGCACTGCAGGGCCTACTTGTCTTCCAGGGTAGAGACAGCAGGCACAGCTCCTCCCCACCCAAGCAAAGAGGGATGAAGGGAGGGACAGTTACTGGAGCCTGGAATCCAAGGGTGGAATTGGGTGGAGAGGACCCAGGGAGGGTGGATACTTTGTTCAGGGGAGCAGCCAGCTCACAACACTTGGGCAGGGGGTGAGGGTGCTGGAGAATCAGTACCCCAACTCACTCTCTACCCTCAGTGTCTGGGCAAACCCAAGCAGAAGCCAGTGGGCCCAAGTGCCCTCCACCACCACGGGGCAACTGGGACCCCCTCAGGACACGGAGCAGGTAGCAAGCTGTGTTCTTGCAGCCGTTCCCAGGGGTGCACAGCAGCTGTGGGCAGAAGCCTGCTGCAAGGAGGAACCCTGAGTGAAAGACCTCGAATGTAGATGCTTCCATAAAAAGGAGGAAGGAGCTACTAGGAGCTGGGGAGGCCGAGACTTGAGGGCAGATTTTGCTTTTGTTTTCTAAGTGCCTGGAGAGCATGGATTCAGGAGCAGAGAGCAGGGACACAGTTGATTTGGAGAAAACGTGGGAGGTGGTGGAACTGACAGCGTGATGAGAGGGGCTGGAGCGGGTAGGTCTGAACCCAGCGGCCAGGCCACGGGGAGGGCCCGGGTGAGTGTGACGGTTTGGCGGCAGGAGGTGTGGCAGGGATGGTCTGCATCAGAGGGGAGCTTGCGCCCACCAGCCCTGCCACCTACCTAGCTCGGTGTGCAGCAGGCTCAGGGCTTTCCCGGGGTGGGGTCCTGCCAGTTGGGAGTGGCAGTGAGGGAGCTGAGGACTGGCTCGGTGGAGCCCGCCCAGAGGGACTGACATAGCAGGGCTAGGTGGGAGGGAAACTCAGAGAAGGTAAGGGGGGATGGGGGCCTGGGGCAGCAAGAACCAGGTACAGGGCATCCTGAGTTGGGGTTTGTGGTGTGGCCAAGGAGATGTTGGGGGACCTAGGCTTCCAGAGGCAGGGCACGCCGGTGTTGATGCAGTGTGGTGTGTCATGAGAGGGATGGGGAAGCACACTGGGGAGGGTTGTGGGAGCCTCGGAGCCCAGGACTGAGAGGCCAGGGTGGTGACTGAGGCACCCACAGGGATGTGGAGACTTGGAAGACAGCCAGTGCAGGGTGAGAAGGAAGACTGAGGTAGGGCGGGGGCAGGGTGTGGCTGGTAGAAGGGTGGTCACAAAGTCCCAGGGGAAAGGAAGGCAGAGGTGTGGGGGCTGGAGCCACAAGCAGGCGGCCTGGGGTGGGAGGAGGAGGGGTGGGCCTCCCCAGAGGGGCCGGGAGGAGGGTGTTGACTAGCAAGTTGGAGGGCACTGGATGGGGCACATCCAGGCTCCCTGGGCATCCTCAGCCCACTGCACAGATGGGGAGACTGAGGCTCAGAGAGGCAGAAGATGAGTGTCCACCCCCAAGGCCTAGACCTGCGGGACCCAGAAATTCCTCTCTCAGACCCCACTTCACACTCAAGTCCCCCGCGAGATTATTTCTGCTCTTGTTGCAGGGAGGAGAGGAACACTGGGGCAGGGGGTCCACCAAGGGCCCCTGGAAAGCCCTGCCTGCAGGACCCGGGGCTCGAGGGGTGATGGTGGGGGGCAAGCCTAGGCCTCGCGAGGCTGGGGAGGGGGCCGTGTCTGTGTGGAGTACAGGGCACGCTGGCTGGGCAGGTGTTTGTGACCGCTGGGGTGCCTGGTGTCTTTCAGGAGGAGGCTGCAATTGTGTCTCCAGGCAGTGTGGGCAGTGGGAGGGGAGATGTGGAGGCACGTGGGGTCGGCTGCTGTGGGGGCTCTCTGCAGGGGGCATGGAGGGCCCGGGGTGGCCAGGGGCGGGGTGATCTGGGGTGCATCGGCAGCACGCACACACGTGAGCCGGCGTGTGGGAGGAGGGAGGATGAGGGTGGGTGGGAAGTAATTAGCTGGAGCCTGGTCTCCCTGCAGAGCCTGGACGCCAGCCCGTGTCTGGCAGCCTCATCTCTGCCTGCACCGCCCCCCACCCCTCAGTCTTACTGTGGCTCCCCCATCTGCCCCAGAGTCCCCAGCAGCCCACCGGGGACAGTCAGGCAGTCCTCACTAGGGTCCTCCCATCACTGTCAGCTGGGTTGGGTCAGGGGTCAGCACAGAGATGATGCGGGAGGGCCAAGAAGGCTTCTGGTGTATCTCTGAGGTTCACATCCCCACGCTGGCTCCTAGAAGGCACAGGGGCACCACCCAATCCAACCCATGATGGCCCATATGAGAAGCCCAAGGTGGAGGGAAGCGAAAGCCCTAGCCTGAATCATAGAGCAGGTGGGAACAGAAGCAGTTCTGCAGACCACCCCTACCCCACCCACACCTCTATGCTCAGGATCCTCTGGGGAATTCAAGCTCCTGGGCCAGCCTGGGGCAGCAGCTGGGCTATCTGCCTCAGGCTGGTCCTGCCTCTGCTCCTAAGGTCACGTGAAGCTTACATCTGCCCCCTGAGGCAGCTCCTCCCCTCTCGCCAACCCCAAAGGCAGCTCCCTCACAAAAACAAGGCAAACAAAGAGTTAAGAAAGGCAGGAGGGACTAACCCAGCCAGCCAAGTGCAAAGCCGAATGCCCCAGGGAAACAGGAAAGGGGCCCCAGCTCTAGGCTACAGCCTACAGGGTGGCTCCCAATTGTCCTGGAGCAAGCACAGGCCTCTGGATAGAGCCAGAGGTCATCTAGGACCTGGGAAGGTCATCTAGGACCTTATCTGCCCATACCCCTCCACTCCTTCCCACTCCATTCTATGTGATTAATATCAATTCAGTAACTATTCAATGCAAGAAGCTAAGGTGCATCCCAGACATTTCTCCATCTTCCATCATCATACGGCCATCTGCCCATCTGTCCCTACACACCTCAGTCCATCAATTCATTGGCCCTACCAGCCAGCTGATAAACATCCTGTGATTTATCCAGATGGGTCCATCCATCCATCTGTCCATCCAGCCTCCCATTCCTGTATATAATTCTGTTCATTCATTGATACAGTCAACCACTGGTCCACCCAGCCATCTGTCAATTCATCCAGTCATCCATGGATTCCTCTACCCACGAATCCACTATCCACCATCCACCCACAGTTCACTCATCCATCCTTCCATCCATCCATCCATCAGTAGATCCAGCTAGCCAGCCAGTCAGCCACCCATGTGCCCATCCTAGGACCCTTTGCCCATTCAATCATCCATGGGTCCAGACATCCATCCATCCACCCACTCACCCATCACGAACATCAAGCACTCAGGCCCCTTCAGAAGTCTGTGGAAGGCCAAAGCCCATTTTCTTCCTGGCCTCCTCAATTGCGGCTGACCCCAAACTGTGTCCTTTCCCATCGCCTCTAGGCCTGCTGTCTGTGTACAGAGGTTGTTCCGTGGGTTCAGCCTCGGCCTCCCTCCTGGCCTACTAGATAGAAACCAGGAACAGCAAGTGATCCCACAACCACTTCCAGTGAAGCTGTTGAGGCTGCCCTGCCCCTGGTCCCTCTGACATGATGAGCAGGGAATCTCCAATCCTCAAAACCTCCTCCCTACTTTCTGCCCATGCCCTGGATCCCATTGTAATGGCATCACGTCAGCAATCATCACCCTCATGTGTGTGGCACTTACTTGGGCCAGATCCTGTTCTGAGCACTCTACACATATCTGCTTACTTGATCCTGGCCATCACCCAGTCGCCCAGTCATCCTGTGAGGCTGGCAGTGCTACTACCCCCATTTTACAGACAAGGTGCAGAGAGGTTAAGAGATGACCAATGATGCTGATGTTGACTGGGCCGTGCCTACGTGCCCGGCTATGCTATGCTTCACATGCATTATCTACTTAATCCTCGTGGAAATGGGATTTCCATTTCCACGAGGGTTAATGCTATCCCCATTTTACAGCCGGGTTCACTGAGTCCCAGTGAGTCATCCAAGGTCACAGACCTGGAAAGCAGGGGTGTCAGAATTGGAACACAGCTGTCTGACTCCAAAGCCCATGCGCTTCATCAGCCAGGTTTCTGCAGCTGCTGCTATGGCTGAGATGTGCCCTGGAAATGGGGTTGTGGGGAGGGTTAACGAGAGCCCGGGAAGCATTGCCCATCCTATCTGCAGGGAACACGGGTCCATCGGACTCAGGGTTGGGGGGTTAGGGGGATTTGGGGTCAAAGCAGGAGTAAAGCCAAGAGGGAGGGAAGGAGGTAAGACAGAGCCAGGGCAGAGTGAAGAAGGCCACTGCCAGGGGTGGAGTGGTGAGTAAGCCAAGGATCTAGCCAGGTGATAGGCAGAGGCCTCAGAGAGGGTGAGGGCTCCAGAGAAGCCCCTGGCTGAGTCAGGGTCTCAGAACTGAGTCAACTAATGGGCCTATAACAGGAGTAAGAAGTGCAGGCAGGCACTGGCATTTTCAAAACCTGTTCCAGACCTGAGCGCCATTTGGGAGGTCTCATCAGAGCCCTACCTTAGGAGCAAATCCAGTCAGGGATGCCTCAGGCAGCATTCAGGAGGCACGCGGCAGACACTGGGTACCGCTGATACCCGGCCTCCCCAGGGCTGTGGGCATCTGGAAGTTGTAACAATTAACTTTTCCTCCTGATTCTTAAAATAAGATGTAATACTGCAGAAAGTTTTGGGAAATGAAGGAAAATGTGAAGAAGGAGAAAAACTCATCTGTGACTTGTGCCCAGGAAAGCTGCAGGCTGCTGAGATGCGGCTGCTGGGATCTTAGGAAACCTCTCGGTCAGAACCAGCCCAGAGACTCCGCCAGCCCAGAAATGTGCTCACTTCCCTGAGAGGGCTGTGTAGACACCTTCTCGGGAGAGACAGGCTCCACACAGGCCTCTGCTTTTCACATGCTCACTCATTCCTTCACAAATGTTTTTTAAGCACCTACTGTGTGCTGGACTGTGGCCTGCTGGGGGATCTCCTGGCCAAGACAGGGGTGGGGATGGTGACAGGCATCGTGGTGAATGGTGGCTTCCAAGCAAGCAGTTTCGAATCCCTGTGACCTCAAACGGTACAGTTTTTGAAGATGTGATTAAATCAGGATCTTGAGGTGAAAAGATGATCCTAACTTGTCGGAAAGGGGCCCTAAACACCATCACAAGCATCCCTATGAGAACCAGGCAGAGGGAGAAAGAACTGTGAAGACAGGCAGAGACTGGAGGGATGCGGCCACAAGCCAAGGAAGGCCAGCAGCCACCAAAAGCTGGAGGAGGCGTCCCTACATGTTCCCCTCCAAACCTACCTGGGTGAGTACAGTCTGCAGACACCTTGACTTGAGCCCAGTGAAACTGACTTTGGAATTCTAGCCTCCAGAACTGGAAAAGAACACATTTCTGATGTTTTAAGCCTCTAAGTTTGTGATGATTTGTTAGTAGTTATAATAGTCAGGGTTCTGTAGAGAAACAGAACCATCAGGCTGTATAGGGAGACAGGTTGAGAGAAACAGAAAGAGATTTATTGTAAGGAATTGGCTCTCCAGATTATGGAGACAGGCAAATCCTGAGATCTACAGGCAAGCCAGGGTCCAGGATTGCCAACAGTGTGGTTTCCATCCAGAAGGCCAGCAGCCTCGAGACCCAGAGGGGCTGATGTTTCTGTTCAAGTCCCCACTCCCACACTGGCTCCTAGAAGGCCGGGGGTGCCGCCCCATCCAGCCCATGACAGCCAAGTCCAAAGGCAAGAAAAAGTCAATATCCCAGCTCAGAGACAGACAGGAAGCCTTCTCTCTTACTCAAAGGAAGGTTGGCCTTTTGTTCTATTTAGATCTTCGGCAGATTGAAGGAGGCCCACTCACATTGAGGAGGGCAATCTCCTGAGCCCACAGATTCAAATGGGAACCTCGTCCAAAGACACCCTCACAAGCAACCCCGGAATAATGTTTGTGTGAATATCTGGGCACCCTGTGCCCTAGTCAAGTCGACACATAAAAACCAGCCATCAAAGCAGCTGAAGGAAATGAACACAGCCTCGTGTGCCAGGATAAGGAGCTCTGCCTTTGTCCCGAGGACAGTGGGGAGCCATAGAAGAGTATTCAGCAGGGATACATCAGGGTGAGGCTGGGCAGGAGGGAGATCCTGTGTGTCGTGGCTGAAACAGAGATGGGGAGGAGGCCCGGGCCTGACAGAGGGGTGGAGAGACTCTACATAAATCTATCTAGGAGGTGGGATGAGCAGGTCTGTGTGGTGAGGGAGGGAGAGTAGGGGTGACATGCAGGTTCCTGGAACAGGTGCAGGCAGACAGCAGGGGAATTGTGAGTTTTGCTTTGCTGGGGTGACCAGGAAACCCACAGCGTTCACCTCTCCACCCCACATCTGCACAGACACCCGTCACGGGGATGTGCTAACCTAGCGAGTGTGGCCACCGGACACTGGCCCATGTGTTGGGAGAGCCGCCAGCCCTGGCCTAAGAGTGCTAACCCTTGAGGGCGTGGCCTTAGCTAAGGCTCAGAGCACCTTAAAACTCAGGACTGGGCGGGGGGGGGTGGTGTGGGGGACAGGGGCACTGGGCCTGGGGAAGGAGAGGCTGAAAAGTGTCTTTTTTCCTGAAGAAGACAGAAATCCTCGCCTCACCTCAGCTGTAATAAGCTAATTTTCTCTTCTAAATGGGGCGTAATCAAATTCAGCCCCATAGCCTCATTTCTAGGCAACTTTATTCATTGTTATTTTTATTCCAAGAATTCCTTGGCATTTTCTGGGAGCCACTGAAGTGTTTAATAGCTGCCTAAGTAACGGCGTGCCCTCTTTGGAGCAAAACTGAGGAGCAAAGATTCCTAACTGGGGAGGTTCTGGAAGGACATGTGAGGTCAGCTGGCCCAGGTGTGGGAATGAGGCCAGGCTGGCAGGGCCGAGGGGCATCTGGCTCTGGCTCAGTGGGCAGGACCCGGGCTGGACCGGGGCCTACAGGTGGTTCTGAAAAGCCTGAGACCTTGGGCAGAGGAAGCAGTCAGGGACCTCTGGATTGGTGGGGAGATGAGGCAGATGTGCCATACCTGAGATGCAGAGGGTAGGGGGATCCTCAGAGCTCCCACTCTCCATAAAGGCAGGGTTCCAGGGAACTGGGGGCTAGCGTCTACAGCTCGAAATCCCCATTAGGCCCAGCTTTGTGGCCCACAGGCTTCCTGGGGTGGTCCCAGCCCCCAGCAAGGAGTCGCCAGGCCTTTCCCACGCCTTCTCAGAGGCCAGACCACAGGACAGGGTGGAGGAGACCCTGTCCTACTAAGAGTGGGACATGGTCTGCACCTCCTCTGTGTCCAACACAGGGATGCCAGGCAACAGCAAAGGGCCAAGGATGAGCAGACAGAATGGGCACCTCCAGATGCCAGAAGGGAGGCAGCCACCATGGCCGGGAGTGTCTGGGCTGGGGAGGGGGTCAGGGGAAACTTCAAGACAGACCACACAAAGGTGGCGAGTCCACCAGGCTGAGGGGACACTTGGACGTCAACAGCTTAGACACAGAGGAGAGGGCAGTGGGCAGCCAAGATGGACTGGAACTAGTATCAGGAGAGGTTGGTGGAACTTTGAGGAACCTGAGGAGGTTGGAAATGCCGGAGCCGAGAGCCAATGGGGCAAGAGGTTAGGGCTCACCTGGCTAGGGCTGCCCAGCCACTGTTAAGCTCCATGTCCCCCGACCGTCCCCTCTGACACCTGTGTTCAGAGAAAGGGCATCCACTGCCCCCAGCACTATTTTTAGCTTCCCCAGGTCCCCTCCATCCCCACCGCACGTGGCCCCCAAGCCCTCCTGGGCTCTGTAAGGAGCTGTGAGACCATGGTGGGTGCGGCCAGTATGGTTCTCATTCATGTTGCTTAAATCATTAACTGGGTCTTTTGTAAGAGTCATCTGACGTTCAGGAAGTCTTTTGATGCCTTTCAAAAGGCTTTTTTATAAGTGTTTCTAATCCTTTTCTCTTAAAAACAGGAAGTTACACTTTGCAACCCTAAACACCAGAAGGTCGGAATTTGGTTGGCAAGGCAGACGCCACAGGCTCCGGGATGGCTGTTAAACCCGCCCAGCCCTGGCCCAGCTCTCAGACTGAGGACACAGACAGGGGCCCAGGAGGAAAGGGCTGGGCCCAGACCACCTCGTGGGTGATGCCTCCCCAAGAGAAGATGTGGCACACAGGTCTTCTCCAGGGCCCCTCCCCAGACATCGGACCCCCACTGCCAAAGCTAGAAAGCTGGGTGTCATCCTCAGAGCCCATCTTCCTCAGCCCCACCCCCTGCTGCTGCCCTTTCTACTCCTTAGATCTGGCCCCTCCCTCCCTGCCCACTGCCTGGAATGGTGTTGTGGGGCCTTCACTTGCCTGCACAGGGTCCCGCAGGACGGGGTGGAGGGCTGCTTCTCTCCCCTTCCTTCCCACCTTTCACTCAGCTCCAACTCCAAACCACGCTGTGGTTCCCTGGCTGCAGCCATTCCCTCACACACGCTGTTCCTCGCCTGGACACCCTCCCTCTGCTTTTCCATGCAGTGAACTCCCTCCTCACTCCTCGGGGGCCCCTCCTCTAGCAAGTCTTTCCTTTTCTAGACTCCCTTTCCCCTGGATCCCAGGACCTATGTGCCCTGCCCTGGGCCTCCCTAGGAAAGGAGGGCTGTATCTACAGCCTCTGTGCCTTTCACATCTTCTCTTCAACATGTCTGTGGGAACTGAAGCAACCAGCTCAACTGATGAATCTTAGCAGGAAACTATTTCACCAAAAGAACTTGGCCTCCACTCCATCTGTGCCCACGCCACCCCCACCCCCAGGGACCAGCCACTCTTGGCGACATTCTCCAGGGCCAGACCTGCTGCAGCACCTGTTGTGTAGCAGCTCGGGTCCAGCCAGCCTTCCCAGGGTGGTAGGAACCCAGCCCTGCCCTGGAAGAAGCAGCCCTTTCCCCTGTTGCAGGATCCAAGCAAGTGCTGGGGCCTGCAGGTCAGCCAGGCCAGCAGGGAAAGGGACTGGAGGATGCACAGCCCTGCCAAGGACAGTGTTCAGCATGGACAGAGCTGCCCAAGGCAGTGAAAGGGGGCACCCCATGCCCAGAGGTGTGCCAGTCCTGCCTCATACACCAGAAACGCAGTGAGCATGCATGCCCTTGATAGGAGTTGGATTTGAAGACCTGCCAACTCACTTCCAACTCATGAGTTGATTACCTGTTCATTCATTCAACAAGGAGGTGCTCAGCCCTATTGTGATAGATCTTCAGAAGTTGGATCTAGTGGCTGGGAGCACAGAGGCGGACTGGGGACAGTGCTTCCCTCCAGGAGCTCCCAGCCCATGGACTGACAGACCCAGAAATAAACGATCTCTGTCTAGAACGCTAAACTCCATCTTGTTCACCACTGTACCCCACAATACTAGGCACAAGGGCTGGCATACAGCAGGTGCTCAACAAAGATCTGCTGAATGACTAAGTGCTGTAATCGAGGCCCCACTGGGGGCTGAGGAGCCCCAAGAGTATGTGGAGGAAGGAAAGTGAGGAGAGACCTCCTGGAGGTGAGGTCCCCAGGCCAAGCCCTTGGCATTCCCAGCTAATGGATCTGCCAGTCCAGGGCCAGCCAGGAGGCAAGGAAAGCAGGGTGCAGCCCCGAAGGCACAGGTGGGCTGAGCAATGTGATTGCAATTCTGTGGAGGGTGCAGGAAGACCCTGGGGTGCTGGGCCAAGGAGCAACGGGACCAGGTTTGTCTTGTGGAACAAGAATGGGCTGCAACACGTGGGAGGCCCTGGGGCTGGGGACAAGGATGGACCTGAGGGGATGCAGTGGGTTTGGCTGCAAGCAGCAGGCCCAGAATGACAGTGGTTTAAAAAATAAGTTTACCTCTCAAGAAGTCTGAGCTGAAAGGTGCCCTCTACTCCCCCAGGTCACAAGGGCCTGGCCTCGTTCCTGTCTTGGGGACTCCCCAGAGCGAGGCTCCTCCTGGGTGGGTAATCTGCTCCTACCCCATTGGCCAGACAGAGTCACATGGCCACATCTAGCTGTAAGGGATGCTGGGAAAGGAATCTTCCAGGGCAGCCAGGTTCCGGGAGGAATTTTGTTATGAGGGAAGACGGGAGAGAGGCTGTGGAGGGACAACTGTGAGGCTGTATCATGGACACTGATTAGGGAACAGCTCGTGCTTTCCCTCTGGAGGGGAGGCATGGGGCCTGGGCCAAGGGCGGCTGGTGATAGAAGGCTTCTAGAAGGTCCCTGAGTGAGGCTGGGGTGTGATAGGGCTGCCTGTGAGATGGGGAGCACCAGAGCAGCACAGGCAGTGTGGGATTTGGCAGAGGGAGAGCTGTGGGCTGCGGAGGTGAGTTGGGCCGTCTTGAGAGTGAGCTGCCTAGGGAACATCCCTTGGAGGTGTCCAGGTGAGGCTGAGGTGTGGGACCCACCTACAGGGAGAGGGCCGTGTTGAGTGGTGGCTGGGCCAGGAAAGGCTGGAGAGAGAGGGGACCCTTCGGGGTTCACGAGAAGGAGAGGAAAGTGCAAAGGGTGCCTCCCATAACTCCAAGGAAGAGGCTGGGACTGCTGCGAGACCGGGGAGGGAGACTGTCTTCAGGGACAATTTCTGGGAGGACAGAGGAAGAGGCAGAGGCTGTCTGGGAGGGGCAGCAGTGTCCCCTTCTCAGTAAGTCCTCCTACAACCTGCCTGAGGGCTCCCTCTGGAAGAGGTGGGGAGGAAGACAGGAAGGGAGGCCCCCAGATGCAAGCCCAGAAGCAGAGCCGCCGACCCACCTGAGAACAGCCAGCCCTTTGCCTGAGGGGCTGCGACAAGGTTCACAGCCTGGTTCACTCCTTGGGACATCAAGGCCCAACTCCCAAGCCTTGACATCCCAGGCCCCTCCCAGGTGACAGCTGGGCTGGGGAAGGGGCCCCAGGTCAGCCACCTCGTTCTCAGCTCATGCGGGAAGGGTGCTAACCCCAAGTGGGGTCCTGTACAAAGGCTTCATATCCACGATCTTATTTGACCCCACAAAAATCCATCCTACAGAAGAGGAAACTGACGCCCAGAGTGGTAAAAAGGCTGCCCACAGTGGTCCACTTAGGTGAGATGGAACCCTTGGCCGGGTGGTGGCACAGGACAAACACTCCCATTGCCCTTTTGAAGTCAGGGAAGCAGAGGCTCAGAGAGGTGCACAGCCTCCCCCCAGGTCACACAGCAGGCCAGGGCTGTGCCAGTCCTGGTGCAGTCACCCCAGCCACTGTCTTTCTAGCAGGACCCCAGGGAGAGCCAGTGGGTCTGAAAACTCCATAGGGGCTCATCTGGGGACCAGAGAGCTGGAGGGGGGCTGTGTGCCTTCTTCTTTACCCCACTGCTCCATTCCCCTCCTGCCAACAATGCCACAGCCTGGGCTGCCTCCACCACTCCCCGTGCAACTCCGGGGGCCTGGCCTGGCCACAGACCACCAGTTCCTGGAAAGACTAACTGTTCCTGGAAAGCTGGAACTGCTGTCTTCCCAGCCCAGGTCGCCTCAACAGTGTGCAGAGGTCAGCCCAACCGGCAGCCCCGGGCCCCTCTGGGATCCCTCACATTTCCAAGAAAATTGCAAAACATTTAAAGAACAAATGGTCCTCGTATTGCTCCCTCATTGGCCTAAAAAGGAGTATTGGGGAGCGGGAGAGAGCTGGGAAGATGCCACAGGAGGCTTTCTGGTCCCCCAACCAAGCGCATCCCCAGACATTCTGCAGCCAGGACACCCTGGGAGCACTCAGGGTAGGCAAGGGAGGGCAGGGAAGAGGCAGCCAGCTCCTGCGGTGGGCACCTCCTGGGGGGAGGGTGACTGAGACTCTGATGATCTGGAATCTTCTTGCAATGGAATAGACAGAGACTGTTCACACTCTCTGCTTCCACCTCTCCCAGGCACAGGCCAGCCTCACAGGGCAGGAGCCAGGATCCATTTACCCTGCGGAGTCGGGGGAGAGCAGCTCTCAAGGGAGGCCACTCTTTTGGGGCCTCACCCTGTGTAAGCCCTTCCCGCTGAGGGCAGTCTGCACCCTGAGCTCCACATCCCAAACGGGACGGGGCAACTGGAGCGGAAACTCCCAGATGCTTGGGTACAGCACACGTTCTCGTACAGCCTCTGTTTCCCCACCCGGGTAGTCCAGAATTTCCCAAAAGGAAGTAACGACGATTTTGAAGGGTATCCAGAAAAAGTTGTTTTCTATTTCAGTAGTAATTTATCTATAAGTGTTGAGAAAATATATACATAACTAACATATCAAACCCAGGGTTTCAGAATCTATCACGTAAGCCATCAGTGTTTATGTTTACAAAGCAAGTTGACTTTTTTAAAAATTAAGCAAATAATCAAGTTGACGATACAAGAATACAACATAAATCAAGTTGTGAGACTCTGCTGACCTGTATTTTTTGAGCAAGGACTAAAATCTCCCCATGTCTACATCACTTTAATTTTGCATCTTGTCATGGTAGCCAACCTGGTTGCCTTACTTGCACCAGAGGCCACGCAGAGGCCTGAGGAAAGACGTTCAAAGCAGAGAGAACGAAGAACTGAGCCCTCGTTGGAGCCTTGGGACTCTGCCCTTGCTGAAGAGGCAGCTCTGGAGTGCTGCCGGTGGAGCGCCTCGGAGCAGGACAAGAGGGCTGAACAGGACGGGGCCAGGCAGTCCAGAGCCCACCAGCCTGGCCTGCCTGCCCCCTCCCTGTGGTGGCCCAGGAAGAATCTATTCATTCTGTGGAACTGTCTGTGTCTGCAGAGGCTGGAAGTCCCCCAAGGGTGAAGCCCGTGTTATCAGCCTCCCAGCACTCAGCACCCACCTGGCAGAAAAGGTCTCAGTGGATATCGTTGAATAAATGAAAGAGGGAGTCTGGGGACCTGTGAGCTCTGCTTCCAAACACCCAGTGGGGAAGGGTCAGCCATGTTTGCAGGGCATTAAAGAGAGCCAGGAGAGCCTGGGCAGCCAGGGACCGTGGGCTCTCTTCCCTCGGAAGTGTGGAGCAGAGGCTGCCGGGGGCAGGGCTGGGAGCTGAGTTGCAGCTCACAGCACTGAGTGGGACCAGGGAGGAAGTTGGTGAGGGGGAGCGGCCCCAGGGTGGGGTTGGGGCAAAGGTGCTGCCATTATTACCCCCCCGCGCTAGGGCTCCCATGAGATCTCCTTGTCTGTCCCTCCTCAGCCGCCAGGGCCTCTGGGGCCACAGGCTGGTTCAGCTCAGGGCAAACTACACCTGAGAATGAGCAGAGAGGCCATCCTCTCAGCTGGTGAGCCTGGGCCCCAGTGGCCCTCAGAGGACCCACTGCCCTGCCCCGGGCCCAGCTTGGCCATACTATCTTCTCTTGCTCATGAAAAAATTGTCATCCCGGACTAGGGGATGCTATCGGGACCCCATAATCCATAGATTCAAGTCCAGAGCCCTAAGCAGGGCCTCTGGGGCCCTCCCAGTGAGCTGGCTGACCCCACCCTGCTCCTGGCCCACACTCCAGGCTCCAGACCCCAGACTCTCAATAGGTTCTCAGGGCTGCCCAAAGCCAGGCCCTGCTCCCAGGAACTCACAGAATTGAGGACAGAGCCTCATGCTTCAAACCACGCCACACAGTAGGTGCCAGGAGAAGTGGGGGAGGGAGGTGAAAGGAGCCTGCAGAGAGTGGCTCCGCGGCAGGGAATTCCTGGGAGTGCAGCTGGTCTGCACAGATGGCTGATGAGGCAGCGAGTGCAGCCTCCCCAGACACTGAGGGTGGGCACAAGGCTGGCAGAGCCGCACCTGCACTCCTTGAACGCACTGCTGTCTGCTGGGCCCTGCATGCCCCTTTGTGAGCTCCCTTCCAGCTCCTGACATGCTTATCCCTGCTCCCAACCACACAGAGCCATCTGATTGGCTTAGCTTAGCTGATATGTCTATTGCACAGAGTCCAGCCCTCAAGTCAGGTGCCCATCCTCATCCAATCAGAGGCCTCCCCTAGCTCCCCAAAGAGCCCAGATCTCCTGGGCGGTCAGGGTAGGTACCAGGCAGGTGAGGGTGTGGAGGGTGCAGTAAGTGGAGCTTCTCAGCATCTGAGCTGGGCCAGAGCTGATTGACTTCGATTTCTAAAATGACACCCAGGGTGACACATCCGCAGTGGCAGGGACAGACCTTGGTGAGCCTGGCAGGCATCTTTCAGCTCCTCTGTTCCGTGATGGAGTGGTTCTGGGTCTCAGCCAGCAGTACCTGTAGGTGGCCCTTGACTTCTGGCTTCCGAGTCCCTTCCCTCCCCTGCGCATCCTGGTCCCCAGCCCCTCCCCAGGCCAGCCCCCTCCTCCCAGCTGCAGCCAGTGCTTTCATTCACCCTCTGAGCATTCACCTAGCCCTTTGTAGGTGAGAGGCTGGGTTCTAGCCCTGAAGGAGAGGCGCCTCTCCCTGCCCCGTGGAAGACCATCAGCAACAGCCATGTCCTAGCCCCTCCACCCTCTCGGCCTCCAGGCTGAGGCAGCCCAGCCAGGGAGTGTTGTCCACATCCACATCTGGCCATGGCCTTCCTCTTCCTAATGCCTCCCATGGCTCCCCGTCCCCCTCGGATAAGGCTAGACCCCGTGGCTAGACTTGTACTTGCATTGCCTTCCAAGGCCAAAGGGATTTTGCAGAGGTGAATGAAGCAGGGATCTTGAGATAAGAGACATCCCAGCTTATCTGGGTAGGCCCAGTGTCATCACAAGGCTCTGTTCAGTGTGGAAAGGGAGGCAAGAAAGTGCGAGTGGCGTCAGACTCCAGGGTGTCGCTGGCCTTGACACTGAAAGGGAGCCATGGGTCAAAGAATGCAGGTGGCTTCTAGAAGCTGGAAAAGGCAAGGGAATTGATCTCCCCTGGAGCTTCCAGAAGGAACACTGCCTTGCCAATCCACTGTGGACTTCGGACTTGCAGAACTGTAAGGTCATAAATTGGTGTTGTCTTAAGCCCATTTGTTTGAGGCAATTTGCTATCACAGCAACCATAGGCAACTCCTTACCAGGTCCCCAAGGCCTTTCTGATCTAGCCCTGCTGATGTCCCAGCCTTGGGAGAGCCTCTCCCCTCCCGCTTGCAGTGAGCTCCTTCTTCCCCGCTCCCGCTCCCCTACTTCCCTGGGCTCACCACGCCTCTGGCCTTCGCTCAGGCGATCCCCTTGGCCTGATGCAACCCTTCCCAGGGCCTGGCCAGCAGCTCCTCCCCCACATGCCCATCCCAGTGTCTCTTCCTCAGGAGGGCACCCATCAGCTCAGGGCTTAGCAGTGACCATCTCCAGGCCCTGGATCACCACTCAAGACTCAAGTTCTGCCTCATCGTGGGCCATGTGCCCACCCGGGTCAAGATGGGGTGAGGCCCCTTAGCTGATGGCTCCGCCCTGATCTAAGGACCAAGGGAAGGGCTGGAACTTCAGGAATGCAGAGTTAGCAGGTGCCCCTGCCCTCTCTGGTCCACCTCCCAAGGCTCAGTCACCCTGTCAGAGTAAGTCTCACATGGGCACCCCTATGTGCCCTCACACAGCTATGGGTTCCTGAAGGCTGGCTCCTGGGTCAGAGTGGGGCCTGTTGCAGTTTGGACTCCCCCAGAGCAAAACCTGAGATGAGGATGTGGGTGCAAGTAGCAAACCCAGGAAGCTCACATGAGAAAGTGAAGATGAGGAGGAGATGGGGTGGCGGAAAACCAAGACAGGTGCACTAGGCAAGTGGGGCTCAGCCGCTGGGGACCCTCAGTTGGGCCCACTGGGGCCCCTGGTGGCTGAGGGTGTGGCCTGCTGAGATGCCTGCCTGCCATGTTCCTGAGCAGGCTGGGCGGGGGTGCTTCCAGATTCACGTGCTGGAGTGAACCGAGGACACCTCGCCAGGGACCGTCACCTGCGGCTACAGGTCAGCTCAGAGGCTGAGGTCTCGGGAGGGGCATGAAGCTCCCTGCAGCAGGACAGGGCCCTACATCAGGCACAAAAGAGGCTGGGAGTTTGGATTCCGAGCACGCGCACCACAGATCCACAGGAGCCTCCAGATAAGTCCCTACCCTCTCTGGGCCTCAATTTACCAGCTGTGAAAGGACTGGCTTTTACCACCTCATCTCCTCCCGGAAAAAGAAAGAGAAGGAAAGAATCACGGTGAAGATGAGAAACTGGAACCCTTGTGCACTAAGTCAGTGCGGATGTGAAATGATGTGGCCATTTTGGGAACCAGTGTGGCAGCTCCTCAAAAACTTAAACATAGAATGAGCCTATGACCCCGCGATTCCATTTCTGGGTATATGCCCAAAGGAATCGAAAGCAGGCTCTCGAAGAAATACTTGCGCACTCATGTTCGCAGCAGCATCGTTCACAATAGCCAAAAGGTGGAAGCGACCCGCGTGTCCCCTGACAGGTGAACAGATCAACAAAATGTGGAAAATCCATAGAATGGCATAGTACTCAGGCCTGAAAAGGAATGACATTCTGAGACATGCTACAACATGGATGAACCTTGAGGACATCAAGCAAAGTGAAACAGGCGAGTTACTAAGGGACAAATCCTGCAAGATCCCACCGATAAGAAGCACCTGACATAGTCAGACTCATAGAGACGGGAAGCAGAACGGTGCTCGCCGGGGGCTGGGGGAAGGGCAGAATGGAGAGCTGGTGCTTAGTGTTTCGGTCCTTCAGTTTTGTACAATGGAAAGAGTTCTGGAAACTGGTTATCCAACAACGTGAATACCCTTAGCATTACTGAGCTGCTACTTAAAAATGGCTAAGACGGTAGCCAGGCTCAGTGCACAATCCAATCACCCCAGCTACTCAGGAGGCTGAGGCAGGAGGATCTTTGAGCCCAGGAGTTCAAGTCCAGCCTGGGCAGCATAGTGCTCATTGTTTTTCTCTTAAAAAAATGGATAAGATGGTAAATTTTATGTTACATGTATTTTACCACAATTAAAAATTTTAAAAAGGTAGTGGCTTTGAACTGCACCATCCACTCAAACTAATTTTGTCCAGTCAAGGAAGTATAAGTTGATTGCTGTATTACACCAAAGCTGAAGGGAACCCCATTCCCAAAGCAGGGGAAAGCATGGCTGCCCAATTTGGAATGAGGGTGTGTTAGTCCGTTTTGTGTTGCCATAAAGGAATACTGAGGCTGGGTAATTTATCAAGAAAAGAGGTTTATTTGGCTCATGGTTCTGCAGGCTGTACAAGCCTGGCCCCAGCATCTGCTCAACTTCTGGGGAGGCCTCAGGAGGGTTTCACTTATGCTGGAAGGCAGAGTGGGGAGCAAGGGAGGAGGAGGGGATGCCAGGCTCTTCTAAACAACTAGCTCTCCCGTGAACTGACAGAGCGGGAATTCGTTCATTACCGTGGAGAGGGCTCCAAGCCTTTCGTGAGGGATCCACCCCCATGACCCAAACGTCTCCCACCAGGCCCCACCTCCAACACTGGGGAATCACATTTCAGCATGAGATTCGAAGGGAACACACATCCAAACCATATCAGGATGGGAGCTCAGAGCCCAGTTTCTCAGCCCCTCACTCTTACCACCACACCAGGTGACCCTTGGCACTTGGAACTCCCATCTCCACACCTCTCCAGCCCCTTCCAGGCTGGTGGGTCTTTGAATCAAGGGCTCCAAAGGTAGACAAATGCATCCTTTCCTGACTTTCCTGGCCAGAGTTGGAGGAGCCCTTTGTTCTCATCTGGAGGTTTCCAAGGGATGAGGTATGACCCACAGAGCCAGGAAGTACGGGTGCAAGGGAGATGAGGCAGATGGGACAGTAAGTGGGACTCACCTGAAGGGGCAGCCAGGGCTAAGGGGGCACATGGGCAGCCTCTGGGGGCCCATCCTTCTGAAAAATTCAAAACTCCTGGAAAGAAAACCCCCCTTCCTCCTCTATAGCCATTTCCAGGGATTCCAAGATCCTTCATTTAAGTGTAAGAAAAGTCTTGGTGGAAAATATTTGTTGTTACAAGTGGAATGTTTCCACTTGGTTTCATTAAATCCACCGCCCTCCGCCCCGCCCCAGTCCAGGGAAAGCTGGGGATTGCAGGAGAGAAGAGGGTGGAGGAGGAAGGGTGCTCCCACTAAAGCCCTTTCACCTGCGGAATTCAATCTGGAGAGGAACCAACACGCAAGAGTGTCTCTGTCGCCAGACCCTTATGTGTGTGATGTCATCCGAGCCTCATTCTCTAAGGAGGACTGTCGCCTCCATGTCACAGAAGAGGCATCAGGGTCACTGAGCCATTACTGACTTCCCCAGCATCCCACAATTACGCGGCATGGCCGGCACTCAAACACACAGACACATCCCTCCGCGACTCCAGAGCACCACAGGCACTAAAAAGCAATCTCCACGCCACAGCTTGCCAACCTCTGGTTAGTAACCACTTGATCATTCCGCAAACCGTTGATCAACTTCTCTATCTGGATCTATTTTAATTAGGATACATTTTGGCTACTGTAAGAAATGCCAAAATACTGGGATGAAACGGGACAGGCCCCCCGGCACATAGCAGGCTGAGCTTCAGCAGTCTAAGCTGGCGTAGTGGTGACGCGGGCTCTTTGCAGCTTGTTGCTCTGTGATCCTCAACACCCAGCACCCAGCTTTCCTTCCCTAGTCCCATGGCTGCCCTACTCCTGCCATCACCTCATTAATCCAACAGTGGGAACAGAGAGAAGAAGCGGGGGAAGGCACCTCTCTTCTCCCTAAGAGCAAGAACCCGAAGTTTCACAGGTCACTTCTTCTGCGTCATTGGCAAGGATTTGGTCAGATAACTATGTGTAGCTGCAAGGGAGGCTGAGAACTTGAATCTTTAGATGAGCAGCCATGTGTCCAGCTCAATCCTTTACTTTCGAAAGAAGAGGAGAAGGGATACTGGGGGCAGCCAGCAATCTCTGCCACTGAGACACAGTCTTCACCCCTTAGCCAGGACTATGGTGAGCCGAGGTCATGGGGAAAGGGTAACTGCCATCTGGGAAGGAGAGAGGTGATTGGATGAGGAATCAGAGGAGGCTTCCTGGGAGGTCCGACATTTGGGCTGAGCCGCAAAGGACAGGTAGGACTTGGGAAGATGAGATGAACAGGAACTCCAAGAGAAGGTGCAAGTAACCAACTTGTATGGGTGGGAAATTCTAGCTCAGTGAGAGAGCCTGAATTTTGAGCCAGGTGACCCAAGTTTGAGTGCTGACACACAGCCAGCACAGCCATGCCTGGGTTTCCTGAGCCTCAGATGGCTTCCTTACTAAGTGGCTGGGGGTCCTTAGTACATCCCCTTGCAGGCCTACTGGGGAGGGCGGGGATGTGGTGGGGCAGCTATGGCAACATTTCCCTTGGGGGGCATGTCAGTTCAGTGTCAAGCAGGGACAGGGGCTGGAGCTGAAAAGGGAAGCAGAGACCCTATGTGGAAGCCCTGAAAGCCAGGCCAAGCAGTCTGGATGTTTTTGAAGAGCTGCAGTCCGTTCCATGGCAGGGCAGCCTCCCAGGCAGGGAGAGCAGCTCTAAAACATGAAGACATCTAGAAGACAGAGAGGAAGAGATAAGATCAGAGATGTAGAAACCCAAAAAGAGGCAGCTGCAAAGTTCCCAGAGAAACAGCATGGAGGGGATCAGGCCAGAGCCAAGGAGCCCTTCCAGCGCAACCAGGCAGTCAGGGAAGACTTCCTGGAGGAGGCAGCCCAAAGCTGTGCCAGCCAAAGCAAGAGCTGTTTAGAGCCCAGGGAGTGGGGCTGTGGGGAGGATTTGCCCTGGAGGGGACCAGCTACAGAAGAATGGACTAGTCAAAGCCAGGCCATGCCCGGGGACAGGCAAGCCCCACCACTGCCTAGAGATACCCCTACCCCAGCCAATTTGAGCACATCCCGGAGCACAGGCTGCACCTGGCACCACATCCACATCCCAGCAAATCTTCCCAATGGCTTCACAAGGTGGAGATCCTTGCCCAATCAATGGAAGAAGAAGCTGGAACCCAGAGGGGGTCGGCCACTTCACTGAGGTCACACAGCAAGGATTTGGGTCCGGCAGTCAGAACCAGCGTACCTAGCACCATTCGACCCTTCCTGGGGCTGGGGGTGTCATTCAGAAACACTCTGACATTATCATCCTGGTCTCCGGAAGGGGCGAGGAGCAAGAACTGCTCTATCCACATCCCATCCACAGCCATTCCTTACAAGGCAGGGATAGAGATGGAGTTACCCCATTGGACAGAAAAACAAACTGAGGCTCTGAGAGGTGAAGTCACACGCGTGGGTCCGTGGCCCATCGGTGGCCCGCAGGACCTGAGTCCAGGTCCTTCTGACTCCATGTCCTGATTCTCGGTGATTCTTGCTGAGGCCTTTCTCTCCCCTCCTACCCCTCCTCCCCCCCCAACCATCGCTGTTTTCCTGGCTCCCTCTCAGGGAAAAGAACATGCTCTGAGTCTCTGTTTCCCTGGGAGAAATCCATTTTCAGAATCTGGAGGTGTTGAAATGTGTTCTTTTTTCCTCTCCAAAGAGCCCTTCTTGAGGACAGAGGTGCCCCCGGAATCCCTCCAAGGCCAGCACCGGCCGGGGTGGGGGGCGGGGATGCTGCTGTAGAGTCCAGGTCTCAGGGACCCTTGTTCACCCAGGACAAGGAGCACTGGGGGCACTCCAAGAGCTCAGAGCACACCCTGGCCCCCCAATCCAGGACCACCCACCCTGGCCTCAGAAGACCCCACTTGCTATCCCTGCCTGGCTCCTGGCGACAGGCTTTGTGGCTCCCAGGAGTGGGGCAGTCACTGAGCCTGCCTGGTGGACGTGCCTAGGGGGCGGTCCGTGGTCTCCACCAGACTGCCACCCTCCCCATGACAGCAGGGACCCAGTGGTCGTGGTTGCAGGAGTCTCTTGCTGTAAGGAGCACAGCCCTCCCTGTAAGCATCTCCTAATGCCTGCGGAGCCAGGCCCTGGGGAGCACGGGGTGGCGGGTGCAGGGACTGCTTGCCACGTGAGGAGGGAAGGAAAGAGGCTGGGAGGGACAGGTAGGAAAGGGCACGAGGGGATGAGATAGAAGGGAAGAGGGAAAGAAGGGAGAGACAGGGGAGGGCAAAAGGAGGGGAAGGGAGGAAAAGGCAAGGAAGGAGCTAGAGAGGGAAAAGGAGGCAGGGGGAGGAAAGGGAAGAGAGAAGGAAGAAGCAGGGAGAGAAAGAGAAGAGAGGGAAAGAAGGAGAGGAAAGGATGGGGGAGGGGAGGTGGCAGCTCGGTGTCCACACACACCATCATTCTTCCTTCAGGCCCTCTGTCCCAAAGCACTCCCCTTACACTTGCCCAACTGCCTCCCTGCCCTTCGTCTTTGAAAATGTGCTCTAGCCTGGGGCCCAACAGCGCCCCACCTGTCCTGGCCTCTCTACCCAGTACTTGCATCTCCTGCCCACAGCTTCCTGCAGCTGGACTAAGCCCTCTCAGGGTTCCAGTCCCTTCCCCCAGGCTGCCTCAGCTCCTCCAGGTCCCCACTGTACTCACCCCCAGCAGGGACCCCCGGGAGGCCTCGGTTCTCGGGAAGTAGTTCCTGGGTCTCCTAGAGCCTATGTCCCAGAATTGTGAACCCGTGTATCCCACAGGCCTGGAAGGCCCATCAAGGCCAACCTACCCAGGACCCACTCCCCAGGCGCCCACAGCATCCCCGAGGAGGGACTCCCGGCCTCCATGTTCAGAAAGGAACTGACAGAGCTGGAGCTCAGGCACAGCGAGTCCATCGCCCCCAAGGCTGTGTCTCCGGGGACAGCCCTGAGTACCCGGCACCTGCCTGGGGGATGATACAGGCCCCACCTGCCTAGGCATGGTGCCCAGACCCTGGGACTGCAGCCTTTCTCATCCACGTGGGACATGGCCCAGAGAGCGGCAGCCTCCTCGTCCTTCAGGGTGAGCTCTCTAGCGCTCTCCAGGAGATTCTCCCTCAAATGTGCCACGTCCCTCCCCTCCTGAGGAACTTCCATGCTCCTGGCCTCTCAGCAGGTCTCCCTGGAAAGCTCCTGGCCACCCTGAGATGCCGCAATTTTATCTCCAGGGCAACAGGAATCACTAGAGGACCTGAGGCGACAGCACCGTGGGAGAGATTTGGTTTGTGAGATGAGGGAGGTTGTCACTAGAGACTGGGTCCGTGCCCGTGCTAGGGCCCCAGATGCTGCTCCAGCTTGACTCAGAGCACTCAGTTCCAGCCACCAAGGACACCAGGGGACACAGGACCAGGATGTCCATGGTGACCTCAGGGAGCCCCACCACAGGGTGGCCATGAGGCTATTCTGCCTGTCCCCTGCCCCACCCCCAGTGGGAATCCACAGAACCCTCTACATCCCTAAACGCATCACATGAAACTCCAGCAAAGTGATTGCTGTACAGGTCATGAAACTACCTGTAGGAAGCAAGTCCCTGCAGAAGTCCCCAGTATCGTCATCCTGTGCTGCTGGCCATGGGGGATAGAATCAGGACCAGGCTGTGCACAGGTTTATAAGGACAGCCACACAGTCTTCTCTGGGTTACAGCGCCACCTCCTCCTGGACCCTCAGTCAGTGCTCTGGGGCCAGCATCCAAGCCAGCCTGTCATTCCAGCACTCACCTCCCAGAGCAAGAGCCCCCAGAACAGGCCCTGGTCTGGGTCATCAGAAAAGTGAAAGTGCTGCAGGTGCCAAATGGATGAATGGTTGGTTGGATGGATGGATGGACGGATGGATGGATGGACAGGTGGATGCAAAGACAAATGGAAGGAAGGATGGATGGATGGGTGGATGGATGGATGGATGGATGGACGTACGTACGGACGGACATGTAGGTGGTTGGGTGGATAGATGGATGGATGGACAGAGGGATGGACAGACGGACGGATGGGTGGATGGACTGGTGGGTGTGGGTGGATGGGCGGATGGATGAACTGGTGGGTGGGGGATAAGTGGATGGGTGGATGAATGGTCTGAAGGCCGGGTGGGTAGACATGCCATTCTACCTCTCCACCTCTTAGTTGGACTTTGGACACATGCTCCCCTCAAAGAGACTTCATTCCACAGCTCCACAAAGGGCACAGAGATCCCTACTGCAGGAGTAACATGTGAAAACACACCAAGCTTAATATGTGGCACACAGTAGGGACTTAATTAAAGTTTGAAAACATCCCTGCTACTTCTATCTGCCAGGCAGAGTAGTCAGTGCCACTGTCACTGTGCTCCTGAAAAATAACTCAGCATGGATTTTCCACAGTCATCCCAGGAACTCCATTTCCAGCATCTTGAACTGCTTAACTGTAACAGGCTCCTGTTCCAAATAAAACCACCTGCCCCTCCCAGGAACAGCCACCCCCCAGGAAGGGAAGGGAGACAAGACTACAGAGCCCTGCTTCCAAAGGACCCCCCACTCCCACCCCAACCCTTCTGCCCACGAAATTACCCCACAGACCAGCTCCCAGGCTCCCAGGGTGAGGCCATCAGAATCGTGGAAAAGGGTTCACATCACATGCCCACCCCCCAGTCCTCAACCCCTGCACGCTCCATCCCACCTCCACTGACGGGGACTTGCAGAAGAGAAAGAGGCAAATAATTAGAGGCAGAGACTAGGCCTGCCCCCTCTTTCTCTCCATGGCTCGCTCTCACCCTTACTCTCTGTCTCTCTACAAAGAGACTGAACCATAGCCCTGGGGGGTACCTTTACAAAGCCCAAGTCCAGTCTCTGTGGTAGAGATGAGGTCACAGAGGCCCAGGTGGGTGGGACAGCACCTAAGTCTCCTGGCAGGACTGTGGCCAAGTGGGACGCTGGGTCGTTCCCTGCTTTGTCCCATACATCTGTGCCCTTCGGAATACAAGAGGCCTCTAGCCTCCCACCCTGTCCCTGAAGCTGCCTTCCTGAGGCTATGGAGTCCACCAGCCTTGGGTGCAGTTGTGGTAAGAGATGTGGCAAGGATCTCTCTTTCCCTCAAGACAGGGCTAGGTCTGGTCCAGCTGGAGTACACGGGTGGTGGGTGATCACCATCAGAAGTCCCGGGGTGACACCCTGGCTCACTCGCTGTGGCAGATTGCAAAGAGCCCTAATCTTCACGTCTCCCTGCACCCAGACCCTTGGCCGAGCAGCCTCGCCAGGCCCTCTGCTCCCATGTGAGTGCTCACCCATGGCTGCCGTGAGCCCATGCAGGGTGAGTAGATGCAGCACAAGTGGCTCCCTGCTGCTCAGGTATGGGGGCTGCTTCCTTCGTGTGCCTCTGCCATTGCCGTGAGATCAGGCCTGGGCAAGTCTGCAGAAGATCAGAGGTGTGGAGCAGAGCATAGCGGCCACCGTCCCAGCCGGACCTGTCATGAAGCCTGCCCTGACTGAGCCCTGGACCCACTAAATCGATTCCACGGCACCTGAGAAATGACCACTCATTGTTTCGTGTTTATTTGTTAACCAGCATTACAGTGACAAAGATGATGGACAGAGCCATCCAGGCTCTGTCTGATGGACAGCCTGTCTGATGGACAGGCTCACCAGGTAGTGCCACCTGCTCTGAGACGTACCAGCACAACGCTTCATGCAACGGAGGCTGAGGGAGGCTAAGGGCTTGTTCAAGCTCACACTGAAGTTGGTCCAAATCCAGAGGCCTCTTGGGACCTGCCCCCCATGGTGAGCTGGCCT
Organism: Trachypithecus francoisi; assembly: GCF_009764315.1. Taxonomy (NCBI): domain Eukaryota; kingdom Metazoa; phylum Chordata; class Mammalia; order Primates; family Cercopithecidae; genus Trachypithecus; species Trachypithecus francoisi. The sequence continues at coordinate 5,179,038 of NW_022681468.1, read as the reverse complement.
GGCAGACACAGGTGAGTCCAACTCTGCCGTGTCATCCGGGAGCCACAGTCTGGTGAGGAGGATTGGGTTGGGGAGGGGTAGGTATATTTGGGAATGTGTGGAGGAAGGGGCAGTTGTGTCAAGCCCAATCACTTTCTGCAGCTGGACAATGAGGAGCAGGAAGGCCCAGCCTTCTTGGTGGAAGGACCATCCTAGTCCACTCCGGCCACATAGCTATGACTGCCACTGCACTCACAGCCCTTGATGCTGAGGCCAGGTGCATTTCGCTTGCCACCTTTCCATCAGATCCATCGGACACCTGCAAAGGAAAAGCAGTTAACTAAGAGCTGCAGCTTAAGCCCTGTGTGCTGCCCCACCCTCCAGCTCCCAAGCTCCCCGTATACCCGTGAGGAGAAGCTACCACGACTCTTTCCCAGATAAGCAAACTGTGGCCCAGAGAAGCTCCAGACATGCTCAAGGCCACCTAGCCTCTAGGAAGCACAGTCGGAATTTGAACCCCAGTCTGAGATTCCAAGCATCCCTCAGAAAGGCGTGGTCCTCATGGAATGGCCCCGGCCGACTGGCATTGGTGCCGTGGCACAGTCCAAGGCCCTTGGAAATGCCATTCTCAACATGTTTGCCCTAAAACAACTACCAGAGAACTTCAGGCCCTGCGTCTGTCTTGAACCTGTGGCCCCGGTTATAGACACTGTCACAGGCCCAGGTCGTAGCCTGTGCCACGCAGGTTCTGGCTGCCTTCTCCACCAAATGGGAGGTGCTTCCTGTCAGCAACCGCCTTCCCCCCACCCACTGTGAAATTCCCAAAGCAAAGCAAACAGCCATGATTCCCAGGATGCCGAGGCTCACCTCTGTCCCCCAAATCCCGAACATCCTCCTGAGGACCATGGACACCTCCAACTTAGCATATGTGCCCAAAAATCTCAGCAGCCTCCCCCATAAACCTCTTCTCCAGGGTTCCCTCCCCATTGTGCAAGCCAGAGGCCAGGTCCTGGCGTCCCCTCCTCTTGGCCTCCCCAATTCCCACATCTCCACCTCTCCTCCCTCACTCCTTCTGCCCCCAGACTACCCTGGTGAAACACCTCTTGCTAACTTGTGAGTGTGAATTGTGGGGTCAGACCTTAGCTATGCATCCATAGGCAAATCACTTCACCTCTTGGAGCCTCAGTTTTGTCACCTGTAAAATGGGGATGATAAAAACCTCTCTATATCCTTAAAAGGTAGAATTTTCTGGCACACGTCATAACTTCTCAAGAAAGAGCAGCTTCTGCTATTGTCACTATCCTTGCAGTGAGTGCAGTGAATGTGTGTGTGTCTGAAAGCATCTCTCACCATCCAATCCAGGATCTGCTCAGTTTCTGTGAATGGAGACCTTTCTCTCCCAGAGATGGGCACAAGACCCAGATCTGACCAAAGAAGGCCAACCCCCTCTCTCCTGTTTCCACCAGATTTCTGCCATGGAAAATGATGCTTTCTCTTCTGGGGATGGCCAGGACAGGTGCTCCAAGGACTCCATGAGCCAGAGCTCCTGGGGCCATCTCGCCCATGTGCGGAGAAATCCACCTATAGTGACGTGGATGCAGCAGAAGGCAGGAGCTGATAGCCTGTGGGCCAAGGTGTTGGCTGCACCTGTTGAGTGCCTGGATGCATCTGTTGAGTGCCTGGATACAGCTGTGCCTGAAGGCATGGCTCCTCCTGGACTTTTCACTGACTGGAGCCAGTACATTCCTTCTTCGCTGAAGTTAGTGTGGATTAAGTTTCTGCCACGTGCAACCCTAAAGGGTCCTAACAAAACACATGAATGGGGGATAGGAACATGCTTGGGACCAAGAGGTGTCACAGAGTTGGGCTTCTGTGATGGAGAAGTCCTGTGACTTACTGATCTGGCAGGGCCCTGGTAGGAATTTTGTGGGGAAGGAGTGGCCAAAGGTGCTGGGCCCCTGGCCATAGCTTGTGAAGTGCCCAAAAGCAGGAGTGGTAGCACTGGCCCACAGTGCTGGCTTATGTTGGGGGCTCAGTGCCAGCTGCCACTATTTCCCTACAGAGCACTCCAGTGCCGTGGGCACTATTCTGGGGACTGTGCGAATGTGCCCCCACCTGTCCTCATAACACCCTCCCTGGGAAGTGGGCTCAGATGTGCCATCCATTTTATAGAAGACGAGATGGAGGCACAGAGTTCAGGTAACTTGCCCAAAGTCACCCAGTGAGGATGTGGTGGCGTGGGAGTGAAGCGGCGCCTGTGCCGGGACACACAGCTGCACAGGCACAGCCTCCTCTTGTCTTTTGCTGTCCCCCACCTGCTCAGAAGGTACTGCAAATGACTCTTGGCCCCCTGCGAGAAAAGAGCCCACAGTTTCCTACCCAAGCAGGTGCAGCTGCCACAGGTCTGTTCCCAGGCGCTGGACTTCAAAGAGGAGAGCGGCAAAGAACCAGAAGGCTGTCCCTCTGCCCATGGCCACCTCCTGAGATGCCTCCCAATTCGACCCCATTTGCCAGGTGTCCCTGCTACCTGTTGGAGCACACCCATCCCACCCTGCCCTGCCCCTGGGCCCTGCCAGGCTGGGGGGCTCCTCGGGGGCAAAAACGTGCCTGACTCGTTGTGTGACCAGAGCCCTCCATGACCAGTGCTTGAGTGAAGGGGGCCTCCCTAAAGGTCAAAAACGGTTCAGGAGGACACCTGTCACCACAACACAGCCCTGGGCCTACAGTGTAGCACCATCAGTGAACACGCCACCACGCACATCACTGTCACCTCTCACAGGCATCTCCGAGCCACGGGTGACAGCAATCGAGACTCCCTCTCCTCTCCGAGCTCTCTCTGTACACCTCATCTCACTAACTTCACACAGCCCTGGGACGTCTGTGCTCTGAGGATCGCAAGCTTCAGGCTTCAGCCAGAGCCCTGCGTGCCTCCCAAGCAGAGGGGCTGGGTTTCTGACCTGGCATGGCCATGCACAGGCATGTGTGCGGCTCCACTGCACAGCCCATGTTTATCTTTTGGACACTGGGAGTCACAGCCAATCAGACTTTACCACCAGGGTAATCAGGGCAAAACCTGCGGCTGTTCCATGGCCCAAGCGGAGGACACTGTGGCTGTACTTTGTCCCCATATGGGAAGTATGTCCTTCCTCTTGTTTTATTTTCTCTTCTCACTTGTGGTGTCTTCTGGCATTCCAAAGCTTCTTAGAGGAATCCTGAAGTCCACTCTGGAACAAGGCTGGGTTTAAGTAAATAGACACACACACACACACACACACACACACAAACTCACACATGCACACATATAGACTTTACACTTGCCCCTCACGTCATGGTGAACAAAACACATTCAAACATTAGGCCCACCTCTCCAGTGAAGAAACTGAGGCTCAGAGAAGCACATGGACTTGGGATGCCTCTCTGCTGGTCAGGTGAACCCCACCTTTTTCCAGAGAGGATCACAGATGGAAAGGAGGGACTGACTCACAAGGTGGCCCTCCAGCCAACCTCAGGACCCGGCTCAGAGCAGGGTCTGTCTTGGCACAAGTAGTCCAGCATCCCAGTGCCCCACCCAGCTCCAGGCGGGACACAGGCACCCACAGGCAACCTCTGGCAAGGCATTGTCCTGTGCCCTGGGATCTGGCTGAGCACCAGGGAGCACAGCAGCACTCATGCCAGGAACAAGTCAGAGCCCAGGCCAGGCTGGAGGGCCCTGAGTTGCAGTAGGAAGTGGGCAGGCGAAGGCGGTACTGGGTGGAAGTGGCAGAGCATGAGGCCAGGTAGGACCAGCACTGGGGCACCTTCATCTTCAAGTGGGGCTCTCAGCAGCCGCAGAACATCAGGCAGGGCCAGAACAGGGTCTCCTAGAACTTCCTAGAACCTTCTGGCCTGCAGAATGACCGCATGGGAAAGGCACTGGAAAGTCGCCACCCAACCCACACCTGATGCAGATGAGACCTGAGAAGGGGCCAGAGATGCCCAGGGTCACACAGCAAGCAGCCAGGGCACTGCCTCCTAGGCCTTCTCCTTTCCTTGGCCGGGAGCCCCAGACCTTCTCCAATGCCCAAATGCTGCCAAACACCCCTGCTAGATCCAGGCCCTGGGGCCCTGACAAGCTGTCCTGGCTGGGATCCCAGCCTGCCCAGCCACCCCAGAGTCCTGCCACCTCCCCCATGCCTGCCTCAAACTTTCAGAGGGATGAAGATCTGTCATGTTGAGGACACCTCTCAGACCAGAGCTCTGGGTCCCTTGGCCATCTCCCACCCCATCCCCTGCAGGGTGTCCCCATGCTCAACCTAGACAAGTGTGTGGATAGAAGAATTCATTTTTGAAGCAAATGAGAAGTGTAAACACCTCCGTGGGAGGGCCCAGGTACCCATGGGAAGACCTGTTTAGCCCAGAAAGGGAAACAGATTGGCCCAGTGACCAGGTGACGGGTGCATTCACCAGACACCACGCCCCAAGGGGACTTCCCAGGAAGTGTTGTCTGCTCACAGTGGCAGGTCCTAACCAATGGTGCTCAGCCCTGGCTGCCAACACGCCACCCCGGCTCACTGCTGCAGGTGCACGAAAGGACAGAGTGAAATACCCTGAGTTTCTCCCCAAACAAGGAGTTTTCAGTAAGTACACACCGCACTCATTTACTCCATTCACAAAGGTTTATTGGGTCCTCGCCCGGTGCTGGTTAGGGTTAGTCACTGCAGAGGATCCATCTGGGCCAGCCTGGGAGGGGCAGGTCTGGAGTCCAAGGCAGACTTGAAACCAGGGGTGAAACCCAGGGGCTGTGGAGGCTGCCATGCCGAGGACAGCTCCGGGAGGACCGCTGAAGATGACGACTAGAGGGCAGGGAGTGGGGTTCAGCCATCTCCCGGGAGCTGAGAGGGCCCAGGTGGAGGTGAGGGCAGTGGAGAAGGAGGAAGAATGGGGGTCTCCAGGTAGAAGAAGGGAGCAGGGAATAGCACGAGTGGAAGCCCAGAGGAAGGAAAGTACCCAGAGGGTCTCTGTGCTTTAAGAGGCCAGTGGAGGGGACGGAAACAAAGGGCCAGTGGTGAAGCAGGGTTGACACCCAGGCAGCAAGAACACTGAGGCACACACCTGTCGTTCACCAGCACTCTCCTCCAGGTGTGCACCAGCTCCTGCCTGAAGCCTCAGGAGGTCCTCCTGCAGGAGAACGCAGGGCCACCAGGACCCACCCCACCCCAGAAGGAAGTCTCAGTGACAGCCTCTCTGGGCCCTGGGAGCTGCTCTACTGGAATGAAGAGAGAGACTGTACCCATTGCAAACCCGCCTACCATGCCCCGCACTGGGGCGGTGAGGAGGTGGGGGCGGGGGGGCTCTGCACCAGGGTTCACCAAGCCCTACCTTTCAAGGGCAGACTGCCCCAGGAGGATGCGTTTGGGATCAGAAGGCCATCCAAAGGCCAGCCCTCCCCTGGCTCTGCCAGGGCCCTGCTGCCTGTCCCCTCCCTGCCTCTCTCCAAGTTGTTCCTGGACACCAAATGGACCCCGTCCAACTTGTGCCTCCTTTTCTTTCCCCTGCCCGCCCCCTGCTGGATTTGTAAGAGGGCAGGCAGAAAGGGAGGTGGGGGAGGCCCAGTCAGGTTGCAGGGCAGGAGAAGCAGCCCCAGTTCTAACTCTGCTTCCCCTACAGCAGAGCCTGCCAGGCCCCCGGGGGCCGGGACCTCTGGGTGATGCCTGGTGCTTCCCTAAGTCACAGGTGGAGCTGGGCGTTTGGCCAGTACTCTCCCTCCTGACCACTGGGACGGGACAAGACAATAGGGGCAACAGGTAGGAAGAGCCAGGTCTAAGGTGAGCTGGGGGTGCAGCCCTAGAGAGAGGAAGGAAGGAGGGACAAGTGTTGCTCCGGAGGAGAGAGGGTTGAGAAAAGGGAAAAGACGACTGGAGTGGGAGTTACTGAGCCAGGTTCTGTGTCCCAAAGGCCAGTATCACCTGCACCTTGGGTCTGTCCTCACCTGCACAAGAGGCTGCAGGAGCCAAATGGGCCTTCCAGCCTTGTCCAATATTATGGAGTCTGGAGGTATGGAGTATAGTCTGTGGGCCCAAGAAGCAGCCATAGGTCCCCAGAACAGATGACGGCCCTCAAGAAGGGCTGCTTCCCTGAGCATCCCTGGGGCTAGAAAGAGTGTGGATCAGGTGCTTCTTATTGGGCTGGGCCTGCAGAGAGGACTAGAAGGGCCAGTCTTACAGCCACCCAGACCATACTTTCCACACACAGGCACATGCGCACACACACTTGCACACACACACACTTGCACACACATGCATGCACATGCCACCAGATCTCAGGCAACACAGAAAGGCTCTCCCAGCCTTAGGTGGCTTATGCATTTTCTGAAACTAACTGTGGGAAAAGGGCTTGGGGAACCATCCTATGTGCCTGCACCAAATGCTGTGTGGGTGGGGGCAGGACACAAGCCCTACACTGAAACCGCCCAGAAATCAGGGAGTCCGAGCTTGAGAGATTGTCCAGTAAAAGTTGGAATCCTCAACACCCCTTGACTCTGCCCAGGAGGGGCAACCTCAGAAGTCCCCCCAAACCTCCTCTCAGAGACCTGCCGAGTAGGAGGCTTCTCTCTCTACTCTCCTCCCCGCAAAAAAGAGGCCAGAAAAGGGGATGACCGGCTAACTCACAGGTGCCCTGATGGAGGGGGACAGACAGGGGGCCTTCCAAGGAGAATTCCCTAGCCCACCTGAAAGACCCCTACCCAGAGTGGTGAGGGGCAGCTTGGGAGCACTGCGGCAAGGGGGAGAGACCAGGCTGGCTTCCCTCTAGGTAGTAAGTTCCTGGGGTGTGCGCCCCTGCCCCAGACAACAGAGAAATCGCCGGACTGGGAGATGGAGAAGAGGGGCCACTTTCTCATGCCACCCCGCCGCCAATCCCCCAGGCACACTCGGGCGCTTGACCTGCTGAAGCCTGGAGCCACAGGTCCAGTGGGGAGCTCACGGGACAGAGGGCCCTGCCAGAGCCACGAAAACCGGAGGGGGGACCTCCGCCCAAGGCAGGCGTCTCCGCGCGCCCGCTAGGGCCCTGGTCCTGCAGTTGGCTTCTCCCGACACGTTCCTTCGCTGCCGAAAGCGATTCGCCCGCGCCCTATCGAGCCCAGCCAGCTCCTACCTCGGCCCGGGCGGCTAGCGCGGTCTCCGTCCCGAGAAGAAGTTCCGCGGCAGGTCCCGGGGCGGCAGACGCACGGGACGCTGGCGGCGGCGGCGGCTTCGGACTTGGGCTCAAGCCCCGCCGCTCCAGACAAGTCGCCGCGACTGCTACAGTGTCCCGGGCAGTTCAGCTCCCCAGACGGGGCACAGACCCTCCCAGCCTGGTTCAGGCCTTGCCCTGGGGGACACAGCAGTCCAAGGCGAAAGGAGACTTGCTCCCGGACTCTGGGACCCTAGGTCAAGGCACCTCCCCGCCCCGCCGCCCCTGAGCCCAAGTCGCCAACCCCGCGCCGCGCGCAGCGAGGGATCAGAAGGTCTCGGACGCCGCGGCAGGGCTGGCCAGAGCCCCACGAGTTAGGGAGTTGCCCCGCACCCCTAAACGCTCAGCACCCATTTACGGTTGAAAGTACGCACTTGACGCGTCCGGGCGCCTCCGCGGTGAGTCGCGCCGCCGCGCTCGGGGTCCGCGAAGGTGGCTCAGTTCGGGCGCTCCAGTCTCGACGTTCCCGGGGTAGAGAGCAACGTCCGGGGACGAACGGGACGGGTGCGCCCAGCGGCCGGGGCTGCGCTGGGCGAGGCAAGCGGCGAGAGGGGAGCGCTCCGGCGTTCAGGCAACAGCTACCCCTAGTGGGAGAGCCGCCCGGGGCCGGCGCCGCCCCGCGCCCGCTGCCCCGCGCCCCACGCCCGTGGCGCCCCGCGCCCGGGTCGGCTGGGGGCGCAGGGCCGGCGCCGCTTTCCCCAACCCTCCGGTCTCCGGCGCCCGGCGGTAACCCGCCAGCGGGCTCTGCCCTCCGCACCTCTCAGCCGGGCCCCGGCGGCCGCTGACCCAGGAACCGCGGCGCCCCGCTGGAACGAGATGGGACGGGGCGGGCGCGGCCAGGGCGGCGCGGGCTGGGGCAGCGCGCGGCAGCCTCGGGCAGCGGCGGGGGGCGCGGAGCGCGGTGTGCGTGGCGGGGCGGTGCGGGGGGCGGCCGTGTGCGAGGCGCGAGTGTGAGCGCGCGCGGGAGGCGGGCGGGCGGGCTCCGGCAGGCGAGCGGCGCCCGCGGGCGAGCCGGGAAGGCGGCGGGAACGCAAAGTTGCCTCCTCGCGGGCCCGCGTCCTCGGTGGGGCGGGAGCCGGGGCCACCGAAGCGGCGGCCGCGGACCCGGCCTCCCGCGGCACCTGGGCAGCGGCCCCGCACGAGCGGCAGCGGCGTGGGCGGCGTTGGCGGCGGCGCGCGGGAAGCGAACCGGAGCTCCGGCGCGGCTCGGCGGCCGCCGGGGAGCTCGGCTCAGGTGCGCGGCGAGGGGGGCGCGGGCCGGAGCCAGGCGGCGGGGACCAGAGCGGCGTGCAGCGCTCGCGCCAGCTGGAGGACCTCCCCAGCGGACGCCCAGGTCCCTGGTCGGGCTCCCGGTCCCCAGCGGCAGCGGCGACCGGAGTCCCCCGCCCCCGAGAGCTGGCTGCGGGGCCCGGGCACGCCCCCACCGGCCCCAGGCCCGGCCGCTCCGCCCTCCGCCCGCCTGCTCCCGCCCTCGGCCCCCGATTTCTAGGGCATTGGCCGCGCCGCTGGGTGATCCCTCCGGGCTCAAGTTGCAAGGGGGCGGGCCGGGCCGGAGGTGGAGTCTCCCGCCAATTGAAGCCTCGGTTATAAATTGAACTCCCTGCACTGCCGAAGCCCAGATGCCTAGCCAGGCCGCGTCGCGGTTGGTGGTCGGAGAGGGCGAGGGGTCCCAGGGGGCTTCGGGGCCTGCAGCCACCATGCTCCGCTCCCTGCTGCTTCACTCCTTGAGGCTCTGCGCCCAGACCGCCTCGTGCCTCGTGCTCTTCCCGCGCTTCCTCGGCACGGCCTTCATGCTCTGGCTCCTCGATTTCTTGTGTATCCGCAAGCATTTCCTGGGCCGCCGCCGCCGGGGGCAGCCCGAGCCCGAAGTGGAGCTCAACAGTGAAGGCGAGGAGGTGCCCCCCGATGACCCGCCCATCTGCGTGTCCGACGACAACCGCCTGTGCACCCTGGCGTCGCTCAAGGCGGTGTGGCATGGCCAGAAGTTGGATTTCTTCAAGCAGGCGCACGAGGGCGGTCCAGCGCCCAACTCCGAGGTGGTTCTGCCAGACGGCTTCCAGAGCCAGCGCATCCTAGACTACGCGCAAGGGAACCGCCCGCTGGTTCTCAATTTCGGCAGCTGCACCTGACCACCGTTCATGGCGCGCATGAGCGCCTTCCAGCGCCTGGTCACCAAGTACCAGCGCGACGTCGACTTCCTCATCATCTACATCGAGGAAGCGCACCCCTCCGACGGCTGGGTCACCACTGACTCCCCCTACATCATTCCACAGCACCGGAGCCTGGAAGACCGGGTCAGCGCAGCTAGGGTACTGCAGCAAGGTGCACCCGGCTGCGCTCTGGTCCTCGACACCATGGCCAACTCCAGCAGCTCGGCCTATGGCGCCTACTTCGAGCGTCTCTATGTCATCCAGAGTGGCACTATTATGTACCAAGGTGGCCGTGGCCCCGATGGCTACCAGGTCTCTGAGCTGCGCACTTGGTTGGAACGCTATGATGAGCAACTGCATGGCGTTCGGCCCCGGAGGGTGTAAACATCCAATGGACAATTGACTGAACTTGGTGGGCTGGGCCTTCGAGACTTCGAAGCCCACATGCAAGCGCCTCCAACCAAGTCACGCTTGGTGAGGCCCCAGTGACAGTGATGTGCTGAGCCACCATTTCAGATTGAGTCTGCACCCTCGGCCAAATGAACAGTCTCCCCTACCTCCCTGGGACTCTGCTTCTGTAACTGTGTCATTCACACCTGCCTGGCTCACTGGAAATCCTCTTCTGAGCGCGGGATACGGCTTGCCCTTGTCCGTATGCCCCCAGGACTTTGCTTCTACAGCATTTTCTTACACCCGCTCCCCAGCGTGCCCTCAGCCAAGTGCTTTGGACGGGTGCTTCCCGCAGCGCACAGAGACCTTGGCCACGCCTGTCCGCCCTGAGCGCAGCTGGGTTCCAGGAGACTCCCGGCTCAACTGAGCTAGTTGCCTGGCACTCACCTGTCGCGTGGGGAGAGGGGGTTCCCTGTTGCTTTTGTGTCTATTTCCTGTCCCTGGTAGGGGAAGGGATGTCGGGGATGGGGGGGCAGGGTAGTTTCCCCCACTTGTTTTGGGTGCACAGGAGCCCCACTGCTGATGACGAACTGTCTCTAACTGGTCTTGACCACGAGCTAGTTCTGAATTGCAGGGGCCTCAAAGCAGCACCTAAACCTTGAGGGGGAGAGTGCTCTGGGTTTCCGCGGGGGAAACCACCTTAAATGGGAGGGAATTTGGGGTGTCTGCTTTGGGACCAGAGGAAGATAGCTTGAGAGGCATTGGCGAGGTTTGCAGCGCCCCAGAGAGAGAGAAAAAGCTGAGACTCCTGGGGAATGATGTTGGGGTGATGGAGTCCGGGGAAAGAGAGGTGGGGGGAGAGCCTGAGGTCCCCAAGTGAGGGGAGTCCTAGGCAGAGCTGCTGATTGTGGGGCTGGGAGGTGGAGGGCCCCTGATTCAAAGGCCATTTGGTGAGTGTTTTGCTGGAAATATTTCTTGTATATAAACTTCTTTCAATCTACAATAATAAAGGCTTAAAGTAAACTGCTTTCTGGTTGCCTTTGGTCCCTTTATTTTCTTTTCCCTCTTAATAGCGGCAGGAATTAAACACAAATCCCTCTCTCGCGTCCCCATAGTGACCTTGGGAAGCGGGGCGGGAAGGAGCCTAGGCTGGCAGGGGCGCTGGAGGAGGATGGAGGAGGAAGAGGGTCTGTGGCGGCGCCCAGGGCTCTCCTACAAGCGCACGCACACACCTGGACAGGGAGCTTAGCTGCGGAAGAAGAGCGAAGTAGCGGAGCGCCGCGGGATCCTGGAGAGCCGCGGGAGAGGCAAGAGGGTCCTATCTTGCTCCCGCGCGCGCGCACACACACCGAACAGATGCAGCTGCCCCTGCAGCCGCGCGTCTAACTTAACTGAGTATCTGGCGGTGTGTGGAGGGGGTCGGGTGAGGTGGAGGGCGAGAGGGGCTTTGGACCCGGTACAGCCCTGCTTCCGACCGCCGCAGGCACCACTGCGCACCTGACTGCTCCCTGGCTCCCTTCCGGCACCTGCAACCTCGCCTCTTGCCCACCCGCTCCAGGCTGCTCAGGTCCGCCGGAGGCGCGCGGTGGCAGAGGGGCGCCCACACTGCAGCTGCGGTTCCTACTGCCGGGCCAGCGTGCTGCTGGGTGTGCCCCCTGCCTAGGACCCTCTCCTCCTGTCCCTCCTCCGCTTCCCCAAGGTCCAGTCAAACCCCACCACCCGCTCTGGGATGGGAAGCAGAGGTGGGAGACCACTGGGATGAAGAGAGAGAGACCAGGGAGAGGGCAATGGTGGATTCCAGGGCTGAGGCGGGGATTCGGGGCCTTAGGCACAGGTCCGTCTGCAGTCACGGCCAGGGGCTCCCGCGCAATCTCCGCCCTCACTGTCTGGCCTGCTGCGCCCGGAGTGAGGGCGACCCGGGCGGCGCGGGATTAGCTTGGCCCGCAGCCCCTGCGCCAGTGAAACCTTGAACATGGAGTGAGAGCCTGGGGACATAGTGAAGGGCGCTGAGGCGGGAGTGTGCGGATCCAGGTGAGGGCACTGGGCACGTGAACTTCCCTGGCGCGCCGGGACAACGGCTGGGAACCCAGGACTGTCAGGCTCGCCGGGGGTGGGGGTGAGTAGTGTCGGTTTGCGCGCTCGGATGTGAGCGCGGGTGCACATGGCAGGGTTGGGGAGGGGCGCGGCAGGCAGGATGGAAGAGACGCCCCCGTTCAGCCAAAGCCACCCCAGTTCTGCGCCCAGCCCCTACGCTGCTCCTCCGTAAAAACTTTTTGGAACTGACATCCTAAATTGGTGGATTTTTTTTTTTTCCTTTAAAAGTATCTCAATTGAAAAATAACTTTAAAGAAAAATTTGGCACCCATGAAATTTCTGCATCTCCTCCCCACTACCACCACCCCCTACTCTACCTCCGCGAACGCTCCTTCTCATCCCGAAACCGCCAGGAAGAAAAGGAGATCACGGCGGGGACGCGGCCCGGCGCCGGGAGAGCCCTCCCTGACCTCCCCGCCTGCGCGGCTGGCCGGGACTGGAGCTTGGTGGCGCGGAGGACGGTCCGGGACAGCGTCAGCCTCCCGGCCCAGCAGAGACCGCTCCAGCCGCTCCGCGTCCCCACCGGTGGCTTGGGTGTCTCCTGGGTCGCGCCAAGCGACCTCCCCTACCTGGAAAGCCCGCGCCCCCTGGGCCTCCTGGAGCTTCCCAGATGGAAACTCCGAAACGCGCTTTCGCGCCGCAGCGCCGGGACCTGCAGCGCCGGGACCTGCAGCGCCGGGACCTGCAGCGCCGGGACCTGCAGCGCCGGGACCTGCAGCGCCGGGACCTGCAGCGCCAGGCACTCCCCGCACGGGCCGCACTCGCTCTGGTCGCAGCTCCAGGGAAGTCCCAGCACCCCCACTTTTTTATTTCTCTCATCTTCTTCCTTCCCTTCCTCCCTTCTTCCCCTTCATCTTTCCTTTTCTTTCTCTCTTACTTTCCCCCTCTTTCTTTTTCTGTTTCTTCCTTTCCTTTCTTCTCTCTTTTCCTTGAAAATGTCCTCTATGAAAGCAATGCACGCTCATTGCCAATATAACAGAACTCCGGGAAGGAACTAAAACCAACCCAAGGCGACTTTTCATGAGTGTGGAGCCCCGCATTCCACACTCGCCTCTCTGTGTCCCTCTCCCTCACACTTGCAAATACATATTTTGAAAACAAGGGCAGGGTGATGTTATCCTTTTGTAGCCTGCCAGTATCTTCTCACTCCCAGGGCACCCCTTCTTTCCTGCACCCTTCTTTCCATGCCCATAAATAAGTCTTGAATGGCCGAGCCTCGCACTCAAATGGATGAACAGCAGGAGTCCATGGGTGGGCATCCCGGATGTTAGGGATGTTTCATTATTACAAACAACGTTGGGGTGAGCAGCCTATAAGCGCAGCTCTGTACCCCGTTACCCCAGCTAGTAACATGTCTTAAAGTGAAGCAGCTCCGAAGAGAAGTATGTACACCTTTAAAGATAGCTGTCTTGCCACATTTTCTGGAGCTGCCTTCAGGAAGCCTGTTTGACTTTTATTCTTTTGTATTTTCCTATTGCTCCCTCTCTCTCCTTTTATTTTTAAGTGAAAAATTACAAAGACAATGGTTGAATCTATCCTCCATATTACATTTTAAAGACAGAAGAACACAGAGCAGAAAATGCAAAGCCTCCCTCAGACTGGGAGCTTTCAAACTATAAATCAGGGCCCAGCAGCAGGGCATGAAATCAATGTATCAGATCAAGTCAAGCATTTGGAAGAATGAAATAAAATAAACACAGTAAGAATAGCAGCGTACATTTCACCTAGGGTAGCCGGAGTTTCTGCAACTTTGGCTTCAGTTATACATATCGTGTGTGTGTGTGCATATGTGTATGTGGGAGTGTATGTGTGAGCATATTTATGTGTGTGTGCCAGGTGGTTGAAATGAAGCGCATTTCTCCTGAGGGATCGAAAATGTTTGCAAGCCGCCACCTGATCATCACCATTCCTCCCTCAACCAGGACAGCCTCTGTTGACTGTTGGGTGTGTTTCTCTCTATTCTATTTCACATATTGATCATCCGATATGTCATAGTCTCAGACGAGAACAAGCACATTCTCAGACGTATTTTCCCTAATTGGGATCATGCCACATAGTGTTTGATGACACCACCACCCCCCCCCACCACACACACACACACATACATACTCTGTTCTCATGCCTTTCCTACCCTGGCCCCCTCACCTGTCAATCCATCTAATCTGAGCAGGTCTTCACCTGTAGGCTGATTTGTGCCTGGCACCATCCGGATGGCTGAGGCCCCTTGAGGGAATGCTGGGATCAGCGGGGAGCAGCGTGAGGAGACAGCCATTGCTGGTGTCGCAGTCATCATCACCCTCACAATTAGTATCTTTTCAAGGTCCAGTGTGGCCTTAGCAGATGGTTTAGCCTTGAGCAAGGAGAGGGAGGAGGGGCATGAAAAGAGTTCATAGCAAGGGTCTTATTTGCCCCTCGAAGGCACAGGTGGCTCCCCAGGACGGCATAGATAGAAGGAAGGGCATCCTTGGCAGAGGGCACTGCCAGTGCAAAGCCCTGGAGGGCTGAAGGGATATGTCGTGTTCAGAGAGCAAGGAGTCCCCAGTGTGGCTACAAAGCAGCAGGGTGACAAGGGCAGTGAAAAGGAGGAGAGGCAGAGGGCCCAACCAGCTTGGGAAGAGCCTTAGGAACCAGCTTGCAACTCTGCTGAGCCTTTGGGGACAGGAGCCTCAGACAGGAAGGTGGGGCAGGCAGTCAGATGGGGAGGAGCCATGAGCCCAAGGATGGGACCGGGGACACATCCATCTACCCACCCCGATGGGGGTAGGCAGATGCACTTTCAGGGCTCAGGCTGGCCTCTCCACCTTCCACCCAGCAACTCTCCTCTAGGAACTTACCTGGAGGGAATAACCAAACTGGTAAACAAAGGGGTGAAGAGGTACCAGGAGATCCATGGACCCCTCTGATCCACCTGCAGGGGAGCAAGAAGAGTAGGAAGTGACATTGGTGCACTTGCTCCAGCAAGTGAATTATCAGGATGGCCTGATTTGGTCATCCTAACACTCCTCTTAGATGAATATGATCACTCACCCCATTTCACTGATGAAGACACTGAGGCTCGGCATGTTTGGAGTGAGCTGGGCAAGGCATCATGGGCTGACCTGTGTTCCTCCAAAGACTTTGTTCCCCAAAAGTCTTTGTTCCCCCAAAAGTCATGTTGAAGTCCTAACCTGCATTTCTGAGGAAATGAGGGTTATTTGGAGATAGGGCCTGGAAAGAGGTGAGAATGTTGAAATGAGGTCATTAGGGTGGGCCCTGATCCAATATGACTGGTGTCCCTATAAGAAGAGATCAGGATACAGACACACAAAGGAAAGGCCATATAAGGACACAGTAAGAAGGCGGCCATCTACAAGCCAAAACAGACCTCAGTAGAAACCATCCTGGCTGACATGTCGGTCTTGGATTTCCAGCCTCTATAATTGTAAGAAAATTAATTTCTTTTGTTCAAGCCGACCACCTGTGGTATATTACTATAGCAGACCCAGCAAACCAATACCAAGGTCATATACTAGAAAGTGTTGTTGACCATAAGCCCGTCTGACCCCAGTGTCTGGGGGTTTCACTTCAGGCTCCCCAGCATCCCTTCCAGAGGCTAAAACAACTCAGGACACTGAGATTTTGCACTCTAGGGTGACAGGAAAACAGCTTATAGGACAGCAGGTCTGAACTGGGGCAGTGAGTGTGTGTGCTCTTTTTTAAATATCTGCAGAGACGCTCACACACATACAGCTCTAGAAAAATCTACCCCGAGGTATTCGCAGTAGTTGTCTTTGTGTGGGTGGGATTATGAGCGTTTTCTTACTTTCTTCTTGTTGCTTCTCTGTAGCCTGTGATTTTTCTATAGTGAATGTGTATTCCTCTTATGGCAGAAAAATAAAATGCAAAACAGCAAAAACAGTGGCTTTGGTACGTGGAATCCTGGAGGCAGGGAGGCCAGGGCATGAGGCAGACACAGGTTCAGGCTGGAGATGGTGAGTTCTGGGCTAGGCCGAGGGTAGGAGATGGGGGGTGGGCCGGGGGAAGGGAAGAAGGAGCAGGGTGGTGCTGTGGCAGTGAAAGGCTTGGGGGATTGGGGGGATGGCAGGGGTAAGGGCTGCTGAATAAAGTACAGGACACCCAGTTAAATCTGAATTTCAGATAAACAATTAATACAAAATGTTTTTAGTATAAGTATACCCCATGCAGTATCTGGGACACACTTGTGCTAAACAATGATTTGTTGTTTATCTGAAATTCACGTTCAGCTGGACAGTCTGGGTTGTTTGTTTATTTTTCTAAATATAAAAGCCCTGAGTGGAGGAAGAGTGGACAATGGTATAATCTGAGGCCCTGGGAGGAGCGGTCTCAGAGCTCCAAGGATGGGTTGAGAACAATGAAGCCATGGTCCCTGAGGTCTTCAGTTCCAATTTCCAGAAATGGTTGAATGCCTGCGGCCAGACAGAGGCCCCCAGACTCTCCAGAGACTGCATCTGATGACCTGGGGCTAAGGAAGAAATGACCATCAGCACAGCCAGCTACATAAGCTGCAGGGCTCAGTGCAAAATGAAAATGTGGGGTCCTTTTCAAAAAGCAGGGGAGGGCGCCACTAAAAGTACCAAATATAAAGCCTTTTCCTTTCTTCCATGGCATCTCAACTTGTCATGGTGTTTATTTGCTATATAATTCATTATAAACAAAGAAAAATTAACATTTGAAATTCTGTGTTAGTCTGGGTTATCCAGCGAAACACAGCTAATATGGGGGAGAGAGAGAGAGAGAGAGACAGAGACAGAGACAGAGACAGAGAGACAGAGAGAGACAGAGAGAGAGAGAGACAGAGAGAGAGAGACAGAGAGAGAGAGAGACAGAGAGAGAGACAGAAGAGAGAGAGAGAGAGAGAGAGAGACAGAGAGAGAGCAGAGAGAGAGAGAGAGAGACAGAGAGAGAGGAGAGAGACAGAGAGAGAGAGAGAGGAGAGAGAGAGAGATTTCAATTTACTGCAAGGAACTGGCTCATAAATATGACCCCAAAAGCAAAAATAGACAAAGGAGATTGCATCAAACTAAAAGGCAAAAGAAACAATCACCAGAGGGAGGAGGCAACCTAAGGAATGGGAGAAAATATCTGATGAGGGGTTTATCTCCGAAATATATAAGAAACAAAAAAAGTTAATTGCAACAAAACAAATAACCCAAATTAAAGAAAGGGCAAAGGCTGAAGCTGGTGGCTCACCTGTAATTCCAGCTTTGAGAGGTTGAGGTAGGAGGATCACTTGAGGTCAGGAGTTCAAGACCAGCCTGGACAACATGGCAAGACCCCATCTCTATAAAAAAAAAAATTGATATCTTTCAAAAAGAAAACATACAAATGGCCAACAGATACAGCTGACCCTTGAACAATACAGGTTTGAATTGCAAAGGTCCACTTATCTGTAGAATATTTTCAATCAAACACAGGTCAAAAATACAGCATTTGCAGGATGTGGAACCTGCATATACAGAGAGCTAACTTGATTTTTTGTCTATTTCAGTTCCACAGGGCCAACTGAGGGACCTGAGTACGCTCAGATTTTGTAAATCCGCGAGCCCTGGACCCAATCCGCTGTGTACACAGAGGGGCGAGCATATGTGAAAACAAAAATGTCCCACATCACTAATCATCAGGAAAATGCAAATCAAAACTACAATGAGCCATCACCTCACATGTGTTACAGTGGCTGTCAAAAACCAAAAGAGATAGTAAGTGTTGGCCAGAATAAGGAGAAGATAACCCTTGCAACACTGTCAGTGGGAAAGTAAATTGGTGTAGCCAATATTGAAAAAAGTACGGAGGTTCCTCAAAATATTAAAAATAGACTACCGTAGAATCCAGCAATTCCACTTCCAGGTATATATCCAAAGGGAATGAAATCAGTACGCCAAAAAACAGCTCTGCACTCCCAGGTTCACTGTAGCACTATTCACAATAGCCAAGATACAGAACCAGCCTAAATGTCCATCACTGAATAAATAGATAAAGAAAATGTGATACATATATGTAACGGAATAGTATTCAGCCATAAAAAAAAGAATGAAATCCTGTCATTTTTGACAACATGGATGAACCTAGAAGACATCATGTTAAGTGAAATAAGCCAGACACAGGAAGACAAATACCGCACAACCTCGCTTAAGTGTAGAATCTAAAAAGTTGAACTCATCGAAACAGAGGGTAGAAGGGTAGTTACCAGGGGCTGAGGGTGGTGGAGAAATGGGCAGATGTGTGCTTGTCCCTGGGCTGAGCACTGTACAGGCAGCAGTGGACGCTCACCACCATAGTGCACCAGTGACTCAGGGAGGTTATGGCCAGGGCTGGGCAGAGGAAGGTACCAGGGAGACGTAGCTGTGTATACAAAGGCCAAGAAACTGCAAAACACGTCATTCAGAGATATAATGCAGGTGCATGCCTGTATGTGATGTGTGTGTTGTCTGTGTTCATGTGTGTAATGTGCAAGTGTCTGCACGTGTGTGCTTTTGTGCATATGCATGTGTGATTGTACATGTGTGTCTGCATGTGTGTTCATGTGTGTTCATGTATGAGGACGTGTAATGTCTAATGTGTACGTCTTTGCACACGTGTGTGAGCACATATGGGGGTATACCACATAACATCATCACTCTCTACAGCCTTGCTGAGTCCCTGATGCCCACCAGGCCTGTCCCTGTCCCCAGTGCCATCCTAACAGAGCAGGAAGGATAGCTGGAGAAACAGAAATCAACAACACAGAAAGCCTGAGAGGTGGGAAACCCAAGGAGGGAGATGAGGGAGGGCTTCCTGGAGGAGCTGTATCATGAAGAAGAATTGGGGGAAAACCTCCGGGATGGAAGAAATGTCGTGTATGGAGCCTTGGCAGCGAGGGCCATCCTGGCAGGTGTGGGCAATGGCAGTGAAGTCCACGAGATCAGGGAGGGAGAGGGCAAGGACAAAAGGTGAGGCTGGAAGGCACTGTATGGAGTTGACCCTTTACCTTGAAGGCCCAGGGGAGAGATAGGAAAGCACCATGCACATAAGCAGAGGGGGAAGGAGGAGGGTATCTGTGCTGAGAGGCTGCTTCTACATCATGATGGCCTAATCATCTGAAGGAAGATGCTGGGTTCCAGCTCCATCTGGGCCGCAGCCCTGTGTTCCCTGGCCTGGACTTCCTCCTCCACTTTTTGGAACTACTGGGCCCAATCCTGATGCTCTGGGCAGAGTTCAGGTCTGCCAAACACAGCAGTGAGGGCAACACCAGGCTCCAGGTCCACGTTCACAGCAGTGAGGGCAACACCAGGCTCCTGCTCCACGTGCACAGCAGTGAGGGCAGTGCCAGACTCCAGTTCCACATGCACAGCAGTGAGGGCAGCGCCAGGCTCCAGTTCCACGTGCACAGCAGTGAGGGCAGCGCCAGGCTCCACCTCCATGTGCACAGCAGCGAGGGCAGCACCAGCCTCCGGCTCCACATGCACAGCAGCGAGGGCAGCGCCAGGCTCCGGCTCCACGTGCACAGCAGCGAGGGCAGCGCCAGGCTCCGGCTCCATGTGCACAGCAGTGAGGGCAGCAACAGGCTTCGGCTCCACGTGCACAGCAGTGAGGACAGCACCAGGCTCTGCTCCATGTGTACTACATGTCCCAGCCCCCCAGCACCCTCCCTGGAAAAAGCACTTGAGCCCTCTCTAACCACCCCTGCCTGTGGCTGCACCCCGACCTTCACAGCCATCCCAGTGGGGACCCATCCTCCTCTAGGGGCAATACAGTACCAGAAACCACAAAGCACTATTCTTATATGGAATACCCTGAAGGCCCAGAGAAGATTCCACTTAAAAGTTCCACTGGTTGCAGGAGTTTGCTTACTGTTGGTCTTTCCAGATTCACCTCTAAATTCAATGCAATTCCACACAAAATCCCAAGAGGGCTATTTACAAGTGTATCCCAGCATTCACATGAAAGAGTAGGACCAGGCGTAGCCAGGAGAAATTTTGGAGAAGAAATAATTGGAGAGACATTATGCTCCCACTCCTTCCTTTGACAAGTATTTATTCAAGGCCTAAAATGAGCCAGTCATGATTCCTGCTCCACGGGAAACAGTACTAGCAAAATCCCTCCCAAATGGAGCTCACACTCAGCTTAGGGGAGAACAATAATAAACACATAAGCTTTGGGTGGTAATAATAAGTCAACATTAAATAGTTTGAAGGTGTTATGAAGAAAAATAAGATCAGTGTTTTTGTTATTTATTCATATGCAATGGATCACCCCAAAACACAGTGGCTTAAACCAACAGCAAGTATGTTATCATCATTTCTTGAAGCTCTGGAAGCTGACTGGGCTCTGCCGGATGGTTCGTGCTTGACGTTTCTCTCAAAGTTGCAGTCAGATGGCTGCTGGGCTGGTGTCATCTCGAGGGCTTCACATTTCTGGTGGCCTTGGCTGGCTGGCTGCTGGGAACTCCCTAGGCCTGAAGCTGGAATACCCACATGGTATCTCTCCAGGCAACCTGGCTTCCTGACCACAGGTCAGCCTGCACTCTGTGTGAGCATCCCAAGAGAATCCATGTGTGGCATTGTGACAGCTAAGCCTCAGAAGTTACAGAGCATCACTTCTGAAAATTCCATTTGTCCGGGCAGTCACAGGAGCCTGCCTGGCTCCAGGTAGGGGGCATGAACCCCCATTTGATAGAAGAAGTCCCAAGGTCACACTGTGGAAAGAGCATGGGGAAAAGAAAGATGACGGCTGGCACCTTTGGAAAAAACATTCTGCCAAGTCCAGCATAAGGGAACAGAGTGACTTAGAGTCTGAATGAGGGGGCCCAGCAACACGCAGAATATACAGGTAGACCGCAGGATAGAGCAGAGCCCGCAGAGAGGCTCGTCAGCATGTGAGGGCGCGGCTTGCAGCGGAGGGACTGTCAGTCATCAGCGGGAATGGAGGGCTGCTCCATAAATCTCGTGGGGACCAATGAGGAGAAAAGCACAGTGGAGGAATCCCACGCAATCCTCAGAAATAAGTAGCCCGTCGATACAGGCCTGAATATGAACAACAAACTGCTCTAACTCCTAAAAAATTACATAGAAGAGTATCTGTGTGCTGCAACAAGACACCACCTCACACCCATTAGGATGCTACTATGTTTTTTAGAAAGGCAGACGGTAAGTGTTGGGGCGGATGTGGAGAAATTGAAACCCTTGTGCAGTTTGGTGGGAATGTAAAATGGTGTGATAGAAAACAGTGTGGAGGTTCTTCAAAACACTAAAAATAGAATTGCCATATGATCCAGCAATTCTACTTCCGGGTATATACCCCAAAGAATTCAAAGCAGGGTTTTTGAAGAGATATTTGTACACTCATGCTCATAGCAGCATTGTTCACAGTAGCTAAAATGTGGGAGCAACCTGATATGGTTTGAATGTCCTGCCCAAATCTCGTGATGAATTGTGATCTCCAGTGTTGAAGGTGGGGCCTGCTGGGAGGGGTTTGGGTCATGGGGGTGGATCCCTCATGGTTGGGTGATACCCTTGCAATAGTGAGTGAGTTCTTGTGAGACCTGGATGTTACAAAGTGTGGCATCCCCCACCCCTCACTCTCTTTCTTGCTCCGGCTTTCACTATGTGAAATGTTTGCTGCTGGTTCACCTCCACCCATGAATAAAAGCTTTCTCAGGCCTCTCCAGAAACAGATGCTGCCACTATGCTTCCTGTGCAGCCTGCAGAACCAGGAGCCAGCTAAACCTTTTTTCTTATAAATTGCCCAGTCTCAGGTATTTCTTTATAGCAATGCAAGAACGGCCTAACACACAACCCAAGTGACTGGTGAATGGATAAACAAAATGTGGTCTCTCCATACAATGGAATATTATTAAGCCATGAAAAGGAATAAAAGCCTGACACAAGCTGCAACACAGGTGAATCTTGAAGACATTATGCTGAGTGAAATTAGCCAGACACAAAAGGACAAATACAGTAGGATTCTACTTACATGAGGTACTTAGAGTAGTCAAATTCATAGGAACAGAAAGTACAATGCTGGTTGCCATGGGTGGGGGCAGAGAGAGAAGGGAGAGTGGAGAGCAATTGAATGGGTGTAGAGTTTCAGTTTTGTAAGATGAAGACAGCTCTGGGGATTTTTAATTTGCCGCAATTAAAAATTATACATATACACACATACATATATATATAATAAATCGTGTGTATATATAACAAATTGTATATGTATATACAATTTTTTAAAATAATGTATTCGTGGTGTTACATAATCTTAGGATAGGGAAAACTGTCCTATTTAAAACAGGAAAAAAAGCACTCGTAAAGGAAATATTGCTATACGACCAAATTGACATTTTCTCTGGAACAGAAGATGCTATCACAAAGCTGGGACATGCGCTGCATTTCCCCTGTCCCTGCACACCTGTGATCACCTCTGCATCTCTCTGCCCTGTGAGACAAGTGGTCGTCTGGACTCTCCAGCCACAGCTCTCTTCCTTGGGCCCTGTGGGAGGGCTTGGGACTTGGCCAGCAAGAGCCCAGGCAGGAGGCCGTAGGGCTGAGAAGGGCTAGGTGAGGAATCTTAGTCCCAGGACCCTTCAACAGCACCACGTGGGCTTGCATAAGACCAGCTGGGCAGCTTTCTGCACGCAGCTCCATCTCCCTCCAGACCTGGGGATAGCAGGGCTGTGGCTCGGTGCCTACTTGGGGAACTGCAGCAGCCCCTGTTGGTTTCTCAGTGCCTTTGCTGTTAGTCCCTCTCTTAAACTCTCCTCAAAAACCACATTTGAGGGTGCCAGTTGTTTCCCTGTCTGTTAGAAAGGGATAAGGCCAACACTGGAAGCATACTCCTGGCACACGTAAGCCATGGGAGGATATGCAGCCAGCCCTTTGTATCTGCAGATAGCTCTGCATCCTCAGAGTCAACTAGCTGAGAATCAAAAATATTTTTTAAAATAAATAATAATAATAGGCCGGGTGCGGTGGTTCATGCCTGTAAATCCCGACACTTTGGGAGGCCAAGGCAGGTGGATCACCTGAGGTCAGGAGTTCAAGACCACCCTGGTCAATGTAGTAAAACCCTGTCTCCACTAAAACAAAAATTAGCCAGGTGTGATGGCATGCACCTGTAATCCCAGCTACTCAGGAGGCTGAGGCAGGAGAATGCTTGAGTCAGGGAGGCAGAGGTTACAGTGAGCCAAGGTCTCACCCGTGCACTTCAGCCTGGGTGACAGAGTGAGATGTCATCTCCAAATAAATAATAATACAAGTTTGAAAAATACCCTTGGCCAGGCACGGTGGCTCAAGCCTGTAATCCCAGCACTTTGGGAGGCCGAGACGGGCGGATCACGAGGTCAGGAGATCGAGACCATCCTGGCTAACATGGTGAAACCCCGTCTCTACTAAAAAATACAAAAAAAAACTAGCCGGGCGATGTGGCGGGCGCCTGTAGTCCCAGCTACTCAGGAGGCTGAGGCAGGAGAATGGCGTAAACCTGGGAGGCGGAGCTTGCAGTGAGCTGAGATCCGGGCACTGCACTCCAGCCCGGGCGACAGAGCAAGACTCCGTCTCAAAAAAAAAAAAAAGAAAAAAGAAAAATACCATTTAACTACGCACATAGCATTCACATTGTATTGTCTATTACAATCTAGAGATGATTTAAAGTACGGGAGGATGTGCATAGGTTATAAGCAAATACCATGCCACTTTAGATCAGGGACTTGAGCATCTGTGGATATTGGTATCTGTGGGCGGCCTGGAACCGATCCCCCAGGATACCAGGGATGTCTGCACACAGTGAATGTCTACAACACAATAGAGAGACGACAGAGTGAAAACTGCTGACTGCCTAGTGGAAAAGGGAGTGGCCCACAAACACACGTCGGGGAGAGCCACCTTCCGCACTCAGCAAAGATGTCCCATCCTAATCCCCAGAAGCTATTTATGTGTCACCGCATATGGCAAAAGGGACTTTGCCGATGTGGTGAAGTGGACTTTGAGATGGGGAAAGCATCCTGGATGACCTGGGTGGGCTCAGTGTCGCCACAGAAGTCTCCATAGCAAAGGAAAGAGATTTTAAAACACTGCACTGCTGGCTTTGAAGATGGAGGAAGGAGGCACAAGCCAAGGAGAGGTGTCTCGAGAAGCTGGGAAGGGAGAAGAAAAACATTCTTACCTAAAGTCTTCAGGAGGGTGCAGTCCTGCTGCCACTTGCTTTGCCCAGCGAGACCCACGTCAGACATCTGGCCTCCAGAACTGTAAGAGTACAGCAGCTGTGTTGCTTGAAGCCACTAAGTGGTGCCGATTTGTTTCAGCAGCAACAGGAAACTCATACACCTTCACTAGGAATCATGGAGAAGCAAACAAAAATGACAAACATGACAATGGCACACATTCCACACCTAACAGGTGACACCGAAGGGTCCAAGACACGGAGAAGCTGGAGTGCAGGACAGGAGGCTCGCTTGGGAGAACAGCTTAGCAGCGTTCCAGGACACTGGGCGCACCCACACCCATGACTTGGCGAAGCTACTGTGAGCCCTGTAGCCCAGTGTGGTCTCAGGGATGGCCCCCAGTAGCCACGCATGTGTGGGCCCCTCCCACATTGGTGCTGGGTGAGTTTGTGACTTGCTTTAACCAGGGGAAGGCACAGCCTGGGTGTCTGGGTCCGGGCCATAGGGAAGCCTGGCAGTTTCTGCTTTCATACTTCTGTGGGCCCAGAACCCCGATGGATGCACCAGCTACTCTGCTGAGTGGCCACGGGGAGAGGGAGAGCGGCCAAGCCATCCCAGTGTCCCCCTGAGTCTTCCACTCTAGCCGCCATCTGACTGTGAGTGAGACCAGCAAAACAGCCTGCTGAGCCCAGTTAAGCCACAGAAGCAAGAAAAATAATCAACAGGTTGCTTTAAGCCACTGAGTTCTGAGTGGTCTGTTAGGCAGCATTAGGAAATCAGAGAATCTGGACTGGGGACCTTCCCCAGGAGCGCAAGGAGAATCCCCCCACTGGTGAGGCCCTGGAATGGCATACAAGGGGTTGGGCGTAGTTGGGTTCACCTGTGGTCTACAGAGCAGTGGACTCCTCACAGCAGCTAGGATGAAGGAGCTGGATCAACACGTCCCACCATGGGTGAGCCTCGGAGGTATCACGTGGCTATTGGAGACTCCATTTATATGAAATTTCCAGCAGAGATAAATCCACGGAGACAGAAAGCAGATTGGTGGTTGTCTGAAGGGGGACTCCAGGTCAGGGGGCTGGTGTACTGCTTAATTGTATGAAGTCTTTGGGGGTGCCAGAAATCTTTCAGAACTAGATAGAGGTGACAGCCACACTGCATTGTGAATGTGCTGGGTGCCTCTCAAGCATACACTTTAGAATGGTTAATTCTATGTTGCATAAATTTTACCTCAATAAAAGAAAATCATGTGGAGTGGAAAAAGCCATTTGCAGGAGGATATGTGCAAACCGATGTGTATGAAAAAGTACACAAATAATCTCAAATGGATTTATGGATGTACACAGTAAAAACATAAAAACATCTACAGGAAAGGTGGTAATCAACCTCAAGAGTGTCTCATCCAGGGAGAGAGAGGGGAATGAGTTCTGAAAGAGGATGGGGCAACGGCGAGGGAGTGGGGTTCCAGCTGAATCAGATGTTTATTCCCTGTTTAAAAACCAAAAGCAAATGTTGCTCTGCATTGAATCTGAGTAGTGGGCATGGATGGGGTTATACTTTTTGGTATGTTTGAAATATGTCATAATTTAGCATAGAAAACAGAACCCAATCTCATTTCCCTGTCCTCCCAAAAAAGAGGCACCCTGGCTCTGGCACGTTGTCCGGGTTCTCTGAGAGGTTCTTCTGTGGGAAGATCTCAGGCCCTTCTGGCCCAGGGTGGTGCACAGGGCCAAGGTTAGGGCGGGCAGGCTTGCAGGAGCTCACCCCAGGAAAAGCTGACACATGGTGCTTTCTGCAGCTGGGCCCCCTAAGTGAATCTTTACAGCAACACTCCAAAGAAGGCCTGATTATAACTCCCATTTTGCAGATGGGGAAACTGAGGCATAGGCAGTTACATGACCCAGGTGGCAGGAGACAAGCTGGGATTCCATCCCAGGCAGCTGAGCTCCCAAGGGCAGGCCTGACTGCATTTCCTCCCCTGCCTGGCATCCCAGACGCTGTCCCGCCTGAGTCCCAGGGATGGCACACGTATGCCTGAGCTGCACCTCACGTCCTGGGGGTTGGCACTTCCTTTTCAGAATATGTGCCGCCCTCACCAACCCACTGTCTGTGAGCCTCACGTCTGCAGACTTCCAGCACCCTCAGATGAGCCAAAGGAAGAGGAAATAACAGGTGAACCCCACAATCCCTGGAAGCCCCCAGATAGGGTCTGAGGACTTTGAAATTGACTCAGTGATCACCTTTGACTCCTAGTCCAGACAACTCTCCGCTGTGACACCTGGGGTGCCTTGCACTCACTGTCACCCACAGACATGTACAAGGAGGGTTTTCAAGCCACTCCCCTGAACCTGGTGGAGAGCCACTGAGCTGTGAGCCTGGGAAGCCCCTGACACCACTGCACAGGCTCTGAGTAGCAAGTGCAGGGGACAAGCAGCTGCTGTCTCGCCACACCTCAGTTATCCTCCCCAGTGAAGTGGGGATGGTCCTGCCTGCCTCACTGGGTGCGTAAGAACTGAATGGGCTGGTACCTGCAAAAAGCTCCCAGGGCAGTACGTGGTAGCCAGCCTTGAAATTTCTAGATGTTGCCATTACTGATCAGGAGAGGCCTGGGCTGGACATTGGTGAAGCGTTTGCTCTCAATTTTGCTGCCACCATCAGTGTGCTGAGCTCCTTCCCTCCTAGACCCAGTGCTCACATCAGTGCAAGGGGTGAATAGACAGCCTGGAGCCAAAAGAGCTGCCCAGACTGTGCCCTAAGGCTGAAAGCCCTCCCTCTTCCTGGGCCAGCTGGGATCCCTGGAGAGCCTGATGTTCCCAGGGCCCCTGTCCCCTCTGCTGTGATCCCTAGCAGAGCCTCATGGGCAATCACCCCAGCTGGCCCTGCCTGAGCTCCCTGGCTGTCCCCCAGCAAACATCCACAGAGCCCTGTGAGGCAGGATTCCTGCAATGGGGTGTCCATAGGGCTCACACTGCCAGGAAGCTGCAGAGGTGGGATTTAAGCTCGGGGCTATGGACCTCTGAAGCCCCACTCCTTCCCCCTCCTAGGGAAAGAGCACAGTCACCACTGCATTCAGGCTCTGGGGCCAGGTTGCCAAGGCTGAATCTTGTGCTACCACTTATGAACTGTGTGAGCAAGGAAGAGCTTGTTCTGTCATGCCTGTGTCCGTATTTGTAAAAGGGAAGACAATAGTAGCACTGATATAAAAAAAAAAAAAAAAAAACTCATTCTTTTTCTATGGCTGCATAGTATTCCACAGTGTATATGTACCACATTTTCTTTATCCAGTCTATCGTTGACAGGCATTTAGGTTGATTCCATGTCTTTACTATTGTGAGTAGTGCTGCTATGAACATATGTGTGTATGTGTCTTTATTATACAACAATTTATATTCCTTAGGGTATGTATCCAGCAATAGGATTGCCGGATGGAATAGTATTTCTGTTTTTAGGTCTTTGAGGAATCGCTACACTTTCTTCCACAATCGTTAAACTAATTTACACTCCCAGCAACAGTGTGTAAGCGTTCCTTTTCCTCTGCAACCTTGCCAGCCTCTGTTATTTTTTGACTTTTTGATAATGGTCACTCTGACTAGTGTGAGATGCCGTCTCATTGTGGTTTGGATTTGCATTTCTCTAATGATCAACGACGCTGAGCTTTTTTTCATATGATTGTTGGTCACATGGATTTTTCTTTTGAAAAGTGTCTGTTCATGTCCTTTGCCCACTTTTTAAAGGGGGGGGTTGGCTGTTTTTCTGGTAAATCTGTTTAAGTTCCTTATAGATGCTGGATATTAGACCTTTGTTGGATGCATGGTTTACATAAATTTTCTCCCATTCTGTAGTTGTCTGTTCACTCTGTTGAGAGCTTCCTTTGCTGTGCAGAAGCTCTTTAATTAGATCCCATGTGTCAATTTTTGCTTTTGTTGCAATTGCTTTTGGCATCTTCATCATGAAATCTTTGCCCATCCCTGTGTCCTGAATGGTATTGCCTAGGCTGTCCACCAGGATTGTTATAGTTTTGGGTTTTACATTTAAGTCTTTAATCCATCTTAATTTTTGTATATGGTAGAAAGAAGGGGTCCAGTTTCAATCTTCTGCATATAGCTAGCCAGTCATCCCAGAACCATTTATTGAATGGAGAGTCCTTTCCCCATTGCTTTTCCCCAGGTTTGTTGAAGATGAGATGGTTGTAGGTGTGCAGCTTTATTTCTGGATTCTCTATTCTAGTCCATTAGCCTATGTGTCTGTTTTGTACCAGTAATCATCTTGTATTCTTTCAAATATTGTCCAGGCCACTTGAGAAGGAAAAGCAGCCAGTGGCTATCAGGAAGAGGGAGCTTAGCACAATTCCTAGAGTTATAAATTGTCTTTGGATGCCTGAGTAAAAAGGGGCTTAGAGAGAAATTTGTCCAAGACCCTCATCTTACGGGGGATGCCTGATGTCTGAATGCTGTTGTGACAGGGCCACCCAGCAGCCAGTGGTTCGAGCCGGGATGCGATACCCACTATAGCCTTCTCCTGCTACATCCCTGCAGCCCCCAACTGGCAGCAAAGGCGAGCAGCAGCACTTGTAAGAGAAAAATTATAAATAAGTGGGACTTTCTAAAGCACACAGAGGCAGGAAGAAAGCAGAGCAGTCACCCGGGGGCTGTGTCACACAGAGTCTGGCATGCTGTGAGCCTGATACAAGTGAAAAGAGGTTCTCCGCAATGCTGGGCTGGAGCCATCCCTGCAAGGTTCTTTCCCCTCCCTCTTGGAGGGAAAAGGGCTTTTCTTTACCTAATGACTTTCTTTCCATAGCCATGATTTGGGCAAATGTATTTCCTGACAACAGGCACATCAGCCTGGGGGCTTCTGGGGCTCCTTACACCCTGTGCCACACAGGAAGGACGGAAGTGTCTGATCAAGTGGCCAGCTGCAGAGAGCAGAGTCCTGGGCGAGACAGTGGGCTCCAATCCCTGCCCTCGAGGGGTCGGCTCTCGGCAGTCTGGTAGCACTAGTTTCATCTGGAATCTCTCAGGGCCAACCTGGTTCTTCCCACGTGTCCTGGGTTCCTGCTCCACACCAAGCCCAAGGCCAGGATGTTGAGCACCACTGAGTCAGGCCGGAGGAGCTGGTCTAAGGGAAAAAGCTCCCTCAGTGCTGTACAGAGAGAGGCCTCGGTCAGAGTGGTCTCTACCTGGGATCCAGGTGGGCCAACACTGGATGGCTTTGCCCCATGAGACAGTGAGGGAAAACATGTCAGAGATGTGGAAGGAATAGAGCAGGCAAGAAATGGGGCTGCAGTGGCGGGGGTGGGGGCAGCGAGGGGCAGGGATTTGGGCAGAATAGAAGATGGGAGTCATGTGGATCTGGCTTGTTCAGAGCCCAGACCCGGCACCTGCCTGCTAAGGTGACTGTGAGTATTCGTGGGAAAGAATGCAGGCAACGGGCTACACAGAGCAAGTGCTCATGGAAGGCCAGCTGCTATCACCGTGGCGGAGGGCCTGCCTTGGCTTCTCAGCAAGATGTCTTGCCAAACCCATTAAAAGGCTCACTCTGGGCCGGGTGCAGTGGCTCATGCCTGTAATCCCAGCACTTTTGGTAGGCCAAGGCGGGAGGATTGCTTGAGCCCAGGAGTTGGAGATCAGCCTGAACAACAAAGTTGTTCCACAAAAAATCAAAAAATTAGCCAAGTGTGGTAGTGCATGCCTGTAGTCCCAGCTACTTGGGAGGCTGAGGCAGGAGGATGGCTTGAGCCCAGGAGGTCAGGCTGCAGTGAGCTGTGATCATGCTACTGCACTCCAGCCTGGGCAACAGAGTGAGACCCTGTCTTTAAAAAAAAAGGCTCGCTCTGACCACAGCAGGAATCTATCTGTGGCAGATTGCGGGTGTCTCCACTGAGGCCCATGTGCCCAGTCACCACCTGGTCATCTGAGTCAGGGAGCACCAGAATGCCCAGAAAACCATAGGAAACAGTGTAAGATTTACAGGGTCTAGGAATATAGGGGATCCCCAGGACCCAAGGTAAAACGATCAGTGGGAGGCCCTGGACTGACAACCCCTGCCGATAGGGGAGGACCTGGGCCCTCCCAAAGTTGGGAGAGCTTGCAGCTGAGGGCTAGGTAACCAGGAGACACCACCCCCATCCCAAAACTGGGCTAGTCAGCAGACCCACCCCCATCCTTCAAACAGCCCTCCTCTGAGGCTGGGGTGACTTTCAGCTGCCTGCCTGGGCCTTCTTGTTTTCAAATATTCAGAAACAGCTCCTGGGGCCCGTAGCAGACAACGATTTCTGATTATTAGATGTACGTGGATCTAAGACGTGGAGTTCAGAGCCTAGGGAAGAGTTTTCCATTCATGCAGAGCAGACTCTGCAAGGGCACCAGAGACCCCGCATTTCTGAGCACACGCCCCCGGTGCTCAGGTGCAGTCTCAGCATCCCACGCAGACACATGCTACATGCCAACATGCAAGCCCAGACAACACACAGGCCAGGTGTGCACACAGGTACACACACACCTCCACACACACACACACACCTCCACACACACACACACACCTCCACACACACACACACCTCCACACACACACACCCCACACACACACACAGCACACACACACACCTCACACACACACACACACACCTCCACACACACACACACACCTCCACACACACACACACACACCTCCACACACACACCTCCACACACACACCTCCACACACCACACACACACCCTCCACACACACACACAGGCGCAGACACACCTCCACACACACACCTCCACACACACACACCTCCACAACACACACACACACCTCCACACACACCACACACAGGCACACACACCTCCACACACACACACACCTCCACACACACACACCTCCACACACACACACACACCTCCACACACACACCTCCACACACACACACCTCCACACACACACACACACAGACACACACACACCTCCACACACACACACACACACCTCCACACACACACACACCTCCACACACACACACCTCCACACACACACCTCCACACACACACACCTCCACACACACACCTCCACACACACACACCTCCACACACACACACCTCCACACACACACACACACCTCCACACACACACACACACACAGGCACACACACACCTCCACACACACACACACCTCCACACACACACACACCTCCACACACACCTCCACACACACACACCTCCACACACATGTGCACACACCACACACACACACACACCTCCACACACACACACCTCCCACACACATGTGCACACACCTCCACACACACACACAGGCACACACACCTCCCACACACATGTGCACACACCTCCACACACACACACAGGCACACACACCTCCCACACACATGTGCACACACCTCCACACACACACACAGGCACACACACCTCCCACACACATGTGCACACACCTCCACACACACACACAGGCACACACACCTCCCACACACATGTGCACACACCTCCACACACACACACAGGCACACACACCTCCACACACATGTGCACACACCTCCACACACACACACACACACACCTCCACACACACACACACACCTCCACACACATGTGCACACACCTCCACACACACACACAGGTACACACACACCTCCACACACATGTGCACACACCCCCACACACACACACCCCTCCACACACACACACACCTCCACACACATGTGCACACACCCTCATGCCCTCACACAAGCCCTCACACCTGCACACACCACACACACACAGGCACACACACACCTCCACACACATGTGCACACACCCTCATGCCCTCACACAAACCCTCACACCTGCACACACCACACACACACAGGCACACACACACCTCCCACACACATGTGCACACACCCTCATGCCCTCACACAAACCCTCACACCTGCACACACCACACACACACAGGCACACACACACCTCCCACACACATGTGCACACACCCTCATGCCCTCACACAAACCCTCACACCTGCACACACCACACACACACATGCACACACACACACACGGCCCCTTTTACTCAAAGCCACAGACTTCCACGCTCAGGTCCCGCACCTCCCCTCTTCTCTCCTTCCTCCCTAGTTTTTTAGAACAGAGCCTGGGGGCACCTGGGTGAGGCTGTTGGGCCCTGAGTTAGCAAACTGAATCCTCACCTGAGAGGACCAAGAGTGTCCAGAGCTCAGGGTGGAGTGGGGAAATGCTCCTTCCTTGACTAGAGGCAAAAATGCTGTGATACCCTTAGAAGAATCAGAGCCAGTTCTGACCACTTCCCCCAGAATCAGGTAACTTGGCTCAAGCAGCTACGCTCATCATTCCATATGTCCATCCAAACACCACAGTCCATACATCCGTCCCTCTCTCCTACCCAAAGTCCAGTGGGCTGCAGCAAATATTTCAGCGACCCCTCACTCCGGGCTGTGCCCTGGGACTGCCGTGGCGGGTACCCCAGTCTCAGTGTCCCCTTAGCTGGAAGCTCGGGGAGCCCTGCAGTGGCTGGACTAGGCCGCGGCTCAGCCAGGTCTGCAGATCCGGGCGTCTGTGCAGTCCTATGGGGGGTCGATAAGGAAATGGGATTCCTTTCACATAAATATGATTTGCACATCCTGGGGACTCCATCTGTACAGCAAAACCCTTTCTCCCCCGAGGCTGGAGGGCGGGGCCGACGGGGCAGGCAGGGGTGGCGCGAACCAGCACCCGCGTTCCCCGAGGAGAAACATTTTTATCACTTCCGGAAATATGATCGAGCTGTCAAAGCTCATGAACTCCGCTAGTAAATTGTGAAACAGACGTCTCAGTTCTGTTCAGAGCCGCAGAAAACATGACAGCTGTAATCAATTAGGGTGGTTCCTGCCTCTAGCGCCGGCTGCCTTGGATTCCAACAGCATTCTTGGCGACTGTGAGCGCCTCAGGATGCGGACCCTGGCCCCACGTCCTACTGCCTGACTTCTCCGAGCTGGGGCCGTCCACGGGCTGGGGGCGATATGACAGCAGCCTTTCCACAGTCATCGCCTGCAGGCCTGGCGCCCTGCACGGAGGAAGAGGCCTCGCTCCGGGCACCCTCCCGGACGCGGAAAAGTCTCAGGGCACCCTCTGTTTCATTGGCCACGGCTGGGCCACGTGACTCTCCAGAGCCAATCACCTGCCAGCACAGTAGGCGGCTGCTGATTGGCCTGGACTCGTGGCGGGCAGTCACCATTACAGGCACCTCCGTGGGCGTTTAGTGCAGCCCCTTCCCCAAATCCGTGTCCTAAGATGGAGATTTTAATGGAACTGGCTTTCATTTTCCGCAGCACCGTCTCCCTCCTTTCTTCCCTCCCTTCTTTCCCTCTCTCCCTCCCTCCAACAATGAGCCGCCTTTTCTGTAGGAAACTACCTCATTCAGTGTGGAGAAGGGGCCAGTCCCAGCCCCACCACAGGACGGGGAGCCTGACCCAGCCCCGGCTCCTCGGGCTCCCTGGGGATCAGCTAGGTGGACGCTTGGGAGATCTCCTCGTCTGCTGGGATCATAAACTGTAACAAAAATACAGCCCCAAGAGCTTCTTGTCCGGTACATGCAGAAAGCCAAGGCAGAGGCACAGAGACCCGGAAGATGGACAAAGACACTGAGTTCCTGTAACACCCTGAACTAGACTCAGCAGTACCTGAAGCCAGAGCCACACGCTGAGCTCCTCATTTTGGAAGCCTGTTTTTTCTTTGTTTTTTCTTAAGCTAGTCTGAGTTGTGTTTCTGTCATTTGCAGTAGTCCATGAGATGCATTGTGGCTGTGTTTAGTCCATGAGATACATTGTGGTTGTGTTTAGTCCATGAGATACATTGTGGCTGTGTTTAGTCAATAGACATTTATTGAGTGTCTGTTGTATGCCAAGGTCCATGCTGGACACCGAGACCAATGAGTAAGACCCACTTTCCCCATCCAAGCACTTGCATCTCTTTCCTCTTTCAGTGGCAGACATTAACCGCTCTGTCACCACTCTGCACCAAGAATCATTCTTGACACTTTTCATACATTTTCTCACTTATTTGTTACAGCAGTGCAGTTGGACTGCCACGTAGACCCTTGAACTTGCAGTCCAGTTGGGTAGAGGCAGATGTGTCAACCCCCAGTGGAAGAGCCTTGCTCACAACAGAGTAGTCACAACAACTCTGTAGGGCTGGTCAGCAGGGAGGGTCTCAGAGGAGACCAGTGTTGACGGATGGCCGAGAGGTATCCAGGGGATTACAGGGACAGGCATTGGCCCCAAGCAGAGAAAGAGCAGACCCGAAATGGGAAAAGTTGCAGAAAATCCACGATAATCTTGTAAAATCTGCATGGTCTCAGCTACACACAGACAGACATATGCCTATGTACACAGTGTTCATACGCAGAGAAAAAAGATGGAAAGGAATGCAACAAAATGTTCACTGGGGTTCTCTCTCGTGGGTGGAATTGCGGTCATTTTCATTTCATTTTCTAGGCTCTTCTGTATTTTCCAAGTGTTCTCTAATAAGTTTTAGAGTAAGTAAAGCAGCCTGGGATCCACAGCACAGGGCACCACCATGGGCAGCACCGGAGACCCTCTGGGGGCACCTTTTATACCAGCCATGACTGCAGTCACGAGTTCCACATGAGCCTCCACTCACCTGCAATTGGGGACAGCTAACAGGGCCTCAGGAGGCCCCTTGTCTCTCCTCCTATCCCTCCCCGGGGTCTTCTCCATGGAAATCCAGTCTGCATTACACATGTCAACCCAAAGTTTCTTCCCAGCACAGTAGAACAGAGCTGGGGACACTTGCTCCCTTTCACATCAGGGAGGAGGATCCTAAGATCTGGCCACAGCCTCTGGGAGAACTTGGTGGGCCAAGCACGGGTGCCCACAGTGGGAGCTCCCCTCCCTCCTCTGTTTCACCCCGGCCTCCACTATGCCCCCTGGCCACTTCCCAAACAAAACTGCACTGAAGTTCGGTCTCAGGCTCTGCCTTGGGGGTTCCTGTTCAAGGCACAGACACCCGCCACGCTGTCACATGCCAGTGTCGTCCTAGCTTCTCTGCACAGTTGTATCCAGGAGTCCCTGACGCCAGCTCCATAGAGAAGGAACCTCCCTGTCGTCCTGGGTAACAGGAAGTTATCTTGTGTCCAGAAAAGGTCATCAGGGAACTGTTCTGCACCTGCCTATGCCAAGGCAGAAGGCTGGGGGATGGAGAGGGGCAGGTGAGCAAGGCCTGGACGCAACCCTGGAGCAGTTGTGTGGCTGAGGAGAGGTCAGAAGTGTTCCTGTCCACAACAGAGGTGCAACTAATGTGAGGCGGCTCCTGGGTGCGTGGGTGAACTCCGCCCAGGGGGAGGTGTCGGAGTTGACCCATAAAAGCAAGTAAGCAGGACAGCATCCCAGAGAGCAGCAACATTCAGGACAAAGGCCTGGGCGTGGGAGGAGGGCTGCCAAGGGCCTGCCCCTGCCCCATTCTAAGAACAGCGGGCCTGGTACCTTTGGGCTGGGGACACAAGGTGGCTGCCTGGAGACCTGGGCTTAAATCTCATGATGAAGACTTCGGACATTTCCTGCAAGCAACAGGAGCTCAAAAACAGGGCTGGAGGAGCTCGAGGCAGGGGGATCCGTGGAGTTCAAAAGAATCCATAGGGATTATCCAGATCTGGGGGCCAGGCACTGGGCTCGGTAATGCGGCTGCTTAAGTAATGGGGATTTGCCGTTTTCCAAGAACACTAATACGATAAATGCTCTCTCAGCTAAAACCATTCTCCGTGCTAATTGTGCTTTGACGATGCCAAAGGCCTTGGAGGCTCGCGCAGCATTTCAGGACTGCTGTAAATACCCATTGTTCCTGTACAGTGAGCTGCGGAGAAAAACATGCGTGTGCTGTCGGGGCTTTGTTGGCGGTGCTGGTTGCTTAGATTCAGATGAATGCGCCACCACTCGGAGCGGGCGCGGGCAGGATTTAGAGGCGGCAGGGCTGGCCGGGGTTTCTTTCAAGCGCTTGCCAGCTATGGAGCCGTGGGCAAGCCCTGTCATTCCTGAGGCTGACGCTGGGCTGGAGTTCTGACTGGCACCCCCACTCCCTTATTGATGTGTGACCTGGGATCACCCCACTACCCCAGGCCTCAGCTGCTGCTTCTGTAGAATGGGAACAGAAGTCCCAACAAAAGCCACTGTCTCTAGAGAGGGGGACGTGAAAGAAAATAGCGATCCTGTAAAAAGCCCAGGGGATGCATTCTCCCAGCTGTGGTTATCAATGTCTTTTGCAGGACACCACTGGAGTTCTCTGGGATACCTTAGCTGCTGCCACCACCTCAGACCTGGACCAAACTCCCTTCCAGGGCCTAAGACAGTGTCCTAGACTGCACACTTGCCTGCTTTCCTTCCATTCTTTCTTTTCTTTCCTTTTTGTTTTTTCACCTCAGTTGCAGACGGTGGAGTTAACCCGATGCCTCAGTCCACAGCTCATGGGCATTACTGGTGCATGCACAGCCCCCTGCTCACTGCTTGGAGCCCCTTCCCCTCACTCTCCACAAGGGGCAGCCCTGTCCACGTGTCTGATGTGCCCAGTTTTCGTGGCATGTGGTCGACAGACTGGTTCTTGATGTTTTGTCTGTACGCGGTTCCAATGTGCAGAAGCAGCGCCGTGTAGTAGCTCAGTGCTCTTCCTTGCACGTCTCCACTCGGCTGGCTGCTTCTCACATCCCTCGGTGCTGCAGTGTCTGGTCCTGGCTGCTGCTCGGTTTCCACGGGGCACATCCACCACCTGTCACCCCCCACTCCCACCCCCACCAGCACCTCTGTGAGGGGCATCCTGGTACATGCCCCTCACCATTAGAATACTTCCAGGAAAGGATTCCGGCACACAGGGTGGGCACGGGGGTCACTCACCTCGCATGTCTACAGAATGTCTGCACCAGTCTGCATGTACGAGAGGAGGCTCAGAGCAGTCTTAGATCCCACCAGCACTGGCCTTCCTCTTGCAAAAGTGACATTTGCAGTTATGAAAGAAGTAATCACCATTCTAGCCCACATTGAAAAGGGCTTACTATGTGTCAGGCACTCACGTCATCAGCCCAGCAGCCCCAACAGGGAGGTGTTTTCCCCACCCCCATTTACAGCTGGGGAAGTCAAGGTTTGGAAAGGTTAAGGGCCTCGTCTAGTGCTTCCAACCCATTTCTCTCTGCACTCCCATGTTCCCAAGTCAGAGAAAATGACTGAGAGGAGAAGAGACCTTGTCCAAGGCCACAAAGGGGACTGGCCCCATAGCTGGGACAACATCCGCTGGCTGCCTGCCCGCCCTGACCATTTTCCTCTTTCTCAGAGCACACTGCCCAGGCCTGGTGGTGAGTGGCAGGGAGGGATTAGAGCAGTGACGCACTACTCGGGACTTCAGCCTTGGTGGCAGGCTCCCATCTGCCGCCATCCACACCCATGGAGTGCGTGCCCCGCACTCCATGCCCCTCCAGCTCAAAGGTAATGGAGAAGCCACCTACTTCCCATGCAAACCACTTTCCCTTGGAAAGCGTTGCATCCTTTTCTCTCTTTCGAGGGGAAAGCCTACAGCTCTGACACCAACTGTGTGCCAGGAGTGATTCCCGATACTTGTCGTGCATTTTCTTACTTACTTGTAACAGCGTGACAGTGAAACCAGCATTATTAGCTCCATTTCACAGACAAGGCCGCAGAGACTCAAAGAGGTGTCTGGGCTTACCCAAGGCCTACAGCTGGCCCATGGGATGTCATCAGGAAGAGCTGGGAGTGGGTGCCACAGAGTCCCCTAGAACCAAACCGGCTTGTCTTCCCTTCAGGACCTAAACCGTGGTTGGAGGAGGCACTAAGGCTGGAGAGGCAACACTTTGCACAGGAGACCACACAGCGATCAGGGGGTCAGCTGGGAGGTGATGACTGGCATCCAGGGAAAGAGGCGAGGCCACAGGTGGGCTCCATCGAGGGCTGTCTCCGGGGACACAGAGGCCAGACTCCCAGAAGGCTGCCAGGCCTGCTTTCAAATCCCTGCCCCTCAGAAAACCCAGTACATCAAGTGCACCAACACTCCATCCTCTAGACCTGGGCCCCTAGATGCTTCCACCTGCCGAGGAAGGACCAGACACCTCCATGCACTTGTCCTGGCTTGAGACTCCAAGAACAAAGCCACCTTGGATTTGAGGTCTGTCAAAGGTGGCCTAAAGCTGTGACTTAGGGTGTCTCCTGAGCCAGGACACTGGGGCACAGATATGTGATGGTGTGATGGGGTCATGGCAGTGCTGTCTGCAAAGAGAGGACCTCAGACACTCAGGTGTGGCTGTACAAGGTCTGGCCCTGACTTGGCC
Source organism: Trachypithecus francoisi (assembly GCF_009764315.1). Classification (NCBI taxonomy): domain Eukaryota; kingdom Metazoa; phylum Chordata; class Mammalia; order Primates; family Cercopithecidae; genus Trachypithecus; species Trachypithecus francoisi. The sequence continues at coordinate 5,140,742 of NW_022681468.1, read as the reverse complement.
TCTCTGAGTTGTGATCTTGAGGCAGGCATTTGGAGGTCTGGGTCTCACTGTCCTCGCCTGTCTCATGGGGACGCTCGGCCCTGCCCCTGGGTGCTTGTAAATGTGAAGTACCATCATGTGCATCAGGGCAGCCAGCCCGGAGCGGGTCAGATTTGGGGGGATTTACTGAATGGCTCCTCTCTACCAGGCCTGGCACATACCCCTGGGAACAAGGAGCATCAAGACCACATGATCCCCGTCTTCCTGGAATTCAGCCCAACCAGGAGGACACATCGAAACCACACACCTCCACAGACCCCGCCTGCCCAGGTCTGGGGACAGAGTGAGGACATCGTCGAGGGTTTTGTCAAGCCTGTGCTGCAGCTTGACCCTTTCTTCTGTTCAAACTCGCCCCTTCCCCTTTCTTTTCACAGGGGTTGACCCTAATAAACATCTTTCACCCAAAATCCATCTCAGCATCCACTTCCAGACAAACCAACCTGAAATAGTTGGCACCAGGAATGGCCCGGGAAAGTAGATGAAGAGGTGGCACCAAGGCTCCATCGCTGGTGGGAGACGTGGAACTAGCGCAGCGTGAGGGCTCCGTTTGCCGTGAAGAACTGAGAGTGGCTGCCAGCAGGAGGGACTCTCTGACAAGAGTGCTGGACGGGAAGTTGGAGATACCTGGAGGCACAGGAGGTGTGTGGATGGCAGGGCTGAGGCTGCTGCCAGGCACCACAATGCTCTCCAGACAACAAGGAACTGCTGAGAGTGAGGAACAGGCAACTGGAAACCAGTACGAACCCAGAGGGCCTCTTTGAAGCCCTCACCTCTTGCCAGGGCAGGACAGAGGAAGCGAAGACCCAGGAGTCTGAATGACTGAAGTTTGAAGAAGGCTACAGGCCCTGCCCAGGTAGGTCTGTTTTGCCAGACCTGGGAACAGGGACCCTGACATGTGGGACAGAGGCAGATGCTCCTGAAGACTCTGGCTCCCCAGGACCCAGGACCTTCAGAGACTGCAGAGGCACTTCCTCTCAAGTGCCAGCCAGCACTCCCCTGCGCCAGAAGACAGTGCAGAAGGCAGCCTACCCTCCCCCACCACTAAGCCGATGGGCATGTGCTGGGCCTGCTAAGGCAGGAAGCAGACTATGCTCAAAGGAGCCACAGGACCTTCACAGCCAGCACGTTCTGACCAGGGCCGAGGGCATACAGCTAGGACTCCAGTGTGATCAGAGACGTGGAAAGTAAAACTAGCCGAGAGGAGTCTGCTAACTCTCTCCCTCTCTTCCAAGACACACAACCCAGGGGATGGTCAGACTCAAGTGTGGGTGGCTGCTGGGAGCCTTGGACGCGATCAAAGCTGAAATGCCAGGATTGCCAGGCACACAGGAAGGAAAAACTCAAAGGCTCAGGGAAGTGGACACATTGGAATGGACACACCATGTCAAGCCAGAAGGACACCAGTGACCATTTTCCACGGAAGGGCCCAGAAGACACATCATCTGCCAAGACCTGAGGAGCACCTGCGTCGATTGCTACAACATCGATGGTGAATTGTCTGGAGACCAGGGCTGATGTCAGGCAAGGCTCTTATAAAACAAGGCTCACAGACAGCAATAGAAATGGGGGGACCCATGTGCTAAAGGCTGGGAGCCTGATTCCCCAGGAGGTGGGACTTTGCCAGCATCACGATGACCAGCGAGAGTATAGGGCAGCCACAGGAGCCCAACCTGCAGAGAGTGATGACCTCAGGGCCAGAGCAAACAGAGGGACAAGGACATTTCTTAGTTTGTGCCAACAAAGGAAATCAAGTATGGATGAACCAAAGGCTGGGGGAGGTCACAGCAAGAAAAAGTTACAATCTGTTGCCCAATTTCCATACCTCAGTCAAGTTTTACATCCATAACTCATTGGCTGAAGAGGTAAGTGGGTTGCAAGAAGGGAAGACCCTACCATATCAGAGCAACTATATATGGTAACATTTTGCCCAATTTTTCCCCCAAAGGGACCTATGGTCATTTAGTCAGCTAATAATGCAAAGGCTAATAGTGCCAATAACCAAACATTGTGAGGTCTGTTGGAGACCAAACCTGAACTGACTTTGACACTAGAGACATGAGGCATCCATCCCCCTGGCCCTCATGGAGTGGGGGCTGATAGGCATCAGGTCAATGATGGAGCCCTTTCCAAGAGCCACCTTACTATCAAGCCACTGAGTCACTGGGAATTGATCTCTTTGACCCCCAAACAGATAGCTGGAACCAGCACACTTAACAGTTGGTGCGATTCCCACCTTGGATCCTTGGTCTGCGGGGTGAGAGCTATTGAAATGGGGAAGGCCAAGTGGAAGCCTTTGAAACTAACTCCTCCTTGACTAGCATAATAAATCAGAAACAATAGCACATCCCAGGAAAGGGGGATAACAGAAATTAGCACCACCTTTAAGGAGATAAAGGATGCAGGGGTGCTGGTTCCCATCATGTCTCTTTTTAACTCACCAAATCTAGCCTGTGCAAAACCTGCAAGATCCTGGAGGGTGGTGTAAACTACCTCAGCTTCACTAAGGAGGAGCCTGGATCATATCACTGCACCAGAGGTGGTACCTTTGCTAGAGCAGATTATGGTGGTCTCCGCAGTGTGGTATGCAGCCACTGGTTTGACAAATGCATTCTTTTCTATCCCAATCAAAAAGGAGGATCAGAAATAATTCGCATTTGTATGGAATAGAGAACAGTATACATTTACAGTTAGCCCCAGGGCTGTGCTAGTTCTCCTACCTTCTGTGATCATAAAAGCAGGAGAGTATGGATCATCTTGATGTCCCACAAAAAAGCACAGTGATCTGTTTCATTAATGGCATCATGTTGATTGCACCAGATAAGCAAGAAGGAGCCAGACCACTAAAGGCCTTGGTAAGACCCATACACTCCAGAAGGTGGGAAGTGAATTCCCTGAAGTCTCAGGGGCCTGCCATGTCTTTATCCTTTTTAGGGGTGTCATGGTCAGGACATCCTTCCAAAGTGAAAGTCAGATTGTTGCAGTTTGCATCTCTTTACAAAGAAAGAAGGACAGTGCTGATGAGTTCAGGTTATAGGGGGAGCATACCTCACACACCTAGTAATATTGCACCAGCCCACATCCTGGGTTAAGCACAAGGCCACTAGCTTTGAGTGGGGCCCAGATTGGGAAAGGGCTCTGCAGCAGGTTTTGGGAAAGAGCTCTGCAGCAGGTTCAAGCTGCCATGCAAGCAGTCCTGTGGCTCAGGCCATAGGATGTGGCAGACTCTACTGAGGTGGAGGAATCTGCAGCAGGAAAAGATGTCATCAGAGTTTACGGTGAACTCAAGTAGGAGAATCACTACATCGGCCCCTGGGCTTCTGGGGCAAGATCGTGCCATTTGCACTTTTTGAGAACAATTCCCGGAGTGTCACCGGAGTGCCATTCTGTCTGTAGCTAATAAAGACAGAATGCCTGAGCAGGTCATGCCAAGTGGTCATGCAGCTTCAACTGCCCACCATGAGTTCTATAAGACCCAATGAGTCATAAGGTTGGGCAGGCCAGGCAACAATCTATCATGTGGAAGTGCTACGTCCAGGATTTAGCAGAAGCAAGACCAGAAGGCACAAGCCTCACGGGCAGGTCACCTGTGTCCCAGGGCTTCCAGCCCCTTCTCTCTGCCCAGGCCAGTGTCTGTCTGGAGCAGGAAATGCTTGAAGGTGGTTTACAAATGGGTCCATTCTGTTTGTGGACTCAAGGCAAAACAGATGACAGCTGCACTACACCCTCGCTTAAGATGGCCTCGAAAGACTGTGGTGAGGGAGAGTTCTCCCAGTGGGCAGAACCTCGGGTGGCTATCCATTCTGTGTGGAAAAGGAAGCAGCCAGAAGTTACAGAATCTGTGGGCTTATGGGTGGCAACAAGTAGCCTGGCTGGTTGATTAGGATATTGGAAAGAAAAAAATTGAAGATTAAGGACAAGAAATTCTGAGGTAGAGATGGGATGTACCTGTGGGAGTAGATCATGTAACACATGTTAATCCCATCAGAAAACACCACCCTGATAGAGGCCCTCAACATCCAAGTCCTCTTGACAAGATGACCAGCCATTTGACAGCAGCCAACCTCTGTCCCACATCCCCATGCTGGTATGATGGGCACATGAATGAAGTGATCATGGGGACTAAAATTGCAGGAGACACATGGGCCCAACCGCATGGACTCTGACTTATCAAACCTGATCTAGCTACTGCCACCCCAAGAGTATCCAGCTTGACTGCAGTAGAGACCATTGCCGACCTCCATGTGGCACCATTCTTGGAGGAAGCCAACCAGCCAAGTAGAGGCACCTTGACCACCTGGGCACTTCCACTTTAGAAGAGTGCAGTGAACTGAATGCATGTCCCCCAACAACATTCATATGTTGAAATTCCAGCCTCAAAGGGCATGATATAAGGAGGTGGGGCTTTTGGGAGGTGATGAGGTCACAAGAGTGGAGCCTTCATGAATGGGATTAGTGCCCTTGTTAAAGAGGCCAGAGGGAGGTCCCTGACCCCTTCTTCCACATGAGGTGACAGTGAGAAGATGGCTATCAATGAGGAACTGGTCCTCATCAGACACCAAACCTGCCAGCACCTTGATCTTGGACTTCCCAACCTCCAGAACTGTGAGAAATAAGTGTCTTTTGTTTATAAGCCACCCAATTTGTAGTAGTTTGTTATAGCAGCCCAAATGGACTAAGACAAAGGGGTCAACAGTTTGTTTTCACAGAAGAGACACCTACTCAGGTGTAAACTGGCCTTTCCTACCCTCAACACCACCAAGCAAAGCAAGAGCTTTTGTAGTGTTTGAGCCACCAGCATGGGACCCCACGTAACATCGCTATAGACCAGGGGACCATCTGGCAGCTAAAGAATTGTAGGAGAGAACCCAGGACCATGGGGCCCACTGGCCCTATCACAGAACACCCCATTCAGAAGCTGCAGGCCTGACTGTGTTGACATTGCCAGTCAAAGGCTTCACTGAGCACCGGAGTTTGGCTGACAATGCCAGCATGGTCAGGTTGCAGCTTCTGAATGGGGTTTTCCAGGGCAGGACTCAGTCACATGGGGGTCATCCTCCAGGATGAGCAGATGCATTGTGTCTGCCTCTGACAATGTACACCTGACAGGTGGAGCAAGCATGTGGGCCCAGGATACAAGGGACAGAAGCAGGAGGAATCCCCTCATCATCATTCATTCGCCCACCGGGAACTTGGTGCTTCCATTTCCACACCTCTGTGTTCTGCAGAGTCAGGGATCCTCATTCCCCAAAATGACACATTTCCACCAGGGGACACAGAAAGCATCCCATTGAATTACAAGCTATGGCTGCAACCTGGGCAGTTGGACATCTCATGTCCATAGATCAGCAGGCAAGCAGCATGACCTGCCTTGGCAGGGGCTAGTGATGGATCAACAGGAAGAGGCAGGCTCCACGGTGGAGTCAGATAAAGCACGTGGGTCTTGGCACTTCCTTGCCCAGTGGTGACTCTGAATGAGTAAGGGTGACAGCCCTTGGCCTGCCAAAGACGTGCTGGCCACGACCTCAGGACCCTTGGGGAAGAGGGTCTAAGTCATGCCCCTGGCTAAGCCATGAAAGCCAGTAGTGCTGACACACAGCAAGAGGAGAATCTAAATGGAGAACAGCAAGGGGAGATGGTGGTCTTCCTGAGGCCACCTGCAGTGCGGGGCTTTCCTGTGTCCAGGGAACTGCCCTCCAGGAAGAGAGGTCAGCCCCAACTGGACACGGGAAGTGGGTCTGAGCAGTGGAGGGGAGCAGACAGGAAGTGGGTCTGAGTGGCAGATGGAAGCAGACAGGAAGTGAGTCTGAGCAGCAGACAGGAGCAGACGTGAGATGCTACATGCCTCTTCCAGGAAGGCCTTGCTGTCCAGCTGAGAGAGTGTGGTCATCAGAATGCCTGCAGCTGAAGCTCCTCCAGGCCCTGCCTCACTGCAGGGGCCTGCCTCTCCTGATGTCAGCTCTTCCTGGCAGTGAGTGAGCCAGTGTTCACTGTAAAGGCCTGGCCAGTCAGGCCCAATAAGGGATACTCGGATGGGCAATACTCATTCTAGAGCAACCCCCGTTCCACAGAGGGAACTGAGGGTCCCCTCAGGCCTGTGCTGCAGCTCAGCTTCTCCCCATGGCCCATCCTGCTTCTTCCTCTTCCTTTCGCAGCTGCTAAGCCCTGGTCAACATCTCACGATGCAGGCTGTCACCGACTCATTGCCAGCTTTGGACAACCCAAGACACCTGCACTCTATCTAGTGATTTTAGGCAGGGGGAGGTGACACAATCAGGTCTGCAGTTTAGAAAACCCATTCTGGCTCCCTGAGGAGGGTGCATGGGGAGGCAGCGAGAAGGCCTGCAGGAAGCCCAGGGCGTCACAGGAAGACACGGCGGCCTGACCAGGCCGGAGGCAGGAGGGCAGAGAGGCAACACACTTGAGAGAGATGAGGGGTTTTTTTCACCTATTTCCATAGGTTTGGGGGTGTTCAGTTACATAAGTAAGTTCTTCAGTGGTGATTTGTAAGATTTGGTGCACCCATTACCAAGCAGTACACACTGAACCCAATTTGTACTCTCCTATCCCTCACTCCCTTCCTACCTTTTCCCCCTGAGTCCCCAAAGTTCGTTGCATCATTTTTTTTTTTCTTGAGATGGAGCCTCGACCTGCTGCCAGGCTGGAGTGCAATGTTACGAGCTTGACTCACCGCAACCTCCGCCTCTTGGGTTCAAGTGATTCTCGTGCCTGAGCCTCCCACAGAGCTGGGATTACAGGCATGCACCACCACGCTCAGCTAATTTTTGTATTTTTAGTAGAGATGGGATTTCACCATGTTGACCAGGATAGTCTCAATCTCCTGACCTTGTGATCCACCTCCCAAAGTGCTGGGATTACAGGCGTGAGCCACCTTGCCCGGCCCATTGTATCATTCTTATGCCTTTGCATCCTCATAGCTTAGCTCCCACATATGAGTGAGAATACAAGATGTTTTGTTTTCCATTCCTGAGTTATTTCACTTAGAATAATGGCCTCCAATCCCATCCAGGTTGCTGCGACTGCCATTAATTCATTCCTTTTTATGGCTGGCGGGTATTCCATCGTGTATATACCACAGTTTCTTTATTCACTCATTGATGGGCATTTGAGTTGGTTTCATATCTTTGCAATTGTGAACTGTGCAGCTATAAACATGCGTGTGCAAGTTCTTTTTCGTACAACGAGTTCTTTTCCTCTGGGTAGGTACCCTGTGGTGAGATTGCTGGATCAAATGGAAGATCTACTTCTAGTTCTCTAAGGAATCTCCACACTGTTTTCCACGGTGGTTGTACTAGTTTACATTCCCACCAGCCATGCAGAAGTGTTCCCTGTAAGATAGGCGAGGGTTTGAGTCAGGGGTCCAAGGGGCTAGATTGGATGTGGAAGGAGAGGGAGAAGGTGAGGTCATGTTTCTGACCTGGCTGGTGGGGTTCCATTGACAGAGGGGAGGGAACGGAGGGCGTGGCAGGCCGGGGCAGGTGATGACATCAGCCTGGACAGACAACCTTGGAGGTTTTTAGGGGTCACCCAGGCAGACACCATCCATGGGTCACTGGACCTGCAAGGCCAGAGCTCCTGTGCTTTGGCCGGGAGGGGGCTTAGAGAGAAGGGAGACGGGTATGAGAGCCATGCTGTGGCCAGGCTCTCCCAGGCTTGAGTGTCAGAGGAGAAAGGAAGTGGGCGCAGGGCCAGGCCCTGGGGGACTCCGTGTTTGATGTCCAAGTCTGGGAAGAATCCCCTTCCTGCCAGGTCCTGCCTGGTGGACGTAAGATACAGGGCACTCAGGTGCCCTTCACACTGCATGGGCCACTCAGTGGACAACTGTGGAACTCCTGCCATGCTTCAGGCTCCCTCAACCTGAGGTTTTCATAGAGACGCTCCTCGAAGAGTTAGACGGCCCTTGTCATGGCGCACATCCCTGCATCGTGGGGTCCTCAGTGTGTTCTTGGAGGGCTCTGCTAGTATATTATTTCTGAGGGTGTGTTCAACATTCTGTATTGTTTGGATCCAGGAAGGACAAGATACCAGGGTTGTCAGTGAGGAAGAAGCTGGAGAGAGGTGTTCAGAGGCGGGTCTGGCTCTCCATCCAGTGCTCTCCCACCCAAGACCCTCTCAACCTGCAGGTGCCCTTGATCCACCTCCGGCTCCAGGCCCCTGCCCAGCCTTCCTCCAGGGGTCTGGCTTTTCAGCAGAAGAACTGAAGGCTGTTCATGGTGGCCTATTCAATGAATTGAAAGTCAGAGGCAAGAGCTCAGACATGTGGAGTCACAGATGCCCACGTCCCCCACCCTTAAGGACAGGAAGCCAGAACACAGCCCTCTTTGCTCCTCCATGAAACCACAGGTTTGAGGTTTTCCGTGTTTGTGGATACCTTGAGATCTTTCAGAAACAGGGGAGAGGAAACATCGACCTGCCCCCTCTCCAGCGCCATCAAACAAGGCACCAATGACAGGGAGAATTCACAAACACCAGGACATCCTGAGCCTTTCCAGAAAGTTGGGTTGCCCCCATTTCTGGGGTCCCCCCAACCAAGAAAGAGCAAGTCTGAGGATATCCTAGGGGAGGCTGAAAGCATCCGCTGGGAGGCTTGGGAAGAAGGTCATTTGAAGGCCTGGATGGGGGTGCTCCATTCATCAGCACACTCCATTGAGGGAGGGCTCTGGGTGGGAGTAGGGAAGCAGCAGAGGAAATGTTTCTTCATTCCCACCGCTGTGTGCGGGGCCCAGGCAGGCCCTCACAGAGCTCACTCTCCAGAGCGTAGAGGAAGTCAAGACTTACTCAGCTACCAAGAGCAGGAGGATTTCTGGGCCGAATCCCTGGTCCCGTTCCTAAGCACTGCGCAGATGCCCGCAGTGGGGATGGCTCCAGCTGGGAATGCACACCCTGGGTGCAGCTTTGCCAAATCCAGACTCACTTCTGCCAACATCGGTGCAGCACCCACCCACCAGCGTCTTCTGCACAGGGCCCTCCCTTCCTTCAATCCTCAGAAGAACCTGAGATGAGGACGAAATATTTCCCATCTTGTCAATAAGCAGATGAGGCTCTCCTACTGTGTTCCCAAGCACTGAAGGCAGAAATAGAGTAAGAAGAATAAAGATGTAGATAAAGGAACAAGGGTAGAAAAGCGGTAGGAATACAATTCCTGCAACGGCTCCCATTTTGGCACTGAGCTCCCTAGCGGCCAAAGCAAAAATACATACATGGTCTGTTATAAGATTCGCAATGTCCATGGGATACAGTCATGCTTAGGGGAAGCAAGTGGCTGTCACTTGCTTGTGACCCCCCAGCCAGAGAGTGCAGACAGTAGAGAGGAGCTCCACGTCCCTGGGGCCCCAGACACTTGTCTGCTGCTTTGTTACACCCCTACACAGTGTCAGGCTCTTAGCCAGCACGAGCAAGTCAAGTAAAACCCTCCTTCCCCTGAATGTTCCCAGGCTACCTTCCTGGCACCTGGAGAACGGCATCCCAGCTGTTGGCTGCAGACCAGGTGTGTGAACATTTCTAGGTTGGGACAGAAAAAGAGAAAAGCTGTGCATGACATTCCAAGCTGGGAAATGAAGATAGCCCTGTCAGCTCCTTGGCAGTCACCTGACTGTGGGGCAGGCAGGGCGTCCAGGAGGCTTAGCCCAAACCTCTGTTTGCCCTGCTTTGGGGACTCTGCCCCAGGAAACCGCCCACCTAAGAGGAGGAAGATGATTAGCCCCAGATGGGGACAGCAGCATCACTCACCACAGCATAGTTGGGAAATTATCACAGCCCAGACAAACTGGAGGGGGGGTCCAAGTAAGCCCTGGCTTCCCACCTGGAGACATGTGGCTCTCTGATGTGACTCACATGTGACCTGTGTGATGCAAAAAGATGTGTGTGCAGAGAGGTCCCCACTGCCGCGGAGCAAAGGCAGCCACCTGCCCATCATGGTGAAGGCCCTGCCCACCCCCGTGGTGGCATCTGTGTGCACTCCCCAACTCCTCACTCCAAGGAAGCAGTGCAGCTTTGGGGGGGCTTTCCAGGACCCCTGTGATGCCCCCTTTCCTGCACAGCTGGCTGCCTCTGCCACCTTCCTCTATCCAAGCAGGGTTGGCATGGGCCTGGCTCCCTGAGGCTTGCAGCCCAAGCCCTCCCGTCTCCGGGCCTCTGTGCCACGTCCCTCCACTCCTGGCTCCCAGCCCTCTCACATGTGAACAGGAGTGCCAGAGCAGAGCATCTGGCCGGGAGGGCTCGAAGGGTGTGCAGGCCCATTACTGGAATGGGACACCATGGGGCAGCTGCAAGTTTGAGCAAAGCCTGAAGCACAGCAAGTGGGATCCTCTGGGGTTAGAGGCTCCCAGAAGAGTTTGGAGCTGAGCAGGAAAGCTGCCGGGCCCTCTGTCCTGGTGCACTATCCTGCCAGGCTGCCCCTGTAAGTCCCAGCACACATGGTGCCCTGCCTGGAGCGCGTCTTCCTTCAAGAGGCTGGGGATGCTCCGAGCTGCCAGGTGAGGCAGAGGGGATGGGATGGGACCTCTGCAGGTACCTTCCTGGGCCCCCTCCAGAGCTTTTGATCTGCACCATGATGCTGTGTAGGGGATCCCAGCCCTGTGACAGGCAGAGAAACAGAGGCTCAGAGAGCTGAAGGAATGTGTCCAGGTCTGTGCAGGAGCAAGGGCAGAGGCACCTGAGCCTGGGGCAGCCTAGGACTTCCACACGGCTGGTCCTGGGGTCAGACCACTGCTGAGTGAACAAAGGAGAGCAAGTACAGAAGCCCCCATCGCCAGGCTGCCCAGGCTCCTCGTTCAGCCCTATTGGGCGCTCCCTAGCTGTGCACTCCTGACCAGTCCCCTCTCCTCTCTGAGCCGTCCGGCCCAGGTAATGAGGCCCAGGGCCCCTCCTCCACTGCTGGAAAGTGAGTAATCCCTCAGGGCAGGGGCTTCACTCCTGAATTAGGTGGCATATAGTGAATGGACTCAGGAAGCAGGTGGTCTGGGTTCGAGTCCCAGCTCCGGCCCCTGGCAGCCCAGCAGTCTGGGGATGGGGATGCGGTCTGTGAGGCCTCAGCAGGGCTGGCACAGAAGCCTGTCCCACGTGCCCGCCCCATGCTTGGTGCTGGATCCAGGACTCGCCTGGCACAGGACTGGTGCTTGTCAGCCCCTCATGTGGGTATGCCTGCAACTGCGCCCCCAGGTCGCACAGGCCAGGGCTTGTGTGTGGCCTAGCCTGTTGTATGAGGTTGACCAGCATGTCACAGGCACTATCACAGATTCTCAGAGCCCAGGAGCACATGTCCTGCAGGACTCCTCAGCCTGGGCTGGGCTGGCAGCAGGGCCTGGAAAAGGTCAGGGAGGCCCTGCCCTCCTGGCACGCCCAGTGCAGGGGATGCAGCACGGAGCGGGTGCCAGTCAGCCAGGGAAGCCGGGATGCAGTACGAGGAGAGCACTGTGCAAGGCAGGCCCGCAGTCCTGTGCCAGGCCCCGGCAGTGCCCCTAACTTCTCCTTTGGCCCTCAGCTCAAGTCACTGTCTTGAGGAGAGGACCCTGTAGGAGGCCCCCAGGGAGGGGCCACATGGAGGGCCTCAGGCTCCGAGCTGGAGCCACCAGAAGGCCTGATCCTTCCTGCGAGGCCCACGTCTGCCGAGCAGCCCTCCCTGCTGACCCGAGGCCTGGCATCCCTGCCCACACCGCTCCCTCGCCTCCCTCACAGAGCCGGGCGCAGCTGTTGTCCAGGCTCCTGCCTCTAGTCTCCTTAGAAGAGGCAGAAGATCAACCCAAGAGTGAGGGAAGGAGGGAAGAGAAGGAGATGGAGGGTCTCTTGTCCCCATTGTACGGATGAGGATGCCGGGGATCTGAGAGGCACTGAGTCTGCAGGGATGTCCTAGACCCAAGATGACTCGAGTGCAGCCATGATCTTCACTGTAAATGACTTTAAACATGACCTCAGAGGCCATGCTGCTGGGAGAGTTTCCAGTAGAAGCCAGTAAGGGAGGCAGAAAGAGCTGGAGGTATTTAACCTGCAAGGCTAAGCAGATCTGACTTGTTCTCTGTGGCCCCTGTGGACAACACCAGGGCTAGGGTGAAGGTAGAGGAGTTACACAGCAGATCTCAACTTAGCCAAAGGAAGAACTATCTATTGGTGAAGAAGGAGCCAAAAGGCCACGCATGGTCCCTGGAGGTATGACACCTTTGCCTGGAGGAGGAAGAAATGAAGAGGGGTCTGGAGAAGAAGAGTCCAGGCAGTGGGAAGGCCTTAGTTACACTCTTAGGTCGGGTAGAATGACCAGCTGGGTCTCACACCAGGGGACTTTGAGATTTTTAGCTTCCTTAGGCCAGCCCCAGGGACTTGGATCTCAGAGCTAGAGGGCAGGGATGCCTGTGCCTGGTTCCCTTGCCAGCAGCCCAAATGGAACACCTGGCCAAGGGGCAACGTGCAACCTGGACAGAGAGGTCAGGGACAGGGGCGAGGACCCAGTGTCCACTCCGCCTTCCTGCAGCTACAGCCTGGATCCAGAAACACTCCCCTAGGAGGGTCCCAGCCCTGGCCCTGATCTGCCAGCACCACCCACTCCCTGACCAAGAATCCTAAACTTCCTTCTCAATAGCTTTCCTCACCCCTTTCTTTCCCAGATGAGGTTGTAACTGGAAGCCCACAGTTCCAGGCAGTTGTGGGGCACTCCAGGGCCTGTGAGGGGAAGTGGACCTTCCTCTGCCCTTTCCACAGGCAGTCGTTTTCCAGTAGGCAGAATGGAACTGGACGTCTGAAATGGAGGAGAAAGTATGAGGGCTCTTAATCAGAAAACATTAAACTGGCCCAGTGTGGTGGCTCATACCTGTAGTCCCAGTACTTTGGGAGGCTGAGGAGGGAGGGTCGCTTGAGGCCAGGAGTTTGAGCCCAGCCTGACAAAATTGGCAGACCTCATCTCTACAAAAAAAAAAAGAAAAAATTTCCTGGGCACAGTGGCTATGCCTGTAGTCTTAGCTACCCAGGAGGCTAAGGCAAGAAAGTCCCTTGAGCCCAGGAGTTCAAGACTGCAGTGAGCTATGATTGTGCCACCACACCACAGCCTGGATGACAGAGAGAGACCTTGTTTCTTTAAGAAAAATAATAACAATAATAATTTTTAAAGAAAACATAAAACCATTTCCTCAATCAAAAAATCTATTCGGGGGAGAAGGTATGAGGCCAATATAACCTTATGGTTTTACTCCTGGAATCCACTGCAGTATACATGTTCCAAAATTCAAGAGTCCCTCCCACCAGAATCAAAATTTTAATTTGATTTATTCAACAAGCTGAATGACTGCAGGGTCTGAAGCTTCACGCATACACCAGCAATGCCCATCCCACAGACTGACAGGCCAACATGCCAATAAGAATAACGCTGGAAGGAAGACCACGGCAGGATGGGCGTTGCCAATAAGAATAACGCTGGAAGGAAGACCACGGCAGGATGGGCGTTGCCAATAAGAATAACGCTGGAAGGAAGACCACGGCAGGAGGGGCGTTGCCAATAAGAATAACGCTGGAAGGAAGACCACAGCAGGATGGGCGACAATGGTGTAGCCCCTAACCCAAGTGAGTCCCCACAAACTATTCGAGAGTGGGAAGGGGTGCTCCTGGCAAGGGGCACAGCAGGAACAAAGGCCCAGAGTCGGGAACAAGCTCACTGTGTCCCTGGGAGGGCGTGGTGGGAGCAGGAGAGGCAGGAAGGCAGGTAGAAGAGGCAGAGAAAGTGGCTTCACATCGGAAGTCAGCATACAATCATGAGAGTAGGCCTTTCTCCTCCTTGGAGCAAAGAAAATGCATGGAGGGAGGCACTGGGTGGGGGATGGGGCGCTGAGGTTTGGAGAAGGGAGGGGCCAGGCGGGGAGGATAGAGGCAGAGGCGTGAATGGGACCCACACATACCCATTTCATACAAGATGGAGTGGGGGTGCCCCCAGGACTCTGCTACCCTGGGAAGGCGTAGGGGACCCAGAGTGTAGCTGGAGCTGGGCCCAGACCCTTCCCTCAGCATGAGGATGAGGGGCATGGAGAAGACCCTGGTGGAGTCCCTGCTGTGATCTCCCTCAGGAGGGCTGGTCTTGCAACACCCCCACCCCCACTTCCCTCCATCCAAATCTTGCTGCTCCTAGTGCCCAGCTCTCTGGCCCAGGCAGGACCAAGCTGGGCTGGCTTCATCCTCCAGGCCTAGGAAGGAAGAAACAGCTGGGTTGCCCTCAGGCCTGGAGACTACAGAGAGGCCAGAGCGCCATTCCATGGAGCTGAGGTGGTCACAGTGCTAGGGGTGCAGGGTCCTGAGACTTCCAGCCACACCTGCTCCTCTACGTCCTGCCTCCTCGGCCTCCAATCACCCACTAAGTACAGCCCTCAGATCAGTCCCCTCTCTGGTGCCTGCCTCAGGGACAGTGGTCCCCACGCTCCTCATCGGAGCCTCCTCACCACCTCTCTGGGCCTGTTCTCTTCATCTTTCCAGTCTGCCCTCCACCCACTGGTGACCAGCAGCTGCATCCACCCATACCCTGAGCCAGGACCCCGGCAGTGCCCCTAACTTCTCCTTTGGCCCTCAGCTCAAGTCACAAGGTATTCCTGGTTCTATCCCACCACAACCCTCACTCTGGCCTGAAGACAATCTCACCTGACCACGTCCCCTAGAGCCCAGACCTTCTCCTCAGTCCATCCTCCATCCTGTCTAAGTCTTATTCATAACTAGCACTTTCATTTCACCTTGCACCTGCTCAAAAACCATCCATGGCTCCCTATTGTGTGGTATGCTGGCTTTCTGGCTATAGCACCTGCTGCTGTCTCTCATGGATCTTCTGGGAAACTTGACTTGTACATTATTCTCTGCACACATTTATTTCCTCAGGCTGTTCCCACAGCCTAAAATGACTGTACTGCACCCCATTCCCCACTAACTGGAGTTCATTTTTCAGAAGCCATCCAGATAATGTTTCCAGTCTCCACTACCACGCACCCAAAGCTGGGCAGGGCACCACCCTCAAGATTCTCACAGGTCTTACTGCACTTTCTTGTCACATCTGTGTAAGCGCTTAAAAGGTAGTGATTGCTCTATAAATGGTAGCTACTGTTAATCGCTAACTTTTTCAGAAGGGTTCTAGGGTTTTTCTTGTTGCTTTTTGTATTCTAGACATTGATCTCCGGTCACTTTCACAGGTTGTAAGTAGATTCTCCCATCTGTCGCCCACCTGTTAAATTTGCCTGTGACACAGATTTGGGAATTATTTGAAATTTAAAATAATTTTGATTAATATGTTAAAGCACTAGTGGAACAAGGAGACAATATGTGATAATAGATGGATAATGGAAGCAGAGAAATGGAAACTCTAAGAAAGGATCAAAAGGAAATGCTAGGAGTGAGAAACACCAAAACAAAAATGAAGACTATGTTTGATGGGCTCATCCACAGACGGGACACGGCCAAGGAAAGAATTAATGAGCTTGAAAGTATGTCCATAGAAACTTCCCACATTGAAAAATGAAAGAGAACAAATGATCCAAGGACTGTGGGACGATTTCAAAAAGTGCAACACGCTGGGCGAGTGGTTCACGCCTGTAATTCAAGTACTTTGGGAGACCAGCGTGGGCAAATCACGAGTTCAGGAGTTCGAGACCAGCCTGGGCAACATGGTGAAATCCCGTCTCTATTAAAAATACAAAAATTAGCCAGGCGTGGTGGCGCGCCTGTAATCCCAGCTACTCAGGAGGCTGAGGCAGGAGAACTGCTTGAACCTGGGAGCCGAGGTTCACAGTGGAAGCGGAAGGGAAGCGGAGGTCGCAGTGAGCCGAGATCACGCCCCTGCACTCCAGCCTGGGCAACAGAGCGAAGCTTCATCTCAAAAATCAAACAAAAAAGTGCAACATACACATAATTACAATAAACAAGGAGAAGACAGAATGGAACACAAGAAATATTCGAAGGAACAATGGCTGAGAACTTTCCAAAGTGAACCACAGATCTAGGAAGCTCAGAGAACACAAAGCAAGATAAGTACTGAAAACAAAACCAAAACAAAAAACAAAAACAATCTACACTTAAGTATATAATTGTCAAGCTGGAGAAAAAGATGAAATCCTAAAAGAAGCAAAAGGGAAAAGATACCTTACCTAAAAGGACAGGAATTACATCAGGCTTCTCAGAAAACAAGCAAGAGAGTGGAGTGAAATGCTTAAAATATTGAAAGAAAAAAATCCACCAACCTGTAATTCTATATCCAGCAAAATGATCTTCCAAAGTGAAGTAGAAATAAAAACTTTCTCAGACAAATAAAAGTTAAAGGTATTCATCACCAGCAGACCTACCTCGCCAGAAGTATCAAAAGAAGTTTTTCAGGAAGCGGGAAAAATATGTAAGTCAGAAGCTCAAATCTACAATTAAAAAAGAAAAGAAAAGAAAAAAAAAAAAAAAAACAAGAAAAGTATCAGAGAAGGCTGCATAATTTATAAATTATGCAGTCTCAGATATTATGTTACAGCAGCACAAAATGGACTAAGACAAGTAGTAATAAAGTATTTTGGGTTTTTTAAAATAAAATAAATATTTTGTTTTCTTATTATTAATTAATCTTAACAGATAAATGTTTGTTAAAAGTAATACTAGTGCTGTGGTTTCAAAGTCCCACAAAGTTCATCTGTTGGAAACTTAATCCCTAAGACAACAGGATGGACTGGTGGGGACTTTAAGAATTAATTAGGTCCTGAGAGCTCTGCCCTCATCAATGAATTAATGCTGCCATCACAAGAGTGGGTTCCTGATAGAAGGATGGATTCAGCCCCCTTCCTCCTGACCTTCCCCTTCCTCTCCTTCCTCCTCCACCTCTCCTCCTCCCCCCTCCTCCTCCCCCCTCCTCATCTACCTCTCCTCTTCCCCCTCCTCCACCTCCCCTCCTCCTCAGCCACCTCTCCTCTTCCTCCCTCTCTCCCCTCCTCTTCCACCACTCCCCCTCCTCCTCCCCCCTCCTCCTCCTCCCCCCTCCATCCACCTCTCCCTCCCCCCTCCTCCACCTCCCCTCCTGCTCAGCCACCTCTCCTCTTCCTCCCCTCTCCTCCTCCTCCACCTCTCCCCCTCCTCCTCCACCTCTCCTCTTCCCCCCCTCCACCCTCCCCCTCCTCATCCACCTCTCCTCTTCCTCCTCCCTCCTCCACCTCTCCCCCTCCTCATCCACCTCTCCTCTTCCCCCTCCTCCACCTCCCCTCTTCCTCAGCCACTCTCCTCTTCCTCCTCTCTCCTCCTCCTTCTCCACCTCTCCCCTTCCTCCTCCACCTCTCCCCCTCCTCATCTTTCTCTCCTCCTCCCCTTCCTCCACCTCTCTCTCCTCCTCTACCTCTCCTCCTCTCCTTCTTCCTCCACCTCTCACCCTCCTAACCTCCACCTCTCCTCTTCCCCCTCCTCCACCTCCCCTCTTCCTCAGCCACTTCTCCTCTCCTCTCTCTCCTCCTTTTCCACCCTCCCTCTCCCCCCCTTCCTCCTCCACCTCCCCTCCATCATCCTTCTCTCCTCCTCCCCTTCCTCCACTCTCCTCCTCCTCTACCTCTCCTCCTCTCCTTCTTCTCCAACTCTCACCCTCCTCATCCACCTCTCCTCTTCCCCTCCTCCACCTCCCCTCCTCCTCATCACCTCTCCTCTTCCTCCCCTCTTCTTCCTCCTCCACCTCTCCCCCTCCTCCTCCACCTCTCCTCCTCTTCCTCCTCCACCTCTACTCCTCCTCCTCCACCACCTCCCCTCCTCCTCCTCCTCCACCTCTCCTCCCCTCCACCTCTTCCCCTCCTCCACTTCTCCTCCTCCCCTTCTTCCTCCACCTCTCCTCCTCTTCCTCCTCCCCCTCTACTCCTCCTCCTCCACCACCTCTCCTCCTCCCCCTCCTCCACCTCTCCTCCCCTCCACCTCTTCCCCTCCTCCACTTCTCCTCCTCCCCTTCTTCCTCCACCTCTCCCCTCTTCATCCACCTCTCATCTTCCCCCTACTCCACCTCCCCTCATCCTCATTCACCTCTTCTCTTCCTCCCCTCTCTTCCTCCTCCTCCTCCACCTCTCCCCCTCCTCCACCTCTCCCCCTCCTCCTCCACTTCTCCTCTCTCTCTTCCTCCTCCACCTCTCCTCCTCCTCCTCCACCACCTCTTCTCCTCCTCTCTTCCTCACATCTCCCCCTCCTCATCCACCTCTCCTCCTCCTTCTCTTCCTCCACATCTCCCCCTCCTCATCCACCTCTCCTCCTCCTTCTCTTCCTCCCATCTCCCCCTCCTCATCCACCTCTCCTCCTTCTCCACCTCTCTTCCTCCTCCTCCACCTCCTCCACCTCTCCTTCTCCACCTCTTCTCCTCCACCTGTTGTACCTCTCCTTTGCCACCTCTCCTCCTTCTCCTTCACCTCATACGCCTCTCCTCTACCTCTCCTCCTCCTCCACCTCCTACACCTCTCCTCCTTCTCCTCCTCTCCTCCTCTACCTCTTTCACCTCTCCTCCTTCTGCTAATCCTCTCTCTCTCTCTCTCTCTCTTGCTCTTGCTCTCGCTCTCCCTTTCGCTCTCTCATTCTGTCTCGTGCATGTGCATGCTGCCTTGCCCTTCCACCTTTCACCTGGGATGACACAGCAAGAAGGCCCTCTCTTCAACCTTGCACTTCTCAGCCTCCAAGACTGTAAGAAATAAATCTCTATTCTTTATAAATTATGCAGTCTCAGATATTATGTTACAGCAGCACAAAATGGACTAAGACAAGTAGTAATAAAGTATTTGGTGATCATAGCATATGGCTAAATGAAATTAATGATGGTAATTTTCAAAAAGGCAGGAGAAAGAAATTGTAGATATTATTTTATAAGGAGGTTGCACTACATGTGAAGTAATATACTGCTAGTCGAAGGTGGACTTAAATTAGTTATAAATGTAAATTGCAAACTATAGGGAAACTAGTAAATAAAAAATTTAAGTATAACCGATATGCCTACGAGAGGAGAGAAAATGGAATAATTTTTAAATGCCTAATTAAAATGATAGAAAGCAGTAAAAGAGGGAAGAAAAAGAAATAACAAGTGTAACAAATAGAAGGCAGTTATAAACACGGTAGATATTAATTCAACCCTATCAATAATCACCTTGAATGTGAATGCTCTAAATATACCAATTGAGAGACAGATATTGGCAGAGTGGATTAGGAAGACAAGACTCAACTAAATGGTGTCTATAAGAAACCCACTTTAAATATAATGACACATGTAAATTAAAAGCAAAATATCAATGAAGGTCAAAAAGCAAAGGGATAGAGAAAGACATATCGTGGCAACAGAAAGAAAGCTGGAGTCGAGTTGTTCATTTCAGACATGTCAGGCTTCAGAGCAAAGAAAATTAACAGGAATGAAGAGGAGCATTGAATAATAATAAAAGGGTCACTTTCTTCAAGAAGATATAATAATCCCTGATGTGTATGCATTTAACAACAGTGTGTCAAAATACATGAGACAAAAACTGACAGAACTACATAGAGAAACACGCAAATCCACTAATACAGTTGGAGACTTCAACGGCCCTCTTTTGGTAACTGACAAAGCATGTAGAAAATCAGTAAGGATATTGTTGACTTGAACAGCACTATCAATCAACTTGATCTAATTGACATTTCTGGAAAACTCCATGCAAGGATGATAGAATACACACTTTTCCCAAGTTCACACGAAACATACGCCAAGATAGACCATGCTCTGGATCATGAGATGCACCCTAACAAACTTAAAAGAATTGAAATCACGCAAACTGTTATCTCAGACCACAGCAGAATTAAACAGAAAATGAATGGTAGAGATAACTGGAAAATCCCAAAATATATGGAGATACAACGACACACTTCTAAATAACAACATATGGATCAAAAAAGAAGTCTCTAGAGAGTTTTTAATATTTTGAACTAAATGAAAATATAACTCAAAATTTGTGGATGCAATGAAAGCAGTGCTTATACACTTATGGCCTTAAATGCATATATTTGAAAGGAAAAATCACAAAGAAGGAAATCTCATTATTTGTGACAACACAGATAAACCTGGAAGGCATTATGTTAGATGAGATAAGCCAGACACAGAAAAATCTCCCTTATATGTAGAGTCTTAAAAAGTTGAACTCAGAGTTATCAGAATGGTGGTTACCAGGAACTGGGCAGGGAGTTGGGAGATGTTGGTCAAAGGATGCAAAATTTCAGCTAGACAGGAGGAATAAGTTCCAGAGATCTATTGTACAACATGGTTACTATACTTAATAACAATATATCATTCTTGAAAATTCTAACAGCAAATTGTAAGTGTTCTCACCACAAATAAATATGTGAAATAATGCATATGTTAATTTCTCAGTTTAATCATTCCACTGCGTGGACATTTTTCAAAACTATGTATTGGATGTGATAAATAAGTAAATTTTGTCAATGAAAAACATAAAAATAATAAAATGTCTTTTAAAGATAAAGAAATGTAAAGTCAGTAATCTAAACATCCATCTTAAGAAACTCAAGAAAGAAGAACAATTTAAGCCTAAAGCAAGCAAAAGAAAAGAAGTAATAAAAATTAGAGACAAAAATCAATAGAATCAAAAACAGAAAAACAATAGAGAAAATCAGTGTAACCAAAAGCAGATTCTTTGAATCAATAAAATTGATAAACCTCTAGCAAAGCTAACCAAGAAAAAGATGAGAGAAGATATGAATTATTAATATCAGAAATGAAAGAAAGTTAATCACTATTGATCCCATGGACATCAAGAGGATAATAAAGGAGTCTATGAACAACTCTCTGAGGAAACATTTGATAATTTAGATGAAATGGACTAATTCCTTGAAAGACTCAGATACCGAAATTTCACACAAGGATAATAAGACTATTTAAGTAGGCCTGCCTATGAAAGAAAGTGAATCAATAGTCACTTTCCAAAAAGAAAGTAGCAGTCCCAGAGAGTCTTATTGGTAAATTGTATCAAACATTTAAGGAAGACATGATATCAATTCTCTACAATCCCTTCTAGAAAATAGAAACAGAAGAAACACTTCCCAACTCATTCTATGAAGCCAATATTACCCTAATACCAAAACCAGATAAATACATAACAAGAAAGGAATGCAGCAGACCAGTACCTTTCATGAACATGAAGTAAAAATCTTCAATAAAAGACTATCAAATCGAGGCCAGGAGCGGTGGCTCACGCTTGTAATCCCAGCACTTTGGGAGACCGAGTCAGGCAGATCACGAGGTCAGGAGATCAAGACCATCCTGGCTGACATGGTGAAACCCTGTCTCTACTAAAAATACAAAAAAAAAAAAAAAAAAAACTTAGCCGGGCATGGTGGCAAGTGCCTATAGTCCCAGCTACTTGGGAGGCTGAGGCAGGAGAATGGCGTGAACCCGGGAGACAGAGGTTACAGTGAGCTGAGATCACAGCACTGCACTCCAGCCTGGGTGACAGAGCAAGACTCCATTTCAAAAAAAAAAAAAAAAAAAGACTATAAAATCAAATCTAATCTACTAATATATAAAAATAATTGTATACCATGACCAAATGAGATTATTTTCAAGTATTCAAGACTGGTTCAACATTTGAAAATCAATTAATGTAATCTACCACATCAACAAGAGAAAGAGGAAAACTCATATGTGCACATTAATAAATGCAGAAAAAGCATTTGGCAAAAATCCAACACTCATTCATGTAAAAAAAATTCTCAGCAAACTAATAATACAGAAGAATTTCTCCAACTTGATAAAGAACATCTACAAAGACCTATAGTGAGTATCACACTTACTAGTGAGAAACTGGGAGCTTTCTCTGTAAGACTAGAAACGAGGCAAAGATATTCCCTCTCACTGTTATTATTCAACATCATACTGGCAGTTCTAGCTATTGTAACCAGAAAAGGAAACAAAAATTATACAGGTTTTGAAGGAAGCAATAAAACTGTATTTGTTCACAGTTGATGTGATTAACCATAAAGAAAACCCCAAAAATATCACACACATGTACACACACAAAACCTCCTGGAACTATAAGGAATTAGAGCAAAGTCAGGGGCTACCATGTTAATACACAAAAGTCAGTTGCTTTCCTATAAGCCAGCAGTGTGAAATTTTAAAACAATATGAATTACAATAGCACCAACAACGAAATATTTAGGTATAAGTCTAACAAAATATGTTTGGAATCTGACCGGGTGCAGTAGCTCACACCTATAAACCTAGCACTTTGGAAGGCCGAGGCAGGTGCACTGAGCCAAGGAGTTCGAGGCCAACCTGGGCAACATGGTGAAACCCCATCTCTACCAAAACTACAAAAAATAATAATAATAACCAGGCATGGTGGTACATGCCTGTAGTCCCAGCAACTCAAGAGGTTGGGGTGAATGGATTACTTTAGCCGGGGGAGGTCGAGGCTGTAGTGACCTGTGATCCTGCCACTACACTCCAACCTGGGCAACGGAGTGATACACTGTCTAAAAAAAAAATTTTTTTTAATGTTCAGAATCTATATGTGAAAAACTATGAAACTCTGATTTTTAAAAATCAAACACTATCTAATCAAGGGCTATTGTGTTTAAGGATTGAAAGACTCAATATTTTGAGATGTCAGTTCTTCCCAATTTTATCTACAGATTCAATACAACCCCAAACAAAATCCCAGCAAGCTATTTTGTAGATATTGACAAACTGATTCTAAAGTTATGTGAAAAGAAAAACGCCCACAGAAGCTAAAGCAATACAGAAGAAGAACAAAGTCGAAGAACTGACACTACCTGACACCAGGACTTATTATAAAGCTACAGTAATCAAGACAGCCTAGTATTGGTGAAAGAAAAGACAAACAGATCAATAGACTAGAATAGAAAACACAGAAATAGACCCACACAAATATAGACAGCTGCTCTTTACGAGAGGAGCAAAAGCAACTCGAAGGAGAAGGACGATCTTTCAATAAATGATGTGGAACAACTGGACATCCGTATGCAAAAATAATAAGAATCTAGAAACAGATCTTATGCCTTTCACAAAAATGAATTCAAAATGGGTTATCGCCCTAAATGTAATGCAAAGCTATAAAACTTCAGAAGAAAACAGCTGAAATCTGGGTGATCTCGGGTTTGATGATGAGTTTTTAGGTATAATATCAAAAGCATGACCCATGAAAAAAATTGATAAGGTGAACTTCAGTAACATTGGAAATGACTGCTGTGTAAATGATACTGTTAAGAGAATGAAAACACAAGCCACAGACTCGGAGAAAATGCTCACAAAACACATATCTGATAAACTGACTGGCATCCAAAATATACAAAGAACTCTTAAAACTCAACAGTAAGGAAACAACCCAACTGAAAAGTGAGCAAAAAATCTGCATAGACGTCCCATCAAAGAAGATCTGCATATGACAGATAAAAATATAAAAAGGTGGTCAATCACCTGAGGTCAGGAGTTCAAGACCAGCCTGGGCCAACATAGTGAAACCCCATCCCTATTGAAAAATACAAAAAATTAGGTGGGCGTGGTGGCAGGTTCCTGTAATCCCAGCTACACAGGAGACTGAGGCAGGAGAATTGCTTGAACCTGGGAGGCGGAGTTACAGTGAGCCGAGATCGTGCTACTGCACTCCAGCCTGAGCAACAAGAGCAAAACTCCGCTTCAAAAAAAAAAGAAAAAAAAAAAGAAAGATGGTCAAAATCTTTTGTCATAAGGGAATAGCAAATTGAAACAATGAGATACTACTACACACATACTAGAATTGCTAAAATCTAAAACCCTGACAGTACCAGTGCTGGTGAGGATACAGAGAAACAGACACTTCCATTCATTGCTCAAGGGAATGCAAAGTGGTACAGTCACTTTGGAATATAGTGTGGCAGTTTCTTACAAATCTAAACATAGTCTCACCATACGATCCAGCAATCACACTCATAAGTATTTACCCAACTGATTTGAAAACTTATGTTCACACAAAAACCTATATGCAAATGTTTACAGTGGCTTTATTCGTAATTGCCAAACGCTGGAAACAACTGAGATCTCCTTCGGCAGATGAATAGATGGATAAACTGTGGTACATCCATACAATGAAATATTATTCAGTAATAAAAATACATTGGCCATCAAGTCATTGAAAATGTGGAGGAACTTTAAATGCATATTGTGAAGTAAAATAAGCCAGTCTGAAAAGGCTACATACTGCAGGATTTAATTATGTAACATTCTAGAACACGCAAAACTCTGTAGCGACAATGCAAAGATCAGTCGTTTCCAGAGTTTCAGAGAGAAGGAGAGAGATTGAACGGGTAAAGCATGAGGGTGGTGAAACTATTCTGCATGATCCTGTAATGGTGGACACGTGATGTTACTCATTGTTCAAACCCATAGAACTGGACGGCACAAAGAATGAACCCTCGTCTATGCAGATTTTTAAAATCATTTAGTCAGGGGATTCCAAGAGGGAATGTAGTTGATAGCAACAGACTCTAACGGTGTTATAAATGCAGGAAACCACCCCCGCGAAGCGGAAGAGGGAAAAGATGGTGAGCCAAGTGACTCTGGAAATTACTGGAGACAAAAGGAACAGTGCATAAACCCGTGCTCTAGCTCACGGTTGTTTGCAGTCGATAGATGGTGGTACCGGTTAATAATTCTGATACCGCTGGACATGTATAATGGAATTGAACAATTCAGTAAATGGATGGTGGATGGTAGAATCCAGGTTTCTCCCTGTTGGAGTGGGAATTCACAGATAAGCAAGGAGAGGAGGTTAGAATGGCCCATGTGGTTGGGGATACGAGTTGGAGACATCACTATTGACTCATGTTTAGCTCAGTATAGATGCAGGTGGTTACATACAGAAGCATTTATAGATGTGTGTATATACACAAGTTCCTATAGACACATAGATCTCCTTGCTCTGTCAGTTGAGAGGGTCTAGAAGCAACCACACGCAAGAGCAACAAGCGCATCCGGCATCCAGACCTTGGTTTCCAATGCCATTCTGCAGTGGAACCACCCAGGGCTCCTTGGAGAAATGGCTGATTCTATGGCTGGGGCAGGAAATCTACAAAATGAGTACCTCGTAGTGCCAGAAATTGAGGAAGTGCTCAAAAATAAAACACAAAACACCTCCATTGATGGGGGGATGTTAGAGGGACACAGATGCCAACTGCTGCTCCCAGGGGCCAAAGCTGGAACAATTTGAGCAACAAAATCAGCTATTCTTGGATTATAGCCTAAAGTATGAAATAAGTATCTGTGAGTCCATGCGGATATAAGTAAATGATTAACTAAATAAATAAGGGGGGGGAGAAGAAGAAAATCTCCCTTGCAGAGGAATTCCAAATAATGTATATAAATATTTCACCCTCAAGGAGGAGGAGCATAAATCCCTTTCCGTAAGTTTGGGCTGCGCACAGTGACATTCTTCTAAACAGTGTAGTATGGAAAAGGGGAAAACAGTAACTTTACAATGGAGAAAACTGATCAACATCTCAGCTGTGTGATCAGGGTCAGTGAAGTCATGTTGATAACATGTGCTCTTGATACGGTGTGATGAGAACGGCATTCTCATCT
The DNA here is from genome assembly GCF_009764315.1 of Trachypithecus francoisi. Classification (NCBI taxonomy): domain Eukaryota; kingdom Metazoa; phylum Chordata; class Mammalia; order Primates; family Cercopithecidae; genus Trachypithecus; species Trachypithecus francoisi. The sequence goes on along the minus strand of NW_022681468.1, from coordinate 5,115,130 downwards.
GGAAAAACCTCCATGGTTTTTCCACCCAAAACCCACAAACCTAGCCTAATCACTGGAAAAAAATTAGACAAACCCAAACGGGGGCACTCTACAAAACACCTGACCAGTACTCCTCAAAAGTGCCAAGGTCCATCAAAAACAAGGACAGAGTAAGAAACTGTCATAGCCAAGAGAAGCCTGAAGAAACATGAGAAGTAAGTGAGATAGGATCCTGGAAGAGGAGAAGCCACTGGGTCAAAACTAACAAAATCTGGATAAAGTCTAGAACTTAGTTAATAATAGCATATCAATATTGGTTTACTATGCGTAACAGAATGAGAGAAGAGTCAGTGAACTTCAAAAGACGTCAACAGAAATTATCCAGTCTGAAGAACAGAGAGAAATGGGATCAAAAAGAAATGAACAGAGCTTCAGGGACCTGTGCAGAAATATCAAAAGGCCAAACATAAATGTAATTGGAGCCACAAAAAGAGCAAGAAAAGAAAATGGGAGCCAGGTGTGATGACTCATGCCCATAATCCCAGCACTTTGGCGGTTCAAAGTGAAAGGACTGCATGAGGCCAGGAGTTTGAGACCAGCCTGGGCAACAGCAAGACCCTGTCTCTGCAAAAAATAAAAATAAAAAAATGATGCAGACATGGTGACACGTGCTAATAGTCCCAGTACTCAGGAAGCTGAGGTGGAAGGATCCCTTGAGCCCAGGAGTTCAAGGCTACAGTGAGCTATGATCATGTCACTGCACTCCAGCCTGGGTGACACAGCAAGACCCTGTCTCAGGAAGGGAAGAAAAGGAAAAGAAAAAGGAAGGAAAGAGGAGGGAAGGAAGGAAGGAAGGAAGGAAGGAAAGAAGGGAGGAAGAGAGGGAGGAAGGGAGGAAGAGAGGAAGGGAGGAGGAAGGGAAGAAAGGAGGAAAGGAGGGAGGGAGGGGAGATATTTAAAGAAATAATGCCCAAAATTTCCCAAATGTGATAAAGACAAAAATTTTAAGGATTCAAGAAGTTCAGCAGACCCCAAGGAGAATGAAAAAGTAAAATAAAAACACATACTTATGCCCAAATAAAAACATAACAGCCAAATTTCAGAAAATTAAACAGAAAATCGTAAAAGCAGTCAGAGGAAACTACAATTATGTACAGTAGAACAATTGAAATCACCACTGACTTCTCATCAGAAACTATGGAGACAAGAAGACAGTAGATCTTCAAAATATCAAAAGAAAAAGACTTTCAACTCAGAACTCTATATCCAAAGACAATAGTCTTCAAGAATGAAGGTGAAATAGGAACATTTTGGGATCAAAGAAAAGCAAGAGAATTCATACCTCTACTGCAAGAAATCCTAAAGGGAGCTTTTCAGGCTGGAAAGAAATGATATCAGATGGAAATGTAGATCTTCAGGAAGAATAAACAGCCTGGAAATGATAAATGATAAATACCTAGTAAATATTTAAAACTTTCATTCTATTTCTTAAAAAGCAAACCCCATTTTCCTATGGAGTTTATAATGTATGTGGATATATTACACATAACATAATGGATAGATATGTGTGTGTATATATATGTATATGTATATATGGTTGCAAGATTTCTGCATTTTACATGAAGTGGTAAAATATTCATTTAAGTAGACTGTCAAAAGTTAAGAATGTATTTTTAATCCCTAGAACAGCTACCAGAATTTTTTAAAATACAAGAAGGTATAGCTAAAAATGCAATAGAGAAAACAAAACCCTAAAAACTCCTCAAATTATTCAAAAGAAGACAGAAAAGAGAAACAGAGGAATAAAAAACAAAGGGGATAATCAGAAGACACATAATAAAATGAAAGATATAAATGAACTAAACACCACAATAAAAAGACAGAGATTGTCAAAATGGATACAAAAGCAAGATCCAGCTATAAACCTGTACAGGTGATGTACTTTAAATATGAAGACAGGCCAGGTGCAGTGGGCAGTGGTTCACACCTGTAATCACAGCACCTTGGGAGACTGAGATGGGCGGATCACCTGAGGTCAGGAGTCCAAAACCAGCCTAGCCAAAATGGTAAAACCCTGTCTCTACTAAAAATACAAAAATTAGCCAGGCATGGCAGCAGGCGCCTGTAATCCCATCTACTCAGGAGGCTGAGACAGGAGAATCTCTTGAACCTGGGAGGCAGAGGTTGCAGTGAGCCAAGATCACACCACTGCACTCCAGCCTGGGCGACTAAGCACCTTTATTTATTTATTTATTTATTTACAAAATGAATGAATTATTTATTTTTAAAATAAATTATTTGTTTACAAAATAAATAAATAAAATGTAGTTCAAAGTGAATGGATGTGAATAGAGAGAGACAAAAAGTAGTTGTAAAAAAGCTGGGGTCATTATCTTAATATCAGACAAAAGAGACTTCAAGAAAAAGGGTTTTATTAGTGATCATGAAGACCAGCTCATACAGATAAAATGGTTAATTCCTCAGGAAAACATAAATGTGTATCCATATAATAACAAAACCTAAAAATACACAAAGCCAAAATTAACAGAATTAAAAGGGGGAAACAGACAGCTCTTTGATCATCATTAAAGATTTTAACTCTACTCTTTTAGTAATTAATAGAATAATAGGTTAAAAGTTAGTTCAGACATAAAGGAAATAGTTGATCTGAATTACACTATCAACCACTTCAACTGATATTTGTGGAATACTATATTCAACTACAGAATCCACATTCTTTTAAAGGGCATTTCCAAAAATAGGCTATATTCTGAGCTATAAAACAAGGTTTAGTAAGTACTGAAATCAGTCAGAGTACATCCGGTAACAATGGAATTAAATCCAATAATAATACGATATCTAAGAAACCCCCAAATGTTTTTAAACAACATACTTCTCAATAATCAATCGATCAAAGAAACCACAAGAACTGCATAATCATGAAAATACAGCATATCAAAATCAATGGTGTGCAGCTAAAACAGTGCTTAGGGGGAAATTATAAGTTTCTATGTGTATATAGAAAACAACAGAGAAAATTAACAAAGCCGAAAGTCGGTTCTTCGAGAAAATAAACAAAATTGATAAACCCATAGCTACATTGATCATGAAAGAGAGAAAGAACACAAATCATCAATACCCAGATTTAACAAGAGATGATCACTACAAATCCTGCAGACAACTGTATATGAACAAATGCAGCAAGTGCTAGGAAGTTGACAACTCCCTGAAAAATACACCTTACCAAAACTAACATAAGATGAAACAGAACATTGCAATAGCCCTGTAACTACTTTAAAAACTGAATTTGTTATCAAACCCTTCACATAAATAAAACCCCAGACTCAGATGTCTTCATTGGTGAACTGTATCAAACATTGAAGGACGAACACAGACTCTTTGAAAAAATCAAGGATAAAGAGAACACTTCTCAAGTTAGTTTATGAGACTAAAATAATCTTAATACCAAGGCCTGACAAATACATTTCAAAATTGATAATTTTGCAGACAATTACAGTCCAGTATCTCTCATGAAAACATAGACACAAAAAAACTTAATAAATTATTAGCAAATGGAATCCAACAGTATATTTAAAAGAACAAAAGGATTTATCTCAGGAGTATAAAGTGTTTTAAGATTTGAAAATCAATATAATTTACCATATAAAAAGAAGAAAGGAGAAAGAAAAAAAAAATACGATCAATTCAACACCCAACCCTGATAACACTCTCAGAAAACTAAGAATAAAGAGAATCTTCCTTATCCAACAAAGGACATCTGTGAAAACGCTATGTGAACATCATACTAAATGCTGAAATATGGACACTGTCCTCCTAAGATAGACATTCTCATCACTTCTATTCAACATTATACTGGAGGTCCTGACATTGCAATCAGGAGAGAAAAACAAGACGAAACGTGTGAAAATTGAAGAAGATGCAGTAAAACTGCGTCTCCCTGCAATCAAGAAGGGTGAGACCAGAGGCTGAGTGTGCCAGGGTGCTGGAGCTTGGTCCAGGCAGAAAACTCTGGGGTGGAATAAATGAATGAGGTCAGGACACCCGGACCACAATGGGGAGGAGGGAGCCCCAGAGTGCCAGGTTCCCTCACTCGGGAGGCAAATCAGGGGACTCGTGGGAAGAAGAGGACAGAACCCAGGGCGATGAGCTGCTACCTGAGCTTCATCCTGTGCATGGCAGCAATGGGGCCACCTGCCCAGAGACGCCGAGTGTCACACTTGCCGGTGGGTAGACAGGGCAGATGGGCCTTTCCTGAGGCCTGTCCAGGACTGGAGGAGGACACAGAACCCCTTAGCCAGTAGATCTGGGCTTGTTCTCAACAGCAGGACGGGCTAGTCAGTCAGTGGCTGGGACCACTGGGGTCAAGCATGGGCGGGGTTGGCACACTGGACAGGCCCAGGCAGGGAGAGCTGTTAATTTAATCATGTAGCCCAGCAGTCCTACACCCCAACCCCTCATCCCACTCCCCCCATACACCCCGCTCCATACACACCTGTTCCCAGGTGTGCTCAAGCATCCTTGGAGGCTTCCGCTCAACTTGGATCCTCAAAAATCAGAGGTGGACACTGAGTCCCTTTGGGGGCTAGGACATACCTTCGAGGAGCTGGAAATGGGGGTGGCAGGCCTGGGTTCAGAGGCAAAGACACAGCTTCCAGGGGAGGTGAGAGCCAGGGTCAGGCACAGGTCACAGGCCACGCCCAAATGCTTCAGGTCCAGGGCCCCCCGCCGGCTGTCCCGCCTCAGCCCTCCTCCCAGGCTCCTTCCCCAGTCTCCTCTGGCCACAGCACGCTTCCTTCAGATGTCACAGCCGCCTGGCTTAGACACCCCTGCTGCCCTCTGAGCCAGCATGAGACCTGGATGCAGTGCTGGCATCCAAAAGACCCCAGAGCCAGGGAACGTGGAGGCTCAGAGTCCGGCCTGGGATGAGCTGCCCTTGGCATGGGTCACCTGCCCCGAGACGTGGGTCACTGTGGCCGTGCTGTCTCCATTGCTGTGCAGGTCCCAGGCCCCAAAACACCTCAAAGGAAGGACCCAGGGCCTACAGGCAGGAGATGCCAGGATGCTCTGGGCCCTCAGGCAGGATGTGGATGGGAGACCTGGGGTTGGGGGTCCCAGGTGGGAATGGGGGTGGGGACCAGCCTGGGCCAGGCCCCAAGTCAGACACTGGGTTTCCATCCTGTTCCATTTCCTCAGGCAAAGGCTGAAGGTCCCATCAAGCTGTTAACACTTGAGTGGGAATTAGCTTCTCAGATAAGTCCCCAGCTGGGCTCTGAGACAGAGAGCCCAGAAGCAAAGAGTGAAAATCACCAGTCAGGACCGGGGTGCCTTGGGAGATGGCTGGAAATGTTGCCAGTGTCATCTCGTACACCCTCCACAAATAACTGTCCCATCATCTGTCTCTGCTGCTGAGACTCCCCGCTGGGGCTTGGGAACTTTTCCCCACTGTCTCTGACAGCCCTGGGCCTGAAAACCAGAGCCCCACTTGCAGGCCACGTGTCTGGCAAATCACTTAGGCCCCTCAGGCTCTAACCAGCAGGGGCCCTGCCCTGGGCCTCACCTCTCAGGGAGCTCCAGCTTTGAAGCGCCCTCCTCAAATGATCTGAGACCCCTGTGGTGTCTGGGACAAGCCCTGACCTGCACTGTGAAGACTCTAGATCCCCCTGCTCCCCATTTGGGGCACTGTCCCACTCCACCCAACCATCACCCCATGTGGGGTGAACCAGGTGTACAGAGGTACCCTGGGAATGAACTAGGTCTGGGAGGGAGGCCTGGCAGGCCGGCCACTCGGCTGGAGGATCCGCACTTCTTTTGTGAGGTCACATGAGGCTGGGCCATCAGAACCATGCATGTGGGGTGACACTCATCCATGTCAAACACAAGATGAGCTCAAGTCTCTGAGTCCAGCACTGACACTTGGACCTGAGCCACAGCGTGAGCCTGCGCGCTGATTCCCGGTGCTGACCTCCCTCCACTCTGGCCAGGGTGCCGCTTCCAGTCCATGGCACCCAAGAGGCGTGATGGCGACCGGCACTAACCGGGTAGCCCCGCCGCTGGTAGCCACACTCTCCACCGCTGCACGCCACAAGTCAGCTGTCCTCCAGGGTGCTCAGAGGCCACTGTCCCCAGTGCCAAGGGGCCCCTCCATCCATGTCTTCTCTGCCTTTAGTTGCAGCCGGGTGTCATGTAGTCCTCGGTCAGTCTCAGGCTGAGTGAACCAGGGTCGGACGTTCACTGCATAAATAAAATGACTCTTCGCAGTCACCCACTGGCCCTGCAGTGTGGGAAGGCAGGGCTTTGTCAGTCCCAAGAGAGAACACAGGGAGAAGAGATGTTTACCTTTCTGCTACTTCCCGACGGTAAATTTAACATGACCAGAAAACAAATTCGTTTCCATTTTCCCACATCCTCTGGGTACAACTTGCCTTTGTGGTCATGTCAATAAAAAGAAGCCACAGATGGTCGCAGTGGCTCACGCCTGTAATCCAACACTTTAGGAGGCTGAGGAGGGCCAATCGCTTGAGCTCAGGAGTTTGAGACCAGCCTGGGCAACATGGCAGAACCCCATCTCTACCAAAAATACAAACATTAGCCGGACATGACGGCACATGCCTGTGGTATCAGATACTTAGGAGGCTGAGGTAGGAGGACTGCTTAAGCCCAGAGGGCAGAGTTTGCAGTAAACTGAGATCGTGCCACTGTAGTCCAGCCTGGGCAACAGAAGGAGATCCTGTCTCAAAAAAAAAAAAAGAGAGAGAGAGAAGCCACAGTCTTTGGAGCAACAACCCCAAAGTCAACCAGGAGGAGACCCACAGTCTCCCAGAGCCAACCAGGGGGAGCCTGCAGTTCTCTGCACTGACCGGACAGGCTCCCTCCTGCAGACCCCCTTCCCTATAATGCCCTTCCCCCCCTGCTGCTCGACCTGCTTCCTCCAGGCCTGGTTCTGCCATGGCCTCCTCCAGGAAGCTCCTTGTCGCTCCCAGCAGGAAGGAAGAGCACTGGACGTCTTGCCCTCTCAAGGCCCGGCCCCAAGCCCCATCCCACCGTCACCTGAGGCAGGTCTGAGCCACCAGCACTCACTCAGTCATTGGTATTACTCTTTCTCCCACCTGCTACATGCCAGAGCCGGGGCAGCCCAGGGAGGAGAGGGCCCTGCCACAGCCCTCAGGTTGCTGCTGGGGCAAAAATCAACCAGACAATGACAGGAAGTGTGAAGAACGCTGGGCCTTCAGGGAGGGCTTGAGGCAGCCAGGGAAGGCTTTCAGGAAGAAGTGGCACCAGGCTCTGTTTCCTTGTAAATTACCATTTCTTGGGCACTAGTGGCAGGCACTCATTTATACCTCACAGCACCCCCTGAGGCAGGTACAGAAAGGATTATTCCCATTTTACAGATGGGGAAACTGAGGTTTAGTCCCGCAGGTGGTATACTCATGGCCAGGTGGGGGGTGTGGGGGAGGTTCCAGGACAAGGGGAACAACAGTGTGGAGGCAGGAAGCAGCTGGGTGTTTTGGGGGCTGGACACTTTGGTATGGCCAGAGCCTGGGTGGGAGACTAGGAGAGGTGAGAGCGGGAGCTAGGGGAGGGCAGAGCCCTGGGTCTAGTCCACCTACCAGGGCCACAGGGAGCCATGGATGGTGCTAGGCAGGGAGGAAGCTGGTCAGTTGGGTGGTTTAGGAAGATGGTTCTGGATCTAAGAGGGAAGTAGTTCAGGAGGCAGGGGAGAAGGTGTGAGGGGAAAGGCAGGGACAGTGCAGGCCTCAGAGGCTCTTGTCTGGAGCCCAGGGGTCACTCCTGGCTCTCAGAGCAATGATAGTGGGGTGAGGAGCTTCCTGCATTCCCAGCTCTGGGAAAAGCTTCTGCTTTCAATCTCTAGGTCAGTGTCGTCTCCCAGCTCCAGATGCACATGGCCACCTGCCAGGCAGCCACCCCACCCATAAACAGTGAATGGGCGGTTAGCTCCTAACCTGCCCCCTCAAGCTCCTCATCTCCCCAGCCTGCTCCACGACCATCGTCCCCATCTCAGTACCTCCCTCCCTCCATGGCTCAGGCACCTCCCTCCCTCCAGGGCTCAGACCCAAACCCTGGAGTCATCTTAGCTCCTATCTGTCACCCCAGCAGCTGGCCCACCATGCAGCTCTGCTGTCTCCTCCTATCCAGGTTTATCCCAAATCCAGCCAGTCCCCTCCACAGCCACAGCCCTGGTCTGGGCCACCACCCTGCTCTCCTCTGGATCACACTAGGGGCCTCTCGGCAGGCAGCCCCAGCCCTCACCCCACATCCTGGTTCTCACGCAGCCAGAAGCACCCTGAAATCCTGCACCAAATCACCACCCTGTTCTGCTCCAAACCCACCAGGAAGGTCAGCTCACTCTCAGTCCTCACCCACTGCCACACCTGGCCTGGCCCTACCCCCACCCTGGCCTCATCTCCCGCTGCCCACTTTCCCCTCCGCTGGCCTGAGCACTCCTCAAACTCACCAGGCAACTCCTACCTTAGGGCCTGTGCACTTGCTGTTCCTGGAATGTTCTCTCTTCTCTCTCTTACTCCTCCCATCCCCAGGCACATGGCAGGCCCCCTGTATTCATGCCATTTAAATATCTCCTCTCCAGCCCGGCTCCTTGTGGGACTCCCCCTTCCCGTTTGTCTCCGTCCCCTCACCCAGATTTTCTCCGCAGCACTGCACTTTCACCCTGCATTCGGTCACGATCGCACCGCTCACTGTCTGCCTCCCTCCCTAGATTGTCAGCGCCCTGAGTTCAGGATCCTGACCTTCTTGTTCACAACTGGAACCCCAGTGCCGAGAAGGGGCCTGCTGTGGGCAGGGCAGAGCGCGTGCACCCACTGAGTGAGTGAGTGACCATTCCAACCTCACTCCTGCGCTGCGTTCTCCTGCACTGCATTCCAGAGCATTCTTTCACATCCATGGTTTCCCCTGAGGCCTCTCAGGAACGAAGGCTCAGAGAGGGTGGGAGACATGTGCAGGGTCATACGTGCTTCCCCTCCTCCCCTTGTGGGGTCCTATGGAGGAAGAGGAGGCCTGACCTCACACTGCAGAGGCCGGAGCAGGGCAGGGAGACTCCCACGCATGCTATGCTACTCCAGGGATGGGGCCTAGATTATTCAGTGGGTCCCTGGGCAAGTCAGGCTCCCTAAATGCCCCACTTTAGGTGCCTGCAGTAGCAAGAACAAGAAAGGCAGGGCATACATCAAAGCCACAAGGCACAGGCTGCACACACCTACTGGCTGTGTGACACTGAGCAAGTTATACAACTACTCTGTGCCTCAATGCTCTCATCTGTAAAGTGAGAGTAACAATTTCTGCCTACCTGACAGGGCTAAGGAAGGATTAAATGAACCAATATCTGAAAGTTCTCAGCATGATGCCTGGCCCATGAAAAAATCTCAGAAGGTGTTAGTACTACTACTACAAATAATAATAAGCAATAATATGAAGAGTTCATGGCCCCGTGACAGTGGTGCCTGGCACTGACCTCTGTGTTTGTTCTAATTCTCTCAAGATCCCTGAGAATAACTGCCACACAGATGTCAGCACAGGGGCTGGGCCTCCCATTTCCTCCCTGGCCAACTCTGCTTCCCAGCCAATATGTGAGTTATGGCTTTTCCTCTGTGGCTCAGCATAGGGAGCAGGGCGGGAGACATGCAGGGACTCACCAAGGTCACACAAAGAGTGCCAGTGGGGCCTGGTCCACCCTTCTCAGGAAGGTCTGGGCTCCCTGTCCTGTGCTCCCATAATACCTAACCTTCACCTTGCAGATGAGTCACTGCAACTATGCTTGCTCTTTAAGGTCTACCTTCCCTGTAAAAGCCAGAGCTGTTCATACAAAATTTCCTGAACCTGGGCCTGAGTCAGAGCTGGTTCTCAATCAGTATTTTTTAGTGATGGATGATTAGGTGGGTGGATGGATGGATGGATGGATGGATGCATGGATGCATGGATGCACGGATCATGGAGGCATGGATTGACAGATATATAGGTAGATGGATGGTTAAGTGGGTGGATGGATGGATGGACGAATGGATGGATGGATAGATGGATGGATAGATGGATGGATGGATGAGTTCCAGTGTGAATGGATGGGTGGATGGATGGGTGGATGAGTTCTGAGATTAATGGGTAGGTGGAGGGTAAGTGGATGAGTTCCAGAACGAATAGGTTTGTGGATCAGTTTGTGGCTGGGTAGACTTCAGAGACAGCACGCTCCTTGGCACATGTCATGGAGCCTTTCCCCATAATCTGAAACACAAGGAGGCTTCAATGGTGTGGGATCCAAATGGGATCCAAAAAAGACTCTAAAATCTTCTGAGTCAAGTGCACTTGGCCTCCATGGGCCTCAGTCTATCCATTATGAAGTTGCGAGAAGAGGACCAGCCCATCTGTGTTTCACAATTCCTGGGTTGAACCCTGAAAGGAGAGGCACAGCAGCATCTTGAAAAGGGTAAGTGCTGCAAAGACCTGGTTTAGAGGATAATGTCAGCCCTGCCAAGGGTGCCAAGGGTGCACCAGGGAGACACGCCCTGCCAGGCCTGCGCTGGGAGCCTGCATGGGTTTGCCCTGGCAGGCATGCAGGTGGAGGGAGGCAGACGTCCTCAAGGCACTCAGGCCCTCTAACCCAGTAATTCCACTTCTAAGAATGGACCCTAAGGAGGTAGTCAAGGATTTCCAGAGAGACTCACCTACGAGTGTGGTCATCGCAGTGTCAGAGAAGGGAAGATGTCCAAATAATAACAGACTTCAGCATAAATAACACATTTCTCTACACTGCAGGACACTTCTCCACAGTGGAATATTATGCAGCTGTTCGAAGCGGGTTTTTGAAGAATGACTACATGGCATGGGAAACTCTTGGAATAAAAGATTACTGGAAAAAATCAAGATAAGACAAACTGCATGTGGAGTAAGATCTCATGCCTATTGGGAGGAAGCCTCCTTCTGAGTATGTGCTTGGAAAAAGTCCTCAATAGGTATGTACCAGAATGCCTGGCTATCTCTAGGTGGGGGGATTATAGCGTTTTTACTTCCTAGTAATTTTCCATATTATCCAAATTACATTTCAGGGGTGCAGACCAGAGGGGTGGTCCTGAGTGGGCCTCTGTCTCTGGACTTCCTTCCCTGGGGACCAAACAGGAAAACCCCCACCCTTCCACTTCAGAAGGGAGGGATTCCTAAGGTCAGAAGAGCTATGGAGGGAGGAAGTGCCCTGTCCAAGCCCTTTCAAACATCAGGATACATAAAACTCCAGGCCCTTACTGCCTGCATCTTATCTGAGAAGTGGGATTTTTGGAGCCATGTCATTGCCAGCTTTGCTGTCTCTCCGTGGTTTTTTCACCTTCCACTTTTTTTATTTATTTTTTATTTTATTTTATTTTGAAACAGAGTCTCGCTCTGTCACCAGGCTGGAGTGCAGTGGCACGATCTCGGCTCACTGCAATCTCTGCTTCCCGGGTTCAAGCGATTCTCCTGCCTCATCCTCCCCAAACTTCCCAAGTATCTGGGACTACAGGCGCCCGCCACCACGCCTAGTAAATTTCTTTCTTTCTTTCTTTTTTTGTATTTTAGTAGAGATGGGTTTTCACAATGTTGCCCAGGCTGGTCTCGAACTCCTGAGCTCAGGGAATCTGCCCGCCTCGGCCTCCCAAAGTGCTAGGATTACAGGCGTGAGCCACCGCTCCCGGCCTCACCTTCCACATTTTCTGCAAAGAACAAGAACAACTTTGCAAGGCAAGGGAAGAAGCAAAGCCATAGAGTGCCAGGCCAGGGGCGTTGGCCGGCTGTGGATCTGTCCAGACCCAGGCCGCCCTCCTACGCGGGCCTGCTGCAACCTGCCCTGGGGCTGAGGTAGGAGCCAAGCTTGGGGCCAGCCAACTGCGTGGGACGTGGCTCCCGGCTCTGCCCCTCACCAACTGAGGACACCAGAGCGTCTCTCTCCAAGACTCAGTCCCCCCATCTGTGAAGTGAGGATAGTCACACCCCCAGCTCAATGGATCCCTCCGGGAGGAAGGAATGTGAGGCTGGTTGTGGGTGGGGGGGGCCTCTTTCCGATTCTTGCTGAAGACCCCTGCACAGAGGAGACCGGGAGTGAGAGGGGGCCTGGGAATCCGAGTGTGGGCACGGGGAGCTGAGGCCTTGCAGCTCCTGGGCCTGGGGCGCAGGGGGTTTGTGGGAGCCTGAGCTTAGTCACGCACGGCCTCCTCCCCTCTGATTGAGGGACTTGCAGAAGCCCCGGAGGGCGACTGGTTCAGAGACGGAAACAAAGGCAGGATCGGGACCCTGGATCAGAATGGGGTCCACCGGTGAGTCTGTGTAATTAACGCTCTGCTGTCGCAAATTACGAGAAAATATATAAAACATGTAATTGCGTTTGTATTTTGGACACTCATTAGGAGAATAATAAATGTTATTATTTATTAATATGGTAATGAATGATCTCGTTTTTAAAATTAAACACTAAATCGCTAACAAATTAAATGTAAATTATTAGGCCCCGAGTTGATGGAAAGAGTTCCCTGGGGAGGGGCCGCTGGGCTCCTTCTTTGCAGAAATGAGCTCTTGGCCCTTTAACTAGGCGCGGAGGCTGCGAGCAGTGCGGGGTGACTCGAGGACACGCGAAGACATGGGCGACTCGCGGGGACATCCTGCCCCCTGCAGGCCACGAGCGGGACCGCAGCGGCCTGGGGGGAGCGTCCCGCCGCGGAGGGGGTTTTTCCTTGAGATCTTTCCAGAAGCAGTGAAGCCCTCTTGGGCACCCGCGCCCCTCGCCTGGCAGACAGCCACCCACTCGCGCACGCACTGCTGCACAGAGCTATCAGGAGTGGGGCGTGTGGCCTGGGGCGAGCCTGCTCGCGTAGGCTGGGCCTGGGCTCCTGGCCGTGTTGTCACCACCAGTCCCCACACACGCAAGAGAAAGCAGCTTCTAGCCTCATCTCACACTGGGGAAAGTGAGGCTCAGAGATGCGTGGCCTGGCCGGGGTGCACAGCCAGCATCCCGTGGGCCTGGGATGCCAACCCAGCCCGCCCAGCCCCATTGTGGCCTTCACAGAGGGGGACTCCCGGGCTGGCCCCCGGAGAGCCTGTTCCAGGCTCGTGCATTTGAATTAATGGGGTTATTGTTTCCTGAGGGCTCTGGCCAGACACCAAGCTACTTACTGCGCATGACTGAGCCCAATCAAGTAGGCAGTGTGCCGTGTGCCCATCTTACATATGAGCAGACTGAGGCACAGAGAGGCTTCAGTGACTTGCCCAGGTCAGCATCAAGGAAGTAGGGGCAGGAGAGAGAACTAGGTCTTGCTGAGTCTAGAGTCAGCTCTTGACCACTGGAGGCCAGACTGGGTTCTACCTCCTTCCAGGAGGAGGAGGGGCAGCCCCATCTATGCCCACTCCTGCAGTGCACAAAACAGTGCGGCTTCCAGGCCACTGGCTGTGTTTCTAGGGATCACCTGAGTTAAAGCAAGAAAAGGAATCATTATTTTCTTAACCAGCACATGATTGGGGGCTTGGCGGTTGTTTGCAATTCCTCTTACGAAGAATGCTGCAGCAGACACTGTGGATTCAAGGTTATTTCCTTGGGAAAGACTTCCAGAAGTCAAACTACTGGAACCAAAGGCTGGGACAGCAGCATTTTGGCATGCATGTTATTAGAATCCTTCTCATATGTGTATCCCAACTTGCACTCATTTGGGGAGGGACTCAGAAAAGAGGGTCTCCTCCCCTCACAACCAACAGCACCCGTGAGACGGCCCAGGCTGGCAGGGTTGGAAAAATCCAGCTCATCTGTCATCCAGCTCTCTGGTGGGCACTGACCCTGAGCCAGCCACAACCACACCCACACCCAGGCCTGTGGAGATCGGAGGTCAACAGATGCAGCCTCCAGTGGTCTGAGGCTCCCTGACTTTCCTCCCGCCTTCTCTCCGTGTGTAATTCCGACCAAGGGCCACCCTTTGGAGGCAAACACTGACACCCCTGTGTCAGCCATACGTATTCAGTCAAGGCTTTGTGAGTACCTTCCACTTAGGAACACTTGCTCCTGTCTCTGCCTTTCCTTGCAGTGATGAGTCCCAGCAATGGCAGCTGAGCACTCCACGATGCCCACTCCTGGCTCTGACTTTACATCACTTTCTCAACAGGTTACAGGTGAAGAGCCTGCCAAGTGGCCGAGCCACCATTTGGCGCCAGAGCCCAAGCTCTGTCCTTTCCTTGGGTCTCTGCTCTCTGCCCAGGCCTGAGCGTGGCCCCTCAGACAGGCTCAGGAAGTATTTGTGGATGAATCAATGAACAACCGCATGAGGGCCTTGGCCTTTCTCCCCTGCCAGGCTGGGAACCCCCGGAAGACAAGTGGGGTTGGCCGGGTACCTGGAAGGAGTCATGGCTCCTCTCTAGACTAGGACTCCCCACTTGAGCAATGGGGTGCCGCAGGGTATCCCAGCAGGCCCGGCGAGCACATCACAGGAGCATAGAGAAGCAGGACCGGCCACGCCCCCATCCCTGGGAGCCCTGCTCCCAGCCTTGTCTAAGGCCTCCCTTGCCCCATATCTGGTTTGGGGAGCAGTTTTCTCACCCCAATATGATTCTGTTCTCTGTCCCCTCTGCCCTCCTACCCCATGCATCCCAACATGGAAGGACGAGACTTCGTGTCTGCCTCCTGCCCAGGCCCCTGCCACGGGAAGGGAATGCGTTATTGCTCTCTCTCAGGGCTACTCAGACACCAACTAATTTGTTTCCCTCCTGCCCCCTCCCTTATTGATCAATGCTTTAGCCGAGTGGCTGTTAAATGACTTGTTCCCATAGCAACCATCAGATACATGCTCGGATCTGATGTGTCTGTTTCCTGAGCCAGATCGCCTCCTAAGAGCTTGGAGAGAACAAATCTCCTTTCATATCCGTCGCTGTCTTCTGAAAGGCACAGAATATTGTTCAGGATAAGTCATTTTTTAAAACAATATTAAAAAAAGAACTAGGTTTTTCAACAGATATAAAGTTGTTTCATAAGGTGCATCACTCTTATGAAGTATTAAATCAGATTTTAAAAGCTTTGACCAAGTTAATCTTTCTTCTGCCTACTTTTCCTTCTGCATAAGGGGAAGTATGGAAACAGTCTCTGCATAAAGATACTCCGCTGCATCATTTATAAAAAGAAAAATTGAAAACAGCCTAAACACACAATAGATGATTCAGATGATCTATGGTTCACACACCTGTGAGGGTATTATAGCGATGTTTAAATGCAGCTTAGAAGAGACATACATGCAACGATGTGAAGTGGAAAAAAAAACAAGATTAAAAACTGTGTCTGCACGGGTGAGCATAATGAATGGAAAACAAAACTAAATTATGTAGAGGAAAAATTACTCAGGGAAAACAAACACAGTGAAATGTTGACAGAAGTGTTTCTTGTTGGCAGAGCGATGGGGTTTTCTCCCTTATTCACTTACTTAATACATATTTATTGAGCACCTACTATGGGCCCAGCCCTGTCTGAGGCATTAACAGCACAAATGCTATTTCTACTGCCTATATTTTCCCAAGTGTGTTGAAAACTGTTTTAAAACTATGTATTGTTTTCTTATTTTTGTTTGTTTGTTTGTTCTGAGACAGGCTCAAGTGATCCTCCCACCTCAGCCTCCCCAGTAGCTGGGACTACAGGCATGCACTACTACGCCCCATTAATTTTTCTGTTTTTTGTAGAGACAGAATCTTGCTGTGTTGCCCAAGCTAGCCTCGAACTCCGGGCCTCAAGCAATCCACCCACCTCAGCTTCCCAAAGCTCTGGGATTACAGGTGTGAGCCACAATGCCCAGCCAAGTATAATTTTTTTAATGGCAGCGTACATGTTTCACCTGCCACGTTGCCAACAAATAAACATAAGATGTTCTGTTGGTGAGCAGAGGATATAGGAACACCAGCCCCGGCTGGCGGAGGAATGAATGACCACGACCAATGAAGGACCCGTTACCAACATTTAAAACATACTTTTTCCCAGCAATTCCACCTGTAGTCATTGTCCCTACAGAGATTCTCTCCCACATTTATCGTGGGATGTTTATGAAGCTTGTTTACCATGGCATGTGACTGCTGGAAACCTGAATGGCCCTCACCAGGGGATGGCTACCCAGACGGTGGCTCAGACTCAGGAAAACACTGAGCTCTAAGAAAAGCGAGGCAATTTCCCAGTGTGTGGCACACTAAGGTGAGGTCCCTAAGGGACAGAGGAAGGCAGATCACCTGAGATCAGGAGTTGGAGACCAGCCTGGCCAACATGGTGAAACCCCGTTTCTAATAAAAATACGAAAATTAGCCAGGCCTGGTGGCAGGCGCCTGTAATCCCAGCTCCTTGGGAGTCTGAAGCAGGAGAATCCCTTGAACCTGGGAGGTGGAGGTTGCAGTGAGTCAAGATCACGCCCAAGATCCCTGCTCTTCTGCTGTCTTGCCTCAGTGATCCTGGGCATGTCCCTTCCCCTCTGTGGCCTCAGTTTCTCCTTTGCACAATGAAGACGCTGATGCCCGCCTGGCAGCTTCCTGGAGAGATTTCTCGGGATGTGCTGTGTGACAGGCCTTCCACACAGGTCCTCAGGCACCTTTTTGTCTTCCTGAGATGGAAACCACAAAAAAGTTGGTGCATGGTCGCCAGCGATCCCCGAACTATGACTTCTGTCCTCTTTTCCTGCAGACCCCTCAAAAATCACGAAAAGGGGCCTTGCAATAGGAGGTCTCTACGGACTGAAACAAACGGCTTTCCCTGGGAGGGGCTGCCAGCCTTTGCCTACAACATGCAAGGTGTAGTTTTTAAAGCTAGCAGATACCTCAGCCTGGCATTATGTAGCTTTGAGGTACAGCGTCTCACGGAAAGTTCTTTTTTATTCCCCAGGCTGTCCCCTTCTCCTCCAGTCCCGGATAAACCTTCACTCACCCCCACACCTCACCAGCATCCACTCGGAGAGACCCAGCCCCTCGAACCCAGCCAGCAGGGACCATGCTCCACCTTAAGTTTGTTCAACTGCTCCAGGTTATTTGAAAACTTAGGAAACCTTTTCCTTAAAAAAATCCAAGTCCCATTGTGAGAGGGAATCCAGTGCTTTCTTAAAAGTACTAACTCAGCAGCTGCAGGAATCTTCCTGATCTGAAGAAAGAGGAAGGAGAAAAAACACTGTCACCCCTTGCTTCTGACACACATAATCCTGGCTGGATTCTAGGTTAGAACAAAGGGGACATAGGTCACAGAGTCATCCCAGCTTCTGTGCCTAGACACCACCTTTGATTTTGCAGGGCAGCGCACCAGGGCTTGGCCGCAAGGGGTCGCGATTCAGCAGGTGTGAACTCCAGTGGGGGAGTCAGGGAGAGACAGCAGGCCAGTGGTCCTTCAGGGAAGATG
This sequence comes from Trachypithecus francoisi, assembly GCF_009764315.1. NCBI lineage: Eukaryota > Metazoa > Chordata > Mammalia > Primates > Cercopithecidae > Trachypithecus > Trachypithecus francoisi. The sequence continues at coordinate 5,097,750 of NW_022681468.1, read as the reverse complement.
CAGAAGAGGATTCTTTTTTAATTTTTCTGGTCTGTTCCACATAACCGAATGCCAGGGACCCAACCTGGATGGGCAGGGGGTGCCAGGTGCAGACCTGACTCTGCACTAGGAAGTAATGCCTATCACCACCGGCAGGCGTGTGTGCCTCTCAGCCCTTCCCAGAGGACAATCCCGAACCACTGATCCAAAGCCTTAAAACCCTGCATAACTTTTGACCCAGGCCCCACTGCTAGGAATGAATAACATAGTAAAGATAGGCAAGACGATTGAGCTACTAGCATGTTTATGACTACCACGTTTTCAGCAGGGGAAGTGGAAAGTGCCTAATGTTCACAAGAGAGGCTGAGTTGAGCAAAAGCAAACTTCAGTTTAGCCGTACCCTAAAATATGAATACAAATATTGCCGTGGCTACTACCAAGAAAACTCAGTCTCATCAAACTGTCTAGCAGATTACAAGCACTCTGGACAGTATGTTACTATGCAGAGACATAGGAAAATGTCTAGGAAGAAATACACCAAAACATTAAAGTTGGTCATTTCTGAGAGACTTCTCTTTGTTAATTTCTCTGCATGTTCTGATGTTTCCCACAATAAACTGATGTACCTTTTGTTGATTTCAGAGCATGGCCTTGGAGACGTTACTTCACCTCTCTGAGCTTCAGGCTTCTCATTTGTACGATGAAGACAGCACCTGCCTCATGGATTTGCTAATACATGCAAAATGCATAGCTTGTTGCCTGGAAGATAATAAGTACCCAAATGTTAGTTGTTTTTATTTTTCGCTCAGTTTTCTACATATAAACATGTCATTGTGCTCCGTGCTGGGGATATGGCAGTGACAGCTAAACTCCAGAAGATAAAGATTAAACCCACACTCACAGACGATTAATCCGCTGCCCTGAGGACCAATGATTTATTCATTACAGTTAGGGATGCTGTGGGGCACGTTGAGAGCATTTATCAGGGAAACTTTGTTGAGAATTTTGATCATTATCGTAAGAGCAATAGGAAGCCTGACACCGAAGTCTTTAAGCAGAGCTGCGAAATCAGAAGTTCATGGTTTAAGAACTCACCATGTCCACACCGTGGACTGAGAGGGGCCCCAGCGAGGTGCCTTCCCAGGAGGCTGCTGTGGGGGTGCGAACCACAGAGGAAGTGCTGCCAGACGGGGCGAAGTGGACAGACCCCAGCCCCTTCAGGAGGTGGAGTTTGCAAAACCTGGACACAGCGGTGCCTCGGAGGGGCTTGTGGCGGGATGTTGGGGTGGCCCCGGGCTTCTAGCCCGAGGTACTGCCCCGATGGTTCCCGGATACCGAGGACTCAGGGAGGAGCAGGTCTGGGGCGCTGCAGAGTGTGTCTCGGGAAGTGTGTCTGGGGACACGCTGGTTTTGAGTTGCCTGGGCGGGGAAGGAGGGTGCCCAAGGGCAGGTCCTGGAAGCAGAGCAGTCTCGAGATCCGCGAGACCCCAGGGGTTCACCCCCACTGCATCCGGGAGAGACTCCAGTTAGGGGAGGCAGGACTTCCCAGCGCTGGAAGCGTGAGGCCTATCTAAAGGCCAGACGTTCTCAGAGCCCGGGGCTTGGGCACAGGTGTTGCGCCCCCGACGTGGAGGTGCGCGGGGCTGGGAGCCCAAGCCAGGTGTGCTGGTGGCCTCGCTGGCACACGAGGCGGCTCGGCCCCAGAGGGTCAGTGGGGGCCGGACCCCTCCGCGTTGGTGGCGCTTTCCTCTAGGGTGGGCACGTGGCCGCCTCCCCCAGGCAGTCTTCCTGCCTTGCCCGCGAGGCCAGCTCAAAAGCCTCTGTGCCCGGGCCGCCCGCCAGGGGCGCCCTTCCCAGCCCAAGTTCACCAGCTCTGCCTCGCGCACGCTCGTCCCTTCCCCTGCCCCGAGCCCTGCAACCCGGGCAGCCCCTTTCGCAGGTGCTCACTAAACATCGTGGAATGAGGGAAACAGACCCGGAGAGAGGAGCGCGGGGAGAAGAGAGCCCACGGTGTTCCCAGCCCTTCTACCAGTGAGATCGTGAGTCAGTTTATGTTCCAGCGTCTATGCTTCAACACCTTCCAGATTTGCCTCCGCGAGCTGGTATCTCTGTTGGAGTCAGAAACCATCGTTTTTCTATCACTGTTTCTGAAGATGTGCTGAATACCAACCGAACACCAGGGCGCTCTGGGGAGGGGACCGGGCGGGCTCTAGCTTTGCAACGTGCCAGGGGATGTTTGTAGGGGCCGTGCCTGCTGCTCCCCCGGTGTGGGGCGGTCCTGGGGTGTTCTGCTTGCCTCCGGGGCTCCCAGGCAGCCTCCTCCAGCCAATCTTCCCTGGCCCCTAGAAGGAGTAAGCGGGCAACCCCTGGGACTTGCTTAAACCATCCACACCCCAAAAATGTGTGTCCCCCTTTCCTGGGAACGTGTTTACAGCTGTGTTATGTGGGGATGTGTCCCACGCCCAGCGTGGGCCCCTGATGGTGAGTAGTGTTGGGTACAGCTGGGAGCCTGGGCTCCACCCCAGCTCCGTCCCTGGGATGTCCAGGGCCATGCCCAAGCCTCCTTTTCTTTGAATGGGACTCACCAGGTACGTCTCCAAAGGAGGTTGTGAGCATTAAGTATGCAGAACTTGCCAGGGTGCTGGCACACAGTAAGTGCTCAATAATTGTTGGCTACTGTGAGAATAACGTGAAGGGAACTGGATGGGGCGCTGGGCCTTGCTTTCCCCAGTTGCCCATACTCTGGCCCTGTATGGCTTCCTCCTTTGGCCTGGCCAGCATGGATGTGGTTGAGGATGGCATATGTCCGTGGAAGGCCAGCTGACAGGCTCTGGGACAGCCATGACAAGTTAATGAATTCCGCCGTGGTTACTCAAGGCACATGTCTGGGCCACGAGGACTTCTGTCTGCTGCACTGACCTTTAAAGGTGCGCCTTTAATACCCACCAATCACTCATGCTCTGATTGAACGTTCAGAAGATGAAACCTGTCTGAGCTGAGAGTGATCACTCATCCCTGTCGCCCCCTCACTGTCACTCCTTTCTGAATCATAATAAAACTTTGCAAAACTCTTTGGTTCGCTCACCAGCCTTTGCTGTGAAGACGGAGGCACTTTCTGTCATAGCTGGCAGTGAGGGCCAGCCCTGTACGCTCTTTCACCCACCCTAGCCCACACCAGGCACCATTTGTGGGGAGGGGGTTCCAGCCCCGCCTGCATACATAGCCTTTACTTTAATCCCTTAATAACCTCCTCATTCAACTTTCCATCTATCCATTGAAAAAACATTTATCAAGGATCACCTCAGCTTAAATGCCTTTGGCCACAAGGAACATAAAACCTCCTGACTCAAGCTAAAACCATAAAAACAGGTATCATTTCATATAACAGGAAGTCTGGAAGTGGAATGGGGTTCAGGGTGTGTGGTTTCAACAGCTGGGTGTGGTCCTCAAAGACCCTGGTGCCTTCCATCTCTCTGCTCTGTTTTCTTACCTCTCTACCTCAGCGTTGGCTTCAAATGCAAAATGGAACCAAGATGGTGACCAGCACCCCACTGTAGCTGGCCCCGACATCTCTCTCAGTGACTCTTTCTCTTTGGAAGTAACGAATCCTAAATTCAGTCCCTCTTATTCTGGCACCTAAGATTGTATGGGTAGCCCCTATCCAGAGAGTGCCCTAGATGCTACACCCAGGGGCACGACCCTGACCTTCCCATCAATCAACTAACAGTCAGATTTCATCTAGCTGCTAGCTTTATTAGTGAAGTTCTTTATTCTGCAAAGATATTTAGTTTTCTTTTTGATTAACTCTTATTTTAATTCCCTCCTTAGAGGTCTACATTCTGTTTCTTTATCTTAGTGGTAATGACTCTTAGTGTTAGGTGTTTCCAATAAAGCATAATTGACTTTGCTACTTGATATTTACAATTAGTCTGATTCTTTTTTTTTTTTTTTTTTTTTTTTGAGAGGGAGTCTCACTCTGTTGCCCAGGCTGGAATGTAGTGGCACGATCTTGGCTCATTGCAACTTCCTCCTCCTGGGTTCAAGGGATTCTCCTTCCTCAGTCTCCCGAGTAGCTGGGTCTACCAGCGTGCATCACTGTGCTTGGCTAATTTTTGCTATTTTTAATAGATAAAGAGTTTCACCATGTTGGCCAGGCTGGTCTTGAATTCCCGACCTCAAGTGATCTGCCTGCCTGGGCCTCCCAAAGTGCTGGGATTACAGGCGTGAGCCACCTTGCCTGACCACCAGTCTGATTCTTAACAAAAGTTCATAATGAATTATTATTTCAGAAATTTAAATCAATTTGTTTTAGAAATTTAAAAATAATGCTAGGTTTTTTGTTTTTGTTTTTGTTTGAGACGGAGTCTCGCTCTGTCACCCAGGCTGGAGTGCAGTCACATGATCTCAGCTCACTGTAACCTCTACCTCCCTGATTCAAGCAATTCTCCTACCTCAGCCTCCTGAGTAGCTGGGACTACAGGTGTGCGCCACCACGCCCAGCTAATTTTTGTATTTTTAGTAGAGACAGGGTTTCACCGTGTTGGCCAGGATGGTCTCAATGTCTTGACCACGTGATCCACCCGCCTGGGCCTCCCAAAGTGCTGGGATTAACACCACACCCAGCCAGGTTTTTTTAAGATAGGCATTTAACATACTTTAGGCAAATCAATACATTAATGAGGGACTATTGGCATTTACAGCACCAGGAAATCTATCTTTTAAAAAGATTCATTATTATACGTGTGTGGATAATAATCACATTGCACGCCGTTTTCAGAAATTTCATTCCTGAATTAAATGAAAATCAACACTTTAATACATCCTATTTTATTTAGTCCATGCTTCAATTGTTTTGTTTTTGTTTATTTTTTAACTTCTAATAATGCGGACAGCCTTTTTAAAAACTCTTTAAAATCAGTCTTCAGAAGCTATAAAGGCCTCTGGTCTCCTTAAGCATTTCATATCCAAATGGATGTACTTTTACAGATATTTTTATGTTCTCTGTAATTGACAATATGTTAATTAAGACTGGAAAGCTATCATAGTCACAAGACGACCAATAAATCCCCCCAAAAGTCTAAGTCGTTAGTTAGGCAACATAATGAGAATTATCACACATTGGGGTTCATGTGCTCCTGACAATTATCCCTTTTCCGCCTTAAAGTCTTATTTGGATGGGGAATTATCCAGAGAGGCAAGGGAGCCAAGTGGCGGGCACCACCTCACCACGCAATGTGCTTTTTGCCCAGAAAAAAAGCTGTGACCTTTTCTAAGCATCCACAAACACGAATTAAGAAACAAAGTTCTTGGCTGAGATCGATTGCCCCAGCATCCGATGGAGCCCAAGGAGCTGGTTACAAGGTCAAGCGATTACGACCTAAAGCCGAAATGACTCACATAATTGCAGAATCCCTCATTCTAACAGCCTGATTGGAAATTGTCAACACTGTGTTTGGGACTAATGAAGCAAAGGAAATGGAAAAGATGACATTTTCAAATAATATTATTAGTAAACGAATTGACAACATGTCAGATGACACAGATGACACCAATCCAAAGTCTTATTAAGTCAAAAAAAGTTTTCATTGCAGATTGATGAATCTATATATTAATACATTACTAATTGGGCTCAGTTAATAGCACTAATATGAATCCCAAAAGAAAAAGCCTGGGGAGGACACTGTTCTTCTGAGTAGTCCCAAAACAAATGACTGGGAATGAATCATTCATACTGGACAATTAATACTCCGAGACACATAGCTGGTGGTGGAGGCCCTGCTGTGTTGCATACAGATGTGGCTGTAATGATGGGAGGCATAACAGCTCTCCACCAAGAATTTGTTCTAGAAAACCCTGAGATTCCAGTAATGCATGGCATTATTCACAGCCTCTGGTATAGAAAGTTTGCGTGCAGATCTGACATCCACGTTAAATTACATGATCAAATGAGTGACTCTAATAAAATCCAAGCTGTGACAGAACCGTCTGTTTCAATGTTATGTGAAAAAAAAAAGTGTCATCAGAATACTGGGCTCGGCTGTTCCATGCCAAAGTGGCTGTCCAAAGAATGAGACTTGTCGAGAGCTTAAGAGCTAAGAGAAGAAATGGGGGTGGAAAAGTGTAAATGATTCTCACTTAGCTTCTCACTCAGCTTCAAAAAATGATGTACTTAACTTGACATTTTTGAGCACCTGAATGAACTTAATTGGAAATTGCAAGGACTGTCAGGCCAAGCTGTCCTTCCAGCACTCAGGCTATGAAAAGCCGTTTCAAATGTGCAAGAACCCAGGAAATACTGTACTCGCAAGCCCTTCCCAAGAAAGCGACCAGAAGGCTGGTGGTGAGCATTAAATATGTGTAATTGTAGGTCTCAGACTAACAGAAAAACAGAGACCAGAGTAGAATAATAACAGATAACTATTATATGTTCTGACAAAATAGAAATAATGAACTTAAAATGAGAGGAAGAAAAGAGAGATCAAGGGGAAACAGAACAAACTCATTGATTGTCACATAAATAATAGGTGGCAGACAAAGCATGTCACTTCACGCTGACAAACCAAACAGTATTAGTTTGCACTGTGTGAAACTGACAATATCTGACCATCTTTTCCCTACAAAAATGCTAATCCTATATTGCTGAAGCTAATTAAACATTACAAAGGGTATTAGAATAAAGACAGTCACTCAATCAAAAACACAAACGTGCCTAAATTGCAAAAGAAATGGAAAAACAAAAACACACTACAATGTAGGTAAACCATGAAAATACTATGCTTAGTGAAATAAGTCAGGCATAAAAGAACAAATGTCTGATTTCACTTATAGAAGGTACTTAGAATAGGCAAATTCATAGAGACAGAAAATAGAATAGAGGTTACTATGAGCTACGGGGAAAGGGGAGATGGGGAGTTATTGCTTAATGGGTGCAGAGTTTCTGTTTGTGGTAATAAACTATTTTGGAAATAATGGTGATAGTTGCACAACAACATAAATGTACTTAACACCACTGAATTATACACTTAAAAATGGTTAAAATGATAAATTTTATATTATCTGTGTTTTACCATATGTTTAAATACTAATGTAATAAACCAAAAACCACTGACTTGTACACTTTAAATGGGTGAGTTGTACGGTATGTGAAGTAAATCTCAAAGCTGTTTAGAAAAAAACACATAGAAATAAAGAAAGTTATGCTTTTAAAAAATAAGAACAAGGAAAGCATAAAGGAAGTTGTGCTTTAAAAAAAAAATAGAACAAGGAAAACAAATGACATGGAGAAAGAAACAATAAACATTATATACAATAACACAGAGTGGAGACCAGCATATCAGTCATAGAAGTAACATGAATAGGCTTAACTCACTTATTAAAAGAAAAAGATTTTCAAATTGGCTTACATAGCAAGCCAACACTCTAAACACAGTGACTTAGGAAAATGGTCACAAACAAGCAGGGATTTGACTCTGCTTATTTACGGCCATCATTTTCAGACAAGGTAGAATTCAGGCCAGAAAGCATCAAGTGTGAAAAAGATGTTACATTATTAGGCCAGTGGAAATTTAACAGTTAAGAATACCTATGTGGCAAGCAGCACAGCAACCACTCTATAAAGCAAAAGCTACAGGAGATATAAGAAGAAATAGACAAAAATATACTACTAATAGGAGACTTATACACTGCTCCTAGTCAAATGAACAACCAAAAAAGCAAGGCTATGGAATAACTGAACAGTCTAATCAATAAGGAAGATCTTCTGGTTATGTGTAAAATTCACATCACAACAAAGATACACCTTGTTCTCAGATACGCATGGAACATTCACCAAAATAAACACACACGCACAGATTACAATACTCTTCATAAATAGAAATGATACAAATAATCGTTGTTGGTTATAATACGTTAAAACTAGACGTTAAAAACTCATTCAAAAAGCAATTTTTTTGCCTGAAAATTTAAAACCTCTCTCAAATAACTGTCAGCTGAAAGTTAAAATACAAATGGAAACTGCAGAGCTTTTTTAAAAAATATATAATGGCAACGCTACATATCGGCATTTTGGGGATACTGTAAGATGGTTATCAAAGAAAAATTCACAACCTCAAATACTCATATCAGTAACAAAGATAAATGAACTAACTTTCCAATTCAAAAAAATTAGAAAGTTAACGAAGTAAACCAAAAGAATATGCAATAGGGAAATAACAGAGATTAAAGTAGCAGGAAGGTAAAATGATATAGCCAATTTGGGAAAAGAGTCTGGCCGTTCCTCAAAAAGTTAAACAAAAAAAAATTACCATCTGACCCAACAATTCTGCTCCTAGGAATATACCCCAAAGAAATGAAAGCATATGTCCACACAGAAACTTGTACATGAATTATTCATGATGCCCAAAAGATAGAAACAACCCAAATGTCCTTCAATGGATGATGGATAAACAAAATGTGGTCTATCCATACAAGGGAACATCACTCAGCCATAAAAAGGAACAAAGTACTGATACCTGCTAAAATTTGGATGTACCTCAAAAACGTTAAGTGAAAGTAGCCAGACACACAAGGTCACATGTTGCCTGGTTTCTTTTATATGATATATGCAGATTAGACAAATTCACAGAAACAGAAAGCAGCTTTTCTAGGAAAGTACAATTTACCAAAATTGATCCCAGTAAAGATAAGAAGTTGAAACCATTTAGTTCCACAAAAGAAATAGAGAAAATTGTGAATATATGTAAAAAGAAATAGAATAAAACAGAAACCAACAAAATTGGTTAACTATAAGAGTAGACACCTTAAATACAAATTTGTAAATGCCCATCCCCACTCATAGTAAAGGAAAGGAAAGAAAATGAGACTTCTCTGAATACACCTTTTTTAACTATTTTGAGTTTTAAATCATGTTAATATATTATACATTTATAAAATAAAATTAAATAAGATTGGGGGAAAACACTGAAATCACATGAACAGAAACAAGTGGAGATAACTGTATATCAGTTTGATATCATAACCGTATAGGAGAAAATGGTAATAAATCCAAACACTTTTTGAACACATTGGTCTGTTTGTGTAGAAGAAGAAGAACTTAAAGAAATCCTGAACTTTATTGAAAAGTTTGTTGTTGGTAGTGGATTTGGGGCTACAACCCCTAAACTATTTTCTGTTCATTGTAAGATTGAGCAAAAAGTAAGTATATGAATGTTATTGAAAAGTAGGGCTCTTTTGGAGAGAAGGAGGATTCAAAATTAAAATGGGAGGAGGGGAAGAACTTCAGGATGTTGGAATGACATTAGAAGTATTGGTATGAAATAATTTTTGAATATTTACTTTTTATCTGTCTCCACTAAACTGTCCTAGAAGCTGATTAATAGGCCTGGGGCAAGGGAAGTAAAAATTATTTGTGCCAGAAAGTAAGGAAGCATTCAAAACTGATGGAGACACGTCAAGTTTTCAAGAACGCTTGAGGAGGCTATCGTCTGACAAATTGGTAAAAATTTTATCCTCGATGTACTATAATGCATTAAATTTTAAAAAGAAATTCTGAAGGGGAGTGGGATTCTGACTCTAGCCATGATAGAATGACTTGTAGAGCTAATCCTCTTACTGACAACAACTGCAAAAGATAGTTAAAACATGTAAGACAATTATATGAAGGCATTAGAGACCAGCCAAGGCCAACAGAACTTGAAGGGTTGTGAACACTGAGAGAAGGTAAGTACATGACATACATTTCACAAATATCCTCACATTTTCCATAAGGGCATTTTCTACTTCCCAGTTCAGAAAAAACAAAGTCCAAGAAGAAAGCAGAAGTCTTTGTGGGTTTAGGAAACAGAAGTTGGAGTTTAGAGTGCCTAACCATCTGGGACTTAGGGGATAAAATTCTGAAGTGGTGGGAACCATGAGGAAGTAAGCATAAAACTCTCTGTACAATTCAAATTAGAGTTTTATAACTAGACTGTTAAACATAATCACCACAGTAACCACAAATAAAATAGCTAAATAATATACAAAAAAATGGATATGAGAAAGAAATTTAAGTGTGTCGTTACAAGAAGAAAAAGTAAATCAGGTAATGAGGGACAAAAGAGCTATGAGGCTTACAGAAAACCAGTAGCAAATAACAAAATGACAGAAATAAGTTCTTTCTTATTGGAAATTACTTTAAATGTAAATGGATTAAACTCTCCAATCAAAAGTGATTGGCAGAATGGATTTAAAAAGAATGATCCAACTATATGATGTCTACAAAAGGCTCACTTTTCATCCAAAGACAGAAATAGGCTGAAAGTGAAGAATGTAAAGAAATATTCCATGAAAATAATAGCTAAAAGAGAACAGTAGTAGCTATACTAATGTCAGATAAAATAGATTTTAAATCAAAAAAGCTCATAAGAGACAGAAAAGGACTTATATATTAGTAAACAATTCAATACAGAAAGATGACATAAACAGTTATAAACATTTTCACAACTAGTATATAAAGCATCAAATACAGAAAGCAAAAACTGACAAAACTGAAGAAAGAAATAGATCTATAATAATAGTTGGACAATTCAATATCCCATTTTTAATAATGAATAGAACAATCAGACAGAAGATAAGTAAGGAAATATAGGACTTGAACAACACAATAAACCAATTAAATCTAATAAACATGTACAGAACACTGTGCCCAATAACAGTATACACGTTCTTCTCAAGTGTTCACGAGATACGTTCCAGGATAAAACATATGTTAGACTACAAATTTGCCTCAATTAATTTTAAAAGATAAATATAATACAACGTATCTTCTCCGACCACAACAGAATGAAGTTAGTGATCAGTCACAGAAGGAAAACTGGAAATTTCACAAATTTGTGGAAATTAAATAACACACTCTTAAACAGCCAATGGATCAAAGGAAAATAACAAGAGAAGTTAGAAAATACTTAGAGATGAATGAAAACAGAAACAACACACACCAAAACGTATGTAACACAGCAAAATCAGTCCTAACAGAGAAATTTATACCTATAAATCTTCCATTAAAAATTAAGAAATATCTCATATCAACTACCTAAATTTTACAACTTAAGGAACTAGGAAAATGAAAACAGACTAATCCCAAAGCTAGCAGAATGAGGAAAATAATAAAGATTTTTAAAATCTTAAAGAAAAATAATAAAGAAAAGGAACAAAGCCAAAATTTAGCTCCTCAAAAAGATCAACAAAATTGACAATCCTTTAGCTAGATGGACAAAAAAAAAAAAAAAAAAAAAACACAAGGAAGAGCAAGAATACTCAAATTATTGAAGTCAGAAATAATTTCTAAATTACTAGGAGTATTACTACAACTTCTACAGAAATAAATAGGATTGTAAGAGAGCACTATGAATAATTGTACATCAACAAGTTAGATAACCTAGATGATATGGACAAATGTCTGGAAACCCAAAACCCGACAAGAGTAAAATGTGAGAAAATGGAAAATCTGAATAAACCTATAACCAGAAAGGAGATTTAAGCAGTAATTTAAAATCTTTTGACAAAGAAAAGCTCCGGACATGATGACTTCTTTAGTGAATTCTAAAAAACATCTAAAGATGAACAAATACCAATTCTTCTCAAACTTTTCTAAAACATTGAAGAGGAGAGAACACACCCAAACTTATTCCATGAGGCCAGCATATGCTGATATCAAAGCCAGACAAAGATACCACAAGAAAACTACAGACCAAGATTCCTTAGAAAATTATGCAAAATTCCTCAACGAAATACTAACAAACTGAATTCAGCAACATGTTAAAAGAATTATACAGCATGACCAAGTTGGATTTATTTCTGCAATGAAGGACATTTCAACATATGAGAATCAATCAATATAATACACCACAGTAACAGAATAAAAGGGGGAAAAAACATGGTCATCCCAACTGATATAGAAAAAGCATTATATAACATTGAACACATTTTCATGTTAAAAACACTCAACAAGTCAGAAACTGAAGGAAACTGCCTTAATGTAATAAAATCCATATGTGAAAAATCCACAGTCAACATCAAATTCAATAGTGAAGGACTGAAAGCTTTTCCTCTAAGATCAGGAGTAAAGTAAGGATACCACTGTTACCACTTCTATTCAACATAGTACTGAAAGTCCTAACTAGAACAATCGGACAAGAAAAAAAGGAATCCAAACTGGAAATGAAGAGGCAAAATTATCCCTGTTCACAGATGATATTGTGTGTAAAAAACTCTAAAGATTCCACCAAGAAAAATATGTTATAGAACTAATAAACAAATTCAGCAAAGTAACAGGATACAAGGTCAACAAGCAAAAATTAGTGCATTTCTATACACTGTCATTGAAAAATCCAAAAAGGAAACTAAGAAAATAATTTCATTTATTATAGCATCAAAAAGAGTAAAATACTTCAGAATTAACTTAACCAAAGAGATACAAGATATGTACAATGAAAACTATAAAATATTGATGAAAGAAATTAAATAAGACATAAATAAATGGAGAAACATCCCATGTTCATGGATTGGAATGCTTAATGTTGTTAGGATGTCAGTACTACTCAAAATAATCTACAGATTCAAGGCAATCCTGATCGAAATCCCATTAATGTTTTTGCAGAAATAGAAAAAGCAATCCTACAATTTATGTGGAAGCTCAAGGGATCCCTAATAGCCAAAGCAATCCTGAAAGGAAAAAAAGAACAACAAAGATGGAGGACTAAAACTTCTTGATTTCAAAATTTGATACAAAGCTGTAGTAATCAAAACAGAGTGATACTGACATAAAGACAGACATGTAGACCAATGGAGTAGAACAAAGAGTCCAAAAGTCTTGCATATATGGTCAAATTATTTTCTACAAGGATGCCAAGACCACTCAATGGGGTAAAGGCAATCTTTTCAACAAGTGATGCTGGGAGAACTAGATACACACGTGCAAAAGAATGAAATTGAACCCTTACCTAAAACCACATACAAAAACTAACTCAAAATGGACTAAAGGCCTAAACATAAGACCTAAAACTATAATACTCCTAGAAAAAACATAGGGTAAAATCTTCATAACATTGAATTTGGCAGTAATTTTTTGGATGTGATACCAAAAGCACAGGCAATGAAAGAAAAAAATAGAAAAAACTGACTTCATGAAAATGGAAAAATTTTGTGCATCAAAAGACATAATCAACAGAGTAAAATGAAAATCTACATTACAGAGAAAATATACAGAACTCTTTAAACTCAAATACCAAAAAACAAACAACCTGATTCAAAATCAGGCAAGGATTTGAATAGACATTTCTCTAAGAAGTCTACAAATAGCCAATAAGCACAGGGAAAGATGTTCAACATCACTAATCATTAGAGAAATGCAAATCAAAACTACAATGAGATACCACCTCACACCCATTAGGATGGCTATTTAAAAAAAAAAAAAAGGCCGGGCGCGGTGGCTCAAGCCTGTAATCCCAGCACTTTGGGAGGCCGAGACGGGCGGATCACGAGGTCAGGAGATCGAGACCATCCTGGCTAACATGGTGAAACCCCGTCTCTACTAAAAAATACAAAAAACTAGCCGGGCGACATGGCGGGCGCCTGTAGTCCCAGCTGCTTGGGAGGCTGAGGCAGGAGAATGGCGTAAACCCAGGAGGCGGAGCTTGCAGTGAGCTGAGACCCGGCCACTGCACTCCAGCCTGGGCGGCAGAGCGAGACTCCGTCTCAAAAAAAAAAAAAAAAAAAAAAAAAAAAAAAAAAAAAAAAAAAAACAGAAAATAACAAGTGTTGGCAAGGATATGGAGTGGTTAAGTGATTAGAGCATTTGTACACTGTTGGTGGGAATGCAAAATGATATAGCCACTGTGGAAAATAATACAGCAGTTCCTCAAAACATTGAAAATAGAATTACTGTTTGATCCAGCAATTCCACTTCTGGATTTATACCCAAAATAATTGGAAGTAGGTTCTCAAAGAGATATTTTTACAGACATACAAATAGTACCATTATTCACAATAGCTAAAACATGGTAGCAACCCAAGTGTTCATTGATGAATGAATGAAGGAGCAAAATGCATTTTATACATTACTGGAATATTGTTTGACTTTTTAAAGAAAATAAATTCTGACATATGCCACAGCATGGATGAAACTTGAGGGCATTGTACTAAGTGAAATAAACCAATCACACAAAACCAGTCACAGACCATACCTTACGAGGAAGGGGAAACTGAAATAGGCCAAACCTAACAGAACTTATAACCAATGCTCAACAAGATCAAGGTGGCCTGTTACTCTGCATGCCAGCAGAAAAAGTTAGCTCTCTTGGGAGGAAAATAACATGTCCGTAGTCTCTTCATATTTATACTTATAAGGCCTGGCATCCAAACAAAAATTTTGAAGCATGCTAAAAAGTGGGGCGGGGTTCTGGGAGGGTAGAAAAAAATGACTGAAAACTAAGAGATAAAAACAAACAATAGAAACCGACCCACAGATGATTTAGATAATTGATCTATCAGTGAAGAAATTTTAAAATAACTGTGATTACTATGTTCAAGAAAACATAAATTCACTAAAGACTTGGAGTTTATACTTTTAAAATATTCTAATGGGAATTCTAAAAATGAAAAATGTTAGAAGAAAAAAATTAATAGATGGTAGTAGGAGCAAAAGAAAAGAAAGAGAAAATCCAGATTGAATCACAGAAATAAAAAATCTAATGAGATTGGAGATTATTCTTTTGTTTTTTTTTTTTTTTTTTTTTGAGACGGAGTCTCGCTCTGTCACCCAGGCTGGAGTGCAGTGGCCGGATCTCAGCTCACTGCAAGCTCCGCCTTTAGGTTTACGCCATTCTCCTGCCTCAGCCTCCCAAGTAGCTGGGACTACAGGCGCCCGCCTCGTCGCCCGGCTAGTTTTTTTTGTATTCTTTAGTAGAGACGGCGTTTCACCGTATTAGCCAGGATGGTCTCGATCTCCTGACTTTGTGATCCGCCCGTCTCGGCCTCCCAAAGTGCTGGGATTACAGGCTTGAGCCACCGCGCCCGGCCTGATTGGAGATTATTCTAAGTGAAGTAACTCAGGAATGGAAAACCAAATATATGTTCCCACTGATATGTGGGAGCTGAGCTATGAGGATGCAAAGGCATAGGAATGACACAATGGACTTTGCGGACCTGTGGGGAAGAGTGGGAGGAGGATGAGGGATAAAAGACTACAAATGTGATACAATATATTACTGCTCAGGTGATGAGTGCACCAAAATCTCACAGATCACCACTAAAGAACTTATTCATGTAACCAAATAAAAACTGTACCTCAATAACTTATGGAAAAATAAAAAATAATAAAAACTAATGGACAGAGTGTCTCATACACACAGAACAGACTACAACCTCAAGATATTCATAACCAGAAATGACTGAAACTAACTAGACCAACAACCCAGAACTGATCCAGTTCCTAATCAGTCCCTGATCCTATCTTCTTCATGGCCTTGTCAAGAATTAGTTTATTGTACACGCTTAGGTTTATTTCTGGGCTCTCTACTCTGTTCCATTGGTCTATATGTGTGTTTTTTATACTAGTATCATACTGTTTTGATACTATTGCTTTGTAATATAATTTAAAATCAGGAAGTATGATGTCTCTGGCTCTGTTTTTCTTCATCTCTATGTATAGATATATATATACACACATACATGAAAAGAATATATATACACACACTGTTTTTTAGTTTTCTTTTATTTTAATTGACAAATAATGATTGTGTATATTAATGGAGTACAATGTGATATTTTGTTAAATGTGTACATTGTGAAATGATAAAAATCAGGCTAACACATATATCACGTAAATTTGTTGTTGTTGTTGTTGTTGTTGTTGTTGTTGTTGTTGTTGTTTGAGAGAGGCTCTCACTCTTTCATCCAGGTTGGAGTGCAGTGGTTCAATCATGGCTTACTGCAGCCTCAACCTCCTGAGATCAAGCAATACTCCTGCCTTAGCCTCCAAAGTAGCTGGGATTACAGGCACATGTCACCATGTCTGGCTATTTTTTAAAAATTGTGGAGTCTCACTGTGTTACCTAGGCTGGTCTCAAACTCCTGGGCTCAAGCAATCCTCCTGTCTCAGCCTCCAGAGTAGCTGGGACTACAGGCACATGTCACCATGTGTGGCTATATGTTTTTTAATTTTTTTGTAGAAATGGGGTCTCACTGTGTTACCCAGGCTGGTCTCAAACTTCCAGGCTCAAGCAATCCTTCCACTTCAGCGTTCCAAAGTGCTGGGATTACAGATGTGAGATGCCATACCCAACCTTTATCTTTTATTCTGTTAATGCGGTATATTACATTGATTGTTTTGCACATGTTAAAAAAATTCTGCATCCCATGACAGATCCCACTTGGTCGTGGTATATAATCTTTTAGATATGTTGTCAAATTTGGTTTGCTAGTATTTCATTGAGGAATTTTGCATCTATGTTCATCAGAGATATTGGAATGAGAAAGACCATCACTAACACTGAAATGATATTGATGTTGGGATTCTCCAACAAGAATTTAAAGTAGTTCATCATAATGTGCAATTACAAACATGCTTGAAACAGATGAAAACCAATAAAGTCTCAACAAAGAAATAGAAAATATAAAGAAGAACCAAATGGAAATTCAAGGATTAAAAAGTATAATAAGCCAAAATGTAAGAACACACTGAATAGAATCAACAGCATAATAGAGAGGACAGAGGAAAAAATATCAGTGAACTTGAAGATAGAATAGAAATCAATAAATCTTAACAGAGAGAAAATGCAATGAAAAATATGAATAGAACTTCAAGGAACTATGTGATGATAACAGAAAGTCTAATGGTCTAAGCATCAGAGTTCCAGAAGGAAAAAAGAAAGACAATGGGGCTAAAAACTATTGGAAGAAATAATGATGGAAACTTTCTCAAATTTGGCAAGAAACATAAATCTACAAATTCAAGAAGGTGATTGAACTCCATACAGGATAAATGCAGAGAAATCCACACCAAAATGCATCATAATCAAACTTCAGAAAACTAACGACAAAGAAAAAACTCTTCACACACTGAGAAATGACACATAACCTACAAGGGAAAACCATTCGAATGACAGTGGAATTTTCATCAGAAACCATGGAGGCTATAAGGAAGTTACGTGATATTTTTCAAGAGAAAAGAACTGCCAACCTTTAATTCTACATGGAGGAAAATTGATCTTTAGGAATGAAAGAGAAATAAAACATTGTAACATGAAAGAAAACTAAGATAATTTGATGCCAGAAGCTCAACCCTAGTGGGCTGGCCAAAGGAAGTTCTTGAAACAGAAAGTGATAAAAGAAGTAACCTTGGAACATCAAGGGGAGAAAAAGGGAACAATATAAGGAGCAAAAAATAGGTAAATACAAAAGAGTTTCCTTCTCTTTTGAGTTTTCTAATTTATATCTGATAGTCAAACCAAGAAGTGTAACAGTGCATGATGCAGACATCAATGAATGGAGAGGAAACGTTAAGACAACTTTATTATAAACAGGGGAGGTAAAGAATGTAAAGGGAAGAAGGTTTTACATTTCACTCAAGCTGGTAAAATGTTGACTCCAACAGATCTTTGTGGTATGAAATAGGTCGGTAACTTGATTGCAGTCGTGGTTACATGAATCTACACATGCCATAAAATGGTATACAGCTTTACACACATATTGTACCAAATGTCAGTATCTTGGTTTTGATTTTGCACTACAATTATATAAAGTGTAACTACTGAAGAAATTGAATAAAGAGTGCATGGATTTATCTGTGCTATCTTTGCAACTTACTGTGAATCTATAATTATTTCAAAATAAATGGTTTTTAAAATATGAGGTAAAATAAAGACGTTTTAAGAAAAAACAAAATCTAAATCACCACCAACAAACCAGCAATACAAGCAATACTTAAGCAAATTAATAGCCCCAGATGGAAACAGAGAATCATGAAAAAGAATGAAGAGTATGGGAAAGAGTAAATAAGTGGGTAAATATGTATTTACATTATTTATAAATAATGTATGTTAACTGTTTGGGACAATAATAATAATGTGTTATGTGGTGATAAAAAGGAAGCAAAAATATATGAAAATTAACATAAAGAGCAGAAGGGAAGCCAGGCACAGTGGCACTCACCTGTATTCCCAGCTACTTGGGAGGCTGAGGCAGGAGGATAGCAAAAGCCTAGGAGTTCCAGGCTATAGTGTGCTATGATCATGTCCTCTGCACTCCAGCCTGGACAACGTAGTGAGACTCCATCTCTTTAAAAAAAAAGTGAAAGGGGATAAATAAAGTTAAATTTTTGTAAGATTCTTGCACTCTTTGGGAAGTGATATAAATACTAACTTAAGGTAAACTATAATAAGTCAATAATGCACACTGAAATCTCTTGTCTTTGGAATCCACTAAAAATGATATAAAAATGTCTACCTAAAGATCTGATAGATCTAATGTACTAATATCTGATTACTTCTAAATAAGACAGGAAAAGTCAAATAAGGAACAAAAAACAGATGGAACACACAGAAGGTGTAGTAGAATGGTAGATTTAAACCCAACTACATCAGTTAATTTTTATTAAATGTAATGAAATAAGCATTGTCTGGATAAAAATCAAGACCCAACTGCATACTGTTTACCATGTCCACACTTTATATATAAGGACTGAAAGACACAGAAAGGTTGAAAGTGAAAGGATGGGAAAAGAAAAACCATGCTGTTACTAACCAAAAGAAAATTGGGGCCGGGCGCGGTGGCTCAAGCCTGTAATCCCAGCACTTTGGGAGGCTGAGACGGGCGGATCACGAGGTCAGGAGATCGAGACCATCCTGGCTAACACAGTGAAACCCCGTCTCTACTAAAAATACAAAAAACTAGCCGGGCGAGGTGGCGGGCGCCTGTAGTCCCAGCTACTCGGGAGGCTGAGGCAGGAGAATGGCGTAAACCAGGGAGGCGGAGCTTGCAGTGAGCTGAGATCCGGCCACTGCACTCTAGCCAGGGCAACAGAGCAAGACTCCGTCTCAAAAAAAAAAAAAAAAAAAGAAAGAAAAGAAAATTGGAATGATTACAATATCACAGCACAAAGTTAACATTAAGGCCAGAAGTATTACTACAAACAAAGGTATTCCATGATGATTAAAGAATCGATTCAACAGAAAAACATTAAAAATTCTAAAATAGGTCAAAGAAGAAATAGCAGGGGAAATTATAAAATACTTTGAAATGAAAATGAAGACACAACATACCCAAACTCATGGGATACTTAGAGGAAAATGTATAGCTCTAAATCTATTTATAAAAAGAAGAAAGAAGTCAAATAACTTGCCACCTTAAGACACTGGAAAAACAAACACAAACTAAGCCTAGAGCAAACAGAAGAAAGACAATAAATATTAAAGAAGAAACTAATGAAATGGAGATAGAAAATCAATAGAAAAAATATCAACAAAACCAAAAGTTCGTTCTTTGAAAATATAATAAAATTGGCAAATTCTTACTCAACTAGCCAAAGAAGGGATAAATTTCTAATTACTAAAATCAGAAATCAATGAGATTACATTACTATTAGCCTTGTAGAAGTAAAAGAATTGTAAAGGAATACCACGAAAAACTATATGCCAATAAATGAGACACATTGGATAAAATGGAAATTTTTCTAAAAAGACTCAAACTAACAAAATAGACTACAGAAGAAATAGAAAATCTGACTAGACCTATAACAAGTTAGGAGATTTAATTAGTCATGAAAAAAAGTCACCAACAAGGAAAAGCCAAGACTCAGATGACTTCACTGGTGAATTCCACCAAACATTTAAAGAAGAATTAGCGCCAATTCTTCACAAACTCTTTAGATAAATAGAAGAGGAGAGAAAACTACCTAATTGATTCTATGAGATTAATATTACCCTGATAACCAGACAAAGACATCACAAGATAAACAACTACGGACCCCTCTATCTTGTGACTACAGATGCAAAATCCCTCAACAAGATACTAACGAACAAAATTCATCACCTAAAAAAAGATCCCACCATAAGCGAGTGGGATTTACCACAGGAATACAAAGTTGGTTTAATTAATTAAGAAATTAATTGATATAAAACATCATATGAATAGAATTTTTAATAATACAAAGACTACAGTATTTGTAATACAAAGACTACAGTATTATCTCAATAGATGCAGGAAAAGCATTTGACAAAAATCCAGCACCCTTTCATGATAAAACACACACACACATACACACACACACTCAACAAAGTAGGAATAGATGAGAATGTTTCACAGATGCTCTTTGAGGGGTCCTCAATCTGACAAGCATCTATGAAAGCATCTATGAAAAACCCAACTCATACTATTGGCTAATATCACACTGAATCGTGAAAGACTGGATGCTTTTCCCTAAGATCAGAAATGAGACAAGAATTTTCACTCTTGTCACTTCTGTTTAACATAGCACAGGACATTATAGCCAGGGAAACTAAGTAAGAAAAATAAATAAAACCATCCAGATTAGAAAGGAAGAAGTAAAACAATCTCTATCTGCAGATGACATGATCTCATATGTAGAAAATCTAAGGAATTTATTGAAAATCTGTCAGAACTAATAAATATCTCCAGCATCTGTAAGATTCACCGGGTTTCTTTAATTTGTGAATTATGTTTTTCATCAATTTTGAAAAAATTATTGAGCAGTATCACCTCAAATATCACTTCTTCCCCACCCCCATCTAGGACTTCAACTAAATGTCAAACCTTTCCTTCTTTTTCACATGCTTCTAATGTTCCTTCTATATTTTCCTCTGTATGTTTCAGTTTGAATACATTCTATTGGTCTGTTACCTATTTCATAACTCTGTCATAGGCTTTGTCTAATTCTTTGTTAAATCCTTCTAGAGAGTTCTTATATTTCAGATACTGTATTTTTTAGTTATAGAATGCTTGTTTGATACTTTTTATGGATTTCAATGCTCTCTTGAAATTCACCAACTTTTCAAGGGTTTTCTCAATCTTTTTTCTGTTTTCTTGAGTGTATTAATCACGGTTACCTTAAAATTGATATCTGCTACCTCCAGTATCGAGATCAATTTTGATTCATTTTTTGTTGGGTTTCTGTCTTGGGTGTCAGTTTGGAGCTATTATAAATAATGTCCTCATCACTATACGTATACATGTCTGTCATGTTGGGGCATTTGGGGTGGTCCTAGTTGGCTTGCTTCCACAGGGGTGACTTCTCCCTTTCTGCTTGATTTGCACCAAAGATGAGTCTTAGTTGATGTCTGATGCACAAGCAGTTTTTTCTGGACCACTCTTCTTTTCTAAGACTGATTGTGGGAGCAGGCTAGTGGCATGAACCAGATACAGTCAGGGATCAGATGAATGACTGACCAGGAGGAGACTCATCTAAAGACCATTCTCAGGGTTTGGAAGATTGTTCCCCCTTTCTTATACCTGCATCTAATCTGCATCAGTTTCCAAGTGTTTCTTTCATAAAGGGAACTTAAGCTATTCTTCTAAAGGTAAGCTTTGTTTTAAGGTTTATGAAAGTTACATCTTTGCTGTGGTGGCATTGTCTCCTGGAAATCCCTGGGTTGGAAATCCCCAAGTCAGGCTGCATCACATTGCTAAATGACATGCATTAGCCCTGTGAGATGCTTAAGTGGGCCTTATGGCTACCATTAATCTGATAGCCATGATATACCTCTTACAGTATACTATAATCTTTGTATTTAATATCTTATTTTTCTAGTTTAAAGTGGAAGAAGAGGTTATTGATTTGATAATTAACATTTGTAATTTATGTTTATTGCTACAATTCCCCATCCCGCTGTGGTGCTTTTACAGCATCCCACAAATCTAATATGTTGTATTTTTATTTGCATTCAGTTTCCAATACTTTCTAATGTCTGTTTTGATACCTTATTTGATCTATGAATTATTTACAAGTATGTTGTTTAATTTCCAATTATAAGAGGGTTTTCCAAGGATTCTTCTGTTACAGATTTCTAGTTTAATTCCACTGTGGTGAAAGAGCACACAGGCATTTCGCATTTCATTGCACTTTGCTTCATTGAGATTCACAGATCTTGTGTTGTTTTGTGGCAACCCTGCATCAAGCAACTGTATCAGCACAATTTTTCCAACCGCATGTGCTTGCTTCAAGTCTCTGTGTCACATTTCAGTAATCCTCACAATATTTCAGAAATTTTCATTATTATTATATCTATTATGTTGACCTGTAACCAGCAATCTTTTATGTTACTATTTTAATTGTGTTGAGGGCACCACAAACTGCATCCGTGTGAAAGAGCGAACTTAATCGATAACTGTTGCGTGTTCTGACTGCTCCACTGACCAGTCATAATCCCATCTCTCCCCAACTCCTTGTGTCTTTCTATTCCCTGAGACACAACAATTTTGAAATTCAGTCAGTTAATAAACCTACTGTGATATTAAGTAATAAGCCTTTTAGTGTTCAAGGGACAGAAAGAATCACACATCTCTCATTTTAAATCAAAAGCTAGAAATAATTAAGCTTAGTGAGGAAGATATGTCAAAAACGGAGATAGGCTGAAACTTAGGCTCTTGCATCAAAAACAGCCAAGTTGTGAAGGCAAAGGAAAAGCTCATGAAAGAAATTGAAAGGGCTGCTCCAGTTAACACACAAAGGATAAGAGAGTGAAACAGTCTTATTGCTGATATGAAAGAAGTTTTAGTGGTGTGAGTAAATAAAACCAGTCACAACATTCCCTTAAGCCAAAGCCTAATACAGAGCAAGGCCCTACCTCTCTTCAGTTTTATGAACACTGAGAGAGGTGAGGAAGCTGCAGAAGACAAGTTGGAAACTAGCAGAGGTTGGTTCATGAAGTATAAGGAAAGAAGCCATCTCCATAACATAAAAGTGCAAAGTGAGGCAGCAAGTCCTGACGTAGAAGCTGCAGCAAGTTATTCAGAAGACCTAGCTAAGATCATTAATGAAGGCAGCTAGATTAAACAACAGATTTTCAATGTAAATGAAACGGCCTTATATTGGCAGAAGATGCCATCTAGAACTTTCATAGCTGCAGAAGAGAAGTCAATGCTGGCCTGAAAACGTCAAAGGACATGTTGATACTCTTGACAGAGCCTAATGCAGCTGGTGACTTTGAGTTGAATCCAGTGTTCATTTCCCATTCTGCAAATCCTAGGGAATTATGCTAAATCTCCTTTGCCTGTGTTCTCTAGACAGAACAACAAAACCTGGATGACAGCACGTTTACAGCATGACTTACTGAATTTTTTTTTTTTTTTTTTTTTTTTTGAGACGGAGTCTCGCTCTGTCGCCCAGGCTGGAGTGCAGTGGCTGGATCACAGCTCACTGCAAGCTCCGCCTCCCGGGTTTACGCCATTCTCCTGCCTCAGCCTCCCAAGTACCTGGGACTACAGGCGCCCACCACCTCGCCTGGCTAGTTTTTTGTATTTTTAGTAGAGACAGGGTTTCACCGTGTTAGCCAGGATGGTCTCGATCTCCTGACCTCGTGATCCGCCCGTCTCGGCCTCCCAAAGTGCTGGGATTACAGGCTTGAGCCACCTTGCCCAGCAACTTACTGAATATTTTAAAGCCACTCTTGAGACCCATGCTCAAATTTCTCTCAAAATACTACTGTTCATGACAGTGCCTGTAGTCAACCAACAGCTCTGATGGAGATGTACAAGAAGATTCATGTTTTTATGCCTGTTAAGACAACATCCATTCTGCAGCCCACGAGTCAAAGAGTAATTCTGACTTTCAAGTCTTGTTATTTAAGAAACACATTTCATAACGCTATAGCTGCCGTAGGTAGTGATTCCCCTGATGGATCCTGGCAACGTAAATTGAAAACCTTCTGGAAAGAATTCACAGTTCTAGATGTCATTAAGAACATTTGTGATTCATGGGAAGAGATCAAAATAGCAGCATTAATAGGAGTTTGGGCGGGGTAGAGTGGCTCATGCTTGTAATCCCAGCATTTTGGGAGGCTGAGGATGGATGGCTTGAGTCCAGGAGTTTGAGACCAGTCTCGACAACATAGTAAAACCGTGTCTCTACCAAAAATTCAAAAATTAGCTGGCTATGGTGCTGTGCACCTGTGGTCCCAGCTACTTGGGAGGCTGGGGTGGTAGAATTACTTGAGCCCAGGAACTTGAGGCTACAGTGAGCCGAGATCACACCACTGCCCTTCATGTTCCTGGGTGACAAAGCGAGACCTTGTCTCAAAATAAAACAAGAGTTTGGAAGACATTGATCCCAACCCTCATGGATAACTTTGAGGTGCTCAAGACATCACTAGAGGAAGGAACTGCAGATAAAGTAGAAATAGCAAGAGAACCAGAATTACAAGTGGAGCCTAAAGATGTGACTGGATTGCTACAATCTCATGAGAAAACTTGAACAGATGAGGAGTTGGTTCTTATGACTGAGCAAAGTGGTTTCTTGAAATGGAATAACTCCTGGTAAAGGTGGTGTGAAGACTGTTGAAATGACGACAGAGGATTTAGAATATTCCATAAACCTAGTTGATAAAACAGTGGCAGGCTTTGAGAGGACTGACTCCAATTTTGAAAGTTCTACTGTGGGTAAAATGCTGCCAAATAGCATTACATGCTACAGAGAAATCTTTCATGAAAGGAAAAGTCCATCAATGTGACAGACTTCATTCTTGTCTCACATTAAGAAATTGGGCCAGGCACAATGGCTCATGCCTGTAATCCTAACACTCTGGGAGGCCAAACGGGGAGGATTACTTGAGGCCAGGAGTTCCAGACCAGCCTGGACAATAAAGAGACCCCCCTGACTCTACAAAATATTAAAGAAATCAGTCACAGTGGTACATGCCTGTAGTCTTAGTTACTCAGGAGGCTAAGGTGGGAGGATCCCTTGAGCCCAGGAGTTTGAGGTTGTAGTGAACTATGATTGTGCCACTGCACGCTAGCCTGGGTAACAGTGAGACCCCATCTAAAAAAAATAAATAAATAAATCATTGCCACAACCACTGCAACCTTCAGCAACCACCACTCTGATCAATCAGCAGCCATAAACATCAAGGTAAGATCCTCCACCAGCAAAAGGATTATGACTTGCTGAAGGCTCAGATGATAGGAATTTTTAGGAATAAAGTATTTCTAATCAAGATATGTACATTGCTTTTTACATATCATGCTATTGTATCCCAAATTGGTGGGTTCTTGGTCTCACTGACTTCAAAGAGTGAAGTCGCAGACCCTTGTGGCTTCTGTTTACAGTTTTTAAAAATGGCGTGTCTGGACTTGGTTCCTTCAAACGTTCATATGTGTCTAGAGTTTCTTCCTTCTGGTGGGTTCGTGGTCTTGCTCTCAGGAGTGAAGCTGCAGACCTTCGTGGTGAGTGTTTCAGATCATAATGGCAATGTGGATCCAAACAGTGAGCACCAGCAACATTTATTGCAAAGAGCAAAAGAACAAAACTACCACAGCGTCGAAAGTGACGGGAACAAGTTGCCACTGCTGGCTCGGGCAGCCTGCTTTTATTCCCTTATCTGGCCCCACCCACATCCTGCTGATTGGTCCATTTTGCAGAGAGCTGATTGGTCTATTTTACAGAGCGCTGATTGGTCCATTTTGACAGAGTGCTGATTGGTGCGTTTACAATCCTTGAGCTAGACACAGAGTCACAGAGTGCTAGTTAGCTAGACACAGAGTTAGCCAGATACAGAGTAACAATTGGTGTATTTACAAACCCTGAGCTAGACACAGAGTGCTGATTGCTGCATTTACAATCCTTGAGCTAGACACAGAGTCACAGAGTGCTAGTCTGCCAAGTCTCCACTAGGTTAGCTACAGAGTACCAAATGGTGTATTCACAAACCCTGAGCTAGACACAGAGTGCTGATTGGTGCATTTACAATCCTTGAGTTAGACACAGAGTCACAGAGTGCTAGTCCTCCGAGTCTCCACTAGGTTAACTAGATACAGAGTGCTGATTGGTGCACATACAATCCTCCGGCTAGATATGAAAGTTCTCCAAGTCCCCATCCGGTTCAGGAGCCCAGCTGGCTTCACACAGTGGATCCCGCACTGGGGCTGCAGGCGGAGCTGCCCAGCCACTCGCAAGTCACACCTGCACTCCTCAGCCCTTGGGCTGTCCATGGGACCAGGCGCCACGGGGCAGGGGGCAGTGCCAGTCACAGAGGCTCAGGCCCCATGGGAGCCCACCACAGGGGTAGGAGGAGCTCAGACATGGCAGGCTGCAGGTCCAGAGCCCTGCCCCATGGGGAGGCAGCTAAGGTCCAGCGAGAATTTGAGTGCGGTATGGGAGCGCCAGCACTGCTGGGGGACCAGTGCAACCTCCACAGCTGCTGGCCCAGGTGCTAAGACCCTCACTGCCCTGGGCCACTCCGTGTGTGGGGCCCACGGAGCCCGAGCCCACACATGCCGGAACTCACACCAGCCTGTGAGCGCAGCGCCAATTCCCGCCGGCGCCTCTCCCTCCACACCTCCCGGCAAGCAGAGGGAGGAGGCTCCGGCCTCAGCCAGCCCAGAGAGGCGCTCCCACGGTGCCATGGTGGGCTGAAGGGTTCCACAAGCGGAGCCAGAGTGGACACCAAGGCCGGAGGCCAAGGATGTGCTGAGAGTGAGGGCTGCTAGCACACTGTCACCTCTCACTATTGCATACTTGAAAGCTCCAGAATAGTGTAAACATACTTTTATTTGTTCAGGGAAACCAAAAAAGTCATGTGACTCACTTTATTGCAATATCCGCTTTATTGTGGTGATCTGGAACCAAACCCACAATACCTCTGAGGTATGCCTGTATTGGTATGACTTGAATCATTTTAAATATGTTGAGATTCGTTTTATAGCTCACAGTATAGTCCAATATGGTGAACCTTCTGGATTTTAAAAAAGTGTGTCCTCCTGTTGTTGAGTAGAGTGTCCTATAAATGTCAATTGGTTCAAGTTATCAACAGCATTGTTCAAGTTTTCATATTCATACTAATTGCTCTGAAAAATTATTGAAAAAGAGGTATTGAAATCTCTGATTTTCACTGTGTTTATTTCTCCTTGTGGTTCTATCAGATTTTCTTCATGCATTTTAGAGCTCTTTTGTTAGGTGCATTAACATTTAGAATTGTTTTTTTTTTTCTCTTGGTGAATTGAAATCTTTATCATTATGAAATTAGTTTCCTGGTCAGTTGTGGTGGCCCACACCTGTAATCCTAGCACTTTGGGAGGCTAGGGTGGGTGGAGCACTTTGAGCTCAGGAGTTTGAGATCAGCCTGGACAACATGGAGAAACACCATCTCTACAAAAAATACAAAAATGAGCCGGGTGTGGTGGCTCATGCCTGTGGTCCCAGTTACTCAGGAGGCTAAGGCTAGAGGATCACTTGACCTGGGAAGTGGAGATTGCAGTGAGCCAAGATCGCACCACTGCACTCCAGCCTGGGTGACAGAGTGAGACCCTGTCTCAAAAAAAAAAAAGAAAGAAAGAAAGAGCAAGAGAGAGAAAGAAATTAGTGTCCTTATCCATGGTAAAAATCTGCCTTAAATCTTCTTTTTATATTAATCTAGTTATTCCAGGCTTATTTTGAATAGTGTTAGCATGGCATATTGCTTTTCATTCTCTTACTTTTAATCTATTTCTGTATCTAAAGTGCATTTTGAGCCAGGTGTGGTAGTGCACACCTGTAGTCCCAGTACTCAGGAGACTGAAGTGGGAGGACTGTTTGAGTCCAGGAGTTCAAGGCCAGCCTGGACAACATAGTGAGAACCTGTCTTTATTTAATTAGTTAAAATTTTAAAATAATTAATTAAAAATAAAATAAAGTGCATTTTGTATAGACAGAAGATGCTTGGCTCACTTTTTTATCCAGTCTCTAACTTTTAATTGAAAGTTTAGATCATTTACATTTAATGTATTTACAGTTTTGATTAGACTTAAGCTTATCCTGCTATTTGTTTTCCATTAGTTCCATCTGTTCTCTGTTGTCTTTACCCTCTTTTCAGCCTTCTTTTGGATTGCTTGAATATTTTTTATTATGTCGTTTTTATCTCCTTTTTTGGCTTGGTAGGTCTCATTGTTCTATTATTTTTGTGATTGCTTTCAGAATTATAGTATACATCTTTAATTTATCACAATCTACCTTTCATGATAGCTATTATACCATTTCATGTATAATATAAGAAACTTGCACTAGTATGCTTCTATTTTCTCCTTATTACCTTTGTGCTATTGTTGTCATACATTTTTCTTTTATAAATGTATAAAACCAATGATAGGTTGTCATTCTTTTATTTTTAAGATATGTAAACAATTTTTAAAATCTTACATATTTACCATGTAGTTACCATTTAAGATACTCTTTATTCCTTGATGTATATCCATATTTCTACATGGTACGATTTTCCTTCTATTTGACATTTTCTTTAACATTTCCTGTAGTGCAGGTCTGTTGGTCATGAACTCCTTCAGCTTTTGTATTTCTAAAAAAACTTTTTATTTTACGCTCTTTTTTCTTAAAGGAGTCTCACTCTGTCGCCCAGGCTGGAGTGCAGTGATGCGATCTCAGCTCATGGCAAGCTCCGCCTCCCAGGTTCAGGCCATTCTCCTGCCTCACCCTCCCGAGTAGCTGGGACTACAGGCGCACGCTAACACACCCAGCTACTTTTTTGTATTTTTAGGAAAGACGGGGTTTCACCGTGTTAGCCAGGATGGTCTCGATTTCCTGACCTCGTGATCCGCCTGCCTCGGCCTCCCAAAGTGCTGGGATTACAGGCTTGAGCCACCGCGCCCGGCCTATTTTACCCTCATTTTAAAAGATATTTTCACTAAGATTTTTTATTTTAGTACCTCAAAGATGTTGCTCCACTGTCTCTGCTTTTTCCTCACTGTTTCCAATAAGAAATGTGCTATTATTTTTCTCTTTTTTCCTGTGTACATAATTTCCCACCCCCTACCTCTGGCTGCTTTTTTTTCTTCTTCTTATTTTTGGGGGAATGGAGTTTCACTATGTTGCTGAGGCTAGGCTTGAACTCCTGGGCTCCAGCAATCCTCCCACCTCAACCTCCCAAGTAGCTGGGATTACAGATGCACACTACCAAGACTGGCTCTCCTCTGGCTGCTTTTAAGATTTTTCTCTTATTATCGATTTTGAGTAATTTGATTATGATGTGCTTTGGAACACTTTTCCTTAGGTTTCTTGTGCTTGGACTTCATTAAGTTTCTTAGGTGAGTTTACAGTTTTTATCAAATTTAGAAAAGCATTTAGCTGTTATTGCTTCAAATATTTTTTCTGTTGAGAACTCAGATTATCCATATTACTCATATATTAGACCACCTTGAATTTGTCCTACAGCTCACTGATGCTCTTTTCTTTTATTTGGGTTTATTGTAAGTGAAATGTTTTATTGGTGCACAATGTTCCATAAAATGAAAGGTTGCTATCTTTGTTCCTGTTAGAAAAAGAAAATACCCTATCAGATTCTCTGTCAGAGCTTGCCTCCAGCTTCTGCTAAAAGTACTTCTCAGTATTAACTATCTTTCCCATTTTTTCCTTGTGGTAAAATACAGATAACACAAAATTTACCATCTCAACAATTTTCGAGTATACAGTTCAGTGGTATTAAATACATTTTCAATGTTGTGCAACCATCCATCTTCAGAACTCTTTTCATTGTGTACAACTAAAACTCTATATCCATTAAACAGTAACTCCCCATTTCCACCTTCCTCTAGCCCCTGGCAACCACCATCCTATTTTCTGTCTCTGTGATTTTGACCACTCTAAGTACTTCATATAAGTGGAATCATATAGTATTTGTCTTTGTGTGATGGGCTTATTTTGCTGAGCATAATGTTCTCAAAGTTCATCCATTTTGTAGCATATATCAGAATTCCCTTCCTTTTAAAAGCCAAATAATAATCCATTATATGTATACAGTTGTTCATCCATATCCATGGGTTCTGCATGCATGAATTCAACAGATAAAAATATTTGAAAAAAATTGCATATGTACGTAACATGCACAGACTTTTTCCTTGTCATTATTCCCTAAACAATACAGTATAACTATTTATATAACATTTACATTATATTAGGTATTATAAGTAATCTAGAGATGATTTAAAGTACATGGGAAGATGTGTATGAGTTATATGCAAATACTACACTATTTTACATCAGGGACTTGAACATCTGTGGGTTTTGTTATCCACAGGAGGTCCTGGAACCAATCCCCCAAGTATACCAAGAGACAACCTTAGACATTTTATTTCTTCATTCATCCATCGATGGGCACTTGGCTTGCTTCCACATTTCAGCTATTGTGAATATTGCTGCTATTAACAAGGTTATATAAACATTTCTTTGTGAATCTACTTTCAGTTATTTTAGATATATACCCAGAAGTGGAATTGCTGGATCAAATGGTAATTCTATTTTTAGTGTTTTGACAATTGCCATGCTGTTTTCCACAGTGGCTGTACCATTTTACATACCCACTGAGATGGTACAAGGGCTCTAATTTCTCCACATTCTTGCCAACACTTGTCATTTTGTATTTTTTTTAAATAGCCATGTAATGGGTGTGAGATGGTATTTCATCGTAATTTTGTTTTGCATTTCCCCAATGATTAGTTATGTTGAGCATCTTTTCGTGTGCTTACTGGCCATCTGTATATCTTCTTTAAAGTAATATCTATTCGAGTCCTTTGCCCATTTTTTGAAGCAGGTTGTTTGGTTTCGTTTGTCTTGAGTTTGAGGAGTTCTGTGTATGTTCTGAACATTAATATCTTATCAAATACATGATTTGCATAATAGCTGTTGATTGTTGATGCACACAATTTTTCAATTATTCTAAAGTCTAATAAGTCTATGTTTTCTTTTGTTGCCTGTGCTTTTTGTGTCATATCCAATAAATATCTGCTAAATTCAATGTCATGAAGATTTTGCCCTGTCTCTTTTAAGAGTTTTATAATTGCAGGCCTTACAAATAGGTAATCCATTTTGAGTTAATTTTTGTATATAGTTTTAGATAAGGATCTGACATAGTTTGGATATTTGTCCCCTCTAAATCTCATACTAAAATGTGATCCTCGATGTTGGAGGTGAGACCTAGGGGAGATGTTTGAGTCATGAGGGCAGATCCCTCAGGAATGTCTTTGTGCCCTTCTCATGGTAATGAGTGAGCTCTTGCTCTATTAGTTACCATGAGATCTGATTGTTAAAAAGAGCCTGGCACTTCCTCCTCTCTCTCTTGCTCCCTCTCTTGTCATTTGACACACTAGCTCCTGTTTGCCTTCTGCCATGAGTAAAAACTTCCTTAGGTCTCACCAGAAGCAGAAGCTGGTGCCATGCTTCTGTATGACCTGCAGAGCCATAAGTCAAACCTCTTTTTTTATAAATTACCCAGCCTCAGGTATTCCTTTATAGCAATGCAAAACAGACTAATACAAAGTCCAACTTTATTCTACTGTATGTGACTATCCAGTTTTCCCAGCACCATTTGTTGAAAAGATAGCCTTTTCTCTACTGAGTGATCTGACACCCTTGCTGAATCTAATTTGACCACATATGCAAGGGTCTGTTTCTAGACTCTGTATTCTATTTCACTGGTCTATATGTTCGTCTTTGTGCCAGACTAAACTGTTTTGATTACTGTAGCAATAAGTTTTGAAAACAGGAAGTGAAATCAGGAGTGCTCCAGCTTTGTTCTTTTTGTTTTCAGTATTGTTTTAGCTGTTGGGATTCCATACAAATTTTAGGATGGGTTTTTCCTACTTCTGCAAAAACATAATTGGGATTTTAATCAAGATTGCATTTAATCTATAGATTATTTTGAGTAGTATTGACATCTTAACAATATTAATTCTTCCAGTCATGAACACAGGATGTACTTTTATTTATTTATGTCTTTAATTTCTTTCAGCAATATTTTGTAGTTTTCATTGTACAAGTCTTTCACTTCTTTGGTTAACTCTTAAGTATTTTATTTTTTTCGATGCTATTACAAATGGAATTATTTTCTTAATTTTCTTTTTAGATTATTCAATGTTAGTGTATAGAAATGCAATTGATTTTTGGTCACTGACTTTGTATCCCATTCTTTGCTGGATTTATTAGTTCTAAAAGGTTTTTTGGTGAAATCTTTATGATTTTTTATATATAAGACCATATCATATAGAAGCAGATCATTTTACTTCTTTTCTAATTTAAATTGCCTTATTTGTTATTCTTGCTTAATTTCTCTGGCTAGGATTTCCAGTAACTATGTTGAACAGAAATGACAAAAGGAGCATCTTCACCTTATTCCAGATCTTAGATTAAAAGCTTTTAGTCTTTCACTATTGAGTATGACATTCACTGTGAGTTTTTTACATACAGATTTTATTATGTTGAGGTAATTTCCTTCTATCCCTAGTTTTTTATGCTTTTATCATGAAAGTGTGTTGAATTTTGTCTGGTGCTTTTTCTGGACCAATTGAGATGACCATGTTGGGTTTTTCCCTTCATTCTGATAATGTTGCATATTATATTGATCAATTTTCATATGTTAAAGCATCTTTGCATTCTAGGAATAAATCCCACTTGGTCACGGTTTATAATCTGTTTAATATGCTGCTGAATTCATTGTCAGTTCTGGCTTGGATTTAATTAATTTCTCTCCTCATTGTAGATTGTATTTTTCTGCTCTTTTGCATGCCTGTTAATTTTTGCTTAGATAACTAACATTGTGAATTTTATCTGGTTAGGTGCTGGATATTTTCTCAATCCCATAAAGAGCCTTCAACTTTGTTTCAGGATGCTGTTGAGGTCCTCAGAAATATTGTGATCCTTTTGGGTCTTCCTTTTAAGACTTGTTAGATAGACTAGAGCATCACACAGTCTGGGACTTACTTCCCACTCCTGAGGCAAAATCTTTCTGCGTGCTCTATCAATGCCCAATGAATATTTAAGGCTGTCCAGTATAGCTATTTGGAAATGGCACTATTCCCAGCCCAATGTGAGCACTAAGTACTATTATCTCTAATCCTTTGGGTGGTTCTTTCCCCAGCCTCTGGTAGTCTTTTCACATGCATGCACTGATCAACACCCAGCTAAATACTCAAAGGAGACCCTGCCCAGATCTCTGGAGTTCTGTCTCTGTGCAGCTCTCTCCTCTCAGGTCCCCTGTCCTGCTAACACCAGGAAGCACCTCGCCTTCCTCGGACTCTCAGCTCCATCTCCTCAACTCAGAGAGTTCACCAAGCTCCATCTAAGAAACTCTCAAGGCAGCAAGCTGGGGTAATAATAGGGTTTGCCCCATTTATTTCTCATGTCTCAAGAATCACTATTCTTTGGTGCCTGATTCTCTCATCATGTCATATATTTTGTCCATTCTTTGGATGATTCAGGTGGTAGGATATATCTGATTCCTGTTTTTTGATGTTCATTAGTAGTCCCTGGCTATTCTTATTTAACGTGATTACTGATATATTTGATTTAAAATGTATTAGTAATTACTGACATATTTGGGCTTAATAATTCTTTACAATCTTTCACTTGATCTATATTCTTTTTTCTCTTTGGCTATCTACTTTGAATGAATTATTTTTATTCCATTTTTGCTTGTCTGTTTTGAGATGGGATTTCACTCTGTTACCCAAGCAGGAATGCAGTGGCATGAAGATGGCTCACTGTATCCTCGAACTCCTGGGCTCAAGCGATCCTCCTATCTCAGCCTCCTAAGTAGCTAGAACTACAGGCGTGAACCACTACACCCAGCTAATTTTTTTTTAACTTTTTGTAGAGACAGGATCTTACCATGTTGCCCAAGCTGGTCTGGAACTCCTGGCCTCAAGCAGTCCTCGTGTCGTGGCCTCCCAAGGTGCTGGAGTTATAGGTGTGAGCCAATGCGCCTGGCATTATTTTTCCCTTTTTTTATCCTATGAGCTTGAAAGTTATGCAATCTTGTATTATTCTTTTAATAGTTGCCTTAGAGATTAATTATAACATGCTTCTGGACTTACTAAGTCTAATAATAAATGATACTTTTATGAGAATGCAAAAATCTTACAACATTTTTACTCCATCTATTCTCTCACAAATTTATAGGCCAAGTTGCCACACATTTTCATTCTATTCATATTTTTAACCCAACAAGATGTCATTGTCCTATGCTATGAATATTCTTTTTTTTTTTTTTTTTTTTGAGACAGAGTCTCACTCTTGTTGCCCAGACTGGAATGCAATGGTGCAATCTCGGCTCACTGCAACCTCCACACCTGGGTTCAAGTGATTCTCCTGCCTCAGCCTCCCAA
This sequence comes from Trachypithecus francoisi, assembly GCF_009764315.1. NCBI lineage: Eukaryota > Metazoa > Chordata > Mammalia > Primates > Cercopithecidae > Trachypithecus > Trachypithecus francoisi. Next base: position 5,063,427 of record NW_022681468.1, on the reverse strand, counting down.
GTAGCTGGGATTACAGTCATGTGCCACCAAGCCTGGCTAGTTTTGTATTTTTGGTAGAGATTGGATTTCACCATGTTGGTCAGGCTGATCTCGAACTCCTGACCTCAGGTAATCCTCCTGCCTCAGCCTCCCAAATTGCTGGGATTACAGTAGTGAGCCACCACACCCGGTTGAATATTCCTTTAGATTTCCCTATCTATTGACTCTTTTAATTGCACTTCATGCCTTCCTGCATCTCTAACCTTTCGCCTGGGTTCATCCTTTGACCTGAAGATACCTTTTAGTATTTTCTTTTTTGCAAAACCCAATTGTATTGGTTCTGGAAGTATTCTCTTTAGTGTAGTCCTTCTCACGCCAAACATCTATCTGAAGATATCTTTATCTTTAGTTTTGAAGGATATTTTCTTTTCATAGAAAATCCCAGTTTAGCAGCTATTTTTCTTGCAGCACTCTAAAAACGTTGTTCTAATGCTGCTGACTTCCTTTATTTCTGTTGAAAATCAGCTACAAGCATAAGGGAAAGGGGTAGGAGTGCAGCACCCACCAAAGGTAGGCTCTGGGACCTCTCTTGCTTGGGGTGGGGACTCGTGGCCTTGGTGTAAGGGCAACCTAGAGGCATTCCAGGCTTGCTGAGTTGGGGAAGTAAAGTGCGCCTTGGAATCATCACACTTCCTAAAACTGGATTAAGGCAACCATAGAGTTCTGGTGCCCCCTGGTGCCTGACAGAGCCAACTTATCTCACACCTGGAGGGAGACCTCCTACATCTTGATGTATTTCTACAATACGCCAATGGATGCCCTATCACACAATAAGCACACAAGGAGACAAGACGGACTGTTTGGGCAAACAAAACAGAATGGTCCACAGTCACCCAGATAACGAAATTATGATACGCAGATCTCAAAATAAATATGCATTCTTTGTTTACGGAGGAAAAAGACAAGATTGAGAATTTTGGCAGAGATCTGAAAACTGTTAAAAAAAAAAAAAGAAGAAGAAAGAAGAAGAAGGAAGAAGAAGGAGGAGGAGGAGGAGGAGGATGAGAAGAAGAAGAAAGAAAAACGAAAGTTACATCCTGTGCCTCTTAAGACCTGGGCAGACTCGCTCGGTCTCCTTGTTCTGGAGCCTTTGGCTGTGTGTTGGCCGCCTCAGGGCTCCATAGCAAAATTCCACAGGCTGGGTGGCTTACATAACAGATGTATTTTGCACAGTTCTGGAGGCTGACAAGCCCAAAGTCAAAGTGTCGGCAGATTTATTTCCTGGTGAGGGCCTTCTTGGGGGTTTGCAGATGGCCAGCTTCTTGCTGTGTCCGCACATGGTGGAGAGCCAGGGCTCTGGTCTTAGAAGGGGTCTCATCCTTCCTATCATGGCGGCTCCACTCTCATGACCTCATCTCAGCCTAATTTTCTCCCATTGAGGGTTAGGGCTTCAACACGTGAATGTCAGAGGAACACAAACATTCGGTCCACAGCAGCCATCTGTTTTGCTTCCACCACCCCGGTGGTCACCCATTCTGTGTGGGCAATGCCTGACTCCACAGGGAGTGGGCAGCACATTTCACCCCAAGCCTGCGGTGAATGCCGCTTGTCTCCTACCTCGGTCCTTCCCTGTTGCCAACAAGGCAAGAAATGCCCCAGGACTCACTCAGCACCCACGCCTGTGCCACTCAGTAACATGAGGTATTCATGCTCCACGGGGTGAACCCCTGATAAATGGGATTTGGCACTGACTGGTAAATAAATTATTCCCCATTCCTCCTCCTGAACAGAATGTGCTGAGAATCTGTCATTTTACGGCTTTTTTTTTTTTTGACAGGGTCTCCCTCTGTCTCCCAGGCTAGAGTGCAATGGCACGATCTCGGGTCAATGCAACCTCCAACTCCCAGGTTCAAGTGATTCTTCTGCCTCAGCCTCCTGAGTAGCTGAGATTACAGGCACCCGCCACTGCGTCCGGCTGACTTTTGTATTTTCTTCAGTAGAGATGGGGTTTCACCATATTGGTCAAGCTGGTCTCAAACTCCTGACCTCAGGTGATCCGCCTGCCTCGGCCTCTCAAAGTGCTGGGATTACAGGCCTAAGCCACCACACCCGGCCGTTTTACAGCCTCTTAGACGGTATGTCTCTGAGAAGCGGTCATCAGTCACACATGTCTGCAGCCCTGTCTCTGCCATATCTGTGTCCCTTCCCTTCTTCCTCACTGCGCCCCCTGGATTTCACTCTCTAATAAAACAGGAGCATTGTCCTTGCCTGGCACTCTGCCTTCCAGGGGGATCTGTTACCTAGGGAGGCACCACAGCTGGAGGGCTTCACACAGCAGGAATTCATTGTCCCATGGTTCTGGAAGCCGAAGTGCAAAATCAAACAATCAGCCAGGCTGTGCTCCCTCTGCAGCCTCTAAGGAGAATTCTTCCTGCCTCTTCCAGCTTCTGGTGGCTCCCAACATTCTTCAGCTTCTGGTGGCCCCCAACATTCCTCAGCTTCTGGCCGCATCCCTCCCATCTCTGCCTCCATCTTCACACGGCGTTCTCACCTGCATGTTTTCCTGTCGTCTTCCCTGTATGTCTGTCCATCTATGTCCACATTTCCCCTTTTTATAAGGAAGGACCCCAGTCATATGGAATTATGGTTCATCTTAATAACTTCATGTTGACGGAATACCTCTGTAAAGACCCAGTTTCCAAATAAGGTCACATTCTGAGGCACTGGGGGTTGGGGCTTTGCTATATCTTTTTGTAGAGCATAAAATTCAATGGAATCCAATCACTAGGGAACCCTGGCTAAGACAAAAACCAAGTAAAAATCCTATAACTAAATAATAATAAAATAACTGAAATTACAAACTTAATTGATTAGCTTAATAGCTAGTTAGACTGGGCTAAAGATGGGCTGGGAGACAGAACCCAGAATAAAGCACGGAATAAAAGAATAGAGAATTTGGGGGCATAATGAGGACAAAAAAAGAATAAGGGAAAACCAGAAAAGCTGCTAAAAGAAAGAGAAGATAAAGAAAGACTGAGGCATATGTCAACCTTCTTCATATATGTAAAGAAAACACATGGGTGAGGGGGCAAAACAATAATTGAACAATACATGTTAATAGAATCAAATTATAATGGAAGAGATAACACCCTAGAATTTACTCAAAGTGTTGAAAGAGATCAAGCACAGATTGAAGAAAACCCGAGCAGAATAAGTACAAGAAATGCATACCTGGATATAGCATGGCAGAACTACAGAAAATGAAAGAAAAAGGGAAAATATCAAAAGCAGACTATAAAAGACATATTACTTTCCAAAAAAGTATCATTCAGCCTCTCAGTACCTCCCACACTGAATTGGCAGTTTCTTCTGAGAGGAGAAGCAACCCAAAATGGTTTGTCACTTCTGCCAAATTTGAGGCCAGTATTTCTTCACTATTTTATTATGTCCTAATACCTTCAAGTAGATTTTTTATTTAGCTTTTCTGGCTGTCTTCAAAAGAGGAGATAAATTACCTAGATTTCAGGTTTACCAGAAGCCTACATTCAAATTAATGTTAATGTTTAAAATACCTAAATGATGGCATCCCCTATAAAAGTGTTCTAGGCCAAAATGATTTTACAAATTAGTTTTAGCTTACATTCCAATAAGTATAATTTTTATGTTAGTCAAAGTATTCCAAGCCATAGAAAAAAAAATTAGAAATTTCTTCAATTCAATTTATGATGCTAACACACCTTAGTATCAAAACTTTCTTATTTCAAAAAAGAAATGAACAGTTTTCATTTCTTATGATAGATGGAAGAAACAAATGTATATTAAAATCATACACTGTGTGAAATGATGGCAATCATCTTTTGGGATTGACCTGAAATGAAGAGAATACTCATTGCTGATCTCTTGATTATTTGGGCATAATTCATGTTCCAAATGGAATACGTGGTATGAAGTAGAAGTGACAATTTGATGTGGGATCGGTAAATATGTATCCTACTTTTTTCAGGGTATGATGTGATTGCTCAAGCTCAGTCAGGTACTGGCAAGACAGCCACATTTGCTATTTCCATCCTGCAACAGTTGGAGGTTGAGTTCAAGGAGACCCAAGCATCAGTATTGGCCTCCACCAGAGGGCTGGCTCAACAGATCCAAAAGGTAATTCTGGCACTTAGAGACTATATGGGAGCAACTTGTCATGCCTGCATTGGTGGAACAAATGTTCGAAATGAAATGCAAAAACTGCAGGCTGAAGCACCACATATTGTTGTTGGTACACCGGGAGAGTGTTTGATATGTTAAACAGAAGACATCTTTCTCCAAAATTGATCAAAATGTTTGTTTTGGATGAAGTAGATAAAATGTTGAGCCGTGGGTTTAAGGAGGAAATCTATGAGATTTTCCAAAAACTAAACACAAGTATTCAGATTGTGTTGCTTTCTGCCACAATGCCCAACTGATGTGTTGGAAGTGACCAAAAAATTCATGAGAGATCCAGTTTGAATTCTGGTGAAAAAGGAAGAATTGACCCTTGAAGGAATCAAACAGTTTTATATTAATGTTGAGAGAGAGGAATGGAATTTGGATACACTTTGTGATTTGTACGAGACACTGACCATTATGCAAGCTGTTATTTTTCTCAATATGAGGCGCAAGGTGGACTGGCTGACTGAGAAAATGCATGCCAGAGACTTCACAGTTTCTGCTCTGCCTGATGATGTGGACCAGAAGGAGAGAGATGTTATCATGAGGAAATTCCAGTCAGGGTCAAGTCATGTTCTGATCACTACTGACTTGTTGGTTCGTGGGAATGATGTGTAACAAGTGTCTTTGGTTATAAATTATGATCTACCTACCAATCGTGAAAACTATTTTCACAGGAGTCAACAGCAGCAGTCGATGACGAGATGGCACTCAGAAATGGCGCTGACATAAGTTAGGACGTGGAATCGTAAGTGAAACAGCACACTGTTTGAATAAAGAGCTAGTCGACTTGGCAGAGGGGGTCGATTTGGGAGGAAAGGTGTGGCTATAAACTTTGTTACTGAAGAAGACAAGAGGATTCTTCATGACATTGAGACTTTCTACAATACTACAGTGGAGGGGATGCCCATGAATGTGGCTGACCTTATTTAATTCCTGGGATGAGAGTTTTGGATGCAGTGCTCGCTGTTGCTGAATAGGCGATCACAACGTGCATTGTGCTTCTTTCTTCGGGAATATTTGAGTCTTGTCTCAATGCTCATAACGGATCAGAAATACAGATTTTGATAGCAAAGCAACATTAGTTGCGAGCTCTTGTGAGGAAAGTCATTGGCTTTATCCTCTTTAGAGTTAGACTGTTGGGGTGGGTATAAAAGATGGGGTCTGTAAAATCTTTCTTTCTTAGAAATTTATTTCCTAGCTCTGTAGAAATGGTTGTATTAGATGTTCTCTATCATTTAATAATATACTTGTGGACTAAAAGATATAAGTGCTGTATAAAATCAGCCAATTATATTAAACTAGCATATCTGCCTTTGTTGTGTTTGTCATTAGCCTGAGTAGAAAGGCCTTTAAAACTTTTTTAGAATGCATTTTATTTGGTATTGTATTTATTCAATAAAGTATTTAATTAGTGAAAAAAAAATCATACACTATGGTCAAGTAGTTTTTATTCTAGGAAAAGAAAGATATGTCAATATAAGACACAGCTGCACAGAGACTACACAGCTGTGTTCTCACTAGTGATAGAACCACTGCACACCACCAGCAAGCACCCTTCTACCTCCCTATAGGGGAAGGTCTTTCCAGAGTGAAAATAGTCTGTAAAGTCTGCAAGAGGTGACTTCATCAAATATGCAGACATCAATGAAAGGCAACAAGAAACATGTAAAACCAAGGAGATATATCACCCGCAAAAGAACACAATATCTCCCAAAATTGACCAGAAAGAAATGAAAAAAAGCCACTGTACTCCAGCCTGGGGGACACAGTGAGACTCCATCTCAAAAAAAAAAAAAAGGAAATGAAAAAAAACTAACAAATAACTCAAAATTCAAAATAATTTAGGAAGCTCAGCAAACTTCAAAAAATACAGAGAAGTAATTCAGTGAAATCAGAAGAACAATAAGCGACCAAAATGAGAAATGTAACAGAAAGATTGAAATTAAAAAAAAAAAAAAGCAAACAAATTCTGGCACAGAAGAATACAATGAATGAAATTTTAAAATGTAATAGAAAGCATCAGTGACAGAATGATCAAGCAGAAGAAAGAATCTGTGAACTTGAAGACAGATTATTTGAAAACATACAGTCAGAGGAGAAAAAAAGAGTGAAAAAGAATGATGAAAACTTATGGGACTTTGGGGACAGTATCAAAAGAGCAAATGTTCATGTTATAGAAGTTCAAGAAGAAGAAGAGAGAAACAAAGGAGAAGGAAATTTATTTAAAGAAATAATAGCAGAAAACCTTCCAAACCTGGGGAGCAATATAAATATCCAGGTACAGGAAGGTTAAAGATCTCCAACCTGATTCAATCAAAACAAGACTACCCCTGAGACATAATCAATTTGTCAAAAACCAAAGACAGAGAGAGGATCCTGAAAGCTGCAAGAGAAAAGAAACAAATCACATGTAAAGAAGTTCCAGTAAGGCTAACAGTGGATTTCTCAGCAGAAACCTTACAGAACAGGAGAGAGTGGGATGATATTCAAAGTGCTGAAGGGGAAAAAAAAAAACTTCCAACCAAAAATACTTTACTCAGAAAAGCTATTCTTCAGAAACAAAAGAGAGATAAAGACTTTCCCAGGCAAATTAAAGTTGAGGGACTTTATCACCACCAGACCTGTCTTACAAGAAATGCTAAAGGGAGTTCTTCAAGCTGAACAAAAGTATGCTAATTAGTAACATAAAAACATACAAAAGCAAAAACCTCACTGGTAAAAGTATGTAGTACACAGTCAAATTCAGAATACTCTAACATTGTAATGGTGGTGTGTAAATTACTTATTTTTTTAGTATAAAGGTTAAAAGACAAAATTGTTTTGAAATATAGTTATATTAATTTGATAAAGGATATACAATATTAAAAGATGCAAATTGTGACATCAATAACATCAAATGTGGGGAGGTGAAGTCTAGAGTTGTTGTATGCAAAGTTAAGTTGTCATTAGCTTAAAACAGCCTATTATAAGATGTTTTATACAAAGCAAAAACCTATAGTAGATACACAAAAAAGAAAGAAATCAAAGCCTACCTCTACAGAAAATCATCAAATCACAAAGGAGGACAGCAAGAGAGGAAGAAAGAAACAAAAACTCCACAGAACAAGCATAAATCAATTAACAAAATGGCAGTAGTAAGTCCTTACCTATCAATAATTACCTTGAGTGGAAATAGATTGAAATATCCAATCAAAAAACAGAATGTTCTATGGGTTTTTTTTAAAGACCCAACTATATGCTGCCTACAAGAGATTCACTTAACCTAAAAAGACACACAGATTGAAAGTGAGAGGATGGAAAAAAATATTCATGCAAATGAAAACCAAAAGAGAGCAGGATAGTTATACTTATAACAGATAAAATAGAATTTAAGCCAAAAAATTGTAAATTGAGACAAAGAAGGTCATTATGTAACAATATAAAGGGATTGATACATCAAGGAGATATAACAACTATAAATACATAGGTATCCAACATCAGACCACTTTAATATATAAAGCAAATATTAATAGATCTGAAGAGAGAGATAGATGGCACTACGATAATAGTAAGGAATTTCAATACTACACTCTCAACAATTGACAAATCATCCAGATGGAAAATCAATAAGGAAACATTGGCTTTAACTATACTTTAGATCAAATGAACCAGACAGACACATATTTTAGGTTGGTGCAAAAGTAATTACATTAATGGCAAAAACGACAATTACTTTTGCACCAACCTAAATAGAACATTTCATTCAACAGCAGCAGAATACCCATTCTTCTCAAGAGCATATACATGGAAAATTCTCTAGGATACACCATATGTTAGTCCACCAAACAAATCTTAACAAATTTATGAAGATTGAAACCATTTCAGACCCCAATGGTGTAAAACTAGAAATTAATAATAGAAGAAATTTTAGGAAATTCACAAACATGTGGAAATGAAGCAACATGCTCCTAAACAAGGGGTCAAAGAAGAAATTAAAAGGATAATTGTTTTAATATCTTAAGATAAAAGAAAATGGAAGTTCAACATATCAAAAGTAATCCTAAGAGCAACAAATGCCTACATCAAAAAAGAAAAAGAAAGATCCCAAATAAACAACCTCACATTACATGTCAAAGGACTAGAAAAAGAACAAACTATGCCCAAAGACAATAGAAGAAAGGAAAGTGAGGTAAAGATCAGAGCTGAAATAAGTAAAATAAACACTAGAAGAACAATAGAAAGATCAACAAAACAAAGATTTGTTTTTTGAAAAGAGGAATAAAATTGACAAACCTTTAGCTACAGTAAGAAAAAAGAGAAGACTAAAATAAATAAAATAACAAATGAAAGAGGATACATTACAACTGGATCACACAAGTATGAAGGATTAAAAGAGACTATTATGGGCAGGACACGGTGGCTCACATCTGTAATCCCAGCACTTTGGGAGGCCAAGGCAGGTGGATCACGAGGTCAGGAGATCGAGACCATCCTGGCTAACACTGTGAAACCCCATCTGTACTAAAAATACAAAAACAAAATTAGTCAGGTGTGGTGGCGGGCACCTGTAGTCCCAGCTACTTGGGAGGCTGAGGCAAGTGAATGGCATGAACCCAGGAGGCAGAGTTTGCAGTGAGCTGAGATCACACCACTGTACTCCAGCCTGGGCAACACAGCAAGACTCCATCTAAAAAAGAGAGAGAACATTTATGAACATTTGTACATTTGTAGACCAACAAATTGGATAACCTAGAAGAAATGAATAAATTTCCAGACACATGCAATGTGCCAAGACTAAATCACGAATAAATTAAAAATCTGAACAGATTACTAATGAGTAAGGAGATTGAATCAGTAATAAAAAGTCTCACGTTTGAGACTTTTCCACTGAGACCTGATGGTTTCAATGCTGAATTCTATCAAACATTTAAAGAACACTAATACTAATTATCTTCAAACTATTCCAAAATATTGAAAAAGAGGGAATACTTCCAAACTGATTTTATAAGGCCAACATTAGCTGGATACCAAAGCCAAGTAGGACACCACAGAAAAGAAAATTACAGGCCAACACCCCTGATGAATATAGATGCAAAAATCCTTAATAAAATACTGGCAAACAGAATTCAACAACACTTTTAAAGGATTATTCACCATGATCAACTGGGATTTATCCCTGGGATGCAAGTATGGTTCAACATATACAAATCAATAAGTGTGATACATCATATTAACAGAATGAAGGACAAAGCTATATGATCATCTCAATAGATGTAGAAAAGACATTTGACAAAATTCAACATCTTTTCATCCTAAAAATTCTCAACAAATTAGACCTAAAAGAAACTTACCTTAACACAACAAAGCCCATATACTCAAACCCATAGCTACATCATTCTCAGTAAATCTTTTCCTCTAAGATCAGGAATAAGACAAGGATGCCCACTCTCACCAGTTCTATTCAACAGAGTACTGGAAGTCCTAGCCAGAGCAATTATGCAAGAGAAAGATGTAAAAAGCCATTCAAATCAGAAAGGAAAAAGTTAAATTGTCTGTTTGCAGACTACATGATCCTCTATGTAGAAAATCCTAAAGATTCCACCAAAAAACTCTTAGAACTAATAATTCTGTAAAATTGTAGCATACAAAGTAAACATACAAAAATAAGTAGTGTTTCTAAACACTAACAAAAGCTACCTGAAAAAGAAATCAAGAAAACAACCCCACTTACAATAGCTATAAAAAAAAAAAATCCTTAGAAATAAATTTAACCCAGGGGGATAAAAGATCTGTAATCTAAAAATTAAAACATTGATAAAAAATTAAAGACACAAACAAATGGAAAGATATTTATGTTTACGGATTTAAATAATTAATATTGTTGGGCTGGGTGTGGTGGCTCACGCCTGTAATCCCAGCACTTTGGGAGGCCAAGGCAGGTAGATCACAAGGTCAGGAGATCGAGACCATCCTGGCTAACACAGTGAAACCCCGTCTCTACTAAAAATACAAAAAAATTAGGTGGGCATGGTGGCAGGCACCTGTAGTCCCAGCTATTCCAGAGGCTGAGGCAGGAGAATGGTGTGAACCCAGGAGGCAGAGCTTGCAGTGAGCCAAGATCGCGCCCCTACACTCCAGCCTGGGCAACAGAGTGAGACTCTGTCTCAAAAAAAAATAAATAAATATTGTTAAAATAAGTGATCTACAGATTCATTGCCATTCTTATCAAAATTTCAATGAACTTTTTCACAGAAATAGAAAAAAAATCCTAAAATGCACATAGAACCACAAAAATCACTGAATAGCCAAAGCAATCTTGAACAAAAGGAACAAAGCTAAAGGCATCACACTATCTGATTTCAAAATCTACTAAAAAGTTATAGTATGGTAAACCCAGGGGATTTTTTAAAATTAAAAAAATTAATTTTGTTTTAAATTATTTTTAAGTTATAGTTATCAAAACAGCATTTTGACAAAGATTCCAGTAAAACACAATAAAGAAAGGACAATCTCCTCAATAAATGGTGCTGGGAAAACTAGATATTGATATGCAGAAGAATGAAATTAGACCCTTGCCTCACACCATATACAAAAATGAATTCAAAGTGGATTCTTAAAGACATAAACATAAGACTTAAAACTGTAAAACTACTATAAGAAAACATAGGGGGAAGCTACATAATATTGGTCTGGGCAATGATTTTTGGGGGTATAACCCCAAAAGCACAGGCAACAGTAGCAAAAATAAACAAGTGGGACTATATCAAACTATAAAGCTTCTGCACACCAAAAAAAGAAAGCAACCAACAGAGTTGGGAACCCAGAATATCTGAGACAGGTATTTAATAATTATAATTCAGAAAGTTTATTTTGCCAAGGTTGAGGACATGAGCCCATAAGACAGCCTTGGGAGGTCCTGAGTATATGTGCCCAAGGTGGTCAGGGCACAGCTAGGTTTTATACATTTTAGTGTACATTGGTTCCATTCAGAAAGGTGGGACAAGTCTTAGCGGGGAAGAGGCTTCCAGGTCACAGGTAGGTGAGAGACAAATGGTTGCATTCTTTTGAGTTTCTGATTAGCCTTTCCAAAGGAGGCAATCAGATATGCATTTATCTCAGTGAGCAGAGGGATGACTTTGAATAGAATGGGAGGCAGGTTTGCCCTAAGCAGTTCCCAGCTTGACTTTACCTTTCAGCTTAGTGATCTGGGGGCCCCAAGATTTATTTTTTTTAACATTTCCCCCCTTTTCTTTTTAAAATCTTTTGGAGAAAGCATTTTAGAAGAAAATGAGTCTCTGGTCTCAGGTTTCATCTGATCTCTCATGGCTAGGATGGTTTATTCCTAAATGGGTAGGTTCCAAGTTATTAGGAAAGCTCATTTTTAGCAGGTTGTAAAGTCTCATGTCGTATGAAGAGAAAATAGGGGGAGGAAGGAAGAAAAGCAACAATAAACAAAAGAACAATCCTGGAAAATCAATATAGGTCACATTACTCTAAAGTCCCTACATCAATAGACAGGTATAAAAGTGGCTTATGTATGTAAAAGGTTGCTGTTATTGCCTGTAATCCCAGCTCTTTGGGAGGCCGAGGCGGGCGGATCACAAGGTCAGGAGATCGAGACCATGGTGAAACCCCGTCTCTACCAAAAATACAAAAAATTAGCCGGGCGCGGTGGCGGGCGCCTGTAGTCCCAGCTACTCAGGAGGCTGAGGCAGGAGAATGGCGTGAACCCGGGAGGCGGAGCTTGCAGTGAGCCGAGATCGCGCCACTGCACTCCAGCCTGGGTGACAGAGCCAGACTCTGCCTCAAAAAAAAAAAAAAAAAAAAAAAGGTTGCTGTTATTTTCTTCCAGAGATTAAGTTGTCTAGTGTCAGTTTTGTAAGGCTTTAAGAAAGCACAGCTTAGTTTTCAGTGATTTCAAATTAAGAAAAGTGGGGGAAATAAGGAAAAGAAAGAAGAAAAAAATTGAAAACTTTATCTTGGAGACTTGCAGCCAGGAAAAATTAGAATTCTATCCAGACTGTAGAAAATAATAAAAATTGAAAAACATTAGGCAAGACTAGACTCTAACAAAAGGTGTACCATAGTTTTTGAAACATAATTTTTCTCTCTGCAGTTTCCCATTTTTACAAAGACAAATCATGTTATGATTGATTTGCTTTGTTATACTTGACCAGATTATTTGTACAAAGTACAGGAAGAATAATGATTTTTCACATAGGCGTTTTAAATTGGCTTTGATGGAACTTTGTTCCATAGAAGGAATCTCAGATTAGACTTCTTTAAAGCCAAGCCCAGCAACGCATTTGTACCGTCAAATACCTATGAGTTGGGTGAATTCCTCTCCTCTTGAGATCCCAAGATAACCTGGGGCTCCTGGGCCTGTCAGAAAGTGACATTCTTTACTTACCACAGGTCAGGAACCCTGTACAGGGACTGTGTAGGTATGAGACCAGTTTTTCCAAAGGGCTTTTATTGGCTCTATAAGTCAAGTTTGATTCCTTAAAGGAAAGCATACCATTCCAGTCAAAGGCTTGGTAAAATAACCAGTTTATCCAGTTGTGTCCTATTACAAATGAAAACAGATTCACATTGCACTTTTGCAAATAACTATATAGCCATAAGTTAAGAATATTCACAGTTTCCAAATTCTGGAGAATCAGGTAAAGAGAAACAAACATGCTTCAAATTTTGTTCATAGAGTATATTTAGTTGTTAAAAGCTGTTAATAGCTCAAAAGAAAACTTTCCTTCACTCTGAAAAACGAAACAAAGGATCAGCAACATTTTAAGCAAAAAGTCAAAAAGACTACTTCAGTTTTCTACTAGTTCAGTCCATGCAGTTCTGCTTGATATTCATGAACATTTCAGCTTTCCAGGAGTCCTGAAAGGGTTTTCTCTATTCTAATGTCACCATCTCCAAAGTTTTCAGAAACCTGCATTCAAAAGTGCCTGTTAGAATTTTATAGCTGATTATAAAACCACTTTCTAAAGAGGACCAAAACAAGACAATTGTCCATGGATGACAAAAGGTTTTAGGGTACCCATAGTCAAAGACACAATTGACATGGAAGTTTGTTACCTCTGTGGCATACAATAATTTCACATAGCAATTATAGTTATTACTGATAATGTATACTGAGTCATATCAGAATTATAGGAGTTTCTCATAATTTTGGAACACATACCAATAACATATTCATACAAATATAACCCAAAGAAAACCAAACACCATTTCATATTTGACAATGCTTCCTGTATACATTTTATACCAAACAAGCCAAATATGCCGTTTTGGAGTTTAGGGAATCTAAAAGGTTTAAAACACTTGATATCACAAAATAGGATCACAGGTCATTTTAAAATAAGTGATTCATTTAGAGTGATAACCCAAGGATTTAAAAAAAAAAAAAAGCAAAAACCTTCATTCTTTGAGAGAGGAGACTTAATTTTCCAAGCAATAAGCCCTAATAAAATCAGCATGAAGCCAATTAAATTTGTTTTTTAAAATTTTATAAGCAATCTATAAAATGTTCATCTTGACCCTAAGATATAACTTCATAAGCCTTTTATAACCTTTATTAAGGTGTCAGTTAATGCTTCAAAAAAACTTGTTAATCTGACATGGGGGCCCATTTGCTGGTCTCGTATCAGTGGGTCTTTGACATTAATGGTTAAATTCAGTTCAGAGAAACTGAACTGATTTAATCTCTCAAAATCAGCCCTTACAATCTCACACACCCACTTCTTCTGCAGTCGTCCCTGGGCCTTGAGGAGTTGAATAGCTTTAATTTCTGCCCCTGTGTCTCAGGAACACAGTTAATTTTGATTGGCACCCCCCACCAGGCCTGAAGATGAGGCTTTAATTGTTGTCAGTGTTTAAGATTTAGCAGGACTTGGTGTCCTTTTTGGGCCAAGGAGTCAAAGCCCCATAACTCAATGTCACAAGGACTTTAAAAGCACATACATAAAGATACACAGATGTAATAACCATAATTTTTTTTAAAAAAATTAATCTCAGTTTTTTTCTAAGCAAATCAAAACTTAATAATAATGGCATAGGAATTATTTTGATAAAATGTAAAAATCTGTTAGGCCAGTTACCAAGAGGCAAAAGAAAGACCTTCTGCAGTGCACAGAATATATGTTGGAAGAAAACATTTTCTTTAGACCCTTAAGAAAACATTACAACAAACAGAACCCAATGCAAAAAAAAACTTACATGAGCTGAAAAATGAGTTGAAGGACAGTGTTATTTTGCACCTTTTAAAAGGGGAGAGGAAACCAAAAATGATGAGATGCAATAAAAATTGAACTTTGGGTTAAAATTTTAAAAAATTAAAATATCGGTTGGGCGCAGTGGCTCATGCCTGTAATCCCAACACTTTGGGAGGCTGAAGTGGGCAGATCACTTGAGGTCAGAACTTCAGTACCAGCCTGACCAGTATGGTGAAACCCCATCTCTACTAAAAATGTAAAAAAAATTAGCTGGGCATTGTGGCATGTATCTGTAATCCCAGCTGCTCAGGAGGCTGAGGCAGGAGAATTGCTTGAACCTGGGAGGCAGAGGTTGCAGTGAGCCGAGATTGTGCACCTGTACTCCAGCCTGGGCAACAGAGAAAGATTCCATCTCAAAAAATAAATAAATAAATAAATAAAATACCTTATAATTTATTAAGAGTAAATCAACCCTTTAAGAAAATTTCATTGTTCTAACCAATTATTTAATGTATAAGTGATTTTCTTTACATTAAACCCAATCTCTAGAAAGGTCATTATAATTTCCCTTTAGTTGTAGACAACTTGATCATATAAAACCTTCTGGGTTCTTTTTTTTGTTTTATTTTAAAGCTTTTTTGGTATATTTATTAGTTCATTGAATTAATTCTTTTTTTTAATTTTACTTTAAGTTCTGAGCTACATGTGCAGAACGTGCAGGTTTGTCACATAGTATACATGTGTCATGGTGGTTTGCTGCACCTATCAACCCATCATCTAGGTTTTAAGCCCTGTGTGCATTAGGTATTTGTCCTAATGCTCTCCCTCCCCTTGCTCCCCAGCCCCTGACAGGCCCTGGTGTGTGATGTTTCCCTCCCTGTGTCCATGAGCTCTCATTGTTCAATTCCCACTTATGAGCGAGAACATGGGGTGTTTGGTGTTTTGTTCCTGTGTTAGTTTGCTAACTAACAGCTTCCATCTTTATCCATGATCCTGTAATGGGCATGAACTCATACAAGGGTTTTTTAAAAAATAAATCCACTTATTGTGACTTACATAGACCATTCATGACATGTTTGGACTTTCTGATTTATCCTGAACACCCTCTTTCTTAAACAAC
This sequence comes from Trachypithecus francoisi, assembly GCF_009764315.1. Taxonomy (NCBI): domain Eukaryota; kingdom Metazoa; phylum Chordata; class Mammalia; order Primates; family Cercopithecidae; genus Trachypithecus; species Trachypithecus francoisi. Next base: position 5,047,932 of record NW_022681468.1, on the reverse strand, counting down.
CAGTCGTTTTATTCTGGGACAAAATTTACCATACAAGATTCTTTCTCATATAAAATTATTTCTCTTTAAGCTTTCTTACCAAAAAAAAAACTCTTTATTTCTATAACTTTCTTCACATCTCTCTTATTTCCTGTTTCCTTTTACCTTGTTTTAATACATAACCTCTAAATAAGCTTTGAATCAGACAAAAACAATTCACCTTTTTAAAAGGACTTTTTTTAGAAAGCATGTTTTCCTACAATATATTTTTATGGAAAATACCCAAATAATGAACTATCTAATGTTTAATTTAACTTTAGATTCTAAATTATGGCAAGTTTGCCTACAAGTATTTATCCCATTAAATTTACCTAATTATTTTATTTTAATCATTTATCTAGATTATTTGTGAAAACTGTGATAGTCATCATTTAAACTTGTGAAACCACTATAACTGAGACAGTGAAAAAGATCTGACCTAACTGACTCCATCTTGCTTCGAACCTCCAAGCTATCCTTATTTATTCCTGGGCATAGGCCAAACTAACTTTGGGAGGAACTTAGTTTATAGTTTAGGTTTGAGACAAAGACAATAACTGTCCTTTCCCAAAACAAATCTCCTTTCTGCCTATGGACTAGGCTGCTAAAGCCACAGATTAGAAGTTATGGTAATTTTACTAAATAATTCAAGATGACTATTTTCACTAAACCAGTAACAATTACACAAGCAAAGATCATTCAGTTTGGGGCTGGGTTTATAGTTTTGTAATCCTGATGCCAAATTTTGACATCTTATAGTATTTGGCAGGGATAAGTATGAAATTGCTTAATCAATAAATGCAAACAAAAATGTATGCTGGAAATTCTTAAGACATTTCTAATATTACTTTACCAATAATTTTAAAGTTAGCTTATTTATTAAAGATTTTACTTAAGTCATGTAAACTTGAAAAAGCATTTGACCGGTATTTCCTTTTTTCTGATAAAGTATTTGATTTAAGTGCTTTTATTTTCCTTTAAGCCAATTAATTAGAGATCTTTTATATATTTTTAGTAGTTAAACGTGTACCCAACATATAAATACATCAATGTATTAGGCATGCCAATAGAAGTACATCTTATAGATTCCTAAGACCTTTTTTTCCTTACCTCAGACTTTCAAACTCTTGATAATCTGTTTCATTACCCTGGCAGTTGTCAGCTAAATAGCCCTAAGTCTGCATATTGAAGGAAATAATTCTTAGAAGAAAAATCAGATGGCAAAATTTACATCTCAAGGTACAGAGAGAAAAGATCTGGTGGAGCTAGAGGGAGATTAAAGATGAATGCCAAATCAAACATGAAAGTATAGAAATCTATGATAGGATTGTATAAGGAAACCAATTTTATTTAGATGGAAACTACCTATCTTTTAACTGAATCTCTGAGCTCTGGGCAGAGCCCACACTGAATCCTGGGTCTCCAAAAAGGGAGACTTGAGACTTGAGACTTGAGACTAGAACACGTGATGTTTTTACAGTACACTTTTAAAAAAAATTTTAATCAAAGACATTTCTAAGTGTCTAAACTACAACCCAAGAGTAGCCTCTGTTACAACAGCTATTTTAGTCAAAATATCAGGTAACACAATACAAAAGCAAGCAGTTTAACAGCTGAGACAAACTTGTCTGTTTACAAACAGGGAGCCTGGTGCCTTCCTCATTTTCTTTAAGGAATCCCAGGCTATTATAAACTGAGGTCCCTCATGCAGCAGGGCATGCAAGAGAAAGGAGAGACAGCAGAAGTGAATGGAGAAAATAGAATTCAATCAACTGAGAAGAAAAAACTTTTGCTCAAAAAAAGACAAGGTCCTAGGAGAGGGAAAAAAACAAAAACATGAAAGCCTGTTAAATACAAACACACACGCACATATACACACACATGCACACATACACATACATGCACACACATGCACACACATGCACATGCCTACATACACATGCACACATGCACACACACAATGCACGCATACACATGCACACACACATGAACATACATGCACATATACACGTGCACACATGCACACAGACATGCACACATACATGCACCTATGCACACATATGTGCACACATACACATGCACACACGCACATACATACACATGCACACATACATACCTGCACACATACACACATGCACACACGTGCACACACATACACATGCATACATACACACATGCACACATACATGCACAAACATGCACACGCATGCACACACATATACACATGCACACATGCACACGCATGCACACATATACACGTGCACACATATACACACGCATGCACACACATATACACATGCACACATTCACACACATGCACACATATACACGTGCACACATATACACACACATGCACACACACACATACACATGCACACATGCACACGCATGCACACACATATACACATGCACACATGCACACGCATGCACACACATATACACATGCACACATGCACACACATGCACACATATACACGTGCACACATATACACACACATGCACACATACATGTACACATACACACATCTTGGATGTTATCGTCAAGCTGACTTTAACCATTGAGCTCCTATTTAAAAAATCTTTTTAAACCTCATTACCATATTTTAGCTAGGACAAACTGCTGCTATTTCAGAAGTACCAAGTATCAAACCAGAAAGGGCTTGATTTAGGAACCAAAGTCAGGCTGTCATAGTGGAAAAAAAGAAGGCAGAACCTTAGCTATGAAACTGCAGCACGGGGCGACAGCCGTTGCTCTTTCCGTTTGGACTGGCTAGCAAAAACACAGCCCTGTCACGTAAATAAAGAAAGCCCCTTAAGGGGCCAAAATAAACAATCTTTCCTTTTTTTTTTCCTTGTGCTGGCTATTTTTCTCTCCCCACCACATCACCTTGTGTGTGTGTTGGTGGAGGGGTGGAATTTAGCCAGTTCAGAGGACCTGTTCCCCATAATTTGGAACTTTCCTTCAGATTTGATCAAGGAAAAAGACCAAAACAACAACAACAACAACAACAAAATTAAGTGAAACAAATGATCACACAATGTGTGTGATTACTGAGCGCTCTAATGGCAAGGAGAAATTAAGACCAGTGGGTTGTTAATCTTCACTTTAGCCAAAACAAATCTCCACTCAGTTACTTAGCTAGGGATGGGTCTCAGGCTGAAGACTGCTCTCCTCCATCCTAGAGGCAGGAAAAAACACAAACTCATCTTCCCTGTTGGAAGTGAGTTCAAACTCCATAAAAAAGTTGCCTGCCTTCCATCGTGATGGAAGCAAGAAAAACTTGACTTCCTTGTGTTGGAAGCAAGTAAAACTCCAAAACAGGAGTCGTACAGCAAAATAAACTTTATATGTCTACCAAATGTTGGGAGATCAGGGATTTTCTGGAGGAGGTACTTCCAGGCCTCAGCAATTGTCCCATTGGTTTGAGCCATAAAGATAGCTCAAGTCGGTACCAAGCACTGATAAGAGATTTGTCAAACGTCAGGGGCACCTCCACTCAAAATCCCTTCGTGGTTACCAAAATGTGAACCTAGAATACCTGAGACAGGTCTCAGTTAATTTAGAAAGTTTATTTTGCCAAGGTCGAGGATGCACGCCTGTGACCCAGCCTCACGAGGTCCTGACGACATGTGCCCAAGGTGCTCAGGGCACAGGTTGGTTTTACATGTTTTAGGGAGACAAGAGACATCAATCAATATATGTAGGATGTTCATTGGTTCCATTCAGAAAGTCAGGACAACTTGAAGCGGGGAGGGGGCTTCCAGGTCACAGGTAGGTGAGAGACAAAAGGTTGCATTCTTTTGAGTTTCTGATTAGCATTTCCAAAAGGAGGCGATCAGATACACATTTATCTCAGTGAGCAGAGGAATGACTTTGAATAGAATGGGAGGCAGGTTTACCCTTAGCAGTTCCCAGCTTGACTTCTCCCTTTAGCTTAGTGATTTGGGGGCCGAAAGATTTATTTTCCTTTCACAGAGTGAAGAGATAATCTACAGAATGGGAGAATATATTTGCAAACCATACATGTGGTAAGGGATTAAGATCCAAAACATAAAAGAAACTCAACTCAATAGTAAGAAAACAAATAACCTGATATGAAAATGGGCAAAGGGCCTGAATAGACATTTCACAAAAGAAAACATACAAATGGCCAACAGGTGTATGAAAAAATGCTCAACATCACTAAACATCAGGAAAATGCAAATTAAAACCACAGTGAGATATCCCCTCACACCTGTTAGAATGGCTCTCATCAAAAAGACAAAAGATAAATGTGGACGATGAGAAGGATGTGGAGAAATGTGGAGAAAAGAGAAAGTTGTACACTGCTGTACAAGGTACAATATACAAGCATCCACATTTGGTACAACCATTATGGAAAACAGCATGGAGGTTCCTCAAAAAATTAAAAACAAAACTACCATATGATCCAGCTATCCCAACACTGAGTATAAATCCAAAGGATATGAAATCATTATGTCAAAGAGATATCTGCACTCCCAAGTTCTACAGCGTTACAAGAATCAAGTTAGGAGTCAACCTAAGTGTCCACTGATAGATGAACAAATAGAGAAAAACAGTATGTGTACACCATGAAATATTATTCAGCTTTAAAAAGAATAAAATCCTGTCATTTGCAACAACATGGATAAACCTAGAGGATATTACATTAAGCAAAATAAGCCAGGCACAGAAAGACATATACGTAATCTCACTTAAGTGTATGTGGAGTGTAAAAAAGTCAAACTTATAGAAGCAGAGAGTAAAATAGTGGTTACCAGATGCTGGGGTTTGGGGGATTGGGAAGATATTGGTCGCAGGACACAAAATTTCAGGGAAATAAGAGGAATAAGTTCAAGAGACCTATTGTACATCATGGTGACTACAGTTGATAACAAGGTATTATATACTTGAAAATTCCTAAGATAGTAGATTTTAAGTGTTCTCACCACACACAAAAGAAATGATAAGTATGTGGCGTGACGCATATGTTAAACAGTTTGATTTAGCCATTCCATAGTGTATCACAACATCAGGTTGTACACCACAAATACATACAATTTCTACTTGTCAATTAAAAAATATATAAATAAAAGATATTGACACAGGAAATATGTACTTAAGTTCCTTAAAAGTCTTTTTTTTGTTGTTTCTTTTTTTGGAGATGGAGTCTCGCTGTGTCACCCAGGCTGGAGTAGAGTGGCACGATCTTGGCTCACTGCAACCTCTGCCTCCCAGGTTCAAGCAATTCTCCTGCCTCAGCCTGCCAAGTAGCTAGGACTACAGGCACATGCCACCACGCCTGGCTAATTTTTTTGTATTTTTAGTAGAGACGGGGTTTCACTGTGTTGCCCAGGCTGGTCTCGAACTCCTGAGCTCAGGCAATCCACCTGCCTCAGCCTCCCAAAGTGCTAGGATTACAGGCATGAGCCACCGCGCCCAGCCTAAAAGTTTTAATTTATGCTATATTGTTCAAAATAACAATATTTTCAAAACAAAAGAAAAAAATGTGGGCAAAATGTTTAAAGGAATAAAGGCCACTGTTACAACTAACAGAGATCACTAGAAAAATATCAATATAAGGGCCTGTGAAAAGACTACAAGCAATAATTCCTCAGTTCCAGTGAGCACAATGAGCATCCAATCTCAAAGACTGAATCCTTCTAGTCAGTGGCTCTTTAGAGAAGTGGCTGATTTGAGGTGCAGGACAGGGGGTGCCCAAGATAGGTCAGGGCATCTGTGCTAAAATCAAGGAAGAAGTGAAAGACTATTTGGTTCTTGCCAAAAAGACATGGAAGCTGGCCGGGCATGGTGGCTCAAGCCTGTAATCCCAGCACTTTGGGAGGCCGAGGCAGGCGGATCACCTGAGGTCAGGAATTCAAGACCAGCCTGGTCAACATGGTGAAACCCCATGTCTACTAAAAATACAAAAATTAGCTGGGTGTGGTAGCATGCGCCTGTAATCCCTGCTGCTCGAGAGGCTGAGAGGCAGGAGAATCGCTGGAAACCAGGAGGCGGAGGTTGCAGTGAGCCAAGATTGCGCCATTGCACTGCAGCCTGGTTAACAGAGTGAGATTCTGTCTCAAAAAAAAAAAAAGACACGGAAGCCAGCTTGACACCACATTTGATGAACAATTTGCACAAAGCAAAGTTCATCCATAGTGGCGTTCATAAAAAGAGAAAGAAAAAAAGGTGGGGAGCTTTTTGTGAAAGAATGCCAGTTAATTCATCCAGAAGTCATGAATTTAGAACATCACAATTTTGCAACCACCAATGTAAAAACTGATTCAGGTGAGGGCCATCAGTGAATAACAGCACTAGGTGAAAGATGGTTGGATGGAGCCGAATCATCACTGCCCCACCTACTTGCCTCAGACTCTCCACTTACTATGCCCCAGGTGACTTCCCATTGCCATTTCAGCAACTCCACCGTGGGGGCTTTTTCCCCACGCATGGGGGAAGCAAAAGTGCCGGGCTATTAACAACCCTCTGAAAGAACTTGTGCCAACGACTGATGAAAGTTGGTGCATAAATATTTCTGCTCCCTTGGCTCTCCTCCAAGTGAGATAACTCTAAGGCATGTGTGTTACACAACTTCCCAGCATCTCCCAACAGGGTTAAGCTCTGGTTTCCCCTGTGGTGGCTGGCTTAATGACACAACTTTGATTGGCTGTATCCCCTTCCAGTATCACTTCTTCACCCAAATAAACATCCTGCTCTCGAATTTTCATCTCAGGATCAACTTTGCGAAGGACGCAATCTACAACCGTTGGTGTCAGTGACAGAGCAGAAGCACCGCCATCTTGGACAAACGCCACCATTTTAAGTTCCAGCTCCCTTTCTAACCTCATGCATTTCAAGGAAATCACTTCTCTTCGAACAACAAGCAGGCAGAAAGAGCAGACAGTAAAACACAGATAAGACCACTCAGGCGCGGGAGGGGGGAAAGTCTCTTGGGTAACCACCGAGCTTCACACTCATACAATGGGACCCAGTAAAACAGTGGGTCCTCATAAACACATTCCTTTTGCTTTAGGTGCACTAAGATAGGGAAGCTAAAAGTAAACTCGGGGGGTATGCCTGCAGCTGCAGGAAGGTGTATGGGAACAGACACAAAACTCTCCCTCCTTGATAAGCAAGACAAAGAGACACAGAACATTTGAAGCCTGTGATAGGCTCTCCCGCCCTGAACCCTTAAATACTCTTAGTCTGTAAGAGAGAGTGCTCCTGACCTAACTCAGCCAGAAGCCCCTCTCAGGTTTATTCTCTGAAATAAACCTGTCTTTGATTACTCAGCCACTTTTCATGTTTCTTTCTTCCTTCTTCAACTCTTACAGCCGGGAGTAGGAGGCAGATCCTCTAGTGGGGCCCTGGAATGAGACCACTAGCCACAGGACCGCTGGTGTGATTGGGGTTGTCATCACCCTATGGGGCACGTCACAGCATTGCCGTCATGAGGCTGTCACCTATGCTGAACTGGGAGAAGATACAGGGAGAAAAAGTTGTACCTTCCTGTGTTAGTCAGTTCTTGCACTGCTATAAAAACAGACTGGGTAATTTATAAAGAAAAGAGGTTTAATTGGCTCATGGTTCCACAGGCTGTACAGGAAGCATGGCTGGGGAGGTGAAGGGGAAGCAGGCACATCTTCACATGGTTGCAGCAGGAGGAAGAGAATGAAGGGGCAGGTGCTACGCACTTTTAAACAACCAAATCTCGGCCGGGCACGGTGGCTCAAGCCTGTAATCCCAGCACTTTGGGAGGCCGAGACGGCGGATCACGAGGTCAGGAGATCGAGACCATCCTGGTGAACACGGTGAAACCCCGTCTCTACTAAAAAAATACAAAAAACTAGCTGGGCGAGGTGGCGGGGGCCTGTAGTCCCAGCTACTCGGGAGGCTGAGGCAGGAGAATGGCGTAAACCCGGGAGGCGGAGCTTGCAGTGAGCTGAGATTCGGCCACTGCACTCCAGCCCGGGCGACAGAGCAAGACTCCGTCTCCAAAAAAAATAAAAATAAAAATAAAAAATAAACAACCAAATCTCCTGAGAACTCACTCACTATCACAAGAACAGCAAGGGGGAAATCTACCCCATGACCCAATTACCTCCCACCAAACCCCTCTACCAACACTGGGGAGTACAATTCAACATGAGATTCAGGTGGGGACACAAATCCAAACCCTATCCCTTCGTATTTGTGAAATATCCATAGCATGAGAGAGATGCAGAGGGAATGGGAAGTTTTCAGTGCGGTGGAGGTGTCTGCGTGCTATGAAGTGCCAGAGATGTGCTGCAGGGGAGAAAATGATGGCTCAAATCAACCAAACACTAACACAGAGAATGATGTAGAGCCAGAGGCCTCTGTGAAGATGCAGAAAGTGACCTCCTCTCCTGTTGATGGAGGGCAAGACCTGATGCTGAAGGGGATAGAATTACAGAGAAGCCCAACGTCATATCCCTGGCAAATCTCTGCCACATGCAAGGCTCTGCCAGGGGAGATGTGGGACCCTAAAACCTGGGATAAGGACATCAGATGGGTGCACTTGGGAACTTTGAACACCCAGAGTGCCCCGTATCCTCCAGTCCTATGGAAATCATGCACACTGCTTGTTAAAGGGTAGCTACCTTCCTTGGCCTAAAGATCCTGCAAAGCCCATTCCTGAGGCAAATGCTTTGCATGATGGTTCTTGCCTTCCTCAAGATCTACACAGCTTCCTCCCCTCACAGCTTCTAGGACAATAAATAAGGTAAAATCTCAACTTGGTCCATCTTAGATTGGCCCAGGAATCAGGTCAATTGTGGCAAAAAGCAAAACCAGCAGAGATACGAGTGGTCATGGGAGGCTGAGATAACAAAATCCAAGAGTAGGGACCTCAAAAGGGCTGGATCCTGTAGCTTCACAAGAGAGAGGCTAAATAATTCACCAAATTTAGAAAAGCAAAGTGGAATATTCTTTAACCTCATGGTGCTTAGGTGACAAAGACCTACTGGAGAAGGCCCCAGAAGACAAGTAAGAGTGAAAACCTCCAGGAGTATGAGCTGACACTAACAAGCTGCAACCACTTTCTCCTGGGAGCACTTGCCAAGCTGGGTGCAACTAAGGGCTGATAAATAAAGACACTTCCAGACAAAAAAAAAAAAAAAAAAAATACCTAAGGGAATCTGTTGTCAGTAGGTTCTGCATTAAAAGAAATAATAGAGTTCCCCAGATCAACGGAAATGATGCGAACAAAACAACATGGAAACTCAGGCAGGAATGAAGAGCACTAGAGAGAATAATTGTATGGTCAAATCTACATGAATATTGACTGTGCCAAGCAAAACTGGAAATATTGTGTTGGGTTTAAAATCCATGCAGAAAGAAAATATATTACAATAATAAAGCAAAAAATGGGGAGGAATCATAGAGTTAAAAATATTCTGATGGCTTAGCATTATTGGTGAAATGAAAGAGTAAATATCTGTACTAGATCACAAGTCAAGAATATGTGCTGTGGCCAGTGGTGGTGGCTCACACCTGTAATCCCAGCACTTTCGGAGGCCGAGTCAGGTGGATCACCTGAGGTCAGGAGTTCAAAACCAGCCTGACCAATATGGTGAAACCCCGTTTCTACTAAAAATACAAAAAATTAGCTGGGCGTGGTGGCAGGAGCCTGTAATCACAGCTACCCGGGAAGCTGGGGCAGGAGAATCACTTGAACCCGAGAGGCAGAAGTTGCAGTGAGCCAAGATCACACCATTGTACCATTGTCGCCTGGGTGACAAGATCAAGACTCCATCTCAAAAAAAAAATGTGCTGTAATCTCTAGGGTAACTTTTAAAAGGCTAACAAGAGAATATATAACTTACAAGCAAATAGAAGGAAAAATAGAATAATTGTAAAAATTGAAAAAAAGCCAGAGAGGGGAAAAAAGAGCATAAAAGAGGTGAGTAAAATACAAAATGAATAATCATGTCATAGATTTAAATCTAATTATATCAGTAATCACAAGAAAAATATTAAGATTGTCAGACATGATAAAGAAACATCCCAAACATACATTACGTAGAAGAGACACAGCCAAGCATTATGGCCTGTAATCCCAGCAACTCAGGACGAGAGGATAGCTTGAGGCCAGGAGTTTGAGACAAGCCAGGGCAACACTGCAAGACCCCATCTCTACAAAAAAAAAAAAAAAAAATTCAGTCAGGTGTGGCGGCTCACACCTGTAATCCCAGCACTTTGGGAGGCTGAGGCGGGTGGATCACCTGAAGTCAGGACTTTGAGACCAGCCTGGCCAATATGGCGAAACCCTGTCTCTACTAAAAATACAAAAAATTAGCTGGGCGTGGTGGCAGGAGCCTGTAATCACAGCTACCCGGGAAGCTGGGGCAGGAGAATCACTTGAACCCGAGAGGCAGAAGTTGCAGTGAGCCAAGATCACACCATTGTACCATTGTCGCCTGGGTGACAAGATCAAGACTCCATCTCAAAAAAAAAAATGTGCTGTAATCTCTAGGGTAACTTTTAAAAGGCTAACAAGAGAATATATAACTTACAAGCAAATAGAAGGAAAAATAGAATAATTGTAAAAATTGAAAAAAAGCCAGAGAGGGGAAAAAAGAGCATAAAAGAGGTGAGTAAAATACAAAATGAATAATCATGTCATAGATTTAAATCTAATTATATCAGTAATCACAAGAAAAATATTAAGATTGTCAGACATGATAAAGAAACATCCCAAACATACATTACGTAGAAGAGACACAGCCAAGCATTATGGCCTGTAATCCCAGCAACTCAGGACGAGAGGATAGCTTGAGGCCAGGAGTTTGAGACAAGCCAGGGCAACACTGCAAGACCCCATCTCTACAAAAAAAAAAAAAAAAAAATTCAGTCAGGTGTGGCGGCTCACACCTGTAATCCCAGCACTTTGGGAGGCTGAGGCGGGTGGATCACCTGAAGTCAGGACTTTGAGACCAGCCTGGCCAATATGGCGAAACCCTGTCTCTACTAAAAATACAAAAAATTAGCCAGGTGTGGTGGCGAGTGCCTGTAATCACAGCTACTCAGGAGGCTGGGGCAGGAGAATCGCTTGAACCCAACAGGCGGAGGTTGCAGTGAGCCGAGATCGCACCATTGCACCATTGTCACCTGGACAACAACAGCAAGACTCTGTTTCTTTTTTTTTTTTTTTTTTTTTTTTTTTTTTTTTTTTTTTTTTTTTTTTTTGAGGCGGAGTCTCGCTCTGTTGCCCGGACTGGAGTGCAGTGGCCGGATCTCAGCTCACTGCAAGCTCCGCCTCCGGGTTTACGCCATTCTCCTGCCTCAGCCTCCCGAGTAGCTGGGACTACAGGCGCCCGCCACCTCGCCCGGCTAGTTTTTTTGTATTTTTAGTAGAGACGGGGTTTCACCGTGTTAGGCAGGATGGTCTTGATCTCCTGACCTCGTGATCCGCCCGTCTCGGCCTCCCAAAGTGCTGGGATTACAGGCTTGAGCCACCGCGCCCGGCCGACTCTGTTTCAAAAAAAAAAAAAAAGTGCTGTATTCTCTAGGGTCACGTTTAAAAGGCTAATAAGAGAATATATAACTTACAAGCAAATAGAAGGAAAAAGAGAATAATTGTAAAAATTGGAAAAAAGTCAGAGAGGAGAAAAAAGAATATAAAACAGGTGAGTAAAATACAAAATGAATAATTGTATCATAGATATAAACCTAACTATATTAGTAATTACAAAAAAAATTAAGATTGTCAGACGTGATAAAGAAACAACCCAAACATACCACACGTGGAAGAGACACAGCCGAGCATTATGGCCTGTAATCCCAGCAACTCAGGAGGCTGAGGTGAGAGGATAGCTTGAGGCCAGGAGTTTGAGACAAGCCTGGGCAACACAGCAAGACTCCATCTCTACAAAAAAACTTTCGGCCAGGCTCAGTGGCTCACGCCTGTAATCCCAACACTTTGGGAGGCCGAGGTGGGTGGATCACCTGAAGTCAGGAGTTAGAGACCAGCCTGGCCAACATGGTGAAACCCTATTTCTACCAAAAATACAAAAAATTAGCCAGATGTAGTGGCACGTGACTGTAGACCCAGCTACTCAGGAGGCTGAGGCAGGAGAATTGCTTGAACCTGGAAGGCGGAGGTTGTGGTGAGCTGAGATCAAGCCACCGCACTCCAGCCTGGGTGACAGAGCAAAACTCCATCTCGAAAAAAATTTTTTTCAATAAGCTGGACATGGTGATATGTGTCTATAGTCCCAGCTTCGTGGGAGGATTGCTTGAGTCCAGGAGTTTGAGGCTGCAGTGAGCTATGATTCTGCCCCTGCACTCCAGCCTGGGTGACAGAGCAAGGCCCTGTCTCTAAAAAAAAAAAAAAGAGGTACAACTTTAATGCAAATTTAAGATCACAAACAGGTTGAAAAAAAGGGATGAGAAAAGGGCTAGTAGACAAACACAAGATGGAAAGAGCAGGTACAACTATGCTAATACCAGATAAGATTTAAGGCAAAAACCATTACTAGGGGAAAAGAAGGACTTTTCACCAAAACAAAGGGGTCAATCCACCAAGAATATATCAACATCCTAAATCTAGAGGCCCTAAAGAATGCAAGTTGGAATAAGTGAAACAAAAATTGGCATATTTAACAGGAAAAATAAACAAATTCATCATCAAAGTATAAGATTTTAAAACTGCTATAACAGCCAGGCACAGTGGCTCACACCTGTAATCCCAGCACTTTGGGAGGCCAAGGCAGGTGGATCACTTAAGGTCAGGAGTTCAAGATCAGCCTGGGCAATGTGGTGAAACCCCATCTCTACTAAAAATACAAAAAAATTAACTGGGCGTGGTGGCACACACCTGTAGTCCAGCTACTCGGGAGGCTGAAGCACGAGAATTGCTCAAATCCGGGAGGTGGGGGCTGCAGTGAGCCAAGATGGTGCCACTGCATTCTAACCTGGGTGACAGAGCAAGATCCTGTCTCAAAAAAAAAAAAAAAAACAGCTATAAGTACTAAAACGAACCCAAAAATAAGTAAAGATATAAGAGAGCTAAACAACAAATCAGTAAGCTTGACTTACATGATGTATATATGAAACTCTGCATGTTAGCCCTACTGCCTAGGCACTGAAGAGGTGTCTACCTGCAGAAGGATGAATAGATAGTGTCCTACTTGCACAGTGCAATCCTATTCATCAATGAGAACCAACAAAATGCAACTACACACAATATGGACAAATCTCAAACCAATGGTATTGAGAGAAGAAGACAGACAGAAGAGTACGTACAAATTTATTCTATTTATGTAAAGTTCAAACAGACAAAATTATTATATAATAATCTGTAGTGTTGGACATCTATAGAGAGACCACCCTTTGGGAGGTTTAAAAACCGTAAGATGGCATAAGGAGGGCCCCTGGTGGTTTGGTAATGATTATCTTCCTTGATCTGCACGCTGGTTACAGAAGTGTGTCTATTTAACAAAATCCATCAAACTGTACACCTGTATCTTGTGTAGCTTTATATATGTAACACTTGAACAAAAACTTTTTTAGAGGGAGATGCTCTATATAATCTCTAGAACACTTCTTTGTAAAGTGCAATGACTTTAAGAGAGGTGGCCTAATGTGATGGTTAAGAGCATGCACTTCAGAGCTAGCATCTGTATTTGGAAACCTGTATTCTGCCTGTCTAGCCATGTCACTATGGAAGATCTGAAACTCTGTCTGATTTCTTTCATCTTACAGTTTTTTACTACCTCAAACATTGTTCAAAGATTAAGGTAAGTGATCTGAAATGATACCAGGCACATATTTGTTTATGTTAAAAGATAATTATTTCTGCCACAAGTTTTGGATATTCCCAATAAGAAAAACGGGGAGGGAAGCTGGCGGGCATAGTGGCTCATGTCTGTAATCTCAGCACTTTGGGAGGCCGAGGTGGACATCAATGAACATCTAGGAAAACATGACATTACCCAATGAACCAAATAAGACACCAGTCACCAATTCTAGAGTAACAGACACATATGACAGAAAATTAAAAATAGTTGTTTTGAGGAAACACAACAAAAGTCAAGATAACACAGAGAAGGAATTCAGAATCCTATCATAAATGTAACCAAGAAATTGAAATAATTCTTAAAAATCAAGCAGAAATCCTGAAGCTGAAAAATTCAACTGGCATACTGCAGAATGCATCAGAATCTCTCAAAAGCAGAATTGATCAAGCAGGAAGAATTAGTGAGCTTGAAGACAGGCTGTTTGAAAATAGTCAGAGGAGACAAAAGAAAAAAGAATAAAAAAGAATGAAGCATGTTTACAAGATGTAGAAGCTAGTCTCAAAAGGGGAAATCTAAGTTATTGACCTTAAAGAGGAAGCAGAGAGAAAGATTAGGATAGAAAGTTTATTCAAAGGGATAATAACAAAGAACTTTCCCAATCTACCATAATATAGCCATATTCAAGTACAAGAAGGTTAGAGAATACCAAGCAGATTTAGCCAAAATAAGACTACTTCAAGACATTTAATAATCAAACTCCCAAAGGTGAAAGATAAAGAAAGGATCCTAAAAGCAGCAAGAGAAAAGAAAGAAATAACATACAAAGGAGCTTCAATACATCTGGCGGAGACTTCTCCATGGAAAACTGACAGGCCAGGAGAGAGTGCATGACGTATTTAAAGTACTGAAGGAAGAAACTTTTATCTTGGATAGTAAATCCAGCAAAAATATCCTTCAAACATGAAGGAGAAATACTCTCCCAGACAAACAAAAGCCAAGGGGTGTCATCAATACCAGACCTGTCCTACAAGAAATGTTAAGGGGAGTTCTTCAATCTGAAGGAAGAGGACATTAACAATAAGAAATTATCTGAAGGTACAAAACTCATTGGTAATAGTAAGTACACAAACACACAATATTATAACACTGTAATTATGGTATGTAAACTACTCATATCTTGAGTAGAAACACAAAAAAATGAACCTATCAAAAATAATAACTACAACAATTTTTTAAGATATAGACAGTATAATAAAATACAAATAAAAAAACAAAAAGTTTAAACGTGGGGGGATGAAGTTAAAGTGTAGTTATTTGTTTTCTCTTTGCTTATTTGTTAGTTTGTTTTTGCAATTAGTGTTAAGTTGTCATCAGTTTAAAATAATGGATTTTAAGATGTTTTTTGCAAGCCTCATGGTAATCTCAAATCAAAACACCTACAACAGATACACAAAAATCAAGAAATTAAAACATACCACCAGAGAAAACCACCTTCACAAAAAGGAAGACGGGAAGGAAGAGACAACCACAAAACAACCAGAAAATAAATTTTAAAATGGCAGTAATAAGTCCTTATTTATCAATAATACCTAATGTAAATGGACTAAACTCTTCAATCAAAAGCCACAGAGTAGCTGGATGGATTTTATAAAAACAAGAGCCAATGATCTGTTGCCTACAAGAAACATACATAAAGACACATATAGACTGAAAATAAAGGGATGGAAAAAGATATTCCATGCAAATGGAAACCAAAAAAAGGGCAGCAGTAGCTATATTTATATCAGATTAAATAATATCAAGACAAAAATCTATAAAAAGAGACAAAGAAATTTGCTATATAATGATGGGGTCAATGCAGCATGAGGATATAATAGTTGCAAATATATATACACCCCACACTGGAGCCTCAAGATATATAAAGCAAATATTATTAGAGATAAAGAGAGAGATAGACTCCAATACAATAATAGCTGGAGACTTTAATGCCCCACTTTCATCACTGGACAGATCATCCAGAGAGAAAATCAACAAACAAACATCAGACTTAATCTGCACTATAGAACAGAAGGACCTAACAGATATTTACAGAACATCTCATCCAATAGCTACAGAATACACACTCTTCTCAGCACATGCATCATTCTCAGTGATAGACCATATGTTAGGTTACAAAACGAATCTTTAAAATTTCAAAAAAACTAAAATTATATCAAGTGTATTCTCTGCCCACAATGGAATAAAACTAGAAACCAGTAACGAGAAACTTTGGAAACTATACAAACACATGGAAATTAAACAATATGTTCCTGAATGACTAGTAGGTCAATGAGGAAATTAAGATGAAAATTTAAAATTTTCTTGAAAGAAATGACAATAGAAACACAACATACCAAAACCTATGGGATACAGCCAAAGCAAGACTCAAAGGAGGGTTTACAGCCAAAGCAATACTCAAAGGAGGGTTTACAGCAATAAGCATCTACATCAAAAAAGTAGGAAAATTTCAAATAAACAACCTAATATTGCATCTTAAAGAACTACAAAAGCAAGAGCAAACAAACCCAAAATTAGTAGAAGAAAGAAATAATAAAGGTCAGAGCAGAAGTAAACGAAATTGAAATAAAAAATGTACAAAAGATCAATGAAACAAAAAGTTGGCTTTTTGAAAAGATAAACAAAATCAACAAACCTTTAACCAGAGTAAGAAAAAAAGAAAGAAGATCCAAATAAATAAAATCAGAGATGAAAAAGGAGACAGTACGACTGATACCACAGAAATTCAAAGGATGATTAGAGACTATTATAATCAATTATATGCCAATAAATTGAAAAACCTAGAAGAAATGGATAAGTTCCTAAACACATACAATTTACAAAGATTGAGCCATGAAGAAATCCAAAATGTGAATAGATCAATAACAAGTAATGAGAGCAAAGCCACAATAATAATAATAATAATAAATCTCCCAGCAAAGCAAAGCCCAGGACACAATGGCTTCACTGCTAAATCTTACCAAACATTTAAAGAAGAACTTATACCAGTCCTACTCAAAGTATTCCAAAAACCAGAGGAAGAAAGAATACTTCCAAACTCATTCTATGAGGCCAGTATTATCCTGATATGAAAACCAGACAAAGACACATGAAAGAAAGAAAATTACAGGCCAATATTCACAACGAATATTGATGCAAAAATACTCAACACAATACTAGCAAACCAAATTCAGCAACACATTAAAAAGATCATTCATCATGACCAAGTGGGATTTATCCCAAGACTGCCTGCATGGTTCAACATACACAAGCCAATCAATATGATAGATCATATCAACATAATAAAGGAGAAAAACCATATAATCATTTCAATTGATGCTGAAAAAACATTTGATAAAATTCCACCTCCTTTCATGATTAAAAAAAAAAAACTCAAAAACTGGGCATAAAAGGAATATGTCTCAACACAATAAAAAGCATGGCTTTTGTGTTGAGGCATGTTTCTTCTATACCCAGGTTGGCATCCTGCAACTTTCATATATATAATATATATATATACTTCATATATATATACGTTGATCATACTAACATTATAGTGAATGCGGAAAAATGAAAGCCTTTCTCTAAGATCTGGAACAAGACAAGGATGCCCACTTTCATCACTGTTATTCAACCTAGTACTGGAAGTTCTAGCTAGAGTAATCAGAAAAAAGCAAGAAATAAAAGGTATTCAAAATGGAAAGGAAGAAGTGAAATTATTTTTATTTACAGATAATATGATCTTATACTTGAAAAAATGAAAGACTCCACCAAAAGGCTATTAGAACTGATAAACAAATTTAGTAAAGTTGCATAATACAAAATCAACATACAAAAATCAGTAGCATTTTTATATGCCAACAGCAAACAATCTGAAAAAGAAATCAAGAAAGTAATCCCATTTACAATAGCCACAAATTAAGCAAAATACCTAGGAATAAACTTAACCAAGGAAGCGAAAGATCTTTACAATAAAAACCTTTACGCAAGATATTGAAGAGGACAGCAAAAAATGGAAAGATATTCCATGTTCATGGATTAGAAGAATCAATACTATTAAAATGTCCGTGCTACCCCAAGCAATCTACAGATTCAATGCAATCCCTATTAAAGTACTAATAAAATTCCTCACAGAAATAGAAAAAACAATCCTAAAATTTATATGGGACCACAAAAGGCCCAGAACAGTCAGAGCCATCCTGAGGGAAAAAAAAAAAAAAAACTGGAGGAATCCCATTACCTGATTTTAAATTATACTACAGAGCTACACAACGAAGTAACAAAAACAGGATGGTACTGACATAAAAACAGACACATAGACCAATAGAACAGAATAGAGAACCCAGAAATAAATCCATACAGCTACAGTGAACTGATTTTCAACAAAGCTTTCACGAACATGTATTGAGAAAAGGATTGTCTCATCAGTAAATTGTGCTGGGAAAACTGGATGTTCATATGCAGAAGAATTGAACCAGATCGCTGTCTCTCATCATACACATTTTGATAATCAAAATGGATTAAAAACTTAAATCTAAGACCTAAAACTATGAAACTACTAAAAGAAAACATAGGAGAAACTCTCCAGGACATTGGTATGGACAAAGATTTCTTGAGTAATACTTCACAGACACAGGCAACCAAAGCAAAACAGGACAAATGGAATCACATTTTTAAAAATCACATCATTAAAAAGCTTCTGCATAGCAAAGGAAACAATCAACAAAGTGAAGAGACAATCCACAGAATGAGAGAAAATATTTGCAAACTATCCATCTGGCAAGAGATTAACAACCAGAATATATAAGGAGCTCAAATAACTCAATAGGAAAAAATCTAATTATCTGATTTAAAATGGGCAAAAGGTTAAATAGACATTTCTCAAAAGAATACATCCAAATGGCAAACAGTTATATGAACAGGTGCTCAACATCACTGAACATCAGAGAAACACAAATCAAAACTCCAATGGGATATCATCTCATACTAGTTAAAATGGCTTTTGTCCAAAAGGCAGGAAATAATGAATGCTGGAATGTTGAGAAAGGGAACCCTCGTACACTGTTGGTGGGAATGTAAATTAGGACAGCCACTTGGAAAACAACATGGAACTTCCTCAAAAAACTAGGAATAGACAGGGCGTGGTGGCTCACGCCTGTAATCCCAGCACTTTGGGAGGCCGAGGCGGATCACCTGAGGTCAGGAGTTCGAGACCAGCCTGGCCAACACAGCAAAACCCCATCTCTACTAAAAATACAAAAAATAGCCATATGTGGTAGTGCGTGCCTGTGATCCCAGCTACTCAGGAGGCTGAGGCAGGAGAATCTCTTGAACCAGGGAGTTGGAGGTTGCAGTGAGCCAAGATCACACCACTGCACTCCAGCCTGGGCAACAGAGTGAGACTCCATCCCAAAAAAGAAAAAAAATAAATCAGAAAACAAAAACAAAACTAAGAATAGAACTACCATATAATCCAGCAATCCCACTGATAGGGATATACCTAAAAGAAAATAAATCAGTAAATCAAAGAGATGTCTGCACTCCCATGTATTGCAGCACTATTCACAATATCCAAGATTTGGAACCTAGGTGTCCATCAACAGACAAAATAATAAATAAAATGTGGTACATATGCACAACTGAGTACTATTCAGCCATAGAAAACAATGAGATTCTATCATTTGCAACCACATGGATGGAAATGGAGGACATTATGTTAAGCAAAATAAGCCAGGCACAGAAAGACAAGTTTTACATGTTCTCGCTCGTTTGTGGAGCTAAAAATTAAAACCATGGAATTCATGGAGATAGAAGGTAAAATGATGGTTACTGGAGGCCGGGAAAGGTAGAAAGGGGTGGAGGGTAGGGACAGTTAAGGAGTACAAAGATATACTCAGATAGAATGAACAAAATATAGTGTTTGATAGCACAACAGGGTGACTAAAGTCAACAATAATGTATTAAACATTTTTTAAATAACTAAAAGAGTATAACTGGATTGTTTGTAACACCAAAAAAATGATAAATGCTTGAAATGATGAACACCCCATTTTCCCTGATGTGATTATTACAAATTGCATGGCTGCATCAAAATATCTCATGTACCCCATAAATATATACACTACTATGTACCCACAAAAATTAAAAATAAAGATAAATGAATAAATAAAATATAAAAAACAATAGGGGAAACTGAATGAAGGGCATATGAGAAATTCTCTGTCATCTTTGCAACTTTTCTGTAATTCTAAAAATAAAGAATCAGAGTAATTCGCCACTTGTGATGGTTAATTTTATGTATCAACTTGACTGAACCACAGGTGGCTCAGATATTTGGCCAAACATTATTCTGAGTATGTCCATGAGGGTGTTTCTGGATGAATTAACATTTGAATCAGCAGACTGAGCACAACAGATTGCCCTCCCCAATGTGGGTGGGCCTCACCCAATCAACTGAAGACTTAAGCAGAATAAAAAGATTAAGAGGGAACACCTCCTGCCAAACTACTTGAGCTGAGACATTGGTCTTTCAGGCTTTCAGGCTCAGAGAGAAACGTTACTCCTCTCGGGTCTTGAGGCTGCTGGTCTTTGGATCAGCAGCTCTCCTGCGTCTCCACTTGCCCACTGCAAATCTTAGGACTTCTCAACCTCCATTATCACATGAGCCAATTCCTTATAGCAAATCTCTATCTGTCTATCTATCTAATATGGTTTGGCTTTGTGTCCCCACCCAAATCTCATCTTGTAACCCTACCAGGGCACTGCTTAGTGCAGCTGTGAGAAGAGGGCCACCATCCTCCAGATCCCAGAACAGTAGATCCACTGACAGCTTGCACCCTGTGCCTGGGAAAGCTGCAGACACTCAACACCAGCCCATGAAGGCAACCAGGAGGGAGGCCGTACCCTGCAAAGCCAGAGGCGGAGCTGCCCAAGACTATGAGAACCTACCTTTTGCATCCACATCATCAGGATGTAAGACATGGACTCAAAGGAGATCATTTTGGAGCTTTAAGATTTGACTGCCCTGCTGGATTTTGGACTTGCATGGGGCCTGTAGCCTCTCTGTTTTGGTCAATTTCTCCCATTTGGAATGGTTGCATTTGCCCAATGCCTATACCTTCATTGTATCTAGGGACGGAATTATATGGCTTGGCTCTGTGTCCCCACCCAAATCTCATCTTGTAGCTCCCATAATTCCCACATGTTATGGGAGGTATGCAGTGGGAGATGATTTAATTATGGAGCAGGTCTTTCCCATGCTGTTTCATCATAGTGAATGAGTCTCATGATATCTGATGGTTTTGAAAACGGGAGTTTCTCTACACAAGCTCTCTCTCTCTTTGCCAGCTGCTGTGTCCAGAATGGGTTCCTTCCGGTGGGTTCTTGGTCTCTCTGACTTCAAGAATGAGGCCGTGGACCCTCGCGGTGAATGTTAGAGTTCTTAAAGATGGTGTGTCCGAAGTTTACTCCTTTAGATGTTCAGATGTTTCCAGAGTTTCTTCTTTCTGGTGAGTCCGTGGTCTCGCTTGACATCAGGAGTGAAGCTGCAGACCTTCACGGTATTACAGCTCTTCAAGGTGGCGTGTCTGGAGTTGTTTGTTCCTCCCGGTGGGTTCGTGGTCTCGATGACTTCAGGAGTGAAGCTGCAGACCTTCGCAGTGAGTGTTACAGCTCTTAAAAGTGGCACGTCTGGAGTTGTTCGTTCCTCCCAGTGGATTCGTGGTCTCACTGGCTTCAGGAGTGAAGCTGCAGACCTTTGTGGTGAGTGTTACAGCTCATAAAGGTAGTGCAGACCCAAAGAGTGAGCAGCAGCAAGAGTTATTGGGAAGAACGAGAAAACAAACCCTGCACAGCCTTGAAGGGGGCCCAAGCAGTTGCGGCAGTTGGCTCGGGTGGCCACCTTTTATTCCCTTATTTGACCCCACCCACATCCTGCTAATTTGTCCATTTTACAGAGAGCTCATTGGTCCATTTTACAGAGTGCTGATTGGTCCATTTTTACAGAGTGCTCGTTGGTGCATTTACAAACCTTTAGCTAGACACAGAGCGCTGATTGGTACGTTTACAATCCTTTAGCTAGACAGAAAAGTTCCCCAAGTCCCCACCTGACCCAGAAGCCCAGCCAGCTTCACCTCTCACTGCCATCCACATAAGATGTGACTTGCTCCTCCTTGCCTTCCGCCATGATCGTGAGGCCTCCCCAGCCATGTGAAATGGTAAGTCCAATAAACCTCTTTCTTTTGTAAATTGCCAAGTGTCAGGATGTCTTCATCAGCAGAATGAAAACAGACTGATACACTATCTGTCTATCTACCTACCAACCTACCTACCTATCTATATCTATCCACCTATACCTATATCTATCTCTCTCTCTATCTATCTACCTATCCTATTAGTTCTGTTTCTCTCTGAAAAACCCTAATACACCCACATTCACAGAAAGAAAAAAAGGAGAAAACTCCCATGATTATGTCAACAGATGCAGAAAAGGCATTTAACAAAATTAATGATTAAAAACTCTTAGAAAACTAAGAATAAAATAACACTTCCATGATCTGAAAAAGAAATCTACAGAAACCATCATATGAATTGGTAAAATGTTGAGAGTTTTCCCCCTGAAACCAAGAACAAGACAAAGATGTCCATTATCACCACTTCTATTCAATATTGTATTGAAGGGCTTAGTCAGTGTAGAAGGACAAGGAATGGAGATGAAAGGCATCCAGATAGAAAAGAAAACTATAAAACTGTTATTATTTGGAAATAACATGATTGTGTATTAGAAAATCCAAATGAATCTACCAATAAATGATTTTAAGTAATAAGTGCATTTAGCAACGTTGCTGTATACAAGGTCAATATACAAAAAGCACTTGTATTTCTATATGCCAGCAACAAATGTTAGAAATTTAGAAAAGCTTTTGAAAAACATAAAACGCTCTTAGGTGAATGAATATAATGAAAGATGTATAAGAGTTCTACAGTGAAAACTACAAAACACTATTAAGGGAAATTAAACCCTAAATAAATAAAGAATATATACTATGTTAGTCATTGAAAGGTTCAATATTTTTAGATGTGAAATTCTCCCCAAAATCATTTAAATATTTCGTATAATCACATCCAATTCCCAGGAGAAGTCACTTTTGGTGGAAAATGATAACCTAACTCTAAAATGTGTATGAAAATGCAAAGGGCTGAGAATAACCAAGGTGATCTTGAAGAAGGAGGAGGCAGACGATGAGGATGAGAAGGAAAAAACTAAAGGTAATTAAGACACTGTGATTGGTACAAAGGTAGAAATATAAACCAACAGAAAAAGAGTTTAGAAACTGATTCGAAAATATACAATCCCCTGATTTACAACAAGGACACAGGAGAACACCGGAGATGTGAGGGTCTTGCCAGGAAATGGTGGTGTTAACTGGGTATTTATTTGGGGAAAGAAAGGTATCTTCAGCCCCCACTCAAATCATGCCTAACAGTTGAGGTAGGAGGCGGGATTAGACTCCAGAGATGAGGCTCAGACACCAGAGCAAATTGAGGATTAGCTAAAACGGGTCCAGGACCAAAGCACCTCCATGTAAGACACACCCACCAGTGTGCTATGCCAGTGTACCATTGCCATGGCAACACCAGGGATTTACCACCCCTTTCCGTAGCAACAACCTGATAACCCAGAAGTTACCGCCCTCATCCTAGAAATTTCTGTATAAACTACCGCTTAATTTGCATATAATTAAGCATGGGTGTAAATGTGAATGCAGACCTGCCTCTGAGCTGCTGCTCTGGGCTCACTGTCTAAGGGGTGGCCCTGCTCTGCAAGGGGCAGTCCCTCCGCCACTGCTGTGCATTGCCGCTTCAATAAACGTTGCTGGCTAACACCACCGGCTCACCCTTGAATTCTTACCTGGCAGAAGCCAGGACCCCCCCAGGGCTAAGCCCCAATTTGGGGGCTTGCTTTTCCTATATCACAATCTAGTCTACACAGATTGTAGATCTAAATAGTAAACATGTTTTTAGAAAAATTTTATCTTTTCTGTTTTCAATTGAGTTAGTTTCTGCTCTCATACTGTTTTTCTGTTTGTTTTTTGGTGGTTTTTGTTTTGTTCTGTTTTTGAGACGGAGTCTCGCTCTGTCACCCAGGCTGGAGTGCAGTGGCACAATCTCGGCTCTCTGCAAGCTCCACCTCCTGGGTTCACGCCATTCTCCTGCCTCAGCCTCCCGAGTAGCTGGGACTACAGGCGCCCGCCACCACGCCCGGCTAATTTCTTGTATTTTTAGTACAGACGGGGTTTCACTGTGTTAGCCAGGATGGTCTCGATCTTCTGACCTCATGATCCACCCACCTCAGCCTCCCAAAGTGCTGGGATTACAGACGTGAGCCACCGCGCCCAGCCGTTTTGTTTTGTGTTTGAGACAAGATCTTGCTCTGTTGCCTAGGCTGGAGTGCAGTGGCACCATCTCAGCTCACTGCAAGCGCTGCCTCCCAGGTTCCAGCGATTCTCCTGCCTCAGCCACCTGAGTAGCTGGGGTTACAGAAGTGCGTCATCGTGCCTGACTAATTTTGGGGGGGTTTTGTTTGTTTGTTTGTTTTTTAAGACAGAGTCTCACTCTGTTGCCCAGGTTGGAGTGCAGTGGCACAATCTCGGCTCACTACAACCTCTGCCTCCAGGGTTCAAGTGATTCTCCTGCCTCAGCCACCCGAGTAGTAGCTGGGATTACAGGTGCCCGCCACCACACCCAGCTAATTTTTTTATTCTTAGTAGAGACAGGTTTTGCTATGTTGGCCAGGCTGGTTTCGAACTCCTGACCTCAGGTGATTCGCCCGCCTCGAACCTCCCAGAGTGCTGGGATCACAGGCGTGAGCCACTGCGTCTAGCCTTTTATGTATTATGTCCTGCTTTCTGTTTGCTTTGGACTTCTGTTGCTCTTCTTTTCCTAGTTTCTTAATGTGGAAGCTTGGATAATTGGAGAGACCTTTCTTGTTTCTAATACAAAGCTTTAATGTTCTATCTTTAATGCTGCAAATGCTTAAGGGGAAATTGATTTAGAAGTGAAGTGTCACAGTGTCTGTAATACTTTCCAGTGGGTTGTGGGGGGGAAGGTACATATATAAGAGTGACAAGAGAACGAACGTGACAAAAGAAGGCAAAATGTTAACTGTGAAGAATTATGAGAGATTATTTGGGCATCTCACTTTTCCGTGGATTTGGACATTTTTGTCCAGTCCCCAGAAATGACAGTGTGGCCTCTATGCCTGCCCCGTGCTCTGTGGCCGGCGCGTATTCACCACGGGTGAGCACCTCGAGCTGAGTCCTGGGGAGAAAGAGGGCGGTGCCCAAGCCAGGACCCTGCGGGCCGGGGCTGGAGGAGGCGCAACCCAGCGGGCGGAACGGGAGATCTCCCCGCAGGCGGCCGCTCCCCCGCCGGGGCTTCCGGGAGCAGCCGAGGCCTGAACCTGGACAAGGAGCCGGGACCGCAGCCGGCGGGGGTAGCCGTCTTCCGCGCCCTCCCTGGAGCCCGGCCCTGGGCCCACGCCGTGCCCCGAGCCTTCTCTGCGGCCCGCCCCCAGTTACCCCGGTCCGGCGCGGCCGGGCACGGGGAGGTGAAGGCCTCCATGGGGTGACGCTCCGTGGGGTGACGCTCCGTGGGGTGACGGGGGGGCGCGGGGCCGCTTGTCCCCAGCGCAGGAGGAGCCAGGACCAGACGCACACCCTCCCGCCTGCTGCAGGCTGAGCCGCCGCAGGGAAAGCACGTGGGTGAAGGGCCGGGCGCGGCAGTTCGTTGAAAACTCGGGAGCCGGGTTTCAGCCAGGGCCTGGGGCCTCCCCCGCCCATGCAGGGGTCGCGGAAGCAGGGGTTCGGCCTCCTCCCCAGGCCGTGGCGGCACCGCCCCGGGGAGCAGGGACGGGGCGAGCTCCCGCTGAGCCGCACTTCCTGGGCGAGGCCGCCGCAGGCAGCGCTGGAGGCACGTGCGCCGAGGGCCTCCTCTTCCGCCCCAGCTTGACATGCAGCCCTGGGTGGGGTGAAAAGCTGCTGGCGCCGGATTCCTGCCCCAAACTCCCTTCAGGAAGAAATTCAGGAGGCCCAGGCCAAGAGAGGAGGCTCCCCGGCAAAAAGGGAAGGACTGGGCAGCGGCAGCAGGAACCACGGCCCGAGGGGTGAGAGCTTCTGGGCTCTGAGAGCCTGACCCTGACTTCCCTTGGCCCGTGGGCACGACGTCTCCAGGTCAGATTCCTCCTCCGCAGAACGGAGGGCATGGTGCTGGCAGGAGGTTGTACCGACCTCGAGGCCATCTCGAGGGCTCAAGGAAACGCCTACCACGCATGGCCCTTGGACAGAGCTGGTAAATATTGGCTGTCACCGAGTTCAAGGCCGCAGGGAACATGGCAGAGTGGCCCAGGTGTCAGCACAGGCCTTGTGCAGGAGGAAGCGCTGGGGGAAGGGAAGGAGACCTCTCCACCCACTGCCTGCACACCCTGGGACAGGACTCCAGAAATCCCCGCCCAAATTCCCCTCCAGCTCCCCCTCTAACCTAAGCCCCAGGTGCTGTGCCGTATCCCCAGCACCCAGCACAGTGCCTGGCACACAGAATGACTGCCCACAGGGGCAGGGGCTGCAGAGAACCGCAGGGATACAGTCGACCTGCAGGCCCGGTAACAACTAGGTTTTTAAAATCCAGAATGAGGCCCTGCGGTTCACCTGGAGGCATGAGGGTTGGGTCTGGCGCCACACACACACACACACACACACACACACACACACAAAACAGGGTCTCTCTTCTCCGTTTCAAGGCCCCGAATCCCTGGCAGTCCTCAGCCCAGCTGCAGCAGGGACCAGCTTCCTTAGCTGAACGATGATCCCCCTCGAGGCATCAGAGTCGGGAGCTAGTTCTGAAGAGTCCGGGACAGGGGTAGTGAAGATGCCTGTCCAGTGAAATCCTCCCCTTTAATGAGGAGGCTGCCTACCCCAGGGGCCAAGGAACTGAAACGGAGCAAGAAGGGGCCCCAGGCAATTCACCACCAGCAGGGCCTGTGAGTCCTTGAGCCCCACGTAAAAAATCGAGTTGGGCGCAATCTAAGGTGTAATTGTACCATTTGGCCACCAGACGGCGCTCAATCATCATCTTTGCTTTTAGAGTCTCAAATTACGCAGCAGAAAACTTCGTGCCCATTCAGCACATGCAAGCCACTGTTGCGTGTTTCTTGCGTCAGCTCAATTCTCACAACCAACCATGAAGTATTTGTTGTTGCCCTTACACAGCAGAGAATCTGAGGTTCAGAGTATTTGAGTAACTTGCCTGAGGTCACACAGCAGTAACTCTTAGAGGTGGGACCAAGCCCGGGTCTTGTCTCCAGAGGCTGCACTGTGCACCCCCATACTGCTTCCTGTTCGACCTGTATGATACTGCATGCATTTAAGTTCATGTTCTAGCAAAAGATCTCCCTGTATAAGGTGCCAGACTTTAATTTGAAATGTTAAGGGTGCACACAGTGCAGCAGACAGGAAAGTCCTCTGTTTTGCCCCAGAAGTTTGGGTCTGACCCTGTAGCAGGGTGTGCTTGTGCCAGCTCACAAGCAGACCATTACAGTGCGGGGTGCGTAGTAGGACCCTCTGGGCTCCCTCATCCCCACCAGTGCTCACATGCTCCTGATCGCCAAGGACAGCCATCCTGGACCTCCCCAAGCCATCACGCAGGCCATCTGGGAAGGGAATATGCCCAGGCGCTCTGCCTCTGAGCTGTTGGAATTGCATGCCCCAGGGTGGGCTCGGAGAGCAGGGAAACACACAGGGTATTGTCCAGGTGACTGAGGGGGTCCTGGGCCCGATATGGGGGCTGCTGTAGGGTTAGCAGCTGAGAAAGGGCCTCACGGCTCCAGCCAAGGAGTCTTTCCTATTCACCCAAACCTGGAAGCTTCATGTGGTTCTGGAGACCCAGCTCTGAGAAGACCCCAGCTCCAGAGGGCGGAGGCCACATTTGCATCCTCACGCTCTGCAAAGTCCTGCCACATAGCAGTGGGCTCTGTAAATACTCAGAGGTAAAGAGAAGGTGAGAAAGAGAAAGGGAAGGATGAAGGGAGGGAGGCTCAGACAGAGGGTGGAAGGGGCAAAGACCAGCAGAGTCCATCTGGGCCCCACAAGCGGATCCAGGGAGCTGGCATGAGGCGCGGCTTGTGGAGGAGGGTGAGTCTGGACCGCAGTGGGCCACCCGTTTAGGAGTCTGGGTCTGACCCTGTAGCCGCGTGCACTTGTGCCAGCTCACAAGCAGACTATTAAACGTTTTCAGGAATTCTGCAGATCGCTGTTAAGCACAGCCGTTATTAAAGATTACAGGATATTCAGAAACAGGTAATACATACCCAACACTTTCTAACATTTTACTGTACTTTATTGTTTTCTCTGCCGTTGAGGTTATTTCTGGGTGGTGGGTCTGTATAGTACAGCCTGTGTGACGATGTGCTACTGATCTCTTCCCCACGGCATAGTCGGTGACCAGATTGGTAGTTTGAAATTGGCCATGACAGGCAGATTTACACCACGGAAACTGGCAAACACTGCCAATCAGGGCTTTTTATCCAGAGCAGTCGTTAAACATTTACACAGAAGTGCACCACTGCCCGTAAGGGGCGGCATGGTCGGACTGCACTTTTAAAAGGTCTTGAGGACAGGGGAACCAAGAGGCATTCAAGTAAAGGAGTGAAGAATCACAGCGTCATGCAGTTGAGTGACCTGGACCAGGACACGTTTGAAAGCCCAAGTACCTTAGAGGAGCCACTGGCTGACGTCCAGATGGCAGAAAGCAAGCCACCCTGAATCAGGCCCTCTCCTTCAGGGCCACGGAGCACGGTCTGGATGGCTGGTTCAACTTTTAAACACACAGGCACATAATCCCCACCAGGACACAGTCCTGCCACCCTGAATCCCAGCCTGCCCCAGGATATCTGTCTGCTGCTTCTGCCACCCTGCAACTGCACACATGTTTGGGGAGGAGTCCGGTCTGCCAGCGCCTCCTTTCACCGCCTAGATGCAGCAGGGCAGGCCCGGGCAGTTCTGCTGGACACCAGCCCCACGCTGCCTCCGTTGCCTTCATTCTCAGATGAGGAGGATGCAGGGAAACAGGGCAGGGGTGGGGGATGGGGGAGGGACAGAAGGCGAGGACTGAAGTTTTGGGGCATTTTCGACATCATCAGCCACATTGAGTAGACAGCCAGAGGTGGGTGGGAGAGGCATTTGGGCATTGCTGGCACGCAGGTAGGATCTCCAGGGGGCCAGTGTAGGTAAAGAGAAGAACTGAGGTTGGAGGGGAACTGAGAACATGTGGTGGGGGCATCGGTGGAGGCAAAGGGCCCCCCAAAACAGCTCGCTCCCTGACTGGAGATGCTGTGCCAACAGAAGGAGGAGGACTCCATTGGAGGGACCAAGCTAGTGCCACCTAGCAGTGCCCTGCACTTAGGTTCCAAACGCTTGGTGTCTCGGGTTCTCAGGCGCCATAGGCCACAGTCCTCGAACATAAGGGTGTGGAGGTTAAAAAAAAAAAAAAAAAAAAAAAAAAACCTCTGTCACCAAACGGTCTACTGACCAACACACAGCTCACAGCTGAGTTCTGCCTTTATCGGAATGAGGTCTCCCTGACCATAACCTCACATGGGCCCCAACTGATCAACGACCGCTACCACGACCATTCCAGAACCTTTGCTAGACCAGCTGAGGCTGCAGGAGAGAGGTCCGGGCTTCAGCGAGAAGGAAAGGAAGGACACATCAGCCCCAGATATATCCTAGGCCCTACCTATAGCCCAGACCAGTACACGGGACCTGTCCCTCTTCCTGTCGGTCAGCACAGGGATCCAGGAAGCCAGAAGTGGGGAGGCGGGGCCTTTTATGCGGTGACCCTGCCCACCGACCACCCCTGCTGGCCACGCCCACTGCTCAACACAGACCAACCAGAGACTCAGCTTCCACCAATCCCATCAGCATCTGTTCCCCCATGGGAGGTGTTTGGAGAGGGAGTAGAGATGACCTGGGGTCCAGCAGACTCCTCTCCAACAAACATCTCGGGGGAACCCAAACACCAAGAGGCAGGAGCAGAGCTGCTCTGCCCAAAGGAAGAGCCTCGAGCCCCCTTAGTCTTCACCTCATTAGGAGCGGGGGCCCACTGCCGGTGAGAATGCTGGGAGCCCACTCACTCCTTCAGACCACACTGTGAGGCCAGAATCACTAGCCTCTTGTACAGAAGAAGAGACTGAGGTTCAGAGAGGCCCACTGTACACCCAATGGCACACAGCTGTTGGGTAGCAGCCTCATTGGCCTCCTTCACTGGGCTTGTCCCCCTCCAGTGACTGTCCGGTTACAGACACCAGGCATGAGGCCAGGACGGGCACCCGATGGATCAGCACCACCTGATCCATCTCAATGGCTCACCCAAAAAAATGCCAGTAACTCAAAGGAAGGGGTGCTGTGGTCTGAATGGTTCCCCCAACATTTATGTGTTGAAATCCTAACTCCCAGGCGATGGTATTAGGAGGAAATTGGTACCAAGATGGGGGGGTGTTACTGTAACAAATACTTAAAAATGTGGAAACAGCTTTGGAACTGTAAGAGTTTGCGGTACCTGCCAGGAAACCCCTATACTACTATGAATGAACCATTAAGGGCGGTTCTGGGGAGGGCTCAGAAAGACAAGAGGCTTGGAACCCTGCAGACCACATCCCCTGGGGCTGCCTGTCCACCCCCCTGACTCAGGCACCGGGGCATCCAGTGCTGGGGATGAGGAAACAGCCGGGCCCGTGCCTGCCTATGGAGGCCCTATCTCGTCATCTGCTCTCACCCGTGACAAAGTGCAAGGAGCTCTATGTTTGAATGTCCCAGAGGACAGCCCAGCCACTCCACTGAGAATCTCACCCCTTCCAGGCGTCACCTCCCTTCCCGGCTTCATGTAGCACCAGGACACAGAAAAAAGCATTCCTCCTTTACCCCATTGCCTCCACCCTCCACAACAACATAAACACCAGGCAGGCTCTTTCCAGCACTGTGTTCCCTGAACCCCTTGCCACTGACCCACACTCATTCCCCGAAGGGAGGGAGGCAGGCAGAGAGGCGGCATGAGGACTGCCGCTGCACAGAGCCTGCTGCCCCAGCTGCAGGGCCAGAGAAGGAAGGCAGCCTGTGTGGGGAGGGGTGGCGGCCAAAGGAGTGCCGCAGGGGAGCAGCAGCTGGGGCTGGGTCCACTCAGCAGAGGTTGACTGGAAGCTTCCCCTGTGGCTAAGGGACAGCCACTCCTGCCTTGTCCCCTCACAGGCCAAGTCCTCAGGGGAAACACAGAGGACAGAACTCAGCACTTCCTAATTGCAATCTCACCCCACCCACTCAGATCTCACCCCACCCACTGTCTTCTCACCCCACCCACTGAGATCTCACCCCACCCACTGAGATCTCACCCCACCCACTGTCATCTCACCCCATCCACTGAGATCACATCCCACTCACTGTCATCTCATCCCACCCACCGAGATCTGACCCCACCCACCGAGATCTCACCCCACCCACTATCATCTCACCCCACCCACCGAGATCTCACCCCACCCACTGTCATCTCATCCCACCCACTGAGATCTCACCCCACCCACTGTCATCTCACCCCACCCACTGAGATCACATCCCACCCACCGAGATCTGACCCCACCCACCGAGATCTCACTCCACCCACTGAGATCTCACCCCACCCACCGAGATCTCACCCCACTCACCGAGATCTCACTCTACCCACTAAGTTCTCACCCCACCCACTGAGATCTCTCCCAACCCACTGAGATCTCTCCCCACCCCCTGAGATCTCTCCCAACCCACTGAGATCTCGCCCCACCGTCATCTCACCCCATTCACTGTCATCTCATCCCACCCACCGAGATCTCACCCCACCCACCAAGATCTCACCCTACCCACTGAGATCTCACCTCACCCACTGTCATCTCACCCCACCCACTGTCATCTCACCCCACCCACTGTGATCTCATCCCACCCACCGAGATCTCACCCCACACATTGTCATCTCACCCCACCCACTGTCATCTCAGCCCACCCACTGAGATTTCTCCCCACCCCCTGAGATCTCTCCCAACCCACTGAGATCTCTCCCAACCCACCGAGATCTCTCCCCACCCACCGTCATCTCACCCCACCCACCGTCATCTCATCCCACCCACTGTCATCTCACCCCACCCACCGTCATCTCTCCCCACCCACCGTCATCTCATCCCACCCACTGAGATCTCAGCCTACCCACTGTCATCTCACCCGACCCACTGTCATCTCAGCCCACCCAACGAGATCTCACCCCACACACTGTCGTCTCACCCCACCCAACGAGATCTCACCCCACCCATCGTCATCTCATCCCACCCACTGAGATCTCAGCCTACCCACTATCATCTCACCCCACCCACTATCATCTCACCCCACCCACTGGGATCTCTCCCCACCCACTGAGATCTCTCCCCACTCAACTATAATCTTGCAGCACCACTTTTCTTTTTTTTTTTTTTGAGACGGAGTCTGGCTCTGTTGCCCAGGCTGGAGTGCAGTGGCCGGATCTCAGCTCACTGCAAGCTCCACCTCCCGGGTTTATGCCATTCTCCTGCCTCCGCCTCCCAAGTAGCTGGGACTACAGGCGCCCGCCTCATCGCCCGGCTAGTTTTTTGTATTCTTTAGTAGAGACGGGGTTTCACCGTGTTAGCCAGGGTGGTCTCGATCTCCTGACCTTGTGATCCGCCCGTCTCGGCCTCCCAAAGTGCTGGGATTACAGGCTTGAGCCACCGCGCCCGGCCACCACTTTTCTTTCTAATGTCTTGACAAGTATATAAGAAGATGCTGGGTATTCTTGGTCCATTGCTGTGGCTATAAAGGCTGGTTCTAGTGTCTCACTGGCTGTCTTCTGCTCATGCATGATTTTAGCAGTTCCCTTCTTATCCCGGGCCGTACTAGACCTACTGTCTTCCCTGGCTTGCACTATGCTATGGTTTAAATATTTGTCTCCATCCTCATGTTGAAATTTAATCCCTAATGTGGCAGTATTGGGAGGTGGGGCCTGTAGAGGTGATTATGTCATATGTCCCCTTCCCTCATGAGTAGATTACTCCTTTCAGGCAGTAATGGGCTACTGGATGTTCTTGGGAGTAGGACTTGTGGCTCTATAACAAGAAGAGAGAACTGAGCTCACACACTCAGCTCCTCATCTTGTGATGCCGTGGGCAGCCTTGGGACTTTGCAGAAAGTCCCTGCCAGCATGAGGGCCCTCACCAGATGCAGCCTCTCAACCTTGGACTTCCCAGCCTTCAGGACTGTAAGAAATAAGTCTTGTTTCTTTACTTACCCAGTTTCAGGTATTCTGTTATAAGCCACAGTAAATGGACTAAGACAGGCTGTGGTAACAAACTACCATTAAGTGGGTGACTTAAATAACAGATTTATTTCTTAGAGTTCTAGGGACTGGGGAGTCCAAGATCAAGGTGCTGGTAGATCCGCTGTCTGATACGAGCTCACTTCCAGGTTTGCAGATAGCCACCTTCTCATTGTGTCCTCACATGGCGGACAGCAGAGAGAGGAGGAGCAAACTCCGTTGTCTCTTTGTATAAGGGCACTAATCCCATTCATGAGGGCTGCACCCTCATGACCTAATTACATCCCAAAAGCCCCACCTCTGAATATCCTTGTATTGAAGGTTAGGAATTCAACACATGAGTTTGGAGGAGACAAACATGTAGTCCGTAACACCTATAATGACCAAGACACAGCCACAAGCCATATGTGACTACTGAGCCAGTATGAATTGGGCTGGGCTATAAAATGCAAAATATACACTGGAATGTAATGATTCTGTATAAAGGCCAGGTACAGTGGCTCACGCCTATAATCCCAACAATTTGGGAGGCTGAGGTGGGAAGATCCCTTGAGACCAGCCTGGGCAACATAGGAAGACCCCATTTCTAGAAAAAAAATTCCCAGTCTGGGCAACATAGCAAGACCCTGTCTCTGTAGAAATTTTTAAAAATTATCCAGGCATGGTGCAAGCACCTGTAGTCCCAGTTACTCAGGAGGCTGAGGTGGAAGGATACCTTGAGCCTGGGAGGTCAAGGCTTCAGTAAGCTATGATTATGCCACTGCACTCCAGCCTGAGTTTCAGAGTGAGCCTCTGTTCTCAATTAAAAATAAAATTTAGTAGGAAAAAAGGATGAAGGCTAAATATCTCATTCATAAGTTTTATTTTGATGGCATGTTGCAGTGATAATGTTTTAAGCATATTTTGGACTACATTAAATATATTACTAAAATCAATGTCACCTTTTTCTTCTTACTTTTTAAATGTGAGCACTAAGAGTTTTTAAATCACCTATGTGGTTCACACTTGTGGCTCACATGACATTCTTATTGGGCAGAGCTGGTCCAGAGGATTCTGAGCCTTTGGTGCCAGTGCTTGGATCATCTGAGTTGTAGGCGCCCTCCCCTCATGCGTGCACAAGCAATGAAGAGGAACTTGATCTCACTCTTGAGTTAAGGAGTTAAATGTGTGTCATACTACGGAGGGAGGCAGGCAACCCAGGTATTGCAGGGCTCTGAGTGGAAGCTTTGGGGGCGTCTGCTTCTCTGTCTTGCAGATCTTCAAGTGTTTGTCCAGGAAAGCCCAGGCAGAGGTGGAAATACTGCAATTGCAAACCCCAGTGCTGGAGGTGGGGCCTGGTGGGAGGTAACTGGATCATGGGGCGGTTTCTCATGGTTTCACACCATCCCCCTTGGTGCTCCTGCTTGGGCTCCGCCATAAGTCAAAGCTCCCTGAGGCCTCCCTGAGGCAGATGCTGCCATGCTTCCTGTACAGCTTGTGGAACCATGAGCCAATGGCACCTCCTTCCTTTATAAATTACCCAGTCTCAGGTCGTTCTTTACAGCAGTGCAAGAACAGACTACAGCACTCCAGTGCCGGCCTCTCTCCAGGGGCAGCTCCTCTTCCAGCCTCCACTCTTGGGTCCTGTGGGACCTGTGTACATTCACCCTGCACTAAGCCAAGAACCCCCTTTGGGATGAATAAATCCCATGGCTGACCAGGTGGTGACCTCCAGGCCTGGCAAAGCTGCCTCCCACCAGGCCCTATCTCCATATTGGGGATTACAATTCCACATGAGATTTGGGCGGAGACACAGATCCAAACCATATCATGGGTCAGAAACCTGAGTATGGAACAGGACGTGGTCAGTGAGGGCCGGTGGGAGGCAGTGTGAACAGTCACACTGGTGAGAACTCATCGAGGTCTGCCCACTGGGTCTGAGCAACACCCCCTGACCTGCCTGCCCCACCCCAAGACGCCAACCAGGGGCTGCATCCCTTCCCCTGCTGGCTGCAGTGTTGAAGATTTGGAAGCTCTGCGTCTTCCGCAGGCATAGAATTTCAAACTGATGCAGACTGCAGTGGAGCCGCTGACCCAACACTAACCGTACCCATCCCAGCCCCTCAACAGGCCTGCCGGGGGTAACTTCCTGCCCCAGTCACCCCTGCAGGACACCAGCTCTCCATTCCTCTGGCTCCTGTTCAACCTCTCGTTCCCACAGTGGCTGCCTCGGCTCATGCCTTCGTGTGTTTCTCCCTTGTACTCTCCCGGGCCCCTGACCCAGCTCTGCACCCCTCAGCTCTCCCGCCGCCGCACCCCTCAGCTCTCCTGCCGTTGCACCTGCCCACATTCCCCACTTGGAGCCCCCTGCTGCCCGCGGCCACCAGGGCAGCCTCTCAACAGGAGAGTTTCACCAACACCCAGCTCCGTGTCCACTCCTCAGCAGAGCCACCCTCAGCTCCCAGAATGCCACCCTGTGCCCCCTCTTTGGCTGGCCTGCAAGGAGTCTCTGTGCCAACAAGGAAAAGGCGCCCCTGCTGGCCGCAGGACATGGGCTGTGGAGGGACGTGTCTGCCCCAGATAGTGCCCAGTTGTAACGATCTCACAACCCGCAGTCTTTACTTGTCTGACTTCCTTTTTAGACCATGCACTGCCAGGTCAGATCCCTAGACACTCAATAAATGCATCTTTATTTAGAATGGACAGGTACAGTTATCCAGCGAGCACAGTGGAAGTGGGGATGCAGGAGGTGCCTGTGAATGGGCAGCCGGGGAGATACTAATGTGGGCAGGGAGTGGAGAGGAGCTAGGAAGGAAGGGAGGGATCGTGGCACTGGGAGTCACAGGCCAGGCTGTGGCTTTGAGGGTCAGCATAGAGGGCAGGACCAGAGGAGACCGCCCTGGGACTGCACAGAGCCGGCTTGAGGGACCAGCCCCTTAAAGACAAATCCTCTAGAGGCTGTAGAGTTTCCTTGAGCTGCCATAACAAAGCTCACAGGCTGTGTCCCCCAGCCACCCCTCACCCCCCAATTCCTGTGTTGAAGCCCTCACCCCCAGTACCTCAGAATGTGGCTGCATTTGGAGACTGGGCCTTTAAAGAGATGATTGAGTTAAAAGGAGGCCTTAGGTTGGCCCTAATCCAACCTGGCTGACGTCCTTAAAAAAAAAAAAAGAGGTGATTCAGACACACAAAGAGACAACAGGGATGTGTGAGTGCATAAAAATAGAGCATGTGAGGGCGCAGTGAGCAGGCGGCCGCCTGCAAACCAAGGAGAGAGGCCTCCAGAGAAATCAGCTCTGCCAGCACCTTCGTCTCAGACTTCTGACCTCCAGAACCGTGAGAGGACACATTTCTGTGGCTGAAGCCCCGCGTCTGTGGGATTTGTTAGAGCAGCCGTGGCTGGCTAATATCGTGGCTTGGACTAGACATGACCCCTTCACAGTTGTGGAGGTCAGAAGTCTGAGACCACGGTGCAGGCAGGGCTGTGCTCCCTCTCAGGGCACTAGGAGGGCCTGTTCCTGGCCTCCCTCAGAGCTTCTGCTGGTTCCTTGGCTTGGGGAAGCAGAACTCCAGTCCGCACGTAGCACTCTCCCTATGTGCGTACCTGTGTCCACATTTCCCCTTCTGGATAAAGACACCAGTCAGGTGGACCAGGACCCACCCTAATGAGCACATCTTCACTTCAGTACATCTGCAATGACCCTGAATCCAAATAAGTTCACATTCTGAG
The DNA here is from genome assembly GCF_009764315.1 of Trachypithecus francoisi. NCBI lineage: Eukaryota > Metazoa > Chordata > Mammalia > Primates > Cercopithecidae > Trachypithecus > Trachypithecus francoisi. The sequence goes on along the minus strand of NW_022681468.1, from coordinate 5,011,010 downwards.
ATGCTAGGAGTTACGACTCCAACACATGGAGTTTGGCAGACACAATTCAACCTGTCACAGACTGAATTTCTCTGAGAAATTCCAGTGCTGAAGCCCTGGCCTCCAATGCGATCGCATTCGAAGATAGGGCCATCAGGGAGGTAACTAAGGTTATGAGGCCGCAAGGGTGGGGCCTCAAGCCAATAGGGTTGGTGTCCTTATATGGAGAGGAAAGACACCACAGACCATCCCCTCTCTAAGCGTGCACAGGGAAGAGGCCACGGGAGGATGCCGTGAGAAGATGACACCCACAGGCCAGGAAGAGAGGCCTTCCCAGAAACCAACCTCACGGGCGCCCTGATGTGGACTTCCAGCCTCCAGAACTGTGAGAAACAAGTCTCTGCTGTTTCAGCCACCCAGTCTGTGGCACTTCTTATGGCAGCCCGAGCAGAGGAAAATGCCACCCAGAGCCTTATCTATTAAATCGTTTGGTTGCAAATGACAGAAACTTAAACCACTTTAACCAAAGGAAAATTTCTAGCTGGACTTAGTGGCTCACACCTGTAATCCCAGCACTCTGGGAGGCCGAGGTGGGCAGATCCCTTGAGCTCAGGTGTTCGAGACCAGCCTTGGCAACATGGTGAAACCCCTGTCTGTTCAAAAAATACCAAAAAATGGCTTGGTGTGCTGGCACATGCCTATAGTCTCAGCTACTTGGAAGGCTGAGGTGAGAGGATTGCTTGAGCCTTGGAGGGTGAGGCTGGAGCCAAGATCGTGGCAGAGTGAGACCCTGTGTCAATAAAAAGGAAAGGAGAGGAGAGGGGAGGAAAGGGGAGGGGAGGGAAGGAGAAGGGAGGGGAGGAGGGTGAGGGAAGGGGAGGGGAAGACAGGAGTGGGGAGGGGCAGGGAGGGGAAAGGAGGGGAGGGGAGAGGCCTAAGGAGGCATGTCACCTGAATGTCACGTGGAGTCCTGAGTAGAATCGTGGAACAGGAAGAGGACATTAGGGAAAAACTAAGGGAATCTGAATAAAAAGTGGACTTAAGTTGTCATTAACGGTGCTATAATGATGACAAATGTATCAGATGCTGTGAGGGGAGGGGAGGGGAGTAGGAAGGATTCTTAGCTCAATAACTGAATAGGCCAAGCATAGATCTGGGCACAGCAGTCTCCAGGGCTCTTCGGGCCCCATCTCTCTCTGTTTCCACAAATGCCTCTCCCAGCGGCCCTCTCCTCCCTGGGTTCTGTCCTGGAGTGACTCTCCAGGTGTGCGCCTGTCCCCTCAGCAGCCTCCACAGACAGGAAGCACTCCCTCCAGAAGCTCAGGGCTAAGGTGTTGAGAGACTCGCGGAGGCCAAGCAGCAGCTCACACAGGACACAGTGGCGACAGGACACCGTGGCAACAAGGCACAGGAAACAGGGATGACGGGACACAGGACACAGCGGATCACAGGGGCCAGACATGAAACAGGGAGCTTAGAAGGAGCCCACAGTGATGATGAAGGACCCAGGAGGCCCCTGAAGGAGCTCTCAATGGCCTAGGCTGGGACTTGGGGCCACAAAATAAAACAGTACTGGGTTATGACCCAAAGCAGAAAGCAAACGTCCTTGAGTCTGCGGGGATCCAGAGGAGTGACTGGATACACACCTGGAGAGGGGAGAGGAGGTGAATCTCCCGGGAATTCCACCGAATGTATGCAGAAACACCTCCGTCAAGGAGAGGCAGAACTCCCGGCTCCTGAGCGTGGGCTGCACTAAGAGACTAAGAGACGCATCGCAAGAGGACAGCACGGCGGCGGGCCAAGGGGAGGAGCTCCGTTTTTTGTTTTTTTTTTTATTAAACTTTAAGTTCTAGGGTACCTGTGCACAACGTGCAGGTTTGTTACATATGTATCCATGTGCCATGTTGGTGTGCTGCACCCATCAACTCGTCATTTACATTAGGTATATCTCCTAATGCTATCCCTCTCCCCTCCCCCTACCCCACAACAGGCACCGGTGTGTGATGTTCCCCTTCCTGTGCTCCGTTTTTATTGAAATCCCATAAACATGATCTCTGCCAGGTGGTCAAGGCCAGCATCAACAGGGATAAGTGGCGTTGATGGCACAGACCCTTGACCTCGATGTGATGAAATGGCCTCCTATAACCCCAGTCTAACCATGAGAACTTCAGACACATCCCAACTGAGGGACATCTTACAAAGCCCTCGGCCACATATCCTCAAAACTGTCACGTTGAAACTGTCACCGTCGAGAGGAACCTAAGGAGGCATGTCACCTGAATGTCACGTGGGGTCCTGAGTGGAATCGTGGAACAGAAAGAGGACATTAGGGAAAAACTAAGGGAATCTGAATAAAGTGTGAACTTAAGGTGTCAATAACGGTGTGGTAATGGTGACAGATGTACCATATGCTGTGAGGTGTTCGTAATAAGGGAGATCATGTGAGAGGTACAAAACGCTCTGTACTAGCTTCACAATGATTCTGTGCCTCTAAAGCCGTCCTCAAAGAAAAGGTTTATTTAAAAAGAGGGGGCCAAGTTGGGGCCGAAAAGGAATGTTGGATACTCAAGAAGTATAGATCTATTAAACCTCACATCAAAAATATGTTCTGCATTCCAGATGCATGTAAGATCCAAACATATATATTTTTAGGCCAGGCGCAGTGGCTCTCGCTTATAATCCCAGCACCTTGGGAGGCTGAGGCAGGTGGATGGGCTTGAGCCCAGGAATTCGAGACCAGCCTAGGCACATGATAAAATTCTGTCTCTACCAAAAAATAAAAAAGAATACTAATGATTAGCCAGGCATGGTGGTATGTGACTGTTGTCCCAGCTACCTGGGAGGTGACTGTTGTCCCAGCTACCTGGGAGGCTGAGGTGGGAGGATCACTTGAGACCAGGAGGTGGAGGGTGCAGTGAGCCGAGATCACACCACTGCCCTCCAGCCTGGGTGACAGAGTGAGACCTTGACCCTGTCTCTTTCTTTCTGTGTCTTCTTTCTCTCTCTCTCCATATATATATAGATAGATAGATATAGACACACACACACATATACAGAGATATATGAAAATAATATATATTATATATTTATCTCTCTCTCTATATATATATATATTTTTTTTTTTTTTTTTTTTAAATGAAACCATGAGGGTTTCATGGCAGGAAAATAGGGTTTTGGAGGCAGGGAACAGAAGGCTGATTCACACTTCAGCTAGAACAGGATATATCCTCTCCATAGGGCATATGCCCTAAATGACTTTGTAACTTTACTTCATTCTCTCCATTTACATCAGGTATACCCAAAGTAACCAGTGCAATCCTCTAGGGGGTAAAGTCCCAAAAATTCTGTAATGGGGCCCTTGAGCGCACTGTGGGGAGCACTTCCATTGTCAATAAATCCCTTCCTTCCTTCCCTGCTTTGTTTGTGCATTTTGTCCACTTCTTTGTTCAAGACGCCAAGAACCTGGACACCTTCTACCGGTAATAAAGGTACTAAAAAGAAAATGGAGGTAAATACATATATAATCTTAAAATAAAGAAGCTGGCTGGGCGTGGTGGCTCACACCTATAATCCCAACACTTCGGGAGGCTGAAGCAGAAGGATCACTGGAACCCGGGGGTTTGAGACCAGCCTGGGCAACATAATGAGACCCTGTCTCTACAAAAATAAAATAAAATAAAATAAAAATAAAGAAATTATTTCTACATATCACTCCAAAGACAAAAAACAAAAAAAGATAGCTTTAACTGCATAAAATACAATACTGTATATATGGCCAATAAGAAAAATAATATAGACACTAATAAAAATAGCAAAGAATTATCTCATACTCGCTGTATTCCAGGCCCTGTTATAAGTACTTTATTAACCCATTTAATTCGCACGACAAACCTGCAAGGTACTACAAAGGCTCTGGTAGGTAAAGCAATGCTCTCAAAGCTACAGAGTTAGGAAGTGGCGGAGCAGTGTGGCTGCGCCTGTGCCACGAACCACAAAAGTAACAGGCACACGGCCGAGTGGGGAACGTGAGAACATTTTGTGAACCATATCCGAAAAGCAAAGATTATATCTTTATGACGGTAATATATATGTGCACTCTTACCAATAAGAAAAAGACAAACATCTCAGTAGAAAAACAGGCAAAGGAAGTCATTTGCAAAGGCAATCCACAAAGGAAGTCATTCAGTCAATGCTTGTAAAAAAAAAAAAAAAAAGTTCAACCTCAACAGTTAACAAAGAGGTGCAAATTAAAACGGACACCTTCCCACCCCATCAAGCTGACTCAGATGCCAGTCTACGTAAAGCGAGCCTGGCATGTTGGGTTCCTAGGGAGGCACCACAGGATGTTTACGAGGGGCTTGCCAGGGCATTGGTGGAAGGAGGAGAGAGAAGCAGGATCGGATGAGGGAGAAGGCAAACTTCCACGCACACCCAGTGATAGCCCCAAAGATCCCACAGGAGCCTCTGAGTAGAGTGGCCCCGGGAGCCCTTCCTGACTCGGGCAGAGATGACCCCCACATTGAGGTGTCGTTGAATGCAGTTGCCAGGAAGAGTCTCGGCTTTGGACAGGGTGGCTCTTTGCAGCTGAACAGTCTCTGAAGGGACTGAGAGTTGAAGGCACCCAAGCAGCTGGGGTAACAAGTCCTTCCCAGAAGAGGGATCTAGTTGGCTCATCACAGTGAAGATATACAAAAATGTGTATTAAAAGTCAGACGCACGGTGGCTCATGCCTGTTTTCCCAGCACTTTGGGAGGCCAAGGAAGGAGGATCAATTGAACCCAGGAGTTCTAGTCCAGAATGGACAACACGGTGAAAGCCTGTCTCTACAAAAGAAAAAAATTAAAAATAAAACAATAAAAATTAAAATTAAAAGTCATTGACATTAGAGAAATGCAAATCAAAACTACAATGAGATACCAGCTCACATCCACTAAGATGTACTAACAAAAAAAAAACACACACACAAAATAAGTGTTGGGGAGGATGTGGAGAAATTGGACCCCTTGTACACTGTTGGCGGGAATCACAGTGGTGCAGCTACTGTGGAAACAACATGGGTGTGAGGATTAATACCGAGTGTCAGCCTGATTGGACTGAAGGATGCAAAGTATCATTCCTGGGTGTGTCTCTGAGGGTGTTGCCAAAGGAGATTCATATTGAGGGGTTGGGTAACGGCAGACCCACCCTTAATCTGGGTGGGCACCATCTAATCAGCTGCCAGTGCAGCCAGAATATAAAGCAGGCAGAGGAACGTGAAAAGACTAGACAGGCCTAGCCTCCCAGGCTACATCTTTCTCCTGTGCTGGATGCTTTCTGCCCTTGAACATCGGACTCCAAGTTCCTCAGCTTTGGGACTCAGACTGGCTTCCTTGCTCCTCAGCCTGAAGACAGCCTATTGTGGGACTTTGTGATTGTGTGAGTTAATACTCCTTAATAAACTCTCCTTTGTATATATGTGTGTGTGTGTGTGTATATATATGTGTATATGTGTGTGTGTGTGTATATACATCCTGTTAGTTCTGTCCCTCTAGAGAACCCTGACTAATATAATAGGTATCCCTCAAAAAATTAAGAATAGAATTTCTACAAGATCCAGCAATTCCATTTCTGGGTACATACCCCAGAAATGGAAAGAGATATTTGCACACCCATGTTCATAACAACAGTATTCACAATAGCTAAAACATGGAAGCAGTCCAAAGTGTCTGTGGATGGATGAGTGAATAAGTGAAAAGTAGCCCATCCGGACAAGGGAATATCACTCAGCCTTAAAAAAGAAGGACATGTGGCTCATGCCTGTAATCCCAGCACTTTGGGAGGCCAAGGCAGGCAGATCACGAGGTCAGCAGTTTGAGACCAGCCTGGCCAACATGGTGAAACTCCATCTCTACTAAAAAAAAAAAAAAAAAACAAAGTTAGCTGGGCCTGGTGGCAGGCACCTATAATTCCAGCTACTTGGGAGGCTGAGGCAGAAGAATCACTTGAACCCGGGAGGTGGAGGTTGCAGTGACTGCGCCACTGCACTCCAGCCTGGCAACAGAGCGAGATTCCGTCTCAAAAAAAAAAAAAAGGCCGGGCGCGGTGGCTCAACCCTGTAATCCCAGCACTTTGGGAGGCCGAGACGGGCGGATCACGAGGTCAGGAGATCGAGACCATCCTGGCTAACACGGTGAAACCCCGTCTCTACTAAAAAAAAAAAATACAAAAAATTAGCCGGGCGAGATGGCGGGCGCCTGTAATCCCAGCTACTGGGGAGGCTGAGGCGAGAGAATGGCGTAAACCCGGGAGGCGGAGCTTGCAGTGAGCTGAGATCCGGCCACTGCACTCCAGCCTGGGCGACAGAGCGAGACTCCGTCTCAACAAAAAAAAAAAAAAAAAAAAAAAAAAAAAGAAGAAGAACATTATGCAATCTGCTACAACATGGGCGAACCTTGAGGACTCTATGTCACATGAAGTAATCCAGTCACAAAAAGAAATACTAGATGATTCCCCTTATGTGAGGCACTAGAGTAGTCAAAAACATAGAGACAGAAGGGAGAATGGTGGGGGCCAGGGCTGGGGAGGGGCAATGGGGAGTTAGTGTTTAATGGGTATGGAATTTCCACTTTGCAAGATGAAAAGAGTTATGGAGATAGCTGGTGATGTTTGCACATTACAAACTGTAGGCTTAAAAAGGGTTACGATGGCAAATGTTTTGTTATGCATATTTTACCACAACAAAAAAATTGAAAAAAAGCAGCCATTGTGAGGTGCAGTCCATTTCTGCAGACTCCCTGACAGGGGTCAAATGGGGATTAAAAGGCTGTACACAGTGGCTCACGCCTGTAATCCCAGCCCTTTGGGAGGCTCAGGCAGGAGGATTGATTGAGCTCAAGAGTTTGAGATCAGCCTGGGTAACATAGCGAGACCCTAACTCACAAAAACATTTTTCAAATTAGCCAGGTATGATGGTGTGCACCTGTGATCCCAGATATTTGGGAAGCTGAGGCAGGAGAATCACTGGAGCCAGGGAGGTCAAGGCTGCAGTGAGCCGTGATTGTGCCACGGCACTCCAGCCTGGGCAACAAAGCGAGACGCTGTCTCAAAAAAAATAAAGGGTGTTCGAGCTCTGAGTAATTCTGACAAGATCTCCATGCCTCCCTCCCCCAACTCACACCCCCCACTCACATCCCTACCCCATCTGCTGTGGAGACCTCCAGGACCTATCCCATGGTGCCCTATACCCAACTATCTGCTACAGGAACTGGCTTGTGCCAGCTTGCAAGAGCCCATTGTTAAATGTTTAAATATTCCACGAGCCTGCTGTTAAACCACTGGTAGCTTGAAATGAGCCGTGGTGGGAGTATTTACACCGTGGAAAGTGGCAAAGCCTACACGTCAAGCCAAAGAGTGCACTCTAACTCGGCCTCAGTGCACAGCTGCAAATCCTGTTCTCCTCATTCACCAAAGACCCAGGAGGCCCAGGTTGTTACTTCACACTGTGCCCTAATCCCAGTAAGGCCGTGCTCACCTCCTAATCCAACCCCACCTCCAGGCCTCCTTACTCTCAAAAACCCTCACTATTTCCTCTGGAGCTTGAGACATGCTGTAAGCAAAAGCTCCTCCTTCCCACAGCTTCTCTCCACCTGCTTGCTCTGACTGGAACCCGGGCCCCTGGAGCATCCTCCATTGTGGTTACTTCCAGATCAACCCCCACCTTCCCCAAACTCGCCAGCCTTGAAGCTGGTGCCATCACACTATGCTCTGTGCCACTTTCCTGTCTAGTTCTCTGCAGACCCTAGTCCCCTCCGTCTTGTTCCTGGAAGATTCCCACTCCTAGCTCATTGTCACTCTCACTAAATCCCTGTCCTAATTCTTGGCAATTTAAATCTCCACAGAGATGATCCTCCTCCTTCCCTGACCTTTGTTCCTCCAATGATCTTGCCGTCTACCCGTGCTCGGCCACCTCTCCCACGCTCCTTCTCTAGATCCTTGTGTGCCGTCCAACAGAGTGGCCACAAACCCCTCAAAATGAGCCTGGTCCAAAACGAGAGGCACTGTCCGTGTAAACTACATGCAAGGTTTCAAAGCCGTAGTGTGGGAAAAATGTAAAATACTTCACTAATAATTCTGAATGTTGATGACATGTTGAGGTGACATTTGGGATGCATTGGGGTTAAATAGAATATAATTGTCCCTTCTCTACCTCATGTCCTCATTCCCCTTCTTTCCATGTGGACTCCATGGTCCATTGTGCCGCCCCTCTCTCCTGTGCACCTTCAGCCCCCTCACCTTTCTCTAATTTCTTATACTCACCTGGAAAAAACTTCCAACCTGATCAATTACAACACTGTGCTAGCACCTGTTAAGCAGAACAAGGTTGAAGGAAAACACGCAAAGATTCTGATCCTCCACTCAGGCGCTGGCTTCCCCCATTTCTGCAGCGCTCCACCACCACCACCAATTGTTGATTTGTCCTCCCTATTGGAGCATTCCATCATCTCCCATTATAATAATTAATTCATTTAAAAAATTAAAACTTGATCTCTGATACGGTTTGACTGTGTCCCCAACCAAATCTCACATAGAATTGTAGTTACCATAATGCCCACTTGTCATGGGAGAGGCAATTGAATCATGGAGGTGGTTACCCCCATGCTACTGTTCTCATGATAGTGAGTGAGTTACCACGAGATCTGACGGTTTAATAAGGGGCTTTTCCCCCTTTTTGCTCAGCACTTCTCCTTGCTGCCGCCATGTGAAGGACATGTTTTCTTCCCTTTCTGCCATGACTGTAAGTTTCCTGAGATCTCCCCAGCCATGCTGAACCGTGAGTCAATTAAACCTCTTTCCTTTATAAATTACCCAGCCTCTGGTATGTCTTTACTGGCAACGTGAGAACGGACTAATAAAATCTCTCTCTCCCTTTCTGCTCTCCTTTATAGCAAGACTCTTTGGAAGTATCCATCTGGGCCAGAGTGCAGTGACACATTCACAGCTCACTGCAGCCTCGATCTCCTGAGCCCAAGCAATTCTCGCACCTCAGCCTCTTAGTAGCTGTGACTGCAGGTGCACACCACCATGCGCAGCTAACTTGTAAAAATATTTGTAGGCTGAGGGCAATGGCTCATGCCTGTAATCTCAGCACTTTGGGAGGCCAAGGTGGGCGGATCACCTGAGGTCAGGAGTTGGAGACCAGCCTGGCCAACATGGTAAAACCCCGTATCTACTAAAAATACAAAAAATTAGCCAGGTGTGGTGGTGGCACCTGTAATCCCAGTTACTCAGGCAGCTGAGTTAGGAGAATCACTTGAACCTGGGTGGCGGAGGTTGCAGTGAGCTGAGATTGCACCACTGCACTCCACCCTGGGCGACAGAGCGAGATTTCCATAAAAAAAAAAAATTTATAGAGTCTTGCTATGTTGCCCAGACAGCTCTGGAACTCTTGACCTCAAGCAATCCCTACCTCAGCCTCCCAAAGTGCTGAGATTACAGGTGTGAGCCCCTGCACCCAGCCGGAAGTATCTATTACTATCTTCAATTTCTCTCCTCCCATTTTCTCTTGAACGCTTTTCAATCAATCTTTGCCTCCTACCACCACACTGAAGCCCTCCAGTGGCTTCCCTATTTCATCTGGGATAAAATCCAAAGTCTTGACCAGGTGCAGTGGCTCACACCTGTAATCCCAACACTTTGGGAGGCCAAGGTGGACAGATCACTTGAGCTCAGAAGTTCAAGACCAGCCTGGGCAACATGGTGAAACCCCATCTCTACAAAAACTACAAAAATTAGCCATGTGCAGGGTGCATGCCTGTAATCCCAACTACTTGAGGTGCTGAGGCAGGAGGATTGCTTGAACTTGGGAGGTTGAGGCTGCAGTGAGCCAAGATCATGCCACTGCACTCCAGCCTGGGTGACAGAGCGAGATCCTGTCTCAAAAAACAACAAAAAAAGGCCAAAGTCTTCGCAGTGGCCACAAGACCCTATGTGACCTGATCTCCCATGATCCATTGCTCCTCGGCAGCCACCACTCCATTCCATAAAGTAGCCCAGGCCAACTACTCTGCAGCCAAAGTCAGGGAAACTTGGAGAACATGTGTGGACCAGAGGATTCCTTCCTCCTGGCTACCAAAAGAACCCCCAAATCCTGCAACCCACCCGCTATGTGCCCAGACACAATCTGGAGTAGAGGAGTAGACAGTGGCAGCCATCAGAAGCCCCACTGGCCAAACACTTCAGCCTCAGCATGGTGAGTTGCTCGAGGAATGGGGTAAATGTTTGTATTAGACTAAGGTCACTAGAATGGATGTTTTTCCGCATTGTATTACCCAGAAGAGAATACCTTTCAAGAAGGAGCAGATTAATTAAGTAGGAAAATAAAGACACTCTATTATCTTCGCACATCTGATGTACTGTGAGTGATTTTGTGACCCTGCTACATGCACACATATGCACAGAAAAAAAAAAAATCTTAGAATGTAGACCAAAATATTAACAGTGGTTAGGGATGAGTGATGGATGAGTGAAGTAACTATAGATTTGGAAGGATATTGTCTGTTTTAAAAGAAAATGAACACTTTCACTCCCAAACAAGATGGAATCATAGAGAACGGATTTCCTCTCCTGCCTGAAAAAATCAAAATAAACTGAACCAAATGTATAAAACAAGAGTTCTCAAGACACTGGATGATATGGTTTGGCTGTGTCCCCACCCAAATCTCATCTTGAACTGTAGTTCCCATAATTCCCATGTGTTGTGGGAGGAACCTGGTGGGAGATATTTGAATCATGGGGGTGGTTCCCCCATACTGTTCTCATGGAGGTGAATAAGTCTCACGAGATCTGATGGTTTTATAAGGGGTTTCCCTCTTCACTTGGTTCCATTCTCTCTCGTCCATCACCATATAAGATGTGCCTTTCACCTTCTGTCGTGACTGTAAGGCTTCCCCAGACCTGTGGAACTGTGAGTCCATTAAACCTATTAAATCTCTTTTTCTTTATAATTTACCCAGTCTCACATATGTCTTTATCAGCAGCATGAGAACAGACTAATACACTGGATATCAGGCAACTAGGCACAATGATTTCTGAGAATGTGGAAAATAACGTGAGCCTGCAATTAACCCAGCTTCCTTTCTTGAGAGGGTTTCCAGGCCACAGCATGGAAAGGGTTACCCAGGTGGGGCCTGGCAGGCTCCTCGAATTGGGAAGACAGAGCTGAGAATTCAGGGAGACTCTGGTCACAGGTAAGAGCAGGGGGGTGATGCTGAGAGCCCCTGGGGCATGCCTGCCCTCTGCAAAGCTCATGGTTGGTTGCAGCGAGGTGGTCTGGGGGTGGACGTGGGCAATGGGGAGGCTGCATGTGTTACAGCCAAGCTCTCCCCTCCTTCTGGTCTGTCTGGGTTTCTGCAGCTCCTGGTAACTTAGCACTGATTCCAGAGACAGCAATTGTTCAGGTACCTGGGTGTAATTCCAAAAAACAAACCCCAAACCTGGCTCTTGGTGCTTTCAGTGATGGCTCAGAGCAGGAATTCTCTGGCTTTGGAGTGCATCCTCAAAGGTGGGGGAGGCTTGCTGAAAAGACAGCAGTCTGGTCCCACCTCAGGCTGCTGAACAGAAGCTCTGGAGCAGGCTCAGGAGTTTCTTTTCTAACATGCTCCCTGAGAGATCCTAGCAAACGTTTGCACAACACTCACTTGAAAGCTGTGTGACCAAAACCATGATCACAGGTTTGTCCCTGAACACGGTGGAGAAATAACCTTTCTCTTAAATCTCCCCTACGTGGTGACTTAGGGGAGGAGCCGGAAGAGAGCAGCGCTTCACAATAAAAGGAAGAATTGCTTGAACGGAGGCGGAGGCGTTTCAGGCATGAGTCACAGGCTGGGTGTGGAAGAGGCAAGTGTGAAGCAAGGTAGGCTTCCCAGCACCCCTCCGTGCACAGCAGGGGCTGGCCAGCCTCAGCCAGGCCAGATGGAGCCCTGGAGAGTGGGGCCGGCTGCCCAGCTAGAATGCCTCCTTTTACTTCCAGCAGGGAAAAAAAAAAAAAAGGCCTCCTCTCAATAGCAGAATTATCTACGTTTTCCCTCCCTTCCTCACGTAAATGCTTTCGAGGAGTGGGAGGAAGAAATTGGAGGCTGGAACGAATACCCTTTGCCCTCCTCTGAAAGCAGCCCGGGAGGGGTGAGAGGGTGTAGGAGCAGAGACTCCAAATGGCCCCCACCTGCCAAACCATTCTCAGGAACACGCACCAGCTGAGATGTTGGCAGCAGCCGCTCCCCTGCAAGGAGCCCCTCCCACTTCCTGTCCCGCACACCTGCCTCGTTGGAAAGTGACGCACCCACTGTTTGGCCTCGGCAGCCTGTGTTTCTCGACACACAGGAAGATAGTCATGCTATGGGAAGACCTCGGACTTTGCATCCAGCAGGTGTGAGTTCAAATTCCAGCTTTATAATTAGCAAGCTCAGAGGTGGATTTGCTGGGAAGCTAAACAAGCTTACCTGCAGAGCCCCCAGCTTGCACGGCCCCTCCCAAGACCTTAACCTCATTTCGTATTCATAATTTTGTAGTCTTTTCCCTTTAAAAGGCAGCTGGAATTTTGTTGTTGTTGTTGTTGTTGTTGTTGTTGTTGTTGTTGTTTTGAGACGGAGTCTGCTCTGTCGCCCAGGCTGGAGTGCAGTGGCTGGATCTCAGCTCACTGCAAGCTCCGCCTCCCGGGTTCACGCCATTCTCCTGCCTCAGTCTCCCGAGTAGCTGGGACTACAGGCGCCCGCCACCTAGCCCGGCTAGTTTTTTGTATTTTTAGTAGAGACGGGGTTTCACCGTGTTAGCCAGGATGGTCTCGATCTCCTGACCTCGTGATCCGTCCGTCTCGGCCTCCCAAAGTGCTGGGATTACAGGCTTGAGCCAGGCGCCCGGCCGGCAGCTCGAATTTTTAAGCATTAAGCCCCACGAGACCTGAGTCCACCTAGGAGGTGGGAGATATCCCCTGCAGCATGAGAATAATAATTACCACCTTGTAGGGTTGTTCTAGGAATTGCCAGACTGAGAACACACCACACACCCAGAAGGCACCCAAGTCACAGAGCCTGATATTGTTCCCAGAGCGCCATTGCATCACCCTTGACCACAAGACCTGCGTCATTGGATTTGTCTCCAAAACTTGGGACTCTGGAGATAAAACGTCATTGCAAGGCTACTTTTGCCACTGAATCTTAGCAGCTTTTGAAGCAAAGCATTTCAATATTTAGACACTGTGTTTCTAATGGGTACTGGAATCAAAATAAAAACTCAGTCTGCAAAGGGAGAAGAATAGAAACCAGCAGATTTATTATTTCACAGAATGGTCCTCTCCTCTCAGGTAAACATGCCTAATAATATCTGCTTAACTAATGAGCACCGCATTGCCAGTGGAGCCTTGACTCTGACAATGTAATGCATTTCTGTGCCATCGCACCCCCACCCATCTCGGAGAGTGTCTGAAAATTAAGTGGGGCAGATGTAATTATGCGTCTAATATGCAAGGTACACGTGCACGTAGAAGCGTGCATTGTGTAAACAACTGTACAAAATCAACTGCGGGTATCTGCTTAGCCTACGTCCTACAAGCACCATTTTCATTTTATTTCAGTTACTTCTTTTTTTTTTTTTTTTTTTGTAACAGAGTCTCACTCTGTTGCCCAGGCTGGCAGGCTGGAGTGCAGCAGCACAATATTGGCTCACTGCAACCTCCACCTCTCAGGTTCAAGCAGTTCTCGTGCCTCAGCCTCCCAAGTAGCTGGGATTACAGGCATGTACCACCACCCCCAGCTAATTTTTGTGCTTTTAGTAGAGGTGGGGTTTCACCATGCATTGGCTGGTCTTGAACTCCTGACTTCAGGTGATCTGACTGCCTTGGCAGTTCAACTTCACATGCAGCAGCCTTGGGCTATTTCTTTGAGAGTCAAATCGGCAGAGATGTGGCATGAAAGGAAAGAAGGCGAGTGCACAGCATGCTCAGGACTTTCAGGTCCCTCAGCGCTCCTCAGAGCCGCACCAGACACAGAAGACAACAAAGGCTCTACCTGGGGGACAGGCTCCACACGGTGTGGCCCAGCGTGACCGTGAGGGTTCCTCCCATAACCAGCTCTGTGGGGCTCTATGCCAAGGCCATTCCCTCCCAAAGGAAACTCATGCAAGATCATTTTTTAGGCTAGTTTCTAGTCTTCTAGCAAATGCGCTGGGTTAGAATTCATTCATTTTTTAGACTCCCATCCTCAGCACTAAAGACCCACTTCTGAGTGTGCTCCAAGCTGTGCGCAGGGTAGGGAGATGATTCAGACACAGCTGTGCCCTCCACGGGTCACAGGTGGGTGGAGAAGAGTCATCCCTGCCCACAGGGACAGGTGGTAACAGGGAAAAGGGAAGAACAGGGCTAAGGGAACCCAGGAAAAGCCCGAGTCAGGTGTTAGAGAAGGAAGCAGCTGGAGCGGGCTGAGGCGGGGGGATGAGGGGGACGCAAGGGGACGTGGGGTGACATGAGGCCTCCAGCAGGGGTGCAGCTTGTGGAAACCCAAGAAGCACTGCAAGCAGTGTAACTAAGGCTGGGGAGGGAGGGGAAGAGATGAGGCTGAAGTCAGTGGAAACCAGAAGGCCAAGGACCCGGGGAGCCAAGCCGGAGGTGGAGCTTCATCCTGAGGGCCGTGGCCAGCTACTAAAGGGATTTCAGGAGGGCAGTAATACAATAAGATTTTGGAGTTTTCGTTTTTTGTTTTTTGTTTTGGTTTTTTTTTGGTTTTGGGGTTTTGTTCTGACATGGAGCCTTGCTCTGTCACCCAGGGTGGAGTGCAGTGGTGCAATCTTGGCTCACTGAAACCTCTACCTCCCGGGTTAAAGCGATCCTCCTGCGTCAGCCTCTTGTGTAGCTGGGACTACAGGCGCCCACCACCTAATTTTTGTATTTTTGTATTTTTAAGTAGAGACGGGGTTTTGCCATGTCAGCCAAGCTGGTCTTGAACTCCTGACCTCAGGCAATCTGCCTGCCTCGGCCTCTCAAAGTGCTGGGATTACAGACGTGCAATACCACACTCAGCTAAGATTTGGGTTTTCAAGGGGTGGTCCTGGTTGCTGGGCACAGTGGAATTGAAGGAGATAGAAGTGGATTCTAGGGAGGGCATGGTGGCCACTTCAGAAGCTGGAGGATTCAGAGTTTGAGAAGCCTCAGTGTGCATCAGAGCCAGCACGTTCAAATGTATCCACTACAAAGAAAAGAAACTTTTTTTTTTTTTTTTTTTTGAGGCGGGGTCTTGCTCTGTCGCCCGGACTGGAGTGCAGTGGCGGGATCTCAGCTCACTGCAAGCTCCGCCTCCCGGGTTTACGCCATTCTCCTGCCTCAGCCTCCCGAGTAGCTGGGACTACAGGCGCCCGCCACCTCGCCCGGCTAGTTTTTGTATTTTTTAGTAGAGACGGGGTTTCACCGTGTTAGCCAGGATGGTCTCGATCTCCTGACCTCGTGATCCGCCCGTCTCGGCCTCCCAAAGTGCTGGGATTACAGGCTTGAGCCACCGCGCCCGGCCGAAAAGAAACTTTTTATCTGAGGAAGGCAAGCCCCCTTTAAATGATCAGGCCTAGAGAGGCACAGATGTGACAGCTGTCACATCTCACTGCCCCACCTGAGAAAATGAATCTCCTGAAGCCGCTTGCTGTGTGGGCTCTAGGTTGACTGGCACCAGTAGCTCTATGCATCAACCTAACAATGCCACACGCTGGACACCATAACTCGTGCCCTGTAGTTCAACAACATATAGACAATCACTCATCAATGTTATTTCTATAAACCAATGAGAATTCCTGAAAAACAGTTTCGCAATCGCCCCTTTCCCGATTTGTCTTCTTTTATTTAAAAGTTCAAGCCTCTCTTCTCTGGAGCACTTTCCAAGGTAACTTGAGAGTGCTTCCTGGACTGCACTCCTCAACTGTGGCCCAAATAAGCTCTCTACGTGTGTTAATTTTTCTTCCGTTTCTTTCTGTTGGTCAACACCACAATCTGTATTTGAAATGTCATTCTTCCGTGCTAGAATATGTATTTGGAAAAAAATTATTTTAATTTTTTTCTGAAGTTCCTTAGCTGTAATACATTTCTTCAACTCTTGGCTGTGATCTGTGGACAATGACTGTGTACACCTACAGACTCACTCCTCACCTTCGTGAGGCTGGGACAAGGGTACCCACGGAGGCTTGTCCCACATCTGTAAAGGCCTCACATGCATGGCAATGAGCGTCTCCACCCTCATGTCCGAGCTCCCCTACCCCTTAAACAACTCTCCCAACCCCACCCCACCTCAGGTCCAGGGTGAACATTCCAGCAGTGTGGTCTGCCCACAGGGGAGACCCGGGGAAGACACTTGCACAGTCCTTAGAAAAAGGCTTAGGGTTTGAGGGTGAGGAATCCCAGGATCCCAGACACCTGGTGTGGGCTTCAGGTGGGCTTGTGCCCTTGGCCCTCCCAGCTAAGTGGCTCTGCTGGAGGAGGCGGACCAGAGTGGGACCCTCAAAGGCACAGAGCCCTGGGCCGAGACCCCCAAATGCTCAAGTTTAAAAGTGATACTTTATCCTTGGGAATCCTTGCAAAGTAGGAAAATTTAACCCAGTGATTGTTTTCAAGATAGCTTTATGTTAATACTCAATTTAACCAATTCGAGAAAGCAACATAAAATCAGCTAACCCCGTATGTGTGGTTTTTGTTGTTGTGGTCGTTTTGTTTTGTTTTTGGCCCCTGACTTTTGTGGAGACCCATGAGATGCTTGGTCCTGAGCCTAACGGATGCAGGGGCCTGGCTGGGACCCGGCTGGGAAGCTGATGCTGTTCTCCAGGTGAGCGCTTTGCCAAAGGCTACTTGGAACACTGCCTGCCTCCAAACCGCTGCTTTCCTAATAGGTCACAAGCACTTTGCAAGAAGCTGCAATCCATCGTCCCCTTCTGCTTGCATCCCCCTCACATCTGTGGGTGGGAGAGAGGACAGAGCAGGGGGAAGCAGGAACTCTGAGGCTCCCACCTGGGGCACCCACACTTTGATGGGCAGGAGGTGCTCCTGGACCGCTGGGTGGGACCTCTCCCAAGAGGCCCTTATGCCAACCTGGATGCTGGGGACACACCCAGCTCTCCCTTAGCCTGACCTACCTTCCTAGAAAGACAGCTCAGGATTCATTTCTCCCCAGGGTTTTCATTGTGCATGAGAAGTCCCTTCTGCCTTCTATTTTCTCTCCTCCAGGAAACCTCTCTCTGCAGCCCGAATGCTTGACTTTGAACTTTTCCAAGACTTCCAGGACCAGAGACTCAGGACTGACCAACTTTCTCAATATCCTATTCCCCCAACCCCACTCTGGACTCCCAGTCAATCTCCCTCCCCCCGTTTTCCCCTGTAAAAAACCTAAACTGCTCAATTCTTCTCCCTCAACCCCCGGATCACATCAGCCCCACGGAGAGCTCCACTCTGGTCCACCACCTCCAGCAGAGCCACTTAGCTGGGAGGGCCAAGGGCGCAAGCCCACCGGGAGCCCACACTGGGTATCTGGGATCCTGGAATTCCTCACCCCCAAATGCTAACCCTAATTTTGGAACCTGATCACAAAGGACTTCATCCTTGAAAGAAACTGGTCCAGCAATCTCAATTTTGACATGAGTCTGGAAAGGATCTTGAGCACTACGTGGGTCCCACTGGGGGTCCCACTGAGGGTCTCCTCCCAGTGGCTCCTGTTCCCTCCCGGCACGGCTGGCCTTTGCTCTGCACCTCCACTCTGCACTGAGGTCCCTTTGGCTAGTCCTCATGGAGGGGCCTCAGGAGACAGTGGGGAAAGCACAGGTTCCCCACAAACTCCAATGTGGGCTCAGCCTAGTCATGTGACCCTAGACAAGCTTTTAACTTGCCTGCACCCCACAGCACAAGTAACCTCCCCTGCTGTTATGGGATGAGTTGTGTTCCTCCAAAAAAGATCTGTTGCAGTCCTAACCCCCAGGACCTGAAAATGTGACCATATTTGGGCATAGGGTCTTTACAGAGGTCATCAAGGTAAAGTGAGGTCATTAGGATGGGCCCTAGTGTGATATGATTGGCGTCCCTACAAAAAGGGGAAATTTGGACACGGAAACACAGGCATTGAGGGAAGATGATGTGAAGAGACACAGGGAGAAGATGTCATCTACAAGCCACAGAGAGAGGCCCAGAGCAGACCCTCCCTCACTGCCCTCAGAAGGAGCCAGCCCTGCCAACGCCTCGATCTTGGACTTCCAGCCTCCAGAGCTGTCAGACAATAAACGTCTGCTGTTTCAGCCCCCAACCGTGGGACTTTCTTAAGGCAGCCCTAGCAACAAACCCACCTGCCCTGTTGACTTCCTGAAATGAGAGAGCCACATGGCAGTGCTGCGTAAAGGGCAAGTGCTGCGGATTCATTCAGGCCATGAGTAATCATTGAGCACCGACAGTGTGCCAGGGACCACACATGAGCGCTAGGGGTCTGCGCCACCAACTTAGATAAAGTCCCTTACTTGCTTCCTTTACATAAGTTATTCTCCTAGCCACCATGCAAGTGGAATCATCTCAGACTGCTACAGTCTTCACAGCTCCTAGCTAATCATTAAGCACATTGTAGGTGCTTAATAAATGCCTAAATAATTGATTTACTACAGATTCGTAATGGCTACAAATTATTCAGTGTACAAGTCTGAATGTGGGCATGCTGAATCTTTTATAGTCTTTAGCAACATCCAGAAGAACTAATCGTAGTTTGAGTCCAAAATAACCTCATTTATTTAGTACCACGACAGGCTTGTCGTGTTCTATAGGGTGTAGAATATTGAGCCCAAAGGGATGGCATCTCGTTTGCTTTCATGACCTCCTCCCCTCTTGCATGGATACAGATCGTGGCTTTAGATAATTTTTGAGGTGAGGCTACATTTTCTGGGCGTAACCAACTTCAGATAAAAGATATTTTCTGTAATGCATCATGCAGGATCTTAATAATTCTAGGAGCTCATTTGAAAGTCATTTTAAACTGGCCTTTTGAGAGTTCTGCATTATTAGAAAGAAAGGGAGAGGAGAAGGGGGAAGTGGAAAGGGGGGGAAAGTGAAAAGGGGGAAGTGGGGAAAGGAGAGAACAGAGAGGGGAGAGGGAGAAAAGGAAGGAAGGAGGAGAGAGAGAAGGACAGCATATTTGGGGCGAAATCAGTCCCTGCAGTATGTGGACATTGTGTGCTGCTGGGCAGAAGGTTTTCAGCACGACAAGAATGAGAATGCCAAGTGCATAAATTATAATGTCGTCTTTTCCCTGCAAACAGTGAATAATTATAGATGCCAAGTGTCTCAGTGAAATCTGCTGGGCATATGGCCCCTTTTTGTCTTCACGCCACTTTTCTTTGCTCCTCCAGGGCAAAGAAGCCAGCATGAATTAGCACCTGGCCACAGTATCCTGACCTGTGAGAAAAAAAATGAGGGCATGTTTTCAATTTCCAGGGAAGCACACGTCCGTGTTTGATTCAAAACATATTTACTGAGTACCTAAAATATCCCAAGTCCTGTGGAAATACAGGAAAGGCTCATCACACAAGGAGTGTACAACCTTAACAGACAGCCCAGCGCCACAATCGTTCATTGAGTGACTACTGTACACCAGGGGCTGTGCGAGGTTGGGGGTGCAGATGGAGGCACCAAAGTGAATATTCCATCAATTCCTGCCCCAAAAGGGATTATAGATTCATGAAAAGGGAGATTCATAACAAATCACGTCTTGTCCTTTCATTCTCATAGCAGTCTACAAAGGTGGCACAATCATTCACCCACCTTGCAGATGCAGCAACTGTGGCATGCAGTTTCAGTCACTTCCTTGCAAAGGGGACTAGGAAGTGGAGGAGGTGGGTGTGAACATAGCCTGGCTGTGCACACTGGGCTGGCATAGTCATCTCAGCACAATGGAGCAGGAGGTGAGGGGTGTATGCAGGCAAGCAGCCTGCAAGGATTCAGGAGAGGACACAGAAAATACTTCCCAGAGGTGCAGAGATGCTGTCCATGGAACCCAGAGGAGGGAGTGACTCCAACAGGAAGACTGGCAGAGGCATCTGGAATGGCGTGGAACTTCAGTAGGTGAGGAAGTTGGGAAAGGCCAGTGCAGAGGCAGGCAAGAGCAGAGGCAGGCCCATGTGGGCTGGGGATGCCAGGGAGGACGAGGGGCCTTGCAGGATGCAGAGGGAGTGGAAGCAAAGTCAGAACTCAGAGGGCCCTGCTGGCCTGCTGAGGAGCTGGATACATCTTATTTGTGCTGTCTTACTCAGTTTCACACTGCGATGAAGACACTACCTGAGACTGGGTAATTTATAAACAAAAGAGGTTTAATTGACTCACAGTTCCACATGGTTGGGGAGGCCTCAGGAAACTTACAATCAAGGCAGAAGGTGGAGGGGAAGCAAGGCATATCTTACCATGTGAAGCAGGAGAGAGAGCGCATGCAGGAAAAACTACCACTTATAAACCATCAGATCTCATGAGAACTCCCTCACTATCATGAGACCACCATGGGAGAAAGTGTCCCCATGATCCAACCACCTCCCACCAGGTCCCTCCCTCAACACATGGAGATTACAATTTGAGATGAGATTTGGGTGGGGACACAGAGCCAAACCATGTCATTCCACCCTGGCCCCTCCCAAATCTCATGTCCTTTTCATATTTCAAAACCAATCATGTCTTCCCAACAGTTCCCCGAAAGTATTAACTCATTCCAGCATTAACTCAAAAGTCCAAGTCCAAAGTCTCATCTGAGATAAGGCAAGTCCCTTCTGCCTTGCCTTCATGAGCCTGTAAAATAGAAAACAATTTAGTTGCTTCCAAGATTCAATGGGGGTACAGGCATTGGGTAAATGTTCCCATTCCAAATAGGAGAAATTCACCAAAACAAAGGGACCACAGGCCCCTTTGCAAGTCCAAAACCAGTCAGAGCACGTATTAAATCTTAAAGCTCCAGAATGACCTTCTTTGACTCCATGTCTCACATCCAGGGCATGCTCATGCAAGGGGTGGGCTCCCAAGGCCTTGGGCAGCTCCACCCCTGTGGTTTTTCAGGGTACAGCCCCTATGACTGCTTTCACAGGCTGGCATTGAGTGCCTGCAGCTTTTCCAGGCACATAGTGCAAGCTGTCAGTACCATTCTGGAGCCTGGAGGACAGTGGCTGTCTTCTAATAGCTCCACGAGGCAGTGCCCCAGTGGGGAATCTGTGTGGGAGCTCCAACCTCACATTTCCCCTCTGCATTGTCCTAATAGAGGGTCTCAATGAGGGCTCCACCCCCTCCAGCAGACTTCTGCCTGGACATCCAGACATTTCAAATCCTCTGAAATTTAGGCAGAGGTTCCCAAAGCTCATCTCTTGTCTTCTGCACACCCAAAGGCCTAACACCATGTGGAAGCTGCCAAGGCTTGGGCTTGCAAACTCTGAGGCCATGGCCCGAGCTGCACTTTGGTCCCTTCTAGCCATGGCCGGAGCTGGAGTGGTTGTTGGGACATAGGACACCAACTCCTGAGGATGCACAGAGCAGCAGGGCCCTGGGCCCAGCCCAGGAAACCATTTTTCCATCCTAGGTCTCCAGGCTTTGATGGGAGGGGCTGCCATGAAGGTCTCTGACAAGCCCTGGAGACATCTTCCCCATTTTCTCAGCTATTAACATTCAGCTTCTCATTGCTTATGCAAATTTCTGAAGCTGGCTTGAATTCCTCCTCAGAAAATGGGTTTTTCTTTTCTACATGGTCAGGCTGCAAATTTTCCAAACCTTTATGCTCTGCTTCCCTTTTAAACATAAGTTCCCATTTCAAACCATCTATTTCTGAATGCATATAACTGAACACTTTCAGAATAAGCCAGGTCACATCTTGACTACTTTGCTGCTTAGAAATTTCTTCCAC
This sequence comes from Trachypithecus francoisi, assembly GCF_009764315.1. Lineage (NCBI taxonomy): Eukaryota > Metazoa > Chordata > Mammalia > Primates > Cercopithecidae > Trachypithecus > Trachypithecus francoisi. The sequence goes on along the minus strand of NW_022681468.1, from coordinate 4,989,132 downwards.
CAGATATCCTAAATCATCTCTCTCAAGTTCAAAGTTCCACAGATCTTTAAGGCAGGGGCAAAATGCCACCAGTCTCTTTGCTAAAGTATAGCATGAGTGACCTTTACTCCAGTTCCCAACAGGTTCCTCTTCTTCATCTGAGACCACCTCAGCCTGGACTTCACTGTCCATATCACTATCAACGTTTTGGTCAAAATCGTTCAACAAGTCTCTAGGAAGTTCCAAACTTTCCTACATCTTCCTATCTTTTTCTGAACCCTCAAATTGTTCAACCTCTGCCCATTGCTCAGTTCCAAAGTCACTTACACATTTTCAGGCTATCCCTTTTTTTTTTTTTCCGAAACAGAGTCTTATTCTGTCACCCAGGCTAGAGTGCAGTGGTGCAATCTTGACTCACTATAACCTCCACCTCCCAGGTTCAAGCAATTCTCGTGCCTCAGCCTCCCAAGTAGCTGGAGTTACAGGCATGGGCCACCACCCCAGCTAATTTGTTGTTGTTGTTATTGTATTTTTAGTAGAGACGGGGTCTCACCATGTTGCCCAGGCTGATCTCAAACTCCTGAACTTAGGGAATCCATCCACCTTGCCCTCCCAAAGTGCTAGGATTACAGGCGTGAGCCACCGCACCCAGCCTCAGATTATCTTTTTAGCAATGAAACCCATTCCCAGTACCAATTCTGTGTACTAGTCCATTTTCACACTGCTATAAAGACACTACCTGAGACTGGGTAATTTATAAACAAAAGAGGTTTAATTGACTCACAGTTCCACATGGTTGGCAAAGCCTCAGGAAACTTACAATTGTGACAGAAGGCAAAAGGGAAGCAAAGCATGTCTTGCCACAGCAAAGCAGAAGAAAGAGAGAGTGCAGGAAAAACTGCCACTTTTAAAACCATGAGATCTCATGAGAACTCCCTCAGTATCACGAGAATAGTATGGGCGAAGCTTTCCCCACAATCCAATCACCTCCCACCAGTTCCCTCCCTCAACATGTGGGGATTACAATTCCAGATGAGATTTGGGTGCGGCAACAGAGCCAAACCATATCAGGTGCTATCAAAGGTTCCTGAGGAGGGATGTAACATGATCCAGCCCGTGTAGAGGACAGTAACTGGTAACCACAGGCAGAATTCATTAGAGAAGGGAATCAGGTAAGAAATCATCAGAGATATGGGATCATTCGAAAAAACCATTGATCCTCCAACTGGGTACCCCAAAAGGGTAACTAGGACAATGCTATGAGGGAGGAAGATGAAACAAAAAAGGAATTTCCCCAGTGGAAGCATCCATAAGGTCCATGGCAGTGGGTTAAGGGTGCCACCACTTTCTCAGAGTATGTTGAGTGAAACTCAGATGCAAAACTACATTTAGTATAATTATATATGTGTCAATGAAAAAAATGCATAGAGGCTGGGCACAGTGGCTCACACTTGTAATCCCAGCACTTTGGGAGGCTGAAGTGGGTAGATCACTTGAGGTCAGGAGTTCAAGACCAGCCTACTAGCCTGGCCAACATGATGAAACCCCATCTCTACTAAAAATACAAAAAATTAGCCGGGCGTGGTGGCACAAGCCTGTAATTCCAGCTACTCAGGAGGCTGAGACACAAAAATTGCTTGAACCCAGGAGCCATTGCAATGAGCCAAGATCGTGCCACTCCACTCCAACATGGGCGACAGAGCGAGACTCTGTCTCAAAAACAAAACAAAACAAAACAAAAAGCAAATTTAAAAATGCATAGAAAAAAGTGAAAACATATACAAAAAATGAGAACAATAATTGCCTTTAGGAGATGGGATTATAAATTTTTTAACTTTCTCTTGTTCACCTGCACTTGCTAAGGTTTGTGCCGTAAATATTTTACTTTTGGAGTCAGTTAAGTTTTGAAAAAAGCAGAAAAAGCCCACAACTGTAAGAGGTTCTTCCTCTCCATAGCAAAGCTGATTCAAACAGCAGTTTTTGAACACAGTAGTATCATGCTGGTTGGTATCGTCTCGGTAGCAGAATGAGAACAAAAAATCATCCAGGGCAATAGGAGCGGCAATATGTAGCAGAGAAAATAGCCCAAGTCAAATTTATGTCCAGCCAAGACCACCATGAAAGCTGAAAACTGGCATCCCTGCCTCCTCTGCCCACCCTATCCCATCCCACCTTCATATACATACGCCCCCACCCATTAGCCAGAGCATTCCTTTGATGGCCTAAGTTAGATGTTGTCTATGCCCCAGGGCCTTTGCACCAGCTGGTCCTCAGGTGCCAGTGCTCTCTCCCAGTGTCTCACATGGCTGAATCCCTTGTCAGGGCCCAGTTCAAATTTACCTACTCAGAGCAACCTTCACTGACCATCGTAGCTAACATAGCCAACACCCCCTAGCAGACACCTCATAGAGTCTAATCCAGCTTTGTCCATAGAACTTTCGGTGACAATGAGACTCTTCTGTGTCTTTGCTGTCCACTTGCCACATGTGGCTATAGGCACTCAAAATATGGCTAGTGTTAACTAAACATGGAATTTTACATTTTATTTCTTTTTTTATTATACTTTAAGTTCTAGGGTACATGTGCACAACGTACAGGTTTGTTATGTAGGTATACATGTGCCATGTTGGTTTGCTGCACTCATTAACTCTTCATTTACATTAAGTACTTCTCGTAATGCTATCCCTCCCCCTGCCCCCCACTCCACAACAGGCCCTGGTTTGTGATGTTCTCCACCTTGTGTCCAAGTGTTCTCATTGTTCAATTCTCACCTATGAGTGAGAACACGCAGTGTTTGGTTTTCTGTCCTTGTGATAGTTTACTCAGAATGATGGTTTCCAGCTTCATCCATGTCCCTGCAAAGGACATGAACTCATCCTTTTTCATGGCTGCATAGTATTCCATGGTGTATATGTGCCACATTTTCTTAATCCATTCTATCATTGATGGACACTTGGGGTGTTCCAAGTTTTTGTTATTGTGAATAGTACCGCAGTAAACATGCATGTGCATGTGTCTTTACAGTAGGATGATTTATAATCCTTTGGGTATATATCCAGTAATGGGATGGCTGGGTCAAATGGTATTTCTAGTTCTAGATCCTTGAGGAATCACCACACCGTCTTCCACAATGGTTGAACTAGTTTACATTCCCACCAACAGTGTAAAATGTGTTCTTATTTCTCCACATCCTCTCCAGCATCTGTTGTTTCCTGACTTTTTAATGATCACCATTCTAACTGGTGTGAGATGGTATCTCATTGTGGTTTTGATTTGCATTTATCTGATGACCAGTGATGATGAGCATTTTTTCATGTGTCTGTTGGCTGCATAAATGTCTTCTTTTTAGAAGTGTCTGTTCATATCCTTTGCCCACTTTTTGATGGGGTTGTTTTTTTTCCTTGTAAGTTTGTTTAAGTTCTTTGTAGATTCTGGATATAAGCCCTTTGTCAGATGGGTAGATTGCAAAAATTTTCTCCCATTCTGTAGGTTGCCTGTTCACTCTGATGGTAGTTTCTTTTGCTGTGCAGAAGCTCTTTAGTTTAATTAGATCCCATTTGTCTATTTTGGCTTTTGTTGCCATTGCTTTTGGTGTTTTAGTCATGAAATTGCACATGCCTATGTCCTGAATGGTGTTGCCTAGGTTTGCTTCTAGGGTTTTTATGGTTTTAAGTCTAACATTTAAGTCTTTAATCCATCTTGAATTAATTTTTGTATAATGTGTAAGGAAGGGATCCAGTTTCAACTTTTTACATATGGCTAGCCAGTTTTCCCAGCACCATTTATTAAATAGGGAATCCTTTCCCCATTTCTTGTTTTTTCAGGTTTGTCAAAGATCAGATGGTTGTAGATGTGTAGTGTTATTTCTGAGGCCTCTGTTCTGTTCCATTGATCTGTCTCTCTGTTTTAGTGCCCCAGTACCATGCTGTTTTGGTTATTGTAGCCTTATAGTATAGTTTGAAGTCAGGTAGCATGATGCCTCCAGATTTGTTCTTTTTGCTTAGGATTGTCTTGGCAATGTGGGCTCTTTTTTGGTTCCATATGAACTTTAAAGTAGCTTTTTCCAGTTCTGTGAAGAAAGTCATTGGTAGCTTAATGGGGATGGCATTGAATCTATAAATTACCTTGGGCAGTATGGCCATTTTAATAATATTGATTCTTCCTATCCATGAGCATAGAATGTTCTTCCATTTGTTTGTATCCTCTTTTATTTTGTTGAGCAGTGGTTTGTAGTTCTCCTTGAAGAGGTCCTTCATATCCCTTGTAAGTTGAATTCCTAGGTATTTTATTCTCGTTGTAGTGATTGTGAATGGGAGTTCACTCATGATTTGGCTCTCTGTTTGTCTGTTATTGGTATATAGGAATGCTTGTGATTTTTGCACATTGATTTTGTATGCTGAGACTTTGCCAAAGTTGCTTATCAGCTTAAGGAGATTTTGGGCTGAGACGATGGGGTTTTCTAAATATACAATCGTGTCATCTGCAAACAGGGACAATTTGACTTCCTCTTTTTCTAATTGAATACCCTTTATTTCTTTCTCTTGCCTGATTACTCTGGCCAGAACTTCCAACACTGTGTTGAATAGGAGTGGTGAGAGAGGGCATCCCTGTCTTGTGTCACCTTTCAAAGGGAATGCTTCCAGTTTTTGCCCATTCAGTATGATATTGGCTGTGATAAATAGCTCTTATTATTTTGAGATACGTTCCATCAATACCTAGTTTATTGAGAGTTTTTAGCATGAATGGTTGTTGGATATTGTCAAAGGCCTTTTCTGCATCTATTAAGATAATCATGTGGTCTTTGTCGTTGGTTCTGTTTACATGATGGATTACATTTATTGATTTGCATATGTTAAACCAGCCTTGCATCCCAGGGATGAAGCCGACTTGATCGTCGTGGATAAGCTTTTTGATGTGCTGCTGGATTCAGTTTGCCAGTATTTTATTGAGAATCTTCATATCAATGTTCATCAGGGATATTGGTCTAAAATTCTCTTTTGTGTGTGTGTGTCTTTGCCAGGCTTTGGTATCAGAATGATGTTGGCCTCATAAAATGAGTTAGGAAGGAGTCCCTCTTTTTCTATTGATTGGAATCGTTTCAGAAGGAATGGTACCAGCTCCTCTTTGTAACTCTGGTAGAATTCAGCTGTGAATCTGTCTGGTCCTGGACTTTTTTTGGTTAGGAGGCTATTAATTATTGCCTCAATTTCAGAGCCTGTTATTGGTCTATTCAGAGATTCAACTTCTTCCTGGTTTAGTCTTGGGAGGGTGTATATCTTCAGGAATTTATCCATTTCTTCTAGATTTTCTAGTTTATTTGTGTAGAGGTGTTTATAGTATTCTCTGATGGTGGTTTGTATTTCTGTGGGATCAGTGGTGACATCTCCTTTATCATTTTTTATTGCATCTATTTGTTTCTTCTCTTTTCTTCTTTATTAGTCTTGCTAGTGGTCTATCAATTTTGCTGATCTTTTCAAAAAACCAGCTCCTGGATTCATTGATTTTTTGAAGGGTTTTTTGTGTCTCTATCTCCTTCAGTTCTGTTCTGATCTTAGTTATTTCCTGCCTTCTGCTAGCTTTTGAATTTGTTTGCTCTTGCTTCTCTGGTCCTTTTAATTGAGATATTAGGGTGTCGATTTTAGATCTTTCCTGCTTTCTCTCTTGTGGGAATTTACTGCTACAAATTTCCCTCTACACACTGTTTTAAATGTGTCCCAGAGATTCTGGTACATTGTGTCTTTGTTCTCATTGGTTTCAAAGAACATCTTAATTTCTGCCTTCATTTCGTTATTTACCCAGTAATCATTCAGGAGCAGGTTGTTCTGTTTCCATGTAGTTGTGTGGTTTTGAGTGAATTTAATCCTGAGTTCTAATTTGATTACACTGTGGTCTGAGAGACGGTTTGTTGTGATTTCTGCTTTTACATTTGCTGAGGAGTGCTTTACTTCCAAAAGTGTGGTCAATTTTGGAATAAGTACGATGTGGTGCTGAGAAGAATGTATATTCCATTCATTTGGGGTGGAGAGTTCTGTAGATGTCTATTAGGTCTGCTTGATGCAGAGCTGAGCTCAAGTCCTTGTTAACCTTCTGTCTCATTGATCTGTCTAATATTGACAGTGGGGTGTTAAAGTCTCCCATTATTATTGTGTGGGAGTCTAAGTCTCTTTGTAGGTCTCTAATGACTTGCTTTATGAATCTGGTTGCTACTGTATTGGATGCATATATATTTAGGATAGTTAGCTCTTCTTGTTGAATTGAATTGATCCCTTGACCATTACGTAATGGCCTTCTTTGTCTCTTTTGATCTTTGTTGGTTTAAAGTCTGTTTTATCAGAGACTAGGACTGCAACCCCTGCTTTTTTTTTTTTTTTTTTTTTTTTTTTGCTTTCCATTTGCTTGGTAGATCTTCCTCCATCACTTTATTTCGAGCCTAAGTGCATCTCTGCATGTGAGATGGGTCTCCTGAATACAGCACACTGATGGGTCTTGACTCTTTATCCAATTTTCCAGTCTGTGTCTTTTAATTGGGGCATTTAGCCCATTTACATTTAAGGTTAGTATTGTTATGTGTGAATTTGATCCTGTCATTATGATGTTAGCTGGTTATTTTGCCCATTAGTTGATGCAGTTTCTTGCTAGTATTGATGATCTTTAGAATTTGGCATGTTTTTACAGTGGCTAGGACCAGTTGTTCCTTTCCGTGTTTAGCGCTTCCTTCAGGAGCTCTTGTAGGGCAGGCCTGGTGGTGACAAAATCTCTCAGCATTTGCTTGTCTGTAAAGGATTGTATTTCCCCTTCACTTATGTAACTTAGTTTGGCTGGATATGAAATTCTGAGTTGAAAATTCTTTTCTTTAAGAATGTTGAATATTGGCCCCCACTGTCTTCTGGCTTGCAGAGTTTCTGCCAAGAGATCCACTGTTAGTCTGACAGGCTTCCCTTTGCAGGAAACCTGACCTTCCTCTCTAGATGCCCTTAACATTTTTTCCTTCATTTCAACCTTGGTGAAACTGGCATTTATGTGTCTTGGGGTTGCTCTTCTCAAGAAGTATCTTTGTGGTGTTCTCTGTATTTCCTGAATTTGAATGTTGGCCTGCCTTGCTAGGTTGGGGAAGTTCTCCTGGATAGTATCTTGAAGAGTGTTTTCCAACTTGGTTCCATTCTCCCTGTCATTTTCAGGTACACCAATCAAGTGTAGATTTGGTCTTTTCACATAGTACCAAATTTCTTGGAGGCTTTGTTCATTTCTTTTTACTGTTTTTTCTCTAAACTTCTCCTCTCACTTTATTTCATTAATTTGATCTTCAATCACTGATACCCGTTCTTCCACTTGATCTAATTGGCTATTGAAGCTTATGCATGTGTCACATAGTTCTTGTGTCATGGTTTTCAGTTCTATCAGGTTATTTAAGGTCTTCTCTACACTGCTTATTCTTGTTAGCCATTCGTCTAATGTTTTTTCAAGGTTTTTAGCTTCCTTGCAATGGATTCGAACTTCCTCCTTTAGCTCAGAGAATTTTGTAATTACAGACCTTCTGAAGCCTACTTCTGTCAGCTCGTCAAAGTCATTCTCCGTCCAGCTTTGTTCCGTTGCTGGCGAGGAGCTGCAATCCTTTGGAGGAGAAGAGGTGCTCTGGTTTTTAGAATTTTTCAGCTTTTCTACTCTGGTTTCTCCCCATCTTTGTGGTTTTATCTACCTTTGGTCTTTGATGCTGGTGACCTACAGATGGGGTTTTAGTGTGGATGTCCTTTTTGTTGATGTTGATGCTATTCCTTTCTGTTTGTTAGTTTTCCTTCTAAGAGTCAGGTCCCTGAGCTGCAGGTCTGTTGGAGTTTGCTGGAGGTTCACTCCAGATGCTGATTGCCTGGGTGTCAGCAGCATAGGCTGCAGAACAGCAAATATTGCAGAACAGCAAATATTGCTGCCTGATTCTTCCTCTGGAAGCTTCGTCCCAGAGGGGCACCCTCCTGTATGAGGTGTCAGTCGGTCCCTACTGGGAGGTGTCTCCCAGTTAGGCTACATGGGGGTCAGGGACCCACTTGAGGAGGCAGTCTTCTGTCCTTTCTCAGAGCTCAAATGCCATGCTGGGAGAACCACTGCTCTCTTCAGAGCTGCCAGACAGGGATGTTTAAGTCTGCAGAAGTTTCTGCTGCCTTTTGTTCAGCTATGCCCTGCCCCCAGAGTTGGGGTCTACAGAGGCAGCAGGCCTTGCAGAGCTGTGGTGACTCCTCCCAGTTTGAGCTTCCCTGGCCACTTTACCTACTCAAGCCTCAGCAATGGCAGACACCCCCCCCCCCCCACCAGGCTGCTGCATCACAGGTTGATCTCAGACTGCTGTGCTAGCAGTGAGCAAGGCTCCATGGGCTTGGGACCTGCCAAGCCAGGTACGGGATATAATCTCCTGGTGTGCCGTTTGCTAAGACCATTGGAAAAGCACAGTATTTGGGTGGGAGTGTCCTGATTTTCCAGGTACAGTCTGTCACAGCTTCCCTTGGCTAGGAAAGAGAAATCCCCTGACCCCTTGTGCTTCCCCAGTGAGTGATGCCCCCCCCCGCTTCGGCTCGCCCTCCATGGGCTGCACCCACTGTCCAACCAGTCCCAATTAGATGGACCAGGTACCTCAGCTGGAAATGCAGAAATCACCATCTTCTGCGTCAATCACACTGGGAGCTGCAGACCGGAGCTGTCCCTATTCAGCCATCTTGGAACGGAATCTCTCATTTTCATTAATTTAAAAGTAAATGTCCATGTGGCAAGTGGCTAGCATAATAGACAGCATAGGCCAAACCATTACCCACTTGTTTCTGTTTTCATAGCATATCACTGTCTGAAATTATCTTTCTCAACTGTTTACAAATTTACAGTTTGTCTTCCCCCATTAGAATGTAGGTTCTGGGACTGGGCATGGTGTCTCACACCTGTAATCCCAACACTTTGGGAGGCCAAGGCAGGCAGATCACCTGAGGACAGGAGTTCAAGACCAACCCGGCCAACATGGTAAAACCCCGTCTCTACTAAAAATATAAAAAAATTAGCCAGGCGTAGTGGTGCACACCTGTAATCCCAACTACTCAGGAGGCTGATGCAGGAGAATCACTTGAACATGGGAGTTAGAGGTTGCAGTGAGCTGAGATTGCACCACTGCACTCTAGCCTGGGTGACAGCGAGACTCCATCTCAAAAAAAAAAAAAAAAGAATGTAGGTTCTACAGGGGAAGGGGCTTGTTTTTTCACTGCTATAATTCTAGCTCCAAAACACACAGTAGGAAGGCAATAAATGATAAATGAATAGTAGGAGAAAAGACAGACTTTGTAGGCTATTATCTTTACTTTCGTAGTTTGGTTAGATCTTGTATCATACAGCTATTGCCAAATACACTGTATAACAAAAACAACCCAGAACTCAATAACTTCAAAGAAACATCTTTTAATCTTATAGATGTCTGGGTTACTTTAGGGTTACCTGATGGCCAGCAGACCCCCCAGGCTAGCTCAGCTGTGACCACTTGCACATGTGCAGCTGCCTGGGGGTGGCTAATGAGGTTTGGCGGGACTGGCCCTGCTCCAAAGACCAGCAGCAGGCCTGGGCGTGATGTCCCCAGGGCAATGGCAGAAACATAAGAGGCAGACAGAACCCTCAAGGCCTCTCAAAGCTTAGGCTTGGAACTGAAATGCCATCACTTCTGCCTCATTCTACTAGCCCATGCGAGTCTAAAGCTGAGCCCAAAGGCACAGGGCCCTGCAAAATCACATGATAACTGGTGTGGGCACAGGCAGGAAAGAGGAACTGGGGGCCTTCATGCAATCTACCATTTGGCTTTTTAGTGACTGGAATGGAAACTCAGTCTGACTAGCTCAAGAAAATGATAGATCATTGTAAAGATGTGTGGAGGAGGGAATCTCAGGAGAAGCCGAGGACAGGGGCTGGGCTGGAAACCCCAGGGACTAGAGAGCAGGTGTCAGGCTTAGACAGTTCTGGGAACCTCTGCAATTAGAACTCTTTCCAATATGTCTGGGGGTTTCCCAGTCTCTCTTCCAACTGGCTTCTCTACCCTCTCATCTTCATACCTTCCCTCTTACCTTCTGCTCCTCCTAACTTGGGCTTGAATGTAGCTGATGTGGCCTATCCAGCTCCCAGGTACTTCCGGATTCTTCTGGTCTAGGTCCTTTGGCTGTCTGCCACATTCTCTCCAAATTTCTTGGTTGTGATGGGTTGACACAACTTCTCACACCGGGACCCATCCTAAATTGCTGCCCAGACCACAGATTGGCTCCTCTTAAATTCAGGTTCCTAGCTCTGAGCCAATGAGCTATGGCTGCAGGACGATATAGAACCAAATGTCCCTGAGAATAAGGCAAGCCTCATGGTGGACATGCCCCACAGTCGTGAGCAACAGAGCAAACGATGTGCCAGTGCCTGCGTATCCCGGATCCCAAAGGCTGAGAGAGTGGTGAAGTACAGGGCCTGGTATCTGTGATTATTGTGTTTGTCTTGCTCCTCTTCATTTAGGAAACTGTCCTTCCCTAATTCCGTGGTAATTCAGGAGCGGGGGGGTGTCAAACATGGCTCCCATTCCCCTCTCTTCCCCAGCTCTCTAGGGAGTCTGAATCCCAAGCCAGAACACCTAGGGTGGAGCTACTGGAGTCAAGACCTTCAGAGAGCCGTGGGCTCGGAACACCGCACTGGACCCCTCCTGTGGAGATCCTGACCCCCTCACTTCTGTCTTTTGCAAAGCCTGGTTGTTTTCACTCCCGGCACCCTTTCAACAAGTCTGCATTTTTTATTCAAGTGGGGATAGAGTGATTCTTGTTACTTAGAAGCAAAGAACCCTAAGCAATATTATGTGCATGCTCGGGACAGAGTTTCCTTAGAAGGAAAGAGGCAAAGGATGGAGACAGAAATCACGTTTTCAACTGTCCTGTTTCTGTATTAGGATGCATGGGTTACAAATTCTCCTCATCTACCAGGGTTGCATTAGGGTGACTTAGGTAGGAAAGAAACATACCAAGACAGATGAGGCTCATCCAAACTCTTGCTTCGTAACTTTGACTTGGGCCAGCATCTGGAGGCACCATTTAAAAAGCTGAGGAGGGCATTGTGTGCCTCCAAAGTTACCCTGAGAAAGGCATAAGAATGCATCACCTTGAGCTAATTTTAAAAAATTAGACAACAAAAATGAGCAATGTTGTATTCAAAAGTGGTGGTGGGTGGGGGAGTTCTCTTTTAAAATATCAATATCATAGAAGACGAAGAAAGGCTGTAGAAATGTTTCAGACTGAAGGCCGCTAAAGAGATGTAAATTTAATGCAATGCCTGGCCTTAGGTTGGATCTTGTACTGGAGGGCAAAAAAAAGAAAATATTGTAAAACCTAGTATTAGATCAACTGATGAAACTGGAACATGGGCAATCAGTTAAAGTCTTGTATCAATGCACATTTATGCGCTTATGTAAAAGAAGAGCCTTTTTCTTACAAAATACAAATTCAAGTATTTAGGGAGAAAAGGCCATAATATAAGCAACTACTCTCAAATGGCTCAGAAACAAATTGTAGATAGATAGACAGACAGACAGATACAAGCAGACAGAGACAGAAAGTGATCAAATAGGGTGAAATGTCAGTAGGTGAATCTGAGTAAAAGGTGTGTGGCATTCTCTATACTATTTTTATTTTTGCAACTTTTTGTACATTGGAAATCAGTTCCGGCCGGGCGCGGTGGCTCAAGCCTGTAATCCCAGCACTTTGGGAGGCCGAGACGGGCGGATCACGAGGTCAGGAGATCGAGACCATCCTGGCTAACATGGTGAAACCCCGTCTCTACTAAAAAATACAAAAAACTAGCCGGGCGAGGTGGCGGGTGCCTGTAGTCCCAGCTACTCGGGAGGCTGAGGCAGGAGAATGGCATAAACCCAGGAGACAGAGTGAGCTGTCTTGCAGTGAGCTGAGATCCGGCCACTGCACTCCAGCCTGGGCAACAGAGCAAGACTCCGTCTCAAAAAAAAAAAAAAATCAGTTCCGATACACATTTAAAGGAAAAGACTGGTGCGATGTTTATAGAATGGCTTTGTTGGATTAAAATGTAACTAGCTTTTAATATTTTTATTTTATTTTCCATGTAAGTCGCTGATCCAGGCATGCACACACACACACAGTATCATTGATGAAACGGCAGCTGATTTTATTGATCTTGTTACAGTGTTCTCTGAGAACCTTCTAACCACATGCCAGGCATTTTCATATATCATTCAAGGCTTACAACAATCTGAGGGCTGACGATGATCATCTCCATCTTGCATGTGAGCAGGAGGCCCTGCTTTGGTACACGCCGCTGTCATACCATGGTTCAGATGTGCTCTGGTGGACACGTACCCACAGCCCAAGGAAAGCAACAATCAGAAACACTTCTTCCCTGAAATCTCTGTGAGGCCCTAGGAACCCAAGGCAGAGAGGCAGCCCTGCCCTGAAACTGGGAAGCAGAGCCCAGCAGAGAGAGGGACGGGCTCCAGGGCCCTCCTGGCCTCTGACACTGGGGTGTGCACACACTATGGCTCAGGGAGCAGCTACAGGCCATGGCATACCACTGTAGGCCACAGTGGCTGAAGCAGGCCCTGTGGACTTTCCAGACACTTCTCAGAACTCAGTGAGTCCAGAGGGGAGAGGTGGAAAAGGACAGGCAGGTACTACCAGATGGTACAGAGAGCGTTATATCAATGACCCCCTCCACCACAGTGCAGCTTCCGCCCAGACACAGAACTGCTACATGATCTGGGGGGGCAGTGCAAAATGAGCACGCAGGGCCACTTGTTTTAAAAATCTTAAGAATTTCAAGGTCAGGCACAGTGGCTCACGCCTGTCATCCCAGCACTTTGGGAGGCCGAGGCGGGCAGATCACCTGAGGTCAGGAGTTCAAGACTAGCCTGGCCAATGTAGTGAAACCCCGTCTCTACTAAAAATACAAAAATTAGGTAGGCATGGTGGTACGCATCTGTAGTCCCAGTTACTCAGAAGGCTGAGGCAGGAGAATCGCTTGAACCCGGGAGGTGAAGGTTGCAGTGAGCTGAGATCGTGCCACTGCACTCCAGCCTGGCGACAGAGCGAGACTCCGTCTCAAAAAAAAAAAAAAAAGAAAAAAATTCAGGATGGTAATGTCTGAACATTGAAGTGCGGGGCCCTTCTGAGCACAGTGCCTTGTGTAACTGCACAGGGCGCAGGCCCCTAAAGCAGACCCTGACCAGACACTGCTGGGAACTTTATATATGCTATTCCTCATCTCACAAAGCCCTTTGAGGGGGACACTTTTATCTCGATTGAATAGATGAGGACGCGGAGCCCCAAGGTGATTAAGTGAACAAGGCTCAGCTGCCAGAGCTCAGTAACAAATGAATGGATAAATTAGATGAATGAATGAAAGCGGCAGATAGCCCTAACTTCAAAGCCAGTGTTCTGTTCGCTCTACAAGTTCACATGAGGGACACCCCTGAGAACGCTAGAAGGTACGCTGGGCTACAATCAGTGGAATGGGTCGGGCAGTTTTTTCTGATATTGCTTTGTCCAGGCTGGCACAGCTCTGGGAAACCACAGAAACTCTGCCCTGCAATCCTGCGCAGATGGCACAGGCAGCGAGTGGCAGAACCTGAATTCGTGCAGGACCCCCTCAGCTGATTCCCTGCCCTTCCCATGAAGTCAAGGCTGCCAGGGCCTCTGGACGCCCTTACCTAAGCACTCGCCATCCGGGGCCTCTGGATGCCCTTACCTAAGCGCTCGCCATTCAAAGGACCCATCTGTTGTTAGTCAAAAGTTAATTTACTGTGAGCTAGAACTCATTTACAAGCCTGTAGCACGTGCTGTTACATACCTGAAACTGTAGGAAATTTTCATCTTAAAGTGTGGATTGATATCTACAAGAGCCAAGAGTACTGTGTGTCAAGTTGCATAAGGTAGAGACTAATGTCTGGGTTTACTTGTGTTTTTTCTGTTGAAGAAGAGAGCAGCACCAAACATGGGGTTCATGCCTGTAATCCTAGCACTTTGGGAGGCTGAGGCAGGTGGATTGCTTGAGCTGAGGAGTTTGAGACCAGCCTGGCCAACGTGGCAAAACCCCATCTGTACTAAAAATACAGAAATTAGCCAGGCGTAATGGTGCACGCCTGTAATTCCAGTTACTCAGGAGGCTGAGGCAGGAGACTCACTTGAACCCGGTAGGCAGAGGCTATAGTGAGCTGAGATCATGCCACTGCAATCCAGCCTGGGCGACAAAGAGAGACTCTGTCTAAAAAAAAAAAAAAGAAAAAAAGGAAAAAAGAAAGCAAACTGGCAATGAAGTGAAGTAATAGCAACAAACTAGGGCAATAAAGTCATCAAAGCTTATTATTCCAAAAAGATATTGTAAAAATCTGAGAAAAGCACATAGTTATAAAAGGTACATCACCTTCCAAAGTAAAGAACTATTCCTCTAAAAGGAAATCTATTTGGCCATGACATTTATAACATTCATTCTAAGAAGGCAGCCTCATTGAATCAGTAATCAAAAGCCTCACAATAATGAAAAACCCAGGCTTAGATGGCATCATTGGTGAATTCTACCAAACATTTCAGGAATTTACACCAACCCTCCTCAAACTCTTCCACAAAACTGAAGAGGAGGGAACTCTTTCTAGCTCATTCTATGAAGCTAGCATGATACTAAAGTCAGACAAAGACATTATAAGGAAAGAAAACTACAGACCAGTATATCTGATGAATATCAGTGCAACAAGCCTCAATAAAATACTAGCAAACAGAATTCAACAGCACATTAAAAGGATTATATCCCCTGACCCAATGGGATTTATTCTTGGAATGCAAGAATGGTTCAACATACAAAAATCAATCACTGTAACACATCACATTAACAGAATGAAGGAAAACAACCCTGATTATCTCAATTGACGGATAAAAGGCAGTTGCTAAAATTCAACATACTTTCATGATAAAAACACTCAATAAACTAGGATTAGAAGGAAACCACCTCAGTATAATGAGGGTTGTACATAAACAGACAACTAACATCATACTCAATGGTGAAAGACAAAGTTTTTCCTCTAAGATTAGAAATGAGGCAAAAATGCTCATTTTGCCAGTTTTATTCAACATAGCACTGGAAGTCCTACACAGAACAATTAAATAAGAAAAAGAAATGAAGGCATCCAAATTGGAAAGGAAGAAGTAAAATTGTTTCCATTTGCAGATGATAAGATTACACACACAGACGGATACACACACACAAATACATAAACAGATCCTGTTAGAACTAATCAATGAGTTCAGCAAAGTTGCAGGATACCAAATCAACCCACAAAATCAGTTGTGTTTCTTACACTAAAAATGAAGAATCCAAAAGGGAAATTAAGAAAACAATTCCATTTACAATAGCATAAAAAGAATAAACTTAACCAAAGAGGCAAAAGACTTGTACACTGGAAACTACAAAATGTTGCTGAAAAAAATTAAAGACAACTAAATGGAAATACATCCTGTGCTCATGAATTTGGAAGACTTAATAGTTAAGGTGTTCATGCTACCCAATGTGACCTAATTAATGCAGTTCATACCAAAATCCTAATGGCAGTTTTTGCAGAGGGAAACTCCACCTTAAAACTCATATGGAATCTAAAGGAATGCTGAATAGTCACAACAGTCTTGGAAAAGAAGACCAAAGTTGGAATACTCACACTTCCTGATTTCCTGATTTCAAAACATGCTACAGAAAGCAAAACAGTGTGGTGCTGGGATAAAGACAGATATATAGACCAGTGTAATAGAATAGAGAGCCCAGAAGTAAAATGTCAAATTATTTTTGAAAAAGGTGCCAAGACCAATCAATGGGGAAAGGACAGTCTCTTCAACAAATGGTGCTGTGAAAATTGGATATGCAATGCAAAAGAATGAAGTTGGACCGTTACCCTATACCATACACAAAAATCAACTCAAAATAAACCGAAGACCTAAATATGGGAGTAAAACTGTGAAACGCTTAGAAGAAAACATAGGGGAAAAACCTCATGACACTAGATTTGGCAATGATTTCTTGGATTTGACACCAAAAGCACAGGTAACAAAAGTAAAAATAGATAAATTGGACGACATCAAAATTTAAAATTTCTGTGAATCAAAGGACATAATTAACAGAGTGAAAGGCAACCTACAGGAGAGAAAATATTTGTAGATCATGTATCTGAGAAGGGATTAATATCCAGAATATATAAAGAAGTACTACAATACAACAACAGAAGGAAGAAAAAACGAATAACCCAATTTAAAAATAGGCAAAGGACGTGAATAGACATTCCTCCAAAGAGGATGTAAAAGTGGCCAAAAAGCATACGAAAAGATGCTCAACATCACGAATCATTATGGAAATACAAATCAAAACCATAATGAGATATCATTTCACATCTATTAGGATGGCTACTATTGAAAAAACAAAACATAACAAGTGTTGGTGAGGATGTGGAGAAAGTGGAACCTTGTGTAGGGAAAAGAAAGAAAGATCAGACTGTTACTGTGTCTATGTAGAAAGGGAAGACATAAGAAATCCCGTTTTGACCTGTACTTTGAAAAACTGCTTTGCTGAGATGCTGTTAATTTGTAACTTTGCCCCAGCTATTTTGCCCCAACCCTGTGCTCACAGAAACATGTGATGTATGGAATCAAGGTTTAAGGGATCTAGGGCTGTGCAGGACGTGCCTTGTTAACAAAATGTTTACAAGCAGTATGCTTGGTAAAAGTCATCGCCATTCTCTAGTCTCAATAAACCAGGGGCACAATGCACTGCGAAAAGCTGCAGGGACCTCTGCCTTGGAAAGCCGGATATTGTCCAAGGTTTCTCCCCATGTGATAGTCTGAAATATGACTCAGTGGGATGAGAAAGACCTGACCGTTCCCCAGCCCGACACCTGTAAAGTGTCTGTGCCGAGGTGGGTTAGTGAAAGAGGAAAGCCTCTTGCAGTTGAGATAGAGGAAGGTCACTGTCTCCTGCCTGCCCTTGGGAACTAAATGTCTTAGTATAAAACCCGATTGTACATTTGTTCAGTTCTGAGATAGGAGAAAAACTGCCTTATGGTGGGAGGCGAGACATGTTGGCAGCAATGCTGCTTTGTTATTCTTTACTCCACTGAGATGTTTGGGCAGAGAAAAACATAAATCTGGCCTACGTGCACATCCAGGCATAGTACCTACCCTTGAACTTAATTATGACACAGATTCTTTTGCTCACATGTTTTCTTGCTGACCTTCTCCCCACTATCACCCTGCTCTTCTGCGGCATTCCTCTTGCTGAGATAGTGAAAATAATCATCAATAAAAACTGAGGGAACTCAGAGACCGGTGCCGGTTCAGGTTCTTGGTATGCTGAGTACCGGTCTCCTGGGCCCACTGTTGTTTCTCTATACTTTGTCTCTGTGTCTTATTTCTTTTCTCAGTCTCTCATCCCACCTGACGAGATATACCCACAGGTGTGGAGGGGCAGGCCACCCCTTCAACCTTGTATGTGATTGGTAGCAATATAAAATGGTGCACGCTCTATAGAAAATAGTATGGAGGCTCCTCAAAAAATTTAAAATAGAATTACCATATGATCCAGGAATTCCACTTCTAGGTATAATACGGTTTGGCTTTGTGTCCCTACCCAAATCTCATGTAAAATTGTAATCCCCACATGTTGGAGGATGGGCCTGGTGGGAGGTGACTGAATCAAGGGGTTGTATTTCCCCCTTGTTGTTCTTGTGATAGTGAGTTCTCAGGAGATCTGGTTGTTTAAAACTGTGTAGCACCTCCCCCTTCTCTCTCTCGCTCTTGCCACCATATGAAGACATGCTTGCTTCCCCTTCACCCTTCTGCCATGATTGTAAGTTTCATGAGGCCCCCCAGCCATGCCTTCTGTACAGCCTGCAAAACTGTGAGTCAATTAAATCTATTTTCTTTATAAATTACCCAGTCTCTGGTAGTTATTTGTAGCAGTGTGAGAATGAACTAATCCAGGGTATATATGCAAAAGAATTGAAAGCAGGATCTCGAAGAGGTATTTGCACACCCATATTACTAGCATGGAGTGAGACCACCGCTTCTCCTGCTGACCTTCCCTTCTTCTCCACCACCCCCTCCCTGTTTCCCTAGTTTATAAGACAGGAGAAAAAGGAGAAGGCGAAAAGTTGGAAAGAAACAGAAATAAGATAAATAGCAGGATGACCCGGGCACTATCACCCGGCCCTGGTGGTTAAAATAATAATAATAATATTAACCCATGACCAAAACTACTTGTGTTATCTGTAAATTACAGACATTTTATGAGAAATCACTGTAAAACTTTTGGTTCTGTTAACTGATGCATGTGGCCCCCAGTCATATTCCCCATGCTTGCTCAATCTATCATGACCCTTTCACGTGTACCCCGTAGAGTCGTAAGCCCTTAAAAGGGCCAGGAATTTCTTTCTCAGGGAGCTTGGCTCTTAAGACACAAGTCTGCTGAAGCTCCCAGTCAAATAAACCTCTTCCTTCTTTAATCCGGTGTCTGATGAGTTTTGTCTGTGATTCGTCCTGCTACAATAGCAGCATTGTTCACAATAGCCAAGAGGTGGAAGCATCCAAAGTGTCCACCTACAGATGAATGAATAAAGAATACAATACATGAATATTCATACAATGGAATATCAGCCTTAAAAAGGAAGGAAATTCTGACACATACTACAATCTGGATGAACCTTGAGGATATTATGCTAAGTGAAATAGGTCAATCGCAAAATGACAAATACTGCATAATTCCACATTTGAGGCACCTGGAGTAGTCAGTCATTGAGACAGAAAGTAGAATGGTGGTTGCCAGGGGCTGGAGAGGGGCAATGAGGAGCGGTTTGGTTAGAACAGATATCAGTTTGGGAAGATGAAAGTTCTGTAAGTGGATGGTGGTGATGTTTGCACAACAATGTGAATGTACTTAATGTCTTAGAACTATACACTTAAAAATGTTAAGACGGTAAATTTTATGCTGTATGTATTTTGTCATAATTCTACAAAATTAAAGGCAGTTTCATTTGTTCTCTGTTATAACTTGGATGCCAGTTCATGCAGAAAGGCAATCTCTTCAGGTCTCCCGGGATGGAGTGGTGACCTGGAAGAGAATCCTGTTCACTGGAGCAGGGGGCTGCTTTCTTTTGAAGATGCAGTGGAGGTTTTCTCTTTCTCCACATGAAAGGCAGGAAAGATGACAATGGCAGGGGGTGGGGGGTAGGCAGGGAAGTGCATTCAGCAAACTGTGGAGTTCCATCCAGACCAAGAAATTCTCCTTAAGTGAAGTCTGTGGCACAGTTCTGGCTTTCATGCCCACTGTCTTCTGTGATGCTCTTGGTAACCAGCAGAGAGGGCAGGGCATGTTGTGTCACATCTGCTTCTCGTGAGTTTAGATCAGGGGTTCTCCACCTTGGCACTATTGTCTTTTGGGCCAGAGGATTCTGTTGTGTGTGGCTGTCCTGTGCATTGTTGGATGTATAGCGGCATCCCTGGTTTCTACCCACTAGATGCTGGTAGCCCTCCCCACCCACCCAGTTGTGACAATCAAAAATGTCTCCCGACATCACCAATGTCCCCTGGGGGGCAGAATCACTCCTGTTTCAGAACCATTAGGTTAAAGGTTTTGAGACGCACACAGAGTCTGCACAAACCCAAGTCTTCTAATTCCAGATCTCCCATTCGGCCATGACACCAAGTTATTCTCCACCTAAGGCCCCCTTGACAGCCACTCCCCACCCTTCTCCTCCCTAGAGCAGGACATCAAGGGATGCCTCACTGGGCTTCCTGGCTCTCTGGCTCAAGTGGGTCAGCAAAATGGGAGCCACTGGTGAGAGAGAGGAGGGGAGAAGTGAGAGGGTGGGGTGTGTCTTCACCTGTCCTGGCCTCCATCCCTGCACACAGATGGGGACTATGACAATGAGTTGGCTACACCAGGCTCTGGCATGACCTCTGCCTCCCTCTGCCCAGTGAGGCCTGGAAACAAGGACAGCTCCCACAGCCACTGCCCCTGCCTGCTTCCCACTCCCTCGTCCCTGGCATGGCCCTTGCATGCCTCTATGCATCGACCTTTGATTCATTTATTTCCAATTAAATCCTCTGACTGGGTCATCTGTTCCAGCCTGTTAAAACCATCACCCAAACTTAGGACCAGAACTGAAAGTCAGCAGGTGAACACGCTGCAGCTGATTATCCACACCCTCCCTTCCAGCAAGCTCTCTGCTGCTCTGTTGAATACGTCTCCTCTCTCTGAAAGCCCCCAATCCTGCTCGCTAATGCTCTTACAGTGTGCTTCTCCCGCCACCTTGGGTTAAGTTATTTCTGTCCCGTCTTATCTCCTCCACTGGACTTGGGGATTTGGGAGGAAACAAGAAAGGGATTGTATTTCACTCCATGTATATGAAAATGAATTATTTTGTGTTGTTTTCCATTTTTCTTCAATACTTGGATACAAAATTGTATTAAGATATTTTTAGAATTATTTTGAACTTCCACAGTTTTTAGAATAATCTATGAAATTTTCAGTTTTTGAAACTTTCACAGATTTCTTTCTACCTTTTGGATCTCATTGGGGAAGTACTCCAGGCACCTGCAGCATTTAGTCCCATCTGTTGGGGACTAACTGGCTCGCGGCATTTTTTCAAAGCTCTACAGGGGCCAAACAAGATGTTTGGCTTAGTCTAATAAGCTCTCTGGGTGCCCTTGTGCCTGAAAGTACTAACTTTCGGGTATTTTCATGGACTCCTCAGAACCAAATGGCACCTCACTTCAAATCATGGTCCACTTGTTAAACTTACTGAGTGCTTGATACGTGCCCACAGTGTGATCCGCACTCGATATGTGGATAATTAATTCAAATGTAATCTGACTTAACATACTCTGTACTCCAACTCTGCAGACAAATTTGTAGTGGAAGGAGTCTGGTGCATGAATAAATAGATACAAATTCAGTATGAAATACGTGTTTCATGACATTTTCGTGGAAAGGAAGTGAGGAAAGTTGGGAGGAGCAGATGTGATGAACATCCAGTTTTTGGGGAGGCCTCAGGGATGCCCGAAAGGAAGTCACTACCCAACCAATCCAGGTAGCCCTGGTCCGGGAGAGGTGAGGAGGAGGGGCTGGGGAGCTAGTGACACAGACAGAGGAGGGCCCATAAGCACACCACAAAGCTGGAGAAAGACAGCAGTTAAAGAAAAGTGGCATAAAGTCAGAAACAAGTCTGAGATGCAATAGTGTCTTGCTCTGTCACCCAGGCTGGAGTTCAGCGGCACGATCATGGCTCACTGCAGCCTCTATCTGCAGTGATGGCTCAAGCAATCCTCCTGCCTCAGCTTCCTGAGTGGCTGGGACCACAGATGTGTGCCACAACACCCAGGCTGCTCTTGAACTTCTGGGCTCAAGGAATCCTCCCACCTTGGCCTCCCAAAGTGCTGGGATTATAGGTGTCAGCCACCACACCCAGCTAGAATTAATTTCTTTAAACGCTAGGCACTGAGTAACACAGAATGCCTGAGACATGATCATTGCCCCTAGGAAACTCAGCTGAAAATCCAAGTATCCAAGACTGCCTGGATGCCCAGAAGGCCTAGGAAGGACATCAAGAAACCTAAGCCCATAGGCCGGGGTCTGTGAGAGCCAAGAGAGAAGGCTTTCTGGGCAGGGTGACCAAAGTTGTCACCTGGCAAGCAGGGCAGATCCACACCAGCCTCAGAGGAGCAGGCAGGGCCAGCTGTGCTGCAGGCATCTTCATAGAGAAGACACAGGAAGGGTTTCTGAGGGCAGACGCAGGGAAGGGTGCAGGGCTGATTCTGAGTCAAGGGCCACCTTCTCTCTGCCCTGCTCATATGTACCACTTATGTTATCCAGAGCGAAGCAGTGAACAGTGTAGGGCTGTGGCTGGTGGCTGCAGTGAGGCCAAAGACCTCAGTCCTGTCGGAACCTCTCTGATCCTCCAGAGACCTCAGGGGCACAAATAAAGCAATCCAACATACAGGGAAGACAGACATGGAAAAAGTATGTTTGGGTTTTTAGAGACTGTATTAGTCCATTCTTGCATCACTATACACAAATACCTGATATTGGGTAATTTATAAAGAAAAGAGGTTTAATTGGCTCATGGTTCTGCAAGCTGCACAGGAAGCGTGGTGCTGGTATCTGCTCGGCTTCTGGTGAAGCCTCAGGGAGCTTTCACTCAAGGTGGAAGGCAAAGGGGGAGCAGGCACTTCACATGGTGAAAGCAGGCTTAAGGTGGGGGGAGGTGCCACATACTTTTCAACAACTAGATTTCATGTGAACTCCAAGCGAGAGCTCACTTATCACCAAAGGGATGGCCCAAGCCGTTCATAAGGCATCTGCCTCCGTGATCCAAACACCTCCCAGCAGTCCCACCTCCCATATCAGGGATTACATTTCAACATGGGATCTGGGTGGGGATAAATATCCTAACTATATCAGGGACCATCTCAAAAAAGTGTCCCAGAAGCGCAGGGGTTGGAAGAAAAGGAGTTTTGTGTGAATGTGAGCAGTGCCTTCATGAACATGGAATGTGGGGCCATCCTGGAAGAGGTAACCCTCAGCCACACACACAAGAACACACCCAAGTGTGTGTGCACACACATGCACAGCCACATGATGGCTTTACATCCCATCTCAATAGCTTGTCCTGAATCCCTTCTTTTGGAAGCAGGAGCTATATCTATCTTTAGCATTCCTGTAAATACCACAGCACTCAGGACACTGCATGAAACCCAGTGTCTTCTAGAGCAGTTGGTAACTGTCATTAAAGATGGTCCTCCCTAATGTGGGCAGAGGAAGCCAGTCCAGTGGCTGGCGAGGTACACATGCAGGTGTACAGGTAATGGTGTTGAGTCAGATTTCTCTCGTTGCTATGGTTTCAAGGTCACTGGATGGTAACTAGGCAGCTTTGCCGGTACCTTGTCCCTGTGCTTTCCCTCAAACTCTAAACTGACCTGAGAAACCCCTAACCTGACATGCAACTAGTCCTCTATGCTATATTTCCAGTTGCGATCTTGGACACCTCTACCTACATTTTGCGGACACAGCGATGTGTCCCAAACTGCAGTCTTGTTCCCTTGCAAACATGCCCTCCACTTGCATCCCTTCCTTATCATTCACTGTGCTGCCCAAACTACAAGCATGAGCATTTGCCTTTTATCCTCCATTCTGGCTCTCTGTCGCGTCGGCGATCCTTCCCCGTTGCTGTGGAGATGCTTCCCCGGCACATACCTGAACCATAGCTCGATGCTGATTGCTCTTTCTGCCTCCTGCTTTTACTCCCACCCTCACCTCCTTCTCCACACTCCTACCACCGATGTCTTCTAAAATGCAAATGTGAGTACCTCACTCCCCACTTCAGTATCTGTCAGTGACCCTGAAATGCATTCAAAAAGAAGTACAATATCTTGGCAAGGTCTATCAGTCTTAATTCAGCGTCGTTGTTCCTTCAGTTTCATCTCTGGCCATAACAAAACGTCCTGTGCAGTGCTCTGTCATGCTTCCAAGCCTGACCCCCCTCATCCCAGTCCTGCAGACTTGTCACATGTCATGTCCTTCTGATTGCTGGTTTTCTTCTGTTTCCATGCAAGCATGTGAATTGCTTGAGGACAAGGGTAGTGCCTTGTTCATCATGAAATTTCTGGCATCATGCTTTGCACATAATAGTTATCCAACAAATGTGGGTCGAATGAATGAATTGTATGCAACACCAGATCAGGAGCTATGATACAAGTATTTTGGTGGCATAGGCTTGTCTCAGAGAAGCCTCTAATCCTCCCTAAGAGTTCATGGCCATAAACCAATAGTTTCAGAGCTACTCCTTTTTGATATGGATATATCTTGGGCTTATTAAATTGAAAGCATATATTTTATTTTTAAAATGTTATTAAGTTAACTAGGGGCATCGCTCCATCCTCAAAATTGTTTTGGAGACACCATTAACCCACCTAAGTTATTAATTAAAAAGCCATTTATTCCGCACAAATAGCTGTTTGAGGCTGTTCTGCTTACCTACAGATATTCGTCTAAGAGCCCACAGACATTCAGACACCCGCAAACACAACTTACTTCCTGGACCTCCCACAACATTCCTCACTTTAGATCTTTTTTGTCTTATCCCCTGTCTTTCAGCTTTCCCATTGCAGAACTGTTGAGAATAATCGAAAATGCTCTGCCTGGCAACTTCCAAGAACAAAACCCCAGGGACAAAGAGAACGCGATGATTTTTAAGGTGCCAGTTAAGATGCAGCTCCTTCATCATCACAGGTGAAGCACCAATGCCTCTCGCACGTGAAATCCGTACACTCCTAGAGTCTTACTACCTAATGCATTTCCGCAATCTGGGACGCCTGTCATTAGCGTCTCCAATAGTTCTGGGCACGAGGTGGACTGCGGAAGTACTGTATTAAAAAGTTAACGTTTTTCCCTGGGACACCCTCTCCTCACAGCTATTAACGAGGTGAGAGAAATCAGGTGACTTCCAGTCATCATGCAGAGGTTTCCTCACCATTTACGATCCAGTCAAATTAAACAATAAAAATAAAATCCTATTGGCGCAGCGGCCACCAAGTCTTCGAGGCCTGGCCTCGGTGGGCGGGGCCGAGGCCGGAGGAGAAGGGCTGCACGAGTGGGCGTAACCTCGCGGAAGGCGCTGCGGAGGGCGGGGCCAACGGGGACCGGCGGGGCTGCCGGGTGGGTGGGACCTCGCCGGAAGAGCTGCGGAGGGCGGGACCAACCAGGAAAGGGCGGGGCTGTCGGGTAGGCGGCACCTTACGAGAGAAACTGCGGAGGGCGGGACCAACTAGGGAGGGGCGGGCCTGTCGGATGGGCGGGACCTCGAGGGAGGATCTACGGAAGGTGGAGCTGGTGAGGGGATGGGCTGGTCAAGAGGAGGAGCCGATCGAGGGGAGGGGCTGGTCGAGGGGAGGGGTTGGCCGAGGGGAGGAGCCGGTCGAGAGGAGGGGCCGGTCGAGGGGAGGGGCCGGTCGAGGCGAAGGACTGGTCGAGGGGAGGGGAGAGGTTGGGGGCTGGTTGAGGGGAGGGGAGGGCAGGGGAGGGAAGGGGAGGGGAGGGCAGGAGAAGGGAGGGGAGAGGTTGAGGGGAGGAGAGGGGAGGCGGGGCTTAGCGGGGTCCCGCGAAACAGCCGCTTGCTCGGTTGCCGGGCCTCTCTGTGCGCCTCAGTGCAAAGCGTGCGGGGCACTCTTGACTGCAGCGAGACCCGCGGCGGTGAGGGGGCGAAGCCAGGAGGCCACGGTTCACGCCTCGCCGGCTGCATAAGTTGTTCCCCATACATTTCAAATGTGCATTTCCTACGTCTCAGGCTCTGTCTTGCGCCTCCACAGCGGGCCACGGCCTTATCACCGCAATCGCAGCCACACGCTCCCTCCCCTGACTTGACTTCACTCGGCTCTGCTCTGCGGCCAGCCCCGTGCCCTCAGGCCACGGCCTGCCTTAGGCCGACTCGCAGCGACTCGCGACTGAGAGCGCGGGTGTGAACCGGTCGCGCGGAGAGGGTGGGGGTAGCGGGGAGCGTTAGGGCACGTGGGGGCACGTCGACCAATGGCAGGGCGCTGTGAGGGCAGCGGGGCGGGCCCGGGCGCGGGGGCGGGGCGAGAGGCGAGCGGGCGGGGCGGGGCGGCCGGCCGTGGGGAGGGGCGGGGCGGGCCGGCCGGGGGAGGGGCGGAGAGACGCCGCCGCTGCTGCCGCCGCCGCCGCCGCCGCCGCCGCGGCTGCCGCAGCCTTTGGGAGCCTGGAAAAGGGGAAGCGAGAGCGAGCGAACGACTCAGTCGCGGAGGCGCGACGGCCGGGGTGGGGGCGCTGTTCCTGCGGGGGCAGGCGGCGGCAGGGGCGGCGGCGGCGGAGGTGGCCCGCTCCAGCCATGCCGAATAAAAACAAGAAGGAGAAAGTGAGTCCGGGCCCGGCCGCGGGACGGAGGTAGCGGGGAGGGACTGCCGCGGGAGGGCGCGACGGCACCGGGGTCCTGCGCCTTGGCCCCGGCTCAGCCTCCCCGCCCGACACCACGGGCTCCCCGTCCCCGAGGGTGGCCGGGCCAGGCATCTCCTGGCTTCTCTCGCCCTCAAGCCTGGTGGGGGCGGGGAGCCCGGGGATCGCGCCGGAGCCGCGGGCCCCGGGCCCGGGCCGCGGGGACCTTCGTGACGGGCTGGGGTTGAGCGTGGAGGGAGGGCGCGGCCCGGGGAGAGGGTCGGAGGGGCGCCTGTCCCCGACAGCGCGCCATGGGCCTGGGCGGGCAGGTGCGGACGCCGAGGGGTTTCGCAGCCTCGCAGTCTCCCGGAAAGGAGCTTCAGGGATGGGGGCTGTAGACTCCTGGGGAGGAACCCCTGGACGGGGGAAAGGGAGCGGGAAGGGACCCCGCTGAAAGCTGGTAAGGAATTCTGTGCCGCCTCAGAGGGACGCTCTGAGGCTCTCAAACACTATTATTATCCTGGGTGGCGGCGGCGGTGAGGGCTGCGAGCAAGGGTGCTGCGTTTGCATTCGAGGGGTGCGGGTATGTTTCTGCTTCAGGTGGAGCTCTGTAGCGTTTCATTATCACCCCAGAAATCCTCACTCATAGGGTTTAGGGTGGGAAGGAAGAAAGAGATGTGACATGGATCTCAAAATGCCAGAAGCACTGTGTAAAATTGGATATATCTGTTTTCTGCTTGAAGTTTTCAACCTCAAATGCAGATAAAACGAAAGGAATCTGAATGGGGGGTAGGGGGCATTGCACTGTTGGAATCCTAAACAGTGTGATATAGAATTTTCTGATGGGATGAATTAAAAATATCAGAAGCTCTAGTTAAGTTGTATAAATCACTTTTAAAACTGCATTTGGCTTATCTGATGTTTACCTGTCTAAAATGTGAGAAGACTAATTGCCTTTGCTTGATGTTTACCAGGAATCACCAAAAGCAGGGAAGAGTGGAAAAAGTTCAAAAGAAGGACAAGACACAGTAGAATCAGAGGTAACTGTCATCAAATATTGACTTTGTATTTCATACACAGCTTTTAACTTAAGGTAGAAAAACTGAGAGTGATAAAGCCTAGAATCTTCTAAATGCTTCTCTCTGTGAGGTTTTTTTTTTTTTTTTGTGGTGTCTTTCATAACCCTCAATTTTAGTTGTTTAGGTATTTACTGTTTTGCTTTGGAAAACTGTTAATGATTTTATGAAAATTGTGCTTGCCTATGGAGTTGGTTTGTGGGTCTTTTGGGGGGTATTTTGTTTGTTTTTGAGACGGGGTCTCACTTTGTCACCCAGGCTGGAGTGCAGTGGCTCAATCTCTGCTCACTGCTACCCCTCGCCTCCCAGACTCAAGTGATCCTCTTACCTCAGCCTCGCAAGTAGCTGAGACCACAGGCACGTGCCACCACATGCAGCTAATTTTTTTTTTTAATGGAGTCTCACTCTGCCACCCAGGCTAGAGTGCAGTGGCTCGATCTCGGCTCACTGCAACTTCTGCCTCCTGAGTTCAAGCGATTCTCCTGCCTCAGCCTCCTGAGTAGCTGGGATTACTGGTGCCTGCCACCATGCTCTGCTAATTTTTGTATTTTTATTAGAGATGGGGTTTCACCATGTTGGTCAGGCTGGTCTTGAACTCCTGACCTCGTGACCCGCCCGCCTCAGCCTCCCAAAGTGCTGGAGTTATAGGCCGGAGCCACTGTGCCCAGCCTGGAACTGGTATTTTTAAGTTCATTTCCCACACCTCAAACCCAGCAGCCCTCCTGGATAGGTTGGTGTTATGGGGTCTACGGTGGGTGTTGCTATGTTGCTTTTAGCTTTAGGGTCATCCCCCTCCCACCGCCACTTGTTTGCAAGCTGCCAGGTGACTCGGTGGTTGGTTCTTTTTCTTCCATCACCTTTGTTTTCCTTCATACTATCACTGCTACTGACATCCTGGGCTAGCTCCCTATTTCTGTTGATGATTCCTTGGCCTCTTTCCCCCGTAATATTGGTATTTGAAAAATTTACCTAATTTTGATATGTTATTGTTGTTCACATTCTGTGTGTGTGTGTGTGCGCGCCTGTGTGGGTGCGCGTGCGTGCATTGGCCACTTGTGAATTTCTTTGTTTCTTGGCTTTGGCCTCCTTGAGGAACAGCTGGAATGCCAAGTGAGGACTGCATCTACTTGAACAAGGTTGATACTGTTCCTTCACACCGTGAAGTGCCTTCAGAGGATTTGCAGAGTCACCACTTTCCTTTGCCTTTTCTTCCTTGTGACTTACTGTTGAACTGGAGCACCTGGGGCCAAGGGTTCAGGAGCTCCGTGGACCCAGGCAGAGCCAATGGGTCCTTTTGAATCCATGGGTAGCAGATAATTGGCTTAATAGAGTGTCATTTCTCCAGAGCTGGATCATTGAGGTCCCAGTCTTATCACAAACGACATTTATTTGCCAGTGTCAGACTTCCTCCTGTAAGCCAAATTAGAATGAGTTCAGTTCTGTCTGGGAAGCACAGTGAACTGGCAATGATCTGCAGTGGACTTTTTTTTAGCTCTGCGTTCTCTCTTTTCTATCATTTGGTGTATTCTGAACCTCCCTCCTCTTCGGCAGGTGGTTTATTCCAGCAAATCTGTTGCCCTCCCCAAAGCAAAAAGCAGAAATCCAAAAGGTTCCTTAAATGTCAATAGTTAGGATCATTTGTGCCAGTCTGTCCCTCCCTGTCTTTATAGCAGACAACCAAGGTTTACTATGCCATGCTTGGATTTGACTTGCTTATTTCTTCCCTGTCACCCTTTTGACTAAATTCATTTAGATGAAGACAAAACGTAGGTTTATGGTGGTGTATGCTATATGCCTTTTTTTTTTTTTTGTCTTTTGATCTTTCATTAAAACTACTAAGATTTCTTCTCCCCAGAACTTTCTTGCTAACGTACCTGTATCCTCTTACTTTAGGGATATTCCTTATACAAAGGAGCATCAATATGTATATTTCATTTATTCCTATTTTTAGTGGGAAGATCCTGGCTGTAAGGATGAATAATGTTAAGTTTAAACCTGAAAAGTCTGTCAGTAACTCAAAGATACCAAAACCACTACTATGTGAAATGTGCATTTTGAAAGCAGTTTGCCAGCCATGTAAGACCTGCGGTGTAGCCTGCAGTGCCTGAGTATGATGCCCCACTTGTCTTTTTGTATTTTTTCTAGTGCTACTGTCTAAGGGCTGGAGCTACAGAGCTTGAAACTACCACTGAAAAATACTGAAATGTTGGGCCCTTCACTGCTTCCTCATAAGGATACCAGAGGCATATTAAGCTTGACACTTGGCAGATCACTGTGTAAATTGTTTTTCAGGAATACAAACTGGGACACTTCTGTTCATTTGACCTTTGAGTTGACCCTTAACTTTTTTATTATTTTTTTTTCCCCTCAGTCTTCAGCTGACTGCTTCACTTCTAGTTCCACCCACTTACCAAATATGATTGATTCATGCAGGTGAATTAAACCATTATTGCACACTTTTTCCCTCTCCTCTCTTTCAGTATTACTCTTAACTTGAATATTTTAACCTGAACGGTTTAAATAGGCTTGACATTCCCATGCTGCTTTCAAGCCCTTTTATTTTATTTTATTTTATTTTATTCTATTTTTGAGACAGAGTTTTGCTCTTGTTCCCATGCTGGAGTGCAATGGTGTGATCTCGGCTCACTGCAGCCTCCACCTCCCGGGTTCAGGTGATCCTCCTGCCTCAGCCTCCCAAGTAGCTGGGATTATAGGCTCCCGCCACCATGCCCAGCTAATTTGTGTGTATGTGTGTGTGTGTATTTTTAGTAGAGACGGGGTTTTACCATGTTGGCCAGGCTAGTCTCAAACTCGTGACCTCAGGTGATCCGCCCACCTCAGCATCCTGAAGTGCTGGGATTACAGACGTGAGTCACCACGCCCAGCCCCTTTCAAGCCTTTTAACGTCATGTCACCTTCACAATGAGCAGTTGCTCCCATTACCCAGTGAACTCACCTTCTGATGGGACGGTTACCCTACTTGGGGCTTCACAGCCTTAAGAGATGTGCAAAGCAGGGACCTGCCCAGGGTAGAGCAGCCAGACGACATGGAAATAATCCCAACAGAGAAAGCATTCAAGAACCTGGCCTCTGGTTGACATAACACACTACTTGAAGTATATGGCAGGTCCGTATAATAAAATCCTGCCTGGCTATTCTTCAGCCTCGTAGAAAGCAAGAAAGCAGGTGGCATATGTTGCAGAACAATTCTTGGGTAGAACAAGGGGATATTTGATGGTTTGGGTTTTTCAGTAAGAAAGATAAAGTCCTGGAGTATAGGATAGAGTGGTAGAGTGGAAAATATTTCAGTCTGGGGGTTAGAAAATAAACCTGCCGGTTCTTGCTTTGCCATAAATGATGTCACCTAACTTGTGTGACCCTGTTTTCTCAT
The DNA here is from genome assembly GCF_009764315.1 of Trachypithecus francoisi. Classification (NCBI taxonomy): domain Eukaryota; kingdom Metazoa; phylum Chordata; class Mammalia; order Primates; family Cercopithecidae; genus Trachypithecus; species Trachypithecus francoisi. Next base: position 4,958,709 of record NW_022681468.1, on the reverse strand, counting down.
CCCTAAAATGATTGGATGAGTTTCAGATTAGGCTCTTTTTAAATGTATGGGACAGATCGGGTGCTATCCTTCTTGAAAGACATTTTCCCTGCAAGTATGGCAGGCTGTATCTTTCAGTGTAGCAAAATTCTGTTAAAGGTCATAACTGCTGCTCTGTAACTTTTGCCTTATTCTAGAAACTTCTCCTTGAATGACATGTGTTGGTACATATTTCTTCTCTTTCAGATAGAACGGTTCATTTTGACTTGTTGCTTATGTACATGTGTCCTGGAAATAAAAGTTTCTTCCCACTCCTTATTGCTGATTTATTTCATAGGAAGTCTAAGGAACGAGGCAACAAATGGGCTCATGGGTCACCTGAAGTTGGAAAATTCTGTGGAGATTAACAAAGGAGACTCACTTTTGAGCCTCTGTTCTCAGTGTAACATTCAAATCTGTGGAAACATAACTAGGCATATTTTCTGATTATTTAGAATGTTAATAAATTGCTCTGAGATTCCTCAAATCCATTTTGTAAGATCAGACCATAGGTGGGTGTTGTTTAAGTTTGTGTACTGTGTCCAATGTTACATTTTTAAAAGTGTTCGTGCTTTTTGTAAAGTGATTTGTTTTAAACACATTAAAGGTTGTTTGAGTATTGTCATGTATTTTACACCTGCTTCAGCTGAGTTTTGTTTGAAAGTCTCTACAGCAACTCTTACATAATATCTGTTGCTGAAGAGAAAGAACAATCCTCTCTCCAACCCGTTAGCTAGCTTTGCCACCTTCTACCTTTAGTAACAACTTTTTTCCTGTTATAATCTCTCCCTTTACATTCCAGTGCCACCACTCCCTGATGGTCTAGACCTAGGGAGACTGACAGTCGCCTTGGGTCGCATAGGCGTTAGGCGGAAGAGTAATTTTTTTAGAAATTAAAACTGAAATTTAAAAAATATTTAATAATACACCCATTAAATGTTAACAAATAGCATTTTTATGAGAAATATCTTTGCAAGAAATACTCCTTCTTTTCACAGTCTCTGTAGCAAGTTTTCACCTGAGTTAGTGGGAGGAAGACAAGGACAGTCCTTTTGTTCGGTATGACCCCTCCAAGGAGGGCTCCTGACACCCCGTAGGCTCACTTCTGAGCTTGGGGCTTTCGCTAGAATCTCCCATGCCTTCGCTTCCATCAGTCTTTTCCCAACTTTCTCCATATAACCCTAAGCTGAACTTCAGTGAAACCCAGAGAAGACCAAGAGAAATAATACTTTTAAAATCTTTTTGAAATTCATATGTAATGATTATGGAGCAAATGGAATCATTTGCTTTTAATTGCCACATCTTGGCTCACTCTTCCCAGCGCCTCCCCATGGTCTTTCCTTAGAGCCCAGGGGCATGGGAAAGAGGTGCCGCAGGGCGGATCCATCCCCTGCAACCGCTGCAGGCTGCAGCCGCAGCTCCAGGGCTTTGGGGTTGTTAGCAGGCAGCTGTCCTGAGCTTGCTGCCCTTGGGGCATGAGAGAGTGGGGGGTTCTTCCTTAAGTGGCTCCCTTCTCTAGCCCCCATTCCCGTCCTACATCACAAGCTGCAAGATCGGTAGACCCCAGGTACCTCCTTTGTGACCTCCACCGGTCTAGACCAAGGGTTCCAATCGGAATACTTGATGTTTCGTTGTGGGGCTGCCCAATGGCCCTGTACTTTGTAGGACATTCACCAGCGTCCCTGGCCTTACCCCTCGATGCCAGTGGCCCATGGCCCCCACCAAGTGTGACAACCAGAATGCCTCCAGACATTGCCTAACGTCTCCTGGAGGATCAAATCGCCCCCTGTGGAGCCACTGCACTGTGGAGACACCTTTCCAAAATATGTACATTTGCTTACAAACCATGCCTGGCACATACACATCTGAGCACTATATTTCCTTTCAAACAGCAGTGAGTGCCTACACAGAAGGGGGATCACTCCTTTATACTCTTCAAAATTATCAAGCACCCCAAAGAGCTTTTATTTAGTGGGTTATGTATATATACTGATATTTTTCCTTAGAAATTAAAGCTGAAAGTTTTTAAATAGTTCAGCTAATAATAACAATAACACCCATTACATATCAGCATAAAAAACATTTATGTGGAAAGAATTTTTTAATTTGCTGAGAAAAGTGGCATGGCTCTGTTTTTGCAAATCTCTTTAACATCTGGCTCTATCGAAGGTAGCTGTCTGCCCCTGCATGCAAGCTGTTCTGATTTTGTATGTGTAGCCTGTGAAAAACTCCCCATAATGACGCTTTAAAGGGCAAATCACGTCTTCATGTTATCATAAAAGCAGTTTTGACCTTGTGGACCCCTGAAAGGGTCAAGGGACACCCCCCGGTCCCCAGACCACACTTTGAGAACCACTGTTTTAGAATACTCTTCCCCCATCCTCTGCTGGCCATCTGAATCCTTTCATCTTTTTTTTGTGTGTTTTTTCTTTTTTTTGGGAGATGGAGTCTCGCTGTGTCGCCCAGGCTGGAGTGCAGTGGCGCACTCTGGGCTTACTGCAAGCTCTGCCTCCCAGGTTCATGCCATTCTCCTGCCTCAGCCTCCCGAGTAGCTGGGACTACAGGCACCTGCCACCCCGCCCAGCTCATTTTTTTGTATTTTTAGTAGAGATGGGGTTTCACCATGTTAGCCAGGATGGTCTGGCTCGCCTGACCTCATGATCTGCCCTCCTCAGCCTCCCAAAGTGCTGGGATTATAGGCGTGAGCCACCGTGCCTGGCCCCTGTCATCTTTATAGCTCCAACTTAAGCTCATCTATCCAGAAACGTCAGTGAAGCTGTTTCTCACCATCTTGGACTGTGCATTTTCCATCTTTTAAATGCTTATAGCAATTACGTACTAGACCAGTGGCCAGCTGTACGTAGTTCTCTGCCACATATACTGTGTTAGATGACCTTTGTTCCCGTGACTTGCCTTCCTAGCTAGATTCAGTCCTTGAAGGCATCAGTTGAGTTCGATTCTTCTTTGATCTTGCCGTATATATTAGGACCTAGAGTCAAGAAGTATTGAGTTGTTGGGTTCTAAAAGTACTGAAAAGGAGAGCTTCAAATCAGTTAGGTTGCTGATTTTTCTGATACTGTAAATTAGCAACAACAATAAAACAACTTGTTGATTAAGAGGCTTATATATCACTTTTTTGATCCAATAAGGGAATTTTTATGTAGAATTTTTATTCAGTGTAGTTCATTTTAAATAAATAACATTATTCTAAAGCAGAAGATTATGGTATTTAGGTCTTTTTCTAATGTCTTGTGAAAATTTTTAAAAGTAGAGTATTCTGGTTTTTTCTTAGTTTTCTTTTACATACTTAGTGGAAAAAAGTGTAGTCTCAAGATCTTGGTTAAAAGGTCAGTGGCAAAAAGTGTAACCTCATAAGATCTTATTTTAATTAAAGCATTTCAAAATAGGATTTCCATTTAAATACAGTTACGCATCGCTTAATGAGGGGGGTACATTCTGAGAGCTGCGTTGTTAGGCGATGTTGTCATTTTGTAAACATGATGGCATGTACTTAACACAAACAGGTGGTACAGTCTGCTACACACCTAGGGCCTAGGGAATAGCCTGTCACTCCAGGCTACACATCTGTACAACATGTCACTGTACTGAACCCTGTAGGCACCTGTAACACAATGACAAGCATTTGTGTATCTAAACATAGAAAAGATACCATAAAAATATGGTGTTATAATCTAAGGCACCAGCATCATTTGTGCAGTCTGTTGTTAAATGTTGGTATGTGGCAGTGACTGTAAAGGTTTCCCTGTGATCTTTTGTGCTTTGTATATCTTTTTTTTTTTTTGAGACGGAGTCTCGCTCTGTTGCCCAGGCTGGAGTGCAGTGGGCAGATCTCGGCTCACTGCAAGCTCCGCCTCCCGGGTTTATGCCATTCTCCTGCCTCAGCCTCCCGAGTAGCTGGGACTACAGGCGCCCGCCACCTCGCTCGGCTAGTTTTTTTTTTTGTATTTTTTAGTAGAGACGGGGTTTCACCGTGTTAGCCAGGATGGTCTCGATCTCCTGACCTCATGATCCGCCCGTCTCGGCCTCCCAAAGTGCTGGGATTACAGGCTTGAGCCACCGCACCTGGCCTGTATATCTTAATTTAAATTTATTTTGGGAATGTTTCTCAGTAGAGCATAGTTATATATCTATTTAATACGTTTTATAAGATAGGTTTTGTTTTGAGCACGTCTTGTTCTGTGCGAGCACTGTGTTGAGGATTGAGGAGATGAAAAAGAATAAGGAAGTATTGACCTGTTAGGAACGGCGGAAGTATTGGCTGTTCCCATCATTTTTGAAGTGTAGCACCTGTTGCTTCTGGACAGCCAGTATACTTAGGAGTAACTTGGCCCCCGTTCAGTTAGATCTTGTTGTCCTTGAGTGGATGGGACAAGATAGAAGCCATTTCATGTAAAGAGCCACCTGGAGTTTTGGGTGAGAAAATCAGATGCTTTAAAGCATCTAAGCAGACACAGGCTCACCATTAAATTATGGAGCTCCAGAAAGCCATTGGACCCTAAGGTGCGTATTATGGTTAAGGCCAGTAGATAAGATCAGCATTCCTCTCCCTCTTCAGTAAAAGCTTCGCTACAGTATATGCAATTCTGGAAAGAGCTCATCAAGCAAATGATATGAAATCTGAAGTTTTCCAGTTCAAGAAAGATGCTCAAAGTTCCTACATTAAAGCAACAGCAGGATGAACGGCAACTTATGGCCCTGCCATATGATGGTGGAAGGGTTTCCACCTGCATCCTTAGCGGAGCTGAGTGAGTCCGTCTGCCACCAACATGAAATGCGGTGATGTTTTCCTAAATCACAGGGAAGATTCATCTGGAATATTTCAATTTGAAGACAGGTGTCCAGTGTTTCCTTAAACACTGGTGACCTGCCAAAGGGCAGGGCACAGTGGTGTCTGGTTTAGCACAACATCCTATCTAAGCATCTCGCACGTTCCTATCAGCGTGTTGTGTGAAGCAGAGACTCTCCAGTGCTCCTGCAGTGAGACAAGTGCTGCTTCCCAAACCCAGACAACATTGTCATCTTCATGTTCTCCACCTGGGGGAGTGAGAGAACAGGCCTGGAAATGAAGCTCTCCAGAAGGGGAAAAAATTGCTTTATTAAGGACATTTGGCTTTTTCTTCATCTCGTGGGTGTGTGTGTGTGTGTGTGTGTGTGTGTGTGTGTGTGTTTGAGACGGAGTCTCACACTGTCACCCAGGCTGGAGTGCAGAGGCGCGATCTTGGCTCACTACAACCTCCGCCTCCTGGATTCAAGCTGTTCTCCTGCCCCAGCCTCCCAAGTGGCTGGGATTACAGGTGCGTGCCACCACACTATCTGGTATATATTTTTTTAATATAAGATTGAGCGGCCGGGCGCGGTGGCTCATGCCTATAATCCCAGCAATTTGGGAGGCCCAGGTGGGTGGGTCACGAGGTCAGGAGTTCAAGACCAGCCTGGCCAAGATGGTGAAACCCCATCTCTACTAAAACTACAAAAATTAGCCGGGTGCAGTGGCAGGCACCTGTAATCCCAGCTACTCGGGAGGCTGAGGCATGAGAATTGCTTGAACCTGGGAGGCAGAGGTTGCAGTGAGCTGAGATCGCACCACTGTACTCCAGCCTGGGTGACAGAGTGAGACTCCGCCTCAACAACAACAACAACAGAAATGGCCCTCAAGAGATTAATTTCAGATACCCTGCAGCCTGCAGGTGTTAGCTCTGACCTAGGGCTGGCATCGTCCAGTGGTAAAATCAAAGTACTAAGGGGCTCTGAAGGGGTTAGACCTACCCTGGCCAAGATGTTCATTGTTTGCTGCATATGGCTATTTTAAATTTAAATTTAAATTAATTAAAGTTAAAATTATGTAAATAATTCAGTCCCTCAGTTGCACAGGCCACATTTCAGAGGGTCAGTAACCACATGTGGCCAGCAGCTACTCTGTGGACCAGCAGATGTGGAACATTTGCAGTTTTACAGAAAGTTCTATTGGACAGAGCTACTTCAGACCCTAACAGGATTTTCCAAAATAGTTCCTATGTGAGTGTATTTAATTTAGTTGAACTTACTTTGTTACCTATCATTCTTCTTAATATGAAATATCAAATTTAAGGTTAAATTTAAAGGAAGAGAAGGCATATATTGGCAAAAGAGAAGAGCGAGAAGAAGAGGGAGTGCGTGGGGAGACGGGAGGGAGGCCCTGTCTGCTGCTTGGTCTGTGGTTGGCCTACACCTGATACCCATATGAGAAAGACTCCATTGCCCATAGGAGTGGGACCTGGACAGACCCAAGAGCGGTCAAGACCTTTTGTCCTCCTAGTCTTTCTTTATAGACATTTTCTCTTATTTATTTATTTATTTATTTATTTATTTATTTATTTATTTATTTTGGGGCCAAAACACACATGGTTAAAAAATAAAGGAATACGGCTGGGTGCAGTGGTGCACGCCTGTAATCCTAGCACTTTGGGAGGCCGAGTCGGGCGGATCACCTAAGGTCAGGAGTTCAACACCAGCCTGGCCAACATGGTGAAACCCCGTCTCTACTAAAAATTTTATTAAAAAAATAAAAAATAAAATTAGCCAAGCACAGTGGCATGTGCCTGCTGTCCCAGCTATTCAGCAGGCTGAGGCAGAAGAATCCCTTGAACCCGGGAGGCAAAGGTTGCAGTGAGCCGATGTTGCACCACCGCACTCCAGCCTGGGTAACAGAGTGCAACTCCGTCACAAAAAATAAATAAATAAATAAATAAATAATACGGAAATCAAGGTTCTCCCTTCATCTTCCTCCCATTCTCAGACCTGCTTCATAGAGCACAGCCACTGTGACTGTCCTGCTGATTATGAATGGGGCCACTGTCCAGATCAGGGAAGCCGTGCAGTGTGGCAGAGGCTGGGCTCTGGAGTCAGGTCCCCCTTCTGTCCCCTGGAGGGATCATACCCTCTCTCTGTATCATGTTCCTGTTTATCTTGGCCGTTTTCTCTGACATTGCAGCTTCCCTCCAGGGGATTCCTTCATTCTCAGTCATCCAGCGGGTTCATTCTGAGATCCGGCATGTGCTGAGCACCATGGAGAGTGCAGAGTTCCTGCACTCGTGAACTGTGCCTCCAGTGAGGGCACAAAAGCGGAGTGCGGTGCTGCAGGTGTTTTCCGCAGGGCACTAGTGACATTGGGCGTGAGAGCATCTCACCTTTGCAGAGCAATGGCCCTGGGGATCCCAACACCATGGTGACAACCAAAACCACTCACATGGCTCCATACACTGCTGGTGGACAGGACCCTCTGGCAGCTCCTCTGCTGGAGATTGGGAGGCTGCTTCAGGTGGTCAGGGATGGTCTCATTCAAGCAGATGACATGAAAAGTGAAATGTAAATGTCAAGAAGGAGGCCACAGTGCAAAGATCTAGTGCAAGATATTCATTCAGCCAGAGGCCGCAGGTAGTGCAAAGGCTCCATGGAGGAAGTGAGTTTGTTGTGTCCACTGCCAGGTGTTCAGTTGGCTAAGGAGAAGTGAGGGTAGGCAGAGCGGGAGGGATGGAGGTAGGGAGCCGGGCACAGACAAGGTGGGGTAGGGTCTTATAAACAGCCTGCCTACGCAGGGTTTTGGGATTTTGGCGAGGAGGGGGAGTTGTTTTGGGGTTTTGTTTTTAGAGACAGGGTCTCACTCTGTTGCCCAGGCTGGAGTGCCATAGTGCAGTCATAGCTCACTGCAGCCTTGAACTACTGGGCTCGAGCAATCCTCCCGCCTCAGCCTCCCAAATGGCTGAGACTACAGGTGTGCACCACCATGCCCAACTGATTTTTGTATTTTTTTTTGTAGAGAAGGGATCTCACTGTGTCTCCCAGGCTAGTCTGAAACTCCTGGCCTCAAGCGATCCTCCTACCTCGGCCTTCCAAAGTGCAGGGATTACAGGCATGAACCACTGAGTCTGGTTGGGCTTTGAGTTTTTATTCTGAGGGAAGCCACTGGGGTGTTTTGAGTAGGGAAGTAAGAGGATCTTCCTATTTGCTGTGTGGGAACAAGGGGCAAGAGCTGAACAAGGAGACCAACTGGAAGACTCTGCTTCTCAGATGAAGGGTTTCTTTGTTCACACAGGCAAGGATGAGGCACTGGCACAGTTGGCCGCGGGCGGGCTTGTCAGCTGACCACTTGCTTTAGAGGCCTTGGCTGGGAGCCGGCTCTTGTGACTTTTGGCCCCTAGAGACTAAACTGCAGAGAATTTGCTTTGAGGTGCCGGCTCCTGCATTAGCAGCCTTAGTTTTTCCTAGACAGACTGGTTTCTTTGGAGAATCCCTTTTTTTTGTCACAACCACTCAGTTTACTGATGTTCTGCAGAGAAGGTGTGTGGGGATAAGGTGGCTATGGACAGATCAGTATTCAGACCTAACATCAATCTCCTTTTCAGCTGCATATCTCACTTCTATCCTCTGCTACACCCAGTCTCCGAGTGCGTGGCCTCATGGGGGTTCTGTAGGGACAGAGCACCTGCTTTCTGCCTGCAGCCCCACCCTGCTTTGTGGTTGCCAGATGGAAGTTGCATCTGTTGAATATTCCTATGCTGAGATGCACCAGTGACTGCCTCCGCAGATCTTTTTATTACTGGAGGCCGTAACTTGCCTCTTCCTTCACTCTCACTTGTAAGGCAGGATCAGGAGGTTTGCTGTTTGTGAGTGCATCATCGAACTTGATCAGGGAAATCTCTCCTGTTTTCCATTATTTCTTCCTCTCATCCAGATACTGTTGTCCTGGCACAAGAATCAGTAAACCTTTTTCTGTAAAGGGCTATACAGTAAATATTCAAGGCTTTAGGGGGCGCGTGGCCTCTACTGCAACTACTTAACTCTTGCTGTTGCAGCACGAGAGAAGTCGTAGACAGTAGGTGGATAAATAGACATGACTGTATGCCAATAAAACTTTATTTACAAAAGTAACCAGGAGGCCAGATGTGGCTCATGGGCTGTGGCTTCCCCAGCCCCGGCCTACTGGAATCCAAATCAGGTTCAGCACTTGGAGAAGCTGCTGCTATGGGTCCCTGGGCCTGTATCTGAAACCAGTACTACTTATGGTCTGTGGAAGAGGTATCTTTTGTGTTTAACTCTATTCACCATCTAAGAGCTACTGAGAGATCAGTGGTTTGGCCCTGCCCACCTGAACGGTAAATACCTTGTACCTAGTTGTGAAGTTTTGGAATTGCAGTGTTGGAATGAAGGGAAAGAGCAGCTCGCTTCATGTGTTAATCCCTCACATGATAAAGCATCTAGGAGAGAGGCTTTGTCACAAATCCAGTCGCCCATTTTGCTGTTTCCAGGAAATATTTCAACGTAGAGAGACTAATAGACATCCATGTATCTGCTGCACAGATTGCCTTTTTACTCCAACTATATTGGGGTGCTGTTGCCTGGCTGCATGGAAGGCTGTGCGCTGTGAGGGCACTTGGACACTTGGACTTGCTGTGTCTCTGTTAGAAACTAATGGGGCGTTGTCCCTGAGCGTGAGGAACACCTCTGGCGTCTTGTTTCGTCTACCTGAGGAAGTGCAGCCATGCTTGTTGGGAAGACTTGGGAGAGGGCCGTGTACCACTGAGGCAGGCAACACCCTTTGCCTTCGTACCTCCCTGGGCCCGGCACCAGGGCTGGGCTCAGGGCCAGCAGCTCATCTACCCTGGCTGGGAACCTGAGCTCCTGCATCATTTCAAGGCCCATCTGGGCAGCACCTTGCCTTGCCATGTGGACTGGCCACCTCACCTTCCCTCCTCTCCAGACACTCTCACCACATCCTTCCCCCTAGCCACAGACTCCAGAACCCCAGATCCTCACAGCAAAAGACACATCCTCCCCCGGGGCCCCGCGTCTTTCCAGTGGAGAGGCTCTGGGAAGGGGAGGGAACAACTTCCTCTTTATTCCCGTAGCTTCCATTTGAGTGGCCGACAAGTGTTTCAAATAGCATTTCAGATTGTGCCCCCCCATCCACTCCACCCCCGCCTTCCTCCTCGAAAATGCAGCTGCTGCTCGGGTGCAGCCACTGTTTAGACAGGTGGGGGCCGCAGTGCTCTCTTGGAACCCCCCGAGACCACCGACTTTCAGTGGCTTCTACTGAAGGGAAAGGCCAGCTATTTTGATTTGGGTTTGACAGATAATCTGAGTTCGAAAAATAATTTCCCATCATTAAGCCAGACATCAAGAGGCTAAAGTAAATTCTAGGTCATCTCTCCCCTCACTGAGTGGGTAGAATAAAATAAAACTTCCCGTAACCAGCATTCCAGAAGAGGGCGAACGGGGAAGAATCAAGTCCTTTTTTTTAGATGTTGCCCAAGCCGGATCGCTAAACAGTATCATACTTCTTTACAGCGATTTCTTATCGCTTTAAGATAGATATCCAGTTTTTATTTCAGAAGTAAGCACTTAAACTGAGGAAGCACACCTGTTGTTTCTCACTTCCCGTTCAGCCAACACTAATGCCTTCTCTGTGCCGAGAACAGCTGATCCTCCCAAAGCGTGTGTGTCTCCCTGGCTTCCTGGGGCCCTTGCTGTTGTCACCATAAGCCCAGAAGACGCAAGGATGCTGAGGGTAGTGCAGCCCTCTCCACCACCTATTCCAGAAAGCCCTCCTCACCCCAAAAGGAAACCCCATTCCCACTAGCAGTCACTCCTCACTCCCCTTCCCCCAGCCTCTGGCAACCACCAGTCTGCTCTCTATGGATTTGCTGATTCTGAATAGTTCATAGAAATGGAATCATGCAATATTTGTCCTTCTGTGTCTGGCTTCTTTTACTTCGCAGAATGCTTTCAAGGTCCATCCGTGTTGTAGCAAGTGTCATACCGCATTCCCTTTTTTTTTTTTTTTTTTGAGATGGAGTCTCGCTCTGTTGCCAGGCTGGAATGCAATGACGTGATCTCGGCTCACTGCAACCTCCGCCTCCCACGTTCAAGCGATTCTCCCGCCTCAGCCTCCCGAGTAGCTGGGACTACAGGTGCACACCACCACGCCCAGCTAATTTTTGTGTTTTTAGTAGAGAAGGGGTTTCACCATGTTGACCAGGATGGTCTCCATCTCCTGACCTCATGACCCGCGTGCCTTGGCCTCCCAAACCCTCATTTCTTTTTATAGCTAATATTCTATTGTTTGAATATAGCACATTTCGTTTAATCAGTTGATGGAAATTTGAGTTGTTTCTACCTTTTGGCTATTGTGAATAATGCTGCTGTGAACATTGTGTACAGATTTTTGTTTGAACACTTTGTTTTCAGTTCTTTTGGGTATATGCCTAGGAGTGAGATTGCTGGGTCATATGGATGGTCATTTTAGTGTGTGTGTTTGAGATAGAGTCTCACTCTGTCGCCCAGGCTGGAGTGCAGTGGCGCTATCTCAGCTCACTGCAACCTCTGACTGACTCCTGGGTTCAAGCGATTCTCCTGCCTCAGCCTCCCAAGCAGCTGGGATTACAGGCAAACACCACACGCCCGGCTAATTTTTGTATTCTTAGTAGAGATGGGGTTTCACCATGTTGGCCAGGCTGCTCTTGAACTTCCGACCTCAGGTGATCCGCCCGTCTTGGCCTCCCAAAGTGTTGGGATTACAAGCGTGAGCCACCGTACCTGGCTTTGGATGGTAATTTTAAGTTTAACTTGCTGAAGAACCACCAAACTGTTTTCCATATGAGCTGCTCCATTTTACATTCTCACCACAATAGACAGGTTCCAATTGTCCATGTCCTTTATGACACTTGTCTTTTCGTTGAGACAGGGTCTCATTCTGTCACCTAGACTGGAGTGCGATGGTACGATGATAGCTCACTGCAGCCTTGAACTCCTGGGCTCAAGCTATCCTCTCGCCTCAGCTTCCTGAGTAGCTGGGACTACAGGTGCATGCCACCACAACTGGCTATTTTTTTTTTTTAATGGAGAAAAGGGGTCTCACTATATTGCCCAGGCTAGTCTTGAACTTATGGGCTCGAGCAATCCTCACAGAGTGCTGGGGTTAGAGGCATGAGCCACAGTGCCTGGCCGTGCTAACGTGTTATTTTTCAATTTGGAAAAGAATAGGTATCCCAGCGGGTGTGAAGTGGTATGTCATTCTAATTTTCATTTACATTTCCCTGACATCTAAAGGTGGTGGGCGTCTTTTCATGTGCTTGTTTGGCCATTTGTATATCTTTTTTGGTGAAATGTCTGTTCAAGTCCTTTGCCTATTTTTTAATCGGGTTTTCTTTTTGTTATTGAGTTGTTAGAGTTCTTTTCATATTCTGGATACTAGACCCTTACGTAATTTGCAAATATGCTCTCCCATTCTGTGGGTTGTCTTTTCACTTTCTTAATAGTGTCCTTTGCACAAAAATGTTTAATTTTTATGAAGTCTGGTTTATCTGTTTTCTTTTTAGTTGCTCGTGCTTTTGGTGTCATAGCTAAGGAACCATTGTCAAATCCAGGGCCATGAAGCTTTACCTTTGTATTCTTCTAAGAGTTGCGTGGTTTCAGCTCTTCTGTTTAGGTTTGTGATCCATGTTGAATCAGATTTTTTCCTGTGGTGTGAGGGGGCATCCAACTTCATTCTTGTCCATGTGGCTCTCCACTTGTCCCAGCATCATGTGTTAAAGAGACTGTTCTTTTCCCAGTGAATGGGCTTGGCTCTCAATTGTATTCCATCAGTCTGTATGTCTGTCCTTATGCCAGTATCGTACTACCTTGAGCCAAATGCACTTTTAAAAGATCTGAGGCTGGGTGCAGTGGCTCACCACACCTGTAATCCTAGCTCTTTGGAAGGCCACAGTGGGAAGATTGAGCTCAGGAGTTCAAGACCAGCCTGGACAACATAGTGAGAACTTGTCTCTACAAAAAACACAAAAATTAGCCAGACGTGGTGGCGAATGCCTGTAGACTAAGCTACTCAGGAGGCTGAAGGAGGAGAATCACTTGAGCCCAGCAGGTTGAAGCTGCAGTGAGCCATGGTTGTGCCACTGCACCCCAACCTGAGTGACAGACCCTGTCTCAAAAAAAAAAAAAATTAAACATAAATAAAATATCTGAAAAGACATGCAAAACTAGGTTTTGTCTGGGAGGACAAGTAGTTTGGTATATTGCTGGAACACCAAGTGTGCATGGAAGTGGTTGTGTGAAGGCTGGAATTAAGGACTTGAGAGAGTGATTGTGTGAAGGAGATGCAGCAAGCTCTGGAGCCTGCCTGAGTGTTGCCAGATACCGGGGACATGAGATGTGTCCGTGCTCTCAACAAGCTCAGAATCTCTTTGTAGAAGCAGACATGGGATTCCGAGCCTGACGTAAGTGTAAGGGAACCCTCCTGAGAACACTGAGGAGATGGTGGGGCCTGACTGCACGTGTGAGGAGTGGGGAACACGTTAAAGAGAATGGCGTTTGAGCTAGAACTGAAGGCTGAGTAGATCAAAAGCTTTGTGTGGGGGTGAGAGTTTGGAAACAGGAGAGGGCATTTCACGCTGAAGAAACAGGCATTGAAACAGGGCAGGGTCAGAAAACATTTGAGCATCTGAGAGTGGCCCGGCATTCCTGATGTAAAGGAGAGACTCATCTCTCCCATACATGGAGAGGTGAGTCCTGGAAGAATAAGTGTAGGGGAGACAGCGGCTGAGCTCAGACCCCATGCTATGGAGTTTGAACTTTCTCCTGCAGGCAAGTGGGGAGCCACTGGCATCTTGTGAGCAGGGCAGTGGGCTGATGGACCTTTGGAAAAGTCAGTCCGGGAAGCGTATGAAAATATGATTGGAGGCAGCTGTGGTCATCACTGTACCACCAACACTGAAAATATGATCGGGAGAAAGATGAGGGAAGGTGTTCTGAGTGTCTGGTCTATAGAAGCTGGAGTTAATGCAGGGAGGAATAACGTGTTCATTTGGACTATTTTCACATACACAGTAGTCGAGGGAATGGTATAGGGAAGCCCCAGGTCCCTGTTGCCCAGCCTTGGCCGTCATCCACATGCAGTCTTGTCTTATCCAGGCCTCCTCCTCCACGGGCACGGCCCTCTTCCCACACTACATTATTTTGAAGCAAATCTCAGTCATATTTTATTTGTAAGTCCCACCTGTGGTATCCTACAGCAAGGACTCTAAGAACCAGAACGTGATTGTCACACCTAAGAATATTAACTGCAATTGCTTACTCTCAGGAGTAAGCATTAAATCTCCCCTCCCCTCCTCCCTTTTTCAGTTGGTTGGTTTGGGTCCTGAATTGAATTGAGTCCTGAGATCCAAATCAGGTACATACACTACACTAGGTTGTGATATGTGCTGGTTCCTCCTCTCCTTTTTCTCCCTGAAATTTAATTGTTAAATCAGGCTGTTCCCATACATTTGAGGGATATGATAGTCAACCAAGGGTGATTTTGTCGTCCCCCCCCCTCCCCGCCCCAGGACATTTGGCAATGTTTGGAGACGTTCTTAGTTGTCACCGCTTGGGGGAGGGGCTGCTTGCATGTAACGGTCAGGCCCACAGCGGAGGCTCACCTGGGCTAAAGTGTGGTGGCGCGACTGCCGGGTGCTGCGGGGAGGACACCTCCTGCCATTCCCCCACCTTCCCTGCGTGCAGATCGCATCCCTGTTGGTTAACACACTCCCCTCTCTCTCATATTTTCCTAAGAACTGGTGGTTAGACCTCAGGGCTTGATCAGATTCAGGCTGGACTTTCCGACGTTAAAAATACTTAAGTGGCATATCACTTAGTCCTTAGCACATAAGTGGTGGCAGTTTGTTCCGTTTATGATAAAATTGCAGAAAGGGAGGATTTTGAGAGGCACTGGAGCATGGAATTGCTCGGGTATGGGGTGTAAGGGGGGAATTGGGGCCCAGCATTTGGCTCAACCCCAGACCCAGAGTCCAGGGACTGAGGCTCCGACTTGGCTGCAGCACTGACTGGGTGATTTCAGGCGCTCACCCCACAACCTGAGCCCTGCTTTCCTCTCTGTAAGCTAAGGATGCACCAGCTCGGCCTGAACCATGGAATGTAACACGGAGCAGCCGCTCCCCAGCCTTCCTCCCTAGCTGTCTCCCTCAAGCTACAGGTGCCTTGCAGTGCCGCCACCGCCACCAGAGGAGTCTTTGCAGTTTTACGGGACATCCGAGGAGCAGGGAGGGAGCCGGGTGTCGGGCTGCGGCAGGGTCCCCTCCGGGCTGTCCACGAACCCGCGGTGTTGGTGGTGTCTGGCGCCCAGGAGGAGGGCTTGTTTACAGCCCCCGTGTTTCCCGGGACCCTGGCTTGTGTCCTCTGCCCAGGGACCCCTTCAGACCTTCCCCACCCTCCCAAGCCTCAACCCGCCCTGCGTCTCCCGGTGGCACAGCGACCTTGGCGGCTTTGGCCCCTGAGCCGCTAGGCTGCCGGGCGCGCTGTACATGTGGGGCCAGGCTCGACCTCACTCCTGTTGTCGCCACGGACCCGCGTGGGCTCCCGCCGGGCCCTCCTGCCGCCCCCCAGCCTCCCCGCCCCTGTCCTAGCTAGCCTGCGCCTTCCTGGGCGCCTGACGCACCCCTCTGCCCCAACCACGTTTTCTCAAGAGTGTCGTCTGTCGCGGCTTTCCAAGGAGACCCTCAGCTTCCGCCGGCCGCCTCCAGAGCCTCGGGCATGGGCCCCAGGCCGCGGTCTCGCCTCGCCCCAGAGCCCGGAGGAGGGGAGCTGGCTCCCCGGGGAAGAAGTGGAGGATGCGCATCTGGCCTCCTGCGCTGCGCCTCCAACCCTCTGCTTGGCCACGCGCGAACCGCGCTCTCCCATTTCCTTTCGGTCCCGTCTCGGGGGCTTCGTCCTCTCGCCGTGGCCGTGGCCAGGCGTCCCGGAGCGGCACCCAGGATCCCGCCCCACCGCCCGCTCCCACCCTCGTCTGCGCCCACCCGCCCTGGGCAGCTGCTCCCAAGGGAGCCCCTCGCTCGCTCGCTCTCCTTCCCTCCTTCCCTCTCTCCCTGTGTTCCTCCTTCCCTCTCTCTCTCCTTCCCTCCCTCCCTCTCTCCCCCTTCTTTCTCCCCTCGCCCTTTCTTCCCCCCCTTTCTCCCCCTCTTCCGTTTCTCTCCCCCTCCCCTCCCTCTCTCTCCTCTCTTACTCCCCATCCCCCTCCCTCTCTCCCCCCTTTCTCCCCCTCTCCCCCTTTCTCTTTCTCCCCTCCCTCTGTCTCCCCTCTCTTTCTCCCCCTCCCCTCCCTCTCTTTCCTTTCTCTCCCTTTCTCCCCCTCCCCCTCTTTCCTCCCTATTTCTCCCCCTCCCCCCTTCCCCTCCCTCTTTCTCCCCCTTCCTCCCTCCCCCGTCTTTCTCCCCCTTCCCCTCCCTCTCTCCCCATCTCTCTCTTTCTCCCCTCCCTCTCTTTCTGCTTTTTCTTTCTCCACCTCCCTCTCTCTCCCCTCTCTCTTTCTCCCCCTTCCCCTCCCTCTCTCCTCCCTCTCTTTCTCCCCCTCCCGGCTTCCCTCCCTCTCTCCTTTTCCTCCTCCCCCTTCTGTCCCCCTCCCCCCTCTCTCTTTCTCCCCTCCCTCTCTCCCCCTCTCTGTCTTTCTCACCCTCCCCCTCCCCCTTTCCCCCCTCTCTTTCTCCCCCTCCCCCTCCTCCTCTCCTCCTTTCTCCCCCTCCCCCCTCTCTCTTCTCTCCCCCTCCCCCTTTCCTCTCTATCCCTTCTCTTTTTCCCCCTCCCCCCTTCCTCTCTCCTCCTCTCTTTCTGCCCCTCCCCCACCCTTTCTCCCCCATCCCCCTCTCTCTCTCCCCCTTTTTCTCTCTTTGTCCCCTCCCTCTCTCCCCCTCTCCTTTCTCTCCCTCCTCCTCCCTCTCTCCCCTCCTCTCTCTTTCTCTCCTTCCCCCCCTTTCTTCCCCTCTCTCTCCCCCTCCCCCCCCTTTCCCCCCTCTCTCTCCTTCTTCCCCTCTTTGAGCCCAAGTTCTTGGTGGCATCTGCTTTGGGCAGCTCTGCAGCTCCTTCCTCAGGGAAGTCACCTCACCTTCCCAGGGACAGGCAGTGTCTCATGCAGACAGACCCTGCCCTCCTGAGCTGATGTCCCATGGGAGCATCAGGTCACAGTGTTGTGGGGCAGGCAGCGGGTGGGTGGTCTGGGCAGGGCCGGCAGAGTGGCTCCTCTCTCTGGCCTTGGCCCTGACAAGAGAGAGGAGTGGGGCATGGTGGCCAAAGGGCCAAGGGCCCCTTCAAGACTGTGCCCGAGGGCTGACTTCTTATTGTCTCAGGGGCAGAAGCCTATCCTCAGTGTGTCCCCATGGCAGTCAGGACCCATGGGCTTGCCTCTGAGCTCCCCAGGCTGGGCCACCTTCCATGCGGCTGACCTTCCAGCTGGGGTCAGAAGCCACGGGGGAGCCCTGTCATTGGCCTCCACCCAAGGTCCTCGCTGTGAGTGCTGGGCTGGCACTATAGTGAAATGAAAAGGAGATGGAGAGGGTTACCTACTGGAACACGCACATATGTGACTGAACATCTAAAGCCGGGGCAGCTCCTAGGAGCAGCTCCCCCAGACTGTGGAATCAATGCCAGGGGCGCCCAGAGAAGGCGGAGTAGAAACTGTCTAACTGGGGGATCTGCGGAGGAGCTGGTTATGGAGGGGCTTTTAGGGAAGAAAGACCCAGGCTTTCATGATAAAAGATTGACAGATGTCAAGCTCAGAGCCCAAGAAAGTACCTTTTGCGAAAAAAGCCACAGACCGAGGGAGAGAAGGGAAGGGAACCCAGGCCCCTGCCTCCCAGGTCAGAGTCTGCCTGCTGTTCCGGCAGTATGTCACATCAGACAGCTCTTTGCAGGCATTCCTAAGCACCTTAGTAGAAAGTAAAGCAGCTCTTATTGCTTACGAAAATTTCATTCAAGGATGAGAACAAATTAATGTTTGGGGCTGCAGTTGGTGTGTCTACTCTCCTTGACCCTAAACTGGATGGGTTTGTGTCTCCAGGATGGAGTCTATATTAGTTCATTTTCACTATAAAAAACTACTTGAGATTGGGTAATTTATAAACAGAAGATGTGTAATTGACTAACAGTTTCACATAGCTGGGGAGGCCTCAGGAAACTTACCATCATGGCAGAAGGCAAAGGGGAAGCAAGGCACTTCTTACACAGTGGCAGGAGAGAGAGAGAGAGAGAGAGAAAGGGAGGGGGGAGCTGCCAAACACTTTTAAGCCATCAGATCTCGTGAGAACTCACTATCACAAGATCAACATGGGGGAAACTCTCCCCACGATCCAGTCACCTCCCACCAGGTCCCTCCCTCGGCTCATGAGGATTACCATTTGAGATGAGATTTGGGTGGGGACACAGAAGCAAACTGTCTCGGAGCGGGACAGCCTTTTTAAAGCGCACATAGGCAGCAGACACAGACTCCCTTTCTTTGGGCAGACAAGAAGGGTGGGCAATAAGCACATTGTATAAATCATCTTGACGGTCGACACAGCAGCTGTTTGCTGTCACTGCTGGACAGTGGTGGCAGCAAATAGCTGTGGGCCAGGTCACTGCTTGCTACCCAGAGAGCCCTTCAGCTGGGGGGACCAGAGGACAGCTGAGCTCCACAGACCCCCTTGGTGAGCTCCTTTGGCCTGTGTGGATGACAGGGACCCCTGGTTCCTCTGCTTCGTGCATCCTCAGACTCTCTCCGCCTCTACTGAGTAGTTCAGATGGCAGCGTTGCAGGTTGGCCACAGGGGTGTTGACCAACCCTGGAGCTATAGTGCAGCCTGGGAATGGGCACACACACCGGGAGCCTGGGACAATAGCAGCAGAACCGCTCCAGCAGAGCCTTTTCCTGGGGCTCAAGGGAAAGCACTCAGACACATGTTCAAGGCTGAATGGTGAGCCAGCAGGGAACATCTAGCATTTTGTGAGATACTCAGCTGTATTCATCTCCTTGCACCACTGTACAAGTTACACATGCAGCAGCTCCAAAGAGCATAAACTTACTATGTTACAATTCTGGCATGCAGGTCTGAAATGAGGCCAAAATGAAGGTGTCAGCAGGGTGGTGATGGCTCTGGAGGTTCTAGAGGAGAATCTATTTCCAGCCTTTCCCACCTTCTAGAGGCCGCCTGCCTGCCTTGGCTCGTGGCCACTTCCCTGCATCTTCCAACCCAGCCATGTAGCATCTTCACATCTCTCTCTGACCCCTACTTTTGTCATCCCATTGCCTTCTCTTGTCTCCCTCCTGCCTCCCTCTTGTAATGACCTATGTGATTCCCTTGGGCCCACCAGGATGATCCAGGATCATCTTCCCATTTCAAGATTTTTAACTGAATCCCATCTGCAGAGTCCCTGTTGCCAAGCAAGGTCCCATATTCACTGGTTCCAGGAATTGGGATGTGGACATCTTTAGGGGTCATTATTTAGTCTGCCACATCAACTTATGTGGTAAATATTTAGCAATCAAAAGTTTGAAGGAAGATACGAGAAATTAGGTGTATCTTTGAATCTCTCAGTCTAGCATTGCTGAAGGTGGGACACAAGCCCCATACTCCAGCCACTCTAAGGAATGATGTCTTCCATGGAGTGAAGGGGAATGCCCCAGAGTAAGACTCGTGTATATGCTTTTCTATATTTTAATAGTGCTAAAAAATACAACCATTGTACATATTCATTTGTTTTTGTTTTTGTTTTGGAAGCAAATTTCCGTCAGGAAAAACAGCCTTGTTGCTGTCCCGTCTACAGTATCTGCTAAAATAAAAGTACCAGTCTCTCAGCCCATAGTGAAGAAAGACAAACGGCAAAATTCTTCAAGGTTTAGCGCAAGCAATAATAGAGAACTTCAAAAACTACCATCCTTAAAAGGTAATTTTTATTTGTCTTTTAAAAGTTAAATTGTGGCTATTGGAGTGAAGGAGCGATGTTTTGATAGTGTGCTAACCTATTCCTTTGCTGTGTTTGTATTTTGCAGGGTCGTCTTTTCTTTATTGAGGTGTTTTTTGTTTTGTTTTTTTTTTTAGGTTGAATGTCATTAACTTGTTTACTCAATTAACATTTTAAGTTCCAGAGCTATTTAAGATAAAAGTTTAACAACATAGTATAGACATAATACACTAAGAAAACAGGAAAAGCTGAACATCTTTTTATTTATGGTATTAAGCTAGCCAGTTTTTCTTTTAAATTACTTCTCATTTGTATGTCTTAGAACTGTAGCAATTCTGAAAGGAATTACTCCAAGTAGAATAATTGTCAAAATTATCGTTGAAGTTCTCTACATTTCTAAAGTAAGGACTATAGTACATTATGGACTTGCTTTGTTATGAGTCATTAGGGATTACCTCAAGCATTCCTTATATGAAATTAGGAAAAAGTGCTCTTTACTTTGAATTTCTCCCCAAATGACACAGCCATCCCTTTCAATCTCAGGTTGTTTAATCGCTAAAAGTCTTCCTTTAGATTTTGAGATTGAGGTGCTTAAACCCTTATCAAGGAAAACAGAGTAAGGACCCTAAAGTCAAATGTGAACTTCTTAAAGCCTTTATAATTACTAAAATATAAGACAGATATACTAAATAAAATATCATTTTTCATACCTTAAATTTATAATAATGGATCTTTTATAATTAATTTCCACTGAATATTAATTCAGCAACCAGTCCAGTGACTCTCGCTTATAATCCCATTACTTTGGGAGACTGAGGCAGAAGGACCACTTGAGCCCAGGAGTTCGAGACCAGCCTAGGCAACATAGGGAGACTGTCTCTACAAAAAAATAAAATGTGCTGGGCATGGTGGCACACACCTGTGGCCCCGGCTACTCGGGAGGCTGAAGTGGGAGGATTGCTTGAGCCTGGGAGACCAAGGCTACAGTGAGCCATGATCGTGCCACTGCACTCCAACCTGGATGACAGAGTGAGATCCTGTCTTGGGAAAAAAAAAGTAAATATGAACTCAGTGAGAGCAGCAGTCTGTCATGTTTATAGCTGTATTCCCAGGCCTTCCACACTGTGAAGCAGATATCAGATTTGCCAGGTGGAAGGAGGGAGGGAGGGAGGGAGGGAGGCTGGGTAGATGGTGGATTTATGGGTGAGTGGATGGGTGGGTGGATTTATGGGTTGATGAATTTTCTTGTACCCCACTTGCTAGAAATTCAGGTTCTCGGCCGGGCACAGTGGCTCATGCCTGTAATCCCAGCACTTTGGGAGGCCGAAGAGGGCAGATCACCAGGTCAGGAGATCTAGACCATCCTGACTAACAAGGTGAAACCCCATCTCTACTAAAAATACAAAAACAAAATTAGCTGCAGGTGGTGGCGGGCGCCTGTAGTCCAGCTACTTGGGAGGCTGAGGCGGGAGAATGGCGTGAACCCGGGAGGCGGAGCTTGCAGTGAGCCGAGATCTGGCCACTGCACTCCAGCCTGGGTGACAGCGAGACTCCGTCTCAAACAAACAAAAAAAAGAAATCCAGGTTCTCGCTTGCATTTTCTAGAGCTTGTACTGTATTTGGCTTATAATTGGTTTACCTTTGTGGTAGATAATATGCATGCTAAGTCATTTTTGATTAGTCTTCCTCTTCCCAAATAGAATATACGTTTCTCATGCTGTTCATTCATTCAGCAAATATGTGTTGAGCGCCTGTGTAAGCTATTCTAGGTACTAGGGTTACAGAATTAAACAAAACCAAGCCCCTATTCTCCTGGAGTGAGCAACCCGCTGGTGAGATAGCAAGGAAAGGGATAGGTACCGACTCCTCCTTCCAGTACCCTCCGGAGGCCGAGAGTCAGAGGGAGGGAAAAGGCTTTGTGTAGCCATCATTGGGCCTTCGTATCCCAAGCCCTGTCCCTAATGCCCATCACAGCTGGGGCTTGGATCTGCCATGATACAGAAGGTTGGCCATGTGCCCACCTTTCCATGCATGCCCTACCTCAGCCAGTGCATGCTGGGTGTGTACTGCTGCTGAGTTTGGTCAAATGCCGTATGATTTTTCTCCTTAAGATGTTAAGATTATAATTGCTGTGTTGATAGATTTTTCCGGTTTTGAACCAGCTTTGCATTTGTCAGTTTTGTCGTCATATATTATTCCACGCGTGGGGCACAGCCCATGCAAGTACCGGTGTATGCCGGCCTCCAGCGTACTTCCTTTACCTCTTCTGAGGAGTCTCTGCACAAGCCTCTTTCCACATCTGTTCTACATCTGTTCTACATCTGTTTTCTATTCTCAATCTCCATTTCCTTCATTTTTTATTATACCTAGTAAGAATGGCATGCAATGTACTTCCACTGACACTTACATTTTCACTGTTCCCGAAAAGAGTAAATTCTCCATAGTAAATCCACATATCCAGGAGGATTTCACATGGATCAAGCCAGTTCCCCTCACTGGTCTTGTTTGATAATTATTTCTTGGCTGTTCTAAAACATTAATGTTTCTGTATATATACTAAAATAATTTCATCTAGTTCAGAAAAACAATAATTGATTGGAATTAAAGTTACATATTAATTTGGTGAAAATTGATATCTTTTTTCCAGCTAGGAGGATGGTATATATCCCCCATTTTTCTGGGTCTTGTTTTCTGACTTATAAAATTTTATGGTTTTCTTGTAAATCTCTAACTTTCCAGTAAATTTATTTCTAAATACTCTATAGCTTTTGCTTGTCACTCTTGTGACTGGGTTATATTTTTTCCCATTTCCACTTCTGATTGGTTTTTGCTAATCTCATCTAGAGCTATTGGTTTTTAAATATTTTGCCATCACCTTACCACATTTTCGTATTAGTCTTAATGTTTCCACTACAGTCTGCATATATAGTCCTGTTGTTTGCAATGGATTCTTTTATCTCTCTTCCACTATTTGTGCCAACATACACCAGTTATTTTAATTTTATTCTGCCACTAAGAAGGACCAACAAAACCTAGAGCAGAGGTGATAACAGGCATTCCTGTTTTCTCCCGTTTCAGTAAATGGCTTCGGCATTTCCTAGTTTGATGGGAAAGTGGCTCTTGGTTTCTGGTAAGCAGGCTTTGCAAGGCTGTTGGTGCTCCAGAGTCCACGCTCACAGGACTCTTCCTGGACCCATGCAGGCTGGTTGGCGCCATGCCAGTGCATGCTAGGTGGGTACCGCTGCTGAATTTGGTCAAATGCCATATGATTTTTCTCTTTAAGATGTTACTATTATAATTGCTGTGTTGACAGCTTTTTCTGGTTTTGAAGTATCTTTGCATTTTGTCAATTTTGTCACTGTGTTTTCATAGTGTTTGGAACTAATTTTCTTTAGAGTATTTGCTTCCATATTTACTACATGGAGCTGGTCTATGGTTTACTTCTTTTTCATAAACCTGTATTTTGCCCCATCTAAGATTCGTTGTCACCAGCACTTCGTGATGGTTCCTGGGGTGGCCTGCAGAAGCTTTTCCCGCAGCTCCCTCACACTGCCACCTCATGACAGGGATGATGAGATGGACCTGGATTTCAGAAACAATACAATGTGGAATGTGTCCATGAAATAGGGTTGAAAGGCTGACTTGGAACTCAGTGGGCCTGTTGCTTTTCTCTATGAAACATCTGTAGCTTCTTTTCATAGTGGGTTCATTTAGAAAGGGGGGTCTGTTCACTAGTATATGGTCATTGTTTAATGGCCCTTTTAATCTCTTCCCCATCTGTGGTGGTTATGTCTCCTTGTAAGTTCATTTTTCTTTTGACTGTTCTGTTTGTGTTCAATATTATTCATCTGCACTTTTATCTTTAATTATCCTGTGTCTTTTATTTTAACCTTTTCGTCATTTATTAAGTTGAGTAGAGGGTTCACTTATTTTTAGTTTGCTTTTTAAGAATAAAATAATTTTTTTTTTTTTTTTTTTTTTTGAGACGGAGTCTTGCTCTGCTGCCCAGGCTGGAGTGCAGTGGCCGGCTCTCAGCTCACTGCAAGCTCCGCCTCCCGGGTTCACGCCATTCTCCTGTCTCAGCCTCCCGAGTAGCTGGGACTACAGGCGCCCGCCTCGTCGCCCAGCTAGTTTTTTGTATTTTTTAGTAGAGACGGGGTTTCACCGTATTAGCCAGGATGGTCTCGATCTCCTGACCTCGTGATCCGCCCGTCTCGGCCTCCCAAAGTGCTGGGATTACAGGCTTGAGCCACCGCGCCCGGCCAAGAATAAAATGATTTAAAGCCATGTATTCACTCTGAGTGTAACTTTCAGCCCTATCCCTAGATTTTCTTTTTTTCCCTAACTTTTCAAGTCATAGGCTTTTCTTTTTTAGAGTTAATTGAGGCATAATTTACATATCCTAAAATTTACCCATTGTAACTGGAAAATTTAGTTATTTTAGCAAATACGTAGAGTTGTGCAACCATCACCACAGTTCTATTTTAGAATGTTTCCATCTTCCTCCAAAAGTTACCTCGTGCCCATTCACCATTAATTTCCACGCCCAACCCCAGATGCAGGCACCCACTGATCTGCTTTCTGTCTCTAGACTTACTTTCTTCCAGACACTTCATATAAGCGAAATCATACCATAGGTAGTCTTTTACATCTGCTGTAATGTTTTTGAGGTTCATCTGTGTTGAGTAGTTAGTTTCTTTTTAATGCTGCGTCATATTCAGTCAGATGAATATACCACGTTGTGTTTATCCATTCACCAGTTAATGGACATTTGGGCTGTTTCTTAGCTGCTATGAGTAACTGCTGCTGTGAACATTTGCATAGAGGCCTGTGTGAGCATCTATTGCATTTCTCTTGAGTAGATACCTAGGAGTGGAATTCCTGGCTTGTATGGCAAGTTTATGTTTAGCTTTTTAAGGAACTGCTGGCCGGGCACCGTGGCTCACGCCTGTAATCCCAGCACTTTGGGAGGCTGAGGCAGGCAGATCACAAGGTCAGGAGATCAAGGCCATCCTGGCTAACACGGTGAAACCCCATCTCTACTAAAAATACAAAAAAATTAGCCAAGTGTGGCGGCGGGCGCGTGTAGCCCCAGCTACTCAGGAGGCTGAGGCAGGAGAATCGCTTGAACCTGGGAGGTAGAAGTTGCAGTGAGCTGACATCACACCTTGCAGTGAGCTGAGATCACACCACTGCACTCCAGCCTGGGCGACAGAGCAAGACTGTCTCAAAAGAAAAAGAAAAAGAAAAAGAAACTGCCAAAATGTATTCCAAAGTGGTTGCACTATTTTACATTTCCACCAGCAATGTATGAGGATGTGTCCACATTCTTGCCAGTATTATTATTGTCTTTTTGATTATAGCCTAATTCTTGTGGGTGTGTAATGGTGTCTCACTGTGGTTTCAATTTGCATTTCCCCAGTGACTGGAAATATTAAGCATCTTTTCATATGCCTGTTAGCCATTTGTCTGCCTTCTTTGATGAGATGTCTACTTGTATGTATCTTTTGTCTATTTTTAAGTTGGTTGTCGGCCGGGCGCAGTGGCTCAAGCCTGTAATCCCAGCACTTTAGGAGGCCGAGACGGGCGGATCACGAGGTCAGGAGATCGAGACCATCCTGGCTAACACGGTGAAACCCCGTCTCTACTAAAAAATACAAAAAAAAAAAACGAGCCGGGCGAGGTGGCGGGCGCCTGTGGTCCCAGCTACTCCGGAGGCTGAGGCAGGAGAATGGCGTATACCCGGGAGGCGGAGCTTGCAGTGAGCTGAGATCCGGCCACTGCACTCCAGGCTGGGTGACAGAGCGAGACTCCGTCTCAAAGAAAAAAAAAAGTTGGTTGTCTTCTTGTTGTTGAATTGTAACAGTATGTTATCCCAGCTATGAGTCCTTTATTTTATCAGAAAATAAAATACAATAAAAATAAATTATTACAGAAGTGAGCTACAAAATACACCCACAATGTTTTTATTATTATCGTCAGTAGACATAAGATTGCCCTGTTAAGTTGATATGAGAGTTTTGAAACGCATACTTCTCAGTTTTTGTTATTCATTGTAAATCTTCAGATGTGTCTATATGTGTTAAACCCTTCTTTTGAGCTTTTAATTTCAGGTTTTTTGGTTTTTTTTTTCATTGGTGAAAGTTCTGTTTGGTTCTTTTTTCAGTCTGCAGTGTCATTTTAAAATATTTTCCTATTCTCTTGAACACACCATCAAAACTTGTCATAAGAATAGTAAACACAGCTGTTTTATAGCCTGTGTCAGGTCATACTAGTATCTGATGTGTTTGTCACATTTTGTTCATGATGTCTTATTTCCTTGTGTACCTGATTTTTTTTTTTTATTGTATATTGGTCATTATATTCAGATATTGAAATAAATTGAAACCTAGAATCAAAGTGTCTTGTTCAATAGGGATTTGTTTTTGCTCTGCCAGACACCTGGAGGCACTGCCAATCTGGGAGTGCCTAAAACCACAACATTGGTTTGTTAAATTAGCTGATCCAGTTGTGCTGCAATATATCCCACTTACCTCCCCCCTGTGGTTCCTGAAAATGGAAATCTTTTTTTGGCTGAAGTACATCAAAGGCAATGCTTTATAACTTAGGAGATAGTGTCATTATTGTGAGGGATGCATAGCCTCTGGTTGCCTATCATCAGAAGTGATGCTAAATTTTCAGTTTTACTAGTGAATTCAGTTGATGATAGATTGATATCTCTATTGAACAGTTACGTGTTTCCCTTTACAACTCAAAAAGTCTAGTAATAATCTGCAGTGTATATTTTGGCGTCCTGCCAATGTGTATTCCCTGTCAACCATATGCTAATGTCTTGAACAACAGTTGATAATCCTTTCCTGAGTCAGTAGTTTCACTAGAGAATTCAACATTTATTCTAACATTCTTCTGAAAGCAGTGATTTTTCTTACCAACCAGAGATACTTGGTTATCTTGAAGTGGAACTCCTACTGAAAAAGGAGGATAAGCTTAATTCTTTGTCTCTTATTACCAGTTTCCTCTAATGGTGACAGCTGAAGCTTTTTTCTAGCTTTCTCTTTGTTTTAATATCATTGTGGACTAATGTATTATTGTTGATTTCAGTGTGTTTTTGTGTGCTAAAATCATTAGTCTTTCTGGTGTTCAGATGGCATAATTTCAATCACTGAGTGCCACAGTGCTACTGTGGTTTTTTTTACATAGCCTCGTTTATTTTTGATTCCTTGATTTCTGACACAGTGAGATATCCCTTGGGCTCATTTAGTAGCTTCTCTTCCCCAGACTTAAAATCAGCCATTTCTCTTTTTCTTTTTTCTTTTTGTCTTTTTTTTTTTTTTTTTTTTTTGAGACAATCTCGCTGTCTCATCCAGGCTGGAGTACAATGGTGCGATCTTGGCTCACTGCAGCCTCCACCTGCCACGTTCAAGTGATTCTCCTGCCTCAGCCTCCCAAGTTGCTGGAATTACAGGTGTGTGCCACCAAGCCCAGCTAATTTTTGTATTTTTCATAAATACGGGGTTTCACCATGTTGGCCAGGCCGGTCTCAAACTCCTGACCTCAAGTGATTCACCCACCTCAGCCTCCCAAAGTGCTGAGACTACAGGCATGAGCCACCATGCGTGGCCAAATCAGACATTTTTCAAAGAGCCCAGGTTCCTCTCAGTGGTAAATATATTAGCAACCAAAATCTGGGTCAGAGGGATGTTTATTGCTACTGGTCTGACCTTACTTTTAAATGCTTTCAGTGGAGGGAGCTAGAATATAAATTTTCTGAATTGTACATTCATATTGATATTTTAAATTTAATTTTAACATTATAGTGTTTTTGAAGCAGGTTATTTCCCTGAGCACTTCACGGGCGGAAACTGGAGTGCATGGGTGTGGGAACTAGCTGCCCTGTTCAGCACCAGCAGGGGCGAACTCCACTTACTCGCTGCTCCACCCCTTATGGGAGGGGGAGGGCAGGTGAGCTGGTGCAGGAGCCAGGGCGAGCACTTTTGGGCACCAGCAGGAGCAAACCCCATACCAGCCGCATGGCAGCGTCTTTGGTCCCTGTGATCCCTGAAGCCCCAGAGAAAGTGTTGCAATACTCTTTTAGCTCTGCCATCCGTGGATAACTTAAGTGTTAACAGCTCAGTGGAGGGTCAGTGTGACAACCTTTTACACCCGCACTCATGGAACCCGAGTTGTTGTCCAGCATCTAGGAGGAATGAAGTTGCACGAACGAATTGAAGATGGTAAATGAAGGAGATTTTATTGCCAGCGAAAGTAGCTCTCAGTGGGAAGGGAAGCTAGAAAGGAGACAGAGTGGGAAGGTAATCTTCCCCTGAAGTCTAGCTGTCTCCATCCAGATTCATCTCTGAAGTTACATCATCAAGCTGTCCCTCTGAAGTCGAGCCACTTCTTTCCAACATCCAACTGTAGTCTGCAATGTCCAGTTGCTTCTCTTCTCTCTGCCAGCTGAGCCTGGGGTTTTTATGGGCATGGGATGGTGGTACGGGGCAAGCCATTGGTGGTTTTGGAAAAGGCAACATTCGAGTGAGAAAACAGGGATGCATGTTCTCACTTTGGGCCAAGGTTCCAGGCTTTTCAGCTTGAGGCTGGGGCCCTCACCGAGGACCTGCCTCTTCTGCCCCAGAACTTCCCTGCCTCCTGTTCTTATCGTTTTCACTCATTTCTTGGCTTTTCATAGTTTTATCTCTGTCTTACACTGAAAATGTTGATTTCTAGCATCATTAATATAATTATGGGTATATTCTCTTAAACAGTTCCCCAAAACAATATTGATATTACTGCAAACAGTTGGAACTTTGAATTGACCCATAGTCGTTGCAGAAAGAAATGGCTGTTGACTTTATTTATTTATTTGTTTATTTATTTTAGAGACAGGGCCATGCGATGTGGCCCAAGCTGGTCTTGAACTCCTGGGCTTAAATGATCCTCCTGCCTCAGCCTCCCAAGTACCTGGGATTACAGGCATGCACCACCATGCCTGGCGACTGTTGGCATTTTTGTTGAGATCCTGTTACATTTTGCAACTATCTGAGGCAGGGCTGGCCTCTTGTGATGTTTGCCTCCTCTAAGAGTTTGCTGTGACTATTTTCCAAGGCCACTTTCATGTCCTTTATGGCTGTTTTTAAGTTTCCCTTGTAGGTTTTGCATGTCTCCTACTAAGCTAAAGCCTAGATAATCAATTATCATCGCTGTTGTAAATGAGGTATTTTCTTCCATTGTGTCTTCTAGTTATTAGTTGTTTATATGAAGGCTATTGAATTTGGGGGTCTTGCTTTCATAACCTGCTTCCTTACTGAATTACCTGATTGTTTTCATCAGTTTTTCAGTTGATTCTTTTGAATATTCAGGTATTAGAGCATCTGCAGATAATTTCACCTCTGTTTATAATTGTAAACTCACATGTCTTTCTCTCCAGTTGAATTTACTAATAAATTCAGTAAAACAATTCCAGTAAAATGTTACATAGTGGTGGTGAGAGTGGGCATACTTGTCTTGTTTCTGACATTAGTGGGAATGAAAGGCATTATTTTTAGCAACCGTTTATTATTTCATTCTGTGGATACCCCAGTTTTTCAGCCATTATAAATGATACTGTTCTGTTAATCTTTTGTTACCATTGTTGTTCACATCTTTGAACCTTTCCTTAAACTTGATGAAGGAAGTACTGGATCAAAGAGCAGGGATTTTCAAAAACACTTAATAGATATTGTCTACACACTTTGC
The DNA here is from genome assembly GCF_009764315.1 of Trachypithecus francoisi. Lineage (NCBI taxonomy): Eukaryota > Metazoa > Chordata > Mammalia > Primates > Cercopithecidae > Trachypithecus > Trachypithecus francoisi. The sequence goes on along the minus strand of NW_022681468.1, from coordinate 4,929,199 downwards.
AGAGAGTGGCACCACATACTCTCCCCAGAGTGTGTGAGCTGCCTGTCCATCATATCTCTCCAACGCTGAGATCATGTAAAAGTAGTAGTTATTTGGTAAGTAGAAAAAGGTATTTCATTTTTTTATTTTTTTTATTTATTTTATTTTTTATTTTTTATTTTTTTTTGAGACGGAGTCTCGCTCTGTAGCCCGGGCTGGAGTGCAGTGGCCGGATCTCAGCTCACTGCAAGCTCCGCCTCCCGGGTTCACGCCATTCTCCTGCCTCAGCCTCCCCAGTAGCTGGGACTACAGGCGCCCGCCACCTCGCCCGGCTAGTTTTTTGTATTTTTTAGTAGAGACGGGGTTTCACCGTGTTAGCCAGGATGGTCTCGATCTCCTGACCTCGTGATCCGCCCGCCTCGGCCTCCCAAAGTACTGGGATTACAGGCTTGAGCCACCGCGCCCGGCCTTTTTTATTTTTTTTAACAATGAGGTTGAATATAGCACTCAGACCTGTTCATTGAAATATTATTCTGAATTAATGCCTTCATTTAACATTTTTGGACCAGAAGGTAGAAGGGTTAAATGTTAAATAAAGAGACCCTTTTTTTAAAGATACTTATAGGAGGAGTAAGTTAATCAGGGACTTGTTTTTTGAGGCCATTTTTAGAAAAGACGAGACTGGGAGAAGTCAAAGTTATAGCAGAATAATGTAAGACTTATTATTGGCTAATTAGAGACCCTGGGGTAAAAGAGTTGCTGAGTATTTGGCCTTTTGTGAAAGAAGTCATTGCATTACTGTTAGAATTTACTTGAATTGTTTAAAATTGGCTTTTGAATACCAGTTAAATATTTTATATCTCTTGCCTTCCTCTTGTGCAAATACAATACTTCATCCTCATTCAAAGCAGTTTATTTTCTTTTCTTTTCTGGTTTTTTTTTTTTTTTTTTTTTTTTTTTTAAAGACACGCTGTCTCCCAGGCTGGAGTGCAATGGCATGATGTCAGCTCACTGCAGCCTGGACCTCCCAGACTTAAGCAATCCTCCCAGCTCAGCCTTCTGAGTAGCTGGGACCACAGGTGTGCACCACCATGCACAGCTAATTTTTGTATTTTTAGTAGAGACGGGGTTTCACCATGTTGCCCAGGCTGGTCTCGAACTCCTGGGCTCAAGCGATCCACCCACCTCTGCCTTCCAAAGTGCTAGGATTACAGGCGTGAGCCACTGCACCCTGCCTATTTTCTGATACAATTGAAAGCTTTACCATAAAAGTAGAGGTTTAACTGCTTACAAATGGATTATGCATATATTTACAGGAACTTTGGCTTCTGGCCTGTTAGTTGAAGAATAATAAAAATGGACTGTGCGGAAGCTGTCGAGTGCCTGCTGCTCTTCCAGTTGGCTTAGAAAGAGCCAAGCAGGGAACCTCTGCTTTCGTTAGTCTTTTCTTCTCTCACATGTTTTGATTTTTGTTTCTTCTCGTGATTACCCCTAATATCTTGATGAGAGGACACAGTCCCTGGATTGGTGAGGCAGCACACAGGCCATCTGTGCTGCTCAAAACAAGGGGAGGTGTTCACAGCAATGACCCAAGGTGGCCCTTGCCCTCAGGGAACCAGTGGGCCCAGAGTCACAGTGGTATTCTAGCTTCAGCCTCTCTAAGCCACAGAGAGGCACCACCAGGGCCACTCCCTCTTTGGAACACTGGGGAGCCCGTTGCCTGTCAGACAGCCTGAGCCCAGCCAGCCAGCCCAGCTTCTCCAGGGTACCCATTCTCCATGGCCCAGGGGCCACCCACATGACCTTGACCGTTACTCCATGGTCGGTCTCAGCTCTCTCTGGGTGGCACCCACGGGGTTTGGTTTCCAGGTGCCAGCTGTAATCTTAGCTCATTACCACACACAGAGACCACTCCTTGGACATTCCCATCTTCTGTCTGGTCCAGAACCCTGCTGCCTCTGCTCCTCAAGTGTTTCCTGAACTGTCCTGGCTCAAACTGTCCTTATCTAAAAAAAAAACAAACTAAAAACCTGAGGTAAAATACACATGTTAAAACATATTATTTATTATTTTAACCATTCATAGGTGTACAACTTGGTGGTATTAAATACATTCAAAATGCTGTACATCACCACCACTATCCATACCCAAAACCTTTTCATCATCCCAACAAAAACTCCATTAAACAGTAAGTTGCTGCCTCCCCATTCTGCTTTCTGTCTCTATGATTTTGCCCAGGGTAGCAGCCTCTTATAAGCGGAATCGTACAGTATCTGTCCTTCTGTACCTGGCTTATTTCCCTAAACATAGTATCTTCCAGGTCCCCCCACGTTGTAGCATGTGCCAGACCCTCGCTCCCGTTGAAGGCTGATGCCATTCCACTGTGTGGTTGGACCCATTCCTCATATCCCCTCATCAGTGGATGGATGCGTGGGTGCAGAGCACACCACACACATTCACTCAGTATACGTGTTAATAGTTGTGCGCTGGTCTGCCTGTGTCGTCCATTTGGGCATCTGCCAAGGACCCAGGAAACACAGTGTGTCCCCCGAAGGAATGAAAAGCCCTCCTAACCCTTCTGCCCTCTTTCTCTGCCCCCTCCATTTTCACAGAGGGTGGCCAAAACCTCAACCAGGCCCACCACTCCCTTCACCTCCCTCCGCCTCAGATTTCCTCTTGGAAAATGAGGCTTGTGACTCACTTGACCTACTGTGTAGGCTCCTAAGGGTGTCAGCAAATTAAAAAAAAAAAAAACAATTAGCATGAAAGCACTCCGATGTATGCATACTTTTACTTGGCGTTGGTTCCCTACATTCTTAGAACAAGGAGGGAGTGTGAGTACTTGCTTTGGATTGAAAGGTTTTCCAGACTAGCTGTAGGAAGTATGAAAGTAACCAAGGTCTCACACACAGCCCCAGCACTCTGGGTAGATTTCACTTCATCTACTCCACTCACCTACGCTGAGCTTCCCTGTGGACAAGCTCGTCCGTCCTCTTTAATCACTCCCAGGCCTCGCTCACACAGCAACAAGTGCCTGTGCCTGTGTCCTTGCTGTTGGCAAGCAGAAGTTCCCTGGCAGCCTTTGAACATAGCTGAATGTTAGGTATCTTTGATCTGTCTAAGGAAAAAGTCTATTTTAAACTGTGAAGTGAAGCCAATTTTTTTAGGTCAGATTCTTACCCAACAAAGCATACATCATCCATGCTCATATAGTTTCCAGTTTAAAAAAAAAAAATAGTGCTGGCCAGCGCACTGTCAGTGCACTGTGCTCATGATGCCACAGTTCTCTAGGTTCAGAACACCAGCCTTCTGTTAATTATGATAAAACATCTTCACTAAAATAGAAGCATATTTAATTTGCCTACAAAATTGCTTGGAGAGACTTAAAAACTAAAACCTTCAGCTGAATGATGTAGAAAGGAAAATTTGAAAGTTTTATTCAGAAATACTACCTAGAAATAAAATCAGTGGCATGTATTTACAGGCAGTTTGTTTCTACGTAAAGAATAAAACAGTGACAGAGGGATCAAAGAATAAAGAATAATTCCTTTTCAAGCCAGGCACAGTGGCGTGCGCCTGATTTCTCAGCTACTGACTAGGCTGAGGAGTGGGGGAATCATGAGTTCAAGCCCAACCTGGGCAAAATAGGGAGACCTTGTGTCCAAAAAAAAAAAAAAAAAAATGAAATAAAGAATTATTTCTTCATTATTGTCTAGTACATAGATTATTGTAGTTACGGCATTTGATGGGAGACCATATTGAGCATTGTGGGCTTGTTGGCCCATTGAGCTGTGGAAGGCATGCTAGGTGGGCTGGGCCCAGCAAAGCGCCCTTCCTTGGTCCTCGCTCAAGCCCTTCACAGGCAGCTGCAGCTTCAGGAAAGGTTCAGAACATTGCTGTGAGGCCAGCATAGAAGGCAGGGAGGCATGTCACAGGTGGTGAGTGGAAGGTATCCACTCCTTAGCAAGTGCATCATGGGAAGCCTGGAATGGGGTCTGTGTTCAGGGGAGAGGGAAATGCTGTTCTTGAGATGATTTGACGGCATATTTCTCTTAATTATATGCTACCTGGAAGAGGTGTAAAGGGTAGCAAGGTGGTTTTGTAAGATCAGAATTGGGTGCGACTGCTTGATTCATTCATTCATTCAGTACATTTGACGGAACATCTCCATGCCAGCCATTCTCTAGGAGCTGGACCAAGGAAGAGCTTGTGGACCGAGCCACAGACCCGGAGGGAAGAGGAAGCCTGCCTGGATGAGGGTCATCTAAGCAGAGATTGTCCTCAGGTGGCTCTGCTGCATCCCCCTGCGGCAGCTGAAGAGATCTTTCTGTTGGCCGATGGCCTGTGTTTTTCTAGTGGGACAATGCCCACTGCTTCCTGCACTTTGCTCTGATGGCCGGAGCTGCATTTAGGTGTGTCCTGCCTCAGTCCCTCCCAAGCTGTCCACCTCAACTCAGCATGGAGAGCGCACTCTGTATCTGACGCTGGCTTATCTAAACGTGAGGGGGTAGGGAGATCACATATATGCCCGTTTACAGGTGAGGAAAGGTTTAGTGAAGGCAGCCTTGCTCCCCATGCTGAGCTCCCTCTGTCTGGCCCCTCCCTGAGCAGGTGATGAAAACATGGCCCAGTGCGAGTGACATGGTTGCATTATGAGCCTCTTCTGGGTTGCATTTATTGCGAGTTTGTTTCGTCAGTGAGGGAAGTACTCTGGAGACCCAGTTGAACCCTGATAGCTTCAGTGAGCGTACAGTCTCAATGCAAAGGTGACAGGCTTACAGGAGAAGGTCCAGGCAGTTCAAAACTGATTTGAGACAGGGAGTCAACCTCCTCTAATCTATGTTGGTTCCATTTTTCATGCCTCATTTCAGCTAATTTTTGTTTGTGTTTTTTACGTGCCTGATCTCATTTATCCAGATTTCCTTGGTTCAGATTTTCTTGGTTCCCATCACAGCCCTTTCTTTGTTCCTAGTCTGTGCCTAAGAGACAGTATTCATTAAGGGATTCTCCCTGCAGTGACTTAATCTATATCTCTTTTTAAAAATTATTTTTAGGCCAGGTGTGGTGTCTCACGCCTATAATCCCAGCAATTTGGGAGACCAAGACGGGTGGATCCCTCGAGTCTAGGAGTTTGAGACCAGCCTGGACAACCTTGGCCCTACAAAAAATTTAAAAATTAGCCAGCCATGCTGGTATATACCTGTAGTCCCAGCTACTTGGGAGGCTGAGGTGGGAGGATCACTTGAACTCAGGATGTCGAGGTTTCAGTGAGCTGTGATCGTGCCACTAGGTTCCAGGGTGGTAGAGTGAGACCCTGTCTCAAAAAATATATGTATTTTTTTAAATTGTGGCCAGGCATGGTGGCTCATGCCTGTAATCCTAGAACTTTGGGAGGCCGAGACAGGGGAATCACCTGAGCTCAGGAGTTTGAGATCAGCCTGGGCAACATGGCAAAACCCTGTCTCTACTAAAAGTACAAAAAGTTAGCCAGGTGTGATGACGCGTGCCTGTGATCTCAGCTACTCAGGAGGCTGAAGCACAAGAATTACTTGAACCTGGCCGGGCGCAGTGGCTCAAGCCTATAATCCCAGCACTTTGGGAGGCCGAGACGGGTGGATCACGAGGTCAGGAGTTTGAGACCATCCTGGCTAACACGGTGAAACCCCGTCTCTACTGAAAAATACAAAAAAAAAAAGCTAGCCGGGCAAGGTGGCTGGCACCTGTAGTCCCAGCTACTCGGGAGGCTGAGGCAGGAGAATGGCGTAAACCCGGGAGGCGGAGCTTGCAGTGAGCTGAGATCCGGCCACTGCACTCCAGCCCGGGCGACAGAGCAAGACTCCGTCTCAAAAAAAAAAAAGAATTACTTGAACCTAGAAGGCAGAGGTTGCAGTGAGTCAAGATCGTGCCATTGCACTCCAGCCTGGGCAACAGAGCAAGACTCTGTCTCAAAATGAAATAAAAATTTTAAAAATATATAAAATAACATTGTTACTTTTAATTACTCTGAAAGTAATATGTGCTTGTTTTAGCAATACTGAAAAAAAAAAAAAAAACAGGGAAGTTTTAGAAATAAAAAGCATCCATATGATCCTACAGCCTCACTGCTGTGGGTATATATCCAAAAGGAAGAAAATGAGTATATCACGGGGCACCGCACTGCCATGCTTGTTGCAGCACCACTCGCAATAGCCAAGAAATGGAATCAACCTCAGTGTCAATCAGTGGATGAATGACTAAACAAAATGTAGGACATATACACAATGGAATATTATTCCGCTATAAAAAAGAATAGAAACCTGTCATTTGCAGCAACATGGATGGAACTGGAGGTGATTGTGTTACGTGAACTAAGCCAGGCACAGAGAGACAAATACCATGTGATCTTACTCATGTGGGAGGTGGGAAAAAAAAGTGGATCTCATGGAGGTAGAGAGGAGAATGGTGGTTATCAGAGGCTGGGAAGGGAAGGTAGGGAGAGAAGGTGGTTAAGGGCTACAAAAATACAGTCAGAAGGAATAAGTTCTAGAATTCAAGAGTACAGTAGTTGATTTGTAGTTAACAATAATTTATTATATATTTCAAAGTAGCTGGAAGAGAAGAACTGTAATGTTTCCAACACAAAGAAAATATACATGCTGGAGGCGATAGGTATCCCAGTTCCCCTGACCTGGTCGTTACGCATTGTTAACAGGTATCAAAATATCACATGTTCCCTCCAAATATGCACAACTATTATATATCAATTTTAAAAAAGAAAAACTCATACCCATACCAGTCAGCGATGACACTGTGGATATTTGGGGAGTGATTCTTCCTATGATCATACTATTTCTGATTATACACTGCCTCTTTCACTTATATTTTCATTTTATACATTTATAAGTATTTCTGATGGATGTGTAATATTTCACTAGGTACGTGGGACAATCCCTTTGGCATTAAAGTAGTTTCCAGTATTTTAGAACCATAAATAAAACATGCCCTCAAAAACAGTCAGATAGTAGAAATGAAGTTATCAAGGAGAGAAAAGACGTGCACACTGCAAACTATGAAATGTTGCTGAAAGAAACAAAAGAATACACCAATCAATGGAAAAACATCTCTTGTTTATAGATTGGAAGACTTAATGTTGTTAAGATGTCAATACTACCCAAAGCAATCTACAAATTCAGTGCAATCCCTGTTAAAACTTTTACAACATTCTTTTCCAGAAATAGAAAAGTCCATCCTAAGATTCATAGGGAATGTCAAAGAGATAAGCATAGCCAAAACAATCTTGAAAAAGAAGACCAAAGTTGGAGGACTCACATCCTGATTTTAAAACTTACAGCAAAGCTACAGTAATCAAGACTGTGTAGTACTGGCATAAAGATGAGCCTAGAAACAAACCCTCACATAGTGGTCAAATGAGTTTTGACAAGGTTGCCTAGACCATTCAATGGGGAAAACACAGTCTTTTCAACAAATGGTATTGGGAAAACTGGGTACTCACATGCAAAAGAACGAAGTGGGACCTGGCTGGGCGCAGTGGCTCCCGCCTGCAGTCCCAGCACTTTGGGAGGCTGAGGTGGGCGGATCACGAGGTCAGGAGGTAGAGACCATCCTGACCAACATGGTGAAACCCCGTCTGTATTAAAAATACAAAAACTAGCCGGCTGTGGTGGTGGGCGCCTGTAGTCCCAGCTACTCGGGAGGCTGAGGCAGGAGAATCGCTTGAACCCGGGAGGCGGAGATTGCAGTGAGCCGAGATCGCGCCACTGCACACCAGATTGGCGACAGAGCGAGACTCCGTCTCAAAAATAAAAATAAAGAATGAGGTGGGACCCTTACCTTCACAACACATACAAAGATTAGCTCAAAATGGATTAAACACCTAAACCTAAGAGTTAAAACTATAATGTTTGAGAAGAAAACAAAGGGAAAGATTCCATGACATTGGACTTGAATGATTTCTTGGCTATGACACCAAAAGCTCAGGCGACCAAAATAAAAATAGATAAATTGGACTACATAAAAATGTAAACCGCCTCTGCATTAAAGGGGCCAGTCAGCAGGAACAGGCAGGCCACAGAATGGGGGAGATACTCGAAAAATCATACAACTGATAAGGAGTTCATATCCAGAATATCTAAAGAACTCCTACAACTCAGCAAAACAGCTTGATTTTTTAAATGTGTGAAATACTTAAATAGACATTTCTCCAAAGAATATAACATCTGCAAATGACCAATAAGCACATGAAAAGATCCTCAACATCTCTGTCGTTAGGAAAATGAAAATCAAAATTACAGTGAGATACTTCACACCCACTAGGATGGCTACTAATTAAAAAAAAAAAAAGAGCCAAGGCAGCTCAAAAGCTCAAGAGTTTGAGACCAGCCTGGGCAACATGGTGAAACCCCATCTCTACTAAAAATACAAAAACTAGCCGGGTGTGGTAGCATGTGCCTGTGGTCCCAGCTACTCGGGAGGCTGAGGTGAGAGGATTGCTTGAGCCCAGAGGGTCAAGGCTGCAGTGAGCCAAGATCATGCCACTACGCTCCAGCCTGGGTGACAGAGCAAGACCCTCCCTGTCTCTAAAAATAAAACTAGTGCTCGCTTCAGCAGCGTATAAACTAAAATTGGAACGATACAGAGATGAGCACGGCCCCTGCGCAAGGATGACATGCAAATTCGTGAAGCAGTTGCATATTTTTAATAAGTGGTGTTGGGAAAACTGGATATTCATATGCAGAATGAAACTAGACCCCTCTCTCACTGTATACAAAAATCAAATCAAAATGGATTAAAGAAATCTAAGACCTCTGCCGGGTGCAGTGGCTCACACCTGTAATCCCAGCACTTTGGGAGGCTGAGGCGGGCGGATCACGAGGTCAGGAGATTGAGATCATCCTGGCTAACACGGTGAAACCCCGTCCCTACTAAAAATTCAAAAAATTAGCCAGGCATTGTGGCGGGCACCTGTAGTCCCAGCTACTCGGGAGGCTGAGGCAGGAGAACTGCTTGAACCTGGGAGGTGGAGGTTGCAGGTGAGCGGAGAGCACACCATTGCACTCCAGCCTGGGCGACAAGAGCAAGACTCTATCTCAAAAAAAAAAAAAAAAAAAAAATCTGAGACCTCAGACTGTGACACTGCGACAAGAAAACATTGGGGAAAATCTGCAGGACGTTGATCTAGCCAAAAATTCCTTGAGCAATACCCCACAAGCACAGGCAACCAAAGCAAACAGGGACAAATGGGATCACGTCAGGCTAAAAAAGCTTCTGTACAGCAAAGGATGCAATCAATAAAGTGAAGAGATGACCTACAGAATGGGAGAAAATATTTGCAAACTACCCATCTGACAAGGGATTAATAACTAGAATATATAAGGAGCTCAAACAACTCTATAGGAAAAGAATAATCTGATCAAAAGATGGGCAAAAGATTTGAGTAGACATTTCTCAGAAGACAGACAAATGGCAAACAGGCATATGAAAAGGTGCTCAACATCATTGATCATGAGAGAAATGCAAATGAAAACCACAATGAGATACTATCTCATACCAGTTAAAATGGCTTATCCAAAAGACAAGCAATAACAAATGCTGGAGAGGATGTGGGGAAAAGGGAACCCTCGTACACTGTTGTTAGGAATGTAAATTAGTACAACCACTATAAAGAACAGTTTGGATGTTGCTTAAACAAGTAAAATTGAGCTATCATATATTCAGCAGTCCCACTGCTGGGCACATACCCCAAAGAAAGAAAATCAGTATATCAAAGAGATATCTGGACTCCTATGTTTGTCGAAGCACTGTTGACAAGAGCTAAGGTTTGGAAGCAACCTAAGTGTCCATCAACAGATGAATGAATTAAAAAAATATGGTATATATATATATATATATATACACACAATGGAGTACTATTCAGCCATGAAAAAGAATGAGATCCAATCATTTGCAACAACGTGGATGGAACTGGAGATCTTTTTGTTAAGTGAAATAAGCCAAGTACAGAAAGACAAACATCACATGTTCTCACATATTCATGGGATCTAAACATCAAAACAATTGAACTCACGGACATAGACAGTAGAAGAACGGTTACCAGAGACTGGGGGCGGTAGGGGGGGGGGGATGGTCAACGGGTACAAAAAAAGTTAGAATAAATAAGACCCACTTGATAGCACAACAGGGTGATTATAGTCAACAATAACTTAAATTGTACATTTTAAAATAATATTAAGAATGTAATTCTTAGTAACTCAAAGGATAAATGCTTGAGGGGATGAATACCCCATTCCCATTCTCCATGATGTGCTTATTTCACATTGGATGCCTGTATCAAAACATCTCATGTGTCTCTTAAATATATACACCTACTATGTACCCACAGAAATTAAAAATAAGTTTTAAAAAGTAAGTGTTAATGTCCTCGTGGAGAAATTGGAACTGTTGCTGTGCACTGTTTTTGTTTTTTAGGGTTTGTTTGTTTGTTTGTTTGAGACAGAGTCTGGCTCTGTCACCCAGGCCAGAGTGCAGTGATATGATCTTGGCTCACTACAAGCTCTGCCTCCCGGGTTCACGCCATTCTCCTGCCTCAGCCTCCCGAGTAGCTGGGACTACAGGCATGCACCACCAGGCCCGGCTAATTTTTGTACTTTTAGTCGAGATGGGGTTTTGCCATGTTGGCCAGGCTGGTCTCGAACTCTTGACCTCAAGCGATCTGCCTGCCTCAGCCTCCCAAAGAAAGTGCTGGGATTACAGGTGTGAACCACCACGCCCGGCCCTGTGCACTGTCGGTGGGAATGTGAAATGGTGCAGCCACTGTGGAAAACAGTATGGCAGTTCTTCCAAATATTACACATATACCTTGCAACTATGTATGGCTATTATGCATCAATTAAAAATAAATAAAAAATAGAATGGGAAAAAAATAAAACTAGAACTGCCATATGATCCAGCAATTTCACTTCTTGGGTATACACCCAAAATAACTGAAAACAGAGGCATGAGCAGACACTTGTAGCCCCACGTTCATGGCAGCATTATTCACAGTTGACAAAAGGTGGAAGCAACCTAAATGTCCGTAAACAGAAGAGTGAATGAACAACTTCAGTGTATGCCAGTGGAATGTCACTCAGCCCTGTAAGGGAAAGAAATTCTAGCACTTGCTACAACATGGATGAACCTTGCGGGCATTATGCTAAGTGAAGTAAGCCAGTCCCAAAAGGACAAACGCTATGAGATCCCCTTATGTGAAGTACCAAGAGTAGACAAGTTCATAGAGACTGAAAATAGAGTGATGGTTGCCAGCACTGGAAGGAGGGGGAATGGAAAGTTCCTGTTTAATGGGGACAGAGTGTCCGTTTTGCAAGATGAAGAGTTATGTGGATGGATGGTAGTGAGGGTTGCAAGACGCTGCGAATGTGCTTAATGCCACTGAACTGTATGCTGAAAACAGTTCAGATGGTAAATTCTGCGTTGATGTGTATTTTAGCACAATTTTTTTATTTTTTTGTTTTTATTTTACTTTAAGTCCTGGAGTACATGTGCAGAACATGCAGGTTTGTTACACAGGTATACATGTGCCATGGTGGTTTGCTGCACCCATCAATCCGTCATCTAGGTTTTAAGCCCCGCATGCATTAGATATTTGTCCAAATGCTCTCCCATCCCTTGCCCCCCACCCCCCGACAGGCCCTGGTGTATAGTGTTCCCCTCCCTGTGTCCATGTGTTCTCCTTGTTCAGCTCCCACTTACGAGTGAGAACATGCAGTGTTTGGTTTTCTGTTCCTGTGTTAGTTTGCTAAGAATGATGGCTTCCAGTTTCATCCATGTCTCTACAAAAGACATGAACTCATTCTTTTTTATGGCTGCCTAGTATTCCATGGTGTATATGTGCCACATTTTCTTTATCCAGTCTATCATTGATGGGCATTTGGCTTGGTTCCAAGTCTTTGCTATTGTAAATAGTGGCACAATTTTTAGATGATTGTTTTTTAATCCATTATAATATTATTAACTCCTTGTATTTATAGCATTTTATTTCCTTTTGCTTGCTTTTGGAGAGAACATACAGAAATTTGTGATTTTAAGGCCGGGCATGGTGGCTCACACCTGCAATCTCAGCACTTTGGGAGGCTGAGGCCGGAGGATCACTTGAGCCCAGGAGTTAAAGACTATTCTGGGCAACATAGTAGAGACCTCATCTCTATTGAAAATGAAAAAAATGAGCAGGTGTGGTGACACAAGCCTGTGGTCCCAACTCTGCAGGAGGCTGAGGCAGGAGGATCACTTGGGCCCACGAGGTCGAGGCTGCAGTGAGCAGAGATCATACCACTTCACTCCAGCCTGGGTGACAGAGCAGGACCCTGCCTCCAGAAAAACAAACCACAGAAATTTGTCATTTTTAATACGAGCACTATTCCTGAGGGGTTTGTTCAGAAGTATTTTAATGTTTTTTTTTTTGCTTGAGAATTGATTATTCACTTTCCCTTTCTTCTAAAAGTTACAGGGATTTGGGAGTGGTGGTTTTGATTGATTTTTATTTAACTGTTTAAGCCATCTGAAATTTTATTTTGGTGTGATGTGAAAACACTTAAATTGACTTTTTCCTGCATATAGTTAATCAGTTGTCTGCCCCAAGATTGCCAAGCAATTATCTAATTCTTCCCCTTCCACTGATTTGAGATACACTCTTTATTATATTACATTTGTGTCAACATATTTCTCAGTTTGGGGCTGTGGCTTCTGTCCCATTAATCTGCCTCTTTCGCCTCATCACACTGTCATTAATTCACACAACTTTATAGTTGGTAGGACTAGCCTTTCTCATTAGTCGTGTTCTCATTCTCCTTGTTCTTTTATTTTTTGCAGGTGAACTTTCGAATACTTTTGCTAAGTACCTGGAAAAATAGAGGCCCACCAGAATTTTAATTGGAAATACTTTAAACCTGTAGATCAGTTTGGGGGAAAATTATCAGCATAGCTGCAGTATTTATATTTTTATATTTCCAATTCAGAAGTATACCTTACCTTTATTCAAGTCTTCTTTTCTTCCCTCACATTATTTGTTTATTTATTTCTATCTTAGAGTCTGTTTTATCAGTGATGGCCAGATTAGCCTTGGAGTTCTTTAAAGAACTGCTTACATGCATAGGGTTTCAAAAGAGCGTGGCGTAAATCACTAATAAAAGCGAGGTCCTTTGATCTGAGATCATTAGGAAAAATACATCAAAAAGTGTCTTCACTGTTTCTTTGACTGCTATTCCGTATATTATATATAAAGCTCTTAGGAGCCTTTCCCCCTTATTTCTGTATTCCCACTCATCAGCACAGTCATAGGCTAGGCACATTTTTTCATCTTATCTCATATGAAATATTAAATCATTGGAGAGCAGGTCTCTGTCTCTTTAAAGCCCAGCTCTTCAATAAGCATCTGCTCCTGGGCTCCTTCCTGAGCCACTGAACGCCTCGTTCCTAATTGTGTCTGAGTTCATCTGGCATCACTCGGAGGAGGAGGAGGAGGAGGAGGAGGAGGCTGGGGTGTGTGGCAGTGAGAGCCATCAACACTGCTTCGTAGTGGTCGTTGGTGATCGGTGGCCGTCCCCTCCAGACAGACAACCCACAGGTCAGCAGTGAAGGCCCAGAGGCAGAAGGGCAGCTAAGATCCAAATTCCTGTTACCCAACTGAAAGCACATGCTCTTTAAAAAAAAAAAAAAATTAATTCTGCTGTTCAGATAGCAGCGAAGCCAGGGCAGGTGTGAGGCCAGCAGGCTGCTCAGGTGGTGCGTGCCCACTGCCCACATGTGTCAGAAATCACATCATCTCCTGGCCAGCTATGGAATCCAGCAGTGTCTTGTCAGCTCTGGGGAAAGGGGAAAGAGAGGGATTTGGTTTGCTTTTATCGATTTATTTAATTGCTATTGACACACATAATAAAAGCTACCTTCTTGTGAGGGAGGACTTGATTAGCAGCCCCGAAGGGTGGCGGCGGGTCCCTTACTCATTGGATGTACCTGGCGCTAAACCCTCAGCTGGAACTGCGAGCCCCAGCTGCGTTTCAGGTGTTTCTTACTCTACTATGAATTATGTTTAGGAACTAAAGGGCTTTTGTATCGTTCACAAGTGGGGGAACAGAGCAGAGTTGTGGTGTGAGAGACTATTAAAAATGAGGAGCCATAGTTCGGACAAACTTTATTGTTGGTGTGAAGAAAGGAGGAATTTTTTTCAGTTCTACCTGCCAAACAGGCTTTTCTTATAGTTTGTTTTCATTTGGAACTACTAATAACACTGATTTTTGTAGGGAATCATCTCACCGCACCCCCTCATGGGATCCTGCAATACTCCAATTCAGAAATAATGTTTTTCTCCTTGGAATAGCTTTTTACATTAAGCTTATTTGAAGATAGAAAACTAAGATCCGAATAGTAGTTTTTAATAGCCCCATAAAAATAAGTGAAATATCTTTAATTTTAAATTTGAACAATATCTAAAACTTAAAAAGTATTTAATATGTCAGCATCTTTGCAATACAAAATAAACACACTGAATTTCATTTTATGCCTTTTTACTCCCAAGGCCAGGTGATACAAATATTTCAATTTGTGTCACTTTCTAGCCATCGAATTTATAAAACAGCTTTCATTTTCTATGTAAGTTTTTAAGCTTAATTTTTTCAGGAAAAAATAGATCTCAAAAGTGTTTGGGATCATAAGTTAATAACTTGTCCTATTGGTAAAGGAAGTTGAATAAGAGTCCAAACTAATGGATAGAATTGTGTAATATTTGATTAGCCATTTGTTAAAAAACAAAACGAAACAAAACAAACGCTGAGTTGCCAGAATCCTACGTAAGATGCAGATATTAATTAGAACTAGCAAGTCGAAGTTGCACAGGTGGGTATAAAATGAATTTGGGATCCCTAACTGGGAAATGCTGAAGTTCACGCAGACGTATACACACACTTTTTTTTTTTTTTTTTTTGGTAGCTCCCTCGGAATCATTTGTTTACAGTCTGGCCAGGGTTGTGGCCTCCAGTACTTCCCCTAAGAGATGGGATCTTTGCCTAAAAGTTACTGAGAAACGAAGGCTGCAAAAAGCCGGAAAATGTCCAAGCTTTTAATGCACACTGACAGCCAAACAGAACGCTCTTTCCGTTTGCAGTTTTTTTTTTTTTTAGTGTCATTTTAAGTTGCAGCTTCCGGCCAATCAGCGCGCTTCATGCCTGCTGACATCACGAACCAGCCAGTTCCCTCCAGCTGCAGAGAGCTTCAGTTTGCCTTTTTTTTTAAAACTAAAATGGAGGCTGGTTTCTTGCCTTAAGGAGCCCATTGCCTTTCCCGCTGAAGTCTAGATGTTGACATGTAATAAAGCGGGCAGCAGGATGGTGGTGGATGCGGCCAATTCCAATGGGCCTTTCCAGCCCGTGGCCCTTCTCCATATTCGAGGTAAGTTATTGTGTGTCTCACTGAATCGGAACCTTCCGTGGGTAGTTAATAAATGGCTATTGTGCTTCAGATAAGAAAAGCAGGAAGTCCTTTCTAGCAGAATTCACCCCATTCCGCTGCAGACTGAAGCAGAGGAGGTTGGGTGTGTCACTGCAGTTTGGCATTTTACGAACTACTTACAGAATTTGAGGCTTGAAAGAGGCCTTGCATGCATAGTTCAAAGCTGGTTTTTCTGCTTTCTGCTCGCTCTCCCATCCCCCTTTCAAAGCTGTGCTGATGTCAAAGGATGTGAAGTCACTGCCCAGGGAAGGTATTGGGTGGGGGTAGGAAGGAGAGGCGGGCCCGTCGCGCCTGGCCAAGTTGTCCGTGCGCAGAGTTTCTGTTACATCTGTGTTGCTTAATGCTGCAAAGGTGTTGTCGAGGACACATCTCAGAATTAAAGATGAATTGCAGTCAGAAAATATGCACAATTGATTGGAAAAGAACTTCCTTTAAAAGGATTGTTTTCATTCTTGCCGTGGAGCCTGAGAGAGAAATATGCTCCACTTGGAAATACTGAAATCTGTCCTGGGTCATCATTTTTGAAATGTTAGCGTTTTTGTGGAATATTAGGAAATATTTTGCATTTAAATAGGCTCTGTATTGCCATTTGACTTTTAAAATGTTAAATGGCAACAAGTTTTCAAGGTATATGGAGATCACTATTAATAATTACAGTTTGCCTCTTTTTATGCATATTTTGGTTTCATAACTGAGCCGAAAAGCACAGCTATTCTAGTAATTAATAGTGGTTATACTGAACCACAGGCATCAGGAGAGTAGCCTACTTATTCTTGGTATTTTAAGATCTATGAATTTTTTTTGGTCATAATTGGGTGAAATAGAAAAATGATTTTAAGTTTCATCAGATCACTTTAGAATTTATAGTATCAGAGCTGTGCCCCAACAAAACTGTTTCTCACAATCTCTTTTAAGGACATGTTTAAGGAAGGGTGGGAGCAAGATTTCTAGGTGACTAATAATCTCTCTGACTAAAATGCCAGACCAGACTTTTCAGATCGCAGGGTGTACCCAGGCACATGCATACCCAATCTACTGGAATAAAATGGGTGGTGCTTTTCTCTCCACACCATCTTTCATGAAGGTGGAAACCAGCATTCAATGACCACATTGTAGGACAGGCTGTGAATTTATTGTTTTTGTAGTGCACCCAGTAAAAAGCAAAGGTTGCCTATAGGTAACATTCAGGTATTTTAGCTGCAAGAACCAAATGGGCAAGAATAAAATGTAATTGTTTGGATTTAAGTTAAATAGTTTTTGTTTGTTTTTTGGGAGACAGGGTCTCACTCTGTCACCCAGGCTGGAGTACAGTGGTATGATCACAGCTCACTGCACCCTCCACCTCCCGAGCTCAGCTGATTTCCCCCACCTCAGTTTCCTGAGTAGCTGAGACTTCAGGCACGCACCACCATGCCCAGCTAATTTTTAAATATTTTTTGTAGAGATGGGGTTTCGCCATGTTGCCCAGGTTGGTCTTGAATTCCTGGGCTCAAGCGATCCTCCCACCTCAGCCTCCCAAAGTGCTGGGATTACAGGTAAGAGCCACTGTACCCGGCCAAGTTAGTTCTTAAAAACGAACTAGTTAGCAGTAAGATAAATTGACTGCATATAAAAGGTAAATTTTTATATTTTTAAGGTATCCACTTATAAATAACATAAATCTTTTTGGTTTGTGTTTTCTGGTTTTCATTTGATGCCTAATATACTACTCAGTTTTTGAATTATGAACTTATTCTGAAATAGAATCATGTCATGTTGTATCTTGAACCACATTGATTTTTCTTTTTTTTTTTTTTTTTTTTAATTCCAAGACCTTATTATGGCCAGTTTGGATTTGGTGCTGTTGGTTGGGTGGTTTGTTGCTTGCTGTATAATTGTGGAGGGAAAAAGTAGTGAAATGTATTAGCCTGAAAGAGACTTGCGTTTTTGATAACCTTTGGAGACTTAAGACTAACTTCTGACTCAAACAGTGGGGGTGATTTCTAACTTCAAAATTTGAAGAGCGCTTGACTTACTCATAAAGACTTTGTGGAGCAAGCATGTTAATGTGAGAGTTAGCAAAATTTGATTTATTTATTGGGCCTTAGAGTCTTAGCTTAACATCCATTGAGCAGCTCCTGTGTGCCAAGTGCTGAGGATCATTGAAGTGATTAAGTCGCAGCCCCTGTCCCAAAGGAGCGAATGGTTACATGGAGAGGCCCAGCCTAGGAGCTCTGCCACGAGAGGGCTAGAGCAAGAACGCACCGGCAGGGTGCCCAGGAGAGCAGGGGCTGGTGTCGTGATGCCGGGAGCAGAAGGAACCGAGGAGGGCTGTGCCCTGGGCTACCCTGCTCACGCGGATGGGGTAGGGATGCACCGTCCTTCCCGTTTATTTAGGGAGGAGGGTCTTTCCCACTGAAGGAGAAATAACTTACCCAAGATTACACAGCCTAGAAGTGGTGGAGCTGGAATCCAAACCCAGATTGTTGTGTTGTTTTGTTTTGAATCTTTTTTAAAAAATCATTTTAAAATAGGAATGTTGGCTGTTTGAAGAACATTTTGCTACAGGATTACAATAGTGGTATTTTCCCCAATACCTGATCATTTATTTGGCTCAGTGGCCTCTTTTTGTGTAACAGTTTTGTACCTTGGGCTCATTTCTTAATCATTTTACAAATATTGATTGATCCATACCACATGTCAGTCAGGGTTCTAATGTGGATATGAGCAGGGACTATGGCCCAGCTTTCCCAGTTTACCATCCGCCAGGGTGGGGACTAAGTAAGCAAGTAAAGTGATCACCTGATTTGTTGTCACGATGGCTGTGACTGTTATTGTCTACCAAGTAGTCTGGAGTTTGCGATTAAAATGGCGAATTTGCATATCCTAATAAGTTCAAGTGTAAAAGGGACATATTTTTGAGGGTTAGTGTAAGGCCTTCTGTCTGTAGAAGGAGAGTCACCTAGAACTTGATGACTGTGAATGTGGCTTGGTGACATCAATCCTTACTCTCAGCTGTGTCCAGGAGACCTGCCTGCTGTGGTGGAAATGTTCTGTGCTGTCCTCTGCAGCAGCCCCTGGTCAACTGCGACTGCTGAGCACTTAACATGTACAGCTGAGAAAGTGAATTTTTAACTGTAGTTATTGTAAATGTAAGTGGACACACATATCTAGTGGCTGCGATATTGGACAGCACAGTCCTAGACTGAAACTGTTCAACTTTTTTTGGAAAGGGGCCAGATTGTAAATAGTTTTGACTTTGTGGGTGAAAGTAGCCACAGACAGTAAACGAATAGGCATAACTGTGGTCCAATAAAGCTTTATTGACAAACAGGTGACAGGCAGGATTTGGCCCGTGGGCCATAGTTCACCCACCCTGTTCTAGACTGCTCTTTGACTTTTGGAATTGCCTGTTAAGGATAGGAAAGCATGTTTCCTGCAGGCCTTCGGTCTAGTGCCTCCTCCCTATGCTGGGAAGTTGGGCCAGCTGTGATGCTATGGGGCGTGGTGGGCGGGCCCACTTCCCACCCTGCAGCACATGCTCACTTCAGGAGCCAGGTTTTTTTTTTTTTTTTTTTTTTTTTTTTGAGACGGAGTCTCGCTCTGCCGCCCAGGCTGGAGTGCAGTGGCCGGGTCTCAGCTCACTGCAAGCTCCGCCTCCTGGGTTTACGCCATTCTCCTGCCTCAGCCTCCCAAGCAGCTGGGACTACAGGCGCCCGCCATGTCGCCCGGCTAGTTTTTTTTGTATTTTTTAGTAGAGATGGGGTTTCACCATGTTAGCCAGGATGGTCTCGATCTCCTGACCTCGTGATCCACCCGTCTCGGCCTCCCAAAGTGCTGGGATTACAGGCTTGAGCCACCGCGCCCGGCCAGGAGCCAGGTTTAAGGCGGTGACAGCCAAGCCAGAAAGATGGTAATGGCCAGAGAGGAATCACGCAGTTTTGAGCCTTTTCCAGCTGGCCTTTATTCTGGGCTTCAAGAATGTTATTAACTGCTCTCATCTTGTTCTAGTCGTTAGCAAACTTATCCAGTGGATGAGTCTGTGTTTGAAAGACTCAGGAGTAGCTCCAGCCTGGTGGAATGTTGGAGAATAAATCATTCTTTTGATGGAAACCCATTTTTTCTTGGGAAGTGGAGGTCTAATGGAAAAGTTTATTTTCTCACAAGTACTTCCTGAGTCACCAGTTTGTTGAAGGTCTTCACCTTTCCAATAAAAATTCATTAAAAAACATGCAAGAAGCAAGCAAAGAACTCAAGCCCCCATGGCTTTCATTTCCTGCTGCACTAAATCTGGTGACTTAACCTACATTAATAATAATTACAATAGCCATTATACATAATGCACATGGGTTACTAAATTAGTAACACACCTGCATGGTGTGAAGTCGGTAAGTCCTAGTGAGAATGGGTGCCCCCTGTTATCTTTATTCCCTAAAATTAGGAAGGAAAAATGTTTGAATGATGACTAAACAGATTCTTCAAATGATTAAACCGGTGGTTCTCTGAACAGTGCCTCAGCTCAAGATTTTTGCTTCATAAACGTCTATGTACTATGTAACTGTAGCTCTCTGCAAAGTGACCTTATAGAAATACAGCCTTAACCTTAAACCTGTATCTTATCCTGTGTCCAATCCTGTTTCCTATATGTAAAGTTGTTTCTTCTGTATTCCTGGTGGTATGGAAGGTAACCAAAGTAACAGATAACTGAGGAAACGGGTGGGTATGTTTGTGTAAAGTCTGTACACCTGTTTGTTCGTTAAACACACACGCACATTTATGCTCAGACACACTCTCATCCACCTCCCTTATCCATACGCTCTCAATCTCAGAGGCAAAAACAAAAACTTACCATTCAACTTGGGTCTGATGTCTGCTCAGGAGGTTTTGCCTTGCAGCAAAAGCTATCTCCTAAAATTTTGTCATTAAAGTATGTTGTGTAGAAAATGAAAGAAAAATAAAGGTAAGGTTATTAGTCAAGAATAGGATGTGTGTTTTTAAACCCAGGAAAAGAATAGACAGAAACACAAAGACAAAGTGGTTTGGGAGACATCCTAACTTGTGCTTCCACATGTCAAATAAAATTGCAAGGTGGTTCTTTTTGGATCCTACAGCACTTTGCCAGTTATGACAAGCTGTTATGAACGCTCATGTCCTTCTTCCTCCCAGCACTCCTGCCTGGCAGGTGAGCAGGACAATCCTAGTATTTCTCCTCCCCAAGGTCACCCAGCCTAGATGGCCCAGTCCAGGGCTGTTGGCAGCACCGAGTATGAAGTCCCGAAGCTGCTGCTGGTGGCTGTCCCAGAAGAGAAGCTGCGTGCATTGAGTGCCTTCGGTGTGCTGGGTCATGGCTGAAACCCTGTACCTCTGTTCTCTCTCTGAATCTGCCCAGCACTGTGAGGCATTATAATCCTACCCCACTCACTGCCACCCCTGCGTTTATTTTTCCCTCCCGGGAGAAAAAAAGGGAGCCTCTTGCCCAGGGCCACGGAGAATGTAGTGAAACAAGATTTGAGCCTCAGTCAGTCTGATAGCAAAGCTCATGTTCTTTGCTCTGCAGACATCAGAGTGTTGAGAGATGCTGGTGGACGCTCTCACCTCCTAGGTACTTTTTGATTTTTACTGTTTTCTATACAGTGGTAATATATTTGAGTGTCTGGAGTTCAAAACTCATTTCAGGGTTGAATAGGAGTTTGTGAAAGGTTTACATGCGCATGTTCTTGGTGTGCAGGGAGAAAGTTGGTAATCTTCTTACCTGCTGTCCCAGTTCACTCACCAAATCTGCCAGCTAGTAATTGTTGACTTATCTCCTCCACAAAATCAGGAGTATCCTCAGGACAGTCCTGTTGAACTTGTTCTCTGGTGACACTGAGCACTATTCCCAGAGTAGAAGCATCAGTTAGTGTCAGTGGATTGAAAACTAAAAGTTATTTCTGAGTGATCACTCAGAAAATAGCTATCTACTGTTCTTTCTCTTTTGACATGGAGTCTCGCTTTGTCACCCAGGCTGGGGTGCAGTGGCGTGATCTTGGCTCACTGCAACCTCTACCTCCCAGGTTCAAGCCATTCTCCTGCGTCAGCCTCCCAAGTAACTGGGGTTACAGGTGCCCGCCACCACGCCCGGCTATTTTTTGTATTTTTAATAGAGACAGGGTTTCACCATGTTGGCCAGGCTGCTCTTGAACTCCTGAGCTGAGGTGATCCGCCCGCCTCGGCCTCCCAGAGTTCTGGGATTACAGGCGTGAGCCACTGCACCTGGCCTATCTAGTATATTTCTTAGCTAGATACCTGATCAGTGGAATGAAAAGCTCATAAAAAGCTGTACTTTATTTTTCTCTCAATCCTCTATACAGTTGATGTATTTCAATGAAAAACGTATAGGAGATGGGCTTTTGCTGCAAGACAGAAACCTGCTGAGCAGACGCTATACCCAAGTTCAAGAGTAAGACTGACTACCAAAAAGGTGCCAGACTTTACACAAGGTGGCTGGTTGAAAGAGCAGACAGACACAGGTGCCCACTCCACTCTGGGCCTTGCTCAGGCGCTGTTTCCTCTCCCTGTCACACTGGAAATAGGACCGCCAAGTGGAGAACTTCTAAACGTGGGGTAAATCATTTCTCTCACTGACTTCTTGGAAAAAAGACACTGGCTAAAATGCATGGGGACAAACCAATACTCCTACAGCAGGTAGAAGTCTGGCTTTATTTTAGGCCCTTAAATTACACATAAATCAAAAACTCTTCTAGTTTAAAAAAGAAAAAAAGACTGAAGAGATACAACAGTTTGGTACAGTGAGTGAATCTGGATTAGATCCTTGTTCTAAAAAGTGTAAAATCAAACCTATTAGAGACATTTTGAAGGCAGCTGGAGAAAATGGAGTACAGAATGATGTTGGATGTGTGGAATTACTGCAAACTTTCTTGGTGTAAAAAGGTGTCCAAATTTTGTAAGGGACTTTTTTTATTCTTAGGGAATGCAGAATGAAGTAGTAATAAGTGAAGGATCATGATCTCTGCAACTTGAAATGATAAAGAGAAAAGTGGGTAAAAAGCAAATATGTCAAAGCATGAACAGTTGTTGAATCTAGGCGAGTGGATATATAATATACAAGTATTCATTGAAATTCTATGGAGATTTTAACTTTTTCATAATGTTCGAGATAAATATATATTTTATATATAGAAATAGATAAATATATATTTATATATAGAATATATAAATATAAATTATATATAATATATAGAATATATAAATGTATATTTCATATAGAATATATAAATTGTGTATATAAATATATTTTATATATAAATTATATATAAGTATATGTTATATAAGTTGTATATATTATATATAATTTATATATAAAAATATATATATTATATACATATATTTTTTGAGGTGGACTCTTGCTCTGTCGCCAGGCTGGAGTGTAGTGATGCAATCTCAGCTCACTGCAGCCTCCACCTCCTGGGTTCAAGCGATTCCACTGCTTCAGTCTCCCAAGTAGCTAGGACTACAGGCGTGCACCACCATGCCTGGCTAGTATTTTGTATTTTAATAGAGACAGGGTTTCACCATGTTGGCCAGGATGGTCTCGATCTCCTGACCTCGTGTTCCACCCACCTCGGCCTCCCAAAGTGCTGGGTTTACAGGCGTGAGCCACTGCCCCAGGACGAGAAATATATTTTTTAAAAATAAGGCTGTTTCACTCTCTTATCATTTCAATGTTCACTGGTGAAGGAAATATCTTTTAAAAGATTCTGCTTTGGAAACAATGTACAAAGGAAATGTAATAACTTAGCTACTGTTTCCTAAGCCATGAGCAGTGGCCTTTTATGTTTGAGTCTTTGCCAGCCAGTGTTGGTCCTCTGGTTATAACTCACGGTAGCTGCACAGACCACCACATCATCTTACCAAACAGCGTTTTTGGGGTGCATCACCATTTTTGATGTTTATTGCCATTTTTATTGGTCTTTTGGAGTGTAACTGCCTTTAAGGCACACCGGAAGATAAGATAAAACCAAAGTTTCCTCCACACTTTAACAGGCAGGGTGTTTGGTGGTTAAGGGTAGGACCTGGAGCCACATACCAGGGTCAGATCACCACCACCCCCCACCCCGCCCACCCCAGGCAAGCTCAACTGTCCAGGGCATGTGACTCACTCTCTGTTTCTAGAAATGGAAGGTGAAATGGGAATAATAATACAAGCTACCTCTTTGGGGTTTTTTGAAAGTTAAGTGAATGCACGTAAAGAGCTTAAAATGGCGCCTGGAGTGTCGTGAGCCTCAGTGTTTGTGCTGTCTGTGGTTACCTCTTTCGTAGGTCGTATGTGGTACTCCAGAGCCCCGCCACTTAGCCATGATCTGTTTTCTTTTTCTCCAGCTGTATTATCTGTATTGGTTCATCTCAAAGCGCATCTGTCTCTCTCTCGCTCTCGCTTTTACCCAGCCTTTTCATCTCTTGCAGTTTGCTTGGCGTTGCACCATTTGGAAGAAATTAGTGTCATCAGTACCTCTGGAGTTTGCACTATGTTCTGCTTATAGATTGTGTATAGTTACCTACTAAGATGGTCCTAAGCACATGTCCACAGCCTCGGCTCAGAGTATACTTAGTGCTCCCTATTAATACAGTCTTTCTGTTCTTGGGCTCCAGTCCGTGAAGTCTAGAGTAAAATAAGAAATTAGCATTTATATACATCTCCCCTCCTCATCTTTAGAAGAAAAGAGTTTCAGTATCACATTCATAAGAAATTTCATATTTAAAAGTTAGTGTTACAGTCGCAGTGCCTCACACCTGTAATACCTGCACTTTGGGAAGCCAAGGTGGGCAGATCACCTGAGGTAAGGAGTTCAAGACCAGCCTGGCCAACGTGGTGAAACCCCATTTCTACTAAAAATATAAAAATTAGCCAGCGTGGTGGCAAGTGCCTGTAATCCCAGCTACTCGGGAGGTTGAGGCAGGAGAATCACTTAAACCTGGGAGGCGGAGATTGCACTGAGCTGAGATCACACCACTGCACACCAGCCTGGGTGACAGAGTGAGACTCTGTCTCAAAAAAAAAAAAAAAAGTTACAGATATCTGTGGTTAATCTCAAATAGGGTGACTTTACATGTCATTTCCCTTTAGTTGTTTTTAAGTGCAGATGTTGCTTTAATTAAGTAATAGTTGAAATAAGTGGGATCCCAACTATAACCTTGTATCTTACTGTTTTTAAATGTTGATATTTTGGTGTTTTCAGTAGAATTTGAACTGTTAACTGTGTTTGATTAGGTTTTTTCAGTTTCTTTGTCATCGACGTTTGTGACTTCATTATAGTACACATGGATTTTTGTCTGCTGGTTGTGTTGCTCACGAGCAATGTGTTCTAATTATGGTATTTTAACGTATAACTTGTGAAAACAGTAATGTTTCACGCGAGGGAACAAGTCCCGAAGAACCCTAAAGCCCTAGAGAACCACCTCCACTTCTTCCTAAGTTGCTGGTTCTTTATTCTTTGTGGGCTTCAAGGAGGAGGTGGGCGGTGAGGGTGTCTGTATATGTGTGTTCACATTTGTAGACAGTTTCTGCCCATGTATAATTAGGAATGGGTTGTTGGTTTTGTTTTTTTTTTCCCCAGCTTTATGTAGTTGGTCAGACTTCTCAAAGGCGGGTAGCGTTGGTTAATCATTCTCTTGGAACTCTGAAGCCTTTGCATGGAGCAGTGTTCACCCTAGGCAGCCCGTGGCCCCTGGGGTCACAGAGCTGCTTTCCAGGGGGTTTGCAAGGCCATAACTGTCTCGTAAGATTACCAAGATCTGATTTACCTCTTTTGCTGTGTGGACGTTTGCCCTGGTGGTGCAAAGGCAATGGTGAGTAGCATGGCGCCTTTCTTTCATCAAGCAGGACAGCGGTGTTCAGCTAGCAGCACGCCGGTCTGACCCAAAGATGTCCTTGATGAAGCATGAAGTTACTAGTTTTTTAAGTCTCAACTCTTTTGTATACCTTTTTACTTTTGTTTTTGTTTGGGTTTGTTTTGGTTAGGTTTTTTTGTTGCCCAGGCTGGAGTGTGGTGGTGCAGTCACAGCTCACTGCAGCCTCAACCTCCCCAGCTCAAGCACTTCTCCTGCCTCAGCCTCCTGAGTAGCTAGGGCTACAAAGAAGCACCACCACACCCAACTTTTTTTTTTTTTTTTTTTTTGGTAGAGCTGGGGTCTCACTATGTTGCTCAGGCTAGTCTCAAACTCCTGGGCTCAAATGATCCTCCTGCTTTGGCCTCCCACAGTGCTGGGATTAGAGGCGTGAGCCACTGCAGCCAGCCTCCTTTTTGATTTTGCCTGACGAAATGCAGAGTTCACATAAAGCCCTTATAGCCTGCTGGAGTGTGATGGCTGTCTCAAAGAAAAGCGCCCGTGCTGATGTGTGAGTTATGAGCCAAAATAGCCACTTTTTCCAGGAACTTATAAATTATGAGAACAGTGATGTAAAATCGTTTTTACTTGGCAGAACAAAAAGCAGACAAACGGTAGATATTAAGACTTAAATATTTGGCTGATATTTTCTAGAAAATCTATGAAGTGAGCTTACCAATGCAGGGGAAAACAACTGCACCACTGTTTTTGGCCCATGTTAAAATTTGAACTTCGGAGAACTTTTATCTGCCAGTGTAAGTGTGGCAGCTCCCAGTGCCACAGACTCTTCTGCTGAGAGCGGTGGCGACATTAGCAAGTGGAGTTTCTTGATGTATATGGTAGGAGGCCGTACAATACATGCAGCAGTGTGCTCTCAGTGACCAACAAACGATGCTACAAACAAGCGTGGGCGAAGAGCTGCCCAAATGTAAGAGATACTGCCGGGTGTTAATGTAATTGACCGGGTGTAATGTAACTTTCATCAATACAGTTTCAGATTCCTCATTGCAACTACTCTTTAAGGAACTATCACTTGTTGAATTTTAGCATAGGCAAAGAAAAACATCGGCAATTTTTTGAGAAGCTATTGAAACCTCCCTTTTCCCACCAGACATGTCTGTCTGAGCCTGGGGTGTTTCTTTACATACACTTGAACCAAAATAGCATATCACAGCAAATTGAACACAGCAGCACATCGGCAGATCCGCCTGTCTTCTGTTGAGTATTGAAGATCCATGCAAAAATGTACAACAGGGCCATTTTCTCGCTGGTTTCTTTTTGAAAATAAGGTTATTTTCATAAAATGTTACTTAACATGAAGTGAACCTATTGCTAATTTAAATGAATAAGTAAATATTTTTAAAATTTTCAAATATGGTCAGTATCAATGGATATAACCCCCATAATCAAAGCTCTTTAGGGTTCGCCATACTTTCTAAGAACGTAAATAGGTCTTGACACCAAAAAAATGGAAAACTCTTGGCCTAGGAAATTTTTCTAGAATGGGCTGGATGTGACCCTTACCCTGTTTTTACCAAGCCTCCTTGGTTTTTTCCCTCTTTTCTCTAGAAAAACAAAAAAATAATAAGTAGTCAGCAGAATCATCTAAATTGTTCTCTGGGACCATGAGAGCCGAGAGCATCCGGAGCCCACCTAACCCTGGTCCTTCCTCTTGCCTTGGTCAGTTTCCTTCTGTGTTCTTCAAATCTTTTTTTAAAAGCCATTTTCAAGTCATCAGTTAATACGTGAATACAACCACCTTTACGTTTTTTCTTCATTGCAAATAAAACTGAAATTTTTCCTAACCTTGTCCCCTGAGATGGGTCTACCATCCCGCACATCTCAAAGTGACTGCTACTTGGGGTTTGCTGTATGTCATTCCAGACCATTTTCTCCCTGTGGGGTGGGGTGTGTGTGTGTGTGTGTATCCACATAAATAATATAAATATATATTTATTCACAGAGTATATAGCATTTTTTGTTTCATCTCTTTAAAAAATTTACATGAGAGCAGTTTTAGTAACAAAAACCTTTTATACGTTTTTAGTGTCTTGTTAGCCCTCTCGGTTCATAATGCTCTGAGCTGGTGTTATGTCTTATACTGTATTGTACTGTGTATACATACGTTGCATGAATGCTTAATGTGGTCTCACATGTTTTTCTGTGAATTTGGCTTAAACTTTCAGACTAGCTAGGCATCTAGGAGGCGGCGGCAAGTGGAATGTGGAGCTGTCACAGACACTCAGCCCCCACAGCCTGTGCATGGGTGCTCTAGGCTAATTTTACAGGTGTAATGACCAGGCCAGAGTGAAACCATGTTGTCTGATTTTAGAACAGAGGTCACTTATGCTTCACCAAGCTGCTGAAAGTGTGGAATTTTGTTTCTCAATTCTTGGACCTGGTCCTGAGGAGATGTTTCCCTTTAGAGAACATCATTGATGCTGTTAAAAGTATTTTACTAGATGTTGAAAACATGGAGGTCTTATTAATTTAATGACCCCACCACCCCCCCCCCAGCCCCCCCCCCAGCCCCTCCCCACATCCCTTCCTAAATGATTACATCAAATCATGCAGGAATCTGGCGCTATCAGAGCCAGGGTTAAGACCTAATAGTGTCACTAGTTACTGAGGTTCTTGATTAAGTCACCATACTTTCCTGAATCTCCAAATAAATTACATTAAAAATGCATTTGAGTAAATTACTTATTTTCAAGGGAATTGGAAGAAAGGGACTGTGATTGGTGTTCCGATCTAATCCCCCGAAGATGAAAACACGAACAAAAATGAACATATTTCTCCTTTTATGTTATTCTTAGTTAAGAGAAATGCTCTGCCAGGAGAAACCTTAAATGACTGTCCAATGGGTAGGGTGTTTTAAAGAATCTAATAAATTCAGATACTTTTTCTTTTTACACAAAGTCACAAATGACGTTATGTTGATAAGTGTTTTTATGACTTATCTTAAACAACATTTAAATGTAAGCCAACGTTAAAGTTGTGATTTTGGGAAATTTTTTACTTATCCTTCCTCTCTTCCCTACTTCCTTCCCTTAAGAACCCCATTCTTATTTTCTCATTTACATCCTGGATGCGGCTGTCAGATATTGAAACCGACCTTTTGAAGACCTGTAAACTTTTTGGGGACTGACTGTTCTCATTCAAATAGTCTAATATCAGTGGATATGAACTCTGCATGT
The DNA here is from genome assembly GCF_009764315.1 of Trachypithecus francoisi. Taxonomy (NCBI): domain Eukaryota; kingdom Metazoa; phylum Chordata; class Mammalia; order Primates; family Cercopithecidae; genus Trachypithecus; species Trachypithecus francoisi. The sequence continues at coordinate 4,900,664 of NW_022681468.1, read as the reverse complement.
TTTTACTTTTAAATCTTATGCATCATTTAAATGTTAGCTTTCAAAATACTAATCTTGAATTGTCACATTTTTGTGTGAGTTGGCATTATCCAATTAAATGAACATAAATTATACTGCCTACGTAGATTGGAAAAATATCTTTTGGTGGGCTGTGTATATGCACACGTGTTTATGTAAAACCAAATATCAACTTACAAAAACCAGTTGAGTCTTTTTTTTTTTTTTTGAGACGGAGTCTTGCTCTGTTGCCCAGGCTGGAGCGCAGTGGCTGGATCTCAGCTCACTGCAAGCTCCGCCTCCCAGGTTTACACCATTCTCCTGCCTCAGCCTCCGGAGTAGCTGGGACTACAGGCGCCCGCCACCTCGCCCGGCTAGTTTTTTTGTATTTTTAGTAGAGATTGGGTTTCACCATGTTAGCCAGGATAGTCTCGATCTCCTGACCTCGTGATCCGCCCGTCTCGGCCCAGTTGAGTCTTATAGTCTTGTTTAGTGTAACATACAGGCTGAGACATTTACTTATTTGAGCCTTTTCACCCTTTATTTGTAAAAAGGAGGAGAGCCCTTAAGTGAAATGTAGACTAAACTTGGAACCCCTAAAATAATTTTGAACACTACTTCACATTTAAATGTTTTTTTAAAAATAAAGCAAAGTTTAAGAAGCATGTTCGGTAAAGAGTTCTTTGGCAGGAAATGGGGACTTATCAGCCAAGCTAATAGCCTTAGCTATGGCATCCATAGTAACTAACACATGCTGCCGATGTAAATATTTATTGTCAAGATTTATGCCAGCGAGCAGTGCCGCAGAACCCAGGCAGAGCAGTTCAGGCCAGTGAAATTAAAGCATCAGCCACCAATGTTTGATTTCTTTTGTATTATCCGGTATTCCAAGCGTTACAACATCATTCATCTCTTCTAGGGTTTTTCAAAATAGTTTAGCCATAAGAAAAATAATCCTAGAAGACCAGTTTACTCGGAGTAATTCGGTACCCCCTCCCCCACAGCATGATAGATACCCAAATGAGAATAGAGAGGCTGTTATTGTTTGTCATTAGCACCCTGGAACCTTTTTCATCTTCAAAGCTCCTCGCAAAAGGGTTCATTAGCCGTCGTCCTCTTTCCTGTGAGACAGTAAACACGTATGATTAGTCCTACTTTGACAGTGGTGGAAACCAAAGCAGAGAGGTTCTCCAACTTGCCTGAGGTCCGAGAAGGAGCTGGTGACAGAGACCAGATACCGAACCAGCACTTGGGTTTTCTGACTCACGGTTCTGGGCTCACCCCTCTCGGAGCATGCACTGATCCTGCTCTTGCAGGTTTCTTTATCGCAGGGATCTATCTACATGGTACTCTCTGCTCTCAGCTTTTTACAGTGGTGTAGAGTGCAGTGCAGCTGAAACCAGGTTAGTTGATCTTATGGTGTCATCTAGAAAAACAAGAGATGCAGATTCTGGGTCACGAAGGTAAGACTGTACTTTGAGGGTTTGTGGTTATGGGTGAAATTAACTTATCTGAGCCTTACATTGTCTCACTAGGCACAGTGCCCACCTGTTCCATGGCACAGCCCCAGAACTGCTGTTGAAGAAACAGACTCCAGGACTGACTTTCCACTTGATTTTAGGAGCTCACACATCCCGAGAGATTCATGTTCAAGCTGCATTTTAGACCTAGCTGGCAAGGGTATTTTCATGCTAAACATAAACTTACTATTGGTAAAGATTCTTAATGAGTAATTCTTAGGATTCAGTACAAAATTAGATATATCCTTTTTATTGGTAATGATAGAGCGTGGAGTTCTTGCGGAGTGGGGGAGAGAGGCATTCATCTGAAAACTGGCTGTGTTTTAGTGTAAACATTTGTCTACGGGGAAACAGTAGGAAAGCATCAAGAAGTATTTCTTGATGTATACAATTGAAGTGATGTTTACATTGTAGTGAAAAGAAAACCTCCGCATGCATGTTCCTGATTTTAATAAAGCTCTGCAGAGATTTCCTTCCTCATTCTTTGCTTTTGACTCTGCGTATGTCCTGTTGCTAATTTAAGTGTTGGTGACCCTGTGTCCTTTGTTGTGCCAAACAAGGTTAAAATTAAGACTAAAAAAATTTCTGAGTTCATTTCAAATGGAAGGACAACATGATACCTAACACAGAAGAGAACAAAATTTAGTTTTGACTTTCTGCCCTGTGTCCACCTAAAGCTGTATTTCATTCACTCACTAATATGTAGAAATCACCCACTTGGCGGCTGGCTCTGTGCTTAGTGCTACAAACTGGTCGTGTTATAGGTGCTGTGGGTGCATGTCTGCGCTGGCTTCAGGAGAAAGCAGGCCCTGTGGGGCCCAGCAAGGCCTCCCAGGAGAAGCAGTGCATTCACTGAAGTTACTAATTGGTGGTACTGGGATGCAGTTGGGAAGATGGGATGATTTAGCCTGCTGGGGTATGTGTTGGGGGTGGTTGTCTCACTGTGGTGAGAGAAATCCTGGAAAAGGGTGCGTATCAAATAAGTAGCATCCTTTATGACTGATGAAAGGAGAGCAGCAGAGAGCAGTTAAGTGGAAGGCAGGACACAGCAGCGGTGTCTCGTGCCACCATCTTCGTCACTACACAAGGGGAAGTTGGGCTAAGAATAAATTTGTTTTGGTTCCGGGATGAAACTCAAGAGATACAGAAGAAACTGAAAGTGATACTTTTGGCAGAGAAATAGGATAAGAGGGTTTTCACCGTGTGTGTGTGTGTGTGTGTGTGTGTGTGTGTGTCTTGATGAATGTATTACTTATTTAAAAAATATAAAGAAGTCATAGCATTAAAAGTGGGAGACACATACTGATAGTAGAATCTGGGCATTACTATCTTTCTGTGTCTTAGAAGTTACTACTATGATTTTAGCCACTTAACTGGCTAGAAAAGTTTTGAAAGGCCAAGATCATGGGTTTAAGATATGAGACTTGACCAAGAGGTAACTTTCCTAGTCCTTATCGTAGAGTGCATGCTCCCAGCTTTTGCCCACCCTGTTTGGGGTGCACACACTCATCAGTGAGAGCAACAGAACACAGCATGCAGGTGGAACTGTGCAGGTCAGTCACCACTCCACCTCCCAGCCAGGGCCTCACTCCGATTCCATCATTCGGGTTTCACTGAACTTTCATGTTGGCATTTCATTTAGTTGAATGAACCAGTTTTGTTGTATTTCAGGTATTCTCACTGTGTGGTCAGACTTGTTCAGTTTTTGTAGGTGAACGGTAAAGCTGTCAAAACCAGATCTGCTGAAAAACCAAAATGTTCAGTGTCATCTTTGGCAGAGGGGATTATCAGAAACTTCTGGGGCGGGAAGGGAAATTTAAGAAGGAAGTTGGGGAAGGTAGGGCCTCATGGCTTTGGTTTTTCTGGTGGTCCAAGGGAGGAAGCTTCTGGAGAATTGAGGGGGAACAATAAGTGACAAGCATGAAGAATGAAGAGGGAACTGACCAAGGATCAGTGAGAGTAGGAGGTGGCCCAGAGGGTGTGGTCAGAGGTGCCTATCACGGCTATCACAGCAAAGTCTTTACTCCGAGAACCAAGTCTTTATCATATATATGTTTTGCAGATATTTTTCTCATACTGTGGGTTGTCTTTTTCACTGTCTTGGTGGTATCATTTGCAGCACACGTTTTTAATTTAGAGGAAGACCAGTTTATCTTGGTTTGTCTTCTGTCTCCTATGCTTACAGTGTCATAGCTATGAAACCATTGTTGAATCCAGATTTACTCTTACACATTCTTCTAAGAGTTTTTTAATATTAGCTCTCTCACATTTTGGTCTTTGTTCCATTTCATGTTAGTCTTTATGTAGGGTGTGAGGTAAGGGTCCAACTTCATTTATTTGCATGTGAATATCCAGTTTTCCCAGCACCGTTTGTTGAAAAAACTATTATTTCCCCTATTGAATGGTTTTGGCATACTTGTTGAAAATCAGTGGACCATAAATAGGATTTATTTGTGGATTCTCTATTCCATTGGTCTGTATGTCTATCCTTATGTCTGTACCACACTGTCTTGATTACTATAGCTCTGTTGTAAGGTTTAAAATCAGGAAGTGTGAACTCTCCAACTTTGTTCTCTTTTTCAAAATTGTTTTTGGTATTTTGGGTCCCTTTTGGTATATTGGTTCCATTTTACTTAGTGGTGTAACGATATGTGCATTTCCATATGAATTTTAGGATCAGCTTAGCAGTGTTCCTTGTCTCTTTCTCTTAATTCTGTAGCCTTTCCTGGGTTAGAATCAGATTAGGACAGTGCCCCCTGGAATCTGCCCAGTAGCTGCTCTGACTGTGAGTAGAGAACCCGTGGGCCATCTGGGCACTTAATCTGAAATGGTCCATGAAGAACCCCTAAAATGTTTAAGTTTCTGAAATCCCTGGTTTTATTGTAAAAAGCTATTTGAATTTAGTATTCTGTTTCATGATTATTATAGTTAAGTGTAAAAATGTTTAACTTTTTTTTTTTTCTTTTTGTTTTTTGTTTGTTTGTTTGAGAGGGAGTCTTGCTCTGTCACCCAGGCTGGAGTGCAGTGGAGTGATCTCGGCTCACTGCAGCCTCTGCCTCCCGGGTTCAAGCGATTCTTGTGTCTCAACCTCCCTAGTATCTAGGATTACAGGTGTGTGCCACCACACCCTGCTAATTTTTGTATTTTTAGTAGACACAGGGTTCTGCCATGTTGGCCAGGCTGGTCTCGAACTCCTGACCTGAAGTAACCTGCCCGCCTTGACCTCCCAAAGTTCTGGGATTACAGGCTTGAGCCACCACACCCAGCCTTAGTTAACATTTTTCAACTGCATGGAAAACTGATATTCTAAGATGTATATTGAGTTTATCCTGTGGCTTTATGCACCCTCCAGAATGCATACCCCAGCATAAAAGGCCAAGTTAGGGAGAAACCTGCCTGCTGGAGTTCTTGGATTTATAAAAGTTGTTTCGTTAACTGTCTGCCTTCTGACCTCTCCAGACCATAGCGAGCAGAGCCAAACTAAAGGGCAGAGACAACACTGATCTGCTGCCATCTGCACCGGGCAAGATGGCCTCACCTGACTCACAGCTGTTGCTTTCTCTCTCAAAGCCACTATCTTTTTGTGCTGATTCTTAAAACAGAGTTGGATCTTGTCAGTTTTGGCCATCAAAAAGATTGAACTTTTGCAGGATTAAATCCATTATTTTCGTAAATTACCTTGTCTTGGGAAATCAGTTCTCGGCCATAAGTGCAGGCTCAGGTGCACTGAGGAGGGCACCCCAGACACCTGTGGTGCTCTGTGACAGGACTTACCTGTCAAAGGCAAAAATAAGGGTGATGTCATGTGAGTTTTCCATTAAGCTAAATTTATTCAATGTACAGGACTATCTTTTATTCTGAAATTGTCTTCTTGTTCCCCATAACCTTGGAAGTAAGATACTATCTTTTTCGGTATTAAAATGTCTTTTCTGTAGGATTTTTTTTTTTTTTAACTGATCTTATTTGTGGTTAGGATGACAACCCAGCATCAGTCTTCAGGATTCTTTATGAAATGTTCCCCGTCTGTGAAATTCTAACTCTAGAATTTCAGTTTGGACCGCAGATCCCAGATTTGTACCTCATTTACATTTGTAGTTACCACATCATATTTCAAATGCTTTGTGTAACCTAAAAGCCCGTTTTTTTATTCTTTTCATATGAAATGTCCAGAATAGGCAAATCCATAGAAACAGAAAGCAGATCAGAGGTTGCCAGGGGCTGCAGAGAGGGAGGAAGGGGGAGTAATTACCTACAGGGATGGGGAGTTCTTCTGGGATCGTGAAAAAGTTTTGAAACTCGACAAAGGGCTGATCGCACAACATTGTAAACACACTAAATGCCCCTGAAGTATACTTGAAATGGTTCATTATATGTTATTTAAATTTTCAATTTTTTTGAAAAGCCCATTTTATTCAGTGGTATAATGATATATAAGAAGACTGGAAGGTGTAGGGGGAGTGTTGTATTCAGAGGATATACATCAAGGCAAGGATACTCTGTATGCTTGTACACACACACAAATACATATACACAAAGAGCATACCTATTATTAATTTATGTTTCTAAGTATGATCATTAGAAGCTGATTAGGTCAATAAACTTTCTGCTTTGGGACAAGCAGAAAGATTTAACACTTAAATGAAATTCACAGATATTCTTTTTTTGTTGTTTTTTTAGACAGTGTCTCACTCTGCCTCCCAGGCTGAAGTGCAGTGACACGATCTCGGCTCACTGCAACCTCCGCATCCTGGGTTCAAGCGATTCTCTTGCCTCAGCCTCCCAAGCAGCTGAGACTACAGGCGTATGCCACCACCCCTGGCTAATTTTTTGTATTTTTAGTAGAGATGGGGTTTCACTATGCTGGCCAGGCTGTTCTCGAATTCTGGCCTCAAGTGATCCACCCACCTCAACTTCTCAAAGTGCTGGGAGTACAGGCGCGAGCCACTGTGGCCTCAAAAGATACTCTTTATCTTACCTCAGAAGCTATGTTTTCCAACCTTTCACACTGGAAAGTTGAAGTTGTGAAAATATCTTCAGGATAAATCTGAATTGTGTTTCTTTTATTGCTGAGTCTGGTCGATGTGTTCCTGGTATTTAGTGGAACTCAGGTCAACACAGGCTGAAGTTAGTCAGTGGGGTTCTCTCTGTGGGGTTCTAACCTTGAAATAGGAGCATGAGACTTGCCTTCCCCTTCTCCATTCCTCCAAGAAAGAGAAAGGAAAGGAAGAGAAAATAAAAAGCAACCCTGTATTATTTTTAAGTTTGTAAGAATCCTTACTATGAGTTCCGAGTACGACATCTTTTTAACTGTTTTCTCTCCCTCTCCTGCTTCCTTCTTCAATCTCCAGCTACCATTCATTTCCTGATTTCATTTATAGCTCTTGCCAGGCAAGAAGGCCAAGCAGAAGGAACCTACATCAGGGAAGTGCCGGGCCAGGGGCCCCACCTGGACTTGGGGTTCTGGGCAGCCTGAACACAGATTTCTTAGTTTCCTGAAGTAAATGAGTGTGTTGCCTTAATTTCAGTTAAAATACTGATTGTGCTTAATTTTAACTGAGCATGAAGACCTCTTATAATATTCCATAAGGCTGGATATTTTTTTGAGGAAGACGATTTTTCCTCTTAACCTTGCCTCTGTGTGTGTGTGTGTTTGGTCAGTGTTTAGACAGTTTTTCATGCACGGACCCTGATCACAGCGGGAGCAGGCAACGCGAGATGCCCCTCATCAGACACCCAGCTCCACATGATGGCCTTCCTGCCCGCAGGTCATCCTTACGCAGTGCCTTCAAATTGAGTGTCTTCAAAGGTGCTGCTTAGTCTCAGTTTGGTTGTTCTGTTACTGTCGTATTTTTCTTTTTTGCAGTATTGAAATGTTACTCGTAGGGACTGAACACTGATTTTAGTGTCCATAGTGGCAAAAAAAAAAAAAAAAAAATTTTTTTTTCAAAACTTGTTTCTGTTTGGTCCTCTGTGACCCAAGTTATTGCTTAGCTTTCTTTCCTGGTAAGAGCCAGAAACGAGATTAGGACGTGAATGGTATTTTCTGAACCTCTTTCTTTACTGGTAAGAGCCAGAAACGAGATTAGGACGTGAATGGTATTTTCTGAACCTTCAGAGTGTGTACAATACCATTTTGTAAAGAAAAGCATCTATATTCAAGATAGATCTAAATAATTCCTAAAATTATGTTCTCCCATTCATTTTTCAAGACTTAAATATGTTCTAATCCATAGGAGAATGAGAGTTTCCAAGTTCATTAATTCGGGTTCCTGTTACCAACTCATATTTTACAGCCCATATAAAGTTTTATTTCAGTGAAACCTTTAGTTATCACAAGTAGAACTTGGGAACTCTACAGTGCTGTCTCCAGACAAGACACAGGGTTTTACTTACGTTAACAAAGGATGGGCCGGGCGCGGTGGCTCAAGCCTGTAATCCCAGCACTTTGGGAGGCCGAGACGGGCGGATCACGAGGTCAGGAGATCGAGACCATCCTGGCTAATACGGTGAAACGCCATCTCTACTAAAAAATACAAAAAACTAGCCGGGCGATGAGGCGGGCGCCTGTAGTCCCAGCTACTCGGGAGGCTGAGACAGGAGAATTGGCGTGACCCCGGGAGGCGGAGCTTGCAGTGAGCTGAGAGCCGGCCACTGCACTCCAGCCTGGGCAGCAGAGCAAGACTCCGTCTCAAAAAAAAAAAGAAAAAAAAAAAAAAAAAACAAAGGATGATCCATTCAGAATTGCAAACAAATGCTATATTGTACCCTTGGTAGTTGTGACCCGATTCAGTCCTGCTTTGAGGCAGCCAAGTGTTGGCCCAAATCAGCATAAATCAGAGCAACAGAAAATCCACCCGAGGTGGGGCCCCGGATTGGACGTGCTTTGGACAACAAGTCCACAGCCTGCACCTGAATGAATCCTGAAGCAGGCTTCTGTCTCTGCTCCAAACACTCATCCTGAAGTGTATCTGGACCATTTTAAGTACCATTCTAGCAGTGGTACTTAGTTATAATTAATATAAACATGTCATTCTATTAAAAGAAACCTGCAGCTTCTGTTAAGTTGGGTCAAATATAAGATACTGGGGTTTAAAGATGTGAATTAAAAATTCAGTTTCGGCCGGGTGTGGTGGCTCACGCCTATAATCCTAGCACTTTGGGAGGCCGAGGCAGGCAGATCACGAGGTCAGGAGATCGAGACCATCCTGGCTAACACAGTGAAACCCTGTCTCTACTAAAAATACAAAAAAATTAGCCAGGCGTGGTGGTGGGCACCTGTAGTCCCAGCTTCTGGGGAGACTGAGGCAGGAGAATGGCATGAACCCAGGAGGTGGCAGAGCTTGCAGTGAGCGGAGATCGCGCCACTGCACTCCAGCCTGGGCGACAGAGTGAGACTCCGTCTCAAAAAAAAAAAAGAAAAAAAAAAAAAAAAAACAAAGGATGATCCATTCAGAATTGCAAACAAATGCTACATTGTACCCTTGGTAGTTGTGACCCGATTCAGTCCTGCTTTGAGGCAGCCAAGTGTTGGCCCAAATCAGCATAAATCAGAGCAACAGAAAATCCACCGAGGTGGGGCCCTGGATTGGACGTGCTTTGGACAACAAGTCCACAGCCTGCACCTGAATGAATCCTGAAGCAGGCTTCTGTCTCTGCTCCAAACACTCATCCTGAAGTGTATCTGGACCATTTTAAGTACCATTCTAGCAGTGGTACTTAGTTATAATTAATATAAACATGTCATTCTATTAAAAGAAACCTGCAGCTTCTGTTAAGTTGGGTCAAATATAAGATACTGGGGTTTAAAGATGTGAATTAAAAATTCAGTTTCGGCCGGGTGTGGTGGCTCACGCCTATAATCCTAGCACTTTGGGAGGCCGAGGCAGGCAGATCACGAGGTCAGGAGATCGAGACCATCCTGGCTAACACAGTGAAACCCTGTCTCTACTAAAAATACAAAAAAATTAGCCAGGCGTGGTGGTGGGCACCTGTAGTCCCAGCTTCTGGGGAGACTGAGGCAGGAGAATGGCATGAACCCAGGAGGTGGCAGAGCTTGCAGTGAGCGGAGATCGCGCCACTGCACTCCAGCCTGGGCGACAGAGTGAGACTCCGTCTCAAAAAAAAAAAAAAGAAGAAAAAATTCAGTTTCATCCAGCAAGGAATACAGAGAAGCAGCAATAGAACCTGCCTGCCCTCAGGGAGCTTGCAGTCTAAGAGAACATAAATATGTATAATTTAAAGTAAAATGGAAGTGTCATTAAGGGGGCAAGAGGATACAAAGATTGCCTTCAGTTAGAGTGATAAGTACATTACCATCACAGCAGCATTTGCAGGTATTGGGGCTTTATTGTAAGTTTCTTCATTCAGCAAACACTTCCGAGCACTTTTGTGTCTGATCCTGTTATAGCTGGTGGAAAATTACAGACTAACAACCCATGTGCAAATGACAACATCGTGTGTCATGTGCAGGGCTGGCAGCTACGCGGGGACATTAACAGAGCCCAGCAGAAGGGCACCTCACTCCACACCTGGGGAGAAAAGAGGTGTGCTGAGTTTTGTTTGTTTATTTGTGCTTGTTTTACCATAAATGAAATATGAGCCTTCTTAATATGTTATCTGTGATATGTTGGCATAGATATCTTAATGTATAAAACATGCTTATATTTATGTATGACATTATTTTTGGCTACATCCAGAAAAGAATTTGATAAGGCTTAAACTATTAAAACATGTGCAACAGTGTGTTAAAGGAAACAAAATAACTAGAAGCCAGTTAGGAGGACCAGTTCAACTTTTGAATAGGGCTATTCAACAGTTTCAGAAATTTTTTTTACACTACTAATGGGCCAGTGGGCATAGCATCTTTTTAAGCTTCCTTCCAGTTGGTGGTACTAAAACCATTGCAGATGCATAAAGGAAGATGCTTATCATCCTGTCTAGTTGTAAGATGGGGTACTACTCCTTATCATAGTACATTCCTTAAATAAGTACAAGAATTACAGTTGACCCCTGAACGTCACAAGTTTGAACTGCACAGGTCCACTTATATGTGGATTTTTTTCAACCAAATGCAGATTGCAAATGCACAAGATTCAAGACCTATGTATACAGAGGGCCAACTTTTCATACGCACGGGTTCTGCGGGCCGACTGTGGGACTTGAATATGCGTGGATTTGGGTAAGCGTGGTGGTCCTAGAACCAATCCCCTACATGGACCGCTGTGGTCTGCTACTTACATTGGCTTTAAAGTTGAGTTTAACTTGTCCAAAGACATTCTTATTTAAGCAGCAATATTATGATACAGCTTTGAAGGCAAAACTTAAAAGAACGCATGGATAGCCTTGGATCCATGGAAATATTCTAATCCTGAGCTTCTAAATAGTATTGCATGTATAGAACCAAAGACTAGCAGGGGATTAGCAAAGGCTGAGAGCAAGTGGTCTGTCTGTCCTCACAGAAGAGAGGTAAAGTGATTCTCTTGCTTCTCATTCAGGTAATCATTGGAGATTTGTTGAGCAATAATAGTCAACATAGAAATCTACAGCTTAGGCCAAATAGAGGATTTCTTGTTACCTTCTTTCTTTATGCTGTGGGAGAGCCCAGGATTCCTCCAAGTGCAGCAAGTGCACACCACTACTTATGCCAGTTATTTTAAGTGATTCAGAGTTGAGTATTATTTTACTTTAATAATATATATTGATGAATGTGAAACTATATAATTAGCACATCAAATCCATGGTTTCTTGAATTACTATTACTTAGGACAGGTCTTAGTAAAAAAAGTGTATCCATTTAAAGCAAAATACCAAGTAAATAAAAGCATGACTGTACACAGATTTGTGACGATCTTGAAGGTGTTCATGCAGGACTGAAGTACGAGAAACCTCAGGGTGGGCGACTCTGGGCTCTACCTGAGGAGTCTGTTCTGAACACACCTTCCTATCTCTTTCTTGGGTTACAAGCAGTGGAGACGCACTTGGGCTTGCTTAGATGAACATACGTGTTTTTAAGGCACAGTCATGGAGGGACTCCACACAGAGGAGCAGGGTGGAGCTGGACTATGGAGCCAGAAGGGTCCAGACTCTAGCAGCGTGAGGGACCCCTCTGTGTCCTCATCTACCCCACCACTCCCAGTCTCTGCGTGTCATGCCCCTTTTTCCCCACACTTTACCGTGTAATTTCTCTGCGTGCTCTTTTGCTTTTACTCAGGAACATAATACAGTTAGCAGTGTGGGACCTCCAGCAAGTACTGAACTGTTGAGTGGCTGTTCTTCATTTGTAAAATGGGAGTGATAACAGTTTCTCTCTCACAGGACAGTTGTGGATGGTCAGGGAGGCTGGGGTGTGAACACTTGGCACAGCATCTGAAACGTGCTGGAATCAGTCATGTCCACACTGGCAGTGATTAGAGCTGCCTGATTCTTCCCATGTTCCATCTAGTGAAAAGTCATTGATAGCTTCAGTTTTCAGGAGAAAAACGTTGACTTGGTCAAAACATTGTCCTTGATCAAATTGTTTACTCTTGCTCCAAGCTGCCCTGGAGTGTGGTCCAGGAAAGACATGGGTGCCTAGGTCCGCCCCTTGGCCAGCCGTGGCCAGAGGCCACCGGTGCTGCTGTTCACATGGCCGGTGTCAGGGTTTTAATTCAAGGTGGAGCTTCCCGGCCATTCTGGTAATGAGGAGTCTTGCCTGATATGTCTTGGCCAGCTCTGATTGGTCAGATGTTTGAAGAAGATAGGGTTGCCAAAGATTCCTAGACTCTCCAAGTTTGGCAGAAGTTGGTAGAGGATCACACAGTTACCCAAAATGATTGGTTTAATTATGTGGTTTGATCATTCTTCAGAAACCACCACCTTGGGTGAACCATTGTTCTTAATTTTCCCTTCATTTTTTGCTCTTGTTGTCTGGCCCCAAAGACGCGCCCCCTTGCGATTTTGTAAAGGGTACATTTCGTTGGGTTCCATTTTGAGAGGACACAGTTTGAGGGAGCACATGGACCTAAACTTCAGTTCCACCACCCCCAGCCAGATGAATTGCTGAGTCAGTTCACTGTTCCAAAACTGTTTTTTCAAGGCATTGTGGTAACAGTCAGGCCCTGTGAAATTCCCTGACATGACTAGGGGTTTTCACTTCCCAGCTTTATTGAATCAAAGGGGTTTTTTTTGGCATTTTTTGTTTTTGAGACGGAGTCTCACTCTGTCATCCAGGCTGGAATGTAGTGGTGGGATCTCAGCTCACTGTAACCTCCGCCTCCCGGATTCAAGTGATTCTCCTGCCACAGCCTCGCATGTAGCTGGGATTACAGGCACCCGCCACCACGCTCGGCTAACTTTTGTATTTTTGTAGAGACAGGGTTTCACCATGTTGGTCAGGCTGGTCTCAAAACTCCTGACCTCAAGTGATCCACCTGACTCAGCCTCCCAAAATGCTGGGATTATAAGCGTCAGCCACCACACCCAGCCTGAATCCAAGTTTTAACATTGTCTCTTCCTCTGGGTGGCAAACGTGCTCCAGTCAGGACAGATTATATCCCATGTGAAGAGTCACCCTGAGAATCTGAGCGGGGCATGCTGTGTGGTTACTTGGACTCCAGACCCTTGTCTGTAGAACTGGTGGGACCTTGACCTGGTCCGGTTCTCCTGTCTGCACACGCAGGCCATTGAGGTGCTGAGGCTGCAGCAGTGACGGCAGCACTGAGGGTCAGCTTCAGGGGGATGCTCTTCAAGCCAAACAAAAAGTCTTCTAAAAAAATGGAACTAAAGATGGTCCCTTGATGTGGCGTCTCAGTACAGCTGCTGAGGTATCTCACAAGGCCACCAGCAAGTTAATCTGAGGAGGCATTTTCCTCTTGCAATCAGGAGGCTGTTCCAGCAGAAATGGCTCAAGGAGAAATTCTCCTCCCAGACTCAGTGTCTAGGGGGTGAAATTTCACTGGCTTATTGCCAGCCCTGGCCTCCAAATCTCTGTAATTTATGAGGTCATAGAATGCATGCTTAAAGCCCCAGGCCTGTCAAGTTGCTTGGAGATATTCATACTGAGGATTTATTAAGATATTAATTTGGTTATCAGGAGTCTGGATGGGGATGAGAGGAGGGGATCTTTATTACATGCTGGGAAAATCAGAAATCAGCTCTCTCATTGCTACTACTCTTTCCTCTCCCAAGATAACTTTGCCAAAAAGCTGTGAGAAAAAGTCCTCAAATCTCAGAGATTGACTTGGTACTTGATTATACCCAGCTCGCTGGTGGGCTTGTGGCTACAGAGCCTCAGAGGAAGGTTAGAAGGTCTGGCCAGAGTTCTGCTTTGCTCCGCCTGCTTGGCAGGGCCAAGCCTTCTTGCCAGGGGCTTGGAGAAGTGTTTTGTTTTGTTTACTTTTTAGGAGTGTATTCAAAGCATATTCACAGTAAGGAAAAAAAAAATGCAGCCTGTGTCTTCAGGGACTGGGAGTCTCTGATTCCAGCACAGCCAACTGCCCAGCAACCCTAGAACTGGTAGGCTGACACTGGGCTGCTCCTCACGGTGGTGGGAGCATGGGCTGCTGAGCTGGGGCCATCTAAGGAAGCAAAGATGTGGTGCTGTCCTGTGGCTGAGGGAGCAGGATGAATTGGGATAAGGGAAGCCCAGGGCAGGGTGTCGGCCCAGAGCTGGGAGGTGAGTTACACCCAGGAACTGATGTGGCCTAAACTCCACAGTGACTTCCACCTGGGAACGCAGTTTACAGTCAGCGAGTGCTCAGGAGAACTCAGTAGAGGGGAATGTTGATGGTTTAGGTATTTGGTTGGTGATCATGTTATCAAGTCAGATTTGCAGTTAAGGTGGCGTCCCAGACGTTTGTTCAGAGGGCTCCTTCCCACTTCTCACCTGTAATACTGGCTAATGGGAAACCTGGCCCATGTCAGATTTGTATTAGGAACCATTGATTTCAATTCACGGGCTTTTTCCATTGAGGAATTTAAAGGCCTTAGAAGTAATATTCTCATTAAGGCATCTGAGGTCTCCCGGGACAGCCACAGTCTTCATCTTGACCAGGAATGATGAGACCATCTTCTCCCTGTAAGGGACCAGTAGCATGTGTGGGACCACCCTGCCTGCACAGGTGTCCCCTCACGGGGTGCCTCTTGCCCACACAGGTCACCAGGTGCTCTAGCCGCCCTGCCTGGGCTCAGGCATCAGCACTGTCCCATCTGAGCTGTCGCCTTAACCTCTCGGTAGACCTCTGTCCTTGTCTGTCTAATGGGCATGATGGTAGCCCCTCTCTGTGTTCTTACTAGGATTACTGGACTGAGAAAAGTCATGGTAATATATTACCAGCATGTAGAGAATACCCAATAACGATGAACTATTAGTATTCCTTAAAAGAATTAAAAGTGAAAATAGTAGGAAACATTAGTAAGATAAAATACAACGGGAAATTAATTTTTTTTAATTACTTAAGGAAATTCTTCAATTCACAAGCAACAATAAGAAAGTTAGATTTCTGCTGGGCGCAGTGGCTCAAGCCTGTAATCCCAGCACTTTGGGAGGCCGAGATGGGCGGATCATGAGGTCAGGAGATCAAGACCATCCTGGCTAACACGGTGAAACCCCGTCTCTACTAAAAAATACAAAAAACTAGCCGGGCGAGGTGGCGGCGCCTGTAGTCCCAGCTACTCGGGAGAATGGCGTGAACCCGGGAGGCGGAGCTTGCAGTGAGCTGAGATCCGGCCACTGCACTCCAGCCTGGGCGACAGAGCGAGAGTCCGTCTCAAAAAAAAAAAAAACAAAGATTTCCTAGCAGCTGAAAGGTTTTTTGCAGTTGAGGCTCTAAAGCTGGGCAGGGTTTCAGCTGAGCTGAGGTTGGAAGTCCCTGACCTTCAACTGTGGCCGCCTGCGGAGCAGCAGGGAGAGCAAACCCAAGCTCGGGCGAGACCCCAGCAGCCCCCAAAGCATGGACAGAGCTGCCAGCCTTCTCTCCCTTGCCCTTCTTTCTCTACTCCCGACCTGCCACCCTTAGCCTAAAATCAGAGCTACTAGAATCACACACACCGTTGTAACTGGTTTTGTATTGTAAATGAGTCATTCTGTTATTTTGGAAACTTACGTCTCATGCCAGGATCTGCAGATAGTTCTTTTTCAAAATACTGTTTAGACAAAATAAATTTCTTTAAATATAATATCCCTACTTTAAATGCCTGGGGTGTTGCATGCATTTTTCTAGGCTAGCAATGCTTAAAGATGATTTCTATAATTTCAGTTATATTTACCTTTACATATGCGTTACTCTAAGTAACAAATGAAACAAACATGGATCTTCTAACTTGGGCTTTAAATCCTAAGAAGAGATAGGTACTATATAAAAGAGTATTAAAAAGAAATAGAGAGTAAAGGTATATGTTGGGCAGATGCAGAAGAAAAGCAAGGGTTATGACATTAATACTGGGCAAAGCTAAATTGTGAAGACAAAACAATAATCAATGAAACAGGGTTACTCATCACACTGAAGCATACAGTGCATAGGATGATATAACTACCATGAATTTGTGTGACCTAAATGATTGAACATTGAAACATATAAAGCAAGAAGTGTAGGGAGTTAAAGACAAAATTGGTGAGTGTGGTGCTGGTGGGAGACGCGCCTGGACTTCTTGGCCCTTTACAGGTCATGTGGTAGACGTGAGTTGTTATTACTGTGAGCCAGTAGAGACTTTCAGGTGTGATGGCTGGAAAACAAATGCTCATGGTATAAGTTTTTAAACTTAATATATAATAGTTTACAGAGGAAACAGACGTGATTTCCAAAAATTTGAAATAATTAGAAACCATATTCTCACATTATAATGCAATAAAAATAGAAATAAACACACAGGCAGAAACCAGGCATCCCTGTGAGTCCCTTGGGGCGAGAAGAGCTTCGTCGCTCGGGCAGAACATCCATGGAGGCAAGGACCGTAGGCTTCGTGGAAGCTTTATCTTCAACCTGTAGAACACTAGCGCTGAGTAGACTCAACAAATCTTGTTAAATGAATAAGAGCTAATAATCCTAATAAATATGTTGAAAGCACTGTTCTAAGCATTGTACATTTATTATGTCACTCACTCCTCACAGTCCCTGTTTGAAAAAGGTGCTGTCCTCATCCCCATTTCACAGATGGGGGAATGGGAAGGGTGGGCTCAATCACTTGCCCCAGAATTGACAGCTGGCAAGTGGGAGACTGAGATTCAGGCCAGGCTGTCAGACTTGGCTGTGTTCTCATGTGCAGAACCACTGTTGCCTCCAAATGCATGAAAAAATGAGATAAGATAATGGCTTACAGAGTAAATGTGTAAAGATTGTTATTAAATAAGAATGAAAAGAAATGATTTAAACACTAAAGAGGTAGAAAAGAACCAAAGTAAGTTGAAGAATTACTGTGTTCTTTAAAGACAAAAGCAGAAATGATTCAACTAAGGAAAAGAGAGAATGAAACCAAAGAGCAGGTTTTGGAAAGGGGGTAGACAGCCCCTGAAGTGGGGAGAGTAGAGACAAGTAGACCTGGAGCCAGTGGGGTGGAAAAAGGTGAGAAATCATAGCGTGCAGGAAGTAGTAATCGTCGAAGGAAGGTAAATGCAAGCGTCTCGTGAATCTGAAGATGGCATTTGGTAAAATGCACTTTCCATTCCTGATTTGTAGTTTGTTTGCGTATTTGTTAACTTTTTGAAATAATTTCAAAAGCATGGAAAAGTTGGAAGAATGATGTAAAGAATTGAATCCGAATTTCACCCATTTGTCAATATTTTGCCACATTTGCTGCACACTTCTGTCATATATTCTATATGTTGTAACGAGCAGGCGGTCTTACCAGCCTCTCCTCTACCTTCAGGGCCCTGGACTCACCTCTTGTCCCCCTTGCCCCAGGCGGCTGTGAAAAGCAAAGCGCTGTGCCTCCCAGGCACATGATCTTCTCAGAAAGGAGGAGCCGCAGGGAAGGAGGAGGCAGCCCCTGGCACACAGCCTATCCCTTGAGGGTTGTATTGTCCTTTCTTCTTGGTTGTATAAATCTTCACTATTTTGGCTGGGCTCAGTGGCTCATGCCTGTAAATCCCAGCACTTTGGGAGGCTGAGGCAGGTGGATCATCTGAGGTCAGGAGTTCGAGACCAGCCTGGCCAACATGGTGAAACCCTATCTCTACTAAAAATACAGAGTTAGCTGGGCATGGTGGCGCGTGCCTGTAATCCCAGCTCCTTGGGAGGCTGAGGCAGGAGAATCACTTGAACCCAGGAGGCGGAGGTTGCAGTGAGCCAAGATCGCACCATTGCACTCCAGCCTAGGCAACAAGAGCAGAACTCCATCTCAAAAAAAAAAAAAAAGGAAAAAAATCTTCACTGTTTGACGAGCTTGTTGATACCTCTAAACAGATTTTTTAAAATATATTTTCTCAAGCCTTTCTTGTCGCCCACTGTGCGTGTTGACTGTAACCTATCCGGCCGTTACCAAAGCAGATTCCCTGGTAGTACAGAACACTCATTTCCAGGGCCGGGCATGGTGGCTCATGCCTGTAATCCCAGCACTTTGGGAGGCCAAGGCAGGCGGATTACCTGAGTTCAGGAGTTCGAGACCAGCCTGGCCAACATGCTGAAACCCCGTCTCTACTGAAAAAATACAAAAAATTAACTGGGCATGGTGGCATGTACCTGTGATCCAGCTACTCAGGAGATTAAGTCAGGAGAATTGCTTGAACTCGGGAGGCGGACGTTGCAGTAAGCCAAGATCGCCCCACTGCGCTCCAGCCTGGGCGACAGAGCAAGACTCTGTCTCCAAAAAAAAAAAAGAACACACATTTCCAGAGTCAAGTTATGTGATCACAGGTGGCACAGGGCCTGTGAGAACAGCCTGCAAGGACTTCCTGCCAGTCCTCTTGCCCATCTGTGTCCCTACTCCACGGGCAGCTGTGGACACCCTGACCCGAGCCTGTAAGGCTTCACCAGTGCGCACCTGGCTGCCTCCCTGCGTGTCCTCCAGCCCCGTGATCCCACATCCTGGAAAGTGTAAACGCTTTACAAAATTCCTTGTCTTTTTAGTGCGGTTTTAGAAGAGAGTAGACTCAGATAAATGTATTCCATCCTCCATCTGTAATCATAAAGCAAAGCGTTATTTGTGATGTAATATTTTTTAAAGAACACCATGAGAAGCCCGACTTGATTTATTGAATCGTGGCACACATGTCAAGTGAAATTTCAAACAGTTGACGATGACATTACCTGTTTGTTGGCGTGTGAGACATCCTGGACCCGGGGGTGTGGGTAGTGAACAGAGGAGCCCATGAGGCCTGGCTCCCAGTGGCGCACTCGTCGGCACACACCCGCAGACGTCCGCAGTGTTCTCTCTGGGTTGGCCTTCCCTGTGTTGTTTGGATTTTTTTTTTTTTCTATTTTACAGTGAGCATGTATTATTTTTCTGAAAAGAAAATTCTTCAAAATAAGTTACACATGTTTACATATCACATTAGCCATCAAATACTCAGTTGTTTCCTATAAAGACCAATGGTCACCTATACACAGAGCGAAAGATTTCATTTATAGGTTTTTATATGGTCCTTCTTGTAGTGCCCACCTTGTACATTATTTTCCTGGATTAAAAAATATATATATATCACATTATTCTCTTCTCTTTTCCTGTTTAAAGACCCTGTTGTATTTTCATTTTTTCCCCTCTCTGGGATTTGCTGCTGGCACTCGAGTTCCTGAAAGAAGCTTTCTCTATTCATAGTCTCAAAAGTACCAGAAAGAACCTCGTTTTTCAGAGGTGGAAACTGAGGCCCAAAAAGGTCAAGCAACTGGTTGCAGCTGGTTAATAGCAGTGTCTCTTGCCTTTTTCGTCTGCTTGCTACTTTCTGGTTTTTATCCTCTTACCCATGTGAGCTTCCAGCAACACCTGCTCTGCCTCACTAAGATGTCTGTGAACTCACCAAACGGACTGGCCCTCCCGTGACCTAGTGGGTACATCTGTAATAATCGGATCTGGGGTTCATTCAGCCTCTTTCAACCAACATTTAACTAGTTCCTGTTGTACTGCCCTGTTACAAGATCAAGAACAGCAAAGCACTATTGCTGTGCTGTTTATCAGGGCATATGCATAATTGTGTTATGCAGAACCAGACATTATCAAATTGAGATTCCGCCTTTCATTTGGTACAAATTAGTTGCTGAGTGCAGTGCATTAGAGGCCTGCTCGGACATGCCTGGAGAGGGGGAAAATGTGGCTTCCGTTAGTTGCTTCCGTTACCATCGGGACGGTAACAAGATTGAGTTATAGATGCTAGTTAGTCACTTGATACATGATTAACAAAAAACAAAAACAACATTTATTGAGGACACGCTATATTTCAGGGATTTTTCTAAGCACTGTACATCTCTTAATTCACATCAACCCCAGTAAAGACATCACATCAACCCCAGTAAAGACAATTATTCCCATTTTCTAGTTGAGAAAACTGAGGCCCAAAGAGATCATTTTCTGCCCAGGGTCACTAAGGTAGTCAGAGGTGGAGCTGGGATTCCAGCCCACGGATTTCGTCTTTCTGCCCAAGTTCTTAACACCTTTGTTTTACTGCTGCTTCCTGTCTTCGAGGCTTTACAGATACTTGCTAAATGAAGGATTCAAAGTTAGAAATGAAAGGGGCAACTGTGCCTAGTAATGGCCATGAATGTTAAGTTTTTAGTTTAGCTATAAAACCTGGACCATAAAGAGCAAATCTTAGGAAGTACTGTATGTAGAAAAGTAGAATCTAGAAGACGGCCTGTGGAGGTTTCCCCAAACGCCACCACCTCGCAGGTCACCAAACCGGGCTTCCACATTGAAAGACATGGGTCCGGCTCGTTCCGTGTCCAGACAGACACTTTCCCTCTGCCTCCGGACACCAGGCTCCCTGCTGAGTGGTCAGTCCTCACCTGGGGAGGTGGGGCGAGGAAGGGGGTTGCCCACGGTCACTGTGGTGGGGCGAGGAAGGGGGTTGCCCACGGTCACTGTGGTGTTCTTTTTGAAATGAAACCTTCCAGCCGCAGACACAAAAAGCCGTGGAGAGTAAGGCAGAGGATCGCCTGTGCTTCTGGGAGGCAGGGGAGGGAAGCTCCTGTCAAGGGGGCCCTTTGGGGCCAACTGGGGCGGTGGGGCCAGGTCAGGGAGCAGGGCTCCAGGGCCAGGTGGACAGCCAGGAGGCTGGAGTCATGCAGTCCCTCACAGGCCACCCAGGCTTAGTCTGGGAGGCAGGAACACCTCCTCCTTCAGAGACCACTGAGCCCTCAGCTCCCCATGGAGCTTCTTAGCACCTGATTTCTAGTGCCACCTCTTGCGGCTGCTGTGAAGAGTCCAGCTCGTGGAGGTCCCCCAGAGGCCCCCTTACACCTGCAGGTTCCCCACACCAAACCCTGCTGTGTCAGGAAAACAAATTCAGTGGCAGCACAGACATGGGTAGAAAAGGGTCCACTGTCTTTCAACACTTACCCGAACACTAGAATGTTCCTCGTTTCCATGAATAATAAACGTATCAAATCTTTAGGTGACATATTCTTCCAGTGGAAAAACGAACCTTTTAGCTGGTGAACGTCTTGAATAACCTGCCAGCTGTATTACAGTCGTGTTACTTAGGGAGTGTGACTCGATGGACCCTTTGAGAAAGCCTTCGAAAGCCAAGGTTTCCAGGTGCAGCCTGCCCCCTCGAGTCCCCATGGAAACAGGAGGAGAGGGCGGGAGCGCCCATGAGCTCTCAGTGGCTACTTTGCTTGTTGGTTTGCTTTCCCGCTGGTGAGCGGCCACTGAGCATCCTGGGGAAAGGGGAGTGAGGAGCAAGCTGGGGTTCGGCCCCGACTGGGGTGCTCTGCGTGCACTCATCAGGGTCCCCGCCCAGGTGTGCTGGTGACAGGCATGAGGGTACTGTCCTGGGGAGCTGCGTGTCACCGACAGTCACCACCTGAGGGGTGCCTGCTTATCTTCTATCCCCGAATCATCCTCCAGATCACAGATCTGTGTCCAGCCCTCCCCAGGTGCAGTCCGTCCCCTGATGGCAGCGTGGCTGTGGTGCCTGCTCACACCTGGCATGAGTAGACCAGCCTTAGCTCGGGAGGGCATGGGTGGGAGTGATGTGTCTTTTTTCTTTTTTCTTACTTTATTAAAATACTGAGTTTTATTTCGCATATTTTTTTTAATCTCCCCACCATTTCCATGTCTGATCACTGCTACTACTATGTCCTGTCATAACATTCCATACGTACTTAAAACCAAGCAGAGAGTGGAGTTCCGTCTTTAATAACTAAACAGGCATTTTGGGCTGGGCGTGGTGGCTCACCCCTGTAATCCCGGCACTTTGGTAGGCCAGAATGGAAAGATCGATGGAGCCCAGGAGTTCAAGACCAACCTGGGCAACATAGCAAGACTCTGTCTTCTACGAGAACAAATAAAAAGTTTAGCTGGGAGTGGTGGCATGTGCCTGTGGTTCTAACGACTTGGAAGGCTGGGGTGGGAGGATCGCTTGAGCTCAGGAAGTTGAGGCTACAGTGAGCTGTGATCACACCACTGCACTCCCGTCTGGGTGACAGAGCAAGACCCTGTCTAAAACAAATGGGCATTTTGGACAATATATTCTTGATCATGGAACCTGGACACCATTTATCAAACATGGTAGGGGAGGTTCTCATTCTGCATTATAAAAAGGACTGCCACGTATCAATGGTTAGAGACAGGAAATAAGATGGAACATTTTTAACTGTTTATTTTCTTAAAGAGACTTCCTGCCCTGCCAGAGATCTTCAGTAGCCCCCAGTCAGTCATCCAGAAGCCATTCACATAATTGATTATCTTGGCTTCCACTTTGAAAGAGAACCACCTTTTACTATACTTGGCTGCATGTTTGCTTTAATGTCTTCTGCAGAACTAGGTTCTTCTGGTGTTTTAGGAGTATTTTCCTGTTTTTTGAAGGGTTCTTGACCTTTTCTTGACATTGGTGACTTGGAGTCTTTTCCATTCTGGTTTGATTTTTGTGCATGATTGACCAGAGTATCTCGTATAGATTTCTTCACTGGAGATTTGTCCTCAGTTTCCTTCTCATCTTCATCATCACCATCTTCAGCAGCAGCAAACTTTACTTTTTTCTGCGGAACCTTGCTACCGCCTCCAGGGGGAGATCGCTTTCCAGATATTCTGAAGAGTTTCACATCCTCCTGTCTCTCTGACTCTGCATCTTCCTCCCCAGCTACTAAGTGCCATCCATTGATATGCACGGGCCCTGAACCACACTTCACCCACAAGGCCACAGGTGGTGGTATTTCAGAGCCCAAGGGAAGCCCTTGGCTGTACTGATGTTTTCAAAGCCGTGTTACCTTAATCCACCTACCTTCATCGTTCATTGTCTCTGCTTCAACAAAGCACAATTCATCCTTTGCGCCAGTCCCTACGACTGTTCTTAAAGACAGCTGGTACTCATGTTCATCATCATCCATCTTAAAGTGGTCATCTTTTTTTTTTTTTTTTTTGAGTTGCTGGGCAGGTGAGGTGGAGGCTGGAACACAAAGTAGGTTAATACCAATACCAGGTAACTAATTTGAATCTTAGAGAGTGGAGCGGTGGGTATGTGACAAGTTCGAGGAGGCTGGTAGCTTGCGGGAGGGGCCGGAGCGCTCTGGCACTGGTTTCTCTCTGTCTCACCTCCCCAGAGATTGGACACACGTGTACACGCACACAGTCCTGATATCGTGGTTTCTGGCATGTGACATGGTACCTGTGTTGCTCTGTGGCCCTGATCCCTCCAGCTCTGCGAGGCTGGAGCTCCGGGAGCAGCCCCGGGCCCCGTAGGTCCTGGCACACAGGCCACATGCTCATTTGGTTGTGTCCTGCACCGATCCTCCCTGCTGCCATCCCCGGGCTGGACGTCATTTGCAGGAAGAGCCAAGCTTCAGCAAGAGTTCTTGTCTAGAAGGAAGCACTTGAACCTCCTCTGTCGGAGACATGGAGAAAGGAAGTAGAGAACATAGAAAGGGACTGAAAAAAATGTATGTGTATTTTCAGCGTATCTTTTTCACACCCTACACTGCTTTGTCTGCTGGTAAACACATTGAAGGTTCTGGAATCAATTTCAAGATGGAATTGAAAAGATATTATTACATCTTCTTGTCAAATGTTAAGAGCTGTTCCTTTTCCTGAGATGGTACCTGCCGTTGTTCTTTGGGTAAATGAGCTACTGCATTGCTGGAGCTTCTGGTCACCAGGTGCAGTAATAGTATTAATATTCAGCGTTTCACCAGGCGTGCTGGTGGGAGTGGAAGGTGAAGCAATACGGGCTCCACAGAGCGTGTTGAGCGTTTACTAATCAGTGCCCTGAGTGTCTGTTCTCCACAAGGCTTGCTAGAACTAGAGTCCTAAGTGGGAAATATGGCCTGTATCAGGACATAATGCTGTGCTGGATTTATCTCTTTATCCCCAAGAGTTTGACCTGTCTTAACTTTTCCCTGTTTAAAAGAAAAGCTGAATCTTCCAGTTCAGCTAACGCCGTTGAATTCTTCTTGTCCGCAGCCGGGGTGAAAGTTCATTCTGAATGTGCGTGTGTCCACAGGAGATTTTACAGACGAGGAGCCTGAGGCTGAGAATAATTTCATGACTTTGCCGTGTTCTGATCTAGCGGAGTCTGAACCGGGAGTCCGTTTGCTCTTCCACATGACTCCCTTTACCGAAAAATTCACCGAAGAGCTTTTCCGAGGAAAGCAGCCTCTCCTGGCCTTCGCCCGTTTCAGCCTGACCTCTCTCCATCCGGGCGCCCCCCACCCCACCCCTCCCCACCCCACCCTACCCTTCCCCACCTTTCCTCACCTATTCTCTGGTAGAGGCTGCCAGTCTTCATGGGCAGAAAGCATGAATGAACTAGAATTTGGCTTCAACCACTGCTTTTTGAAATGAAAAATCTCTGCCTTATTAGATTATACTGTTAATTTCGTGAGAAAGGAAAGATGGGGTTGGTGGTAGAAAGTTGTGGGGAAAGTGAATATTACCCCTTTCTTCGTATGCAAATAAAACCAGGCAAACGAATCAGCAAAACCTAAAGGGCTTAAGGTAGGAGCCGCTCAGGTTTGTGCGGGAACCCCAGCTTGGTCCTGTGGGAACCCCAGCTTGGTCCTGTGGTCAGCAGATCTTTCTCTCCAGGAAAGATGATGTAACCTTGGTAAATGTGTACAACAAAGCTGGATAAACCACAGCATTGGAACGTTCATGGTGGATTGTGAGCCACGGGTT
This sequence comes from Trachypithecus francoisi, assembly GCF_009764315.1. Taxonomy (NCBI): domain Eukaryota; kingdom Metazoa; phylum Chordata; class Mammalia; order Primates; family Cercopithecidae; genus Trachypithecus; species Trachypithecus francoisi. The sequence goes on along the minus strand of NW_022681468.1, from coordinate 4,875,912 downwards.
GTCTCTATCCAAACATGTAAATAAGAGTGTCAGTGCAGAAACTGCAGACCAGCCCCACGTTACCAAATTTGTACCCAAATGAAGTGTACCTGGCGGTACTGTTCCTTTTGCCCGAAATCTACCCACACAGAGTGGAAAGATGGTTTCAGCATCCCTGGTGACAGGAAGGGCTGTGCACTGCCTCTCCTGGTTTCTCATGGAGCCCCGCCACACAGACCTAGCCGCAGGCAGCCACACGCTAGAACGGGGAACACTTAGGGTGGGCACGGCCTCTTCCAAAATCCCTTCTGCTTTCTACAGCCAGTTTGCTTCAACTCCTTCACATTGGGTGGTACAGACAGACAGACCCGGAGGGAGGCGGGGACATTGGCTTCATTTGAATGAAATGAAATCCATTTAGAAACCTGAGCAGAGTCACATGTGTAGGGATGCTAAGATACCATATCTCATCACACCTAAGGCGCTGTTAATTGTAGCCCAAACCGTTTTAAAAGAATTACCAAAAAAGAAAAAGTGAAAGATGCAACTTGATTTTAGAAACATTAATATGGAAAATGTATATATTAGAATGGACAAAATAAGACACTTGCCCTTTGAAATTAAGAAAGATTTATTGTAAATTTCAGAAGTCATCAACTGAGTTACAAACAGTGTGAGAAGATTAACCCAATTTTGAAGTTATTTAGGTGCTAAGGGTCAGGGTAGAAGTTAGTCTTGACATTTCGTAGATACATAGAAGTGCGCATTTCATTGTTATGTTTATCGAGCTTTCAAGTGGTGGAAGCTTGGATTTATAGAGTGAGAGATCCTTGTTACTAAAAATGAGGACTGGCAGGCCTGTACCCAGGAAGGCACGTCGGGATTACCTAGAAGAGGGCTGAGGGCTGGGTTTGTGGGCTGTAGCTGAGGCCCGTCTCTTCTGAAGGAGAACTGCCTGCCTCTGGCTTCTTGGTTTCAGTTCCCCTGTGTCTCTCCTGAACAGAGATCAAGTTGGATCACTCATCTGCTTCAAAATCCTCTGATTCGAATCTCTCTTCCCACCGTACTTGTTAGACGTTTCTATCAGGGCACCTCTGACTGCAGAGATTCCGCAGAGGAGAAATGGCTGAGAGCAGTTTCTCGGAAGACCTGAGTTCTGTCTTAAAAGTTTATGTAGATGTTGCGTTCTACTCTGATACAGGTGGTGCTCTTTTGATGTAAATATATTTCAAATTACAGTACCTCTGCTTTAAATTACCTGCATTGGTTTTCCTCAGATGGATCCGTTCAGTCCGCAAACATCTGTGGTCCCGCTATGTGCTGGCCAGCTTTAGATACCGAGGGTGAAAATGGCGAACAGACAAAACGTCCTCCTCTGGGCAAATGTGTGATTAAGCTTCCAGTGTGATGAATGTGGGGTATGCAAAATAGAATCAACTGTCCTCATTTTTAAGGTACTGTCTTTTGAGGAAGATTGATTTTCCAGGAGAATGCAGCCTGATTAATCTCTCCTGTAACTTCAGGCCCCCCGTGATTGACAAGTGAGTGCCTCTAGACAGTCCCCCCGTTTAATGCGGCCTTCAGTGCCTTCCCAGCAACTTCAGCCTCTCCTCAGCTGTGGTTCCTGTTTTCCCTGAGCCTTCATCCCCATGTCTCCCAGCAGAATTCATCACCTCCCATATTCTGGCAGTTTTAGGTCAGATACTGTGTTTTAATGTATCTCTGTATCGTCAGTGCCGAGCACCGTGCCTGGCGTGTATGTATGGGATGCATTTGCGAAAGACTTCCTAGTGATGCAGGCTGTGTCCTCATGGTTGGGGCTACTCTGAGACTGTAGTTTTCTTTTTTTGTTTTTATTTTGAGACAGAGTCTCACTCTTTCTCCAATCTGAAGTGAAGTACAGTGGCGTGATCTCAGCTCACTGCAACCTCCACCTCCTGGGTTGAAGTGATTCTCCTGCCTTAGCCTCCCGAGTAGCTGGGACTACAGGCGCATGCCACCACGCCCAGCTAATTTTTGTGTTTTTAGTAGAGACGGAGTTTCACCATGTTGGCCAGGATGGTCTCAATCTCCTGACCTCGTGATCCACCCGCCTCGGCCTCCCAGAATGCTGGGATTACAGGCGTGAGCCACCGTGCCTGGTCTTGAGACTTTAGTTCTTATATCCCAATTGTTCCCCACCCATGCTTTAGATCTGATAAACATGTCATACCACAGTTTTTATTTTATCCATTTGCAAGCATAATTACTGATCTTTCTTTTTTTTTTTTTTTTTTTTTTTTTTTGAGACGGAGTCTCGCTCTGTCGCCTAGGCTGGAGTGCAGTGGCCGGATCTCAGCTCACTGCAAGCTCCGCCTCCCGGGTTTACGCCATTCTCCTGCCTCAGCCTCCCGAGTAGCTGGGACTACAGGCGCCCACCTCGTCGCCCGGCTAGTTTTTTTTGTATTTTTAAGTAGAGGCAGGGTTTCACCGTATTAGCCAGGATGGTCTCGATCTCCTGACCTCGTGATCCGCCCGCCTCAGCCTCCCAAAGTGCTGGGATTACAGGCTTGAGCCACCGCGCCCGGCCTGATCTTTCTTTTAAGAGAGAATCTTCATACAAATAGGAAAAAAATAGAGATCACCTAGATCCTTATCTTATTGGGAAAGTTTTTCAATTAAAAAAAATTCGAAGCTTTAATTCTTCAACATGAAACACTATGTAGAGGAACATTAGAAACTGTGTTGGGGGGCTGGGCGTGGTGGCTCCTGCCTGTAATCCCAGCACTTTGGGAGGCCGAGGCAGGCGGATCACAAAGTCAGGAGTTCGAGACCAGCTTGACCAATATGGTGAAACCCCGTCTCTACTAAAAATACAAAAATTAGCCAGGTGTGGTGGCGGGCCCCTGTAGTTCCAACTAATCAGGAGGCTGAGGCAGGAGAATCGCTTGAACCCAAGAGGCAGAGGTTGCAGTGGGCCAAGATCGTGCCCCTGCCCTCCTGCCTAAGCAACAGAGCGAGACTCAGTCTCAAAAAAAAAAAAAGAGAGAGAGAGAAACTGTTGGGATTTCGTGTGTGCAAGTGTGGCTTCCAGTCTCAGGTAGATCCAGGTGAGTTTAGAGGTCGTCGGTGTGAACGCATCTAAAACCACGCAGAAAACGGCTGGCAATCGTGCACCTGAGTGCGCCCCTGGAGCAGCCCAGGGATGCCCCGATTGGCAACAGTGGGAGTTGGGAAAAGAGAGGGAGGCCAGAGGGTGGGTGCGGGCAAAGAGACTCACATCTCACTAGGTTCTTTCCATTTTCATTTTTTAGCCATATGCATGTATCTTTAGCCTTTTTTTATTTGAAATATAACTTACATACAGAAGCATATGAAACAAAAGTGTAGTGAATGATTATAAAGCAAATTCCCACATAACCACCATTCAGGCTGGGCACCCAAAAAGCCCCCATAAGTCTTTTATAGTTTTGGGGATGCTTGTTTCTACCTATAAATGAAATTATACTGAATAAATCCTCCTTATCGGCCCCTTTGATGCGAGAGTATTCCGTAAGGCGTATCCATATTGTGTGTAGCTGTATTTCATTCATCTCTGTCGCTTTGGAATGCTATATAGACTGCATTTACTTGTACCTAATCCACCACTGATGGGCATTTGGTTGTTTCTAGTCTGAGCTGTTGGGACGGTGTGCTGTGGACATTCCTGTACCTCCGTTGTGATGCATGTATGTGTGAGTGTCGTGAGGTGATATGCCAGGAGTGCCGTCCTAGCTGCCAGCTGCGTGTGTCCTCAACACCACTGATAATGCACTGCCCCGCCCATGGTGCTGTTCCGGCTCCAGCCACAAAGCAGCTCCTTGAGGCACTATTTGGTGTTGACAGTAGTGGTTTTAATTTGCCTTTCTCTGGTTATTATTAATTAGAGTGACGATCCCTTCATAGTGATTAGCCATTTGGATGTATTTTGTGAAGAACCTGGTTAAGACTGTTGCCTGTTTTTCTGCTTGTACTCTGAAGCTTTCTTACTGAGTTATTGGACATGTTTGTGTGTTCTGGGAATGAGTCTGTGGGTTATATGTATTCAGATAGTTCTATCCTGTGACTTGCCTTTTCATCCTTGTGGGTGTCTTGGTGAAGAAAAATGTTTAGTTTTAATATAGATCAACCAGTCTTTTAATGATTACTGGCTTTGTGTCTAAGGAAGTCCTTCTCTACTTCTTTCCCTATGTAAGACATTCTTCTGTATTATTTTTTAAAAGCATTAGAGTTTTGCCTTTCGGATTTAAGTCTATAACCCACCAGGAGTTTGTTTTTTTAATATATATGTATATAATTTGATCCAGTTTCTTCCTTTCTTTCTTTGTTCTTTTCTTTCCTTTCTTTTTTGTCACTGTGTACCTAGTTGTCCCAACACAACATGTTGAAAGGCCAACTTTTCCTCACTCTTCTGCAACCTGCTGCTGTCACAAGTCAGGTGTCGATTTATGCACAAGCCTGTGTGACAGCACAGAGCCTGGCTGTTTTCATTCATGAAGCTTTACAGGAAGTCTTGATTTCTAGAACAGCAAGTCCTCCAGCTTTGTTCTTCTCGGGGGTGTCTTGGTTAGTCTTAATGCCTTGCATTTCCACATATGTTTTAGAATCCATGTATTCAGTTCCACAGAAGTGTGTATTGGGATATGGATTGGGATAGCATTGAATCCATAGTTCAGTTTCTTACTCGGGTAACTGTTATCCACGGGCTGCTAGAGCAGCGTCAAATCAATGGTTAGCTAGTAAAAGCTGCCCTCTGAGTCGGAGATGGGTGCACGTGGTCGTTCTCACTGCTCCTGTCAGCGTTGCTCAGAGGTTCTGGTCAGCCCAGTAGATAAGAAAGAGATGAACAGTGTGGGGACTTGCAGATGAAGGGAAAACCAGAGGGATTTACAGATATGTTATCAGAACGCCTAAGAGTTGAGCAAGATAGCTGCATATAAAAGTGATACTCAAAAACCATTTTTTCTCTATTGCAACAGCAGTTAGAAAATTAAATGTTTTTAAAGATACCATTGATGATGACATCAAAACATAGCAAATACCTAAGAATAAAATCTGAAAATTAATGTTTCACACATTTTTGAAAGAAAATTAGAAGACTTTATTGGGAGACATTTAAAGAGAACTTGAGTAATTGGTGAAATAGTCCATGTTCACGCACTGGAAGACTCAATCCTGCCAAATTCTTAAGTTCTCCCCAGATCTGTATGGGAAATACAAAGGGCCACAAGCAGTGAAAACATGAGGAAGGACCAGGCGCAGGAGTCAACCAGACATCAAGTCCTTTAGGGCTCTAGAAACTCAGACTCCAGGTGGTGCAGGATGAGGCAGTGGCCAAGAAGAGAGAGAACCCTGCCTGCACAGACCGTGCTCTAGGACAGAGGAGACACTAGAAGTCATGGAGAAATGGTCATTTCAAAAAATGGCATGTAAATATTATCTTTAAAAACAAAATAGTACTGCTGAGCTTTTGTTTACTTGGTGGGGGAAACTCATCCTCTGCTAAGTTTCCTCATCTGGGACATAGAGGGGAATGAAATTTAGTACATATTAATGACGAATCCCAAATTTGCCTCAAGTTGTTAGTTCAGCTTTGTTCCTACTCGCTTTGTACTAAGAATAAATATATTTGAAAGACAAGATGGCACCGTCGCTAAAGGTTGGCTCCTGCCTTTCTGAGAGCTTGAGCGCTTCTTTCTGTTTTGCGTGAGATCTCTTGTCTGTGGACTCGCCACTTGCATAGACCTCCCCAGGACCCTGGGAGCACCGTGCATGGAAGAATGCGTGTGGGGCTGGCGTGGTGGCTCACACCTGTCATCCCAACATTTTTGGGAGGCTGAGGCAGGAGAATCGCCTGAGCCCAGGAGTTCAGTACCAACCTTAGCCAACATAGTGCGATTGTGTCTCTATAAACAATTTAAAATTTAGCTGGGTGTGGTGGTGCGTGCCTGTAGTCCCAGCTACTCAAAGGGAGGGCAGGAGGATGGCTTGAGCCTGGAAGGTCGAGGTTGCAGTGAGCCAGGATTATACCACTGTACTCCAGCCTGGGCAACGTAGTGAGACCCTGTCTCTAGTTAAAAAAGTAAAAACATACATGGAAGCTGAGGGTGGTGCTTGACCTGGTCACACTGTGGTCTCTGTGTTTGAAACTTGGTTGCATCAGCTGCTTAGTGAATACTACCTGAGTGACCAGGAAGTACTTCCCACCCTTATGAGCCTGCACCTCCTGGGGTATCTTTTGAGTTGTCACTGTCTAGGCTGGTGGTTTTTACAGCTGTGTCTCCTTGCTCCATCGGGGTAATGTTTATTTGGAAGACCCCAACATCTGTGCAGCAGAAAGTCCTGGTTCTGCTGTCTGCCTGCAGCTGCCGTGCTAAAAGTTGGTCCTTTATGGTTTCTTGGAGCATTTCTTTTGACCACCAAGACTTGTCATGTAAATGTGAGCTTGGCTTCTTTTTTTCAATCAGTTTCCTATCCACAAGCAGTTTACATGGTGCCTCTTGGTGCATAGTGACAATTTAGTGATTCAGCCTTACTTCCTCATATTCTGGGATTTGGTGGCTAAGCATGTATGTCACAGCTCTCACTCCCTTCTGTAATTGAGGTACATGTTGCTAGCAATATCAGTGAAGCTGGCTGTGGTATTCACCATTTAAGACTCATTTACAAAAGCCTTCACTGCCCAGTAGTGGTCTCCAAACTCTTCTGTCCACGCTTGCCTGGAAGCAAAAACAACCTCCAGCACACACCTCCACTGCGTCTAAATTCATCTATTGAGTATTAGTATGTCGTAATTTCTTGTTCTTTGTAGAAGAAAAAAGTATAAATAGACACTCTGCTGTTTTCTTTCTACATCCCAATCTTTTTTTTTTTTTTTGAGACGGAGTCTTGCTCTGTCGCCCAGGCTGGAGTGCAGTGGCCGGATCTCAGCTCACTGCAAGCTCCGCCTCCCGGGTTCACGCCATTCTCCTGCCTCAGCCTCCCGAGTAGCTGGGACTACAGGCGCCCGCCACCTCGCCCGGCTAGTTTTTTGTATTTTTTAGTAGAGACGGGGTTTCACCGTGTTAGCCAGGATGGTCTCGATCTCCTGACCTTGTGATCCGCCCGCCTCGGCCTCCCAAAGTGCTGGGATTACAGGCTTGAGCCACAGCGCCCGGCCTATATCCCAATCTTGAGTAACCCCCAGGCTCACCCTGCACTCTGGAGACCAGTGGCCAGTGAAATGCATTCAATTCCTGTGCCTCCCTGACTGTTGGGGCCAGGGGCATGTAGAAAGCTAGACAGGAGTGCTCCCATCCTACTTTAAAGTACACCTTTGTTAAGCATCTCTATTTATCACTGATTAATAACAGGCTTCCTTTTAGTAAATACGTTTTTTAAAGAATAGCACATTTTTTCTTTTTTTTTTTTTTTTTTTTTTTTTTTTTGAGACAGAGTCTCGCTCTGCCACCAAGGTGGGAATACAGTGGTGTGATCTCAGCTCACTGCAACCTCGGCCTCCTGGGTTCAAGCGATTCTCCTGCCTCAGCCTCCTAAGTAGCTGGGATTACAGGCACCTGCCACCACACCCAGCTAATTATTTTGTATTTTTAGTAGAGGTGGGGTTTCATCATGTTGGCTAGGCTAGTCTCGAACTCCTGACCTCAGATGATCCATCCACCTCGGCCTCCCAAAGTGCTGGGATTACAGGCGTGAGCCACCACGCCCGGCCAGAGTAGCACATTCTTTTTTTTTTTTTTTTTTTGAGGCAGAGTCTCGCTCTGTCGCCTGGACTGGAGTGCAGTGGCCAGATCTCAGCTCACTGCAAGCTCTGCCTCCCGGGTTTACGCCATTCTCCTGCCTCAGCCTCCCGAGTAGCTGGGACTACAGGCGCCCGCCACCTCGCCTGGCTAGTTTTTGTATTTTTAGTAGAGACGGGGTTTCACCGTGTTAGCCAGGATGGTCTCGATCTCCTGACCTCGTGATCTGCCCATCTCGGCCTCCCAAAGTGCTGGGATTACAGGCTTGAGCCACCGCGCCCGGCCGCTGCACATTCTTATCTCCACCTTCTTTCTGTCGTTTTTGGATGCCCTGGGTCTTTTCTCCTCTCCCCCTACAGGTTTTGCATGAGTATGTCCATGTATATTACTCCTGGGTATGATTGAGGATTTATCTTGAACTATTTGGAAATTGTCTCAAATTCACAATAACATGTTAATTAAAATAATGGGAAAAGCTAAAATGATCTATACAAGTATAAGGCGTTTGTAATAACACTTTACTGTTAAAAATCAGAATGCATAATGGTATAAAGTATATTCTTCCACCACCTCCACCCGTTTTTATTTCCCAGTGCTACAGTACTGTTAACACAGCAGAAAATAAGATTTTTAAAATATGTTGATGAAGAAGTTGTTAAATTAACTTGCATTCAAAAAAATATGGAAATATTTGTTTTTTTGTTTGTTTGTTTGTTTGTTTTCTTTTTTTTTTTTTTTTGAGACGGAGTCTCGCTCTGTCACCCAGGCTGGAGTGCAGTGGCCGGATCTCAGCTCACTGCAAGCTCCACCTCCCAGGTTTACGCCATTCTCCTGCCTTAGCCTCCCGAGTAGCTGGGACTACAGGTGCCCGCCACCTCACCTGGCTAGTTTTTTGTATTTTTTAGTAGAGATGGGGTTTCACCATGTTAGCCAGGATAGTCTCGATCTCCTGACCTCGTGATCCGCCCGTCTCGGCCTCCCAAAGTGCTGGGATTACAGGCTTGAGCCACCGCGCCCGGCCAAAAATATGGAAATATTTGATAAGGCCCAAGGATTCAGTTTTTTACTTTTGTACCCAACTCATTGTTACAGGTTTTTAAAAAAAAAAAAAAAAAAAAAACAGTAAAATTCTTAAAAAAAAAAAAAAAAATGAGGTTTTTTAAATGAAAAAAAGAGCTCATGAGATTATTATCACAAGCGTATCTGCTTATAGTCTATAAGGAAAAATAGTACAGAAACACCCTGTCTGGAAGCCTAGGATAATTGAAATTCACTTGCCTTGTAGAACATTTTGGATAGAAATTTTATTAAAAACAGTGTTACTCTGCTCTTCCTTCTTAATTGTAGTAAATTTGCTTTTGTGTTTGGATGACAACTTAGTCTTTATTCTGAGTATCAGTTCCCGTGCAGTGTTTATAAAGCGAAGGATGCTTTTAGGGCATTTGGAGGCATATGAGTTATTTAACTCCAATCTGAATGATCCCAACATCCTTTTGAGTTTCAGTTCCCTGAAAAGGGTACATTCGGCCCTCGTGTCTGTATCTGCCACTGCATCGCAGCGCGGCCTTAGGCAAGCTATGCTGGCGCTCGCACCAGTGTCCTTGCCTTCAGAGGGGGGGAACGGTACTGGCTTGGACTGCTGTTAGGATTCGGCGAGGACATGTTCTTGAAGGACTTAATTGACCACTCCTTAGGAGCCAAGCTGTGCATAGCATGGCTCGTAGAGGAAACGGTGGACTCTCAGCTCTCCGTAGTGCCAAGAATGTGAGAATGCCAAACAGCTCCAAATACACAGGCTGTGACAACACACGTGAGCTCATTTCAGGTAATCCTGGCAAATTAGGGTACAAAGGTGTAGAATTGATGGGAATTGAAGGCAAGCAAAGAGGTAATTCCAAAAATGAACCTTTTTCATCGAAAAAGGCTGGGTATCTGAATGTGAAGAGTCCTAAACATTGTAATGACGGTTACTCGTTTCAAATAGTTGCGCAGCCACTGAGTGTTTAGGAATCAAGTTTTTGTTCTCATGGTGTTTTAGGATCCTACAGGCAGTACACTCCACTCCCGTAGTCTCCCGTGTGTGCTTCTGATCTCTGAATGCAGTGTAGGAAACGGAAGCGGTAGCTTCCTACAGAATGGGTCTGCTCAGACAGGAGAGTCTGTGTGTGTGCCTGTTATTTGCAAGGCTCAATGTTGGGCATTTGGGCATATAGAGAACTAGAAGACATAATCACATGGCACCTACCCTCAAAAAGCATCTAGTTGGGAGTAAGAGGTACTAAGCAGAGAGCTAACTGTTTAAAGCTCTAACAAGTGCCAAATGACTTGCTCAGAGTCATACATCTTACCTAGGCAGTAAGGAAAGGCCTTGTAGAAGGAACCTCAACAGGAAGTTGACAGTAGGGGCAGGGAAGGGAAAGAGGAGTGTGGAAATGCTCGGCACCAGAGGAAGCGCAGGAGCTGCAGGAAAGCAGGAAAACCCCGCCACCCCCAGGACACTCCCTGGAGGCTGGCCTGAGGCAGTGGGTCTCAGGGCCCCAGTGCTCCTAAAAAAACTATGCAGGACCCGAAAGAGCACTCTTTATGTGAATTTAGCTATTGCTATTGACCAATTTGAAATTAAACTGGAAAAATTTTTAAACATGTATTTATTAATTTATTAAAATATAATAAACCTATTACATTTTAACAGAAACAGCACATTTTTAATGATTTAGCCACGTTGACCAGTGGCTAACACTGGTGAGCAGTGGATCACTTGAGGCCAGGAGTTCAAGACCAGCCTGGCCAACATGGTGGAACCCCGTCTCTACTAAAAATACGAAAATTAGCTGGGTGTGGTGGCACACATCTTTAGTCACAATTACTGGGGAGGCTGAGGCACAAGAATCATTTGAACCCAGGAGGCGGAGGTTGAAGTGAGCCAAGATCACACCACTGCATTCCAGCCTGGGCAACAGCGACACTCTGTCTCAAAAGGAAAGAAAGACCCATGTTTTCCAAAACAAAACCTAATTTAGTGGTAAGAGTAGCATAGTTTTATACTGTTGCAAATCTCTGTAATGTCTGGCTTCATAGGAGACATTAAGACAAGGATTCCCCTGTCTGCGTCTGCATTCGGTCTGTTGCCATATATTGCTGTGGTGGAAGTGTGGGAAAACATGGTTGGGAAGGGAGGAGTATTTGAGTAGCCTTTTCGGATAGCTGTGGACATTTGCTTTGATATTACACCAGAACTTAGCGTGGGTAGTTTCTTAAAGGAATCTGGAATGTGGAATCTGAAACCGTATCAGTGAAAGCTGTCTGTAAATGTTATTCTTTTGAATCAAGTGGTCTGCTTTGTACTTTGAATGGCTCTTTTGCTCTGGAATGGTGTTAACACTATTTATTCATCATTTGGAAAATACTTGTTCACCGAGTTATGCAAATCTCCTAAATCATTTTGCAAATCTTTGACACATTTCAGTATGTGTATCAGTCAGTCCCATTTATGAATATCACCACTGATCTCCTCTTCAGCCCAGGGAAGCTGTCACACTCCCAGTGGCAGATAGTTTTCCAGACTTCCCAGAATACCGGGCAGTCATTCAGAGCTTGGTTTGAATTTAACTTCATCCACTTGCCAGCCCTGCAGTGATTTTTCTAAACCTCTTTCTTTATCTCTGTTGTGCAGTCATAGAGATTAAATGACAAGAAAGTGTCCATCTGTGTAAAGTTTTTAGGATGATATCTGGCCCAGGTAAGCGCTCACTGAGTCATCGTTATCGTTACTGCTGTTTCTAAATTGCCGTCATCATTAACGTCAGTCATCGTGTGTGATAAGCCTTGACTGTAGACAAGGGTGAGGGAAATGCAGTGTGCTTGGTGGGGCCCTAAGGTGCTAACTCTTTGAATGTTTGGAAGGAACATCAGTTTGGACTGTTACATCTTCGGACTGATGCCAGTTGCTCTGTTTGTCATCTAGCAAGCGTGGACAACCACCTGCCCTTCCCATGTTGTAAGCTGAGAGCCTGTAGACAGACATAAGGAGGCACCCTTCCCCCTCTGGTCTTCTTTACCCTGCCTGAACCTAAATTCTGCAGCTATCACCTGGTGTGAATGTGTCCATGCCTTTCCCCAGACATGGGCCTTACTGGTTGCCTCTCATTCCGTTGCCCCACACGGGGCCTGTGATGATTGCTGCGCAGATAGTATTTGTTGAATGAACACATGTAGATGGAGTTTATTTCGAACAGTGCTCTCAACATGGTTTGAAAGACTTAAAAAGCATAAAAACTTCATCCTACCAAACATATAGTATGACCAGCAACTAGCTGGTTTTTTTCTTTTTATTTTCTTTAAGGAATATTTAACCTTTGTATACCCCACCCCATCTCCTTTTTCCTTGAACCTCTACTCAAAATAAAAATAGAAGAAAGCTTAAATGTGTTTCACAATAACTTTGGGTTAAGCACTTTTGTGATCGATATACTTTGCTTTCTGCTTTTCAGATGTTCCTCCTGCTGATCAAGAGAAGCTTTTTATCCAGAAGTTACGTCAGTGTTGCGTCCTCTTTGACTTTGTTTCTGATCCACTAAGTGACCTAAAGTGGAAGGAGGTAAAACGAGCTGCTTTAAGTGAAATGGTGGAATATATCACCCATAATCGGAATGTGATCACAGAACCTATTTACCCAGAAGTAGTCCATATGGTAAGTGATTGCAGGTTAACTAGTGTGTCCCGGGTCTGATTTAGAAACAGGACAGGCCAAGACATCTGAGCCTAACACAGTGCTACCCAGGAGAAGCATCCTCCTGTTCCAGAATTTGTAGTTGTACTTGAAGAATGAAAATTTTCTTTGTATCCTGGATTACAATGATAATAATAGTAAGGGAAGTCAGTTGCCTTCTAGGGACCAGTCTAAGTGCTTTGCATTTATTAACTCATTTAATCCTCACAACTACCCTATGGGGTAGAAATGTTAGAATTTGTATTTCTATTTATTATTTTATCCTCTTTAAATTTTTTAAAAACGTATTTAACATTAATACACTAGGGCCTTTTTATAGTTCCGAAGTAAAAATTTTGTCCATCCATGTGCAGGAAAATTCTCATGATGGGATAGAGTTGAAATATTGACAGAACCAAACTGGTGTCGGAATAGTTCTTGCTTATTGGCTAAGAAGGCCTCCGCCTGTCAGTGCTGGGATCAGGACAGCCCGTGCTGATTGGCTAGGAAGGCCTTCCTCTATCAATGCTTCTCTGTCATTCCTCTATCAATGACAGTGTGTCCTGACTGGCTGAGATAGTCTTATCATCCTGCAGTTAGTTCCCTATTGGTTTTTTTCAGCCCCCAGATCTCAGTCTTCTGAAGTGTCATACTTTACAGCCCATTCCTCCGTCAGTACCACCTGGAAACACCTCATTCAGTGCCATTACCACAATTTATTGTTTGACACTGAAATCCAGTTTTCCGTTGAGTTTTCTTGAAGTGTTGATATTTTATCTGCCTTTGAAACTAGTGCCCCCCACACACACTTACTGGGGAGTCATTGTGGCTTAGTGTAAAATGTTAAATCCAATTTTCATTGAGCTCTTTGTTAAGTTACTGATTTTTTTTTTTCCAAAGCTATACATTTCAGAATTGACTAGACTTCTTGACCTAAAATACTTTTATTTCCTTCTTTAGTATGTTTGCTTTGGAAAAAGATGAAAGTAATGTTCTTTGTCATAGTTCAGTCTACTGTGTCAGAGGTTGAGATCAACTTGATTGTTTTAACTTACTGTTGTTAACTCTTAATGTTCAGAATTCACTGGCATGGCTACTGTGTAGTCAGCCTAAGGACTACAAAAGCCATGTGGGTTCCTGTCCCTGACTTGTGCCTGAAGAATAGTTATGGGCATAAACTGAGCAGAGAATATATACCCTAAAACCTTACCTGTTCAGACTAGTGACACTTGGGGACTAGCTTTTTTTCTTTCTTTTTCTTTCATTAATTTTAACTCTCAATTACTTTGGAAGCCAACTCTAGCCCCAGAATCATAAAAATCTCTAATATTTTCTCCTATTACTTTCATAATTTTGTTGTGCACATTACGTGTTATAATCATTTTTCTTTAAGTATGGATATGTAATAGTTGTACATATGGATGGAGTGTGTGGTATTTAGTTGGAAGCATAGAATCTGTAATGATCCAATCAGGGTAATTGGGGTTTCCATCACCTCAAGCGTTTATCATTTCTTTGTGTTAGGACATTCCGGTTTTGTTTTGTCTTTTTTTTTATGACGTGGGTTAGGGATAGAACTTCATTTTCTTTTAAATTTATTTTCTTCTAAAATTATTGAAAAATTATTTCTCCCTACATCATGTATTGAATATTTCATTTCCCCCTGTTGCTTAATGCTTCCTTATTATGTATTCATTTTATTGTATTATATGTTAGATTTATAAGTATATAAATTCTATATTAAGTTGACGTGTGTGGAAGATTTTCCTGTGTTTGAGAAAGTCTCTGATTCCCGCTCTTTAACCTAAGAGGAAAGAGTCTACAAAGAATGACAAGACTCCTGCCGGCCTGGTTCAGGTCGAATGCCTGCCCTTGAGCCAGGTGTGCTCCCCACCGTCTGTGCTTTGTATTTCGCAGTAGCAGTGTGGGTCACTGGCACCATTTAGGTATGATACTTAAAAGCCCTGGAGGCTATTCTTATAGATTAAGTGGTCATTGCCTCTCCTCTCCCTGTTTATAATTGTTTCCTAACTTGATTCTCCTCCTGCTGGTCTTAACTTGTTTCCCACCCGAACCTCATGCCAGGCTCCAGAGTGTTGTCAGCCCCTGGGCTCCCTAAGCAGCAAGCAGACACAGACTGAGCATCCACCGCGGGCCAGATACGTTTTGGGGTGAGGAAACAGAATGGCGAACGAGACTTCTGCCCTCCTAAAGCTTTCATTTTCGTGTGGGAGACAACCATAAAATAAGCCAACCAATAATATATCATTTTAGATTATGGTAATGCCGTGAGTAAAAGTCATCCAGGTGAAACAGAGTTGCAACACTGAGAATGTGATTTCTGCCTTCTGCCCACGTGGGCGGGAAGAAGGCACGGAGTGGAAACTTGGTGATGAATTAGACCGTCCCGTGAAGATGGAGGCACATGAGATGCTTGTCTGTGGTCACTGTGAGAGCAAGGGACAGTTCATTTCCTTTCCTTTCTGCTCTGAGTTCAGAAGAGTTGATGAGAAGTATAGTGAAAGAAGGAAGAACACAGGCGGTGGGGTGGTGCCTGGCCTTGGTTTGTGACCCTCTTGTCAAGAATTTAAGCAGCCTGTACAAGGCCTCTGTCCTTGTACAGGCTGCTTGTACAGTGCCTAGGCCTGGTGTGGCAGGTGGCAAAAGCCTGCGCCTCTTTGTGGTTCACGTCTGGTGAGAAGCTCTGCAGCTTAGAGCCCCTGTGTGCTTAACGCTTAAGCAGCCTTTAGCCATGCCTGTTGTTCTGTTTGTTTCTTGTTGGGGGTGGGAGTGTGTATATTTTGGTCATAATTTTTTTTTTTTTTTTTTTTTTTTTTTTTGAGACGGAGTCTTGCTCTGCCACCCAGGCTGGAGTGCAGTGGCCGGATCTCAGCTCACTGCAAGCTCCTCCTCCCGGGTTTACGCCATTCTCCCGCCTCAGCCTCCCGAGTAGCTGGGACTACAGGCGCCCGCCTCGCCGCCCGGCTAGTTTTCTGTATTTTTAAGTAGAGACAGGGTTTCACCGTATTAGCCAGGATGGTCTCGATCTCCTGACCTCGTGATCCGCCCGTCTCGGCCTCCCAAAGTGCTGGGATTACAGGCTTGAGCCACCGCGCCCGGCCGGTCATAATATTTTTAGAGACATTAATTTCCACTTTTTTTGAAAAATCCAAAGCTTTATAGTTGTACTGCTAATGCTGCTACTTTTAAGTATCCTGCTTATTAGACTGGGCTGCTAGATTTTTTATTTTGTTTTATTTTTATTTATTTATTTATTTATTTATTTTTTTTTTGAGACAGAGTCTCGCTCTGTCGCCCAGGCTGGAGTGCAGTGGCCGGATCTCAGCTCACTGCAAGCTCCGCCTCCCGGGTTTACGCCATTCTCCCGCCTCAGCCTCCCGAGTAGCTGGGACTACAGGCGCCCGCCACCTCGCCCGGCTAGTTTTTTGTATTTTTTAGTAGAGACGGGGTTTCACCATGTTAGCCAGGATGGTCTCGATCTCCTGACCTCGTGATCCACCCGTCTCGGCCTCCCAAAGTGCTGGGATTATAGGCTTGAGCCACCGCGCCCGGCCGATTTTTTATTTTTTAACAGATCTACTGATATATTATTCACATAGCTTAGAATTCACCCATTTAAAGTGTGTGAGTCAGTGATTTTTAATATGAGTATGGGATTGTACAGCCATTTTCACATCTGGTTTTAGAACTGTTTCATCCCCTCAGAAAGAAATCCTGTACTCATTAATAGTCACTGCCATTGTTCCCTCCTCCCTCACCCGCCTCTAGCCCTGAGCAACCACTGATTGACTTTTTGTCCCTATGGATTTGCCTGTTGTGGACATTTCATGTAAGTGGAATTACAGAATATGTACCCTTTGGTGTCGGCCTTCCTTCACTTAGCATAATGTTTTCAAGGTCCATCCACATGCCAGTACCTCATTCCTTTTTATTGCCCCGTAATATTCCATTGTACAGATATACTACATTTTATTTATCCATGTATCTGTTGATGGACGCCGTATTATTTCTATTTGGGGGCTGTTAGGAATGACTGCTCTGAACACTGATACACAAGCTTTTGTATGAATGTGTGTTTTCACATCTCTTGGGCATATACCTAGGAGTCGAGTCGCTGGGTCATGTGGTAACTTGAACATTTTGAAGAACTACCAGACCGTTTTCACAATGGCTGCACCGTTTTATGGTCGTATCAGCAGTGTACGGGGGTTCCAGTTTCTCCATCTCCTCAACACTTGCTATGATCTGTTTTATTGCAGCCGTCCTAGTGGGTATGAAGTGCACCTCATTGTGGTTTTGATGTGCGTTTCCCGACAGCCAGTTATGCTGAGCAGCTCCTTGTGTGTTGTGTATTTTTATACATCATAGACTTTAGACCTAGAAATTAATGGAAACATACTGATCATCTAGCTTGACCCTTTTCTTTTCCAGATAAAAAAGCTTATTGGATTCAGAGAGATGCGGGTGGGGGAGGAGCAATTCCCAGGGGAGCCAGCTCCTGGCATGCAGTTTCCCAGGTCTAAGTTACACCAGCTCCGTCATTAATTTCAGCCGTGTTTAAATATAATCAGCCACCTGTTTTTTTCAATTAAATTATCCAGTTAATCTGTTTCTCGGGCATGGACCTTCTTCTGATAGTCAAAACACCGGTAGCAAAACTAATTGTAGCTTTTAAAAAACTCAATGTCGTAAAAGTAAAGCTGCTTTGTTAACAGTAACTAAAGAGTTAAGGTTAGGGGTTGCACCCCTTCAAAATCTGAAAATTTGACATATCTAGCAGTTTTTACATGATTTCAGAGGGTGCAAGCCTCCTAGAGCCTACAGTAGACCCCCGATCAGGACATGTAGAGTCTCTTATCTTCTAAATCAGGGTTCTCATCCACGTCAGGGAATCAGAGATGCCTGGTCTCCTCAAGAGCCTTTCAGAGGGTCTGTGGTGTTAGAACTATTTCCATCATACTGCTAAGACTTCCATTGACTTTTTCACTGTGTTGAAATTTGCACCGATGGTGCAGAGGCAGTAGTAGGTACAACATCTTGCACCTTAGCAAGAAGCACAGTGGTGGCACCAAGCTGACAACCACACACCCAGTAGAAACAAAAACTGCCAGTTTCACTTAGTGGCCTAAATGAAGCAATAGAATAGATTAATTTTATTATTTCATGACCCTTGTGCACACATGGTCTTAGGACTCTATGATGAAATGTGAAGTTTTCATAAAACTCATCTGCTGCTGGTGCAGTAGTCAGGAGGGAGAGCGCTTGTGCAATGGAGCTGTCGGCCGAACTTGCTGCTGTTTTCATGGAACACCATTTTTACCTGAAAACTGACCGACAAACCAGTTATTCAGACTTTGAATATTTGGCGGGCATCTTCTGAAAAAATAAGCAAAACGAGAAAATCACTTTAAGGAAAATAACTGACAACATTTGTCGTCAGTGATAAAATTTGAGCTTTCTAGGGAAGTTTTGTTCCATTTTGTTTTTAGAGATGCAGTCTTGCTCTGTCGCCCCAGCGGAGTACACTGGCATAGTCATAGCTCGCTGCAGCCTCGAACTCAAGTCATCCTGCCACCTCAGCCTCCTAAGTAGCTGGAACCACAGGCATGCACCACCATACCCAGCTGATTTTTTTTTATTTTTTGTAGACACAGGGTCTCTACTCTATTGACCAGGCTGGTCTCGATCTCCTGTGCTCAAGCAATCCACCCGCCTCGGCCTCCCAAATTGCTGGGATTATAGGCATGAACTATCACACCCAGCCAGAAATTTTGGATTTTGGAAAATTTATATGCAGCAGGGTGAGCTTCAGCCTCCCAAAGCTGCAGACACTCCTGCTGAGCTCAGTGGTGATGGGAATGAGCAGGATTTTTAATAGATATGATGAAGTGAGTCACCACTTGGAAGAGCCACATAACTCAGTGAACAAGTATTTTCCAAATGACTGGTAGAGGTTACAGAGTCATTTGTGGCAAGAGAGCCATTCAGCGTGCACAATCCAGCGCTGGATTTGAATGTGAGAGTACAGACCCTCATTGGTGGGTCTCAGGAGCTCGCCCTAATAAACTACTACCGGTTGAATTTTGATGTAGACAATGAAAACACTATTAGACAGATACTCCTTCCTTGTCAACTACATTATCTGTGTGGGACCAGACTTTCATCCTGTATTTCAACCTAAGCATTCTGAACACAGAAGCAGATATGATAATCCAGCATTTTTCTATTAAACCAGATGTTAAAGAGATTTACAGAAATGTAAAACAGTGCCACTTTGCTCACTTATTTGTTTTGGAAAATACAGTTATCATGCATAAATATATGTCATTTATACTAAGACATGATATTTTTTCTTTTTTTTTTTTTTTTAGATGAGGTCTTGCTCTGTTGCCCAGACTAGAGTACAGCAGCATGCTCATTACTCACCACAGACTCAAACTCCTTGGCTCAAGCAATCCTCCCCCTCCCGCTGCCTCAGCCTCACAAGTAGCTGAGTCTACACTACAAGTGTGTGCCACTACACCTAGCTGATTTTTTTTTTAAGAGATGGAGTCTGGGCCAGGCGCAGTAGCTCACGCCTGTCATCCCAGCACGCTGGGAGGCCAAGGCAGGCGGATCACCTGAGATCAGGAGTTCAGGACCAACCTGGCCAACATGGTGAAACCCCGTCTCTACTAAAAATACAAAAATTAGCTGGGTTTGGTAGCGCACACTTGTAATCCCAGCTACTTGGGGGGCTGTGGCAGGAGAATCGCTTGAACTTGGAAAGCGGAGGTTGCAGTGAGCTGAGATTGAGCCACTGCACTCCAGCCTGGGCAACAGAGTGAGACTCTGTCTCAAAAAAAAAAAAAGAGATGGAGTCTGGTTACATTTCCTGAGTTGGTCTTGAACTCCTGGCCTCTAGTAATCATCCTGCCTCAGCCTCCCAAGTTGGGATTTTTTTTTTTAATTTCTCTGGTTTAATTTCTAATATGGCCAATATCAATAGATATAATTCTTGTAAACAAAAGTTCTTTAGGATTTGTAATTGTTTTGAGGAGTTTAGTAGGGGTCTGAGACCAAAAAGTTTGAGAGCTATTTTTCTAAAACAGTACTACTCAAAGGCTGCAGCTTCAACAGCCTTTAAGCTTGTTAGAAATGCAGATTCTTGGCTGGGTGTGGTGGCTCACACCTGTAATCCCAGCACTTTGGGAGGCCAAGGCTGGCGGATCACCTGAGGTTGGGAGTTCTAAACCAGCCTGGTCAACATGATGAAACCCCATTTCTACTAAAAATACAAAAAATTAGCCGGGTGTGGTGGCAGGGGCCTGTAATCCCAGCTATTTGGGAGATTGAGGTGGAAGAATCACCTGAACCCGGCAGTGGGAGGTTGCAGTGAACCAAGATCGCACCACTGCACTCCAGCCTGGGTGCGGCAGAGTGAGACTCCGTCTGAAAAAAAAAAAAAAGAAATGCAGATTCTTCGGGTCCACCCTAGACCTGTGGACTCTCTGGGGGTGTGTCGCTGTGCTGTGTGTTTCCACTGTTCTCCACGTCATCCTCAGGCAAGCCAAAACTTTAAAAACTGTTTTGAATAACGTCCTGCATGGTCCCATCTTTGGATTGTCAATTCCCTCAGAGAGCAACTTATTATACTCTTGCATTTCTTCCACTGAATTCAGCACACTGCCTTTTTAGACTCAATAAATATTCATTCAATATGAGGTTTTCTGCGTAGACTTGAGCATTAAGACTAGTCTTCATAGTCATCAATGAAAATAACCTGAAGATCAGAAAAGGAATTGCTTGGATTGGTGGTTGAATGAATCGGATGACTCGGAAGTACTTCGCATTAGGGTGGACCTCTCTAGAATTACCCAAATCTATTGTGCTGGACCACTGAGAAGGCAGCCTGTTGTACTCACTCCGTCATGCAAGAAATGTGTATTGCAGGCACCATGCTACCGCTTGGGGCTACCCCAAGGAAAAAAATAATATAGTCTCTACTGTATGATATCCACCCTTACTGGTCTGGGAGACAAGAAGAGGCAGCAGACGTTATGAGGGCCAAGGACTGCAGTGGCGGTCAGTGTAAGGTCTGGTAAGAGCACAGGCCTAGGAGGCCTAATCCCTTGTCAGGGCGCCCCAGAGAAGTGGCATCTACACCAGCGGCCCCCACCATTCAGGACTAGCTGGCTCAGTGAAAGCTATATAGAGGAGGGAAGGGAAGGGGAGTGTTCCCAGCAGAAGAAACAGCTCCTCCAAGGCCCAAAGACTAGAGAAAGTAAGATGTGTTTGGGTTTGAGCCAGGCCTGGAGCTCCCGATTGGGTGGGGCTGGAGTCTAGATCCTGGGGAGCTTGACGGAAACTGAGGACTTCAGGTCATTGGGAGAGCTGGGACCACCCTGTGTGCTCTGGCTGCAGTGTGAAGAATAGATGGGAATGGGTGTCAAAATAATGCATGAAGGGACCAGCTCAACATCTGTAGCATTTCAGGGGAGAGGTGGTGGAATGAGCCAAGCAGCTTTGATGGCGGAGAGAAATGGGCAAATGCAGAGATGTTGAGAAGGTAGAAACACAATTCAGGGTGGATTTGGTTGAGATACTTGGAGAGAGGAACCAACATGCAGGTTTCTGACTTGAGCAAGTGGAATGCTGGTTCCAGGAAAGAGCATGGGCCCTGGTGTAGGAAAGGCCTGAGTTGGGTCTTATCTGTTAACATTATTTAGAGCTCTTTGGGTTAACAGGGGCCAACACCCAATTTACTGTGGTTTACCCTCACAAGGGAGTTTACCAGGCAGACACTGGGTCACTCACACTTAGTCCACAGACTAAGGGACAGCTTTTCCTTCCATGTCCCATCTCCCCTGCTCTCTGTATGCAACCTTCCTTCTTTGGGACATCCCTCTATGACAACAGAGGAAAGCATGGCCCTTGCTAGCTTGCCAGAAGAGGCCTGATGCCTCCTGTCCCCTGCCTGCCCTTGATCCCATTGCTGTAGCTAGGGAGGTGGGGTACTATGGTTGTGACTCAGACTGCGTCATGTGCCCACCAAACCACTCGACGGAGTCAAGGAGCAAGAATTCCCCAGAAGGGAGGGAGTTGTGTGCTTCTCTGGGCAGATTAGACGGTCGGGTCCACTCAACTTTCATCCACTGTGTTACTTTAGGTGAGCGGCTTGGTTCTGTAAGCTTCAGTTAGTGCTGCAAATAGCTGTAATGCTTCTGCCTTTCCGAGCAGCTAGGATGAAAGGGGAAACAACATAGAAAGCTGGGTAGCCCCCGTGACAAAGTTGTCAGTGTCTTTGGAAGTGGGCCAGAAAGGGACAAGCCTCCAAGATTTCTCAGAACGCTTACCAGGGGGACGCCTCAATGCAGCCTTCTTTCTTCGCATTAGTACGAGACTTACTTCTAATTCTTGCTCCAGACTCTGATACCTTGAGGTTACTTAACTTTTCCTTTTTTTTGAGACTGAGTCTCGCTCTGCCGCCAGGCTAGAGTGCAGTGGTGTAATCTCGGGTCACTGCAACCTCCCAGGTTCAAGTAATTCTCCTGCCTCAGCCTCCCAAGTAGCTGAGATGACAGGCACGCACCACCACACCCAGCTAATTTTTGTATTTTTAGTAGAGACAGGGTTTCACCACGTTGGCTATGATGGTCTCAAACTCCTGATCTCAGGTGATCCACCCACCTCGGCCTCCCAGCATGCTGGGATTCCAGGCGTGAGCCACCGGGCCTGGCCTCTGTTTTCTTATTTAGAAGGTTATCATGCTGTAGAACTACTTCATAGAGAGGTAGATGAGTTTAAATGGTGATTGGAAGATTAAAAATACATAGTCTGAAGTATGATTTCATGTTTGTAACATATAAATAAATTCATGAAAATAAAATCAAACTTAGGAAGAGAAAGCAACTTGTGAAATACTCTACAGAGTGCAGTGACCCAGCCCTGCAACACCGTCCACACTGCAGATCGATTTGGTTCCATTTTATCAATAGATTTGTAAAGTAAAGCTGAAGGCCTGGCCAACATGGTGAAACCCCGTCTCTACTAAAATACAAAAATTAGCTGGGCATGGGGTCGTGCACCCCATGCCCAGCTACTCGGGACTACCTGAGTAGTCCCAGCTACTCAGGAGACTGAGGCAGGAGAATCGCTTGAACCCTGGAGGCAGAGGTCGCAATGAGCCAAGATCACGCTACTGCACTCCAGCCCGATGACAGAGCAAGACTCCATCTAAAATAAATAAATAAATAATAAAGCTGAAGGAATACAGTACAAACTGTTAACAGTAGGTGCCTTTGGGTGGTATGTGAACTTTTCCCTTTTACTATACACTTTTGCAATTAAAAAAAAAATCCTCAATGGGCCAGGCACAGTGGCCCATGCCTATAATCCCAGCACTTTGGAAGGCCAGGGCAGAAGGATCACTTGAGGTCAGGAGTTGGAGACCAGCCTGGGCAATATAGCAAGATCTTGTGTCTACAAAAAAAATTTTTTAGGCCAGGCAGTGTCTCACACCTGTAATCCCAGCACTTTGGGAGGCCGAAACGGACAGATCATCTGAGGTTAGGAGTTTGAGACCAGCCTGGCCAACACGGTGAAACCATGTCTCTACTAAAAATACAAAAATTAGCCAGGCGTGGTGGCACACGCCTGTAATCTCAGCTACTCAGGAGGCTGAGGCAGGAGAATCGCTTGAACCCGGCAGGCAGAGGTTGCAGTGAGCTGAGATCATGCCACTGCACTCCAGCCTGGGCGACAGAGCAAGACTGTCTCAAAAAAAAAAAAGAAAGAAAAGTTGTTAATAGCTGGGTGTGGGGCATACCTGCGCCTGTATGCCTAGCTACTCAGGGCTGAGGTGGGAGGCTTGTTTGAGCCCAGGAGCTTAAGGCTGCAATGAGGTATGATTGTGCCACTGCACTCCTACCTGGACAACAGAGCAAGACTCTGCCTCAAAAAAAAAAAAAATTAAGAGTTATGTACCACATTTGTCATCAAAAACCAGTAAAGATATTTTTCTTTCTTAAAAACAAGCGGCCAGGCGCAGTGGCTCACGCCTGTAATCCCAGCACTTTGGGAAGCCAAGGCAGGTGGATCACCTGAGGTCAGGAGTTCAAGACCAGCCTGACCAATATGGTGAACTCTCATCTCTACTAAAAATATGAAAATCAGCCAGGCATGGTGGCGGGCACCTGTAGTCCCAGCTACTCAGGAGGGTGAGGCAGGAGGATTGCTTGAACCCGGGAGGTGGAGGTTGCAGTGAGCCGAGATTGCACCACTGCACTCCAGCCTGGGCAACAGAGCGAAACGCTGTCAAAAAAAAAATTAATTAATTAAAAACATAAAATAAAAACAAGCTATCTGTATGTAATCATAGTACTGTTTTTATCAGGACTCTTGTGAGTTTCCAGGGAAAACTAGTTCATCATATTATTTTAATCCACACTGTCTGTAAGTGATTTGATGTTGACTTACACGTTTTATGAGCATGAGAGTGTTCTTAGAATCTCTTGGCCGGGTCCTGGGGGAGGTCTCACACCCTGCACCCCGAGATGGGTGTCCTGTGCTTCACTTAGGGACTGATGTAGAGCACGTTCCTTCTTCTATTTTTATAGCTGATATTTACAGTGTGTTCTGGAAAGTTTTACTTGCTGTAAGGGTGATGATAGTTTGGGAGAGGAAAGAATGTGTTGAATTAAAAGGGATAGTATATTGACCAATGGAGTTTCAGTCAACACATTTATTTCAAGTGAGGTTTTAAATCATGCATTCCCAAGTACTTTTTGAAATCCAGAGAATGATTTTTCCACTTTAAATATCAGTAAGCTGTTTTTGTTTTTTTGGTTTTTTTTGTTTTTTGTTCTTTTTGAGACGGAATCTCGCTCTGTCGCCCAGGCTGGAGTGCAGTGGCGTGATCTCGGCTCACTGCAAGCTCCACCTCCCGGGTTCACACCATTCTCCTGCCTCAGCCTCCCGAGTAGCTGGGACTACAGGCACCCGCCACCACACCTGGCTAATTTTTTGTATTTTTAGTAGAGATGGGTTTTCACCGTGTTAGCCAGGATGGTCTCGATCTCCTGACCTCGTGATTCTCCCGCCTCAGCCTCCCAAAGTAAGCCGTTTTTTAGAGGTTTGTTTGTTCTTATGATTTTGAGATTTTCCTTTGACGTTTTTAAATTGTAAAAGAAATACATGCTTATGTGATAACAAATGAAACAAATATGAAAACATTTTAAAAAGTTAATCTTTTTCCTACTTCACCCCTCCCCAGTTCTAGCCATCTCTACCTCCAGTCAACCAATTCATGTTTATTGTATTTTCAGAAGGCTACTGAGAAACTTTTGGGATGACGAGTATGTTCATTATCTGATTTATATGATTGTTTCACAGGTATATGCATATGTTAAATATCAAATTGTACACTTTAAATATGCACAATTAATCGTATATAAATTATATCTCAGTAAAGCTGGGTGTTTTCAGATGTCCAAAGTTGTTAGATACTTCTTTTGGTCTAGGGGTGCAGTGAAGAAATTACTAACACACCAAGGGCATTGTGAACCAAGACGTTTTGGGAACTTAGGACCTAGTGAATATCTTTCCTTAACTTTTTAAAATTAATTTTTAATTTACATATAGTGAAATTCACTCTTTTTTGTGGCCAGTTCTCAGAACTTTGGTAAATGTGTATAGTCACTTCTTCCCCACCACAGTCAGGATATAGAACAGTTTCTTGTTTTTGCTTGTTTGTTTTGAGACGGAGTCTCTGTCGCCCAGGCTGGAGTGCAGTGGCACAATATCGGCTCACTGCAAGCTCCGCCTCCCGGGTTCAAGTGATTCTTCTGCCTCCGCCTCCTGAGTAGAACAGTTTCTTTAACCTCCACAAACATGGCTTTCTGCCCACTTTGTAGTCAGAGCTTTCCCCGTCCTTTATCTCTGCCCCTCACTAGTCTGTTCTCCATCACATCATTTTGTCTTTTCCGGAATGGAAACTCCATGGAAATGGATTCAGTGTGTAGCCTTTGGGTCTAGCTTCTTTCGCTTAGCGTGATGCATTGGACATTCATCCATGTTGTCACACAGTTTGTTCCTTTTCCTTCTCAGTGTTGTCTCATTATATAGAAATAACACCGTTTGTTTATCCATTTCCTAGTTGACGGATATTTGAGGTGTTGCCAGTTTGGGGCAATAAAACTGTTATAAATATTTATATACAGATTTTAGACTTAAGCTTTTATTTAACTTGGGTAAACATAGGGATGCAATTGCTAGGTGAATGATAAGTGTGTGTTGAGCTTTCTAAGGAAGTGCCAAACCGTTTTCCAAAGTGGCTGCCATGTGATTCCCCCAGCAGTGCAGGAGTTCTCGTGCCTGCTGTATCTTTGTCAGTATTTGGTGTCAGCGGTCCTTTTATCTCATTTTGATTTTAATTTGCATTTCCCTAATGACTAATGATGCCAAGCTTTTTTGTTTGTTTGTCTCTTTGTTTTTGGAGACAGGATCTCGCTCTGTCAGCCAGACTGGAGTGCGGTGGCTCGATCATGGCTCACTTCAGCCTCTACCTCCCAGGCTCAGGTGATCCTCTCACCTCAGCCTCCTGAGTAGCTGGGACTATAGGCGCCCACTACCACACCCACCTCATTTTTGTATTTTTAGTAGAGACAAGGTCTCACTGTGTTGTCCAAGCTGGTTTCGAATTCCTGAGTTCAAGTGATCCCCATGCCTCAGCTTATGAAAGTGCTGGGATTCCAGGTGTGAGCCACCACACCTGGCCCAAGCATTTTTTCCCTGTGCTTTTTGTC
Organism: Trachypithecus francoisi; assembly: GCF_009764315.1. Lineage (NCBI taxonomy): Eukaryota > Metazoa > Chordata > Mammalia > Primates > Cercopithecidae > Trachypithecus > Trachypithecus francoisi. The sequence continues at coordinate 4,849,663 of NW_022681468.1, read as the reverse complement.
GTTTGTCTATTTTCATTGATGAAGTGTCTCTTCAAATCGTTTGCCTGTGTTTTAACTGGGCTTTCTTTCTTTTTTTTTTTTTTTTTGAGTTTTGAGACTTTATATATCTGGGTACAGATTTTTTTGCGAGATAAATGATTTGCAAGTATTTTCTCTCAGTCTGTAGCTTGTCTTTTTTTTTCTTAAGTGTCTTGTACAGAGCAAAAATGTTTAGATAAAGTCCAACTTAGGATTTGTCCTTTATCAGTAGTGCTTTTGGTATCATATCTAAGAAGTCTGCCAAACCTAAGCTCACAAAGATCTTTCTCCTGTATTTTCTTCATGGCTTCACGTTTTACATTTAGGTCTGTGTGGTCTAGTTTGTCTGTAGTTCGTTCTTTGGCGTATGGATTTCCAGTTGTTCTGTTTGTTGAAAAGACTGATGAACATCCACTGAACTGCTTGTGTGCCTTTGTTAAAAATCAGTTGAGCATGTTGTGAGTCTTCTGGACTCTGTCCTGTTGCATGTTTGTGCGTCTCTGTTTGCCAGTCTCACACTGTCTTCAGTATGGTACTTGACAGTAAATTTTGAGATCAGGTTGTGTGACTCTGCTATAACCTCTTTCTTCTCTTTCAAAATTGTTTTGACTATTCTAGTTCTTTTACCTTTCCATATAAATTTTAAAATCAGCTTGTTATCTACAAAATATTCTCCAGGGGTTTACCGCACATGCAGTGAACATGTAGACTTGGAGACCATTGACCTCTTAGCAGTGTGAGCTTTGCAACCCGTGTACACAGCATGTCTCCCCATTTTGGTCTTCTTGTTTTGTAGTTGTCAGCAAACAGATGCTATAAATATCTTCTTAGACTCATAAATTAGTATTTTGGTTTTTAGTTGTCGTTGTAAATAGATCTGTTTATTTTCCATTTGTAATTGTTTATTGTCTTTTTTCTTGTAATTCTATCAGGTTTTGCTTCATGTTATATATATTCGTATAAATATTTAGCATATATCCACTTGGTAAATTAACTCTTTTACCACAATAGATATGACTGTATTCCTGGTAATATTATTTGCTCTGAAATCTACTCTGACCTTAATGTAGCCATTCCAGCATTCTTTTGACTAGTGTTGGCATGGTATGTCTTTTTCTTCCCTTTTACTTTTGATCAGTTTGTATCTTTATACATCAAGTGGGCTTATGATAGCATATCGTTGAGTCTTGCTTTTTTTTTTTTTTTTTTTTGAGATGGATTCTCACTCTGTTGCCAAGGCTGGAGTGCAGTGGCGCAATCTCGACTCACTGCAAGCTCCGCCTCCCGGGTTCACGCCATTCTCCTGCCTCAGCCTCCCCCGAGTAGCTGGGACTACAGGCACCCACCACCACGCCCAGCTAATTTTGTATTTTCAGTAGAGACAGGGTTTCACCATGTTAGCCAGGATGGTCTCAATCTCCTGACCTTGTGATCCGCCCGCCTCGACTTCCCAAAGTGCTGGGATTACAGGTGTGAACCATCATGCCCGGCTGAGTCTTGCTTTTTTATTCAATCAGACAATCCCTGTCTTTCGGGGTGTTCAAACCATTGATTTTTCACGTGATTATGAATGTACTTGGGTTTAAATATACCATGTTCGTATTTTTTTTTTTCTATTTGTCCCACCTGTTTATCATTTCTCTTTCCTCTTTGTCTGCATTTTTTTGGATCAATTGAGTACTTTTTATGATTCCATTCTATCTCATTTGTTGGCTTTTTTATGATAACTCCATATTGTTTGATTTTAATTGTTACTCTTTTCTAGAATACACCTTTAACTTATCACACTCTACCTTCAAGCGATAATGTACTATTTCGTATAGAATAGAAGAAATTTACAACAGTATACTTCTATTGCTCCTCTTCCAGCCTTTCCACTATTATCATACATTTTAGTTAGTATGTTATAAACCTCACAATCTTATTGTTTTTGTTGTAAAGAAATTTAAGTGATTTTTTAAAAATCTTTTATATTTACCCAGATAGTTACAATTTTCAGTGCTCATCATTCCATTGTGTAGATTCAGATATCCATCTGATATCAGTTACCTTCTGCTTGAAGGACTGTCTTAATATTTCTTATAGCACAGGTCTACTGATGATGAATTATTTTAGCTTTTGTGTATCTGAAAAAGCCTTTCTTTTCTTTTGCCTTTTTTTTTTTTTTTTTTTTGAGACAGGGTCTTGCTCTGTTGCCCAGACCAGAGTGTAGTGGTGCAATCACGGCTCACTGCAGCCTTGACTTCTGTGCTCAATCAGTCCTCCCACCTCACCCCCCAACCCCAACTCTGCCCCAGTAGCTGGGATGAGAGGCACATGCTACCATGTCCAGCTAATTTTTTTACTTTTTGTAGAGACAGGGTCTCACTAGGTTGCCTAAGCTGGTCTCAAACTCCTGGGCTCAAGCACTCCTTTCATCTTGGCCCTGCCAAGTACTGAGATGACAGGCATGAGCCTGGTCTTGCCTTCAGTTTTGAAAGATCTGCTTGCTGGTATAGAATTGCATGTCAACCATTTTATCCTTGAAAAACTTTTGCTCGCCTGTTGTCTTGCTTGCATTATTTCTGACGAGAAGTCTCCTGCCATTCTTTTCTTTGTTCCTTTGGACATAATATACCCTTTCCCCCTCTGGGAGCTTTCAAAATTGTCTCTTCTAATGCTCTTTTTAAGCCATTTGATTATGATGGGCCTTGGCACGGTTTTACTTCATTTTTCCTGTGTTTCGAACTTGTTTATAATTTTCATCAATTTGGGAAATTGTTTAACCATTGTGTCTTCAGATATTTTTTTCTGTCCCATGACCCTTCCTCTCCTTTAGAGACCCCAATAACGTGTATTAGGCTTCGTAGAGTTGATGCTGATGCTCTCTTTCTCTTAATTCTTTTTTTTTTTTTTCTATGTTACATTTGGATAGTTTCCTTTGCTGTCTTCAAGTTCTTTAATCTTTTCCACCGTGTCTTTTCTGTTAATTCTTTTTTTTTTTTTTTTTTTTTTTTTGAGACGGAGTCTCGCTCTGCCACCCAGGCTGGAGTGCAGTGGCCGGATCTCAGCTCACTGCAAGCTCTGCCTCCCGGGTTTACGCCATTCTCCTGCCTCAGCCTCCCGAGTAGCTGGGACTACAGGCGCCCGCCACCACGCCCGGCTAGTTTTTTTTTTTTTTTTTGTATTTTTTAGTAGAGACGGGGTTTCACCGTGTTAGCCAGGATGGTCTCGATCTCCTGACCTCGTGATCCGCCCGTCTCGGCCTCCCAAAGTGCTAGGATTACAGGCTTGAGCCACCGCGCCCAGCCTGTTAATTCTTATTACAGTAAATTTTTCATGTCACACATGTTTTTTTAATTAAGTGACCAAGTTTACTTAAGCAACTAGAGATCTATGGGTACATATTGTTGTTGTCATCTCTAGTGGTTTGATTTGCGTCTTTTTAAAATATCTTTCATGTCCTCCTAACTTTTTGGACACAGAATGCTGTATTAATATCCTTGTCTGCTAATTCCAACATTTGTGTCAGTTCGGTTTAGTTCCGTTGATTGGTTTTTCTTCTCATTATAAATCCTTTTCCTGCTGCTTAGCATGTCTGGTAATTTTTAATGGGATGTCTGACGTTGTGAATTTTGGTTTGTTGAGTGCTGTATGCTTACATAGCTCTGTTGATGTTCTTGAGATTTGTTTGGGGATGCAATTAAGTTACTTGGAAACAGTTTGATCCTTTCAGTTCTTGCTTTTAAGATGTTTTAGGCAGGAACAGTTATATTAAAACCAGAACTAATTATTCTGCACCACGGAGACCTTTCTGATTAGGAAGCCAGTGCCCCATGAATCATGAGTTGTTCCCATCTGATTGGTGGGAACAGACACTGTTCCCAGCCCGGAGCAAGTACTGGGTTCTCACGAATCCTTTCAGGTGCTTCTTTTCCCAGCCTGTAGTAGTTTCCTCACGCACATACGCTGAGCTGTACTCTGCTAACAGTTCAGCGACCTCCACAAATCGCTGTAGTTCTCTCTGTGCAACTGTCTCCTTTGTGGAACTCTGCCTTGCAAATTCGAATCCCATTTGACTGCTGGATCCCACCTGGGTTCTTTCTCCCTGTACTACAACCTAAAAATCTATCAAAGCAGGAGCCTGGGGCAGTGTGGGACGCACCTCACTTATTCCCATCTCTCAGGGATCACTGTCCTTATCCTTCATTGTCTGAAATCCAGTATCTTGAAAACCATAATTTTATATTTTTCTGCCCACGTATTAGGTTGTTTCAGGCAGTAGCATAAACCTCATCCTTGTTACTCCATCTCATCTGGAAGCATAAGTCGGCTTCATTTATAATAAATACTCAATAAACACTTGCCTCCATCCAGCCAGGGATGATAATACTAGCAAGTATTATCAAAATGGAAGACTGTTTGCATAATTTATAATGCCATAAGCTCATACATCGTTTGGCGGTTAGGGGCATGGCTGTGCATACATGACTGGGAAGTGATAAGGAGTTTATCTCTGAAACTTCCCTTCTCAGTTGATTTATATCACGTTGGGTACAGAGTATGTTGTTCTGCTATTCTAAAGCATTACTCATACCTTACTGCAAAAAGAAATGAGAATACATGATAAAGCAAATATATTTGAATGTTAATGGTGAAATCTAGATGACAGCTATTCACTATAAAATTATTTCACCTTTATTGCACTGAAATTTTTCATCATAAAAACATTGGGAATACATCATTCAGAATCTATGCAAAACTAATCTTTGGCCCAGAGTAAATAAGAGCACTTCCAAATCCAATGTTATCTTTAAATGACACTAGTTGAATTGAATTATAAATATTATGAGTCACTTCTTACATATAAATATTCTAAACTCAAAAAAATTTAAACTCAGGCTCATAACTATAAATGATTTGTTTTCTTACTTATCTGAAGTAAGATGATACTGTATATTGTTATGAAATTGTAGAAAATTAAAATATTCATTGTTTGAAAAGTTTAGACTAAATTTCCTTCATTAAGTGTTCTACAAAGGTTTGTAAGTTTTTTGTTTTGTTTTGTTTTGTTTGTTTGTTTTTTTAATTTGAGATAAGAGTCTTGCTCTGTCACCCAGGCTGGAGTGCAGTGGCACGATCTCAGCTCACTGCAACCTCCGCCTGCCAAGTTCAAGCAATTCTCTTGCCCCAGCCTCCAGAGTAGCTGGGATTACAGGCCTGCGCCACCCTACTTGGCTAATTTTTGTATTTTTAGTAGAGACGGGGTTTTGTCATGTTGGCCAGGCTGGTCTTGAGCTCCTAACCTCAGGTGACCTGCCCACCTCAGCCTCCCAAAGTGCTGGCTGGGATTACAGGGGTGAGCCACTGCTCCTCGCCCGTAAATTTTTATTTCCATATCTTTAACTGCTATTTAGGAACATATTTGAATAGATTGTAAAAATAGCAAGTTATTCAAAGTAAGAATTTTCAGTGTGGTTCTTTTCTTGACTGTCACATCATGGCATCTATTTGGAGGTGAAATCGATTCTTTGAAAGCAGATCTTGCTGTGGAGGAAGCGCGAGGTGGATTTGTGGGAAGAAGCCTTGGCTCTCCCTTAGCCTCGCGTCACTGCCGAGTACTCATTGTGCGCCGGGGAGACCTTACACCAAGGACTTCCCAGCCACCCAGTCATACTTGAGATAAATATTCCAAAGAAAATGTACAGCATCGTGGAAGAGCTTAAAATTAGGGGCCCAATTAGGACTGTAATTACTTTGCAGCTGAGATGTAAAGGTTTAATGAGACATTTTTCAGTTTCCAGGTAATTAATTGGTGTTGCAGTTAATAAGGTGACTGATGTGTGCTTTTCCCAGGATCCATTTACTCTCAGCAAGTGTTTGAGGACCTCCTAGGTGCCAGGCACGGTGGTAGGTGCTGGGATTGCTGTACATTTATGTTCTCTAGATGACAGCTGAGTTCTGGCGCCATGAAAGCAGATTCAAACTCACTTTACAAATGGGGAAAGGGGTAGTTTCTCCCTTTTAAGAATGCTACTACAATTTTTACTCTTCCACCTAAATTTTAAGTTAAGTTCATTGAGTTCATCAAAACTTCAGTTTAAGATTGTGTCTACTTTTTACATTGCTTTGTGAAGTTCCATCTTTGTAATATGATGTCATCCCACATCAAAGGTTCCTCCGTTTATTCGGGCATTCTTCAGTGCTTTTTATTAGAGTTTTCTGCTTTCTCCATCAAGGCCTTATAGCTAGGTCAGTAATTCCCAGGCACTTCATAGTTTTTGTGTCTGGGTAGCTGGAGTCTTCGTCTCTGTTTCTTTTTTGTAATTGTTTAATTGTTAGTGGAGAGGTGGTTGCTGTTGGTTTCGTATTTTTGATATTTGCATGTGGTAGTCTAGTTGTGACGGTCTGTCTGTTGCCTCCGTTTTCCAGCTATATCATTTGCAAACAAATGACAATTTTGTGTTTAAAAATACATGTATTGTGAAGGGGCTTACACATTCTGCCCTTCCCAGAAATGTATCTGTTAGCAATATGACTTGTAGAACCTAACAATTCTATCACGGGAGGAAGTGTTCTGCAGTAACTGTAATTTGGTCTTTGATGAATTCATTTGTTATAAATCCTGTTGAAATGAATAAAACAGAGAATAAATAACACAATAACCCTTGTGGTTTTGAACAAAGAACTGTAAATAATCAAACCTTTCTTTCCTGTTGCCTCTAAAGTTAGACTATCAGTGTTTTGTTTTTTTTGAAATGTATCCCTTCATGTCTTAAAATTTTTATATGTTACACTGCTGCAGTTATGTTATGGCATAAATATTTTATTACTTCACTCATTGGTAATGAATGATAACACATACAGAAAGGCTGCATGATATTGCTGAATTGTAAGAATTTTTTGTAAAGTCGCTTCTTGGGCCATTCTAGTTTACATCTAATTTAATAAATTTAGCAATTTGGAGAACATCTGCGGGGCTGATGTAAGTACTGAAAGTGGAAGTGTCAGGGAGGCAGCAGAAGCAGGTGCTTCCTGAGATTAACCAGAGTCGGTCCTGGCACAGATGGGGCTGTGTGAATCACATGCAGACATACGTGTGCACTCACGTGCGTGCCTTTATTTTCGTGTGCAGGTCAGTCACAAACGTTTGGGAAGTGCTGTGTAATGCTAACTGTTCGTGCGTAATGTTTTCCCATTTAGTAAGTGCTGTTGCGTGCGTTTTCTGTGATTCTCACTACAGCCCAATGCAAAAAATAAAAAAAAGGATTTACCTTTTTTTTTTTTTTTTGAGATGGAGTCTCACTCTGTTGCCCAGGCTGGAGTGCAGTGGTGCAGTCTCGGCTCACTGCAACTTCCACCTCCAGGGTTCAAGTGATTCCCTTGCCTCAGCCTCCCGAGTAGCTGGGACTCCCGGCACCCACCACCACACCCAGCTAAGTTTTTTGTTTTTAGTGAAGATGGGGTTTCACCATGTTGGCTAGGCTGCTTTTGAACTCCTGACCTCAAGTGATCCACCCACCTCAGCCTCCCAAAGGCTGGAATTACAGGCATGAGTCACCACGCCTGGCCTTTACCCTTTCCAACAGAGGAGAAAATTGAGGCTCAGGCAGGCTGTTTGTTCTGAGGTCCTTCTTCTAGGTGGGAAGAGGATGTAGAGAGACTGTTTGCATGAGGCTGTGCTGCCTTTCTTGGGCAGCGTGATTTCTGCGTCCTTACCTCTGGGTGCGCACTGGATCCGTAGGTCTCATTTGAGAGGTCACAGTGAACCTGTGTGCTGCACAGAAGACCCAGTGCTCCTTAGACCTCAGAGTTTCTTTGGTGTTCGCTGCATGACGTTGATGTCTTCCCTGTTTCCTCAGACCAGATCCATGCATCCAGGTAGCATGGCAGTGACATTTGCAGACGGACATCAGCACCCCGGGTTTCTGTACCTGAGGCTCCTGCCCCTGATTTGCCCCTGAAGCTTTTGTGCTAAGAAATGTTGCTAGGTTAGAAACCCAAGAATAATTTGAGGTGATAGACACTGTATGCTTTCTGTTCCTTTTCCCCCCAAAATACTACTTTTTATTTAATCTTTTCTAGAGATGTGTACTAAATTAATGCAATGTAATGTGGTAAGAAAAGTGTGTAGAAGTTAGAAGTGCAAAATTTTTTTCCTTACACATGAGAAATGACTTTCAATCAGAATTGGCTGGAATGAGCCTTCCTGGACCTAGCTTGGTCATCAGTCAAGGATGTCGTATCAGTCTGCTCAGGCTGCCCTAAGAAAATGCCACAGACTCAGTGGCTTAAACCACAGAAATGTATCTTCTCTCCATTCTGGAGGCTGGAAAGTCTAAACTCCAGGTGTAGCAGGGTTTGTTCCCTGCTGAGGGCCTCTTTCTGGCTTGCAGACGGCCACTGTGCCCTCCCATGGCCTTTGCTCTGAGCAAGTGCAGAGAAGGCAAATGCGAGCCTTCTACTATCCCTCCTTACAAAGACACTAATCCTGGAGGGCCAGGGCCCCCCTTCTGACTTCATTCACCGTTCATTGTTTTCTTTGAGGACCCATCTCCAAATCCAGCCACACCAGGGTTTAGGTCTTTAACATGAATTTGAGGAAGGGAGGCCACAACCATTGAGTCCGTGACAGATACTGAAGAGAGGACATTGTGTTAAGGGCAAGCTATGTGAGCCACCTTACAAGCCCTCAGCTCAGCATCCAGCATTCAGTGAGTGTGCAGGTGTTTGAGACGGGGCCTGACTGCTGGGCTGACTGTCACTGTGCGGGAGAGTTTCAACTGGAAACCCTAATCACTAGCTTTCCTGCTCGTAGAAACCACCAGTTTACTTAGGAGTCTCAGCTGACTGGGTGCCTTAGTCAGGGCTGTCCAGAGAAACAGCAGGAGAGACAGATTGAGATCTCAAGGACTTGCCTTCTGCAGTGGGTGAGTCCAGCGGGCAGGTCTGGACTCCACGGACAGGCAGCGGGCAGGAGACTTGGCCGTGGCGGACACTGCAGGCCACAGGTGGACTCTCCTCAAAGAAGCCACGGTTTGGGTCTCACGGGCTTCTCAGCTGACTGGTTGAAGCCCCCACATTCTCAAGGGTGATCGCTACTTGAAGTCCATTGATTCTTGGTGTTAACCACATCTGTAAAATGCCTTTACAGCAACACCCACAGCAGTGTTTGGACAGCTGGGCACTGTGACCTAGCCAGGTTGACACATACGGCCAGCTGGCACAGTAGGGGACATTTTACTTTTTTTCAGTTATCGCCTTTAACCATGATGGGTGCAATCACACTTTCCTGACCCTAAATACATCTTGGGCAAGTTGGTTAACTTTTTAGTAATCCCTGGTTACAGAAATCCAATCTAGGTTAAAGCTTTCATCTCAGACCCTCTCCAAATGGCATCTAAACCGCACCCCAGGCAGCCTGGCCAGGGAGGGACGTGCCATGGGAGAGGAGACGAAGCAGGGTTGGCTCCGAGCCCTTCTTGCCCGCCCTTCCCCAGGGCTTTGAGCAGAACCTGGAGCAGAGGGGAAGGGCAGCTGCCTGTTCTTCTGCTCACTTGCTCCCTGTGGCCTTGGCCAGAATGGTGGTCTCTTCCTCTGTGGCATATCTGTGACTCTGCGGCAGCAGGCCTCTTCCAGAGGGACAGCTGTTTCCTCTCCCCCGAGACCTACAGCCTCCTCTCTGGGTGAGCTGACTTCCCTCTCCCTTGGCAGCTTCCTGGGTGGTGTGGCCCTACAGCTCCTGCTCTGGCCTCTGTATCCCAGAAACCTCAGAAGTGGCGGCCCTGCTTTCCTTCCAGGCGCCATGGTTCCTCAGGCCCTGATGTCACAGGCTGTTCCCAGAGTCTCCTGCCAGGCATAGTCCTGTTCACAGATTCCTCTGCCACGCAGAGTTCATGCCCAGGCTCTGCCCTCCCCACCCTGTGCTCTGCTCCTGTCGGCACCAGGCAGGGCTCACAGCTCTAACCCACCGAATAACAAAGTGCCATCTCCCGTTCCTGAAGGTGACCCTGTCCTGTGGGTGGCTGGACCCTGACCCCAATCTTTTGGCTTTGAGAGAGAGGATAGAAAACCCCAGTTCACAAATGCCACACTCCCTGTAGGGGCTAAAGACTCAATTCAGACTTTCCTCTATCTACCCTTCATGGCCCTAGAAGATACGGAGAGCTTCGGCAGTGGCTGCTGCTGACAGGACCAGTTCTGTTACGTCTCCACACACTCTGGGAGGAGGCGACGGCCCGCCCAAAGTGTGTGTGTGGCCTTTCCTTAGTAGTTGAGCTCTTAGCATCTCCCTGTTCATATCTCTGGGCTTTGGGGTCAGGGTGCCAGGAGCAGCAGACTAGTCCCCTGTCTGCACCGAGTGCCTGTGGGCCAGCAACTGAGACAGGACCGTCCACCTGGCAATCACTGTTCTTTGGGAGACTCCTTGCAGTGACCTGTACGCACATCAGCTTCACAGAGGAGGGGACAGTCCCTGGAGAGTAGAAATTGCCAGAAATCATACACCAGTGAGAGTCAGGCTAACTCTTGGCTTTAGATTGCAGACTTTTTTCCTTGTACCTGTGTCTCAGGAACATTACTCATACTTTTACTAATAAAAGTTTTTTTAATTAGTTGTTTCTGGCTTTTCAGACCCTTTTTTCATCCCTGCGTTTCTACACTATCCGTGAAGGCCATTACAGGTGGTCTTTACGTCAGCTCCCCTCTGAGATGACACAGAGAACAAGCTCAGATGCTTGATGCTCAGAGCTTTTATCGCTGATGACTTTCTGAAAAATGATATTAAAGTTTGGAGTTCAGTATCAATACCAGTAAAGAAGGGAAGAAACAGGCAGGTGCGGTAGCTCATGCCTCTAATTCCAGTACTTTGGGAGGCCAAGGCAGGAGGATTGCTTAAGCCCAGGAGTTCGAGACCAGCATGGGCAACATAGTGAGTTCTTGTCTCTGCAAAAAATAAATAAAATTAGCAGAGCATGGTGGTGCATGCTGGTAGTCCCAGCTACTTGGGAGGCTGGGGCAGGAGGATCGTGTGAGCCCAGAAGTTGGAGGCTGCAGTGAGCGATGATGGCCACTGTACTCCAGCCTGGGCAGCAGAGCGACGCCCTGTCTTTAAGAGGAAAAAAGAAAAAGAAGGGAAGAAACAACAGTGGTAACATTGAGTATTAACTTGGTCTTTACAAGACTGGGTATCTAAAGCCAGCCAAGTTTGCCCTGGACGCTCTAGAAACATCTTCTCATTGTTGTCGTAGAGTCAGATTTTAATCTTTTATGTCAAAGGTTTTAATTTTGTGCTTCTGAGAGTGGTGGAACTGGGGCTTTTTGTGATCACCTGTAAGAGCCATTCACCAGAGCCCAGTTATCTAACTGGCATATGATCCGTCCAGAGATTCAATAAGGTAACCAATCATATTTAGGCTTAGTACAAAAGAGGACTGGGCACGGTGACTCACACCTGTAATCCCAGCACTTTGGGAGGTTGAGGGGGGCGGATCACTTGAGGTCAGGAGTTCGAAACTGGCCTGGCCAGCGTGGTGAAACAGTGGTGAAATCCCGTTTCTACTAAAAATACAAAAATTTACCACGCATGGTGGTGCACACCTGTAATCCTAGCTACTCAGGAGGGTGAGGCACAAGAATTGCTTGAACGCAGGAGGCAGAGGTTGCAGTGAGCTGAGTTCGCACCACTACACTCCAGCCTGGGCCGCAGAGGGAGACATTCCCTCAAAAAATAAATAAATAGACTTAGTACAGAATAAAAATAGGTTATAAATGTATGACATGGAAACACTAATCTTTTCTGTTTATGTCACTGATCTGTCAGTCTGTGTTATACAAGTCCAGACAGACTGAGAGAAATCTAACAGCCCATGCCTGGACGCACAGCTGTGCTGCCCCTAACAATCCTCTGTGCCCCAAGCAGTCCTTTCTCTGGAAATGATCCTAGCTTTTGACTCAGAGGTCGTCCCACCCTGCCTGTTGCTTTCCTCATCGTTGCGGATTGCAGAGGGTGTTGATGCCATTGTCACACGGTTCCTCCCTGCGTCATGCAGCCCTTGCTGTTTCCAGCATTTTCAGCTGTGAATCTCTGCTGTGTCCTCCTCCATCCCGTCCCTTTCTTACTCTCATTTTGAACATTTTCCTTGCTCTTGCACCCACTGGATAGTGTAAGACCTCAGAAGTCATCACTGTGCCATCAGCCTTTGTTGGTGTTGGTTGTCATTTAAAGTTTGACAGTCAAGAGTTCAAATGACTTTGGTGGTCAACTTTCATGCTCACCTGTCCAAAGTGACGTTTCCTGCTGCAGTTTTGATCCAGGCTGTCTTTGAGGACCCACACGGCTTCTGCGTTTTGAGGATATGGAGGAGCTAAGTTACCATGGGAAGCGGCTACTGTTAGAATTACCTAAGACTTTTTAAAATGTTCTCTGTCAATATTTTAAATGCCCTGGTTGTAATTATAGAATATGTGGATTTTAGTTTGCAGTTAACATGTTTCGAACATTACCACCTTCCTCCAATCCTACGGGAGCAGAATTTGACCCAGAGGAAGACGAACCAACGTTAGAAGCAGCCTGGCCTCATCTACAGGTATTGGGCTCTGGGGTGACCAGAATCAGAGGGCACCAGTGATGCATGGGAGTAGCCTGGGGTCCACAGAGCAGGCGCACAGGTCTGGGCAGATGGACCTCTCCTCCTCAGTAGGATGGTCCTCGCAAACCCATACATACAAGAAGAATATTTCAGCAGAATACAGTTAATATGTGTGTTTGACCACTTTACACAGCCAGTGAAGATGTGGAATTGTCGGTGTGCTCTCAGTGAAAATGGCCACTTTGTTGATGGCCGTTGAATTCAGGCTCAGAGGTCCTAAGCCGACAGTCTCCCAGTTTTTGGTATTCATATTTAATGTGTGCCTGCTGGGCCCCCAGGTCCCACACTGGCCACTGCCTTTCCCCAGGGCATTTGTAAGGCAGAAGGGTGGCTGGCAAGGAGGCACCAGGGTCAGCGAGAGCAGAGCAGGAGCCAGGCATGCGAGTGGGAGGGCCATCCACCCGTGACAGGCCTCCCACGCTGTCCTACCCAGTATGTCTGCACTGGGAAAGAATTGTCCCAGCTCCAGGAAGTCACGGTTCAGGGTCCACATCTTAGGGCCCTCTTACCTGCCAGCCCTAGAGTTCCTGTGCATTTGGTTGGCTCTGTGCCTTGGCATTTTGGGACACTCCTGGGCGACAGGCTGCAAATCCCTCCCCCCCCACAGAGTTGGGTCATGGCCTGGTTTGTGGCATCTGTGCCCTGTAGTCTCTGAACAGTGTACATCAACCATGGAGATCATTTTGTTTAAATGCCGTTTAAGCATCTGTGGGTCTCACCAAATAAAATAGTTACATCGCCATTTATCATTAAATTAAGCCATGTAATTTAGCATTAATTCTGTAGATATGTGGCTTTAAGAGGCTAATATTTGCAGATCAGTAAAGATTCAATTCCTGGTATATTTTAATCTCCATTCAATAAAATCTCATGTTATTTGACGCGTTGTTGTTGTTTTTTTCTCCTAGCTTGTTTATGAATTTTTCTTAAGATTTTTAGAGTCTCCAGATTTCCAACCTAATATAGCGAAGAAATATATTGATCAGAAGTTTGTATTGCAGGTAAGGTACAAATTAGCTGACACTCTGAAAGCCCTGACGGAGTGGTGACAGCCAGCCACTAAGTGTCTTTTTCTTCTCAAAGCTTTTAGAGCTCTTTGACAGTGAAGATCCTCGGGAGAGAGATTTTCTTAAAACCACCCTTCACAGAATCTATGGGAAATTCCTAGGCTTGAGAGCTTACATCAGAAAACAGATAAATAATATATTTTATAGGTAAGTCACATGTGGATGGCGTTGTCCTCGGATGTGGTGATGCTCACTTCCCCACTTAGTGCTCCCCCACCCCATCGTCTCCTCTGACAGGACTCAGCACGTGGAGGGGGTTTCTCAAAGCCTGTCTGTCACGTGCAGGTGGACCCCCTCGTGCACTGTGTGCGGTGGGCCGGCTGGGCTCATCCTCCCTGCCTCCCTCCCCTCTCCCCACAGCTCCCTCCTGAGCCACCAGGCTCCCCAGCGCCTCACCCTGGGTCCCTCCGTCGTTCCTGTTTCTACTGAAAGGTCTAGTTTCCCAGAAGTGTGGATAAATTGGTTCCATCCAACCCAACTGTGTTAGTGAAGGTTCTCTAGAGGGGCAGTACTCATAGGATAGATGAACATATGAAGGGGAGTTATTAGGAGAATTGACTCACACGATCACAAGGTGAAGACCCACAATAGGCCATCTGCAAGCTGAGTCCCAAAACCTCAAAAGTAGGGAGGCGGACAGTGCAACCTTCAGTCTGTGACCGAAAGCACAGGAGTCCCTGGCAAACAACTGGTATAGGTCCAAGAGTCCAGAAGCAAGAAGAACTTAAGAGTCCAGTGTTCAAGGGCAGAAAGCGTCCAGCACAGGAGAAAGATGGAGGCCTGAAGACTCAGCCAGTCTAGCCCTTCCACGTTCCTCTGCCTGCTTTATTCTGGCTGCACTGGCAGCTGATTAGATGGTGCCCACCTAGATTAAAGATGGGTCCACTGACTCAAATGTGAATCTCCTTTGGCAGCACCCTCACAGACATACCCAGGGACAATACTTTGCATCCTTCAATCCAGTCAAGTTGACACTCATGTCTGCCTCTAAGGCACCTGACTCCAGGATGGTGCAAGGTAGTGCGAGGTAGTGACACATCCTGGTGATGATGGGGACGGTATGACGGTGTCTTTCTGTGAGATAAGAGCATGAGCAGGTCCTACGCAGCCTCACTGCGGGGCCAGGGTGTGGACAGAGCATGGGCCATGGCCTGGAGAAGGGGCCAGGTGTCAGCCACGGCCAACGCAGACCTCAGGGTCCTTTCTTAGTCACCGTGACCAAGCACGGGAAAAGAACAGGGGCATCTGAGACAGATCGCAGATGAGACCCCCCCGATGAGACCCACAGCCCCGGCCCTTCCTGTCCCTTGCTGGGATCCCATGTCGGGAGCACCCCGCCCTTCCCCTCTGCGGTCATTAGGGTCGCATTCCCTCCCGGCCTCCACACCTGATAGGGCATTTTGGCATAAGAGCCTTTGACTCTGTGTGTGACTTTCCTTTGAACTCCTTCCAAATTCCCCACATCTCATTTATAAAATGGAGCCCGGTGCTGGGCATAGCCCAGACCTGACACATTAACTGGAACAGAGAATGGCGTCACTTTCCAAAATGTTATGTTTCTAGTTTATGTTTCTTGGTATCATGATTCCTTTTCAACAAGATCATTACTTGCCTGGTATGCTTATCTATGAAAACATAATATGCATGATTTAATTAACATACAACAGGTATAATTTAAATTTCAGTCGTCTTGACCTAAAATTAAAGCTCTACCTATTTCTGTTTTCTTAATCCTAGTAGGTTTTGTTCAGATAGCAGAGTCACAAATCTACTGTACACCTGCATTTAAGAAGTAGAAAATGTGTCATACCTTAACCTTACGAAATACTTAAATAGATTAGTATTCAAAAGTTATTACACATGATTTAGTTCAGTTCTCACTAAAGGTTTGGTGCTAGAGTATGGCATTTGTGTCTTTGTGCATGCGTTTAATAATCTTTTCTGTAATTGTCCTGATATATGCAATCAAAAGCAAGCATACTATCTAGATTCCATCATTGATTTGGGTCCTCATTGTCAGTACCACTACGTCCTCATTTCATGTGAGAAAAAAATAAGAAAGATCTTAAGAGATGCATTCAGCTCGTCTTAAGTTTTTTTTTTTTTTTTCCTTTTCTTTTCTCTTTTTTTAAGGCAGGGTCTCACTCTGTCACCCAGGCTGGAGTACAGTGATGCTATACTCCATAGCTCACTGCAGCCTTAAACTCCTGAGTTTAAGGGATCCTTCTACCTCAGCTTCCCAAGTAGCTGGGACTACAGGTGTGCCACCACATCTGGCTAATTTTTTAAATTTTTGTAGAGATGGGGATCTCACTGTGTTGCCCAGGCTGGTTTCAAACTCCTGGCCTCAAGTGATCCTCCTGCCTGAGCCTCCCAAAGCACTGAGATTGCAGGTGTGAGCCATCACACCCAGCCAGCTCATGTAAGTTCAATATAGTACAGCTGTGTCTTCTAAGAAAAAAACATTTTGAACATACTTGGTTCAACTTAACTGAAAATGTAAATATCAGGTTGCTGTTTATTTCTATAGTTTCTCATTATCGTCAGCTTAAGTGTGAGTTAAACGGTGCTGTCCATAACCCGTGGCGCCTGCTTTGGCACACAGTGGGACCTGGAGGCTGGGTGGGCAGGGCAGTGTGCCGTTCCTTCTCTTGCTGCATAACCAGCCATGGGTCATGCACCGTCCTCACCCGGGCCCTGCAGCGAGGCTGTGCAGCACCTGCTCATGCTCTTATCTCACAGAGAGATGCCATCAAACTGTCCCCGTCATCGCCAGGATGTCACTATCTCACACCATCCTGGAGTCAGGGCCCGCCCCCAGCTCAGTGGCTTCCGTCAGCATGGTCCGTCACTCCTCGTGATGCTGCCATCTGCGCTGGGCTCATCCAGACGGTTCTGCTCCGTGGCGTGTGCTGGGGCCAGAGGGTTCCCGGGGGCTGCTGAGCAGATCCCCACGCTGCCTCTGTGATGCCTTGAGCTCCTCCAGGTCGTGGGAGTTTCTACAGCCATGGCCACATCCAAGAGGGGAGAAGCAGGACCCCCAGTCCTCCTAAGAGTTTGGCTTGGAACTGGTGCAGAGTGACTTCTGCCCTTTGTATGGTCAAAGCAGGGCACAAGGACAGCCCAGCTTCAGAGAAATAAGTAGAATAATAAGTAAATAAGAAAGAAGTAGAGTAAGAGGTGTTCAGGAGTCACTTCTACCCTTTGTTCTGGCCTCACCTCTTCCCATGAGGCCAGAACACATCATACAGGCAGGAAAGGCATTTAGAATCCCTTCTGGAGACTTCTATAGCCAGCAGGTTCCCAGCTCAGTGTCTGGGGGGTCTGATTCCCTTTCTGCTGAAAGAGTGAGAAACGCTCTTGCTGGCTCCCAGGGATCTCTGTTTCCCTCCCATGGTGTCCCTGTTTGTCTTCTGCTGGAAAAGGAAGAAGGAAAAGAACTGTCCTTATTTTCTCTTTCTTCTGCCTACTTCAAAGCAGGTTTAAAAAATTAGAAATTAAGAATGTAGTAACGTTGATTTAGGAAAACAAAATGGCTTATAACAGCAAGCCACCCTTATGTAAATGTGAAAGCTGATGGAGCTAGACCAGAAGGGGTTCAGGGCTCTTTGCCTTGGAGGGGCCCAGAGCACAGCTCTCCAAGGCCCATGCGAGAGGAATAGTAAACTGAAGCCACACGGCTGCAGTGTGTGCAAAGGGAGCCTGCAGGGTGAGTTTGGTAAATTAAAGCGCCTCTCAGTGTAGACACACACACTGACTTCTGCTTGGGCGCAGCTTCCAAACCTCAGGGTAGGTGCAGGCTCAGGGACACCAGGGGAGAGCATTTTCTGTTTCTTGTCATGGCATCACGGTCGCTCCTGTCACCCACGGCACCAAGGTTTACCCTCGTGATGTTTCTCCCTCACTCTCAGGCTTTAGTCACATGCGTCGCTGTGCTGCTGTGTCTCGCTGCTAAAGGTTCTGCTTTCTGGCGCCTGCAAGAGCAGATCTCAGGTTTTTTTGTTTTGTTTTGAAACAGGGTCTCTGTTGCCCAGGCTGGAGTGCAGTGGTGCCACCTCAGCTCACTGCAACCTCCATCTTCTAGGTTCAAGTGATCCTCCCACCTCAGCCTCCCGAATATGTGGGATTACAGGCATATGCCACTATGCCCGGCTAATTTTTATGTATTTAGTAGAGATGGAGTTTTGCCATGTTGGCCAGGCTGGTCTCGAACTCCTGACCTCAGGTGTTCTGCCTGCCTCGGCCTCCCAAAGTGCTGGGATTATAGGCATGAGCCACTGTGCCCGGCCAGATTTCAGTTTTTCTAAGCTGGCCTTCCACCCTCTCCATGCATCTTGCCCACCCCACTCCACGTCACAAACCTTTGTTCCAGCCAGAGTTCTCCCTCTCCACAGTGCCATTTTTTTAAAAAATCTGTTAAAATCCTCCTTCAGGATCCAATTCAAGCACCACCTCTCAGTGCATTCTGATTGTTTGGGAACATAGAAATGTTAAGACCCATTCTTCAAAAATATTTCACGCCTGTGGATGTTAAGATCACGGTCACACTATTTCATTTGTTTCAAACAAAGTGAATGAAATTTCAGAGTTGAATTTTTTAATCTTCTCAAACTTATTTTTGACTTAGAGCTGTCTCTAATCAAATGGTTTTCATCTGATGGGCAGGATCTTTCAGACCCTCTCACTTCATGCAGGATACCCCCCGTGGGTAGCTCTAGACCAACCCCAGGTGCACAGGGCTTGAGGCGGGAGAGATTTCTTTGTTTCTGTAGGACCCCTTTTCGGAGAGGACATTTTCCTGTTTCCTGACATGTCCCTGTTCCCTCTCCTTGTCCCCAGTTTATTCAGCAGACGTATTTTCATCATCAAACAGATGCCAGGCTTGCTCCTAGTCCCGGGAACATAGTCACGAGAAGTCCTTGGCCCTGTCTTCGCGGTGGCCCCATCTGAAGGGAGACGGGCTGGCACAGAGGGTGGGGTGCATGTCTCGGGGGTCCCCTAGAGGCAGGCGCAGTGGACAGAGGCATCTCAGAGGAAGGGAGCTGGGTCTATCGCAGATGAGTGCTTCAGAAAGATCGCACCTGAGGCAGCACGGAGGATGTGCGTGGGTGTCAGTGGGAAACTGGGCAGGTAGAATAAGAGGTGTTCAGGAATCACTTCTACCCTTTGCAGGAACTGTGCTAAATATTGCAGGCTTGAAAATTAAGACATTGACTTATGTTGAAATACGGCAAAAACGTAAGATGGATTAATGAATGAGTAAAAGATGGATGAACAGATGTGTATGTGATCAAGCAGATGGAGCACATTGCTCGTGGTCCAATCTGGGTGTTGAAATGGGTGTTCACTGTAGAATTCTTTCAGTTTTCCTAGATGCTTGAAATTTTCCAAAATAAAATAATGAGAAAAAAATGTGTGCAAGACCTGCCCTTGAGGCATTTACAGCTGCAGGCCTTGAGGAGTTTCTTTGGTTCCTGACGGGCTGTGCGTTTGCACAAATAGACGCGCTTCCTGTTGCCTGGCTCCGTGGCTCCCCCTAGGGCATTGTTTTCTTACTCACGTTCAGTGTCCAATTCTAACTGGAAAATTGTTTTTTCTAGGTTTATTTATGAAACAGAGCATCATAATGGCATAGCAGAGTTACTGGAAATATTGGGAAGGTAAGCCTCTGTGTTATGGGTAGCAAACGACTGTAGATGGAATTTATACCAGAGTGATCCATTTCATTGAGTTCGGCTGCCCCCTTTAAAGCAAGGCAGTTTCAACCATTCTCTAAAAGAATTCAAGTAAAATTTCACTTAGACTGGGCGCGGTGGCTCAAGCCTGTAATCCCAGCACTTTGGGAGGCCGAGACGGGCGGATCACAAGGTCAGGAGATCGAGACCATCCTGGCTAACACGGTGAAACCCCATCTCTACTAAAAAATACAAAAAACTAGCCGGGCGAGGTGGCGGGCGCCTGTAGTCCCAGCTACTCGGGAGGCTGAGGCAGGAGAATGGCGTGAACCCGGGAGGCGGAGCTTGCAGTGAGCTGAGATCCGGCCACTGCACTCCAGCCTGGGCGACAGAGCGAGACTCTGTCTCAAAAAACAAAAACAAAAACAAAATTCACTTAAAGCAGGAGTTGGTGAGCTCTTAGATTAGAACATGCCAAATGACAAATCTCTCCCATTTTTATGGGTTCTGTACATAGATTCTGCTTCGTATACCTCAGTATCATTACTATGGAAACACAGTTCCGGTTATTTACTCAAGAGCAATGTTAAAAATAGTTACCTAAGAAGGTTTATATTAGAAGCTTGGAAGAAGAATAGATTGTGCATTTGGGGTATCATGTAAATGCTAATATTTTCAATTACTTTGGGTTTTTATATGTATATTTATAAAATAATTAACATTTCAAAACTTTCATCACCTTTATCCAAGTAAAGTTTTTACTCGCCTTTTTTTCTTTTTCTTTTTGAGACTCTTGCTCTGGCACCCAGGCTCGAGTGCAGTGGTGCAATCTCAGCTCACTGCAGTATCCGCTTCCCTGGTTCAAACGATTCTGCTGCCTCAGCCTCCCGAGTAGCTGGGACTACAGGTGCCCGCCACCATGCCTGGCTAATTTCTGTATTTTTAGTGGAGATGGGGTTTTTCCTTGTTACCCAGGCTGGTCTCGAACTCCTGGCCTCAGGTGATCTGCCCGCCTCACCTCCCAAAGTGCTGGGATTACAGGCATGAGCCACCAGGCCCGGCCACTTTTATTTAATTGATAACCCATAGATTTTTTATGAGACCTTCTAACCCACTGTTTGCCAGAGTTCCTCAGGGTCCCATGGCTAGTAAGTGTGAAAGTGCTTTTTCCTGCACCTTTTTAGGGAAGTAGTGTAGATGGGCAGTTCAGGGTTCTCAGCAGTCTGTGATGGAGAAGCCTGGCACTCTGGGTGGATCTAGTGACTCCCTGCAGCTCCTGAGCACAAGACTCTCTTCTCACAGTGGATCAGGTCCCGCCCCGTAGTTCTGAGAAAAGCTATTCTTGCCATTTTAGATGTAATTTGAAAAAATGTCCCCGTTGACAATTCTACTTTTAGTTTAGACAAACTTGGGTGGGGTTTCTCCTCAGTGCAGTGCAGTGAGTGGTGAAGAGGATGCCTCTTGCAAGATGTGTGACTGTGGGCAGGTACTTCTATAAGATGGGAGAATCGTCACATTTCCCTCCTAGGTTGTTGCAGGGACCAGAGCGCTGTATGACGTGTGTTACACAGCCCGCCACGCTGCGTGCGTAGGGCCACGCTGCATGCATAGGGCCCCTGTGTGCGTGGGCCGCACGCCGAGAGATTGATTAGTTTTATCCTTCTTCCGGAAGAGGTTGAGCCTGCAAGTGACCCTGTGAGTGAGCACACCCTCCCTGATGGGCCGCTCCAGGCTCGCCCTTCCCGCGTGGCCCGCTATGCCGAGCAGAGTGAATAACGGAAGACCAAGTTAGAGACAGCTCTGTCTACTTCTGCAGCTCAGTGACAGTAACTTCTGTTTGCCTAATTACAAAACCAAGACAATAAACTAGTTGTTTGAGACAAAAACTTTGCTTTGGAGGCTCTACGTAGGACCCCCTTTTCATGCTTGTGCATGAACAGCTTTCTAACTGATTTTTGTTTTTGTTGTTGTTGTTTTGTTTTTCTTTTTGTGTGTGAGACAGAGTCTAGCTCTGTCGCCCAGGCTGGAGTGCAGTGGCTGGATCTCAGCTCTCCGCAAACTCCGCCTCCCAGGTTCAAGCAATTCTCTGCCTCAGCCTCCCGAGTAGCTAGCATTACAGGAGCCTGCCACCACACCTGGCTAATTTTTTGTGTTTTTAATAGAGACAGGCTTTCACCATCTTGGCCAGGCTGGTCTTGAATTCCTGACCTCAGGTGATCTGCCCACCTCAGATTCCCAAAATGCTGGGATTACAGGTGTGAGCCACCGCGCCTGGCCCTGGTTTTTAACCAGCCCTCATCCAGTATCCACTGGGTCTGTGTTAACCAGCATTAGAATAACGTACCTGAATTACTCCAGGCAGCAAGAATTCCTACAGATGGATAAGGCTGAGGGAAGGTGCTGGGTGGGGGGTCCCGCGTGAACTGTCCCGTCTTCCTGGCCTGTTTAGAGAGGAAGATTTGCCACCAGGGGCTCCTGCTGTTGAGCCAGCCTCGTGCTGTTCTGGGTAATACCTGTAAACCCAGAGTGTTTAAATTATGTAGTTACAAGGATAAAAATAACTATGCTTCCTCATAGGCATTTAATATTTTTAAACTTTTTGCTGATATCCTCTTTTTTCTGATACATACACATATACACACACACATATGTGTATATATAGGAAGAATCCTCGGATTTCCCTCGTAGGCTGTTGCGGGGACCGGAGCGCTCTATAAAGGGTTCCACAGACCCCTGTGTAGGAGCTCACTATACTACCCAGGCTAGGGAACAGTGGCTCTTCACAGGTGTGATGGTGGCACACTACAGCCTTGAACTCCGGGCTCAGATGATCCTCCCGCCTCAGCCTCCCAAATTAGCTGGGGCACAGGTGCATGGCAACATGCTTGGCTACGTATATTTTGCCTGCTGAGTTTTGATGGTGAAAACAAAAATTGAAAGAAAAACAGCAAGATGTTTGTTTAAAACCTGGAATTTGTAAATGTTCAAACGGAATAAATGTTCTTTTTACAGTATAATTAATGGATTTGCCTTACCACTCAAAGAAGAGCACAAGATTTTCTTATTGAAGGTGTTACTACCTTTGCACAAAGTGAAATCTCTGAGTGTCTACCATCCCCAGGTAAGGGGCAGTGGGGAACTCTAGGAACACAGCTGTTGGCATTTGATCAGGATTGAATACAAGATAGTGAATCCAGCCTTGACTGAGAGTGCTTTCTTCTTTATACGACACTACTGACTTTGGTAACAAACTTCTGGTGATAATTGAAAGAAACTTCTGGTGATAATTGAAAGAATAAGGGGATAAAGAGAGATTCCTTTGAAGAAATTCAGAAAAATCTCTGTAATACAGAATTCTTCAATTAGTTTTAAGCATAGAGAAAGGAGTAACTCTCTGAAAGGAGTCTAGAAGACTTCTGAGTGGAGTTTTTTTGTAGTGTAATCTAAAATTCGGCACCTTTAAGAGAAAAGCCTATATAGGTCCATGGCCAATGAATGGCCTGTGAAAACGTTTGTGTTTTTTTTTATTTTTGAGGCGGAGTCTCGCTCTGTCACCCAGACTGGAGTGCAGTGGCGCAATCTCGGCTCACTGCAAGCTCCTGCCTCAGCCTCCCGAGTAGCTGGGACTACAGGCGCCCGCCACCTCGCCCGGCTAGTTTTTTGTATTTTTAGTAGAGACGGGGTTTCACCATGTTAGCCAGGATGGTCTCGATCTCCTGACCTCGTGATCCGCCCGTCTCGGCCTCCCAAAGTGCTGGGATTACAGGCTTGAGCCACCTCGCCCGGCCTTTTTTTTTTTTTTTTTGGAGACAGAGTCTCGCTCTGTCACCCAGGCTGGAGTGCAGTGTCGCAATCTTGGCTCACTGCAAGCTCCGCCTCCTGGGTTCACGCCATTCTCCTGCCTCAGCCTCCCAAGTAGCTGGGACTACAGGCGCCCACCACCTCACCCGGCTAGTTTTTTGTATTTTTTTTAGTAGAGACGGGGTTTCACTGTGTTAGCCAGGATGGTCTCGATCTCCTGACCTCGTGATCCACCCATCTCGGCCTCCCAAAGTGCTGGGATTACAGGCATGAGCCACCGCGCCCAGCGAAAACGTTTTTTAAAAAAATAAAGCTGCCCGTAATCCCAGCGCTTTGGGAGGCTGAGGCGGGCAGATCACCTAAGGTTGGGAGTTCAAGACCAGCCTGACCAACATGGAGAAACCCATCTCTACTTCAAATACAAAACTAGCCGGGCGTCGTGGCGCGTGCCTGTAATCCCAGCTACTCGGGAGGCTGAGGCAGGAGAATCGCTTGAACCCGGGCAGCGGAGGTTGCAGTGAGCTGAGATCGTGCCATTGTACTCCAGCCTGGGCAACAAGAGTGAAACTCCGTCTCAAAAATAAATAAACAAAACTGAATTTTTAAAATTGTAGCAGTGTAAGTACAGCTGTACTTGGTCAGCAAGTGGTTAGTGGGCTGCATTTACCTAGATTTGATTTTCTTTCATTCTTTGGCTGCCGTCAGCGTCTTTGTTCACTTTCGGCGGTCCCAGGGCCAGGCACTGAGCAGGCGCGCCCCAGCACAGGCGCAGGGTGCACAAGGCTCCTTTCTGCCAGGCCCTACTTTCAGAGCTTGTGGTAGGAGCTAAATGACAAAAGGTATATTCTTTAATTGATTCTTCCTAGGAAATATTTATTTTCTCTGACTGCTCTTAACTGGTAATATCTTTGCATCCAGCCAGATTATCATATTAATTGTTGTACAAAAGAAATAGTTCAGAGATTTAAGATGGAACCAGATTTTAATTTGTTCTTCCCACTGTTAGGTGACTTGTTGATTGTCATCTCCACAAGGACCACAAGAAAATCCCGTCATACTGGATTGACTTAGTGGTAGTTAGACTAAGAAGACTGTTTCCTGACTTATTTTTCTTATTTTTATTTGTCAGCTTTCTGATCTATCACCAATTCATGGGCATTAGTGGTAATGCCCTTTAACATGAATGTTGAGCATTGCTCCTGGGGTCCCTCCCTGAAAGTCCCACTCAGAGCCTCCCGTGGGGCCTGCTGGGGGGTGGCACACCCTGAGGGCAGCAGCATGATGACACGAGGGCTTTGTCTATCCTGTGGGTCCTTGTCTTGCTGTGGGAAGTTGTTGAACGACAATTCTAGAAGCACGGCA
Source organism: Trachypithecus francoisi (assembly GCF_009764315.1). Lineage (NCBI taxonomy): Eukaryota > Metazoa > Chordata > Mammalia > Primates > Cercopithecidae > Trachypithecus > Trachypithecus francoisi. The sequence continues at coordinate 4,825,111 of NW_022681468.1, read as the reverse complement.
GTATTTCTATGTTGAGATGGTAACACTCTTGCTCCTTTTACGTTGTAGCTGGCGTACTGTGTAGTGCAGTTTTTGGAAAAGGACAGCACCCTCACGGAACCGGTAAGTACTGTTGCTGGCGCATCTTGTAAGATGCGTGTGTTTCACTAAATGCAAATATTATGACATCTGCTTCACCAAATTGCCGTTGAGACTTTTTCATCTTAAATGGCAGTACTAATAAACAGGCTCATTTTGTTCATAGGTTATAGGTTTTCAAAGTATAGTCATTTTAATTGCAGGTTCCTTTATTACAGTGATTATTTTATGTGATGAGATTGCCGCCTTATCCCTCATCGCACTGTACTCTTTCGCACGTAAAACACTTGAGCGGTCGTGGCCACTGAATTTTAGTGTGCAGTTCGGTAGTTTCACATCTGCTTGGTTTGACAACATATTGAACTGATTATGATGAGAGGAATTATAATTAGGGTTTGAAATTCTTGTACTAAAGAGGCTTTACCCTTTACCGTCTTGAAAATAACTTCCCAAGTTACACTGTAACTGTTTTATGATCATTGAATCACGAACGTTAGATTACTGCTGTTCTGTCTGTGGATTTGAATTTTTTTTCAGCCTCCATCAGTTTGTCAGAGGATTTGTAATCTTGTTTATTAAAAGTAAAAGGCTGTCATAGCCAGGGTTAACAGACATGTCAGGTGCCAGTTTAAACATTTAAATACATTTTTGAAGCAACTTTATTGAGATATAATTCACATACCATACAATTCACCCATTTAAAGAGTACAATTCAAAAATTTTTGATATGTTACATTTTGAATTTGTTTAAATAATGGTAAAATACATAAAACATAGAATTTGTCATTTTGACTGTGTTAAATGTACAATTCACCAGCGTTAATTACATTCATAATGTTGCGCAACCATCACCACTATTTCCAAAGCTTTGTCATCGTCCCAAACAGAAATTCTACCCATTACACAATAACTCCCCGTTCCCCTCCCTCTGGCTCCTGCTGACCTGTAATCTGCTTTATCTCTGAATTTGACTATTCTAGGTACTTTATATAAGGAGAATCATAGAATGCTTGTCCATTCACACCTGGCTTATTTCACTCAGCGTAATGTCTTCCAGGGTTCATCCTTGTGTTACATGTCAGAACTTCATTCCTCATCGTGGTTGAATGCTGTTCTACTGTATGGATAGAACACATTGGGTTTATTTATTGTTTTCTCAGTGTACCCTTGGGTTATTCCCACCTTTCAGCTATTGCGAATAATGCTGCTATTTGTATACTGGTGTACAGATATTTGCTATAGTCCCCATTTTCAATTCCTTTGGATATATATCCAGAAGTGGAATTGCTGAATCATATGGTAATTGTATGTTTAGCTGTGGCACAAACCATACTGTTTTCCACAGCGACTGCCCCGTTTTACATTCCCCGCAGCAATGCACAAAGGCTCCCGTCTCCCTGCATCCTCACCAATGCTTGCTGCTGCTGCTGCTGCTGCTGCTGCTGTTTTCTTTCTTTCTATCTATCTATCCAACTATCTATTTATTTATTTTGGGGGGAGAGAAAGTCTCACTCTGTCACCGAGGCTGGAGTGCAATGGTGCAATCTTGGCTCACTGCAACCTCTGCCTCCTGGGTTCAAGCGATTCTCCTATCTCAGTCTCCCAAGTAGCTGGGATTACAGGTGCCTGCCCCCATGCCCAGCTAATTTTTGCATTTTTAATAGAGACAGGGTTTCACCATGTTGGTCAGGCTGATCTCAAACTCCTGACCTCAAGTGATCCGCCCACATCAGCCTCCCAAAGTGCTGGGAGAACAGACATGAGCCACTGCACCCGACCTGTTGTTTTAATTATAGCCAGCCTAGTGGTGTGAAATAGTATCTTGTTGTGGTTTTGATTTGCAGTTCCCTAATGACTGATGATGTTAAGCATCTTTTCAGTGCTTATTGACCAAAATCTGTGTACCTTCTTGGCCTGGGTGCGGTGGCTCACTCCTATAGTCCCAACACTTTGGGAGGCTGAAGCGGGTGAATCACTTGAGCCCAAGAGTTGGAGACCAGCCTGGGCAATATGGCGAAACCCCATCTCTACAAAAAATACAAAAATTAGCCAGGCATGATGGTGTTTGCCTGGGCAACAGAGTGAAACCCTGTCTCCAAAAAAAAAAAAAAAAAATTGTTTATCTTCTTTGCAGAAATGTCTATTTAAATCCATTGCCCATTTTTTAAATTGAGTTTGTTTTTTTTTTTTTTTTTTTTTAATTATTTGAGTGTCAAAGTAAGGAATGTTAGGAGCCAATTCAGACATTTGAGTGCTCTTTTAAAAGTCACTGTTAGACTAGAAAAGGTAGATCTTGTCACTCCTGGGCCCTTTCTCTCTTTCCCATTTCTCTTGTGACATTGTAATTTTTATAGTGCAATTGCATGAGAAATTCTTAACATTGAATTTCTGAGTAAAACTGGCTTTTGGGCTCTGCTTTCTTCTAAGCTTTTAAATTCTATGGGTAGATTCCCTGCATTTCACCGACAAAATTCAAGAAGAGCTCTTGTCCTATGACTGCAGAGGTAGCAGGGGCCACAGAGCTGCGAGCTGGGCCCGCCGTGCCCTGCCAGGCCCTCGTGGAGGGTCACATCCCTGCACACTCTCCCTCCGCCCCTAAATGCCTCCACCCCAGATTTTGGGGACCTCCCAAGGAAATGTACCAAATCTCATCACACTTCAGCATCAAGCATAGTCAAGGCTTAGGGTGAGGAGGTGTTATTTTTATCCTCCTTAACTAACTGAAGACATGTTTAGGTAGGAAAAAGAAAAATGAACAGTGTTAATAAAACTCATTGGGGATTTTTTTTTTAACTGTATTTTCTCCAATGGTTACATGCCTTAACTCTTCTGCCTATATTTGAGGTCTTCTCCAGACTGAAGGGTGAGAGGTTGTATTACTATTATTATTATTATTATTATTATTATTATTGAGACAGGATCTTGCTCTGTCACCCAGGCTGGAGTACAGTGGCGTGATCTTGGCTCACTGCAACCTCCACCTCCCGGGTTCAAGAGATTCTCCTGCCTCAGCCTCCCAAGTAGCTGGAACTACAGGTGCGCACCACCAGGCAGGCCTGGCTAATTTTCGTAGGTTTAGTAGAGATGGGGTTTCACCATGCTGGTGAAGCTGGTCTCGAACTCCTGACCTCAGGTGATCCACGCACCTCAGCCTCCCAAAGTGCTGGGATTGCAGGCATGAGCCACTGCACCTGGCTAAGAGGTGGTATTATTCAGAGTTTTCTAGAGGGACAGAACTAATAGGATAGATTATATATAAAGGAGAGTTTATTAAGGAGTATTAACTCACATGATTACAAGGTCCTATGACAGGCCATCTGCAAGCTGAGGAGCAGGGAAGCCAGGCCTGTTCCAAAGCTGAGGAACTTGGGAGTCTGATGTTCGAGGGCAGGAAGCATCCAGCACAGCAGAAAGATGTAGGCTGGGAGGCTAGGCCAGTCTAGTCTTTTCCCATTCTTCTGCCTGCTTTATATTCTGGCCTCTGTGGCAGCTTAGATGGTGCCCACCCACATTAAGGGTAGGTCTGCCTTTCCCAGCCCACTGACTCAAATGTTAATCTCCTTTTGCATCACCCTCACAGACATACCCAGTGCATCCTTCAATCCAATCAAGTTGACGCTGAGTATTAACTATCACAGAGATTTTACTGGAGAAAGTAATATGTAAAAAAAAAAAATTTCTCTCTCCCCTCCTCTCCCACGTTTTCCTATTCAAAAAAGAGAGCTGGGCACAGTGGCTCATGCCTCTAATCCCAGCACTTTGGGAGGCCAAGGCAGGAGGAGCCCTTGAGGCCAGGAGTTTGAGACCAGCCTGGGCAACATAGTGAGACCTCCTCTCTACTGAAAAAATAATAACAATAATTAGCTGGGCATGGTGACACGTACCTGTGGTCCCAGCTACTCGAGAGGCCGAGGTGGAATAGTGGCTTGAGCCCAGGACAGGAGGTCAAGGCTGCTGTGAGCTATGAATGCACAAACTGCACTCCATCCTGAGTGACAGAGTAAGACCCTGTTTCAAATAAATAAGTAAATACAAATAGAAGGAAAAGAAAGATATGGAAGGAAAGATTTTTTGAAAGTCTACAGTTTTCTTTCATGAATTTTCTTTGTGCGTATTTCTCATACTCCTGTAGTGGCTGAAGAATTCACCAAATGCCACATTGCGTTTACCACAGAGGCTGCTCTCACCTAAGCCGCTGTCCCAGCATCTCTATTCCCCCATCTACTGTCTGTCAGCCTAACCCTAATCCATCTCCAATGAGGGCTCAGTGAATGATCCCCACCCTATTCTCTCTTCCACCGAAAAGTAACACAAAAGCAGAGAACGTTTGTAAATGTTTTTAATTCCCATGAATATAGTAAATAAAGTGAATATCATTTTGCAAGAGTGAGAGCTGTTAATTGCAGTCACGTCTAAAAGAGGGCAAGAGACCCGGTGCCGGCTTCAGTTGGGTCCTTCCAGCGTAAATGTTACATGCAGGACTTTGACTTGGCACCAGCACAAAGAAGGTACAAACCCCACCAACCCAGGCCCCAGTGTTCCCACCCAGGGACATTTCACTGCTTAGTTTCCTGCTGTACAGATAATGTAATAGTACTGTTCCGGCTTTAGAAAAGCAGATTTAATTTCCTACATATTAAGAACCTTCAGACCCGCGTGTCAGTAAATTCTCTCTTTTGAAATGCCTATTTTATGAAAGCACAAAGGCCATTTTGTCTTACTTCAGCATTGAAAGCTTATTAATGATAAGATCAAAGTATAGGCTTTTGTGCAGGTGTGCATCTCTTGGTAGCACTAAGGACACCTGGTGTCCACGTCCATCTCACAGGCCTGCACCAAAGGGACTCTTGAAGCCATCAAATGTCCAGGCTCAGGAATGTTTAAAGTCAGATCCACTTAGAAGACTGAGCTATGAAGGACATGTGTTGCCCCATTTGTAGTAAATACTGTAATTAGTGTTTTTCATTTGCTGATTGTGTGCAATGCTGAAAAGCTTTCTGGGCACATGAAGCACTTTCTCTGTTGGAAGAACAGAAGCTCATCAGAGATTTTACAGAAGTTAAACTGTGTTCCATTTTCACCCACCTGCCTCTTCAGTCTCATCACGTTTTACTCCATGGCATAGTAGCAGCTCTCCTTTCTCCTTAGTCTCCCAGGACAGGAAGGGGGCTCCCCAAGACTCAAGGCTGAGGCCACTGGCTCACCTGCCCTCTGCAGGGAGTGGGCAGTCTTTGGTCTTCCAAAGGAAAACTCGGGGCCTCGTGCTGCACCCAGCAGCACACAGCCATTGTTGCCTCGGATTCGCATTCCCTGAGCAGACACCCTCCTCCACAGAGCACGCCGCGCTGACGCTGCAAAATAGCTGGTACCAATCACAGCTCGTTCTGAACAGCGTGAACAGGAAGGCCCGTGTATGAATCCCGTCCCAGAAATGATACCTTTTCCAGAGAAATAGAATAGCTAAATGGGTTGTGTTGTATAGTTCACAAATTAACATATTTCTTCTAATAAAATTCCATTTGACAAATGAAGAGAAATAGGTGTAGGAAGTGATTTGCATCTGCTGTATCCTTAAGAGTGATTCCAGTGCACACGGGTGTGGTAGAAGGACAACAAATATTTATTCAATAGTTTTGAGGTAGGAGAACCATTAGATGATGCACTTTTAGAAATAATTCCCTTTTTTTTGTTTTTTTTTTTGTTTTTTTTTTTTTTGAGACGGAGTCTCGCTCTGTCGCCCAGGCTAGAGTGCTGTGGCCGGATCTCAGCTCACTGCAAGCTCCACCTCCCGGGTTCACGCCATTCTCCTGCCTCAGCCTCCCGAGTAGCTGGGACTACAGGCGCCCGCCACCTCGCCCGGCTAATTTTTTATATTTTTTAGTAGAGACGGGGTTTCACCGTGTTAGCCAGGATGGTCTCGATCTCCTGACCTCGTGATCCGCCCGTCTCGGCCTCCCAAAGTGCTGGGATTACAGGCTTGAGCCACCGCGCCCGGCCTTTTTTTTTCTTTGAGACAGAGTCCTGCTCTGTCGCCCAGGCTGGAGTGCAGTGGCGCGATCTCAGCTCACTGCAAGCTCCACCTCCCGGGTTCACGCCATTCTGGGACTACAGGCGCCCACCACCACGCCCAGCTAATATTTTGCATTTTTTGTTTAGTAGAGATGGGGTTTCACCGTGTTAGCCAAGATGGTCTTGATCTCTTGACCTCGTGATCCGCCTGCCTCGGCCTCCGAAAGTGCTGGGATGACTGACGTGAGCCACCGCGTCCGGCCGAAATAAGTCCTTTTAAAGACACTTGTATGGTAGATTTTTATGTCAGACTTCAAAACTAGCAGCACTTCCTTTTTTATTTTTATTTGGCTTTTTTGGGGTTTTTGTTTGTTAGAGTCTTGGAGTACAGTGGCACAGTCATGGCTCACTGCAGCCTCAACCTGCTGGGCTCAAGCAATCCTCCCACCTTAGCCTCTCGAGTAACTAGGACCACAGGTGCCCATCACCACATCAGGCTAATTTTTAAATTTTGTGTAGAGACAGGACCTCACCACAGTGCCCAGGCCAGTGTCAGACTCCTAGGCTCAAGCATTCCTCCCACCTCCACCTCCCAAAGTCCTGAGATTGCATGCATGAGCCACCACCCCTAGCCTCACTTCCTTTGTTTCGTGGATTTTGGAGTTTTATAAAGTGTAATATCATAAAAGATTATCTGGGAGCCCAAATGCCAAAGCATCAAAACAAAATTTTTCTAAATGGATGTTAAATGTCCACCTTTTTAAAAAAATCACTGTAATGATTAAAAGGCTGGCCTGCTAAGCCATGAGTTGGTGTGACCTACTGAGCTGGAAATGACTAGTGAGTGAAAATGACCGGGTGGTCCCAGGGGCCAGCATTTGTGGCAGTTGCACAGCACAAGAGCCGTAGAAGCCCCACGATGTTGCTGTGACTGAGCCAAACAGCTGCTCTAACGTGCTGGACTGCACTTGTACGATTTATGTGTGTAAGCGCATACGTGCACTTCATATATAAATGCCTGTTTTGGATTGTAGTACTTTTTTAGAACTAAGATAGCTACACTGTAAAAATATTATGAAATCTGCATGGATTCAAATTCAGTATTTTGTACTGGTATGATTGTGGTAAGACATTTGGAGACTATAGGAACATATAAAGAAAGAAAGGTTGCCCAGTGGAAATCCTTTCTAGCTGTCTGACTTGGTCAAGGAACATAAAACAGCCACTATCCACAACCTGGGAAACCACTGCAGTCCGACGGGCTGTGTCTGGCAGAGAGCTGGTGGCACAGACCCTCTGGGTGGTGACAGTCCTAGCTACAGCTGCCACTGCAGCCTGCTCACTGCAGGCCCAGCACTGCTCAAGCTGTTGGCATCTGACGCCCACAGGTGTGAGCACAGAGAGCACAGTGCGCCCTGCCCGGGGTGGCATCACAGCACCTGCGGATGCAAGTTAAAAAGGTCAGCTTAGTTCACATCACTATTTTTGACATATTTTAACACAGTTGAAAACACTGTGCATACAAAAGTATGTATGTTTGTGTATAAATACATATAGATGGTTGATAAATTTGAGAAAGAAATGGGTTGTGTACACGTGGCCAGCAGTTTCAATACCGGCTGCTTCCACACTAAAATGTACATATGAATTGATCATGCTCTGTGTTTTCTCCGTTGATCTTATTCTTTCTAAATTGCCCCAACTACTATTTTGTTTTCTTCTTTTAAAAGAATGGACTCTTAACTGAAATGGTGTTTGATCAGAGAAAGTGGGTTATATCAATTAAAATTGTGTAATTTCTGAAGTATATAAAATGAAGCCAGGCAGGTGGTACATGCCTGTGGTCCCAGCTACTCAAGAGGCTGAAGCAGGAGGATCACTGGAGCCCGGGAGTTCGAATCCAGCCTGGACAACATGGTGTGACCCGTCTCTGAATAAATTGATTGATCAGATAGTTAGATAACCAGACAGACTGATTTCTCAAATACAGAAGCTCACGTACAGTGGCTGAGTCACTGTCCCCTCTGTAAGGAAGATAGCAGCATCTTCCTGTGTTGCCTTGCGGACTTCTTCCCCTGCAGGTGTTGGGGCCTCATGGGCATCCGTCACTCCATGTGTCATTTCTTTTGTAGGTGGTGATGGCACTTCTCAAATACTGGCCAAAGACTCACAGTCCAAAAGAAGTAATGTTCTTAAATGAATTAGAAGAGATTTTAGATGTCATTGAACCATCAGAATTTGTGAAGATCATGGAGCCCCTCTTCCGGCAGTTGGCCAAGTGTGTCTCCAGCCCACACTTCCAGGTATGCGGGGCTTGGGGAGACCTGATTACATTGTTCCAGTGTTCATTTGGAAAAGGAAAAGTTCCGTGTGTAGCTGGCCATGGTTTGCCTCTCATGCAATTGAAAGGTAAAATCCAAGTTTTTACTTGAATTATACTATACTTCCAATACGATGCTGCAACTGTGAATTGTATAGAATACCCTTGAGCGTCTTGTCCCCTCTGCCGCGGTACTTCTTCTCAGTAAGAGCAATCCTCTGGCTTCGCTGGAAAGCTGTCTTTGTCTTCGTGTTCAGTGTGCTTCCAAGTTCATAAAACCTTCCTTTCTACACCCGAGCATCAATGTTGATAGACAGCAGGTGGTCAGAGCCTCGGCTCTGAGATGCCCTTGCTGCTGAGGCACCTCATTCCTGACATTGTGTAAATGTGTCTTCCTTTACCTTTCAAAATGGCTGACAGCTCTGACTTTTGTCACTGCCAGATTCCTGTGCGAGAGGACGACCTTGGTCAGAGCTACTTTCTACTTTCTTTTCCCACTGTCCTTAACCCTTCAAGCCAGCCTCAGCTCATCACCTCTTTGGAAGGCCACCCCCACCCACCTTCCCGGCCTGCCTGCCTCTGTTGGACGTGCTAGCCACCTGTCCTTTTGCATCACTGAGCGGGTATTTATTGTGCGCTCATCATGAACAAGGTGAAAATAGGCACAAAATGAGCACGACCTCCTGGTGCCCAGGGAGCAGGCCACACAGTGGAAGACGGTGACCATGTCACACCACCACCTTACAGCCAAACGTGGAAGGCCAGGTAGCGTGTGCAGCAGGCTCTCGGAAACACATGGACAGTTACCTTAGCATAAGTCTAAGCGGTTAGAAAAAGTCCACAAGAGTGAGGGGTCCTCCAAGCTGAGCCTTTCAAGATGGTTTTGAAAAGAGGTCATTGAAACCAACAAAACTAAGACAAGAAGGCAAGTGATAGAGGAGTAAGAAGATCTGGAGCGTGGGCAGCCGTAGTAAAGTGAGGTCAGTCTAAGCTGGGTTAAAGGAGGGAACTGCCGTGGTCTCTTCCATTACAAATATTCAGGTTATTTTCATTTTATAAATTTCAGTGAGTTTTCACATTAGGAACTAAGAAAGGAAAATGATGTTTTCGGTTTTTTGTTTGTTTTGTTTGTTTTCCATCAATCCTGGCCTACAGAGAAAATGTTTTTCAAGACTTGTGTGAGCACTTTGCACAAAGGAGCATGGTTTCCTAGAAACTGGAGAGACCAGCGCCACAGAGCCCTGGTCGAAGTACAGGAGAGACTGGCAGTCGTGGGAAGTGTCCTGAAAATGTGAACTCCTTCCCTAGATGCAAAATTAGCTACCCATATAGGTAACGTCAGACTTCCAAGAGAAGACAGCGACGAGCGAACTCACAATGTGCTGTTTTGCATAAAAGCATGTGACAGGGCAAGGAGGAAGGGAAGTCCAGGTGGGGGAAAGCAGAGCCAAGGTGGCCGTGCAGCTGCCAGGGGCTTGGGTGCCACTCCACATATCACAGAAGCCTTCATGTCCCTGCCAAGAACAGAGCATGAGGGCTGCCAGGGTGGCCTGCCATGCCTCTGATGAGGGAGTTGAGCGCCAGGACCCCCTCGGACCTTCAGCTGCAGGCCCATCACCCCCACTCACCCTCGTCTGTGTCCCCCATGCACGCTTGCGCCCATCTTGGCTTCTGCTTCCTAGAGGACCTGATCAGCACAGAGTACATCCCAGAATCTTTTCCAGACACATATACATAAGGCCAACTCATTCTTAATGTTTTGTTTTTTAGATGGAGTCTCACTCTATTGCCCAGGCTGGAGTGCAGTGGCACCATCTCGGCTCACTGCAAGCTCCGCCTCCCAGGTTCAAGTGATTCTCTGCCTCCCAAGTAGCTGGGATTGCAGGTGCCCGCCACCACACCCAGCTAATTTTTGTATTTTTAGTAGAGACGGGGTTTTACAACATTGGCCAGGCCGATCTTGAACTCCCAACCTCGTGCTCTCCCCGCCTCGGCCTCCCAAAGTGCTGAGATTACAGGCGTGAACTACCACACCGGCTCATTCTTAACTTATAGATGTTTTTTTCCCACCCAAAAAAAGTACTCATTTTAACAACTGGAAAAAGTTAAAGTTTAAACCATCAAGCATCTTACGCTTCTGTTTTCTAAATCAGGCTTAAAATATTACCCCCACATATATTGGTGGGTGGTGGGTGGGTGGGTGGATGAATGGATGGATGGATGGTTTTATTTTTTGTTTGTTTTCTTTTGAGACAAAGTTTTGATCTTGTTGCCCAAGCTAGAGTGCAATGGCATTATCTCAGCTCACTGCAACCTCCACCTCCTAGGTTGAAGTTATCCTTCTGTCTCAGCCTCCCGAGTAACTGGGACTACAGGTGCCTACCACCACACCTGGCTGATTTTTGTATTTTTAGTGGAGACAGGGTTTCACCATGTTGGCCAGGCTGGCTTTGAATTCCTGACCTCTAGTGATCCACCTGCCTTGGCCTCCCAAAGTGCTAGGATTACAGGCGTGAGCCACCGCACCCGGCCTAGATGGATGCTTTTTAAAAAAGTACAAGGTATTGAACTCTTTTTTTTTTTTTTTTTTTTTTTTTTTTGAGACTGAGTCTCGCTCTGCCGCCCAGGCTGGAGTGCAGTGGCCGGGTCTCAGCTCACTGCAAGCTCCGCCTCCTGGGTTTACGCCATTCTCCTGCCTCAGCCTCCCAAGCAGCTGGGACTACAGGCGCCCGCCATGTCGCCCGGCTAGTTTTTTGTATTTTTTAGTAGAGACGGGGTTTCACCATGTTAGCCAGGATGGTCTCGATCTCCTGACCTCGTGATCCGCCCGTCTCGGCCTCCCAAAGTGCTGGGATTACAGGCTTGAGCCACCGCGCCCGGCCTGAACTCTTAAGTAAGAACTAGCCCAGGAGCTGTGCTACGATTGTGCCTTGTTTGGAATCCACACCTCACTCTCATGCGTGCCCTCCCCTCCCCCATTACCTGCCTCCCTGCTGTTCTGCAAAGTTCATCCCAGCTCACTGCCTCTGAGGAATCGGCACCCACCATTCTCTCAGCATCCCACCCATACACACTGCACCGCAACCTCAGGATCTCTAAGCTGTAGGCTTCTGGCAGGAGAAACGTCAGCCCCACGCTGCTCAGAGCCTCCAAATGCTACTGTGAGTTGTGTGCAGATGGAGGTGGTGACAGTAGTGAGACAGGAGAAGCTCCTCTTCCCAGAGGCACACATGCTGTGGTGGGGACAGGCCAAGTGTCCTGGGGACTGCCGCGGACTCCCAGAGAGTTCTGTGGAACATGCACATGTGTGCTGGTGACTATGGAGAGGAAAAGCAAACAGGGCAGGGTGGGAACAGGTGTTGAATCTGGGTGGAGGGAGGTGGGGGCACTCATTCTATTAGTCTTGCAGCTTTGTCTGTTTTTGAAAGTTTTAGTCATAAAAATGGGGGGCCGAGTGCAGTGACTCATGCTTGTAGTCCCAGCACTTTGGGAGGCTAAGGCAGGCGGATCGCCTGAGGTCAGAAGTTCGAGACCAGCCTGGCCAACATGGTGAAACTCTGTCTCTACTAAAAATACAAAAATTAGCCGGGCGTGATGGCACGTGCCTGTAGTCCCAGCCACTCAGGAGGCTGAGGCAGGAGAATCGCTTGAACCCAGGAGGCAGAGGTTGCAGTGAGTCGAGATGGCCCCACTGCACTCCAGCCTGGGCGACAAAATGAAACTACATCTCAACAAAAAAAAAATTAAAAAACAGAAATGGATGGGCCAGGTAAGGTAGCTCGTGCCTGTAATCCCAGCACTTTGGAAGGCCAAGGCAAGTGGATCACCTGAGCTCAGGAGTTCGAGACCAACCTGACCAACATGGCAAAACCCCGTCTCCACTAAAAATACAAAAAAATTAGCCGAGCATGGTGGCGGGTGCCTGTAATCCCAGCCACTTGGGAGGCTGAGGCAGGAGAATCGCTTGAACCCGGGAGGCAGAGGTTGCAGTGAGCCGAGATCATGCCATTGCACTCCAGCCTGGGCGACGAGCAAAAATCCGTCTCAAAAAAGTAAAGAAAAGAAAAATGGGGGAACCACCCTCCAGTGGCTTCCCATGAGTAAGGACAAGTGCCCTCAGGCCCTGTTCCCCTGCCCTCCTCTCGTTCATGCCCCCACTGCCCTCTGCAGTGGCCCTCAGCCAGCCCCGTGCTGACAACTCGGGACCTCTCCTCCCTCTGGTCCTTGCTCAGATGTCCCCTCCTCCCCATTGAAGTCACCCCACCCCACACACACCGCCGCTGTCTGTCCCCCTGCCCTGCTGCCCTTTGTGTGTGACTTACCGTTTCTAGTAAATTAATAATCATCCATCACCTGTCTTCTCCCCTCTAGCATGTAAGTTCCATGGAGGCAAGGATTTCTGCCTTGCTGTGTTCAGTGCTGAACGCTCAGCAGAACATAGCGCACCCGCTCGATCTGACAGATGGGGGAGGCAGACGGATAGGTGGAGCAGCCTACTTTGAGTTGTCTCCTCAGCATCTAACAAGCATCTAGCAGAAATGTTTACTGAATAAGTGGAGAAATATGTGACAATGTTCTTGATTGCTTGATGTACAGAAATTATCTACCTCTTTGTTGAAGGCTCTTCAGGGTTACAGGTCACAATCTAGAATATTTTGAATTTATAGAAATAATCATAATTTTCTGGTCCAAGGTAGTTCATGACCTGACTCACAGGTTTAATAGCAAGGACAGCTGCCCGATGTCTCAGGCACAACCTCCAGCAAGCCATCCACTTGTGTCTTTCAGGTGGCAGAGCGAGCTCTGTATTACTGGAATAATGAATACATCATGAGTTTAATCAGTGACAACGCAGCGAAGATTCTGCCCATCATGTTTCCTTCCTTGTACCGCAACTCAAAGACCCATTGGAACAAGTAAGAAAGAACTGGCTGCCATCTTCTCCAGTCATTTTAAAATGTGGCACGTTTTACTGCTACTTCAGTTAGAATAAATATCAGAATTTTAAATATCAGTTAAGAAACAAGAATGTCAATTGTTTTGTGGACTTATAAATTAAGTAGCAGTGTGGGTAGTTTCTATGGCCTTTGATTTTACCACCTCACCTTCGTTCCTAGCCAGTATAGAGGCACATTGGTTTGCAGCCACCTCCCAGTGACAGCAGCTTCTAGGCCTCTTCCTGAGCACCCTGCAGAGAAGCTGAAGGTCTCTGCAGAGCTTATGGAGCTCAGCCCCAGCAGGGGCACAGTGGCCGCCGAACTCTCGGGGTGTCTCTTGAGCTCTGCGGACATGCATCCTGGAGGAGCCCCTGTGTGAGACCCAGGAACCACCCCACAGTGGTCACTCCCTGGAGAAGAAGAGGGAAGCCAGGTGATCTGAACACAGCCGCATTGCCCCAGGAGCAAAAAGCATTTCCTCCTACTCCGCTCCTTCATCTTTTGACTTAAAGAGGATGAATAAATCTGTTTACTGAGCAATAGTCTTCTGAGACTTTAAAAGGAAACTGTTGATATGGGTGCCACATTATTTATTTATTTTTCTTTTTTAAATTTTGTATTTTATTTCTTTTTAGACAGGGTCTTGCTCTGTCCCCACAGCTGGAGTGTAGTGTCACAATCATGGCTCACTTCAGCCTGGACCTCCTGGGCTCAAGCAAACCTCCTGCCTCAGGGTCCCGAGTAGCTGGGACTACAGGCACCCACCGCCACCCCTGGCTAATTTTTGTATTTTTTGTAGAGATGGGGTTTTGCCATGTTACCCAGGCTGGTCTCGAACTCCTGGGCTCAAGTGATCCACCCACCTCAGCCTCCCAAAGTGCTGGGACGACGTGAGCCACTGCACCCAGGCCATCTTATTTATTAATGTGGTATCATCTAATACTCCTGTTATTTAAAGAAATATGAGTATCTGAGTTTTTCTTTCCCACCTTCTTTCATCTCTTTCCATTGTACATTGTAATTATAACTCAGAACTTAAAGAAGAGCAGCCCTCCTCCCTTAGTTTATGGGTGAGGAAGGTGAGACTTGGAGGGCGTTTAAAGCCCAGTCTGCAGTCACAAAGCTGGTGAGTGGCACTGTGGCCCAGTGCGATCTCCTAACTCCCAGTGTCTGTTGGGGCAGCCTTCCTGCTGTGCTGCACAGTCACCCTACTGCCAGCGGACTAGCCCTCTCCCATGCATCCTCTCTCCTTGTCCGCTCGAGGCTGCCGGTAGCACTGCCTCCTTCCCAGAATTCTGCAGGGCAGCAGCCAGACAGGTGTTAGCCCTGGAGCTCTGAGCCAGACCCCCAAGCAAGGATCCAGCCAGTCCACTTGCATCAAGTCCTCTGAGGGTTGCCGCCCAGGAATTGAACAAAGAAGGGCAGGCAGATCAGAGTGAGGATGACTTTGGTTCACATTCCTGCCTTCCTCCTGACCACCTACCCAGGGAAGTTAGCTCTCACCAGATCTTTCTCAGCCAGAAAAACTGAGAAAGTAAAGTGCTTTGCCTTGCAACAATCTTCATTTGGTTGTGAGGGTTACAATACAGTTAATATGCATAAAGTACCTGGCTTATGATAGGCACTGAGGAAGCATTTGCTGTCACTTAGTGGCTGTAGGGCCAGCAGCCGTGCAGACAGCAGTGGAAGCAGCAGCCAAGACCCTCGTGGCCATAGCGTGGTGGTTGTAGTTTTTAGTACAGCACATCCACCCTCAGCAGCCTGTCCTTTGTAGCATTAATTTGTTTATTTATTTATTTTTGAGATGGAGTCTTGCTCCGTCGCTGCCCAGGCTGGAGTGCAGTGGCACTATCTCAACTCACTGTAGCCTTTGCCTCCCAGGTTCAAGTGATTCTCCTGCCTCAGCCTCCCAAGTAGCTGAGACTACAGACACGAGCCACCACTCCTGGCTAATTTTTGCATTTGTAGTAGAGACGGGGTTTCACCGTGTTGGCCAGGCCAGTCTTGAGCTCCTGACCTCAAGTGATCCACCAGCCTCAGCCTCCCACAGTGCTGGGACTACAGGCATGAGCCACCGCGCCTGGGTTGCATTGATTTTTTTTTTTTTTTAATTGAGCGCAACAATGACAACAAAAGCCCCTGGAGCGTCACCACGTTTCTTGTGTGTAATTTAGTATGGTATGAAAGTCAGCACAATTCATAACTGACTTTCAGTCCCTGCCCATTGCAAAGAAAAAAATGTTCTTTTAAGTGTTTTCTAAGTATGATTTGGGTTTTATTAAAAAGTGGATTAAGAAGTAATTATGATTTGAGGGTTAGGTTTTTTGGTATTTGTTTTTTAGCTACTGGCAATTGTTGCTCACAATCCTATGGGCCGAGCAGGCTCTGCTGTGCAGGCTTTCACTGGTGTCTACTGGGGGATCGGGGCTCTTATGTGGCTGCAGTCCGATGGCGGCTAGGACTCGAGTCACCTAGAGGCTCAGCTGGGACAGTTTGGCCTCTTTCCCTCTCCATGTGTGTCAGAGCCTGAGAACTACGCATTGATTAAGCTGTTTTATGCTAATTTTATTTTCTCTTTCAAAGCTCTGTGTTGGCATTATTAAAATTAATTTTTCTGTCCTCAGGGAATAAGGTGAAAAGAAACTGACATTTATAGGAAATAAAGTATTGCCATTACTGTCCTCTTTATAATTTTGTGTTCATTGTATTTGTTCAGGTTTTAATGTTTTTAATTCAGTTTCTGAGCACGGTGGTTTTTGGCTGCTGTCAGCTGGAGACAGTAAGTGGCGTGGCCTCCGTGGCTGTGTGAGAGCCACTCTGAAGAAAGTCTCCGGATGTGTGGCTAACCGTCAGAAAATGAATAACTCGGAATGAGCAGGCCTTGCATTTTAGAGCTTGGGAAACCTGTGCAATGTGGGACTGTTGGAACATGGAGCAGCCTGAGTGTGGAGAGGCGAGGGCTCAGCAGGAACACGTGCTCCCAGGCTCACCGTGCGGTTTTCTTTATAGGACAATACATGGCTTGATATACAACGCCCTGAAGCTCTTCATGGAGATGAACCAAAAGCTATTTGATGACTGTACACAACAGTTCAAAGCAGAGAAACTAAAGTGAGTTGTTCCTTTCACAAATTACTGTTTCCAGGATTTTTTTCTTAATCCTAAGTAAACCTCTTCCACTGTTTTGTCCTAAAATGTTATTCTTCACTCGAAAGCAAAACCAGCCCTCTCATACTTGGCGAGCAAATTACAACTGTGTTATGATAACGTATTTTGAAAGAACAGGTGTTTAAAGTTACCAGTTCTCCCTCCTTGTATTGCCAGATTAATCATCTTTGCAATAAGTGCTTATGTAGGCAAGAATTTAACATTCAGAATTTTTTCTTTTCTTGGCTATATTGGGCTTAAAGGCTATAATGTGTAGTCCATTTTCATGTTTATAAGGCAGGGATTTGAATTATATCCCGTGAGGTTTATACAAGAGAGCAGGAATCTTCGTTTCAATGTAGCTTTATTCTGATTTAATTAACTCAATAATGTGGGTGTTCTCTGGAATCTAGTCTGTCCTTTGCAAAATCAGGGTCCTGCCCTCATGTCTTTGAGCCCACATGTGTCCAGGGATGATGTAAGTGGCAGAGTACTTCGTCCCTAGACTGTGCAAGTAATAATGTGATTAAATAGTTGTTGGAGGTCTTCTTCCAAGTTGAGTATGGACTATTGGCAGATTTTATTTTTTGCTTGTCACTTAAAACTGGCTAAGGTAGATAAGCTTTGCACGAATGTAATTCAGAATACACTGTGTATATATGTGTGCATGTCTATGTGTCTATATATTGCCATTTAGTCATTCCTTAGACAAATATGTGAGTATTTACCTATACACCAGGCCCTGTTTTAGATTCTGGCAATATAGCAATGAATAAAACCCACAAAAATCCTTGCCCTTTGGGGTTTATATTCTGGGTAGTGTGGGGGGAAGAAAAATGCAGAATACACCAAAGTGAACCATAGAGCATGAGAGATGACAGGTCATTCAGGAAAGGGCCGGGGAGACAGGCCAGCCATTCCTCTAGAGCTGCCAGCTGCGTGGTCCGTCCTCATCTCAGCGCTCAGTGCAGTTTGCAGGTAGGAAGCACACAAGCAGCAGGGCCTTCTGATGGCGGATCCTCCTCCCATGGAATCCCACAGCTTTCCCAACAGGACCTTAAAGGTTGTGGAGTACATTTTCTGGGTTAAAAAGCTTGGATCCTGGCCGGGCGCAGTGGCTCACGCCTGTAATCCCAGCACTTTGGGAGGTCATGGCAGGTGGATCATTTGAGGTCAGGAGTTCGAGACCAGCCTGGCCAACATGGTGAAACCCCGTCTCTACTAAAACTATGAAAAATAGCCGGGCGGTCGTGGCGGGCGCCTGTAATCCCAGCTACTCAGGAGGCTGAGGCAGAAGAATCAGTTGGGCCTGGGAGGTGGAGGTTGTAGTGAGCCGAGATCGCGCTACTACACTCCAGTCTGGGTGACAGACTAAGGCCCTGTCGCAAAAAAAAAAAAGAAAGAAAGAAAGAAAATCTTGGATCCGAGTTAAGTGATTGACTGAAAGTCACGTGCCTCTCGCAGTGGAGTCAGTCAACAACCCAGGTCTCCTGGCTCCTAAGATGTTTCCTTTTTAATATTGTAGGAATGGGAATGCTGGCTCCTTTGACACTGGTCGCTTTACACTGTCCTGCAGTCTCGTTCCTTCAATGGATATATGAGCTTCTCATCAAATTATATAGGCCCCATGAAGAAAAAACCGACCAGGGGAAGGGCAAGGATGGAGACATAAGACTTACTTAGATTAGATTTCTTTTAAGAATTCCAATTCTTGGTCATGTTAAATGTTCTGATATTTTCTCATGTTTACATCTCGGTTCATTCCTCATGCTGTGCTGAGCACTGTGCAGTGTGGGGAGACGGAGCGGAGGGGCTGCGGGAGGAGCTGCTGGCTGTGCCCAACATGCCTGTGCCTTCGCCCCTTCAGTGTGTTCTTATGTCTAATTCATCTCTAACACAGATGACATTTTACTGTTTTTCAGAGAGAAGCTAAAAATGAAAGAACGGGAAGAAGCATGGGTTAAAATAGAAAATCTAGCCAAAGCCAATCCCCAGGTACTAAAAAAGAGTAACATGAAAACGCCCAGGGTTACTTGAATGTTTTTATAAGATAGGAATATATGTCTTCACCATGGCGGGGGGACGTGATTTCACTAACGTTGTATATGAAAATGTCTGCAATAAAAAGTACTTTTAAACTTTGTAACCCTCCTCTTGTACAAGTACTTATTTTGCCCCATATCGTTTTTACCACAGAATTGACTTTTTTTCTCTGCTTTTTAAATAAGATCTGAATCTGATGAATATACTGTGGTAAAAAGAAAACTCGAATACAGTCCAAGACTATGCTTCCTCTCTCAAATGTCATAGATGCTGTCGCTCAAACAGCATTTCCCTTTCTTTTTCATATGAAATTAGTTCTAAAAGAAAGGAAATCAGGCTGGGCGCGGTGGCTCAAGCCTGTAATCCCAGCACTTTGGGAGGCCGAGACGGGCGGATCACGAGGTCAGGAGATCGAGACCATCCTGGCTAACACGGTGAAACCCCGTCTCTACTAAAAATACAAAAAACTAGCCGGGCGAGGTGGCGGGCGCCTGTAGTCCCAGCTACTCCGGAGGCTGAGGCAGGAGAATGGCGTAAAACCCGGAGGCGGAGCTTGCAGTGAGCTGAGATCCGGCCACTGCACTCCAGCCCGGACGAAAGAGCAAGACTCTGTCTCAAAAAAAAAAAAGAAAGGAAATTAGATTGGAAATAGAGTAAGTATGACGTTTTGATGTCTTCTTCTTTGTATGAGGTTTCTGTAAGCCCAGCCTTTTATCATTAAAAATTAGCTGTATTCTGCCACGTTAGCAGCTAACCCTCCTTCCCTCCCCAGCAGCGGGTGCCAGTGTGTCTGGTGAGTCCGCGCCGATGCTGGATGTCCCGGAGCTGCTAGGGCTGCCGGGGTCCGGGAGGGCTTCCTGGTGTCATGGTCTTTGGGTTTGATGTACACTGGTCTAAATGCTTAGAGCATTATGACAGTTGTTTCTTCATGTTCTGTGTGCCTCATTATAACAGTGCCTCTTAAAAAGAAAATCTTTTTCAGAAAATCTTTTGTCTGAATCTTTGCCACTCTAAGAATTCTCAAGCTTTCCTTCAACTCTCCAGAAAAGATTTTACCGGACAATGTGTTTCTTTTAGCGAGAGATGTGCGTAGTTATCTAAGTTGGTTTTTAAATTTCTCTGACATTTAATAAAAAGTTATACATGAATATAAAGTTAAAAGTATATATTTACCTATATAACAACATATTGGTTTGTAAACTCTGATAAAACTACAATCAAGAAACTCAGATCAGGAAAACTGAATGACATTTCTAATCGTAAGCCCTTGAGTCCACCTAAAACAGGTAGCCAACATTTTTCTAGCAGTATTTATTCATACTGACATACAAAAGCTGTTTTAAGATTACTGTCTAAAACTGTGTAGTCCTTAATTGAGGTACATAGCTATAGGTGTCTACTTTAATGAATTGAATTGATGTTGAAAGTGTGCTTAAAATACTGATACTTGTTTAAAAACATGGTAACACTATAAACCTGGGCAAGTTTGTAAGGCCCAGCCCTGTCTGACGCTACGGTGTGCGTCTTGCTTTGTTCTGAAGAGCCGCAGGCAACGTGGGTGCTGACAGTCCTCAGGATTGTCAAGGACCTCAGCACACACGCAGTTGAAATCAGTAGTCTCAAAAACATGTGAGAAATGAATACACACACACACACACACACACAAACACACACACGCGAATCAGAAGGTCTGATTTTATGTACCTAGAATGTAGAAATAGCTTATTGAAAAAATTGCACAAAATCGTTACATTACAAATCAAGAGCTGGTTTGTACTGACAAACATGGCCCAGTTTCACTACCGTACGTACTGTACGTAACCAGTGTTGCTTCCAAAATACATATCGCTCTCTTTTTTCTTTTTCTCAGCTTTTCCTGAATGTTCTCAAGTAACTTTACGTATTCTTTTTGGTTGCTCTCTTTACAAACGTCTGTGGTGATGGCAGGCATGCCGTGGTTTTGCCTAGGAGCTTTGACGAACTGTGATGCTGGGAGCTTAGTCCTGCCTTGTCCTCATCTCTGTGTTGACACAATCTGTGAAAAGTCCCCATGAGTCTCATCCACATGCTCTAGTTGCATGGCACATGGTCTCCAAAACAGAAAATACTTCATGGGTCAATACCTCAGAGCTGGAAACTCTGGCCTCGTACTTGCTTCTCATTCTCAGGAGAACATCTCTAAATTCTGATCGCTGCTTCGCATTATAACAGCAACAAAAAGTCGCCAGTTTTGTGGATAATACAGTCTGTTTATTTCTGTAGTGAAAACAGTTGGGTTTTCAAAGTTTGGTTTTCCATCTCAGATCTGCCTGTGGAGAATGGGTTTGCGGGCTTTGTTTTTAAGGTGGGTTCCCAGGGACTCCCTGTGTGTTCCCCGATGCCCCCGTCCTTGCAGACTGAGCCTTCGTCCACTCAAACGCGTGACAGCACGTACCCAGCAGGCGTAGGGGACCCAGGAAGGCTGCGGTGCCCTCAAGACTGCATCTTGTTTGAGCAGTTGTAGCAGCTTTGTTGGGGTTTTTAATGTCACACATGATTTTCTAAAATCATGAAATATTGGCAGTTTTTAACATAAATGTGTTTCTCCTAATCCATCAAAAGGGGCCATAAAATATTTTACTACTCACTTACCCCAGCTTTTGTCGGAACCGTATGAAATGAAGTCAGGTACTTCTGTGAACTCAGAGTAGCTGTGGCTCAGTGTTTGCAACGACCAAAACTGCCGTGAGCGGCCTGGGGCAGGGTTGGGATGGATGCCTGCCTTTGCTTTGCGAGAGGAGCTCATGTGAGGAACGCACCTCAGTGAAGGTTTTTCTTTTGTTTTGTTTGAGACGGAGTCTTGCTCTGTCGCCCAGGCTGGAGTACAGTGGTGTGATCTCCACTCACCACAACCTCCGCCTCCCGGGTTCAAGCCATTCTCCTGCCTCAGCCTCCCAAGTATTCTGGGACTACAGGTGCCCGCCACCACGCCTGGCTAATTTTTGTATTTTTAGTAGAGACAGGGTTTCACTATGTTGACCAGGCTGGTCTCAAACTCCTGACCTTGTGATCTACCCACCTCAGCCTCCCAAAGTGCTGGGATTCCAGGTGTGAGACATCATGCCCGGCCTTCAGTGAAGGTTTTTATTCCTAGTCAGAACCCTCTCCTGCCGGTGCCCGATATGTGGGGCTTATTTTGCTGTGAACATCTGGTGGCATTCTCGTGTGGGGACACTGTCCTTTGCCCCGAGGGCCAGTGAACCGAACTCCAAGCAAGGGCTGTTGGTGGGTCCCGTGGAAAGCACTGCTTGTCGCCCGGAGTAGTCAGAAGCAGAAGTGCTGGTGTGAAACAGGCCCTGCAAGTCCCAGGAGTCTTGCAGCCACTTAGGTTTCTGTATCTCCCCACCTGTCTGTGAGCCCCCTCGAGGACAAGGTGCTGTGTCCTGAATTGTGGTTCTAAGGATACAAAGATGAGAACAAGACATAGCCCCCAGCCTCAGGGAGCTTACAGTCCATTAGGAGAGGCAGGTGAATTCAGCTCAGATGATCAGATTGTGCTAATAAGACGCCTGGGGGAGTGTGCGGGAGATGGCAGGACCGGCTCGTTCGTTCCCATCTCCCAGGAAACACACACACAGTCCAGGGACCTCTTGGTGTGACTGAGGGGGTCACCCAGTCAGACTTGAGGGAAGGTGCCCACGGCAGAGGTAGAGAAAAGCAGGGACACGGTGGGGTGTCAGTCATGGGGAGGGCTGGTGTGATGTGCTGAGAGGTGAGGGTGGAGAGGGAGCAGAATTCCCTCAAAACGTGAGCAGATATTAAAGAGCCGTAAGGGCAACATGGCCCAGCCCGACCTACATTTTTGCAAGCTCTTCTGGCGCAGCATGGGCGGAGTGCTGGGGCCATCGGGGTAGGGGGCGCATGTGGAGATGTGTGGAGATCGTGGTGCTGGGCGGAGCTGTGGGAGTGAAGGCACAGGGCGCCGAGGACCTGGTCTGACTGGCATTAGAGGAAGGAACCCAGCTGAAGGTGTGCGCCCCGGCTGTTTTGGGAGGAAGGGGAAGCCAGGTGGGCCCAGAGTTGAGCAGCAGGGCCTGGGCCTGGAGGCATGGAAGGCGGGGTGAATGAGGAGGGGCGGGCAGGGGGTTGGGAAAAGGCTGAAGACGGCCCACAGAGGAAGGAGCCCAAGATGCCTGGAGGAGAGGCTGGGGTCACAGAGACCGAGAGAGGGTGCAGGTTCAGGGCTGAATAATGGCGTTCACGGTCTTCATTCCTCAGAGAGGTCCAGTGAGGCAAGGCCGGGAAGGGCTTAGCAGCCAGAGGGCACCCATAGGCCTCATGCCAGAGGAGGCTCCATCAGAGGTGAGGGCCAACACTGGACGGTGGCTGAGAACAGAGCTAGCTGCTCTGGGCTGGCAGAGTGTGAGGGGCAGGGGTGAAGCAGGTCAGCAGGAGGGTGCAGCCTGAAAGAGGCCGAAGCTGTGGGACTCTCTGGGCAGAGAATGGAGGAGTATGGACAAGAGCAGCCTGGGCAGGAACCCCCGCTCCCCTCTCCTGAGCTCAGAGACCCTGAGCAAGCTACCCAGCCCCTCCATGTCCCAGTTCCCCCATCAGCCAGGTGAGGGTGGCAGCACACACACACGACCATGCAGGACAAACAGGCGCCCCGCTCACAGCAGACACACGTGCCGCTTCCTTCGCCTGTGCCCTCAAAGCGAGCAGACGCTCGTCACAGTCATGCTGTCCCATGCACCCTGTCTCATAGAAACTTCACAGCCGCCCTCCAGGGTGACCTTACCCCTGCACTACACTCATGGAAATGGAGTCAGCCGGGCCCAGTGACTGCGGGCTGAGCCATCTGCATTTCAATCCAGAGCACAGGGAGAGTGACGAAGTCCCTGGGCCACCCGAAGTCCCAGGGCCACCCGTAGGGAATGGAGAGGGAACGTCAGGCTCCCCCAGGCTGTGTGTGTTTTGGTGGAGAGCGAGTCACCCAGGATATGATGAGAGGGTTTCATAAGCAAGCCGGGAAAATGGGATAAAGGGGAGACAGAACCATGCCAGCTGTCTTGATGAGAGGACATGATCGTGAAAGGAAAGGGAAGAGAATCATGAGGTTGGAGGTCGCTGGCAAAGAATGGATGGCCAGAGGTGAGGGTTCCAGCGGTGTGACAGCTCCCGCCACCGAGCCCAGGGCGCTCCCTCGTGCTTGGCTGCTCACGTGGAGTCAGAACTGCGGAGGGCTGTGGGGTGTGGGCCAGGGTGGGGGTCACTGTCCATCAGGTGCAGAGGGGCCAGGAGGGGACCAGCTGCTTTGCTGTCTCCACTGAGTGCTTTCTGGTTTCAGAAGTCAGCAAGGCGCGTCGTGTTGCAAGTGTAGGCAAGTCTCCCACGGAGTGGGCTTCGTGCGGGAGAGGGCCCTGGGGGGTGGCAGGGGAGATGCGTCCCTGGCCAGGATGAGAAGCTTGGAGTTCAGAGCCTGGGCACCTAACAGAGTGACTCCACACTTTGCATTGCAGTACACAGTGTATAGTCAAGCCAGCACCGTGAGCATTCCGGTTGCAATGGAGACAGATGGGCCTTTATTTGAAGATGTGCAGATGCTGAGAAAGACAGTGAAGGACGAGGCTCATCAGGTAAAAGTGCACTGAGCTCAGCTGGGCACCCATGACAGATAACTGCTTAAGAAATGCACATACTTTTGATAGGCGATGTGATTTGCATCAGTGCCTTCTGTTTAAGCTGAAATTAAAAATTAAATTTTGCTAGCCTTATAGGAAGCATTGTATCTATAGACCTTAGTGATCAAATTACTAGAAACAGTTTTTAAGGATTAAGTATGTGCCTGAGATGTGTACCTCCATTTACTAACAGTAGTAGTAATCCCAACTCTTAACTATTCTTTAAATGTTAACTCCAGCAAAATCGAAAGCTTCACAGCCATATCCACCCCTCGCTTTTTTCTTCACAGCCCTCTGGCTTCTGCTTTGGCCCAGAGATGCTCCCTTTTAGCTCTTCACAGCAGGTGCTAACAACCCCTTTCCCCAGGACACCTCACCCCCCTCATGCCCCTTGCCCCCTCCCCCTTGCCCCCTCACCACCCTTGCCGCCTTGCCCCCTTGCCCCCCTCATCCCCCTCACCCCCTTGCCCCCTTACCACCCTTACCTTCCTGCCCCCTTTCCCCTCACCCCCCTCATCCCCCTCGCTCCTCTCACCCCCCTCCCCCTTGCCCCCCTCGCCCCCCTCGCCCCTTCCTGGGCACTATCTTTCAGTACTTATGTCACAGGCCACCTCGGGTAACAGCCCTGCTCCAGTGGTTTTCTTTCCTTTGTTGTGGAATAAACATGTAGATCACCCCGATTCAAAGAGAGCCTCCTACCACTCTTATTCCTCAACTGGGCCTGTAGACACTTAGGACAACTTACTCAGTTCCTGCTTGAGTTCAAGGAGCCTTTCAACTGCTGTGTTTCCCTGAGCATCCCTCCCTGTTTCAAATGCCTGTAAACTAAAAAAGCAGTCCCAAATGGTCTGGAGACATTGGCCTTTCTCGCTGAGGAACTTTAACCTCTTTTTGACCAGCGAAATAATTCCTAAAGACATCCTGTTCTAAAATTCTGAGGTAAGGCCGGGCGCGGTGGCTCAAGCCTGTAATCCCAGCACTTTGGGAGGCCGAGGCGGGCGGATCACAAGGTCAGGAGATCGAGACCATCCTGGCTAACACGGTGAAACCCCGTCTCTACTAAAAAGTACAAAAAACTAGCCGGGCGAGGTGGCGGGCGCCTGTAGTCCCAGCTACTCGGGAGGCTGAGGCAGGAGAATGGCGTGAACCCGGGAGGCGGAGCTGGCAGTGAGCTGAGATCCGGCCACTGCACTCCAGCCCGGGCGACAGAGCGAGACTCCATCTCAAAAAAAAAAAAAAAAAAAAAAAATTCTGAGGTAAAAAGTGAAAGTAGGCACCCTGCCTGTGGAGTGGCCATTCTTTTACTTCTTTACTAGATTAAATAAAATATATTATTTAAATGAATGCCCCCCATTTTTTTTTTTACGTTTTGAATGTGACTCCTAGAAGATTGGGAATTAGCACATGGCTGGCGCCATATCCCAGTGGGGCTGCACTGGTCCCGGCTGCTTTCTCGGAGTTGCACAGGAAGGGGCTCGTGGCACCAAGCCGCCATGGTAGCCACGGTCATCGGTCTCTTCTGCCCCTCTAATTCCTCAACTCAGGTTAAGAGCAGAATAGATGACTGAATGCTGCTTTTAGCTCATCAAAGCCTGAAAGTACTAGAAATACAGTGGAAAAGCCCACTGAACACTCCGAACATCAGTAACTAGTATTCTAATTCAGTTGGATTCCATAGTTTCCTCACAGTGAATGTTCTTAGCAATGAATAGATTTCATCACAAATATGAAAATCTGTGTATATTTCTCTCTTCGTTTGAGTGGTAATGTTCTCCCTTCTTGATACTTTTTTTAACTCAGGGATTTTAGGTCGCCTTTTTACCATTTTGATTTTGTGGCTTCAAGTTTGCTAAAGACTTATAAGCTGATCTTGTTACTGCACACAGAAGGAAATCACAGTTAGTGTTAAGACACGAGGCTATACACAGTTAAAAAGCCAGTTCTTGGCCTGGTGTGGTGGCTCATGCCTGTAATCCCAGCACTTTGGGAGGCCAAGGCAGGCGGATCACCTGTGTTCAGGAGTTCGAAACAAGCCTGGCCAACATGGTGAAACCCTGTCTACTAAAAATACAAAAATTAGCCAGGCATGGTGGCAGGTGCCTGTAATCCCAACTACTTGGGAGGCTGAGGCAGGAGAATCACTTGAACCTGGGAGGTGGAGGTTGCAATGAGCCAAGATCGCGCCATTGCACTCCAGCCTGGACAACAAAAGCAAAACTCCATCTTAAAAAAAAAAAAAAAAAAAAAAAAAAAAAAAATTCTTACACATTAAATAGCTTAGGGTTGGGGAATTTTTTCTTTTTGGTATAGCCTTTGACTTAGGTCAGAATTAAAGCTAGACAAAGAATAAACTATGTCCAAAATGTAATGTACCTGAAAGGTATGTACATATTTGCAATTTAGGTCCTGCTCTGTAGTAGATCAAGAACTTGATCAAGAATGCAAACCAAAATAGCATTCTCTCCTGAGTAAAACTGCGTTTGAAAGTCAGCCCTAGTATCTGTGTGATATCCGGGGCCCCAGAACTTCCAGCTGCTTGGTCTGTCCACTGCCCTTGGAAAGGGGCACGTCCCCTCCTGGGAGGGTTACCTTATACGGTGACAGGAAGGAACAGGTCCTGTGGCCATTCACTTGTCTAGTTCTAAATACACACACAGGCAGGACAGTTCTTGGAGAACTCCTGTAGCATGTCTGCTTCCTTGTTTTCACAGTTCTTGCAATTGTGTTCTGTCACCGGGTTTCCTGTGTGACTGACATTCTTACAACAGTGATTCCCTCGCCTCATCCTTAGATCGCTGTGAATTACGTTCCTGAGTCAAGACTCAGTATCACTGGGATGTCAGTTTTCCCCCAAATTAACGTACTCTCCATTCGAATCTCAGCAGGCTTTTTATCCTCAAGAAATTGAGAAAGCTAATTCTAAAATTCACATGGAAATGCAAAGGATCTAGAATAGCCAAAACAACTGTGAAAAACAATGAAGTTGGGGCCGGGCACGGTGGCTCAAGCCTGTAATCCCAGCACTTTGGGAGGCCGAGACGGGCGGATCACGAGGTCAGGAGATCGAGACCATCCTGGCTAACAGGGTGAAACCCCGTCTCTACTAAAAATACAAAAAACTAGCCGGGCGAGGTGGCGGGCGCCTGTAGTCCCAGCTACTCCGGAGGCTGAGGCAGGAGAATGGCGTAAACCCGGGAGGCGGAGCTTGCAGTGAGCTGAGATCCGGCCACTGCACTCCGCCAGGGCGAAAGAGCAAGACTCCGTCTCAAAAAAAAAAAAAAAAAAAGAAAAAGAATGAAGTTGGAAGACTAATAACACTATGCAATTCCAAGACCTCTTATAGTTTTTGTTTGTTTGTTTTTGGAGACAGGTTCTCACTGTGTCACCCAGGCTGGAGTGCAGTGGCACGATCACAGCAATCACAGCACACTGCAGCCTCAACCTCCTGGGCTCAAGCGATCCTCCTACCTCAGCCTCCTGAAGTGCTGAGATTACAGGTGTGAGGCCCTGTGCCTGGCCTGACTCCTCGTAGATTTCTATGGATCAGTTGAATCGGTTGAATTCAACATATCCAGATGAAAGTATTTATGGAGTGCAGTGTCTAGGTATAATATTTGAAATGATAAATTCTGCTGCTTTTTTTTTTTTTTTTTTTTTTTTCCTGAGAGACAGGGTCTTGCTCTGACACCCAGGCTGGAATACAGTGGCAGTCTTGGCTCACTGCAGCCTCGGCCTCCTGGACTCAAGCAATCCGCCCACCTCAGCCTCCCAAGTAGCGGTGATGACCGGCACCACCACATTCAGCTGATTTTTGTATTTTTAGCAGAGACAGAGTTTTACCATGTTGGCTAGGCTGGTCTCAAACTCCTGGTCTCAAGTGATCTGCCTGCCTCGGCCTCCCAAAGTGCTGGGATTACAGGCGTGAGCCCACCACACCCAGCCAAAAAACTTTTCTTTTTTTTTTTTTTTTTTTTGAGACGGAGTCTGGCTCTGTCGCCCAGGCTGGAGTGCAGTGGCTGGATCTCAGCTCACTGCAAGCTCCGCCTCCCAGGTTCACGCCATTCTCCTGCCTCCACCTCCCAAGTAGCTGGGACTACAGGCGCCCGCCTCGTCGCCCGGCTAGTTTTTTGTATTCTTTAGTAGAGACGGGGTTTCACCGTATTAGCCAGGATGGTCTCGATCTCCTGACCTTGTGATCCGCCCGTCTCGGCCTCCCAAAGTGCTGGGATTACAGGCTTGAGCCACCGTGCCCGGCCTAAACTTTTCTTAAGTTGAAAAATGTTTGGAGTGGTTTTCTAAAATTCTGAAAAGCACTATTGTTAAAGCAAAAAGAAGGCACCAGTTCAAGGCTGCAGTGAGCTACGATCGCACCACTGCCCTCCAGCCTGGGTGACAGAGCCAGACTCAGACTCTCAAAACTTAAAAAAAAAAAAAAAAAAGGTACCAGGATGCAGGAAAAATGTATGTGCACAATTTGGTGACCAAATTGACATAAGAAATTAGAGCTAAAAATTAAGCTTTTTTGGTTTTTTTATATAGTCATTTGAAGATATTCAATGCCCTTTTAATTTTACTTTCAGCTAACTTTATTTTTCCAAAATAATTGCACATTTCTCTGAGATGATGTGAGGGTTGGCTTGGGACAGGTGTGAAAGGTGGTTGAAGGAATAGCTGGAGAGCGGGAAGCAGGCTGTGATGCCGATGGATGGAGTAGGCTGGATTTTTGTGGAGAAATTCAACCATGTATTTACCTATCCTTTATTTACATTTCCTTCAAGAAACTAGTATAACCCTATTCAGAACATTCAAAGAAAACTAGCACATATCATGTGAATGACATTTATATCACAGACATTTAAAATGTTTGCAATTCTCATTTTTAACAGTTGGTCGGGAGAAAAGCATCACCAACCATGCAAGTAAGGAAGGTGTAGAGAGACGGAAGGTGGTCAGTGCAGGTACTCATTATTCAACGCGTAGAGCACATGGAAGGTCTGTTCTCCAGGAAAAGAACTGACGAGTTAACATGTACATGAAGTATTTTCCCTTTTGTCCATGTCATTCCAGCTTGTGATGGTCAAAACAAAGAAAGAAATGTGGCGACTGGGAGGCCGAGCACAATGGCTCACGCCTGTAATCCCAGCACTTTGGGAGGCCGAGGTGGGCGGATCACCTGAGGTCAGGAGTTCGAGACTAGCCTGACCAACATGGTGAAACCCTGCTTCTACTAAATAACAAAAAATTAACCGGACGTGGTGGTGGGCACCTGTAATCCCAGCTATTTGGGAGGCTGAGGCAGGAGAATCACTTGAACCCGGGAGGTAGAGGTTGCAGTGAGGCGAGGTTGCACCATTGCACTCCAGCCTGGGTGACAGAGCGAGACTCCATGTCAAAAATAAAAATAAAATAATTTTAAAATAGAAATTTGGTGGCTGGGCACCATGGCTCACACCTGTAATCCCAACACTTTGGGAGGCCGAGGCAGGAGAATTGCTCAAGGCCAGGAGTTTGAGACCAGCCTGGGCAACACAGCAAGACCTCATCTCTAGAAAAAAAAAAAATTTAGCCAACCATGTGGTGTATGCCTGTAGTCCTAGCTACTCAGGAGACTGAGGCAGGGGGATCCTTTAAGCCCAGGAGTTCAAGGCAACAGTGAGCTGTAATCACACCACTGCATTCTAGCCTGGGTGACAAAGACCCTGTCTCTAATTTTTTAAAAAATTTTTTTAAAGAAATTTGGTCCCTTAAGAGATGTTGATTATTTCTATCCCAAATTAAGTAGTAAAGTTTGAATGTGCACCTTTATAAGAGGAAGAAAACTTGCATAGCCATGTATGCCCAACCCTTTCAGCACTCACGGTTTACACTGAGCCTTCCAGGCCTGCCCGTGGGCTGCAGAAGAGAGGACCCCTCTCGCTGACTTGTGTCGCCCGCGGTCCGCTCCGCCCTTGCCAGCATGTTCACCTGCACATCCCCTCCGCCGGGCCCGTTATCAGCCCACCATCTGCATGCTGTCTTCCTCCTGCCTCCTGTCCTCATTTTTTTGCCTTGTGGATAGTAGAATTATTCTCTGCTTTGCACATCAATTTAAAATGTCTAAGCAGAAAGCCCCAGATATGTCCACCGGTTGTCTGTCCTTTCAGAAGCTCTGGGGTCATGTTTGTGTTCTCAGTTTGCATTCACTGGTTCCAGCTCCAAGCTTTTTACTGTTGCCTTTTTCTATGAAAATGTTTCTTCTCTTTGGAGTGCCTATTGCAGCTGTAATTACATATTTTAAGTATATAAAAATCTTGCTTTTGTTTTGCTTCACTTTGTTTGAGAGATCAACATAGAATGGGCATAAAATTCAGGGTAGGATTTCACCTCTGAGTTTCTCATGGGTTGAAGGTAGACATGCTCTGCATCCTCACACATGAACACGCTCTTACAAGTACCGTGATGGGCGAGGGGACCGTGACCTTCACCATCTCCAGAAGTGGAAGATTCCCCAAAGCCCTCACGCTGTTTTCCAGGGGGAAAAAAAATCAAAAGTCCTGCCCCTACCATGAGTGAATGTGAATATTCAAATAACATTTCTAGAAATCATCCTAAAGTGATGTGACACAAAATTCTTTTTAAACCTTGACATTATTGCTGTTTTCATCGATACATTTGCAAAGAACCCTGCTGGGAAACACTCAGCAAAAATTTGAACTTTTCATTCAGAACCTCTGCAGGTCCTTGGATTTTTCATTAAAGCAAAGGAAAATTTATTTTACATCCATGTCAAAATCAGACATCTGGAATCTGTGAGGCTTGTGTTCTTTTTGTTGTCAAATGATTGACTTACATTTTGTCTGCTAGATGTACCACAAAAGTAACTTAGTCTCTTTTAATACACTGAACAAAAAGGAAGACTTAATTCTGGTTAAGAAACTTTGTCCGGCCGGGCGCGGTGGCTCAAGCCTGTAATCCCAGCACTTTGGGAGGCCGAGACGGGCGGATCACGAGGTCAGGAGATCGAGACCATCCTGGCTAATACGGTGAAACCCTGTCTCTACTGAAAAATACAAAAAAAAACTAGCCGGGCGACGAGGCAGGCGCCTGTAGTCCCAGCTACTCGGGAGGCTGAGGCAGGAGAATGGCGTAAACCCGGGAGGCGGAGCTTGCAGTGAGCTGAGATCCGGCCACTGCACTCCAGCCTGGGTGGCAGAGCGAGACTCCGTCTCAAAAAAAAAAAAAAAAAAGAAACTTTGTCCTAAGAAGTTTCTAACTAATTGGCAGTCAAGTCTTCTGGCATATACATCATGTTTGGGTGATTTAGATGGTTTATTGTTTTGTTTCAAAATATTGGTATTAACACAGTGTCTCTACTTTTAAACTGGATTATGTGTTTATTCGTGGAAATGGATGCTTTTGATATGTAAACTCTCCAAATTAAGTTTCCCTTTTATTGCAGATACAGTTACCCAAACCCTCATGCAAAAATTGGATTCACTTAATTTTTTTTTAAGTGAAACCAAAATTTTCTAGACTTTACGAAGACAATGGATTGGAGAAGAGAGTATTTTTTTTTTCAATTTGATAGACGTTTGAAATCCAATTTAAATATGTTTTTCATTCATTTTTTTTCTTTGCCTCCAAGGAAATTTCTACTTCTTTTTTTTCTTTTTTTTTTTTTTGAGGTAGAGTCTCGCCCTGTCACCCAGGCTGGAATGCAGTGGTGCAATCTCGGCTCACTACAACCTCCACCTCCCGGGTTCAAGCGGTTCTCCTGCCCCAGCCTCTCAAGTAGCTGGGATTACAGGCACGCACCACTACACCCAGCTAATTTTTGTATTTTTGGTAGAGACGAGGTTTCACTATGTTGGTCAGGCTGGTCTCGAACTCTTGACCTCGTGGTCCACCCGCTTCGGCCTCCCAAAGTGCTGGGATTACAGGCGTGAGTGACCGCGCCTGGCCGGAAATTTCTACTTCTTGAAATGCTTCTGTAGGGGACATGCTGATGAAACGGCTTTAATGACATTTATGAAATAGGAGGTTACTTATGAGATTTACTAAAGTGCATGAATTCTGCAAATTAGAGGTACTGAGTCCTATGTACAAGCACTGCACATTTCAGAAGACCAAAACGCCAGTATTGAACACACAGGCCCTCACACGAGTCACGATTTTTAGTGGCAAGACATTTTTGGCGAATTTCCATGGTAAGACATAAGGCCGTTTCCCTGTGGCCAGGGTGCCGACAGTGAGTGGGTGAGGCACACGTGCCTCGCGGTTATCCTTTGACTTCCACCTCAGAAGTAAGCTTGCTTTTCAGATAGCTTAGTTTGTAGCCAACGCCATTGCATTTCTAATTCCAGGCACAGAAAGATCCGAAGAAGGACCGTCCTCTTGCACGCCGCAAGTCCGAGCTGCCTCAGGACCCCCACACCAAGAAAGCCTTGGAAGCTCACTGCAGGGCTGATGAGCTGGCCTCCCAGGACGGCCGCTAGCCTCCGGGGTGCCGCATCGGGGCTGGGCCCGCCAGTTCTTTTCTGGATTCTGTAGAAAATACATACTTTCTGTGCCATACCAATCAGTTACACTCAAAGCTTTCTTGGACCCCGTTCTGTAGGCAATAACGTGCGTCCGCCTCAGCGCGAGATTAGGAGTTCAAACAATGGTGACTTCCCAGAGCCCGCTGGCAGAGCCGCGGGTTGACGACGGTGTCCTCACAGTGTCGTCGCCACCCCAGCATAGTCCACGTCAGACTATTTCACAAAGTCAGAGCTATAGGAAAGCACCCTGCCCTTCATCTTCATGTTCTCCCAAATGCAACTTAGGATCTTTTAACATAGGTGGTTCTGTGATAACATCAATGTTTTCCAAATCAAAGGAACACTTTAAAAAGTATGACCTATTTTTTAAGACTTTACAGCCTTTGAAATGGTTTCCACGCGATTGTTACGCCAGCAGTTCTCGTTTGTTTGTTTTTCAGTCTCAGTGAAATGGCTCTTTGCTTTCGAGTTCTCACACAACATACTGGGAAAATGACAATCCTCAACCGCTGGTATTTTCGAAGGGGTCTCTTCACTTTGATGAGTGACATGAATACCGTGTCTCCTTCTCTTGTGTGTACCTAAAGCCATATTTCCAAGTCTGTGGTACTCCAGGATTCCAGGAGTAAGCTTGTAGAAGAAATTTATTTTAAAAGAGATTGCTCTGAAATCTATCTTAAAAGAGCTTGCTCTGTCTACCTTGACAGAAATTGGAGTTTAAAAATTGTGTGTTCATATTGCTATTTGCAGATTTCATTTCCATCAACTTAAACATTGTTGCCCTTCAGCAAGGCTCTTGAATTCATAAAATTATAGTCTCTAAGAATTCCACATTTGATGGAAAGTTGGAGCCAAATCATTTTGAGTTAAGCCAGTTCTTAGCCTAATGCAAACTGCAGCTGTCTTTGAGCGTAAAGTAACACAACAGCGTTGCACGGGACCGGCACTGCCGCTGCCTTCCCCGAAGGCTGCAACGCGGTTCTGAGAGCTTGGAGGAGGCACCAGCGAGGATGATGTTCAGTGGGGCTCTTTCTGTTGAAAAGAGCTCACATTATCCACACCTCGTAAGGAAAATACAGTGTCTGAGTTTTCATCGGTCTTCAAATGCTGCTATGTATTCCACAGACTTCCTTGCATGTACTGAGCTTTTTTAGATGGAATAGCACAAGGAGAAAAATCTTTAAACTTAGTGCTTTGTCTATTCTTTATTTCTCTCAGGGTGGCCAGTATTTTGACTTATTTATCCTGCTTGAAAGCTACTTGAGATGTGTACTGCTATTCTAAACACGTGATTCTAGTTTCTTTCATCTCTGGCATAAGATTATATAACTTAATGTTAAGTGTCTTGATGCATAAAAGACAAAATCTGGCTTTTTTTAGGATCTGGTTTTTCATCGAGGTCTCGGGTATCCTTTTAAAGATTGTGAGAAGCAGACATTGCTCCTTGTGCAGCCCTAGTGCCTGCTGCCCACTGCTGTCATTTCAAGCCACTGGCAATGCTTCTGTCCTCGTGTCTTGGAGGACAATCACCTGGGGGGAGGGGACTTCTTGTGGTAAGAGCAAGTGCAGGTATGAAATGCGAAGGCTGCCCCAGCGAAAAGTGGACAAGTCCACTTTGTGAGATGAACACTTCCTGAGAAACTTGACACGTATCTCTCCATTTAACCATTCTGAAAACTTATCACTCAAAAAAACAGTTTAGATGCCTTCTCCTTTTGAGGGAAAAAGGGTGCTTTTTACTGTATAAAGCAGCGTCTTATGTATTTTGATATACCATTGTTTGAACTTCCGTCTTTAGCTGATAGATTCTCAAATATCCTTGATTTTGGATGTTCAGTATGTTTGTGAGAGAGGTTGCTGGGAAGACTCTCTTTTCGCCCTAGGGAAAAAGCAAAATATCAATGTTTGGTTGACTGTGTAAAGCTCAGTGTGTAAGAACATCTTTTTGTCTAGGTTTTCTTTCTGCTCTTTATTGAAGACAAACACTCACCAAAAAGAAAAATAAAAGTTTTCAGAGAAACCAGTTTTCTTTGGCAAGAGTATTACTTAATATTTTAGCCTCCTAAAGGTTCCCTAGTTAGTACTTGGACTCCTGTGCTAATTGTCAGCTTACATATCATTGTATAGAGACTGTTTATTCTGTACCAAACTGATTTCAAAAGTATTACATTGAAAATAAACTGGTGACTGTTTTTCTTCATAAAGTTCTGCGTTTGGCATCCTCACTCTTTCCAGAATGTATCTGTACATCAGAAATGTCACTATTCCAAGTGTCTTTTTAGTGTGGCTTCAGTATGGCTTCCTTTTAATATTGTACATACATTGTATCTTTGTTTTATGGTAATAAGTAATAAAAATGTAGACTTCATATTTTGTACAAAATGTCCTATGTACAGAATAAAAAAATTCCTAGAAACAGCAAATATAGGTAAGTGGCACAATTATTTTTCTTTAGAAAATACCTGTAACTTTATGCATTAGTGAAATGTTAAGTACCGACATATTTTTTAACATTTTGTAATTCGGAACTTTTTGTTTTGACCTTGTTTATGAAGAGAAACTTCAGACACCTGCCATTTAATATGCTCTTTTATCTAATTTTCAAAAACTAAAAAACGGTGTATCATATGGACTAAATAAAGAACATGTGAATTTTATTGCTCATCATGAAACTAAATTTAGCCATGGTGTTGGGCAAGCTGGCTCGGACGTGATCGGGTTCCCGTTAGGTCAGGGCTGCCCGCACACAGGGACGCTGACTGCGGAGGGGCTGGCCATCTCCATCCAGCCGGCCTGGAGCGCAGACTGCACCAGCTGCTAGCCACAGCTGTTCAAAGCTAAGTCTATCCGCTGATTTTTTACTTAGTGGAAAAGGCAGTGTGACTTTTTATAGACCACCTCTTGGTTTGGTTTGGGTTTGGGGGCTTTTTTGAGTAGGAAAAGGTGAATCAATACAATTTATAGAAATGAAAGTCTTGAAAATAGGGAATTGCTGGAAGTATGAATTTGGGATCCTAGTTCACCCACCTCCTCAATGGAGAGATCATTATCCTCGCTGATGCTCTTGCGGGAAGCCCATGGAAACAGGACTAAAGTGTTACCTCCTCGTGTTGTGGTTATAACCTCACCTTTCCATGGCTGCGTGTGGTCGGCACGCCGGCTGGTGTGGGAGGGCAAGCTTTGTCCTTAGCTTCCTTCTCTACCCAGTGGTGTCTGTGCTCCCTTCGCACTGACAGAGGTGCAGACGCCGACACTCTGCAGCTGGGGCACATGGACGAGGCTGAGACCCAGGCAGAGTGTGGTCTTCGGCCTAAGGGTCCAGTAACTTTGCTGGCTGTTTTGAGGAACCACACATGCCCCACTTCCACCTAAAAGTGGGCACGCCAGCCAGAAGACTTCACATCCTGCGCCGCTACTCAGATCATGTTTCCGCAGACCAGATGTTTGCCCGCTGCAGTCCTTATCCCCCATCTTAAAACTGGAGGAAACCTGGTGTTTAGTAACTTCCTGCAGCACAAGAGTTCGAGAGGACTCAACTCACGGAGGCATGCTGCGATTTCAGCCCAGCTGCACGCTGCTGCTATTTTGGGGTAGCAAGAAGCATAAAGGCAAAACTACTGGCTTCGTGTCTCCTGTGAGGGCTGGCAGCAGCCATCAGCAGTAATGACAAGGAGAACTCGTATTTCTTACCACTGCCTTTATGCCAGGAGCTGTGGTGGGTGCCTCATTTCCCTGGGTTAATTTACTTAATTCTCACAACCCACCAAATAATTTGCTACTCTTATACTCATTCACAAATGAGGAAACTGAGGCACACAAAGGTGAAGTCACTTGCCCGAGGTCACGCAAATACTGAGTGGAGCCAGGCTGCCACCCAAGCAGTGTGGCCTGGGGTCCAAGGCCCGACCATCACATTACATGGTGGAAATGCCTTCTAGATGGGCAGCGTCATGGGTGACGGTGAACACAGGTGAGGGCCTGGGGACATGCTCGCAGCACCATGTCAGGCCATAGGAACACCCCCAGGTGAACAGTGTGAAGTTACGGTATTGTCAACCTGAAGGAAGAAACAGACAATATAGGGAGAGGCCAGGCCCCACGGCTCATGTCTGTCATCCCAGCTACTCAGGAGGCTGACGTGGGAGGACCACTTGAGCCCAACAGGTTGAGACTGCAGTGAGTTATCATCTCACTGCTGCATGCCAGCCTGGGCGACAGAGCAAGACCTTGTCTCAAAAAGAAGGTACAGGGAGAGAGCTTATTTGGGCCAAGATTGAGAGCTGCAGCCTGGGAAACGCTTGCAAGCTGCTTGAGAAATGCTCTGGGGGAGAAAAAGAGGCTTCAGCATTTAAAAGAGAAAGGACAGGAAAGGGGCAGTTACTCAAGTTGTTTTTCAGGAGTTCTCGCTGGTTGACAGAAACACTTGATGAGTGATTGGCTGTACATTGTTGAACTACAGGGCGCGAGATACGGTGTCCAACATGTGGCACTGTTAGGTACGTGCATAGCTACTGGTGCCAGTCTGGAGCCCACACAGCAAGCTTCAGGAGATGATCTCCCAAGGCAGGAGGGGGAGTGGGGCGTGGGGGCTCACCAGTGGCGCCCAGATCGCACCACTGCACTCCAGCCTGGGGCACAGAGCAAGACTCCGTCTCAAAAAAAAAAAAAAAAAAAGCATGATGTAAATTCCACAGAACTTGGGGGTGGGGGCGCGGGCCACATAACTCCATAATCTCTAGAATTCCTGTTTTCCTACTTACAGGTCTTCCTGATCATGTCTGATGTAGGGTGGGTGCTCTTGAGGGGCTTCTAGAAATACACGGCTAAAGAAACATAAGCTGGGGCTGGCCCAGGTGTGCTGATTTGTGTATTTTTATAGGATAATACGTAACAAATTGATTACTGGCCAATCCAAGAGGGGTTTTTATGTTTGGGGACCTTTTGTGTTTTTTAGAGATGGGGTCTTGTTGCCCAGGCTGGACTCAGACTCCTGGGCTCAAGCGATCCTCCTGCCTCAGCCTCCTAAGTAGGTGGGACCACAGGCCCGTGCCACCACACCTGGCAATCCAAGAGTTTTTTGACCTATCTTCTTAATTTCTGTAATAAAAGCAACCAGTAACAGATACTGTTGGTGAATGAACATGCAGCACAGCTGTGATGGAAAAGGACTAGTGGAGGGAATGAGGAGAACCAGTGCCTGGGAGCCCCAGAGATGCTAAATGAGCACTTTACAGCCAACAGCGCTGCTCAGGTGCTTCTGCCTCCCAGAAGCGTCGCACACACGCTCACACACACCTGCCACCCCCGAATCAAAATATGGATCAGAGAGGGTGCCAAGCAAGGGGGAGGATTAGGCCGGATCCTGGCGCTGAGGCATAACGTGGAGAAATCAAAGGCTGACGTTCTCTCCGGCTCCTCCCTCCCTCCCTTTCTCAGGTGTGGTGACCTCATCTGTCTTCATTTCTGCCTCCAAAACAAGGCTCCCTTCCTGCTGGCGAGCCCCCTGCTGACTCTCCCTTGGGTTCCCCTCTGTGCACCGCCCTAACCCGGAGCTTCCATGTCTAATGCAACGCAGGTGAGTCCGTCCACCGGGTACTTCTTGGGTGTTTAGGTGTCTGTTGAAAACGGGTCCTCAATCAGCCGGGCGCGGTGGCTCACGCCTGTAATCCCAGCACTTTGGGAGGCCGAGGCGGGTGCATCACGAAGTCAGAAGATCGAGACCATCCTGGCTAACAAGGTGAAACTCTGTCTCTACTAAAAATACAAAAAATTAGCCGGGCGAGGTGGCGGGCGCCTGTAGTCCCAGCTACTCGGGAGGCTGAGGCAGGAGAATGGCATAAACCCGGGAGGCGGAGCTTGCAGTGAGCCGATATCCCGCCACTGCACTCCAGCCTGGGCGACAGAACAAGACTCTGTCTCAAAAAAAAAAGAAAGAAAGAAAATGGGTCCTCAATCAAGGAGCGACCTAGAGTGAGCGCCATGCCTGAGGCTCGGAGCAGGGTCACCTCCTCCTTTCAAACAGGAATCCATGCTGAGGCTGGAGCCTGGTTAGACCCACGTGGCCCCACAGCCCACAAAACCGAGGCTGACCCCAGGGCTTGAGCTAAAGGAAACAGTCACGTATATCACCTGTTGCTATCAGACGACTTGTGAGAAGCGCCCTGTTTCCATTGCTGTCAGAGCCCACGTGATTCTCGAGCAAATGCTTTGCCAGAAAACCTGGAGGTTTCTTCCTTCGGGATTGCTTCTGTGAGTTTCAAACAGACTAGAAGAAGAAGCCTGCTACAGAAAATTGACATCATAATTAAAGGCCCAGAGGTCGGTGTGAGACTGGCATGAGGGGCAGAGGAGGGGCATGGGGCCCACCCGGAGTCTCCGACCACTCCCAGGCTCGAGTTCCCTCTGAGGACTCACAGGGGTGAGTAGAGCTGTCGGACACATGGCTACAATTATGCCAGTGAGCAGACGCTGATGAAAATCAGGAACAGGACAAGATGCAGAAGGCAGGGCCGTCCAGGAGACGTCAGAGCTGCCAGCCGTCCTCTCCCCATGGAGCCCTGCGGCGCACTGGCTTCTCCCGGTGACGGCGTGCACCAGCTCGCGTGGAGTATCGCCAACCAGGGAAGCTCGCCTGAGCATTGGCGTCCACACTTTTGCTGGGGTTTATCATGTGTACATGGTGGCCTCAGTGTCCAGCCCCTCCAGAGGTGGAGCCATCCTGTATGGCCCGAGACCCCCAGCATAAATCATGTTGTTTGCCTAGACTGTCCAGCAGGGCCCAAGGCCCCTGGCTAAACAAAGGCACTCTCACCAGGCACAGCATGCCAAGGGCCTCTCAGCTGCTGCAAAGCTGGGGAAAAGGCCGGACCTCTCCTGGACAAGGTTGAACCTTTCCTGAACAGCTGTCCTCCCCACAAGAGGAACCGGAGCACAGAGGGCCTCATCGGCTGGGCCAAGGTAGGTAAGGGCAATGTGGGGGTCCCACAGTCAACCCACGACCTCCCTAACCCAAAGCTCTTCCCGCTACACAGCAAGAAGAAGGGACTTCCCAGCTAAATGGCGATGCCTGCTTTCCAGTGAATCTGAGAAAGGAGAGGCTTCCAGAATGAGAATAACTTGCAGAGGAGAAGGAATAGAACCTGCCTTCAGAATGTGGACCACTCCCCGTAACTCAGAGACAAAGCAATCCCATACCTTGAAGTGGCTTGGAGATGAGCTTTCTTTTATATCAACATTAAATACATATGGGTATACCTAGCTTTATTCTCCCCTCAGCTTAGAGTGTGAATGTGTGGTAAGCGTGTTCATCGCTGGATAAGCATCTGGTATGGTCTAATTGGCAATAAGTAGGGGAGTGGGGGCCAGGCGCTGTGGCTCACGCCTGTAATCCCAGCACTTTGGGAGGCCGAGGTGGATGGATCACTTTGGGTTAAGAGTTTGAGACCATCTCTACTAAAAATACAAACGAATTAGCCAGGTGTGGTGGCAGGAGCCTGTAATCCCAGTTACTCGGGAGGCTGAGGCAGGAGAATTGCTTGAACGTGGGAGGCAGAGGTTGCAGTGAGGTGAAATCGTGCCATTGCACTCCAGCCTGGATGACAGAGCAAGAGTCCGTCTCAAAAAATAAAAATAAAAATTTAGCTAGGTGTGGTGGTGCACGCCTGTAATCCCAGCTACTCGGGAGGCTGAGGCAGGAGAATCACTTGAACTCGGGAGGTGGAGTTTGTAGCAAGCCGAGATCGCGCCACTTCACTCCAGCCTGGGTGACAGAGTGAGACTTCATCTCAAGGAAAAAAAAAAATGTAAGGGAGTGGGAAGTTTTCAGGGAACCCAAGAGTCTTCCTGAACGAGCTCTCCAGCAAGGTGAAAGCCCAGCAGAGTCTCTGGAGGGCAAAAATCTCAGGCAGAAGAAACTTCTGTGACTGCATTCACTCATTCATAACAGAACACCCACGGCCCCCACTGCGCCAGCTGAGGATGAGGAAAGCAACCATGGCTGCCGCTCTCCCTAGCTTCTTTCTCCAGCCTAGAGACCGGTGTGACTCCATCTCGCCATGAGGAGCTCAGGGTGGGAGGAGGCCTCACGGCCGTGTTAGGCAACCCGTGGCTTTACGAGTGAGGACAGCCAGGACCACTGAACCCCAATACCCTCAACACTAGTTAGCACAGCAACAGTGTCAGGCAGACCCCAATCTCTCAACTCCTGGCCCCGCACTTGTGTCAATATGGTACTGCGGTGAGACCCTAAATCTGCTCCACTGAAGTTGACCCTGGAGCCAGTGTTGGGTCTCTGATGACCAGGAGGACCTGGTGGTTGCCAGGGTCCCTACAGCCAGTCCCACACCTGCCCCGGGCACGACAGTGTGTCCATATCCTCATCAAAACAAGTGAAAAGATGGCTGGGTGAGGTGGCTCACGCCTGTAATCCCAGCACTCTGGGAAGCTTAGGTGGGAAGATAGCTGGAGCCTAGGGGTTTGAGACCAGCCTAGGCAACATAGTGACATTGACCCTGTCACTACCAAAAAAAAAAAATTAGCTGGGTGTGGTGGCGCATGCCTGTAGTCCCAGCTACATGAGAGGCTTGAGGTGGGAGGATCACGAGTCCAGGACACTGAGGCTTCATTGAGCCACGCACTTCAGCCTGGATGACAGAGCAAGACCCTGACTCAAAAACAAAACAAGAAAAGCAATGGAATGGTTCCTCTGGAAACTCAATTTGAAGAAGGATCCTTTTTCTGACATGCTCTTCCTCCACTTTTAGCATGGAAATATACCTTTGGAAATGGCAAGTGTAAATACTAGTTTCTTTTATAATTCTCCACTTGAAAAAAGTTGGCAATACCATGTTAAAATTTAAATAGTACAATAATGCTCATCAGCCTCCAGACCTACGAAATCCCAATTTCTAGGAACCCCTGGTCTAGTTCAAACCCTGGTTTTACAGGAAATGAAAGAGAGAAAGGAAAGCCCCATAACTGGCGAGCCAGCCCTGTTGTGTACCTGCTAAGATCTCACAGAGTTAGCTGGGCGCGGTGGCTCACGCCTGTAATCCCCGCATTTTGGGAGGCCAAGGCAGGTGGATCACTTGAGATCAGGAGTTTGAAACCACCCTGGCCAACATGGTGAAACCCTGTCTCTACTATATAA
Organism: Trachypithecus francoisi; assembly: GCF_009764315.1. Classification (NCBI taxonomy): domain Eukaryota; kingdom Metazoa; phylum Chordata; class Mammalia; order Primates; family Cercopithecidae; genus Trachypithecus; species Trachypithecus francoisi. The sequence continues at coordinate 4,783,250 of NW_022681468.1, read as the reverse complement.
AAAATTATCTGGGCATGGTGGTGCACCCCGGTAGTCCCAGCTACTCGGGAGGCTGAGGCAGGACAGTCGCTGGAGACAGAGGTTTCAGTGAGCTGAGATTGTGCAGCCTAGGTGACAGAGTAAGACCATCTCCAAAAAAAAAACTCACAAAGTTGTATGTTGGCGGGTAGTACTTTATCTTGACTACCATTTGGTTTCTTTCTAGGCTGTGAATTTTTTGAAAGTCTCTAGGAAAATGCACGTTTGAAAGATTTATTTGAGACAGGCAATGGACCTCATATAGAAATGTTACCAAGTAAAAATTCAGATATTTCTTACATAGAAAATATTTCCCGTATTAAAAAGCTAAATTTTGGCCGGGCATGGTACCTCATGCCTATAATCCCAGTACTTTGGGAGGCCAAGGTGGACAGATCACAAGGTCAAGAGATCGAGACCATCTGGCCAACATGGTGAAACCCCGTCTCTACTAAAAATACAAAAATTAGCTGGGCGTGGTGGCATACACCTGTAGTCCCAGCTACTCGGGAGGCTGAGGCAGGAGAATCACTTGAACCCGGGAGTCAGAGGTTTCAGTGAGCCGAGATCGCACCACTGCACTCCAGCGTGGGCAACAGAGCAAGACTCCATCTCAAGAAAAAAGAAAAAGAAAAAGCTAAATTTCTCAGAATACTTGAGAAAAGATCTTTGGAATCATCTTCAGTCTGCCATACAGGATGTACCAGAAATGCTCCGTCATTTGTAGTCATATGTTTTCTATTTTTAAAAAAGTGCCCTAGAATAAATAAGAAGTAGGCAGGCTTGGTGGCTCACAGCTAGTAATCCTAACACCTTAGGAGGCCAAGGTGGGTCGATTGCTTGAGGCCAGGAGTTCAAGACCAACCTGGCCAACATGGCAGACCCTATCTCTTTAAATAAAAATATATATATAATTTTTTTAAAAAATAAGAAGTACCCATGTTTTCCACCAGTTGACCTTGAAAAACTAGGGTGTAAAAACTCAAATCCAGCTGGACATGGTGGTTCATGCCTGTAACCCCAGCACTTTGGGAGGCCAAGATGGGCAGATCCCTTGAGCCCGGGAATTTGAGACCAGCTTGGGCAACATGGTAAAACCCTGTGTCTACAAAAACATATATAAAAATTAGCCAGGCATGGTGGCACATACCTGTAGTCCCAGCTACTCAGGAGGCTGAGGTGGGAGGATCACCTGAGCCTGGGAAATCAAGGCTGCAGTGAGCCAAGATTGCGCCACTGCACTCCAGCCTAGGCGGCAGAGTGAGAACTTGTCTCAAAAAAAAAAAAAAGAAAGAAAAAATCAAATCCAACCCCCTTGGGTGAGGATTTGACCCAAATGAAGACAGTGAAAAGAATTTCAATCAACAGGTATCTGTGGGGTGGCACATGTGGGCACTGGCGACTCGGTATGCCCTAGACAGTATCACCCTCTTGGTAGACAGAGCGGACACCCACAGCATAGAGGGGTCAGTGCTAGCAGCAGGGGTCACACCTGCCCACCCCGCCCCAGCCCAGTCCCTGTGATCTTCTTCACCTCAGGAGCTGACACCACCACCCAGCAGACTCCTCAAGCCAGAAACCCGGAGGTCGGCCACAATTCTGCCCTTCCTAGGATTCTTAGATCCTAGAGACTGCGCCTTAGCCTAGCCTTTCTCTCCTGCCCCCGCCCCACCCCTTCCCTAGTCTGCAGTGACAGCTTTCTCTCCAGAACATGTTACAATAGAGATCACGTCGCCCTCTTGCTTAAAACCCTCAAGTGGCTTCACATGTCACTTAGATAAAGCCTGAGTCCCTCCCCATGCTGACCTCTGCAGCCATGGCCAGCCGTGCTCCCACTGGTCCATCGCTGATTTCTGCTTCTCACCCACCAACCTCCTTCCTGCCCCAGGGCCTTCGCACACGCTGTCACTGTCACTTCCTACTTCTAGCTCCCAAAGTGACGGGGCTGACTGTTTTCAACTGCAGGTCTAAAATGCAATGGTTTCTCTCGAAAGGGGCTTTCTCTGACCACCCTCCTGAAATTGGGAATCCCCCAGCCCCTTACTCTCTATCAGGGCACCCCATTTTCATCAGAGCCCTGGTACAATTTGTAATTTCATTTATTTCTTAGTACAGTGCCTCCACCACGAGGCAGGGAGCTCCTCTGCTTTTTCATGGAGGTGGCCCCAGGGCCCAGCTCCATCCCTGGTGCAGACAGGACAGCTTGCTCAGCTTGTGAAGTGAATGAGGCGTGAAGAGCAGGATGCACACCCCGCAGTGACTGTGTCTGAAGGGGGCAGAACCGTGGGAGGACATTCGCTTATCCCAATGTCTATGGAGCGTGCCAAGCAATGACAGCGGTGAACCCAATGCAGACGCCCCAGTTTCCATGTCCTGAAACAGTCCAGTGAGTCAGGCTCCATGGCAGGAAGCCGGCATCGCAGTGGGGAGAGGCTAGGGCACTGCAGGGAGGCTTCCCACTGGGCTTCCCCTGACGAAAGTGGAGAATGTCCCAAGCAAGAGAATGCATTCAAAGACCTGAAGATGAAGGAGGCTGGAAGATTTGCCAGGGTTTGGCTGACAGAGTGGCAAAGAAAAACAAAATAAGGAAAAACTACTTATGACAATTACATACATACAAAAGGCTTCACAGGTAAATCTTTCCAACCCCCCCTTTTTCTTTTTTTCTTTTTTTTTTTTTTTAGAGATGGAGTCTCCCTCCGCCGCCCAGGCTGGAGTCCAGTGGCATGATCTGGGCTCACTGCAACCTCCGCCTCCCGGTTCACACCATCACACCATTCTCTTGCCTCAGCCTCCCGAGTAGTTGGGACTACAGGCGCCCGCCACCACGCCTGGCTAATTTGTTTTGTATTTTTAGTGGAGACAGGGTTTCACTGTGTTAGTTAAGGATGGTCTGGATCTCCTGACCTTGTGATCCGCCCACCTCGGCCTCCCAAAGTGCTGAGATTACTGGTGTGAGCCACCGCACCCAGCCTTAACCAACCTTTAAAGATCAGATAATCTGAATTTTCCTTAAACTGATCCCAAGCATAGAAGAAGAAGGAAAACTGCTTTTTTAATAAAGCAAATATAATGATGATACCAAATTCCAATAAAGACTGCACACAAAAAGAAACTACAGACCAATCTCATTTATGCATACTGATGCAAAATCTTAGCAAATTAACAAATACAATCCAATGTATATTACAAAAGGAATATAACATATCCTTACTCAAGTGAGCAGGCTTGTCATTGCCAATAAGGAGACAAGCTGACATTAGCTCCTCCTCATGCAATGCACCGGGGAGTCCCAGCACTGCCTACACATTATTCCTAACAAAAACGTTCAATCTGAACCTTACCATGATCAAACAGACAAATCCAGACTGTGCAAAATTCAACAAGACAACTGGCACGGATGCTTTAAAATGTGAAGGCCGAATCCTGCTTTTGCCCATAGGGAGTCCAGAATTACCCTCCCACCATAAAGAACTACAGAATTAGAAAAATACATGAAGGCCGGGCGCAGTGGCTCACGCCTGTAATCCCACACTTTGGGAGGCTGAGGTGGGCAGATGGCTTGAGGCCAGGAGTTCAAGACCAGACTGGCCAACATGGCGAAACCCCATCTCTACTAAACATGTAAAAATTAGCTGGGCATGGTGGCAGGTACCTGTAATCCAGCTACTTGGGAGGCTGAGGCGTGAGAATAGATTGAACCTGGGAGGTAGAGGTTGCAGTGAGCAGAGGTTGCGCCACTGTACTCCAGCCTGGGTGACAGAGTGAGATTCTGCCTCAAAAAAAAAAAAGAAAAAATACATGAAAACTTTTTCAGACATTGGTCAGGACAAAGTGTAGGCTCTGATTTTGGTATCCACAGAGGTCCTGGATTTATTCTCCCATAGGCACTAAGTGTGACTATAAACTAATTGTGATGATTCATTTTTATGTGTCGACTTGACTGGACCAGGGGATGCCCACATAGTTGGGGAAACACTGTTTCCAGGTGTGTCTGTGAAGATATTGCTGGAGGAAATTAGCATTTGAGTCAGTGGACTGAGTAAAGATCTGCCCTCAGCAACGTGGGTGGGCCTCATCCAATCCGCTGAGGGCCCAGGTGCTGGGACACCCATCTTCTGCCCGCAGACGCTGGAGCTCCCGGCTCTTGGACCTTCAGTCTCTGAGATTTATACCTGTGGCCGTTCTCTCCACCCCGTGACCGCACCTCTCTCGGGCCTTCAGCTTCCAATTGGAAGTTATAGCATTGACTCACCTAGTTCCCAGGCCTTCAGACTCAGACGGAAGGACATCATGGGCTTTCCTGGTTTCCAGCTTGCAGGTGCCCATACTGTGGGACTTCTTAGCTTCCATAATCACACCAGTCAATTCCTGTTACAACTCTCCATTGGTTTATATTCACCAATATATAACCTACTGCTTCTGCTTCTCTAGAAAACTCTAATACAGTGCTGAGTGAGCAAATAAATACATATATCAGAAAAACAAAAGCTGGATCTTTCACTGAGACAGGGTTTGCAAACACAGGAAGAAGCCAGGAAGATCCCGGGGAGATGTTGAATCAGAAATATCAGTTGAATTCAGGACATGTACATACACACACACACACAAATAACAAAAGAATTGGGGCCGGGCGCGGTGGCTCAAGCCTGTAATCCCAGCACTTTGGGAGGCCGAGATGGGCGGATCGCGAGGTCAGGAGATCGAGACTATCCTGGCTAACACGGTGAAACCCTGTCTCTACTAAAAAATACAAAAAACTAGCCGGGCGAGGTAGCAGGCGCCTGTAGTCCCAGCTATTTGGGAGGCTGAGGCAGGAGAATGGCGTGAACTCGGGAGGCAGAACTTGCAGTGAGCTGAGATCCGGCCACTGCACTCCAGCCTGAGCGACAGAGCGAGACTCCGTCTCAAAAAAAAAAAAAATTATAGATTGTGTGTATATACGTAAAGCGTTGGTACATATGTATGTTTCCTAGCCCTCTTCTAAGACGGTCTAGAAGCACCAATCCCTGGCAACTCTGAGCACACTGAGTGCCAAGAACTTCGTCTCTCAATTCTGTTCCGTTCTGTACTCCACTAAAAGGAAACATAGTTCGTTTTAGTCCTTTCTGTTGCTTATAGCAGAATACCTGAAACTGAGTAATTTATAAAGAAAAGGAATTTATTTCCTACAGTTCTGGGGGCTGAGAAGTCCACGGTCAAGGGACCACATTTGGTGAGGGCCTTCTTACTCGTGTGGACTCTGCAGAGCCCTGAGGTGGCACAGGGCATCACATGGCGAGGTGGCTGGGTATGCCAGCTCAGCTCTCTCTTCCTCTTCTTATAAAGCCCCCTGCCCCACTCCCAGGATAACCCAGGAATCCATGAATATATTTCTCCATTCTTGAGGGCAAAGCCTGCATGACCCAGTCACCTCTCAACACTGCCACATGGGGGATGAAATTGCAACACAAGTTTTGGAGTGACAAATATTCAAACCACAGCACAGTGCCTTGGAGAGATGGCTGAGTCTACAAGTTAACCCTGAAACTTTTTTTTTCTTTTCTTGGTACCAGAAATTAAGGAAGTACTCAAAGAATGATGGAGACATATTAAAAGGACACAGGGACCCAATTTGCAGGTTCTCCCACTCTTCAAATCTAGGGTAATTGGAGTTTCAATACAAATAATGAGACTATCAGATTACAACCCACTGAACAAAAGAGGATTCATGAGTCCACGCTAGTAAATAAAGGAATGAAAAAACTATGTGAGGGAGAAGGGAAAGGTCTTCCTTATGGTAGAATGCCAATTAATAAATATCAAAAAAAGGATGAAAATAGATCATTATAGTATAGCAACCACTACATGGGTGGTTGATAAAGGCAAGACTCATCGATAGATGCTAAGGCTGGTGGGTGGATGTCTGATAAGGCACAAGGTATTAGTGGAATAGTGGAATCTCTCTCTGCAACATGCCAATCAAACACAAAGCAGGGGCCAGGCACGGCGGCTCGTGCCTGTAATCCCAGCATTTTGAGGGGCCAAGATGGGAGAATTGTTTGAGCCCAGGCGTTTGAGACCAGCCTGGACAACATAGTGAGACCCTATCACTACAAAAAAAATTTAAAAATAAAAAATTAGCTGGGCAGTGCCTGTAATCCTAGCTACTCAGGAGGCTGAGGATTGCTTGAGCCCAGGAGTTGAAGGCTGCAGTGGGCTATGACTGCACCACTGCACTACAGCCTGGGAGACAGAGCGAGATCCTAGTAAATAAATTAATTTAATTAATTGGGGAATGGTGACTTCACATCGGAGAAACCTGGCAGACACCACCTTGGCCAGGTGACAGAGGCTAACATCAGCAGCAGTGGGCAAGGAGAACATAAGCCCCCTGATGCAATGCACTGCACCACCAGGAACATACATCTGCAGTTGTCCTGCCAAGAGTGGGGTCATGAGGACACATCGCCTGGACCCAGGTGCGGGGCCAGCCCGCAGAAGAAAGGTTTGTATTCTGTAAGATAATGCCATGCTTTCAATGTTTTTGCCCCTTCCAAATTTTATATTGAAATGTAATCCCTTACTATCCCACTGGTCTTTAAAAGAAAACAATTTTATTTTATTTATTTATTTATTTTTGAGACGGAATTTCACTCTTGTTGCCCAGGCTGGAATGCAATGGCGCAATCTCGACTCACTGCAACCTCTGCCTCCCAAGCTAAAGCAACTTTTCTGCCTCAGCCTCTCGAGTAGCTGGGATTGCACGCATGTGCCACCACAGTCAGCTAATTTTGTATTTTTAGAAGAGCAGGGTTTCTCCATGTTGGTCAGGCTGGTCTCAAACTCCCAATCTCAGGTGATCCGCCTGCCTCAGCCTCCCAAAGTGCTGGGATTACAGGTGTAAGCCACCGCACCAGGACTTTTTTTTTTTTTTTTTTTTTTGAGACGGGGTTTCGCTCTGTTGCCCAGGCTGGGGTGCAGTGGCGCGATCTCGGCTCACAGCAAGCCCCGCCTCCCTAGCTCATGCCATTCTCCTACCTCAGCCTCCCAAGTAGTAGCTGGGACTACAGGCACCCACCACCACGCTCGCCCAATTTTTTGTATTTTTAGTAGAGACAGGGTTTCACCATGTTGGCCAGGCTGATCTTGAACTTCTAACCTCAAGTGATCTGCCCACCTCAGCCTCCCAAAGTAGAAAAAATATTTTTTAAAACAAAGGACAATAAAAAAAACAAACGTAATCCCTAGGGCAACAGCACTGGGAAGTGTGGCCTCTGGGAGGTGACTGAGTCATAGGGCTGTGCTCTCAGGAATGGGATTTGATGACCTTATAAAGGGGCTTGATGGAGAGAGTTTGACCCTTTCCACCCCTTTGCCATGTGAGGACAGAGTTCATCCCTGTGGGAGTGCACAGCGGTCAAGGCACCATCTTGGAAGCAGGGGCCAGGCCCTCACCAGACAAGAAATCTGCCAATGGCCTGATGCTGCACTTCCAGCCTCCAGAACTGGGAGCAATAAAGGTCTGCTCTTTTCTTTCTTTCTTTCTTTCTTTTTTTTGGAGACAGGGACTCGCTCTGTTGCCCAGGCTGGAGTTACAGTGGTATGATCTGTGCTAACCATAACCTCTGCCTCCCGGGTTCAAATGATTCTCCTGCCTCAGCCTCCCAAGTAGCTGGGACTACAGGCATGCACCACCATGCCCAGCCAATTTTTGTATTTTTAGTAGAGATAGGATTTCACCACGTTGGCAAGGATGGTCTTGATCTCTTGACCTCGTGATCTGCCCACCTCGGCCTCCCAAAGTGCTGGGATTACAGGCGTGAGCCACCGCACCTGGCCAAAGGTCTCTTCTTTATAAATGACCCTGTCTGTGGTATTTTGTTATAGCAGCACAAACGGACTAAGATAGACTGTCAAGGACACTGAGGGGCTGTTCCTGCCAGGAGGCTGACGAGACATGGCAAGGAATTACCATGCAATTCTCTGGACAGAGAATAGGACAGAAGGCAAAGAAGACTTTGTGGGTATCTGGTAAAATGGAATGGAGTCTGATGTTGATTCACTTTTGTTTTGTTTTGTTTTGAAGGCAGAATCTCACTCTGTCACCAAGCTGGAGCGCAGTGGCATAATCTCAGTTCACTGCAACCTCCACCTCCTGGGTTCAAGTGATCCTCCCACCTCAGCCTCCTGAGTAGCTGGGATTACAGGTGCATGCCACCATGCCCGGCTAATTTTTGTATTTTTAGTAGAGACAGGGTTTCACCATGTTGGCCAGGCTGGTCTGAAACTCCTGACCTCAGGCAACCTGCCCACTTCGGCCTCCCAAAGTGTTGGGATTACAGGCGTGAGCCACCGCGCCCAGCCAAAGTCACATTGTTTTTAACAGTGTCGATTTCCTGACACAAGGTCCATAAGAAAGTCAAGTAGGAGAGGGTTCCTGTTTGTGGAGGTATGCTCGGGGAATCAAGGGTGCCGGGGCATCAGATCAGATAGAGACAATATATCTATACATCTATAAGAGAGAAGGTGGGCTGGGCGAGGTGGCTTATGCCTGTAATCTCAACACTTTGGGAGGTCAAGGCAGGCAGATCATGAGGTCAGGAGTTTGAGACCAGCCTGGCCAATATGGTGAAACCCCATCTCTACTAAAAATACAAAAATTAGCCAGGTATGGTGGTGTGTGCCTGTAGTCCCAGCTACTCAGGAGGCTGAGGCAGGAGAATTCCTTGAACCCAGGAGGCAGAGGTTGCAATGAGCCCAGATCACACCACTGACTCCAGCCTGGGCGACAGAGCGAGACTCCATCTAAAAAAAAAAGAGAGAGAGGAGGTAAGGGAGCAAAGATGATGAAGGGGGTATGTGGCCCCTGAGGTAGTCCTGAGGGACTACAGACAGACGCCACCAGGCGCAGCTAATTTTTATATTTGTTGTAGAAACATGGTCTTTGCCATGTTGCCCAGGCTGGTCTCAAACTCCTGAGCTCAAGCAGTCCGCCTTCCTTGGCCTCCCAAAGTGCTGGGATTACAGGTGTGAGCCACTGCACCCAGCCAAGAAGTTTCTTGATGTCAGAGTGGAATTGCAATTTCAGCTCCATTTGCCTCTCAGTGCTCTCATCCCTGGAAAAGAGATAATGATTCCTACCCTGTATGTCTTCAGGAGGATCATTTAAAGCAAGCAGAGGAAGCTCAGCAGATGACACCTGCTGTCATTATTATCATTGTCCTATCCCCATTTCACACTGAGAAAACAAAGGCTTTGAGAGGGAAAGGGGTCCACTGAAATTAGCAGCCCTGACCGGGCGTGGTGGCTCACACCTCTAATCCCAGCACTTTGGGAGGCCGAGGAGGGCAGATCACCTGAGGTCAGGAATTCGACACCATCCTGACCAACATGGAGAAACCCTGTCTCTACTAAAACTAACAAAAAATTAGCCAGGTGTGGTGGCACATGCCTGTAATTCCAGCTACTTGGGAGGCTGAGGCAGGAGAATTGCTTGAACCCGGGAAGCGCAGGTTGTGGTGAGCCAAGATCACACCATTGCACTCCAGCCTGGGCAACCAGAGCAAAAAAAAAGAGGCTGAGTGTGGTGGTTCACACCCATAACCCCAGCTCTTAGGGAGGCAGAGGCAGGAGGATAGCTTGAGCCCAGCCAGGAGTTCGAGACCTGCCTGGGCAATATAGCAAGACCCCGTTCTCCACAAAAGGGAAAAAAAAAGACAAAAAAAAAAGAAATTAGCAGCCCTGGTGGGACAAGAGATTCCAATGGTAGTCGGGAAGATGGGAGGAAACAGCATTTTAGTTTATTTTGGTGGCTACGCAGATTTGTACAACTCTTTGGAAGGGTAATCAGGTAATGTTTAAAATGTTTAAAATGCTAAACATTTAAAATGTTTAAAATGGCATACCTTTTGACTCTGCAATTCTGCTTCTAGGAATTTAGCAGCCAGCACTTGCACAAAAGAATGACAGCTGCAAGCCCGAGAATGCTCACAACAGCATCATTCTCCATATTGAAAAAGCTGTGAAGAAATTACTAAATGAATAAAAGTGCATTCTGATCAGGCGTGGTGGCTCACACCTGTAATCACGGCACTTTGGGAGGCCGAGACAGGCATCAAGAGTTCAAGATCAGCTTGGCCAACATGGTGAAACCCCATCTCTACCAAAAAATATATATATAAAAATTAGCCGGGTGTGGTGGTGTGAATCTGTAGTCCCAGCTGCTCGGGAGGCTGAGGCAGGAGAACTGGTTGAACCTGGGAGGTAGAGGGTGCAGTGAGCCGAGATCATGCCATGGCACTCCAGCCTGGGCGACAGAGTGAGACTCCATCTCAAAAAAGGGAAGAAAAAAAAAAGTGCACCCCGAGAGCTGTAGACTTCTCAGCACATGACAACTCCATTCTAACCTCTGTACTAAGAGATGACAAAACAGTAGCATGCTTCTAGAAGCACAAGGTCCTAGGGTGACCCCAGCGCCCCCATTACAATGCCTGCCAGAGAAGCTCAATGACGTCAGAATTTACTATTTGTTTTAGCCAGCACCTAATGACAGACCCCTGGGACCTCCCTTGGAGCATTTACTAAAAATGGCTTGCAAATAGGAATCCTGCTTCTATCCCTGTGAGACGTGTAGTATCTCCTTCAGCTCTGGAGTGTTTCTAAGGACCTGAAAGCCATCCTTCTGAAATGTAATCATGAGGAAGGTTAGACTTCCCAGTCTCTGTGGGAAGACAGAATCCTAACTTCTGTAATTGACAGCTGGCCTAATCACATGACATTGATCAACCCTTTGTGATTTTTCACTGGAGTCCCTTCTTTCGCAGGTATCCCCTTTCCTTATTTCCTCCCTCCCTCCTGCCTCCTTTCCTTCCCATTAGATAATGGGACTCCCCTGTTTTAACCACTTGTAAGTTCTCACCTACCTGAAGTGTTGGTAAATTTTCTTTTCTTTTTTTTTTTTTTTTTTGAGACACAGTTTCGCTCTGTCACTTAGGCTGAAGTGCAGTGGCACGATCTCGGCTCACTGCAGCCTTCACCTCCTGGGTTCAAGCAATTCTCCTGCTTCAGCCTCCCGAGTAGCTGGAACTACAGGCGCATGCCACCACGCCTGGCTAATTTTTTTGTATTTTAGTAGAGACGGGGTTTCACCGTGTTGCCCAGGCTGGTCTCCAAGTCCTGAGCTCAGGCAATCCGGCCACCTCGGCCTCCCAATGTGCCAGGATTACAGCAGTGAGCCACCGCGCCCGGCTAAGTGTTGCTAAATTTTAATGAGAGGTGGGAGCATACAATGAGACCACCACTTCTCCTGCTGTCTTTCCCGGCTTTTCCCCATCTCCCCTTTTCCCTAGTTTATAAGACAGGAGAAAGGGGAGAAAGCAAAAAGCTGGAAAGAAACAGAAGTAAGATAAATAGCTAGACGACCTTGGCGCCACCACCTGGTCCTGGTGGTTCAAATAATAATAATAGTATTAACCCCTGACCAAAATTACTAGTGTTATCTGTAAATTCCAGGCATTGTATGAGAAAGCACTGTAAAACTTTTTGTTCTGTTAACTGATGCATGTAGCCCCCCGTCACGTTTTCGTGACGCTTGCTTGATTTATCATGACCCTTTTACATGGAGCCCTTAAAGTTGTAAGCCTTTAAAAGGCCACGTATTTCTTCTTCAGGGAGCTCGGCCCTTAAGACGCGAGTCTGCCGACGCTCCTGGCTGAATAAAAAACCTCTTCCTTCTTTAATCCGGTGTCTGAGTAGTTTTGTCTGCGGCTCCTCCTGCTACAGGAGGACCTTAAAGATTGAGTCCACCTCCCAATTTACAGATGGGCAAATTGAGGCCCAGAAAAGTTCCCACACATGTTCAGAATTCTACATCCAGCCTCTGTTCTGGCTGTTCCCTTTCCGCCTCTGGCTGCCCAACTCCCTCCTGCCCTTGCACCCCTAACATTAACAGCCAGCGTGATCTTCCAAAAACACCCATCTGATCCATTCAGAACCCTACCTAGCAACCACCATTCCGGAAAGCAAATCGCTGCCCCAGCCACCTTCTCTCCTCTTGTGACAGGTCAAATCTTACCCTGGAGCCTTCCAACCTGCTATTTCACATCTTGCCGTGACTTGGCTCCCCCCCGCCCCCCAGACTGAGTTGGATCTTGCTCTGTCGCCCACGCTGGAGTACAGTGGCTCCATCTCCGCTCACTGCAACCTCCGCCTCCTGGGTTCAAGCGATTCTCCTCCCTCAGCCTCCCAAGTAGCTGGGATTACAGGCACCGGACACGATGCCCGACTAATTTTTGTATTTTTAGTAGAGACGGGTTTTCACCATGTTGGCCAGGCTGGTCTTGAACTCTAGACCTCGTGACCCACCCGCTTCAGCCTCCCAAAGTGCCGGGATTACAGGCGTGAGCCACCGCGCCGGGCCCTGACCTAGCTATTGACTGCTTATCCTGGAGTCTCTCTCTCTAGTGCCAGATCTGAGACGCCCACAGCCTCTCCCCCATCTCCAACCTGTCTCACCCGCTAGCTGGTGAGCTCTGTGGGAACACTGCCCAGGCTTGTCTTGTTCACCAACGTGTCTCCAGTGTCTGGTACTGTGCTCAACCCCTCCATGCCCTCGCTCAAGCTCAATCCATGTTTGATAGAAAGATGAAGAGAGACTTGTTCGGTCAGAGAACAGCATGATCACAGGAGAAGGCATACAATCAAAAGCTGTGTGCAGGTCCAGGAGCGGTGGCACACGTACTCCCAGCACTTTGGAACGCCTAGGCGGGAAGATCGCTTGAGCTCAGGAGTTCAAGACCAGCCTGGGCAACATAGCGAAACACCGTCTCTACAAAAAATACAAAAACTAGGCCAGGCGCAGTGGCTCACGCCTGTAATCCCAGCACTTTTGGGAGGCGGAGGCGGTCAGGAGTTCGAGAACAGCCTGGCCAACATGGTGAAACCCCGTCTCTAGTAAAAATACAAAAATTAGCCAAGTGTGGTGGCGAGCGCCTATAACCCCAACTACTAGGGAGGCTGAGGCAGGAAAATCGCTTGAACCCGGGAAGCAAAGGTTGCAGTGGGCCGAGATCACGCCACCGCACTCCAGTCTGGGCAACAGAGCAAGACTCCGTCTCAAAAAAAAAAAAAAAAAATAGGCGGGCGTGGTGACGCAGGCCTGTAGTCCCAGCTATTTGGGAGGCTGAGGCAGGAGTGTCGCTTGAGCCCGGGAGGTCGAGGCTATAGTGAGGCGAGATCGCGCCACTGCACTCAAGCCTGGGCGCCAGAGCGAGACCGTGTCTCAAAAGAAAAAAAAAAAAAAGGTGTGTGCAGGTAACAGCAAGTAGTCCCAAAAGAGTAGACCGAGGTGTGTGCAGCGGATAACAGTTGGGATATTCGCTTCTGTCTAATCAGCACCTTTGGACATCTGCGTCAGGCTCTGTGCTGACAAAGAGCGCACTGACGGCCACAGTAGGGCCCTGCCAGTCCTGTGACGGTATCCAGCAGTTAAGTGTGATAGCAGCCACGCACCACCTCCAAAAGCAGCACCCACAACAACCTACATACTGCATATTATTTGAAGGGGGTCACGACCCCAGAAGCCCAGCCATGGACCACGGTTTAAGAACCCCTAGTCCATCTGGAACAATAAACATGAAATGAGTGCCTGGCTTGGAATGCAAGCCAGGCCGTGACAAAAACGAGGAAAGAGCCGACGGTTTCAGAGGCTGTCGCGAGGAGACGGCCTTAGAGGCAAGGAGGGGACGACGACGAGCCTAAACTCCTGGGCCCAGGACAAATTCGTTCTCTTCTCCAGGATACCCAGAGACGAGTGCAGGATTTCAGCGAAACATGCCCCAATCTCAAGGGCGACACCCAGAGATGACGCAAACGGCGCGCCAGGCTGCGCCAATGCAGGACCGCCCCGCCTCCGGCCGGTGCATTGTGGGACCTGACAGCACCAGTCATGCGCCCAATCTCGCGAGAGAGTGAGTTCACGCGGAACATAGCGGTGAGAACGGGGAGGGCCCTCCTCAGCCAGAGGCGCGCCCCCTGGGGGGCATGGACCAATCACAATGCCTCTCCTTCCTGGCTGCTGGGATTGGTCGGAGGGTGCACATGACCGGACTGCGGGACACGTGACCGAGCCGACCGAGGTCGTGTGACCCCTCTGGTGTAGTCCTGGAACAAGGCTTTGGCTGCGGCGGGCAAGGGCCAGAGAGACCTCGTTCTGAGACCAGGGTTCGGAGACTGGCGGGCCTCGGAACAGCAGAGCTAGCGCACTTCCGGCCTGGCCCTCTGCTCGCGGCCTTGGGCAAGGCGGGTTAGGTCACTTGCTAAGGAAAGAGCTCAATACGTCATGTGTTCCTCTCCCAGTGACTTGGACCTCGGTTCCCTCTCTAGTGAAGTGGGCACAGTGTGGCCCGAAAAAGGGTTCTCTAGGGCTTGCTTGCCTGAGTTGGGACGCGTGGAAATGCCCTGCCGAATATGAATGGGGCGATGGCCTCGCGAGACGGAGCAGTCCGGGAAAGCTGACCGTGGACTGAGTTGTGGAGCCAAGCTCCAGGCCTCGGCTGACTTAGCGGCCAGTCGTACATGGTGGGTATGCGGCGGGCCCGACGCCACCAGTTGTGGACCACTTTTGTCATCTTCACGACCTCAGTGAGGGTCAGAAGTGTCCGCAAGCCATATAAGCGAGGAGAGGCCTAGCTGAGGGCGCACAGCCTGGAAGTGGTGAAACCAGAGCTGGACCCTGCTTGACCCACAGACCCTCCGCCGGCTTGCTCTTGCGAGGCAAGAAGCGAGGGTTGGCGAGCCAGCTGGGAGTACCCACCCTCTCCATGCCTGGTGGAGTCACCCAAGCCCCAGCGACACCCCAGCCTGCCCAAGATACTGGTGACCCTGCAGGCGGAGGCCCTGGCTTCTCAGTCAGGGTCTCCTCCCCACGGCGGCAGACCTGTCCGATGTTTTGAGCCCTTTACACCAGAGGCAGGAGGGCTGCAGGCCAGAGCCAGCAAAGGAGGAGAAGCAGAGGGAATGAGAAACCTAGAAGCTGGAACGAGAAGGAGGGAGTGAAATGGGCAAAGGCCCAAAGAAAACAACTGCCCCCTCCTAAGCTTAGTTCATTTAGCTCTATAAATATCTATCGAACACCTACTGGATGCCAGGCACTTTTCTAGGCACTGGGCAGCTAGCGTTAAACAAGAGGCAGAAATCCCTGCCTTCAACAGAATCTACGCTGTGTTGAAGTAAGTGATACAGGGAAAAGCTAAAGATGGGGAGAGAGGTGGGAAGGGTATAGAGGCTGGGGAGAAATTTACAAAAGAGGCAGGGAAGGCTTTACTGGGAAGGTGACTATGAAGGAAGTGAAGGAAGGCCGTTGCAGGCCGGGGGCTCATGGTGTGCAAGGGCCCTGGGGTGGAAGTGATCACGCAGTGGTGTGAGCGTGGGTTTGAGTACTAGGTGGTGGTCAGAGAGGTAATACGTGGCCACCGAAAGGACTCGGTGGCATAAAGCCATTGCAGGATTTTAAGGACTGACCTGGTCTCTGCATTGTAGCGGGTGCACTCTGCTGGTCTGTTGAGAATTAACTCTTTGAGACCAGAGTAGGGGCAGAGAGCCCTTGGAGGGTGGGGGGGCTACAGAGATAATCCAGAGATGTGGGTGGCTTGGACCACAGTGGCAGCAGTGCAAACGGGAAAGGAGTTGGGTTTGGGAGGTATTCCAAAGGTAGAATTGGATGCATGCCATTCCAGATCACCAACCGTAGGCCCACTATCCTGGAAACTTTTCCTCTTCATGAAGGCACCTTCCCTTCACTTTCGCTTCAAGTTTCCATTCCACAGGGGGACAGAAACTCAATCTCAGGATCCCACCCTTCAGTTCTAGGGGTTGTGGCAGCCAAGTCATGGGTGGTGTGGGTGGGGAGTCTGGTCCCCTGTCACCTTGTCCATCTCCACTGGCATCTGTGGAGGCCATCTCACTCCAGGATGGAGTGTCCTACTCCACATCTAGCTTCCCTTCAGCTGCCTCCACACCCTGCTGCTTTATAACTGCCAGGTGGTCTCAGGCCTCCTTCCCAAGCAGCCCCCAGCAGCTTTCTTGCTGTTCTCACTGAGCTACACACCTCTCAGGAGCAAGAAGGAGCTATGCCCTTTGCTCCCAGAACCCCAAACCACCCTCAGTGTCTCTATCATCTTTGCCCAGGCCAGGGCAGCTGCCTCTGTTCAAGCACCTCACCTTCCTGCCTGTCCTCTGATTCTCCCATCCCTGACCCCATCCTGGCCTGTGGGATATTGCCAGAGAAACTCTGGCTCTGATGTATCCACTTCCCTCCACACCATCCCTGGCTCAGCTCTCAGCTCCAAGGCTGCCCCACAAGGTTATGCAGATGTTTAGTGAGCCAGTGGCAGTGAAATTGGCACATTGCCTGTCCTGGCTTGGACCTGCCTACAAAGAAGTGGAGAGGTGCCTTTTCCTCATTTCCACAAAGGCACCTCTGAGCCACCATGGGCCTCCTGTGCTCACAAACCTCTGGAAGGTCAAAAGCAAGGAATTGGCTCTTGCTCTTCTGTGTTCTGTTGTAACAATCCCTGCTAAGAGCCATGGCAAGCTCTGGCCTAGCTGCCTGAATGAGGGGAGGTTTGGAGGGGAAATTATACTGATTCATAAAGAAAATAGTACCCCCTTTCTTTGCTGGTAAGTCCCTCTGAAAGGGAAGGAATGTTGTACCCTACCCCAGCACCTATGACCTGGGGGCCCCAAGAGGCTCAACAGTGACAATTTTGACTTTCTTTGTTAAATAGACATTACTATATATATATATATATATATTTTTTTTTTTTTTTTTTTTTTTTTTTGAGACAGAGTCTTACTCTGTCACCCATACTGGAGTGCAGTGGCACGAACTCGGCTCACTGCAACCTCTACCTCCTGGGTTCAAGCAATTCTCATGCCTCAGCCTCCCGAGTAGCTGGGATTAAGGTACGTACAACCAGGCCCATCTAATTTTTGTGTTTTTAGTGGAGACGGGGTTTCGCCATGTTGGCAAGGCTGGTCTCGAACTCCTGACATCAGGTGAGCCATCCGCCTCGGCATCCCAAAGTACTGGGATTACAGGCGTGAGCCACCACGTCCGGCCTATAGTCATGATTTTATTTATTTATTTACTGTGAGACACAATCTCCCTCTGTTGCCCAGGCTGGAGTGCAGTGGCACAACCTCAGCTCGCTGCAACCTCCAACCCCTGGGTTCAAGCGATTCTTGTGCCTCAGCCTCCCAAGTAGCTGGGATTACAGGCATGTGACACCACACTGAGCTATTTTTTGTGTTTTTGGTAGAGATGGGGTTTTGCTATGTTGGCTAGGCTGGTCTTGAACTCCTGTACTCAAGTGATCCGCCCGCCTATAATTTTTTTTGAGTGATGGGGTCTCGTTCTCTCACCAGGCTTGAGTACAGTGGCATGAACACGGCTCACTGCATCCTTGATCTCCTGGGCTCAAGCGATCCTCCTGCCTTGGCCCAGGAGTTGCTGGCATGAGCCTCCACGTCCAGTGTGTTCAGATTTTCTTCATGTTTCTTTTCTGTTCCAGGATCCCATGCAGGACACCACATCGCATTTAGTTGTCCACCACAATTTTAATTCTGAAGGTGTAGTATTAAGGGAGGAGGCTAAAGAAGCACATACTTGCTGAATTTTCCCTTCGTTATATGCTGCAGATGGTAGCAGCAGCTTGTGGCTGAGTTTCAGCGTTCTGCCGGACGGGTGACAGCTGAGCAGGCAGTAGCAGGATGCTGGGGAGGGTCTTCACCTTGCATAGTGTCCCTTCCCACACTGCCCGTTGAGTTGGGAGTGGTGGGGAGTTAACTGTTGAATGTGTACATAATTTCTCTTTGGGACGGCAAAATGTCTGGAAATGGATGGTGGTGATGCTTGTATAACTTTACAGATTTACTTAATGCCACTGAATTATACAACTCAAATGATTGAAATGGTAAATTTTATTCATCATTTATCACATTTTTTTAAAACCTCAAGATATAGGCCAGGCACAGCGGCTCACGCCTGTAATCCTAGCACTTTGGGAGGCCAAGGTGGGTGGATCCTGAGGTCAGGAGATCGAGACCATCCTGGCTAACACGGTGAAACCCCATCTCTACTAAAAATACAAAAAAAAAAAAAAATTAGCCGGGCATGGTGGCAGGCACCTGTAGTCCCAGCTACTCGGGAGGCTGAGGCAGGAGAATGGCGTGAACCTGGGAGGTGGAGCTTGCAGTGAGCCAAGATCGTGCCGTTGCACTCCAGCCTGGGTGACAGAGCGAGACTCCGTCTCAAAAACTTAAAATTAAAATCTCAAGAAATAAAGATGCAACTTAAGGCTTCTGCTTTTTGCTCTTCAGTAAAGGAAACTATTTTTTTTTAGTCTGTTGCTTGGAAGCCTTTTACATTCCTCAAGGTTCACCCCCAGAACAGGGTTCCGGGATCGGTGCCAATGGGGCTAGAGCACCACCGTCATTGCTACTGCTAATGACAATGGCGATAGCAACAATGGCCATGATTGATCGATCATTGTGCTAGCAGCTGTACCACATGGTGCCATCTGTTCTTCACACAGCCCTGGGGCAGGTACGCTCATGGGAACATAGCACAGGGTAGTTAAGGGACTCATCCAAGGTCATGCAGCTGGGAGTGGCAGCACCAGGATCCTTCCAGAACCAGAGCTCTTTCTCACCACCCATGTCAGTGCCAGCAAGGCCTCCCAAACTCCGCCAAAGCCACCTCAATAACAGGAGAGAGGTGTCCTTGGCCAAGCCCAGGAGGGAGGCTGCCAGCTGCCTGTGGAATAAGTCCTCTGGTCCAGATGAGGACTAGCAAAAGGAAGGGCTGTTTGCCTTCTTTAAAAAGATTACAGTAGTGACTGGTGTTTATTAAACACATACTATGTTCTACGATAGTGTTCTCCAGGCTGACGTCACCTGTAGATCTCTAGCCCCACAGATGCTCCACTGACAAGTTGTTTCATCGCTGGGCACAGTTTTGCGCACCTGCAGTCCCAGTTACTTGGGAGGCTAAGGTGGGAGGATCACCTGAGCCTGAGAAGTCAAGGCTGCAGTGAACTGTGATCACACCACTGCACTCTAGCCTAGGTGGCAAGAGTGAGACCGTGAGACCCTGTTAAATAAATAAATAAGAAAAATAGTCTCATAGCCAAGTAAGTTTGGGAAGGGCCTCCTAGAGGATTTGAAAGGAGCTGCAGTGATGACGCCCCTTCGGCTTCGTCTAACTCAGTGATTCTCAAATCTCTTTGGCCCCAGCAGCCCATTTTCATTGCAAGATCCATCAACAAGCCTCAGGCCTCCAAGTTGCTATTCACAGGCTGTCTGAGCAGTGCTAGTTTTTTTTTTTTCTTTTTGAGACGAGTCTCATTCTGTCACCCAGCCTGCAGTGCAGTGGCACAATCTCAGCTCACTGCAACCCCCACCTCCCAGGCTCAAGCGATCCTCCCACCTCAGTCCCCCATCACCACCCAGTATCTGGGACCACAGGTGTATGCCACCACGACCAGCTGCTTTTTACGTATTTTTTGTAGAGACAGGATTTTGCCAAGTTACCCAGGCTGGTCTTGAACACCTGGACTCAAGCCATTTACCGGCCTCGGCCTCCCAAAGTGCTGGGATTATAGGCGTAAGCCACTGCACCCAGCCTGAGCAGTGCTCCTAAACACAGTCTCGCTATGTCTTCCCCTCATGCTCAAGGAATGGAAGTCAAGTGTAGAGAGGTCAGTGGCTGATCCACAGCCCCATACTCACTCCACTTAGAAAATAAATGCTAAAGAGTTTTAATATACACAAAAGGTAGTTACAGGCTGGGCACAGTGGCTCACATGTGTAATGCCAGCATTTGGGGAGGCTGAGGCAGGAGGATCGCTTGAGCCCAGGAGGTGAAGGCTGCAGTGAGCTATGATAGTGCCATTGCACTCCAGCCTGGACAACAGAAAGAGACCTTGTCTCAAAAGCAGGAGAGACAGAGAGAAAGAAATAACAGTTTGGCCGGGCGCGGTGGCTCAAGCCTGTAATCCCAGCACTTTGGGAGGCCGAGACGGGCGGATCACGAGGTCAGGAGATCAAGACCATCCTGGCTAACACGGTGAAACCCCGTCTCTACTAAAAATACAAAAAAAACCTAGCCGGGCGAGGTGGCGGGTGCCTGTAGTCCCAGCTTCTCGGGAGGCTGAGGCAGGAGAATGGCGTGAACTCGGGAGGCGGAGCTTGCAGTGAGCTGAGATCCGGCCACTGCGCTCCAGCCAGGGCGACAGAGCGAGACTCCGTCTCAGAAAAAAAAAAGAACAGTTAGAATAAGGCTGTCTGGCAGCACCAGGGGATTCTGCAGTGATAAGGGAAAGAGTAACGCTATTTTCTGATAAATCCTTTTATGTTCTATCACCTTTAAGGGTGAAATAGGGTTTTGTTTTGTGAATAAAAATGTCAACATGTCCCCCCACTGCCATGGTGAGAAGCGACCGCGGTCCTGAGGCCGAGCAAAGTCCCAGTCTTGCAGACACAGGCAAGCCTCTGGGAACTTCGGGTTGCCTGTGAAATATGCATGTCCTTTGGAGTAAAGTGGGGAGTTATTTCTTCAAAGTGAAGCTGGGCACGGTGGCTCACGCCTATAATCCCAGCACTTTGGGAGGCTGGGGCAGGCAGATTACCTGAGGTCAGGAGTTTGAGACCAGCCTGAGCAACACAGTGAAACCCTGTCTCTACTAAAAAGACAAAAATTAACTGGGTGTGGTGGCAGGCGCCTGTAATCCCAGCTACTCAGGAGGCTGAGGCTGAAGAATTGCTGGAAGTCCGGGGGGGCGGTGAAGGTTGCAGTGAGCTGAGATCGTGCCACTGCACTCCAGTCTAAGCAACAAGACCAAGACTTGGCCGGGCGTGACGGTTGTTCTAGGCAAGTGACCTAGGTCATTCTAGGGTGTCCAGTCTTTTGGCCTCCCTGGGCCACACTGGAAGAATAAGAATTGTCTTGGGGCATATAAAATACACTAAGGACAGCTAAGAGCGGAGAAACACAAAATCACACAAAATGCTTTAAGAAAGTTTACAATTTGTGTTGGGCCGCATGCGGGCCACGGGTTAGACAAGCATGCTCTAGATGGTTCCAGGCCTTCCTGTGTGACCAGCTGACGAGGCGGATGGAGGGGATTCTGCTGCTGCCTCTCCATCAGTCCTGGGAGGAAAGGTCTCATGGAATTAAGGGAAGTGGCTACATTAATATCTGCTGGCGCCTGCTTGGTGCCGGGCCCAGCCCCACGTGCCAGGACAGTGGGCAGCTGCAGGCGCTGTGCGTTGGTGGAGGCCTGCAGGTGTCGTGATGTGCTGGCCCCGCTGCTGCTGTGCGGGCATCCCGGACGGGCTGTTGGCATCCGGCTTTCTGCACTGGGCGCTGCCGCCCAAAGAGCTGCTCGTCGACATTTGGGGGAGAGGAAGGGAACATTGGAGGATTCCCAGCTCTTCTGCACGGGGTAAATGGAAGGAGAGGACCCGGCCCATGCCCCTTGGTGGCTCGAAGGCTCTAGACACGGTCGGCCTCCGGGTTTGAACCCCTACTCCGCCTCCTGTTATCTCTGAGACTTCAGCAAGCTACTGCCCTTTCCAAACCTATTCCTGCCCTTTGCATGGCGGAGTTAACCCATCTGGTGGATCTGGCGATGCTGGAGGAAGCCGTTAGACGCCCCCGGCGCGTGGTGAGGCCTCTCCCTCCAGCAGCGGGGCGTGCCCGCAAGTCTGCCCTCTCCAGTGTATGCAACAGTCTAGTGTCTGTCCAGGCTCCCGTTCCACGACTCTGTGATTCCACGGCCGGCACATCCCAGGATTCAGTTTCAGGGTTCTGCCCTTTCCTGAGTCAGCTAAAGCACAGCAGGGACAGGCTCTGTTTGGGGAGAATGTGCTGGCCCAGGTCATCTGTCATTTGTCACACCTTGATGCAAGAAAAGCATCAAGACTTTTTTTGTCTTTGTCTTTTTGAGACAGCGTCTCACTCTCGCCTGGGCTGGTGTTGTGTGATCAGGGTTCACCACAGCCTCGACCTCCCAGTGCCCAAGCAATCCTCCCAGCTCAGCCTCCCAAGCGGCTGGGACCGCAGGCCCATGCCACCATGCCCACCTAATTTTTTGTAGAGACGGGGTTTCACTTTGTTGCCCCAGCTGGGCTCAAGCTCCTGGTCTCAAGGGACCTTCCCTCCTCAGCCTCCCTAAGTGCTAGGATTACAGGCATTAGCCACCGTGCCTGGTCCCTGCCCAAGCGTTTAAACAAATGTAATTTATTCAGAAGCCTTACTGAAGCCTAGAGGCTGCACAGGCCAGGAGAAGTCTTTGAGAGAGGTACTGTCAGAATGCTCCAGAACAGCATTTCAGATCATAGCTTATATCTAGGTAGTGGAGGTTCAGTGCATGCAAAATCACATCAAAGTCTGGGTACAAGAGTATATCTGTTTATAGGCCGGGCACAGCGGCTCACACCTATAATCCCAGTACTTTGAGAGGTTGAGGCAGGCGGGTCACAAGGTCAGGAGTTTGAGATCAGCTTGGCCAACATGGTGAAACCCTGTCTCTACTAAACATACAAAAATTAGGCTGGGCGCGGTGGCTCATGCCTGTAATCCCAGCGCTTTGGGAGGCCGAAGTAGGCAGATCACAAGGTCAGGAGTTCGAGACCAGCCTGGCCAACATAGTGAAACCCCGTCTCCACTAAAAATATAAAAATTAGCTGGGCGTGGTGGCGGGTACCTGTAATCCCAGCTACTTGGGAGGCTGAGGCAGGAGAATCGCTTGAAACCCAGAAGGCGGAGGCTGCAGTGAGCCGAGATTGCACCACTGCACTCCAGCCTGGGCAAAAGAGCGAAACTCTGTCTAAAAAAAAAAATTATATACAAAAATTTGCCAGGTGTGGTGGCACACGTCTATAGTCCTAGCTACTTGGGAGGCTGAGGCAGGAGGATCGCTTGAACCCGGGAGGTAGAAGTTGCAGTGAGCCGAGGTTGTGCTACTGCACTCCAGTCTGAGTGACAAAGTGAGACTCCATCTCAAAAAAAAAAAAAAAAAAAAGTACATCTGGTTATAGATTGTAGATTTATAACCACATCAGGTTATAATCAGCACTAACCCCGTCACACATTATCTTATGTGCAGGAAAAGGCAAGGCTAGGGCCATTTATCTTTTAAGGATAGATTGACTCCAGCAAGACACATGGGCTGTGTGCTCTGTCCAGTTTTGTCCTCAGAGAATCTGAAGAGGCAGAGCTTTGTGAAATTATGTTGGCAAGCAGAACTGAGCACACATGGCTTCTTTTTTTTTTTTTGTGAGACAGAGTCTCGCTCTGTCACCCAGGCTGGAGTGCAGTGGCCAGATCTCAGCTCACTGCAAGCTCCGCCTCCCGGGTTCACGCCATTCTCCTGCCTCAGCCTCCCGAGTAGCTGGGACTACAGGCGCCGCCACCTCGCCCGGCTAGTTTTTTGTAGTTTTTAGTAGAGACGGGGTTTCACCGTGTTAGCCAGGATGGTCTTGATCTCCTGACCTCGTGATCCGCCCGTCTCGGCCTCCCAAAGTGCTGATTACAGGCTTGAGCCCCCGCGCCCGGCCATACACATGGCTTCTTACACTTGCTACTTTGTCTCACACCGGTTACCCTGGCCCCCTGGTCCCACACTTCTCCTGCTGCTCCTGGCCTCAATGGGTAGGAGGGCCTCTTTGGCCAGCCTGCCTGGCATCTTGTCACTTGGGTGCCAGCTCCCACTTCGCCAGCATTGCTCTCCAGGGGCCGGTGGGCAGCAGGGCCCCCTCACCTGCCTCTCCTCACCCCAGCCTGGAGAGTTTTGTGGCTCTGTCACCTCCTGCTTCTCCAGCACGCTTTGCCTACATGGAGGATTCTAACTTTCTCCTTTCTCCCCATCTGTCCTTTTACTCTCAAGGGCTTGGACTTTTGGGGGAAAAAAAAACAAAAGCCTGAAAGACCAACAGGCACCTTCTACTTTCAGTCCTAGAACCACACAGACCAAGCTAGGCTCCTGCGTGAACAGGCAGGAGGAACATGAGATGGAGGGAGAAAATCAGTTAACATAGGCAGTCCCAGCTTTGTATGGGTCCAATCTATATGGACAAGATTTCCTTATCACGGTCTAGTTCAATAACACCAGTTTCCCAGCAACATGGTTCAAGTACCAGTTACCATGGTAAATTACCTGTGAGTAATTGAATAAAATGCAAGCTTTGCTGCCAGCTCTTCAGTCCACAAATCACTGCATCGTAAAAGACGTTATGATCCATGGTCAATTACATCACTGACCCACAGAGGTGAATGTGTGATAAAGAAATAAAATGTGATAGCCCTGGAGCGAACATTCCCATCAAATGTAAGTGAGGTCATAAGAGGAAACAGCTGCGGGAGTGAAGGTGGACGCTGCCACCGGCCAGGGGCTCCAGCAGTGCAGCCAAAGGGGTTGAGTGGGGACTCCAGCAGTGCAGCCAGAGGGGTGGAGTGAGGGCAGCCTGTCCACATAAATAAGGAAACAGCTGAGATGAGAAGGATGATGATGTCCTAGGGAGTGTGCTGCCAGCAAAAAAAAAAAAAAAAAAAAAAACCTCACACGAAAGGAACTCTGGGAGATATTTTGCAACTCTGGAAGTGCAAAGGATAAAACGTGGGAAGCTGATCCAACTAGAAAGGAGCATGGCAACTCACCAGGGCCCAGAGAAGATGCTTGGCCCTGGCCAGCGTGGTGGCTCATGCCTGTAATCCCAGCACTTTAGGAGGCCGAGGCAGGCAGATCGCTTGAGGTCAGGAGTTCCAGACCAGCTTGGCCAACACGGCAAAACCCAGTCTCTACTAAAAATACAAAAAAAAAAAATAAAAATTTCGCCAGGCATGGCGGCATGCCTCTGTAATCCCAGCTACTCAGGGGGCTGAGGCAGGAGAATCGTTTGAACCTGGGAGGTGGAGGTTGCAGTAAACCGAGATTGTGCCAGTGCACTCCAGCCTGGGTGACAGAGTGAGGCCCTGTCCAAAAAAAAAAAAATTATCAGTGTTTCTAATGTCTTAAGTTAGAATGTACTAAATGAATATTTGTTTTACTATTTTTTAAAAAATAGAGACAGAGTCTCTCACCCAGACGGGAATGTAGTGGTGCAATCATGACTCACTGTAACCTCAAATTCCTAGTCTCAAGCAATCCTCCTGCCTCAGCCTCCCAAAGTGCTAGGGCTACCGGCGTGAGCCACCATACCCAGCCCATAAGGATATTGAAGACTTGAACACTTTCAACCAACATGGCCTAATTGACATTTCTTAGAACATTCCACCCAACAACAGTAAAACACCACCTTCTAAGGTTGGGAGTCAACGCATGGCTGTATTGAAAATCCAAGGAAGACTTGGGCGGGTATAGTGGCTCATGCCTGTAATCCCACCACTCTGGGAGGCTGAGGCAGGAGGATCCTTGAGCCCAGGAATTTGAGAGCAGCCTGAGCAACTTGGCAATACCTCATCTCTACTAAAAATAACAACAACAAACAAACAAAAATTACCTAGGCATGGTGGCATGTGCCTGTAGTCCCAGCTACTCAGGAGGCTGAGGTGGGAGGATCATTTGAGGCTGGGAGGTTGAGGTTGCAGTGAGCCATGATTGTGCCACTGCACTCTAGCTAGGTTGAGAAAAGTGAGATCCTGTCTCAAAAAAAAGAAAAAGGCCGGGTGCGGTAGGTCACGCCTGTAATCCCAGCACTTTGGGAGGCCCAGGAGGATGGATCGCCTGAGGTCGGGAGTTTGAGACCAGCCTGACCAACACGGAGAAACCTCGTTTCTACTAAAAATACAAAATTAGCCGGGTACTAATTTTGCACATGCTTATAATTCCAGCTACTCGGGAGGCTGAGGCAGGAAAATCGCTTAAACCCGGGAAGCAGAGGTTGCAGTGAGCGGAGATCATGCCATTGCACTCCAGCCTGAGCAACAAGAGCGAAACTCAAGAAAGAAAGAAAGAAAGAGAAGAGAGGGAGGGAGGGAGGAGAGAGAGAGAGAGAGGAGAGAGAGAGAGAGAGAGAGGGAGAGGGAGAGGGAGAGGGAGAGGGAGAGAGGGAGGGAGAGAGGGAGAGAGGGAGAGAGAAAGGGAAGAAAAGAAAAAAATGCAAGGCTAGAGGGGCGCTGAAGAGGGCGTTGATAGAACACAAAGCAGCCAGGGGGCTTGGGCCCCTCCAACCTTTAGAGGTCGCAAAGACTGGGATCCAGCAGAGGAGACTGAAGAAGGAACCTTGGTGACGAGGAGGATCTGGAGAGTGCGGCCACCAAAAGCCAGGTGAAGGTGGTATTCAGAGAAGGAGGGAGTGCCGGCTGCATCAGTGTGTCCACGGGTCAAGCAAGATGAGGACTGAGAACTGGTCGCTGGATTTGGCCACACGGAAGCCACTGGTGACCTTGCGAAGAGTGCCTGTCCATGAGTGTGGGGATGGGGTGGGAAAGGCAATGCCCACATATGCTTATTCTCAAGGAGTTTTGCTGGAAAGGGCAGCGAGGCAGTGGAAAGGTGCTGGCAGTGGGCTACGGTAGGGCTTCCTTTTTTTCATTTTAAAGAAGGGATAGAATAGCTCCGATAGCAGTGGAAAAAATCTAGGGGGGAGAGAGAACATCTGGGAGCAAGGGAAGAATTTTAGAGGTGATACCCTGAGAGGAGATGGAGCCCAGCACACCCAGGGAGTAGTGGTCCTGGCTGGGGACACCGACAGCTTTTGGTAAGAGAAGGGGCCACACACCACCAGAGGGAAGGGTCAGGGTGGTGTCAGAGGTTTTGAGCGTCTGCAGGCAGCCTGGGTTAATCCAGGGGTCAGGAGAGCCAGGTGGGAATTGTCTGCCCAGGTAGAGACAAGATTCAATAACGTCTTCCCCGTGGGCAGTGAGGTGCAGGCTGGCATTTTCCTTCTGGTCATTGTCCTTACTTGTTCTGTGACCCTGGACAAGCAAGCCAGGTGACCTTGGGAAGGTGAGCCTGCTGGCGTCACCAGGATGGATGGGCGGCAGGCTGGGGAGGTGGGCCCTCTACAAGCAGAAGAAAATTCCGTGCAACACGTCTTCCTCTGCCACTAGACGGCGCCAAGAGACCGTTCTGTTCTCATCACGCGCTTCAAACTCCAACCTGCTGGGGTCAAAGCCTCCAGGATCCAGATCTGGCTCAAGTCTCACCCTGAAGCTC
This sequence comes from Trachypithecus francoisi, assembly GCF_009764315.1. Classification (NCBI taxonomy): domain Eukaryota; kingdom Metazoa; phylum Chordata; class Mammalia; order Primates; family Cercopithecidae; genus Trachypithecus; species Trachypithecus francoisi. The sequence goes on along the minus strand of NW_022681468.1, from coordinate 4,756,032 downwards.
ATTTGACAAGGGATCAAGACAGAAAGGGGGTGGATCCTGGAATGAGCCTCCTCAGAAAGCGTTCTGTAGCCCTGCAAACCCTGTGAAGTCCCAGCCTTGCCCTCCAGCAGCACCCTGACAGCCCCAGAGATGTGGCCAGGAAGGTCCTGATCCACAGTGCACCCCGTGTCCTCACGGCCACCGCTAGCGCCCCTTCCTCAGGGTAAGGCATTAGTTCACACCCACCAACCAAGTGCACACTTTGGTCCAGGCCCTGCTGGTGCTAACAATCCCGAGAAGCTTAGACCTCCCTGCTGTCACAAGTGGGGATGAATGAATGAATGAACGAATGAGCCCAAAATGGAAATTCTTTTTCTTTAAATTATTATTTATTATTATTATTATTAGAGACAGGGTCTCACTCTGTCCTGCAGGCTGGAGTGCAGTAGTGAGATCACAGCTCACTGCAGCCTCGACCTCCACCTCAGCCTTTTGAGTAGCTGGGACCAAGGGTGTGCGCCACCACACCTGGCCCAATGTGGAATTTTCAGGGAGTGGAGGGGAGATCCTGGGCATAGAGCCCAAAAGGGCTGGGGCAGCAGTGGTTCCTCTGAGGGCGTTGGTCCTGCCCGAGGGTTGGGAGAGGGAGAGGAAGGATGGTATGAAACTGGGCACCCGACTTGAAACTTGGATTCGAGGAGACGCTGTGTATGGTATTTTGAAGAGAAGGTGGGAATGGATGGGATCTCATCCATGCAGACAGTTCATCACTGGTTTCCGATAGCATACAAGTGCCCCACCAGCCACTATCATCCCACATTAACCTAGAACGAATTCTCTCTCCAGCTTGCCCTGCCCCCTACCCTGCCCAGAGTCTGTCAGAGCAGACTCTACCACAGACAGGAGAAAGCTGAGGCAGCAGAACAAGAGATGGGAAAGGCCAGGTTTGGGTGAGGGGCCCTACCCCCACCAGGGTCAGCTTGGGGTGTGCTGGAGCCAGAGTCCTGCGCCAGGAGGCAGAAGGAGCACCTCAAAAGAAGCTGCCCACACCCTTTAGCCGTGGCACAGCCCAGCCAGCCACCCAGGCAATGCACTTAAAGTGCTCAGCACCCAGGCAGTGTTGACCGCTCTTCTCATTATATATTCAATACAACAAATATCTTTCAAGAACAAAAAGCAAGCATGTTTGGTCCATTTATGAATCCTTGTACACTGATTGTTCAGGTTCCTTCAGTTCCCATCCAGTTAGAAATAACAAACATGTTTCATTTTGAGCCTATTCTACAGGGTGGCAAATCCAGAGCCTGCAGTTTGTTCTCTTGGCCTAGGGCCAGGTTGCAGATGTTTGAGTCCTTTGGATCCCCGAGTGGCTGCGTCTGCCATCCTGGTGCTGACTCACGGTGCAGCCGGCATGCAGCCTGCCCATCAGCTAGGTCCCTGCAGGTTTCTGAGTCTCCGATGGTGGATGGCCCATTCAGAGTTCACTGACCTGCACCTAATAGAGTTTCCTCTTTGCCCCTGTTTCTACCCCTAAAGTACATGTGAGGGGAAACCCTCTGCATAGTGCCTAGCACGCAGCAAGCACTCAGCGTTCGCTGTCAGTGGTGTGTTATTATTATTCATTACCATTAGGATCATTGCACAATTCATTGCAGTCGCCTATTTATTTTTTCCGGGAAGATTATTCAAAACTGCTTGGGCACATTACACCAGGTGGACTGATGGAGAGCAGGAAGATGGGGTATTAATCTGTCCCCTCTTTTACATGCTCCTTAAAGACAAGAATCATCTGATTAGTCTCCGTGTTCCAGCAACCCCCTGGGACCCAGCAACCGGTAATTAGGCAAGGAATAAGCTTATTGTATGTTTCACAGTTTTTCAAAGATGATTTGGGAGAATCAGATCATACCATCATCATTCCACCAATCAGGACTCAGCACTCTGACAGTGCACTTTATTGTTAAAAAACAAAACAAAACAAAAAAAAACCGCCATTGCTTCCCTCTCTCCACCCAACTTAAGAAAGAAGTTATGAATGTGAACTTTCAAAGGCCAATTACTACCCCTTAGAAGAACCTACCATCTCTAAACTACAAATATGGGCGGCGTGGATTCTATTTTTTTATTATTTTACAAAATTTTTAATTTTTAAATATACACAGACATGGGGGTCTCACTATGTTGACCAGGCTGGTCTTGAACTTCTGACCTCAAGCAATCCTCCCATCTCAGCCTCCCAAAATGCTAGGTTTACAGGCGTGAGCCACCGCACCCAGCTGGGCAGCCTGGATTCTGGCCCTTATGTAGTCATGGTGTAGGGGAGGAGGTGGTGGTGGGCCAGAACTAGGGGGAAACTTGGCGAGCAGGCAACCCAGCCCCTGCCTTGTAGGGACTCAGATACTGAGGCCCACAATGACAGTGCCAGCTCTAGGTGGCTGGAGGAGCACCACAGCTGGAGGTAGCTGTTCTCAGTAGGTCTCCCTCTTGGTCCTCATAGCGACCTTGGGGACAGTGATTTTTGTCATTAGGAACCAGATCCCATGACAGCTTGGTTTTACCTCCAGTGAAGGTGTCATTACTGGCTTAACCTTACACTGCGCTGAAGGCCCCCTCCTCACTTGTCCCTTTCCAGCCTGGCAATGGGACCCTCTGTGCACGCCCTCATCTCCTCCCCTCTGAAAAGTATCCTCAAGCTCCCTGTCTATGTCTAAGAACACATCTGCCGTGCCTATATTTTGGTATCTGATATGTAGTCATTCATCCATTCAGTGAGAGAACATTAATGAGAGGTTAAGGGCTTAGAACAACACCAGGCATAGGCTAAGCGCTCACTAAACGTTAGCTCTCGCCAGTAACATCACTCATTCACTATAAAGTTTCTCTGGTTGTATGCTATTCGCTGAGTCCACAGCAGTGAAGAAGACAGACACAGCCCTGGACCAACCTCGTCGAGCCAAGTCCGCATCTCTAGAACTCGCAGTGCGGTGGATGCGGGCCCCGCCCAGCGCGGAGACTACAAATCCCAGAAAGCCGCGCGGCGACATCGCCGGGCCCGCCCCCTGCGCACGCGCGACGCCGTGACGCCAAGGCCGTGAGCGAGCGCGGGTGGCTGCGGCGGCTGCGCCGGCGGGGCGGGGCGGGGCCAGCTAGCAGTGGGTGCCTTTAGGGCGGAGCCGGCTCCGGCTTTCTTTAGTCCGCCGTGGGCTAGCGGACGGTCCTGCTTCCGGCGGCCGTTTCTGTCCCTTGCTCGCTGTCTCGCTGAGTCGCGGCCGCCTTCTCATCGCTCGTGGAGGGTCCGGAGCGCGGGGCCATGTCGGAGCCCGGGGGCGGCGGCGGCGAGGACGGCTCGGCCGGCCTAGAAGTGTCGGCGGTGCAGAATGTGGCGGACGTGTCGGTGCTGCAGAAGCACCTGCGCAAGCTGGTGCCGCTGCTGCTGGAGGACGGCGGCGAGGCGCCGGCCGCGCTGGAGGCGGCGCTGGAGGAGAAGAGCGCCCTAGAGCAGATGCGCAAGTTCCTTTCGGATCCGCAGGTCCACACGGTGCTGGTGGAGCGCTCCACGCTCAAAGGTGCAGGGCCGCAGAGGGCGGGGTCGCCAGGGCCAAGTCTCGCGGAGGGCAGGGGCTGCCAGGTCCTCCGGGGCCGCAGATGTCCCTGGGATGGGAGGATCCCGGTGGCTGCAGGTGACCCCAGGATGGGCAGAGCCCGGCGGCCGCAGACGTCCCTCCGGCCGGGTCCCCAGGGCCGCAGACGCCCCGCAGAGGCCGACGCGGCACCCGGGGCTCGCCCTCGCCACACCCACTGCCCGGCCCGGAGCCCCCAGGGCGCCCCGCTCCCCGTCTCGGGGAGGCGAGAGGAGTCCCCATCTGCCGTCACCTAAAACAATGGGGTCGCTTTGTCTGCTCGGGCCTCTCAAGATGGCCGAGTTGGGTGGAGACAGCGTCTGCCTGGGCTGAGCGCGGGCGAGGCCGCATCCCTGCCTCCAATGTCACATGAGCTTTTCGGTTTCGATTTGTGTCCAGGCCAAGCGGCCTTCAGGAGGGATGTGTCGGGGGCAGACCTGCGGAGCCGGGGGCGGCCGGGGTTCTGGTTCTGGAGGAGGTCGGGCGGGTGTCCCAGCCCTGCCTTGTGGGGACCAGAGGCCGAGGCCCACAGAGCGACGGTGCCAGCCCCGGGCCTGCGAGCATCACTGTTGTAGGTAGATGCTTTCACAGCATCCTTGCTGAACGAGTGTATCCTGATTTTACACCTGAGGAAACTGAGGCTCAGGTTAAGTGATTTCACTCAAGGTCACCAGCTAATCCTAGTCCTGAGACTAGACTCAGTATCTCACTTCCCTGTCCACTGCTTGTTTTCACTGATCATACCTCATATTTGTTTAATGCTTCGATGATCCTAATGATAACCTTGTAATATTTGAGTCTAATTTTACAGATTTAAAAAAAAGGTTCAGGTTAGGCTTCTAGCGGGGGGAAGAGGCAAGAGTCAGCGTATTCCAAGTGTCTCCTCAAATAATGATTACCCACCAGCAAGGTTACGTTCTTCTAAGTCTGGGGCTTGCCTGCAGGCAGGCTTTCTCATGGATTCATTACAACCACTTTGTAGCCCATTACAACCACTTTGGGTGTGGCATGGCCATCTAAGCACCCAAGGATGATGTCCAAGGTTAGCTTCTAGGGATTGGAGATTGTCTAAAAATGTTTGCCAACAAGCTTCTTAAAATTTCAAAAAACTGTATGGTTCTGCCAGTAAGAGAACTTGTACTGTCTGCCCCATCCTTAACACACACTGTGTTTCTGATCGTTTGTTTCTTTCAAAGGCTCTTCTTACTCGGAAGATGCTTCCCTGTAGCCTTGGTTTCCTGCCAGAGATTAGCAGAGTGTAAAATAATATTTTTTTCTGATATCCACATGGAATGTTCAAGGCAAATAAACCATTTGAGCATATTTAGAGAATTAATGTTGTTGAGGGTGGTTTACTGGGATGTTTGGGGTTACGTATTCCTGAGTGGAAGCCATAAGAGTTAAAAAAAAATTAACTCATCTACTTTTTTTTTCCCAAAAAACATACATAGTCATTGTAAAAAATGTAGTATACAGCTAAAGTAAAAATCACTGGGAATTGTTTGACCCAGATGTGATCACTGTCAGCATTTTTGGTCTATGTGTTTGTGGTCATTTTTCAGTGCCTATTCGTTATTTTATTAAAATATATTTTAATCTGCATTTTTAAAGTTAATTGTATTTTGAGTAGCTTGACCATGGCTAATCTTTGATATTTTTATTTCATAGTTTATGTGTTAGAATCAGTGATTTTATTTTAGTTTTTTACCTTGAGTCACCGTTTCTTTTTATGAAAAAAAAAATTTAAGTTTTATACTTTGCTTCTAGAGTGATCACCAGTAATTCACTTTTTCCAGGCATCTTAAAATTGGATGTTGCTAAAATTATTGGGGTGGAGGACTATGTTTATGTAGTACACTGTTTTAGTACAAATTGTCTCTGTGTTTTCTTATGGGTACATTTTTTTCTTTCAGCAAAACAGATATGCAGGTATCCAAATCTTGGCTCCATAATGACTTGCACTTTTGGAAGTTGACTAAGGAATGAGACTATCTAAAATTGAAATCCTACCTCATTTCTGTATTTATAACAATCCTTGAAGTATTTCTAGCAATTCAACCTGTCTGTAGTTTATTTTTCACTTACAAAAACCTAAGGAAAGATTTTAAAGTTAATCCAGTTTTATGATAGATGGTCTCTTTGTCTTATTAGCAGCCTGGCTACACTAGGACACCTTAGCTATAAGTAGAAACCCGGCACTTCTGGTAGGAGGGCTTTCTTCTCGGTGGCTTTTATGAGTTAGCTTTGGCGTTTGTACATTTAATCAAATATATGCATCCAGTGGTTAATTAGAGTGAAAAGACAGGCTTGCATTAATATAGAAAACAGAGCTGAATTATTTAAACTGAATAAAGATCACCAACAATGAAGTCATGTAATTTAATGAACAGTAGAAATTACTTTTATTTATTTTATTCCTTCCACTTTTTTTTGTGGAAGTATCCAAACACTTGTAATTGAATATGGAAACATTTTTATGTGAAACTATATATATTTTTTGTTTGTTTGTTTGTTTTAACTACCCCAGCTAGTGATACACTTTTGTAGTTAAAGTGCAGCATTGAGCTGGGTGCAGTGGCTCACACCTGTAATCCCAGCACTTTGGGAGACCAAGGCAGGAGGATCACTTGAGGCCAGGAGTTCAAGACCAGCCTGGGCAACACAGCAAGACCCCATCTCTACAGAAAATTTAAAAATAAGCCAGGCATGGTGGTACAAGCCTGTAGTCCCAGGTACTGGAGAAGATTGCTTGAGCCCAGGAGTTTCACGCTATGGTGAACTAGGATCATACCACGTTGCTCCAGCCTGGGTAACAGAGTGAGACCCTATCTCTAAAATAAATCAAGTACAGCGTTCCTCAAAGTATAGAATAAATGTGAACTTAACAACTTATCTTGACACTGAGGAATTGGAGAGTTTGTGGGAAAAAGGGATTGTTAAGTTATAGCTCTCATTTTAAAAAGAGAAACCTTTCTATAGTTCCTGGCTGGTAGGAAATTCGCTTCCTCATCGTGTACTTAACAGTATGGTGACAAAACAGGTGTTCATTAATTAGCGAGCCATTTTATGTTAATGATGTTTTTGTAGCATTTTTTGCTTCAAGGACCATTTTTTGGTTGTATATCCCCATTGGTTGGGTATACTTCAGTTTGCAGCTGATGGAACTGACGTTTCCATGACTTGTCTGTGCTCTCCAGCTTGTTCATGACCTGCCTGGAATCGGGTGCTAGGTTGGTTGGTCTGTATGAGCGTGTGTAGTTTGGGTTGTTTGTTTTTGGTGGGGAGACCGTTTTGTCTTGTTTGAAACAGGGTCTCACTCTGTCACCCAGGCAGGAGTGCAGTGGCGCAATCATGGCTCATTGCCACCTCGGCCTCCTGGGCTCCCAGTTCATTTTCTCATTTTTTTATGGAGATGAGGTCTCACCATGTTGCCCAGGCTGATCTCGAACTTCTGGGCTCAAGTAATACTTCCACCTCCAGCTGCCAAAGTGCTGTTATTACAGGTGTGAGCCACCACACCCAACTTGTTTGTTTAACACTGCAGTATTTGAGACCTGGAATTTTTTTTTTGAGACAGGGTCTCACTGTTGTCCAGGTTGGAGTGCAGTGGCACAATCTCAGCTCACCACATCCTCAACCTTTGGTCTCAAGCGATCCACCCATCTCAGCCTCCCTAGTAGCTGGTATACAGGCACACACCACCACGCTTGGCTATTTTATTTTTTGTAAAGGCAGGGTCTCCCCATGTTGCCCAGGCTGGTCTTGAACTCTTGGACTCAAGTGATCCTGCTACCTCAGCCTCCCAAAGTGCCAGAATTACAGGTGTGCACTGTGACATCCAGCCTGAGGATTTAATTCTAAAGGGTGAAGAAATGTAATTTAATCAGTGTAATCTCCAACACAACATATCAACATGATTTCATGCATTTAGAGGAGAAATGTTTTCTGGTTAAGTGGAAAATTGTGCTGATGGCTTCTGCAAGACCTTAAGCAGCCTTTTTTTTTTTTTTTTTTTTTTTTTGGAGACAGAGTCCTGTCGCCCAGGCTGGAGTGCAGTGGCCGGATCTCAGCTCACAGCAAGCTCCGCCTCCCGAGTTTACGCCATTCTCCTGCCTCAGCCTCCGGGGTAGCTGGGACCACAGGCGCCCGCCACTGCGCCTGGCTAGTTTTTTTTTTTTTTTGTATTTTTTAGTAGAGACAGGGTTTCACCGTATTAGCCAGGATGGTCTCGATCTCCTGACCTCGTGATCCACCCATCTCGGCCTCCCAAAGTGCTGGGATTACAGGCTTGAGCCACCGCACCCGGCCCTAAAGCAGCTTTATAGTGAAACATTTTATTTAGAAATCTTCTTTCTTCAGTTTACTGTAATCCATATTCACTGAGTAGAACTCGTCTTGATCCCTGTGACCTAGTTTGTTCTAGGGCGCTCAGTTCTTTCTGTCCCAAGTAAAATCTGGATTGAACAGTGCCAGATACAGGCCATACGGTGTTGCTCCAGTACCTCCAGCTCCAGCAGACACAGAGACGGGGAGCAGACTCAGATGCTTCCTGGCCTGACCGAAGATCTGGCAGTGCATGTTTGCACCAGGGGCCTCCAGTTCAAAAGGAGAGAACAAACCTAGCTACCAGGCTCTGGACTCAGTGGTATCCGCACGTCAGGGAGGCTCTTACTACCCCATGCTGGCACACTGTGGGGGACACGGTCTGCAGCAAGATAAATTTGAACATGCAGTGTAGCATGCTAAGCGAAATTTATGTACAGCAAAGGGAAAACAGTTATCACTTTTTTAAAAAAGTAAACATGGATGAAAATTGCGTGTCAGCATTGGAGAATGTCAGATTGGGAGCAACAAGAGAGATTTAGTCCAGCCCTCATCCTTCAGGAGTGAGGAAACCAAAACCCTAGGATTTTAAGACACAGTTGGGAAAAGGATGTTCTAAGGAGGGTTCTGAAAGCTAAACACTCATCTCTGCAGTGCCTTGGTATCTGCCATTTCTTTTGAATTAGTAGTAACTTGAAAAGTACCAAGTCTTAAGTTCCTTAGGTGTTAATCACTTACTAGGTTTTTAAAAATTTTTTCTCTTTTCTTTTCTGGAAACACCAAAATGAACTCCAGTTTACATTAAATATAAATATTATATGGGGTATCGTGCTCCCTTCATACTCCTAATGATGTTACAGGGAAGTCCTCAGGTTGAGAAGAACGCTCTTTCTCACCATGTTCTGAGCCTTGTACCAGAGCAGGGAGTGGTTATGGTGAAGAAGTCATGGCCCCTCAGGAGGATGAAAAGGTGGAAGTCCATGTGACAAGAGAAAGCACCAGAGACAAGAAAGGGGAAGACTAAGGCAGGAAAAAAAGGGAGGCCATGTATAATAGTGATTGACCAGAATAATGTGGTATTAGTATGTTTGGGATTTGTTTTATTTATTTATTTATTTATTTTGAAACGGCATCTTGCTCTGTTACCTAGGCTGGAGTGCAAGTGGCATGATCTCCACTCACTGCAACCCCCGTTTCCTGGGTTTAAGTGATTCTCCTGTTTCAGCCTCCTGAGTAGCTGGGATTACAGGCATGTGCCACCACGTCTGACTAATTTTTGTATTTTTAGTAGAGATGGAGTTTCACCATGTTGGCCAGGCTGGTCTCGAACTCCTGACCTCAGGTGATCCACCCACCTCAGCCTCCCAAAGTGCTGGGGTTACAGGCTTGAGCCACTGTGCCCAGCCCATGTTTGGAATTTTAAAAGGGAAAGAAGACAAAAGATAAAGAGAACCCCAGGAACATTTAACATGCAATTTGGTGGTACACGTGGGCCAAAGGAAATGAATGGCTTCGAGAGCAGGAAGAGATTTGCTCTCTGGCTGGGAGAAAGTTTGAAAGGAAGAGTACATGAGTGAATGAGAAAGGGTGCAGGAGTTGGGCAGCCTCACCTGGCACTTTACCAGTGTGCTTTGTCCCTTTTCCAACTGCCTGTTCACCAAACTTTGAGAGGGTGTGCCCTGTCTACTCAGGAGAGGGCTGTATCATTCTTTTTTGAGGCAGGGTCTTGCTCTGTCACCCAGGCTGGAGTACCGTGGTGCAGTCTCAGCTCACTGCAGCCTCGGTCTCCTGGGCTCAAGAGCTCCTCCCGCCACAGACAGGCGCCACCACGCCCTGCTAACTTTTGTATTTTTTGTGGAGATTGGGTTTCACCATCTTGCACAGATGGGTCTCAAACTCCTAAGCTCAAGTGATCCACCCACCTTGGCCCCTCAAACTACTGGGATTACAGGCATGAGCCACTGGGCCCAGTCGAGGGTGATATAGTTTTTTTTTGTTTTTGAGACGGAGTCTCGCTGTGTCGCCCAGGCTGGAGTGCAGTGGCCAGATCTCAGCTCACTGCAAGCTCCGCCTCCCGGGTTTATGCCATTCACCTGCCTCAGCCTCCCGAGTAGCTGGGACTACAGGCGCCTGCCACCTCGCCCGGCTAGTTTTCTGTATTTTTTTTAGTAGAGACGAAGTTTCACCGTGTTAGCCAGGATGGTCTCGATCTCCCGACCTCGTGATCCGCCCGTCTCGGCCTCCTAAAGTGCTGGGATTACAGGCTTGAGCCACCGCGCCCGGCCGATACAGTTCTTAAAGTAATCGAAATTGCATAGTTTTTATATTTCATTGAGACATAATGCTGGCTGGGTGCAGTGGCTCACACCTGTAATCCCAGCACTTTGGGAGACTGAGGCAGGCGGATCACTTGAGCTCAGGAGCAAGACCAGCCTGGGCAACATGGAGAAACCCTGTCTCTACAAAAAATACAAAAGTTAGCCAGGTGTGGTGATGCACACCTGTAGTCCCAGCTACTCAGGAGGCTAAGGTAGGAGAATCACTTGAGCCCAGAGAGGTCAAGGCTGTGATGAGCTATGATTGCACCACTGCACACCAGCCTGGGTGACAGAGTGAGATCGTGTCTCAAAAAAAAATAAAACAGATGTAATACTTACATAATTCATAGTTGAATGATACAAAGTACTAGTAGTTTGAAATACGTTAAACTGTCTTTGAATAAAAGTATACACACATTAGTGCTAAATGCCATTTTGAACATCTCTAAAAATTCAATAAACTCTCAGAAGTTGACCAAGAAAGTGTTCACAAGTTGTTGTAATGTGTCAGTGTAGCTTGCAGGGAAGGAGCTCATGAAGCAGGCCCAGTACTTTGATTCTTCGACTGCATGGACAGATAGTACAGTATTGGTCTGTTACATGTTAAGAGTAACTTTGTATCAACTAGTAACTGTCAAGCATAAGGAAATGGATTCAGATTTTACTGAAAGTGATATTAACTAATCAAACTTGCAGATTGTGTTCGTATGTAAGCTTCTAAATATAACAGGGTTAACAGCCTCTTTGTTATTAAGAATTAATAATCAAGTGTCTTTCCTCTTCTGAATAACTTTAAAAAAAAAAAAAAGAAAGAAAAGTAGAATGTCAGATTATTATTTGATGGCAGTTTTTGAAACAATGTCCTAAATTGTGTGACTGTAAATGAGAGTCGGACATACTCAACTGTGTTTGATCCTTGTCTTTATATAGGGAATATACACAAAAAGACTTGTCCAAGATGTTTTCTGTGACTGATTCATAGCGACTTCCATAAGTTATTATCAAGAGAAGTTAGAATTTAACAAAGCAGCAGGGAATATCTATTTGCATGATCATTGTTTGAGGATTATGTCATCGGGTGTGCCTTCCTGAGCTGAGGCAGTATTCTACTGCATTGCAGTATTCCCAGTACAGAGCTAGAGCGCTCGCCACACAGCAGTGACTCATCTCTTGGAATGGCGCCTAGTTCCCCTAACCCGGTTTGCATTAGGAAGTGCGGGCCACATGCTCAGATGCTGTGTCCTGACTGCACAATTTCGGCGTTATTTTATTTGTACCAGTGATGACTCTTTATGGGAGGGGAAGAAATGATTCAGAGTTAACAAGCCATATTTTTAGTTGCATCAGTGATTTCCTTTGATCTTTATAGAATGTTAATTTTATTTTCTGTGTATTGTTTTGGTGTTATTTTGATGGCATATTTTATATACGTGGTAGAGCAATGTTATGGAAAGTTCAGAAGATTGAGGGAGGAAATCATCGCACTACTTTGACAGCTGTTTCAGTTTGGAGATAGTTCTTTATTCTCTCTGCTTGCATTTTACAGGTTGTAATCATGTGTGGCTGCTTTCAGGCAGTGTGATTTCTCTTGTGGTCTAGCCACATTTGAGTGGTTAGAAAAATCGGTTGATTTCTTTAGTTTTTTTTTTGAGACAGAGTCTGGCTCTGTCGCCCAGGCTGGAGTGCAGTGGCCAGATCTCAGCTCACTGCAAGCTCCGCCTCCCGGGTTTACGCCATTCTCCCGCCTCAGCCTCCCGAGTAGCTGGGACTACAGGCACCCGCCACCTTGCCCGGCTAGATTTTTGTATTTTTTTAGTAGAGACGGGGTTTCACCATGTTAGCCAGGATGGTCTTGATCTCCTGACCTCGTGATCCGCCCGTCTCGGCCTCCCAAAGTGCTGGGATTACAGGCTTGAGCCACCGCGCCCGGCCTTCTTTAGTTTTTTTAATGGTCATTTTAAAAAATAGCAAGTATCTGGCATACTAGAATGTTCTGCCGCCTACTCCTTCCTCTTCCTAAAATTATATTCAAATATATCCAAAACAATAATTTGGAAAAATTATTGTTCTCTTGATAGATACACTTTTTTTTTTTTGAGACTGATCTCAGCTCACTGTAACCTCTACCTCCCAGGTTCAAGCAATTCTCTCACCCCAACCTGCCATATAGCTGAAATTACATGCACCCACCCCCATACCCGGCTAATTTTTGAATTTTTAGTGCATATGGGGTTTCACCACATTGAGCAGGCTGGTATAGAACTCCTGACTTGAAGTGGTCTGCCCGCCTCGGCCTCCCAAAGTGCTGAGATTACTGGCATGAACCATTGCACCTGGCCAGATGGACTAGTATTTTATACTCTTTAGTGTGAATTTTGTATTTGTCTCATCTTAAAACTAAGGAAGCAAGGGTTGGGGGTAATGACCCATTCCTGTAATGCCAGGCCGAGGCATGAGGATCTCTTGAGCCCCAGGAGTTTGACACCAGCCTGAGCAACATAGAGAGACCCTGTCTCTAAAAAATGTTTTAAAAATCCACTGAAGGTGGTGGCTTGAGCGTGTGGTCCCAGCTATTTGGGAGGCTAAGGCAGGAGGATCTCTTGAACCCAGAAGATAAGGCTGCAGTGAGCTCTGATGAAGCCACTGCATTCCATCCAGGGCGATAGAGCAAGACATTATCTCTAAATAAATAAATAAAATAAAATGCTTGCAGAAGAAGCAAGATTTTTAAAACAACAACTAAGGAAGCAAATAGCTTTTGCTCAGACCCTATATAACCAGGTTTCATAGTATTTAGTGCTTAATGAAACCTTATAGACCACCTAACTCAATATTCTACTGCCTGTTCCACCGCCCATTTTACACCTCACAAATTTGAAGCCCAGAGAAAGAAAAATGACTTTCTCAAGGTCACATATCTTCTAAGCAATAGAACTTGATCTGTTAAAGCTACTGCCCTTTCCTTTTCTTTCTTTCTTTCTTTCTTTTTTTTTTTTTTTTTGAGATGGAGTTTCACTCTTGTTGCCTGGGCTGGAGTGCAATGGTACGATCTCCACTCATCACAACCTCCGCCTCCCGGGTTCAAGCAATTCTCCTGCCTCAGCCTCCCAAATAGCTAGAATTACAGGCATGTGCCACCATGCCTGGCTAATTTTGTGTTTTTAGCAGAGACAGCGTTTCTCCATGTTGGTCAGGCTGGTCTCAAACTGCTGACCTCAGGTGATCCGCCTGCCTTGACCTCCCAAAGTGCTGGGATTACAGGGGTGCGCCATCGCGCCTAGCCTTCCCTTTGTTACATGACTTTTTTTTTTTTTTGAGACGGAGTCTTGCTCTGTCGCCCAGAATGGAGTGCATCATTGCAAAGATAATTTGACTAGAATGCTCAGGCATCGCGTGGATTAGTACTAGATGTAGAGGTTTATTTTCTATTATACTTTTTCTAGTTTTTCAGTCTTGATTTTTAATTTCAAAATTTGGTTCACATGCTTCTTGAGGCTCTCTTACTATTAATTTCCAGTAAGCTTTTTTAAATTTAGATTTTATTATTAAAAAACTGAGACATGGTTTCACCATGTTGTCCAGACTAGTTTCATACTCCTGAACTCAAGTGATCCACACCTCAGCCTCCCAAAGTGCTGGGATTACTGATGTAAGCCACCACACCCAGCCTCCGTAAGCTTTTGAAAATGACTACCATGTGCATGTTGTACTGTGTGGAATCTAGCGTGGTCTCTGCCTTCCAAGAGCTCACTGGTGGGGAGGAAGATACATTCAGAAGTCAAACCCAGAGCAGACTCAGATTAAGTGCTGTGGTGCAGCAGAGGGCAAGGCTAGACGAATGCTTCTCGGTGACCGTGGGGATGTTGCTCTTCTCTTCTCTTCTCTTCTCTTCTCTTCTCTTCTTTTTTTTGAGATGGAGTCTCCCTCTGTCGCCCAGGCTCGAGTTCGGTGACGTGATCTCGGCTCACTGCAAGCTCCACCTCCTGGGTTCACACCATTCTCCTGCCTCAGCCTCCTGAGTAGCTGGGACTACAGGCGCCCGCCACCAAGCCCGGCTAATTTTTTTGCATTTTTAGTAGAGTTGGGGTTTCACCGTGTTAGCCAGGATGATCTCGATCTCCTGACCTTGTGATCCTCCCGCCTCAGCCTCCCAAAATGCTGGGATTACAGGCGTGAGCCACTGCGCCCAGCCTGGGATGTTTCTTGATAGTTTTCTCGATTGGGATTTGCCTTGGGCCTGGCCCGGATGAAAACTGGCCATGCTACATCATGACGAGGAATCACAAACTTCTGAATTCTCACATTGTTGCTTCCCACCCAAGTGTCTGTGGGCAAGTTACTGATATTCTTTAAGGAGAAAACAAGGATAATCATAGTCACACCAACTCCATAGGGTTGAATATATGATAGCTGTAAAGTGCTTAGTAAAATGCCCATTACACAGGTGGTGCTGAGTGAACAGCTGAGCAGAATATTCTTGAGAGCAGGGGCGGAAAGTGTCTTCTGTGTTTGAAGCACAATGGATGAGCCTCCTGGGATGAGACGCTGAGAACTTGGCCATAGCCTGTAGCGGCTAGCACTGCCCACGGCCAGGCCCTGTTCCAGTGCTTTCAAGCGCCAACTCAGTTATCCTTGCAGAAGCCCTGGCATGCCCACACTACCCCACTTCGCAGACAACCATCTTGCCCAGAGTCACACAGCAAAGTCAGGAGTGAGGAAAAAAACAGATGGGAAGGGAAAAATAATGCCAGGTCATGTAGGTGTTGATATGTCAGGTTGGGAGTGGGGAGAGGATAGTTATTGTCTAAACAGTTGATAAATAAGAAATTGGAAATGTTGATATTAATTTGATATATTTATTATGATTTGTAGAGGACGTTGGTGATGAAGGAGAAGAAGAAAAAGAATTCATTTCCTATAACATCAACATAGACATTCATTATGGGGTTAAATCCAATAGGTGAGTAGTATGAATATTACCATTATCTCAGATTATAAATTTGTGAGAATTAATATGAATCTTTTTTCTTTTCAAACTTAGAAATTCTTACTAAGAAAATTAATCTTTTTTTTTTTTTTTTTTTTTTTTTTGAGATGGAGTTTCCCTCTTGTTGCCTAGGCGGGAGTGCAATGGCGCAATCTTAGCTCACTGCAACCTCCGCCTGCTGGGTTCAAGCGATTCTCCTACCTCAGCCTTCCAGGTAGCTGGGATTACAGGCATGCACCACCATGTCTGGCTAATTTTGTATTTTTAGTAGAGATGGGGTTTCTCCATGTTGGTCAGGCTGGTCTTGAATTCCTGACCTCAGGAGATCCGCCTGCCTCAGCCTCCCAAAGTGCTGGGATTACAGGTATGAGCCACCGCGCCTGGCCTAAAATTAATGTAAATCTTAATTGACTCAGGCAAACACATTAAGAAAACACTCAAGCCCACCATGGTGGCTCACGCCTGTAATCCCAGCACTTTGGGAGGCTGAGGTAGGCGGATCACCTGAGGTTGGGTTGAGACCACCCTCACCAACATGGAGAAACCCCGTCGCTACTAAAAATACAAAATTAGCAGGGCATGGTGGTGCCTGCCTGTAATCCCAGATACTTGGGAGGCTGAGGGAGGAGAATAGCTTGAACCCCAGGGGCAGAGGTTGCAATGAGCCGAGATTGTGCCATTGCACTCCAGTCTGGGCAACAAGAGCGAAACTCCGTCTCAAAAAAGAAAAAAGAAAACGCTCAAAAGATTTCTGGTCTTTAAATTCAGTGTCTTTGATTTCATGTCTTCAAATTAGGATTTCCAAGACAATATAAATTATAAAATATGGTCCTTTTAATTGCCATATCATGGCATTTATCTTCTGTTCGAGCTATAATATATGTAGCATGTCTGATAATACTCTCAGATCACAGTCGGCCCTCCATATCTGTGGTTCCACATCTGCAGATTCAACCAACCACAGATAGAAAATATTTGCGGGAAAAAAGCAATACGTATAGTACAAAAATAAGAAAGCAAGTAAAAAACAGCTAGTGTAACAACTATATAGTTTTACGTTGTGTTAGGGATTATAAGTAATCTAGAGATGACTTAAAGTATACTGGAGGATGTGCATAGGTTATATGCAAATACTGTGCCATTTTACATAAGCAACTTAACATTTGCAGATTTTAGTGTCCCAGGGGAATCCTGGAGCCAATTTCCCACACACACCAGGGGACAGCAGGATGTCTCTGATTTTTCATTATTACAAATAACTCGTAAACATTCTATGTACAGATTTGATTCTTTTTAGGATAAATCCTAAAGACAGCATTACTAGTTCACATGTAAAACATTAAAATTTTTAATGCATGTTACCAGATTTTCCACCTTTCAGAAGGATTGTGCTAATGTATCCTAGTAGACATATCCAGATTTAAATATGTAAATGTCATAATTGATTCTGCATTTTTTTAACTTACTTTGAGTAATCTCAGGTTACAGAAGAGTTGCGTGAATAGTATATAGCACTCCCAGATATCAGTTGTTAATATTTGCCACTTTTGCATTATCATTTTTCCCCTGAATCATTTGACAGTTAGTTATAGACAATATGCTCCTTTATCCCTAAATACTTGTGTGTATTTCCTAAGAACAAGGACATTCTCATTCATAGCCTCAGTACAATGATCAAATTCAGGAAGTGTAAGATTGCTACAGTATTATTCTCTAATTATAGTACATGTTCAGATTGTCTCAATGATGTCCCTTATAGTAATTTTCCCCTGATTCAGAGTCCAGTCCAGGATCACACTTAGTTTCTTGTCACTCTAAATTCCTTTAATCTGGAGTAGTACTTCAGCCTTTGTGTACCTTATATGACACTGACATGTTTGACATTTGCAAATGAATAGCTTCATGGAACTGTTGGGTTTGCCCGATGTTTAGATTCAGGTTATACGATTTTGGCAGAAATACTATTGACTTCGTTCTTTCTCAATATGTTACATCAGAAAGCTTCATTTACTTTACAGTTATATGAAGTTTTTTGGGGTTGTTTGTTTTGAGACAGAGTCTTACTCTGTCGCCAAAGCTGGAGTGCAGTGGGGCGATCTTAGCTCACTGCAGCCTCTGCCTCCCAGCCTCAAGTGATCCTCCTGCCTCAGCCTCCTAAATAGTTGGGATTACAGGCGCCTGCTGCTACACCTGGCTAATTTTTTTTTTTTCTTTTTGAGACAAAGTCTCGCTCTGTTGCCCAGTCTGGAGTGCAATGGCGCAATCTTGGCTCACTGCAACCTCTGCCTCCCGGGCTCAAGTGATTCTCCTCCATCAGCCTCCCAAGTAGCTGGGATTACAGGCATGCACCACCATGCCCAGCTAATTTTTGTATTTTTAGTATAGATGGGGTTTTGAAGTTTTCAAATAACTTTTTGAAGTTATTCGCCCACCTCAGCATCCCGAAGTGCTGGGATTACAGGTGTGAGCTACTGCACCCGGCCTAATTTTTGTATCTTTAGTAGAGATGTGGTTTTGCCATGTTGGCCAGGCTGGTCTGGAACTCCTGACCTCAAGGGATCTGCCCACCTTAGCCTCCCAAAGTACTGGGATTACAGGCGTGAACCACCACACCTGGCCAATGAAGTATTGTGTATAAAGTACTGGCAAGGGAATTAGAAAATTCAAATTTTATTAATTACCTTAAAGGCATTAATTTAACAAACTTTGAGTGCCTGTTGTGTACAAGGTGTGGCAGTAGGTATAGAGTAATACACAGATAAAACCTGCAGTATGGAGGAATACACAAAGAAATAAAACCTGCTTCCTGTTCTCAAGAAGCTTGTCTTTGGGAGAAAGATTGGCAGATACGTAACTAATTGTAATACTTGTCAAAATACAATGGAAACATGAAGATTGGAGAGATTGCTTCTGATTAGGAGAAGCCCACAGAAGAGGTCACACTGGAATTGAGTTTTGAGGGTTAGAATTTCAGCAGATGAATATAGATTTCGTAAGCAAAGGCACAAAGCACATGATGTGTTTAGGGAATGGGACATCTGGTCTAAGTGGTGTCTCAGGGTGGGAAAGAGGATACATAGCAGGAGGTGAAACAGGAAGAGTTGAGTAGGACCAGGCTAAAGGGAGCCTGGAATGCTCTCTTGTCACTTTAACCAGCGAGCAACTTTTGTTTACTTAGTGCAGTAAATAAATGTTGCAAATTAGTGTAAGATCAGATTTAAGTACTGCTTGGCTCGTAACTTGTATTTCTAGGACAGGTTAGTTTTAGGCCAATATTATGAATTCAACCCATGTATGAGACAAGTTAACTTTGCCTGGTTTCATGCTTGTTCACGTTCTAGAACCATAACCTTGATTCAGTAGCTCTCACGTATGTACTAAAGAAAGACAAGCAGTGCATTTCACTATTAGAAAAACGACACTTCAGTATATTCTTAGTATGATTTTTAAGTTAATAAGCCTAATTAGGAGTGTCACTTGTCTAATTTCTTGTTTTATTTTTCCTTTTAGCTTGGCATTCATTAAACGTACTCCCGTGATTGATGCCGACAAACCCGTCTCTTCTCAGCTCCGGGTCCTTACACTCAGTGAAGACTCGCCCTACGAAACGTTGCATTCTTTCATTAGCAATGCGGTGGCTCCTTTTTTTAAGTCCTATATTAGAGAGTCTGGCAAGGCAGACAGGTAAAAACCAGTTTTCTTCTGTGTGTTTGAATGTTACATTTCACTGAATGTTCACGAGATAGTGTAGAACTTGGTGTAAAACTTGGGAATTGGGAGGGTAAAGCTAGTGAACCAAGGGGGTATAAACCCTGTGCATTAATAAGGATGTGTGTCGTTGCTATTTGACAGACCTGAAATGATAGACTCTCCTTGGAGACCAATAGCACACTAAATGTTGAGGT
This sequence comes from Trachypithecus francoisi, assembly GCF_009764315.1. Classification (NCBI taxonomy): domain Eukaryota; kingdom Metazoa; phylum Chordata; class Mammalia; order Primates; family Cercopithecidae; genus Trachypithecus; species Trachypithecus francoisi. The sequence goes on along the minus strand of NW_022681468.1, from coordinate 4,736,900 downwards.
ATGCAATGTCATTTCAGGGATGGTGATAAGATGGCTCCTTCAGTTGAAAAGAAGATTGCAGAACTCGAAATGGGACTGCTTCACTTGCAGCAAAATATTGAAATTCCGGAAATCAGCCTGCCGATTCATCCCATCATCACCAATGTTGCAAAACAGTGCTATGAGCGTGGAGAAAAGCCGAAAGTTACAGACTTTGGTGATAAGGTTGAAGACCCGACATTTCTTAATCAGTTACAGTCTGGAGTCAACCGCTGGATCCGAGAAATTCAAAAAGTAAGAGCACAGGATTGAAAGTTATGTAAAATGGCCGGGCGCGGTGGCTCAAGCCTGTAATCCCAGCACTTTGGGAGGCCGAGACGGGCGGATCACGAGGTCAGGAGATCGAGACCATCCTGGCTAATACGGTGAAACCCTGTCTCTACTTAAAAATACAAAAAAAAAAAACTAGCCGGGCGACGAGGCGGGCGCCTGTAGTCCCAGCTACTCGGGAGGCTGAGGCAGGAGAATGGCGTAAACCCGGGAGGCGGAGCTTGCAGTGAGCTGAGATCCGGCCACTGCACTCCAGCCTGGGTGGCAGAGCAAGACTCCGTCTCAAAAAAAAAAAAAAAAAAAAAAGAAAGTTATGTAAAATATGTTACTCTTTAATATCTTTGGGTAAGCTGATCTGGATTTTGTCAGTGAGGTCAATTACGTGGCAGCGTGTTAGTGGTGCCTCCTCTTGGTCCTGAGACTGTTCGGTGCGGGACTAGCCTTGGTCTAGGTGGAATGGTCAGGGGCCAGTGTGAGATTGCCTCAGTCAGCACCCTGATAGAGCATTGAGCATAAAATTGACTTGTAATGCGTGTGTTTAGTTAACGATATCTTTTCTACCTTGTTTAGTGAATACCCTTGGATGTTATTTTATTTTCAAAGGTGACCAAACTGGATCGAGATCCTGCATCGGGAACTGCCTTACAGGAAATTAGTTTTTGGCTCAACTTGGAACGTGCGTTATACCGCATCCAGGAGAAACGGGAGAGCCCGGAAGTTCTCCTGACTCTGGATATCTTGAAACATGGCAAGCGCTTCCATGCCACCGTCAGTTTTGACACTGACACAGGTAACAACTAGAACTAATAATCTGATCAGTAAGTTATTGATCTGGCTTTTATGAGATCTTACTTGATAATTTAAATGAAAACTATAGTTTTCATAGATGTACTGTCATTTTTAACGATTTCCTCTTTTACATCACATCTTATCTTTCCCTCAGTTCCAAGTAATGAAAATTATTCTCCTACACACTTAGCTTTCCCCTTTCTCTTCAGGGGTTGTAAGAACGTGAAACAGTCTCTAGGTCTGAGCACAGACTCCTTCTTGTCTCCCCACTGCGCGGCTCCATGAGGCGGCTGTACTGTTGGTACAAAGTCAGGTGCGCTTTTGACAGGCCAGGCGAGAAGGTGGTTTCAGTAAAGCAGTTCTGTCTGCCCAGAGGGTTGTGGGAAAGAACTAGTCAGTACCGCTTTCTCTTCTTCTTTTTACTTGCCCCGTTCTCTTCTTTGTCTTCCTTCCTATTCTGATAAGTGGCCAAAATGAATTTAGTTTTCTGAGTGGAGAACAGTGCCAGTGATGTTGTGTTGTTTTGTTTTGTTTTTCTTTCTTTTTTTTTTTGAGACAGAGTCTGGCTCTGTCGCCCAGGCTGGAGTGCAGTGGCCGGATCTCAGCTCACTGCAAGCTCCGCCTCCCGGGTTTACGCCATTCTCCTGCCTCAGCCTCCCGAGTAGCTGGGACTACAGGCGCCTGCCACCTCGCCCGGCTAGTTTTTTGTATTTTTTTTTTTAGTAGAGACGGGGTTTCACTGTGTTAGCCAGGATGGTCTCGATCTCCTGACCTCGTGATCCGCCCGTCTCGGCCTCCCAAAGTGCTGGGATTACAGGCTTGAGCCACCGCGCCCGGCCTCTTTCTTTTTAAAATGTATTTTTTTTTTTTTTTTTTTTTGAGACGGAGTCTCGCTCTGTTGCCCAAGCTGGAGTGCAGTGGCCGGATCTCAGCTCACTGCAAGCTCCGCCTCCCAGGTTCACGCCATTCTCCTGCCTCAGCCTCCCGAGTAGCTGGGACTACAGGCGCCCGCCACCTCGCCCGGCTAGTTTTTTGTACTTTTTAGTAGAGACGGGGTTTCACCGTGTTAGCCAGGATGGTTAAAATGTATTTTTTTTTAAGAGATGGAGGGTCTCACTTTGTTGCCCAGGCTGGAATGCAGTGGCATGATCATACCTCACTGCTGCCTGCGGTTCCCAGGCTCAGGCAGTCCTCCCACCTCAACCACCCAAGTAGCTGGGACTACAGGGATGCACCGCCATGTCCAACTCATTTTTAAATTTTTGTAGAAATGGGGACTTGCCATGTTGCCCATGCTGGTATTGAACTCCTAGTCTCAAGCAGTCCTCCCGCCTTGGCCTCCCAAAGTGCCATGATTACAGGCATGAGCTACCACGCACAGTCATTATTATGATTATTTTTAAATTCTTTTAAAAACTTTAAAACTTAGCTGCGTGAGCACGTACTAGCTCTACAGTGTTTGAACAGGAGGCATTATTAGGCATTTCTGTTCAACTATGTGCTCGCAGAAGACATGTTAGAACAAGTAATTAAGACAGTAGCAGTTGTCATGTTCTCACTTCCCCCAAAAAACTTGTGGTACCCACGTCTTAGAGGAAACTGCAAGTGGAAACCTTCCAGTTACTTAGATCACATTGCACGCATTACCTGCACATTCACTATGCTGAAATGTATACTTTGATTTTTTTAACACCTCTGAAACCTTTGTGTTTTTCCTAATACGTTTTTTGATCTTATGCCAAAGAAAGTCAATAAATAGATTAGGATCCAAGCACTTTCGTGATTCCATGTCCGTAGTTAGTAATACATTCACCTAAGTTAAGCCATGAATGTAAATCTTAAATTTTAATGTTCTCACGGGTAAAATTTTAGTTCTTCTAAACTGAATTGTGACTGATAGAATGTTAAAATAATATAGAACAGGGGTCCCCAACCCCCAGGCTGGTACCAGTCCGCAGCCTGTTGGGAACCAGGCCGTACAGCAGGAGGCCAGCAGCAGTGAGTGAGCATTACTGCCTGAGCTCTGCTTCCTGTCAGATCAGTGGCCGCATTATATTCTCATAGGAGCACAAACCCTGTTGGGAACTGCGCACGCGAGGGATGTAGATTGTGCACTCCTTATGAGAATCTAATGATCTATCCACTGTCTGCCATCACATCACCCCCAGATGGGACCGCCTAGTTGCAGGAAAACAAGCTCAGGGCCCCCACTGATTCTACATTATGGTGAGTATGTAATAATAATAATAATAGATAATAGAAATAGGCTGGGTGCGGTGGCTCATGCCTATAATCCTAGCACTTTGGGAGGCTGAGGTGGGCGGATCATGAGGTCAGGAGATTAGGGCCATCCTGGATAACACAGTGAAACCCTGTCTCTACTAAAAATACAGAAAATTAGCCAGGTGTGTGGGCGGGCACCTGTAGTCCCAGCTCCTTGGGAAACTGAGGCAGGAGAATCACTTGAACCTGGGAGGCGGAGGTTGCAGTGAGCCGAGATCACGCCGCTGCACTCCAGCTTGGGCAACAGAGCAAAACTCCGTCTCAAAAAAACAAAATAAAATAAAATAATAGAAATAAAGTGCACAATAAATACAATGCGCTCAAATCACCTGGAAACAACCCACCCCCCTGCCCACCCAACCGTCTGTGGAAAAATCGTCTTCCATGAAACTGGTCCCTGTTGCCAAACATGTTGGGGGCCGCTGATATAGAAAGCAAAACAAAGCAAGGTAAATTCTCTGAGGCTGCCACCTTCAGCCTTTAGAGTGTATGTAAGTTGGCTCGTACTCTTAAATAAGCAAAAATGGAACAACACTAGGGTTATCCTGTTAATAACGTTTTTCAAATGTGTAATGGTTTTTGTCTTGCTAGATCTTTTGCAACATCAAAATGTTCCATTGTAATTGCATATTTTAGTTTACTTAGTTTTGTTACTTTATGTGAAAACCATTAACTCTTTCTCTGTTAATATAGGTCTAAAACAGGCTTTGGAAACTGTGAATGACTATAATCCTCTGATGAAAGATTTCCCTCTGAATGATTTGCTGTCTGCCACGGAGCTGGACAAAATAAGACAGGCGCTTGTTGCCATTTTCACCCATTTGAGAAAGATCCGAAACACAAAATATCCTATTCAGAGGGCACTGCGTTTAGTGGAGGCAATTTCAAGAGACTTGAGTTCTCAATTACTCAAAGTATTGGGCACTAGGAAATTGATGCATGTTGCTTATGAAGAATTTGAAAAAGTAGGTTTGAATATATAAGAAAACTAATCTCAAGACATTTAGATGAAAATATGTCTTAATAATGAGCCTCATGTTTGAAATTATATCCTAGGTTATGGTAGCGTGCTTTGAAGTTTTTCAGACTTGGGATGATGAGTATGAGAAACTTCAGGTATTGTTGAGAGACATCGTCAAAAGAAAAAGGGAAGAAAATCTGAAGATGGTGTGGCGTATCAACCCTGCCCACAGGAAGCTGCAGGCTCGCCTTGACCAGATGAGGAAATTCAGACGCCAGCATGAACAGCTGAGAGCTGTTATCGTCAGGGTCCTGAGGCCGCAGGTACGATTTGCATTCTAAAAATGTGTGGGTTTTTTTGTTTGTTTGTTTGTTTTTTGAGATGAAGTTTCACTCTTGTTGCCCAGGCTGGAGTGCGGTGGCGCAATCTTGGCTCACTGTAACCTCTGCCTCCCAGGTTCAAATGATTCTCCTGCCTCAGCCTCCCGAGTAGCTGGGATTACAGGCACCTGTCACCATGCCCGGCTAATTGTTTATATTTTAAGTAGAGATAGGCTTTCACCATGTTGGCCAGGCTGGTCTTGAACTACTGACCTTCAAGTGATCCACCTGCCTCGGCCTCCCACAGTGCCGGGATTATAGACGTGAGACAGCGTGCCCAGCCTGTTTTTGTTTGAGACAGTCTCATTCTGTTACCTAGGCTGGAGTACAGTGGCGTGATCTTGGCTCACTGCAGCCTTTGTCTCCCGGGCTCAAGCAATCCTCCTACCTCAGCTTCCTGAGTAGCTGGGTCTATAGGCGCACCCCACCATGCCTGGCTAATTTATTAATTTATTTGTGTGTGTAGCGAGGGGTGGTTTGTGGAGGAGGGGTCCCACCATGTTGTCCAGGCTATTCTGGAACTCCTGAGCTCAAATGACCCGCCCACCTCAGCCTCCCAAAGTGCTGGGATTACAGGCATGAGCCACCACGCCCTGCCCGTAAGCATTGTTTTAATGTGTTTTTTGAAAAATTACTTCTTTCTGTTGTCCTTAGGATCTAGTGATTCTGTATTTATGTGTGTTTGTGTGTGTGTGTGTATATATATATATTTGAGACTGAGTCTCACTGTTTCACCCAGGCTGGAGTGCAGTGGTATGATCTCGGCTCACTGCAACCTCTGCCTCTGGGGTTCAAGCAGTTCTGCCTCAGCCTCCAAGTAGCTGGGATTACAGCTGCCAGCCAGCATGCCCAGCTAATTTTTGTATTTTTAGTAGAGACAGGGTTTCGCCATGTTGGCCAGGCTGGTCTCGAACTCCTGACCTCAAGTGATCCACCCGCCTCGGCCTCCCAAAGTGCTGGGATTACAGACATGAGCCACCATGCCCAGCCCATCCAAATCTTAGTTAGTGTTTTCCATCCATTTGTCCCTTCCCCCATCTTGTAAGGACCCTAGAGTCAGACCTCCTGGGTTCTAAATCCTAATTCCACCATTTAGTAGCTCTATGACTGGAATACTTTATTTAATCACTTTTTCTGAGAGTCCTCTTCTGTAAAACATGGATAGTAATTACATACACCTGAGATTTATTAAAATAATTAAATGAGTAATTTCTTTATACATTTTTGTTTCTTCTGAATTTATCTTTCATTTTTCTTTGTTTTCTGAGACGGAGTCTTGCTCTGTCGCCCAGGCTGGAATGCAGTGGCATGATCTTGGCTCACTGCAACCTCCACCTCCCAGGTTCAAGCAATTCTCCTGTCTCAGCCTCCCGAATAGTTGGGAATACAGTCACGTGCCACCATTCCCGGCAAATTTTTTGTATTTTTAGTAGAGCCAGGGTTTTACCATGTTGGCCAGGCTGGTATTGAACCCCTAACCTTGTGATCCATCCTCCTTGGCCTCCCAAAGTGCTAGGATTACAGGCGTGAGCCACTGCACCCGGCCTATCTTTCATTCTTCTTCACTAATTCTTCCTTAAAAAAAATCTAGTCCAACAAAACCACATTGTCTGAAAAACCTTTGTAGTGCAGAGTTAAAATATACTCTGTAGTATATTACTTGGCTTTGCTAAGTTGTGGTTCTAAAGTGTTTGACTCAAAGTTTAAAAATCCGTATTACTAATTGGTAGCTTTTGTGTGGTATATACAACAGAATTTTAAAAGTCTTCCAGGCATGGTGGCTCACACCTGTAATTTCAGCACTTTGGGAGGCTGAGGTGGGAGGATCACCTGAGCCCAGCAGTTAGAGGCTGCACAGAGTGAGACCCTGTCTCATAAAAAATAAAAATAAAGTTTATTTTATTTATTTGTTTTGAGACAGAGTCTCATTCTGTTGTCCAGGCTGGAGTGCAGTGTTGTGATCTCAGCTCACTCCAGCTTCCACCTCCTGGGTTCGAGTGAGTCTCCTGCCTCAGCCTCCCAAGTAGCTGGGATTACAGGCCTGCATCAACACGCCCGGCTAGTTTTTGTATTTTCAGTAGAGACAGGGTTTCAGCATGTTGGCCAGGCTGGTCTCGAACTCCTGACCTCAGGTGATCCACATGCCTCACCCTCCCAAAGTGCTGGGATTATAGGCGTGAGGCATTGCGCCCAGTTTAAAATAAATTTTAAAGCCTTCATTAGTCAGCATTTCTTGATTACATATCTTTCTCCTTTAGGTCACAGCAGTTGCACAACAGAATCAAGGAGAGGTCCCTGAACCCCAAGATATGAAAGTGGCTGAGGTTCTCTTTGATGCTGCAGATGCGAATGCCATTGAGGAAGTAAACCTTGCTTATGAGAACGTCAAGGAAGTGGACGGGCTGGATGTTTCCAAAGAGGGCACGGAAGCCTGGGAGGCTGCGATGAAGAGGTACGATGAGAGGATCGACAGAGTAGAGACCCGGATCACTGCTCGCCTTCGAGATCAGCTTGGCACAGCCAAGAATGCCAACGAGATGTTCAGGATTTTCTCGAGGTTCAATGCACTGTTTGTCAGGCCTCACATCCGTGGGGCCATTCGCGAATACCAGACCCAGCTGATCCAGCGTGTGAAAGATGACATCGAGTCTCTTCACGACAAGTTCAAGGTCCAGTACCCACAGAGTCAGGCCTGTAAGATGAGTCACGTTCGTGACTTGCCCCCCGTGTCGGGGTCTATCATCTGGGCTAAACAGATCGACAGGCAGCTGACAGCCTACATGAAACGGGTGGAAGACGTCCTTGGCAAGGGCTGGGAAAATCACGTGGAGGGGCAGAAACTGAAGCAGGATGGAGACAGCTTCCGTATGAAGCTCAACACACAGGAGATCTTTGATGACTGGGCGAGGAAGGTGCAGCAGCGCAACCTCGGTGTCTCGGGGCGCATTTTCACTATTGAAAGTGCTCGGGTTCGGGGCCGAACTGGAAATGTGCTTAAGCTGAAAGTTAACTTTCTTCCTGAGATTATCACACTATCCAAAGAAGTCCGGAACCTCAAGTGGCTTGGTTTCCGAGTCCCACTGGCGATTGTGAACAAAGCCCATCAAGCAAACCAGCTTTACCCATTTGCCATCTCACTGATTGAGAGCGTTCGTACCTATGAACGGACCTGCGAGAAGGTGGAGGAGCGGAACACCATTTCGCTTTTGGTGGCTGGCTTGAAAAAGGAAGTGCAGGCCCTGATCGCAGAAGGCATTGCGTTGGTGTGGGAATCCTACAAACTTGACCCGTATGTACAGCGCTTAGCAGAGACTGTCTTCAACTTCCAAGAAAAGGTATGCTCTTGTGTAATCCTCAGGTGTCCTGGTAACGAATGAAGCACGGTAATAGCGAACTCAGCTAAAACACTAGGTCTCCCGAAGAAGGCATGCATGGTTGATGCAGCATATGGCCATGTGAGCTGCAAGGGAGGATGACCCTTTGTACACTCACCAGGCTGTTAGATGGTGCTGGGGCTTCAGGGAGGCCATTAAGTAACAGCCTGAGTTTAGAAACAAGTGGAGAGCTGAAGGACACAGGAGTCTGACAGAGAGCAGAATGCAGTTTTGTTGCTGATACAACTGAATGCAGAGCAGGCTCTAGGTCTGCAGCCATGGAGGCCTGCTAATGACCTACCCAGAGCCTGCGGCTGCCAGCAGACCAGATGCATATGACAGCGAGGCTGGCTCACCAGTCACAGGAGGAGCTGAATGGAGCACGTTTATTTCCTTCTCCCAGATTTACCCATCAGAGGCCACCCCTCCCGTGAGTGGGAGTAAGGGAAGAGAAGCTGGGGAGGTTCCATGCATTTTCCTTCCCTCTGCAAGGACATGCGAGTGGGGATTAGTGTTCTCACCCCAGCAGCTAGGATTAGCTACTTATGGAAGAACTGCCTGGAGCATTTGTCAATGTATAATACCCGAGGAGAACGTTGTGTGAGAATAAAGGAATAGAGTGTGAGTGGGTGTTTTAAATATTAAATATTTCTTCCTTCAGGTGGATGATCTGCTGATCATTGAAGAAAAAATAGACCTAGAGGTCCGTTCCTTGGAAACTTGTATGTATGACCATAAGACATTCTCAGAGATCTTGAACAGAGTCCAGAAAGCAGTGGATGACTTAAATCTGCACTCCTATTCCAATTTGCCCATCTGGGTCAACAAGCTTGACATGGAGGTAAGGGTTAGAATTTGCTTGCGTGTTCCTCCTTTTTCTTCTGCTTACCCTCCAGTAAGTTTATTAGTTTGTCACTAGAAAGTATTTTTCCCTGGAAATTATCTGTGATAGTTCACTTCCCCTCCAAAATCTCATTTAACTGATGATGGAACTGAATTGTGGCCAGGCACAATGGCTCATCACGCCTGTAATCCCAGCATTTTGAGAGGCCGAGGCAGGCAGATCGCTTGAGCCCAGGAGTTCAAGACCAGTATGGGCAACATAGCAAGACCCTATCTCTACTATAAATACAAAAACTAGCCAGGTGTGGTGACGAGCACCTGTAGTCCCAGCCACTCAGGAAGCTGAGGCGGGAGGTCACTTGAGCCCAGGAGGCGGAGGTTGCAATGAGCCGAGATTGCACCACTGCACTCCAGCCTGTGTGGCAGAGTGAGACCCTGTCACACACACACAAAAGGAACCGAATTATGATAACTGCATGTCAGCACTCACATCAAGTTTAAGTTGGAAGCAGGGAGATAAGAGGGAGGGGAAAGTACTCCCTTTATTTGCTGGATATTTGATAACTTCCTATTTGCCCTTCCTTGCTTTTCTTATGATTCATGTTACTTTTTCTAGCCCTCCAGGTGACCTCCTCTGATGACCCTGCCCCTCCCCAACACCCAGTTTAGAAATCCCAGCCACATTCTGCCCCTACCCATATATCCCTGTAGATGAGTGGGGGCAGGTAGAAGGTTTGGTATGTGTGTGTAAAGCACGCTTACCAATCCATTCCTTTTCTCGTTGGTGGACTTCAGAGAGCACGCCAGAGGAGAGTGTTGGGGAGGAGGATATTTTATAGCAGAGGTTACAGGTTGTGAAGGATTGGTGATTCGGTATCCAAAGATGGAGAACACAGCCTAACAAGTGATCTGTGGCTGGGAGAAAGTGAGATTCTGAGAAGAGAGAGATGAAGGCTTATAGTTAGGAACTGTGTATCTTTGATCTGAAACACATACCACTTTCTAATTAGCTTGCTTTGTGAGCTGACTTTTAGAATATAACGTTGTCTGTAGATTGAAAGAATATTGGGCGTCCGTCTGCAAGCTGGCCTGAGAGCTTGGACCCAGGTTCTTCTTGGACAAGCTGAAGATAAAGCAGAAGTTGACATGGACACAGATGCTCCACAAGTTAGTCACAAGCCTGGTGGAGAGCCAAAGATCAAAGTGAGTACTTCTGTGGCATTCTATTTGCTAATAAGTACAATAACAAAACTCTCCCGTTAAAAAGCACCTATGAAAAGGTCACTTAGTGTGGACACGTGGCAGATGCCACCTTAACCAGGTGATGAAGGTCAGCCTTACCCGTGGCGATGTGCAGATGTCATGTGCCCTCTGATGTGATGTGATGGGAAGGGAAGGGCAGGTCACCTCTGCACTCTTTTTCCAAAATCCCTCACTCTCATGCGAGATGTTAACATTAGAGAAAGCTGGTGGAGGATATGTGGAAACTCCTTGTACTTCCCTTGCAACTCTCCTAAAAGTCTAAAATAATTATTTTAAGTCCTACAAAATGAAAAAGTAAATTTTAGAAAAAAAAAAAATACACTGTGGAAAAAAATTTGTTACCAAACATTCATGCAGTAAATTATTTCAAGAACTACGGGTAATGCCCTAGGTGGGCAGTGGACTCTGTCATCTCGACTTGTGTAGGTACATGCTGTGGAGTTTGCACAGTGACAGAAGAAAATGTTCAGACCATGACATTGAAACGTACTCTACTGTTTTAACAAAGGTCTCAGTCCACATCCCTGGGAAGAAGGTGGCACACAGTGGCCACCACACAGAGTAGTAGTCTGTGCCTCCCGAGCCATCTCTTTCCCATTGGTGTGGAGCTTAGTGAGCTTTCTACACAGCTGAATCCTTCTGTCAGCTAGCACTGTGTAAGGAGGCCCTATCTGCTGCTGTTGGTGGTGGTTACAAAGGAGTCCCCCTTACAGTAAGTGTTTATAGTGTTTGCGTTATAGTCACCAATAAAAAGGCCTCACAGAACAGTAAAAACTTTGATCTGGGAGAAACAGTTGGCTTTGTTTCCCTACCTACATTTTACCTTTTTATTTTTTTCCCTTACACTTGAAAAATGTTTTCATTTTTAAATATTTCTATTTTTACCTTTGACTATTACTATTATTGGATATTCATCCCCAGAGCATACTTTTTAGAATACCAAGTCCCAGAGAAGCAAATGAGTGTTTCTGAATTGATACAATTACAGTCATGCACTGCATAATGACATTTCAGTCAACGACAGACCACATATACAGTGGTGGTCCTGAAGATTACGATACCATATTTTTACTGTCCCTTTTCTTTTTCTTTTCTTTTTTTTTTTTTTTTGAGACAGAGTCTCACTCTATCGCCCAGGCTGGAGTACAGTGGCCGGATCTCAGCTCACTGCAAGCTCCGCCTCCCAGGTTTATACCATTCTCCTGCCTCAGCCTCCCGTTACTGTCCCTTTTCTATGTTGAAATGTGTTTAGATACACAGATACTTACCATTGTGTTCCAGTTGCCTGCAGTATTCAGTACAGTAACATGCTGTGCAGATTTGCAGCCCAGGAGCGATTGGCCATGCCACGTAGCCTAGGTGGGCAGTCGACTCTGTCATCTCGACTTGTGTAGGTACATGCTGTGGAGTTTGCACAGTGACAGAATCACCTAACCGTGATTCTCAGAATGTGTCCCTGTTGTTCAGCAACACGTGACTGTCTGGTGGAGACTAAGTTGGAATTCTTGTTTAGCTTAAAGCACTGGCAGGTGGCACAGACTTACCTGACCTTGGTCAACCTAAGTCATTGCCCGACAACTGATAACCTGACTTGTATCACTGCTTCAGTGGTGCTAGTTTCTCAGGTCTCAAGGTCGTGATATTGAGACATCATCATATACTTATGTCCCATCAGATGAAGGTTCATTTGAGTACCTGTTATCCTTAGAGGACTTTCATTATCCTTAGAGGACTCACTGGTTTCTTTTCATAAGCAAAAAGTGCCTCTTCTTAAAGAGCACTTTGCAGACGTTTCACTCCTTTTCCAGTAAGTTTGAGTTAGGAGCTTTTACCTTGTAGCAGAGCAGTATTAACATGTAGTTGGTTCACCTGGGAAACGAAGAGTCTGGCTGTGGGGCTGACCGTGTGGATGCGGGTCACACTGAGTGTGGGAGAAGGTGTTGTGTAATATGCTGAGGCGGCCACCTCAGTGGAGAAATGGAAAGACTCAATTTTAAGCTAATGTGAAATCAGAGAATGCTGTAATAAATAAATGCTTTAAGAGTATTCAAAATATGCTTCCATATTTCAAATTATAAAATGTAACATGAGAGGAGATTTTGCGTTTGACATTGTGTCTGGGAAGGAAGGGCCAGACCTTGGAACCTTTGGAAGCTGCTGTCACAGGTCTTGCAAGGTTAGGCCTAGGCTTTGGTCTAAAAGGAACATTTAAAAAGTTGCCCTGTCAAGTTATTTGGTGTCACTGACCAATTGCATCCCTGCTAAAAAGCAAGAGGCATCGTTGCCTGGATAATAGAGGATGTGTTTCAGCCCTGAGATGTGCGAGTTGAAGAGCTCGGTTTTCACTGAGCATTTCTGTCATTCCAGTTATCCCCAAAATTTCTATGTATTATATTTTTGGGGAAGTGGGGTGTGCTCATTTTTTTAATCTAACAACTAGTTTTGGGGACTTGCCCACATCTCTGGGATTTGAATGGGGATTGTATCCCATTTTACTGTCTTTTAGGTTTACATTTACCACGTTTCTCTTCTCTGCTCCCCTTCCCCCCTGGGGACTCCTCTTTGGCTCCTTGAAGTTTGCTGCTTAGAGTTGGAAGTCCAGCAGGCAGGTGATCATGCTGCAAGCTCTTTCTGGACCTCTGGCAAAGGGAGTGGTCAGTGAAGGCCATCGTTACCTTGGGATCTGCCAGACTGGGGTGTTTTTGGTATCTGCTGTCCACAGCTCTCCACTGTAATCCAAATACTTTGCCAGTGCACTAATGTCTTTGGAGATAAAATTCATTAGTGTGTTACTAAATGTTAATTTTCTTTTGCAGAAAATACAGTACCGTGTCTTCATTAATTATTAATATTTAAAATATTTCATTCCTTAACTCTCCTTCATTTGCTTTGCCCACAGCCTATTCAGTTCCTTTTTTTGGCAGGATTCTTTTATTTTATTTTATTTTATTTTTATTTATTTATTTTTTTTTGAGGCGGAGTCTCGCTCTGTCGCCCGGACTGGAGTGCAGTGGCCAGATCTCAGCTCACTGCAAGCTCCGCCTCCCGGGTTCACGCCATTCTCCTGCCTCAGCCTCCCGAGTAGCTGGGACTACAGGTGCCCGCCACTTCGCCCGGCTAGTTTTTGTATTTTTAGTAGAGACGGGGTTTCACCATGTTAGCCAGGATGGTCTCGATCTCCTGACCTCGTGATCTGCCCGTCTCGGCCTCCCAAAGTGCTGGGATTACAGGCTTGAGCCACCGCGCCCGGCCTTTTTGGCAGGATTCTGCAGAATGTGTCTCACCCGCTACTGAGATTGTTCAGCCTCTGATGTATTTGTATTGATTTGTTTCTGGTGGTAGCTTGTCCTGAAATGTGTGTAGAAAGCAAGTGTTATATGATAAAATTGTTGTGTAGTGCGTGCTGTGTAGAGTTCAGAGGAAACCGGACTCAGTGACTAACGATGCCAGAAAATGCGAGTGACCAGCCATGGTTCAGACGGCAGTGGTGCTGTTTCTCTTTTGTGGCCTCTTAGACTTCTGTTGCCCTAAGATTCCGTTTTGTGGGGAACCCATTTTTCCACCTGGTCTTTCTTGACAGGGTTTTTTTCTATTTTAAACAGTTTCTAAATAAAGTTCTGTATTTCAAGAGTGAAAAAAAAAAAAAAACCACACACACACAAATTAGCTGGGCATGGTGGTGCGTGCCTGTAGTCCCAGCTTCTTGGGAGGCTGAGGCAGGAGAATGGCTTGAACCTGGAGGCGGAGCTTGCAGTGAGCCGAGATGGTGCCACTGCACTCCAGCCTGGCGACAGAGTGAGACTCCGTCTCAAAAAAAACAAAAACAAAAACAAAACAAAAATTAGCTGGGTGTGATGGTGCATGCCTGTGGTCCCAACTACTTGAGGGGCTGAGGCAGGAGGATTGCTTGAGCCCCGAATGTCAAGTGACCCATGTCACCACAACACTCTAGCCTGGGTGACAGAGTGAGACCCTATCTCAAGAAAACAAAACCAAAGGACTTGGCATGGTGGCTCACGCCTGTAATCCCAACACTTTGGGAGGCTAAGGCGGGTGGATCACCTGAGATCAGGAGTTTGAGACCAGCCTGACCAACATGCTGAAACCCATCTCTACTAAAAATGTATAATTAGCTGGGTGTGGTGGCACATGCCCATAATCCCAGCTACTTGGGAGGCTTAGGAGAATCACTTGAACCCCGGAGACGGAGGTTGTAGTGAGCCAAGGTTGCACCATTGCACTGCAGCCTGGGCAATAAGTGTGAAACTCTGTCTTAAAACAAAAAAAAATTGTATTGAAATAGATTGCTGAGTAAAAAATGAAACCTTTCTTTCACAGAATGTCGTTCATGAGCTAAGAATAACCAATCAGGTAATCTACTTGAATCCGCCAATTGAAGAGTGCAGATACAAGCTGTATCAGGAAATGTTTGCCTGGAAGATGGTTGTACTGTCTCTACCCAGGATCCAGAGTCAGAGGTACCAGGTAAGCCTTCAGCGACTTGAAGCACACTCCTCTGACCAGGCTTCTCATGAGCTCGTGATACCACTTCTTCATGGTGCTGCTTTAAATGAGCTCTTGATGTTGTTTACAAACTCCAGACATCCCAGGGGAAAGTTAGGGAGGCTTTTTGTGCCCTGACCTTTTTTTCCAACTAGTTACTTGGCATTTGTAGCTTGGTGTCAGTAGTCTCTTTGAACTTCTGTCCATGAGCTTCTTTGGGAATCTCAATTCCTGCTTCTCCCTCTCCTCCCCACTCCCCACTTTTTATTAGGGGGATTTTAAAACATACACAAAAGTTGAGGGAATCAAGAGTCCCCCACCACACAGCTTTATCAATATGTGGCCAATGTTATTTATATTTTCTTCCCTACCTCCACCCCCACCAGATTATCTTAAAGCAAATCTCAGATATAATATACTCTTGGTAAATTTTTAGAGCAAAAGGAAAGCTCAAAAGACCATTTAGTCCCGTGTCACTTCTAAACAGAACCAGTGGCTTTCAAATAAAAAGATGGCACAACTTCTGCTATTGCAGACTCTTCCAGAATTTAGTGATCTTGTTAAGACATTATCCCTTTTCTTAACTTTGAACATAAACTCAGATCTTTCAGGATTTTTTTTGAGGTAGTTAATTGCCTATGGCTAAAATCATGGTAGTGTTTCACCTAATGCTGGGCACTGTCCAGCTAATCAGAACCAAGCTCTAGATATTGGCTTCTGCCCTTCAAGGAGTCCACATACAATCCTTAGCGTCTTTCTCATCATGCTTCTGTTTTTAACCAGCCTTGTTTCTATTTGCATCGTTCTCTTGCTTATCTCCAAATTTAACAAACTAAAGCCAGCAGTCTCCTTGTTCCCTAGAGCCCATCCCCTCACTCTTGTGCAGCTCTTCTTCCCTCTCTTCTGGGTCTTCTTTCAGTACCTAAACGGGACCCCATGTCCCCTGCAATCTTCATAAGGAAGCTCCCTTCTCAGGCACTCATCCAGCCTCCTCCAGCACTGCTCTGTGTGATCACCTGCGGTGCCACCCTGCTGACTAGTGGGCTTCTCTGTCCTTTCCTCACCTCTTAACTGCAGGATTTGATGAAGGCTGCCTCCTGCGTGATGCACTGGACTCTTCAGAACACCGTGCCTCCTGGTTCTCCTTCCACTTCAGTGGCTAGTCTCCTTTATTGGTTCCTCTTTTGCCTTCCCCTTAAACTCCCTCTAAATGTTCCATTCCCTCTCCACTCCTATGCACTGTCTTTGTGGTCTCATCTAGTCTTACTGACTTTAAATGCCACCTGCAAGCTGACAGCTCTGTGTTCGTATCTCCAGCTGACCTTTCTCCCGACTCCAGGCTTGTCTGGCCAGCTGCCAGCATGACATCTCCACTTGGCTGTCTGGGAGTGGCGTCACACTGAGCACCTCTTGAGCCCTACCTCCCCAAGTTTGATCTTTCCTCAGTCTTTCACTTCCCATCCTTCAGCTCATTCAGGCCAAAAATCGTGGTATTGTCCTTGACTCCCATTGTGTGTCTCTTGAAAATGAATGCTGAGCTGTTTCACTGGACCCACACCGTACAAGGTACCATCACCTCTCACTTGAATTATTAATGTTCCCTCCTATCTCTTCCCTCTGCCTTTGCCTCCCTAAAATCTGTTTTCAACACAGCAGCCAAAGCAAGTCTTAGATTCTAAGTCAATCCTGACACTCTTTTCGGAGCCGTTGAATGACTTCCTATCTCGCTCATCATGAAAACCCAAGCCCCAGCGGCTTGCTGGGCCCCATGTAATGTACTGCTTATTGTTTCTGTGACTTCAGCTGCTGCTGCTGCTTCTTCCTTCACTGGCTCTGCCCCGTCACATTGCAGTCTTGCTGGTCCTCAAACATGCTGGTAGACTCTTGGCCCTACGCCTTCACATTTGTTGATCTCAACTCAAAATCCTTGGCAGCAAATATTCACAACTTACCCCTCCCCTCTTCCTGGTTTCTCGCAACTTTCCCCTTCTCAGCGAGGCCTTTCCTGACCTCACTATTGAAAATGCATCCTTCCCCGTGCTGCGCCCACACTCCCTCTCCTCCTCACTCTTGCTCCGTAGTTCTGTCTCACCACCTGACATTCTGGCTGTTTTGCTTATTCCCTAATCGCATCTCTCTTCTCATAGAGTGTAAGTAAGCAGGGATTTTTTTATCTGCTTTTTGTACCTAGAATAGTGTCTAGCACATAACAGGCACTCAGAGAGTTAAAATGAGCAAATGGCTTCGCGCACTCTTCAGCTGTTTTTGCATTGCCACATTTCTCTGTTGTCATTAATGTGTCTTGTATTGGTTTGATGCGTTAAATATAAGTAGGCTTTCTGGTTACTTGTTGTCAGGGTAAGTGGATGTTACCCCTTAAATGCCATTTTGGCCATGAGCTTTTTTTCAGTTCATTTTAATTAAGTAAAAGGTGGCACTTAGATTACCGCTTTCATATACACTACTTGCATTCATTTCGGCTTTGGTTGGCTAGGTGGGTGTACATTACGAATTGACTGAGGAAGAGAAATTCTATCGGAATGCTTTAACACGGATGCCTGATGGCCCTGTTGCCCTGGAAGAGTCGTATTCTGCTGTCATGGGCATTGTAACTGAAGTTGAGCAATATGTCAAGGTAAGAAACTCCTAATTTCATTCAAATATACATATGGTCTATTCTAGACACTTAAGAGTACAAGATACAAAGAACATGGAGCTAAAAGGTCTTGACTGTATGTATGGTTCGCTAGATTCTATTTGCTCTTTCAAAGCAGAGAGTAAATAATAGGATACATCTTTTGGTGTTTTAACCATGACATTCGAGAATAGTAAGTTTTATTCTTTTTTGATATGAAAATTCTGAGAATCTCGAGTGAGAATTTCTCTAACAGTGGTGAAAGACATGAACCTTCTTAATGGAAAATGTGAACATAAGAGGTGCTAGTATTCTACAAAATGAAAACTCAAACTATTATTTAACTGTGTTATTCATTTGCAGGTTTGGCTTCAGTATCAGTGTTTATGGGATATGCAAGCTGAAAACATCTATAACAGACTTGGAGAAGATCTCAACAAATGGCAGGCTCTCCTGGTCCAAATAAGGAAGGCCAGAGGAACCTTTGACAATGCAGAAACCAAGAAAGAGTTTGGACCAGTAGTTATAGATTATGGCAAGGTGAGCCCTGCTGTCTGGTTGAAAGGTATCAAGGGTAGTGTAAAAGCAGTATTTCTGTTAGACTGATACTCATTTGAAGGATAAACATGCCAGCAGGAAAGAGCTGATGATGTGTTGTGTGCTGTTTCACCCTCAGGTACAATCTAAGGTGAACTTGAAATACGACTCTTGGCATAAGGAGGTTCTTAGCAAATTTGGGCAGATGCTAGGATCAAACATGACGGAATTCCATTCCCAGATCTCAAAGGTGAGGACATAAGATTCTGCCTCTGTAACCAGTCTACTGGGAAACCCCGGCTCTGTGATGAAATGCTCCCCTCTCTCTGAACAGTCCCGCCAAGAGTTGGAGCAGCACTCAGTAGACACGGCCAGCACCTCCGATGCAGTGACCTTCATCACCTACGTGCAGTCTTTGAAACGGAAGATCAAACAGTTTGAGAAGCAAGTTGAGGTGAGCTCTATGAATATTTAAAAATTTTCAGCCGGGCGCCGTGGCTCACGCCTGTCATCCCAGCACTTTGGGAGGCCGAGGCGGGCGAATCACAAGGTCAGGAGATCAAGACCATCCTGGCTAACACGGTAAAACCCCATCTCTACTAAAAATACAAAAAATTAGCTGGGTGTGGTGGCGGGTGCCTGTAGTCCCAGCTACTCGGGAGGCTGAGGCAGGAGAATGGCGGGAACCTGACAGGCGGAGCTTGCAGTGAGCCGAGATAGCGCCATAGTCTTGGAGAGCAAGACTGTCTCCAAAAAAATAAATAAAAATAAAAAATCACACTAGATCTGTAGTTTAATTTGGCTTCTATAGTGTTTTGCGTTCTGAGAGAATGACCTGACTCAACCCTTAAGACACTCTTCTTACTATGGCCCACAGATCATCTCTATGACAACAGGCTGATGTGCTTGTTAAAACTCAGTGCAGGCCAGGCGCGGTGGCTCACGCCTGTGATCCCAGCACTTTGGGAGTCTGAGGTGGGCAGATCACCTGAAGTCAGGAGTTGGAGACCAGCCTGGCCAATATAGTAAAACCCCATCTCTACTAAAGATATACAAAAAATTACCTGAGTGTGGTGGCACGTGCCTGTAATCCCAGCTACTCAGGAGGCTGAGGCAGCAGAATCGCTTGAAGCTGGGAGGTGGAGGTTGCAGTGAGCCGAGATCATGCCACTGCACTCCAGCGTGGGTGACAGAGCGAGACTCCATCTCAAAAAGCTAAATAAATAATGAAAAACTCAGTGCTGATACTTGGCATCTAGGTTTTTCTGTTTTTTTTTGTTGTTGTTGTTGTTTTCCGAGATGGATTCTCGCTCTTGTCACCTAGGTTGGGGTACAGTGGTGCAATCTCGGCTCACTGCAACCTCTGCCTCCCAGGTTCAAGCAATTCTCCTGCCTCAGCCTCCCAAGTAGCTGGGATTACAAGCACCCACCACCATGCCCGACTAATTTTTGTATTTTTAGTAGAGACGTGGTTTCTCCATGTTGGCCAGGGTGGTCTCGAACTCCTGGCCTCAGGTGATCTGCCCGCCTTGACCTCCCAAAGTGCTGTGATTACAGGCGTGAGCCACCATGTCCAGCCAAGTATCCTTTTAATAACTTGGAATAAAGGGTGAAGCCCAGCTCTACCTTGCTTTGTATCCTGTCTGGGGCCATCTGGATGCAGTGGAGTGCAGCACCCAGACTAGCTGCAGTGGGCTCTCAGAGGAAGCTGCCCTCTGGCCACGATGTCTTAGGATGAATGGTTTTAGGAGAAGAGCACATGTATTGATCTTGTGTGTTTTGTTTTGTTTGAGGCAGCATCTCACCTGTCACCCAGGCTGGAGAGCAGTGGCAAGATCCTAGCTCACTGCAGCCTCAATCTCCCGGGCTCAAACAAACCTCCCACCTCAGCCTCTTGAGTAGCTGGGGTTACAGATACATGCCACCATGCCCGGCTGATTTTTTTCTTTTTAAGTAGAGACGACGTCCTGCCATGTTGCCCAGGCTGGTCTTAAACTCCTGGACTCAAGTAATCCACCCACCTCAGCCTCCCAAAGTGCTGGGATTACAGGCGAGAACCACTGTGTCCGGCCAATCTTGCATGTTTTATAACTATCAAGTGCCTTCTCTTTTGTGGGGCTCTAATTCATAATTTCTATCATTGTTATAGAAGAAAAAATTTGATGTATTTGTTAATTCTCAAAGCTCTACCGCAATGGCCAGCGCTTACTGGAAAAGCAAAGATTCCAGTTCCCACCTTCCTGGCTTTACATTGACAACATCGAGGGAGAGTGGGGAGCCTTCAATGACATCATGCGGCGAAAGGACTCTGCCATTCAGCAGCAGGTGGCAAACCTGCAGATGAAGATCGTCCAGGAGGATCGGGCCGTGGAAAGCCGCACCACCGACCTGCTGACCGACTGGGAGAAGACCAAGCCTGTCACGGTAAGTCCCGCCTGTTGGGGACCCAGGAGACTCTTCACCCCGCAGTGTGATTTGGTGACTTTCTTTCAAGCCTAAAAGTCCTTGCTCTGACTGAGCTTTCCAGTACTGACACCTCTTTTCCGTTTTGTAGTTAAAAAAGCAGATGGAGATAGTAAATGTGAAAATATGAAGCCCAACTTAGACTTCTTTTTACCCAGAATGGCATTCAGGAGCTGGTTTTAAGGGTTAAAGTTTTTCTGTTCTTAGATCATTCGTTCTCTTACGTAGATATGGACAGAAATTATAATTTAATTTCCTATAGACAAAGGCCAAGCTTCCCACTGCTGCTGCTAGTTAATTTGATTTTGGATGGATGGTCTCTGTTTTTGCCAGTGCTGCTGGTGGATTGTGGGGAGGCAGGTTCTGTTGCCATCGTTACCGTAGCCATTAAACCTGCCACCACTCAGAAACTGCCACATCCACTCTTCTTCATGCATTCAAGTATTTATTGAGCACCGACTGTGTTCCAGGCGTTGTTCTAGGTCGTGGTGGTATAGCAGTGGGTGAACAGGACAAGAGCCTCCTACCTTCATGGAATGGCGCTCAGTGGGAGAGAGAAAAAATGAGCCAGAAGAGACAGGCAAGGCAGGTGGTGGTGGTGCTGCTGCGACAGAAGCAGATGAGAGGGCGCTGGCTTGGTGGCTACTGCTGTGCCGGGGAGGGTGGTGTGGAAGGGGGCTGGCAACTTGTGCTGACAGCAGAGGCGATAGTAGGTGACAGTGTGTTTGGTTTACTGGGAGTGAAATTCAAAATTGTATGTATTTTATGTTCTGCTCCCTTTGTTACTTGGATTGGTGGTTTCCTAAGGGTGCATGAAATTATCTGGAGAGCATGTACATGCAAATGCCTGGGCCCTCTCCTCTCTACATGCTGATCCAGTTGGGTTATCGTGGGTCCCAGGCGAGTGGTTTGTTTTCTTTCTAGTTTTCAGATTTTTAAATTTTTATTTATTTAGGGAATATAAGCATAGAAAAGACAAATGGAAAAGATGTGAACATATTTTGAATATTAATCTGTTTTTCTCATTTGGGGATGTAAGTTTCCTATCGTAGGCCTAATGACAGATTGAGCCTTCCACAAAGATCTGCTGGTGAATGTCCCATCCTGCCCGCTTCCCTGCTGCTGGGCCCCTCCCTGCGGGTTCTACTGTGTGCTTAGTTCTTAATTTTGATTTGGTGGTCTCTGCTTTTGCCAGTGCTGCTGTTGCTGCTAGGTTATGAGTGCTTGTTCCAGTGGAGGAGTTGAGTAGTAATAGCAAGATTCTGGTCATCAAAATTTGAATATTTCTTATCACCTCACCTTGGTGCCAGTAATGTGTTAGAGTTTAAAAAAATTTATTTTTTTTTGAAACGGACTCTTACTCTGTCCCCCAGTCTGGAGTGCAGTGGCGTGATTTCAGCTCACTGCAAGCCCCACCTCCTGGGTTCACACCATTCTCCTGCCTCAGCCTCCCAAGTAGCTGGGACTACAGGCGCCTGCTACCACCCCTGGCAAATTTTTTATATTTTTTACTAGAGACAGGGTTTCACTGTGTTAGCCAGGATGGTCTCGATCTCCTGACCTCGTGATCCGCCCACCTCGGCCTCACAAAGTGCTGGGATTACAGGCATGAGCCACCGCGCCCGGCCAAAAATTTTTTTTGAGGCAGAGTCTCACTATGTCGTCCAGGCTGGAGTGCAGTGATGTGGTCATAGCTCATTGAAGCCTCTGTTTCCTGGGATCAAGCGTTGTAGCTGGGACTACAGGCGTGCCCCACCATACCCAGCTTACTGTTTATTTTTAGTAGAGATGAAGTCCCAGGCTGGTCTGAAACTCCTGAACTCAAGCAGTCTCCCCGCCTTCACCTCCCAAAGTGATAGGATTACAGGCGTGAGCCACTGCGTCCAGCCTCAGTAAAATGTTTTTTGATATCTTGCCTTAGTAGAAAACAGCAATATTTCGTACACCTCTCAACAGTTATTAAAATGAAAAGGAAGTATGCCAACAGTAGTGTTAATGCTGAAGTAGATTCTGTTTCTGGCGATTTCTCATTCTTCTCTTAGCTGGGTGACTGATGTAACAACTGTGTTCTCTGGGGAGGACATGGCTGGCAGGCCCCGGAGCTTTGTCCTCTTGTATCACTGGGGATGTGCACTTGAGACCGAGTCTGTGCTGCCTCTTCTCCCACCTTCCAGAGTACTGAGTAAGACAATGGCTAAATCAAGAGATGCTCCACCATTCTATTTTATGTAAAATATTGATGTAAAAATTAAATTCACTGCTGTACACGCATCCAAAGTGGACATCTTGTTGAATGTTTCCTTATGAAGATGTGTGCAAAGAATCTGAAATGTCCAGAAGCCCTGCAGACTCCGTGCGCCATCTTAAAGCCTAAACGCTCATCTCTCCTGAGACGTTGTGCTCCAATTCTCTGTGCTCTGCTTTCAGGGCAATCTTCGCCCAGAAGAGGCACTTCAGGCTCTCACCATATATGAAGGGAAGTTTGGTAGGCTGAAGGACGACAGAGAGAAGTGTGCAAAGGCCAAGGAGGCGCTGGAATTGACAGATACTGGGCTTCTCAGTGGCAGTGAAGAGCGTGTGCAGGTATGAACCATTGGGGAGGGGTGGAGAGTCCCGCTCCCCACCCGGACTCTGCCATTGACTTTGTTCATCTCCGGGGCCCTGCCAGATTCTGGGGCCATTTCTGTTTCCAAAGTCAACTGCTTTACTACTGTCAATCACAGGTGGCCTTAGAAGAATTACAGGACCTCAAAGGCGTTTGGTCAGAACTTTCTAAGGTTTGGGAGCAAATCGATCAGATGAAGGAGCAACCCTGGGTTTCAGTACAGCCTCGAAAGGTATATCTCATTTCGGTGTTTGTGCATGTCTATTTTAACAGTTACAGACCTTATTTAGGAACGTGACAAGCCAAGTTCGTGTATTTGTATTGTGAGTTCGTAAGATGTCACTTAATGTCCTGCATGTCATTTACATTATTCGTCATTTACATATTGTAAAACTTATTTTGAAGCCATTTTTTAAAGAAATATTTCACCATTTAAAGAAATGCTGGCAAGCTAAATAGCATCTGATGTTTCTCTCTACAGCTTCGACAAAATTTGGATGCCCTCCTGAACCAGCTGAAAAGCTTCCCTGCCCGGTTGCGACAGTATGCGTCCTATGAGTTTGTTCAGAGGCTTCTGAAAGGTTACATGAAGGTAGGTGGCCAGTGTCGCACGGTGATGAGTGTCCGTCAGAAATGCACCTGCACAGACACTTCGTTTACTTTCTCCGCAGATAAACATGCTGGTGATTGAACTGAAATCCGAAGCACTTAAAGACCGCCACTGGAAACAGCTCATGAAAAGGCTTCATGTTAATTGGGTTGTTTCTGAGCTAACCCTTGGCCAAATCTGGGATGTTGACTTGCAGAAAAATGAAGCTATTGTCAAGGATGTACTGCTTGTGGCACAAGGGGAGATGGCTTTGGAAGAATTTTTGAAGCAGGCAAGTAATAAGACTGAACGGCTGCTTTTACGTTTTGTTCCGGGCTGTTACATAGATCTGAGCTATGTAAAAATGGAGCCTTGTCATCTGTGGTCCTTTTGGTTCTCATAGTGCTTGGTCCGTTGTGCAACTAGTGGACGCCCGCATATTGATAACATGCGTCTTTCTGGTTTGAATTCAGATAAGAGAAGTATGGAATACTTATGAACTGGACTTGGTTAACTATCAGAACAAGTGCCGCTTGATCCGCGGCTGGGATGACCTCTTCAACAAGGTCAAAGAGCACATCAACAGCGTCTCGGCCATGAAGCTCTCTCCATATTACAAGGTGCTGTCGCTGGGGAAGGAAGCTCGCCCTCCCCACCAGTGGTCTCCCATACTTTCACTGTAATACCTTTTCACTGACAGTTACTAGGTACCTGGTTTTTATTTTATTTTTTGAGACAGGGTCTCACTCTGTCTTCCACGCTGGAGTGCAGTGGTATGAACACAGCTCACTGCTGCAACCTTGACTTCCTGGGCTCAAGTGATCCTCCCACCTCAGCCTCCAGGTAGTTGGGACCACAGGCACATGCCACCATGCTGGGCTAACTTTTTATTTTTTGTAGATAGTATCTCACTATATTGCCCAGGCTGGTCTTGAACTCATGGGCTTAAGCAGTCCTCCTGCATCAGCCTCCTGAAGTGCCAGGATTACAGGCGTGAGTCACCACAGCCAGCCAATACTTGTTTTTTTGTTTGCTTGCTTTTTTTTTTTTTTTTTTTTTTGAGGTAGAGTCTCGCTCTCACCCAGGCTGGAGTGCAATGGCACCATCTCGGCTCACTGCAACCTCCCCGTTTGGGTTGAAGTGGTTCTCCTGCCTCAGCCTCCCAAGTAGCTGGGATTACAGCTACGCGCCACCATACCTGGCTAATTTTTGTATTTTCAGTCGAGACAGGGTTTCACCATGTTGGCCAGGCTAGTCTCAAACTCCTGACCTCAAGTGATCCACCCGCCTCGGCCTCCCAAAATGCTGGGATTATAGGCGTGAGCCACCCGCACCCGTCTACTTGTTTTTTACAGTGTGAATGAGATTACTTCGTAAGATCCTGATCTACATTTTTCAGTGAGTTTTGGCATATCTGTGAGTAAAAGGGTTAGCAGTTTACCTCTGCCCTCTTGTCTGTCCACCAGGTTTTTGAAGAGGATGCACTCAGCTGGGAAGATAAGCTGAACAGGATCATGGCTCTCTTTGATGTGTGGATTGATGTGCAGAGGCGGTGGGTCTACCTGGAAGGTATCTTCACAGGCAGTGCAGATATCAAGCACCTGCTGCCAGTGGAAACCCAGCGGTTTCAGAGGTATGGCCTCCAGCCAGAGAGCCAAATCTGCCAGCAGCTGGTAACTACTCTACACAAAGGCTGACACATGTTTTAATTTCATTTGTAGCATCAGCACTGAGTTTTTGGCTCTAATGAAAAAAGTGTCCAAGTCTCCCCTTGTTATGGATGTTCTGAATATCCAGGGAGTACAGAGGTCTCTGGAAAGATTGGCAGACCTGCTAGGAAAGATCCAGAAAGCATTGGGAGAATATCTGGAAAGAGAGCGGTCATCTTTCCCCAGGTAAGATCCTTGCTTTGACTTGGCCTGGAGTCAAGCTGAATTTCAGTTGTGCATTTTTCCAGCTATCTTCTTTCCCTTCTGGGCCTCTGTTTATTAGTTTTGACATCAAGGATTTTGTTAGCCAATAATACATATAATGATTACCATTCCCTTCCCTGTCATGCAGTGATTACTAATTGTACCTACCTTGGATTTTTTAAATCGTCCTACCTTGGATTTCCTAAATCCTTAATTTAACTATCATCTACCCTCCAAGGCAGCTTGCATTGCATCTCTTCAGTGTTTATCTCTGGCAGTTTTCTTTTCTTTTTTTTTTTTTTTGAGATGGAGTCTTGCTCTGTCGCCCAGGATGGAGCGCATGGTGCAATCTCAGCTCACTGCAACCTCCTCCTACCAGGGTCAAGTAATTCTCTTGCCTCTGCTTCCTAAGTAGCTGGGATTACAGGTGCCCACCACCACACCCAAGTACTTTTTGTATTTTTAGTAGAGATGGAGTTTCGCCATGTTGGTCAGACTTGTCTGGAACTCCTGACTTCAGGTGATTTGCTCGCCTCGGCCTCCCATAGTGCTGGGATTACAGGCATGAGCCACCGCACCCAGCCTCTGACAGTTTTCTGAGTGGCATCTTTTCCTTTCAGAATAGTATGCTTAGGCTGAATTGGACAGATTTTTTAAAAAATTCGTTAATAGGCTGGGCGTGGTGGCTCACGCCTGTAATTTCAGCACTTTGGGAGGCCGAGGCGGGCAGATCACCTGAGGTCAGGAGTTTAGGATCAGCCTAGACAACATGGTGAAACCCTATCTCTACAAAAATACAAAAGTTAGCCAGGCATGATGGTGGCTGCCTGTAATCCCAGGTACTCGGGAGGCCGTGGCGGGAGAATCGCTTGAATCGGGGAGGCAGAGGTTGTAGTGAGCCGAGATTGCGCCACTGCACTCCAGCCAGGGTGACAGAGCAAGACTCCATCTCAAAAAAAAAAAAGAGTTAATAAAATGACTTACTAAGGCAGATGACATGAAATTATTTGCATTCATTGAATTCCTCTTACTTCAAGATCTTGTTAGGTTAGTGTGTATCTTTTGCCAAGGACTGGAAGAAATTTCGATGTGATTGAATTTGGGCTGGAGATGGCCACCACCAGCCACATCTTCTTTCCCTTCCTGCAGTTTGAAATTTTGCCTTGATTCACCTTATATGTGTATATCATATTTTAGCAACTTGAGTGTTATTTTAATTTTAGATTCTATTTTGTGGGTGATGAAGATTTGCTTGAAATCATTGGAAACAGCAAGAATGTCGCTAAATTACAGAAACATTTCAAGAAGATGTTTGCTGGAGTTTCGAGCATCATCCTGAATGAGGATAACTCTGTTGTTTTGGGTATTTCATCTCGGGAAGGAGAGGAGGTAAATTTCTGTTTGTAACTTTTTTTTTTTTTTTTTTTGAGAGGGAGTCTCGCTCTGCTGCCCAGGCTGGAGTGCAGTGGCCGGATCTCAGCTCACTGCAAGCTCCGCCTCCCAGGTTTACGCCATTCTCCTGCCTCAGCTTCCTGAGTAGCTGGGACTACAGGCGCCCGCCACCTCGCCTGGCTAGTTTTTTGTATTTTTTTTAGTAGAGACGGGGTTTCACCATGTTAGCCAGGATGGTCTCGATCTCCTGACCTCGTGATCCGCCCGTCTCGGCCTCCCAAAGTGCTGGGATTACAGGCTTGAGCCACCACGCCCGGCCTCTGTTTGTAACTTTTAAAACTTCTCTCACGTTTTTGCGCACCTCATTTAAAATTGTTACTTTAATTTTATTTCTTCATTAATTTCAGGTTCTGTTTAAAACTCCTGTGTCAATTACTGAGCATCCCAAAATCAACGAGTGGCTCACGCTGGTAGAGAAGGAGATGAGGGTCACCCTGGCCAAACTGCTTGCTGAGTCTGTTACGGAAGTTGAGATTTTTGGTAAAGCAACTTCAATTGACCCAAATACCTACATCACTTGGATTGATAAATACCAGGTAATCTATGGTAGAAGTGAGTGGGCTCATGGTGAAAACGCGGCCCAATCCTTAAAATGATCTTTTGGGATCTTGTTCCTGTGTCTTTCAGGCCCAGCTTGTGGTTTTGTCAGCCCAGATAGCCTGGTCTGAGAACGTGGAGACCGCACTGAGCAGCATGGGCGGAGGCGGAGACGCTGCGCCTTTGCACTCTGTGCTGAGCAATGTGGAGGTCACCCTCAATGTGTTAGCAGACTCTGTCCTCATGGAGCAGCCCCCACTCCGAAGGCGGAAGCTAGAACACTTGGTTAGTCTCGCACCTGACTCCTTCCTTACCAGTTAGACTCTTACACCCTCGACCACGCAGTTAAGTGGAAATCATCCTTGAAAAAGGTTTCAGATAGTATCAAGGAGAACAGTGGACGGTGTACGGATATCCTCTGAGGGTGGGCATTTGGCTCCCTGTCCCTATTGAAAGGTAATCTCAGGGGCATGCGGGGCTTACATGACATCACGGTAGAGAGGAAGGGATCAACCTTGGTCAGGATCTCTTGCTCTTTCCTGTCATCTCCCCAGAGAGGTGGCCACAGCAGTGCTAAGCTGCATGGCGTGGGCAGTGCCGGCTCCGAGCCCCATGGTGGCACATGGTAGACTCTTAGGACAGACATCAGAAAGCTAGTCTTCCATCATGTTTTAGGATAGTTGCAGAATTTTAAAATATTTAAAGCCAGGTGTTTCTGTTTCTTTGTTTTTGCTGCAGCTCTGGGTTCTATGTAATACCATCTCATGAGTAACATTTCTCTCATCTCTGAAGGTGAATTTGCCTTTTGGAACATTTACTGAAAGCCATTGTTACTGGACCTAGAACCTCAATTTCAGTTTAACAATCCACAAGCCCAGATAATGCACTGTATTGCTTTAGTGTAGATGAACTTTTAAAGTGACTGTCTTTCTTCAGATTACAGAGTTGGTTCACCAGAGAGACGTTACAAGGTCCTTGATCAAAAGCAAGATTGACAACGCCAAATCTTTTGAGTGGCTCAGCCAGATGCGATTTTACTTTGACCCTAAGCAAACTGATGTGTTACAGCAGTTGTCAATTCAAATGGCAAATGCCAAATTTAACTATGGCTTTGAGTACCTGGGTGTTCAGGACAAACTGGTCCAGACCCCCCTCACTGACCGCTGCTATTTGACGATGACACAAGCCTTGGAGGCCAGGCTGGGGGGTTCCCCATTTGGTAAGTTCTTCCACAGATCTGGACAGATGGAATCATGTATTAAAGTGTTTGAAGATAAAGCTAATGATGTGAATGTACTTCTTTTTTTTTTTTTTTAGAGAAGGGGTTTCACTCTGTTGGCCACGATGGTCTCGATCTCCTGACCCAGTGATCCACCCGTCTCGGCCTCCCAAAGTGCTGGGATTACAGGCTTGAGCCACCGCGCCCGGCTGAATGTACTTCTTTTTTTTTTTTTTTTTTTTTTTTTTGAGATGGAGTCTGTGTCACCCAGGCTGGAGTACAGTGGTGTGATCTTGGCTCACTGCACACTCCACCTCCAGGTTCAAGCCATTCTTCTGCCTCAGTCTCCTGAGTAGCTGGGATAATAGGCATGTGCCATCACTCCAGGCTAATTTTTATATTTTTAGTAGAGACAGGGTTTCACCATGTTGGCCAGGCTGGCCTCGAACTCTTGACCTGGTGACCCACTCACCACGCTCGGCCTGAATGTACTTTTTTTTTTTTTTTTTTTTTTTTTTGAGACGGAGTCTCGCTCTGTCACCCAGGCTGGAGTGCAGTGGCTGGATCTCAGCTCACTGCAAGCTCCGCCTCCCGGGTTTACGCCATTCTCCTGCCTCAGCCTCCCGAGTAGCTGGGACTACAGGCGCCCGCCACCTCGCCCGGCTAGTTTTTTGTATTTTTTTTAGTAGAGACGGGGTTTCACCGTGTTAGCCAGGATGGTCTCGATCTCCTGACCTCGTGATCCGCCCGTCTCGGCCTCCCAAAGTGCTGGGATTACAGGCTTGAGCCACCGCACCCGGCCCCGAATGTACTTCTTAATTATGTGGTGTGTACATTCTAAAGTCTTAAATTTGTTTGCATTTATTACTACTTTGATTTTTTTTTGAGACGGAGTCTTGCTCTGTCGCCCAGGCTGGAGTACACTGGTGCAACCTTGGCTCACTGCAACCTCCACCTCCTGGGTTCAAACTGTCTCCTGCCTCAGTCTCCCGAGTAGCTGGGACTATGGGTGTCCACCACCAAGCCCGACTAATTTTTGTATTTTTAGTAGAGATGGAGTTTCACCATGTTAGCCAGACTGGTCTCGAACTCCTGACCTCAGGCAGTCTGCCCGCCTCGGCCTCCCAAAGTGCTGGGGTTACAGGCGTGAGCCACCGCACCTGACCACTACTTGGATTTTTTAAATGAGTTGCTTTTTATAGTTATTTTAAAGCTAAAGATATGTTTGCAGTTAGGTAATGGACTCAAGCATTCTGTTGCTTTTCGTTAAACAGGACCTGCTGGAACTGGGAAAACAGAGTCTGTCAAAGCTCTTGGCCATCAGCTTGGACGGTTTGTTTTAGTTTTCAACTGTGATGAAACCTTTGATTTCCAGGTGAGACGCTTTATGGGATCCACCTTAAATCGAATGCCCTGCGGGGATCATTTGGGGAATATCAAGCTCGTACCTCTGTCAAAGCCATTTGCGTTGCAGCTCAGCATGGTTTATATGGCCTCCTGAGTCCTGTAGTAGCGAGAGGTGTTATTTTGAAGTGTTTGAGGTGTCCAGCATACATGCTTTGAAGTTGACTTTAGTTTCATGTTTTCAAAGTTAGATCTTTAGTGTAATATTTTTGTAAAATGTCAGTTTTTTGAAGACATTTTTAGTGCCTGTGTCTTGGAATAAGCACATGTTATGGAAGAGGTTTTATCTTTAATCGACAAAAAGTGATAGAATAAAAACAGTAGCTTTGTCATTGAGATTTTATTGGCACAGAAGGAAAGAAGGTATATACTTTTCATCTGTCATGATAATGGCAATTGTTCATGAAGTAACTGCTGTGTGTGGGCCCTGGGCCCCTCACCTGAGGTGTGACTCTAATTTATCCTTCACAACCACCATGGGAGGCAGGTAGTATTATTCCCATTTCAAAGATGGGGAGATAGGCATTTCAAAAAGATGTGACTTGCCCAAGGCCAAACAGATCGTCAGAGTCAGGATTTGAGCCCCATGAAGCCAGCACTGAGGCAGGTGGTATGGGAGTCTGCTCAGGCCACGGTATCCAAGCAGCACAGGCTGTGTGGCTTAACAATAGAAATGTATTTCCTCGCAGTTCTGGAGGCTGGGGAGTCCAAGATCAAGGTGCCAGTGGGGTTCAGTTCCCAGTGAGGGCCCTCTTCCTGGCTTGCAGATGGCTATTTTGTCCCCACAAGGCCTTTCCTCGGAATCCAAGCATGGAGAGTGCTCTGCTTCCTCTTCCTCTTATAGGAGCACCAGTCCCACGGATAAGCGGCCCCGCCCCTCATGGCCTCATTTAACCTTCGTTACATCCTTACGTGCTCTTTTGCTAAAGACAAACCCACTAGGGTTAAGGCATCAACATACTCATTTGTGGCAAGGGAGAGGGGGAGACAATTTAGGGCACAGCAGGTGGTTTTAGCTTCTTTCTTCCTCTCCTTTCCAGGCAATGGGCCGGATCTTTGTGGGCCTTTGCCAGGTGGGTGCCTGGGGCTGCTTTGACGAGTTCAACCGCCTGGAGGAGCGGATGCTCTCGGCTGTGTCCCAGCAGGTGCAGTGCATACAGGAAGCACTGCGCGAACATTCCAGCCCCAACTACGACAAGAGTAAGACACCTCTTCTTCAAAGATTGCTTAGAGAATGTAGAGGGAAATTCCCTTGTGAGCTGATTTTTTACCTCTTGGATTAGAAATAAGAATTTAGCTCACAGGAACTCACTATTATAGGCAGTATAGTGAGCCGTGGTTAAAGACGGAAGGTAAGAAACCCAGGCCAGGCGTGGTGGCTCACGTGTGTAATCCCAGCACTTTGGGAGGCCGAGGCAAGCAGATCACTTGAGGTCAGGAGTTCAAGACCAGTCTGGCCAACATGGTGAAACCCATCTCTACTGAAAATATAAAAATTAGCCTGGCGTGGTGATGTACACCTATAATCCCAGCTACTCGGGAGGCTGAGGCAGGGAGAGTCCCTTGAACCCAGGAAACAGAGATTGTAGTGAACTGAGATCATACCACTGCACTCCATCCTGGGCCACAGAGCAACACTGTTCCCCCCAAAAAAACCCAGGACTGTTCTGCATCACAGCTTTCAGTCCTCATTCTAGGGCAGCAGCATAGAGGTTTCTATGTCCCAGGACAACCGAAAACCTGAGCAGTCCTTCCTCAGCCAGGCAGATGCCCCTGTGCTCCCTTAGAGCTGGTGTGTTCCCTCCATGGCCTTTGCCACGGGATGAGTGTGTCCTCTGGTGTGGGCCCTCGGTGCCCCCTCTTCCTTCCCACATCGTCAGAGAGCCAGCCTCCCCAGCCACCTGTCTGGCCAGTGTTCTGCCATCTGTCTTTAGAAACAAGCCCTTTATCATGATAGGAGCAGCTGTCAGGGAGGCCCCAGGGACCACTTCCCTTCCCAGTTCAACACAAAGTCCCAACATATGGGGTCAGGGAGGGTGGGATGCTGAAGGAGGCAAACATTTGGGTATTGGGTAGGTGTGAAATTCTGTCTTAGGTATACACTGTAGTTTTTAATGTTTCCTTTTATTGCATAATAACAACTTGCCTTATGGAGAATTCCCCAGACCTCCTAAATAAAACAAAAGGAGTGTGGAAGAAAGCACAACACTTGCCTTTGTGATCAGTGGTCTCTTAAGGCGAGAATACACTTTGTTCCAAAGTGGCTCAGAGGTGCTTGGAGGTTTGGGGTTCTTTTTATTTTGTTGATGCCAGGAACAGGTAATTCCCATGATCTAAGCCAGTCAGTGTTGCAGCATTTATTCCTTTTTATTTTTGCACATTTGTGGACTGCATCTCTATCTCGAGTTCTCTGTGACACTCAGTGTTGTGTTGCCCAAATAAAATAGTGGTCTCTGCCTCTGGTGGCTTGACCTGGGACACGTGCACATGAGGTGCGTGGGAATGGGTCCACCCGGGCTGGGAGAGCGTGGCTGGTGGTCCCTGAAGAAAGCCAGAGAGCAGCCCCCTAGGAAGCCTCTACTCCAGCTCCCTGGGAGTACGAGAGCTTTGTCTGTTGTTTTAGAGACACTTTAGAATGGGGTTTTTTTGTTTGTTTGTTTTTTAACATTTCTAGCCTTAACACTATCATCTCGTTCTCAGCCTCTGCCCCCATTACTTGTGAGCTGCTGAACAAACAAGTCAAGGTGAGCCCGGACATGGCCATCTTCATCACCATGAATCCTGGCTACGCGGGCCGGTCTAACCTTCCTGACAACTTGAAGAAGCTGTTCCGGAGCCTGGCAATGACCAAGCCCGACCGGCAGTTAATCGCCCAGGTCATGCTGTACTCACAGGGCTTCCGCACTGCTGAAGTGCTTGCCAACAAAATCGTCCCATTTTTTAAGTAAGTAGCCTAGAATTCTTCATAATCATATTTCTTGCATGTGATAAATGTGCCCATTTAACCTTGCAATTTTTATGTGTAATGATGGTACGTCTTTCAAAATATCCATCTCTGATTTCTTGACACTTGACCCTATTATTGTTTAAAGTATACTGTTTTTAAAGAAAGCCTTTTTTTTTCTT
This sequence comes from Trachypithecus francoisi, assembly GCF_009764315.1. NCBI lineage: Eukaryota > Metazoa > Chordata > Mammalia > Primates > Cercopithecidae > Trachypithecus > Trachypithecus francoisi. The sequence continues at coordinate 4,703,715 of NW_022681468.1, read as the reverse complement.
ATCTAGACTATGCGATGAGCAGCTCTCTTCCCAAAGCCATTATGACTTTGGTCTTCGGGCTTTGAAGAGTGTGCTGGTGAGTGCAGGCAATGTGAAAAGAGAGAGAATCCAGAAGATAAAGAGGGAGAAAGAGGAACGAGGGGAAGCAGTTGATGAAGGAGAAATTGCTGAAAATCTCCCTGAACAAGAGGTTCGTTACAAACATTTTGATCATTCAAACCTTATACATTATTTAAATGTACCTTTTTAACATTTAAGCCATGACTTGTGGGTTCTTCTTGCGGTTCACATGTCTTGGGATGACTGGAATCCACTGGAATGTTGGCCCAGTGAGTTGAGTGCACGAATGTGGGCGAGTGGTGGTCGCACCCTTGGTTCACCAACAGTTACTGATCACGCACCTCCGGGGGATGCAGCGGGCGGCACTTAAGCCATGCTCCACCGCTCACAGCCCAGCCCTCTCCCCGTAGATTCTGATACAGAGCGTCTGTGAGACGATGGTGCCGAAGCTGGTGGCAGAGGACATCCCGCTGCTCTTCAGCCTCCTGTCCGACGTGTTCCCTGGAGTCCAGTATCACAGGGGTGAGATGACTGCCCTTCGAGAAGAGCTGAAGAAAGTGTGTCAGGAGATGTATTTGACATATGGAGATGGAGAAGAAGTTGGTGGAATGTGGGTTGAAAAGGTAACTTGGATTGTTTCCTTGACCACTGCCCTCACAGACCCTGCTGGCCTTAGTGTCCAGTAATGACAACCGTGGGCCCTTTGATGAAACTGTCCACAGAGGCTGTGGAGGTGCGTAATATGCTCTATGAAGATTTGCCCAAGGTCTATTTGAATTTTTTGTTGTTGTTTAAATGAAGAGGAAACAATACTTAACCTGAAAATTTTACATGATACAGTTCAATTTCTGAAAATGTTAAGTGCATGACTATTTTGGAAAGTTGTTGATAGTGGTAAAAATTCTGCTTACAAGACTTTCTAGTGCCAGAGATGAACAGCCTAAATTGCTGATCAATATGTAGTTTACATTCTGTATTGGCTTCTTTCCTTACTCTATGTGATTCATTTAAGAAAAAGTTTATTAGGCCGGGTGCGATGGCTCAAGCCTGTAATCCCAGCACTTTGGGAGGCCGAGATGGGCGGATCACAAGGTCAGGAGATCGAGACCATCCTGGCTAACATGGTGAAACCCCGTCTCTACTAAAAAATACAAAAAACTAGCCGGGCGAGGTGGCGAGCGCCTGTAGTCCCAGCTACTCGGGAGGCTGAGGCAGGAGAATGGCGTAAACCCAAAAGGCGGAGCTTGCAGTGAGCCGAGATCCGGCCACTGCACTCCAGTTTGGGTAACAAAGCAAGACTCCGTCTCTTAAAAAAAAAAAAAAAGAAAAAGTTTATTGTTTACACAAGCTGTGTGTGTTTAGCCTGAGAGACGCTGTACGGGATTGAACATGTGGCTCATCCATTCAGTCTCTTGTTGTCCTTGGCGGGATCTGATGTGTCCTTGTTGAGGCTGCTTGTTGGTGTCTTGTCCCACTGGCTCCAGCCTCCCTGACTTACTAAAGAACTCGCCAGTTTGGAAATGTTTGTTTTAGATGTGGCCTATGTAACATCGCTCCAGTTGAGGAGTTTCAGTACTTGCCTTTAAGAATCCATAGATAGCTGGGCGCGGTGGCTCACACCTATAATCCCAGCACTGTGGGAGGCTGAGATGGGCGGATCACGAAGTCAGGAGATCGAGACCATCCTGGCTAACACGGTGAAACCCTGTCTCTACTAAAAAATACAAAAAACTAGCCAGGCATGGTGGGGGGCGCCTATAGTCCCAGCTACTCGGGAGGCTGAGGCAGGAGAATGGCGGGAACCCGGGAGGCGGAGCTTGCAGTGAGCTGAGATCCGGCCACTGCACTCCAGCCTGGGCGACAGAGCGAGACTCTGTCTCAAAAAAAAAAAAAAAAAGGATCCGTAGATAGGTGCTTGTAATCCCAGCTACTCGGGGGAGTGAGGCAGGAGAATCACTGGAACCTGGGAGGTGGAGCTTGCGGTGAGCTGAGATCATGCCACTGCACTCTAGTGTGGGCGACAGAGAGACTCCGTTTCAGAAAAAAAAAAATCCACACGTCATGTTTCTTGCTGACTTTCACAAGAGGTGGCTGAGCGAGGAGCTGGCCCCATTCCTCCCCTGGGATGGTCACTGTGCTGGTCTGTTGGGCCCTGCAGGTTCTCCAGCTCTATCAGATCACCCAGATCAATCATGGCCTGATGATGGTGGGACCCTCGGGCAGTGGGAAGAGCATGGCCTGGCGTGTCCTGCTGAAGGCGTTGGAGAGACTTGAGGGTGTGGAAGGTGTGGCCCATATCATCGACCCCAAGGCCATCAGCAAAGACCACCTCTACGGAACCCTGGACCCCAACACCAGGGAATGGACAGATGGACTCTTCACACACGTGCTGAGAAAGTGCGTCGCCTTCGGTCTGTGTTTGTGTTCTCCTGGGGGCGGGCCCATGTGCTCTCCTCCCACAAGAGCAGAGTATACATTATTTTCAGCCAGAGTCTGAGCAAATTAAAGGTCACTTCAAACCAGCATAGGTAAACATGCCTAATGTTGAAATCTTGATGGGCCGGGCGCGGTGGCTCAAGCCTGTAATCCCAGCACTTTGGGAGGCCGAGGCGGGCGGATCACGAGGTCAGGAGATCGAGACCATCCTGGTTAACGTGGTGAAACCCCGTCTCTACTAAAAATACAAAAAAATTAGCCGGGCGTGGTGGCGGGCGCCTGGAGTCCCAGCTACTCGGGAGGCTGAGGCAGGAGAATGGCGTGAACCCGGGAGGCGGAGCTTGCAGTGAGCTGAGATTGTGCCACTGCACTCCAGCCTGGGCAACAAAGCAAGACTCCGTCTCAAAAAAAAAAGTCTTGATTTAGTCAGCAGCTGTTTTAAAATCCTTCCTGACCAGGATCATCGACAGCGTGAGAGGCGAGCTGCAGAAGCGCCAGTGGATTGTCTTCGATGGCGATGTGGATCCAGAGTGGGTTGAGAACTTGAACTCAGTGCTGGATGACAACAAGCTCCTAACTCTCCCCAATGGAGAGCGCCTCAGTCTTCCACCCAATGTAAGTAGCCTTTTGTATGTCATAACTGAATAATTCCTTTTGGCCAACTAAAATTCATGTGCTAGCTAAGTGCAGATCTGGAGTCGTGGACCCAGATTCCGTGGAGTAGCGATCATTGTGTAAGTAATTTTCAAAGACAGCATCTCAACTGCTAGATTTTTTTTTCCATGTCCATGGCTAGTGAGAAACAATAGGTTTTATTAATGGCCTTCTATCATTTATGGAATAATAAGCTCACTCTGTGATTATCAGTTAACCTTGTATGGTGGGGTTGTCGTTAGGGTTTCTTAAGCTATTATACATCTAAAGAGTTGGGAACATGAGAAATTTGGAATGGGGCTTTCTAGGCTGTCCCTTGGGAAATGAGTGCGTGGTGCAGGTGCCTGACAACACCTGCTGATCAATAAACACAGCCAGGCCCGGTGTAGATTTGCACTGAGTCAGACCCTGTTGTAGATACTGAAAATACAGCAGTAAGAAAGCAAGAAGACAGGCCGGGCGTGGTAGCTCACGCCTGTAATCCCAGCGCTTTGGGAGGCCAAGGCAGGCAAATTACGAGGTCAGGAGATCGAGACAATCCTGGCTAACGTGATGAAACTCCGTCTCTACTAAAAATACAAAAAATTAGCTAGGCAGAGTGGCAGGCGCTTCTAGTCCCAGCTACTTGGGAGGCTGAGGCAGGAGAATCGCTTGAACCTGGGAGGTGGAGGTTACAGTGAGCCAAGATTGCGCTACTGCACTCCAGCCTGGGTGACAGAGCGAGACCCTGTCTCAGAAAAGAAAAAAAAGCAGGAAGACAAAAGCCCTTGCTCATGTGTGATGCATAAAATGGACAAACAAAATGAATAGTGATTGGTGCAAAGAAAAAAAGAAATGGAAAGTGAGCTGTCAGGTGTTGGTGGGGGCTGGAGGTTAAAATGTGAAGCCTTCCCTGTGAACGTGGTTTGAGCAGGCACTTAGGAGAGTGAGGGAGTCGGTCCCAAGGCTCCCAAGTATTCTGGGCAAAGGAACACACAAGCAGGAGTAGCAGGTCTGGGACAGGGGGCCGGTGTGCATGAGGACAGCAAGGGGCAGTCAGCTAAAGCAGAGAGGACTAGGGAGGACAAGTCAGGGCTAAGACCAGAGAGGAAACGAGCCAGGTCAGGGGCCCTGGAGGTCATCGTGGGAGTGTGCGTTTGTACACTGGGCAAGTTGGGATCCATGGAGCAGCCTGGCAGGAGCAATGTTCCGTGATGTATGTCCACGAAGATCCGTCTGGCTGCCGTTTGGAGAATGAAGAGGGCAGGGTGAAAGCCAGGAGGCCAGTTGAAGGCTGCCTCGGTCCTCCAGGCCTCAGGGACAGGGGGTGAGCTGGCAGCAGCAAAGGTGCTGAGAGGTGGCTGACTGTGGTCGGAGTTTAAAGCATGCATGGGATTTGCTGATGGAGTAGACGTGAGCGTGAGGGAAACAATTCAAGGATGATGCGAGGTTTCTGGCCTGATCTGCTTATGAGCCTTTAACAACAAGGCTTAGGATTGGTATTCATCTCAGCTTCAGGAACCAGCCATGGATTCTTAGCACTGTCTGAAAGTGTGCACTTACTCCGACAACTCAAGTTCCACTCTGGCAGCTGATCTAGTAGAGTCTAACTGTTGTCAGAGGAGGTTGATCTCCTCGTTACAGCTCCAGGGTTAAGACTCTGGAGTCTGACCACCTGCTTTGAATCTCAACCACTTACTAGCCGTGGGACCCCAGCAAGTCACCTGCGCCATCTTTAAACTGGAGGTGAGGCCGGGCACAGTGATTCGTGCCTGTAATCCCAGTACTTTGGGAGGCCAAGGCAGGTGGATCATCTGTGGTTAAGAGTTTGAGACCAGCCTGACCAACATGATGAAACCCTGTCTCTACTAAAATGACAAAAAACTAGCTGGGTGTGGTGGCGCATGCCTGTAATCCCAGCTACTCAGGAGGCTGAGACAGGAGAATCGCTTGAACCTGGGAGGCGGAGGTTGCAGTGAGCCGAGATCACACCATTGCATTCAAGCCTGGGCAACAGGAGCGAAACTCCGTCTCCAAAAACAAAAACACTGGAGACACAGCATGCCTGCCTGGTCATGCCTGGTCAGGCTGTGTGAGACTGGAGGGATCCAGGCCCGGTGCGTACCCAGGACGCAGTCACTACTGGCATCACCCTTGGAGGGGCTGTTGCTTCTGTGCCCTCAAGAACAGTGGGAAACCGTAAACACGGTGGTCTGCCCTGCTCTTCTCCCTGCCACATACACTTGTCCTGCCCAGTTTCCTGTAGAGAGAATAGTGAATACTGTAGTGATGTGAGCTGTAGGTGTTTTTTGTTTTTGTTAGTAAGTGCAGAAAAAAACTTTTTTTGAGACAGGTTTTCACTATCACCCAGGCTGGAGTGCAGTGGCATGATCTTGGCTCACTGCCACCTCCACCTCCCAGGTTCAAGTGATTCTCCTGCCTCAGCCGCTCATGTAGCTGCAATTACAGGCACACGCCACCATGCCCGGCTACTTTCTGTATAGGACAATTATGTTTTAAGTCACCCATTCAGTGTGTATATAGGTGAAAGAATCTTAATGTCCAGGTTTCTTCTAAACTTATGTCATTAAATCTGCTTAAAATGTTTTCTTTCAAGGTGAGAATAATGTTTGAGGTACAGGACTTGAAATACGCAACCTTGGCCACAGTGTCACGCTGCGGCATGGTCTGGTTCAGTGAGGATGTGCTGAGCACCGACATGATCTTCAACAACTTCCTGGCCAGGCTACGCAGCATCCCGCTGGATGAAGGGGAGGATGAGGCACAGCGGCGGCGCAAGAGCAAAGAGGATGAGGGGGAGGAGGCCGCTTCCCCCATGCTGCAGGTACGCCCAGGTGGGACCCGCACATCATGACGCGAGGGTGCTAGGATGTGCAGATGTGGTCTCGCTATGTTGCCCAGGCTGGTCTTGAACTCCTGGGCTCCAGCAATCCACCTGCCTTGGCCTCTCAGAGTGCTGGGGTTACAGGCGTGAGTCTGTACCCAGCCAAGTGTTGTGTAATCAATGTTGTCTTCCGCCAGCTTAAACAAGGAAGCCCAGCTGTAGCAGCTACAAATGTTAAAAGTCATGTATGGGAAAATTGAACGAATTCTTTTCATTATCTTACTTTTCTCTACAAATTGATGGAAGACTGCTCTTTGCCATGTTCGGTGGGAAAACCAAGGTTCCTGGGAAGCAGGGTTTTGAGAACCGCCAGGGTGAAGGAGTGAGGACTGGTCACTGAAGCTTCATCCAGAATTAGTGTCCCTAGGTCATATGACCTTCTCCGGGAACCAGGTGAGAATCCATGAAGCCTTTTGAAAGATAGTTAAGTATCACTCACTCCACTTTCCAGATCCAAAGAGATGCTGCCACGATCATGCAACCGTACTTCACGTCCAATGGCCTGGTCACCAAGGCACTAGAGCACGCCTTCCAGCTGGAGCACATCATGGACCTAACGCGCCTGCGCTGCCTGGGCTCGCTCTTCTCCATGCTGCACCAGGCCTGCCGCAACGTGGCGCAGTATAACGCCAACCATCCCGACTTCCCCATGCAGATCGAGCAGTTGGAGCGCTACATTCAGGTCAGGGGCCATCAGGGGCTTCACAGAGCTCACCACTGCGTCCGACCACAGGTCTGAGGACCTCTGAAATGCTGCACTGTGTGGATGTGCTCTCTCCTAGGCAAGGGCAGAGCCTTCACTGAGGGGCTAGGAAAGGTGCAGTGGGTGTCTGTGATGCAAGAAAACTGGGAACCACTGTCTTTTTGTTAACTTTGCTGTAGGTGTCTTTCTTTTGTTGTTGAAATTTTATAAAAATCAAAAGTGTAATTCCTCTTTTAATAGCGATATCTGGTTTATGCCATACTCTGGTCCCTGTCTGGAGACAGCCGGCTAAAAATGAGAGCAGAGCTGGGTGAATACATCAGAAGAATCACGACCGTGCCTCTGCCCACTGCGCCCAACATACCCATTATTGATTATGAGGTGAGCATGCAGTTACAGCCCGTGTTGATTTAACTCATCCTGGAACAACCTGACCATGGACCTTGAGTTCATCTTTTCATTGTATTCCATTTCATAGAAGGACTTTATCCTTTTCGTTTCATGTGTTAGCAAAGAATGCACGTTAACCTGACCAATTCCTTCCTTTTTCTGAAAGCTCAAGTTTGTGTTCAGGTGAGCAAACCTCGTGAGGAGGCACCTTGGTTCCAGCCTGACTCACGCTTCCATCTCTGTGTGTAGGTGTCCATCAGCGGAGAGTGGTCTCCGTGGCAGGCCAAGGTGCCTCAGATTGAAGTGGAGACTCACAAGGTGGCAGCCCCTGACGTCGTCGTGCCGACACTGGACACAGTCCGCCACGAAGCCCTCTTGTACACTTGGCTGGCCGAGCACAAGCCCCTGGTCTTGTGTGGCCCTCCCGGGTCTGGCAAGACCATGACACTCTTCAGCGCCCTCCGGGCCTTGCCTGACATGGAGGTAAAGAGGCCAGGAGGTGGACAGCAGACCTTTTGGTGTTGAGCGTGGGGTTGGTCTTCTAGTGTGGTTTTGTGTCTTCCCTCCAAAGGTGGTGGGTCTCAACTTCTCCAGTGCTACTACACCAGAGCTGCTTCTGAAGACTTTTGACCACTACTGCGAGTACAGGCGCACGCCTAACGGGGTGGTTTTGGCTCCTGTGCAACTTGGAAAGTGGCTGGTGTTGTTCTGTGATGAAATCAACTTGCCAGATATGGATAAATATGGGACCCAAAGGGTCATATCCTTCATCAGACAGGTTTGTTTCTATCCGCAAGGCCCTTCCTGCCCCACAATGTTTCTTGTTCACGTTTTGCTCCTAATGTAGTACCTGTCCGTTCCTTCAGATGGTGGAGCACGGAGGCTTTTACCGTACCTCAGATCAAACGTGGGTGAAGCTGGAGAGAATCCAGTTTGTTGGGGCTTGTAATCCCCCCACAGACCCTGGAAGAAAGCCCCTCTCACACAGGTAAAACACCTTGGTAGACTGCTCTGCTTCACACACACACAGCTCCAGGATTGCTGTACACACAGCTCCAGGATTGCTATAAACACAGCGCCACAAAAACCTGGTTTTGAGAATAAAGATAACAATACTGCTTATCGTGGGCTCCTCTTGGGTTACTTCTCTGTGCTGTAATGCCAGGAAAACATGTTAAAAATAAAAGCATTGGCCAGGTGTGGTGGCTCACCTGGTGTAATCCCAGCACTTTGGGAGGCGGAGGTGGGTGGATCACGAGGTCAGGAAATCGAGACCATCCTGGCTAACATGGTGAAACCCTGTCTCTACTAAAAATACAAAAAATTAGCCGGGTGTGGTGGTGGGCGCCTGTAGTCCCACCTACTCGGGAAGCTGAGGCAGGAGAATGGCATGGACCCGGGAGGCAGAGCTTGCAGTGAGCCGAGATCGCGCCACTGCAGTCCAGCCTGGGCGACAGAGCGAGACTCCATCTCAAAAAATTAAATAAAATGAAAGCATTGATCTCTTGGTAGTGATGAACTGCTCCAGACTCATCTGTAGAGCCAAGATGAGGCTGAAATAAGCCTCGGTTATTTTCTCATCTTTGTTGGTTTCTTTTTCAAGTGTTTTCCATTGACTGTTATGTGTCAGACCCCAAGCCTGAGCAGCGTGTGTGTGATCTCAGCTAGCGCTGATGTCAAGTCTGCATAGCTGGGTTAGGAAGCGACCTCCAGACAGGGCCCTGGACAGGGTGACTCCACTGGCACACTGCCCCTTCCCTGGAGCTGCTGTCAGGGAGGGGTGCTGAGCTGGGCTGTCTGTGCACAGGTTCCTGCGTCACGTGCCTGTCGTGTATGTGGATTACCCGGGCCCCGCCTCCCTCACACAGATCTACGGCACTTTCAACCGCGCCATGCTGAGGCTCATTCCATCCCTGCGGACGTACGCGGAGCCGCTCACTGCTGCCATGGTGGAGTTCTACACCATGTCTCAGGTACGCAGCGTTTCTTTGCTCTTCCAGAAATTGTTTTCCTCTCATAAAGAAGGCACTCTATTGGCCAGGTGTGGTGGTTGACACCTGTAATCCCAGCATTTTGGGAGGCTGAAGTGGGTGGATCCTTTGAGCCCAGGAGTTTGAGACTAGTCTGGACAACATGACAAAACCCTGTCTCTACAAAAAATACGAAAAATAGGTGGGCGTAGTGGTGCATGCTTGTAGTCTCAGCTGCCCAGGAGGCTGAGGTGGGAGAGTTGCTTGAACCTGGAGGCAGAGCTTACAGTGAGCCGTGATTGTGCCACTGCACCAGCCTGGGTGATAGAGTATGAGACCCTATCTCAAAAAAAAAATGAGAACTCTGTTGAAAAAGATTGGACTTTACTCAGAGATGTTATCGAGCCGAGAGACTTTCTCCAAGGTCTGTCATCAAAGTCACTTTTCTATGCAGGTACTAAGACTGCTGACATTTCCATGTTTAATCATTATCCTATACGTGTGTATGTATGTGTATATGATGAGAATAGAGGCTATGCAGTTTCTAAATGTATATAAAGGCTGCGTATCTGCCAGATTGCTCTCAAGATGGTGGGACCAGCTACACTCCCACCAGCAGCACCCGCTTCCCTGTGTTCTGCAACATTTAAAAAAGAGTCATTAACAAAAATGTCGTTGCCCATTTGGTGAGAAATGACTCTCGTCGTTGCTATTTGCATTTCTCTGTTGAGCCTCCCATGGAGCGCTGGCTGCGGGGATGAGTGGGAGCCACCGACTGCCCTGCTATGTCTCCCTCGCTCTTCATGCTTTGGGACAGCTTGCTTGTCATAGGTGGCAGATGCTTTTTCCCAGTATTTAATTTGCTTTTAATTTTAAGCATTTTCAGAAGGATTTTTTGTAGTTTCATTGTTTAAATATTTAAATCATTAAATAGAATGTATTTCATCATAAAGTGAGCAGCTTGAATCTAACTTTGTTCTGGACGGTTATCCAGTTGTTCCAACATTGTTTACTCATTTGGAGACGGAGTTGCGCTCTGTTGCCCACACTGGAGTGCAGTGACACAGTCTCGGCTCACTGCAAGCTCTGCCTCCTGGGTTCAAGCGATTCTCCTGCCTCAGCCTCCCTAGTAGCTGGGACTGCAGGCACCTGCCACCATGTCCAGCTATCTTCTTAAATATTTCAGGGTCTAGGTTCTTTCATGTAAACATGTTTTGCCGCATTTTACTTTTTGACCACTTCTCTGTGTCTTAAGATATTTACATGTAACTTCCATTGTTCTCATTCCCATAGGAGAGATTCACCCAGGATACACAACCTCACTATATCTATTCACCCCGTGAAATGACTAGGTGGGTGAGAGGCATCTTCGAAGCGCTGAGACCTCTGGAGACCCTGCCTGTTGAAGGTCTCATTCGGATTTGGGCACACGAAGCTCTGCGTCTCTTCCAAGATAGGTAAGGGAAGCCGAGGATCCAGCTGGGGTCTTTGCAGGGGTGGCCTGCTTAAGTTAGAGCCAGGTGGTGCCAGTGGTGGAAGGAGCAGAGTCAGCCAGGGCAGCCTCCCGTGTGGACACTGGTCACAGTCGCCCCAGGGTAACAAAGTCACAGTGCACTGAATGCACCAGCTGCCACCACTGTCTGCTTACGCAAGTCACTTTCATAAACCTTGTGGCCGTGAACAGGGTACTTTTTTTTAAAGATACACCATAGAAGTCAAAAAACAGGGCACTTTAATAAATCTTTTAAACTGTCAGGTGGGACCACACAAGGTAGCAGCTGCCTGTGATAACCTTCCCAGAGCACGGGTTCACTGCTGAGTTAAAAGGCCTCCCAACAACTGCCCAGAGTACATGCGCCGTAACCACCATCCCTCTTCCTGACTCTCAGCCTGTGTTCTCATCAGAGGCTTTTCAGCTGGAGTTCTGGGGCACTGGTTTTCTCTTTTACCTGTTGCCCACTTGGATCAATTCTTGTTTTGTAAATTTTGAGTTTTTCTAGTTAAGTGACCAGTACTTAAGGGAAAAAATCGCTAACGGATGACTGATCAGCATCAACTGTGTAGGTTTTGTGGTTTGAATCGCAGTAAGATGACTTGGCAGATGGTGCCCTCCAGACTAAGAAATGCTTAAGTGTTGGGCAGCTGTGCTTCTGGACCAGGTGTCATCCTGCAGATTTTCTTATCATTGCCGTACAAGAAGTCTCAGAATACTGCCTAGTTGTAATCACTGGCTTTCAAACCCGGCTGCTTGGGGTTCTTGGGTAATAGTGGGCACATGACTGAGAGCCACTGTAAGAGATGAGCAGGCAAGGCAGAGTACAGAGCGTGTTGGCCGTGGCAGCCCTGTTTTTATTGCTTACTGGAGTTCTGCTGCTGTTTAAACGGTCTTTGGTTGTTGTTGCTGTGTCAACTACCTTCACTCTCCCCTTTTCAATGAAAAAAAATGGGCTGGGCATAGTGGTTCACTTCTATAATCCCAGCACTTTGGGAGGCCAAGGCAGGAGGATCATTGAGCCCAGGAGTTCAAGGCCAGCCTGACCAATATAGTGAAACCCCCATCTCTAAAAATAAAAATAAAAAATTAGCCAGGTGTTGTGGCATGTACCTGTAGTCCCAGCTACTCGGGAGGCTGAGACAGGAAGGTCAATTGAGCCTGGGAAGCTGCAGCTACAGTGAGCCATGATTGTGCCACTGCATTCCAGCCTGAGTGACAGAGCAAGACCCTGTCTCCCACAATATAATTTTCACAGATTTCTAATACCACAGAGAATTTTGTTTAAATTCAAATGTAGCAACAGCAGTTGTGCTTACAAATTCATATTGGCTTCAGTAAGTAAGTATATACCTGCCTTCACTAGACCCTCACCTGGTAGCCTGCATAGGAGATCTTACAGTCAGCTTCTCAAAAGGTCATCACACAGCCGGGCAATCACAGTCTCACCTGCTTGCCTTGTAGTAAGTAAGTCTTACACCTCTAAAACTACACACATCACAGTTCCCTTTTTTTTTTTTTTTTTTTTCTTTTGAGACAGATTTTTATATTTTTAGTAGAAACAGGGTTTCACCACATTGGCCAGACGAGTCTCGGACAGCTGACTTAAAGTGATCTGCTTGCCTCTGCCCCCCCAGAGTGCTGGGATTACAGCTCGAGACTAGCATGGTGAAACCCCATCTCTACTAAAAATATAAAAATTAGCTGGGCATGGTGTGGCACACACCTGTAATCCCAGCTACTCAGGAGGCTGAGGCAGGAGAATCGCTTGAACCTGGGAGGCAGAGGTTGCATTGAGCCAAGATCACGCCACTGCACTTCAGCCTGGGCAACAGAGTGAGACTCTATAAGTAAGTAAGTAAGTAAAGTAAATAAATAAAGTAAATAAAATTTCAGGTTGCCTAAGCTGTCACGAGTTCAGCTTCTTAGGTTTGTCCATGCATAGTAAAGGAAGATGTGTGATAAAGACTGCATCCTTTGGAAGAGCCCACAGCACCCACAAACATGGTGCTTCTTCACCGTGGCCTGTAGTTACCCAAATGCACATGCTGCTCTCCCCACAGACTCGTGGAGGATGAGGAGAGGCGCTGGACTGACGAGAACATCGACACGGTTGCTCTGAAGCACTTCCCTAACATCGACAGAGAGAAGGCCATGAGCCGGCCCATCTTGTACAGCAACTGGCTGTCAAAGGTAGCAGACTCGCAGTGTTTTAGACATCCTTCTTGTTCTGCCGTCCCTTTCTAACTCTAACTAATTCTAACCAATTATCTTCTACTCAGAAATACCTTTGGGCCAGGTATGGTGTCTCACATCTGTAATCCCAGCACTTTGGGAGGCTGAGGCAGGAGGATCACTTGATCCCAGGAGTTTGAGCCCAGCCTGGGCAACATAGTAAGACCCCATCTCTACAAAAAAATTTGAAAATTTAGCCAGGCAAGGTAACTCACGCCTATGGTTCCAGCATCTTGGGAGGCTTGAGCCCGGGAAGTCACAGTGAGCTGTGATCACACCACCATACTGCAGCTTGGGTAAAACAGCAAAGCCCTGTTTTTAAAAATACTTTAAAAAACAAAACATTGGCTGGGCGCAGTGGGTCACGCCTGTAATCCCAACACTTTGGGAGGCCGAGGCGGTGGATCACCTGAGGTGGAGAGTTCGAGAACAGCCTGACCTACGTGGAGAAACCCCGTCTCTACTAAAAATACAAAATTAGCTGGGTACTGTGGTGCATGCCTATAATCTCGGCTATTTGGGAGGCTTGAGGCAGGAGCATCTCTTAAACCCGGGAGGCAGAGGTTGAGGTGAGCCGAGATTGCGCCATTGCACTCCAGCCTGGGCAACAAGAGTGAAACTCTGTACCAAAAAAAAAAAAAGTACAGTGAGGTGCAATGGCTCACGCCTATAATCTCAGCACTTTGGGAGGCCAAGGCGGGCAGATCACTGGAGGTCAGGAGTTCGAGACCAGCCTGGACAACATGCTGAAACTCCATCTCTACTAAAAGACAAAAATTAGCCAGGCATGGTGGCACATGCCTGTAATCCCAGCTACTCGGGAGTCTGAGAATTGCTTGAACCCGGGAGGCAGAGATTGCAGTGAGCCGAGGTCATGCCACTGCACTCCAGCCTGGGCAACAGAGCGAGATTCTGTCTTAAAAATAAAAAAGAATAAAACTTAAAAAGAGTCCAGCTGGCCGGGCGCAGTGGCTCACGACTGTAATCCCAGCACTTTGGGAGGCTAAAGCGGGTGGATCACGAGGTCAGGAGATCGAGACCATCCTGGCTAACACGGTGAAACCCCGTCTCTACTAAAAATGCAAAAAATGAGCCGGGCGTAGCGGCGGGCACCTGTAGTCCCAGCTACTTGGGAGACTGAGGCAGGAGAATGGCGTGAACCCAGGAGGCGGAGCTTGCAGTGAGCTGAGATCGCGCCACTGCACTCCAGCCTGGGTGCCTGAGCAAGACTCCGTCTCAAAAAAAAAAAAAGAGTCCAGCTTGGGTGACAAAGTGAGACCTTACCTCAAAAAAACACTTAAAAAACAAGAAAAATCTCTTTGTCCTGAAGTGCACGACAAATGAGGCTGCCGTTACATCAGTGATGGGCTGCGGGTTTGCAGTCACGGATGCTTTAGGGCAGGAACTCCCCGGAGTATGGCTGGCTGGCTGCTCCTGGGGTTCTGACTTCTGTGTGAGGGCCAAGCCATTGGGTTGCCAGCCGGTAGAAGGTGTTGCTTCAGCAGGTTTACGGTGAAAGAAATCTTTGCTTCACAAATTTCTTTTCACATTCCTCACACTGAAAATCGGACAATTGTGAATACCTTGTGTGAAAATGTTTCATGTGCTAAAATACTAGATGGAGTTTACCTCGCCAGAATAGCTGTGAGTTGTCCTTTTTCTCTGAAAAGGATGAGGACGTTTACTGAGTTACAGTCTTGACTTGCATTTCCTTCAGTAGCCCCAGGTGATAGACATAAGTAAGAGCTTCCTTAGGGAGCTCCCACTCCAGTGGAGGAAAGAGTGGACAGAAGGAGATGACTCAGGCTGGGAAGAGATTTCTGGTAGAGTGACCCTTGCATTGGGTCTTCATGTGTTTAGGTCTTCTTCAATGGCTTTCAGTGAAGTTCCGCTTTCTCTAGAAGGGTTCACCACGTCAGGGAGGGCATACGAGGCAGAGGGCCTGATAGGAGCCGGGAGTAGTAAGGTGGGTGTGTTCAATGTTGGTAGAATTTTCTATGTATTTTAAGACTCTAGTTACCCATTCTTTTTCATATATAGGAAACATCTCCCTGTGGCTTATCTTTTTTTATTCCTTTTTTTGGAGACAGTCTTCCTCAGTCACCCAGGCTGGGGTGCAGTGGCATGATCTCGGCTGACTGCAAGCTCCATCCACCTCCCAGGTTCATGTCATTCTCCTGCCTCAGCCTCCCCAGTAGCTGCAACTACAGGCACCCGCCACTATGCCCAGCTAATGTTTTTGTATTTTTAGTAGAGACGGGATTTCACCGTGTTAGCCAGGATGGTCTCGATCTCCTGACCTCATGATCCGCCCATCTCGGCCTCCCAAAGTGCTGGGATTATAGGCGTGAGCCACTGCGCCCAGCCGTTTTTTTACTCTTTCTAAGATCTTTTGAGGAACAAACGTTCTTAAAGTGTATCTTGCAGGCTGGGCACAGTGGCTCACACCTGTCATCCCAGCACTTTGGGAGGCCAAGGTGGGCAGATCGCCTGAGGTCAGGAGTTCGAGACCAGCCTGCCCAACATGGTGAAGCCCCATCTCGCCAAGGCGGGTGGATCACGAGGTCAGGAGTTCGAGACCAGCCTTACCAACGTGGTGAAACCCATCTCTACTAAAAATACAAAAATTAGCCTGACGTGGTGGCACGTGCCTGTAATCTCGGCTACTCAGGAGGCTGAGGCAGGAGAATCACTTGAACTCAGGAGGCAGAGGTTGCAGTGAGCCGAGATTGCACCATTGTACTCTAGCCTTGGCGACACAGGGAGACTCCGACTCAAAAAAAAAAAAATTTGCCAGGCATGTTGTTGGCATGTGCCTGTAGAGTCCTCCCAGCCACTTAAGAGGCAGGAGAATCACTTGAACCCAGGTGGAGGTTGCAGTGAGCCAAGATCAGGCCACTGCACTCTAGCCTGAGTGACAGAGTGTGACCGTGTCTCAAGGAAAAAAAAAAAAAAGATGGATCTTTGAAACCCTTAATCACATCTCTAATTGAGTTTGTGTATGGAGTGAGCAGTGGCTCCATTTTCAGTTCTTTCCTTGTGTATGCCCATTATCCTAGCAAAGTTTATTAAATAATAATTTACTCCGCAGTATCAGTCTGTCATCATAGTCTCCCTGTGTGCATAGGTATCTCTTGGTTGCTGTCTGTGCTAAAACCACATGGTCCTGATTATGGTCATAAGTCTGTTTAATAGGGCAGGCCCAGACCAAGTGTGGTGGCTCATGCCTATAATCCCAGCACTTTGGGAGGCCAAGGCAGGCAGATCACAAGGTCAAGAGATCAAGACCATCCTGGCCAACATGGTGAAACCCCGTCTCTACTAAAAATACAAAAATTACCTGGGTGTGGTGGCGCACACCTGTAGTCCCAACTACTTGAGAGGCTGAGGCAGGAGAATTGCTTGAACCCTGGAGGTGGAGGTTGCAGTGAGCAGAGATCGCGCCACTGCACTCCAGCCTGGTGACAGAGCGAGGCTACTCTCAAAAAAAAAATTGGGCAGGCCCTCACACCTGGTTCTTTTTTGGAGGGATCTGTCCTGTTCCAAATGAAATGCAGAATTGGCTTGTCGGGTTGCACCAAGACAGGAAGCACCTCCCACTAGTGAGGTTTCCATCGGGATTACGTTGAACCTATGGATGAGTTTGATGAAACTGACGTTTTTATAGTAGAGCGTTTTTCCCTCTGTGATCAGGGCGTGTCTCTTCATGTATTGAGCTCATCTTCGTTGCCTTTTGGTGAAGTTCAGTTTTTTCTCTGTAAAAGCTTTTCATGTTTTTAGATCCATTCCTAGTGAATTTATTTTTTTTTGCTATGTTGTAAATGATACCTTTTTTGGTTGCATTTTTCAACAGTTTCTTCACGGTATGTGGAAATACAGTTGACTTTGGTCTAACAACTAACATTTTTTCTAAGTAATTTGGGTATTACCTTTTTTTCTATAGGATTACATCCCAGTAGACCAAGAAGAGTTAAGAGATTATGTCAAAGCTAGGCTGAAGGTCTTTTATGAAGAAGAACTTGATGTTCCGCTGGTCCTGTTCAATGAAGTCCTAGACCATGTGCTGAGGATTGACAGGTGGGCTTTTTTGTTGTTACAGGCTCACCTCTCGCCTAAGCTACTGTTGAGTAAGTGTGGGTGCCGAGTCACGCCAGGCCTGATGCTGTCCTACCACCTCCACCTCAGCCTTCTCTGCCAAGCAGCTTCCACCTTCTCTTCTTTCTAAGTCCAGCTTAACCTTCCTTAGTTTATCCCAAGCAGAATTTCATTCTTCCCCCCGCGGCACTGCGCACCTGCTACGATTAGGGCCCTTTGACCTTCTGCTAGAATTGCATTAGTCTCTCATGTCAGTCTGGAGGACAGGACCGTGTCTTACCGGTCTTTGCATTCCTCCTGGACTCATAAATAACAATTGCTCAGCAAACGTTTAATATACAAGTTCAAGTTAAAACATGTCCGAAATACTGTAGACACTAGATACGAGTCAAAAGGGGAATGAGGAATCATTGTAAGCCTTAACATTGATCTGTTCTCATAATGTTTCAGAATATTCCGTCAACCTCAAGGCCACTTGCTTCTGATTGGTGTTAGTGGAGCAGGAAAAACTACCCTGTCTCGTTTTGTCGCCTGGATGAACGGTTTGAGTGTGTACCAGATTAAGGTGCGTCTGGTCGGTGGCCTCTTAATCCCAGCAACAGATTCTTGATGTATGTGCAGAGCTCAGTGAGTAGGAATGGACCTAACTTGCCTCTGCTTCTGTAGGTCCATAGGAAGTACACAGGAGAAGACTTTGATGAAGATCTGCGGACAGTATTGAGACGCTCTGGCTGTAAAAATGAAAAGATAGCATTTATAATGGATGAATCTAATGTATTAGATTCTGGATTCCTGGAACGAATGAATACCCTTCTGGCCAATGGAGAGGTAATTAGGTGACGTGTTGCGTTGCGTTACGTGTTACCGGGGGACCAGTAAGTGAGCCCTGTGCTGTTTCCCAGGTGCCTGGTCTCTTTGAAGGAGATGAGTATGCCACCTTGATGACACAGTGCAAAGAGGGGGCACAGAAGGAAGGCCTGATGCTGGACTCGCACGAGGAGCTCTACAAGTGGTTCACCAGCCAGGTTATCCGTAACCTCCACGTGGTGTTCACCATGAACCCGTCCTCAGAAGGACTCAAGGACCGGGCGGCCACATCGCCAGCACTTTTCAACAGGTATGCGGACCTTTACTTGGCTCTGGGTCAGGAAAGTCGGTGTCCTTCCAAGGGGCAAAGCCTGCCCTTCATAGCTGTTTTGAAACGTGGGCCTCTTTCTCAGGTGTGTGTTGAATTGGTTTGGAGACTGGTCCACCGAAGCACTGTATCAGGTTGGCAAAGAATTCACAAGTAAGATGGACCTGGAGAAGCCAAATTACATCGTTCCTGATTACATGCCAGTTGTGTATGATAAACTGCCGCAGCCACCATCCCATCGGGAAGCCATTGTGAACAGCTGTGTGTTTGTTCATCAGACTCTTCACCAGGTGGGTTCAATTTTCAGATCAACACATAAAATACAAAACTAACCATCATGCTAACATAAAACTAAATTGCTATAAAAATAGACCTTAAGGCCGGGTGCAGTGACTCACGCCTGTAATCCCAGCACTTTGGGAGGCCAAGGCAGGAGGATCGCTTAAACCCAGGAGTTCAAGACCAGCCTGGGCAATATGGCGAGACCTCATGTCTACAAAAAATAAAAATAAAACTAGCCGGGCCTGGTGGTGGGCACCTGTAGTCCCAGCTACTCAGGAGGCTGAGGTGGGAGGAGGTTACATTGAGCTGAGATCATGCCACTGCAATCCAGCCTGGGCAACAGAACGAGACCCAGACTCAAAAAAAACCATAAATAGACCTTAGGGCACTTCATATTTGATGTTGTACTGTTATTTGTAAAGGAAATAGTTGTTTCTTACCTTTTACCTCTTTAACAACATCTCATTCTTGTCACTGGGCTGCAAATTCTGGAGCCATCTAACACTTTAGTGCCCCCACTGACTCTGCCTCTAGTAAAGTGATCTCCTTGGCCTTTTTCTCCCAGTGCTGCCGTATGTTCAGGCCCTTACTCTCTCCTGTAGACCAGGAATCAGCACGCCAGATCGTAAATGTTTTAGCCTTTGCAGGTGGAGTAGTCTCCAGCACAGCTACTCAGTGCTGCCATTGTAGGGCAACAGCCTCCAAAGACCACATATAAATGAATGGGTGTGACTGTGGCCAGTAAAACCTCATTACCGAAAAATGCAGGACTTGGCCTGCTAGCCGTATCTTGCTAGTTCTTGCTATAGATTCTCTGTAATAGAAGCGTTCAGTCTACTCCTCTTTCCTGGAAGAGCTTTGTGACATCCATTCTGAGTTTGTAGGTGTCCTGCTGCCCAGTCCCTGCAGGCCGTCTCCATTGCCCTTGGAGTGTCTTCCAGCCCCAGCTTCCCCTGGTAGTCTGATCATCTTGCTGTGCTCCAGAAGTCAAGGGACCAGAGCAGCTTCTCACGTCAGGCCTGCCTTGCCCGTGTTTCTTGCTTGTGTCATTTCTTACTAATAAAAGGTGGAAGCAGGCTAGCTAACCTTTCTGTAGTAACTGACATTTGTGATGCCTTTCACATAAAGTACACCTCTGAAGTTGGCATAATCAACCATCCTCAGTTTAAAGAAGTGAAAGGGTTTGAGAAGTTTGGAAGTGTAGGGGGCATCTCGAAAGCTCTAAGTGGCTAAGCTGAGTCCCGACTCGAGTGTTCTGACCCCCGAGGCCTGGGCTCCTTCTATCATGTCACACCCGTCTGCCAAGGCCAAACTTGTTTTCTGAGGTTAAGTCACAGAGTTTCCTGAAGAGTGAGAAGATGTAACTGTTTTCTGAAAGGCGAATGCTCGGCTAGCAAAGCGAGGTGGCAGAACTATGGCCATCACCCCTCGCCACTACCTGGACTTCATCAATCACTACGCCAACCTGTTCCACGAGAAGCGGAGCGAGCTGGAGGAGCAGCAGATGCACTTGAACGTGGGGCTCAGGAAGATCAAGGAGACAGTTGACCAGGTGCGCCACAGGCACAAATTCCTCACGGGAGTGAGCTGCAGTGAGGACCCCTTTCCATGTGATTTCTGCACGTTTCTCGTCTCAGAGTGTGGGCTTTGCTCTTTAGGTGGAAGAACTGCGTCGTGACTTGAGGATAAAGAGCCAGGAGCTGGAGGTGAAGAATGCAGCAGCCAATGACAAGCTGAAAAAGATGGTGAAAGACCAGCAGGAGGCTGAAAAGAAGAAGGTATGGTGTCAGGGAATTCTGCCTGAAGGATTGGGCATTTTCAGTCTCCGATGAGAGAGGAGGAACTGGAGTTCAAAATGGGTGTTAGGGTTAGAGAGTGTGTGAGAGAGAGAGAGAGAGAGAGAGAGAGAGAGAGAGAGTGTGTGTGTGTGTGCTGGCAGAGTGAAGAATATTGTTTAGAATTTACTCAGCAAATTAACCAATGCTTAACCCCTACCTAAGCCATCCTTCCTTTCTAGGTTATGAGCCAAGAAATCCAGGAACAGCTGCATAAGCAGCAGGAGGTAATTGCGGACAAACAGATGAGTGTCAAAGAAGATCTTGATAAGGTGGAACCTGCTGTCATTGAGGCCCAGAATGGTATGTAAAGACTGTCAGAGCTTTGACGTCTAGGAAGGGTGCTCTCCCTCAACATTACTGTGGAGTTCAGGTCACTGAACATCGCACACATGCTTCCCTCAAAGGTTCTGGTTATGTATGTTTCCAAAAATATCATTAGTAACCGTCTGAAGCTTGTTCTGAATGCTTGAGACTGTCTTCATCTCTTAAAGTTCCTATAAAGCTAGATTGTCTTTACCATAGCGAAACCCCTCTCACAGAAGAAACTTCACAATATAAGCTTTATGTCAATAATACATTTTTAGAGATCTGTTGATAATTACATAAATATGCTATTTATCCCTGAGTTGAATTTCACCAAGAAATACAAAATATTCAGTGTGACTGTCTTGTAATTATTTCTGAGTGCTCTGGCTATGACCCAGTTGCTAATTTAAGTATTGATAGCAGTCACTTACTTCTCTTTTTCCATTCCTTACATGCCTATAAGATGCTATAGAAATAGGGCAGGCCCGGCGCAGTGGCTCACGCCTGTAATCCCAGCACTTTGGGAGGCCGAGGCGGGCGGATCACGAGGTCAGGAGATCGAGACCATCCTGGCTAACACAGTTAAACCCCATCTCTACTAAAAATACAAAAAATTAGCCGGGCATGGTGGCGGGCGCCTGTAGTCCCAGCTACTCAGGAGACTGAGGCAGGAGAATGGCGTGAACCCGGGAGGCAGAGCTTGCAGTGAGCCGAGACACTGCATTCCAGCCTGGGCAACAGAGCGAGACTCCGTCTCAAAAAAAAAAAAAGAAATAGGGCAGTAACCTGCCACACTATTTTAGTTTGCAGTTTGTGCAATGATTAAGACTGCTGTTAGCCAGGCGAGGTGGCTCACATTAATCCCAGCACTTTGAGAGGCCAAGGCAGGAGGATCGTTTGAACTTAGGAGTTTGTGACCAGCCTGGGCAACATAGCAAGACCCCCGTCTCTATTTTAAAATAAATGAATAAACGAAAACAAAAGAAAAAAAAAAAGAGTGCTCTCTTCTTGCCCACTAGTATTTAACCAGTTTCAAATAACCCAATTATCTGTAGTTTTTACCTTATACAACAAGATGAATTCAAAGGCACCACCCAAGCTATAGATTTTCATTCAGAGTTGGATTTGGATGATAATTTAGTGTAGTTCTCACCTTCTAAATAATTACTTAAAACTGATCTACAAAAATTTCAGCCTGGAAAACTTTTTCAGTGTATAGCAGTCATGGGCCATTGTTTTTGTTTTGCTTTGTTCGAGACAGGGTCTCACTCTGTCCCCCAGGCTGGAGTGTAGTGGTGCAACCGTGGCTCACTGTAGCCTCAGCCTTCCCTATGTCAGACGATCCTCCCACCTGAGCCTCCTGAGTAGCTGGGATTATAGGGGCGCACCACCACATCCAGCTAATTTTTGTATTTTTTGTGCAGTCAGGGTTTTGCCATATCACCCAGGCTGGTTTCAAACTCCTGGGCTCAAGCGATCTACCTTCCTCAGCCTCCAGAAGTACTAAGATTACATGTGTGAGCCACTGTGCCTGGCAGCCATTGTTTTAGAACTGTTAACTCCACATCTTTACTCATCCCTCTAAATTGTAGCAAATTTAAAATGTCTGTTGAAATTGTATGAAATAAATGCACAGTTACACTTAAAAATATTCTTGTCAGGGCTCAGTCACTCACGCCTGTAATCCCAGCACTTTGGGAGGCCGAGGCGGGCAGATCACCTGAGGTTTCGGAGTTCAAGACCAGCCTGACCAACATGGAGAAACCCCACCTCTACTAAAAATACAAAATTAGCCGGGCGTGGTGGTATATACCTGTAATCCCAGCTACTTGGGAGGCTGAGGCAGAAGAATTGCTTGAACCCGGGAGGCAGAGGTTGCGTTGAGCCGAGATCGCGCTATTGCCCTCCAGCCTGGGCAACAAGAGCGAAAACTCTGTCTCAAAAAAAAAAAAAAAGATACAAAAAATTAGCCAGGCTTGGTGGCAGGGGCCTGTAATCCCATCTTCTTAGGAGGCTAAGGCAGGAGAATCGCTGGAACCTGCGAGGCAGAGGTTACAGTGAGCTGAGATCGTGCCACTGCACTCCAGCCTAGGCAACAGAGCTAGACTCTGTCTCAAATAAATAGTAAATTAATATATTCTTAATCTTTATGGAGATAAAGGAATTAGGACTTCTGAGACATTTTAAAGGTAATATCCTGCTTTTTAAGGAATGCTTGCATTTTGTAAGATCTTCGTAATCATTTAAGAGATCAGCTACTTAACCCTATTTCAGAGGGTTTAATACAGAAAAGTCTCTCATTTCTTAGCTCTTCTGAGCAGCTAGCTGTCCTTTTTCTCATTGGAGTTGGAGCTCCTGGCTCTTTGGTTCATTCTCACCATGCTTTGCTCTGTCTTCTCCCACCCATCGACCCTCATCCACTCCTGCTGCCACTCAGCTGTGAAGTCGATCAAGAAGCAGCACCTGGTGGAGGTGAGGTCCATGGCCAACCCTCCTGCTGCGGTGAAGCTGGCGCTGGAGTCCATCTGCCTGCTGCTGGGGGAAAGCACCACGGACTGGAAGCAGATCCGCTCCATCATCATGCGGGAGAACTTTATCCCCACCATTGTCAACTTCTCTGCAGAGGAGATCAGGTGAGAAAGTGGAAGTGCCAAGGTATTGCCAGAAATTGAAATCAGTTGTTCAGGCCAGGCACAGTGCCTCACACCTCCAATCCCAGAACTTTCGGCTGTTCAGGCCAGGCACAGTGCCTCACACCTCCAATCCCAGAACTTTCGGCTGTTCAGGCCAGGCACAGTGCCTCACACCTCCAATCCCAGAACTTTCGGCTGTTCAGGCCAGGCACAGTGCCTCACACCTCCAATCCCAGAACTTTCGGCTGTTCAGGCCAGGCACAGTGCCTCACCTCCAATCCCAGAACTTTCAGAGGCCAAGGCAGGTGGAGTGCTTGAGCCTACGCGTTAGAGACCAACCTGGGCTACATGGTGACACCCTGTCTCTTACAAAAAATAAAAAAATGAGCTGGGTGGGGTGGCATGCACCTGTAGTCCCAGCTACTTGGGAGGCTGAGGTGGGAGGATTGCCTGAACCCAGGGGATCGAGGCTTCAGTGAACCGAGATCACGCCACCGCACTCCAGCCTGGTGAAACCGAGATCACGCCGCCACACTCCAGCCTGGAGAAACCGAGATCACGCCACCACACTCCAGCCTGCGTGGCAGAGCAAGACCCTGTCTCACTTTTTAAAAAGAAAGAAATTGTTCAAGTGTTGAGAGCACATTTCCAGCTTTCGCCTGAGAACCAAGGGTCAGTCTCGCTCATCCCCAGTGGTCAGTCACTGGGGCAATGAGATGAGAGCTGGCTCTGGTCTCTTCCATTTTAATTTTATGAAAACTCTTCCTTGCTTTTGTCCTGCATGTGCTTAGAAATATCATTCCTCTCTTACAGTGACGCCATAAGGGAGAAGATGAAGAAAAATTACATGTCCAATCCAAGTTACAATTACGAAATTGTTAATCGGGCTTCTCTGGCTTGCGGCCCTATGGTGAAATGGGCAATCGCACAGGTGATTAACACAGCCAAGAGCTCCCGTGTGAAAGGTGACCTCTTTTTCTGTCACTTAAATAACAGTTATCAATTGGTTCTTCCCAGCTTAACTATGCAGACATGTTAAAGAGAGTGGAGCCCCTACGCAACGAGCTGCAGAAGCTGGAAGATGACGCCAAGGACAACCAGCAGAAGGCCAACGAGGTGGAGCAGATGATCCGAGACCTGGAAGCCAGCATCGCCCGCTACAAGGAGGAATATGCCGTCCTGATCTCAGAGGCCCAGGCTATCAAGGCAGATCTGGCTGCTGTCGAGGCAAAAGTAAGATTATCATCAATCATCCTGTCTTTCCTGCCATGGAAGCGGAGATTAACACACTTGAACACGCGCTGCCTGTACCATGCTGGCCTCAGTGAATTAGCTCTGTAACATCTGTAAGGGCCCAGAGGACTTTTTTTCCTGGAAAATAATACACACTTGAGTATTCACTAAGTGTTGCTAATTAGGATAGATTGATACAAACTGGATGCTTTACAGCCATTGAATCCCCCACCGGCAGCTCCAGACCTGTTTGCTCTGCTGCCTGAAGGCCTCACTCCGTACCCAGCTTCTGCCCCGCTAAGGATTCTGAGTCGTGTGTGGTCATTAGTTATATGTGATCTGGGTCTCATGTCCTTTGGGATTGTGAACAACTTGGGCACGTTTCTAACCCACCCAAAACCCTGCACGTGATGTGGATGAACCAATTTGCAGGATTCGGTATAAATCCTAAAAGGCCTGATCCCTGAGCATCCTGTTCGGTTTTCCTTTTAGGTAAACCGGAGCACTGCTCTTCTGAAGAGCTTGTCTGCTGAACGTGAACGATGGGAAAAAACAAGTGAAACTTTCAAAAACCAGATGTCCACCATTGCTGGGGACTGTCTCTTGTCGGCTGCGTTCATTGCCTATGCGGGTTACTTTGACCAGCAGATGCGTCAGAACTTGTTCACTACCTGGTCCCACCACCTCCAGCAGGCCAACATCCAGGTGAGAATCACGGGGAATTCAGAAAGGATGTGTGAGCAGTGTGAGGCAAGCTGGTGTTTAGTGCACAGTTAGAACGTCCTGTCTGTGGCTTCGAAGCTGGTGTTTAGTGCACAGTTAGGGTGCCCCGTCTGTGGCTTCCAAGAGGAAGAAAGGTAACGGCCTTGCCTTTCAGTTCCGTACAGATATTGCCAGGACGGAATACCTTTCCAATGCAGATGAGCGTCTTCGCTGGCAGGCCAGCTCCTTGCCTGCTGATGACCTGTGCACAGAAAACGCCATCATGCTGAAACGGTTCAACAGGTACGAGCTCGGGTGCCAAGGAGTGGCTCGGGAAGAATGTGGGTGGTGATCTTGAATGTCGTTCAAAATACACCCTTGTTTGAAGAGAGGAATAGAAAATGGGGCGTGGGCATACAGTGCTGGCAGCTTGGTGCTCCTCTGATGGTGGGGGTGTGCTGTTCTCTTTATTGTCAAGTGTCTGAGTTATTCTGCAGTGAATGCTTCTTGTAACCTTCTAAAATTGATTGGCAGGGGCCAGGCGCAGTGGATCACGTGAGGTCAGGAGTTTGAGACCAGCCTGGCCAACATAGTGAAATCCTGTCTCTACTAAAAATACAAAAAAATTAGCCAGGCGTGGTGGCGTGCGCCTGTGATCCCAGCTACTCAGGAGGCTGAGGCAGGAAAAACTCTTGAACCCAGGAGGTGGAGGTTGCAGTGAGCCAAGATCACGCCACTGCACCCCAGCCTGGGCAACAGAGTGAGACTCCATCTCAAAAAAACAAAAAAATAGGCTGGGCACGGTGGCTCACACTATGATCCTGGCACTTTGGGAGGCCGAGGCGGGTAGATCACGAAGTCAGGAGTTTGAGACCCGCTTGGCCAACATATCTACTAAAAATACAAAAAATTAGCTGGGTGTCGTGGCAGGTGCTTGTAGTCCCAGCTACTCAGGAGGCTGAGGCAGGAGAATCGCTTGAACCCAGGAGGCAGAGTTTGCAGCAAGCCAGGAGCACGCCACTGCACTCCAGCCCGGGTGACAGTGCGAGACTCCATCTCAAAAATAAATAAATAAAATGGATGGGCAGGGTTGTGTTTGGGGGTGGACGTTCAAACAGTCCTCTGTTACAAGAACTGAAAATAGCTAGTTAAAGGGGAAGTGCTGCCTGTGTTTCTGTTGAGGAAGGACAGAATAAGAACGGGGACGTAACTGCAGTGAAGGTGGGCTAGGTGCTGAGAGGGCGCCATGTCTCACCAGGTGGTGCTCACAAGAATATGAATCGATCAGTACAACCTGTGCACAGGGCTAGATTTGCCTAAATGACCCTTTCACCTAGGAGTTCCACTTCTAGGTGTTCATTCAACAGTAGCTTGGCCTGTGTACAAAATGGCAAATCTAAGAGCAAGTGTGTACCAGCTGAAGACTGGAGATAACTCAGAGGGCCCTCCTGAGGCCCACCACGCTGCGGTGCTGGGTAGTCTTTGCCGACACAGGACATTCGAATACAGGCTGGACAGGTGCAGAGCAGGTGGTAGAGGCCTCCCTGAGGCCACAACACCCGCACTGACACGTGTCTATAAATGCTTAGACCTTCTCTGTAAAGACAGACGAGAAACTGGTAAAAGCCATCACCTGGGGAAGGAACTTTGCTGACCAAAGAACAGGGTCCAAAAGGCAGGGCGGCGTGGTTCTTCTCACCATGGGCCCTTTTAGAGTTTGAGTTTGTAGAAGCTTGTGTGTATTACCAGTTGGGTTTTTTCCACGTTTTAATTGGCTAGACTATAGGTACTTGACATTAGCTTCTTTGTGCCCTTCTTTCCTCATTTGTAGAGTAGTTTGATAACAGTGTCAGCCTCGTAGGCTGTCAGGAGGATTACCTGAGATAGTATCTGTAATTTGACACAGTCCCTGGCAATTTAAATTCTGTGTAAAGTTAATCCCTTGGTGCTGCTCAGCGTTGGTGTTGATACTGGCTGTCTAGAAGGATCGTAAATACAAAAAAGCTATTTTAACAGTGCCAGATGCTGAGGGAGGACGATTGTCCCAGAAGAAAAAGGATTTTTAACTATGGCCCTCCTGGTATATGACTCAAGCTACCTCCTCATGCCAATAGTTCTTCAAAAGGATGATGTGATGTTAGCATTAAGCATGTAAGCTTTATTGGTAAACCTGAAAACGTCTCTGGAAAGCACCCTCGGGTGGCGGTAACAGCCTGTCCCTCTCATCAGGGACTTGGCTGACCGTGATCCTGTGCTTTTCCCATTCCGTGTTCCAACCTTCTCCTCCGTGGCCTCATCCTCAGGTATCCGCTGATCATTGACCCCTCTGGACAGGCCACAGAATTCATTATGAATGAATATAAGGATCGTAAGATCACACGGACCAGCTTCCTGGATGACGCCTTCAGGAAGAACTTAGAGAGTGCACTGCGATTTGGGAACCCCCTTCTGGTCCAGGTTGGTGTTGACCTTTGAATTCTTGAAACACCGCATTCAAGAGTGAATTCCTTTTTGCGGGCTGCATTTAGTTTTCAACTTTGTAAGACTTCATGTTGTATCAGAAGGATAAAGCTTTGAGATGGTTCTATAATAGATAAATTCGGCAGAATCATTATTTGCATTTAAAATTCTATTCAGTGGTGGGGCGAGGTGGCTCATGCCTGTAATCCCAGCACTTTGGGAGGCCAAGGTGGATGGATCATCTGAGGTCAGGAGTTCAAGAAAGCCTGGCCAAACCCCGTCTCTACAGAAAATACAAAAATTAGCTGGTTGAGGTGGCGGGCACCTATAGTCCCAGCTACTTGGGAGGCTGAGGCAAGAGAATCACTTGAACCCAGGAGGCACAGGTTGCAGTGAGCCGAGATCGTGCCATTGCACTCCAGCCTGGGAGACAGAGACTGTATCTCAAAAAAAAAAAAATTATATTCAGTACAGCCATGAAAAGCAAGAAACAGCCAGGCGTGGTGTCTTATGTCTGTAATCCCAGCATTTTGGGAGGCCAAGGCAAGCAGATCACAAGGTCAGGAGATCAAGACCACCCTGGCCAACATGGTGAAAGCCCATCTCTATTTAAAATACAAAAATTAGCCGGGTGTGGTGGTGCACACCTGTAGTCCCAGCTACTCGGGAGGCTGAGGCAGGAAAATTGCTTGAACCTGGGAGGCGGAGGCTGCAGTGAAACGAGTTCACGCCACTACACTCCAGCCTGGGTGACAGAGTGAGACTCCGTCTCAAAAAAAAAAAAAAAAAGAACAAGAAAAATGTTCAAGAAACAAGAACAGGCCGGACGCGGTGGCTCAAGCCTGTAATCTCAGCACTTTGGGAGGCCGAGACGGGCGGATCACGAGGTCAGGAGATCGAGACCATCCTGGCTAACAAGGTGAAACCCCGTCTCTACTAAAAAAATACAAAAAACTAGCCAGGCAAGGTGGCGGGCGCCTGTAGTCCCAGCTACTTGGGAGACTGAGGCAGGAGAATGGCGTAAACCCGGGAGGCGGAGCTTGCAGTGAGCTGAGATCCGGCCACTGCACTGCAGCCTGGGTGACAGAGCGAGACTCCGTCTCAAAAAAAAAAAAAAGAAACAAGAACAAGGAACATGTTCCTTTGCAGGAACATGGATAGAGCTGGAGCCCATTATCCTCAGCAAACTAATGCAAGAGCGGAAAACCAAGTACCAGATGTTCTCACTTAGAAGTGGGAGCTAAATGATGAGAACACATGGACACATAGAGGAGAAAAACACACACTGGGACCTTTCAGAGCACGGAGGGTGGGCGGAGGGAGAGGATGAGGAAAAACGACTGATGGGTACTACACTTACAACCAGGGTGATGAAATAATTTGTATAATAAACCCCCATGACAAGTTTACCTATGTAACAAACCTGCACTTGTATTCCTGAACTTAAAAGTTAAAAATTTGTTTTTAAATAAAGCATGTAAGGTCACTAGGAAGCATCAGATTTGCAACAAGATGAATTCATTATGCAAATTTTAAAAAATTAAAGAAATGAAATACAGTGTCGTTCAGAGGGTCTGTGTCAGCACTGTCCCCCAGAACTTTCTGCAGGGGCAGGAATGCCTGATGGTCCACACTGTCCAGTGTGGTAACGCTAGCCTCAGGTGGCTTATGCTGAGCACTTCCCACGGCTAGTGTGACCAGGAACTGAGTGTTTAATTTATTTATTTATTTATTTAATTTTTTTTTTTTGAGATGGAGTGTTGCTCTGTCTCCTAGTCTGAACCTCTCAGGTTCAAGCAATTCTCCTGTCTCAGCCTCCCAAGTAGCTGGGACTACAGGCACGTGCCAACACCCCCAGCTAACTTTTTAGTATTTTTAGTAGAGATGGAGTTTCACCATGTTGGCCAGGCTGGCCTTGAACTCCTGACCTCAAGTGATCTGCCTGTCTCAGCCTCCCAAAGTACTGGAATTACAGGCGTGAGCCACCACGCCTGGCTGAGTTTTTAATTTTAGTTAATTTTTTGAGACGGAGTCTCACTCAGTTGCCCAGGCTGGAGTGCAGTGGTGCGATCTCTACTCACTGCAAGCTCCGCCTCCTGGGTTCACGCCGTTCTCCTGCCTCAGCCTCCCAAGTAGCTGGGACTACAGGTGCCCACTGCCACACCTGGCTAATTTTTTGCATTTTTAGTAGAGACAGGGTTTCACCATGTTAGCCAGGATGGTCTCGATCTCCTGACCTCGTGATCCGCCCGCCTCGGCCTCCCAAAGTGCTGGGATTACAGGCGTGAGCCACCGCGCCTGGCCGATTTTAGTTAATTTAAGTGTGAGTAGCCACACAGAGCTAGTGGCCACCATATACAAGTGGCGGGTGGCTTTTGGGAAGGTATGCTTATCTAGAGTAGCACAGCAACATAGCATTTGGGGGAAGATAAAGTTACAAAGCGCTGGCCTTCAAGTTCCACCCGTGTGCTATGCAGGATGTGGAAAGCTACGATCCAGTTTTGAACCCAGTGCTGAACCGTGAAGTGCGACGAACAGGAGGGAGGGTGCTGATCACCCTCGGGGACCAGGACATAGACCTGTCGCCATCGTTTGTCATCTTCCTGTCCACCCGGGATCCCACTGTAAGGAGTGGGACTCTTCCCCAGGGAAATCTGGCAGGATTTGGTTTTGAAGCTGAATTACAACAGACTGTTCTGTTATCTATTTTGGTAGGTCGAGTTCCCACCAGATCTCTGTTCCCGGGTTACTTTTGTAAACTTCACAGTCACCCGTAGCAGTTTACAAAGCCAGTGTCTAAATGAAGTACTTAAAGCAGAAAGACCTGATGTGGACGAGAAACGATCTGATCTTCTGAAACTTCAAGGTAGGATCTGGACCTATGGCTGTTAGATGGTTGGTGCAGGTGAAGGAGCTGAACTTTGAAGTGACTAGGATGTCCCACGTTTGTGGCGAACACTTCTGAGAGCGTACCTTTTGAAGTATTACTGTAAACTCTGGATGTTTTATTCATTTAAGGGGAATTTCAGCTCCGTTTGCGTCAGCTGGAAAAATCTCTACTACAAGCTCTGAACGAGGTGAAAGGGCGCATTTTGGACGATGACACGATCATAACCACTTTGGAGAACCTGAAGAGAGAGGCTGCAGAGGTCACCAGGAAAGTGGAGGAGACGGACATCGTCATGCAGGAGGTGGAGACCGTGTCCCAGCAGTACCTCCCGCTCTCCACCGCCTGCAGCAGCATCTACTTCACCATGGAGTCCCTCAAGCAGGTGGGTGCCTTGGCCGCGCAGAGGTTGGCCGGCCCCGCACAGTAGCTCCTCGGCCTCGCAGAAGTTCGGCGGGTGCCAGGGGAGCTGCCTCACAGCTGCCTACTGCTTCCTTTCAGATACACTTCTTGTACCAGTACTCCCTCCAGTTTTTCTTGGACATTTATCACAACGTCTTATATGAGAACCCGAACCTGAAGGGCGTCACCGACCACACACAGCGCCTGTCCATTATAACGAAGGACCTCTTCCAGGTAGAGAGTGAGGTCCTCAGCCGCTCCCCGGCGGGGGGAAGCAGGGTGCTGCTTCTCTTGTGGAACAACATCGTCTCCTGCTCTTGTCCCAGGTGGCATTTAACCGAGTGGCTCGAGGCATGCTGCACCAGGACCACATCACCTTTGCCATGCTGCTGGCGAGAATTAAACTGAAGGGCACCGTGGGGTAAGAGCGCTCACGCCCGCAGGAGGGGTCGTCCTGCTAGTGGCCCGCAAGGGTTTCGTGATCAGATACGTGCTTTTATTTTTTCTTTTCTTTTATTTTTTGAGACGGAGTCTCCCTCTGTTTCCCAGGCTGGAGTGCAGTCGTGCAGTCTCAGCTCACTGCAACCTCCAACTCCCAGGTTCAAGCCATTCTCCTACCTCAATCTCCTGAGTAGCTGGGACTACAGGCGCCTGCCACCACACCCGGCTACATTTTTTTGTATTTTTAGTAGAGATGGATTTTCATCACGTTGGCAGCCCAGCCTGGTCTCAAACTCCTGACCTCAAGTGATCCGCCTGCCTTGGCCTCCCAGAGTGCTGAGA
This sequence comes from Trachypithecus francoisi, assembly GCF_009764315.1. NCBI lineage: Eukaryota > Metazoa > Chordata > Mammalia > Primates > Cercopithecidae > Trachypithecus > Trachypithecus francoisi. The sequence continues at coordinate 4,672,135 of NW_022681468.1, read as the reverse complement.
TTATAGACATGAGCCACTGTGCCCGGCCTGTTTTTTCTTTTCTTTAAATCACAACTGTTATTTTAGTGACAGTGGGAATGAACATGAGGGACCCTAGCTAACCTGTTGCATCCTTCACAGGGAGCCCACCTACGATGCAGAATTCCAGCACTTCCTGAGAGGAAATGAGATCGTCCTGAGTGCTGGCTCCACCCCCAGGATCCAGGGCCTGACTGTGGAGCAGGCGGAGGCGGTGGTGAGGCTGAGCTGCCTTCCCGCGTTTAAGGACTTGATTGCAAAGGTTCAGGCAGACGAGGTGATTGTTCTTTTGAATGTTCCCAGTGAAAAATGCCGGCCTTTTCCCAGGAAATGCGAGGAATCGCATGTTGTATAAAACCCAGAATGTCGTGTGTGCGCGCTCGCGTCAGACTCTTGCGTCAGCCCCCCGAGGCCGGCCCTGCCCCATGGGGGCTTCCACTGTTGTCTCCACAGCAATTTGGCATTTGGCTGGACAGCAGCTCCCCGGAGCAGACCGTGCCCTACCTCTGGAGTGAAGAAACACCTGCAAGTAAGCCCCGCTGTGGTTTTCTTTCTGAACCTGAATGTAAAGTTGGGTTTTGCTGCTTAAACGGATGCTTTAAAAACACGCAAAGTTACTAGCCTGGGCAGCATAGGGAGGCCCCATCTCTACAAAAAATACAGCCTTGGCCAGGAGTGGCGGTGCACACCTGTAGTCCCACCTACTCGGGAGGCTAAAGCAGGAAGGTCACTTGAGCCTGGGAGGTCGAGCTTGCGTGAGCTGCGATTGCGCCAGTGCACTCCAGCTGGGCAGCAGACAGAGACCTGTCTCTGAGTGAGTGGTCACTGATGCCCGAGATACGTGTTTCAATGTTAAAACTTTTTAAGGAAAGCACTGAGGAAGATCGCTGCTAGATAGGTGTTGGGTTAGAGATAGATCAGAAATTTCCAATTCCTGTTCATCGCATGCTTGAAGACCATAAGAGAACTAGGTGGGGAGCTCCTGCCCAGTGGTAAGGAGTTAACTGGCTGTATTCATGCTGCAGACAGGAATGGAATGCCATCAGCCGGCTTTGAGTGTGTTAGGCCAGACCTGGGCTAGCCAGGCTGAGAGGAAGTGTCCGACTGTGGAGGGCAGAGCTTCCTGAGTACCTTCAGGTGTTCTCAGGAAGTGAGCAGGTATTAGTGTAGTAATTTAAAAATCAGCAAACGGCACCTTGTCCTATGGATACATCCAGGCGGTAAGGTGTTCTCATAGGTGTGTCCAGAGGGCTCACGGAAGGCACAGGAGATGTGGCTGAATGTCTTGATTTGAGCTGATCCTGAAATGCTGAGTGGGTGCTTTGGGAAGAACACTCCAGGCAGGGGAGGGCGTCTCCAAGTCCTCGCTTCCACCCAGCACCCACCCCCTGTCCCTGTTTCAGCACCCATTGGCCAGGCCATCCACCGCCTGCTCCTGATCCAGGCTTTCCGGCCCGATCGCCTGCTGGCCATGGCCCACATGTTTGTTTCAACAAACCTTGGGGAGTCTTTCATGTCCATCATGGAGCAGCCGCTCGACCTGACCCACATTGTGGGCACAGAGGTAATGTCCTGATACAGCCCAGGCGTCTCAAGAGACTCCATGCCCACCTCCCCAACCACAGCTGTCAGCAGCCCTGGCGCCTGCTGTCACTCCAGGCTACAGTCTGCTCCTAAGACCAGGAGCTCGCTGCAGATTCTCAACTGGCTGCGTGGTGCCCACACCTCTGGACCCCAAAAGCACATCTCAGACCCCTCACTCAGGGCGCTCCTTTCCCTTGACAGGTACGCACTATTTGCTGGCACCGCTGTAACTTCTGCCTTCTCTGTTTGCAGGTGAAGCCCAACACTCCTGTCTTAATGTGCTCTGTGCCTGGTTACGACGCCAGTGGGCATGTCGAGGACCTTGCAGCCGAGCAGAACACGCAGATCACTTCAATTGCAATCGGTAAGGGCGCTTGGTGGGCTCCATGGGCTGGAGCCCTGCAGGATTCGTGGTGGGCATTGATGTCCGCGGCTGCCGCTGCTGACACTAAGTTTCCTTGCGCCAGGCTCTGCAGAAGGCTTTAATCAAGCAGATAAGGCAATAAACACCGCTGTGAAGTCGGGCAGGTAGGCCTGTTCTCTTTGGCTGAAGAAAGCCTTAGTCCCCAGGCATTCAGGCAGGCAGCCTGGTGTGTTGTGTGACTCTCACTTTGTGTGTGCAGGTGGGTGATGCTGAAGAATGTCCATCTGGCCCCAGGGTGGCTGATGCAGCTGGAGAAGAAGTTGCACTCCCTGCAGCCGCACGCCTGCTTCCGACTCTTCCTCACCATGGAGATCAACCCCAAGGTGGGTGTTTGAAGGGGTGGAGACGTTGCAGGCTGCTGTGGCAGTCCTGTCGGCGCCGTGTGGTGGAATTGAACAGGCGCCTGTGTCCACACCCGAGCCGTAACGGGAGCCGCGCTCTCTTAGGTGCCAGTGAATCTGCTCCGTGCGGGTCGCATCTTTGTGTTCGAGCCACCACCAGGGGTGAAGGCCAACATGCTGAGGACGTTCAGCAGCATTCCCGTCTCACGGATATGCAAGGTAAGTACCTTGTTCTCCTGGTATGCTTTCTCCATAGAAGCCAAAGCCCAGTGCCATCACCAAATGCAGAAGTGGGTCCCTGGGTGTCCCAGAAGTGCCATGTGGTGAATTGCACAGGTGCTTTTGCTTTTCGGCTGTAGGTAAAATTTCCTTCCTTGGCCGGGCATCGTGGCTCACACTGGTAATCCCAGCAATTTCGAAAGTCGAGGCAGTAGGATCATTTGAGCCCAGGAGTTCAAGACTGGGCAGGCCAGGTGTGGTGGCTCACTCCTGTAATCCCTGCACTTTGGGAGGCCTAAGTGGGCAGATCACTTGAGGTCAGGAGTTTGAGACCAGCATGGCCAACATGGTGAAACTCCATCTCTACTAAAAATATAAAAAATTAGCCAGGCGTGGTGGTGGATGCCTGTAGTCCCAGCTACTGGGGAGGCTGAGGCAGGAGAATTGCTTGAACCCAGGAGGCGGAGGTTGGCAGTGAGCTGAGATTGCATCATTGCACTCCAGCCTGGGCGACAGAGTGAGATACTGTCTAAAAAAAAAAAAAAAAACAGGCCGGGCGCGGTGGCTCAAGCCTGTAATCCCAGCACTTTGGGAGGCCGAGACGGGCGGATCACGAGGTCAGGAGATCGAGACCATCCTGGCTAACACAGTGAAACCCCGTCTCTACTAAAAAATACAAAAAACTAGCCGGGCGAGGTGGCGGGCGCCTGTAGTCCCAGCTACTCCGGAGGCTGAGGCAGGAGAATGGCGTAAACCTGGGAGGCGGAGCTTGCAGTGAGCTGAGATCCGGCCACTGCACTCCAGCCCGGGCTAGAGTGAGACTCCGTCTCAAAAAAAAAAAAAAAAAAAAAAAAAACACAGACCTGTCTGGGCAACATAGTGAGATCCTGTCTCTCTATAAAATTTCCTTCCTGTGAGCAGGTTGAAAAGTAAAAGCCGGCCGGGCGCGGTGGCTCAAGCCTGTAATCCCAGCACTTTGGGAGGCCGAGATGGGCGGATCACGAGGTCAGGAGATCGAGACCATCCTGGCTAACACGGTGAAACCCCGTCTCTACTAAAAAATACAAAAAACTAGCCAGGCGAAGTGGTGGGCGCCTGTAGTCCCAGCTACTTGGGAGGCTGAGGCAGGAGAATGGCGTAAACCCAGAAGGCGGAGCTTGCAGTGAGCTGAGATCCGGCCACTGTACTCCAGCCCGGGCGACAGAGCGAGACTCCGTCTCAAAAAAAAAAAAAAAAAAAAAAGTAAAAGCCATGTTTGATTATGGGGTGTGATTAGGTCCTAGAGGAGCAGAGATGCCCACCCACGGAGAAGCTGGGACTCAGCGTTGTGTCCCCAAGTGGCAGACAATCTCCTCTCCCCCAGCACAGGCCCCCGGAGACCAAGCAGAGCCCTCCCAGGTGCCAAGTGAAAACCAAGACTCTTGGGCAAGAGAAAGGGGATTGTGGCAGGGGGTTCGTTCTGTCAATTCTGTTCTACTTTGTGCCATATCCACCTTTTGTGACATTCCTAGAAACTCTGTCTTCTGTAGATTTCTTATTGGCTGAATAAATTCTCTGATGGTCTCATTGGATGACATCTCTATTAATAGAAAAGTTGGCATACTTCTCTCTTAGCAACAGTACTCGTGTGAATTTGCTGCCATCATCAGGATGTGGAGAGCTCTTTGTAAAGCTTTGACTCTGACCTAGCCTCTGTGCTGTTCTTGGAGAAGTGCTGCTCTCTAATGACTCTCTACTCGGTCACTTTCCTCACCCAGTCTCCCAACGAGCGTGCCCGCTTGTACTTCCTGCTGGCCTGGTTCCATGCCATCATCCAAGAACGCTTACGATATGCACCACTGGGGTGGTCAAAGAAGTATGAATTTGGAGAGTCTGACCTGCGGTCCGCTTGCGATACAGTGGACACGTGGCTGGACGACACAGCCAAGGCAAGTGTGGGCCATGCCAGGACAGGCAGCGGATGTGCACCTGGGAAGGACGCCGCAGGGCATGGTACTGAGAGGCCAGACTCAGCCTGGAAGAGCGAGCTGACCCCTCGTGACCACCAAAGCCTAGCCAGGCATGGGGAGTGAGGAGGAAAGCTGTGCCCCTCGAAAGGGAGCCCCGGGCATGCCCGCCTCCGACCACACACGAACCCTGCTTTTCCTCCCCCAGGGCAGGCAGAACATCTCACCGGATAAGATCCCGTGGTCTGCCCTGAAGACCTTGATGGCCCAGTCCATTTATGGCGGGCGCGTGGACAACGAGTTTGACCAACGTCTGCTCAACACCTTCCTGGAGCGCCTATTCACAACCAGGAGTTTCGACAGTGAATTTAAGCTGGCATGCAAGGTCGACGGGCATAAAGACATTCAAATGCCAGACGGCATCAGGTATGCTACTGCCTGCTGGAATGGAGACAGTTGTGACGTCAGGGCGTCTGGTGTCACTCAGAGGTAGCCTCTAACATCATTTCCAAATGCACTGGTTTTCTAGGCGAGAGGAGTTTGTACAGTGGGTGGAGCTGCTCCCCGACACCCAGACGCCCTCCTGGCTGGGCCTGCCCAACAATGCCGAGAGAGTCCTCCTTACCACACAGGGTGGGTGACGAGGGTCCTCCTCACGCGCGGGGGGGTGGCGAGGGTCCTCCCCTCATGCGGGGTGGGTGGCAAGGGTCCCCACACACGGTGAGTGTGCGCTGCTGTTCCAGGGCCCTCCCTGGTTATGCTGGGTGTGGCTCTGTCAGCCTCGGCCTCCCCGCCAGTCTCCAGCTGCTCCTAGCTCCACTCGGAGGGGAGGCAGAGGAAAGAATTGGCTCTAACAGGGATCTTTTTTTTTTTTTTTTTTTTTTTTTAATTGAGACGGAGTCTCGCTCTGTCGCCCAGGCTGGAGTGCAGTGGCCGGATCTCGGCTCACTGCAAGCTCTGCCTCCCGGGTTCACGCCATTCTCCTGCCTCAGCCTCCCGAGTAGCTGGGACTACAGGCGCCCGCCACCTCGCCTGGCTAGTTTTTTTTATTTTTTTTTTAGTAGAGATGGGGTTTCACCATGTCTAACAGGGATCTTTTCTGCAGCATCAACTCAGTTCTAGAGAAGAGGCTTGATATTTATGTAAATGAGCCTAGAAATAACATTTAGATTTTCATCTCATATTGAAAAGCAGTTACTGGCTGGGCACAGGGGTTCACACCTGAATCCTAGCACTTTGGGGGCCAATGCGGGCAAATCACTCGAGATTAAGATTTCCAGACCAGCCTGGTCAACATGGCAAAACCGCATCTCTACTAAAAATACAAAAATTAGGTGGGCATGGTGGCAGGCACCTGTAATCCCAGCTACTCAGGAGACTGAGACAGGAGAATCATTTGAACCTGGGAGGTGGAGGTTGCGGTGAGCCAAGACCACGTCACTGTACTCTAGCCTGGGCAACAGTGTGAGACTCTGTCTCAAAAAAAAAAAAAAAAAAAGGCCGGGTGTGGTGGCTCACGCCTGTAATCCCAGCACTTTGGGAGGCAGAGGTGGGTGGACCTAAGGTCAGGAGCTCGAGGCCAGCCTGGCCAACATGGTGAAATCCCATCTCTACAAAAAATACAAAAATTAGCCAAGTGTGGTGGCAGACACCTGTAATCCCAGCTACTCGGGAGGCTGAGGCAGGAGAATCGCTTGAACCCGGGAGGCGGAGGTTTCAGTGAGCTGAGAACGCACCATTGTACTCCAGCTTGGGCAACGGAGCGAGACTCTGTCTCAAAAAACAAAAACTGTTTCTGTTTTTTTTCTTCAAGAGTTAAAAAGTACCTGATATTAAGGGATATTTTAAAACCATTCATCTTCCCTAGAATTTTTTAGCAGTCTTTTTTTCCTTTTCACTTACAAGATGTTTTCTTCAAGACTTCAAGTGCTGTGAGCCAGAAGGGACCTTAGAAATTCTCTAACCCAGTGTCTCTCACAGTGTGGCTCCCAAACCAGCAGCAATAACCTGCCCAGAACTTCTTAGAAATGCAGGTTCCCGGCCGGGTGCGGTGGCTCACGCCTGTCATCCCAGCACTTTGGGAGGCCGAGGCGGGTGAATTGCGAGGTCAGGAGATCGAGACCATCCTGGCTAACAACAGTGAAACCCCGTCTCTACTAAAAATACAAAAAAAAATTAGCCGGGCGTGGTGGCGGGTGCCTGTAGTCCCAGCTACTCGGGCGGCTGAGGCAGGAGAATGGCGTGGGCCCAGGAGGCAGAGCTTGCAGTGAGCCGAGATCGCACCACTGCACTCCAGCCTGGGTGACAGTGCAAGACTCCGTCTCAAAAAAGAAAGAAAGAAATGCATGTTCCCAGGCTCTGCCCAGACGCACTCCATCAGGACTAGGGACAGGCCCAGCAATTGGCCTTCACAAAGCCTCCAAGCACTACACATGGGGTTAACAGTGGCTGATCAAATCTCGACTTTCTGTTACGGGGAAAAATCACGAAAAGCAAAGAAGACAGAGGGGTTGCTGAAGCTCACAGCTAGTTAACAGGATAGTATCAGGCCGCTCCTTCAGGCCACCTCTTTAGTCCTGTAGGCAGAACTTCCAGTTATGGGGCTTGACTTTCAGCCGAGGCCACCCTGCAGGGCATCTGTGCCTCCTGTGAGAAGAGCCGTCTCCCACGGAGAATGTGCTTGTAGACCCGCTTCGGGTCCGCAAACCCAGCTGCCCGTTCAGAATGAAAACGTAAGATAGTTGGCAGCTGAGTCATGTGGAGCTGGCGAGGAAGCCCAGGAGAATTGGAGCCCTGGGCACCAAGCATGCTTCCAAGGGTCGGGCAGGAGCGTTGGCTCCTGCAGAGGCCTGTGCTAGTACTGGGTGTTCCATGCCGGGAGCCCCAGTGTGGCCCTGCACAACTGGGTCCCTGTGAAGGACCCCTCAGGCCTATCATGTCTGCTCTTTGAGCCCCGTGCTGTGCCAGCTCTGTGCTGGGGACAGCACAGCTGTCACCTTGTCCAGTCCCACTTAGAGCACAGCAGCGAGGCCCAGGCCCTGCCTCCCTACAGTGCAACTCCCAGAGGCAGCGCTCTTGGGAGCTTGACATTCAGCACTCTGTGTCAGGGGCAGGAAAGGGGAGCTGCCCTAACCCAGAGATCCAGTTGCCCCGTATCATCACAGTCACATCCCAGAGAGGGCAAAAGCCAGGTGCCATGGGCAGGTCTGGAGGGAAAGCCAGGTGATCTGGGCGAGGCTGGAGCACATTACAGGCACCACAGGGCTCAGGGTAATCCCAGCCACATGGTGGCAGTCACAGGTCAAGGGACACCATGGCGACCAGTTTTCTGAGTTAAGAGGGCAGGTGGCACCCCCTCCTGGAGCCCCTCTCGAGCACGCACTCATTCATGGTCGGGCACAAAGCGGGCTGGGGCTTGGCCCAGGTCTCACCGTGAACCCAGGGTCCTGAAGAGCCTGCCTTGAGTCTTGGGACTCAGGCTGCTGGTTCAGTTTTTTTGTTTTGCTTTGAGACTGAGTCTTGCTCTGTCACTCAGACGAGTGCAGTGGTGCAATCACAGCTCACTGCAGCCTCAGCTTCCTGGGCTCAAGCCATCCTCCCACCTCAGCCTCCCAAGTAGCTGGGACCACAGGTGCCACCACCACACCTGACTTTCTCATTTTTTGTAGAGATGAGGGTCTCACTATGTTGCCCAGGCTAGTCTTGAACCCCTGAGTTCAAGAGATGCTCCCGCTTCAGCCTCCCACAGTGCTGGGACTGTGGGTGTGGGCCACTGTGTCTGTCTTACTGGGTCAGTTTTAATAGTCATGTACTTGACCTGGTAACAGTTTTTTCTTCTGTATTTGTCTCCTTAGCTTTCTGGTCAGGCCGTTTTCTGTGCTTTAAAAACATATACGACTGGCCAGGCCTGGTGGCTCATGCCTGTAATCCCAGTACTTTGGGAGGCCGAGGTGAGCAGATCACCTGAGGTCAGGAGTTCGAGACCAGCCTGGCCAGCATGGTGAAACCCTGTCTCCACTAAAAACACACAAAAAATTAGCTGGGCCTGATGGCACGTGCCTGTAATCCCAGCTACTTGGGAGCCTGAGTCAGGAGAATCGCTTGAACCTAGAAGGCAGAGGTTGCCGTGAGCCAAGGTCGCACCACTGCACTCCAGCCTGGGTGACAGAGCGAGACTCCGTCTCTCTTTCTCTCTGTATATACCTATATGACAGCACCTTTCAGATTGCTGCAGTTCCCGGTGCAGACTCACCACGTGGCCTTTACATTCAAGTCCTTTTTCCCTCTGATTTCTTACCTGGCCCCTCCCTCCCTCCTGCTGTGACTGTGGGACTATGGGCCAGGTGTGGACATGATCAGTAAGATGCTGAAGATGCAGATGTTGGAGGACGAGGACGACCTGGCCTACGCAGAGACCGAGAAAAAGACGAGGACAGACTCCACGTCCGACGGCCGCCCCGCCTGGATGCGGACGCTGCACACCACCGCGTCCAACTGGCTCCACCTCATCCCCCAGACACTCAGCCACCTCAAGCGCACTGTGGAGAATATCAAGGTAGCTGGAGGGTGGCGGGCCGGCCAGGTCTCAAGGTCCCAGATGCTGGATATGGTCACGGACCATCGTTCCGTGGACCCAATATTGGTTCCATTGTGCTGGACGGAACGTGCTCACACCCATGTCCCCTCAGGGCAGGTGTCCAGCTGAGCCCAGGCATTGGCAAAATGAGTTGGCCCTTTTGAAATGGACGGAAAACACTCCAGCAGATTGTGAGATAGGCAGACAACTTCCAAAGCGAGCCACCGCAGCCCTTCCTCCCTAGAGGGCCCCGAGAGCTGCGACTCAGGCAGGGACTTCGGTGGGTTTCTGAGCAGCCTCAGCCTCACACAAGCTCGATTCCAAGTCACACTCTGCCAAAGCTGTCCATGACCCTGGACAGGTCGGAAGCTCTGGGGCTCGGCCGAGTTACTTCTGTTTGATCTTTCTGCTGGAGAAAGAACCTCTTCCTAACTTCTCTTCACCCTTTTGAACGATTTTAGGATCCTTTGTTCAGGTTCTTTGAGAGAGAAGTGAAAATGGGCGCAAAGCTGCTTCAGGACGTTCGCCAGGACCTTGCGGATGTGGTCCAGGTGTGCGAAGGAAAGAAGAAGCAGACCAACTACTTGCGCACGCTCATCAACGAGCTGGTGAAAGGTGCGCGAGCGCCGAACTCACGGTGTGGCCTCCGGTGGGCACGTTGGCCTGGGGCCTCCTTGGCCTGGGGCCACAGCCTGGCCCAGCCCAGCCACACAGCACCACGTGCGACAGCAGGCCTGGGGGGTTTCCCTCTGAGAGCAGCTCTGTGCTCTTACCCTCAAGGTGGGCGGGGTGAGGGGCAGGAATTAGAAATACTGAAGAATTTGGTTTTCTTCTGTGCTGGTTCACTGAATGTTGACCAAAATCTTTACGCAACTTCCACAGTTTTTTTAGGGGTCTTCCAAGACAGCGAATGGGGCATGTGGTGTCCAGGACAGTGACAGACGGTAGTAGGTTACGGCCTGTGAAGAATGGGCATCCCCCAGGACAGTGGAAAAGCAGGGGCAGGCGGGCATGGGGGGCTTGTCCAAAGTTGTGGGAAGCCCCCAGCATCCTCGTATTTGCCCAAAAAGCCCTAATTACCAGGAACACTGAGCCACTTGTGTGACATGAGTTTTTAGCCGCGGTTTTACTTGAGCTTGATTATGGTCCTCCAGACAGACACACCTGGACTCATTTGACCCTAGAAATTGCACGGTTCTGAGACATGCTCTGGACCAGCCTGAGTTAGAGCAGATACGGAGGTGAGGGCGGCGCCAGGGGCGTAAAGCACAGCCTGGGAAAGGCAGCAGGTGGGGCCACCGGCCGCCTGTGTGGGCAGCCAGGATGCCGGAGCACTTGCAGCTTTGCCGCATCTGTGCTGGGGGAGTTGTGAGAGCTGACGCCTTGCGCTCTGTGTGCCTTGGCTGCAGGGATCTTGCCTCGGAGCTGGTCCCACTACACGGTGCCTGCCGGCATGACCGTCATCCAGTGGGTGTCCGACTTCAGCGAGAGGATCAAACAGCTGCAGAACATCTCACTGGCGGCTGCGTCTGGTGGCGCCAAGGAGCTCAAGGTGAAGGCGCTCCTGACGAGTCTGGGGTGGTCGGCAGCTGTCCTGGGTTGGGGTGCGGGTGGCTCTGGGGACAAACACAGGGCCCAGGTCTGACCTGAGCTCCTTCCCCCGGGGGCTGCCGCTTTCCACAGAACATCCATGTGTGCCTGGGTGGCCTGTTCGTGCCGGAGGCGTACATCACTGCCACCAGGCAGTACGTGGCCCAGGCCAACAGCTGGTCCCTGGAGGAGCTCTGCCTGGAAGTCAACGTCACCACCTCACAGGGCGCCACCCTGGACGCCTGCAGCTTTGGAGTCACAGGTGAGTGGAGTCTCACAGGAAATACTGGCTCTTCTCTGCAGGTGACCTCAGCGGCCTGAGACCACTGTTCCCAGATACACGCACTTAGGGTGACCCGCTGGTGGTCGGGTGGAGCCGCTGTGTTTGGCAGCCTCTGGGAGCCCTGTGACCGCGGTTTGTGTGGCTGGCCTTTCACCTCAGCCTGGGTTTTGGCTTCCGCCTCACAGGTTTGAAACTTCAAGGGGCCACGTGCAGCAACAACAAGCTGTCGCTGTCCAGCGCCATCTCCACCGCCCTTCCCCTGACGCAGCTGCGCTGGCTCAAGCAGACGAACGCCGAGAAGAAGGCCAGTGTGGTAAGGACGCGCTGCTTTTCCTGGGTCTTCTGCAGCGACCCCTGCGGTAACCAAGGGCAGAGGCGTCTCCTTTTCTACGCCTGGGTTGTGCTTGGACCTGGAAGTCAGGTTCCTAGAGGAAAGTCATTTTGCACCTGTCCCAGCCTCTCTCTTGCCGGGGCCCCCATCAGCTGTCCCTGGCAGTCTTCCAGTTTTCTTACTTTTCCCTGAAGCCACCAGTAAACCCCTCTGCTTCTCCTGCAGGTGACCTTACCTGTGTACCTGAACTTCACCCGTGCAGACCTTATTTTCACCGTCGACTTTGAAATTGCTACAAAGGAGGATCCTCGCAGCTTCTACGAGCGGGGTGTCGCGGTCTTGTGCACAGAGTAGAACTAAACTTTTCTAGCTGCCCCTTTCTGTGATAGTGAAAGTTGTTATTTAACATTTATTCATTATTAAAATGTTTGGAAGGTCTGAGCTTGTGAGAAGAAAGTGGTTGGTTGGAGGTTGGAGGAAGCTGAACGGACTCTGACGGCTGGGAGTGGTGGAAATTGGGAGGACACCAGGAGGTATTTGAGAAGGCTAACGGCAGGGCTCCTTCGAGGAAATAAAACACTAAGCATGAGCCGACTCCGCCTCTTCTGTCTCACCTTCGCCGCAGGGCGGAGAGCCTTGCCTTCCTGCAGCCCAGGGAGGGCAGCCCACGGCAGCCATGCCGCTCTCCACCTCGCTTGCATCATGAGTTTGCTCCAGAGCGGCCACAGCACTCCTGAATTAAGACCATCGGACCCCTTCTCAGACACAGACACAGCGAGAGGTGGCTCTGGAATCCCTGAGGCCCGGGCACAGGGGGTCACGCCTGTAATCGCAGCACTTTGGGAGTCTGGGAGTTAAAGACCAGCCTCGGCAACGCAGTGAGAGCCCGGCTCTACGAGAAATTAAACCAGGGATGGTGGTGCACACCTGTAGTCCCAGCTACTTGAGGGCTGAGGTGGGAGGATCACCCAAGCCCAAGAGGTTGAGGCTGCAGTGAGCTGTGATCTCACCACTGCACTCCAGCCCGGGCGACAGAGGGAGACCCTGTCTCAAAAAAAAAAAAAGCCCCCAACCGCTTGTGTACTTGGCCGGGGCCCCAGGACTCGGCTCCAGACAAGGGAGTTTCCTGCTTCAGATGAGGGAGTTGCCCATCGCCACCCTAGCACATCCATTCCCACACAACCTTCCAGTGGTGGCGATGGCAGTGGCCCATGCAGCTGGCTGACTGCGTCTCACGTTCACGGTGCTGGAAGTGGAGTGTGCTACACCCGTGGAAACAGCCTTCTGGCATCTCAATGTCTTTATTTTATTTATTTTATTTTATGTTTTTAGGATGGAGTTTCGCTCTTGTCGCCCAGACTGGAGTGCAATGGCGTGATCTCGGCTCATTGCAGCCTCCACCTACCGGGTTCAGGTGATCCTCCTGCCTCAGCCTCCTGAGTAGCTGGGATTACAGGCATGTGCCACCATGCCTAGCTAATTACTATATTTTTAGAGGAGACAGGGCTTCACCATGTTGGCCCAGGCTGGTCTTAAACTCCTGGCCTCAAGTGATCCTCCTGCTTCAACCTCCCAAAGTACTGGGATTACAGGCATGAGCCACTGTGCCTGGCCATATTTTTGTATTTTTTGTAGAGATGAGATCTCGCTATTTTCCCCAGGCTGGTCTCAAACTCCTGGCATTAAAGGCTCCTCCCACCTCAGCCTCCCAAAGTGCTGGGATTGTAGGCGTGAGTCACTGAGTTCAGCCCCTAAAAACATTTTTCTTTTTAGAGACAGGGTCTCACTCGTTGCCCAGGCTGGTATGCAGTGGCATCATGGCTCACTGCAGCCTCAACCCCCTGGGCTCAAGTGATCCTCCCACCTCAGCCTTCTGAGCAGCTGGGACCACAGACATGCACCACCACATCGGCTAGTTTTGTATTTTTTGTAGAGATGAGGTTTCACCATAGTGCCTGGGCTGGTCTCCAACTCCTGAGCTGAAGTGATCCTCCCACCTTGGCCTCCCAAAATGCTGGGATTGCAAGTGTGAGCCACCACACCCAGCCCCTAAATACATTTTTTATGTGCACTGACATCAGCTTTGATCAGAGGAGCCCCTGCCCCTTTTGGGCTGGGACCCCTTCCTGGACTGAGTCTGCCCATCTTGGATTAGGCCACACACTGCTGCTTCCTATTCCTTTTCTCAGGCTCTGCAAGGAAGAGCTCCGGCTTCCCCTTGGAGAAGGAGATTCTGAGCCCCTCTTCTCTGTCACTCCCGAATGTAGGTGGTGGCCATGCCCCTCGAGCTCTGCTTGGCACATGTCTGCCAGTCTCGGGGCTCCACCGGAGTAAGGAAGGACTTGGCAGCCTTGGGTGTCTGGTCCTCCTCCGTCATCCTCGAGTCCTCAGGCTACATGTCCACATCACTGGCTTCCAGGGACACAGGGGCCCAGCTGGCCACTTTTATGACAAGAATTGGGGTTTTTGGTGACAGGGCGTCGACTATATAAACTTCTCTGGATTCTTTGACTTCAGTGTGTAGGAAGCCACTTTACAGCTCATGTCACCCAGAGAGCAGTCATTGCAGCTCCAGTCGGAATGACCGGAGGTGTCCTCCGAATCGCCATCATCAAGATCTGACAACTGAGAACAAAAGTGTTCCTCAGTCCAGGAGCAGTTCCTCGAGGCGGAGTCAAGTCTAACATGCTCGCACGCGCTGACTCTTCCTTCTGTCACTGAGGCTGGTTTTTGCAGGCTCTGCCTTGCAAATGAATTTTTCGTTCTTTCTTTCTTTCTTTTTTTTTTTTTTTGAGACGGAATCTTGCTCTGTCATCCAAGCTGGAGTGCAGTGGCGCAATCTTGGCTCACTGCAACCTCCACCTCCCGGGTTCAAGTGATTCTCCTGCCTCAGCCTCCTGAGTAGCTGGGACTACAGGCGCCCGCTCATTTTTGTGTTTTTAGTAGAGACAGGGTTTCACTGTGTTGGTCTGGCTGGTCTTGAACTCCTGACCTCAGGTGATCCACCCACCTCAGACTCTCAAGTTGCTGGGATTATAGGTGCGAGCCATCGCACCCGGCCGACTTTTTCTTTGTTTGTTTGTTTTGAGACAGAGTCTTGCTCTGTCACCCAGGCTGGAGTCCAGTGGCGCTATCTTGGTTCACTGCAAGCTCCGCCTCCCAGGTTCATGCCATTCTCCTGCCTCAGCCTCCTGAGTAGCTGGGACTACAGGCGCCCGCCACCACACCCAGCTAGTTTTTTGAATTTTTAGTAGAGATGGGGTTTCACCATGTTAGCCAGGATGGTCTCGATCTCCTGACCTCGTGATCCGCCTGCCTCGGCCTCCCAAAGTGCTGGGATTACAGGCGTGAGCCACCGCGCCCAGGCTCTTTGGGTTTTTTTGTTTGTTTTTGTTTTGTTTTGTTTTTGAGACAGTCTGGCTCTGTCACCGAGGCTGGAGTGCAGTGGTGCAACCTCACCTCACTGCAGCCTCAACCTCCTGGGCTTAAATGATCCTCCCACCTCAGCCTCCCCAGACTACAGGTGCACACCACCACGCCTGGCTAATTTTTGTATTTTTTGTAGAGATGGAGTTTCACCATGTTGCCCAGGATGGCCTTGAACTCCAGGGCTCAAGTGATCCACCCACCACAGCCTCCCAAAGTGCTGGGATTACAGGCATGCGCCATTGTGCCCAGCTGCAAATGAATTTTTAAAAATGCGTTAGATCAGTATTCGTATCACCCAGAAACAGCCTGAGAACCCACCATCATTGGGGACTCAGCTTTGTTCCCACAAAGCCCTCAACCCAGTGCTGGGCACAGACCTGGGAGGCTTGGCCCAAACCACCCTGCCCTCCGTTGGCACCCTGCCCTCCGTTGGCAAGGCCGAGCTCCGTCTTTCCCTCTCAACAGCTCTTCCAAAGAGCAAGGCAGCATTTTCCTGGTGAGGGGCAAGTGAAGCTGAGGCCAGACCCACCCCTGAGTCTTCCCTCTGCCACATCCAGGACCTGACGGGCGTTCTGGGGGGGGGCCCACCTTCACCCTGAAGGCCGCCGCCAAGGTGGTTGGCAAGAAGCTGAAATGGGCATTTAAGGCTGAACCTTGTTTTCAAAGGTGCCTATTTCCTGTTCTCAAAGCAACACACCTGAGAAGCAGTGGCAGGTGGCGCAGCCCACCCCCAACCCCCAGGGCCACCCAGACACCAGTTAGGACACCACCATCGCCAGCAGGGGCTTTGCAGAACTTTTTTCTTTTTTTTGTTTTTGAGATGGAGTCTTGCTCTGTCGCCCAGGCTGGAGTGCAGTGGTGCGATCTCGGCTCACTGCAACTTCCGCCTCCCCACTTAATTCTCGTACCTCAACCTCCCGAGCAGCTGGGACTACAGGCGCCCACCACGATGCCCAGCTAATTTTGTATTTTTAGTAGAGACGGTTTCACCATGTTGCCCAGTCTGGTCTCAAACTCCTGACCTCAGGTGATCTGCCCACCTTGGTCTCCCAAAGTGCTGGGATTACAGGCATAAACCACCACGCCCGGCCCTCTTGTATTTTTTTGTAGAGACATGGTTTTGCCATGTTGCCCAGGCTGGTCTCCTGGGCTCAAGTGATCTACCCACCTTGGCCTCCCAAAGTGCTGGGATTACAGGCCTGAGCCACCGCGCCTGGCCCAACCTTATTATTACTGAAGTCACCTTGTTACACACAAACATCTGCAATTCCTCCTGGTCATTCCTGGACTTCTCTTTCCTAGCCAAAGTCAAAGTAGGCCTTAGGGAGGACCCTGGAGGAGAAACCCCCTCCTCTTCACTTCCACCTTCTCTCTTCCACCCCTGGAAGTCGGCTTTCTGACCTCAGAATCCCAGCTGTCTTCTGGACTCAAGCGACAAGTCACCTAAGTGACAGGTGCAGTGTGCGCTTCGTGACCACCACTCTGCTCCTCCTGCAGCAGTGCCCCCGCCCCCGACACAGCTGACAAGGCTGGGAACACCTGGACCCAGGGTGCGTGGCTGTGTCTACAAAGGCTGCTCTTTGAGGGAGACACGTGGGGCGCGGGTGGGGCGATGAAACAGGATCAGCCGGGCCTCGACAGTCACTGAAGCTGGGAGAGTATGACCCCATGCTCTCCTGTTGGAGTCACCGCCCCTGCGCCAACAGCCACCAAACCTCCACCTCCAATTAAGCTCCACCGCCGTGTCCCCACTGCTCTCCAGACATCTGGTCGAGGCCCCCCCTCGACCTGGCCGAGGCTCCACGCACCGCCCTGGTTTCCCACTCTGCCCAGCCCCCCGCTGAGGTCTCTAATGGGGTCTTCCAATTCCACCTGTCCAAGGTAAAACCCTGAAATCGTCCCTGCTCCTTGGCGGCACCTCCAGGTATCTGGTTGCTCAGGCTGAAATGCTTCCCAAGGCCCTGGCTCCTCCTCCTTCCAAACCCTACAGGCAAACGCTGACTCTAACCTCGAAACATGTCCAGAATTCAGCCACATCTCCCCACTTCCCTGCCTGCCCTGGGCCCCGCTATTCCATCTCGATCTCTGCCCTAACTCCCCACTCTGGCCCCCAGCCCATCGTCCATTCTCAGACTAGAGCAATGCCTGCGAACTCCGAATATCTGAGACAGGTCTCAGTTAATTTAGAAAAGAAGTTTATCTTGCCAAGGTTGAGGACGCGCACCCACGACACAGCCGCAGGAGGTCCTGACATGCGTCCACGGTGCTCAGAGCCCAGTTTGGTTTTATACATTTTAGAGAGACATGAGACATCCATCAACATACGTAAGATGGATGTTGGTTCAGTCTGGAAAAGGCGGGAAGCCTCCAAGCGGGGAGGGGCTTCCAGGTCACAGGTAGGTGAGAGACAAACAGTTGCATTCTTTTGAGTTTCTGGTGAGCCTTTCCAAAGGAGGCGATCAGATATGCACTGATCTCAGCGAGCAGTGGGATGACTTTGAATAGAATGGGAGGCAGGTTTATCCTGAGCAGTTCCCAGCTTGACTTTTCCTTTTAGCTTAGTTATTTTGGGGCCCCAAGATTTTTGTTTTCACGTGTTGCTAAATCCCACCATGCAGAGAGGCTGAGCCCTCGCCACACCCCAACTCCTGCTGCAGTTCAGCCCACCCACGCCTTCCACCTGGCCATCCCCTCCTTCCAGCCAGTCTTTACTCTAGGGTGACCCTTCCCTGAGGCCCTCCTGGAGTCCCCTCCTCATATTTCCACACACCTCACACACGCACAGGTGCACACACGCACAGGTGCACACACGTACACACGCGCTGCACAGATGCAGACACACACACACACACACTGCACTTTTCTCTTTGGTCCTTGCGCTCTGTAACGTGCTCACATCTTCCTCCTCTATGACAGTTAGGGTCAGGATCACTCCCTCCCAACTGACCAGTGCTCCAGGCCTGGGGCTCGGCTGCTTTGTCTCCAGCTGTGTCCTGGAAGCCAAACCTGGCTCTGAGCAGGCAGGGGTGCTCAGCAGGTATTTGCTGGATGAATGAACACACACACATCCCAGAGACCACTCACCTAACACGCCCCAAACCAAATGCCTTTCCCCCAAAACGTGCCCCTCTGTCTGCAGTGTTCCTTGAGTGCCCCAAAATCACTAAGCTAAAGGGAAAAGTCAAGCTGGGGCTTGACTTTTTAGTTAACTCCTTAGGGCAACTGCTTAGGGCAAATCTGCCTCCCACTATCCATGAAGACTCCTGAGCCTGAAGCCAGAAAGCTTCCACCAGAGGCTGAATAGCTGATGGGTCTAGAACCAGACTCCCTGGGTGAAACTGCCTTTGCAAAATGATGGCACTGAGGGAAATCTGATGTGGCCGACCCCATCTTGCTTCTAGCCTCTCAGCCTGGCTGTCTTCACTCGTTCCTAGGAGTGGGTCAAACTAACTTTGGGAGAAATTTAGTTGGAGTTTGAATGATAATAGCCCTTCCCCATACTAAACCACCCTTGTAAAACTAATGAAAGGCCACCAAGAGCCGGCACAGTGGCTCACACCTGTAATTCCAGCACTTTGGGAGGCCGAGGCGGGCAGATCACAAGGTCAGGAGATCGAGACCATCCTGGCTAACACAGTGAAACCCCGCCTCTACTGAAAATACAAAAAACTAGCCGGGCATGGTGGCAGGCGCCTGTAGTCCCAGCTACTTGGGAGGCTGAGGCAGGAGAATGGCATGAACCCGGGAGGCAGAGCTTGTAGTGAGTCAAAATCAGGACACTGCACTCCAGCCTGGGAGACAGCGTGACTGTCTCAAAATAAATAAATAAATAAAAAGGCCACCAGGTTAGAAGGATGAGAGGGCCCTGAATTGTGCTAACGGTTGGTCTTGGTCGGCTTAGTTAAAACGATTACCAGTCATTGTGCTGGATGTCACAAGAATTGCAACTTCCCCAATCACTCCTGCAGTTAAGCTAAGATTGGCTTTTTTTTTTTTTTTTTTTTGAGACGGAGTCTCGCTCTGTCGCCCGGACTGGAGTGCAGTGGCCAGATCTCAGCTCACTGCAAGCTCCGCCTCCCGGGTTTACGCCATTCTCCTGCCTCAGCCTCCCGAGGAGCTGGGACTACAGGCGCCCGCCACCTCGCCCGGCTAGTTTTTGTATTTTTAGTAGAGACGGGTTTCACCGTGTTAGCCAGGATGGTCTCGATCTCCTGACCTCGTGATCCGCCGTCTCGGCCTCCCAAAGTGCTGGGATTACAGGCTTGAGCCACCGCGCCCGGCCAAGATTGGCCTTTTGAGATGTCTTTAGGATTTTGCCTTTCTGGTAACAGGATGGCCCCAGCCAGAGCATGACTCAACCAGTCCTGTTGTCCCCGCCCAGGAGCGGACTCAGTGCTTGAGGACCATTGTCCACACCCCTACAGTTCCTTCCCCAACCAGGCAGCAGCACCCATACCCTAGCCCCTCACCCACCATACTTTCTTTGAAAAACCTGTAACCTCCGAGCCTTTGGTGAGACTGACTTGAGCAATAACCTCAAGTCAATTAAACTTTTTTTTTTCTTTTTGAGACAGTCTTGCTTTTGTTGCCCTGGCTGGAGTGCAGAGTGATCTCGGCTCACTGCAACCTCCACCTCCAGGGTTCAAGCGATTCTCCTGCCTCAGCCTCCCAAGTAGCTGGGATTACAGATGTGTGCCACCACACTCAGCTAATTTTTGTATTTTTAGTAAAGAAGGGGTTTCACCACATTGGCCAGGCTGGTCTCGAACTCCTGACCTCAGGTGATCCACCTGCCTCGACTCCCAAAGTGCTGGGATTACAGGCGTGAGCCACCACGCCCGGCCTCCTAAACTCTTTTTTTAGTGCAATGCCATGCACTAAAGTGGATTGATTTTGTCTGTGCAGCCGACAGGAAGAACGCATTGAGCAGTGACATGACTCCAAAAAACGAATCTGCCACCAACCCAGCTGTGTGACTTCAGACATCTGAAGTGGCTTCTCTAGCCTGTTGTCCCATCAGTAAATCTGGACAAAACAGTAAGGAGTCCCCACTGGGACAGGTGAAGAGGTTTTCATTTCATTGGCTACCCCAAGGTAAACATTTCACTTCAACATCCAACTTCCCACTCCCACACAAATCACTGCCCAGGAAAATCACAAGGCTCAAAGGATGCCCAGTCACTGGAAAATTGCATTTTAAATAAGAGCATCACCTGTCACCCAGGGCAGTGGAAGCCTGCATGCCACACAGTGTCTTTTTTTTTTTTTTTTGAGACGGAGTTTTGCCCCTGTTGCCCAGGCTAGAGTGCAAATGGCATGATCTCGGCTCACTGCAACCTTCACCTCCCAGGTTCAAGTGATTCTCCTGCCTCAGCCTCCCAAGTAGCTGGGATTACAGGCACCTGCCACCACGCCCGGCTAATTTTGTATTTTTAGTGTAGACGGGGTTTCTCCATGTTGGTCAGGCTGGTCTCGCACTCCTGACCTCAGGTGATCCGGCCGCCTCGGCCTCCCAAAGTGCTGGGATCACAGGCATGAGCCACTGCGCCCAGCCACCTTTTTTTTTTTTAAGAGAATTTCTTTTGGTTTTTTTTTTGAGACAGGGTCTTGCTGTGTTGCCCAGGCTGGTCTCAAACTCCTCCCATATCGCTCCCAATGTGCTGGGGCTAAAGGCATGAGCCACCCAGTGTCTTCTTCTTTGAAGGGAGGGTCTTCTTTAAAATGCTCTCAGGAGGCCCTGTGGAGTGGGTTGAATGGTGACCCCCCACAAAATACACATCCACATCAAAACTTCTGGAACCTGTGAATGTGACCTTATTTGGAAATGGAATCTTTGCAGAAATTATTAAGGATCTCAAGATGAGATGATCCTGGATTTAGGACAGACCCTAAATCCAATGACAGGTGTCCTTATAAGACAGGCAGAAGGAGATTTGAAACACAAACACACACGCACACACACACACACACACAGAAGCAGAGACAGGGGAGAGGCGTCCCCAAGCCAAGGAGTGCCCCGGGCTGCCAGCAGCCACCAGAAGCCGGAAGCAGGGCCTGCAGCAGACCCTTCTTCCGAGTCTGCAGAGGAAACCGGCCTTGCTGACACGCCCTGTCAGAATTCTAACCTCCAGGACCACCAGAGAAAGCAGGAAGCCCTAGAGGGCTGTTCCCGGGACTGTGAAAGAACAGATTTCTGGGTGCAGTGGTGCACACCTGTAATCCCAGCTACTCGGCAGGCTGAGGCAGAAGAATCCCTTAAGCCCAGAGTTTGAGACCAACCTGGGCAACATAGTGAGAACCCCCACCTCAAAAAAAAAAAACCAAAAAACTCACTTCTGTTGTTTGAAGCCACCAGTTTGTGGTAATTTGTTGGCAGCTATAAGAAACTCCTACATTCTGTGAGGTATAAGAACAAACTGGGAGCCGGGCGCGATGGCTCAAGCCTGTAATCCCAGCACTTTGGGAGGCAGAGGTGGGTGGATCACCTGAGGTCAGGAGTTCGAGACCAGCCTGGCCAACATGGTGAAACCCCGCCTCTACTAAAAAATACAAAAATTAGCCGGGTGTGGTGTCAGGTCCCTTAATCCCAGCTACTTGGGAGGCAAGGCAGGGGCGGGAGAATCATTTGAATCCAGGAGGCAGAGGTTGCAGGGAGCCGAGATCGCGCCATTACATGCAAGCCTGGGGGACAAGAGAGAGACTTCTCTTAAAAAAAAAAAACAAAAAAACAAAACAAAAAAAAATTATAGGCGTGGTGGCTCACACCTATAATCCCAGCACTTTGGGAGGCTGAGGCGGGCGGATCACGAGGTCAGGAGATCGAGACCATCCTGGTTAACACACTGAAACCCCGTCTCTACAAAAAATACAAAAAATTAGCCAGGCTTGGTGGCCGGCGCCTGTTGTCCCAGTTGCTCTGGAGGCTGAGGCAGGAGAATGGCGTGAACCTGGGAGGCAGAGCTGGCAGTGAGCCGAGATGGCGCCACTGCACTCTAGCCTGGGAGACAGAATGAGATTCCGTCTTTAAAAAAAAAAAAAAAAAAAAACGAACTGGGTGCTTTGAGAAAAATCACATTATCTAGACTGGGTGCAGTGGCTCATGCCTGTAATCCCAGCACTTTGGGAGTCTGAGGCGGGCGGATCACGAGGTCAGGAGATCAAGACCATCCTGGCTAACACGGTGAAACCCCGTTTCTACTAAAAACACAAAAAACTAGCCGGGCGAGGTGGTGAGCGCCTGTAGTCCCCGCTATTCGGGAGGCTGAGGCAGGAGAATGGCGTGAACCCGGGAGGCGGAGCTTGCCGTGAGCCAAGAAGGCGCCACTGCACTCCAGCCTGGGCGATAGAGCGAGGCTCCGTCTCAAAAAAAAAAAAATAATAATAATAATTAAATGCCTATCAACCAGGCAGTAAGAGGACAAAGATGACAAGGGCTTTCCCCTGACAGACCAAAGCCCCAGGCGCGCCGGCGGCCTCCCTCCCCGAGACTGGACTGACCGGATTCCCGGGGCCGCCAGCCCTGTAACCCCACCCCTGCAGCCACGCCCAGGGGAGCGGCGGCCGGTAGGGCCAGGCGGCTGCAAGGCCAGAAACGCCTCCCAGCGCTCCTACCTGGGGTGCGGAAGGCGGAGTGTAGTCTGGGGAGCAGACTTCGGAGAGAAGAGTAGGGGAGACCGGGGTCCCAGCCGATGCAAAATGGTCTTTCCACAGAGAGGGGTTAGCAAATGTACTCTCCAGACCTGTCCCCACTCTCCATACCATCAAAGAGCAAAGAGAAAATCTTTCAGGCGCCCACCCCAGGCATGGTGGGTGAGTCAGGATTCAGAACAGATGACCTCTGCGTTGACCTCTAGGCTGCCCTCAGGTTCAGACCAGTGCTTAACTCAACGCTGCGTTTCTGCCTTAAAGGGAAAACGTGATTCAGAAGTTCTCACTTAACAATATTCAACGATTCACCAATAGTTTTAGTTCAAAACCAGACATCCTTTCCTTGCAGTGTATGTGAAAGATTTTCTCAAGTTCCTTCTCCCCAGCGTAGTTCCTAAGAGGCTTAGCGTGAGCTGAGACTCTTTGTTCCCAGGCAATAGTGAAATGCTCTCCGTTCCCAGCATGCTGCATCTTTACTCCTCCACCCACCTGCAATGGTGATCTGGTTTAGGCTTTCAGTATCTGAGCACCGTTTCTGGATCAGGCACCAGGGAAAACGGGAAGCCCTAGAAGGCGGTAGAGGCCTGTTTTCCCGGGATGAACACACACACTTCTTTTTTTTTTTTTTTTTTTGAGACAGAGTCTCACTTCATTGCCCAGGCTAAAATGCAGTGGTATGATCTCGGCTCGCTTCAACCTCTGCCTCCCAGGTTCAAGCGATTCTCCTGTCTCAGCCTCCCGAGTAGCCGGGATCACAGGTGCACACCACCTCGCCCAGCTAATTTTTTTTTTTTTTTTTTTGAGATGGAGTTTCGCTCTTGTTGCCCAGGCTGGAGTGTAGTGGTGTGATCTCAGCTAATTGCAACCTCCCCCTCCCAGGTTCAAGTGATTATCTCGCCTCAGCCTCCCGAGTAGCTGGGATCACAGGTGCACGCCACCTTGCCCGGCTAATTTTTTTTTTTTTTTTGAGATGGAGTTTCGCTCTTGTTGCCCAGGCTGGAGTGCAGTGGCGTGCTCTCACTGCAACCTCCACCTCCCAGGTTCAAGGGATTATCTTGCCTCAGCCACCCGAGTAGCTGGGATTACAGGCACCCGCCACCATGCACAGCTAATTTTTTAATTTTTAGTAGAGATGGGCTTTCATCATGTTGCCAGGCTGGTCTCGATCTCCTGACCTCAGGTGATCCGGCCGCCTCAGCCTCCCAAAGTGCTGGGATTACAGGCGTGAGCCACCACGCCTGGCCTAATGTTTTATTTTTTGTAGAAACAGGGTCTTGCTATGTTGCCCAGGCTGGTCTTGAACTCCTGGGCTCAACCAATCCTCCGAACTCGGCCTCCCAAAGTGCTGGTATTATAGGGTGAGCCACTGGCACCCAGCACAGTCTTGAAGGAGTCACATCCTCACTCCCATGGGGCGGGGACACCCTCATCCTCTATGTGTGAGGAGTCGTCCTCACTTCCCCGGGTGGGTCAGACTGCCTCGGGCCTCCCTTGGCACTGGGAGCCTCTTCTTGATGGTGGCAGCCTCTCCAGCAGCCCACAGCCTGGCTGGGGCACCTGGGCACACTCGCGCCCAGCATGTCTGCACCCATCTGCACCGAGACCCGGGCTGGGCCACAGCTTCCTCTGTTCCCAGAAAAGCAGCCCCGAATTCAGCCTGGTGTAGCAAATAATTGGTCCATGATCTCCAACTATGAGCAGAGCATGTTGTTACTCAAGCTGGCGCCATTGTAAATCCGGGCTCAAGATCAGTTTGGCCCTGGAGGTGACGCTTATATAAAGTCTTTGAGGCTGAGGCTCCAGGGCCGTCAGGGAGCACAGCGCTGCCGCTCTGCACTTCCCTCTTGGATGGGATGTCCGTTTTGTTTCCAGAGTGATCACCCAGGAGTTAAGGGTGGCGGGGGTCCTGCTGTTCAGCCTGTATGATGTTGCTGTCTCCACGGCAACCCAGCATGGAAGGACCCCACCATCCCACCCAGGCCCTCCCCCATAGGCCCCGCTGCTCCTCCATCCCCCTGCCTGTTCCCCGCCAGCCCTGCCCACAGCCCAGGCCCCCGCAAGGCTCCTCAGATTCCTCCTGTCCGTGCTGAGCTGCTTTTTTTTTTTTTTTTTTGAGACAGAATCTTGCATTGTTGTGCGGGCTGGAGTGCAATGGTGCAATCTCGGCTCACTGCAAGCTACGACTCCCAGGTTCAAGTCATTCTCCTGCCTCAGCCTTCCAAATAGTTGGGATTACAGCAGCCCACCACCACGCCCAGCTATTTTTTTTATTTTTAGTAGAGACAAGGTTTCACTATGTTGGCCAGGCTGGTCTCGAACTCCTGACCTTGTGATTCTCCTGCCTCAGCCTCTCAAAGTGCTGGGATTACATGCGTGAGCCACTGCACCTGGCCTCACTTTTTTTTCTTAGTAACGTTTGAAGTCAGGAAGTGTGAGTCTTACTACTTTGTCCTTTTTCAAGATTGGCTTTTCTGGGTTCCTTACATTCCCCCCTCCCTCCCCCTCCCCTCCCCTCCCCTCCTCTCCCCTCCTCTTCCCCTTCCCCCTCCCCTCCTCTCCCCTCCTCATCCCTTCCCTTCCCTCTCTTTTCTTTTCGAGACAGAGTCTTGCTCTGTCGCCCAGGCTAGAGTGCAGTGGCACGATCTCAGCTCACTGCAATCTCCACCTCCCAAGTTTAAGCAATTCTCCTGCCTCAGCCTTTCGAGTAGCTGGGATGGTGCCTGCCACTGTGCCCATCTAATGTTTGTATTTTTCTACTAGAGATGGTGTTTCACCATCTTGGCCAGGCCGACTCCTGACTTCATGATCCACCTGCCTTGGCCTCCCAAAGTGCTGTGATTACACGCGTGAACCATTGTGTCCAGCCTACCTTTTCATATAAACTTTATAACCAGTTTGTCAATTTGTGCACAAAAATGCCAGCTGAAATTTTAATAGGGATTGGGTCGAATCTGTGGATCAGTTTGGGTAGTATTGCTTATCTCCACAACATTAAGCCTTCCAATCCATGAACATGCTATATCTTTCCTTTTTTTTTTTTTTTTTTTGAGACAGAGTCTCGCTCTGTCGCCCAGGCTGGAGTGCAGTGGCGCAATCTCGGCTCACTGCAAGCTCCGCCTCCCGGGTTCCCGCCATTCTCCCACCTCAGCCTCTAAGTAGCTGGGACTACAGGCGCCCGCCACCTCGCCCGGCTAGTTTTTTGTATTTTTTAGTAGAGACGGGGTTTCACCGTGTTAGCCAGGAGGGTCTCGATCTCCTGACCTCGTGATCCACCCGCCTCGGCCTCCCAAAGTGCTGGGATTATAGGCTTGAGCCACCGCGCCCGGCCTATCTTTCCATTTTAAGTTGTCTTTAATTTCAACAGTGTTTTGTCGTTTTCAATACATAGTATAAAAAGTCTTGCATTCCTTTTGTTAATTTTATTTATTATTATTACTTTTTTTTTTAGACTCACTGTGTCACGCAGGCTGGACAGTCAGTGATCCTAGCTCACTGCAGCCTAGACCTCCTAAGCTCAAGCCATCCTCCCTCCTTGGCCTCCCAAAGTGCTGGAATTACAGGCATGAGCAACCAAGCCTGACCTAATTTTATTTTTAAGTATTTTATTCTTTTTGGTGCTATTGCAAATAAAAATGTTTCTTTATTTTCAGATCACTCATTGTTAGTGTATAAAAACACAACTAATTTTTGTATATTAACCTTTTGTTTTGTTTTGTTTTTTGTTTTTTTTTTTTTTAGTAGCGACAGGGGTCTCGCTAAGTTACCCAGGCTGCTTTTGAACTCCTGGGCTCAAGTGATCCTCCCACCTTGGCCTCCCAAAGTGCTGGGATTACAGGTGTGAGCCATCATGCTCAGCCAATCTTATATCCTAAAATCTTGCTGAACTCATTAGTTCTATAGATTTGTGTGTTTGTAATCCGTAGGATTTTTTATATACAAGATCGTGTCATTCACAAATACAGATAGTTTTTTTTTTTTTTTTTTTTTTTTTGAGGCGGAGTCTCGCTCTGTTGCCCGAACTGGAGTACAGTGGCCGGATCTCAGCTCACTGCAAGCTCCGCCTCCGGGTTCCCGCCATTCTCCTGCCTCAGCCTCCTGAGTAGCTGGGACTACAGGCACCCGCCGCCTCGCCCGGCTAGTTTTTGTATTTTTAGTAGAGACGGGGTTTCACCGTATTCGCCAGGATGGTCTCGATCTCCTGACCTCATGATCCGCCCGTCTCGGCCTCCCAAAGTGCTGGGATTACAGGCTTGAGCCACCGCGCCCGGCCACAAATACAGATAGTTTTTACATTTTCCTGTCCAACCAGGATATCAGGATGTCTTTTCTTTTTGATGACTAATTGCCGCTGGCTAGAACCTCCAGTACAGTGTTTTTCTTTTTTTTTTTTTTTTTGAGACGGAGTCTTGCTTTGTTGCCCAGGCTGGAGTGCAGTGGCCGGATCTCAGCTCACTGCAAGCTCCGCCTCCCGGGTTCACGCCATTCTCCTGCCTCAGCCTCCCGAGTAGCTGGGACCACAGGCACCCGCCACCTCACCCAGCTAGTTTTTTGTATTTTTTAGTAGAGACGGGGTTTCGCTGTGTTAGCCAGGATGGTCTCGATCTCCTGACCTCGTGATCCGCCCATCTCGGCCTCCCAAAGTGCTGGGATTATAGGCTTGAGCCACCGCGCCCGGCCCAGTACAGTGTTAAATAGAAATGATGAAAATGAACATCTTGACTTGTTCTTGTTCACTCACTTAATTGTGCATTTAATTATAGTACCAAGTGCCTTGAATATGTTTGAGTGCAGAGATATAGTAGGGAAAAGACAAAATACTTATGGGTGAAATGATATAATGAAATCTCAGAATTGCCTCAGAATGACTTAGAGAAAGGAGGAAGGTTGCATTGAGTGTACCTTTTTTTTTTTTTTTTTTTTGAGACAGAGCGTTGCTCTGCTGCCCAGGCTGGAGTGCAGTGGCGCGACCTCTGCTCACTGCAACCTCCGTCTCCCGGGTTCAAGTGGTTCTCCTGCCTCACCTCCAGAGCAGCTGGGATGACAGGCATGTACCAGCACACCTGGCTAATTTTGTATTTTTAGTAAAGACAGGGGTTCACCAGGTTGGCCAGGTTGGTCTCGAACTCCTGACCTCAAGTGATTCGCCTGCCTTGGCCTCCCAGAGTGCTGGGATTACAGGCAGGAGCCACTGCGCCCGGCAACAAGAGTTGTTTAAATGGCACTTATTTGTGGAAGAGACCAAGCCAAATAACCCACACATCTGGATTTGTCTGCCTGCTTCCTCAGAGTTTAGCATGTCCCTTTATCCCCTGTATTTCCTATTAACTCAGATTACCAAGATAGTCTCCAATTTTGAGACATTTAGGTATTTTCAAATTCCCCTACTACAGGGTTGTGGAGAACATTCTTGTACCTTTTTCCTGGTGCAAGTGGAAAGACTTGCTCTAGCGTATACCAGGAAGTACTCAGGGTAAGTTCTTCAACTCCATTAGATGTGCCAAATTGCTCTCCAGATTAACCGTATTGATCTGTACCCCCGTCGGGTCACATTGGAGACCCCATTTTCAGACCATAGCCAACATTTGGTACTGTCCTCCTTTAATTTCTGCCATCCCTGATGGGTGTAAAATGCATCTTCTGACCCTTTCATGACTTGCAGTGCAGTTGGGCATCTTCACTTATGGGTGTTGACCTCCCAGGCTAAGGAAGGAGACTGAGACAGCAGAAGCCACGGGATTCAGGAACTGCTTAGAGATGGTACCAACTGGTTTTATTAAAAGGGAAAGTGTTTGGCCAGGCACGCTTGTGGCTCACGCTTGTAATCCCAGCACTTTGGGACACCAAGGCAGGTGGATCAGGAGGTCAAGAGATGGAGACCATCCTGGCCAATATGATGAAACCTCTAAAACTGCTACTAAATATACAAAAATCAGCTAGGCGTGGTGGCGCACACCTGTAGTCCCAGCTACTGGGGAGGCTGAGGCAGGAGAATCACTTGAACTTGGGAGGCGGAGGTTGCAGTGAGGTGAGATCACACCACTACACTCCAGCCTAGTGACAGAGAGAGACTCCATCCCCCCCCCCAAAAAAAGGGAAATTGTTGCCAGGTGTGGTGGTGCGCATCTGTAATCCCAGCTACTCAGGAGGCTGAGGTGGGAGGACTGCTTGAGCTCCAGAGTTTGAGTCCAGCCTGGGCAACATAATGACACCGTCTCAAAAAACCACAAAAAATAAGCAGGGAGTAGAGTGTAAAATACCATACTTTTCTATATCCACAACAGATGGCCTTCAAATGTTAAATGTTTTATTGGTTTTCATTCTAATGTGTTTTCTGTTATTTTTATTTTTATTTTTTAGTAGAAATGGGGTTTCACCACATTGCTCAGGCTGGTCTCAAACTCCTAACCTCAGATGATCCACCCACCTTGGCCTCCCAAATGCTGATATTACAGGTGTGAACCACTGTTCCTGGCCTGTTTTCTGTTTTCTGATTTTTTTTTTTTTTTTTTGAGATGGAGTCTGGCTCTGTCGCCCAGGCTGGAGTGCAGTGGCCGGATCTCAGCTCACTGCAACCTCCGCCTCCGGGATTCACACCATTCACTCAGCCTCCCGAGTACCTGGGACTACAGGCTCCTGCCACCACGCCCAGCCAATTTTTTGTATTTTTAGTAGAGACGGGGTTTCACTGTGTTAGCCAGGATGGTCTCAGTCTCCTGACCTGATGATCCACCCGCCTTGGTCTCCCAGAGTACTGGGATTACAGGCGTGAGCCACCGCGCCCAGCCTCTTTTTTGAATTTTAGCCTGGCATTAAAAAAACAAGACATCATGGTCGGGCGCGGTGGCTCACAAAAAACAAGAGTGCTTCTTTTTGGGCTGCATTTCAAGTTCTAGAACTTTCTTTTTTTTTTTTTTTTTTGAGACGGAGTCTCGCTCTGTCGCCCAGGCTGGAGTGCAGTGGCCGGACCTCAGCTCACTGCAAGCTCCGCCTCCTGGGTTTACACCATTCTCCTGCCTCAGCCTCCCGAGTGGCTGGGACTACAGGCGCCTGCCACCTCGCCCGGCTAGTTTTTTGTATTTTTTTTAGTAGAGACGGGGTTTCACCATGTTAGCCAGGATGGTCTCGATCTCCTGACCTCGTGATCCGCCCATCTCGGCCTCCCAAAGTGCTGGGATTACAGGCTTGAGCCACCGCGCCCGGCCAAGTTCTAGAACTTTCATTGATCAAGTGTTGAGGCTAAAATGCTTTCATAAGAAGATGATAGATGTTCCAAGCAAAAACACACACTTGGCA
Source organism: Trachypithecus francoisi (assembly GCF_009764315.1). Taxonomy (NCBI): domain Eukaryota; kingdom Metazoa; phylum Chordata; class Mammalia; order Primates; family Cercopithecidae; genus Trachypithecus; species Trachypithecus francoisi. Next base: position 4,642,454 of record NW_022681468.1, on the reverse strand, counting down.
GACAGCGTGTTCAGCTCACTGGCTCTGCGCTAACATAATGGCATCTTTGTTCAGATTTTGATGGTGCTATTAATACACCGTGACTCACTGAAAGCCCTGCTTCCTGGAATGTTCTTCCCAGGGAGGTGATATGACATTCTCTCCTATGGAAGAAGAGTCTATAATCACACTTTCAAAGTCTTGAGCAGATCTTGAAGGCTTAGCAAAGGGAACAAAAGCTTCCTAAATTATACAGAATTATTTAAACAAATTGTCACCCCCACAGGAAGGTGGAACACATCAGTTGTACATACCACTTCTTCACTCAGGCCACAAATACGTATCAGGTGTTTGCCACATGCACCAGTTTAGCAGTAAACACTCACGCCTTCCCTCCTGGGCTGACAGGCAGCGGAGAGACAGGAAGACTGACCTGAAACGAATGGTCATTTCATTACAGTTGCATAATGCTACAAAGAAAGGTAGAGGATGCAAGGAGAGTGTATGCAGGGCTTACGTGATGTCAGGAAAATATTTTCTGAGACCAGATAATGGAAGGATTACCTGGGGCCAGATAGTGGAAGAGTGGAAGGATTCAGCCTGGTGCAAAGGGATATGGAGACCATCTCAGGCAATTGATGGCTTACTGGGTACAGAGTTGTTGTTGGGGGAATGAAAAAGTTTTGGAAATAGTAATGATAGTTGCATGACATTGTGAAGGTAGTTAATGCACTGGATTATACACTTAAAAATGGTTTACAATGGTCAGTTTTATGTTACAGGCCAGGTGTGGTGGCTCACACCTGTAATCCCAGTGCTTTGGGAGGCTGAGGTGGGCAAATCACGAGGTCAGGAGTTCGAGACCAGCCTGGCCAACATGGTGAAACCCCCATCTCTCCTAAAATACAAAAGTTAGCTGGGCATGGTGGCTGGTGCCTGTAATTCCAGTTACTCAAGAAGCTGAGGCAGGAGAATCACTTGAACCCGGGAGGCAGAGGTTGCAGTGAGCCGATATTATACCACTGCACTCTAGCCTGGGCACAGAGCAAGACTCTGTCTCAAAAAACAGAAAAAAGAAAAAGAAGAAAAAAACTGACAGACGTCTCTTTCTAAGACCTCACACACCAGAGCTCCTCTGCCTGGAATGATTTCTCTCTCTTTGTGTGTGTGTGTGTGTGTGTGTGTGTGTGTGTGTTTTTGAAACAGTTTCGCTCTTGTTGCCCAGGCTAGAACGCAATGGCATGATCTCAGTTCACTGCAACCTCTGCCTCCCAGGTTCAAGCTATTCTCCTGCCTCAGCCTTCTGACCTGCCTGACCAGCCTGGGCAACATGGAGAAATCCCATCTCTACTAAAAATACAAAAAATTAGCCAGGCGTGGTGGCAGTGCTTGTAATCTGAGCTACTCAGGAGGCTGAGGCAGGAGAATAACTTGAACCCTGGAGGCGGAGGTTGCAGTGAGCCAAAGTCGCGCCACTGCACTCTAGCCTGGATGACAGAGTGAGACTCTGTCTCCAAAAATAAATAAATAAATAAAATATACATAACATGAAGTTTATCATTTTAACAATTTTTAAGTCTGCAGTTCAGTGGTGGAGATATTCACTTTGTTGTACAACCATCATCACCATCCATCTTCAGAACTTTTTCATCTTCCCAAATGAAAACTGTTCCCATTAAATGCTAACTCTCCTTTCCCTCCTCCCCAAGCTTCTGGCAACCAGCATTCTATTTCCTGTCTCTCTGAATTTGCCTACTCGAGGTACCTGAGATAAGTGGAATCATACAGTGTGTGTCCTTCTGTGACTGGCTTATTTCAGTTAGTACAATGTCTTTAAGGTTCATCCATGTTGTAGCATGTGTCAGAATTTTCTTCCTTTTTAAGGCTGAATAATATTCCATTATATGCATAGAGCACATTTTGTTTATCCATTCATCTTGAGTAAATCCCAAGGAGTGGAATCGCTGGATCGTATGGCAATGCTATGTTTAACATTTTGAGGAACAGCCAGACTGTTTTCCAGAACAGTATCATTTTACATTCCTACCAGCAGGGTACCTGTGAGAGTTCCAATTTTCCACATCCTTGCCAACATTTGTTATTATCTATCTTCTTCTATTTTGCATGTTCTGGAAATCTCCAAAATAAATAGTTTATAAAAGAGAGAAAATTAGCCAGGCGTGGTGATGTGTGCCTGTGGTCCTAGCTACTCAGGAGGCTGAGGCGCAAGGATTGTTTGAACCTGGAAGGGTGGAGGTTGTGGTGAGCCAAGATGGTGCCACTGCACTCCAGCCTGGGTGACAGAACGAGGCTCAGTCTCAAAAAAAAAAAAAAAATTAGAAACTGTAAGTGAAAGTATAAACCATGAAGTGCTTAGGTTAATTTGTTATTTGTTGGCAAAGATTTGTGTGCCTGCCATGTGCCAGACGCTGTTATGAGTATTTGGGATACAAACCTAAGCAAAACACACACGCGTTGGTAGCCTTAAACTCAAGACTGGGCCTATCTGCTCCTCCTGAACCCCTTCCCTGAAAGCAGAGCTGAGCCTAGGACGTCCATCCCACTCCCCAGACTCTGCCTAGCCCTTGGCCGTTTGGGAGGTGCCAGGGTGCAGGAGTAGAAGCCCGATGCTTGCACCACGGCCCTGGCCTCCCTTTAACCCGGAGAGCCCTGTGTGTCCTCCACTTCTAGAGCTTGTTTTTCTTTTTTTTTTTTTTTTGAGGAGTCTTGCTCTGTCGCCCAGGCTGGAGTGCAATGGCGCAATCTCAGCTCACTGCAAGCTCCACCTCCCAGGTTCACGCCATTCTCCTGGCTCAGCCTCCGGAGTAGCTGGGACTACAGGCGCCCGCCAGCACGCCCGGCTAATTTTTTGTATCTTTTTAGTAGAGACGGGGTTTCACCGTGTTAGCCAGGATGGTCTCGATCTCCTGACCTCGTGATCCACCCGTCTCGGCCTCCCAAAGTGCTGGGATTACAGGCTTGAGCCACTGCGCCCGGCCTGTTTTTCTTATCTATAAAATAAAGAAGGGCCGGGTGCGATGCCTCACACCTGTAATCCCAGAGCTTTGGGAGGCTGAGGCAGGCGTTCAAGACCAGCCTGGAAAATATGGTGAGACCCCCCCCCCTATAAAAAATACAAAAATTAGCAGTTAGCCGGGCATGGTGGCACCTGCCTGTAGTCTTAGTTGCTTGGGAGGCTGATTTGGGAGGATTGCTTGATCCTGGAAGGTCAAGGCTGCAGTGAGCTGAGCTTGTACCACTGCACTCCAGCCCGGGCAACAGAGCCAGACCTGTCTCAAATAATAAAACATAAAATAAAATAAAATAAGGCAGGTGTGGTGGCTCATGCCTGTAATCCCCGCACTTTTGGAGGTGGAGGTAGGCAGATCCCTTGAAATCAGGAGTTCAAGACCAGCCTGGCCAACATAGTGAAACCCTGTCTCTACTAAAAATACAAAAATTAGCCGGGCATGGTGGCACATACTTGTAATCCCAGCTGCTTGGGAGGCTGAGGCAGGACAACTGCTTGAATCTGGGAGGCAGAGGTTGCAGTGAGCCAAGATTGTGCCACTGCACTCCAGTCTAGGCAACAGAGCAAGACTCTGTCTCAAAAAAAAAAGACAGGCCGGGAGCGGTGGCTCGCCTGTAATCCCAGCACTTTGGGAGGCCGAGATGGGCGAATCACGAGGTCAGGAGATCGAGACCATCCTAGCTAACATGGTGAAACCCCGTCTCTACTAAAAATACAAAAAATTAGCCGGGTGTGGTGGCGGGCGCCTGTAGTCCCAGCTACTTGCGAGGCTGAGGCAGGAGTACGGCGTGAACCCAGGAGGTGGAGCTTGCTGTGAGCCGAGATCGTGCCACTGCACTCCAGCCTGGGGAACAAAGCGAGACTCCGTCTCAAAAAAAAAAAAGATGAGACAATTTCATGAAAGGAAATAGAGAAGCAGACTTAGCCGGCTGCCTCAGTATTACTGGTATTAAGAACATTTCTCAAGGGGTGGGTATAGGCCCCATCATTTTAAAGAGGCTTCTCATGGCAAACCACAGGCTACTGGGCCCATGGCTAATGTTCCAGGAACACACAATAATTTGTATCCCCCATCAGATGGCTCACATGTCCCTTCCCAAGAGCAAGCGTGCCCACTTCTCAAGCCTGGGGATGTGCCCTTCCTTCAGCCAGGAAAGCCGCCTCCCCTTCCCTCTTTGTTGAATGAGATCAGCTTTATTTATTTATATCTTTCTTTCTTTAGACCATCTGAGCAAGCATATTTATTTATTTAATGTTTTAAATAGAGACAGGGTCTTGCTATGTTGCCCAGGCTGGAGTGCAGTGACTAATCACAGGCATGATCCCACTTCTGATCAACCTGGTAGTTTTGAGCTGTTTAATTTCTGACCTGGGTCCCTTCGCCCCTCCTTAGGCAACCTGGTGGTCCCCCACTCCCAGGAGGTCACTATACTGATGCTGAGCTTAACGTGGACTCCCCACCGCAGTACAGCACTACAACCCAGAACTCCGGGGCTTGAGATCCTCCTACTCAGCCTCCCAAGTGGCTGGAACTACAGGTGTGCTCCACTGCAGTCCCCTTTCTATCAGTCTGGATACCTCCTTCCCAGAGCTTCTCTGAACTCTGCCCCAGCAGCAAAGCAAACCCCACCTTGCTTCATGCCTAGTCCTCAGTTGGGGTGCTCCTGGTAGCTGCTGTAGCTTAGTTCTGCCCTGCTGGTCTCCCCAAGTGGTGCCATCATCACTCGTGTGGCCCACTGCACTGTATTGGGCTGGCTTTTAGTAGGTATTCAATAAAAACTTGATGAATCGGCAGGACGTGGTGGCTCACACCTGTAATCCCAGCACTTTGGGAGGCCGAGGCAGGCGGATCATGAGGTCAAGAGATCCAGACCATCCTGGCCATCATGGTGAAACTCTGTCTCTACTAAAAATACAAAATTAGCCGGGTGTGGTGGCATGTGCCTGTAGTCCCAGCTACTCGGGAGGCTGAGGCAGGAGAATTGCTTGAACCCAGGAGGTGGAGGTTGCAGTGAGCCAAGATCGCACCACTACACTCCAGCCTGGGGACAGAGCAAGACTCTGTCTAAAAAAAAAGAAAAGAACAAAGAAAACAAAAAAGTGAATATTGATCTTGATGAATCTATGCCTGGTAGGAATCACTAAAAGTTGAGAGGACCGAGAGATGGTGAGGACAGGGGTGGTGTAGGCCACTTCCTGAGGCGACGAGGAGGCAGTGGATTCCGCTCCAGAAGAGCCATGCATGTGGTGGAAGTGGCCTGGGTAAAGTGAGCTCTCAGGACAGGAGGAGAGGGTCAGCCTCAAGCAGATGAAGGAGTCCTGGCTCGGTGCGTGGCTCACACCTGTAATCCCAGCACTTAAGGAGGCCGAAGCGGGCAGATCACCTGAGGTTAGGAGTTGGAGACAAGCTTGGCCAACATGGTGAAACCTCGTCTCTACCAAAAATACAAAATTAGCCGGGTGCCTGTAGTCCCAGCTACTTGGGAGGCTGAGGCCTGAGAATCGCTTGAACCCGGGAGGTGAGTCTGCAGTGAGCCAAGATTGCGCCATTGCACTCCAGCCTGGGCAACAAAGTGAGACTCTGTCTTGGAAAACAAAACCAAAAAATTAGCCGGGCATGGTGGTGAGTGCCTGTAATCCCAGCTACTCAGGAGGCTGAGGCAGGAGAATTGCTTGAACCTAGGAGGCGGAGGTTTCAGTGAGCCAAGATCACACCACTGCACTCCAGTCTGCAATGGAGTGAGACTCCATCTCAAAAAAAAAAAAAAAAAAAGGAAAAACATACATATATATACACACACACACACACAGCTGGTACCACCTGATCATTTTCCAACACTTCCATTGCCCTCAAAAGCTCCTTCTTGCCTCTCTGCAGTCACTCCCCACTCTGACTCCTGGCCCCAGGCAACTACTGCTTTTCTTTCATTCTTTTATTTTTATAGACAGGGTCTTGCTCTATGTCTCAAGTTGGGGCGCAGTGGAATAATTATGGCTCACCACAGCCTTGAACACCTGAGCTCATGCAATCCTCCCACCTCAGCCTCCCAGGTAGCTGGCCTATAGGCATGTGCCACCATGCCTGGCTTTTTTTTTTTTTTGAGACGATGTCTCCTTCTGTTGCCCAGTCTGGAGTGCAGTGGCACAATCAGCTCACTGCAACCTCCGCCTCCCAGGTTCAAGTGATTCTCCTGCCTCAACCTCCAAAGTAGCTGAGATTACAGGTGCCTGCCATCATGCCCGGCTAATTTTTGTATTTTTAGTAGAGATGGGGTTTTGCTATGTTGGCCAGGCTGGTCTGGAACTCCTGACCCTCAGGTGATCCACCCACCTCAGCCTCCCAAAGTGCTGGGATTACAGGCATGAACCACCACACCTGGCCTTAGTTTAATTTTTTCAGAGGAACAGGGTCTCACTTTGTTGCCTAGGCAGTCTTGAACTCCTGGGCTCAAGCAATCCTACCCTGGCCTCCCAAAGTGTTAAGATTACAGGCGTGACTCACCATGCCTGGCTCAACAGATTTTTATATATTGATCTCCAATCCTATGCTAAAATCACTTCTAGTATCATTTTGGTAGATTTCTTACGAGTTTCCTACCTAGACAACCATGTCATCTATGAAGTGTTTCTCTTGTCCAGTTTGCATGTCTTTTCTGCATTCACTACTCTCCTTGGCAGGATGGAACTTGATGATGGAGGGTTTGAAACAACAGTGAATTTTGAAGCGATAGGGTAAGAATTGTGGTCCTGGAGCAGTACAAGGGCATTTTCAGCACGACATTCATGTGTCATCTAGCTCCCTTCTCACTCACTGGGCTGGGGATCCATCTTCTTGGTGGTGCAGTCTCCAGCACAGGGGTTGCTGGGAGATAGGTCCAGATGCGCAAGTAAGTACCCATCTATTTGCCATAAACACTTTTCCAGTAACTCCAGGAGGATGAGTTCATTTGGGAGATCATTTACAGAGGTCCTACACTGACGGACCCCCTCAAGTGCCTTGTTTTAAATTGAAAGAAATCTTAAGATTTAATATTCCCTTGCTAGACCTGGGAAGAAACAAAATTGACTTTTTGCCCTTTTTGCCATTCACTTTCTAGTTCAACACCATAAACCTTTCTTCTAGCTGCTAACACCTTTCAGTATGCAACAAAACTTAGAATAAAATGGGGCTTTGGAGTTCAATTTCAATTCAGCCACTACTAAGACCTCAATTTACATATTCCTCCTATATATTGTCTAAGGGAACTAAGAACTTCTCAGAGGATTTAAAGGATTAAATGTGATTGCCATTTACCAAGCATTCAATAACTGCTTAGCACGAGGGACTGAGACAAAGGCCTCTCCCTGCCTGTGCACTGTCCCCTTAGTCACTGTCACATATCCAAGTCCCAAGCATTTCCTATCATTTTTATATATTGCATTAGGCTCAGAATGCAAATCCTATATGCTATCTAACCAAATTTTCTTTTCTAGAACCACCAAATTTCAGAAGTGAAGACTTCTATTTAGCCATTACCACTCCCAGTCCCCAGAGGGAATCTTACCTATTGAGCTGATATTCTCCATCTTCTCTTTTGAGATGGGTTTTGCTCCTGCTGCCCAGGCTGGAGTGCAATGGCACAATCCCAGCCCGCCGCAACCTCCGCCTTCCGGTTTCAAGTGATTCTCCTGCCTCAGGCTCCCCAGTAGCTAGGATTACAGGGGCCCACCACCACACCCAGCTCATTTTGTATTTTTAGTAGAGATGGGTTTTCTCCATGTCGATCAGGCTGGCTGCTCTCCTGACCTCACGTGATCTTCCCGCAAGTGTTGGATTACAGGTATGAGCCACCGCTCCCAGCACTTTTTCTTTTGACTTGTGCCAGCCCATCTTTTTCCCACCAGCTTGTTACCTGCTGCTTACAGGTGTCAGCTGGCTCAATAAAAAAACAAAATTAGTAAGGAGAGATTTCAGACAGGGTAGTTTTAAGTAGATTTGGTAAACAACTTTGAGACACTACAAGGCCAAGAAATTAAGTGACTATTTAGAACAGAAGGTATTCCATGAATAACATCAAAACAATGTGGACACTAAGGGGAGAACACGTGTTAACTCACGCAGACAGGGGATACACATTGTCTGCATTGCTATTTTCTGTGCCTACTTCATGCGCTCCACCCCTCACCTGCGGAGTATATGCTGGGAAGATCCTGTCAACGCTTGGAGCGGTCAGTGTTTAACCATCTCCTGCTAGCACCTGTTTTACATTGTGGCACCAATGTCATCCAGATATTCCCCTTTCCCCCTAAATAAGACACACTGTCACGTAACATCTTTTAACTCATCTGTATTTGTTACAACTTTAAGCAGAATGTGACTCAAGCACTACATTTCCATCCACAAGACTTGAGTTATTTTTGAACAGCTTTATGATATGCTTAGGTAGCCTTGTAACTTTGCTCCTCCAAACAATACTTTTCTTTGGAAAATAAGCCCTGTGGAGAGTTCCATCAAGCTGCTTCAGTTTCACCTATTTCTAGAGGACTAGTACATGCAAAATTGGCAACTACAAGGGATGAAAAGTTCAAAAAGTAGATCCTACAAGATGTAACAAATACTTTTCTAAACATCCAGGTATATAACTCAAGAACACTTCGATAACAAGATTTGGTCTACTCAGAAATCCGGCTTGATAGCTAAACACTTTAGACCACAAAGTTAACATGTTACATACATCTTACAACACACGTTACCCCAATCTGTTAAAATAAACCAATGTGAAACTAAAAAAGCATTACTAGCTCTGCTTTAGTGCCTAAGGTACCACAGCATCACTTAGAAATAGACAGAAATCTTATCTTCCCCTTAAAGTAGCTGTTGTCATGCCATACAGACTTTTTAATATTAACAAAAATAAAGAAAAACATCCTTGAAAATATATTATCAGAAGAACTGTAGAGTATTGAACAGGTAAGTCATCCCTCAGCCGGAGGTTAGTCTACTTCTTCCATGCGTGATGTGTCGTCATCTCCTTCGAGGGGCGGCATTTCTTCAGTTACAGCTGCACTGGTATCATCAGCAGTAGGATCATCTTCATCAATACCTGTTTCCAAAATAAAATCCTCATATTAGAAAGATTTCTTAAAGCCAACTATTAGTGTAATACTCCTGGGTTTACACCTTCTTTCAAGACAGTATTTACAGGGCATATGAATCTCAATTTCATTTCTTAGCTCTTGTAAGACCTTACTTATCCCTAAAAAATATTCTTGAATGCCTCCAAGCAAGACAAGGTGCTCCAAGTTTGGATAACTGAAAAGTTTACCACTTTCTTCACTGTCATGTGTATTTTTTTTTTTTTTTTTTTTTTTTTTTGAGGCGGAGTCTCGCTCTGTCGCCCGGACTGGAGTGCAGTGGCCGGATCTCAGCTCACTGCAAGCTCCGCCTCCCGGGTTTACGCCATTCTCCTGCCTCAGCCTCCCGTGTATTTCTTTCCTTTGTAACATTACGTAGTTTAAGGCTTACCCAGACCAAGTTTGATCATCCTGTAGATCCTGTTGGCATGTGTCTGGGGATCTTCCAGACTGAAGCCAGAAGACAGGAGTGCAGTTTCATAAAGCAAGATGACCAGATCCTTCACAGATTTGTCGTTCTTATCAGCCTCTGCCTTTTGCCTTAAGGTCTCAATAATGGAATGGTCAGGGTTTATCTCCAGGTGTTTCTTTGCTGCCATGTAACCCATTGTTGAGTTGTCTCTTAGGGCTTGAGCTTTCATGATTCTCTCCATGTTTGCTGTCCAGCCATATGTGCTTGTGACAATACAGCATGGAGATGTCACCAGTCGGTTTGACACAACCACCTGTAATCAAGAAGTGATGACTAGGAGCCTAGAAAGATTAAACCCTAAACTTTCATTGTCAAATGAAATCTGAAGAACCCAAACAATAGATCGGAAATACTATTATCAAATAGAACTTAAATGTTGCATTAGATAGCCAAAGAGCACAGGTTATAATTAATTTCGTTTTACGTACACCACCTTTTTTTTTTCCCGAGATAGTCTCGCTTGGTCACCCAGGTTGGAAGTGCAGTGGTGTGATCTTGGCTCACTGCAACCTCTGCCTCTTGGGTTCAGGAGATTCTCCTGCCTCAGCCTCTGGGCGCCCGCCACGCCACCAAGTCTGGCTAATTTTTCTGTATTTTTAGTAGAGATAGGGTTTCACTGTGTTAGCCAGGATGGTCTCCACCTCCTGACCTTGTGATCCACTGCCTCAGCCTCCCAAAGTGCTGGGATTACAGGCGTGAGCCACCACACCCAACCATACATGACATAATTTTCTATTTTAAGTTGAAAACAAGGGAAAATGGGTCATGTATGACTAAGCTTGAAAGCACCTTAGAGGTATCAACGATCAGGAAATGCTGTATTCACATACCTTTTCAACTTTTTTCTCCAGTATGTCTTTCATGATTTTGCAGAGGTTCTCAAACTTTGTTTTCTTCTCTTCCTGTTTCTTTTTTTCTTCTTCATCCTCTGGAAGTTCCAAGCCCTCTTTGGTGACTGACACTAACGTCTTCCCCTCAAATTCCTTTAGCTGTTGGACACAGTACTCATCAATGGGCTCGATCATATAGATCACTTCTAAGCCATGTTTCCGAAGACGTTCCACAAAGGCTGAGTTAGCTACCTGGTCCTTGGTCTCACCTGAAGTATTACAAAGTTACTTTTAGACCTTTTAACAGTAAGAATGGCTTCATCTACTTCTAACTTTTGCTAGCCACATACCTAGGCAGAACCTAAGACAGATAATGATCTAGTTCATGTTAATTATCTTGCCTAGATCAACGCCAATTATAACAGTGCTACCCGAGTAGAAAACAGAGCCTACAAAGTTATAACAACAACGTATATGACTGTAACATAGCGTCCCCCTACCTGTGATATAATAGATATGTTTCTGGTTTTCCTTCATTCTGGTGCAGTAATCCTTGAGAGAAACCATCTCATCGCCAGAGGCAGATGTGTAGTACCTTAACAGCTCTGAAAGCTTCTTCCGATTTTGTGAGTCTTCATGTATTCCAAGCTAAAACAAAGTATGTTCTTTACTGAAGACTTTCTGAATTCAAGAAAAAAAATCTAAAAAGAGGCCAGTTGGAAAACTACCAATGGTCAAATGTTTACACCAACCTTTATGTTTTTAGAGAACTGCTCATAGAACTTCTTGTAGTTCTCTTTATCTTCCGCCAGTTCAGTAAAGAGTTCTAAGCATTTTTTGACCAAATTCTTCCTGATAACTTTCAAAATTTTGCTTTGCTGCAACATCTCACGGGATATATTTAGAGGGAGATCCTCCGAGTCTACCACCCCTCTAATGAAGTCTGAAAAAAATATAAAAACCAAATGCACTGAGTCATTCCAAGGACAACACTGGTACTATATAAACCCCCAAAAGCAAAGATAAGAACCTGGAGATGATACGAGGTTGTTTTTGAGACAGAGTCTCATTCGGTTGCCCAGGCTGGAAGGCAGTGGCGCAATCTCCGCTCACAGCAACCTCTGCCTCCCGGGGGGGTTTTCAAGCTATTTTCATGCCTCAGCCTGCCACCACATCGGGCTGATTTTTCTAATTTTAGGAGAAATGGAGTTTCACCATGTTGGCCAGGCTGGTCTTGAACTCCTGACCTCAAGTGATCCACACACCCCAGGCTCCCAAACTGCTAAGATTACAGGTGTTAGCCACCATGCCCAACCAGAAGTATTTCTTTAATCAGTGACAGTGATTATTTTTCCTATCTATACTTACTCAGATATTCAGGGATTAGCTCCTCACAGTTATCCATGATGAAAACTCTGCGTACATACAATTTGATGTTGTTCTTTTTCTTTCTGTTTTCAAATAGGTCAAAAGGAGCACGTCGTGGGACAAACAGAAGGGCTCTGAATTCCAACTGTCCTTCAACTGAAAAATGCTGTAATAGAACAGACACACTAAGTACCAATGAACAATGCATTAGAGCAGATATTTGGGGTGGTGGGATGATAACCTAAGGACAAGCTTGAAGCAGCCATCAGTTCCTCACTCACCTTCACTGCCAAGTGATCTTCCCAGTCATTGGTCAAGCTCTTGTAGAATTCTCCGTACTCCTCATTAGTAATATCGTCGGGATTTCTGGTCCAGATGGGCTTTGTTTTGTTGAGTTCTTCTTGATCGATGTACTTCTCCTTAATCTTCTTTTTCTTCTTCTTGTCACCATCCTTCTTTTCTTCTTCTTCCTCATCAGAACCAACATCTTCAATTTCAGGTTTGTCTTCGGACTCTTTCTCTTCTTTTTCTTTTTCTTCTTCTTTGTCTTCTTTTTCTTCAGCCTCATCATCGCTGACTTCTTTATCACGTTCCTTCTCCACCTTCAAAAGACACGAAATCACATCACTGCTGCACTCTAGAACTAAGTCATAGCGCTGCCCCTCTATTTTCAATCTAAGGCCAAAGCCTAAATTAGCGAGGTTGAGAAGCAGTCAGGCAGCTTCTCATCAATATTTGATATACCAACTTAATATTAATAGCCCGAGGGACCTTCAAAGAGTTAGTAGAGCTTAGGTTCCCCAGGCTTCAGACTAGTTCCACACACCTGGGAACTAAGGATGTAGTACAGTCACCCCAGTCACCTACAGACAGTAATCCACTCTGCAATTATGTAGAAACTTACAAAAAGAGTAATGGGATATCCAATAAACTGAGAATGTTTCTTCACAATCTCCTTTATTCTTCGTTCCTCCAAGTACTCAGTTTGGTCTTCTTTCAGGTGTAGGATCACCTTTGTTCCACGACCCATAGGTTCACCTGCAAGAGAAATAAGGAAAATTAACTCAATAATACATTCAATTTAGTGCTCAACGCCATGCTTAACCCTTATAACGTGTCTATGAAGCGAGGTTTGCCCTTACTACACATGCAAAGGCTCCCACAGCAGATCTAAGTGCCTTGCCCAAAAAAAGTAATCACCAAGTCATGCCATTACACACTAATTCAGAGCTCTAGCTTGTTCCTGATCCTTGGGTAAACACACATTTCTGTGAACTTCGCCGCATCCCCAGGGGTCCAAGGGTTGCAGCACCCCACCATTCTGCCACTGACTTAACCAGTGAGTGTTCAGGTACCTACCTGTGTCTGTCCTCACTGTAAATGATCCCCCTGCTGAGGACTCCCAGGCGTACTGCTCATCATCGTTATGTTTGGTGATCACAGTTACTTTCTCAGCAACCAAATAAGCAGAATAAAAACCAACACCGAACTGGCCAATCATGGAGATATCTGCACCAGCCTGCAAAGCTTCCATGAACGCTTTGGTCCCAGACTTGGCGATAGTACCAAGGTTATTGATCAAATCAGCCTTGGTCATCCCAATTCCAGTATCCACGATAGTGAGGGTTCGATCTTGTTTATTTGGTATCAGGTTAATATGCAGCTCTTTCCCAGAGTCTAATTTACTGGGATCCGTCAAGCTCTCATACCGGATTTTGTCCAATGCCTATTAACAAAAAATATTAATTGAGCATACAGCCCCCAAGAAGTTCATATCGAAACCAAAATCCTATTCTGGGTTAATAAACGACTTACATCTGATGAATTTGAAATTAGCTCTCTCAGAAAGATCTCTTTGTTCGAATAGAAAGTATTGATAATCAGTGACATCAACTGGGCAATTTCTGCCTGAAAGGCGAACGTCTCAACCTCCTCCTCCTCCATCGGTTGGTCCTGGGTCTGGGTTTCCTCAGGCATCTGGAACGACACTGCGCCTGTTTAAAACCTTGCAGGACGTCTACAGCGGCTACACTAGATTCCATCGCGTCCTCCCAATATTTTTAAAGCCGGATTGCAGATTTGCGAAGTTTAAGTAAACCGAAAATAGAAGGGCGGCTGACAAAGAATGACCTCATTTCGGAGCGCGGTAACTACCACGAGCGTGTGCGCGCTTCCGGGAGGCCGCTGCAGGCCCGGCCCAGTCCCGCGCCGCGGTCCCCAACCGACCCCCCGTGTGCCCTCCCGCGCGGGCTGCGGCTCCGCCAGGGCGGCCTCCTCCGCCGGGGCCCCCAGCGACAGGGCCGCTCTGCTCGCGTGCGGCGCCAGCTCCGGGGCTGCTGCGGAGCCTCAGGGAGCAGCCGCCCAGCCCATTCCTGATGCGGGGTGCGGGGACAGCAGCGGGCCCATGGCCTCCGGAACAGGGAGCGCGGCCGCCCGGGAGCGCGGCCCTGGCGGGTTCCGGGCTCCCGTTTGGCCCCCGCAGCCTCCGCTCCGCGCCAGCCGCCCCCAGCCCCCAATCCACCTCCACAGGCCCCCACAACCGCCCCTCACACCTTGGCTAAGAGGCTGCAAACGTTCCACAGCAGAGCAGCACCAAGACGCTGAAGCAACTGACGCGCCGCCCCCGCGCCTGCCTTATATAGCGACGGGCCCGCCCAGCGCGCGGCGCTTTTTCCAGAAGCCTCCCGAACCTTCCGGAAGAACCCTCCCCAACCGCCGCCGCGGCCGCGCGCCTGCGCCTGCGCCCTCGCCCTGGCCCGGCCCTCCCGCTGGCGCGCGCAGGCCCTGCTCGTGGCCCAGCCCGGGAAACCTTCCCTCAATCGCCGCCCCGCGCCTCTCGCACGCCCCCGCGCCGACCTCAATGCGCCTGCGCGGCCTGGAATTCTCGGGAAGGTCCGGGCGCCTTCTGGGGCCGCCCGCGCCCTCCTCCCTGCACTCCCACCTGCCGAGCGCGGGCGGCGGGCACGCCCGGGCGTGGGGGGCCTTTGAAGTGAGGTGTAGTTGGTCACCTGGGCTGAGCAGAATGCGGGGCCGGGGCGGGAGGGGCGCCTGGAGGGAGGGTCGTGCGTGGACGGGGAGCGCCCCGGGTCTCGCGCGCCCGGGAGACTACCGGAGCCGTCGTCCTGACGGGCGGCGCGCCCGCTGCCGAAACACCCAGCCGCAGGCGGTGCCGGGATCGCGGGGCTCTGCTCCGTGGGGGCCGTTGGGCTGTTGGCCTCCAGCTGCTGCGCGCAGGGGACGCCGTCCCGCCGCCTGCGCGGTCGGGGAGTCTGCAGACCCACCGCTGGCTCAGGAGCGCTCCCTACCTTTGGGTTCCCCGGAAGCCATGTCCTTCACACTTCAGGGTCGCTTAGCTTGGGAATCGGGCCCTTGGTGAATAAATTCATGCTTACCCAGCTACTCCCGGCATGATTTTTAAAAGCCCATCGTTTTGCCGATTTGAGGTCTCCAAATTAAGCATCTAACACTTGGCACTTTGGTGATTAACCTGCCCTAAAAGACAGGTGTTTTTTTGTTTTTGGACAGGCTCTCGCTCTGTCGCCCAGGCTGGGGTGCTGTGGCACAATCTGGGTTCATTGCAGCTTCGACCTCCCGGACTCAGGTGATCCTCCCACCTCAGCCTTCCGAGCAGCTGGGACGAGCGCGGGCGGAGGACCACAGGCGCGGACACCACACCCGGCTCGTTTTTGCATTTATTTGTATAGTCGGGGTTTCACCATGTTGCTCAGGCTGGAAGAGCCAGTTTCTACATGAGAATTTTCGGATATTTTGGTCAAGGCCATCTGTGAGAACCTTGGAGGTGTTGGGGTTCCTTAGACCTGGATCCCATGCCTGGTCTCTGTCCTCTTCCTGTCTGGCGCCTCCCATGATTGGGCCTCCTCCTGCCTAGACTCATAGCCAGGTCCTGGGAATAATCTGGAAGCTCCTTACCGTGTAAACAAACGACAGAACTACCTCCGCTTCCTGGTCTCTAGGGAAAACCAACTTGCTCAGGAGCAGGGGTTTTCAGACTCTGGGACCCTTTAAGAGTGTGTGAAATCAACATAAAGCGTCTTGCCTGGCATTACAAAGCGGAAGAAGTGGATGGAAAGTAGCAGCCACGTGGCGCGGGCCCCAGCGGTGGTTACTGGGTGTGTGCCGGCTCCCGTGAGAGCTGTTCCGCAGCCTGGCGGGGCGCCCCCGGCCCAGGCCTTCCCTACACTGCAGCCAGGACTGGCAGGGAGGAATCCGGAAGCAGGCGGGGCGGTGAGCTGGTCGCTGAAGGGGTGCAAGGTCTTCCCTGGCGAATGCCTCCTCCGCCTGTTTCCTTCCTGTCACCACCAGCCACTGTCCCCATTCTCCTCACTTGTAGGAACTTTTCCTACCGCAGTTTCTGCCATTGCCCAGGGGGTTTGAGATTTCTTACAGAAGAGCCATCCCGGGCCCTAGCTCTGACAGTCTGTCTTGTTTTTGGGACCTTCATTTTTCCCCGTTTCTCCAGTGAACCTGCCCCAAAGCCCCTCCCTGGGTCTGGGCATCACTGGGAACCACTGTTTCCTGTCAGGCCCCACCTTTAATGTCCCTCCTTCCTTCCACAACTTCCTGTCTTTCCAGCTCTCCCGCCTCGGTTAATAAACAGGACATTTTTGTCCTGTCCCCGGGTGACATTCCACAGTTACACACCAGTTGAGACCTCTGTCATGGTTTCTACCATCAATTTGCCAGCCGCTGGCTGTTCCTTCTCTCTTCTCAGACTCGTGCCCCTCTCCCTGGCAAATCACGGAGCTCCTGGAGGTGGGTCCTTGCCCCCAGGAAATCTTGTCCAGCACTCTAATAGAACTTGTGTGCAGATGACTCACGGAAGAGCCGGGCCAGGACTCAGCTCCAGACCTGGATGCTGAGCCTCATGAGCGTCTCCCACCTCTCCAGCCCTCTTTGAGGGTTCGTTAGCCAGGCGACTGACTATCCCACCACCTTAAAGAATCCCAGGCTTCCCCATAAGGGATCTGGCACTGAGTCCTGCCACTTGTGCCTGCTAAGTACCTCTTGAACCCAGCCACTTCCCTCCACCTTCATCTCCCGCTTCCACACAACCGGGAACTCACCTGGAAGGCCTCCATAACCACCTAACTGCTCCCTGCATCTGGTCTGGTCTGTCTCCAACCTGTAGCCAGGGTGAGCTTTGAGAACACAGACCTGGCCCTATCTATTCCCTCCTCCCCACCCTCCGCAAATCCTAGCTGACTTCCCATCTTCTAGGAAGAGAACAGAGCTCTTTAGTCCTGTGAGGCCCTGCAGGTCGCTGCTGCCTACCTGTACAGCCCCAGTTCCCACTGTGCTCCTATTTCTGTGTCTGGCACTCTCCACATGACTCGCCTCCACAAGGCTGTGCAAATGCTGTTCCCTCTGCCTGGAACACCATTCCCTCTGTTCTCTAATTAATTTCTTTTTTTTTTTTTTGAGACGGAGTCTCGCTCTGTCGCCCAGGCTGGAGTGCAGTGGCCAGATCTCAGCTCACTGCAAGCTCCGCCTCCCGGGTTTACGCCATTCTCCTGCCTCAGCCTCCTGAGTAGCTGGGACTACAGGCGCCCGCCACCTCACCCGGCTAGTTTTTTGTATTTTTTAGTAGAGACGGGGTTTCACCGTGTTAGCCAGGATGGTCTCGATCTCCTGACCTTGTGATCCGCCCGTCTCGGCCTCCCAAAGTGCTGGGATTACAGGCTTGAGCCACCGCGCCCGGCCTGTTCTCTAATTAATTTCTAATGGACCTTCTGCTCACACATTTTCTTAGGAACCCCCACCTACCTCCCACCAGGCCAGGTGTCCTGTCATGGAGAGGTTCTCAGAATGTGGTGCCTTCTCCTTCAGAGTACAGACCACACGTGCTTCTCCGCTTCCTCTAGCCCTCCAACCCCAAGTTCTTCCACTCCTGCTTCACCTCCTTTTCTGTCCAGTCTCCTCCTCTTCCTTACTCAACATGTTTCTTTTTTTTTTTTTTTTTGAGACGGAGTCTCACTCTGTCGCCCAGGCTGGAGTGCAGTGGTACGATCTCAGCTCAT
Source organism: Trachypithecus francoisi (assembly GCF_009764315.1). NCBI lineage: Eukaryota > Metazoa > Chordata > Mammalia > Primates > Cercopithecidae > Trachypithecus > Trachypithecus francoisi. Next base: position 4,624,622 of record NW_022681468.1, on the reverse strand, counting down.
TGCAAGCTCCACCTCCCGGGTTCACGCCATTCTCCTACATCAGCCTCCCTAGTAGCTGGGACTACGGGCACCCACCACCACGCCCGGCTAATTTTTTGTATTTTTAGTAAAGAGGGGGTTTCACTGTGTTAGCCAGGATGGTCTTGATCTCCTGACCTCGTGATCTGCCCCCCTCGACCTCCCAATGTGCTGGGATTACAGGTGTGAGCCACCGCGCCGGCCTCAAGAACATATTTCTAATAGATCACCAAGGCCTGCAGATTTAGCATCCTAAATATTTGTTGACCTCATCCCACAGTGATGTTGTTGTTAGGGCAATCTGACCATTTTCCTTCTCCATTTGAAACCTTTCAGTGCCCCTCAGTATAAGCTGGACATGGATTCTGGATCCGGGTGGCCTGGATTCAGATCTTAGTTCAGCCACTGCCTGTGTGACCCAGGGCAAGTCACTTACCCTTTCTATGCATCCATTTCAGTATCTGTAGCATGGACATGAACATGTCTTCTTCTTAGAGTGGTTATGAAGCTTAAATGAGCTGCTTCTGCTTTTGGAAATGGCTCAGGTGATAGCCTACCCCATAGCAATTTATGCCCCCTTACATGCTTACCAGGCAGCAGGCTAGCTACTTTGCATGTGGTTTCTTAATCCTCTCAACTCTCAAGTAGGTGGCTTTGGTCCCACTGTACAGATGAGAACACTGAGGCTCAGGAGAGGTAAGTCCTTTACTCAGAGTCACCCAGAGCAAAGGCCTCCAGGGCAGTTACACCCAGGTCTGGTGTGATTTTTTTTTTTTTTTTTTTATCCTGATACACAGTCTCAGCCAGGTGCAGTGGCCCACACCTGTAATCCCAGCACTTAGGGAGGCTGAGGCAGGCCAATCACTTGAGATCAGAAGTTTGAGACCAGCCTGGCCAACAAGGTGAGACCCCATCTCTATGAAAAATACAAAAAAATTTAGCTGGGTGTGGCAGCACACACCTGTAGTCCCAGCTACTCAGGAGGCTGAGGCAGGACAATTGCTTGAACTCAGGAGGCAGAGGCTGCAGAGAGCCAAGATTGTGCCACTGCGCTCCAGCAGGGGCAACAGAGCAAGACTGTCTCAAAAAAAAAAAAAAAAAAAAAAAGACACAGTCTCACTGTGCTGCCCAGGCTGGAGCACAGTGGCACAAACATGGTTCACTACAGCTTCAACCTGCTGGGCTCAGGTGATCCTTCTGCCTCAGCCTCCTGAGGAGTGAGACCACAGGCATGTGCTACCACACCCAGCTAAATTTTATTTTTTTTTGTAGAGATGAGGTCTTGCCATATTACCCAGGCTGGTCTTGAACTCCTGGACTCAAGCAGTCCTCCCACTGTGGCCTCCCAAAGTGCTGGGATTACAGGTGTGAGCCACCACAACTGCCCTTGGCTCATACATTTTGATACATTGTTGTTTTCATTTTCATTCAGTTCAAAATATTTTTAAAATTTGCTTTTCTTATTTCTTGACTCATGGGTTATTTATAAATGTTTTAGTTAGTTTTCAAATAGTTGGAGGTTTTTTCAGATTTTTTTTTGTTATTGATTTTTTTTGTTTTTGTTTTGAGACAGTCTCACTCTGTCGCCCAGGCTGGAGTGCAGTGGCATGCTCTTGGCTCACTGCAACCTCCGCCTCCAGGGTTCAAGCAATTCTCATGCCTCAGTCTCCCAAGTAGCTGGGATTACAGGCATGCGTCACTACACCTGGCTAACTTATTTGTATTTTTAGTAGAGATAGGCTTTCACCATGTTCGCCAGGCTGGTCTCAAACTCCTGGCCTCAAGTGATCTGCCCGCCTCGGCCTTGCAAAATACTGGGGTTACAGGAGTGAACCACCATGGTATTATTGATTTCTAACATTTAATTCCATTGTGGTCAGAGAACATACTTTGCATGATTCGAATGCTTTTAAATGTATTGAGCCTTGTTTAATGGTCCAGAATATGGTCTACCTTGGTTAAATGTTCTTTTTGAAAAATCATTATGCCGAGAGAAAGATGCCAGTCATTTACATAAAATTTTAGAAAATGCAAACTAATCTATAGTGACAAAAAGCAGACCACTGGTTACCTGTAGGAGGTGGGGCAGACAGGGGCAGGAGGGAAGGATCACAGGGAACTGAGGAAACTTTTGGATGATGAATCTTCATTATCTTGATTGTAGTGATGATTTCCTAGGTATATACATAAGTTGAAATACATCAAATTGTACTTCAAACATGTGCAGTTTATTGTCGTTTTTATTGAGACAGGGTTTGTTACTCATCCTGGAGTGCAGTGGCATAATCTTGTCTCACTGCAACCTCTGCCTCCCCAGTTCAAGTAACTCTCATGCTTCAGTCAACTGAGTAGCTGGGACACGTGTGCCACCATGCCCAGCTAATTTTTGCTTTTTAGTAGAGACATGGTTTCACCAAGTTGCCCAAGCTGGTCTTGAACTCCTGGCCTCATGTGATCTGCCTGCCTCGGCCTCCCAAAGTGCCGGGATTACAGGCATGAGCCACTGCGCCCAGCCAACAGTTTTTAAATAATCGATGTTTAGCAAACCTTGTAGAAAGTTGAAGAAATGGGCCGGGCGCGGTGGCTCAAGCCTGTAATCCCAGCACTTTGGGAGGCCGAGACGAGCGGATCACGAGGTCAGGAGATCGAGACCATCCTGGCTAACATGGTGAAACCCCGTCTCTACTAAAAAATACAAAAAAAGTAGCCGGTGGCCGGGCGCGGTGGCTCAAGCCTGTAATCCCAGCACTTTGGGAGGCCGAGACGGGCGGATCACGAGGTCAGGAGATCGAGACCATCCTGACTAACATGGTGAAACCCCGTCTCTACTAAAAAATACAAAAAAACTAGCCGGGCGAGGTGGTGGGCGCCTGTAGTCCCAGCTACTCGGGAGGCTGAGGCAGGAGAATGGCGTGAACCCGGGACGTGGAGCTTGCAGTGAGCTGAGATCCGGCCACTGCACTCCAGCCTGGGCGACAGAGCGAGACTCCGTCTCAAAAAAAAAAAAAAAAAGTAGCCGGGCGAGGTGGCGGGTGTCTGTAGTCCCAGCTACCCGGAAGGCTGAGGCATGAGAATGGCTTAACCCGGGAGGCGAGCTTGCAGTGAGCTGAGATCCGGCCTCTGCACTCCAGCCTGGGCGACAGAGCCAGACTCCGTCTCAAAAAAAAAAAAAAAAAAAAAAAAAAGTTGAAGAAATGTTCAGGATCAAGCTATAGTTATATAGGAAAAGTAAGTGGTTCATACTTAGGAAAGAAAAATTGTAAATCAGTGTAGTGTGGGAAAAGTAAATTTAAAAATATATATATACTTAAAAAGAAAGGCCGGGTGCAGAGGCTCACGCTTGTAATCCCAGCACTTTGGGAGGCCAAAGTGGGCGGATCACAAGGTCAAGAGATCAAGACCATCCTGGCCAACATAGTGAAACGCCGTCGTCTCTACTAAAAATACAAAAATTAGCCGTGCGTGGTGGCATGTGCCTGTAATCCCAGCTACTCGGGAGGCTGAGGCAGGAGAATCGCTTAAACCCGAGAGCGTGCCACTGCACTCCAGCCTGGTGACAGAGCAAGACTCCGTCTCAAAAAAAAAAAAAAAAAAAAATTCAGTCATTTCTTGGAGACACAGTTTCCAAGAAAGATGGCATCAGTTAAAGCACAGGTCTGGAGCCAGATTGTGAATTCCCATCCTGCCACTCACTGGTTATGTGACTCTGAGCAAGCTTCTCAGCCTCTCTGTGCTTCGGTCTAAATATCTCTACAATAGGGGTGTGACCATAGAAGGGACGTGAAAGGGCCGGGCACGGTGGCTCACGCCTGTAATCCCAGCATTTTGGGAGACCGAGGCGAGCGGATCACCTGAGGTCAGGAGTTAGAGACCAGCCTGGCCAACGTGGTGAAACCCCATCTCTACTAAAAACACAAAGAATTACCCAGGCATGGTGGCGTGCGCCTATAATCCCAGCTACTCAGGAGGCTGAGGCAGGAGAATCACTCGAACCTGAGGGGAGGAGGTTGCAGTGAGCCGAGATTGTGCCACAGCACCCCAGACTAAGAGACAGAGCAAGACTCTGTCTCAAAAAAGAAAAAAGAAGGGATGTGGAGGGATCCTGGGAGTAGGTGCTGGCCATTTATGTTTCAGAGGTGACCCTAAAGTGGATTTCCACAGAGCAAACCAATTTTTCCATTGAGTAACTATAAAATCAGGATACTTCAGTACCAAAACTTCACCAAGCGAGTTTTAACCCATCTTTCAAAGGCCAGCTTGGGGTTGGTCACTTCTTGAATTCACCACATGCTGCCGCTGGGAAGTCGGCAAACTCTCCTTCCCCTCCCCTCCCACTGTGGGCAGCACTGAGTGCGGCTAAAAAAATATGTCTGGCCATGTTGATAAGCCAGAAATGGAGTCTTACTGCTTATTCTTTGTCTGTTCACCATTCATTTCATATCTGTTTACCAAAAGCCCGTGTCCAGGCCCCGGGTCAAAGTGGGAGCAAAATTGGGTCCTCACCATTGTGGTGGAGGCAGACATAAAGCCCCCACCACCTAAATATGTGGACTCAGAAACTCTTGAAGAGCGCTGGGATGGCGAGGGGCACCCCAAGCACTGAGGAGGGCAGGTGCTGGCTGCGGTGAGGGAGTGTGGGGAAGGGCATGCAGGAGAGGGAGGGAACAGAGTTTGCAAGAGCCCTGAGGGTCTGCGGTGAAATCTAGAAGGAATACTAGGAGTTAGCCAGGGAACAGTGAGAAGGCAAGAATTAAAAAGAAAATGGAGGCTGGAAAATTCCTTCAGTGCAGTGGGTGGGGGGACACAGAGCCCCTTTTGGGGCAGGGGTTGGCCACTGGAGCTGAAGTCAGAGGTAGGCAGGGGCCAAGGGACTGGAAACGTGGCCTGGAAACCATAGGAGGCGTTGTGGCATCTTCCCAGGAGCTGCAGTCTGACCCACATCCACTCTGACCGTGGAATGGAGGAAGCACACTTCCAGTGAGACCTGAGGAGGACCTGCCCCGAAGAGTTGGTGGGCGGAGCAGGGGCAAACTTGGGAGAGGTCAGGGGAGTGAGTTAACAGGGTGAAGCACAGGAACCCCAGAGGTTCCCGGGTGGATGAGTCTGTGCTCACCAGGGGAACAGAGGGCTCAGGCAGATGGTGGCAGGTGACCCTTGCCAGTGTTTCAGTGTCACCTTTGTTGGACCACGATGTCTGTGGCGCATCCATGTGGATGGGCCTCCAGTGAACAGGATGCTGGGAACATGAGCAGGAATGTGGTAGAAGGGATGTATTGGGAAGGAAGGGAATGAGACAGGCATGGATGGGCACAAAGACGGTTCCCAGGATGGCAGTCTCAGTAGGGCCAGAAAGCCTGGGATCTCAGAGGAAGAGAGGCCTGGGAGACAGGAGGCTGTGCCTGTGAGGGGGTCCAGTCCTGGGGGTGCTTGGGTGTGGGAGCACCTGTGGGAGAGGGGTGGCAGTACTCTTTCCTCCCTATCACCCCTCACCTGCAGGCCTCCCTAGCCTCCCTCCTGCGGAAGCCTCGGTCTGCATCCCCTGGCATCTGCTCTGAGTCAGGCAGGGGACGGGTGTGCGCGTAAGCCCCTCTGGGTAAAGCACAAAGAACTGAAAGCAGAGGCAGCTCCCTCAGGAGCTTATGTTCTAGTCGGGGAGGGACAGGCCAGAAACATGCAAACAAGTGGGATGCCTTCAGGCATGCTCTGTCTCCTAGCAGAACCAGGGGTCCTGGACATAAATTTGAACTCCTTCCCCAAAGTACTGCCATTTTCCTGTGAACTCACCTTCAGATCTTCTGAGTCATCTTTGACTCATCTCTTGTCTTCAGCTCCCACATTCTGACAGCTGCCAAGTCTGGTGGATTTTTCCTTTAAAACGTTCTTTCTCTCTGTGCTTAGGGTCCTGCCCTGATCCAGGCCCTCAGGGCCCCAAACCATTTCTACTTCCAGCTGGCTCTTGCTGGGTTTGTCTGTTCTACATTCCCGTTTTCATCTGCCCACTTCCCAGTGCAGAAAACCCCCAGGCTCCCAGGACACTGAGCCTGTAGTCCCTCTCTTGGTATTCAAACCCCAGGGCCTGGCTGACCCTACTTCTGCCTGCTCACTGCTGGCACAACACACACCTTCCTTGGGAGGCCCCCTCCTGTGCCCATCTCCATGCCTGACCTTGGTGCTCTCAGACCTGGAATGCCGGGCACCCACGTGTCACCAAGGCACCTCCAGCTCTGCCCACAACCCAGCTGAGTTCCCTGAGGCAGCCTAATGGGGCACCATGGTCAGCCCTGACCAGGGACCTGGTGATTTAAGAATATGGCAGAGAGGCCGGGTGTGGTGGCTCAAGCCTGTAATCCCAGCACTTTGGGAGGCCGAGACGGGCGGATCACGAGGTCACAAGATCAAGACCATCCTGGCTAACACGGTGAAACCCCGTCTCTACTAAAAAATACAAAAAAAATTAGCCGGGCGAGTGGCGGGCGCCTGTAATCCCAGCTACTCCGGAGGCTGAGGCAGGAGAATGGCGTAAACCCGGGACGCGGAGCTTGCAGTGAGCTGAGATCCGGCCACTGCACTCCAGCCTGAGCGACAGAGCGAGACTCCGTCTCAAAAAAAAAAAAAAAAAAAAAAAAGAATATGGCAGAGAAATAGATACTGAGAGAGGCAAACAGAACACGAAAGGGGGGTGAGGGTGGGGGGTGCACCAAGAATATGCAGCTGCATTGTTTTCTGGTTTTGTTTCAGCCTCTTCTCTGAGTTCACAGCAGCTCCATTCTCTCGCCCTTCCCTCCAGCCTCCAGGGGCAGCAGATCCTGTTAAGTGTACTCAGGGCCCCTCAGATTCAACATTACAGCACTACTTTTCTTTTCTTTTTTTCTTTTTTTTTTTTTGAGACGGAGTCTTGCTCTGTCGCCTGGGCTGGAGTGCAGTGGCCGGATCTCAGCTCACTGCAAGCTCCGCCTCCCGGGTTTACGCCATTCTTGAGCCACCGCGCCCGGCCGACAGCACTACCTTTCATTCACCCAGATTACTGCAGCAGCCCAAGGGTCTACGTTCTGCCCGTGATCATCTCTCCAGGCTGGGTTGTTCTCCAAATGCACCTGGAATCTCTTGCCATGCCCTTCTCCAGGCAAACACGTGTTTGCCGAGCTTGGCTTGGAAATTACCTCCTCTGGCCAAATTCACTCTGGGTGCCTCCTCCACAGCTCTTAGGCCCTGCTGTGAATCTCAAGACCTGGCACATGGCACGCAGCCATCTATGTGTGCTGAATGGATAACTGAATTGATTTCCAGCGGGACCAAATGGGAACCCTGCGCGGAAAGGCTGTGATTAACTTTTGGCGCCACCTACTGGCCAGATAATTGGTTGTATATGGGGCCTCCAGTTGGAAATGACTTTGAGGTTTAGGAATTTCATTTTTTCTTTATTCCCTGTGAATGGGAGAATCAGGAAAGTGAGAATTATGTGACCTCCAGTCTAGATCAGCATCATTAATGTTTCACCCTGAAAAGTTCATGGCAAAGCTTGTAGCCTTTCATGGAGTAGGAATGAAACTGTCTGTGTAAGAGAAGAAAGCAATTTTTTTTTTTTTCTTTGAGACAGAGTCTGGCTCTGTCCCCCAGGCTGGAGTGCAGTGGTGCAGTCTCGGCTCACTGCAACCTCTGCCTCCTGGGTTCAAGTGATTCTCTGCCTCAGCCTCCTGAATAGCTGGGATTACAGGCGCCCACCACCAAGCTCTGCTAATTTTGTATTTTTAGTAGAGATGGGTTTCTCCATGTTGGCCAGGCTGGTCTCGAACTCCTGACCTCAGGTAATCCGCCTGCCTCAGCCTCCCAAAGTGCTGGGATTACAAATATGAGCCACCGCGCCCAACAAAAGCAATTTTTTTTTTTTAAAAAAAGGAAGAATGAAGGGTTAAAAAAAAAAAGCAAAATTTGAAGCAAGCAGAGTCTTAAGGTAGAGAGAGCCAGGGATTGTGGACAACCCTCCCTGCTCCTCCCTAAAACCTCCCAGGATTGCCCTTGCGACTACAGGGTGGTGGGCACAAACCGGGGGTGGGTGCAGGCGGGCTCTCCCCTCCACTGCTGCTCCTGTTCTGGTCTTGGCCAATGCAAGAGCAGAGGCCTTGGTGAGTCCCACCCAAGGGCAACCTCTGGTTCAGCCAGTGGAAGAACAGGCCTAGCTGGTCCATCCAGTGCCCGGAGGGCTTGTTTATCCTCAGATACCTCTCGAGGTGGGGTGGGTTAAAGCTGAAACTAGAGGAGGAATGAGCAGATGTGATGTTCCTGCCTGGTAGGGGAGCTGATAGTTCCTTTGTCTACGCTGAGCCAGGGGTCATCTGGCTGTCAGGAATTGCCTATGTGGCCAATGGACCAGGTAGTAGGTACCCTGATCAGGCGACCTTGTCACATATGGGTTGTGAGTTTCAGTGCAGACTTCCTTACAGACTTGGGCTGGGCTTATGGGTCCTCTCTAACCTGGTCCTGTCAGCTTCTGCCCTCATCTCCAAACCCTGCAATAAAAGGCCCTCCCACCCCAGCACCCTGCTAGTTCACACCTCTGCTCTCATGCTGTTCCTCTTCCAGATCAACATTATCCCTTCCAAATGCCTTCTCTCCCTGCCACCTCCAGGGAGAGGGAATGCTGGCTTCTTTGCTCCTCCTTTACTGACCTGGGGGCAAGTCTCTTCCTTTTAAGCCTCAGGTTTTTTTTTTTTTGAGACAGGGTCTCACTCTGTCTCCCAGGCTGGAGTGCAGTGGCCCGATCTCAGCTCACTGCAAGCTCCGCTTCCCAGGTTCAAGTGATTCTCCTGCCTCAGCCTCCCAAGTAGCTGGTACTACAGGCGTCTGCCAGCATGCCTGGCTAATTTTTGTATTTTTAGTAGAGACAGGGTTTTACCATTTGGCCAGGCTGGTCTTGAACTCCTGACCTTGTGATCCACCTGCTTTGGCCTCCCAAAGTGCTGGGAATACAGACGTGAGCCACCGTGCCCGTCCTTTTTTTTCCCCCTGTTTTTGAGACCAAAAAAGTGCAGTGGTGTGATCTCAGTTCACCACAACCTCCGACTCCCTGGTTTAAGTGATGCTCCTGCCTCAGCCTCCAGAGTAGCTGGGATTACAGGCATGCGCCACCACACCTGGCTACTTTTTGTATTTTTACTAGAGATGGGGTTTCACCATGTTAGCCAGGATGGTCTCAATCTCCTGACCTCATGATCTGCCCACCTTGGCCTCCCAAAGTGCTCTGTCGCCCAGGCTGGAGTGCAATGGCACGATCTCGGCTCACTGCAACCTCCACCTCTTGGGTTCAAGTGATACAGTCCTTGAGCCGCTGCACCTGGCCAAGCCTCAGTTTTGTTGTCTGTAAAATGAGGAGTAGGGATGGGACAGCTGGACCAGGTTCCACTTCTGTCTTAATGTAGTTCTAAATTCTTTCACTAGAGGACAGAACAGCTAGAGTAGAACTGGATTATTAAGTAGAACTGAGCAAGAATGAGCTGAAACCTCCACACATTGCAAACACCCTGTACCTTCTCCAAAGTTAGAGCAGGCAAGCATTATGCAAATGTTTTATAAACTGATGTGTCCTAGCCCCAATTAATATGTTGTGGCAAATCATAATGCTAAGTTAATACTTTGAGTGGCTAATGGATATATAATAGCCAACTAAAAAAATTTCTGTTTTTTTGTTTTTTTGTTTGTTTTTTTTTGAGGCGGAGTCTCGCTCTGTGGCCCGGACTGGAGTGCAGTGGCCAGATCTCAGCTCACTGCAAGCTCCGCCTCCTGGGTTTACGCCATTCTCCTGCCTCAGCCTCCCGAATAGCTGGGACTACAGGCGCCCACCACCTTGCCCGGCTAGTTTTTTGTATTTTTTTTTTTTTTGAGACGGAGTCTTGCTCTGTCACCCAGGCTGGAGTGCTGTGGCCGGATCTCAGCTCACTGCAAGCTCCGCCTCCCGGGTTCACGCCATTCTCCTGCCTCAGCCTCCCAGGTAGCTGGGACTACAGGCGCTGCCACCTCGCCCAGCTAGTTTTTTTTTTTTGTAGTTTTTAGTAGAGACGGGGTTTCACCGTGTTAGCCAGGATGGTCTCGATCCCCTGACCTCGCGATCCGCCTGTCTCGGCCTCCCAAAGTGCTAGGATTACAGGCTTGAGCCACCGTGCCCGGTCAAGTTTTTTGTATTTTTTTAGTAGAGACAGGGTTTCACCATGTTAGCCAGGATGGTCTCGATCTCCTGACCTTGTGATCCGCCCGTCTCGGCCTCCCAAAGTGCTGGGATTACAGGCTTGAGCCACTGCGCCCGGCCATAAAAAATTTCTAAACTACTTCATAATGTAGTATTCCAAGCAGCACTCCACAGTGTATAGCATGCTGCTTATAAATTGAAAACCTTTTCAACAATTTTGTATTTCACTTGAAAATGCAGGAGAGGCTGGGCACGGTGGCTCAAGCTTGTCATCTCAACACTTTGGGAGGCCGAGGCAGGCGGATCACTGGAGGTCAAGAGTTCGAGAACAGTCTGACTAACATGGAGAAACCCCATCTCTACTAAAAATAGAAAATTAGTTGGGTGTAGTGGTGCATGCCTGTAATCCCAGCTACTTGGGAGGCTGAGGCAGGAGAATCACTTGAATCCAGGAGGCAGAGGTTGTAGTGAGCTGAGATCGCACCATTGTACTCCAGCCTGGGCAATAAAAGCGGAACTCCTTCTCAAAAAAAAAAAAAAAAAAGTGCAGGAGAAGAACTCCCTAACATTGGATTTCAGTCAACATTCAATCTTGTTACCCACGTTAAAACAGCTAAGCTAATTAAATGTGAAACGTGTGTTTAGGGCTGGTGAGGAACGCTCTGCTTTACAAAGGCCAGTGGCTGATGTTCTCACTGAATGAGAAGGTGGACGCTTCATTTTTGCTTCTGTTTCCCCCTGAGTGTTAGCCCGTTAGTGCTACTGCCCAGCAGCGGGTTCGCTGATGTCCCTCCGTTCTCACAGGGACCCTGGGCTTCCTGTCATTAGTGGTATCTCTTCTAAATTCTATTTTAAAATTCCAAAAATAAAATTATAATGTAGGCTGGGCATGGTGACTTACATCTGTAATCCCAGCACTTTGGGAGGCCAAGGTGGGTGGATCGCTTGAGTCCAGGAGTTTGAGACCACCCTGGGTGATGTAGGGAAATCCTATCTTTACAAAAAATACAAAAAGTAGCCAGGCAGTGGTGGCATGTGCCTGTGGTCCCAGCTACTTGGGAGGCTGAGCGGGGAGGATAGCTTGAGCCAGGGAGGCAGAGGTTGCAGTGAGCTAAGATTGTGCCATGGCACTCCAGTCTAGGTAACAGAGCAAGACTCTGTCTCGAAAAAAAAAAAAAAAAGAACTATAAATATTCAAAAACATTTTTATTATGTAAAAATGTCCTCTTTAAAACCGAACAGCTGGTGAATCTCCCAGTGCTTTTTGAGGAAGGATAGCAGTGTTAGGAGGGTCAGGCTCACGGTGAATTCTCTCAGGGCTTGGTTCTATCAGCTATGATTGGGTCACTGCAATCCAGCCTGGGTGACAGAGTGAGACCCTGTCTCAAAAAAACAAAATTTCCAATCTGTTTTTTTTTTTTTTGAGACAGAGTTTCACTCTTGTTGCCCAGGCTGGAGAGCAATGGTACAATCTCGGCTCCCCACAACCTCTGCCTCCCGGGTTCAAGCGATTCTTCTGCCTTAGCATCCCAAGTAGCTGGGATGACAGGCATGCACCACCATGCCTGGCTAATTTTGTATTTTTAGTAGAGACAGGGTTTCTCCATGTTGGTCAGGCTGGTCTCAAAGTCCCTACCTCAGGTGATTTGCCTGCCTGGGCCTCCCAAACTGCTGGGATTACACGTGTGAGCCACCATGCCCAGCCCTGATTTTAATTTGTATTTCTTTGATTAGTAATCCTATCTTTTCATTCTTTACTGGCTAAGAGTTTAAATCCCTGCTCTGCTATGACTCTGTGTGACTTTGGAGAGACTACTTGACTTCCATGTGCCTCAATTTCCTCATCTGTGAAGTTCCTCTCTAAAGAAATTGACCAGCTTCAAAGACGTACAGACTCTGACATGGCGGGACGGGCTCTAATGAAATTCCTGTATCCTTACCCACAAATCACAAAGCTTCTAGTCAGTGTTTTAGTACCTCCCATTCTTTTTTTTTTTTTTTTTTGAGGCGGAGTCTCGCTCTGTGGCCCGGACTGGAGTACAGTGGCCAGATCTCAGCTCACTGCAAGCTCCGCCTCCCGGGTTTACGCCATTCTCCTGCCTCAGCCTCCCAAGTAGCTGGGACTACAGGCGCCCGCCACCTCGCCCGGCTAGTTTTTGTATTTTTAGTAGAGACGGGGTTTCATCGTGTTAGCCAGGATGGTCTCGATCTCCTGACCTCGTGATCCGCCCGTCTCGGCCTCCCAAAGTGCTGGCATTACAGGCTTGAGCCACCACGCCCGGCCAGTACCTCCCATTCTTGTTCAATAAATTACCACATGCTGGACATGGCCGGCTAGGGGCTGTGGCTCCAGAGATGCTTGAGGGAAGGTCAGTCACCACCTGTCCATCTGCTCCCAGCATTCAAAATTTGGTTCACTTCTCTCTCCTGCTGCTTTCTCCTCTTTCATTCTTTTGTCCTGTGGCTGCATGAGATACACACGTATATAATGTTCACTGCTGTATTAGCAGGGCTCCAGAAGGAACAGAGATGAATGCAAATGTTCCACCCACTATGTCTAACCAGAGGCCAGAGCGACGTTCTAAGGGACTGAGTGTGACTCTGTTCCTCTAATGCTCAGCCCCTTCTGTGGTTCTCTGTGCCTTAGGGTCAAGTCCAAACTCCTCAGCACAGCCTGCCCAGGCCCCTCCAACACTCCCCCCTCATCTCTTGCCACCATCACCCTCCTAGGGTTCAGTCACTCCAAACCCCACTGCCCACTTCTGCACACCCCTCCCGCCCACGTTCCTCCCCACTTTTGCTTATGCTGTCCTCCGTAAGTGGGTGCTCAAGGCACAGCTCGCAAGCCACCTCTTCTGGGATCCCAAAGGATTGGATTGCCTTTCTCTTTTCTCCGACAGCACTTTGTCATATATGTGCTATAGCCCTGAATGATGATGATTGTCACATGCACTCCAGGCAGGGACGTGGGACTCTCTTGGACATTGCCTGGGCCTGTAGTGGGCTCTCAGTAGATGTCAGTTCAGTGGATGGGTAGGCAGGGAATAAACAGTAAAGAGAGTGACATTGTTTTAGCATTCTGTGACTCCCACCACCGGTTGGTTGGATGGCTGGTTAACATTAGCTAGAAATGTTTAAGATAGTAATTTTAAACCTTAGTCCACTTACCAGTAGCCTAAGCAATATAAATGGCTACAGATCCTCGTAGAGGTGTTGCCATGCACCTTGGCTCCGTCCGAAGGCCAGCAACACAGTAACAGGGAATGCAGAGACGTGGAAGGGCTGTTTCCAGAGACAGTGTGGAGTGGTGGATCCAGACACCACCTGATGCCAGGGAAACACTTGGGCCTTTTCTTGGTACCAGTGAACAGGTGCCCTGCTGGGAACATAAACACAATCTTCTGGACTTCCAAACCAAACATAACAGAGATAGGGCGGCAGAGGATGAACTTGGACAGGCCCCAAGCAGGCAGGCCCTGGCTTCCTTAGACTTCCCCTGTGACTGTCAAATGTATTAAAATACGTGATATGTTCTCTTCTTGCAGGAAGGTCAACTTGGGAAGTGGACCAGGGTCCCAGTAAGGAGCTGGGCTTCTCTGTGGATGCTGTATGGCCTAAGTCCCCCAGTCCAGCAGCGCTTCTCCGGGTGGCCAGGTGCTCTTGGACCGGGCTAGAGGGCCTGCAGCAAAAACTAGAGCTTAGTTGTTATTATTCCAGGCTCCATTCGGACTTCCCCTAATGACTCAACCAACTGCAGGAGAGCTGAACTGAAGGGTCTGAAATTCTGGTTGGGTTTCAGTTAGCGGCTAAGGGGAAAATTGAATCCAGAGGAAATGTCCCCCTTGAAAGCCCCTTAGGAAAGTAAGCTGAATACATCAATGACACAAGTTCCCTGTAAGTCACAGACTTCCACACTCCGTATAAAGAGGCCTGGACTCACATTCAGGCTCTGCCACTCACATGGCTTGTGAGAGTTTCTTATCAAATGGGAATAATAATGTCTACTTCCTATGATTACTCTAGAGACTAGACTTAGATAAAATATGGGGAAATATAGTACATAAGAAGCACTCAAGGCTGGGAGTGGTGGCTCACGCCTGTAATCCCAACACTTTGGAGGCCAAGGGGAGTGCATTGCTTAAGCCCAGGAGTTTGAGCCTAGGCTGGGCAACATGGTAAGGCCCCCTCCCCCAAAATAAATAAAATAAAAGAAGTAGGGGGCCAGGTGCAGTGGCTCACGCTTGTAATCCCAGCACTTTGGGAGGCCGAGGTGGGCAGATGACCTGAGGTCAGGAGTTTGAGACCAGCCTAGTCAACATGCTAAAACTCCATCTCTACTGAAAATACAAAAAAATTAGCCAGGTGTGGTGGCACATGCCTGTAATCCCACCTACTCAGGAGGCTGAGGCACAAGAATCGCTTGAACCCAGGAGACAGAGGTTGCGGTGGGCCAAGATGGTGCCAATATACTCCAGCCTGGGCAGCAGAGCGAGACTCAGTCTCAAAAAAAAAAAAAAAAAAGAAGTGGGAGTTGAATTTTTTTTTTTTTTTGAGACAGGGTCTCGGTTCTATTGCTCAGGCTGGAGTTTAGTGGCATGATCATGACTCACTGTAACCTCAGACTGCTGACTGCTGGGCTTAAGCAAGCCTCCTACCTCTGCTTCTTGAGTAGCTGGGACTACAGCCACACACTACTATGTCCGGCTAATTTTAAGAAAAATGTTTTGTAGAGGCTGGGTGCATTGGTTCACACCATAATCCCAGCATTTTGGAAGGCCGAAGCAGATGGATTGCTTGAGTCCAGGAGTTTGAGATGAGCCTGGGCGACATGGCAAAACCCTATCTCGGCTGGGCATGGTGGCTCACGCCTGTAATCCCAGATTATAGGGATTACTGTACGTTGGGAGGCCGAGGCGGATGGGTCACCTGAGGTCAGGAGTTCGAGGCCAGTCTGGCCAACATGGTGAAACCCTGTCTCTACTGAAATACAAAAAATTAGCCGGGTGTGGCGGTGGATGCTTGTAATCCCAGATACCCGGGAGGAAGAGGCAGAAGAATTGCTCGAACCTAGGAGGCAAAGGTTGCAGTGAGCCGAGATCGCACCATTGCACTCCAGCCTGGGCAACAAGAGCAAAACTCCATCTCCAAACAAAAACAAAAACCCATCTCTACAAAACAATATAAAAATTAGCCAGGTGTGGCAGTGTGCACCTGTAGTTCCAGCTAGTTGGGAGCCTGAGGGAGGAGACTAGCTTGAACCTGGGAGGTGGAGGTTGCAGTGAGCTGAGTTCACACTATGGGAGGTGGAGGCTGCAGTGAGCTGAGACTGCACCATTGCACTCTGTCCTGGGTGACAGATTGAGATTCTGTCTCAAAAAAAAACAAAAACAAAAACAAACTGTTAATGTGGGTTTGATAGTTAGATGATTCTCATCAGCAGCCTTGTTCCAAACAACCTCTTAGGAGCCAATGATTGTGACCATGAATGGAATTGGTTTTAAAAAAAATTATAGACATATAACAGTTATACATATTTTGGGGGTACATGTGATATATTTTTTTTGAGATGGAGTCTCATTCACTCTGTTGGCCAGGCTGGAGTGCAATGGCATGATCTTGGCTCACTGCAATCTCTGCCTCCTACATGCAAGCAATTCTCCTGCCTCAGCCTCCCGAGTAACTGGGATTACAGCATGTGCCACCATGCCCAGCTAATCTTTTTTGTATTTTTAGTAGAGACAAGGTCTCACCATGTTGGCCAGGCTGGTCTCAAACTCCTGACCTCAAGTGATCCGCCCACCTCAGCCTCTCAAAGTGCTGGGATTACAGGTGTGAACCACTGCGCCTGGCCTACACGTGATATTTTGATGCATGTATGCAATGTGCAATGATCAAATCAGGGTAATTGGGATATCCATCACCTCAAACATTTTTCTTTGTGCTGAGAACATGACAGTTCCTGTCTTGTAATATTTTGAGACATATAAATTATTAACTGATTTATCTTCTGTACTCTTGAATACTAGAACTTATTCCTTCTAACTGTATTTTTTTTTTTTTTGAGACAGAGTCTCGCTCTGTCGCCCAGGCTAGAGTGCAGTGGCGCGATCTCCGCTCACTGCAAGCTCCACCGCCTCCCAGGTTCATGCCATTCTCCTGCCTCAGCCTCCCCAGAAGCTGAGACTACAGGCGCCCGCCACCGCGCCCGGCTAATTTTTTTGTAATTTTGGTAGAGACGGGGTTTCACTGTGTTCGCCAGGACCGTCTCGATCTCCTGACCTCGTGATCTGCCCACCTCGGCCTCCCAAAGTGCTGGGATTACAGGCGTGAGCCACCGCACCCAGCCTCTAACTGTATTTTTATACCCATTAACCAACTTCGACTCATCTTTCCCTCTTCTTTCCCTTTCTAGCCTCTGATAACCAACATTCTACTCTCTACCTCTTTTTTAGCTCCCGCATGTGAATGAGAACATGTGCTATTTGTCTTCCTGTACCTGGTTTATTTCACTTAGTATAACGACCTCCCATCCATCCATGTTGCTGCAAATGACAAGATTTCATTCTTGGCTTGGCGCAGTGGCTCACACCTGTAATCCCAGCACTTTGGGAGGCCAAGGCGGGCAGATCATGAGGTCAGGAAATGAAGACCGTACTGGCTAACATGGTGAAACCTCGTCTCTACTAAAAATACAAAAAAAAAAAAAAAGCTGTTGAAATGTTCAGGCAAAGGAGGGGAAAGTTCCGTGAAAGTAGGTGCCTGTAATGTGGTTCATTTACGTTTACATCGTGTATTGGTAGAGCCTGGCTTTTCCAGTTCTTTGTTCAGAAACAGCTCTCTCAATCAATGGTTCTTGACCTCTAAAAGCATCTGTCCACAAAACTATTCATTTACTCCTGGAAGTTTTTCACTATTTTCATAAAATGGATATCAAAATCAATTTTTTGATCAAAGTATTTTGTTAGCTTTTGACTTTCAGTGAGCAGGGAAGAGCCATCATTTAATCAAGAACCTTTTGTTCTGTCAGCTAATATCAAGTAGGGAGCTTCTTTAAAAAGAAATCCTGATTATACAATCATGAATAATCATGACGAAGATGAAAAGAGGGAAGTAGTAATGGAAACCAGTGTGCCCGCCTGAGCTCCCTGTTGAGCTAATTTTTTTTTTTTTTTTTTTTTTTGAGACAGAGTCTCGCTCTGTCGCCCAGGCTGGAGTGCAGTGGCACACCTTGGCTCACTGCAACCTCCGCCTCCCTGGTTCAAGTGATTCTTCTCCCTCAGCCTCCCGAGTAGCTGTGATTACAGGCACCTGCCACCACGCCCAGCTAAGTTTTGTATTTTTAGTAGAGATGGGATTTCCCCATGTTGGCCAGGCTGGTCTTGAACTCCTGATCTCAGGTGATCTGCCCACATTGGCCTCCCAAAGTGCAGGGATTACAGGCGTGAGCCATTGTGCCTGCCCTGTTGAGCTAATGTTTTGAGAGGATGGACAAAATACAGATAAAGCGAAGTATAATCAGAGATGGATCCTGAAGAATGACATAATCCTGAAAAATACTGTCAGGAGGACTGTGCTGTAATCTGCCAGAAATTCTAAGGAAAATAAAAAAGGTCTTTAAAGTTATTCTTAGGGCAAGAAGAACAAAGAAAGCATAGATCTACTGCTTAAGGGATGATATAGACTGATACTGAGAGAAGGCAGAAATACTCAAACTTTATAGACAGAAGAACTGTTGTCAATTACAATAATTTTAGCTAAGCCTATGGCCAGTTCCTCCTGATATCCTGAGCCTTTTAAGGAGGCGAGGGTGGGGAGTCGGGAAGCAGTGGTGCCCCAATGCAGGCCTGCTGCACATCTAGGGGATTCCTCTCACCACTTCCCTCTGTTAGAATCCCTGTTTCCTAGATCTCATGCTTGCTTCTTTCTTCGTTTAGCCTGTTTTTTTTTTTTTTTCTTTTTTGAGATGTAGTGTCGCTCTATTGCCAGGCTGGAGTGCAGTGGCACAATCTTGGCTCACTGCAACCCCTGCCTCCCGGGTTCAAGCAATTCTCCTGCCTCAGCCTCCCGAGTAGCGGGACTACAGGTGTACACCACCATGCCCAGCTCGTTTTTAAATTTTTAGTAGAGACGGAGTTTCACCATGTTGGCCAGGATGGTCTCGATCTCTTGACCTTGTGATCCGCCTGCCTCAGCCTCCCAAAGTGCTGGGATTACAGGCGTGAGCCCGGCCTAGCCCCTGGTTTTGCAGAAGCACATTTTCCACAAGCACAGAGGATATGTAGGGGATATGACAAGTACTAGCAAGGATGCTGGTGGGTGTGCCAGCTGGTGTGGCTGTTCTAGAGAGTCACCTAGCAGTTTCAGTCAAATGAAGAATATGTGAACCCTCTGTCCCACCAATCCTGTTCCTGAGCACAGACCCAAGGGAAGTTACGATATGGATCCATAAGAGGGCATGTATGAAGATGCTCACTGTAATACTGTTTGTGTCTTTGTGTGTATAAAGGCTTCTGATTTCTGTAATTGTATACCCTATCATTTCACTGAATTCTCTCTTTAAATATATATATATATATATTTTAGAATTGGGGCCTTGAAGCCCAGGTGCAATGGCTCACACCTGTAATACCAGCATTTTGGGAGGCCAAAACAGGAGGATCACTTGAGACCATTTTGAGACCAACCTGGGCAACATGGAGAGACCATGTCTCTACAAAACATCTAGAAAATTAGCTAAGTGTGGTGGCACGTACCTGTGGACGAAGCTACTTGGGAGGCTGAGGTGGGAGGACAGCTTGAAACTGGGAGGTTGAGGCTGTAGTGAGCCATAATCAGGTTGAGGCTGCAGTGAGCCAGAATCTGCCATTGCGCTACAGCCTAGGCAACAGAATGGGACCTTGTCTCCAAAAACAAAAACAAACAAACAAAAAAAAGGGGTCTTGCTGGACTCGGACTCCTGGACTCAACCAATTCTCATACCTCAAGCTGGGACTACAGCCTTGTACCATGGTGCCTAGCTTTGAATTCTGTTTAAAAAATTTCTTTTATTAATAGCAGTTTTTTAGTTGATTTTCTTGGGCCGTGTAAATATTGATCCTATCATTAACAAATAGTAAAACTTTTACCTTCTCTTTTCTAATTTTTACACATCTAATTTATAACTTTTTTTTTTCTTTTTTTTGAGATGGAGTCTTGCTCTTGTCGTCCATGCTGGAGTGCAATGGCACAATCTTGGCTTACTGCAACCTCCATCTCCGGGGTTCAAACTGTTCTCCTGTCTCAGCCTCTGGAGTTGCTGGGACTACAGGCGCCCGCCACCATGCTCAGCTAATTTTTTGTATTTTTAGTAGAGACAGGGTTTCACCAAGTTGGCCAGGTTGGTCTTGAACTCCTGACCTCATGATCCACCCACCTCAGCCTCCCAAATTGCTGGGATTACAGGTGTGAGCCACTGCGCCCGGCCCCTAATTTATAACTCTTATCTGATTGCTTTGGCTAATACCTTCAATACACTGTTGAACAGTAGTGTAGATAGTGGACATTCTCTTCCTGACTTTAGTAGGGCTATGTGGATTGCATTTCATTTATTTTAATTTTTATTGGACAGCTGAAATTTTTAACTTTTTAAATTAAGGTATAATTTACATAAAGTGCTAAATCCTAAGTGTAATACTTGACACACTTTTACAAAGGCAACACCCAGCTCAAGATGCAGACTTTCCAGCACCCCAAAGACTCCCTGTTTCTTCCCTATCAATATCTCCCTCAAAGATAACCAACATTCTGACACCATTGATTAGTTTTGTCCATTTCTGAACTTCATACAGATGGAATTACACAATATGTACTCTTGTGTCTGGTTACATCCACTCAGCATTAGGTCTGTGGGATTCATCCATGTTGTATGTAACAGTAGTTCCGAGTGGAATATCCCTGATATGGTTTGGCTGTGTCCTCACCCAAATCTCATCTTGAATTGTAACTCCCACAATTCCTACACGTTGTGGGAGGGAGCTGGTGGGAGGTAACTGAATCATGGGGGTGGGTCTTTCCTGTGCTATTCTCAAGATAGTGAATAAGGTTCACAAGATCTGATGGTTTTAAAAATGGGAGTTTCGGCCGGGCGCGGTGGCTCAAGCCTGTAATCCCAGCACTTTGGGAGGCCGAGATGGGCGGATCACGAGGTCAGGAGATCAAGACCATCCTGGCTAACACGGTGAAACCCCATCTCTACTAAAAAATACAAAAAACTAGCCGGGTGAGGTGGCGGGCACCTGTAGTCTCAACTACTCGGGAGGCTGAGGCAGGAGAATGGCATAAACCCAGGAGGCAGAGCTTGCAGTGAGCTGAGATCCGGCCACTGCACTCCAGCCCCGGGCGACAGAGCGAGACTCCGTCTCAAAAAAAAAAAAAAAAAAAGGGAGTTTCCCTGCACAAGCTCTCTCTCTGCCTGCTGCCATCCATGTAAGATGTGACTTGCTCCTCCTTGCCTTCTGCCATGATTGTGAGGCTTCCCCAGCAATGTGGACTGTAAGACCATTAAACCTATTTTTCTTCCCACTCTTGGGTATGTCCTTATCAGCAGCATGAATATGTACTAATACAGTAAATTGCTACCAGTAGAGTGGGGCGCTGCTGAAAAGACAACCCAAAAATCTGGAAGCAACTTTGGAACTGGGTAATGGGCAGAGGTTAGAACAGTTTGAACTTCCTAGAGACTTGTTGGATGGCTTTGACCAAAATGCTGATAATGATATGGACAATGAAATCCAGGCTGAAATGGTCTCAGATGGAGATAAGGAACTTGTTGAGAACTGGAGCAAAGGTGACTCTTGTTACTTTATTTATTTATTTATTTTGAGACAGAGTCTTGCTCTGTCGTTCAGGCTGCAGTGCAGTGGTGTGATCTCAGTTCATTGCAACCTCCACCTCCTGGGTTCAAGCGATTCTGCTGCTGCAACCTCCTGAGTAGCTGGGACTACAGGCGCCCACCACCATGCCTGGCTAATTTTTTGTATATTTAGTAGAGATAGGGTTTCACCGTGTGAGCCAGGATGGTCTCGATCTCCTGACCTCGTGATCCGCCCATCTCGGCCTCCCAAAGTGCTGGGATTACAGGCTTGAGCCACCGTGCCCGGCCTCTCCCTTTGTTTTTTTTTTTTTTTGGAAGAGACAGGGTCTTGCTCTGTTGCCCAGGCTGGAGTGCAGTGGTGTGATCATAGCTCACTGTAATCTTGAACACCTGGGCTCAAGAGATCCTCCCACGTCAGTTTCCTGAGTAGCTGAGACTACAGGCACACACCACCATGCCCAGCTAAGTTTTAAATTTTTTTGTAGAGATGGAGGTCTCACTATGTTGCCCAAATGGTCTTGAACTCCTGGCTTTACCTCTCAAAGTGCTGGGATTACAGGCAGGAGCCACTGCACCTGGCTTCTTATTCTTCTACTATTCCTCTTTGTTTCTTGCTCTTTTTCGAAGATTTCTTCAATTTTCCTTTTTTTTTTTTTCCCTGGAGATAGGGTTTTGCTGTCACCCAGGCTGGAGTGCAGTGGTGCCATCGTGGCTCACTGCAGCCTTGAACTCCTGGGCTCAAGTGATCCTCCCGCAATAGCCTCCTGAGTAGCTGGGACCACAGGCATGTGCCACTATGCCTGGCTAATTTTTTTTATTTTTTTGTAGAGAGAGGTCTCACTGTGTTGCCCAGTCTGGTTCCTAACTCTTGGTCTCCCAAATTGTTGGGATTACAGGCATGAGCCACTGTGCCGTTGATTTCAACTTTCTCTTCCAACCCTTCTAGCATTTTAATTTCTGCTGTTACGTTTTTAATATTCAAGAGGTTTTTTTATTTTCCCAAGTTTTTTATAAGAATGCAGACTGTTCTTATTTCATAGATGCAATATCTACTTAAACTACTAATATTAGCACTTGTTTTAAATTCTCATCTCCTGTTTTCTTCAATATTATTTTTCCGTTCATTTGTGTCATTTGTTTTGTTTGTATTTATTTATTTATTTTTTGAGATGGAGTCCCGCTCTGTTGCCCAGGCTGGAATGCAGTAGCACGATCTCAGTTCACTGCAACCTCTGCTTCCTAGGTTCAAGCGATTCTCCTGCCTCAATCTCCCAAGTAGCTGGGACTACAGGTGCCTGCCACCATGCCTGGCTAATTCTTGTATTTTTAGTAGAGACGGGGTTTCACCATGTTGTTCTCTATTGAGCTGGTAAGCTTTACATCACCAACAGTAATATACATATTTGTTTCATAATACCTTGTAAACAGTCATCAAACTTTTTGACTGTG
The DNA here is from genome assembly GCF_009764315.1 of Trachypithecus francoisi. NCBI lineage: Eukaryota > Metazoa > Chordata > Mammalia > Primates > Cercopithecidae > Trachypithecus > Trachypithecus francoisi. The sequence goes on along the minus strand of NW_022681468.1, from coordinate 4,602,123 downwards.
AAAATATTTAGCCAGGTACAGCAGTTCACGCCTGTAATCCCAGTACTATGGCAGGCTGAGGTGAGAGGATCAGTTGAGTCCAGGAAGTCGAGGCTGTAGTGAGCCATTATTGTGACCCTACACTCCAGTCTGGGCGACAGAGCAAGACCCTGTCCTAAAGAAAAAAAAAATTTTTTTATCTGATTCTAAAAAACATTTTTTAGAGATGGGGTCTCCCTACGTTGTCTAGGCTAGGCTAGAACTTCTGGGCTCAAGCAAAGCTCCTGCCTCAGCCTCCTGAGTGGATGGGATACAGGCACCTGCCACTGAGCCCAGCTTAACTATTATTATTATTATTATTATTATTATTATTTTTTGAGACGGAGTCTGGCTCTGGCGCCCAGGCTGGAGTGCGGTGGCCCGATCTCAGCTCACTGCAAGCTCCGCCTCCCAGGTTTACGCCATTCTCCTGCCTCCGCCTCCCAAGTAGCTGGGACTACAGGCGCTCGCCTCGTCGTCCGGCTAGTTTTTTGTATTCTTTAGTAGAGATGGGGTTTCACCGTATTAGCCAGGATGGTCTCGATCTCCTGAACTTGTGATCTGCCCGTCTCGGCCTCCCAAAGTGCTGGGATTACAGGCTTGAGCCACCACGCCCGGCCAACTATTATTTTAATTTGTATTTTTCTTAAGTTTAAGACTGACCTTTTTTTTTTTTGAGATGGAGTCTTGCTCTGTCACCCTGGAGTGCAATGAAGCCATCTTGGCTCACTGCAAGCTCCGCCTCCTGGGTTCACGCCATTCTCCTGCCTCAGCCTCCCAAGTAGTTGGGACAACAGGCACCCGCTACCACACCCAACTAATTTTTTTTGTATTTTTAGTAGAGACGAGGTTTCACCGTGTTAGTCAGGATGGTCTTGATCTCCTGACCTCGTGATCCCCCGACCTTGGTCTCCCAAAGTGTTGGGATTACAGGCGTGAGCCACCGCGCCCAGCCAAGACCAAGCATCTTTTAATGGTTGAGAGACAGTTGTGTTTCTGTTTTGTTCCCAAGTGTTTGCTCATACCCTTTGTCCATTCGATTTTTAGCCTTTCTTTTATTTATTTCTAGGAGTGCTTTATTCTTTTTCCAGTTTGTTGTTTGTTGATTCTTGCTTATGATGGCAGTGGCCACTGCACCAGCCGCAGTGAGAAGGTACAAGCAGTGGTGGCAGGGGCAGCTGTGGGAGCAGGAATGGTGGCAGTGGCTCCCCTGTGCTCCGCATCCCCGAGGCAGTCGATTGTGCCGCCCCCACCCTTGCATGGTCAGGTGAGACCTATTCCCAGGCCTGGAGCCTCTGCTGCTCTGGCCCCTGGCCCCATGTCGTCACTCTAGCCTACTGCCACTGTGGAGAGGGCGTGGGGAGGAGGTAGAGCTATGCCTGGGGCAGTTCTGTGAACCACAGAGCCAGCAGGAGCCAGGGACAAGCTGGACCCTCCCCAACACCCCCTACCCCCCATGGAACCTACCACCCTGGGGGCTGTCACAATGGGGCTGGGTGCAGAGAAGCAGTGGGGCATGGGGGGCAGGCAGAAAGGGGCCCACTGAGGACCTGAAGCCCCTGCCCCCAGCTGCCTGCAAGCTCCATGGAGTGGTGGGAGCCCCACTGGGCATCTCTGCAGCATCTCTGCAGAGATCTGGGCATCTCTGCAGTCTATGCCCTCAGGGCACAGGCTTGGGGGTGTCTGCTTCCGCTGCCTGGCCTCTCCCCACTCGTGGTACCCACTCTGATCTCAGAGTGGTATTGGGGTTGACCCTGGGCGCTGTCCTAGCCTGGCTGGGTGTGCACCTGCTTGGGCAGCACTAACATGTCAACCTTCCTCTTTGGACTTTTGGTAACAAGGAGCATGGGAGAGACGACAAGGGGGGTGCTAAGGGCAGCTCGGCACTGGCCTGCAGGCACCCCTCAGCAGGAGTAGCCTGGGTGCCATGAAAAGTGGTAGGAGACAGACCGGCTCCAGGGTGGAAAGGCAGGGGTTCCCAGTGAGGCACCACCTTCAGGCCAGGGAGGGCCTGAAGGCTGGGGCCAGGCTGCAGTCCCATGGACTGGAGTGGGAATTTGTGGTGCCTTTTCCAGGCCCACCCATGGCCACCCATGGACCAATCAGTGTGCACTTCCTCCCCTCTGAGGCCCATAAAAGCCCAGGGCTCAGCCAGAGCAGAGCTGAAGACAGGATGACCAGCTGCAGAGAGGAGCTACCCTCCATGCTAGGAGCTAAACACTCCTTGGGTTGACCTGCCTAACAGAGAGGAGCTACCCTCTTTGCTAGGAGCTGAACACCCTGGCTGCAGAAAGGAGCTACCTCCTCCAGGTCTCCTTGGAGCTGTTCTACCACTCAATAAAGCTCATTTTCATCTTGGTCACCCTTCACTTGTCTGCATACCTCATTCTTCCTGTTCACAGGACAAAAACTCAGGACCCACCGAATGGTGAGACTAAAAGAACTGTAACACAGACAGGGTTAAAGCATGCCCACTGCTCGCCACGTTGCAGGTGAAGAGGAGAGAAGAGCTGTGGGCCTTTGGGAAGCCCAGACCTGGGAGACCTGGGAGCTACCTGAGCCAGGGTTGTGAGTCTCTCTTTGGGGCCCTGCAGTTCCCGGTGTCTCCAAGCTTCTGGGCGCCACTGCACTCCCTGGTGCCAGCTGGGAAAGCTGCTTGTGATGTGCCTGGTCCAGCTGCAGCCTTGCAGAGAGCCATTGTCTGTGCTGGCACCTGGAGCTGCCTGCTCCGTGGCAGCAGCTGGCATGTCTGTGCAGTGGCTGGACTCCACGCTCGTTCACACACCCCTCGCTGCTCCATACCTGACTTACAGACTCCTTTGGAGGCATGGGATCCAGGCTGGTAGCATGAGCCAAGCAAAGCCTGCCAGGCTGAATGGGCAGAATGAGCCCAGTGAGCCCAAGCAAAATTCAGACAAGGGTGCCACCAGCCACAGAGGTTTCTAGCCAGGAAAGTGATACCCCCTAAGATCCTGCAACACTTATAGTGGTTTATCAGATAAAAAAAACTTTTTAATGTGATCACAATTTCTTCTATGGTTTTCAAATTTTGTGTCATATTAGAAAGAATTTCCACACTCTGAGACTAAAAATATCTCCCCTTCATTACTTCTATTGTTTATTTAGTTGTTTTTTTTTTTTTTTTTTTGAGACGGGGTCTCGCTCTGTCACCCAGGATGGAATGCAGTGGCGCGATCTCGGCTCACTGCAAGCTCCGCCTCCCGGGTTTACGCCATTCTCCTGCCTCAGCCTCCCGAGTAGCTGGGACTACAGGTGCCCGCCACCACACCCGGCTAGTTTTTTGTATTTTTTAGTAGAGATGGGGTTTCACCGTGTAGACGAGGATGGTCTCGATCTCCTGACCTCGTGATCCACCCATCTCGGCCTCCCAAAGTGCTGGGATTACAGGCTTGAGCCACCGCGCCTGGCTGTTTATTTAGTTTTTAAATTGAGATGGGGTCTATGTTGCCCAGGCTGGTCTTGAACTCCTAGGCTCAAGTGATCTGCCCACCTCAGCCTCCCAAAGTGCAGGGATTGTAGGTGTGAGCCACCATGCCCGGCCACTTTTTGTTTTTTATATTTTAATCTTTCATCCACTTTCATAGATGACTACCCAGCAATCCTAATCCTATTTATTGAACATTCATCTTTTACCTACAGATTTTAAATAATGTTAATAACATTTTAAAAATCACATATAAAATTCTTAGGTGTATTTGTTTCTGGATTTCTCATTCTGTTCTATGGATCTGTTGGCATGCCTGTGCAACACTACATCTTTTTTTTTTTTTTTTTTTTGAGGCGGAGTCTCCCTCTGTCGCCCGGACTGGAGTGCAGTGGCCAGTTCTCAGCTCACTGCAAGCTCCGCCTCCCGGGTTTACGCCATTCTCCTGCCTCAGCCTCCCGAGTAGCTGGGACTACAGGCGCCCGCCACCTCGCCCAGCTAGTTTTTGTATTTTTAGTAGAGACGGGGTTTCACCGTGTTAGCCAGGATGGTCTCGATCTCCTGACCTTGTGATCCGCCCATCTCGGCCTCCCAAAGTGCTGGGATTACAGGCTTGAGCCACCACGCCCGGCCAACACTACATCTTTTGTTATCTATTTTAATATTTGACAGAGCTGATTCCCCTGCCTCCCCCTCCCTATACATTCTTCTTAGAATTCCCCGACTCTTCTTGCTTTTCTTCTTTTTTTTTTTGAGACAAAGTCTCATTCTATCATTCAGCCTGGAGTGCAGTGGTGTGATCTTGGCTCACTGCAACCTCCACCTCCTAGGCTCAAGTGATTCTCCCACCTCAGCACCCCAAGGGCTGGGACTACAGGCACCTGCCACCACACCCAGCTAATTTTTGTATTTTTAGTAGAGATGGGGTTTCGCCATGTTGCCCATGCTGGTTTCAAACTCCTGAGCTCAAGCGATCCACCCTCCTCACCTCCCAAACAGCTGGGATTACAGGTGTGAGCCACTGCGCCCAGCCTCTGTGCCCAGCCTCTGTTCTTGCTTTTTTACTTTTTCCACTTGAACTTTGAAATAATATTGCCTAGTTTCCAAACTTAGCTTGTAATTTAATGAAATCACATAAAATTTATAGACTGACTTAGAAAGAACTAACACCTTTATGATGTTGAGTTTTTCTACTCAAGAACATAGTGTGCCTTTCCATGTATTTAATTGTTCGTCTGAGTCCTTCAATGGCATTTTAAAGTTTTCACCATAAAGATCTAGCACAGTTCTTATTAAGCATATTCTCAGGTGTTTATCTTACTCATAATTATTGTATATGGAAGCTTCTGTCACATCTACCAACTAGTTGTGGTTTGTTGTTTGTTTTTTTGAGATGGATTCTCACTCTGTCACCCAGGCTGGAGAGCAGTGGCGCAATCTCAGCTCACTGCAACTTCTGCCTCCCAAGTTCAAGCAATTCTCCTGCCTCAGCCTCCCAAGTAGCTGGGATTACAAGCACATGCCACGACGCCTGGCTAATTTTTGTATTTTCAGTAGAGACAGAGTTTCACCCTGTTGGCCAGGGTGGTCTTGATCTCCTGACCTCGTGATCTGCCTGCCTTTCCCTCCTAAAGTGCTGGGATTATAGGCGTGAGCCACCATGCCCAGCAGTTTTCCTCTTCTTTATGCATTTTGGAGACTAGAATTCATAGCAGTAATCCATGGAATGATATTTTGTTTTGAGGGAGTATCTATATGATCCATAAAGTTGTATGCAAAATTTGGTATGTATATATATTTGGGTTGGAGAATGAAATTAAAAGCTTTCCTGAGGTTTCCTAAGGGGTATGTTATGCTATAAAAACTTAAGAATGACTTATCACACCAAAAAGATATTAAACTTTGTTATTAAATCAAGTTAAAAAGTAATAATTATAGGTCTATTTAGTTTTATTAGAATACAGACTGGGTGCGGTGGCTCATGCCTTTTTTTTTTTAATTATACTTTAAGTTCTAGGGTACATGTGCATAACGTGCAGGTTTGTTACATATGTATACTTGCGCCATGTTGGTGTGCTGCACCCATCAACTCGTCAGCACCCATCAACTCGTCATTTACATCAGGTATAACTCCCAATGCAATCCCTCCCCCCTCCCCCCTCCCCATGATAGGCCCCAGTGTGTGATGTTCCCCTTCCTGAGTCCAAGTGATCTCATTGTTCAGTTCCCACCTATGAGTGAGAACATGCGGTGTTTGCTTTTCTGTTCTTGCGATAGTTTGCTAAGAATGATGGTTTCCAGCTGCATCCATGTCCCTACGGCTCATGCCTATTATCCTAGCACTTTGGGAGGCTGAAGCACGAGGTTTGCTTGAACCCAGGAGTTCAAGACCAGTCTGGGCAACATAGTGGGACCCCATCTCTACAAAAGATAATTAGCCAGGCATGGTAGCATGCGCCTGTAATTCCAGCTACTCAGGAGGCTGAGGTGGGGGGATCACTTGAGCCTGGGAGGTCAAGGCTGCAGTGAGCCGTGATCATGCCACTGCACTCTATCCTGGGTGAAGAAGTGAGACCCTATCCCCCCCTCCCACACAAAAAGAATACAGATGATTATGGGAGTCATTTACATTTAAAGACTTTTGTTTGATTACCATACATTTATAGAGTACATTACCATTTACAAAGAGATTTTATATATTTTGTCTTTTAAACTTTTGACACACATAAGAAATATTTAACACTCTAACTTTAGGCACAAGAAAATAGATTTAGAGGTTACTCTCTAAAAAGTGAAAGTGTTAGCAAATAATGAAGTCAGTTCTCAAACTCAGAGTTTAATTAAACCTATTTTGTTATAGGTATATACAAATTTTACCTTCTCAGGCCGGGTGCGATGGCTCACACCTGTAATCCTAGCACTTTGGGAGGTTGAGGTGGGCAGATTACCTGAGGTGAGTAGTTCGAGACCATCCTGGCGAACACAGTGAAACCCCGTCTCTACTAAAAATACAAAAAAATTAGCCGGGTGTGGTGGTGGGCACCTGTAGTCCCAGTTTCTCAGGAGGCTGAGGCAGGAGAATGGCATGAACCCGGGAGGTGATGGAGCTTGCAGTAAGAGGAGATGGCGCCACTGCACTCCAGCCTGGGAGACACAGTGAGACTCCATCTCAAAAAAAAAAAAAACAAAAATTAGTGTGGTGGTGGGCACCTGTAATCCCAGCTACTCAGGAGGCAGAGGCAGGAGGATTGCTTGAACCCAAGAGGTAGAAGTTGCAGTGAGCTGAGATTGCACCACCGCACTCCAGCCTGGGCAGCAAGAGCCAGACTCAGTCTCAAAAAAAAAAAAAAATTTCTGCCTTTCAGAAAACGAAATATTATACATACTAATCTGTAACATACACACACATACACATATATATATAACGTTGAGAAAGGGTCTTGCTCTGTGGCCCAGGCTGGAGTGCAATGGTGTGATCATGACTCACTGCAGTTTCAACCTCCTGGGTTTAAATGATTGATGCTTCTGCTTTGGCCTCCCAAAGTGCTAGGATACAGGTGTGAGCCACCACACCAGGCCTGTATTTTTCATTTAATATGTTTTGATGATCTTTTCATATCAGTCTATATAAGTTTATGAATTCACGGTTCAACAGCTGTGAAGTATGTCATTTCCGTAATTTATTTATTGAATTCTCTATTGACGGTTATCTGGATTATTGCCAATTTTTCACTATTAAGAACGATGTCTTGCTGAAAATCCTTATACACATAATCTTTCTACATTTATGAGGGGAAAGCCCTAGAACTTGAGTTGAGTCAAATCACATAACTACAATAAATATTTTGACAGAAATGATCAAATTGCCCTCCAAATAAATAATGGCAACTTACATTCTCACTAATGGAAAATCAAAATGCCTGTTTTTTTTTCTCACCAAGCATGTGAACCCATTCTGTTTCTTAATACTTGTGCCAACACTAACATCTGTGCTAACACTATTATCAATTTTATATTGATAGTTGATATTTTCCAATGTGATAGTAAAAAATTGTTCCAATTTGCATTTCTTTAGTTATCAGAAACAATGAGCATCCTGGAGTTGGGAAATTCTTTCTAGGCATGACAGGAAACTCAAAAGTCATCAACAAAAATCCTAGTGAATGCAACTTTTGTGAATTGCTTGCTTATGTCCTTTGTCTATTTTTTTCTACTGGGTTACTTTCTCTTTCTAATTGCTCGACGTAAGTTTTTATTATTAAGGATGTTAATCCCTTGCCATATGTATTGTGAATATTTTTTCCAAGCTTGTTGTCTTTTCATATGGTGTCTTGTGTCATGCAAGATATAAAATAAAAATATCCTATGGCTTCTGAATTTTGGGCTATGTTTAGAAAAGCTTTCCTCACTTCAAGATTATAAATATATTTATTCAAGTCATTTCTTTTTGGACTCTTATGGTTTTCTTAAATATTAAAATCTTTGCTCTATCTGGAGTTTATTTTGGAGTGAGGAGGGAAGTAGGAATCCAATTTTAAAATTATAAATGGTTAGTTGATTGTTCCAATACCTTTTCTTTTTTTGAGACGGAGTCTCGCTCTGTCACCTGGGCTGGAGTGCAGTGGCCGGTTCTCAGCTCACTGCAAGCTCCGCCTCCCGGGTTTATGCCATTCTCCTGCCTCAGCCTCCGAGTAGCTGGGACTACAGGCGCCCGCCACCTCGCCGGCTAGTTTTTGTATTTTTAGTAGAGACAGGGTTTCACCGTGTTAGCCAGGATGGTCTCGATCTCCTGACCTCGTGATCCGCCCGTCTTGGCCTCCCAAAGTGCTGGGATTACAGGCTTGAGCCACCGCGCCCGGCCTCCAATACCTTTTCTTAAATTAATCCTGCCATCTATATCATATGTCCGTTTTTATTGAGGTCTAATTCTGTACTTATTCCATTTTAGGAAAAGGATCTGTTTCAAGAGTTTTTTTTTTTTTTTTTTTGAGGCGGAGTCTCGCTCTGTCTCCGGACTGGAGTGCAGTGGCCGGATCTCAGCTCACTGCAAGCTCCGCCTCCCGGGTTTACGCCATTCTCCTGCCTCAGCCTCCCGAGTAGCTGGGACTACAGGCGCCCGCCACCTCGCCCAGCTAGTTTTTGTATTTTTAGTAGAGACGGGGTTTCACCGTGTTAGCCAGGATGGTCTCGATCTCCTGACCTCGTGATCCACCCGTCTTGGCCTCCCAAAGTGCTGGGATTACAGGCTTGAGCCACCGCGCCCGGCCAAGAGTTTTTTTTTTTTTTTGAGATGGAGTCTTGCTCTGTTGCCCAGGCTGGAGTGCAGTGGTGCAATCTTGCTCAGTGCAAGCTCCGCCTCCCAGGTTCATGACATTCTCATGCCTCAGCTTCCCAAGTAGCTGGGACTACAGACACCCACCACCAAGCCCGGCTAATTATTTTGTATTTTTAATAGAGATGGGGTTTCACCGTGTTAGCTAGCATGGTCTTGATCTCCTGACCTTGTGATCCACCTGACTCGGTCTCCCAAAGTGTTGGGATTACAGGTGTGAGCCACCGCGCCTGGCTTAAGAGGTTTTATAATACATGTCATTTTGGCCAGACACAGTGGCTCATGCCTGTAATCCCAGTACTTTGGGAGGCCAAGGTGGGTGGATCACTTGAGGTCAGGAGTTTGAGACCAGCCTGACCAACACAGTGAAACCGGGTTTCTATTAAAAACACAAAAAATCAGCCGAGTGTGGTCGTGGGCTCCTGTAATCCCAGCTACTTGAGAGGGTTAGGCAGAATTGTTTGAACCTGGGAGGCAACAGTGAGCCAAGATCACAACCACTGCACTCTAGTCTGAGCGATGGAGCGATACTCCGTCTAAAAAAAGAAAAACAAGGCGGGGCGCGGTGGCTCACACCTGTAATCCCAGCACTTTGGGAGGCTGAGGCAGGCGGATCACGATGTCAGGAGATGGAGACCATCCTGGCTAACACGGTGAAACCCCTTCTCTACTAAAGATACAAAAAATTAGCCGCGTGTGGTGGTGGGCACCTGTGGTCCCAGCTACCTGGGAGGCTGAGGCAGGAGAAAGGCGTGAACCTGGGACGTGGAGCTTGCAGTGAGCGGACATCTCACCACCACACTCCAGCCAGGGCGACAGGGTGAGACTCCGTCTCAAAACAAAACAAAACAAAAAAACTCCTGTCATTTCTACAATGTTGAGTCTTGTTACCTAAGAATGAGGTGTTTTAATTATTTTGTTTCTTCAGAATTTAACAGTGTTCTTCAAGTAGTTTCTAAAAACTTTGCAGGTTTTTTTTTTTTTTTTTTTTTTTTAGAGATTGCATCTCACTATGTTGTCCAGGCTGGTCTCAAACTCCTAGCCCCAAGGGATCCTCCCGCCTTGGTCTCCTACAGTATTGGGATTATAGGCATGAGCCACTATGTCCAGATAGTTTATGAACATATGAACATTTTCTAAATATATTCAGATAAACTGTGTGGCTCATCTCAGTGGGCACCATTCACACTGCAGTCAATGCAATTAAAGGCACCCCACTTCCCTGTGAGATGTATACTAGCAACCATGAGTTTTTTTTTTTTTTTTTTTTTTTTTTGAGATAGGATCTCATTCTGCCAGCCAGGCTAGAGTGCAGGGGTGTGAACATGGCTTACTGCAGCCTCAACTTCCTGGGCTCAGGCAATTATCCTACCTCAGCCTCCTGAGCAGCTGGGACTACAGGTGTATGCCACCACACCTGGCTAATGTTTAAATTTTTTGTAGAGATAGGGCCTCCCTCTGTTGTCCAGGCTGGTCATGAACTCCTGGCCTTTGCCTCCCAAAATGCTGGGATTACAGGTGGGAGTTACCACACCCAGCCTATTTATCTTATTTTGTTATTGTGAATGTGACATTTTCTTCCATTATACTTAAATTAGTTACTATTTGACAGAGAAAGTAGAGAAAGTTATTGATGTTTGAATGCTAATTTTTTTTTTTTTTTTGAGATGGAGTATCACTCTGTTGCCCAGGCTGGAATGCAATGGCACGATCTTGGCTCACTGCAACCTCTGCCTCCTGGGTTCAAGTGATTCTCCTGCCTCAGCCTCCCACATAGCTGGGATTACAGGTGCTTGCCACCACGCCCAGCTAATTTTTGTATTTTTAGTAGAGGTGGGGTTTCACCATGTTGGCCAGGCTGGTCTCGAACTCCTGACCTCAGGTGATCTGCCCACCTTGGCTTCCCAAAGTGCTGAGATTACAGGTGTGAACCACTGTGCCTGGCCTGAACGCTAATTTTTAAATCTGCCATATTACATTACATTGTCTATTGTTTCTTTTTTTCTGTTTTAGAGATGGGAGTCTAGCTACATTCCCCAGGCCTGGAGTGCAGTGGTGCTATCATGACTCACAATGTAAACCTGAACTCCTGGCCTCAAGCAGTCTCCTGCCGCAGCCTCCTGCCGCAGCCTCCTGGTTAGCTGGAGTTACAGGTGCATGCCACCATGCTTGGCTTCCTATTGTTCGTCACAGTTTTTCAGTTGATCCTCTTAGATTTCCAACATATAATCATATAGAAATGATAATTTCATTTAAAACTTCTATGTACTATACAGTCACAATATTAAATAATGGGATCATGAATAGAATTTATGTCATGACTTTTGACCTTAAGTCTAGCACTCTTTTTTGAGTATATATTCAATCCACTAAATAGTTATCGAGCACCAACAATCTATAAAGCCTTGCTATAGATGAGAAAGACATGGTTAAAAAGAAAAATCATTCAATGCCCATATTCCTAATCTTTATTTTTTTGAGATGCAGTCTCACTCTGTTGCCCAGCCTGGAGTTCAGTGGTGTGATCACAGCTCACTGAAACCTCAAACTCCTGGGGTCAAGCGATCCTCCCATCTCAGCCTCCTGAGTAGCTGGGACCATAGCCATGTATCACCATATCTGGTTAATTTTTAAAATTTTTTGTAGAGATGGGGGCTCCTTGTGTTGCCCAGGCTGGTCTCCAACTCCTGGGCTCAAGTGATCTGACTGCCTCGGCCTCCCAAAATGCTGGGATTACAGGGATGAGCCACTGTGCCTAACCTCATAATCTTTTCTTATCCCAACAAACAGATCTAGAGCCACAATAAGAACCCAGTTGATAATTCTTGCAATGTTAAAACCTGTCCAGCAAATTCAATATTCTATCCTACTAAACTGAAATGTGACCATATGCAAAAATTATTCTCCAAGGACAGGAGTGTTTTGTTTTGTTATTTTTTAGGAAGAAGGAAGCAGAATGAGCCGGGACTAAGGAAGTGAGTGAACAACGGGCATGATAAGTAGATATTTACCTGAAAGCCAAATATATAAAATAAACAAGGGGCTGAACACCCCCCACCCTGCCCTTCAGAAAGCTAGAAGCAGAGCTATCTGAAAGCATGAGTAATGTGACCTAAGGCAGAGTTTAACCTCACGGGGAAGGTATAAGAAAAGAAAGCATGCATGAGCATGTTTTCAAGTCTATGAACTGCAATCGTGTGTAGCGAACAACCTAGTGAGATGAGACAGCAATGTAATAAATGTCATAATAAAGTTAAGTATTAACATAAGGTGCTGAAAGAGAATGTTTCTCACAGGAGGTGAGTCACTCATTTGGCAAGCATGTATGGAGTACCTATTGAATGTCAGGCCCCAATCTACAAACAAGATGCCAAACAAAAAAACGTAGGACTCCTCTTCTCAAAGAGCTTATGGTCTACTGAGGAAGGTGGTTTTTATTTAAGAAAACATATAAATATGTGTGTGTGTATGATTTATATATTATTAGAAATGGTGCTAAGTGCTATACAGGAAATAATTCCATAAGAAAATAAGGTGACATAACTTACATTTGGGGCCTCAGGGAAAGCCTCTCTGAGAAAGCAGCCTTTAAGTTGAAAAGTGAAGGATGAATAAGCAGAGAGCATACCAGGCAGGAGTGATTTTTGGAGTGAAGTCTTCTCGGATGAGTGGCCTTCTATTCCCTCTGATGAACAGAGAGGAAAGGGAATCTCACTTATGCAAAGGCATGCAAGCACAGGTGTGACAGATATGAGGAACTACAAGTTACCATACCTCAGTAAGGGGACAAGTGGAAATGGAAACACCAGGAAAAGAAAAAAAAAAGGAAAAAACATGAAGAATATGGAAGAGGAACAAACTAGAAATCCAATTCAGTATGTGTTGATTATTTACTACGTGCTTAGCAATATCTTAGGGGATTCTTAAAGTGTAAAAAGAATGGCTCCTCCTCTCAAAAAACTCAGAGTCTAAATGGGTAGATACAGACTGCATCCTCGACTAGATTCTTTTTTTTTTTTTTTTTGAGACGGAGTCTCCCTCTGTCACCCAGACTGGAGTGCAGCAGAGCAACCTCGGCTCACTGCAAGCTCCGCCTCCCGAGTTCACACCATTCTCTCGCCTCAGCCTCCCGAGTAGCTGGGACTACAGGCGCCCGCCACCACACCCGGCTAATTTTGTTTTTGTATTTTTAGTAGAGATGGGGTTTCACCTTGTTAGCCAGGATGGTCTTGATCACCTGACCTCGTGATCCGCCTGCCTCGGCCTCCCAAAGTGCTGGGAATATAGGCGTGAGCCACTACACCCGGCCAACTAGATTCTTTTAATATCATAAACTGTGTTTTTGTTTTCCCAAACAGTAACTCCTAAAATGAATTTTTAAGTTAACAAATGAATCTTACTTCCTGCCACAGGCCCCGACTACTACTTTAGAGCAATCTATGGCTAAAAATCACTCAGCTTTACTGGCTGCTTCTCAACAGGCCAATAATGCTGATGAGGCTCTTCAGAGAGTGAGAAGTACTTTTTTCTTTTCTTTTCTTTTTTAAATCACCTCTTCATAGCCTCCTCTCAATAAGTACTTCTCATTATATATAAGTAACACGTTAATTTTTTCTTTACATATAGCACACTAGCTCTTTTAAAAATCTCATCTTTCCTGTTTCAGGATCTCAGATAGAAAAAAGTTAGAAACTGTTATTGAGGCTATTAAGCTTGAACGTCCTTGCTCTAATCTTTGCAAAGATAAAACCCACAATGCTTATTAGGCTGCTTGGATAAGCTGTTGTTTTACTTCTTACTGGAGGAGCTTAACAATGAAAAACAAAGCTACCATGAGTTCTGTCCTAATTTGAGTTCAGTTCTAACATACTCTAATAATTCAATTAGTTCTGCAACTGTGGCAGAATGTCCCAGCCTTATGACAGTTAATTCTCTTATTTTCTTCCTGTATTTTCCCTTTATTACTATGGTTTGGAACCCACATTTCAGTCTTAACCCTAGAGTCTAAGATAATTAAAATAGCACACATGGAGTTATATTTATTTGAGGGGGTAGGAGACAGCTGTGACTCAAGGCTGGGACTGGAGACAGCAATAGGCAGAGGTGTTTTGTTTTATTTCATATATATATATATACATATACATACATACTTTTTTTTTTTTGAGACAGAGTCTCGCTCTGTTGCCCAGGCTGGAGTGCAGTGGGACCATCTCAGCTCACTGCAAGCTCCACCTCCCGGGTTCATGCCATTCTCCTGCCTCACTGTCCCAAGTAGCTGGGACTATAGGCGCCCGCCACCATGCCCGGCTAATTTTTTATATTTTTAGTAGAGATGGGGTTTCACTGTGTTAGTCAGGATGGTCTTGATCTCCTGACCTCGTGATCCGCCCACCTCAGCCTCCCAAAGTGCTGGGATTACAGGTGTGAGCCACCGCGCCTGGCCTATATATATATTTTTGAGACAATGTCTTGCTCTGTGGCCCAGGCTGGAAAGCAGTGTTGCGAAGACAGCTCACTGAAGCCTTGACTTTTGGGCTCAAGCGATCCTCCCAACTCAGCCTCCTGAGTAGCTGGAATTACAAGTATGTGTCGCCATGCCCGCTAATCTTATTTTTAGAGACAGGGCCTTGCTATGTTGCCAGGTTGGTTGTGAACTCTTGGGCTCTAGCTATCCTCTCGCCTCGGCCTCCCGAAGTGTTGGGATTATAGGTGTGAGCCACACCAGCGTGTTTTGCTTTCAATTGGAGAAAGAAGCAATTCTATTGACAATCACTAGCACGCTGCCAAACTCTCAAGCAGAAATGACCGTTGGTTCCTCCGTGCTGCTCTCTTCTTTGCTCAGCAGGCTTACGCTACAGGGGAGGAGGCAGTGCAGTGTGGCAGTCTGCCCAGGAGAAACAGTAACTTGCTGCTGGAGCAGGGTGTCCTAGAGGAGACCAGGAATTTGTTACAATGTGAGCATAGTGAAGAAGTAGCTGGGCGTGGTGGCTCACACTTGTAATGCCAGCACTTTGGGAGGCAGAGGCCGGTGGATCACTTGAGGTCAGCAGGTCAAGACCAGCCTGATCAACATGGTGAAACCCCATCTCTATCAAAAATACAAAAATTAGGACAGGGCTGGGAGCAGTGGCTCAAGCCTGTAATCCCAGCACTTTGGGAGGCTGAGGCGGGTGGATCACCTGAGGTCGGGAGTTTAAGACCAGCCTGACCAACATGGAGAAACCCCGTCTCTACTAAAAATACAAAAAAAAAATTAGCCGGGCATGGTGGCCCATGCTTGTAATCCCACTTACTCGGAAAACTGAGGCAGGAGAATCGCTTGAACCCAGGAGGTGGAGGTTGTGGTGAGCCGAGATCGAGCCATTGCACTCTAGCCTGGGCAACAAGAGTGAAACTCCATCTCAAAAAAAAAAAAAAAAAAAAAAAATTAGGACGGGCATGGTGGCTCACACCTGTAATCTCAGCACTTTGGGAGGCTGAGGTGGGTGGATCACCTGAGGTCAGGAGTTTGAGACCAGCCTGGCCAACATGATGAAACCCCGTCTCTACTAAAAATACAAAAAATTAGCTGGGCATGGCAGGTGCCTGTAATCCCAGCTACTCAGGAGGCTGAGGCAGGAGATTTCTTGAACCCAGGAGGCAGAGGTTGCAGTAAGCCAAGATCGCGCCATTGCACTCCAACCTGGGCAATAAGAGTGAAACTCCGTCTTGGAAAAAAAAAAAAAATTAGCTGGGTATGGTGGTACATGCCTGTAGTCCCAGCTACTCGGGAAGCTGAGACAGTTGAATTGCTTGAACCCAGGAGGCGGAGGTTACAGTGAGCTGAGATCACGCCACTGCATTCCAGCCACGGCCATGTAGCGAGACTCCATCTTAAAAAAAGAAAAGAAAAGAAGAGGTACTTCTTCTTTTAACCTAGAAGAGTAAGAATGGGTTCAGATAGAGATAAGAAGGGAGGTATAAGTTGGAAGGTAAGAAATGAGAAAGGTTTATGCCTTACGGTGATTCCCAAGTTTTCTTGGTTCTCAGAGCCCTTATGTTTCAGAATTTCTTTATGATACTCCCCGGACCAATAGAAAAATCTAACAGTTCCATTTATCAGGTACAGTTCAAACAACCTAATAAGTAGTTATGTCTGGATAATTTAGCAGCTGTTTTTTTTTTTTTTTGAGACGGAGTCTTGCTCTGCCACCCAGGCTGGAGTGCAGTGGCCGGATCTCAGCTCACTGCAAGCTCCGCCTCCCGGGTTTACGCCATTCTCCTGCCTCAGCCTCCCGAGTAGCTGGGACTACAGGCGCCCGCCTCGTCGCCCGCCTAGTTTTTTGTATTTTTAAGTAGAGACAGGGTTTCACCGTATTAGCCAGGATGGTCTCGATCTCCTGACCTCGTGATCCGCCCGTCTCGGCCTCCCAAAGTGCTGGGATTACAGGCTTGAGCCACCGCGCCCGGCCTTTAGCAGCTGTTTGAAAAATAAATTGAGTACTATAGATAGAGCGGCTCTAGTTTTGATTTTTTTTTTCTTTTTAGAGACGGCGTCTCACTCTGTCGCCCAGGCTGGAGTGCAGTGGTGCGATCTCAGCTCACTGCAACCTCTGCCTCCAGGGTTCAAGCAAGTCTCCTGTCTCAGCCTCCTGAGATTACTACAGGTGTGTGCCACCATGCTCGCCCAGCTAATTTTGATTTTTTTTTTTTTTTTTTGAGAAAGAGTTTCATTCTTTTTGCCCAGGCAGGAGTGCAATGGCACGATCTTGGCTCACTGCAAGCTCCACCTCCCGGGTTCAAGCGATTCTCCTGCCTCAGCCTCCCAAGTAGTTGGGATTACAAGTGCCTGCCACCATGCGCGGCTAAT
Source organism: Trachypithecus francoisi (assembly GCF_009764315.1). Classification (NCBI taxonomy): domain Eukaryota; kingdom Metazoa; phylum Chordata; class Mammalia; order Primates; family Cercopithecidae; genus Trachypithecus; species Trachypithecus francoisi. The sequence goes on along the minus strand of NW_022681468.1, from coordinate 4,585,479 downwards.
TTTTTGTATTTTTAGTAGAGATGGGGTTTCACCAAGTTGGCCAGGATGGTCTCAATCTGTTGATCTCATGATCCGCCCACCTCGGCCTCCCAAAGTGCTGGGATTACAGGCATGAGCCACCGCGCCTGGTCAGTTTTGATTTTTTTTTAACTGCACATATAATTTACCCAACGACTATAATGACTATAATTCAGTGGTTTTTGGTATTCAGAACTGTGCAACTATCACCTCTAAAAGAAACCCTGGACTCATTAGCAGTCATGATTCCTTCCCTGTCATCTCCCCATCCCTAGGCTACCACGAATCTACTTTCTGTCTCTCTACTACATTCCTTCATTCCTTTCTTTCTTTCTTTCTTTCTTTTGAGACGGAGTCTTGCTCTGTCGCCCAGCCTGAAGTGCAGTGGCTCGATCTCAGCTCACTGCAGCCTCTGCCTTCTGGGTTCAAGGAATTCTCCTGCCTCAGCCTCCTGAGTAGCTAGAATTACAGGTGCATGCCACCATTCTCGGCTAATTTTTGTTGTTATTGTTGTTTTTTTTTTTTGAGACGGAGTCTCGCTCTGTCGTCCAGGCTAGAGTGCAGTGGCGTGATCTCGGCTCACTGCAAGCTCCACTTCCCAGGTTCATGCCATTCTCCTGCCTCAGCCTCCCGAGTAGCTGAGACTACAGGTGCCTGCCACCACGCCCGGCTAATTTTTTGTATTTTTAGTACAGACGGGGTTTCACCGTGTTAGCCAGGGTGGTCTCGATCTCCTGACCTTGTGATCTGCCCGCCTCGACCTCCCAAAGTGCTAGGATTATAGGCGTGAGCCACCATACCTGGCCACTACATTCCCTTCTACCATAGCTGATTAATATTCCATTGTATGGATATACCACATTTTGTTTATCCATTCATTAGTTGATGGTCATGAGGTTTGTTTCCACTTTTTGACTATTTTGAATAATGCTGCTGTGAACATTCATGTATAAGTTTTTGTGTGAATTTTTTTTTTTTGTTTTTGAGATGGAGTCTCGCTCTGTCACCCAGGCTGGAGAGCAATGGTGTGATCTCGGCTCACCGTAACTTCTGCCTCCCAGGTTCAAGTGATTCTCCTGCCTCAGCCTCCTGAGTACCTGGGATTACAGGTGTGCACCACCACATTTGGCTAATTTTTGTATTTTTAGTACAGACGCGGTTTCACCATGTTGGTCAGGCTGGTCTTGAACTCTTGACCTCATGATCCACCCACCTCGGCCTCCCAAAATGCTGGGATTACAGACGTGAGCTACCGTGCCTGGCCGTGTGAATATGTTTTGCTATCTCTTGGGTATATACATATGATTGGAATTGCTGGGTCCTATGGTAACTGTTGAAACTTTTAGGGAACTGCCAGACTATTTTCCATATTGGCTGTATTACTTTTCCTTCCTATCTGCAGTATATGGGGGTTTAAATTTCTCCACATTCTCACCAGTACCTGTTATTATTTATCTTTTTGATTATAGACATCCTAGTGTACATGAAGTGACAGCTCCTTGTGGTTTTAATTTGCATTTACTTGATTGCTAATAATGTTGTGAATCTTTCCACGTGCTCACTGCCCATTTGTGTAACTTCTTTGCAGAAATGTCTATTCAGAACCTTTGTCCATTCTCTTTTTTTGACAGGGTCTTGCTATGTTGCTCAGGCTGGTGTGCAGTGGTGTGATCATAGCTCCAGTTTTATAGTTTTAGTTCTTACATTTAGGTCTTTAATCCATTTTGAGTTAATTTTTGTTTTTTGAGACAAAATTTGAGACAAAATCCCTCTGTTGCCCAGGCTGGAATGTAGTGGTACAATCACAGTTCACTGTAGCCTCAACGTCCTGGGCCCAAGTGATCCTCCTGCCTCAGCCTCCTAGGACTGCTGGAATACACCACCACACCAGGCTAATTTTTAAATGTTTTTGTAGAGACAAGGTCTCGCCATATTGCCCAGGCTGGTTTTGAACTTCTGGGTTCAAGTGATTCTCCTGCCTCAGCCACCCAAGGTATTGGGGTTACAGGCATAAGCCACCATGGTCAGCCTATCCAGGCTTTAAATACCACCTATTTGCTGATAACTGCAGAATACAGCTGGGCAGCTCAGACCTCCTTCCAGACTTGATTATTCAACTGCCTTCTGGACATTCCCTCTGAATGTCTGGTATCTCATACCCAATATGTGAAAATGCAATGCCTGATCTTCCTTTCAAAACGTGTTCCTCCTCAGCCTTCCTCATCTCTGTTAATGGCATTTCCATCGTCCAGTTGCTTATGTCTACTTTGGAGTCATTCCTGACTCCTTCATTTCTCCCACAAGCCACATCCCATCTGTTGGGAAATCCTCTTGGCTTTACCTTCAGAGTATATGTAGGATTCTCTAGCCTCTTTTCATCTCAATTGCTACCTAGTCCAAGTTTCTGGCACCTGTGGCCTGGATTACTACAGTTAGCTTCCTCAGTGACCTTCCTGTTCTACTCTTGCTTCCTAAACTCTATTCTCAAACCAGCAAACACATAAATTCTTAAACCCTGCAATGGTTTCCCTGCTCACTCTGCTCCAGCCACAATGGCCTACTTACTGTTCCCTGAACACACTAGGCACACTTCTGCCTTGGGGGCCTTTGCTGTGGTTTTTTCCTGTGCTTGGTCCACTCTTTTACCAGTTCTTCCCATGGCCCACCTCCTTACTTCTGTCAGGTCTTTACAGAAATGTCACTGTCTCAAAGAGTCTTATTTTGACCAACATATTTGAAACTGCAAATTACCTGCCATATTCTCAATCTCTCTTCTACTCTGACCTATTTTTCCTACTGCTAATCACTACAGGATGCACTTAGTTGTGTTTATTGCCTTTCTGTTATTGCTTATCCTTTGTCTCCTCCCTACAAGAACATGGAATTCGTGAGTGAGGAATTTTTGTCTACTGATGCATCCCGAAAGTTACAACAATGTAGCAAATGGAGTCACTCAAAAATTTCAGAATACAGGCTGGCTGTGGTGGCTCATACCTGTAATCACAACACTTTGTGACACTGAGGCAGGAGGATTACTTGAGTCCAGGAGTTCAAGACTAGCTTGGGCAACATAGTGAGGTTCTGTCTTTATAAAAAATTTAAAAATGGCCGGGCATGGTGGCTCACGCCTGTAATCTCAACACTTTGGGAGGCCGAGACAGGCGGATCACAAGGTCAAGAGATCGAGACCATCCTGGCCAACATGGTGAAACCCCATCTCTACTAAAAATACAAAAATTAGCTGGGCATGGTGGTGCACACCTGTAGTCCCAGCTACTCGGGAGGCTGAGGCAGGAGAATTGCTTGAACCCAGGAGGCGGAGGTTGCAGTGAGTGGAGATCACACCAATGCACTCCAGCCTGACAAAAGAGCAACACAGTCTCAAAAAAAGAAAAAAATTAAAAATTAGTTGGGCATGGTGGTACATTCCTGTAGTCCCAGCTACTCAGGAGGCTGGGGCAGGAGGATGGCTTGAGCCTGGAAGGTTAAGGCTGCAATGAGCCAGGCCGGTACCACTGTACTTCCTGCCAGGCAACATAGTGAGACCTTGTCTCTAAAAAAAGGAAAAAGAAAAAAAAATTGAGACTACAGAGAATTTTAACGAGGTTACTCCTATGCTTAAAAGTGTGCATACAATCTGGCTAAAAGGTAGCATCTATGTAAAAAATATAGGTATCAATACAAGGGGGCTGGGCGTGGTGGCTCATGCCTGTAATCTCAGCACTCTGAGAGGCTGAGGCAGGCAGATCAACTGAGGTCAGGAGTTCGAGACCAACCTGGCCAAATGGCAAAGCCCTGTCTCTGCTAAAAATACAAAAAAATTTAGCCTGGCTTGGTGGCACGCACCTGTAATTCCAGCTACTCAGGAGGCTGAGGCAGGAGAATTGCTAGAACCTGGGACATGGAGGTTGCAGTGAGCTGAGATCGTGCCACTGCACTCCAGCCTGGGCCACAGGGCCAGACTCTGTCTCAAAAAAAAAAAAAAAAAAAAAAAAAAAAACACACGAAAAAATGGTGGAGGGGTAGGCGCTAGGCGCGGTGGCTCAGGCCCGTAATCCCAGCACTTTGGGAGGCTGAGGTAGGTGGATCACCTGAGGTCAGGAGTTCAAGACCAGTCTGGCCAACATGGTGAAACCCCATCTCTACTAAAAACACAAAAATCAGCCGGGCGTGGTGGCGGATGCCTGTAGTCCCAGCTACTCAGGAAGCTGAGGCAGGAGAATCGCTTGAACCCGGGAGGTGGAGGTTGCAGTGAGCCAAGATCATGTCACTGCACTCCAGCCTGGGCAACAAGAGCAAAACTCCATCTCAAAACAAAACAATACAAGATAATTAGCACATGCTGATAAGACTCTCATGATAATAATGAATATGTACACAAAATTTTGAACATAATTATAGGGAGTTCAAACATTCCCTGAAGCCAGTATGAATCCTTGGTTTCAAATATGGTTTTATCACCCAGGGCTTGGTGAAAATGGGATTTAAACTAGTTCTTTTTTTTTTTTTTTTTTTTCCGAGACGGATGTTGGTCAGGCTGGTCTCAAACTCCTGACCTCAGGTGGTCGCCCGCCTCAGCCTCCAAAAGTGCTGGGATTACAGGCATGAGCCACCACGCCCGGCCTTAACTAGTTCTTAAAGAATATGCTATGAAGGTGAAAGGGGGCCAGTCAGGGGAAGGTCATCTCAAGCAAGGGACATAGCTAAAGATGACGGCAGGTTGGGCATGGTGCCTCATGCCTTGAATTTTGGGAGGCAGAGGTGGGTGGATCGCTTGAGCCCAGGAGTTCGAGGCCTGCCTGGCCGACATGGTGAAACCCTGTCTCTACTAAAAATACAAAAATTTGCCATGCATGGTGGCGGGCGCCTGTAGTCCCAGCTACTTGGGAGGCTGAGGCAGGAGAATCGCTCAAACCCAGGAAGACAGAGGTTGCAGTGAGCCGAGATTGCGCCACTGCACTCCAGCCTGGGCAACAGAGTGAGACGTGTCTCAAAAAAAAATAAACCCCCGTCTCTACAAAAAATACAAAAATTAGCTGGGCATGGTGGCACATGCCTGTGGTCCCAGCTACTTGGGAGGTTTGCCAGGGCCTAGGAGTTGGAGGTTGCAGAGAGACGAGATCGAGCCACTACACTGCAGCTTGGGTGACAGAGCAAAGCTCTGTCTCAAAAAAAAAAAAAAAAAGATGACAGCAGAACCGTCTGACTGGAATGGAGGATTTATGCAGTAGGTAAGAAACAAGCTGAGAAGTACTGGTGTATGACTTAAACTGTGTGGGTATTTCAAATAATTGAAAGTTTTTGGACAAAAGAATATTTAATGCCTAAAGCACTGTTTTTAGAAAATTACTTTGGTAGTTGTTTAGAAGGAATTAATTCACAAAACCATTAAAACAATTCAAGGCCGGGCGCGGTGGCTCAAGCCTGTAATCCCAGCGCTTTGGGAGGCCGAGACGGGCGGATCACGAGGTCAGGAGATCGAGACCATCCTGGCTAACACGGTGAAATCCCGTCTCTACTAAAAAATACAGAAAACTAGCCAGGTGAGGTGGCGGGCACCTGTAGTCCCAGCTACTCGGGAGGCTGAGGCAGGAGAATGGCGGGAACCTGGGAGGCGGAGCTTGCAGTGAGCTGAGATCTGGCCACTGCACTCCAGCCTGGGCGACAGAGCGAAACTCCGTCTCAAAAAAAAAACACAAAACAACAACAACAAAAAAAACGATTCAAGTTTGAAATGAAAAAATAACTGATAAGGTTTAAAGACTGATGAATTTATTTAGAAATACCAGGTTTGGGCTGGGCGCGGTAGCTCATGCCTGTAATCCCAGCACTTTGGGAGGCCGAGGCAGGTGGATCACGAGGTCAGGAGTTCGAGACTAGCCTGACCAGCATGGTGAAACCCATCTCTGCTAAAAATACAAAAAAATTAGCCCAGCGTGGTGGCACATGCCTGTAGTCCCAGCTATTCGGGAGGCTGAGACTCGCTTGAACCCAGGAGGTGGAGGTTGTGGTGAGCCGAGATCATGCCACTGCACTCCAGGCTGGGCAACAGAGAGAGACTCTGTCTCAAAAAAATAAAAAATAAAAAAAGAAATACCCGGTTTAGGCTGGGTAAAGTGGCTCACGCCTGTAATCCAGCCCTCTGAGAGGCCGAGGCGGGTGGATCACCTGAGGTCAGGAGTTCGAGACCAGCCTGGCCAACATGGTGAAACCCCGTCTCTACTAAAAAATACAAAAATTAGCTGGGCTTGGTGGCGGGGCCTTAATCCCAGCTACTTGGGAGGCAGAGGCATAAGAATCGTTTGAATCCAGGAGGCAGAGGTTGCAGGGAGTTGAGATCGAGCCATTGCACTCAAGCCTGGGGGACAAGAGCGAGACTTCTCAAAAAAAAAAAAAAAAAAAAAAAGAAAGAAAGAAAGAAGAAGAAAAAAGAAATATCCGGTTTGAGGCTGGGTGCGGTGCCTCACACCTGTAATCCTAGCACTTTGGGAAGCTGAGGTGGGTGGATCACCTGAGGTCAGGAGTTTGAGACTAGCCTGGCCAACATGGTGAAACCCTGTTTCTTTTTTTTTTTTTTTTTTTTTTTGAGGCGGAGTCTCGCTCTGTCGCTGGGACTGGAGTGCAGTGGCCAGATCTCAGCTCACTGCAAGCTCCGCCTCCCGGGTTTACGCCATTCTCCTGCCTCAGCCTCCCGAGTAGCTGGGACTACAGGTGCCCGCCTCGTCGCCCGGCTATTTTTTTTTGTATTTTTAAGTAGAGACAGGGTTTCACCGTATTAGCCAGGATGGTCTCGATCTCCTGACCTCGTGATCCGCCCGTCTCGGCCTGAAACCCTGTTTCTACTAAAAACACAAAAATTAGCTGGGTGTGGTGGCATGCACCTGTAATCCCAGCTACTTGGGAGGCTGGGGGCAGAGTGCCACTGCACTCAAGCCTGGGCAACAGAGTGAGACTCTACCACAAAAAAATAAAAATAAAAATAAAAATAAATTCCCGGTTTGAAATTGAAAATCAGAAATAAAATTAGGTCAGGCCCATTTATTTATTTATCTACTTATTTATTTATTTCCGGAGGTGGAGTCTCGTTCTGTCGCCCAGGCTGGAGTGCAGTGGTGAGCTCTTGGCTCATTGCAACCTCCACCTCCCGGGTTCAAGCAATTCTCTTGCCTCAGCCTCCCGAGCAGCTGGGATTACAGACATGTGTCACCACGCCTGGCTAATTTTTGTATTTTTAGTAGAGATGGGGTTTCATCATGTTGGCCAGGCGATCTCCTACTCCTGACCTCGTGATCCACCCGCCTCGGCCTCCCAAAGTGCTGGGATTACAGGCATGAGCCAACATGCCTGGCCATTTAGGCCTAGTTATTTAGTTTTGGGTGCTACTTATTGAATCTTTGAATATGGGGGAAGAAAGCTATGAGAGAAAAAGAATTAAAAACAGAGATTATTCAAAGGCTATGCATGGGGTCGGGTACAGTGGCTCATGCCTGTAATCCCAGCACTTTGGGAGGCCAAGACGGGCAGATCACAAGGTCAAGAGATCAAGACTATCCTGGCCAACAGGGTGAAACCTCATCTCTACCAAAAACACAAAAATTAGTTGGGCATGGTGGTGCACATCTGTAGTCTGAGCTACTCGGGAGGCTGAAGCAGGAGGATTGCTTGAACCAAGGAGGCAGAGGTTGCAGTGAGCCGAGATCACACCACTGCACTCCAGCCTGGTAACAGAGTAAGGCTCCGTCCAAAAAAAAAAGAAAAAAAACCAAAGGCTATGCTTGAGACAAAGTGAATAGTCTATTACTGTGATTATAATAAAATGTTGAATTTATATACGGTAAATCTTGATAGAATGCTTAAATTACATAGGTATTATGGGAAATAGAATGTTGTGGTTAATTAAGGAATAATACAAAATTTTGTTTTAACTTGTGCTTACTGGGTTTTTCTTCCCCATATACATATATACATATATATATATATATTTTTTTTTTTTTTTGAGACAGAGTCTGGCTCTGTTGCCCAGGTTGGAGTGCAGTGGCGCGATCTCGGCTCACTGCAAGCTCCACCTCCCGGGTTCACGCCATTCTACTGCCTCTGCCTCCCAAGTAGCTGGGACTACGGGCCCCTGCCACCATGCCCAGCTAATTTTTTTGCGTTTTTAGTAGAGACGGGTTTTCACCGTGTTAGCCAGGATGGTCTTGATCTCCTGACCTTGGCCTCCCAAAGTGCTGGGATTATAGGCATGAGCCACTGCGCCTGGCCTTTTCCCCCAAAATATTATTACACTTTTTTCCTCTTGATAATTAGTAAATACAGATAAATTATTTTTTGAAGATTCAAGATGTCACTATCCTTCAAGTTGATTATTGTAAAATACGTGTTTTCAACGTAAAATAGCACAGTTATGGAGTTTGGGATCTAGCCATGGGAACCACAGAACATACCTTGGTGTATTAAGATTTCTGATCTCGATTTGACTTTTAGGGAAAGTCGGATAACATCAAAACAATTCTAAGAAAAAATTTTAAGCATTTCTAAGGCTCTATTAATTAAGTAGGACTTGAGTGCTTTTTTCTCTTTTTTTCCAACACAATGCAAATGTGTTATTACATCATTGGCACAGTTTGTATTGGTATCTACTTGCTTCATAATACAGAAGATGTTTACGATTTAGATTCCTCCTACTTTAGAAATTCCCTCCATTCACTTCTTTTGCGTCCCTCAAGATATAATCTGAACTTTCAGGAATAGTTCATTCTTGGTGTTACAAATGTTGGCTTCCCTCCTCCCTGGAATTCTATTAGAATGTTTCTGTCACTTTAGAAACTTTCCTATTCTGGTGCAACATGCCAAGAAACCCAGGTATAAAATAGTGATTGTTTAATCTTACTTTGACACGTGTGCCCGTTACATACAACTATCCTTATGCATCTCCTAGTAAATAATCTCACTGACTCCACCTGAGGCTTCTGAAAAAAAAACAACCAATTACCTTAAATTTTATTAAGAGCTATTCGTAAACTACTGAGCAAGAGAAGTGAATCCTGCATACATTCAGTCCCCAGTTCCCAGAGCGCTTCCCCGCCGTATGTCTCTGAACAGTTGGAGAGGACAAACCTCAGCTAAGAAGCGGAGGCCGCCAGTGCTCACCACACACAGGAATTAGGATATCCATGCTGTACCACATTCTTCTCTTCCCCTACCCGGCCTGAAATAAAACATAGTGAAGCGTAAATCTTGAGTCCTTCGGTACCTTCTCAGAAACGGCGGCAAGGAGGCTTCAAAGGGGCTTGCTTCCTGACGGGGGATCCAGACGGTCGCGCGGGTAGTCAGCACTCTCTCTGGGCGGGACAGTCCCCGTCCCGAAGGGAGGGCCCAGAAGGGGTGGAGCCGTCCCCGCCCGAACACAGGGGCATCCGCGCTCCCTGTAGGGTACCCCGGGTGCTGGCCCCGAAGCGGTGGCAGTCGGGGTGGCGCTCTTCCTCCGCTCTTTGGGGTCCCGGCGCCCCTCAGGGCAGGTGGGGAGACCGCTGAGGAGGCACCCTCAAGTTCACCTCAGGCTCCTGACACCAGCCCCGCCGCGGTTCCCCCTGATCGGCTTTCCGTTGGTCCTCGTGGCTGCGGAACCGTCAACTAGACCCCACCGGCTGGAACCGACATCACCTGGGAAGCAGCCGGGCTGCCCGGAGGCCACGCCCAGGGGAGGAGCCTGAGGACGCCCAGCCGGGTGGAGCACGCCAGGTGAGCACGCCTGCGCAGTCGGGCCGTAAACAAGCCCGCCCCTTCCCTTCGGCCCGCCTTCGCGGGGCTGGCCCGCGGGTGGGAGGGGCGACAAGGAAGAGGCAAGGGGTGGGGGAAGAGGGAGCACCAAGAACAGCGCCTGCGCGGTGGGCGTGATCCGGGCACTTAGGGCAGGATGAACGCTGCTTTTCAAGATGGCGACGGAGGGAGGAGGGAAGGAGATGAACGAGATTAAGACCCAATTCACCACCCGGGAAGGTCTGTACAAGCTGCTGCCGCACTCGGAGTACAGCCGGCCCAACCGGGTGCCCTTCAACTCGCAGGGATCCAACCCTGTCCGCGTCTCCTTCGTAAACCTCAACGACCAGTCTGGCAACGGCGACCGCCTCTGCTTCAATGTGGGCCGGGAGCTCTACTTCTATATCTACAAGGGGGTCCGCAAGGTACCGACCCGGGCGTCACCGGGGTCAGCCAGCGGCGTAGGCAGAGGCGGGAGCAGGGCGGTGACAGTGGGGCCAGGGTGACCGAGAGGGGTGGCCGTCGCTCTTACTTTTGAGTGGGCCGGTAACTCCCTCCACTGGGGTACTCCTGAGGAGAGGGGATTCAGGAGTGAGGAGGGTGGTGGCGGTGGCGTTTCGAAGGGGTGGGGGCTGTGGAAAGGGACCGTGGGACGCGGGGTTCTGGCTGGGAGGCTCCCAGGGGAGCCGGCTGCGTCCCTTCCAGCCTGGTCCATCAGGCTCTGACATGGCCAGGGAGCGGGCCTGCGAGTCCCCGGAAGAGGTGGGGTGGCCGTCTTGTCTGCTTCGATTGCCTCGCCTCCCTGGAGGGTTGGAAGTCTCGCCCTGGGTTAGAGAACAGGGGCGCAAGACGGCTTAACAAGATCTCTGTAAGGCGGAACTGGGGCCGGGAAGCGGAGGACTGAGACTAGGTCAGAAAGAACCTGCTCGGCACGCAGGGCTACTCCACCTGCTGCCGCACTGACACTCCCTAGGAGCCTCTCCTGATGTTAACATTTCTATTTCCAAAAACATCCGCGGGAGGTCGGCTGTCAGTGTCTCCGCCGAGGGGACGTTCTGAAAGACTGTTAAGGAGAGTCATCTTGTTCCTTGTAGTATGCGAAGGGCTGAGTACTACAGTTGAAATGATGTTTGCAGTGAACTAAGCTGGTTCAGAGGGGTTGTGTGTGAGTGCCCAGATTAGTCTTGTCCAACAAGTCAGACTGTGTCCCAAACAGGGAGGGATAATGCCTTAAAAGCTACTTTAAAGGGACCATCCTTCTTGGCGGGCGAGTTACCAGTAATTCTCTGAAGCATGTAAGCATCCTTTAAAAGTGTCTCTTTAAAAGCAGCCATTTATTAGAGCTTTTCTTTCATTGGCTATGTAACTATGTTTTCACTGAGAATTGCTTAGTTTTGAGATTGTAGTCTTTGACTTGATGTTATGGAAGAGTGAGGAAATAAATGCATCCCGCAGCACCTCCAAATAGGACAAGGTGATAAAAGATTAATTCGCAAATGCATGTTAGCATGAAAGTAAATTGTTCATATTGAAGAGTGAACATTCCCTAGGATTTCATATAGCCAGATCCAGTACAGGATTTTCGCTTGTTACAAGAGCTAGGGAAATGACAGTGGTATCTAAATGTAGCAAAGTTGTTTCTTTCATTCACGGTGAATCTTTTTTATTAGTGTTTATGATAATAAGTGTACCACTGTAGTTAGAGTATGCTATTGGAAGTTATTGAGGGTAAATCGCTTGACCTTTTTTTTTTTCCTGTTTTGGAACTGCAAACGCTTGAAGTAGTCTTCAGTCTAGGGGCTGAAGTTTTACTCCTACTCCCAACTTTGTCACTGACTTGTTGGGTGACCTTGGATAAGTTATTTAACTTCTATTTGCACCTCTTTAAAAAGGGAATGTTACAGTGCACGTTGTAACTAATAATATAATAATCGTAATGAATTTTAAGGCCCTGAAACACTCAGTAGATGTAAAATATAGTTAAAGAAATACTAAGAGTAACTGTCAAATAGGAAGCTACCCTCTTAACGTTGATGTTCAAAGTGAAAGGATTGATTTTGTCTCTGGAAATTAAGTTTAGAATTTTAAGTTTTAAAAATGTATATTTATATAAAAATACAATGTGCTTAAAAACTAAATTCACTAACTAGCAATTATTAATGCAGGAATTACTTAAAACATTTTTTTTTCTTTGAAGGTTATTACTTCTGAAGCATCCTAATGGCAAACCTTATCTGGATCTGATAGCCCTGGTTTACATCATAAAGACAGGTTTCTTGTCTGAAAGTATCATTACAATGGTGTTCTCTTTTAGTGGGACGCTATTCCCTGAAGGATAAAAGGAGGCAGGGTTTTTAAAACGACACCAAAAAATTATTTTAAACAAGATAAATCTGAAATACATAAATTGCCCTTACCTGCATACTTTGAGTGTTTTAACGTTTTTTGGGTAAAATTTCATTTTCATGTGGTAGTATCTTATAGATACATTTGCATTATGTTGCAGATGTTTCTGCTCTCTTTTAATTGTAACTTAAAAAATTTTTTCCATTAATGAGTTTGCATTTATTGTTATTTCTGAGTATAAGTGACTTTTTGTGGCTATTTTCTGATTTAAAATATAAGAAATAAATTTTCCTTAATTGGAAAACCAAAATTTACTCTTTAGAGTTAGTAGTTATAAACCTATTTTTGACTGATGGCCATTAAACATGTTTTTGTTTTTGTTTTTAGAGACGAGATCTCATTCTGTTGCCTAGGCTGGAGTGCGGTGGCATGCTTATAGTTCACTACAGCCTCAAACTCCTGGGCTCAGATGATGTTCCCACTTCAGCCTTCCTAGTGGCTGGAACTACAGGTGTGCACCACCATGCCTGGCTAATTAAAAAAAAAAAATGTTTTTTAGAGATGGAGGGCTTGCCGTGTTGCCCAGGCTGGTCTTGAACTTCTGGCCTCAAGCGATTCTCCCACCTCAGCCTGCTAAAGTGCTGAGGTTATAGATATGACCCACCATGCCCAGAGCACAGTTGGCTATTTTGACTGTTTTGACTGTTTTTTTTTTTTTTTGTCCTTTGAGGGGTGTAAAATTTTACAATAATTATTTGGATTATTCAGAAGATCTAATTTAGATGTATAAATTCAACTTAAGTCTGCGTGTAAAATGAGTAGAAAATAGGTCTTTTAAAGAACTTAAATCATGAATTACGTGCTGCCTTTCCTGAGAAAAAATATGGGGTCCTGGGGAAATGGAGTAGGTGAGGAAGTAGTCTAACATTCATGCTAAGGAGTGCAATCTTTTTTTTTTTTTTTTTTTTTTGAGACGGAGTCTCGCTCTGTCGCCCAGGCTGGAGTGCAGTGGCCGGATCTCAGCTCACTGCAAGCTCCGCCTCCCGGGTTCCCGCTGTTCTCCTGCCTCAGCCTCCCGAGTAGCTGGGACTACAGGCACCCGCCACCTCGCCCGGCTAATTTTTTGTATTTTTTAGTAGAGACAGGGTTTCACCGTGTTAGCCAGGATGGTCTCGATCTCCTGACCTTGTGATCCGCCCGTCTCAGCCTCCCAAAGTGCTGGGATTACAGGCTTGAGCCACCGCGCCTGGCCATGGAGTGCAATCTTGATCCTTTTAAAAGGTTTACAGGTGTCTGGAGTTAGAAGGAACTTTAGAGTTTGTTATTTCACCCTCGTCAGAGAACCGAGGCCAGAGAGGGGATGCAAACCTGTTAGAATGTTTTCTCATAGTAAGGAAAATGAAGCACAGCTGAGTCTAAACTATCTTAGAGGAGACTGATCCGGCTTTTTGATCACAGGGATATCATATATTCCAAGAACTTACAGAATCTACCCCGGCATTTTGCCATGTATTATTTTATTAAATTCTTGAGGTAGATTAAAACATCTTTTCACAATTGAGGAAGTTTAAGAATGGGGTTTCTTGTGTGAGGAGATGTAGTTTGGCAATTTTATTTAACCTAAAGACAGTATTAACATTGATTTAGTACTGTCACTAATCATTTCACCAGATTTGAGTGACTACTGTGATAGTAACGATACTAGGCAAGGTGATGCGAGGTATTCAGAGCTAAATAAGACCCTGTCCCTCTCCCCAAAAGACTTTCAGTTACTAGCTTTCAGACATCTTTATTACATACTTTGTTCTTCTTTTTTTAAAAAAGAGGTTGTGGTCTGGTGCAGTGGCTCAACGCCTGTAATCCCAGCACTTTGGGAGGCTGAGGTGGGAGGATCGCTTGAGCCCAGAAGTTTGAGACCAGCCTGGATAACATATCAATACCCTGTGTCTACAAAAAAATAATAACAAAAAGAAAATTAGCTGGGCATGGTGGTATGTGCCTGTAGTCACAGCTACTTGGGAAGCTGGGGAGGGCTCTTGAGCCCAAGAGTTAAGGTTACAGTGAGCTATAATTGTGCCACCGCACCCCAACCTGGGCAACAGAATGAGACCCTGTTTTTAAAACAACAAAAAGGGGGAGCGGGGCTGCACGCCGTGGCTCACGCCTGTAATCTCAGCACTTTGGGAGGCCGAGGCGGGTAGATCACCTGAGATCAGGAGTTTGAGACCAGCCTGGCCAACATGGTAAAACCCTGTCTCTACTAAAAATACAAAATTAGCTGGGCGTGGTGGTGCTCATCTATAGTCCCAGCTACTCGGGAGACCAAGGCAGGAAAATCACTTGAACCTGGGAGGTGGAGGTTGCAGTGAGCCAAGATCATACCACTGTACTCCAGCCTGGGCGACAGAGCTAGACTCTGTCTCAAAAAAAAAAAAAAAAAGGTTGTTTTAGGATATAGGATAAAAGATGCCAAAGGTAAGGTAGCTGGGCTTATTGGACCAATCCTCTCTTCTCATTGTATGGATATCTGTTTTTACATAAATACGAATGGCCTCCATTCAGATCTCAGCTTAACCATCACTTCCTCAGGAAATTTTGCTTTGAATCCCCATAGTGTAACAGTTTTCCCCTATTACATGGGGTTTTTTTTGTTTTGTTTTTTGAGGCAGAGTCTTGCTCTGTTGCCCAGGCTGGGGTGCGCTGGTGTGATCTCAGCTCACTGCATCCTCTGCTGCCTGGGCCCAAGTGATTCTTGTGCCTCAGCCTCTTGAGTAGCTGGGATTACAGGCATGCACCACCGTGCCTGGCTCATTTTTGTATTTTAATAGAGACGGGGTTTTGCCATGTTGGCCAGGCTGGTCTGGAACTCCTGGCCTCAAGTGATTCACCCGCCTCAGCCTCCCAAAGTGCTGGGATTACAGGCCCTATTGTGTGTATGTGTTCTTAGAGCATCCTGTACTTTGCCTTCCTAGCACTTTTCTGAATTTGTAATTCTGTGTGATGATGCAATTGTGCCTTCTGTAAACAAAGCTCCCTTAGAATAGGGACCTTATCTTTCCTGCTCTCCATCTTCTCAATGCCCAGTGCAGTGTCCAGTTTAGAGTTAGGCCCTTACTGTGTGTTTGTTGAGTGGATGACTGAGTAAAGCCATGTCTATGCCAAACTTGAAAGAGATCTTTAGAAGCTGAAAAACCTATTCAATTTTGGGCTCGAAAGTAACTTGGGTGTTTTTTAATAGCTCATATCTTTTAAAAGACATTTAAAAATATTGCTAGTAACAAATTTAACCTTCTTAAAATAGGGAAATTGTATAAGAGACAATGAAGTAATGGTAAACAAATGACACAGATTACTTTTGATCTACTTCTGTCAAACCATGTCACCTACAAGATCCATGTACAACTTTTAAAAACTGTACTTAGGCCAGGAGTGGTGGCTCAAACCTGTAATCCTAACACTTTGGGAGGCCGAGGCAGGAGGATTGAAGGAGTCCAGCCTGGGCAACACAGTGAAACCTCATGTGGGTTCGAGACCAGCCTGGGCAACATAGTGAAACCCTGTCTCTACAAGGGTGGGCGTGGTGTCATGTGCCTCTCGTCTCAGCTACTTGGAAGGCTGAGTTGTAAAGGTCACTTGAACTGGGGAGGTTGAGGCTGCAGTGAGCTATAATTGTGCCACTGCACTCCAGCCCGGGCAACAGAGTGAGATCCTGTTTCAAAAAAAACCAAAACAATCAATAATAAAAACTGTACTCAGGATGACTTAACATTCAAGCCAAAGAACCTTCCTACCTCCCCACATCTTAAGATTCCAGGCCACAAATGTACTGCCCAGAGAAGTTACTGAAGTGATAACCACAGGAGGTAGGAAGTAGATTTAGAGGGTTCTAAGGTTTTTCCAACTCTAAAGGTTGTATGATTCTGTGCTCAGGTTTTTGTTTTGTTTTGTTTTGTTTTAGTGAAAATGGATTCATCTTTCTATTGGGGAGATGTCTTCATCTCTTTGATTCATTGCTTACTTGATTTGGAATTGAGAGGGGTGGGGTGTTTGGGAAAGCAAGCTGAAAACATTGTGATTTTTAGGTCTTTATGCTAGAAGAGTTTTTTTTTTTTTTTTGAGACGAATTCTTGCTCTGTCACCCAGGCTGGAGTGCAGTGGCTTGATCTTGGCTCACTGCAACCTCTGGCACCTGGGTTTTAAGTGATTCTCCTGTCTCAGCCTCCGAAGTAGCTGGGATTATAGGCGCTTGCCACCACGCACAGCTAATTTTTGTATGTTTAGTAGAGACGGGGTTTCAGCATCTTGGCCAGGTTGGTCTTGGACTCCTGACTTCGTGATCCATCCTCCTCAGCCTCCCAAAGTGCTGGGGATTACAGGCATGAGCCACCACGCCCAGCTAGAAGAGCTTGATGTTCATGATGCTGAGATGAAGTTGGGGCCAGAAGAAGAGTCAGTTCATAAAAGCTGAAGTATTTTTAGATCCTATTTAAAGAAGAGGGTAATGGGTTGACTTGAGAGAGAATGAGCGTTCTGTTATGGGAATGTTCATATGGGAAATGTTCTGTCTCTTTGTCAAAAACTGCAGGACCACCTGTTGGTGACATTGGCGGAATTCCTGCTTTGTGTGGGAGGGTGAACTAGATGCCTTTAAAAAAAATTTTCCCCTAACAGACTGGTTTTAGATACTTCACTGCTTCAGAGAGGGTCGTGTTCACATCCTTCTCCCCTTTTGTAATTTTTCACACCTCCCTGGCTCCCCTTTTATCATTTAGAAAGAGGTTCTGAAGTCTAGAACTTTTTGTATTAGATATACTTTGAGAAATCTTGTACTTAATTTAGTAGGTCACACAGGGTTGCTGAATGACTGGAAACTTGTGTTTCTTTTCCATTAAAGGCTATTTACTGACTTCTGAAATATTGATGATTTATTTGACTTTAGAATGTTGCATGCTGAGGGGAAAGCATCTTAATACATCATTTAAAGCGGATATACTTTCATACTATACCTGGGTTCTCTTAGCTTTGAAGAGGAGGGTGGTGATGAGATTTTGAAAGACCCCATTGGGGAACCTGTAATCCCAGCACTTTGAGAGGCCGAGGCGGGTGGATCATCTGGGATTAGGAGTTCAAGACCAGCCTGGTCAACACGGTGAAACCCCATATCTACAAAAAATACAAAAATTAGCCAAGCATGGTGGTGCATGCCTGTAATCCCAGCTACTCAGGAGGCAGGAGAATCGCTTGAACCCAGGAGGTGGAGGTTGCAGTGAGCCAAGATCATGCCAGTGCACTCCAGCCTGGGCAACAAAGTGAGACCTCCCCAAAAAAGGAGGACTTCATGGGTGGATATGAGCAATGGTG
This sequence comes from Trachypithecus francoisi, assembly GCF_009764315.1. Taxonomy (NCBI): domain Eukaryota; kingdom Metazoa; phylum Chordata; class Mammalia; order Primates; family Cercopithecidae; genus Trachypithecus; species Trachypithecus francoisi. Next base: position 4,567,995 of record NW_022681468.1, on the reverse strand, counting down.
AGAAGCACCTGGAATATGTCATTGAAGTCCATGAGATAGTCATGAATGCCATTCTTTCAGCAAATATTCATGGAGTATGCCTACCAGATACAAGGTACTGTTTTAGATGCTGGGTGTAGTCAAAGTCTTTGCCCTCAAGAAACGTGTCACTTATACGATATTTATTATCATTGACTTAATATAGTGACTTAAGGGTAATGTGCTTTGATAGAAAACTTGAGCGTGAGCAGGCATCAAAACATGGTGGATTTCGTTACTGAGTGGTTTAGCTGTGTGGCTAAAGAACCTTATTTTATTTTATTTTATTTTTATTTTTATGTTTGGAGACAGAGTCTCACTCTCTTCCCCAGGCTGGAGTGCAATGGCATGATCTCTGTTCACTGCAAATTCCACCTCCCGGGTTCAAGCCATTCTCAGGCCTCAGCCTCCCGAGTAACTGGGATTACAGGCACCTGCCACCACGCCCGGCTAATTTTTGTATTTTTAGTAGAGGCGGGGTTTCCCCATGTTGGCCAGGCCGGTCTTGAACTCCTGACTTCAGGTGATCCTCCTGCCTGGGCCTCCCAAAGTGCTGGGATTACAGGCGTGGGCTACTGCACCTGGCCAGTAACCTTGTTTTAAAAATAGGAAGATTTTTGTCATCTGGAATTTAGTATCTTAGAGAATAATTCTGTTTCTTTCTCAGTGAGGTTAGTTTGTGCAGTAATATGAAATGTGATCTTATTTGGTTATTCAGGAGACCTTAAAAATAGAAGTAACCTTAATTGGTATACATTTCTAATTGGTAGAATTCAGTTTTAATTTTCAGGACACTTGAAATTGACAGTGTCAGTGACAAGTTACCTTGGCTCATGCCCATAATCCCAGTATTTTAGGAGGCCGAGGCAGGAGGATTGCTTGAACCCCAGGAATTTTAGACCAGCCAGGGCAACATAGTGAGATACCATCTCTACAAGAAAAAATTGGCCGGGCGCGGTGGCTCAAGCCTGTAATCCCAGCACTTTGGGAGGCCGAGACGGGCGGATCACGAGGTCAGGAGATCGAGACCATCCTGGCTAACACGGTGAAACCCCGTCTCCACTAAAAAAAACTACAAAAAACTAGCCGGGCGAGGTGGCGGCGCCTGTAGTCCCAGCTACCCGGGAGGCTGAGGCAGGAGAATGGCGTGAACCTGGGAGGCGGAGCTTGCAGTGAGCTGAGATCCGGCCACAGCACTCCAGCCTGGGTGACAGAGCGAGACTCCGTCTCAAAAAAAAAAGAAAAAAAAAGAAAAAATTAGCCAGGTGTGGTGGTGCATGCCTGTGGCTCCAGCTATTCAGGTGGCTTAGGTGGGAGAATTGCTGGAGCCTGGGAGGTTGAGGCTGCAGTGAGCTGAGATTGTGCCACTGGACTCCAGCCTGGGTGACAGAGCTGAGACTCTGTCTCAAAAAAACAAAACAAAACATAATCCTAATTCATCAAGCATTTATTGATGACTGGTATATACGAGGCACTGCTGTCTATTGTGGCCAATGTGAAGTGTATTTAACACTCCTGTTTTTAAAGAGTTTGGCTTTGTGTGTATGTGTGTGTGTGTGTTTGGAATAGGGTCTCACTGTGTCACCTAGACTGGAGGGCAGTGGCATGATCATAGCTCACTGCAGCTTCAACCTCCTGGGCTCAAGTGATTCTCCTACCTCAGCCTCCTGAGTAGTTGGGACTACAGACATGTGCCACTGCACCTGGATAATTTTTAAACATTTTTTGTAGGCCGGGTGCAGTGGCTCACGCCTGTAATCCTAGCACTTTGGGAGGCCAAGGCAGGCGGATCATGAGGTCAGGAAATTGAAATCATCCTGGCTAACATGGTGAAACCCCGTCTCTACTAAAAACACACAAAAAATTAGCCTGGTGTGGTGGCGGGCGCCTGTAGTCCCAGCTACTCAGGAGGCTGAGGCAGGAGAATCGCTTGAACCCGGGTGGTGGAGCTTGCAGTGAGCCAAGATCGCGCCACTGCACTCCAGCCTGGGCGACAGAGCGAGACTCTATCTCAAAATAAAAAAAATAAAAAATAAATAAATAAATAATTTTATTTATTTTTTTTGTAGAGGCTGGGTGTTGCTGTGTTGCCTAGGCTGGCCTTAAACTCCTGGGCTCAAGTGATCCTTTTTGCCTTGTGCTCCCAAAGTGCTGGGATTACAAGTGTGAGCCACTGTACCCGGCTGATTTTGTATTTAGTATTACAATATAAAGTAGAGGGTATGTGCTCTGCATGTGGCATAGCAATGTAAGTATCAAGTGGAATTAAGGAGTAAAGGTGAAGTGAAAAAGTATTTCTCTGCCTAGTAGAAGAATATTGCATTGAGTTTTAAATAGATGATTTGCCCCAAAATGTTGTGTACAGATGGTATTTTTAATAAATTTTTATATTTGTTGCCTTGTATTTCTAATTTCAGAAATGGTTTGTTTTTATTTCTGATTGAGCTTTAGATGTCAACTGCTCTTTTAGCATTTTTCTCAACTTTTCAGCTTCTCTGCCAGTTGGTAATTTGTAAATTGAGAAATATTTTGTGTTGTCAAGTCTACTTTATTTATTTATTTTTTTGAGACGGAGGCTCACTCTGTTGCCTGGGCTGGAGTGCAGTGGCTCGATCTTGGCTCACTGCAACCTCTGCCTCAGACTCTGCCTCAGCCTCCAGAGTAGCTGGGACTACAGGCACACGGCACCACGCCCGGCTAATTTTTGTATTTTTAGTAGAGCTCTGGTTTCACTGTATTGGCCAGGCTGGTCTCTTAACTCCTCACCTCGTGATCCACCTGCCTTGGCCTCCCAAAGTGCTGGGATTACAGGCGTGAGCCACCGCACCTGGATGTCAATTCTATTTTGTAGTAGATTCTTAAAAAGTAGATATATTATTCTAAAAACGTGCCAAATCAGTCTGTTACACCTTATCTTGCTTTGTATCAATAGGAAAATAGCTTAAATATATAGATTTTATCAGAAAGAAGCAAGAATCATTCATGAGGAAGGAACTTATAAGGATTTTATATTCACAAAGTAAGAATCAGGCCTGGCATAGGATTACATCACGCCTGTAATGCTTGCACGTTGGGAGGCCGAGGTGGGAGGATTTCTTGAGACTAGGAGTTGGAAACCAGCCTGGACGACATAGTGAGACCCCATCTCTACAAAAAATTAAAAATTAGCTGAGTGTGGTTGTGTGTGCCTGTAGTCCCAGCTACTCAGGAGGCCGAGGTAAGAGGATTGCTTGAGCCCAGGGTGGGGAGGTCGAGGCTGCAGTGTGATCGAGCCACTGCATTCTAGCCTCAGCGACAGAATGAGACCATCTCAAAAAAAAGTAAGAATAATTTAGTAAGAGGGACTATTTTAACATTCTTAGTTACCACATTGTAGATTATTGCTCTACCGTGAAGCTGTTTTTTTCTTTAGTTGACTCACAACCAGCTTACCCTTTTACTGCGCTTTTATGTTCTGCTACAGTAAAACTGGTACAGGTGCTCATTCTCTTTTCTTACTTGGATCTCTGCTTTAGAGGCTCTGTCTTGCCGTAATACTTCGTTTAATAAATATCTGAGTAGTTTTTGTGTGAAAAGCAGTATGCCAGACTATGGGAAATCAAACAAGTATGAGGTATGGGCCCTGACCTTAAGAGGAGTATCATCTAACCAAGGAGGGACATGGTATTCAAGCACTCATTCTGAAAGGACTTACTGAGTGCCCACTCTGTATTGTTAAGAATCTCTGCTATCAAAGAGTTCACAGTCCAGTGGAATAATCAAGGGCTTATTCAATTCAACTAACATTTATTGGACCCGTGGATCCAAAGATAAATAAGACATAGTCCTTGGCCCAAAGTTCCTACTCTCCAGTGGTGAGATGGACAAGTAAACCAGCAATGATAAGGCAGCTGCTAGAAAAGCATTCGAAACTGAACATTGCCTATTAATAGGTGCTGTGTACAGTTGGTGAGAGGATAAATGCATAACTCTTTAAAGTTTATAGCCTTGGCCGGGCGCGGTGGCTCAAGCCTGTAATCCCAGCACTTTGGGAGGCCGAGACAGGCGGATCACGAGGTCAGGAGATCAAGACCATCCTGGCTAATATGGTGAAACCCTGTCTCTACTCAAAAATACAAAAAAAAACTAGCCGGGCGACGAGGCGGGTGCCTGTAGTCCCAGCTACTCGGGAGGCTGAGGCAGGAGAATGGCGTAAACCCGGGAGGCGGAGCTTGCAGTGAGCTGAGATCCGGCCACTGCACTCCAGCCTGGGCGGCAGAGCAAGACTCCGTCTCAAAAAAAAAAAAAAAAAATAAATAAATAAATAAAGTTTATAGCCTTTTTATTTTCTCTTCAAAACCATCCTTTGGGGATTTTTTTTTTTTTTTTTTTGTCATTGGAGAGATTGTGATGTGTCCACCAATACTGAAGGGCTACGGTAGAGCCCAGTAGGCCTGCGCCTAGGCCTCTTACACAAGGTTTTCTGTCAAAAATGAACTATGGCTGATACTGATGTCATTCCTAAGAGTGGGAGATAGTAGGTTAAAAAGTAATTAGGAGGGTTTTTTTTTGTTTTTTTTGAGACTGGGTCTCACTTTGTAGCCCAGGCTGGAGTGTAGTGGCTCACTCATAGCTCACTGCAGCCTTGAACTCCTGGGCTGAAGCCATCCTTCCACCTTAGCCTCCCATGTAGCTGGGACTACAGGTGTGCACCTCCATGCCTGGCTAATTTTTTTTTTTTTTTTGGTAGAGACGAGGTCTTGTTATGTTGTCTGGGTTGGTCTTGCCTGGGTTCAAATGGTTTTCCCTGCTTAGCCTCCCAAAGTGTTGGGATTATAGGCATGAATCACCATGCTGGGCCAGGAAATATTTTATAGAAGAGATATGATGTGGGTACTCTTTTCTTTTCCTTTTTCTTTTTTTTTTTTTAAATGAAACAAGATTTCACTTTGTCACCCAGGCTGTAGTGCAGTGACACAATCATGGCTCACTACAGCCTCAACCTCCTGGGCTCAAATAATCCTCCTGCCTCAGTCTTCCGAGTAGCTGAGTCTATAGGAGCATGCCACCACCCACATACCTGGCTAATTTTTACTTTTTTGTTTTTGGACACAGGGTCTCACTCTGTTGCCCAGGCTGGAGTGCCCTGGCACGGTCTCAACTCACTGCAACCTCTGCCTCCTGGGATCAAGTGATCTTCCCACTTCACCCTCCTGAGTATCTGGGACTATAGGCACGTGCCACTATGCCCGGCTAATTTCTGTATTTTTTATAGAGACAGGGTTTCACCATGTTGCTCAGGCTGGTCTTGAACTCCTGACCTGATACGATCCTCCCACCACAGCCTCCCAAAGTGGTAGGATTATAGATGTGAGTCACTGCGCCCTGGCCCATGAGTACTCTTTCTTCCTCTCGGATATAAAGAAATAAGCTGAACATCCCTGAAAGTATTGAAAAGGAAGACAGCAAGGTTTGAGAGATCATGTAATAATAGTAATAGCTAACATTATTAACAACATATTAATCATCTTAATAATAACATGGATTATGGATAATTATGGATATTGTGCTAACAGATTATGCATGATCTATCCTTTTTTTTTTTTTTTTTTTTGAGACGGAGTCTTGCTCTTTTGCCAGGCTGGAGTACAGTGGCAGGATCTTGACTCACTGCAACCTCCTCCTCCCAGGTTCAAGCGATTCTCCTACTTCAGACTCCCGAGTAGCTGGGACTACAGGCATGCGCCACCACACCTGGCCAATTTTTGTATTTTAACTACAGATGGGGTTTCACTATGTTGGCCAGGATGGTCTGGATCTCTTGACCTCATGATCTGCCCACCTCAGCCTCCCGAAGTGCTGGGATTACAGGCATGAGCCACCACACCCGGCCGCATGATCTCATTAAATCTTTGCAAATCATCTTATAAAATAGATACTATTAGTATCCTAATTTTACAGGTGAGAAAACTGAGGTTTGTAGCAATTGGATGCTTTGCATAGGTTATAAAACTAATAAGCCATTGTCCTGGGGTTTGAATCCAGTTCTGTTCAACCCTAGAACCAGAGTGCTTAGCAATAAGCTAGGGACTTACATTGTCAGTAAGCACAGGACTAGAGTCTCAGTGGGAGCTCTGGTCCCTGCCCAAATCTCATGCTGAATAGTAATCCCTAGTATTAGAGGTGGGGCCTGATGGGAGGTGATTAGATCAGGGGGTGGATTTCTCAGGAATGGTTTAGCACCATCTACTTGGTGCTGTCCTCATCCTAGTGAGTACAAGTTCTCTCCAGAACTGGCTGTTTAAAAGTGTGTGTGGCACTTCCTTGTCTCCCTCTTGCACCTTCTTTCTCCACGTGAAGTGCCTGCTCCGCCTTCACCTTCTGCCATGATTGAAAGCTTCCTGAGGCCTCCCTAGAAGCCGAGTAGGTGGCAGCACTGTGCTTCCTGTAAAGGTTGCAGAACGATGAGCCAGTGAAACCTCTTTCTTTTTTTTTTTTTTTTTTTGAGACAGCGTCTCGCTCTGTCGCCCAGGCTGGAGTGCAATAGCGTGATCTCGGCTCACTGCAAGCTCTGCTTCCCAGGTTCACACCATTCTCCTGCCTCAGCTTCCCGAGTAGCTCGGATTACAGGCACCTGCCACCACGCCCGGCTGTTTTTTTGTATTTTTAGTGGAGACAGGGTTTCACCATAGGATGGTCTCGATCTCCTAACCTCATGATCTGCCTGCCTCGTCCTCCCAAAGTGCTGTGACTACAGTCCTGAGCCATCGCACCCAGCCTCCTTCTTCTTTATAAATTACCCAGTCTCAGCTATTTCCTTGTAGCAATGGAAGAACAGCCTAATACATTGCTAGATGACACTTTGCTAGTCAACCTGTGCTCTCCCTAGAACCTCTTTATATTAACTGCTTCCTCTACTAAAAATGTTCACCTCCCTTATTTTGTGCGTTGCTGGCTCCTTCTTGCTGGTTAGATCACAGCTGAAATGTCACCATCCATCAGAGAACCTCCTCTTGACCATAAATTTGTGGTACTATCGGTCACCTTCGGTAACATCACTTTTTAAAAATCCTTTGTCTGGGTACAGTGGCTCATGCCTATAATCCTAGCACTTTGGGAGGCTGAAGCAGGAGGATTGCTTGAGGCCCAGAGTTCTAGACTTTGTCTCACTATGTTAAAAAAATTTTTAAATGAACTGGAATGTGGTGGCATGCACCTGTAGTTCCAGGGGAGACTGAGGTGGAAGGATCTCTTGAGCGTAGGAGTTTGAGGTTGCAATGAGCTGTGATCATGCTACTGCATTCCAGCCTGTGTTAATAGAGCAAGACCCTGTCTCAAAAAAAGAAAAGAATCTTTCATATACTACTTAACTACTGGTTGTCTTAGTCTGTCAGACTGCTGTAACAAAATACCATAGATAGGTAGCCTGTAAAGCACAGAAATTTATTTCTCACAGTTCTGGAGTCTGGAAAGTCAAGATGAGGGTATTGACAGATTCATTATCTGATGAGGGCTCTCTTTCTGGTTTATTGTGTACTCACTGTGTCCTCACATGGTGGAAGGGGAAGGCAGCTCCCTGGGACCTCTTTTATAAGTGCGCCAATCCTGTCCGTGGGAGCCACACCATCATGATCTCATCACCCAGAAGCCCCCACCTCTTGATGTTACCACATTGGTAATGAGGTTTCAACAAATGAATTTTGGAGGGGGGACACAAACATTCAGTCCATAGCACTGATACTGTCATGTTTACTTATGTATGTATTTGTCAGTCTCTCTCACCTTCCTTATTGAACATAAGCTTCCTGAGAGCATGGATAAGCCTTTCTGTCTTATTCATCATTGTATCCCCTGTTTGGTACCTAGAACAGTGCTTGGCATGTTGCAGGCACTGAAATATTTATCGAATGAATGAATGAATGAATGAACGAACGAATGAATGTATACTTTGTTGCTTTTTTGTTTTTATGCTGTCCTTTATTATTGGTGAGAATGATAACTTCACAGTCTATAAAGCATTTACGTAGAGCACCTTAGGTGAGCTTTATGGGAGGTAAGGTCAGGCAGTCATTTATTGTTATTGTTCCTACTTTATGGGAAAAGAAATAGATTCAAGGACATGGATAATAATTGATAGGATTATTAATAATTGATAGGACGAAGACTTGTGACTTTGTCCAGCTTTTACTCCCTGCATTAACCTGAAGCTGCCATCCCAGCAGTTCTGAGTTTAAAATAGACCAACTCATGTTTGGAGCCTTTTTAGAGGTTGAGATTGGTCCAACAGTGCATATTTTGCCTTTTGTACGATGATCTGTGTGACTTTGAGCAGGTTGCTTAACCTCTCAGAGCCTCAGGTTTCATTTTTTGTAAATAGAGATGAGAATATCTGTCCTGCCTACTTCACAGTTTTTTTAAGGATTAGTGAGATAATTATATAAACACTCTTTCAGAAATGGTAGGGTACTGTCAAATGTAAGATATTTCTTTTAGTTATACAGGGATATACCAAAGAGCTGGAACTGACTCATTCTACTATCTCTCACATGTGATTTGCTAACTGACTGCTGTTTTCTTTCATCTGGAGCCCTGCGAGGAGAGGGGGAAACTGGGTAAGAATGGGGAAGGGAGAGCAGCCCTAGAGACCGGAGAGAGATTACTGGGAGAGCAGTGTGGGGATTTTCAAAAGTTGGAGAGACTCTGGGGAGAAGGGAAAGCAGATACAGGGGCTCAGCCTTTTCCACCCCTTTGTAGATGTGCAGACTGTCTGCTCTATTAGACAGCACTCGCTCATTGGGGCTCCTTAACCTTACTAGAATTTAGAGGGTAGCCTGAATGGGAAATACATTTCACTTTTAAAAATTTACGTATTTCTTTATTTTACTAACTTTTGACATTTAACATGTTCCTCAGTTATGAATATAGACGACATCAGAATAATAATGGAACCTGTGGCAATTATCAGTGAAAATCACATTTTCTTTTTCTTTTTCTTTTTTTTTTTTTTTGAGACGGAGTCTCGCTCTGTCGCCCGGGCTGGAGTGCAGTGGCCAGATCTCAGCTCACTGCAAGCTCCGCCTCCCGGGTTTACACCATTCTCCTGCCTCAGCCTCCCGAGTAGCTGGGATTACAGGCGCCCACCATCTCGCCCAGCTAGATTTTTGTATTTTTTAGTAGAGACGGGGTTTCACCGTGTAGGCCAGGATGGTCTCGATCTCCTGACCTCATGATCCACCCGTCTCGGCCTCCTAAAGTGCTGGGATTACAGGCTTGAGCCACCGCGCCCCTCCTTTTCTTTCTTTTTTTTTTTTGAGAGAGTCTCCCTGTCACCCAGGCTGGAGTGCAGTGGTGTGACGTGGGCTCACTGCAACCTCCATCCCCGGGCTCAAATGATCTTCCCACCTGACTTTCTCAGGTAGATGGGTCTACATGAAGCTTGGCTAATTTTAAATTTGTGTGTGTGTGTGGAGACAGAGTCTCACTATATTATAGCCTAGGCTGGTGTTGAACTCCTGGGCTCATGTGAACCTCCCACCGTGGCCTCCCAAAGTGTTGGGATTAGAGGCATGAGGCAGCACTCCTGGCCCATGGATGTTTTCATATCACATTGTGGTTGTTGCACATGTGTCAAATATCATTGACACTCATCACTACTTTGAAATTACCATTAGATTTTTTGTGTGTGTGTGACAGAGTCCCGCTGTGTCCCCCAGGCTGGAGTGCAGTGGCGCGATCTCGGCTCACTGCAAGCTCCACCTCCTGGGTTCACGCCATTCTCCTGCCTCAGCCTCCTGAGTAGCTGGGACTACAGGCGCCTGCCACCAAGCCTGGCTAATTTTTTTTGTATTTTTACCAGAGATGGGGTTTCACCATGTTAGCCAGGATGGTCTCGATCTCCTGACGTCGTGATTCACACGCCTTGGCCTTCCAAAGTGCTGGGATTACAGGCGTGAGCCACTCCGCCTGGCCCCATTAGATCTTGTTATTTGACATGTAATTAAGCAATTTTTGAAAATTTATAGTTATTTAGTGTAATACAACTGTATTTTAATGTAGTTTTTTTTTTTTTTTTTTGAAACAGAGTCTCACTGCAGCTTTGACTTCCTGGGCTCAAGTGATCCTTCTGCTCTGGCCTCCGAAAGTACTGGGATTATATGTCTGAGCCACTATGCCTGGCCATAGATTTCTTTTATAAATTTATGTATTTAAAAACTATTGGGGTCAGGTGCGGTGGCTCATGCCGGTAATCCTACCACTTTGGAAGGCTGAGGTGGGCGGATCATCTGAGGCAGGAATTCGAGACCAGCCTGACCAACATGGTGAAACCCCTTCTTAAAATACAAAAACTAGCTGGGCGTGGTGGCAGGCACCTGTAATCCCAGATACTTGGGAAGCTCAGGAGGGAGAATCGCTTGAACCTGAGAAGCGGAAGTTGCAGTGAGCAAGATTGTGCCCTTGTACTCCATCCTGGGCGATAGAGCAAGACTCCGTCTCTAAATAAATGGATAGATAGATAGATAGAATAAGATAAAAATTATTGGGGCTGAGGTGGGGGAGGATTGTTTGAGGCCAGGAGTTTGAGGCCAGCCTGGGCAACACTGTGAGACCCCCATCTCTGCAAAAAATTTTTAAAAATTATCAGGCATTGTGGCACATGCCTGTTGTCCCAGCTACTCAAGAGGCTGAGGTGGGAGGATCTCTTGAATCCAGGAGGTTGAGGCTGCAGTGAGTCATGGTCACACCACTGCACTCCAGCCTGGGCAACAGAGGCCCTGTCTCTAAAACAACAAAAAACGATTGTAAGGAGTCCATGGCACAGAAAGCTTAAGCAACCTGATTTAGATAAGTCTTAACTTCTTGATTATCACATGTGTGATTGAATATAAGAAGGGTAACTAGTTTCTCATGTCCTGTGAAGTGAAACTTTTAGCTCCATGAAGAGCTCTCTTGTGGTACTTTCACTCAGCAGTTGCTTATCTAGAATTCTAAGCTGGCCATGCTTCTTGCTTCATTTTTCTTCTTCTTCCTGATCACTCTTGCTATCCTAACTAGAGGGCAGAATACGAGAACCACTCTACAAGGTGGACTCTGTTCCATTTGGTTCAGGTAATAGGTGATGACAGTATAATGTTTGTCTCAATTGCAGCAGGAACTTTAGAGAAGCTTTAATAAGGTGACATTTGAATTTGGATGGTGGGTCAGCTGAAAGGGGAGGGGATTCTGAACCAAGAGAACTAGAATTTAGCTCAAGGCCTAAGGATGTGGCAGCTGCTGGCTCCTTCTGGGAGTCTGAGCTGCAGTGTGAGGGCTGAAGCTTGTGCAAGGCTTGGGGAGGGTAGGATTATCTTCCTTAGTGGTGGTCATTTAAATGTTGGCTGTATCCTAGCCTCTTTTAGAATTCTTAGTTATGATTTTAAAATATGTTTTAAAACGTATTTTCTTTTGGTGCTATTTCCAAGGTAATGTACTACATTAGTATATTGTCCTTCTTTAGGGCTGAAGTCATCAGATTGTATCAGTGCTGTCTCATGGGGTGCCATCGCTTCCCTTCCTTTCTGAATGCTTTCAGCCCTGCCTCACTGCCACTCTCTAAAGCATTACCCCTGTTCCAGTGCAGTGACCAATCATTATAACTCCCCTCGTATACACAATCCCAATCTTGGCTAAAGTGAATCCTCTGCCTACTGCACATCTACACGTTTGCCCTGCATGTGGTTGAAGAATAGCATTCTGTGCTGCCCACATTCCCCTAAGATTCAGAACCATCACCTTGGAGGGGTGCATGGCGCTGACAAGCAGTTGTACCACACTGACCCCACCCTTCTAGATGACAGGTTTTTTTTTTTTTTAAGATGGAGTCTTACTATATTGCCCAGGCTGGAGTGCAGTGGCGCAATCTCAGCTCACTGCAACCTCTGCCTCCGGGGTTCAAGAGATTCTCCTGCCTCAGCCTCCTGAGTAGTTGCGATTACAGGCATGTACCCCCACGCCTGGCTAATTTTTGTGTTTTAAGTAGAGACGGGGGTCCACCATGTTGGTCAGGCTGGTTTTGAACTCCTGACCTTACGATCCTCCCACCTCAGCCTCCCAAAGTGTTGAGATTACAGGCGTTAGCCACTGCCCCCAGGCTAGATGACAATTTTACAACTTTGTCTTCAGATCTTCCCTATTCTTATTCTTAGTTGATGACTGTACTTTTTATTTCACTTAGAACAGTTAAGCAGTCAAAAGATAATTTCTCCAGATTTCTACCCTCACATCTCAGCTTCTGGCATCTGTACCGGATGCCTTCCCTTCTATAGTTAAGGAAGTGCTCTGCCCCTGTCTAAAGTCACCTGCGCGACTCGTTTGCTAAATCCCACCTCATTTTGGCTAATCGCTATTCTCTGTTTCCTACAAGTGTGGCGCTGTTTCTCTCATTTTAAAACAGTTGTCAGGGGGAGAGACTCTTTCTGACACCCACTCATTTTCTTTTCTTTTTTTCAAGGCAGGGTCTCTTAGTCACCTAGACTGGAGTGTAGTAGTGTGAGCATAGCTCACTGCAACCTTAAACTTCTGGCCTCAAGTGATCCTCCCACCTCCCACTCCCAAGTAGCTGGGACTAAAAGGGCGCACTACCACATCCCTAGCTAATTTTTACATTTTTTGTAGTGATGGAGACTCACTATGTTACCCAGGCTGGTCTTGGAACTCCTGGGCTCCAGTGGTCCTCCTGCTTCATCCTCCCAAAGTGCTGGGATGACATGCATGAGCCACCGCACTCGGCCCGCCCACTCATTTTCTATGGGTCATGTGCCTCCAGTAGCTGCTGCCCCATTTCTCATCTACTTCTTAGAGCAAATCACCTCTAGTTGTTTAAATTGTCTCAACCCTCAAAGTGTGATCCACAGACTAGCATCAGCATCATCAGCAGTCACCTGGGAGCTTGTTGGAAGTGCAGAGTATTGGCCCCATTTACTGAATTAAATCTGCAGTCTAAGATGATCCCCAGGTGATTCATGTACACACTAAAGTTGAAGAGGCACTGGTCTTTACCAGCTTTGTTTGATTCTTTCACTGCCTCTTAAAACTTAATCCAGCTGGGTGCGGTGGCGCACACCAGTAATCCCAACACTTTGGGAGACTGAAGTGGGCAGATCATTTTATCTCGGGACTTTGAGACCAGCCTGGGCAACATAGACCTCATCTCTATTAAAAATTTTTAAAAAGATCAGCTAGGAGTGGTGACATGTGTCTGTAGTCCCAGCTACTTGGAAGGCTGAGGTGGGAGGATCATTTGAGCTGGGGAGGCAGGGGTTGTAGTGAACTGAGATGGAACCACTGCACTCCAGCGTAGGCAACAGAGGAAGAGCCTGTCTCCAAAAAAATAAAAACCTTGATCCAGTTTTGGGAGGCTGAGGTGGGAGGATCACTTAAGGCCAGGAATTTGAGACCAGCCTGGGCAACATTGTGAGACCCTGTCTTTACAAAAATTTAAAAACTAGCCAGGCATGGTGGTACATCTGTAGTCCTGCTACTTGGGAGGCTGAGGCGATAGGATGGCTTAAGCCCAGGAATTCGAGGCTTCAGTGAGCTATGATCATACCACTGCACTCCACCCTGAGTGACGGAGCCAAACCCTGTCTCTAAAACCAAAAACTTGAATGCACTCAAATTATTTCTTCTTGCTATCTGTTTCAAGTGTACAATTGAATGATTTTTAGTAATTTATTGAGTTGTACAATTATCACTGTAGTTTTAGAACAGGAGAGATTGGTTTTAAAATTTAATTTTGTATTTCAATTATGCAGAACATTCACATGGTTCCAGCACATAGAACAAGGTTATATTCAGCGAGGTCTGTCTTCTAGTCCTGTTCTCCTTCCTCCTCCTAGCTCCCTTCCTCTAACTATAGATAATATTTTATTTGTTTTTGAGTTATTCTTTTGTTGTTACAGGAATAAGACGACATTTGAGCAGAGATGGGAAGGAATTGAGGGAACATACTGTGTATGGTATTTTGCATCTTGTTTTGTCTACTTAATGATCTATATTGGAGATCTTCCGTATTAGTGAAAGGGAACTTCACTCTTTCTTGTCACTGCTTTGTATTCCATGCTTCAGATGTACCATAATTTATTTAACAACATCACTCTTGATTGACTGATGATCCCTTTTAAAAAATATGAATAATGCTGTAGTGAATAACCTTACATGTATGATAAATTTCCAGAGGAGGTACTGCTGGGTCAAAGTGTAACTGCATTTATATATATATATATATTTTTTTTGAGATGGAGTCTCGCTTTGTCGCCCAGGCTGGAGTGCAGTGGCGCGATCTCAGCTCACTGCAAGCTCTGCTTCCCGGGTTCACGCCATTCTCCTGCCTCAGCCTCCCGAGTAGCTGAGACTACGGGTGCCCGCCACCACGCCCAGCTAATTTTTTCTACTTTTTAGTAGAGATGGGGTTTCACCGTATTAGCCAGGACGGTCTCGATCTCCTGACCTCGTGATCCGCCCACCTTGGACTCCTAGAGTGCTAGGATTACAGGCGTGAGCCACCACACCCGGCCAACTGCATTTATATTTTTTTTAGAAGTTGTACTGTTTTGTCCCCCCACATACCTGAGAGTACCTGTTCTCCCACAGCCTCACCAACAGTGTGTTGTTAGACTTTTTTATTTGATCTAATACATGATATATTGTAATTTTTGTTTTTCCGTTGTGCTGAGTGAGGTTGAACATCTTTGTATAGATTTAAGAATGAGATATATTTCTTTTTCTTTGAATGATGTTTCATATCCCTTGGCCATTTTTTAAAATTGAGTTGTTGGATATCTTTTTTTTTTTTTTTGAGACGAGTCTCACTCAGTCGCCCAGGCACCATCTTGGCTCACTGCAACGTCCGCCTCCCGGGTTGAAGCAGTCCTCCTGCCTCAGCCTCTCAAGTAGCTGGGATTACAGGTGCCTAGCCCCATGCTTAGCTATTTTTTTTTTCTGAGACGGAGTCTTGCTCAGTCACCCAGGCTGGAGTGCAGTGGCACGATCTCGGCTCACTGCAAGCTCCACCTCCCAGGTTCATGCCATTCTCCTGCCTCAGCCTCCTGAGTAGCTGGGACTACAGGCGCCTGCCACAACACCCAGCTAATTTTTTTTGTATTTTTAGTAGAGACGGAGTTTCACCATGTTAGCCAGGATGGTCTTGATTTCCTGACCTCGTGATCCACCCGCCTCAGCCTCCCAAAGTGCTGGGATTACAGGTGTGAGCCACCGTGCCTGGCCTTTTTTTTTTTTTAAGACAGGGTCTCTGTCACCCAGGCTGGAGTGCAGTGGTGCAATCACAGCTCACTGTAACTTCAGCCTCCTGGGCTCAAGCAACTCTTTCACCTCAGCCTCCTGAGTAGCTGGGACTACAGGCTCGAGCCACCACGCCCAGCTAATTTTTGTATTTTTTATATAGACAGGGTTTCACCATATTGCCCATGTTGGATTCACTAGTGTATTTTTGAATTTAGCATACTTAGAAATGTTGTAGTTTACAAGTAACAGGAAACCCATTCAGACTAGTTTAAATTTTAAAGGGGTGTATTGGTGTATGTCACTGAAAATTCCACAGGTACAGTGGACTTCAGGCATGGTTTGATTGGGATGCTAGCTCCGTTTTGCTGAGATTCCATTAGTTCTGCTTTCTACCGTGTTTCACCTGGTTTAGGTGTCAAAACAGTGGCAGAAATGTCAGGCTTCCCATCACTGTACCACATAGACCAAAATGAGAGCTAATATTCAGGATGAGAATGAACAGCTCTTCTAATCAGGCTGTCATAAAAATAAGGAATCTTATTTCGTAGAAGCCTTTACCAAACCTCCTTCTTCGACTCGTTGTTCCAGATTGGATTAAGCAGCCCATTCCTGTGGCCAAGGAAGTATGCACTGGTTAACCCAGTCTTTACTAACCCATACCTTTAGCAAAGAGATTGGATTATCCAACAACTTGATTGCTCTGGAGACTACTTTGAGTTGAGGTATGAGATAGTAGATAGGAGAATGATCTGTAAGTAGATATTGGCTAGGCGAGTAAGAGATGCAAACTACACTGAGGTCTTGCACTGGTCTAGGTATTGGGACTCAGATGTAATAGACATAGTTCTTTTCTTTTTTTTTTTTTTTTTTGAGACGGAGTCTCGCTCTGTCGCCCAGGCTGGAGTGCAGTGGCCGGATTTCAGCTCACTGCAAGCTTCGCCTTTCGGGTTCACGCCATTCTTCTGCCTCAGCCTCCCGAGTAGCTGGGACTATAGGCGCCCGCCACCTCGCCCGGCTAGTTTTTTGTATTTTTTAATAGAGACGGGGTTTCACCAGTTAGCCAGGATGGTCTCGATCTCCTGACCTTGTGATCCGCCTGTCTCGGCCTCCCAAAGTGCTGGGATTACAGGCTTGAGCCACTGCGCCCGGCCGACATAGTTCTTTTCTTGAGACAAGTTCATAGTGAGGAGAACCAGTACAGCCGGGAATATGATACCCTGGAATTGGCACACTTGAGTGCAGCTTTGACTGCATTGTAATGTTTCGTGGTTTAAGCCTGTCTTTCCTTTGCCCTTGCTGTTTAACTACTGTGATTGAGCTGCCACCTTTTTACACGATGTTAGAATTTTTTGTTTGAATCTCTGTTTACCCCCACTGGACTGTGAATCTTGAGGGCAGAAACCATATCTTATCAACCATATCTTATTGATCATATCCATCACAGTGCCTGTATGTAGTAGGCACGTTATGTTCATTTTTAAGTTGAACAGAATTTAAACGAATTTGTTGAAATCATAGTCCTCCAACAGGGACTCACTTGAGTACATCAGATAATCTTTCTTTCTTTCTTTTCTTTTCTTTTTTTTTTTTGAGACAGAGTCTCACTCTGTTGCCCAGGCTGGAGTGCAGTGTGATCTCAGCTCACTGCAACCTCTGCCTCCTGGGCTCAAGCCAACCTCCCACAGCCTCCCAAACAGCTGTGACTACAGGTGTATACCACCATGCCCAGCTAATTTTTGTGTTTTTTGTAGAGACAGGGTTTTGTCATGTAGCCCAGGCTGGTCTTGAATTACTGAACTCAAGGTGTCCACCTGCCTCAGCCTCCCAAAGTGCTGGGATTACAGGCGTGAGCCACCTTGCTAGGCCCTTAGATAATCTTTCAAAATTCCTTTCACAAGTCAAAATTATCTGCTAGTTACTGGAGCTCACAGACAGAGGCTTGCTAGCTCTTTTGCATTGATTGAGAGACTTCAAAATTAGTCACTGCTATGATTTCAATGTCTATCCCCTCCAAAACTCCTTTTAGGATTTAATTGACATGGGCCTTTAAGAGCTGATTAGATCATGAGGGCTCTGTCCTTATGAATGGATTAATGCCATCATTGAGGGAGTGGGTTAGTTATTATGAGACTGGATTTGTCATAAAAACAAGTTGGCCAATTTCCTCTCTCTGTGTTGGGTACTTGCTTCTGCCTCCTGCCATGGGATGACCCCCAGCAGATACCAGTGCCATATTCTTGGAGTGCCCAGCCATCAGAACCATGAGCCAAATAAACTTGTTTATAAATTAGTCTGGTCAGGCCGGGCGCGGTGGCTCAAGCCTGTAATCCCAGCACTTTGGGAGGCCGAGACGGGCGGATCACGAGGTCAGGAGATCGAGACCATCCTGGCTAACGCGGTGAAACCCCGTCTCTACTAAAAAATACAAAAAACTAGCCGGGCGAGGTGGCGGGCGCCTGTAGTCCCAGCTACTCGGGAGGCTGAGGCAGGAGAATGGCGTAAACCCGGGAGGCAGAGCTTGCAGTGAGCTGAGATCTGGCCACTGCACTCCAGCCCGGGCGAGAGCGAGACTCCGTTTCAAAAAAAAAAATAAATAAATAAATAAATAAATTAGTCTGGCCAGGCGCGGTGGCTCATGCCTGTAATCCCAGCACTTTGGGAGGCCGAGGCGGGCGGATCACCTGAGGTCAGGAGTTCGAGACCAGCCTTGGCTAACATGGTGAAACCTCATCTCTACCAAAAATACAAAAATTAGCCAGGTGTGGTGGCGTGTGCCTGTAATCCCAGCTAGCCAGGAGGCTGAGGCAGGAGAATCGCTGGAACCCGGTGGGCAGAGGCTGCAGTGAGCCGAGATTGTGCCATTGCACTCCAGCCTGGGTGACAGACCAAGACTCTGTCTCAAAAAAAAAAAAAAATTAGTCTGTGGTATTCCGTTAATAGCAGCAGAAAATTGAATAAGACCGTCACAACCTCAAGTCTTATGTTGTTAGAATTCTTTTGGGCTAACCCAGAAGGAAGCTTTACATAGTGTCTTGATTACCTGAAACTAGCTTTGTTTGGAAGTTTTGCTTTCCCTATCCTGGTGTCCTGGAAAAAAGTGCTTGCACTCCCCTTCCAGAAGCAGGTGACTTTGCTGCTATCCCTACTTCTTTCCCATTAATTACAAGAATTGTGCTACTCCTTACATTGCCTTTTTCCCCTCTTTGAATTACAGAATAGGTGTACATGTAGTTAGCAAGACTGAAGGCATTATTAGCTCAGCTAATTTAAAAATGATGGGTGTTGTGCTTGGGGCTTTCCTTGATGTGGCAGCAGTCTGACTTTGCCAGGGAGCTCAGAGAGTGTCTCACAAGTTGAACTGGAAAGACTTCACAGAACCCTGACTGATACACTGCAGGTGCCACATTAGACCAGGCTTTGGTCTGTTTGCCACTCCTGGCATCCCTTTGGAGCTTCCACCCTTAGACTCACGACACCTTTCTCTCTCTTCCTCATGGCCACTTTTGATCATTGAAGACTCCGGTGCCTGACTCACAGCCTTCCTTTCCACTCCAGTTACTGCCATCATCTTGGGTGGTTTCATCTTCATCACATGACCTGTCAAGTACCTTGGCTGCTAGCTTTCTTGGCTTCCACATCCACCCCACTAATCTCCTCTAGTCCACTTCTGGCACTCTCTCCCACAGTGACATGCTGGATCTTGTCATCAGCTGAAATGGTTTAGCTCCAAAATCACTAATTCAGATAGAAACAGCCTTCTACTGCAATATGGCCTTGCTTCTCGCTGCTCTAATTTCTCCAGGATACTGATTACTCAACTTCATGTTGCCAGATCCATTGGACGCCTCTTGGCCCACAACTTCCTTGACCTCTCAGTAGCATTCAACACAATTGATCATCTTCTCTTTATTGAAACATTCTTTGTCTTGACATTTTAACCTCAACTTTTTTTTTTATACATTTCTGACCCACTCAGTACTTCACCTCCTTCTTTCTGCTCTACCTAGAATTTAACTGTTGGATTTCTTTAATTGCTCAATCCTCTTCCCTTTTCTTTTCCATTATAAGTTTCTAATCTATCAGAAGTTATATTTCCCTTTTGTTCCTCAAATTGTTTCTTTGTGCCTTTTCTCCATCACCAAAGGAAAAACTATTTATTGCAATAAATTAATACAGGTATTCCTGTGAAAGCGCAAATTAGTTTGTTAGGGCAATTAAAACTTCTACGACATATGCTCTGGCAGAGTTACATCTCTGCCATTGGCAGCTTAGGATCTGCCTTCTTGAGAGTGGTTTTTGCCAGTTCCTTTTTCCACTCAGTTGCCTTTTGCTTTCTGGCCCACCTGTTTCCAGTCATGGGTGTGGTCATTTTTGGGTGGAACTGTGGCTCTCACCTCCTCCGCTCCAGAGCTCTGGTGGCACTGTCATTTTTCTGCTGCTGCTTGGGTGGCTGCTGGGTTCAGTCACCAGCTTTAGCTTCACCCCTTCATTCATATTTTATTTTTCTTCTTGAACAGACTTATAAGAGTTTGTCAATTAAAATTTTTTTCAAAGAGTAAGCTAGTATCTGCTTTCTGTTTTGTGAATGTCATCTTTATTTCCTTTATTTAGGTTTACTCTGTTCTTTTTCTATCTTACTGAATTGAAAACGTGTTCATCCTTTCTTGCTTTTTAATGATGGCTCAAGGCTGTAACATTCCCTCTAAGTGTTGTTTCAGGAGCTTCTCGTATGTTAGCTGTGTGGGTATAATCATTGTGGTATTAAATAATAGCATGTCAAGACCTAATTTTTTTTTTTTTTTTTTTTTTTGAGATAGGGTCTCATTCTGTTGCTCAGGCTGGAGTGCAGTGGTTTGATCACAGCTGTCTGCAGCCTTGACCTTCCGGGCTCAGGTGATCCTCCCACCTCAGCCTCCCGAGTAGCTGGGACTACAGGGACTTGCCACCATGCCTAGCTAACTTTTTATTTTATTTGTATTGGAGACAGGATTTCATCATCCTGCCCAGGCTGCTCTTCAAGTCCTGGGCTCAAGGAATCCGCCTGCCTTGGCCTCCTAAAGTG
Organism: Trachypithecus francoisi; assembly: GCF_009764315.1. Taxonomy (NCBI): domain Eukaryota; kingdom Metazoa; phylum Chordata; class Mammalia; order Primates; family Cercopithecidae; genus Trachypithecus; species Trachypithecus francoisi. The sequence continues at coordinate 4,547,657 of NW_022681468.1, read as the reverse complement.
CTGGGATTACAGGCATGAGCCACTGGACCAGGCCTCGTTTGTTATTTCCATTTTTATTCTCTCTTTAATCTTTGAGTTTCTAAGCAAGTGGTTTTCTTGTTTTTTTTTTGTTTTGTTTTGTTTTTTTTGTTTTTTAAAGACAGGGTCTCACTCTATCACCCAGGCTGGAGTACAGTGACATCATCACGGCTCACTGCAACCTTCGCCTCTTAGGCTCAAGCAATTCCCTCCTCGCCCACCCCCCTTCTCATCCTCAGATTGGACTATAGGCATGTACCACTACGCCCGGCAGAGACTGGGTTTTGCTATTGCCGAAGCTGATCTCGAACTCCTGAACTCAAGCGATCCGCCCGTCTCAGCCTCCCCTAAGCAAGCATTTTAAAGTTTCTATTTATGCTGTTTAATTTTTTTAACTGATTAACTTATTTGCATTGTGTGTCTTGGAATGTTTTTATGATATTGGTTATTTGAAATGTGGTGAGTCTTTCTTTGTAACCTAGTTAAAACATTCCATGTCTTTTTGAAACGATGTATATTCCCTATCTGTTAGGCTGAAGGTGACATATATCTGTGCATGCGTGTTTGATGAAGTTTGTAACACTGTTCACATGTCCATATCATTACTATTTTTATGACTGCCCTCTTATTTATCAGTTTCTGATAGATTGCTTATACATATCTCACTGATTCTGGACTTGACAGTTTCTTTTTGCCAGTTTTGCTTTATATTAAATTCAGAATTGTTAGTCTGTGCATTGTTCTTTGTGTTGCTGTACTATACTCTTGATTATCTCTATTTGTTTTTGCCCTAATTTTGTTTTGAGGATTGGACAGTCAGTTTATTTTGGTTACTATTGACATGGAATGTCTTTATATGCCTTACTATCTTGTCATTCATGAGACTGTCTTTTCCTTTACCTCACTCTCTCCACCTGCTTTCACTCTACCACCAATTCCTATTGATTTTCTCTCTGAAGTATATATCTTGACTACATCTGCTTCTGTTTTCACTGCCCTCACTCATCTCACCTGGGCACTATACAGCCTCTGTCTGGTCTCCTGGTCCACTGTTGCTCCCTCTCATCTATTCTCTGGAGAGCAGTCAGTGATCTTTAAAAATGTGAATCTGATTGTCACTCCCAGGCTTGAAAATCTTTTCAATGGTTCCTGTTGCTTTTAGCATGAAAGACTAAATTCCTAACAGTGTACAAGGCCCTGCACGAACTACCCCTTGCCTACCTTATCAGTCACTCTTCCCTTCATTATATCTTTCTGACTTGCTGACTTCCTTTTAATTCCTCTCACAAACCTTAACCTTTTTTGACATAGATTCTTCTTCTTCTTTCTTTATTTATTTGACACAGGGTCTCGCTTTGTCTTCCAGGCTGGAGTGCAGTGGTGCAGTAATAGCCCACTGGTAACCTCAGACTCCTTGGGCTTAAGCTATCCTCCTGACTTAGCCTTCCAAGTAGCTAGGACTGTAGACATGTGCCACCACACTTGGCTAATTTTTTTCCTTCTTTTTCTTCTTTTGAGATAGAGTCTTGCTCTGTTGCCCAGGCTGGAGTGCAGTGGCTCTATCTTAGCTCACTGCAAGCTCCGCCTCCCGGGTTCACGCCATTCTCCTGCCTCAGCCTCCCGAGTAGCTGGGACTACAGGTGCCCACCACCACGCCAGGCTAATTTTTTGTGTTTTTAGTAGAGAGGGGGTTTCACCGTGTTAACCAGGATGGTCTCGATCTCCTGAGCTTGTGATCCGCCTGCCTTGGCCTCCCAAAGTGCTGGGATTACAGGCGTGGGCCACCATGCCCGGCCTCCTTTTTATTTTTTTAGAGACAATGTCTCACCATGTTGCCCAGGCTGGTCTCTAATTCCTGGCCTCAAGCTATCCTCCTGCCTTGGCCTCCCAAAGCACTGGGATAATAGGTAGGAGCCACCGTGCCCAGCCTAGATTTTTCTTAATATGCTGTTTCCTTTGCCTGGAATGTGCTTCCATTCCTCACTCTCTGCCCCTTCATCTGTTTAACTCCTGCTCCTTGAAATCTTAGCTCGTATGTAATTTTGTCTAAGCCTTTTACCCTGACCTTCAGACTAGATCAAGTCTCCATTATCTTCTACCAGGTCGCCTCTCTAGCGCATGCCACAGTAATAATTAAATAAGTAGAAATTGAAATGTAATGTCTCTTTACTCCCTACCCACCAAACTAGATTATGAACTATTGAGGGCTGATTTTATGTGATTGATTGCTGAACTCCTGTCTATTCGGCATGCTAGCTCAGTGTCTTTGATGTATGATGATCATAAATATTTGAATGGATAAATATACAAGGGACTTTGTCATTTACTTATTGACAGCGGGCAGACTGCTATGCTAAGCATATTGTATGCAGTAGGTATTTGGTTAAATATTTTTGATAAACAGTTGTTTGCCTGATCTTTCTCATCTGTGTTTGGTGACATGATATATTTAAAGACCAGCAGGTGGTTATTTGTACCCCTCATTTCTCTCTACTGTATTTCTCTCTTCCCCCCATTTCCCATACATCTCCCATATCTTACCGTAGCACTGGTAGCAAACAGGTGCAGGCATGAAAGAAAGACCTGAGAAATCTGCCTAGTTTAGGAGCTTTTTTAGAAGGCATGCCTGTTAATCATTCAAATCACTAAATCAATTTGCTGTGTGGGAATTTTTTCTTAATTGGCAGCAGTAAAAAGGAAAGGTTCCCCCCCAATATAAAAAGAGTAGTTTATTGTAGAAAATTGGAAAACTCCAGGAAGAAAAGAACTCCATGTCCCACAGCTGTTAGTATTTTGGTATTTTTACCTGTTAATCTTTTTTTTTTTGGTGTTCAGTTATGTATTTTAAGCATAATTGAGGTCGCTAGTACCGAGTATTATGCCTGGCATGATGTAGGTGCTTAGTAGTTAGAGAATGAACCCAAGCGTGTGTTTTTTCAAATTTAAAATGGCTGCAGCTTCCCAGTTTAGTATTTGGATGAGCATTGCTTTTTGTTGATGGTCTTCATAACCTGTTTTAGAGTAGTTGAACTTTATATGAAGGTGTGACTTTTAAAAATGAGCCCGTTAGATCATTGTAAAAAGTTGTTTGGGTTAAATATTTTGGAGTCACCTGTGACTTCTTTTTTTCATGGTCTACTTCCAGTCCTTTCATAGAGCCTGTTGACTCTGCCTCTAAATATATCCAGAATCTGATCACTTCTGCTTCTACCACTAGCACCTTAGTTTAAGGAAGCACCGTCTCTCACTTGGATTATTACAGAGATCTCCACCTGGATGCCCGCCTCTATCCTTGCCTCTTACAGTCTGTTCTCCTGATGTCAGCCAGAGTGATCATTTCAACAGTATAGGTCAGATCATATTCTTCACTGCTTAAAACTTTCTAATGTGTTTCTATAGCACTTAGAATAAGATCTGAATTGCTTATGATACAGTGCTTTCCCCCCCAATTCCCCAGTGTGATTTGCTGCCACCTCCTCCTTATTTATTCGAATAACCTCCATTGCATTCTGTGAAGAGCAGCTGCACCCCTCCCTGCCCCACCTGCGGAGCTATGGTACACGCTCTGCTTAGAATCCTTAGTCCCTCTGCTTAGAATCCCCTCCACAGTGGCCATGGAGCTGGCTGCCTCACTTCTTCAGGTCTCTGCCCAAATGTGGTTCTGTTAAAGAAGCTTTCTCTTACCCCTACCCAGAAAGGCACTGCTATCACCTTTCCACCTCAGTCCTTCCACTCCCTTTCCTGACTGATTTTTCTTTATGCTCCTTGTTGATGTTCATTTTGTTGCCTGCTTACTGACTAGTCCCACCTAAAATCTACAAGAGGAGGGCTTTATCTGTCTTTGTTGCTGAGATACTAGGGTCTTTACGGTGCCTGAAGCGTATAGAATTCAATAAATATTGGTTGAATGGGTAGTGGATATTCTAAAGTAACTTTTTTTTTTTTTTTTGAGGCGAAGCCTCGCTCTTGTTCCCCAGGCTGGAGTGCAATGGTGCAATCTTGGCTCACTGCACCCTCTGCCTCCCGTGTTCAAGTGTTTGTCCTGCATCAACCTCCCGAGTATCTGGGATTACAGGCGCCTGCCCCACGCCCAGCTTATTTTTGTATTTTTAGTAGAGACAGGGTTTCACCATGTTGGCCAGGCTGGTCTCGAACTCTTGACCTCAGGTGAACTGCCCGACTCGGCCTCCCAAAGTGCTGGGATTACAGGAGTGAGCCAGCATGCCCTCCCTTTCTCAAGTAACTTAGTGAGAAAGTCTGCATTGGGAATTAGGTATTGTGACGTCTCATAGGCCTATTTTATTTTTTAATAGGTAATACGTTCACATGGTTCAAAATTCAGAGAGCATGCAATGAAGCCTCTCACACTCTGCCCTCCAGCGCCACCCTGTCCCCCTCCTCTGAAGTAACTAGAATTAAGTTATTGTGTGTATTTCCAGAGATAGCCAGTGTTTCAGTACACAAAATTACAGATACAGTCTTTCCTCCTTTATAAAAATGCAAACTTTAGTATCTGCACTGTTTTACACCTTGTTTTTGTTTTGTATACTTCGGAGATTGTTCTTTGTCAATAAAGACATTATTGTGTAAAAGCATCTTTAATGCCTGTACAATATCCCATTGTGTAAATTTATCATAATTCTTCTTTTGATGGACATTGATGTTTCTAGTCTTTAGCTCTTACACACTGTACTGCAATAAATCACTTTGTACATACATCATTTTGCCTTGTTGCTAGTATATCTGAGGAATAAATTCTTGTGAGGAATTGCTGGGTGAAAAGGACATGTGCATTTGTAATTTTAGAGACAGTCAGATCGCCTTCTAAAAATTGTACCAATGTTTACTTCTGGCATAGTGTATTGTTATTTTGATCTTTGCTAATTTGACAGATGAAAGCTGGTATAACACTATAGTTTTTTGGTGTTTCTTGTGCTATGAATTAAGCATCATTTTGGATATTTAAGAGCCATCTATATTTTCTATGAGTTGTTCATGTCCTGAACCCACTTTTCTACTAGGACTCTGGTCTTAAAAAAAAAAAAAAATTAACGTGGTAGGAATTCTCTTTTATGATCATAAAATTTTTAATGTTTAAATTTTTTTAGAGATGGGATCTCACTATGTTGCCCAGCCTGGTCTGCAATCATTCCACCTCAGCCTCAGCCTCTGAGCAGCTGAGACTATAGGCATGTACCACCATGTCCAGCTTTTTGTACAAATTAGCCCTTAATCTGTGATCTGAGGGACAGACATTTTGTTCCATTTGTCAGTTGTCTTCTGATTTTGCGTATTGTAGTTTTTTCCTACATAGAAATTTGCTTTTTTTTCCTTTATTTTTCTTCTTCCTCCTCCTTGGGAAATTTCTTTTTTTTTTTGTAAGTATTATTATTATTATTTTTTGAGATCGAGTCTCGCTCGCCCAGGCTGGAGTACTGTGGCACAATCTCGGCTCACTGCAAGCTCCGCCTCCCGGGTTCGCGCTATTCTCCTGCCTCAGCCTCCCGAGTAGCTGGAACTACAGGCGCCCGCCACCACACCTGGCTCATTTTTTGTATTTTTAGTAGAGACGGGGTTTCACCCTGTTAGCCAGGATGGTCTCGATCCCCTGACCTCGTGATCTGCCCACCTTGACCTCCCAAAGTGCTGGGATTACAGGCATGAGCCACAGCGCCCGGCTGGGAAATTTCATTTTTCTGTAGACAAACATCTATAAAACATCTTCTCTTAGGTTTTGATTCACACTTAACCCTCCTAATATTTTTTTAAAAATACCCATAGTTTCTTATTGTACTATTTCTTCTCTCTCTCTGGTTTTTTTTTTTTTTTGATAAGGGGTCTCACTCTGTCACCCAGTCTGGAGTACAATGGTGCGATGTCGGTGCACTGCAACCTCCGCCTCCCAGCAATTCTCCTGCCTCAGGCTCCTGAGTAGCTGGGATTACAGGCATGCGCCACCATGCCTGGCTAATTTTTGTATTTTTTTTTTTTTTTTTTTTGAGACAGAGTCTCGCTCTGTCGCCCAGGCTGGAGTGCAGTGACCGGATCTCAGCTCACTGTAAGCTCCACCTCCCGGGTTTACGCCATTCTCCTGCCTCAGCCTCCGGAGTAGCTGGGACTACAGGCGCCCGCCACCTCGCCCGGCTAGTTTTTTGTATTTTTTAGTAGAGAGGGGTTTCACCGTGTAGGCCAGGATGGTCTTGATCTCCTGACCTCGTGATCCACCCGTCTCGGCCTCCCAAAGTGCTGGGATTACAGGCTTGAGCCACCGCGCCCGGCCACTAATTTTTGTATTTTTAGTAGTGATCGGGTTTCACCATGTTGGTCAGGCTGGTCTCAAACTCCTGACCTCGTGATCTGCCTGCCTCGGCCTCCCAAAGTGCTGGGATTGTAGGTGTGAACCATCACGCCTGGCCTCTCTCTCTCTCTTTTTTTTTTAAAGAGACAGGGTCTTGCTCTGTTGCCCAAGCTGAAGTACAGTAGTATAATGATAGCTCATTGTGACCACAAACTCTTTGGCTCAAGGGATCCTCCCACCTCAGCCTTTTGAGTAGCTGGGACTATAGGCATGAGCCACACTGTTGGCCTCTTCTTGTACTTCTGAGGTTTCGTTTTGCACATGTGATTTTTTTTTGATACTGCTGAGATTTATTCTGGTATACATTGTGAGGTGGGGTTTCACCCCATTTTTTTAAAAACGTTTTTAGGATTTCTTGATCTTTTATGTCTTGTCTGGAGAGTAATTTTCAGCTGTTTTCTGCTAAATTGTGAGTGGTATAGACCAGTTAGCTATGTCCTGTGTACTTTTCAGTTTAAGAGATGGTTGCCTTTATCTTACCAAAGATCTTATCTTTTGTTGACTTAAAAATAACGATGGAAATACAGCCTGTTGGGGAGTATTGTTTTAAAACAAGTTTTATAGAATTTTCAGTTGGTAAAGATTGGTAAGATTAGTAATAATAGGTACGATAGGTAATTAACTATGCATTATATTTAAGAAATGTGTTTAGTACATTTTAAAATGCTAAAGAAATAAGGGATTTTTCTGTTTTTTATTTATTTTTATTTTTTATTTTCTTGGAGGCATCCTCGTTCTGTCGCCCAGACTGGAGTGCAGTGGTGCGATCTCAGCTTACTGCAACCTTCACCTCCTGGATTCAAGTGATTTTTCTGCCTCAGTGTCATGAGCAGTTGGGACTACTGGCTTGTGCCACCATGCCTGGCTAATTTTTGTATTTTTGTTTTTTTTTTTTTTTTTTTTTGAGACAGAGTCTCGCTCTGTCGCCCGGGCTGGAGTGCAGTGGCCGAATCTCAGCTCACTGCAAGCTCCGCCTCCCGGGTTCACGCCATTCTCCTGCCTCAGCCTCCCGAGTAGCTGGGACTACAGGCGCCCGCCACCTCGCCCGGCTAGTTTTTTGTATTTTTTTAGTAGAGACGGGGTTTCACCGTATTAGCCAGGATGGTCTCGATCTCCTGACCTCGTGATCCGCCTGTCTCGGCCTCCCAAAGTGCTGGGATTACAGGCTTGAGCCACCGCGCCCGGCCAATTTTTTGTATTTTTAGTAGAGATGGGGTCTCACCATGTTGCCCAGGCTGGTCTCAAACTCCTGAGCTCAGACAGTCCACCCATCTTGGCCTCCCAAAGTGCTGGGATTACAGGTGTGTGCCACCATGCCCAGCCTGTGTGGTTTTTTAAAAAAATTATGTATTTATTTTTTATTCCAATAGGTTTTTGGGGAACAGGCGGTATTTGGTTATATGGATAAATTCTTCAGTGGTGATTTCCTAAATTTTGGTGCACCTGTCACCTGAGTGATGTACAGTGTACCCAATGTGCAGTCTTTTATCCCTCATCGCCCTCCCCCTTGAGTCCCCAAAGTTCATTATATCATTCTTGTGCTTTTGTGTCATCATAGCTTAGCTCCCACTTATAAGTGAGAACATACAATGTTTGGTTTTCCATTCCTGAGTTACTTCACTTAGAATAACTGGCCGGGCACGGTGGCTCACGCCTGTAATCCCAGCACTTTGGAAGGCCGAGGCGAGCAGATCACAAGCTCAAGGGATTGAGACCATCCTGGCTAACGTGCTGAAACCCCGTCTCTACTAAAAATACAAAAAATTAGCTGAGTGTGGTGGCTGGCACCTGTAGTCCCAGCTACTTGGGAGGCTGAGGCAGGAGAATGGCATGAACCTGGGAGGTGGAGCTTGCGGTGAGCTGAGATTGTGCCACTGCACTTCAGCCTGCGCGACAGAGTGAGACTCCATCTCAAAAAAAAAAAAAAAAAAAAAAAAATGGTTCCAGCTTCATCCAGGTTGCTTGGAATGCCATTATTATTATTATGACATTTTCTTTATCCACCTGATTGATGGGCATTTGTGGTGGTTCCATATTTTTGCAGTTGTGAATTCTGCTGCTATAAATATGCATGTGCAAGTGTCTTTTTCATATAATGACATCTTTTCCTCTGGGTAGATACCCTGTGGTGAGATTACTAGATCAAATGGAAGATCTACTTTTAGTTCTTTAAGGAATTTCCATGCCATTTTCCATAGTGGTTATACTAGTTTACATTCCCGCCAGCTGTGTTAAAAGTGTTCGCTTTTCACATCCACACCAGCATCTGCTATTTATTTATTTATTTTTTAATTAATTTATTTTTATTGAGATGGAGTCTCACTCTTGTCGCCCAGGCTGGAGTGCAGTGGCACAATCTCCGCTCACTGCAAGCTCCGCCTCCCAGGTTCATGCCGTTCTCCTGCCTCAGCCTCCCGTGTAGCTGGGACTACAGGCGCCTGCCACCGCACCCGGCTTACTTTTTGTATTTTTAGTAGAGACAGGGTTTCACCATGTTAGCCAGGATGGTCTCGATCTTCTTACCTCGTGATCCGCCCGTGTTGGCCTCCCAAAGTGCTGGGATTACAGGTGTGAGCCACTGCGCCCGGCCACATCTGTTATTTTTTAATTTATTCTTTATTATTGTTTTGAGACAGAGTCTCGCTCTGTCACCCAGGATAGAGTGCAGTGGCGCAATCTCGGCTCACTGCAACCTCCACCTCCCGGGTTCAAGCGATTCTCCTGTCTCAGCCTCCCGAGTAGCTGGGACTACAGGCGCCTGCCACCACGCCCGGCTAATTTTTTGTATTTTTCGTAGAGACAGGGTTTCACCATATTAGCCAGGATGGTCTCGATCTCCTGACCTTGTGATCTGCCCACTTCAGCCTCCCAAAGTGCTGGGATTACAGATGTGAGTTGCCCAGCATTTTTTGATTTTTGAATTATGGCCATTGCTACAGGAGTAAGGTTGTATCATATTGTGGTTTTGATTTGCATTTCCCTGATAATTAGTGATGTGGAGCATTTTTTCATATGTTTACTGGCCATTTGTGTATCTTCTTTTGAGTATCGTCTGTTCATGTCCTTAGCCCACTTTTTGATGGGATTATTATTATTATTATTTTCTTGCTGATTTCAGTTTCTTGTAGATTCTAGATATTAATCCTTTGTTGGATGCATAGTTCGTGAAGATTTTCTCTGCAGCTCTGTGGGTTGTTTACTCTGCTGATTATTTCTTTTGCTGTGCACAAGTTTTTTCATTTAATTAAGTCCCATCTATTTATCTTTATTTTTGTTGCATTTTCTTTTGGGTTCTTGGTCATGAAATCTTTGCCTAACCCAATGCCTAGAAGAATTTTTCGGGTATTATCTTCTAGAATTTTTATGGTTTGAGGTTAGATTTAAGTCTTTGATTCATCTTGAGTTGATTTTTGTATGAGGTAAGAGATGAGGATCCAATTTCATTCTTCTGCATGTGGCTTACCAATGATTCCAGCACCATTTGTTGAATAGGGTGTCTTTTCCCCAGTTTATGTTTTTGTTTGCTTTGTCGAAGATCAGTTGGCTATAAATATTTGGGTTTTTTCTGGATTCTCTGTTATGTTCCGTTGGTCTATATACCTGTTTTTATAGCAGTACTATGCTGTTTTGGTGACTATAGCTGTATAGTGTAGTGTGAAGCCGGGTAATATGATGCCCCCAGATGTTTTTCTTTTTGCTTAATCTTGCTTTGCTATGTGGGCTCTTTTTTTTTCCATATAAATTTTAGGATTGTTTCTCCTAGTTCGGTGAAGAATGATGATGGTATTTTGATGGGAATTGCATTGAATTTGTAGATTGCTTTTGGCAGTAAGGTCATTTTCACAATACTGATTTTACGCATCCATGGCATGGGATGTGTTTTCATTTGTTTGTGTCATCTGTGATTTCTTTTAGCAGTATCTTGTAGTTTTCCTTGTAGAGGTCTTTCACGTCAGTGGTTAGGTATATGCCTAAGTAATTATTTTTTTGGAGCTATTGTAAAAGGGGTTAAGTTCTTGATTTGATTCTCAGCTTGGTCGCTGTTGGTGTGTAGCAGTGCCACTGATTTGTGTTCATTGATTTTGTATCCAGAAACTTTACTGAATTCATTTATCAGATCTAGGAGCTTTTGGGATGAGTCTTTAGGGTTTTCTAGGTATATGATTATATATCATCAGCAAACAGCAGCAGTTTGACTTCCTCTTTACTGATTTGGATGTCCTTTCTTTCTTTTCTCTTGTCTGATTGCTCTGGCTAGGACTTCCAAAACTATGTTGAATAAAAGTGAAAGTCAGGGCCGGGAACAGTGGCTCATGCCTGTAATCCCAGCACTTTGGGAGGCCAAGGTGGGCAGATGACGAGGTCAGGAGATCGAGACCATCCTGGCCAGCACGGTGAAACCCTGTCTCTACTAAAAATACAAAAAAAATTTAGCCGGACGTGGTGTTGCACACCTGTAGTCCCAGCTACTTGGGAGGCTGAGGCAGGAGAATCGCTTGAACCCAGGAGGCAAAGGTTGCAGTGAGCCAAAATCACGCCACTGCACTCCAGCCTGGGCTACAGAGCAAGAGTCCCTCTCAAAAAAAAAAAAAAAAAAAAAAGTGAAAATGGGGCCGGGCGCAGTGGCATCCTAGCTCTTTGGGAGACCAAGGCGGGCGGATCACGAGGTCAAGAAATACAAAAATTTGTGCCCGGCTGAGGATTTTTACATCTGCGTTCATCAGGGATATTGGTCTGTAGTTTTCTTTCCTTTTTTTTTTTTGGTTATATCCTTGCTGGTTTCGGGTATTAGGGTGATACTGGCTTCATAGAATGATTTACAGAGGATTCCCTCTTTCTCTATCTTTTGTAATAGTTTCAGTAGGATTGGTACCAATTCTTTTTTTTTTCTTCTTGAAATGGAGTCTCGCTCTGTCGCCCAGGCTGGAGTGCAGTGGCGCGATCTCAGCTCACTGCAAGCTCCGCCTCCCAGGTTCACACCATACAGGTGCCCGCCACCACGCCCGGCTCATTGTTTGTATTTCTTTTTCTTTTTTTTTTTTTTAAGTAGAGACGGGGTTTCACCGTGTTAGCCAGGATGGTCTCCTGACCTTGCGATCGGCCTCCCAAAGTGCTGGGATTACAGGCGTGAGCCACCGTGCCTGGCACGAACCAATTCTTTGAATGTCTGGTAGAATTCAGCTGTGAATCCACCTGGTCCTGGAGTTTTTTTTTGTTGGCAGTTTTTTTTTTTAATTACCATTTCAGTCTTGCTGCTTGTCATTGGTCTGTTCAGAGTTTCTATTTCTTCCTGGTTTACTCTGGGAGGGTCGTATATTTCCAGGAATGCATCTGTCTCCTCTAGGTTTTCTGGTTGGTGCACATAAAGGTGTTCGTAGTAGCTTTGAATGATCTTTTGTGTTTCTGTGGTATTGGTTGTAATATCTCCCGTTTCATTTCTAATTGAGCTTACTTTATTTCTAAGTGAGCTTATTTGGATTTTCTGTCTTAGATTTTCCTGTTTTATTTGAATGAGTTCGAGATCTTTTAGCTCCCTTGAAAAACCCATTTATCCTGGAGGTTGCAATTTTTTTTTTTTGGTGAAAAATCAGACCTTAGTCCGGGAACAGTGGCTTACACCTGTAATCCCAGCACTTTAGGACGCTGAGACAGGCAGATCACCAGAGGTCAGGAGTTCAAGACCAGCCTGGCCAACATGGTGAAACCCCGTCTCTACTAAAAATACAAAAATTAGCTGGGCCTGGTGGCAGGTGCCTGCAATCCCAGCTACTTGAAAGGCTGAGGCAGGAGAATAGCTTGAACCCAGGAGGCGGAGGTTGCAGTAAGCCGAGACCATGCCATTGCACTCTAGCCTGGGTGGGCAACAAGAGTGAAACTCCGTCTCAAAAAAAAAAAAAAAAAATCAGACCTTGGTGATTACCTTGAGCAGTAGGATATAAATAACTCCCACATGCTTAGTGTTCCAATAATGGAACCCTAGGCATAAATGGGTTAATGCCTGCTAACATCAAGTTAATACACATTGGAGTGAAAATGAGGCTTGATTCTCATCTGGCTGTATTTCTCATAGCCAGCAGACTCCCCCATCATCTTGCAGAATGGAAGTTTCCATAGTTCTTGGCTATAGTGATAAGTGGGTGTTTTTGTGTCATCTGCATCAGAATCAATGATGGTTTTTCACACTGCTTTTGCCGTTTGCTTCATATTTCCATGCCGCTTAGCATGGCCTTATCTATTCTTTGTTTGCAGTTGCCAACCATTTCTTTTTTTTTTTTGAGACGGAGTTTTGCTCTTACTGCCTAGGCTGGAGTGCAATGGCGCAATCTTGGCTCACCGCAACCTCCGCCTCCCAGGTTCAAGCAGTTCTGCCTCAGCCTCCCAACCAGCTGGGATTACAGGCACCTGCCACCATGCCCAGCTAATTTTTGAATTTTTAGTAGAGATAGGGTTTCTCCATGTTGGTCAGGCTGGTCCTGAACTCCCAACCTCAGGTGATCCACCTGCCTTCTCCTCCCAAAGTGCTGGGATTACAGGCATGAGCCACCGTGCCACACCTTGCAGTTACCATTTCTACCATGTGGCTAACTTGCCTGAGATTTGTAACAGTTCACTTTACTGATGACATCAAATCCAAGCTAAGTCTAGTAAGTTACCCTATCAGTGCATCTTCAAAATCTCTCTATCATCATTTCTCCTGATGAGATTCTCCCATTCAGATATTGAACTAGCTGAGCTGAGACCATTGTTTTCACACACTTGTTTATCTGTTTGTCTTGCTCTTTTCTCAAGTGCCTTCCCACGTATTTCTACTTGCCAATGCCATTGCCCAAGTGTTTTACTTCTTACATTTACAAAAACTGTGAGACTGCAGGAACTTTGAAAAACATCAGTATTTGTCCCAGTGTTATTAAACAAAAGGGGCTTGCTGTCCAATGTGCTAGAAGCCTATACTGTGACACTGGGTTTTTCAGAAAGTTTTCTCAAAACCCAGTGAAGGGAGTCTCCTGGCTGTGAGAGATAGAGCCAGATGAGAATCAAGCCACTGGGTTCTTGAGTATTTTCTCAAAAATTTGAGTATTTTCTCAAAAACCCAGTGCGTGGAATTGGCTTTCTTGTTATTGCAAGTCGACTCACAAGGAGACAGGCTCAGCTCAAATCTGTCTCTCTGTGCTGGCTTTAAGGCAGTACCTTTATTAGAAAAGCTTTAGGGAGTGGGTTCTGGGAGTAGCAGGTGGTTGATATGAGGAAAGGGGTGGTCTGGAAAGTCTTCAGGCCTGTGCAATTATCTCTTCATGCCTCCTCGTGGGTCCCATGTGCAAATTTGGGGGAAGTTAATATGAAGCATGTGGTAGAAATTTAAACTTGTTCTACACAAACTCCAATCAGCTATATTGATTCCAACCAATTTTAGCCCGTTGTGTTATGTGTCTTACAAGTGGAGGGCGTGCCAGTGAGTTGTTTCTTTTCTTGTCTGGGATCCTGCAGACTCAAGAATTTCTGTTAGTCATTGGTGTCTTTAACTCCCAGGGGCATGGTTTCACCAGTCCAGAAGGATCCCTGTGCCTTGTCATCCTCATTTTTTGTAACATGAGTTTGTATCTTTTGTAGGGTGGTGGAGTGTTCGGGATCTGTGTATGTGGGGTTGAATTTTTTTTTTTTTTTTTTTTGAGGCGGAGTCTCGCTCTGTCGCCGGGGCTGGAGTGCAGTGGCCGGATCTCAGCTCACTGCAAGCTCCGCCTCCCGGGTTTACGCCATTCTCCTGCCTCAGCCTCCCAAGTAGCTGGGACTACAGGCGCCCGCCACCTCGCCTAGCTAGTTTTTGTATTTTTAATAGAGACGGGGTTTCACCGTGTTAGCCAGGATGTTCTCAATCTCCTGAGCTCGTGATCCGCCCGTCTCGGCCTCCCAAAGTGCTGGGATTACAGGCTTGAGCCACCGCACCCGGCCATGGGGTTGAATTGTTATGTGGCCGGGTGCAGTGGCTCATGCCTGTAATCCCAGCACTTTGGGAGGCTGAGGTGGGCAGATCACCTGAGGTCAGGAGTTTGAGACTAGTCTGGCTAACACGGTGAAACCCCATCTCTACCAAAAATACAAAAATTAGCCAGGTGTGGTGGCATGAGCCTGTTGTCCCAGCTACTTGGGAGGCTGAGGCGGGAGAATTGCTTGAACCCCGGAGGCAGAGGTTGCAGTGAGCTGAGATCGTGCCATTGTACTCCAGCCTGGGCTACAGAATGAGACTGTGTCTCAAAAAAAAAAAAGTTTCATTTGTGTGTTTTCCAGATCTTCAGTGAGTTCCTTGTAGGAATGGACCATGTTTGTGCACCTCTTCTCCCACTCTTCCCTTATACCAGTGGTTCTCTTAGGCCTGGTCCCTGACCAGCAGTATCAGCATCCCCTCAGAACTCGTGACAATGAAGATTCTGGGTCCTTGCACTTGAACACTGAGTCAGGACCTGTGAGAGGAGAGCGGGCCCAGCAATCTGTGGTGTAACTGCCATGCCAGGTAATTCTGATGGGCTAGTTTGAGAACCACTACCTTATAGGATCTAATATAGGTTTACCTCACAGCGAACACTCAGCTCACTGACTAATTTGTAGACTCTGCTAATCACTGCTGATTTGTTTCTATCTTATAGCTGCCATTTACTGAATAGTTACACTGGGCTAGGCACTGAACTAGGTGCTGTCACATGCATTGTCCCTTATGATCTCACAGATACTTTGCCGAAGAGGGAGTGGTGCGTCCCACTTTATATAGAGATGAGAGAGGGGAGTCTTTGAGGGATGTAGTAACTTGTCAAGGCTACACAGCTGGTAAGTGGCAGCAGGAGATTTCAGCAAGGCCTCTCAGACTCCAAAGCCTATGTTTTTTCTAGTACCCCACGCTGCTTTTCACGTAAACTCTCGCTCCCAGAGAATTCATGTGGCTGTCATGTGGTTTTATAATAAATGGTTGTAATACCTATATTTCTAGATTTTTCTCATCGTATACTTAAACCACCCATTAAGCAGCAACCTTTCAGCTTTTTTAAACAAGACTTTTCCATTTAATAATATTCATTTATTTACAGTGTGTCAGAATTAGGAGGTATTATGAAAGAGGCCTTTGAGATCATATTCTACCCTCTGTATTTTCACAGGTAGAGCCATCATATGTGCTACTTTATCTTTGTCTCAGAAATTAAACTTTCATTGAAGTGTAAATTGGCATACTACACAGTTCTGACCTCTAAACTTCTAACTTTTTTTTTTCCTAAAAAAAAAAAGGGAAATGAGGTCTCACTGTGTTGCCCAGGCTGGTCTCGAACTTCAGGCTCCAAGTACTCCTCCCATCTCAGCCTCCCAGAGTGCTAAGATTACAAATGTGAGCCACCACGCCTGGCCTGAATTTATAACTTAAAAACATTATGCTACATCAAGTTCAGTAAAATCTTAACTGATTGGAAAGAGTAATTTTACTAGTTTAACTTTGCCTTTCCTCACCGCCTCATTTTCAAATCCCTCCCTTCATATTTGTACATACATTTTCCAGCAGGTGGCTAAATATTAACTTTTATTTTTAAAATGCCTTGTAAGGAATCAAATACTTATTTCCATGCTAACTCACTGTAGTTCTTGGTTTGAATGCATTTAAAAATATGTAAATTGATACTATTAATAATGGTAACAGTTACGTCGGTACGGTGGCTCACACCTGTAATCCCAGCACTTTATGAGGCTGAGGCAGGCGGATCACTTGAGGTCAGGAATTCAAGACCAGCCTGACCGACATGGTGAAACCCTGTCTGTACTAAAAATGCAAAAATTAGCTGGACGTGGTGGTAGGCGCCTGTAATCCCAGCTAGTTGGGAGGCTGAGGCAGGAGAATCACTTGAACCTAGGAGGCGGAGGTTTCAGTCAGCTGAGATTGCACCACTGTACTCCAGCCTGGGCAATAGAGCAAGACTCTGTCTCAAAAACAAAGCAACAACAATAATAATAATAGTAATAACAGCCAGTATTTACATAGCAGTTGCTTTGTTCCAGGTATGATTCTGATCACTTTACATATTTTAACTCCTTTAATCCTCGAACACTGCCTATAGCAGGGTCACTATTTTATTATCCCCATTTTCCCATTTTGTGGAAGTGTTGGTACATAAAAGCAAATAGCTTGTTCAGGCTCACAGGACAGAATCTGAAGGCATCCTGGCTCCAGAGTCTCTGCTCTTAACCACTCTTTAGAGTGCCTTGCACGTTTTCAACCAGAGCTTTCTCTATATAACATATCACTTTACACTTTTAAAATAGTGTACTATTTATTGCAACTCCTGGGTTCAAGGGATCCTCCCGACTTAGCCTCCGGAGTAGCTTGGATTACTGCTTGGTGTCAAGAATTTTGTGAGAGCAGGGCAAGTACTCAGGCTTGCTGTGGGCAACAAGAAAAGTGGGGACGTTGCGTTATTTTGGGTCTCTTCATATTTAAAAATAAATCTAGTTGTAGTACACTACACAGAGGAGAGATCAGTTCTTTCGATGTCACTTGAGAGATTCCCTTTTGGTTTGTAGCCACAGCTGCTGTATATGAGACCTGCTGGTATTTGGAGCTTTACCCTTTGTCATAACCATGTGTACTAGCAAGCTGAGGGGCTGGCCTGCATTTCTTAGCTTTCCTATCTGTGTACCCTGGTTTAAAATTGCTGCCTGTTTCTGCCATCCTTGTCTTCGTATACAGAATTTTGCATACATCCTCGCTGACCAGAGTTTTATTGATGAGTATTTGAGTGCATGGCAAAGGGATGATTTTCCTGAAGGTGGCCAAAAGATTTGGAAAGAGCTGTGGATGTGGGCTTTGGCATTAGTTCATCAGGGCACATTCAGCTTGAGAACTTTGAATTATCAAGAGGCAAGCAACTCATGTTTTCCTGTACAGTTGCTGTCTCCTGAAGGCGGCTGGCAGCATTCAGAACATAACTTATGAACTTGAACCAAAGGAGTGTCATTTGGTTTATCCTAAATTTAATGAGTTTGGGAAAGTCTTCTGTAGTTCATCGCACTGTGTTATAAATAATAGAATAGTTTCAGGTTCTGTCTGGTAGTTACTGTCTGATGTGGAAGCAAGAAGACCACAGGTGAGAGGAGAAGACGACTGAGAAATGAGGGCTTTGGGTTAGGTTACCTTAGTGCTTTTCCTAGTTTCCTGGGCATGGTGCACTTACAGTGAATGAGACCAGAGCTCTGAGTTGAGCTGCTGTGTTAATTGGTTGTATGATTTTAGGCAGTTTACTTCTTTGGTCTGAGTTGCAGCATCTTGAGAGCAAGTGTGACTTTTTTTTTTTTTTAATGACCATTCACCTTAGTGACTTTTTAAAGTGCCACTCCAGCTTTGTCTATTCTCTGATCCCCTGATGTAAGACTTAGATTACCTACATTCATAGAAAATTTTTGTATATTATAATTATATTACAGAATTGTTCACACTGGGAAATGAGTTGCTTCTGTAGTCTACTTCTTTGGTAATAGCTTTATATTTAACTTTTAGCTAGTAGTTGCAAAATTTTAATTCCATATATTACATCATATGAGACTGCAGTGCGTTATACAAGATCATGAGTGGTAAACTTAGCATAGAGCATAGTCTGGCACGTGTGGAATTGTTGACAAGTGTTAACTTTTGGATTATGGTTGATTTTAGCCTTCAGTGTGGAACTTCCTATTCAGTTCTAAGTGGGTTGGCCTGCTAACCTACATTTTAAATACAGCACTGTCCCTGACTGAGATGACGAATACACCTCCTTTCCCTTTCAGCATAATATTTTTATTTCAGGTCTCAATATTTTAACTTCTAAATGCTAAAAATATTACTGAATACTTGAAAACAAATTTCACTGTGTAACCCTTTTAGCTGTTTCTTCTGGATTAAGGGTAGTGTAGGATTCGGTTTTCCTAGAATCTTTAGAAGACTGTAAAATTGGTGATAAATTCTCAGTTCAGTTCCTATGAAAAAGATGTGGATTCATATTATAAATATACATTAGAGAAAAAATAGGGAGCTAAACTTGGAACAGATTGGATTTCCCAAAGAGGACTCTGGGGAAAGCTATCTTTATTTGCCACTGTAGCAAATTAAGAGCACACAGTGAGCTGTTCTAGCGCTGAATGCTATTTGAAGAATAAAACAAAAGAACTAGCCATGGCTTCCTCCTCTGTTGCCTGAATGGTTGGCTTCTTTAAGTAATTTTCCTGGCCTTTCTCCTCTCATTGGGTGATGTCACTGATGCCACAGAAAGATGAGTAATAGACTCCTATGGTCTTAATTGGTGTGAAACTTTATGATTTGACCTGTTTGAAATATATTATCACCTGTTGATGATCTATCATTCCCATTCATGCATTTGCTCAGTGTTACAGTAAGCTTCCTTTTATTGTAAATTTTACTATTTATCAAGTCACAGATTTTTCTGTGACCCTAATACCAGGCCATGACATGCTTTTAAACTACTAGAATAATTTTGAAATAGTTTTAGTAGTTTTTTTGGTTATTTTTTCTATTAAAAAATTATGTAAGTAATATATGATTATTGACAAAAAGGCAGAAAATATTATCTAAATATTACCCACTCTTTTAAGAGTAGGCACTTTTGATATTTTGGTGAATATCTTTTCAAACTGTTTTCTTTGTAAATATGTACATGTAAATATATGGCCCAAACAGAATTAGCCTTTTTAAAATTCCATATATACACACACACACACACACACACACACATATATATACACACACACGTATACATACACACACACACACACATATATATATATTTTTTAATAGAGACATTTTTACCATGTTGCCCAGGCTGGTTTCGAACTCCTGGACTCAAGTGATCCATCCTACCTTGGCCTCCCAAAGCGCTGGGATTACAGGCGTGAGCCACTGTGCCCGGCCTATACTTTTAGTATAGAAATTTAGCTATATAAATTTTAGTTATAGAAATTTCCTAGTTTATCCAGAAGTAGAGAAAATAGTATAATGAACTTTCATATACCTGTCTCCCAGCTTCAACAGTTAATGATGTATGGTTAAGTCTCATTTCATGTATTATCTTGTCCCCATTGGATTATATTAAAGCAGATCCCAAACATCGTGTCTTTTCTTCTGTATTTAAAAAAACTTTTTTTAATAGAAATTTTTATTTTTTTTACTATGTTGGCCAGGCTGGTCTCAAACTCCTGCCTTCAATCAATCCTCCCAACTTGGCCTCCCAAAGTGGGAGGATTACAGGCACAAGCCACTGTCCCTGGCATCCTGTATTTTTTTTTTTTTAAGAGTTTGGGTCTATGTTTTTTCCATGCTGGCCTTGAAAACATAGTGAAAGAAGTTTATATTTGAACACAGGCTGTTCCTTGACAGATGTGTAAGTATTCTTTATAGTTGATTTCTTGACTTATGAAGGTCTTTTTCTTGTATTTAATCTAGTTTTAACTTTTTTTTTCTTTCTTTTTAAAATTTTTTTTGTAGAGACAAGTTCTCACTATGTTGCCCAGGCTGGTCTTGAACTTCTGGACTCAATTTATCCTCCTGCTTTGACCCCCTAAAGTGCTGGGATTACAGGCATGAGCCGCCATGCCTGGCCCTTTAAAAAAATAAACAGCCTGGGTGCAATGGCTCATGCCTGTAATCCCAGCACTTTGGGAGGCCGAAGTGGTCAGATCACTTGAGGTTAGGAGTTCAAGACCGATCTGGGCAACATGGTGAAACCCTGTCTCTACTGAAAATATAAAAATTAGCAAGGTTTGGTGGTGCATACCTGTAATCCTGGCTACTTGGGAGGCTGAGGCAGGATAATCACTTGAGCCTGGGAGGTGGAGGTTGCAGGGAGCCGAGATGGCGTCACTGCACTCCAGCCTGGGTGACAGAGTGAGACTCCGTCTGAAAGAAAAAGAAAAAAAGAGAAAGTTATGGCCTAAACATATTTTTAGGTTATTTGAGGATATTAGACATACATGACGAATGACTAACAGCACACATGCCAAGTAAGTAGTTGCAGTGATGAACCAATGCTATTGAACTTCCGATGAAGCCGAGATCAAAGCTTTTCCTCACACTAGTATTTAGAAGATCAGCTCTCTGTTACCCGAACTGATTTGAGGCTATATTCTTCAGCTGATGCCTGGCTGGATGAGAGATTATTTGAATTACAGAAGCTAAGTCAAGCATTTTGGCCACTTTTTTTTGTAGCTGATCTCCATTAATGTTTAAGATACGTTTAATGTTCTCTCACTCTAACTCTTTTGCTTCCTGTTTGAAACACAGCAGTGCATTATGTCCAAAATGCTGTCATTTGATGTAAAATTACTGGTACATGTGTCGTTTATTGAAATTTTATACATTACAGATTCAGTAGCTTGTTGTTCTAGCGGAAGTTGGGTGATTGAAAAGGGAGTAACAGCTAGATATGGTCCAAGGTGAAGTCGTAAGCATTGTGAACTTTGGGCAGATCACCACCTCTTCCTGGGCGTCGGTTTCTCTGTAGGATGAGGAAATGGAAGTTTGTAGGCCCTCTGCATAACTGGGGACTTAGGGCCTTTTTCACTTAGGATGGGAGCTCTTCTACCGATTATTGCTTATGTTACTCAGCAACTTGAATTGGAAATTTAAAATCATTTATGTGCTCTGCTGCATATAATGAGCCCATGGATGGTCCAAAGGTTAGAACAACAACAGTATAGTAGTTAGGCAGCACATAGGAATTACTCTGTGCTCTGTAATGCGCTTTAATTTACCAGTGTTGTCTCAATACTTTCAGAAAGGCATAGAATTCTCCCTCCTATCGCTGTTTAAAATTTTTTGTTCTAAGAATTTGAAATCATCTTTTGCAGAAATGAATGCATCTTGCCTTTTCGTTAGTGTGAGATACTGGTATTCCCTTTGGAATGGGAATGTGTATTCCTATGCATATTTAACAGAAGGGTTCAATAAAAATAGGTCATTTGAATATGTCAGCATTTTAATGTGATGAGATCTGGTGTTAGGATGTGTGCAAATTGAATTTAGCTTGATGTTTATTCATAGCTGTTCTTTAATGAAGAAATCAGTATTTGATTAGCCTAAGGAAGCTTCACCACAGCCATTTGTGGTGACTTGCCTCACGATAGGAGATCTAACCTTACGTGGAGTACAGCATCAGAGAATGAAGAGCTGGTAAAGATGTTGCAGTGTAGCCGTTTTTAAGTTCATCTTTAAGAAGCTACTGTGAAGGAAGAAGAGTAGATTTTTTTTTTTTTGAGACGGAGTCTCACTCTGTCGCCCGGGCTGGAGTGCGGTGGCCGGATCTCAGCTCACTGCAAGCTCCGTCTCCCGGGTTTACGCCATTCTCCTGCCTCAGCCTCCTGAGTAGCTGGGACTACAGGCGCCCGCCACCACGCCCGGCTAGTTTTTTTGGTATTTTTTTAGTAGAGACGGGGTTTCACTGTGTTAGCCAGGATGGTCTCGATCTCCTGACCTCGTGATCCGCCCATCTCGGCCTCCCAAAGTGTTGGGAGTACAGGCTTGAGCCACCGCGCCCGGCCAAGAAGAGTAGATTTTAATAGCTGGCAGTTTCTAAATGATAGGCTGCCTTAGGAAAAAGTGACATGTGAGAACAACAAAAGCTTGTTATTTCAGCAGATGCTTGACTGAGGGTGCTAGGCCAGGGAAGATGCTGCCACAGAAGGTCTGCCCTGTGCTTGTTCCTGCTTTCCGCTGGTGGCCACCCTCTCCCCACCCAATGCATAGCTCCAAAGGAGGGGCTTTTACTGGCCCTTGGGAGAAGCCGTCTAATGAGCAGCAAGCAATTCCAGAGATTGTCATTGTGAAATTTTTACTTAATGCCTGTTACGCCCTTTGTGACTGTGTCTCTTCTCATTTTGGGATGACATGAAGGTGATGTTCCACACATCTTACATCTTGCTGTTTGCTGACGTTTGACTCGTTGTCCTCCCTGCCTCCCCTCTGTCTAGTTCTCTGTGCCGCCCCCCAAAGCCTTGCTGTGGCTAAACATAGCCCCTTGAACGTGGGTGGCCAGGGCTCATTCCAGGTCAGAGCCCGTCAGAAGCGTGCTAGAGACAGCACACCAATGGTTGGTCTTTAGTGAAGGGGATTGGTTTGGAATGCCAAGCGAGTGTGGGTTGTACTAGTATGTTTGAGAATGAAGGAGAAATGGAAACTAAGAAAGAGAAGCTACTGTTTTGTTTTGGAAGATTATATTGGAAGGAAAACCTGCTGAAAGTGGGCTTCCACTGCTGGTGTCCTTCTCCAGGAAATTTAGGTCAGAAAGAAACATCTCTCTTTTTCCTTATGTCTATTTCTTTGAAGGTATTAATGAATGATGAGAATTTTCAAAGCCTGTATGATAAGTAGCAAGTCCTTATGTATTCAGAAGGAAACTAAGGTTTTCTGAGTGCCTTTTAAGTGCCAAGGATTCTCCTGGGACTTATATTATTTCACTGTAATAAAATAATGCTGTGAGGCAAATGATTGAAAAGAAGAGGTAGATCTGGAATCTGGGCCACACTGAGAAAGGATGGATTATTTGAGTCCCACTTCAACAAGCCTAGGAACATGGAGTCACACGGTGATAGAACTGTAGAACTAGGTGCCACCTCACATGTCTGCTGCACCACCCCAGCAGTAGATAGAAGGTGGTGCAGTAGAAGGCGCATGGGCTGGAATTTTGATGGCCAGACTCTACCACTAGGTTCCTCTGGACGGCTGATTCTGTTTTCTTGTTTGTAAAATGGGGGTGACAGTTGTACTTACTGCATAGGTTTGTAGCGAGGTTTCAAAAAACTGATGCATGGAGGTGCTTTGTAAACTGTAAAGTGATGTACTAGTATTTACTGATGGAGACTGTTTTCATGGATGGACACCCAAGAAGGCATTTATTGTTAGCATTTTGGTCAGCAAAATAATTATCAAGATTGCGCCACTGCACTCCAGCCTGGGTGACAGAGCGAGACTCCGTCTCAAAAAAAAAAAAAAAATTGTGTGTTTGCTTTTATATACATTTGGCTGTAGGTCTCTGGGTTTCTATCACTTTACTATTCTTTCCCTCCATTTTCAGAATTGTTTCCTGTGACAGATATTCAATGATAACCTTCTGTGTGCCAGGCCCTCTCTTAGATGTTGGAGACAGGGAGGTGAATAACAGATAAGTTCTTGTCCTTTTTGAAATGAAACACTTGAGACTGTACAGTTGATTACTGTTTGTTTTACCTATGGGCATAGGTGACCCAAGCCTAACTGACTTCTTATGTTTCTGACATACATATATTTTAAACAAGTGTTAGGCTCTTTACATATTGTTAATGTCAACTGTTCAGATATTTTGGTTGGAACTATTGAATTGAAGAGACCATGAGGAGCATGGATTGTGTGGGTATTTCCATAAGATAAACCTGGTTTTGTTGCCCCTTCAAGGGCAGCAGTGGGACTGTGGAATTGGCATCTGTGTGGTGCTCTGCAGCTGATTGTTACTTGAGCATTAAACTGTTCGCCTACACATGAAGTGTGGGCAGTTGAAGATGTTTGAAAATCACTGTGTGGTATTTTTGCCATTAGATCCACCCAGTTATTTCCCATTATGTTGAAGAAAATTTTGGTTAAATAGTTGAACTTTGTTCAAAAGGTGAATATCAGCTGTGAGTGGCCAAGGTCTCTCTTCACCTTCAGTGTCTCCCCCCGACCCTCCACCCAGGTTTCACCAGGCTGACAAGCAGATGTGGTCCAGCCCCAGGCCCTGGAGTGTGGACTAATCAATCCCTAACAGGCACTAGCAGCCCCAAGCCTGACTAGGTCAAAAGTTCCACCAAGGGCCGGGCACGGTGGCTCACACCTGTAATCCCAGCACTTTGGGAGGCCGAGGCAGGCGGATCACGAGGTCAGGAGATCGAGACCATCCTGGCTAACACGGTGAAACCCCCTCTCTACTAAAAATACAAAAATTAGCCGAGTGTGGTGGTGGGTGCCTGTAGTCCCAGCTACTTGGGAGGCCAAGGCAGGAGAATGGCGTGAACCCTGGAGGCGGAGCTTGCGGTGAGCCAAGATGGCGCCACTGCACTCCAGCCTGGGCGACAAAGTGAGACTCCGTCTCAAAAAAAAAAAAAAAAAAAGTTCCACCAAAAAAACCCGTGGAACGGTCTTTGCAGTGTGGTTTATTTTGGATCTGAAGTTTTAAGATAGGCCCCTAGTTGTCCCACTTCTTTTCTAGTGGGTGATCCTTTGTGGCTGTTAGAAGTAATTTCTTGGTCACTTTTGGTCCCTGTTTTGGTTGTCTGAGATGTGGTCAAGAGGAATGATAGCACTACAGTCGTTCTCTTCTGATTTTCAAAATGGCTTATGGCAGCCTTTAATGCTGCTCAGACTGCTCCAGCTAGTTTAGATTAATTCATTCAGGCTGTCAGTGACTCAGCAGCCTCCTGGCTTCTTTCTTGTTTTTAAAAGGAGCTGGACTTTCACAATATATGGAATATAGTTAGCATATTGCAGCTAATAAGTGTGGCACATAGTGCTAGGCATCAGTGAAGGGGACTGGAAGAATGTCACATAGGCTAGGGGGGCCGGGGGGACATGACATCTCTGCTTTTGTGAATATGATGGTAGGGGATGTTTTCTGGGTGAAAGAAGGAATGGCAGGAAAGGCAAGGTGTCAGAAGCACAGGCAGCAGCCAGGGTTCTTTGGGGTAATGTGTGTGGAGGGACGGGGGTGATAAGGCCACATTGGGCAGCCTGTGAGTGCTAAGCTGTAGGCCCTGCAGAGCCGTGGCAATGGTGGAGTGGGGGAGTGACCTAAGGCTTCCCGAAGATGCATCTGCAAAGTGTAGGCAAATTGCATGGGATTAGAAATGGGTGGAAGGAGACTGGCGCAGAGCCAGAGAGGCTGAGCTTGGCTGGGGAAACCCAGGCTGGATGAGGGCCCTGAAGCTGTCCTTTGGGCAGGGGTGCCAGGCAGGGGACCCAATAGAGCGCCAAGTATAAAGCTGGTTGGGGTGGGGCTTAAGGATGGGAGGAGTGGACTGAGGAGGTAGAGAGTGCTTTGGGTGTAGGCCAGGTGAGTTTCTGGTCTGCCTGCAGCAGGCATTTGGTAGCTATTAGCTATGCCAGTAAAAGGATCTTTCACTTTTCTGGCAAGACTCTGCAAGACCAGTTCTCTCTTAGGTGATTCTCAGGTGGGGATGTGAAATTTAGGGAAAATAAAACTACCTTTATTACCTACACTGTCTCCACCTGATTCATTTAAAATTCTATCTGAGATTATAATTTGACACACATTTTTCAAAAGAGCTCTGAGATATTTTTCATACCACTTCAGATGCTTCTGGGCACTCAAGAGTTGTATCAAGTAAAACTTGACCAGGCCCGTGTGATGTGATGTGGCTGTTGCCCGTGGTGCCACAGGCTTCCCAAAGCCCTACTGAGGCCCACTGAGTTGGTGGGAACCAGGCTGCAAGCTCTTTGCCTTTGGCGGAATAGCCCCTCACAAGTTCAAGTCCTTCCTCCACATTTCTGTCCACTCAGCAGCATTCCCAAGGGAAGAGTGAGCAGGCAGGGCTGTGGTGAAGGCGTGAACTGGAACTGGAGGGTTTCTTTTGCAGACCCTTTGTGGTGCTGGACAGAAATTCCTCAAGGACCTATAGGCTCATTAGTGCCGTGCTAAACTAACCCAGCTGACTCTGAATTTCAGTAGTATTATTCCAGAAAAATTAGTTAGGCATGGTGGCACACACCTGTGTCCCAGCTACTTGAGAGGCTGAGGCAGGAGGATCAGTTGAGCCCAGGAGGTTGAGGCTGCAGTGAGCTGTATTTGCATCGCTGTACTCCAGTCTGGGCAACAGAGCAAGACCATGTTTACAAAAAAAAAAAAAATTCCGGATATTTTAAGGATGAAAAGTCTAAGGAAGGCCAGGTATGATGACTCACGCCTGTAATCCCACCACTTTGGGAGGCCGAGGCAGGCGGATCACTTGATGTCAGTTCGAGACCAGCCTGGTTAACATGGTGAAACCCCATCTCTACAAAAAATACAAAAATTAGCTGGGCGTGGTGGCACGTACCTGTAATCCCAGCTACTCGGGAGGCTGAGGCAGGAGAATCACTTGAACCCAGGAGGCAGAGGTCGCAGTGAGCCGAGATCTCACCATTGCACCCCAGCGTAATAGAGCGAGACCCTGTCTCAATAATAATGATAGTAATGAAGAAAAATAAAAAGTCCAAGGACAAGAGAAGTATTATGTTTAAAAATGTTTACTGACTGATCAAGGCTTTGATAACTAGTTGTTTCTTTAGCAGGAATTTTAAAACTATCACTTAAAATTTTTCTATTAAGTTGAGAACTTAGTAAGTATGATGAGACTGTCAAATTATTTGTAATCAGTAACTCCTTATGCGTACTCGTGAGCATAATGATAAAATTTAAACTTTCCATAGAAAAAAGAAACAGTTGTGGTTTAATGTATGCTACAAATACTTAGCATCTGTGGCAGGCTGGATACTCTGCTGGGGCTGGAGACCAAATACCCGATTCTTAAAATGGATAAGAATGTTTAATAAATCGGTTCTTCTATAAATTCATGTTTATCTGTCAGAATCTGAGTAGAAAAAAACTTATGTTGAAGAACTTAGGTAATTGGTAATAATTAGGATGCAAACCATTTTTTGAAATCCCAAAGTCTGTAGAGTCTGTCAGAAAGCTGAAAAAAACTAATTTCGTGGAACTATACAGTGGTAACCGTTTAATAAAGTTCTCCTTAAAAGAGTTTTTATTATTTTAATTGATTATAACAGACATAAAACAATTCTGAAGTCATGTAAGTGATTAAATATTAAATGTTGTGGAACGAATTAAGTACTTGAGAATTGAGGTAAAGGAGCAGCACAAAGAATGGTTGGGAAAATCCTTGCTGTGGGTGGTGGGACTTGAACTGACGGGCAAGATTCCTGGGGAGGCAGGCAAAGGAGACTGTCCCTACCAAGAGGGTGACTTAATGAAGCCAAGAAAGAGGGGATATATGCTCAGGCCAGTGCTCATGAGTTGTGTGGAGGGCCAGTGAAGGGTGGAGAGGCAAGATTGTGTAGAGCTGATAAGAGCACAACCTCGTGACCCTGAACTTCTTCTAGGTCCCTCATCGGTGTAATGTGGAAACATTAGTACCAGCTTTGAGGGGGGCTAGGATTGGATTGGATGATGAGTGTAAAGTTCCTGGTGCAGGCCTGGCACATAGAAAGTGTTGACGAGGCCAAGCGCGGTGGCTTATTCCTATAATCCCAGCACTTTGGGAGGCCAAGGCAGTTGGATCACCTGAGGTCAGGAGTTTGAGACCAGCCTGGCCAACATGGTGAAACCCCGTCTCTACTAAAAATACCAAACAACAACAAAACAAAAAATTAGCCAGGTGTGGTGGCAGGCTCCTTTAATCCCAGCTACTCAGGAGGCCACGGCAGGAGACACTTGAACCCGAGAGGCAGAGGTTACAGTGAGCCGAGATCACACCATTGCACTCCAGCCTGGGCAACAAGAATGGAATTCTGTCTTAAAAAAAAAAAGAAAGAAGACTAGACAGAAGGTGATACTGCTGTTGGGCAGGATGGGGGTGAACCCTGGAGGGCAGGGGTGCTAGGTACTTTTTCCTACTTTGACTTGATAGAAATTAGGAGGCCACAGGCCAGGCCCAGTGGCTCACGCTTGTAATCCCAGCACTTTGGGAGGCTGAGGCGGGTGGATCACTTGAGGTCAGGAGATCGAGACCAGCATGGCCAACATGGTGAAACCCTGTCTCTACTGAAAATACAAAAATTAGCTGGGCGTGTTGGTGCATGCGTGTAATCCCAGCTGCTGAGGAGGTTGAGGCACAAGAATTGCTTGAACTCTGAAAGTGGAGGTTGCAGTGAGCTGAAGTCACGCCATTGCACTCCAGCCTTGGCAACAGAGCAAGACTGTATCTCAAAAAAAAAAAAAAGAAAGAAAGAAAGGAAAAAGAAATTAGGAGACATTTTGATTAGAGATAAGATGTAGCTGGAATGAATGAATAATGGTAGCTACCCAAATACTTCTGTGTGCTCTGTGCTTTCTGTTATCTGCAGCCCTCACCATTGTGGTGCAGGGGAGGGGCCTTTGATCTCCTAGGCTTAGTGAGAGGAAACTTGCACTTTGCCCAAGGCCACTTGGCTACCAAGAGGCAAGGCAGGATTTGAACTTAGGCTTGCCTGGTCTGGGCTCTTTCTCTCTCTACCAGACTGCCCCTGCCTGGGAAGCCATCTGCCAGGGGTTGATGACCCCATGGGAAGAGGAATAGCTGGCTCAGGTGGTTACTCCTGCTCCTAAAAAGGTGTGTGAGCTCAGAGTGCATATTGGCCGACACCCCATTCCCGGCCTCCCAGAGGAGGAGGAAATACGATGGTCACATATCAATGGAAATTGAGTTAGAACTCAACGATGAATGGAAAGAGGACCGGTGAGTGGGAGATGATTGTGCTTGGACATGAAGGCAGGCACTGGGAGACGTGGCCTTTCTCTCTCTGAGGTGGGGCTCCAAAAAGCTCAGGCCCAAGAGTGGAGTCCATAGATTTTTCAGAAATATAATTTTTTTTTTTTTATGGGCACATAACCTAGCAGTCACTTCAGACTTCTTGGTAGTTCTTACTTGGTAGAGGTGACTTCTGCTGTTCCAATTTAGTCCGTGCCACTGGAGAGGGATTGGGGAGGGAGGAGTGACCTTAGGTGAGAGAGATTCTAAGTGTTCCTTGGGGCCAGCCAGGTCAACTTTTGTGTCTTCTGGACAGTGCCACTCACACTAGTGTTGACAGACCAACTTTAAAAAATTTTTAGTCTATGTGGATTGATACTTTTGTAAAAATAAAAAGAATTAATAGGAAAAGAAACTGAAAAAAACATGCAGAATACAAACTCTAACTTTTTATCATTAGATTCAACAGATAAAAAATTTGTCAGTTGCCATAAAAGTTTCTAAACTCTTATTCTCAATTTCTGTACTACAGGCAGTGCATTTGACTGCAGACTAATAAACTAGTCCTGGACTGGTACACTTCAAGAGCAGTGACCTAAGAAGAAAGTTTGTTAAGCAAATCAGTAGAATAAACAGGATATTTTTAGAATATTTACCTGATTTTTTGCCTTTTTTTTTTTTTTTTTTTTTTTTGCTCTGTTACCCAGGCTGGAGTGCAGTGGTGTAATCTCGGCTCACTGCAACATCCGCCCCCCAGGTTCAAGCGATTCTCCTGTCTCAGCCTTCCGAGTAGCTGGGATTACAGGTGCCCGCCACCACACCTGGCTAATTTTTGTATTTTTAGTAGAGATGGGGTTTCATCATATTGGTCAGGCTGGTCTTGAGCTCCTGACCTCAGGTGATCCTCCCTCCTCAATTTCCCAAAGTGCTGGGATGACAGGCGTGAGCCACCATGCCTGGCCCATTTTACCTGATTTAAGAGTCAACATAGTATCTTCTCATTTAAAATGCTTCCATCTTTTCAGTAAAATTCCATATTGGGAGGCAGGGATGTAAAAAACATACCAATAACTGAAGCCAATGTAGTTGTGAGGGGGTCCCTGAGTCTAACCCTAAACTGGTGGCAGTACTTAGAAAAATAGGTGCTTTTATTTCCTCTGTTGTTTCTGAGAAACATTACCTATTCTTTAATTTATATTAGACTGTTTTCTTTGTTAATTTCTGTCTGGCCTTTGACTTGATCTATGTATTTCAGTGCATAATTTTAGGTATATTCTTTTAGGGGAAAGTTCCCTAAGTGGTAGTTGTTGTCGTTTTGTCTTGCTATGTCATCTAGCCTGGAGTGCAGTGGTGCAATCCTAGTTAACTGTCACCTTGAACTCCTGGGCTCAAGCAGTCTTCCCACCTCAGCCTCCTGAATAACCAGGACCACAGGCGTGCACCGCCACACCTAGCTGATTTTTTATTTTTCCTAAGCAAACTGAAAAAAAAATAGGTCTCAAGAGTTGAATATACTGATACAGTAATTATGTGTAACTTAATTGTTTGTATTTCAAATTGGATTTTTGTTCTCTAGCTGCCAGTTATATCTTATTTTATATTTGTTGGTTTTTTGTTTTTCTGTTTTTGCTTTTTGTTTTTTTGGTGGATGTCTTCCTCGTTCTGAGATGGATGGCATGTGGTGTTCTCTCAGGCCAGGTTTCTCTTTTCCTGCCATCCGAGCCTGCTCAGAAGCTGCCTTCCTCAGACGGCCTGTCCGTGGCCGTTGTCCTGGGCCCCGCTGCTCACTCGCAGCACTCGGCAGAGCTGCCTTCAGCCCGCCTTGCTGCACAGCAGCGGCTCCCCTCTGCCGGCCCCTTTTCTCCTCGCTCCAAAGTCAGGACTCCCTTTTGTTTTGTATTGTACTTTGTATTACACTTTTCAAGGCTCTTTCATGTATATATTCTCTTATTTCATCCTCCAGACAATCCCATGAGGTTGGTAGAACAGAGATTCTCATCTCCGTTTTAACTGAGGTGAGGCTGGGAGAGTGTCCGCATGGCATGCACCCTCATTCCTTTGCCCTGGGGCTCCCACAGCTACTTGTTACCACTCAGGTCCAGACTTCCACATGTGCAAGGTTTTGAGTTTGCTCAAAGACGCCTGTCATTTTGAGGTCCTCTTTTCTATTCAGTATTTATATTTGTTATTGGAAAGTCAAACATTAGAATACTTGGTTCAATGTCACAGGCCTCTTTGGCAGAAAGAAATCTTCAGAACCTGAGGGGCGTCCGTAGAGAACTAGAGCCGGGAGCCCCAGAGGGCCACACCCGGTGACCTGGGTGTCGTGAGGGACGAGTTCTGCTTCAGGGGTAGTTGTCTCCACCGGAGATTTCCAGATAAGAGTGGGAGGGGGTGGGTTTCCCTTATTTCACCAATAAAAGCCCAGCATATTGGGATGCCACAGGACATTTCTCATGAAGAAAAGAATCCTTCTTGAAAGTGGGGAGGGCACGTTGAGAAATCACTGTTCACCCAAGTGAGAAATCATTTGCTCTTGACTCTCTCTCCCCATCCCCTTCATGGCCAAACAGACCTGGGTTCCAAATCCAGTCCTGCCACTTACTAGGTAGGTATGGTGACGTTGGTCAAGCTATTTAACTTCCCTGAACTTGCTTTCTCATCTGTAAAATGGGTAAGATATTGTCCACTCCGGAGCATTACTGTTAGGATTAAGGACAATGCATGTAAAGCTCTTTGCTTATGGCCTCAATAAGTGAATGTTCCCTGAAACCTAATCCAGAAGAGGGATTTTGACCCAGGAAGGGAGCCACATGTACAGAGTGGGCTCCAGCAGTGGGTCTTAGACTTGAGTGGGCATCAGAATCACCTGGAAGGCTCTTTAAACTAAGGCTTGCTGGCCCTACTCCCATAGTTTCTGATTCATTTAGTCTGGGGTGAGGTTTGAGATTTTTGCATTTCTAAGTTCCCACGTGCTGCTGCTGCTGCTTCTGGTTTGGGGACTACACTTTGAGAACCACTGGGCTGCAGGTAACTGACCAGTGGGCATTTAGGTGCTGTAGATACATTGAAAGCTGAGCTTTTTATGTGGTCACTCTGTTAGACACTGCTTGAAATGCATTTTGAAAATACTGAATTTAGTATCTCAAGGATATTTCCTGCTGAAGTCCAGGAATCTTTGTTACATATACTTGAAGGAGAATAAGTTGTGAAAGTAACAGTTGTAAACATATTATAGATAGTCTAATAATATCTAATTGGCTAAGGTATGTGAAAGTGCTTTTATAAAATGTTAGATGAATGTTGTCACAACTGAAAAAATATTTTAAATAACTTCGGTTTTAAGATTAAACATCATAATGGAGTATAAAATAGCATAACTTAGATTTCTCATCTCAATGTGCTGTTTACTGTATGTATTTTTCTCTTTCTCCTCCAGGCTGCTGACTTGAGTAAACCAATAGATAAAAGGATATACAAAGGAACACAGCCTACTTGTCATGACTTCAACCACCTAACAGCCACAGCAGAAAGTGTCTCTCTCCTAGTGGGCTTTTCCGCAGGCCAAGTCCAGCTTATAGACCCAATCAAAAAAGAAACTAGCAAACTTTTTAATGAGGAAGTAAGTAGCACCCTGTCTTAGCTGTTAAGAACCCCTGTAAGAGTTGATACATTCTTATCGAGGTTAGTGGGCCTTATTTTGCACTTCAAGCGAAGCCCATTTTTTATTCGCCCAGCCCTCCTACCTAGTATGCCCAAGTTTAAATGTGGTGGATAAATTTGTTGACCTTACCTGTTCTTCCTTGGGGTAACTGTTTTGTGCATTTTTATGGAGCATGCTCAGGTGTCTATAACAGTTGTTTTAAAACTCTTCTATAATGGAGATAGGGACTGTACTGTAACTCGGTATTTATAATTTAAATAAGAAATTTAGAATTCTAAAGTTGGTTTACATCACCAGAACATTTCATGTAGATCAAAGAACTTGATGACATTTCCTTGGGCTGTTTAAATTGTAGCCAAAGCTTTTGTACGTATGTTTGACAGTTATTTGCCTAAGGAGTACTTCACTTACTCTTGAAAATAGTTGCTGTAAACTCACCTTTGATATAGTTAGAAGTTCTGGCACTTAA
Source organism: Trachypithecus francoisi (assembly GCF_009764315.1). Lineage (NCBI taxonomy): Eukaryota > Metazoa > Chordata > Mammalia > Primates > Cercopithecidae > Trachypithecus > Trachypithecus francoisi. The sequence continues at coordinate 4,514,666 of NW_022681468.1, read as the reverse complement.
AGTTTGGTCACATGACATAGCTTTTGCCAGTGTTGTAGTATGTACTGGGGTTTCTAGTATCTTCAGTTTCATTCTGGAAAGAGCCTGAGATATCTGAGCTGTCTGTTCAGGAACATGTCAGGGCTGTTAAATGTGGCATATAGAAATTGCCAAGTAGATTATATTTTTTAAAGCTGTTGGAGCATCTTTCAGCCTCAAGTATTGCTCTTTCATATTTAATGTTCTTCCTCCTCTGTTTCAGTGTGACTTTTCTACCAAGTGGAAAAGACTTGCTGAGTTAGAACCCTGGGTTCCAGTCTCTACTTGGGACCTTGCCGCTGAGGTGCAAGGGTCAGGCTATGTAGGACCCCCTCCCTTTTGCATTGTTGCATGGTTTGAACATCATTAACTTGGAACAAAAACACATTATAGAATATGGTTTTTAAGAAATAATTTTGTTTGGGGAAGAAGATTCAAATTGACAAATAAATAGCAGTTAAAATTTGAATTCTTCTGCAGTCGTGGTGCTTGCTGTCCATGCAAATCAGCATCCACCCAGGGTGCTCCTGTCTGACCTCGCCAGTGGGTTTGATAAGATCTTAGGAACCATGCCGTCTCTTCTAGTTTCCTCTGAGTGACTGGAAATAAAACTTGCCATCTGGACTGACACACTGTAGAGGAAAAGTATTTAATCCCATTTTGCATTAAAAAAAAGTGAAGCAGAAAATATTTTATTTACCTAGATATTTTGTTAGTATCATCTGAGGAAGTGATTTCTGAGTAGCTGGATGATTATTTTTTGGTGCTGGGTTGCGGGAGCAGCACACAAAATTGGCCTCCTGTGCACTGTTAGCAGAAATTGTGAATTTGGAATCATTGTGGGTTTTTATTGTTGAGGTAAGGGGGAGTGTGATTGAGGGGGCAGGGATTGGAGCCATGTACAGGGCTGTTAGTAAACAAGACCCGGAGGCAGCCCTGGCCGAGGATGGTACAGAATGCCGCTTAGAGAACAAGAAAGTTTTGTGTGTCGTGGCAGGGGGAGGGCAGGGAGTTGGAGACCACACGTCCCCAGAGTCTCAGGGCTCTGAGAGCACCCAGGCTGCATCAGCCAGAACTATCCCTGCCCTGGTGACTGGGAGTTGCAGGCTGGAAGGCAGCTCCTCATTCTTCATGATTTAAGCATGAGTTATCTCATACTCATTTTACATTTTATTTGAAAAATTGCTATTTAGAATGCTAGGACTGTGTGTGGTTTAATGCCAGCTTGGCATTTACAGCTTGAGGCTGAAATTGATTGCCCTTCATAGTAAGGAAATTCTCTGGCCGTGTGGGTACATTTTTATCAGATTTCGGTCAGAATGTCTAAGAGCAAGGGTCACTGGAGGTTTGTTCCTTAGAGAGTGCCAGGAATGGTGGTAAAGTAGTCATCGTGTCATGCTTTGCTGTGGTGTGAGATTTACAGGTTTCAAGGCACTTTTACCTGTGGCCTCTATGGGGAGGGTGGGCAGTTATTTCCATTTTACAGATGAGGAAATAGTCAAAGAGCATGTAAGTGAATTGTCCAGATCAGGTCGCAAGTTGATGACAGAGTTGGAACCAGAATTAATTCCAGAAACTCTTATTGGTTACAGGCCCTACCATGCATGATTGCCAGATCAGTTCTTCCCCTTCTGGGAGCTCACAGTTTAGTAAGGATGGACAGAGAGTACTGGGCGTGTGTCAGCATAGCGATATGAACAAAATACCAAGGGGTAGCTGCCGCAGGAATTCTTTAGTATGCATCACGTAACATAAAGTTTTTAAAAAATGTTAAGTTCCCTGGTGGAGTTCCAAAAAATGCTTTCAGAAAGTAACATTTGATCTGGGTCTTAAAGGGTACGTAGTCGTTAGAGGAGGGTAAGGAAGGCCTTCAAAGCTGGAGGAACAACTAGGCATGTGAAAGAACATCCAGTAACAGCTTGGCCACATCACAGTGTGGGACTTGGAGTGGCAGGGTTCGAAGCTGGAAAGATAAATTGGAACCAGCTTGTACTATAAAAGCCCTTTCATGTCACGTGAAGAAATTTGGAGCTGACACTGGAGGATGTGGGGGAACCTTTGGCCTTTTAATCAAGGGAGTGACAGGATCAAATGTGTTTTTTTAGAACTCTTGTCAGCACTTGTGGAAGGTGGATTGGAATGAAGAAAGACAGGATGAAGGTAGCAAGACCAGTGAGGAGGCTCTAGTAACTGTCCAGGTGAGAGCTGAGGGCTTGAACTAGAGTTGTGGCCATTGTTTCATTCATTCAGGACCTTGACTACCTGCCACATGCCCAGCACTGGGTCTGCGGCAGCAGCAAAACCTGCCTTCCTGTGACCCCTCAGGAGGGAAGAGAGGTGTAATAGCACCACCCAGACACACTGGTGACCACAGATGGTGACACTTTGTGATGTCAGAGGCAAGAGAGCAGGCCTGAGAAAAGGAGAGAATCACAGAGGTCTACTTTATTTATTTATGAGACAGAGTCTTACTCTGTCACCCAGGCTGGAGTGCAGTGGCGCAATCTTGGCTCACTGCAGCCTTCACCTCCTGGGTTCAAGCTATTCTTGTGCCGCACCCACCCAAGTAGCTGGGACTACAGGCCACCACGCCTGACTAATTTTTGTATTTTTAGTAGAGACGGGATTTCACCATGTTGGCCAGGCTGGTCTGGAACTCCTGGCTTCAAGTGATCCACCCACCTCAGCTTCCCAAAGTGCTGGAATTATAGGCAAGAGCCACCACGCCTGGCCAACACAGAGGTCTACTTTAAACTGGGAGGCAGAGGACATCTCGGAGGAAGTGGTGTGTTTTAAGCTGAGCCTCGTGTGAGAAGAAGGCCAACCAGGTAAGGATCTGGAGATGGAGCATTCCTGCAAAAGGAATAGCTGATGAGGGCCCTTGAGACCAAGGAAACTGAAAGAAGGACAGTTTACCTGGGGAAGGCGGCATGAAGCAAGGGCGTGAGAGTGGAGGCCACATCGCTTAGGGCCTGATCCGGATTTGTTTCTTAGCCTGAAGTATGGGATTGCTTAGAAGGGAGCAGGTACACAAGGCAGGCAGATTGGTGTTTTTGAAAGGTACCCTGGCTGCTTTTTGGAGACTGAATTGGAGAGATGTATTAATACATCAGGTTTCTGGGTGTCTCTTGCTGTGTTGGGTAAGACTGGGAAAGGAGCAGTTGTCAGGGAATGGAGGGGAAGATCAGAGGTTCTGGTCTGTACTTGCTAAGTTTGAGAGACCTGTAGATAGTGGAATGTATGGATCTGGAGCACTAAACTAGGGGTCACAATTTGGCATTTGTCAGCATAGAAATAGTAATCACGTCCTTGAGATTAGATGAAAGAGTCTTCGGAGAGATGATGGGGAGAACAAAGAAGGCCTGGGACTGAGGCCTGATTATACTCCAAGATTCTGGCCATCTCAGCTACTGTTTTCAAAGGGGCACTTAGCACACAGTTAATTACTACGACATTTACAACTTCACAGCCCAGAATGCTGAGGGCTCAGACACCAGCTCTGCCACTCTGCCTGCAGGATGATGAGGGTCTCACCTCTCTGTCTAGATTGGAAAATGGGTGGGAACAGCACCCACCTGAGAGGTCTGTGATGAGGCTCAGATGAGTGAGTTCAGGCAGGGTGTTTGTGAAGGGCCTGAAGGGCCAGCCTTGGGGAGTGCTCAGCAACGTGGAGGTTGAGAGAAACTCAGACGCTTCCTTTCCTGGGAGGGGTGGTGTTGGAAGGAAAGGCTTCCGTGGGAGGTGAGATACCAACAGTTTTGAAAGATAAATAAATAATTTTCTAGGACAAGATGGTAGGAGCATGGCAACCCAGGCAGAGACTCAACATGTGTGAGGCCGAGGGTTGGCCCGCTGGTCACAGTTACAGCAATGTGGCCTTTCAGTCTTCCTCACCAGAACACCTCTCAGACCCACCTGTTACCACATGTGCACACACCTGTACGCACCAAATCCCCAGCATCAGTTACTCTGGCCTTTGCCTCCTTTCTGGTGCCTGGTACATGAAAATATAATAAACGTTGGGATGGACAGATGAATGGAATGGAATTATAAATTTCAGAAATCCACCTGAGATAAACATAGATGAAAAATTCCCATCTGGGAGCAAGTATATTTTAAAAGGTGATTTTCCCCGTCAGTTAAAAATTGTATGCATTTAAAGTGCTTGTTGATAGAAAAATTGGGAAATAGAGAAGTACAAAGAAGGTAAGAAAGCATCACCTCTAAACCGTGATGCTCGCTGTTGACTTTCACAGTCTATGATTGTTTCCAATGAGGGGACACCATAGGGCTCACGCCTTCCACCTCCACATCTGGCCCCTGATCAGGTCAGCCCAGTGAGCATGGGCAGGCCCTGCCCTCTTCCCGCTCCCGGGACTGGCCCCTGTCACACTGGAGGTCCTTGCTGGTGCATCTGTTCAAGACCCGAAGGAAGTTGAATGCCCCGTCCTTTCTCGCCCCTCTCAGGAAATCCTCCCCAGCTCCCTGGAGTCTCTGCTCTCCCCAGTCTTCCAGAGTAGATTTGGGGTTTCTATTTGTAGCATTCTGTGCGGAGGATGCCCTTGAAAACGTCTAATGGGCCATTATTGCAAGTATCTTGGCGCACGGTTCATCTGACGAGCTCCCAGATGGCGGAGTGTGTCGTCGTCATCAGAGCTGCCCACAGAGGAGAGTCACCCAGTCACATCCAGCCCGCTGTGGTGACGCACCCCAGAGGGACGAGGAGTTTACTTTGTTAATTTTTTTGTGGAGTGTGTGTGTGTGTGTTGTGTTCACTCTGCCCTGTTCTGAAGTTTGCTTTTTGTAACTAGTGGTTATATATTTGGGGAGGAAGAATTACAAAGGGACAGTTCCTATATGGTGACGAATGCAACCTTGTTGTCTTTGTAAAAATCCTGATTTTGGAGTGTATTCACAGAATAGTAACTTTAAAGGATTTTCAAGTATGTGTTCATTGTTGGCTGAAATATAAAATGTTAAAGAACTTGGCATTTGGCTTCTTTCGTGACTGACACGATACCCTCTGCTGTTGCGCTTCTCCTCTCGCAGGCTGTGAGGCCGAGGCAGACACACTGGGTAGGCCTCACGTCTCCTTGTGGCATGTAGATCCAGTCTTACTGAAGGGATGCTGAAGAGGAGATGGCCCTGACTCCTGGGGTGTGGAGGGACACTGCTGCCAGCCCAGGCTGGGTGGCCCATCCTGCCAGCTGCAGGTGCCTCCCAGGCGTGGGGTAAAGCTGAGCAGTGTTCCGTCTATTCTGATACAAAGGAATGGTCTGCACATTTTGTTAGTTTTGTTTCTGTTGCTTTTCTAATCAAAGGAAGGAAATGAGCCCGTAATGATCTACTCCTTAAAGCTTGAACAGAGATAAAATGACATCCGATCCCCTCTTAACGTGGCTTTGAAATACCCTTTCCTAATACTTCCTGAGCCCTCTTCCAATGCCTTTACATCATCAGAGCCGTTAGTTGCCGTTTTTGCTTGTGGTTGCATTACGGCTTTTCAGCAGCTGCTGTGGTTTTTGAATTGTTTCAGTATTTTTGTTATAAATTTATATCTGCATTTTGAAATGCACATCCACTTACCCCCAAACTAATTTTTGTTTTTTGTTTATCATATTGATAGTAATGAAAAAGAAGTGCCTTAGAAAGCGTCAGTGTGAGTTGCTTTCACAAAATGACACTTTGATGTGGTTATAGACTTATTTTTATTCTTGTTTCATTTTAACTAGTCTAGTGTGTTTAGAAAATCTTGTCTGTTGATGGCATTTGGGATGGTAGTGTTTTCGTTGTTCGTGTGATTTTTCTTTGCATTCATATCTGAAGTGGCACGGTCTGTTTGCCTTGCAGAGCTGGAAGTATGGGGAGGGCCAGGCTGAGCGTTTGGTGGAGACATGGAGCCTGTATCTCCACAGAGCACTGGCCCAGAGCAGGCGTCTTGATGTACACAGAAATGTGTCCATATTTTGTTTTACTTTGAAGGTTTATTTGTGTTTTGGGTTTTTTGTTTTTATGAAAGTGGTTATTAAGAATGGGCCTTGGAGCGTTTTGGAGTTGGACACCACTTAATGGAGGGCCCTGTGGCCAGGCCAGCTGCTTTGCCAGCACCTTTGTTACTTCCCCTGCCTTCCCTTCCTCTCCTTGCTGAGCACCTGCCCTGCCCATCACTCAGCGTACCCCTGCCCTGGAGGGGCTGCGACTGGGACGACTGCTCTCTTCCACTGCTTCCCACCAGAGCCTTCCTGCCTCTGCCTGTCTCTGTTCCCCAGCTCCTCCTTTCTGGCCCAGGGAGCAGGTCCCTCCCCTGTCCCCCTCTCCTGGATCTCACCTTCCTCCACCAGGCACCTGCCCTGCACCCTCCTCCCCTACGGTGTCCCTTTGCTCTCAGCACCTTCTCTGCCCAACCCTGCTTCCCTGTGCTCTCTCCTAAGGACCACCCCCTCCCTGCACTCTCCATCCCTCTAGGGCTCAGCTTCCTCCAGTCTCAGAGGCCTGTCCTCTGAGGCTCTGGCCCCCATGGCAGCTCCTTCCTCTTCTGCCTGCTCTCCTCATGGCACTTCTGGGTTGTTTGCTTGGATTTTCCTTCTGCTTTCCTAGTTTTTGTCCTGTGCCCTGTACGGAGGTGTGTTTTTGTTTGTTTGTCTGTTTGTTTGTTTTTGAGATGGAGTCTCACTCTGTCACCCAGGCTGGAGTGCAGTGGCTCTATCTTGGCTCACTGCAAACCTCCGCCTCCCGGGTTCCTGCCATTCTCCTGCCTCAATCTCCCGAGTAGCTGGGACTACAGGTGCCCGCCACCACGCCTGGCTGATTTTTTGTATTTTTAGTAGAGACGGGGTTTCACCGTGTTAGCCAGGATGGTCTCGATCTCCTGACCTCGTGATCTGCCCCCGCCCTGGCCTCCCAAAGTGCTGGGATTACAGGTGTGAGTCACCACGCCTGGCCTGTACGGAGGTTTTTTCCAGTTTCACACGCTCTTCTTCCGCTGCACCTGCTTCCTTGGAGATATTTGTTTGTTTGTTTGTTTGTTTATTTATTTATTTATTTCAGAGACAGGGTCTCGTTCTGTCACCCAGGCTGGAGTACAGTGGTGTGATCATAACTCACTGCAGCCTTGACCTGGGCTCAGGTTATCCTCCTTGGAGATCTGAGGATGTTGCTCTTCGCAGCCAATTTCTGTGACATTTGTGGTCATATTTATTAGCCGCAGACCTTTCTAGCTGCATACTGGGCAAAACCCAGAGGTCTTTACACACCCCCGCTTTCCATCTTCCCCTCCACCCAGCCACATTCTGCCACACTGCCCCTGGTCAAGTTTAAGACCTCTTTGTCCATGGCATGGACAGTTGTCATAGCCTCCTAACTGGTTCCTCATCACCCCCACCCCACTATGCATTCTGCACCTACTGCTGGGGGATTTCATGTTATTCTGCCACTTCCCTTTCTAGAAACTGTCTGTGCCTCCACCGTCTGCAGCAGCATCTCCAGTAGAAATACAGTGCCAGCCACGTGTGCAAATTTAAATTTTCTAATTATCACATTAAAAAGGTAAAACGAGGTGAAATTAATTTTAAGAAAATATTGTATCATATCTATATATCCAAAATATTATTTCAGTGTATAACCAGTATAAAAACTATAAATGAGATCATTGACATTCTTTTTTTCATGCCACATTTTTAGAACCCTGTGTATGTGTGTTTACACTGACAGCACATTCCACTTGAGGCCAGTGCCGTGGGACTGGGCAGTGCAAGCGTCAGGGTCCCAGCCGAAGCCCTTTAGCTTTGGACTTCACAGCCCCAGCCTGAGTCCCAGCTCACAACTCCAGACCAAATCCCCCTTCCTGCTCCTGTGCTGCAGCCGAGACAGATGCCACACATGGCCTGGGACCCCACCCCCTTGGCTGCTGCATTGGCTGGGCTTTTCCTTGGCGCATGGCCCCTGGTACTCCTGCCACTCCTACCTCCCTGCCCACCCCCGAAACCCCATCCCTCCAGAGGGACCAGAGTTCTGCCTCGGGTATTTGTCAACATCCTCAGCCAGATCAAGGCCCCATTGACACTGGAGAATTCAAGCTCAACAGGGAATTCCATTACTTAACATTGAGCACTGACTAAGATTTTTTTTTTTTTTTTTTTTGAGACGGAGTCTCACTCTGTCACCCAGGCTGGAGCACCGTGGCCGGATCTCAGCTCACTGCAAGCTCTGCCTCCCGGGTTTACGCCATTCTCCTGCCTCAGCCTCCCGAGTAGCTGGGACTACAGGCGCCCGCCACCTCGCCCGGCTAGTTTTTTGTATTTTTTAGTAGAGACGGGGTTTCACCATGTTAGCCAGGATGGTCTCGATCTCCTGACCTCGTGATCCGCCCGTCTCGGCCTCCCAAAGTGCTGGGATTACAGGCTTGAGCCACCGCGCCCGGCCTTAAGATTTTTTTTTAAACTAGACTTTTTCTGAAACAAAAATATATCTTATAGTGCAGAAACTAGACTGCATAATTTTTATTCTTATATTAATTAAATGTTCTAGGTATTTCTTTTTCTTAATTTGAAAAACAGGAGAAAAATGCATTCTGTTCTCTTCCTCTTTTGTTAAACCCAATCCAAATAAGCCAGAGTCATGTGAGTTCAATGACTGTGCTTCCCACGCTGGCCTGGGGTCTGAGACAGGCTGATGCCCTGTTCGTGAGAACGCTTGAGAGTGGCCCTGCAGGCTGGTCTTCGGAGCCAGGTGATGTGTGTCTGTGGAACGGGAGACAGCATGCTTGCTCTGGGGTCTGATGGGCCCATCTGTTCCCCTGGCACTGGTTCTGCTGTGTCTCTCCACCTCGGAGCCCTTGAAGTTGTTCTCTGTGGGGGTACACCTCCCCAAACATCCTGTCAGCCTGGTATTTGCTTTCTGTCCTTCTGTCTTGCTCAGTTGTCCACCACCAGCAGAGGAAGAGGCCTTTCTTGGCCGTCCTATTCAACATTGAAATCACTAAAGTCCCCTCCTCCCCAGCACTTTCTCTTCTCTCCCTGGTTGGTTTTTCTCCACAGCACTTATCATCATCAGATCACATACATTCCACTTGTCTTCTCTTCCCACTTGAGCCTCAATTTCATGAGGGAAAGATGCCTGTTTTAATTTATGTTGTATCAGTGCCTGGCATATGGTATGCACTCAATACTGGATGGATGGATGGGTGGGTGGGTGGATGGGACTTCGGCCAAGTTTCTTGACCTCTCTAAGTTTCTATTTTCTCATGGATAATATGGCAACAATCCCTACCTTCCTGTAGGGAGATAGGCACGATGGCATTTTCCATTTTCCATGCGAGGCAATTTGTTACATCTGTAAAAATCATAAATGTATATATCTTTTGGCTCAGTTACTCCACTGGGAGTTTATCCTGTAGGTGCATACTCACACATGTGAAAAGTGCGTGTGTGCAAGGGCATTCATTGCTACATAGATGTCCATCAGAGAGACACTTCCACAGTAAACCACAGTTTATCCAAACAGTTGAAGACTCTGCAGCTTTAGAAAAGAGTGAGTATGCTGTCTTTGTGCGCATACAGACTGATGTACAAATACACTAGGAGGCTGGGCGTGGTGGCTCACGCCTTTAATCCCAGCACTTTGAGAAGCCAAGGCAGGAGGGTTGCTTTGCTCCCGAAGCCAGGAGTTTGCCACCAGCCTGGACGACATAGCGACACCCTGTATTTACAAAAAAAAAAAAAATTTTTAATCAGCCGGGTGTAGTGACACTCACCTGTAGCCCCAGCTACTCAGGAGGTGGGAGAATTGCTTCAACCTGGGAGGTCAAGGCTGCAGTGAGCTGTGATGACAGCACTGCACTCCAGCCTTGGTGACAGAGCGAGACCCTGTCTCAAAAAAAAAAAAAATGATATGGAATGAGAATGAGAAAGCAGAGGTAAGACAGTGCGTAGTATGCTTCCTTTGGTGTGAAAAAGAAGAGTGGATAAATGCGTATTCATATTTGCCTTGTACACGCACAAAGACACTGGAGAGCGATGAGAAGCTGGTACAGTGACTCAGGACAGAGGGTCTGGAATGGAGGAGAAGAATGTGAGTGAGGCTTTCTACTGTATACTTTTATGTGAATTATTAGTGTATCACCTATTCACACAAAAAACGTATCTTGCAAAGTCATTTCGAGGCTTAGAGAGCTTGGGTATAAGCCTCTGCCAGTGGCTGGCACCCACAGTAGACACCGATTGGAAGTGAAGGCCAGCACCGCTGCTGTTGCTGCCCACAGACATTGATGTCTGCCTGCCACTCACCCTGATATTGCTGAGACACAGGGCGCCCCCAGAGAAGCACACATTTTCCCTGCTGTCAGGCACATGAAGGACAGAGAAAACCAGTGGGTAAGGCAAGTGAGAAACCCTTACCACAAAGTAGGTGGATCCAAGGTCCCTTTTTCGGTCTGCGGTTGCTTAAACTGGTGTGCTCAGTCCACCATTGCTAGTGTGTAACAGTAATGTTTAATTAGGCCCCCTGAGGAGGACTGAAGGAAACTGGCACAGGATGTTATCTGTAAGTTACATCCATGTGTCTACTTAGGGTAGTCTCAGTGCACCCCCCCTTTTTTTTTTTTTTTTTTGAGACGGAGTCTGACTTTGTTGCCCAGGCTGGAATGCAATGACACGATCTTGGCTCACTGCATGCAACCACTGCCTCCCGGGTTCAAGTGATTCTCCTGCCTCAGCCTCCAGAGCAACTGAGATTACAGTTGTGCATGACCACGCCCAGCTAATTTTTGTATTTTTAGTAGAGACAGGGTTTCACCATGTTGGCCAGGCTGGTCTCGAACTCCAGACCTAAAGTGATCCACCCTCCTCGGCCTCCCAAAGTGCTGGGATTACAGGCGTGAGCCACCATGCCCGGCCACAGTGCAACTTTTTAATACAGGAGTGAAGGTTTTTAATGTGTTTTGTTATTGCAGTAACATTTATTTTTAATGGTGCTATAACTGTTCATACCTCACCATTGCAAAGCAATACTGTTTTTACTTGATAATATTCATTTTTGAGTTCTCATGCAGTTTTTTGTTGCTTTTTTTTAAGGCCCAAAATAAAATTTACTCCTAACCATGCTGCTAGAAGTTTTTATGTCCTTAAATTTCTCCACGCATGGTAAATAGAGTAACAATGAAGTGATCCTAGAAAAACTGGGATTTGATTTGGTTCTGGTGAAATGTAAGGTGCAGGAATTGGGAGCCACTGTACCAAAATCAGGACAGCAGTCCGGCTCCCCAGGCCTGAGTTAGCTGGTGGAGGCCTGCCTGACAAGGCCAGCGATGGAGTGAGCTGTGGGCACCCCTAGGCCCTGGGTGATCAGGTACAGTAGTGTTTGTGGAATCAAGAGTGCTGGGGTAGCCTGGGCCCGGTGGGCACAGCAAGGTCTGGTAGAGCTGTGATGGGGGAGTGGAGGCCTCTTAATCCACCGTTCACCATCACCGTCATCCTTGCACCTCCCCCTACCACCAAACCAAAGCCCTGCTCTGGCCATGTACGTTCTCTCTCTAACCCCTTGCGGAAAAAGTTGCACAAAGGTCTAATGGAAATCCTGCCAGAGCAGCGCTAGGTTTTTAGGTTGTTGGCATTAGTGCAGGTCACGTGCTGTTTATAGGTAGGTCACCAGACAGGAGGGTAAAGAGGCGGGGGATGAAAATATCGGCTGTGTCCCCAAGGCTGGCTTGCAACGTGCCTATTAATTTAAGAGGGCCTGCCATGCCATTTTACAGCAGTAAGCAGGGACACCTGCTGCTGAGTCCCCTTTGCCCAACGCATGGTCCCCAGCCCTGGGCCCGCATGCTGTGTGGCGTTCAAGCCCCCATTCTTCCTGCCTGGGGTCATTTGTTAGCAACCTGCCTTCTAGGGTCTCATGTTCATGCAGTGAGCTTGCATGGCTCATTAATTTCTTTTCCAGCCGTTCTTTTAAAAATCAGGTCGTCTTATTTTTGTAATTCTCTGTAAAGATGTAGCACACATGGCCTCAAAGCCACCCAGGCACAAGTCGGCATGCTTCTTGGCAGATTCTGCCCCTGTGTGCCCAGTACCCCTCTGGGACTTGAGCCAGGAACTCCCCGCCTGTTGGGTGAAGTGGTGGTGTTCAACTTACCTGGGGCTGCTGGGCTTCTAAAGGGACACTGTGACTGGGGAGATGGTGCAGTAGAGAGCATTTGGCAGTAGGAGTTTCTAGGTAGAACTTGGGAGTCTTGGAACTTCTGGATGCGTTCTGGTGATGTGATTTTGCGCTCAGACGGTCTGGAAAGGGACCGCCCCTGTGGAAGCTGTTGCACTGGCAGTCCCCATCGCAGGATTGGTTGGCAAGCAGGGAAAGAGACTTGTGCCTTTGGTGGGGTGGGTTGGGTATTTTTACCCTTTGTTATTTGGGTTTTAAAGGCAAGACGACTGACATATGCCTGTTAAAGAAACATGTCGGTCAGGGGTCCAAAGTTAGCATGGAGCAGAGTGATGGTGATGAGACACACACTCCCGAATGAATCGTCAGTGTGTCTCTCTCAACGCCAGCAGAGAGGCTTTCGAGGAGGTGCTTATGGAGATGCACATGGGGTGGTGCGTGGGAGTGAGGTGGCCTCGGTGGGCCCAGGCTCTGTTTTGGAGTTGTGTGTGCTGCCAGCCGTGGGCTGCGGATTTCACTCCCCACCCTCGAGCCGCCAGAGCAGAGGGGCAGATGGAGCCAGCCCATGACTTACAGTGACAGTAAATGCAGAGAAACCCGTTAGGGTGACACAGAGCTCTCCTGGCTGTGAGGACTCAGAGACTTGAGCTGCGGGTCATCACAGAGGGGATGCCACATGTAGATGCAGTGACCCCCAGATCCCCCAGATTCAGACACTCCTACTGTTAAGGAAGAAAGATCCCAGCAGGGCTGTTCCCTCTGCCGTGAATCCTGGGCCTGGCATAGCGTCTGACACTTTGTGGCCCCTCTGCAAATATTTGTTGGCTGCCTGACTCCCTCAGCCTAACACCGATTTTAGAAAGTAATTCTAAATTACTCCAAAAAGCCAAAATGCTCCTTGCTGGCTTGGCTGACCGCAGGATAAAATGTGGGGGCCTGGATGGACTTGCCCCTCCTACCGGGAAGCACACACGTTTTCTTGCTGGAAAAGTAGACCTTGGAGACTTTCCCATTGTGCTAACTTGTTCTCCTTTGTCTTCACAGAGACTAATAGACAAGTCACGAGTTACCTGTGTCAAATGGGTTCCCGGTTCGGAAAGCCTTTTCCTAGTAGCCCACTCGAGTGGGAACATGTACTTATATAATGTGGAGCACACTTGTGGCACCACAGCCCCCCACTACCAGCTTCTGAAGCAGGGAGAGAGCTTTGCCGTGCACACTTGCAAGAGCAAATCCACGAGGAACCCTCTCCTTAAGTGGACGGTGGGCGAGGGGGCCCTCAACGAGTTTGCTTTCTCCCCAGATGGCAAGTTCTTAGCGTGCGCGAGCCAGGATGGCTTTCTGCGGGTGTTCAACTTTGACTCAGTGGAGCTGCACGGTACCATGAAAAGCTACTTTGGGGGCTTGCTGTGTGTGTGCTGGAGCCCGGATGGCAAGTACATCGTGACGGGTGGTGAGGACGACTTGGTGACAGTCTGGTCCTTTGTAGACTGCCGAGTAATAGCCAGAGGCCATGGGCACAAGTCCTGGGTCAGTGTCGTAGCATTTGACCCTTATACCACTAGCGTAGAAGAAGGTGACCCTATGGAGTTTAGTGGCAGCGACGAGGACTTCCAAGACCTTCTTCACTTTGGCAGAGATCGAGCAAATAGTACACAGTCCCGGCTCTCCAAACGGAACTCTACAGACAGCCGCCCCGTAAGTGTCACGTATCGGTTTGGTTCCGTGGGCCAGGACACACAGCTCTGTTTATGGGACCTTACAGAAGATATCCTTTTCCCTCACCAACCCCTCTCCAGAGCAAGGACACACACAAATGTCATGAATGCCACGAGTCCTCCTGCTGGAAGCAATGGGAACAGTGTTACAACCCCCGGGAACTCTGTGCCACCTCCTCTGCCACGGTCCAACAGCCTTCCGCATTCAGCAGTCTCAAATGCTGGCAGCAAAAGCAGCGCCATGGACGGGGCCATTGCTTCTGGGGTCAGCAAATTTGCAACACTTTCACTGCATGACCGGAAGGAGAGGCACCACGAGAAAGATCACAAGCGAAATCATAGCATGGGACACATTTCTAGCAAGAGCAGTGACAAACTGAATCTAGTTACCAAAACCAAAACGGACCCTGCTAAAACTCTGGGAACGCCCCTGTGTCCTCGAATGGAAGACGTCCCCTTGTTAGAGCCGCTGCTATGTAAAAAGATAGCACATGAAAGGCTGACTGTACTAATATTTCTTGAAGACTGTATAGTCACTGCTTGTCAGGAGGGATTTATTTGCACATGGGGAAGGCCTGGTAAAGTGGTAAGTTTTAATCCTTAATGCTGCACCAGATCTAGAACTTGAATAGGTAGTGACTTTTTTTTTTCCCGTGGGAGGGGTGGGGTGTACAATGAATGTGAATGACACTTCTTCTTAATGTAAATCTAAATGCATCAGAGCCATAATTTTGGATACTGCATGCCATGTAATTCTGAATCATTTGATAATTTACCTTAGAGCATTTAAAAAAATATAATCAAACTAATTGCCAGCCAAGTCAGTCATCCTCCTGGGAGTATATAGAGTCCCAAGGTTAGCGCTCCTGTATTAGACTATTTCAATTTTAGGAAAATCATGACCGTGTGGGGAAACAATGACTTTAAAATGCTGACATTAAAATTTATGCTTTAACTGGAATATTTTTGCTTAACTACTCAATTAGAATATTGTACACCTGATCAGTGTGTGTTCAGCACAGATGGCCATGAATTGTCATTTATAGTCCAATTTTTTATCTTAATCATAAAATGTTTAGCAATCTATGAAATTTAACTTTAGGGACAAAAAGTTTCGCAGGGTTGATTGATATTATTTTTACATTGTTCTGGCAATCCACAGAAAGAGAAGAGCCTTAATTTTTAAAACCCATTTTAGTCATTTTATGACAATTAAAGTTGTTTAATAAACATCTTTTTTCAAAGAAGCAGTTTGTAGCACTTTGATTGAGATTCTGTGCATAAAATACCCACCTCACTCAGAGCCCGGACAGTTCGTAGGAGCTGCGGGCTGAGGACGCCAACAGCATTGCAGAAGTGCCTCTTGCCACATAAGCGAAGACCTTTTATGTCAGATGCACTTTGCTTGTGTGTTTTCCCAACAAGGGAAAAGGAATTTTTTGGTTTTTTTGCTGGGGGGAGGTGCGGTGGGGGAGGGGGATTGGGTCAGAAAGGCACGTGACTCCTCTGCTCTGTGAGACCCCCCCCCAGGGCTTCTGACTTCTCCCTTACATGGCCCTTGTTTGGACTTAGTCCCCCCACCCCCCGGAGGAAGCGCAAGTGCAGATTTCCCCTTTCCTTGTTCTTGGATGGCAGCTGTGATTCCGGGATTACTCTTGGGATGCCGTCGCTGGCCATGTGCTTAGGCTTCGTCCTCAGTGGCTCCCACCCCAGCGCCTCAGCCCAAGGCCTGGTGGCCTGTGGCTTCCTCGGCAGTGGAGGCTCTGCTGCCGCCTTGGAGACCGCAGCCTTTCACCCTCACTCTCTGCTGCTGCACAGGGAGCTGCTTTTCAAATGCCGGTTTTCACAGTGGGTGACATGGCCCCTTGAACTGTATGTTCCATGTCAAGGTGGTGGTTATCTTCCTTGTTAACTCATTTTGTACATTTAGGTTTTTCTGGTTTGCACACCTTTGTAATTAAATATAGAGAGAACGATCACTTATACCGGTTTGCATAGTGAATATGATTCTGCAAAGCGAAGACTTGGTGGCTTTTCTTTCTCTGCCATGGAAAGACCCTGGTAGCTGGAGCAGCAGCTCCCTGTGCTCTTAGTGCAGCCCTCCCAGGAAAGCCGGGCCAGGTCCCCAGGCCTGCTTCCCATCAGCACACCTGTCACAGTGGAGCCATCCACCCTGTGCCCATCGTGGGCCTTAACACAGTGGTTTCTGTTCAGTGTGATGGCATGGCAGCATGCTGCCACCTGGGAACCACAGCAGCCTTCAGGTGCATCTCGCCTGTCTGTGCCTTTCACATCCCTGAGCACCACTTCTAGGAATGTTTGCATCCTCTCTACCTGTGGAATACAGGCCTTTGTTCCTAAAGGTGAACTGATCTAAGGTAGCCATGACAGCCATCCTTGTGGACAGCTTCCGCTTTGGAGGCCAGATTGGGTCATGTGGAGAGATGAGTAATGAACCCTCCATGTGCAATTTTATGCACCTACATAGTTGTAAACATTCAGTTTCAAATGCTTCTGAGGCATTGAGTATGCAGTTTCAAAATTCAGGACTTAGTATTTGGCCTAAATAGAGAGTGGCTGATCCCAGGTAAGTAGCATTTATGGTGACATTATGGCGACCTTGCGGTTCTGAAGGGGTGTCCCACGGCCAGGGAAGCCGTGGGGGTGTGGCCGGAGTAACCAGCGTGACCGACTGGGCACTCTGATTTCTCCCCGCTCTTTATCATTCTCAGTCGCAGTGGCTGGGATGAAAGAGGGATGACGGGTACACTGACTGACAGGTGACTTAGGAGTCGTTGCTGATAGGAACCAGGGGTGGGAGAGGCAAGAGGAGGAGGTTATGTTTCCTTTCAAAACAACTCTGAAATGTGCTATCTAGTATGGAGGCCTGCGTGTGTCTCTCTCTCCCACCTCCAGTTTTAAACACTATGATATTGTCAGTTTGGGACTTGGGGCTTGATCACAATCTTTTTCTTCCAGTTTTTGCCAAGGAGTGTACTGTCCTTAATGTCTGTCTGGTACCTTGTCTGGGGCCCCTTCATTGTGTCTCCGTGGGTCTCCAGTGGGTTCAGAGCCCACTGGAGAGCACCGTGCCAGCCTGGGGAGGGGCTGCCTTTGACTGCATGTCCCGACCCCTGGCTCAGCCCAGGCTGGCCCAGGCCCTGCAGGGTGACATCACTCTGCGTCCACTCTGCCCCTCTGACTGCTGCCCCTTTCTTTGACAGCCGGCAGAGCACTTCTGCAGGCAGGAGGACAGGATGCAAGGTGTTCTCCAAGACCAGAACTAAAGGTGCCCGACAGCTTGAGAAGAGGGCACTGGAGAGAGGGGCGGGGAAGCGCCCTCCTCCTCGGCTGTGCTTCGGAGTCATGGCTCCCGCAGACCTGGGGAGGGCCAGGGAGGGGTGGCTCCGGTGGTTCCTCGTATCAGGTGTGTAAGGTACAACGCGTGCTGCTAACCCTAAGAGAAATTTGGGGAAAATATTTGTATTTTTCTCACCAAACTTTGAGCTTCCTCATTGAAATTTTTCAGTTTTTCAGCCTAAACATTATTATGAGCAAGAATATCTTTTCTAACCTAATCTCTGGAATAAAACACAGCATTTGGCAAGAAGAGGCTGTTAACTACTCAGTCAGCATCACTGTTCCAGCGTGTACCACAGAGATGAAAAGCTCAGATGAAAGTCAGGTGCATGCTGTGTGGCCGGAGAATCCCGCTCCCACCCGGCAAGGGGGCGAGCTGGGCCCTGGGCGGTGTCAGACGCCTTCTGACGGTGCCAGGCCAGGCCTGGGGAGCCTCTACTGACCTAACTACTCGGGTTGGCCTTCTTCACCAGAATTCCAGAAGCCAGGTTTGTGTCGTGACTGTGATGGGGCAGACGGCCAAACACTGCCGGCAGCCCTGGAGCCTTTCTCTGGGGTTTTTTCGTATTCAGAAGGGGAAATAAAATTCCCCCAGAGGCCTGGAGAAGGGAGCCTTTGGAAACGTTTGCCTTCTTTTAAAAGCAAATTCATGTGCAGGAGTAGACACTTTACAAATAACCAATAACCTTGGGGTCGAAATTTGCTTAAATCCTGGTAAAGGATCTCATTTCTCTTTTGTGCTGATTGAACCTTCTAGCAATTTGGAAGTGTTCTCCTGTGAACCCTTAACTGCGGACTGAGGGCAAATGCCTTAAAAACGGAGGCGTGGAGAATCAGAAAGGAGCTATCACAATGATTCTTGTCTTAAAGGCATTCGGGAATTCTGAGGAAGAATTGCAGTGACAGGACTGGATTTTTTGGGCGAGGACACCCTCCGGTCGGGGCCCAGGGCTCTCCACTGGCTGACTTCACCCCCAGGGCCCAGCTGGCACTGGCCAGGCAGCGTTTGTCCCCATTCCCTCCACTTCCTGGGGTTCATTTTAAATATGAAAGAAATTGTGAAGTATGAAATTAGTGCTGACGTTGCCTGAGTACAAGGTCCTCATCACCTCTCGCCTGGGAGGGAGACATTTCCTTTCTTTGCTGAGCGAGCTCAAAGTGTGAGGAGGAGAAAGCCTAGGGGTTGCGGGCGGCT
Organism: Trachypithecus francoisi; assembly: GCF_009764315.1. Lineage (NCBI taxonomy): Eukaryota > Metazoa > Chordata > Mammalia > Primates > Cercopithecidae > Trachypithecus > Trachypithecus francoisi. Next base: position 4,496,225 of record NW_022681468.1, on the reverse strand, counting down.
GGAGAAGGGATCCACGGAAACCCAAGCGCCACCTCATGCCTGTGTGACTGCCCAAGGAAGAACTGGAAGCAGTTCACCTGTGGATTTTCTGGGAAAGGATTCATGGAACACAGCGTCTGGCGTCCAGCTCTGTGGGTGAGGGCTTGGCGGGGGATCCAGCGGCCCGGCCCTGCCTCCAGCGCCGCTGGATGGGGGAGGGATTGGCCTCTGACTGTGGGGTTGCACCATGGCGGTCGGTGTGCCCTCGGCTGAGGGTTCCCTCCTTAGCAGTGAAGAACCTCCACGTGAGTGGGTAGGGGTCGGGTGACCTGGAGACACCGCCTCCGTCTGGTCTGGGTGACAAAGGTGAAGGTTGATAGTCTGCCGCCCTGGCGGCAACCTGCAGGGCCCCCTTGTCTCGAGCACGCCCTTCGCCACGGGCCGATTGGGACTGTCCTGTGTTGCTTTAAGTTAACAAGGTGTGCACACCACAGTGACCCCAAGTGATGTCCCAGAGGGAGGAGACATGAGTCTGGCAGAAGTGAAGTCTGTGGCTTTATATTTAAAAGCACTCTATTCAGCTGTTACCTTTGAAACTCAGAGCCTAGTTCCAAACTAAGAACGTGCCCTCCAGAAGAGGGAAACTGTCTCACTGATGTTTTTTTTTATTCGTTTCTGCATCTGTTACATGAACTTTGTGTCATAAATTACTATCCCTTCATTTGAAAGTGTAAAAGAAAAATTTCCTGCATTTTTATCATTTCTGTATACTTGAGTTTATTAAAGATTGTTATGTTAGGCGACACTGTATAAAATTGTATGGGTATTTTGAGTGAAAATCAAAAGTAAAATTCACATGTATTTCCTTTTTTATATTTTCATCTAATTTCTTGACAACTTGAATAAATTTCATAAAGAGCCTTCCTAACATGAAATATTGGTAAATTAAATTCTTAACTGTTGCAATAATTAATGAAGCTTTAATATCAGTATTGTTATTTTATAATTTTAAGGAAATCATGTTTCTGTTTCACGGCTTTGTTTTTTGGCTGTTCCCTTGTCACTGTCACAGCTAACGAGACTCACTACATTTCCTACATACTTGATATTCTGAAGTACTGTGGGACTGTCCTCTGTATATTGACATTAAATAAACGTGTGTGAGTGAACTGTAAATGTAGATAGTTTTCGGTAGTCATTTTCACATCTAAGCTTTAAAACTCCCAGTGAACCAAAACAAGAAAAGTTTTTAAATGTTGTAAAATTAAGGGCCTTGTTAATGTTCGTAGAACAGCCAGCCGCCGGAATTGCTCCCTCTTGCTTAAGCTTTAAGCTGACTGTGTTTCTCATAGCTGGCAGTGTACTCGATGAAATGTTCTGCGTCCTAGAACCCATTTTATGTGGTCCTCGTCTGTGCCAGCTCCAGTCCGGGAGAAGGACTGTTGATTGGCGTTTTGGCTGAGCTGTGTAGAGGCTTCTGTTTAGTGAGAATGCGGACGTTCTGAAGTCTTCCTGGGCCATGAGCTGGCTTTGGTGACATGGACCCACGATCCCAGATGCTGGACATCCGACATGCTGTCCAGCCACGCAGCCGGCAGCTGGGAGAGTGGAGGAGGCAGCGGCCGGTAAGCTGCTGTGTTTTATTTTGCTGTAAGTTCTGGGATACGTGTGCTCACCGTGCAGGCTTGTCACATAGGTGTGCATGTGCCAAGGTGGTTTGCTGCACCCATCCACCCGTCATCTAGGTTTTAAGCCCCGCGTGCATGAGGTGTGTGTCCTAATGCTCTCCCTCCCCTCGCCCCTAGGTAGGCTGCTTTCCGTAGGAGCTCTTTTCCTGGCTAGAAGTTCATTGTTTTCCTTCTCCTCATCTTGAATAGTGTTTGCTGAAGACTTTGTGCTGGCGTGAGGTGGTCCTGCTGTAGACACCAGGCCCATCGTCGGTGCAGTTAGCTTCCTACACAGGGCAGTGGGCGACGTTCCATTTGGGATGAGAAGAACTCATGATTTACATTGTCTTACTATGAAATACTGTCCCTCACTCTTGACAGACGATGTAGCTGATCTGAGCTGCGCCCTGGCACCCGCAGGCCTAGCCCCCCTGCCTGAGGTGTGACAAGTGAGGGCGAGCTGGCCTGAGACACGACCCTTCATCAGGCCCTTGTGCTCCCATTTAATTGTCACGTCCCTGCTGTGTCATGAGCCATCCAGGTCCCGCTCAGCTGCCTCTCCATGGTGGCAGCCGGCTGAGTCCTGTGCTCTGCCTCTAGCACGTTCGTCGGGTGGGAACTCCCAGAAGCTTCCTGTGGTGCTGTCTCTGGAGTGCTGGCTCGGCAGGGCCTCCAGTGCTGACCTGTCTGCACTTTTTGTCTTGAGTCTGGGCTGCCAAAGCAGAGGCAACATTCAGACCTACAGCTCTCAAAAGCAGCCTCCTGGGGCCTGCCGACTGCCACAAGAGCGCTCCAGGGCTCTGTTCTTAGCGCCGAACAGGGTGTTTTTGTTGGTGTTTTTTGAGACAGGGTCTCACTCTGTTGCCGAGGCTGGAGTGCAGTAGCATGAACATGGCTCACTGAAGCCTTGACCTCCTGGGCTCAGTGATCCTCCCATCTCAGCCTCTTAACTGGGACTATAAGCACACACCACCAAACTCAGCTAATTTTTGTATTTTTATTTCCGTAGGTATAGGGTCTTGCCATGTTGCCCCGGCTAGCACCGAGTAGATTTTAAACCCTAAAGACTTTTAAGTTGACAGCAAGTTTTTTTTTTTTTTAAGAAAACCATGACATTTTGGTCTTTTAAAAATAGCTAGTTTGTACCTTCCAAAAAATAAAAGCCGGTTCTCAGCTGGGCGGGATGGCTCACACCTGTAATCCCAGCACTTTGGGAGACCGAGGTGGGTGGATCACCTGAGCCCAGGAGTTTGAGACCAGCCCAGCCATCATGGCAAAACCCCGTCTGTACTAAAAATACAAAAATTGCCGGGCGCGGTGGCTCAAGCCTGTAATCCCAGCACTTTGGGAGGCCGAGACGGGCGGATCACGAGGTCAGGAGATCGAGACCATCCTGGCTAACACGGTGAAACCCCGTCTCTACTAAAAAATACAAAAAACTAGCCGGGCGAGGTGGCGGGCGCCTGTAGTCCCAGCTACCTGGAAGGCTGAGGCAGGAGAATGGCGTAAACCCGGGAGGTGGAGCTTGCAGTGAGCTGAGATCCGGCCACTGCACTCCAGCCTGGGCGACAGAGCCAGACTCCGTCTCAAAAAAAAAATAAAAATAAAAATACAAAAATTAGTGGGGCCTGGTGGCATGCGCCTGTAGTCCCAGCTACTTGGGAGGCTGAGGCACCATGAGAATCACTTGAACCCAGGAGGTAGAGCTTGCAGTGAGTTGAGATGGCGCCACTGCACTCCAGCCTGGGCGACAGAGCGAGATTCTGTCTTACAGAAAAAATGGCCATTTCTCCATGTGTGGCTGCTTGTCAGAATTAATGGATTCTGAGCTCAGGGGTCTCTGGAGATGAACAGACCACCTAGAGGCTCTCAGCTCCCCACCACCCCTTCCAGGGTCAGTGGCCTCCAAAACCAGCCTCCCCTTTTAGGTGGGGGGGCAGCATGAGCAAAATCCTCCTTTAAGTTACTCAAGCTAGAAAGGCTTTAGGGAGACTAAGTGGGGTCCCTTTTTCCTGCCCCACACAGCAGAGAGGATTGCAGGGCCAAGTGGGTCCCAGGAGCAGGAGGGCCTCCAGTGACAGCCCGGGCCTGTGCTGGTCTCCGTCAGTGACCGGGATCACGATGAAGGCCCCCTGACTTGCACACGTTCTCTCTGATGCTTTTCTTCCACCTTCAGGTCACAGCGGAGCCCTTAAATGGTTCTGTCCTTCATTTGCGTGGTCTTTCCCCAGATGTCTGAAGAGCACAATCCTTTTCTCTGGGCGGCTTTTCTCATTAGAGGCCAGGTTGAGTGGCATCTGGGGGAAGCGTGGCCCCTCACTGTGACCTGTCATTGGACAGGTTAAAGCTGGCAGAGGTACGTGATCCACTGCCCAGCTACAACTGAGGTCCCAGGCCAGACTGCACGGCAAGTCTGGGGCAGAGATGGGTCCCGGCGTCCCTGGGCTGTGCCAAGGGTCCCCAGCTCTGTGGCTCACGTGCCGCTTGTGTGATCTAGAGACTGGCTTCGCATGCCGTGAATAAACCATGGCTGCTTTCTCCAGGTTTGCTTTGGTTCCTTTCTGTCGTGGTCTGTGTAATGAGAATGGTGGGAGTCTTGCAGGTGAGCAGTTAAGGAGTGTGTTCCGAGCTGGAAGTCCTAGTTCTGAGAGCAGGCTAGCCTGGTCATAGTTCTCATCGTTCCTGCCCCGTCTCTGAAAAGGTATTGCTTTGCAAATAACATTGAACTCATGTTTTCCCCAGGAGCACCTGCCACAGAGGCCAGCATTGGAGCCTCAGGGGCTACGTGCAGGGCCAAGGCTGGCCTTCTCCCTCTGGGAGATGCCAGTGGAGGTGACCTCCACAGCACCCCGGCCAGCTGGCACCAAGCTCCCGGATGTTGTGGCTGTGTAGAAGCAGATTCTGTCTTGTGGCACTTTGTCCACAGTCTCAGGAGAGAAGTGCTGGTCTGCCTGCCTGCCTGCCTGCAATAAAACGGGTCCCAGGGCCTGTGTGCGTGTCACTTTTGTTTGGGTTGGAAAGGGTGACCTTGGGAGTTGAATGACCAGAGAGGGTTTTGAGCAGTCCCAGGTGGATGAGGGATGAGCTGGCGCCCAGCCCACACACTCACCCACATCCCACATTTGTCTCCTTGAGGTTCTGTCTTCTCTGACATTCCCAGGCCAGGGGTCGTGGGTGTCGGAAGGGGAAGCTCTCCCAGAACCCAGAGCCAGGAGACGGTCCTGGGCCTGACAGAGCTTCAGGACTGACAGAGCTTCAGGACATGTCCTTTCTCCGATGTGGCCTGTGGCCCTCGAAGTCCTGTCTTGCTGTCAGAATCTGCAGTCTGAGCAGCACCTACAGGGCAGGAACGTGGCCCTGCTTATTGTAAATTGTTTTGAACCAAATTTTTTTCCTATATATTCTGGTGCGACAAGGCATAATTCTCTTAACTCAGTATTATAAATTAGAATCAAACCCAAACCAAGAGCTGGAGTATTTTTTATCACTTAAATTTTGAACTGAAATCTCTAGCAGGAATGAAACAGTGACTCTGCGCAGAGCCGAGCAGCTGACTAAGTATTAGAGCCAAGGCTTGCCCCATTCCTCTCACAGCGCGGGGGCTGATGGGACGCCATGCAGATTCTCCCTGGGGAACTCCTTTGCCTGATGGCAACTGGTAAAGCCTGGAGCTGCCAGCTGTCCTGCTTCCGGTGCACAGACAGACCAGCGGCTCCTGCACGCTGCCGAGGACAGGTGAAGCGTGCGTGGGCTCCCCTTGCCAGGTTCTCCATTGGCCAGGCCGGGCCTTGCCCCTTTTCTCCCATGAAAAGGAAGCAGAGAAGGACAGGGTAAACCACACTCCCTCCTGAAGAGCGGGCAGACTGGGGCAGCAGGGTCCCTGTCACTGGGAGTTTGACACGAACATTCGGGCAGTGGATCCCCCACACTTAAAAACACGCCTCCCACTGTGCTCTCGAGGGAAGCTGCAGCCGGGATCCTTCCGCGGGGGCCTAGGTGTCTGTTTCTTGTCTTCCTCTTCTACCACCTGATAATCTTTAGACTAAATCACAGACTGATAGAAGCAAGGTGACTTTTTTTCATTTAATTTTTTTCTGAATGGCATTTTTTCCTCTGGTGCCTCCAGTGTTCATCACGGCAAAGTGAGTCCATCTCCAGCAAGTGATGGGTGCAAGATGAAGGGTTCAGTGACTCGCACAAGTCCTCACCTGCCTGCAGGGTGCCAAGGCCCCTTCCCTGCCACTCAGAGGGCTCCCTGTGTCACACCCCCTGCGGCTGGGCATGCTAACCCAGGGCCGCAGCAGGCCCAGTGCACTCCAGGGCTTGTGCCTGCAGCACTGTCTCCTGGCGCTTGCCGGGTTCACTGCTGGAGAACTGGAGGCTGGACCCATTGGGTCTTTGCTTCGCCTTCCTGTTAACTCCTCTTAGAGACCACCGTTCTCCCCTCTGCTCTGACAGGCGGGCTCCAGGGAGTCCCTGGTCAGGCACCCTGGGGTCCTCTTGGGTGTTTCACCGGTGGCCAACCTGCTTCCTCAGTGGTCCAGCGCAGGGACCCTGAGTTTTGATCCTGGGCACACACTCTGCATGGTGATCCATTCTAAAACAATTGTGAACCAGGGTTGACATCAAAGGGCTAAGCCCTGCTAATGGGAACCCCCAGTTCCCTGTTATGCCGGTATGGACTACAGAAGGCGAGCGGAGGGCGGTTGATTCAAGATGTCTCTGGAAGGTGAGCCCAGTGGAGACTGGGACAGTGGAGGGCATGAGGGTGGTTCTAATTGGCTCCCAGCTGCCACCACAACTGGCATCAAGGCGTTAGCCAGCAGACACTGGAGAATGAGTGTACATTTGTTTTGTGCTAATGGGAGAATAGGAAGCTACCTGCAACCCTCAGGTTGGGTCGCTTTCTAGGGGCAGGGCTTTGTAGGGACCAGCTGGTGGAAGCAGCGTGTCCCCTGACATCAGGCTCGGGCAGCCTGGTGGCTGCACCACCTCTGCGTCTCAGCATCCGCCCGCCTTTGGGAGTGATGGAAAGCAGCCTCACTGCTCCAGGGCCTCATGCTCAGTGAGAGGAAGTCTAAGGAAGGGTGCTGTCCCTCATGGCCGTCACGAGCCACCTGCAGCCACTGAGTGTGTAAACCGGGGCCAGTCCAACCTGAAATGTGCCGTAACGTGTCAACCACACAGCACACCTCTTAGGCTTCTTACCAAAAAAGTCATTAATAATTTTTGTATTGCTGAATATGTTATGAAACATCCTGAGTTAAAGAAAATATTAAAATTTGCTGTGCACGGTGGCTCACGCCTGTAATCCCAGCACTTTGGGAGGCCGAGGCAAGTGGATCACGAGGTCAGGAGATCGAGACCATCCTGCTAACACGGGGAAACCCCGTCTCTACTAAAAATACAAAAAATTAGCTGGGCGTGGTGGCGGGCGCCTGTAGTCCCAGCTACTTGGGAGGCTAAGGCAGGAGAATTGCTTGAACCCAGGAGGTGGGGCTTGCAGCGAGCCAAGATCGTGCCATTGCACTCTAGCCTGGGCGACAGAGCAAGACTCCCCCCAAAAAAGAGAAAATATTAAAATTAATGTCACTTGTTTTTATTTTCATTTTTTGAGACGGGTCTTGCTCTGTGCTCCAGGCTGGAGTGCAGTGGATCGTAGCTCATTGCAACCTGCATCTCCTGGGCTCAAGCCATCTCCTGCCTCAGCCTCCCGAGTAGCTGGGATGATAGACGTGCACCACCACACCCGGCTAATTGTTGTATTTTTAGTAGAATACAAAACTTACACCATGTTAGTAGATTACACCATTTTAGTAGAATACAAAAAATACACCATGTTAGCCAGGCTGGTCTCAAATTCCTGGGCTTAAGTGATCCCCCCACCTCAGCCTCCCACAGGGCTGGCTGTCACTTGTTTTTAAGTCGTTAAATGTGCTCCTGGGAAGCTAAGCTGAACACAGGATTGGTTCACAGGACACCGCCTTCCTGTGGGTAGGGCTGCCTCACGCCGGGAGCAGCACTTGCCTCCACCTTGCGCTCTGTGAAAGGCGAGGGAGACTGTGGCTGCCAGATGAGGTGGCCCCTCTCCGTCTGTCCCCAGGCTGGGTCACCACCACTTTCTCCCTCTGCCAGGAGTAGATGACTTTTCTGTGGCTGGGGGGAAGGGAGGTGCCTCTTGGTTCAGGAGATTTGTCACCTTCTGGACACCACATAGCTTGTGGAAAGCACTTTCTTACGGTGCACGTGGTGATGAAGGCAGAGCGTCCTGCGTTAGAGGCTTCCTTCCTCCAGACGGTCCGTGGCAGAAGTGCGGTCAGGCACCTGCTGCCCAGCCGTGATGGGTTTGAGCCAGAAGTATGGGGCATTTGCGGGGTCCTCCACAAGTACAAACAGGGTTCTGTCCCTTTTCAGGGGTCCCAGAGGAAAATTGCTCCTATAGACTCTGAGCAGGGGCAGCTGCCACATTCCGTTTGCTTCCTGAGCTTGTCTAGGTGACCAGATTTCAGGTGGAGGGTAAGAAACGGGATGAAATGACTTCAGCGGGCAGCTTGCCTCCCGGCTTCCTGCAGCAGGGTGTGGGCGAGGCTGAGGGGCAGTTTCAGATTGTCACCCTCGTTTGTGTCCACACAAGTCCAATGTGTGAGAAGGTAGCAATGTTTGCCTCAGTTAAAGGCTTGTCATTTGTAAACAGTACTCATCAGCCGAAGCCTTCTTCCATGACAGTTTAGGCTGAGTTGCATTCCCCGAGCTGAAAAGGTGCACCTTTGGGGCTGCACTGTTGCCATCTTAGCATTCTTCATAAACGAACGCCACACCTTGATGTAATTTAACTGCCGCCCAATAGAAATGCAAAGAAATAGAAGTACTCTTTGCTGTGTGGGAAGTTAAACCCTCTTAGGTTTACCTAAGCTCACGCCTGTCTTGCTATATCTGGATGAGATTCCCCCTCCCCAGTGAGCCTCTCAGCAGGAGTTGCCCCGAAGAGCCAGAAGCACCCCCCCCATCCTTCCAGCTGGCCCTGGTGGGTTGGCCCCACATCCGTTCTCCACACCCAGCCGCAGCCTCATGGCAAGACTCCTTTGTTCTGGGGCTTCCCCCACCTCGGCCTGGGCCCTCCTGTCTCTGCCTGTGGGGCCTACACATGTGGACAGCTGCAGCCAGAGGGTGCCGTGGTCGCAGCACCCAACAAAGCAAGAACCCGCCCAGCAGAGAGTGCCCTTTCAAAGGTGTCCCTGAACTCTGTTTGGAGGCAACCCCTGGCTCCGGGGACTGGGTGTGCGGTCCAGAACTGCGGGGCCCTGGGCTCAACCCTGGCTGAAGGCGCTGAACACCTCCCACGAGGCACCTGTTCCTTTGGGTCAGTGAAACTCCGAAGAACCTGTTCTCAGGTGCCGAGAGACCACTGTCTGCCCCAGGGGCAAGGCCAGCCCTGCCCGCCCTTCTCTTGGACAGTGTTGAGACCACAGTATTGCACCCAGCAGGGTTCCAATTCTCTAGGAATCAAACGCAGTGATCTGGATAGGAGTTAAATAGGTGAAGTGGAGGGTTTGCTCCCACACTGGCCTCTACACCAACAGCACCAGTTTTGACCACATGGAGCTGCTGGCAGAGGGCGAGCATGGTGGCTGTGGCCCATCCGGTGTTTTGCTGGATTAATGTAGACTGCTTTGTTTGCAGGGTTCATTGTCATCCCCAAGCCAGGCCAGTTCTCCAGGTGGAACTGTAGTGTAGCGACCCCACTGCTGTGCGCACAGCCTCCCGGGACTTGGACTCGAGGGAGTGACGAGGAGGAGCCCCCAGCTGCGCTTGAGCCGAGCCAGCCGGCAGACCTCAGGCGGTGGACGTCGACCAGGGCCGTGTGGACGGCGACCGGCTCACTCTGCAGCACCGTGCTCCCACGGCTCAGCCGAAGACATTGTTTCCATTTTAAGTCGGTCTTTTGGGGCTGCAGTAAAAAATAAGAAATTGAGTTTTCTTACTTTTTACTCTAAAATTCAATGTAATTAAATCTCATATATATATAATATATACATATATACATAGTGTAAAATAGAATGTTTCTTGGACACGAAATCCCCTGAAATTCAACTGTTATAAATAGTGCTTTCCTGTTTTTGCACTGATTTTTCTATACCTTAGGTGGTCAGAAGACAACCTTGAATGCACTCATACAGAAAATTGTTACTTTCTGACTTAATGTAATTCAGGAAGGCAGATGCTGCAATCACAGATCTAAAAAAATTGTTTGCACTTAAAAATAGTTGAATGCTGGTGGAAAGTTACTTTGCAGATGGGTATAAAGGACTCATGGCCTTCTGAGGTGTGGTGTGAAGATGCCCTTTTTACCTGTTGATGTTTATTTTAATACTGTTATTTTCCAATGCAATCAACTCTGTATTATATATATAAATAATGTAATTCTGCAATTGGGGAAAATAGTTACTTCACTAGTAATTTTCATTTAAGAGTGATATTTCTAATTCACAAAAAAATTAATATTAAAACTATCTTGAATATACCGCTTGTTTATCTTCTGTTAAATTGGCTTAGTCTTTACTGTACATTTTGGTTGAACTGGTTGGTATGGAATTGTTTTGTCTTTTTCACCCCGTGTTACTAGAAGCCCCGTCAGTCACACTTGAGACGGGATGTTCAAGAACACGGCTCAGGAGGGCTTGGGCTCCGTGGCCGCCTCGCAGCCTCACCTGTCTGTGGCCACTGTGGGCAGCTGCACATGTGCACAGGGTTTCAGGATCAGGTCTCCTTACAGCTTCGAGTCCTTCTTTTGTCGTTGAAAGCCTGTGACCACACATAACAGTTTCTACAGTGAGTATGAACGTGGGACATGAACTAGCTTATCAAACTGTTTGCCTGATTTTTTTTTTTTTTTTTTAAGAGACAGAGTCTTACTGTCACCCAGGCTAGAGTGCAGTGGCGCGATCTCAACTCACTGCAAGCTCTGCCTCCCGGGTTCATGACATTCTCCTGCCTCAGCCTCCCGAGTATCTGGGACTATGGGCGCCCGCCATCACGCCCAGCTAATTTTTTGTATTTTCAGTAGAGATGGGGTTTCACCGTATTATCCAGGATAGTCTCGATCTCCTGACCTCATGATCTGCCCGCCTTGGCCTCCCAAAGTGTGGGGATTACAGGTGTGAGCCACCGCACCCAGCCTTACCTGAGATTTTTCTTACTTGGTTGAACCAGCTCATGAGCATCTATGAGCCTAGGGCATCCCACACCTGCTCAACGAGTTACTAGAATTGCAACAGAATGTGCAGCTACCAAGCAGAAGAATGTTTATTTTTTTAAAAAATCATATACAACTGGATCCTTTGAAAGCTTTATTTTGTGAGACTTTAAACCATGAAGTGTCTGAAACCTATTTCTGTAATTGATCACATTACACTGGGGGCATGTCTTTAATTTCGGGCTTTTGAGGGGAGGCATGCTCCATTTTCACCATTTGTATGAATGCAGCCACAGAAAACTTCACATCAGCTGAGCCCTCGGTTTAGTTTTCTTCAGAGGAGAGATGGGTTACAGCTTGGGTTCTCAGCCTGCCCCACTCAGAGGCCCCAGCAGAGCCTCTGGATCATGGGGCCATGAACTGTGGTGTGAGTCTTCTAGAAAGAGAAATACAAGACACTAAGACTTGCTGTTCTAAATGAAAGAATCAGAATGGATAAATTAGACACATGCAGAGTGACCTCTGTATTAAAACATTAGCACATTTTAGGTACTTTGGTATTTCTGTCATCTTAAAGTACTGATTGCTAGGTGCTGTCAGTTACACAGGAAGCCAAACCCAGGAGGGTCCAAGACAGCTACAGTGACCCGCGGGTGTATCTGGAAGTCAGAAGGAACTACTTTTGAAAATAAGTCTAAAATTATTTTCTGTTTTAAGACAGAATCTCACCTATCATCCAGGCTGGAATGAAGTGGTGCGATCACAGCTCATTGCAGCCCCAACCTCCTGGGTTCAAGTGATCCTCCCACCTCAGCCTCCCGAGTAGCTGGGATCACGCATGTGTGCCACCACACCTGGGTAATTTTTTGGTATTTTGTAGAGATGGGGTCTCCTTATGTTGCCTAGGCTGGTCTCAAACTCCTGGGCTCAAGCGATCCTCCTGCCTCAGCCTCCCAAGATGCTAGGATTACAGGTATGAGCCACCGCACCTGGCCAAGTCTAGAATTCTTAACCCGGCAATCTTCCTGGTCATCTCCTTATTCTGTTTCCTGTTTGTGGAAAGTGGTGGGTGGAAATTTAATACCAGGACAATAATTATGTCAAGATTTGAGCAGTTTGGTCAGATGACCCAGCTGTGTCCACAACTTGTGCTGGCCCCGAGATGGTATCAGTGAGATAGTTAGTCCTGGCTCTGCCTCAGCCCAGTCTGTCACCCTTCGCTGGTTCTGGAGTGCAGTTTGCATTTGGCCATCACAGTACTAAGGCTGTCAGATATGCCCCAGTTTACTCTACATGCATCTGTGCCAGGAATAAATCCTTATTTTTATGGCGCTTTTCCTAAGACTGCTCTGTAGCCAAGTCGGCCAAGATGACTTCCAAAATCTAACTGCCTCGTAAACTGTCCCCACCACTGTCACCGTGGACTCAAGCATTCAGCAGGCCCTGGGCAGATGCAGTGAGGCAGCATCAAGGCTGGTCGTGCCCTCCCTCAGACGCCCTGGAAAGACGAACTTCCCTGGTACGATTTGGGTTGTTCTCACCTGTTGCCTTGCACTTTCTTACACTTCCGGCGTTGAAGAATGCGCGCTCCTCCAGAGAAAGCCAGGAAGAGGTCGGCCATGCCAGGGGTGGGTCTAGCTGGACTCTAGCCGCCTCGTGGCAGGCTGGCTGCACCGCAGGTATGGGGGCAGCAGAGCAGGAGACAGGAGGTCACGGTCGCACTGCTGCTGCCTGTCACACGAAGGCATGCACATCTGAGTGCCAGACGGAGATGGCTGCGGGAGATGGCTGCTTACTGCTTCTGCCCGCAAGGCCCGCCCCCACCAGTGTGGGGAGTGGCTGGGCTCCCCTGTGCTTCTGCCTGGTGTCTTCTTTAAGGTCAGGAGGGTGAGGCGGGTGGACGACGGTAGGCTCGCACAAGAAGGGCGACAGTGCAGCCGGGCAGCACGCAGGTGCTTAGCAGAGGATTGCGGGATGAACGTGTTTGAATGGGGAGGACGACGGCTGAGGCCTCATCCTTGCTTCCGTTCTGGGTTCTGTGGGGATAATTCAAGCGCTTCAATTGCGTTGCACAGAATGGAAATAATCCGGCCAGCCAGGGTTCACGAGCTTTCCAGTTTGCGGCAGAGGCGGCAGCAGGGTGAGGTGGCCTCCTATGGGCTGAGCCAGCCTGGCCCCTCTGCCCTCGGCCCTGGCCCCCATCACAGGGCCCAGACGGACACAGGGAACCACACACAGCTAAGGCGGTCTGGGGATCCTAGCGCCTGCTGCCGAGAGCAGGCGGGTGCGAGGGCCAAGTGCAGGGCAGGAAGTCCAAGGGTGGCTGGCAGGATTTCCCGTTTCTCCAAATCTGCAGGAAATCATCACCCTCGGAATCTCCACCCTTGGACTTGGGAAGCCGATGTGGGAACCCTGCTGTGCGCCACAGACCCCCGTCATGCCTTCATGGAGGGGCCTGTGGAGCTGGGCTCTGGTTCCCTGCTCACCTCCACCCCGGAGGCCCAGCTGCCCTGGGCCCTGGCGTGCCGGGGGCGCTACACTGCTTCAGAGCGTTTATGCCCAAGTCTAACAAAACCAGGAGGGCCTCAAGTGGCGGACCTTGGGATGGTCCTCCTCTTGCTCTAGGGACTTTCTTGCCTTCAGAGAGCCCCCAGCCCTGCTGCCCCCACCACGAGGAGGGTGACAGTCAGAAGTCAGGGCAGCTGATGTCCTGGGCACCAGCATCTGCAGACCACACTTGCTTTCTCAAAAAGGCCTGCAGAAGAACTGTAAAGACATTCCCTTCATATTTTTAGATGTAAAGGGAATAACACGTTTCCCAAGTACACACACACTTAATCCGTTTACATGCCCGACTCTGAAGCCAGGCCCGGGGACAGGGCGTGCCCCTCCTAGCCACCACTCCCCTACCCACAGGTCCCTCTCTTGTGACCTGTGCGTCCCCCCACCACCCCTACCTCCCTAGCCTTCTGTCCCCCAGCCCTCCCTGCTGCTGGGCTCTGCCCACAGCCCTGGTGTCCGACTCCCCTGGGACTCCCAGGCCCTCTGTGGAGGCAGAACGGTGCCACCCCCTGCTCAGACACCTCCCCTACAGCAAGGGCAGCCCTGAAGGCTGCACCAGGGTCTCAAATGGGTTTAAAAGGCACCCAGAGAGAGGCCTGCTCTGAACATTATGGCAAGCCTCACTTCCGGGCTGTAATCTGCCCTTCTTCTTGGGCTCCTTTGACCCCCATGTGGCACAGACCGGGCACCTGTACCTATCGACTCGCTGCCCCACTCCCAGCCCTTTCCTCCTCCTCCAGTCTGCCCTCCCTCCATGTGGCCCAGAGTCCACTGTCGTGTCAGATGGCCTGGGACTGGGGCCAGAGCCACTGGAGAGCACATGAAGGAAGGGTGTCACAGATTTGTCTCAACAGAGGAACAAGGAGGCTTAAAGCCCGGGAAATTTAGCTTTTTTCAAAAATATCTCCATAAGTTTGGGAAGATGACCAAAAAAAAGGAGGACCCAATTACTAAGTTACTTTCCAAGATAAACGAGGACTTACTAGGACTTTTCTTGTGCCAGCAGCCCAGCCAGTGCCACGGTTTCTTTGCAGTGTTCCCATCCCATCCCCACGGGGAAGCGTTTCTTTTTCTAGGACACAAGGTGCCCAACTTATTGTTGGCACTCGGCAAACAGCTCAAAGCACCCACTGGCAGGCCTGGGGCAGGGCTCCATACTCCCCAGAGACAGGTGGGCACCAGGAGCTGAAATGACAACGTGGTCACCGTGAAGCCTGTGCTCAGAAGAGACTCTTCAGGCCTGCCCTGCGCCCCGTACCACCTTGCCAGGCTAGTCACTGAGGAGCACACAGGGCTCCAAGGACATGCCTGTGTATGCTGCTTCCCGAGTGGTTCTTCAAATGAAAATTAAGCCACACCAGGCCGGGCGCAGTGGCTCATGCCTGTAATCCCAGCACTTCGGAAGGCCGAGGCAGGAGGATCACCTGAAGTCAGGAGTTTGAGACCAGTCTGATCAACATGGAGAAACCCCATCTCTACTAAAAATACAAAAAATCAGCCGGGCGTGGTGGCGCATGCATGTAATCCCACCTACTTGGGAGGCTGAGGCAGCAGAATCCCTTGAACCCGGGAGGCGGAGGTTGCAGTGAGCCAAGATCGTGCCACTGCACTCCAACCTGGGGAACTAGCGAAACTCTGCCTCAAAAAAAAAAAGAAAAGAAAAGAAAAAGAAAATTAAGCCACATCAAAGCCTTCCCAACAAAATCAATTCCCCTCATGTGCCCACAAAAGCTAAAATAAAGGAATGCCTGGTAAGGACACATGTTGGACTCGGAGAATATTAAAATGCAATACTGTAACGACAGCTTATTCTTTAATAAAAGTCGGGGTGTCCAGTAGCGTCACTGGTAAGACGTGGTGCGCTCCACGACTGACCAGCAGCGCCAGAAAAGCGCTGTGAGGGGACACGCTGAGTCCACCTTCCAACCACGCCCAACTGATCACAGAAATGCCTGCTTGTTTTGATTCATATACAAAGTTACAAAATAGTCCCTGCCCCAAATTCTTAACGAAAATGAAAGAAAACCCTAGAATGTGGCTTTACAAATATATTAGCCCAGAACATCCTGGGCAGCTGCGCGGGCCGCGGGTGCGGGGGGGTGCGCAGGGCAGCACCCAGAGCCCCAGCCAGCGCGAAACGGACGCAGGTGCGTCCCCAGCCCTCCGTGGCGTCTCAGCGGCAGATCACCCAGGCCTGGCCCGATCGGGCCTGGTGTTGCCTCTGGAAGTCGAGACGACTGTGCTGCTCAGTATCTTCCGCCTTTCCGCACTATGGTGGGCAGGCGACACTGCTGCGGGGCAGGCTTAAGGTCCTTCCGCGGATCTGTCTGTCAAAGAAAAATGACAGACAGGAAATTCAGTGGCGGCCTGGGCAGGGGGAGAGCAGCGCCGCCGGAGAAGCTGGCTCCGCGCTACCTTCTTGCTCGCAGGGATGCACTTCAAGGGTCTCAGCACCGGCGCTTTTCCATTTGTCCCAGATCCAAGCACGGACTGCAGCGTGGGGCTGGAGTAAGACGACAGTTTGGCCACTCCCGAAAGCTTTAGTTTGGGCAGTTCCATGAGGTAGGCCGGTCCTTGTCTCTTGGGATGGTCCTCCTCTTGCTTTAGGGACTGTTTCTTGAAACAGAACAGAGGCCAGTTGGACATCAAATGCTTTCCCCTTTATGGAAATTAGGAAAAATGAAAGAGGCTCTTTGTACTGCTTTTGCCTAATGCAATTTCTTGACCATGACATGTGACTGGGACACATTCACCAGGTCCCAGACACCCCAAGGGAGTGGCCGCTCACCAGAGTCCCACGGCGGAGCCAAACCTTCAGGGGGAACCTGAAGCACGCAGACTGCGAGCTGAGGAGTGCGGGCGGCAAAGGGTTGGTGGGCAGTGGTGCCCACGCCTCCGGCCTCCTACTCTAGCTCCAAGGTCTCACACTCTGACCTGCCTGCTGCCTGCTTTTGGGGGACTTGTAAGCTAAGGATGGTTTTACATTTGGGTTTCTTTGTTTTTTGTTTGTTTGTTTTTTAAGACAGGGTGTTGCTCTGTAGCCCAGACTGGAGTGCAGTGATGCAATCTTGGCTCACTGTAGCCTCAGCTTCCTAGGCTCAGACGATCCTCCTGCCTCAGCCTCCCAAGTAGCTGAGACTAAAGGCACGCACCACCACACCCAGCTGATTTTTAAAACAGATGGGGTGGTGGGGGAGTAGTCTCACCTATGTTGCCCAGGCTGGTCTCAAACTCCTGGCCTAAGTGACCCTACTTTGGCCTCCCTAAGCACTGGGTTTACAGGTGTGAGCCACCACACCCACCCGGTTTTTATATTTTTTAATAATTGAAAAAAAATGTTTCATGGCATATGAAAATTATGTGAAATTCAAATTTTAGTGTCCCCAGTTCTACTGGAACGCAGCTCGCGATGCGGTTCATGTGCTGCCTCTAGCTGCTTTCACACTGCAGCAAAGCGGGGAGTGTGACAAACACCCCACGGCCACGGGGCCTAAAATATTTCCTGTCGGGCCCTTAGAGAAAAGCATGCCGACCTCGGATGTGACTGAGGGTGGGGACTTGGGTGAATGCCGGCCTGGAGTGACATCCACGGTTTGAAGCAGACCCTCTGTCCAGGAGGGAGCAGAGGCAGAGCAGGGACAGTAGTGAGGCCACCTGTGGTGACTTAGGCAAGGTGAGGAGGATGTAGGAGGCAAGAAGGCGAAGGCCCTGTGAGATGAAGGAAGGGTCCACGGGAGGCCTGGGCAGTCGGCAGAGTTGCCTGCCCAGGAGGGAAGGCCATGGGAAGCCACAGGGAAAAGCACATTTGGGGGAAAGATCGGGAGAAGGGGTTTCAGCACATTTGTCTTTTGGACATTCGAGTGGAGCTGTCAAATCGGGGGCCAACGCGACACAGGAGCCTGGCTTTCTGGAGAGCAGTCTGACTGCAGCTCTGGGTTCCCCGCTCCCAAGCGGGCAGGGAGCACTCGGTAAAGGCTGGGAGGAGCGAGTGACGTAGGGACGACCAAACAGATGAATGATGGAAGGGCACATTGTCACACTGTTGGGGTGCCAGCCCAGAACTGGGAGACTGGTGCAACCCTGCCAGCAGGTGCCACAGGGCTGCACTGGGCTAGGATGCCACACGGTAGGTGGGAAGGTGAAGGCACTGAGGAGCGAAGCTAGCATTTCTCAACCCAAAATGTGCGCAACCTCCACTGATGGCACGGAGTGCTCATCTGGGGCCAGAGACAGCGTGGCCTGCCTAGGACTTGAGACCTGTCACTGGCTGGGTCGGTGACTCGGGCCTAGGGCTTGAGGCCTGTCACCAGCTGGGTGGGTGACTTGGGCCAGCACTGCATCTTCTCGGCACCTCCCTCCAGGGCCGTTCTGAGGGACGATGTCTCCACAGTGCGTTGGCATAGAACCTAGCACCTGCATGTGGTCATCAGGACAGACACAAAAGTTCATGCAAGGGTCCCCTCTCTGGGCCTGCTCACACGGGATATTCGTCCTCAATTCTTAGCTACTGGGGCAGAAAGGGCTTGAGCAAACAGAACTGGGGTCCCTGACATCCCAATACACGCAGCCAGCAATTTGCATGCTGTTCAGGCCTCGACTGACAACATGGTCTGCCAAAGCCTCCACAGGTGGCATCCTCCTCAGAGAGACACAGGCCACCTGAGGGCATCCAGTCCCCGCTGAGCTGGGTGGTCTCCAGCTCCGATTTCGCTTAGTACCTGCTTTCTGCCCTCCTTTGAAATCCAGCAGCTGTTACTGAGTGGTTCCGGTGCCACAGGGTGCTCCGGAAAGCAAGCTTTTCTGTGGCTGCCCACAGCCCGCTTCTCTGTTTTCCTACGGGGAAGGAGAAGAGAACAGAGCAGCTCCACTGACAGCCCGCAGAGCACATGGCCTGTTGGCTTCTTTGTCTCCAATTTGTTTACTGTGTGAGTTGCCACTAGCTCTTCTTTTCTGCATAAGCTGTAATCAGGGGGCCTTTTTTTTTTTCTTTTCTGTCTCAGCCTGGCAGTCTCTGGGCCAGGAACAGAGCTGGCTCTATGAACCAGAGGCACTGCCTACCCAGGGACTCACAGTTTGGGATCAAACTGTCACCTCCACAGTTATGCACACAGGAGTGTCCAGGGGTATGGAATTAGATGACCTCAGGCAGACAAGTCTTAGATTCACACTCAGCAGGTACTTCCAGTGCCAGGTGACATCCAAAGTGCTCTAACATCCCAGAATGCGTCCTGTTCACACCATTTACAAGGGCTGCACACCAGGCTCTCCTAGAAGGCTTACTACCCATAGCTTCGGCATCAACCACAAAGTGGACAGCCCGCCCCTCTTTCTCCTGCCATGGAGCTGCTAACAGCCTCATTTTGGGAAGGATATGTCAGAACACAGCACGGTGGGGGCCCCAAGAGGCCCTGACCACTCTTCAGGATAGAGAGCGTGATTCCCAAGAACCAGGGACCCTCCAGAGGGCAGTCCCTTGCCCCACTGTGTGCCCATGGGTCTCATTTGCCCGGTCCTGCATCCGCCCCACAGAACCCACGAGAGTGCCTACCTCTGTTCTTGGAAGTAGGGGTGCTGCAGGGCCTGGTGGGCGGCGATTCTCTCATCGGGATCATAGGCCACCATTGCGTGCAGGAGGGAGAGGCATTGTGGGGACAAATTGGTTGTCAGTAGAGGTATTCCTGATCCCCTTTTAAAAGGAAAATCAAAATTCATAGCTCTCGACCTGTATTAAAAGCCCAATGATAATAAATGGTCATGCTGTCACTGAGCGCACCGGCGGTCTACTGTCACGACTAAGGCCCCTGCATGGTGCAGGTCTACACCTGTCCCAGCCCACAGAACGTGCAGCACCAAGAGGGACCCCTGATGTCAATGATGGGCTCTGTGCAGTAATGTGATATCCGTGATTCATCGACCATAACTAACACACCATCGAGGGGGTGCTGACCACAGGGGAGGCTGTGTGCACGTGGGCACAGGGCTCTATGGAAACCTAAAACTGCTCTTTAAAAAAATCTATTAAAATAGTCTATGGTAAAGGGGGGATCTGTTACGCTATAAATATAAGAAAACTACCTTTCCTATAAAAGATTAATATTACCTTCCCGTATGAGAAGAATGAAATAAACTTTAACAAAAAAAGAAGAGTCCAAAATTGTTGCCACCTTCTCCCTCCCTGGGATCTGGGGGCTGCTGGGTGCTACTCGCCCCTCAGCCCACAGGCCCTCCCTGGGGAGTCCCGACTCCCCAGCCTCAGCTTCATCAGAATGACCCCTGAGAGTCTGGGAACACCTCTTCCAGGTGTCGGTCCCGCCAGCAGGGCCATGGAGGGCTGCAGAAAGCCTTCACCACCTATGGTCTGTGCTTGGGGAACATTTCCACCCAAAGGCTTCTACGTCCTGTTTAAATTACTCAGGGAACAGAGCCTGACTCCCCGGCCCTCAGAAAGCCTGTGACAAATCTTTCTGTGATGCTCAAGGAAGAGCTCACCTTTGAGACCCCTTAAAGTGATGGGCTCTGTCTGAGCAGCCACTCACTGGCCCTCAAGTGAACTTGGAGCCCTGAGAGTGAGGGGTTTGAGGGAGGCACAGGGAGGGGCTTGCCCTGCCGCAGGTCCTGGCAGGGGAGTGAGTCCACGTCCACTCTCAGAGCACAACACTTACTGTTTGAACTTGGTGAGGGTCTTCTGAGCAGGTGTGCCGATGACATCGTGGATTTTTGAGATTTGGTCCAGTTCATTTACTCCAGGGAAGAGGGGCTGCAGACTGGAAGGGCACAAGGGCACTGTGGTCAGTGTTAGGGACAAACTGCCCCAAAAAAGCCTCTTGGTGCTTCCCCCCCCCCCCCAATGCTCTGCAACCCTTCTCCGTGCCGCCTACCCTTCCCCCAAGCCTCTTTACATTTCTAAGCTCTTATCTAGGTGCCACTTTGGAGCCAGCAGACTTCATTCATCAGACCTTGCTGCAATAAGCAAACCCCAATTACAAACCATCCAGACCACATAGCAGAAGATCCTGGGAAGCATAAACAAACTTTACCTGCACCCTCCTGTAAGTTCCTGCTCTTCATCTAGTCGCTACCATAAACATCACAAGGTGATATGTGGCAAAATTAACCAGCAACCAACCCTGGGATATCCATACCAAAGAACTCCCTCAAACTCCCCTCCCCAATATAAACCCCTCATTCTGTAAGCTTGGGGCTGCGTCCTCTGACTGTTAAGGGGGCAGCGGCAGGTTAATAAAAACTTGCTTGCCTGACTTTGGGTCAGTTTTTCCTTTCTCTTGGCTGACCTTACTTTCTGGTGCCGAAACCCGGAAAGGGGGATAGACTCTGGCCAGGACTCACTCACTATCAATCTCTCTCTTTCTCTCTTTCTCCCTCTCTGCCTCCCTCTCCTGGCCAATCTCCCCTTCCCTGAACCTGCCAAAGACCCAGAGAATCTCCTAGACTCTCCCATTGCTGGTGACTTCATCCACCATCAAAGCCTCTGCCAGCGTGAGTAAAAAGGGACTTGCCATTCCCTGGAACTCTTTACCATCCATCTCTCCGTTTCCGAAAGACCGTGGCTGGGCCAAGGGCTTCCTTTGCCCTCCGGGCCTCTGGTTCCTCCATTTCAGGGACGCCTAACACGGCAGTTACCTCCTCTATTCCGGACAAGTTCCAAGGGAAAGGGGACGTCATCGGCAGTCTCTTCTTCCTCTACCCCTCTCCCTTCCATTCACTATGGGAGTCTCTCAGTCTATTCCTCCTAAAACCACCCCCCTTGGGTGCCTCCTACACAATCTCAGTACTCTTGGCCTCCGTTCAGAAATCTGCCCTAAAAGGCTTATCTTTTACTGTAACACTGCGTGGCCTCAATACAAATTAGACCATGGCTCCCAATGGCCTGAAAATGGCACTTTCAATTCCAACATGCTCGGAGACTTAGACAACTTTTGCCACTGCTGTGGGAAGTGGTCTGAGATTCCTTATGTTCAGGCTTTCTTTACCGTCCGTAGTTGTCCCTCCCTCCGCCAGTCCTGCTGTACTTTCCAAATTCTCCTCGCCTGCTCCAAACCCGACTGGCCTCCTGCTCCCCTCATCTCAATAGCCCCAGCTGACGACTTCTCCCTTCTTTGATCCCGCTGATTTCTCCCCTGCTCGACAACATCCTAATCCTCCACCGGAATAGCATGACCCCCCACTGTACACCTCCACTCTGGCTCTCCCTCTCTCTCTCTCTCTCTCCAGCCACCCCGCCTCCAACTCTGAGTCCTCCCCATCGCCACCCCGTACTCGTTCTCGAGCCCACCATGCCCAGCAGCCTGGTCCCTTGCTGCTTCTCCAGGAATTGTCAGAGGCCGAAGGGATCGTCCGTGTCCACATCCCCTTTTCCCTCTCCAATCTCTCCCAAATTGAGAAATGTCTTGGGTCCTTCTCCGATCCCGACACTTATATCAAAGAATTTAAATATCTCATCCAGTCTTATGAACTTGCTTGGCATGATCTCTATATTATTTTGTCTTCTACCCTCCTTCCGGAAGAAAAGGAAAGAGTGTGGCTTGCAGCCCAGGCCCATGCTGATGACCTCCATCGGCAAGATCCTACTAGGCCAGTAGGGGCCGCTGCAGTTTCCCTGAGAAAAGCCTACCTGGAATTACCAACCCACAGAATCCGGCCAGGCCTCCTGTAATCATATGATTACTTGCCTCAATGCAGGCCTTAACAAAACTGGCCATAAGGCTGTAAATTTCGAAAAACTCAAAAGAAGCTCCCAAAAGGCCAACGAAAACCCTGCCCAATTCCTTTCTTGCCTTACAGAGACTCCAAAAATATACCCGTGTTGATCCTGCCTCCTGAGAAGTAGTGAACTATTGTTCTTAACACCCATTTTATTTCCCAAACTGCCCCCGACATCTGGTGCAAACTTAAAAAGGCTGAAGATGCCCCTCAGACCCCACAACGAGACCTCCTTAACCTGGCTCTCAAAGTGTTTAATAACAGGGATGAGCAAAATAAATTAGATAAAGCCCAAAGAAATCGTGCTAAATACCAGCTTCTAGCAGCAGCTATACATCAACTCAGCCATATTACCCAAGGGCACAAAAGACCCGATAGCAGCAACCCTCCAGGCCTTGTTTTAAGGGCAGCAAAGAAGGCCACTGGGCACGGGCATGTCCTAACCGTCGAGTGCCAAAGAGCCCTTGCCCAGTCAGCCAGCAGACAGGCCACTGGAAGTCCGACTGTCCTCTCAGCAAACGGACAGACAAGCCTGCTCCTCAGAGCCACCACCCCTTTAACATGACAAAATGTGAAGAATCGCTTGCATTCCTGCAGCTACGGGCCAGGGCCCCCGGCCCCGTCTGCCATCACTGCATCAGAGCCCAGGGTAACTCTGCAAGTAGCAGGTAAGCTGATCTCTTTTTTAATCGATAGCAGGGCCACCTCTTGGCTTTGCCTGAATTTTCAGGACCCACTCATCCCTCTCAGGTCTCAGTCATGGGGGATGATGGACTCATCTTGCATCCATGCGCCATCAGACCCCTTACTTGCTCTCTGTTTGATACTGTTTTCTCACACTCTTTCCTTATCATGCCTCGTTGCCCTACCCCCTCCTAGGCCAAATTCAAAACCAAATTCAATTTAGAATTCAAATTCAAATTCAAATGTTGGCCAAATTCAAAGCTTCTATCACCTTTTTCTGCCTCCCTCAACCAGAGTCCCTCTTCCTCTTCTCTACTAGTCCAGCCCCTGACCCCTCTCCCCAGTACCCACTTCCCACCTCTCTCAGAAACCCAATAGGATGGGGCACCACCACCGCTCTCTAGCTGCTCACCACGACCCCATCAAAATTCAGTTAAAAACCGCTCTACATTTCACAACATCCCCCAATACTCCATCTCCCTAACCCACCAAAAAGGCTTACAGCCCATCATAAACAAGCTCTGTTCACGTGGTCTTCTTAGGCCAACACATTCTTCATATAACACCCCCACCTTTCCGGTTAAAAAATCAGACGGCTCATACCCACTCCCCCAAGGCCTCCAAGCCATCAATCGGGCCGTCCTTCCTATTCACCCCATAGTTCCTAACCCCTATGTACTTCTCTCTCTCATTCCCTCCAACACCACCCACTACACTGCTGTTGACCTAAAAGATGCCTTTTTTTTATTATTCCCCTGCACCCTGATTCCCAAAACCTCTTTGCTTTCACCTGGACCAACCCTGACACTCTCCAGTCACAACAACTCACCTGGACTGTCCTCCCTCAAGGCTTCAGAGATAGCCCTCATTTCTTCGGACAAGCTTTAGCTCGAGATCTCACCTCCTTAAACCTTTCCCCTAAGCCGTCTCCTTCAATACATGGACAATCTTCTCCTTTGCAGCCCTCTCTAGAAGACTCTCAAACCCACACAGTCACTCTCTTAAACTTTTTCGCCACCGAAGGGTATAGAGTCTCCCTGTCCAAAGCTCAACTTTCCACCTCCATAGTAACTTACCTACGAGTTCAACTTTCCCCTGGGGCCCAGGCTATGACCCCCACCCGAGCAGCACTAATAGATAATCTGCCCGCACCCTCCTCCAAAAGCAAAGTCCTTTCCTTCCTAGAACTACCAAGCTTTTTAAGAATATGGATTCCCACCTTTGCCCTCCTAGCTCACCCGCTCTATAAAGCAGCCAAAGGCCCTCTCAATGAGCCTCTGAATCCCTCGCATAACATACTCCCCAGCTTCTGCAGACTTCAAACCGCTCTTGTCACTGCACCAGCTCTGTCCCTACCTGGTATCTCCCAATCTTTCACTCTCTATACTGCCGAGAGCCGAGGAATAGCCCTCGGTGTCTTAGGGCAACAGAAGGGAGACCCTCCTTCCTTTGCCCCTGTAGCCCACCTCTCTAAACAATTAGACAACACAGTCAGAGGATGGTCAACCTGTCTTAGAGCGCTAGCAGCAGCGGCCGCTTTAGCTCTAGAAAGCAGGAAACTCACATTCAGTCAAAATACCAGCTTCTGCAGTCCTCATCATCTACAGGATCTCCTCTCCTCCCGGGCATTAGGCTCCCTTCCTCCTTCCTGGATTCGATTACTCCATGCCCTCTTTATCAAAAATCCCAAATTCAGTCTTGCCAAAAGTTCTCCCCTTAACCCAGCATCCTTCCTCCCTGTATCTTCTTCTCCTACTCATTCTCGCACTGACATCCTAGATCACCTGCAGCCACACTTTCCTAACATTTCCTCCAAGCCTCTCACCAACCCTGATGACCAACTATTTATAGATGGCTCCTCCTCTGGGCCCACCAGCTCCCCCAAAATTGCTGGGTATGCAGTTGTTTCCCTTGACCGAGTAATTGAAGCTAAGCCCCTACCTCCAGGAACCTCCTCTCAAAAAGCAGAACTCATAGCTCTCACCAGAGCCCTAATCCTTTCCAAAGGCAAAAGAGTCAACATTCACACAGACTCCAAATATGCGTATCACATTCTTCATTTCCGCGCCGCCATCCGGCAAGAGAGGGGATTCCTTACTGCCAAAGGCACCCCATCACTAACGGCCCCTTATTTACCAACTCCTTCAGGCTGTACATCTCCCAATGGAGGCAGGAATTATACACTGTCAGGGACATCAAACAGGAACAGATAAAATCTCAAGAGGCAACAGAAAGGCCGATGAGGCAGCAAAAGAAGCCTCCCTTTCTTCCGCTTCTGCCTCCCTCTTCCTCATTACCCGTGCAATCCAACCTCAAGACTTCCCCACTGAAAAAGCCTCATTACTACAACAAGGAGCCTTCCTCTAGGGAGACTGGAGAGATAAGGACCAGATGCCAGACCTTCCCCAGGGACACACCGACAAAATCCTGACATCTCTCTACCAATCCTTCCATATTGGTGCACATCCTCTCTATCTCCTCCTCCACCCATATTTCTACTCCCCTTACCTATTTACCTCACTAAAAAGCATAACTTCAAACTGTCATATATGCTCTGTCACTTCCTCTCAAGGAGCCCCCCATTCCCCATCTACTCCTACACACCAGCTAAGAGGAACACTCCCAGGGGAAGACTGGCAAATAGACTTCACTCAGATGCCTCCTGTCAAAACAACAAGATTCCTTCTCACTCTTACAGACACCTTCTCTGGGTGGGTGGAGGCATTTCCTACCTCTTCAGAAAAAGCCGCAGTAGTCTCCCAGATCCCTATATGAGAATCATCCCTAGGTTGGTCTCCCTCGCTCCATTCAATGAGACAATGGCCCTGGCTTCATTTCCCAAATCACTCAACAGCTCTCCCAGTCCCTCAGTGTCCAGTGGCGCCTCCATAACCCATGTCGACCCCAATCATCAGGAAAAGTGGAAAGGGCAAATGGAATCCTTAAAACACAGTTGACCAAACTCACTCTAGAAGTCCAAAGGCCCTGGACTTCCCTCCTACCCACAGCTCTAGCCCACATCAGAGCCAGCCCAAAGGCACCCTCCTTTCTCAGCCCATTTGAATTAACATATGGACGCCCTTTCCTCTTACAAAACAGGCCTCCTTCTGATTCTCAATTAGGAGAATACCTCCCAACACTCTCCCTCATCCGCCACCTCCTCTGCAAAGAGGCTGACCAGGCCCTCCCAACACCACATAAAGACCTCACTGACCAGACCATCCTACCAGGAGAACATGTTTTTCTAAAAACCCTTAACCCGGCCGGGCACAGTGGTTCATGCCTGTAATCCCAGCATGAACTGGGAGGCCGAGCCAGGTGAATCACAAGGTCAAAAGATCGAGACCATCCTGGCCAACGTGGTGAAACCCCTTCTCTACTGAAAATACAAAAATAAGCCGGGCATGGTGGTGCACACCTGTAGTCCCAGCTATTCGGAAGGCTGAGACAGAAGAATCACTTGAACCCAGGAGGCGAAGGTTGCAGTGAGTTGAGATTGTGCCACTGTGCTCCAGCCTGGCGACAGAGCAGGACTCTGTCTCAAAACAAAAAAGAAAAAAGAAAAAACAAAACCCTTAACCCAACCAGCCTTAAACCAAAATGGGAAGAACCTCTCCAGGTCATCCTTACTTGTTGGGCCTCTGAGCCCAAGCCTGCACGTATACATCCAGATGGCCTGAAGCAAGTGAAGAATCACAGAAGAAGTGAAAATGGCTGGTTCCTGCCTTAACTAATGACATTACCTTGGGAAATTCCTCCTCCTGGCTCAGAAACTTCCCCACTGAGCACCTTGTGACCAACCCCCTCTTCCTCCGCCCCTGCCCGCTGGAGAACAACCCCCTTTGACTGTACTTTTCCATTACCCACCCAAATCCTATAAAACAACCCCACCCCATCTCCCTTCACTGACTCTCTTTTCGGACTCAGCCCGCCTGCACCCAGGTGAAATAAACAGTCTTGTTGCTCACACAAGGCCTGTGTGGTGGTCTCTTCACACGGATGGATGTGACATTTGGTGCTGAAACCCGGGACAGGGGGACTCGTCCTTCGGGAGACCAGTCCCCTGTCCTCACCCTCACTCCATGAGGAGATCCACCTACGACCTCCGGTCCTCAGACCAATCAGCCTAAGGAACATCTCACCAATTTCAAATCAGGTAAGCGGTCTTTTCACTCTCTTCTCCAGCCTCTCTTGCTACCCTTCAGTCTCCCTGTTCTTCCAATTCCAGTTCTTTTTCCTCTCTAGTAGAGACAAAGGAAACACATTTTATCCATGGACCCAAAACTCTGGCGCTGGTCACAGACTCGGGAAGACAGTCTTCCCTTGGTGTTAAATCACTGGGGGGACGCCTGCCTGATGACGCCTGCCTTGGTCATTCACCCATATTCCCTTGGTGGCAAGTCAATTGCGAAGATGCCTGCTTGGGCTGCTCACCCACACTGGAGCCCAGGGCTGCTCACCACACCCCCCTTCTCCGAGTCTCTACCCTCTCTTTTCTCTGGGCTTGCCTCCTTCACTATGGGTAACCTTCCACCCTCCATTACCCCTTCTTCTCCCTTAGCCTGTGTTCTCAAAAACTTAAAACCTCTTCAACTCTCACCTGACCTAAAACCTAAGCGTCTTACTTTCTTCTGCGACACCGCTTGGCCCCAATACAAACTCGATAATGGTTCTAAATAGCCAGAAAACGACACTTTTGACTTCTCCATTTTACAAGACCTGGATGATTTTTGTTGAGAAAATGGGCAAATGGGTCTGAGGTGCTTGATGTCCAGGCATTCTTTTACACATGGGTCCCTCCCTAGTCTCTGCTCCCAGTGCGACTTGTCCCAAATCTTTCTTCTTTCTCTCCTGTCTGTTCTTTCAGTCTCCACCCCAAGCTCTGAGTCCTTTGAATCCTCCTTTTCTACAGACCCATCTGACCTCTCTTCTCCTCCCCAGGCTGCTCCTTGCCAGGCCGAGCCAGGTCCCAATTCTTCCTCAGCCTCCGCTCCCCCACCCTATAATCCTTTTATCACCTCCCCTCCTCACACATGGTCTGGCTTACAGTTTTGTGTGGGGAGACTAGGCCTCCCCAACCTGCCCAACAATTTCCTCTTAAAGAGGCGGCTGGAGTTGAAGACATAGTCAAGGTTAACGCTCCGCTTTCTTTATCTGACCTCTCCCAAATCAGTTAGCGTTTAGGCTCTTTTTCATCAAATATAAAAACTCAACCCAGTTCATGGCCCATTTGGCAACAACCCTTAGCTTTACCGCCCTACACCCAGAGGGGCCAGAAGGCCATCTTACTCTCAATATGCATTTTATTACGCAATCCGCTCCAGACATTAGAAAAAGCTCCAAAAATTAGATTCCAGCCCCCAAACCCCACAACAGGACTTGATTAACCTTGCCTTCAAGGTGTACAATAATACAGTAGAGGCAGCCAAGTAGCAACGTATTTCTGAATTGTAATTCCTTGCCTCCACTGTGAGACAAACCTCAGCCACATCTCCAGGACACAAGAACTTCCAAACGCCCGAACCGCAGTGGCCGGGCGTTCCTCCAGGACTGCTTCCCCCAGGATCTTACTTCAAGTGCTGGAAATCTGGTCACTGGGCCGAGAAATCCCCGCAGTCCAGAATTCCTCCTAAGCTGTGTCCCATCTGTGCGGGACCCCACTGGAAATCAGACTGTCCAACTCGCCCGGCAGCCACTCCCAGAGTCCCTGGAACTCTGGCCCAAGGCTTTCTGTCTGACTCCTTTCTAGATCTTCTCGGCTTTAGTGGCTGAAGACTAATCTGCCTGATCACCTCGGAAGCCTCCTGCACCATCACAGATGCTTTGGGTAACTCTTACAGTGGAGAGTAAGTCCGTCCCCTTCTTAATCAATATGGAGGCTACCCACTCCACATTACCTTCTTTTCAAGGGCCTGTTTCCCTTGCCTCCATAACTGGGTATTGACAGCCAGGCTTCTAAACCTTTTAAAACTCCCCAACTCCGGCCGGGCGTGGTGGCTCACGCCTGTAATCTCAGCACTTTGGGAGGCTGAGGTGGGTGGATCACATGGTCAGGAGTTCGAGACCAGCCTGGCTAACATGGTGAAACCCCGTCTCTACTAAAAATACAAAAATTAGCAGGGTGTGGTGGCGAGCGCCTGTAATCCCAGCTACTTGGGAGGCTGAGGTGGGAGAATCGTTTGAACCTGGGAGGCAGCGGTTGCAGTGAGTCAAGATCGCGCCATTGCACTCCAGCCTGGGCAAAAGGGGGAGACCTTGTCTCCAAAAAAAACAAAAAAACAAAACAAAACAAAAAAAAAACTCCCCAACTCTGATGCCAACTTAGACACTATTCTTTTATGTACTCCCTTTTGGTTATCCTCATCTGCCCATCTCCCTTATTAGGTCGAGATATTTTAACTAAATTATCTGCTTCCCTGACTATTCCGAGGCTACAGCCACACCTCATTGCCACCCTTTTCCCCAGTTCAAAGCCTCCTTCACATTTTCCCCTTGTATCTCTCCACCTTAATCCACAAGTATGGGACACCTCTACTCCCTCCCTGGCAGCCGATCACACACCCCTTATCATCCCATTAAAACCTAATCACCCTTACCCCGCTCAACGCCAGTATCCCATCCCACAGCATGCTTTAAAAGGATTAAAGCCTGTTATCACTCGACTGCTACAGCATGGCCTTTTAAAGCCTATACACTCTCCTTACAATTCCCCCATTTTACCTGTCCAAAAACCAGACAAGTCTTACAGGTTAGTTCAGGATCTGCACCTTATCAACCAAACTGTCTTGCCTGGCCACCCTGTGGTGCCAAACCCATATACTCTCCTATCCTCAATACCTCCCTCCACAACCCATTATTCTGTTCTGGATCTCAAACATGCTTTCTTTACTATTCCTTTGCACCCTTCATCCCAGCTTCTCTTTGTGCTTTCACTTGGACTGACCCTGACACCCATCAGGCTCAGGAAATTATCTGGGCTGTACTGCTGCAAGGTTTCAAGGACAGCCCCCATTACTTCAGTCAAGACCAAATTTCTTCCTCATCCGTTACCTATCTTGGCATAATTCTTCATGAAAACACACGTGCTCTCCCTGCTAATTGTGTCCGGCTAGTCTCCCAAACCCCAACCCCTTCTACAAAACAACCAACTCCTTTCCTTCCTGGGCATGGTTAAATACTTTCACCTTTAAATACCTGGTTTTGCCATCCTAAAACCACTATATAAACACAAAAGAAAACCTAGCTGACCCCATAAATCTTAAATCCTTTCCCCACTCCTCTTTCCATTCCTTAAAAACAGCCCTGGAAGCTGCTCCCCCACTAGCTCTCCCTAACTCATCCCAACCCTTTTACATTACACAGAGCCAAAGTGCAGGGCTGTGCGGCTGAAATTCTTACACAAGAGCTGGGACCATGTCCTGTAGCCTTTTTGTCCAAACAACTTGACCTTACTGTTTTAGGCTGGCCATCACGTCTCCGTGCAGCAGCTGCTGCTGCCCTAATACTTTTAGAGGCCCTCAAAATCACAAACTATGCTCAACTCACTCTCTACAATTCTCATAACTTCCAAAATCTATTTTCTTCCTCACACCTGATGCATATACTTTCTGCTCCCCGGCTCCTTCAGCTGTACTCACTCTTTGTTGAGTCTCCCAGTTACCACTGTTCCTGGTCCAGACTTCAATCTGGCCTCCCACATTATTCCAGATACCACACCTGACCCCCATGACTGTATCTCTCTGATCCACCTGACATTCACTCCATTTCCCCATATTTCCTTCTTTCCTGTTCCTTACTCTGATCACACTTGGTTTACCAATGGCAGCTCCACCAGGCCTAATCGCCACTTACCAGCAAAGGCAGGCTCTGCTATAGTATCTTCCACATCTATCACTAAGGCTACTGCTCTGCCCGCTCCACTGCCTCTCAGCAAGCCGAACTCACTGCCTTAATTCGAGCCCTCACTCTTGCAAAGGAAGTATGCATCAATATTTATATTGACTCTAAATATGTCTTCCATATCCTGCACCACCACGCTGTTATATGGGCTGAAAGAGGTTTCCTCACTACGCAAGCATCCTCCATCATTAATTCCTCTTTAATAAAAACTCCTCTCCAGGCCACTTTACTTCCAAAGGAAGCTGGAGTCATTCACTGCAAGGGCCATCAAAAGGCGTCAGATCCCATCGCTCAGGGCAACGCTTATGCTGATAAGGTAGCTAAAAAAGCAGCTAGCATTCCAACTTCCATCCCTCATGGCAGTTTTTCTCCTTCTCATTAGTCACTCCCATTTACTCCTCCACTGGAAACTTCCACCTATCAATCTCTTCCCACACAAGGCAAATGGTTCTTGGACCAAGGAACATATCTCCTTCCAGCCTCACAGGCCCATTCTATTCTGTCATCATTTCATAACCTCTTCCACGTAGGTTACAAGCCGCTAGTCTGCCTCTTAAAACCTCTCATTTCCTTTCCATCGTGGAAATCTATCCTCAAGGAAATCACTTCTCAGTGTTCCATCTGCTATTCTACTACTCCTCAGGGATTGTTCAGGCCCCCTCCCCTCCCTACACATCAAGCTCAGGGATTTGCCCCTGCCCAGGACTGGCAAATTGACTTTACTCACATGTCCTGAGTCAGGAAACTAAAATACCCCTTGGTCTAGATAGACACTTTCACTGGATGGGTAGAGGCCTTTCCCACAAGGTCAAAAAAGGCCACCACCTTTTTTGTGTCTTCCCTTCTGTAAGACATAACTCCTCGGTTTGGCCTTCCCACCTCTATACAGTTCAATAATGGACCAGCCTTTATTAATCAAATCACCCCAGCAGTTTCTCAGGCTCTTGGTATTCGGTGGAACCTTCATACCCCTTACTGTCCTCAATCTTCAGCAAAGGTAGAACGGACTAATGGTCTTTTAAAAACACACTGCACCAAGCTCCGCCTCCAACTTAAAAAGGAGGACTCTGTCAAGGACAGAGCCCAAAAACCCACCAACCAAGCAAGTAATTATGCTGAACCCCCTTGGGCACTCTCTAATTGGACATCCTGGGTCCTCCCAATTCTTAGTCCTTTAATACCTGTTTTTCTCCTTCTCTTATTCGGACCTTGTGTCTTCTGTTTAGTTCTCAATTCATACAAAACAGCATCCAGGCCATCACCAATCATTCTATATGACAAATGCTCCTTCTAAGAACCCCACAATATTGCCCCTGACCACAAAATCTTCCTTCAGCTTAATCTCTCTCCCACTCTAGGTTCCCACACTGCCCCTAATCCCACTTGAAGCAGCTCTGAGAGACATCGCCCATTATCTCTCCATACCACCCCCCAAAAATTTTCACAGCCCCAACACTTCAATACTATCTTATGTTATTTTTCTTATTAATATAAGAAGACAGGAATGTCAGGCCTCTGAGCCCAAGCCTGCACGTATACATCCAGATGGCCTGAAGCAAGTGAAGAATCACAAAAGAAGTGAAAATGCCCAGTCCCTGCCTTAACTGATGACGTTACCTTGTGAAATTCCTTCTCCTGGCTCAGAAGCTTCCCCACTGAGCACCTTGTGACCCCTGCCCCCGCCCACCGGAGAACAATCCCTTTTGACTGTAATTTTCCACTACCTACCCAAATCCTGTAACGGCCCCACCCCATCTCCCTTCACTGACTCTCTTTTCGAACTCAGCCCACCTGCCCCCAGGTGAAATAAACACCCTTGTTATTCACACAAAGCCTGTGTGGTGGTCTCTTCCCACGGACACGTGTGACACAACCCCTACTGCAGCCAAACTCTGAGGACATACCCCCTGGTATCACCTTTCCAGATTAAAGAGAGCTCCCACCTCCGATCCACCAACCAGCACCTCACCAACTTGTAACTGGTATTCCAGCATACTCCTTGGGCCAACCCAACTCCACCTTACATCCATCCCAGAAGAAACTTCACATCAGTAAATCCATCTATCTCAAACAGGTTTAAACTACTGTTACAACTAGCTTCCTTTAATGGAGACACTCTATTATACCTTCATTGCAGGTATTATACTACTTACCCTGTTGTTTGCAGTGGGATTATATAGTGTAACTCCTTCCAATTCGAATCCCAGCCAAAAAGTCTCCCTCACTTTAGCCTTCTGCCTAATGGTTACCCTTATAGCAGGAATCACAGTCGCTAATAAACATTGCCACATCCTCCCTAGATGCCCTGCCTTTGTCTATCCTACCACTTCACTCTCTTCCTTCACGCCCTCTCACAAGATATTTCCTGGTTCCACCCACGGAACAACACCCTGGAGGCCTTTTTCAAGTGTATAACCAACCTTTTCTTCCAAGGCTCTTTCCATGGCTTCACTCTGGGTGAAACCTAACTATTTACTTTTCTGCTCACTCTCTGTCTTTCTAACCCATCCTATAATCAATACCCCAACCCTTCTTTCAGCCCAACCAATACCTACAACCCCTGAACACCTATACAGAACACTTAATCTCACACACTCCTTACTAAAAAACTCCAATTCCTCTCTGGCAAGAGACTGCTGGCTCTGCGTATCCCTCCTCTCCACAACATACAATGCAATCCCTGCCTCAGCCTACAACTGGACTTCCACCCAAGTAACCTACCATCCTGAAATCCTCATTAACAGCTCCCCTCAAACTCGACACACAGGCATTAACAAAAATCTCCCCCCAGTTAGCCAGCGAGTTCGGTCTAGCTGTGACAACCTGACATCCCTACTTACACAACCTATCCCCCTACCGCAGCTGTGATAAAGGCATATTAGGAGCCATAACAACCCACACAATCTTACCCTATCTAGCACCACTGGGCGCCAATGACATCTACCCTCAGGCATTCCCCTCAGCCACCTAAATTCCAAACTGTGCAACTTACACTGCACAACTCAAACCCTCCACCGAACATACTACTCTCAAAGCCACCAACAATAAAGACAGGCTTCGTTTCTCTAGCCTCTCAGCCCTTGACACTTCCCACCTCCTTAACAAAAACTCAGAGTACCGCAAGGGCCGACACCTCCCCTGCTTATCCTTCTTCCCTTGGCTCCCCTATCCATGCACCACCCCTGCACCCGCCACCCGCGACTGTGTCCTTATCCCAACATTCAGCAACACTCCCACATGGATCTTAGTGGACACAAAACGCTTCCTCTTACACTGGGAAAAAAGACCCCAAAGCCCCCAGCCTAAAGCAAACACCCTTTACAACCACTTACAGCAGCAGCTCTAGCTGGGACCCTAGGAGTACGGATGCATGAGAGTAACAAAACAGTACATCTTTTTAGCATACACAACCAGTTCTGCCTACCAAGCCAAGGCATACTTTTCCTATGTGGCACCTCAACTTACATTTGCCTCCCCTCTAACTGGATGGGCACCTGCACCCTGGTTTTCCTCTGTCCAAAATCAACGTTGCCCTAGGAGACCAACCCCTACCAATCCCAGTACCCCAATACCCCTATCCGACACTGCCGTGCGATACAACTCATACCTCTATTAGTAGCCCTCAGAATAACTACGCAAGTTGGAACTGAGACTGCAGGATTAACCACCTCTGCTTCCTATTACCAATCCCTCTCCAAAGACCTCACAGATAGCTTGGAAGAGATAGCCAAATCCATTACAACTCTCCAATCACAAACAGATTCTTTAGCAGCAGTGGTTCTTCAAAACCACAGAGACGGAGACCTACTCACAGCCAAAAAGGGAGGACTCCGCCTCTTTCTAGATGAACAGTGTTGCTTTTATCGTAACCAATCCAGCTTAGTACAAGATTCTGTAAAAAGACTAAAGGACCAAGCACAACAAATTAAAGAAAATGTCCCCTGATGGCCAGCGTGGCCCTCCCGGTCCTTTAGTACCTGGTTTCCATGGCTAATGCCCCTCTAGGCCTAGCCATAACCATTCTTCTTTTTCTAGCATTCAGCCCTTGTCTCCTACACCTTCTCACTCAGTTTTTACTGGACCGTATCAGAGCCTTCACCCACAGGACAATACAAGATATGATGCTGCTCCAAGAATACGAACAGATCCAAGAACGGCAGTCCCTACTGTCCAGCCTGCCCCCAAGACCGTCGCCCCTTCCCAGCAAGAAGCAACCAGGCGACAACGGCACCCCTCTTCTATTACCTATTCAAGGGCTGGGAAGTTAGGGACAAACCGCCCCAAAAAAGCTTCTTGGCGCTGCCCACCCCTCCCTCTAATGCTCTGCAACCCTTCTCTGTGCCACCCACCCTTCCCCCAAGCCTCTTGACATTTCTAAGCTCTTATCTAGGCGCTGCTGCAGAGCCAGCAGACTTCACTCATCAGACCTTGCTGCAATAAGCAAACCCCAATTACAAACCATCCAGACTACACAGCAGAAGATCCTGGGAAGCATAAACAAACTTTACCTACACCCTCCTGTGAGTTCCTGCTCTTCATCTAGTTGCTACCATAAACATCACAAGGTGATATGTGGCAAAATTAACCAGCAAACAACTCTGAGATGGACGGGCGCGGTGGCTCATGCCTGTAATCCCAGCACTTTGGGAGGTCGAGGTGGGTGGATCACGAGGTCAGGAGACGGAGACCATCCTGGCCAACATGGTGAAACTCCGTCTCTACAAAAAATACAAAAAATTAGCTGGGCGTGGTGGCGGGCGCCTGTAGTCCCAGCTACTCGGGAGGCTAAGGCAGGAGAATGGCGTGAACCCGGGAGGTGGAGCTTGCCGTGAGCTGAGATGGCGCCACTGCACTCCAGCCTGGGCAACAGAGCAAGACTCTGTCTCAAAAACAAAAATAAAAATAAAAAATAAAAATAAAAACAAACCAACCCTGGGATGCAGCCATACCAAAGAACTCCCTCAAACTCCCCTCCCCAATATAAATCCCTCATTCTATAAGCTTGGGGCTACTTCCTCTGTCTGTTAAGGGGGCAGCCGGCAGGTTAATAAAAACTTGCTTGCCTGACTTTGGGTCTATTTTTCCTTTCTCTTGGCTGACCTTATAGTCAGGACATGGCCATGGTCTCTCTATTCTGCCTGGTCCCCTTGACCAGGCAGGCCCACTCACACGCAACATGAGGAACTGAGCCTAGCTCATACAACACCCTCACCACAAGAAACACAAGGAACTGAGCCTAGCTCTTACAGCGACCCTCACACACACGAAACAGGAGCAACTCAGCCTGGCGTGTGCAGCGCCCTCACCAAAAAAAACACGAGGAACTCAGCCTGGCGTGTGCAGCACCCTCAACACACGAAACACGAGGAACTCAGCCTGGCGTGTACAGCGCCCTCACCACGCGAAACACGAGGAACTCAGCCTGGCGCCTACAGCGACCCTAGCCGCTGGGAGGCTCCACTCTCCCTTGTGCCCTTCTGTTTCCTCTTTACCAATAGGTCCGACATGTGTTCCCTAATAGGCCGAAGACAGATCCCCATTCCGACATCTGTCCGGCATGATGTCTGTGGTGAAATGTGACTAATTCACAGTAACCGTGATAAATAACCCCACAGTGAGCCTCCCATCAGCCAAGAGAAGTTGTGCTGACAAATTCAGCATGAGGCAGGTCAGGTTTTGTCAATAAATGAGTCCCAAGAAACCTTTTGGTTTCCAAAGCTTTTATAGATTTTTGGAATTGTGGGAACAAGATTTTAAACCTGTGCCAGGCGCGGTGGCTCATGCCTGTAATCCCAGCACTTTGGGAGACTGAGGTGGGAGGATCACCTGAAGTCGGGAGTTCGAGACCAGCCTGACGAACATGGAGAAACCCCGTCTCTACTAAAAATACAAAATTAACCGGGTGTGGTGGTGCATGCCTGTAATCCCAGCTACTCGGGAGGCTGAAGCAGGAGAATCACTGGAACCCAGGAGGTGGAGGCTGCGGTGAGCCGAGATCGCATCATTGCACTCCAGCCTAGGCAACAAGAGAGAAACTCCATCTCAAAAAAAAAATAAAAATAAAAATAAAAATAAAGAATTTAAACGTGTATAAATAAATTCAATTCATATCACATGCCACAAAGAATATTTAAAAATACAGCTCTGGGCCAGGCACAGTGGCTCATGCCTATAATCGCAGCACTTTGGGAGGTCAAGGTAGGTGGATCACAAGGTCAGGAGATCGAGACCATCCTGGCTAATATGGTGAAACCCCGTCTCTACTAAAAATACAAAAAATATTAGCTGGGTGTGGTGGTAGGGGCCTGTAGTCCCAGCTACTTGGGAGGCTGAGGCAGGCTTGAACCCAGGAGGCAGAGCTTGCAGTGAGCTGAGATCGCACCACTGCACTCGAGCCTGGGCTACAGAGCAAGATTCTGTCTCAAAAAAAAAAAAAAAAGAAAAAAATATAGCTCTGGTGGTAGGCCTAGCTTCTATTCCAGAAAATGGCAGGATCTTGTGACGAAAGGAGAGAGGAGGAAATGCAGATGAGCAGGAAACAGCTCCAAGCGGGGAGATAAGCACGTCAGCCCAGTTCGGTGGCTGGTGCACCGTGGGCCACCTTGTGTGCTGGTGAGATGCGGGCGGCTTTGTGCTCCAGACATCTGCCTCCTCCAGATGAATTCACAGGACCTGGGCTCATGAGAAGGGACTTTCGGTTGACACTTCTGGCTGCAGTGAAATTGCCATTCAGCTTTCCAAAATGAAAAGTTACCAGTATGAACCATCTGGATCAAAGGAGAATATGTCTTGAAGTGCATTTCTGTACCAGTCCGTTGAACAGGTGGGACCAGACTTTGACCCCTCAGATGCGTCCCCAGACCTTAACCTCACTGCCACCTGCCTGGAGGCCCACTGGGAGCAAGAGGTGCAGCCCTCCACCCCCATGCACTTCTTCAACTCAACACCATTCACCTTGGAGTGGGACCAGCCCCCATCACCTCGTCCCTGGGCCATTGCTCCTTCCCAAGGGCTGGGGGGAGTGGGAGGTTTGGAGGCTGGAGCAGGGAGGGGTGGGATTGGGGCTTTCTAGAATCCAACTGTGCCAGAAGGTGCCTCATCCTCACACCTGTGGCCAGGGCACCCTACCTGATATGACTGCACCTCTCAGGGGAGGCCCGGCTCACCCCTCCCCATGGCAGCCCCATCAAGCACTTCACAGCAAGCCCAAGGAGGCGGCTGCCCACACCGCCAGGGTGTGCAGGAGGGAGAACAACTGAGGATTGGTGCTCTTCTCCGGGAAGGCCAGGCAAGGCCAAATATGTACAACAAGTAAAACGAAAGCCTAGTCAATTTGCTGTTAAATTAAAAACAGTAAAACAGAAAGTAAAACCAGAATGACCATGACATCTGGATTGTAAGGGCCCCTCCCGCTGCAGGAACCAGGCAGGAGCCCGGCCTGGCGCTACCTGGCGATCTCATAGAACACGCAGCCGGCGCTCCACAGGTCCATCTTGTACGTGTAGAACCCATCGGTGAGGAGACACTCTGGGGCCCGGTACCAGCGGGTGGAGATGTATTCCGTGTATGGCTGCTTGGAATAGACACTCCGGCAGGAGCCAAAGTCCCCTAATTTCAGGACATCCTGCTGGAAGGAGAGAGAAGCAAGGACAAGCAATGTCCCATTACGTGGCTATCCTAATACAAACCACTCCAAATATTTATGCACCAGCAGGAAAATTACTAGCATCTAAAGAAGTCTGTAAAATACAAATTACTGGCTTTATGAGCACCTGAAAGTGCCTCCAGCAGATAAGAAAGTGATGTGTCTATTCAGTGGAACAAGTTTACAAATATTCTGGCTATGTTTTACATATATTTCCAAATGTCTGCGGGTTTGAAAATGGTTAACTCACGGCGCTTCAACAAATGAACGACACACACTAGTCTGTCCAGTCATGCTGCCAGCTTGCCCAGCAAGGGCTCTTTTAGCCACACAGCCTCAGAGGACCCTGCTGACAGCCAGTGACAGGCGCTGGGAAACAGCCAATTGTACGGTTTAAACACAGGTAGTTTAGTGGCCTGGGAGTGAGACGGACCTGAGCTCAGATCCTGCCTCTGCCACATTTCCGGCTAGAGGGATCGAACGCCCATGAGAATGGGGTTCCTTTTCGTCTGCAGTGTGAGAAGGGTACTTTCTATTATTTTCTTCCAGGTGCAGTCAGTTATGTGGATGGCATTTATTAAAGAAACCATTTTTTACAACCTGAGAGGGAAAAAAATTACTGTAACAAATAGGCTGTCTAGCTGCATGGACTGAAAGTTCCTCCAGCAGGAGGAGAAAACCTTTCAGGGAAAGGTTTTCTATTCAGCTTTTATTCTGATACCCAGCTTTCATGTAAAAGCTCTTACCTTTATTAGTATATTTTCTGGTTTTACATCTCTGTGAAATATTCCATTTCTGCATTCAGTATAAAAGGAAAAATAGAATTACACTTCATTTATTCAAATTCTTGAATTTGAATGTTAACACATCTTATTAATTTCAGAGCTGTCAAATCTCCAAGAGCATACCTGTGAATGTGATCAAGGGACTTACATAACTGGTACATATAGTGCATAATTGTTTTTTCTGATAATGGGTATCTTCTCCCTGTATAATCAAGGAAATAGGCAAATATGGTTACTGATGGTACATATCCTCTTTTTTGAAATAAAAATAATCCATTTTTATTTAACGATGTGTGAAAATCTAAGTTCCCCTGTAAAAAATAATCTGAAGTAGTCTTAGGAAATATGTAGTGTACCTACAAAGCATACCATTTAAAATTCCATATACTGGCCGGGGCAGTGGCTCACGCCTGTAATTCCAGCACTTTGGGAGGCTGAGGTGGGTGGATCATGAGATTAGGAGTTTGAGACCAGCCTGGCCAACGTGGTGAAATCCCATGTCTACTAAAAATGCAAAAATTAACCAGTGTGGTGGTGGGCACCTCTAATCCCAGCTACTCGGGAGGCTGAGGCTGAAGAATTGCTTGAACCCAGGAGGCAGAGGTTGCAGCGAGCCGAGATCCCACCACTGGACTCCAGCCTGGGCAACAAGAGCGAAACTCCGGGAGAAAAAAAAAAAAAATTCTGTATACTGGCATGATCTCATTTAAAATTACACAGCACATACATTTTTAATGGAAAATTCTTTTTATTTTTCTTTTTGGCAGTTTATAGAGGTTTCTTCTACATCCTCAACTATGTGTTACTAGCACCATGTAATGTTTAGGATTGTTGTCAAATTTGGGGAAACTGCTAAGTTTCTTTCATATCTGAGTTATAAGATTTCATATTTCAAGTTTTCTATGGAGTGAATGCTCTTTAATTTGCATTGACTATATTCAGAGTATTCCTAGAAGACACCCCAAATGAGATGGCCAGCAATAACGTAACTATTAATACATGGAAGAGACTGCAAAGCATATAAAAGTATCCCAGCCAACCCTTAACAAGATTCCAGACATGTCCACGGCTGTTTCACCGTTACGCTGAGGGGAAATATGACGTACGAGAGGTTAAAACAGAAGAGATGGCAGTCTTAACTTTGTGGTTGAAATACCTTATTTTTGCAAATTTAACAAAATATATAAACATGGTGAAGATACCACAGGGGCCTTTTTTGGAAGGCACTCAGGCAAGTCAGCTCTATCAGCTGCACAGTGACTCTGCCTTGGCTCCTCTGTTCTAACATACGTGGTTTTTCTGAGTTTTGAAACAGGTAAAGCAGCTTTGGGAAATTGCCAGACAACTAAAAAATTAATAAACAATAAACATTACTGAAGAAAGACAGAATTGTTGATAATTTTTTCCTTTTATTTTTAGTGGAAATGTAGTAATTGTACCTATTCATGGGACCCAGAGAGTGTTATTTTGATCCATACATACAATGTATAAGGATGAAATCGGGGCAATTAGCACATGTGTCACCTCCAACATTGGCCACAGCTCTGTGAACATTCAGAGCGCGTGTGCTACGGTTTCAGTGGGAACAGCACTGAGCGATCGCCGCACGAGTAGCACGGTCTGACAGCCTCGGCCGGCCTTGGAGGCCTTCCAGGACGCTGTCCTTCAGCCTGCGCTGAGTATGAAAATGTTAGGAGTCACTCGTCAACCCAGTGTTACGCTAGGTTTTCCTGTTTATGTGGAGATGTCCACTTCAAAGGGGGATAGATCACAGTTCCAGAAGCAGTTCAACTGCTTTCAGTCTCAGTCCACGTCTTCTTTCACAGGAGAGGCCGTTTAGCGTGGCTGGCACAGTCCCCTGCAGCTGCCCTGTACTCAGCGCCTGGGCTGGCTGTGCCTTGGTGCCCGCAGCTTTCTACTGTGTTTGAAGACTTCATACCCACGTCCAGCATCACAGCTTACCCTTGTTCCAGAAGATGTCAATTTTACTTGATTTTAATTTTCAAATTTTTTCAAAGTGTGTGTTTTAAGTTATTAAGTTTTAAATCTGCACAATGCCCATGTTCACCTAACAGTTTGGAAATCCACTTCCTCCCTACATAAGCACATATACCATTTGATACCTTTGGTCCTAAGTTTACAATTTCTTTTGAAAATTAAAATTATTCTTTTTCTCTGCTTAACAAGAATGTTTATAACATACAAATAATAGAAAGTAATTTAAATTGTAAAATGTCT
The DNA here is from genome assembly GCF_009764315.1 of Trachypithecus francoisi. NCBI lineage: Eukaryota > Metazoa > Chordata > Mammalia > Primates > Cercopithecidae > Trachypithecus > Trachypithecus francoisi. The sequence goes on along the minus strand of NW_022681468.1, from coordinate 4,454,852 downwards.
AGGTGCAATTAGCTTTTTCTTTTTTTTTTCTTGAGATGGAGTCTCGCACTGTCACCCAGGCAGTAGTGCAGTGGTGCGATCCCCACCCACTGCAACCTCTGCCTCCCAGGTTCAAGCAATTCTCCTGCCTCAGCCTCCCAAGTAGCTGGGATTACAGGTGCTCGCCACCACCACACCTGGCTAATTTTTTTGTATGTTTAGTAGACATGGGGTTTCACTGTGTTGACCAGACTGGTCTTGAACTCCTGACCTCGTGATCTGCCCACCTTGGCCTCCCAAAATGCTGGGATTACAGGCGTGAGCCACCACGCCTGGCCACAATTAACTTTTTTGTGTAATACTATCACCTTTTTATTGTTTCACATGATTTATCAACAATTTTCCAGAATTAAAATCAAAAGAATCAAAAGTAAGAGCTTTATCAGCTTTCCCAAGCTTGAGGAATTCTGGAATCTTATTAAATTAATATATATAACAGATGAAAAGAAAGCAATTTTCCATTCTCCTTCACACATGCAGCAGGATGAAGCTGCTGGAAGTTCATCTCATCAGGTGCCCCTGGGTCCTGCGATCAAACCCAATCTCACTGCCCCCCTGACTTACCCTGGCACTCAAGACCCCCTTCAACCAATTCCTCTCCACCACAAGGGTTCTCACACTCCCATGAGTGGGCTGCTAAGACACAGATTGTCCCTCTTCATCTCCACCCACATTTCTGCTTCAGAAGATCTGCAGTGGGGCCCCATAGTCGCCTAACAAGAGCCCAGGTGCAGCGACTAGTCTTGGGTCCTTGCTTCAAGACCCATGCCCCACCACACCCTTCTTGTTTAATTGTTTATCGAATGCTCAGGTGAATTCCCTCACGGACTCTTCTCTGGTTGCTCCCAAAGCTCACCAGTACCTATATTCATGATGTTCCATTCCAGGAACGCCCTTCCCAGCCATGTCCACGCATTCAAATCTTCCTCGTATCATAAAATTGTCATTAGAGTCATCTGAACTTGAATTTGGGAAACAGGGAATCTTTAAGGAAAAGTCTAATCTATCCAATCTTCATAATCACCTAGAAGTCTTTTAAAAAGCAGATTTCGGCCGTGCGTGGTGGCTCATGTCTGTAATCCCAGCACTTTGGGAGGCTGAGGAGGGTGGATCAAGAGGTCAGGAGATTGAGACCATCCTGGCCAACATGGTGAAACCCCGTCTCTACTAAAAATACAAAAAATTAGCCAGCCGTGGTAGCAGATGCCTGTAGTCACATCTACTTGGGAGGCTGAGGCAGGAGAATGGCGTGAAACTGGGAGGCAAAGCTTGCAGTGAGCCGAGACTGTGCCACTGCACTCCAGCCTGGGCAACAGAGCCAGACTCTGTCTCAAAAAAAAAAAAAAAAAAAAAAAAAAGCAGATTTCAAGGCCTGAACCTAGATCTAATGGAGCCAGGAATCTGTGCTTCTCAGATGCCTTCAGTCCCAGGTAAGAGTCCTCTTCAGGTGCCCGCCCTTCCTTGCCTCCCTGGGTCTCCTCCTGGAAACTCCCTACTCACAGCCCTAGGGGTAGGGAGCTGTTCCTGGTCCCGGGCCAGTAGGAGAGGTGTTACTGCTGGAGCGAGCTATCACGGCAACAGTGTGTGCCCAGTGGTCTGAACAGCTGGAGACCACAGCCTTGCAAGGGAAAGCGCTGCCCAGCCACTCTCCACAAACTTCTCCAGAACGAGATCCGAACTTTCTGGGCCCAAGACTGTATCTGGTTCCCATCAGATTCTTGTTTTCAAACAGTTTGAAACAAGTAAAATAGAGTACAATTAACAAGTCACTCAGAAGTTTCTCATATGTCCCTTAGTGAATGCCAGCAGGCCGCAAAAGCTCTAGCTCTCCTGACCAAGGTAATTTTTACCAAATACTCTCATTAAGAAGCCTCTAAGGAATGTCATATATGACACTAGTAATTTTAAAAACTTAAGCGAACACAGTGATAAACCAAGGCATTCACTGTGACTCAGCACTAACTGAAGGAATACAGCTGCCACTGTGGCCTGCATGATGACAGCATCCCAGCACACGCCCCTCCAGCGAGGGTGGAGAGAACTACAACTAGCCACTCACTAAGGCAAATGAGTGTTTTTTTTTTTTTTTTTTTTTTGAGACAGGGTCTCACTCTGTTGCCCAGGCTGGAGTACAGTGATACAATCAGCTCATTGCAGCCTCGACCTCCTGGGCTCAAGCCATCCTCCCACCTCAGCCTTCTGAATAGTTGGGTCTATAGGCGGGCGCCACCACACCGAGATAATTTTTTTAAAAAAATACTTTGTACAGACAGGGTCTCAGGCTAGTCTCAAACTCCTGTGCTCAAGCAATCCTCCCGCCTTGGCCTCCCAAAGTGTTGGGACTACATGTGTGAGCCACTGCACCTGGTCCTATCAATTTAACTTGAAACAGTTAAAAAAGAGAGTAGATTCAGAAACAATCTTGTAAAAGAGTAGCTGCCTCTATAGTCAGATTATGATGGAAACTAAACCTCTTTTACAATTTTTCCTTCATAAATTCCAAGACAGGCTTTCCTACTGCAGATGGCATGAGCCCAGAGCCGTTAGGCACATGCACCCAAATACACAAACTAGGATCGCTGGCGGGGTAGCCATTCTCTATTCACCCCAATTACTAACTCATGCCAAAGAAGAATCCAGAGACATTCTTCCAGAGAGAGTGGTGGGCAAAGGGCCTTCGCCATCCCTTCCCCAGGCTCCCACACCACTCTTGCCTTCATGGCACACCCACAGATTGACTTGCTCAGGACCTAGCCCAACCCCCATCTAGCATGCCAGGCCTGAAAATCCAAATGACATTCTTCATGCTGCCTTGCAGCTGAGAGTTTCAGATGTGACTTGGGCTCTGCCTAAATGGAACACTTGGGAAAGACGCCTCAGGCCCAGGTATGGGGGCAGAGGAGAGGAGAGAAGGCATCCATTCTGAGGGCATGGATCACAGCTGCCTCCTGATCCTGGCAGAAAAGGCTTGATTCCAGCCCGGGCAGCTGCAGCAGCTTTATTCTGCAGAGCGTTGTCAGCAGCAGGGCCAGCAGCCTGATCATGGAGAGCAGCTGTGAGAAGCAACGTCCTACAGGCCAAGCCCGGAGTCCGCTTCTTCAGTCCTCCCAACAATTCTGGCAATCTATCCATATCACAGAGTAACCCCTCTTCAGTTAATCAGAGAATAGGGGAGACTGTTGTTTGCAACTAAAAGGGAGACTCAACACATCCACCTACAGCAAATTTATTCTTAAAACAGTAACTGGAAAATTCCTTCTAAAAAGGTGCTACTCAAAGCACAGTCCATGAGCTGATGACAGTTCAGGGACTGTTACTGGTCTGAGAGGAGATGACATAAATTAAGGACAACTGTTTAGAACCGTTGGTGGCAATTTGATATGTTGTGACATCTAAGCACACGATCACTTTTCTGGTAATTCATTTTTACTATATTTCACAAAAATTCTGGTCTGCAATACATTAGAAATAAGACAACTGGTCTTCTGTGATCATTTTGGAAACACTGGTCTAAATACCTATTGAAAACCACCTCTCCCTTGCTTTAAAGCCCAATAACGGCTTCCCATTGAAGCCGCAGAGTAATGAAAATTCTTACCCTCGCTCTACCAGCCTCATGGGTGCCTGCCTACTCCATTTCCTGCAACTCTCCTCCATGTCCTCCAGCCACATGGGCCTCTTTCCTCATGGTGGCCTCAGGACCTTTGCACTGGCTGTCCCTCTGCCTGAAGTACTCTATCCTCATCACTAACACATTGGCCTGTTTCATTCACTGACAGCACTTATCCCTATCTGGAATTCTTGATCATTTTGACTGATATTCTTGGTAATTTGTTTCCTGTCTGTCATCGAGTGTGAGCTCCACATGGGTGGGAACTGTGTCTGTTATGTTCCCCACCATGTCCCTGCCTCTGGAATAACCCATGGTATGTCATTGCAAATGAGACATCCTCTCCTGCACCTGTCTAATTCTACCACTCCTCCAGGAAAGCCCTATTTTCCCAGCCCACACAATCTCTGCCTCATCTGACACCTGTTCAACAAAGAGAAAATTACCCCAGCAATTCCTTTTCTCTTATGATACCACTTTCATATAGTTTATGTAGACACTAGACTATATACTCTTTCAGGCCAGGCACGGTTGCTCACGCCTGTAATCCCAGCACTTTGGGAGGCTGAGGCAGGCAGATCATGAGGTCAGGAGTTTGAGATAGCCTGGCCAACATAGTGAAACCCCATTTGTACTAAAAATACAAAAAGTTAGCTGGGCGTGGCAGCAGACATTCCAGCTACTTGGGAGGCTGAGGCAGGAGAATGGCTTGAACCCAGGAGGCGGAGGTTGCAGTGAGCTGAGATTGTGCCATTGCACTCCAGCCTGGGCAACAAAGTGAGACTCCATCTCAAAAAAAAAAAATTAGTTGGGCGTGGTGGTGGGCGCCTCTAATCCCAGCTACTCGGGAGGCTGAGGCAGAAGAATGGCTTGAACCTGGGAGGCAAAGCTTGCAGTGAGCCAAGATCACGCCATTGCACTCCAGCCTGGGCGACAGAGTGAGACTCCGTCTCAAGAAAAAAAAAAAAAAAAGACTATATACCCTTTCAATATCAAAAACATGCATCTGACATGCTGCTTCTTTATCTTCCCAGTTCTTGCCAGACCTTGCACATTGCTGTAAAGTAGACAATTCAATAATGGCTGTGTGATTGTTCCCTTATTTCATTATTATCTCATTCTTTAGTCTTTCATAGTGCTCCTCAATATTCTAATAACCTGAGAGCAGAAATTTAAGTCGTAAGAATCGCCATTCTGGTAGCAAAAGCCTTAGTGATTATCTGAGTTTTCACTAAAGCAGCATCATCGTCAACAACCGTAAATAATTAGGTGCCCCTATTCATTTAAGGCACTGAGCTGGGCCCAGAAATAGAGATCCAGGGCAGCAACAGAGCTTAATGGTTAGGATTTCAGAGTCAGGCTTGAGTTTAAGTCCCAGTTCTGCCATTTATTAACAACTTAATTTTGGATTATTACTTAATCCTTCAAGCTTCAATTTCCTCATCTGTAAAATGGGAATAATAATAGTGCCAACCACAGAGGGTTGTCATGAGGCAGTATGTGTGATGGTTAAGAACATGCACTCTAGGATCAGGTTATCTAGGTTCAGCCCCAGTTCTACCACTTACTAGGTATATAACCTTGGACAAGTAACTTATCTCCCCATACCTCAATGTCCTCATGTTTCACATAAGGATAATAACAGTATCTGGGCCAAGTGGGATGGCTCACGCTTGTAATCCCAGCACTTTGAGAGGCCAAGGCGGGTGGATCACAAGGTCAAGAGATTGAGACCATCCTGGCCAACACGGTGAAACCCATCTCTACTAAAAATACAAAAATTAGCTGGGCGCAGTGGCTCACACCTGTAATCCCAGCACTTTGGGAGGCCAAGGTGGGCAGATCACCTGAGGTCAGGAGTTCAAGACCAGCCTGACCAACATGGAGAAACCCCATCTCTACTAAAAACACAAAATTAGCCGGGATGGTGGCGCATGCCTGTATTCCCAGCTACTCAGGAGGCTGAGGCAGGAGAATTGCTTGAACCCGGGAGGTGGAGGTTGTGGTGAATCGAGAACGCGCCACTGCACTCCAACCTGGTGACACAGCGAGATTCCATCTTAAAAAAAAAAAAAATTAGCCAGGCATGGTAGCACATGCCTGTAGTCCAGCTACTTGGGAGACTGAGGCAGGAGAATCACTTGAACCTGGGAGGTGGAGGTTGCAGTGAGCTGAGATCGCGCCACTGGGAGAGCTAGACTCCATCTCAAAAAATATATATATATATATACACACACACACACTAAACAACGCTTTCTCAAGCGTCTAAAGACGCAGTGACTTGCCAAAAATTCTGCCTTCTTGTTGAGTTTTGTTTTTATTTTTTCTTGAGATGGAGTCTGGCTGCGATGTCCAGGCTAGAGCGCAGTGGCGTGATCTTGGCTCACTGCAACCTCTGTTTCCCAGGTTCAAGCTATTCTCCTACCTCAGTCCCAAGTAGCTGGGACTACAGGAACATGCCATCATGCCCAGCTAATTTTTGTTGTATTTTTAGCAGAGACAAGGTTTCACTGTATTGGCCAGGCTGGTCTTGAACTCCTGACCTCAAGTGATCCACCTGCCTCGGCCTCCCAAAGTGCTAGGATTACAGGCATAAGTCACCACATCCGGTCTTTATTTTTATTTTTTGAGATGGAGTCTCACTCTGTCACCCAGGCTGCAGTGCAGTGGCACGATCTCGGCTCACTGCAAGCTCCGCCTCCTAGGTTCAAGCGATTCTCCTGCCTCAGCCTCCTGAGTAGCTGGGACTACAGGCAGATACATACCACCATGCCTGGCTAATTTCTTGTGTGTACTTTTTAGTAGAGACAGGGTTTCACCTTGTTAATCAAGCTGGTCTTGAACTCCTGACCTCAAGTGATCCACCCGTACTGGCCTCCCTCCTAAAGAGCTAGGATTATAGGCATGAGCCACTGCGCCCAGCTTTATATACATCAACTTTTATGGATGTAGAAAAACTTGGCTACTTATGCTATTTATTTTGCTAGTAATTTACTATCACACACATATTTTAAGTCACATATAAAATACATGAATATTGATAAAATGCTTTTTTCCACTATCCAATTTCATAAAAACTATTTTATTTGAACTCTTCATATATATCTTCAACATCAGTGTCTTCTTCATGACAAAAATAGTTTATCGATCTAAAAAGTTTCCATAGCACATCATCTTCAGTGTGGCCCAAATTGTGAGCTAATATACCATCTAAATCATCTATGATGCTGTCACTAAAATTCTTTTCCAATAAGTAGTCACTCATGTGACAGTAGGACAGTTGTTTTTTATTTGTCCTCTAGGTATAGCGTGATATGAAAAATCCAACACTTGCTGTGTTGCTTTCTTAGTGAGATATACAAGGTTCATTTGTCCTGACATCTAACACAACCATGAGGTCAGGCCCCCAGGAACAATTTGCTCAATGAGGGCCAGCCGGCTCTCCTTTTCTCCTGTTGCCCTCAGGGGACCTCTGTAAGTATCTGAAACCAGCCCTGACTGAGGTCACCTCAGGCAAACATGCTGTCTTCAACAGTGCTTCATTGTTCAGAAGAAAGGAAATGAATGAGCATGGTGGAAAATGGCAGGAGCTTCCCTCACAAGCAGGGGACTATTCTGGAGGGAAAGCTCTGCCTGAAGAGGCATGGAACAGAATGTCGAGAAACAGCAGATCTGGGGTGCTGAGAGGCCCCCTGAGCCAGGGGGCCTGTGCACGCATGCCCACGGCGGGGCTGGCTGCAGGCGCTCTGCCCTGCTGCCTCCTGCCACCCTCCCCCAGATCACAAGGGCACCCAGAGGGCCTGGGACTTTCTTTCTTGTTTGCAGTCATGTTCTGAGTAGACGAGCCATCAGGAAAATGCCTTCCCATGAGTGAAGTGGCACTGTACTGTGTATTATATATAACTACGGCACTATGATGACTAATGATGTTGAGAACAACTAAGCATATGTATGAATTAGAAGCCTTAAAAGAGGATCTTAGGTTAGCTTTCAAATTATTCCACGTACCTCGTATTAGCTCATAAATATTCATGTCCATAAGTTCACATATTAGTGCAAGAGAACCAGATTTTCTGTCACTGAAGAAGAAAGCAGTTTTTAAAATAAAATTTCTGGCCTTAATCAGAAAATACAATCCAATATTTAATCCATTTGTAAACATTTCTAGTAAACATAAGGCACTCCCACATCAAATACTACAGTGTAATTGCTGAAACAGTAAAGGTTCTGATTTCAAATCAGTATTTCAGGTAAAATTAATTAAAAATACTAGCAAAACCCAACTTTGAACAAAATTCTAAAAGTTGAAAACATATATGTCTTGAAAATACATAATTTAACTATCAGCAGAAAGAAGAAAAAGGTTGGGGAGTTGGGTAAGCAAAACAATAAAAGAGGCCAGGTGTGGTGGTGGCTCATGCCTGTAGTCCCAGCACTTTGGGAGGCCGAGGTGGTGGATCACTTCAGGTTAGGAGTTTGAGGCCAGCCTGGCCAACATGGTGAAACCCCGTCCCTACTAAAAATACAAAAGCTGGGTGTGGTGGCAGGCGCCTATAGTCCCAGCTGCTCGGGAGGCTGAGGGAGGAGAATAGCTTAAACCCAGGAGGTGGAGGTTGCAGTGAGCCAAGATCGCACCACTCTACTCCAGCCTGGGCAAAAGAGTGAGACCCTGTCTCAAAAAAAAAAAAAAAAGAAAGAAAGAAAAGAAAAGAAATTAATTTATGCTCCATGACTGCAAATTAAATTTTAATTTAGCTAAATTCCTTCCATGTAATTGGGATAAATCACAATGGGAGAGTAACAACCAAAAACCAGTCAGGGGAAAAAGAGAAAAACGAGTTACATCACAAGCGTGTGATATCAATGCTGACACAGAATGGGGATAGAGACTGCTGGCTGAGCCACCAACTTCTCCTGAGTTCAAGCAGGCCCTTAAAGGGTTCCCAGAGTCCTGAGCGGGAGCCTGTAGCACCCCAGACCCTACTCTGGGTGCCTCCAATCTGGCAGGAAGGGGTCTTGGTTGTTACAAGGCCCACGTGATATTCTGGACAGAGTGCTGTGGAAACTGTGTGGGAGGTGCATGATGTGCATGCAGTGCTGACACTATGACATACTAACTGCAGTCTCTGGACTGCAGTCTCTGGACAAATTGACTTCTAAGAACACTACAGGCCAGGAAGTCACACAGTTATAACAAGACATTTCATTTTGAGTTTAAAACTGTTCCATTCTCTGATTAAAATCTACTAGACTTTTTTTTTTTTTGAGACGGAGTCTCGCTCTGTCGCCCGGGCTGGAGTGCAGTGGCCGGATCCTGGCTCACTGCAAGCTCCGTCTCCCGGGTTCACGCCATTCTCCTGCCTCAGCCTCCCGGGTAGCTGGGACTACAGGCGCCCGCCACCTCGTCCGGCTAGTTTTTTGTATTTTTTAGTAGAGATGGGGGTTTCACCGTGTTAGCTGGGATGGTCTCGATCTCCTGACCTCGTGATCTGCCCGTCTCGGCCTCCCAAAGTGCTGGGATTACAGGCTTGAGCCACCGCGCCCGGCCTAAAATCTACTAGACTTTAACTGGCAATGGAGTTTAACTGGAGTTCCTCGGTCGATCTTGTAGGCCAGACTCCCTCCGGAGCCACAGCGAAGCTTCTACACCGAGGGCCACCCTCTCAGAGTGGCGGTGCCATTCTAGCCCACAGCAAAGAAGGTCCCTAAATCCTGTAGTTTGACTCCCTGGCTCAGTGAGGTCTGTAAGGCCAGCACAGAGTTGTCAGGAAGAAGGCTTCCCAGGCTCAGGCAGGCACCGAGGAACAAGCTGTGCTCCGCCTTCTTGAATGATAGATAAGCCTTATGGAAACTACTCTATAATTAGAACAGAAATGAAAAATCCCCAGAAATGTTATCAATTACAGTAAGAAAGGCTACAGGAGACTGTTCAGAAATGACAACTGGGCCGGGCGCGGTGGCTCACGCCTGTCATCCCAGCACTTTGGGAGGCCGAGACGGGAGGATCACGAGGTCAGGAGATCGAGACCATCCTGGCTAACACGGTGAAACCCCGTCTCTACTAAAAAATACAAAAAACTAGCCGGGCGACGTGGCGGGCGCCTGTAGTCCCAGCTACTCGGGAGGCTGAGGCAGGAGAATGGCGGGAACCCGGGAGGCAGAGCTTGCAGTGAGCTGAGATCCGGCCACTGCACTCCAGCCCGGGCGGCAGAGCAAGACTCCGTCTCAAATAAAAAAAAAAAAGAAAATGACAACTGGCAGGGACAGAGTGAGAATGTACAATCCCTGAAATAACACAACAGTGCTTTTCCAGTAGGTCAAAATTCACACTCAAGACCTCAGCAGCCTAACTGAGCTCCAGGAGATGAACTGTTTGCATGACGGATGCTTTTATGATGTGGAGTCACCTAAATGAAGGCATTTCCACATTAAGAATCAGATGCTGGCCGGGCGCAGTGGCTCATGTCTGTAATCCCAGCATTTTGGGAGGCCAAGGTGGGTGGATCACCTGAGGTCAGGAGTTTGAGACCAACCTGGTCAACATGGTGAAACCCCATCTCCACTAAAAATACAAAAAATCAGCCGGGCGTGGTGGCAGGCGCCTGTGATCCCAGCTACTCAGGAGGCTGAGGCAGGAGATGGCTTGAACCAAGGAGGTGGAGTTTGTTGTGAGCCGAGATTGCACCACTGCACTCCAGCCTGGGTGACAGAGAGAGACTCCTTCTCAAAAAAATAAAAAAAAAAAGAATCAGATGTACATTTTTCCAAATAAAAATGTGATGTAAGATGAAGTAAAAATGGTTACTCTCTGAGCTACAAAGCAAATATTCAAAATGTCTACCATGGTTTTCTTCCTTAAAAAGAGATTATTTTCATCAAATTTAGATAACTTTTCAAGCTCCAAATATACTTACAAAACCACTTCACGCAACGTAAGAATGTTTGGGTGCGGATTGAGGCGCCTCAGTGCTTGGATCTCTCGTAGGTTGTTGACTTGCTCAACGCTATCGTGTAGGTAAAAATGGACAGCTCATTCACAGTTTAGGTCAACTTCAAAATTAGAGTTACTTATTATCCAGGATCACAATTTTAAAACTCACAAATATTTCAAGCAAGTTAATCAGCTTTTATTTCTCCCATTAGAAACTGAAGTTAAGCTATACCTCATTGCTGTATTAAAAAACAAGGTTCTTATAGCTAGAACATATGTTAAAATTTTTCCCATCTAAGATCCTGAAATAATACTTGGTAGTTTATTTTACAGATTAACAAACATAAAAACAGACATTAAAACTTATGATTAAATTTATTAATAAGATTAATAATTAGATTTAGTCTTCAGTTTATAGATACACTATCTGAAAATGAGCACTTCAAAGTTCCAAGAAAAGACCCACCCCTCTTTTTTTTTTTTTTTTTTTTTGAGACAAAGCCTCACTGTCATCCAGGCTGGAGTGCAATGGTGCAATCATGTCTCACTGGAGGCTCAGGTGATCCTCCCACTTTAGCTTCCTGAGCAGCTGGGACCACAGGTGCTTCCCACTATGCCCTCTCAAACTCCCAGGCTCAAATGATCTGCCCGCCTCGGCCACCCAAAGTACTGTGATTACAAGTGAGAGCCACTGTGCCCAGCCTCTTTCTTATCTTTAATGATGCTGTACTCTTCGATTGCTTTTTTTTTTTTTTTTTTTTTGAAACGGAGTTTCCCTCTTGTTGCCCAGGCTGGAGTGTAATGGTGCGATCTTGGCTCACTGCGACCTCTGCCTCCCGGGTTCAAGCAATTCTCCTGCCTCAGCCTCCCGAGTAGCTGGGATTACAGGTGCCTGCCACCATGCCTGGCTAATTTTTGTATTTTTAGTAGAAATGGAGTTCACCGTGTTGGCCAGGCTGGTCTCAAACGCCTGGTCTCAGGTGATCTACCCACCTTGGCCTCCCAGAGTGCTAGGATTACAAGTGTGAGCTACCACACCCGGCCCTCTTTTCCACTTCATTCATCTGGTGACAAGCACTCTCTTGGCAGGTGTGTCTTATTGCAGGCTCTTCTTTATGAAGACTGCTCTGCCAATACAAATCATGCCAATACAGTGCAATCAGGTCCAAGGTCTGAGGCTGGCTGTTACTGCCCTCTAGACAGACCTCTTTTGAGAATGCCACTTCATTACGGTAGGCCTATGGGGTCACATCCAATTGAATAATTCAATTCACCAGGAACTGTCATCTCAGGGGCTCCAAAAGGAACTAATTGTGGGACTACTTTTTCAATTGCCAAATTCTGTTCTATCAACTTTTAACATATAGTGGAAAGCTCAACATTTTGTTTGGTTATTTGAAGAGTAGTTTTACCCAGCAGTATACGTGTAGTTTTAAATCAGTATGGCTGAGGCTGGGCATGGTCACTCATGCCTGTAATCCCAGCACTTTGGGAGTCCAAGGTGGGTGGATTACCTGAGGTCAGGAGTTCCAGACCAGCCTGGCCAACATGGTGAAACCCCGTCTCTACTAAAAATACAAAAATTAGCTGGGCACAGTGGCACGTGCCTGTAATCTCAGTCACTTGGGAGGCTGAGGCAGGAGAATGGCTTGAACCCAGGAGGCGGATGTTGTAGTAAGCCAAGATTGTGCCATTGTATTCTAGCCTGCGCAACAGAGTGAGACTCCATCTCAAATACATAAATAAATAAATAAGTCTGAATATTTTAAATCACTCTCATGTTAGCCAACAAATAGAAACCTGATATTTAAGAAAAGCCTGAAAACAGAATAGCCTGAAGAGTCTAAGAATATTTTGGACTAAAAGTTCTATCCCCCATTTTCATTACTATCCTGTATTTCCTCCCTCACATCCAAGTTGGTATTCAAAGTGTTAGCAACTTGCACCCCAGATCCACAACCAATCAGAAAAGACACAGCCAACCATGCTGGAGCCGGATCCTCAAGGTGGCCAGAACTAGGGAGTGCTGAACAAGGGGTCCAGGCGACACTCAGGAGCGTCAGGACAGCAGCTATTTACCAATGAATACAAATCATTCAATATTCTACAACACACAGAACAGAAAAAAAAAAAAAAAAAATCCAGGCCAAAATGCCAACAGTGTTGAGATAGAGAAATCCTGCTTCAGGTGGAAACAGTTAATAAGCTAGCAATAGTTCCAATTTTTGAACACCCAATCTGAAAAACGTAGGTTTTAGAACTGGGCAGCCAAACAGCCATACTATTTAGACAAATATCCACTCTTCTCACCTGTATTAGGAAAACCAGTTATCACACCCCAAAACATATTTTGCTTAATGGAGACAGGATTCTTTCATATCTCCACAGGCATTCACTGAGAAATAATGAACTAACACAAACATTTAGAAAGGCACATTTTCCTGGATATTGCTAGATACCAGGATCTAGCAATTGTTCAAGTAACAGTGATTAATAAAATTCAAATCAACTCTATCCCCTCTATTAAAATCATGAAAAAAAAATCTAAAAAAAACCTGGAAGTAACTACTTTTCTTTGCCTTGGAGTTGCTTTGAATTTTGTGGTCAGGTGACATTCAGTTTGTTTTTGTTTATTGTTCCGTTGGAAACAAAATATCACAGAACTGAAGTAAGAGGAACGTAGGCAGCCTTTGCTCCAAAAAGAACCAGATGACATTTACCATAAGTGGAATCTACAAAGGGAACAATTATGATCACCAGGACTCAGACTTTTAAAAAAAATTTAAAGATCGGCCGGGCTCATTGGCTCACGCCTGTAATCCCAGCACTTTGGGAGGCCGAGGCGGGCAGATCACGAGGTCAGGAGATCGAGACTATCCTGGCTAACACGGTGAAACCCCACCTCTACTAAAAAATACAAAAAATTAGCTGGGTGTGGAGATAGGCGCCTGTAGTCCCAGCTACAGGAGAATGGCGTAAACCCAGGAGGTGGAGCTTGCAGTGAACCGAGATCGCACCACTGCACTCCAGCCTGGGTGACAGAGCGAGACTCTGTCTCAAAAAAAAAAAAAAAAAAAAAAAAATTTAAAGATCAATTATGAAATTTCAACATTTCATTTTATTGGATGAATTTTATGGAAAATAAGTTTATCTAACCAATACAATCTATATGAAGAACGTCCTCAAAGTGAAGGGAAGGGGAGGAAGAAATGGTTATATTAATATTAAACAAAATAGACTGCAAAATAAGGATTACTACTACTTATGATTTCATGATGTTAAAAAAAGAGTCAATACATTAGGAAGCAATGACAATTGTAAATGTGTATGTGCCAAATAAGAGAATTTTTTTTGTTTTTGTTTTTGTTTTTTGAGACTGAATCTTGCTCTGTCATCAAGGCTGGAGTGCAATGGCACGATCTAGGCTCACTGCAACCTCTGCCTTCCAGGTGGACGCTATCCTCCTACCTCAGCCTCCTGAGTAGCTGGGATTATAGGTGCCCACCAGGCTATTTTTGTATTTTTAGTAGAGACGAGGTTTCATCATGGTGGCGAGGCTGCTCTCGAACCCCCGACCTCAGGTGATCCACCTGCCTCAGCCTCCCAAAGTGCTGGGATTATAGGTGTGAGCCACTGTGCCCAGCCTGAAGTATAATTTTCATGGCATAAAATTCAGCTATTGTAAATGAGTTTTAGGACATTTATACAGCTGTGCAACTGTCACCACAATTCCATTTCAGAACCCTTTTATCATCTGTTGGGAGGTTTTTGATAACAACTAATAAAAATAAAATATGGCTATTTTATCAAATAGGGCTGTTTCAAATTCCAGTTTTATTTTGTGTCAGATTTGGTAACTGTGTTTTTTGAGGAATTTGTTTAACCTAAATTGTCATATTTATTGGCATACAGTTATCTGTAATACTCTCATTATTTAATTTTTTGGTTTTTTTTTTGAGTTTTTTTTTGTTTTCTTGCTCTTGTTGCCCAGGCTGGAGTGCAATGGCACAATCTCGCCTCACTGCAACCTCTGCCTCCCAGGTTCAACTGATTCTCCTGCCTCAGCCTCCCGAGGAGCTGGAATTACAGGTGGCCCGCCACCACGCTTAGTTAATTTTTTGTATTTTTAGTAAAGGCAGGGTTTCGCTGTGTTGGCCAGGCTGGTCTCAAACTTCTGACCTTGTCATCCGCCCGCCTTGGCCTCCCAAAGTGCTGGGATTACAGGCGTGAGCCACCGCGCCCCGTCTATTATTTTTTAATTCTGTTGGAGACAATGATATCTCTGGTGTCTTGCTCTGTCACCCAGGCTGGAGTGCAGTGGCATGATTATAGCTCACTGCAGCCTTGAACTCCTGGGCTCAAGCCATCCTCCAGCCTCAGCCTCCCAAAGTGCTAGGATTATAGGTGTGAGCCACCATTCCCGGCCTATTTTTAAAATATCTAACTGTAGTGATCCACTTTTTCATTCCTGATCCTGGTTGGTGACATTAGTGTTGATGTCTTTTTTCTCCATCAGCCTTACTAGGAGTTTATCAATTTAGTTAATCTTTTTAAAGAGCCATCTTTTGGCTTTGTTGATTTTCTCTATTTGTTTTCTATTTCATTGATTTGTGTTCCTCTTTACTGTTGCTTTTCTCTCACTTAAGATATTTAATTTACTCTTATTTTTCTACCTTCTTAAGGGGGACACTTATTTATTTATTTATGAGACAGAGTCTGTAATCCCAGCACTTTGGGAGGCTGAGGCAGATAGATCACCTGAGGTCAGGAGTTTGAGACCAGCCTGGCCAACATGGTGAAACCCTGTCTCTACTAAAAATATAACAACCAGCCAGGCATGGTGGCAGGTGCCTATGATCCCAGCTACTTGGGAGGCTGAGGCTGATGTGCCTTGAGGTCATTGCTTGTTCCACCACTTCATCGTGACTCCATCTTTTTATCACTATGAATGATGTTATAATCAACATCATTGTGGGGGGGACCTTCCCCACAAGGAAAACTGGACCAGACAATTTCACTGGTGAATTATTTCAAACATTTAAAAAAGAAGTACTCTTACACAAACTTTTTCAGGAAAAAAAGGAGGAATGAACACTTCCCAACTTGTTGTTAGGCCTGAAAAACTTTATACCAAAATCTAACAAAACCTTTTTTTTTTTTTTTTGAGACGGAGTCTCGCTCTGTCACCCAGGCTGGAGTGCAGTGGCCGGATCTCAGCTCACGGCAAGCTCCGCCTCCCGGGTTCACGCCATTCTCCTGCCTCAGCCTCCCGAGTAGCTGGGACTACAGGCGCCCGCCACCTCGCCCGGCTAGTTTTTTGTATTTTTTAGTAGAGACGGGGTTTCACCATGTTAGCCAGGATGGTCTCGATCTCCTGACCTCGTGATCCGCCCGTCTCGGCCTCCCAAAGTGCTGGGATTACAGGCTTGAGCCACCGCGCCCGGCTTTTTTTTAAAAGACAGATTCTCATTCTGTTGCCCAGGTTGGAGTGCACTGGCGCAATCTCGGCTCACTGCAACCTCCGCCTCCGGGATTCAAGCCATTCTTGTGCCTCAGCCTCCTGAGTAACTGGGATTACTGGCATATACTACCACACCCAAGTAATTTTTGTAGTTTTGGTAGAACAGAGTTTTGCCATGTTGGCCAGGCTAGTCTCAAACTCCTGGCCTCAAATGATCCACCCATCTCAGCCTCTGAAAGTGCTGGGAATACAGGTGTGAGCCACTGCACCCAGCCGCAAAACCTAACAAAGACTTTTTTGCTGTTTCTTTTTTTTTTGAGACAGGGTCTTACTCTGTTGCCCAGGCTGGAGTGCAGTGGTGTCATCACTGCTTACTACAGCCTTGACCTCCTGATCTCAAGCCATCCTCCCACCTCAGCCTTCCAGGTGGCTGGGACCACAGGTGCCTGCCACCATGCCCAGCTGTTTTCTATTTGTAGAAACAAGGTCTTGTCTTGTCCAGGCTGGTCTCAAACTCCTGGGCTTAAGCCATCCTCCCACCTCAGCCTCCCAATGTGCTGGGATTAAAGGTGTGAGACGCCTCGCCTAACTCCCTAACAAAGACTTTTACATAGTAAGAAAAGTATAGGCCAAGGATGGTAGCTCACGCCTATAATCCCAGCACTTTGGGAGGCCAAGTCTGGCAGACTGCCTGAGGTCAAGAGTTCAAGACCAGCCTGGCCAACATGGCAAAACCCCATCTTTACTAAAAATACAAAAATTAGCCGGGCATGGTGGTGCGTGCCTGTAATCCCAGTTACTTGGGAGGCTGAGGCAGGAGAATTGCTTGAGGCAGAGGTTGCAGAGAGCTAAGATCACACCACCGCGCTCTAGCCTGTGCGGCACAGTGAAACTCCATCACGAAAAAAAAAGTAACCCTTATGAGTACAAATACAAAAATACTTGACAAAATACTATCAAATCCAGCAATATGTAAAACTGATTGCATGTTATGACTAAGTGGGGAATCCCAGTTATACTGGGAATGCAAGGTTGAGTTATTATTCAAAAATGAATAATTTTTGCCACAAAGCCCGGCTAATTTTTTGTATTTTAGTAGAGACGGGGTTTCACTGTTGCCAGCCAGGATGGTGTGGATCTCCTGACCTCATGATCTGCCCATCTCGGCCTCCCAAAGTGCTGGAATTACAGGTGTGAGCCACCGCGCCCGGCCTTTGTTTTTTTTTTTTTTTTTTGAGACAGGTTCTCACTCTGTCACCTAGGCTGCAGTGCAGCTGCATCATCTTGGCTCACTGAAGTCTCCACCCCCGAGGCTCAAGCAATCCTCCCACCTCAGCCTCGCAAGCAGCTGCGACTACAGGTATGTGCCACTATACCTGGCTAATTTTTGTATTTTCAGTCAAGACGTGGTTTCACCATGTTGTCCAGGCTGGTCTTGAACTCCTGGGCTCACGTGATCAGCCCACCTCAGTCTCTTAAAGTGCTGCGATTACAGGCGTGACACACTGTGCCTGGCTGGTTTTATTTTTTAATAGAATTAATGAGCTATACTCCTGGAATCCTCACAGAAAAAAAAAATGAGCTGATTCTAAAATGTATATGGATGTACAGAGACCTAGAGTAGGAAAAATTGTCTTTAAAAACATGAAGAGGCCGGCCACAGTACCTCACGCCTATAATCCCAGCACTTTGGGAGGCCAAGGCAGGTGGATCACCTGAGGTCAAGAGTTTGAGACCAGCCTGACCAACATGGTGAAACCCTGTCTCAACTAAAAATACAAAAATTAGCTGGGCGTGGTGGTGGGCACCTGCAATCCCAGCTACTCAGGAGGCTGAGGCAGGAGAATTGCTTGAAACCAGGAGGCGGAGATTACATCATTGCGCTCCAGCCTGGGTGACAGAACGAGACTCTATCTCAAAAAAAAAAAAAAAAAGAAGAAGCAGAAGAAAGACTTTTAATATCTGACTTCAAAATTTACTTTTGAGCTACATTAATCAAAACAGTATAGTATTGGCATAATGACAAAGAGGGCAATGAAACAGAATAGAGAGTCCAAAACAGACCTACACTTTGCAGTCAATTGGCTTTTGGCAAAATAACCCACTGAGGGCAAGGAAAGTCTTTTTTTTAAACAAATGATACTGGAACAACTGGATATTCATTTGGGAAAAAAAAAATGATGCTTGATCCCTACCGCTCACCATTCACAAAAATTAACTTAAGATGGATCACAGATCTAAATGTAAAAAGTTAAAATGATAAGGTTTTTAGAAGAAAATACAGGAGAATATATTCACAACCTGCAAACAGGCAAAAATTTCTTCTAAGACAGAAAGCAAAAAACAATAACCACAAAAAATTCCATAAATTGGACTTCACTGACATAAAAAAGTTCAGCACATGAAAAGATGCCATAAAGAAAATGGATATGCAGCCGGGCGCGGTGGCTCAAGCCTGTAATCCCAGCACTTTGGGAGGCCGAGACGGGCGGATCACGAGGTCAGGAGATCGAGACCCTCCTGGCTAACACGGTGAAATCCCGTCTCTACTAAAAAATACAGAAAACTAGCCAGGCGAGGTGGCGGGCGCCTGCAGTCCCAGCTACTCGGGAGGCCGAGGCAGGAGAATGGCGTAAACCCGGGAGGCGGAGCTTGCAGTGAGCTGAGATCTGGCCACTGCACTCCAGCCTGGGCGACAGAGCGAGACTCCGTCTCAAAAAAAAAAAAAAAAAAAGAAAATGGATAAGCAAACCACAGACTTGGAGAAACTACCTGTAAAACATATCTGATAAAAGACTTCTATACAGAATATATAAAGAACTCCTAAATGCAATAAAAAGGCAAACAGCCTAATGTTTTAAATTATTTTTTCTTTTTTTCTCCCTTAGGATAGCTTGTTTCTTAAGGTCTAAATTTTTAAAGAGGCAAAAACTTGGACAGGCAGTCCATAAATGAAGATACATGAATGGCCAGTAAGTACATGATCAAGTGTTCATCATTAGTCATCAGGGAAGTAGAAACTAAAACTAGCATGAGATAATTCCATACAATCACCAGAATGGCTTAAACTTAAAATAACAACAACATCAAATGCTGGTGAGAATAGGGAGCAACTGGAACTTTTATTCTTCTCTGGTGGTAATATAAAAAGCTACAGGCCAGGCACGGTGGCTCACTCCTGTAATCCCAGCACTCTGGGAGGCTGAGGTGGGCGGATCACGAGGTCAGGAGATCGAGACCATCCTGGCTAACATGGTGAAACCCCGTCTCTACTAAAAAATAAAAATAAAAAAAAATTAGCCAGGCCTGGTGGCGGGCAACCTGTGCTCCCAACTACTCGGGAGGCTGAGGCAAGAGAATGGGGTGAACCCAGGAGTTGGAGCTTGCAGTGAGCTGAGATAGCCAGCCTGGGCGACAGAGGGAGACTGTCTCAAAAAAATAATAAAAAAAAAAAATAATAAAAAGCCACAATCCCTTTGAGAAAAGGCTTGTCAGTTTCTTATAAAGTCAAACATATACCTACCCTTTGACCCAGTGATTCTGTTTCTAGGTAACTGCCCAAGAAAAAATAAAAACATACAAAAAATTAGCCAGGTGTGGTGGTACATGCCTGTAGTCCCAGATACTATGGAGGCTGAGGCAGGAGAATCACTTGAACCCGGGAGGCGGAGGTTGTGATGAGCTGAGATCATGCCAATGCACTCCAGCCTGGGCAACAAGAGTGAAACTCCATCTCAAAAAAAAAAAAAGAAAGAAAAAATGAAAACATATATGCACAAGTAGAATTTCTATATTTCTTTAGTTGTTTTTTTGAGACAGGGTCTTGCTGTGTCACCGAGGCTGGAGTGCAGTGGTGTGATCATGGCTCATTGCAGCCTCAACTTCCCAGGCTCAAGCAATGCTCCCATCTCAGCCTCTCAAGTAGCTAGGACTATAGGAGCGAGCCACCATGCCCTGGTCTTTTTTTTTTTTTTTTCTGTAGAGAAAAAAAAGATACTAAAAGTCTTTCTTCATAAGACATACAGACCAGGCTGTATGTTGCCCAGTCTGGTCTCAAACTCCTGGGCTCAAGCAATCCTCGCACCTCAGCTTCCCAAAGTGCTGGGATTACAGAAGCAAGCCACTACACCCAGCCTAAGAAGTCGAATTTCATAGCAGCTTTATTCATGGTAGCCCAAAACTGGAAACTATCAAAAAGTCCATTAACAGGAAAATGGATAAAGAAATTGTGTTGTAGTCACAGATTGTAATGAATGTTGCTCAACATTAAAAAGGCATAAACTGGCCAGGTGCGGTAGCTCACGTCTATAATCCCAGCACCTTGGGAGGCCGAAGCGGGTGGATCACCTGAGCTCAGGAGTTCAAGACTAGCCTGTCCAGTGAAACCCCGTCTCTACTAAAAATATAAAAATTAGCTAGGTGTGGTGGCACAGACCTGTAGTCCCAGCTACTCAGGAGGCTGAGGCAGGAGAACTGCGTGAACCTGGGAGGCAGAGGTTGCAGTGAGCTGAGACTGCGCCACTGTACTCCAGCCCGGGCAACAGAGCAAGATTCCATCTCAAAAAAAAAAAAAAAAAGAGATTAAAACTATTGAACAACAGTCACAATAAATCTCAAAGACATGATGCTGAGTGAAAGGAGCTGGACACAAGAGTACATACTAGTGATTGCCTGGGATGGCAGTGGGAAACTGAAAAGGAGCAAGGAAGAACTTTCTAGGGTTATAGTAATGTTCCACATCTTGATTACTCGAGAATATCCATTTGTCAAAACTGTACAGATCAACAATGTGCACTTCAAGGTATACAAATTTTACATTTAAAGAACTGTATAATGTTATAGATTGCATGTTTATGTCCTCTAAAATTCACACGTTGAAACCCTAAACTCCCAGTGGGGAGATAAGAGGCGGCGGGGCTTTTGAGAGGTAATTCGAGCACATGGCATTAGTGGCTCTAAGAAATGCCAGAAAGACTCTAGAGAACACGCGTCCTCTCTCTCTGCTATCTGTCATTTGAGGACAAAGTAAGAAAAGGGCCACCTGCAAATCCTAAAGCAAGCCCTCGCCAGACACCAGACCTGTCTGCCAGCACCTTAATCTTGCACTGATCACCCTCTAGAACTGTAATAAATAAATGTCTGCTGTTTAAGCCACACAGAATACAGTACAATTTGTTATAGCAGCCCAAACTATATGGAGACATATCATAATGACCAAGTAGAGGAATGACACTGGGTGGAGGCATACATTAAATAAAAATCGCAGGCTTGCTGATTCTGGCTGCTGGATACCTAGGGTTACTGTTCATTTTGTGTATGTTTGAGGTTTTTCATATTATATTCTTTTAAGTTAAAAAAAAAAAAGGCTTTTAGAGAGACTCATAAATTCCTTGCCTTTCTCTTTTTTTTTTTTTTTTGAGATGGAGTCTCGCTCTGTCACCCAGGCTGGAGTACAGTGGCGCAATGTTGGCTCACTGAAAGCTCCGCCTCCCAGGTTCACGCCATTCTCCTGCCTCAGCCTCTTGAGTAGCTGGGACTACAGGTGCCCGCCACCACACCTGGCTGATTTTTTATATTTTTAGTGGAGATGGGGTTCCACCGTGTTAGCCAGGATGGTCTCCATCTCCTGACATCGTGATCCGCCCGCCTCGGCCTCCCAAAGTGCTGGGATTACAGGCTTGAGCCACCGCGCCCGGCCCTTTGTTTTTATCTATAACCTTACACAGCAGAATTTTTGTTTTTGTGAAAGTAATGTGAGGACTGCTTAGAGGTGTGACTTGAGAAAAACCATGTACCACATCTAGACCTGACGGTGGCATCAGGGTCTGCAGCTGGGAAGAACGGTGGGAAGATCACTGTTCTTCCCACCGTCTGTGTAGGAAGGACCTACACAGACCTGGACTCAGACTGGGCTCCATGACGTGTAGGTAGCAATGGGCCGGGTGGGGAACTTGTTCTCTCAGAATTTCAATTTCCTAGGCTGAAAGATGTAACAATGCATCTTCCTCCCAGGGCCGCAGTCAGGATTCAGTGACACATGCATATAATTCACCTAGCACTGTTCATGACACCAGGTATGTAGTGAACAACTGCGGTCATCTCACTATTATTATCATCTCACTTCCATCTCCAAAATAGTCTTCAAGCTCTCCTAACTTGTAGTATCTGTTATGGAAAAACTGATTTACACAGCAAGTTGCTTTTTACGGTATGCCAGCACTGCACTAAGTGCTTCATCTGCATTATTTAATTTGACCCTCACAACAACCTTATGGGGTAGATACTGTGGTTATCCCCACTGTATAAATAAACAGAGGCATGGAGAAATTATGGAATTGTCCAAGATCGCATTAACTAAAGTGGAAGATCTGCTAGTTCTGACCTTTAGAGTCAGAGCTAGTTACGCTATGCTGAACCCCAGGTTTAGCAGACTTGTGCCAATATCACTGCCTTGGGGCACAAAGGGAGATCCCGCAAATACCAAGACTATGTATTTTTTTTTAAGAGACTCACTCCATTTCTTCTATTTCTATAGGAAAAATATAGACTAAAAGCATAGCAAAAGAGAACCATTTTTGTTGTTGTTTTTGAGACAGGGTCTTGCTCTGTCACCCAGGCTGGAGTGCAGTGGCACAATCATGGCTCACTGCAACCTCAACCTCCAGGACTCAAGCAATCCCCCCACTTCACTCTCCTGAGTAGCTAGCACTACAGGCACCACCACTATGCCCAGCTAATGTTTTTCTTTCTTTTATTGGTAGAACAGGGTTTTGCCATGTTGCCCAGGCTGGTCTTGAACTTCCAGGCTCAACTGATCCGCCCACCTTGGCCTCCCAAAGTGCTGGGATTACAGGTGTCAGCCACTGTGCCCAAAGAGAGCCTATTCTTAATTGTGTACTTTTGGCGAGTGTTGGTGGAGGAAAATTCTGAGGAGACACCAGAAAAGATACCAAAAGGACTCAGTTCTGTTGAGGCCTCAGGCAAGTAACTAACCTTCTTATCCCTAACTAAGGCCTTGAGTGACTCAAAAGGCAAACAACGCTCAGGAGTGAAAGTGCCCTCCCTGCCACAGTACTAATCCATTATGTGTAATTTTTTTTACCTTTCTTTTTTTTTTTTTTTTGAGACGGAGTCTCGCTCTGTCACCCAGGCTAGAGTGCTGTGGCCGGATCTCGGCTCACTGCAAGCTCCGCCTCCCGGGTTCCCGCCATTCTCCTGCCTCAGCCTCCCCAGTAGCTGGGACTACAGGCGCCGCCACCTCGCCCGGCTAGTTTTTTGTATTTTTTAATAGAGACGGGATTTCACCATGTTAGCCAGGATGGTCTCGATCTCCTGACCTCGTGATCCGCCCGTCTCGGCCTCCCAAAGTGCTGGGATTACAGGCTTGAGCCACCGCGCCCAGCCATTTTTTACCTTTAACTTCATATTAACTAAGATTACTGCAAAAGCTATCCATTTCTATTTGAATTAAAGCAGAGGAAAGGAGCAGAAGTAACACTGGAGGGGGTAGGGGTCAGATGCTCCAAATACCAACCTCGTACTGCCCAAGTGACTCAGTGCGACTTTCTGCTACTAATGCTTCACATTCCTCACACCACCCACACAGCTGTGCAAGGTGACTGTGAGGATTCATTTACACCATGATAAGTAAGCAAAACAGATTTGTGTGTGTGTGCTGTTACCTAACGGACATGGTTTCCTGGTGGTGAAGCACATCCTGGATCTGCTTTCTGCCAAATCCCTCACACACCAAAAGTGCCTGGTCCAGCGGAATTTTGGCTTCCTTGTTGAGAAAGGCAGAGTGAGACAGGGTCTTACTCTGTCACCCAGGCTGGAGTTCAGTGGCACAAACACAGCTCACTGCAGCTTCACCTCCTTCCTGGATTTAAGAGATCCTCCCACTTCAGCCTCCCAAGTAGCTGGGACCACAGGCACACACTACCGCGCTCGGTTGATTTTTTTATTTTTTTGTAGAGACAGAGTTTCCCTTTGTTGCCCAGGCTGGTCTCAAACTCCTGGGCTCCAGCGATTCTCCCACCTTGGCCTTCCAATGTGCTGGGATGACAAGGCATGAGCCACCATGCCGGGCCAACCTATGGGATGTGTTCTAATCAACTGCTTTTGAAGTTAAAGGCAAAGAACATAAATTGTTTCTGAAATACAACAAATGACTGCGCATACAGTAAGGAAGGTCATCATCCACTGCACATTTACCACGTGCCCCACCTTGTTAGTTTTCTGTTCATTCCCTTGCTTAGTCCTCAAGCACTCATGACAAGGAAGCCAAGATTCAGGCGGACCAGGCACTCCTGGTGTGTGAGGAATGTGGCAGACGGCAGACCCAGGCGGACCAGGCACTCGTGGTGTGTGAGGAATGTGGCAGACGGCAGACCCAGGCGGACCAGGCACTCGTGGTGTGTGAGGAATGTGGCAGACGGCAGACCCAGGCGGACCAGGCACTCGTGGTGTGTGAGGAATGTGGCAGACGGCAGACCCAGGCGGACCAGGCACTCCTGGTGTGTGAGGAATGTGGCAGACGGCAGACCCAGGCTGTGCTTCACCAACAGGAAACCACGTCCCTTAGGTAACCGCACAGTCTTCCCAGGGGCTGAGGAGGTATGAGAAGGAACTTCAATCAACTGAGCATTCTTCATCCATTAGAGAACTGCTGCTTAGCACATTCTAAACTTACTTGAAAGAGGCTGCACCCAGGACTGTAATCCTAGCACTTTGGGAGGCCAAGGCAAGTAGATCACTTTCAGCTCAGGAGTTCGAGACCAGCCGCAACATGGCGAGACCCTGTCTCTACAAAAATACAAAAATTAGGCTGGGCACGGTGGTTCACACCTGTAATCCCTGCACTTTGGGAGGCCGAGGTGGGCAGATCACTTGAGGTCAGGAGTCTGAGACCAGCCTGGCCAACATGATGAAACCCCATCTCTACTAAAAATGTAAAAATTTGCCGAGTGCGGTGACGCACGCCTGTAGTCCCAGGCACTCAGGAGGCTGAGGCAGGAGAATTGCTTGAACCCGGGAGGCAGAGGTTGCAATGAGCCAAGATCATGCCACTGCACTCCAGCCTAGGTGACAATGTGAGACACTGTCTCAAAAAAAAAAAAAAATTACAAAAATTTGCTAGGCATTTGGTGGCTCACACCTGTAGTCCCAGTTGCTCAGGAGGCTGAGGCTGGAGAATCGTTTGCACCCCAGAAGCAGAGGTTGTAGTGAGCTGAGGTCACACCACTGCACTCTAGCCTGGGCGACAGATTGAGACCCTGACTCAAAAAAAAAACAAAAACAAAAAGCATCACACCCTACTGTTCAAAGTCCTGTACCAGCAACTTTGGGTCGAAGGTGGCTGTTTAAGGAAGTCTGTTCTTGTTTTTTTCATTTTTGTAGAGATGGGGTCTTGCTATGTTGCCCAGGCTGATCCTGAACTCCTGCGTTCAAGCAATCCTCCTGCCTCAGCCTCCCAAGTAGCTGGAATTTCAGGTGTGAGCCACAGCACCCAGCTGTCTGCTCTTTAGATATGGGATCATCAGTACACTGTACATCAAATTCTCTCTCATCAGTGGTTTACAAGTAAAGATGCAGTCCAGGAAAGAAAGAAACACAGAGAATGCAGAATGCATAGAGAGGAAGAAGTGCTAGAAGAGAAGGAGCAGAACACCTGGTGGCTTCAGTCTTCCTAGTGATAGGTAAACTGCCATATGCACTGGGCAGTGAAGAACAAGGATTTGCCTTAGCAGAATCTGGGTTCACATCTGGCTCTGCCCACCCAGTGATCTAGAAAAAATGTCAAATTACCTC
This sequence comes from Trachypithecus francoisi, assembly GCF_009764315.1. Taxonomy (NCBI): domain Eukaryota; kingdom Metazoa; phylum Chordata; class Mammalia; order Primates; family Cercopithecidae; genus Trachypithecus; species Trachypithecus francoisi. Next base: position 4,429,001 of record NW_022681468.1, on the reverse strand, counting down.
ACATCTCTAAGCACCTATCCTCATGTACAAATCAAGGATACCTACCCTATCCAGATGTCATGAGGATGAAATTACTGTTCTTGGCCAGGTGGGTGACTCACACCTGTAATTCCAGCACTTTGGGAGGCTGAGGCAGGAGGATCACTTGAGCCCGGAAGTTTGAGGTCAGCTTGGGCAACACAGTGAGACTCCATCTCTATTTTTAAAGTTAACTAATTAATTAATCAAAAAAATGAAGGCTGGGTATGGTGGCTCAGGCTGAGCATGATGGCTTGGGGTGGGCATGGTGACTCATGCTTATAATCCCTGCACTTACATTATATTAATATAATATTAATATATTAATTTATTCACAGTTAAATTGCAAGGACCTCTACCACATTTAGACTAAGGTTGCATTTACAGAAGTCCAACACATGGCCAGGCACAGTGGCTCATGCCTGTAATCCCAGCCCTTTGGGACGCTGAGGCAGGCAGATACCTTGAGGTCAGGAGTTCGAGACTAGCCTGGGTAACAGGGTGAAACCCCGTCTCTACAAAAAAACAAAAATTAGCCAGGCGTGTGGTCTGCTCCTGTGGTCCCAGCTACTCAGAACACTGAGGTGGGAAGATCGCTTAAGCCTGGGAGGTGGAGGCTGCAGTCATTGCAGCTGGGAGCGAGTCATTGCACTCTAGCCTGGATGACAGGGTGAGACCCTGTCTCAAACAAAACAAAACAAAACAAAACAAAATCAAACAAAATAAATGTGCTAGGCACAGTGGCTCACACCTGCAATCCCAGCACTTTGGGAGGCCAAGGCGGGCGGATCACTTGAGGCCAAGGAGTTCAAGACCAGCCTGGCCAACAGGGTAAAACCTGATCTATACTTTAAAAAGATAATAATTAGCAGGGCTTAGTGGCACACACCTGCAGTTGCAGCTACTAGGAGGCTAAGTCACAAGAATCGCTTGAACTGGGGTGGCAGAAGTTGCAGTGAGCCAAGATTGCACCACTGCACTCCAGCCTGGGAGACAGAGTGAGATTCTGCTTCAAAAAAAAAAAAAAATTCAATGGATCATAAAGGGTTCACTTCCGAGCTCTCTATCCTGCTCCATTGGTTGATATATCATTTTTTGTTGTTTTCTTAATTAAAAAAAAAAGAAATCCAACACATATATAACTTTTAGGAACATACAGACTGTTTAAGGTGAGACACACTTTTGAAACTTAAAAACTTTTTTGTGGTCATTCATCACTGATATTACAGTAAGACTGGATATGAGTAAACTCCAGTATGGTAAACATAACATCAGCACATAACCTTCACTGCCCAAAGAAATCTGACTGTATCTTACACTTTATTAAATTAATAAAGTTCCCTCCTAATAGTAAGTCTCCGTTATTGATTGAAACCTGGATCTGTGTTTGGTCCCAAGTGCATCTCTGGCAGCCTACCTTTCAAAGCGCTGCTTCATTTGTTTACATGCATAGTAGTTTCCATCTCTCAGGCTTTGCATCTTCATAACTTCAGAAAACGTTCCCTCTCCTATTTTGCCAATTGCTTTATAGTCTATAAATAAAAATCATTACAAAAATAAAATGTTATTTATGCATATATTTGTATTCACTTCCAGACAGCAAACTTTTAATCTATAACATAATTTAACAGCAATATACTGAGAATTGTTTCTCCTATCTTTGTAAGGTTTAGTGGTCCCCTCAACTTTAGGGGAAGCTGGAACAAAGCATCATTTCCTCCCAGTCTGTGCCCTCCCTTGTATAGCAGGAACCACCTTACCTGGATCCTGGCCAGTGAAGAGAGGCTCAGCTACCCTACAAGATTCAGAAAGGAGAGGAGCAGCAGAGATGGGATTCTTCCAGCAGGGGTGGGCATGGGCGTGGGCGTGGGCGTAGGCTCTGGGCTGATATCACATTGCACCAGCAGCCTCTAAGGACTCTCCTGAAATCCACCTTCCCTGGTCCTACAGAGGGCCCAGCTGATCTGCAACAGTTTCCTACAATTCTTGCACTTCCTAATTTTCTGAAAGCTAACAGTAACTTTCCCTGGCTCTGCTGCCACCACATCACCCCCAGCCCTGATAATGGTTTTGTAAGCCTCTAGTTCACTATGTTAAATGCCTTCCTGCTTGAAATACCTAGTTTCCATTTTCCTGACCAAACCCTGACTGACGACAAATGAGCACCTTGGTGTGGGCTGCTGCTGGGAACAAAAATCTAAAATAGGTGAGTTTGGCTTATTGGTCAGGTGGCAAAATGCTAGAGAGCCTGGCATATATCATGATGAAATATTGCCCGCTTAAAGGAATGCCTGTAGTCACTGCTGCCTTTCATAGACCCAGTGTCCGCCGAGCCTGCTGGCCTAGGGAAACTGGTGGGAACAGTCAGAATGATGGAGTATGTTAATTACTACTGACTGCCTTAGCAAGCTCTTTAAGACAAAGGTAAGTACAGGCAAGAATGGCTCTACCACTTTTTTTTTTTTTTGAGACGGAGTCTCGCCCTGTCTCCCGGGCTGGAGTGCAGTGGCCGGATCTCAGCTCACTGCAAGCTCCGCCTCCTGGGTTTACGCCATTCTCCTGCCTCAGCCTCCCCAGTAGCTGGGACTACAGGTGCCCGCCACCTCGCCCGGCTAGTTTTTTGTATTTTTATTTAGTAGAGACGGGGTTTCACCGTGTTAGCCAGGATGGTCTCGATCTCCTGACCTCGTGATCCGCCCCTCTCGGCCTCCCAAAGTGCTGGAATTACAGGCTTGAGCCACCACGCCCAGCCTGCTATATCACTTTTTTAGCAGAAATTCAAGGAATAAGTAAAGTCTAGAGAGCAAAAGTCTCACCAGTTGTAAAAGTTTCTACAGCCCAAATAATAGGAGAGTAACACTGCAAAACATTGGCAGAGAACAGCCCGCGAGCCTTCTCCGTTGAACAACGGCTCATCTTTGCAGCAGAGATCATACGAAGGCAGTTACGACCTCCCGGCATTTGTTTCAGAAAGCTTCAAGGAAGCTCCTGCAAATGGAGACCCAGAAGCATATGAGCGCGGCCGCACAGAAATAAGGCAGGCTTGGGGCCAGGCGTGGTGGCTCAGCCTGTAATCCCTGCACTTTAGGAGGTCAAGGCAGGCAGATCACCCACCTGAGGTCAGGAGTTTCAGACCAGCCTGGCCAAATGCCGAAACCCTGTCTCTACTAAAAATACAAAAAATTAGCCAGGTGTGGTGGCATACACCTGTAGTCCCAGCTACTCGGGAAGGTGGGGCAGGAGAATCGCTCAAACCCGGGAGGTAGAGGTTGCAGTAAGTCAAGATCACACCACTGCACTCCAGCCTGGGCTACAGAGCGAGACGCCATCTCAAAACAAACAAACAAACAAAAAAAAAAAAAACGCAGACTAGAGAGAGATCTCTAACAGAACCTTGGGTGTGGGGCTGACCAGAAGCAAACAGACCAGAAATCTTCAAACATCACTTAGACTGCAGCAGAAACAAGCCTAGAGTAAAAGAGGCCTTCACTTCAGGCCCCAAACCTGCATCTGCACAAAGCAGATGGGATCTTGCTATGTTGCCCAGGCTGGCCTCAAACTCCTGGGCTCAAGCCTAAACTTCCACCTCAGTCTCCCAAGTGGCCAGCATGAGCCACTGCCCCCAGTTGACAGGGTTTCAAAATGGCAGTGCTGAAAGTGGGCATCCTCTTCAGTATTCCTTTCCACATGCACATTTTTGAATGCCTTGTCTGAATTCTGATTTGAACAAACCATCAGTAAAAAGGTATTCATTTTTCAGAAGTGATAACGGTTATGTCAAAACACAAAAAAATGTCCTTATCTGTTAGCAAAAAAAATACAGAAGTATTTCCAGGTGAAAATGACATAATAATCAGGATTTACTTTAAAATATCCCTGGCTGGGTGGTGGCTCACGCCTGTAATCCCAGCGTTTTGGGAGGCCCAAGTGGGCGGAACACTTGAGGCCAGGAGTTTGAGACCAGCCTGGCCAACATGGTGAAACCACGTCTCTCCTAAAAATACAAAAATTAGCTGGGTGTGGTGGTGCACACCTGTAACCCCAGCTACTTGTAATCCCAGCTACTTGGGAGGCTGAGGAAGAAGAGTTGCTTGAACCCCGAAGGCAGAGTTTGCAGTGAGCCGAGATGGCACCACTGCACTCCAGCTTGGGGGACAAGAGCAAAACTCCGTCTCAAAAAATAAAATAAAATAAAATAAAATACCCCTGTACATTCCCATTCACTACTGCTGAAATTATAAACTGACATAGTCTCTTCGGAGGGCAATTTGGAAGCACCTATTAAATCTTTAAGATGTGCATCCTGGCCGGGCGTGGTGGCTCACGCCTGTAATCCCAGCACTTTGGGAGGCCGAGACGGGCGGATCACGAGGTCAGGAGATCGAGACCATCCTGGCTAACATGGTGAAACCCCGTCTCTACTAAAAAATACAAAAATCTAGCCGGGCGAAGTGGCGGGCGCCTGTAGTCCCAGCTACTCCGGAGGCTGAGGCAGGAGAATGGCGGGAACCCGGGAGGCGGAGCTTGTAGTGAGCTGAGATCCGGCCACTGCACTCCAGCCTGGGCGACCGAGCGAGACTCTGTCTCAAAAAAAAGATGTGCATCCTCCAGCCGGGTGTAGTGGCTCACGCCTGTAATCCCAGCACTTTGGGAGGCCAAGGTGAGGATCACTTGAGCCCAGGAGCTCAAGGCCAAGTTAGGCAACATAGACCCCATCTCTACAAAAAATAATTAGCCACACTCAATGGCACACGCCTGTCATCCCAGCTACCCAGGAGGCTGAAGTGGGAGGATCGCTTGAGCCCAGGAGTTTGAGGCTGCAGTGAGTAGGGATTGCACCACTATACACTAGCCTGGGCGACAGAGGGAGACCCTGTCTAAAAAAAAAAAACTTGCTCAAGTACATATGATAGGAAGATTAAAGATTGCACCATTAATCAATACAGTAAAGCTGATAACCCAAATGGCCCCCATAGGGAACTGGATTAATATGGTTTACCTGTATAATGGAATATACTGTAAATATTTAAAATAATGGGTGGCAGGCGCCTGTAGTCCCAGCCATTCGAGAGGCTGACACAGGAGAATCACTTCAACCTGGGATGTGGAGGCTGCAGTAAGCTGAGACTGTGCCACTACACTCCAGCTGGGCAACAAAGTGAGATTCCATCTCAAAAAAATAATAACAATAATGTCCTTAAAAACTACACACACACACACACACGGAATTAACAGTGGCTCTGAGGGGTGAGGTTACAGGTGGCTCATTTTCTAAGTTAGATATTTCCCACAATGTTTTTTTTGTTTTTTTTTTTGAGACGGAGTCTTACTCTGCCGCCCAGGCTGAAGTGCAGTGGCCGGATCTCAGCTCACTGCAAGCTCCGCCTTCCGGGTTTACACCATTCTCCTGCCTCAGCCTCCCGAGTAGCTGGGACTACAGGCGCCCGCCTCGTCGCCCGGCTAGTTTTTGTATTTTTTTTTTTTTAGTAGAGACGGGGTTTCACCGTATTAGCCAGGATGGTCTTGATCTCCTGACCTCGTGATCCGGCCGTCTCAGCCTCCCAAAGTGCTGGGATTCACAATGTTGTTTTTTGAAATAAGAGCACTATTTTCACTATTTTATTTCAAAATACCCAAAAAAGATGGTGGTGGGGAAAATGGTAAAATGCTGATCACTGCTGAAATTCGGTGATGGATTTATGAGAGTTCACTGGGCGCGGTGGCTCAGGCCTGTCATCCCAGCACTTTGGGAAGCCAAGGCAGGCAGATTACCTGAGGTCAGGAGTTTGAGACCAGCCTGGCCAACATGGCGAAAATCCATCTTTACTACAAATACAAAACTTGGCCGGGCGCAGTGACACATGCCTGTAATCCCAGCACTTTGGGAGGCCGAGACAGGCGGATCATGGGGTCAGGAGTTCAAGACCAGGCTGGCCTGACCAAGATGGTGAAACCCCATCCTACTAAAAATACAAAAATTAGCCGAGCGTGGTGGCGTGTGCCTGTAGTCCCAGCTACTTGGGAGGCTGAGGCAGAAGAATCACTTGAACCCGGGAGGTGGAGGTTGCAGTGAGCCGAGATTGCACCACTGCACTCCAGCCAAGATGACAGAGCGAAACTCCGTCTCAAAAAAAAAAAAAAAAAAAAAAAAAATTTATCTGGGCATGGTGGCACACACCTGTAATCCCAGCTACTCGGGAGGCTGAAGCAGAAGAATCACTTGAACCCGGGAGACGGAGGTTGCAGTGACCTGAGATCGTGCCACTGCACTCCAGCCTGGGCAATAGAGCAAGATTTCATCTCAAAAAAAAAAAAAAAGGATTTATGAGGGGTCACTCTATTTAATTTTCCATACTTCTGGCATGCTTGAAATGTTCCATAATAAAAACAAAACAAAACAAAAAATAAGGCCACTTGTGGTGACTCACACCTATAATCCCAGCACTTTGGGAGGCCGAGACAGGCGGATCATGGGGTCAGGAGTTCAAGACCAGGCTGGCCTGACCAAGATGGTGAAACCCCATCCTACTAAAAATACAAAAATTAGCCGAGCGTGGTGGCGTGTGCCTGTAGTCCCAGCTACTTGGGAGGCTGAGGCAGAAGAATCACTTGAACCCGGGAGGTGGAGGTTGCAGTGAGCCGAGATTGCACCACTGCACTCCAGCCAAGATGACAGAGCGAAACTCCGTCTCAAAAAAAAAAAAAAAAAAAAAAAATTTATCTGGGCATGGTGGCACACACCTGTAATCCCAGCTACTCGGGAGGCTGAAGCAGAAGAATCACTTGAACCCGGGAGACGGAGGTTGCAGTGACCTGAGATCGTGCCACTGCACTCCAGCCTGGGCAATAGAGCAAGATTTCATCTCAAAAAAAAAAAAAAGGATTTATGAGGGGTCACTCTATTTAATTTTCCATACTTCTGGCATGCTTGAAATGTTCCATAATAAAAACAAAACAAAACAAAAAATAAGGCCACTTGTGGTGACTCACACCTATAATCCCAGCACTTTGGGAGGCTGATGTGGGAGGATTATTTGAGCTCAGGAGTTTGAGTCCAGCTTGGGCAATATAGTAAGACCCCATCTTTACAAACAACAACAACAAAATTAAGTGAGCTAGGTGTGGTGGTGCAACTGCAAAGGGCAGGAGAGAAGAGGGGAGAGGAGCAAATGGACATGGTTCTAGACAGACCTAAGCCCCTCTGTAACAAACAGCAAGCCTGTAAGTTTTACACATCAGACATCTTCTCTGGAGCAAAAGAGCGATCTTACCTAAACAGAAATGCAAATTACCCCTCCTGCCCAGGAACATTAAGTATCTTTCTGAGGTCAGGGCTCCAGCCGATCTGCCTGGGCCTGGCCAGCAGAGATGGGTGGCCTTCCCTAGGAATTTCACCTGCACATGCACAGGGTCTGTTGGCTATTCTCATTTGCAATCCAAGTCCCTGCTGAATCCCAATGCTCTTTTTTTTTATTACTGTAGCAGAATTTTAAGCTATTTGGCTTGCCTTTTCTATGTTTTGCTATGTTTTACTTTAACTTATTTTACTTCTGTTTTACTTTTATTCGAGTACTAGGAATGTCAATCACGTGCCAGAGCGGCCATGTTCTGTTACCACCCTTTTAAGCCACAACTCACTGGGGCAAGAAAGGCAAACAGCAACCAACAAGGTGGTCAAGCTAAGCAGGTTCCACCCAGCAGGCAGAGAGGTAGACCACTAGCTCTTACTGGAAAATGAACTGATAAGTAGGCAGAGAGTAAAGCTGTGAACAGTGTGACCAAAGCTGAAAAGTCATGAGAGAGTAAGAGGTTAAAGGGGTCATAAATGGCCTAAAAGTAAGCAGGAGTTAAAGATAAGCAAGACAGATCTACTAAAGCTGAACACAGGCATACCCTCTGACCTAGAAATTCCATTTCTAGGTTAGATACCCAAGTGAAATATGTTCGCCCGACACGAGAATGTTAATGGAAGCACTGTTTTTCATAACCCAAAATGATAAACAACAGTAGACTAGATGTGATGGTTAATACCGAGTGTCAACTTGATTGGATTGAAGGATGCACAGTATTGATCCTGGGTGTGTCTGTGAGGGTGTTGGCAAAGGAGTTTGTTAACATTTGAGTCAGTGGGTTAGGAAAGGCAGACCCACCCTTAATCTGGGTGGGCACCATCTAATCGGCTGCCAGTGCAGCCAAAATATAAAGCAGGCAGAACGGAAAAGACTAGACTGGCCTAGCCTCCCAGCCTACGTCTTTCGCCCATGCTGGATGCTTCCTGCCCTCGAACGTCGGAATCCAAGTTCCTCAGCTTTGGGACTCAGACTGGCTTCCTTGCTCCTCAGCCTGAAGACAGCCTATTGTGGGACTCTATGATTGTGTGAGTTAATACTCCTTAATACATTCCCCCTTATATATGTAACTATCCTATTAGTTCTGTCCCTCTCGAGAACACTAATACACTAGATAAATAAGTGCAGTATATCCACACAATGGTATACTATACAGTAATGAGAATAAACAAAGTACAACTACATACGATACGGCTACATCTCACCAACATCACATTAAGCAAAAGAACCTAATTGTAAAGAGTTCATATTGTATGATTCCATTTATATAAAGCTCAAAAACATGCAAAACTAAATACAACCCACAGATAAAGGAAAATATCTGCAAATCATATATCTGATAAGAAACTTGTATCCAGAATATATAAATAAGTCTTATAACTCAATAATACAAAGACAACCCAACTAAAAGGTGATCAAAGGATTTGGTAGACATTTCTCCAAAGAAGACATAAAATTGACCAATAAGCTATGAAATGATGTTCAACATTATTAGTCATTAGGGAAAAGCAAGTCAAAACTATGATGAGATACCACTTCACACTCACTAGAATCAAAAAGAGAGATAACAAGTATTGGTGAGGATGTGGAGAAATTGGCACCCTCATACCTTGCTGGCAGGAATGGAAAATGGTGCGGACACTATGAAAAACACTTTGGCAGTTCTTTGAGATGTTAAACAGAGTTACCATATGACCCAGTAATTCCACTCCTACATATATGCTCAAGAGAAACGAAAACGTATGTCCAAACAAAAACCTGTACGTCAATGTTCACAGTAGCATTACTCATAATATCTCAAAGGTGGAAAGCACCAAAATGTACATCAGTAGATGAAATGGATAAACAAAACGTGGTCTATCCCCACAATGGAATATTATTCAGCCATGAAAAGGAATGAAGCACTGACACATGCTACATGGATGAGCCTTGAGGACATTGCACTGAGTGAAAGAAATCAGGCACAAAATGCCACATATCATGTGGTCCCACTTATATGAAATGTCCAGATAAGCAAAACCACAGAGACAGAAAATAGATTCATAATTGTCTAGGGTTGGTGGAATGTGAGATAAATAAGGAGTAACCACTAATGGGTACAGGTTTCTTTTGGGGATGATGAAAATATTTTAACATTAGATTATAGTTATGGTTATACAACTCAGAAAATATACTTAAAACCATTGAACTGTATACTTTAAATGAGTGAACATTATAGTATGTATATTTCAATAACTCCATTAAAACAGACAACTCTGGTATTGGAAATCAGAATAGTGGTTACCCTTGTGGGGTGAAGTGACCGGAATGGGTTGAAGGGGACATCAATGATACCAGTAATACTGTGCTTCTTGATCTGGAAGCAGGTTTCACGGGCATGTTCACTTCACCAACTTGTATACTTAAATATAAGTGTAGTTTTGTTTTGTTTTGTTTTGTTTGAGACAGGGTCTCACTCCGTTGCCCAGGCTGGAGTGCAGTGGTGCAACCTCAGCTCCCTGCAACCTCTACCTCCCAGGCTCAAGCGACCATGCCACCTCAGCCTTCTGAGTAGCTGGGACTACAGGCACCCGCCACCATGCCCAGCTAATTGTTTTGTATTTTTTGTAGATACAGGATTTCACCATGTTGCCCAGGCTGGTCTCAAACTCCTCAGTACAAGGGATTCACCTGTCTTGGCCTCCCAAAGTGCTGGGATAACAGGCATGAGCTACTGCACTTGGCCAATTTGTGCAGTTTTCTGCATTATGTTATACTCCAATATAAAATTAGAAAAAAAAAAAAAAAGAACAGAGTTAGGAATAAGCAGGGAGTATAAAGAACAGAAATGACACACAGTGAAGAATATATTCTCATTAATGGCAGAATATGCATGTCTACAAATCCCTACTGCTGACGTGCAAAACAAGCTGCTTTCAATACTATTCTAGTTCCTAAGAGGGCCAGTTCCCTCCTGCTCTCAGGTTTTCCTATTCCTAAGCTCTAGTTTTTTTTTTTTTTCTTTTTTTTTTGAGACAGAGTCTCACTGTGTTGCCCAAATGATCTTGGCTCACTGCAACCTCCATCTCCCAAGTTCAAGAGATCCTCATGCCTCAGCCTCCCAAGTAGCTGGGATTACAGGTGTGTGCCACCATACCAAGCTAATTTTTGTATTTTTAGTAGAGACGGGGTTTCACCATGTTGGCCAGGCTGGTCTCAAACTCTTAACCTCATGTAATCCACCCGCCTCAGCTTCCCACCTGCTTCACCCTCCCAAAGTGCTGGGATTACAGGTGTGAGCCACTGCACCCAGCCTTCAAGCTCCTTCTTTGTCAACCGTTATGTTTCCATACTGTGAGGTGTAAGGAGACTTACTGGTCCTTACAACTGAAACTAAAACAATTCTCTTAATGAGAACTAAACGATAAAGAACACCTCTTCAACAGTCTTCCTAACAAGGAGACTAGATTCTTTTTCTCCATGGTTAGCACGAGACATCCTCTTTTGGTCTCTCAAAACAGGTCTCCACCCTATTTCCCAGGTGGCTTCCTTGTTCAAAATGAAAACCCTCTGGGAAGGGTTGACAGTAACACAAGTATTACTTGGTCCTGGAAACTTACAAGAAGCAGGAGACAAAATGCATTACACTTAGAGAAACAAACAAAAAAAAAAAAAAGACCGGGCACGGTGGCTCACGCCTATAATCCCAGCACTTTGGAAGGCTGAGGCAGGCGGATCATCTGAGGTCGGGAGTTCAAGACCAGCCTGACCAACATGGAGAAACCCCACCTCTACTAAAAATACAAAATTAGTCGGGTGTGGTGGTGCATGCCTGTAATCTCAGCTACTCAGGAAGGCTGAGGCAGGAGAATCGCTTGAACCCAGGAGGTGGAGGTTGTGGTAAGCCGAGATCACGCCACTGCACTCCAGCCTGGGCAACAAGAGCGAAACTCAGTCTCAAAAAAAAAAAGAGAAACAAACAAACAAAAATAGTAAAAACAAACAAAAAAGGCTTGGGGAGGCCGGGCGCGGTGGCTCAAGCCTGTAATCCCAGCACTTTGGGAGGCCGAGACGGGCGGATCACGAGGTCAGGAGATCGAGACCATCCTGGCTAACACGGTGAAACCCCGTCTCTACTAAAAATACGAAAACTAGCCGGGCGAGGTGGCGGGCGCCTGTGGTCCCAGCTACTCGGAGGCTGAGGCAGGAGAATGGCGTAAACCCGGGAGGCGGAGCTTGCAGTGAGCCGAGATCCGGCCACTGCACTCCAGACCGGGCGACAGAGCAAGACTCCGTCTCAAAAAAAAAAAAAAAAAAAAAAAAAAAAAAAAAAAAGGCTTGGGGAATGGAATATTATTTTAGTGTTAAGACCACTCAATTTGTGTATGAGTAAATTGGTACATTAAAAGTCACAGCCTGAGACAGAGCCAAGTGTTACAACTGGTCTGTGTTATGAGCGAAAGAAAGGTGGCCTACTGCACCAGGACGGGCTGCTCTCCATTATCGTTTCCAGGAAAAACAACCTGAGGATGCTGAATCTCCAGACCAGCATTTTCCAACTGAGTACTACAAAACACGGCGATCCCTGAACCCTAACGGGTATTCCACAAAAGGGGGTTCCATAAGCAAATAAATTTAGGAAATACAGAGTTAAATACAGCAAAATGTGTTTGCAGAATTCCTCAACGCCTTTCCCTGCATATGAAGTGAGTCTCCAAATGGAGGTGGGGTGTATGAGAGGTGTGTGAGGTATACCCAGAGAACACCAGTTAACATCCCCCAGCACTGCTCTAGATCACCAAACCAAAGATCTTCAAACTATGCTATTAGAATCCCTTTTATCCAAGGTTTCCCTGAATAAAAGAGGAACTAATCTAGCTCCCAGCAAGACAGGGTTTCACAACTATTCTAGCTTTATTGTTCTTACTTGCCTTCTGGGAGAAACTGGCTAATGTAAGGTAGGAGTGAGCCCCACTGAGTCTTCAGGACAGAGCACGGGACCATATCCCTTCTGACAAAAAAAACGGAAGCCATAACTTGCTTGACAACTACAGCTTAACTAAGTCCCAGAGCCTCTCTACAACTGGAAACCTAATTAAATTCCATTAAATCCTAAAACCAGGCAATAAAGATACTTTGGTGCATCTCCAAGAAGCTTCTTCAAAAGAAATGGACCAAAATACAGGCCCTGGTCCTCAACCACTAATTTGTACAGTTTAAAACCTCATTAAGTAATTTTGACAAGTTTCTTGAAGAGCCTCCAAACTTGAAACTTTGTGGGAAAATTCAACAGCCTAAACATCTTCTGCCCTTAGGCAGACCCTCATACTGACCTACCTGGCCCTGTTCGTACTAGTCAAGGGATAGCTGCTGCTTGCTCAAACTCCACCAAAATTTACCCCTTCTCTTAAATGAATTAACTGGAAAGCCCAGAAATTTCTCTATAAGAAGATCAGTGTCTTTATTGTGCAGAAGAGCTCACACAGCAGGCCTGGGACTTCTCTCCTTAGAAAGGTCTGCTTGCGGCCAAGTGCGGTGGCTCACGCCTATAATCCCAGCACTTTGGGAGGCCAAGGCAGGTGGATCACTTGAGGTCAGGAGTTCGAGACCAGCCTGGCCAACATGGCGAAACCCTGTCTCTACTAAAAATATAAAAATTGGCTGGGCGTGGTGGTGCACACCTGTAATCCCAGCTACTCAGGAGGCTGATGCAGAACTGCTTTAACCTGGGAGGCAGAGGTTGCAGTGAGCTGAGATTGAGATTGTACCACTGCACTCCAGCCTGGGAGACAGAGCAAGACTTTGTCTCAAAAAAAAAAAAAAAAAAAAAAAGTCGGCTTGAAAGGGGTTGGCCTTTGGCTGGCCTCTGGCAACTTGCATGTCAGGCTTCCACCATTCCCTAAATGGTAAGAGTGGCTCACTGTCCCTAAACTGCCTGTGCAAACAATACGGTTTATGCTAGACACCTGCTTTCCTTCTGGCAGTCTGGAATTTTGATAGGTGCTAGGCAGATGGGTGCCTACCTGACCAGTCCATAATAAAAACCCAGGGCACGGAGTTTCTAATGAGTTCCGTGATATACAAGAGTTCACATGTGTGGTTACAACTTGTTGCTAGAGAAATTAAGAGCAACCCTGTGACTCCACTGAGAGAGAATTCTGGGCCTAGTTTCTCCAGACTTCTTCCCAGGTGCATTTTCCCTTTGCTGATTTCAATTGGTATCATTTCCCTGTAGGAAATCATAGCTGTGAGCATGATTATGTGCTAAGTCCTGTGAGTCCACCTAGCAAATCATGAAACCTAGGGTGGTCTTGGTACTCCCCACAGTGCAATCATGCTATACTTCAGCCTAAGTGAATTAAACATTCATGGCAGTATGACTAAATCATCATGTTAATAAAGACTTTTTAGGCTGGGCATGGTGGCTCACGCCTGTAATCCCAGCACTTTGGGAGGTCGATGTGGGCAGATCACCTGAGATCAGGAGTTTGAGACCAGCCTGGCCAGCATGGCGAAACCCCATCTCTACTAAAAATACAAAAAATTAGCCGGGCGTGGTGACCTGTGCCTGTAATCCCAGCTATTCAGGAGGCTGAAACAGGAGAACTGTTTGAAGCCGGGAGACAGAGGCTGCAGTGAGCCAAGATCACGCCACTGTACCGTACTGCAGCCTGGGCAACAGAGCAAAACTCTGTCTCAAAAAAAAAAAGTAACAATAATAAGGACTTCTTAGCACCAGCTATATATCACACACCATGCCATGCACTGTAGACACAAAGATCATTAAGACATAATCCTAAGTCTTGAGAATTAACAGTATGTCCCCATGCCCCTAATTTTAGGTCCTTTCCTTAAAAAAGAGGGAGGTTGGAAATGGAACACTTTGGTTTAGAAAATATCAATGGTCAAATTATGGAGTATATAGGCCGGGCGTGGTGGCTCACACCTGTAATTCCAGCATTTTGGGAGGCCAAGGCGGGTGGATCACAAGGTCAGGAGATAGAGACCATTCTGGCTAACACGGTGAAACCCCGTCTCTACTAAAAATACGAAAAATTAGCTAGGCATGGTGGCAGGCACCTGTAGTCCCAGCTGCTTGGGAGGCTGAGGGAGGAAAATGGCATGAACCCGGGAGGTAGAGCTTGCAGTGAGCCAAGATCGTGCCACTGCACTCCAGCCTGGGCAACAGAGCAAGACTCCATCTTAAAAAAAAAAAATTATGGAGTACATAGTGTATAATACTGAATACATGATGCTCTGGATTCCAATCTTCCAGGACCGGCCTGGGAAGCCTTCAAGCAGATGTCTTTCTTCCTTCTGTGTGCACCTTGTCCTCCTGTTACAGAACTGCTCATGCTCCACTTTGCACCTTCTCCTCAGAAAGCCATAAACCCCTTAAAGCGAAAGTCTACAATCTGTTCTCTTTTGTGCCATTACACTTAGAGAAACAAAAACCAACAGGAAAAACAAAAAAAGCTTGGGGAATTAAATATTACTTTAGTATTAAAACCATTCAATTTGTATATGAGTGAATCTGTACATTAACAGTCTCAGTGAGACTGGGCGTGTTAGCTCATGCCTGTAATCACAGCACTTTGGGAGGCTGAGACAGGCAGATCACCTGAGGTCAGGGGTTCCAAATCAGCCTGGCCAACATAATGAAACCCCGTCTCTACTAAAAATAGAAAAATTAGCTAGGAGGGTGGCACGCACCTATAATCCCAGCTGCTAGCAAGGCTGAGGCATGAGAATTGCTTGAACCTGGGAGGCGGAGGTTGCAGTGAGTGGAAATTGTGCCACTGCATCCAGCCTGGGCAACAGAGCTAGATTCCATCTCAAAAACAAAAAACAAACAAATTAACAAAAAAAAATTTATAAACAAAGATGGTATTCACAGTGTCACAAAAGTAAGAATGCCAGAAACTTAAATATCCAGCATCAAGGAAATGTTCTAATAAGCTACGAAACAGCAACAGACTGAAATATTATGTAACCATTGATAATGATGCTTTCAAATAATATTTCATGACATGGGAAATGTTCAGCCACAATTTCATGTTAAGTGAAAAAAAGGATGATAATGATCATACATACAACACATGCACAGAAAAAGACTGAATATAGCTGGGTGCGGTGGTTCACGCCTGTAATCCCAGGACTTTGGGAGGCTGAGGCAGGTGGATTACCTGAGGTAGGGAGCTCAAGACCAGCCTGATCAACATGGAGAAACTCCGTCTCTACTAAATATACAAAATAAGCCGGGCGTGGTGGTGCACGCTTGTAATCCCAGCTACTCGGGAGGCTGAGGCAGGAGAATCGCTTGAACCCAGGAGGTGGAGGGTGCAGTGAGCCGAGATCATAGCGCCACTGCACTCCAGCCTGGGCAACAAGAGCGAAACTCCATCACAAAAAAAATAAAAAAGAAAAAAAAGAAAAGAAAAAAACTGAATATAAATATGTAAATATTTTAATGTATCTATGTCTGAGTGGGACTGAAGGTGATTTAAATTTTCTTCATTATAATTATCTACATTATTCAATGTTCCCAATGAATATGCATTACTTTAAATGTATGTAAAGGTGAACATTTCAAGAAATTTAAGAAATCAGTGAAAGTGTTGACTAAGTGCCAAGAAAAACATGAACTTAAAATGAACTGTTTTAAAACTACAATATCCTTTTAAAGGAAGACAGTCATAGAGATCACAGAAAGGGGCCGGGCATGGTGGCCCACGCCTGTAATCCCAGCACTCTGGGAGGCTGAGGCGGGCAGATTGCCTGAACCCAGGAGTTTGAGACCAGCCTGGGTAACATGGTGAAATCTTGTCTCTACCGAAAATACAAAAAAAATTAGCCAGGCCTGGTGATGCATGCCTGTAGTCCCAGCTACTTGGGAGGCTGAGATAGGAGAATCATCTGAGCCTGGGAAGTCAAGGCTGCAGTGAGCCATGATGGTGCGAATGTACTCCAGCCCGAGTGACAGACAGAGACCTTGTCTCACAAAGAAAAAAAAAGAAAATCACAGGAGGCATTGGAGGTCAATCACTGAAAGTCAAGCTGTGGACTAAGGTATTCGGATTTAAGAAAGAAAGAATTTACACAATAAATTTCAATTTGTGTTTTGTCATAGATAAATTAAGCAGACTTGCTTTAAAAAAATAGGTCAACTGCGAACTTCAAAGTGGTTTCAGCACACAAATTCAGTGTGTGCCAATTCCCAGGCTGGCTCTGAACCATCACGACCAGCAATAAACGGAACTTGCTGCACTGGAGGTGTCTGTTGGTAGATAAAGAGGTCACTTGCTTCCCTCATGGCTCTTCTAGTAGGCAGAAAGTATGGGGTATAAAACAAGGATAAAAGGCAGGGAGAAAAAAAGGAAACGTCTCTATGAAAAAATACCTGGGAAAAGTTCCTATTCTCTCCAACAAGATCTGGCACATTTTCAGAGGCCTTCGAAATTAAACAAAAAGCACTGACATGCAGACAAAGCATGATACAAAGTTCTGAAGGGCACAGAGCTATGATACTGTAAATGAAAGTCACATCCCATATTATTAGGAATAAACAAGCACCAAAACAAAAAGAAAAACAGATTCAAGGAAAAAGAGGGGTTAAAATAACAGAGTTGGATGAAAAAGGGACAACAAGGGAGACAAATGAATACATCTATATTAAGATTCTATGCACATTTATTAAACTAAGGCTTGTTTGTTGAAGTGGAATTTAAGCCTTATTTAACAAGTGAAAATGAAGGTCACATTCACTTTTTGTGAAATGCAAAACTTGTCAGGTTCAAGTCCAAACATTTTTATTAATGTGCTTTTTGTAAAGTTCTTTCTTTTTTTTTTTTTTTTGAGACGAAGTCTGGCTCTGTCACTGAGGCTGGAGTGCAGTGGCACAGTCTCAGCTCACTGCAAGCTCCGCCTCCCGGGTTCACGCCATTCTCCTGCCTCAGCCTCCTGAGTAGCTGGGACTACAGGCGCCCGCCACCATGCCCCGTTCATTTTTTGTATTTTTAGTAGAGACGGGGTTTCACTGAGTTAGCCAGGATGGTCTCGATCTCCTGATATTGTGATCCGCCCGCCTCGGCCTCCCAAAGAGCTGGGTTTACAGGAGTGAGCCACCGCGCCCGGCCACCCCAGGATTTTGAGACCAGTCTAGGCAACATGGTGAGACCCTCATCTTTAAAATAAATAAATAAATAAAAATGGCTCACGCCTGTAATCCCAGCACTTTGGGAGGCCGAGGTGGGTGGATCACGAGGTCAGGAGATCGAGACCATCCTGGCTAACACGATGAAACCCCGTCTCTTACTAAAAGTACAAAAAATTAGCCAGGCGTAGTGGCGGGCACCTGTAGTCTCAGCTACTTGGGAGGCTGAGGTAGGAGAATGGCGTGAACCCGGGAGGCGGAGCTTGCAGTGAGCCGAGATTGCGCCACTGCAACTCCAGCCTGGGTAACTGTGCAAGACTCCATCTCAAAAATAATGATAATAATAATAATAATAAATAAAAACAAAAGTTGAGGCTCACACACAGAAGGAGATGAAAAGGATTGAGGTACCTTTTTTGATTCTATGAAAATACTAGCATTTAAGAAAGACAAATTACTTAACTCTTCCCATGGTGGAAAAAAAACAAGACAGCTTAAACCTCATTGTAATTACAACAGATACTTTCAAAAATTCTCTCCGGGCCGGACGCAGTGGCTCACACCTGTAATCCCAGCACTTTGGGAGGTTGAGGCGGGGAGATCACCCGAGGTCAGGAGTTCGAGACCAACCTGGCCAACATGGTAAAACCCCGTCTCTACTAAAACTACAAAAATGAGCCACGCATGGTGGTGTGCGCCTATAATCCCAGCTACTCAGGAGGCTGATGCATGAGAATTGCTTGAACACCGGAGGCAGAGGTTGCAGTCAGCCAAGATCATGCCACTGCACTCTAGCCTGGACAACAGAGTGAGACTCTCCACAAAAAAAAAAAAAAAAACTCTCTCTGATACAATAGCAAACTGTTACTGTCTTCAAAGTATAACTTCTCTGGCTTTTTGTTTTATTTATTTATTTATTTATTATCATTATTATTATTTTTAGAGACGGAGTCTGTCTTGCTCTGTCACCCAGGCTGGAGTGCAGTGGTGCAATCTCGGCTCACTGCAAGCTCCGCCTCCCAGGTTTACGCCATTCTCCTGCCTCAGCCTCCCGAGTAGCTGGGACTACAGGTGCCCGCCACGACGCCCGGCTAATTTTTTGTATTTTTAGTGGAGATTGGGTTTCACCGTGTTAGCCAGGATGGTCTCAATCTCCTGACCTCGTGATCCGCCCGCCTCGGCCTCCCAAAGTGCTGGGATTACAGGCCTCGGCCACCGCGCCGGCTTTGTTTTATTTTTTGAAACAGGGTCTTCCTTTGACATCCAGGCTGGAGAGCAGTGGTGTGATCCCAGCTCACTACAGCCTCAAATTCCTGGGTTCAAGCAATGCTCCTGCCTCAGCCTCCCAAGTACCTGGGACCACAGGTATGCACTGCCATGCTTGGCCAATTTTTTAATTGTTTAGTAGAGATAGAGTCTTGTCATGTTGCCCAGGCTGGTCTCAAACTCCTGGACTTAAGCAATCTCCTGCCTCAGCCTCCCAAAGTGCTGGGTTTATAGACTTGAGCCGCCATGCCTGGCCACTTTTCTTTTTTTATAGGTATGTTTTGAGAAATTCATTAAAAAGTTGAGACAGGACCAGGCACAGTGGCTCATGCCTATAATCCAGGAGTCCAAGACCAACCTGGGCAATGTAGGGAGACCCCCATCTCTAACAAAAAATTAAAAACCTAATCCTGGGCAGTCAGGCACCGTGGCTCATGCATGTAATTCCAGCGCTTTGGGAGGCCAAGGCAGGCGGATCACCTGAGGTCGGGAGTTCGAGACCATCCTGACCAACATGATGAATCCCCGTCTCTACTCAAAATACAGAAATTAGCCAGGTGTCTTGGCAGGCACCTGTAATCCCAGCTACTCAGGAAGCTGAGGCAGGAGAATCACTTGAACCCAGGAGGTGGAGGCTGCAGTGAACTGAGATCGTACCATTGGGCTCCAGCCCAAGAAACAGGGCAAGACTCCATCTCAAAAAAAAAAAAAAAAAGTAAGACTGGGCTGGACAACATAGCAAAACCCCATCTCTACCAAAAAGATTAAAAAAAAAAAATTAGCCGCGCGAGGAGGCACGTGCCTGTGGTCCTAACTACTCAGGAGGCTGAGGTGGGAGGCTTGCCTGAGCCCAGGAGATGGAGGCTGCCATGAGCTGTGAGTATACCACAGCACTCCAGCCTGGGCAACAGAGCAAGACTCTATCTGGAAAAAAAAAAAAAAAAAGAAAAAAAAAAAGTTCAGACAGGAAAAAAGAGTGGTACTTCAACTAGACTAGCTAAGGGGAAACTTTTCCAAGTAAGGATCTGACCGATGCTTTCATTCTTTCCCTTTTTATATCCCTGCCTTCCATCCGCTGAAATAGCAAATAATAATTCATTCACAATTTATCATGTACCAGACACTTTACATAGATGATTTCACTTAATCTTCGAAACAATGCTATGTAAGGGTATTATCATCCCTGTTTAAAGATAAATGTGGCTGGGCGCACTGGCTCACGCCTGTAATCCCAGCGCTTTGGGAGGCCGAGGCAGGTGGATCACCTGAGGTCAGGAGTTCTTGACCATCCTGACCAACATGATGAATCCCTGTCTCTACTCAAAATACAGAAATTAGCCAGGTGTGGTGGTGCGCCTAAAATCCCAGCTACTCAGGAGGCTGAGACAGGAGAATCGCTTGAACCCAGGAGGCAGAGGTTGCAATGAGCCAAGATTGTGCCACCGTACTCATTCCAGCCTGGCTAACAGAGCGAGCTCCATCTCAAAATAAAAAAGAAACTTTTAAGATGACTTCAGCTCCAGCCACCATCTGACTGCATGAGAGACTTTCAGTAAGACCTGCCTAGTTGAATCCAGGCAACCTGAAGAACCACAAGAAAGACCGTATTTCTTTAAGCCACAAAATTGAAGCGATCTGTTATGCAGCAATGGATTACCTGAACAACGAAGAAAAGCAGCATAAGAAAAAAAGTAACATGCCTGAAGCTGCCATGCCCACCAGCTCCAAAGCCCACACTCTTATCAACTGCACTGTGTCACTCTTTGCTCTCTACTGTTGCAAATGATGCCAAATAAAAAGAAAGACAGGAATACTCCACAGAATAACACACCCCTAAACACATGGGCATCGCCTAGAAAACAAGTACAAAAATACACCTAGAAAATCCTGAAAGACCCCTGTAATAATCTAGCATTCCCAGCCCCACTCTGACCCCAAGCTATGGATCCAGTTTCACCATTACTCACTTTTCCTGATCATTCTTCTATAACTCTGTCTCTGTGATTTCCAGTTCTGGAATATTCTCTCCATTCTTTTTTTTTTTTTTTTTTGAGACGGAGTCTCGCTCTGACACCCAAGCTGGAGTGCACTGGCCAGATCTCAGCTCACTGCAAGCTCCGCCTCCTGGGTTCACACCATTCTCCTGCCTCAGCCTCCCGAGTAGCTGGGACTACAGGCGCCCGCCACCTCGCCCGGCTAGTTTTTTTGTATTTTTTAGTAGAGACTGGGTTTCACCGTGTTAGCCAGGATGGTCTCGATCTCCTGACCTTGTGATCCGCCCGCCTCGGTATTCTTAACTATTTTTAAATCATTTATCTAATGATCAGATGTAAACCAGGGGGATAAAAGGTTACAATAATTCCTAGAGTAGATTTTAAGGTAGAAGGAAGAACGGGAGAATAAAGATGTCACCACTAAACCAAGTAACCGAAAACTACCAAAATGACCATCTAAAAGAACATACCAAACAATACTAAATATACTTTAAAAACAAAAGTTTACAAGAAGTAAATCATAAACGTTAAGTTTTTTGTGTATTTTTTTGTTTTGTTTTTATTTTTATTTTTTTGAATTTTATGGTTGAGACGGGGTTTCACCACATTGGCCAGGCTGGTCTCGAACTCCTCACTTCAAGCGATCAGCCAACCTCAGCCTCCCGAAGTGCTGGGATTACAGGTGTGAGCCACCGTGCCTGCCCCATAAATGTAAATTTTATATGTATACACACATATACTTTATTTTTTCTTTGCTCTGTTGCCCAGGCTGGAGTGTAGTGGTGCCATCTCGGCTCACTGCAACCTCCGCCTCCCAGGTTCAAGCGATTCTCCTGCCTCAGCCTCCCTAGTAGCTGGGATTACAGGCACCTGCCACCACGCCCAACTAACTTTTATATTTTTAGTAGAGATGCGGTTTCACCATGTTGGCCAGGCTGGTCTCGAACTCCTGGCCTCAAGTGATCCACCCACCTCAGCCTCCCAAAGTGCTGGGATTACAGACGTGAGCCACTGTGCCCGGCCCCCAAATGTAAATTTTATATATATACGCACATATGCACTTTTTTTTTTTTTTTGATACGGAGTCTCTTGCTCTGTTGTCCATGCTGGAGTGCAATAGCGCAATCTCCGCTCACCACAAGCCCCGCCTTCCGGGTTCACACCATTCTCCTGCCTCAACCTTCCAAGTAGCTGGGACTACAGGCACCAGCCACTATGCCCGACTAATTTTTTGTATTTTTAGTAGAGACAGGGTTTTACCATGTTAGCTAGGATGGTCTTGATCTCCTGACCTCGTGATCTGCTCGCCTCAGCCCCCCAAAGTGCTGGGATTACAGGCGTGAGCCACCGCGTCCGGCCGGCACATACACACATTTTCTATATAGGTGTACACACGCAGTGCTAACATTACTCTTTTAAAAAGGGAGAAGGCCGGGCGCGGTGGCTCAAGCCTGTAATCCCAGCACTTTGGGAGGCCGAGACGGGCGGATCACGAGGTCAGGAGATCGAGACCATCCTGGAGAACACGGTGAAACCCCATCTCTACTAAAAAATACAAAAAACTAGCCGGGCGAGGTGGCGGGCGCCTGTTGTCCCAGCTACTCGGGAGGCTGAGGCAGGAGAATGGCGGGAACCCGGGAGGCGGAGCTTGCAGTGAGCTGAGATCCGGCCACTGCACTCCAGCCTGGGCGACAGAGCGAGACTCCGCCTCAGAAAAAAAATTAAAAATAAAAATAAATAAATAAAAAGGGAGAAATACACATTTATATATTTATATATAATATATATAGAGAGAGAGAGTAAATTACTGAGAGTGATGCCTCTAGGTAGTGGGATATGAAGAGTCTAAGAAGAAGGCCAGGCACAGTGGCTCACGTCTGTAATTCCAACATTTGGGAGGCCGAGGCGGGCAGATCGCTTGACGTCAGGAGTTCGAAACCAGCCTGGCCAACATGTTGAAACCCCGTCTCTACCAAAAAAACACAAGTTAGCTGGGCATGGTGGTGCACACCTGTAATCTCAGCTACTTGGGAGGCTGAGGCAGGAGAATCATTTGATCCTGAGAGGCAGAGGTTGCAGTGAGCCAAGACTGCACCACTACACCCCAGCCTGGATGATACAGCAAGACCCTGTCAAAAAAAAAAGAGTCTAAGAGAAAAAGAAGGTAGATAAATAAACCAAATGATCAAATCTAATTTTAGCAAAACTGCGACGAGCTGACATCCCACACTCTGGAAGGGCCACACTGACAGAGACAATGTCACCTCTCACATATTCCTGGTAAAAACATTTAAGCTGAAGCTAATCGTGAGGCAACAATCAGATAAATTCAAATTGAGAGATATTCTGCTAAACACCTGGGCTGGATTCTTTAAAGATGTCATTTGGCCTACAGAGGACAAAAATAAAAATGAAAATATCATTGTCATGAAAGACACAAAAGGCAGGGACACCATATTAAAAGAGACCAAAGAGATGTGACAACAGAATGCAATTTGTGATTCTTGATTGGACTGCAGAACAAATATAAACAACTATAACAGATGTTATTGGGATAAATGGAAAGGCTGAAATATGGACTGTATATTAGAGTACTGTATCATTGTTAAATGTTCTAAATGCGTTATTTGTAACGTGATGATGTAGGAGAATGTCCTTGTTCTTGGCAGGTAACTGCTGAAAGAAGTGGTGAATTATCAGTAGTCTACAACTAACTCTTGAAAGGTCCAGTGAAATTAAATACACAAATGGGAGAGAGAAAACACCAGAGCCAAAGTGAGCACACAAAAATAAGGCAAAATGGTGCATCTAAGTGAAGGACGGGTTTATAAATATTCAGTGTACTGCTCTTGCAACTTTCCTGTACATCTGAAAATTTTCAAAACAAACAGATGGGAAGAAAAAAGGAATATAGCACAAAATATGTGCAGTATACATAGTCTGCATTGTAAGTAAAAGTGTAAAGTCTTTTGCAGACCTTTAACTACAGTTTTGTAGTGCGTTAATGAAAAAGGTAAACATTAAACAATATCCAACAAAAGAAAACAAAAATAAAAATGCCTTGTAAAGGGTGAATGAATTATTTTAAATGTTATGCAACGTACACTACTGACAATTAGAACACAATGCAAATTTAACATTATAACTACCCTAACATAATCTTTTCACAGCAAAGGTCTGAATTTTTACTGCACCTCCGGTTCACAGCCATAAACAATTATATATGTACAGTAGTAATAATAAAAAAATAATTCTAGCTGGTTGCACTCGGATTGTCAATAATCCACAAATGCTACCAGAGGTAAATTTTTTTACCCGTTACATTTTCTGGAATGACTACCTCATTTTCCAACTTTGAAAGGTTGCTTCAAAATGAATATTAAAAAATGGTTCCTATAAAACACTACTGCTTGACCCAAAAAATAAAATAAAGCACACAGCCCAGCTTTCCTCTCAATTGGACACTAAACCAGTACCATGAAAAGGCAGGGAGCCACACTGTAAGCGCTCCCTGCGTTTCTGCCGAATGTTCAAGAAAAGAATGTCAGGTTCGAGCCAGCATTTAAAAAAATAAAATGAATCACACTCAACTCCCTAAACTTCGATGTAAGAACTACGCACCGGCACCAAAATATGCCTGAACGGGACTTGGGTCGGCTCTCCGAGACCCCAAAGTTCCCAACCTAGCCCCAACCCCTCGAGCTTCCCCCAGGGGCACCGGCTTCTTACAGCCGAGGGGGATTCGGGGTCCATATGCGGAGCCGCCACGGCAGAAGGCGACGACGCCCGGCCCCACAGGCCCCTCAAGCTCCCCCAGTCCCTCCCGCCCCCACCACTCGCTCTCCAGTCCCTGCCCCCATCCCCGGTCCCACTCACTCTTCATCTTGGATGCGGAAGAGACAACCCCTTGCCGACACTGGACGGAAAAGAAAGAGGCAGGAATGGTGTCCCCCTGCTTTCCACTTCCCTGAGGCGGGGTCCCGCACTAGGATCTCCGTGGTGGTCCCTCGAAGGAAAGCGTTAGCATCCGGCCGCCATGTTGTGTCCCTGTCACCCTAGCAACCGTCAGGCCCTGAACCCCACGCGCTGTCGCTCGCGCGTGCGCAAGCTGCTCCGCCCGTATACGCGTGCGCAGTGCAGCCCGTCCCCTCAGCCGGGTTGCTAAGCAACCTCTCCGCCGCTTCCATGTAAATACTGTGCAATTCCCCGCCTTGGCGCAGAAGCGACTTTCACCCGGCTCGCTTTCCCTGCTGGCCTGGGAACTGAGCGATTTGGAACCCACTACGTGGACGATTGCCTTGAGCTTTAATTGGGCTTGGGAGCTTCTACGCGAATTTTTTTTTTTTTTTTGAGACGGAGTCTCGCTTTGCCGCGCGGGCTGCAGTGCAGTGGCACGAGCTTGACTGACTGCAACCTCCCACTCCCGGGTTCAAGCGATTCTCCTGCCTCAGCCTCCTGAGTAGCTGGAATTACAGGTGCCCGCCAACAAACCCGGCTAATTTTTCTATTTTTAGTAGAGACAGGGTTTCACCATGTTGGCCAGGCCGGTCTCGAACTCCTGACCTCAAGTGATCAGCCCGCCTTGGCCTCCCAAAATGCTGGGATAACAGGCGTGAGCCACAGCCCCTGGGCAGTTTTTCTTTTCCTTTTCTTTTTTTCTTTTTTGAGACAGAGTCTCGCTCTGTTGCCCAGGTTGGAGTGTAATGGAGTGATCTCGGCTCACTGCAACCTCTGCCTCCGGGGTTCAAGCAATTCTCCTGACTCACCCTCCTGAATAGCTGGGATTACAGGCATATACCACAATGCCTGGCTAATTTTTTTTTTTTTTTTGTAGAGATGGGGTTTCACCATGTTGGCCAGGCTGGTCTTGAACTCCTGACCTCAAGTGATCCGTCTGCCTTGGCCTCCCAAAGTGTTGGGATTACAGGCGTGAGCCACCACTCCCAGCTCGTTCAACAAATATTATTGAACACCTATTTGCCAGGTATTGCTGTAGGCATGTGGGATACATGAATAAAAAAGACTGGCACGAAAGCATCTCATGATATTTCAGAGCAACAGGGATAGTGAGAAGTTCCAAAAGTATCAAAAGAGAAAAACGGATCATATCCAAAAGATTGGGTTCCAGCATGATGTTGGACTTCTCAGCAGCAAAACTAGACACAGCAGACAGAGAAGTGCAGCTTTCCAAGTACCAAGGGACAGTAACCTCTATCCTAAAATTTTCTAATTATTAGCCCAGTGTGAGGGTAAGAAGAAAGATGTGGGCCAGGCAAAGTTGCTCACACCTGTAATCCAGGCACTTTGGGAGGCCAAGGCAGGAGGATCACTAGAGCTCTGAAGTTCGACACCAATCTGAGCAAGATAGGGAAACCCCATCTCTACCAAAAATACAAAAATGAGTCAGGCATGTTGGCACATGCCTGTGGTCCCAGCTACTTGAAAGGCTGAGGAGGGAGGATCCTTGGAGCCCAGAAAGTTGAGGCTACAGTGAGCCATGATCATGCCACTGCACTCCAGCCTGGGTGATAGAGTGAGATTCCATCTCAAAAAAAAAAAAAGGAAGGAAGGAGGAAGGGGGAGAGGAAGAGAGAGAGAGAAAGAGAGAAGAGAGAAAGCAAGCAAAGCAAGCAAGAAAGATGTATTCAGATATGCAAGATCTCATTTACTTTCCATGAGCCATTTCTTGGGAAACCAATGAAGAACGTTCAGAACCCAAATGAAAGGTAAGTAAAAGAGGCAGCAACCCAGAATTAGGAAGCAGAGGACCCAACAAAGAAAAAGGGGAAAGGGATTCCCAGGATGGTGGTGAAGACCCGCCCAGGATTAAACTAGGGCAGGCCTGGAGAACCACCAATCCAGGTTAGACCAGGAGGATGGGAAGCTCTGGAAGGATATCTCCCAACTTAAACATAGAAAACAATTGCTACATTATCTCACGTATTTGATTACATTAAGAGCAGTTTCATAATTCTGGCAGAAAGTCAGTGACTGTTACATAGAAAAGTACGCAAACCAAATGCAAAGGAAAACAAGAAGTTCCATTAGAAAGGAATGTAATTACAGTACACTATGTGGCTCAGTTGAGAACAGTGTTGACATAGTCATAGCAATATAAACACTATTGATTTCAGTAAAACTTGGTAGTATTAGTATTTGGGGATGATGAGAGAGGGAAAGTGTACATGCATTGGGGGAATGTTGGCAAAAGAACCTCACTTAGCATAGAATGAAGTCAATAGATAAAGTCTAAAATTGAAAAAAAAATAAGAATTAGAAGTAAAATCATATATTTTAGGATTATTGGAGTAAAAAAAGAAACTGCTTGAAAAGCTCATAGTGGGCAGGACATGGTGGCTCACACCTATAATTTTAGCACTTTGGGAGGCCAAGGTGGGAGGATCACTGGAGCCCAGGAGTTCAAAACCAGCCTGGGCAACATAGTGAGACCTCATTTCTGTAGAAAAAAATATATATAAATAAATTTAAAAGTTCGCAGTGATTGCCTCTGGGGAGTTGGATTGGGCTGCAGGGAACGGGTGGAGTAGGAGAATACTATCTTTTATAATAAGGCTTTTAGTATTATGACTTTTAAAACTGCAATTGTTTTACTTTCATAAATATAAAATGTTAATTTCAAAAAGCTTCGTTGTATGTTTATTAAGAAAAATCAGAAAATCAGATTACTAAATGTATAAACATTTAATAGGAGGAAGGCCAAAGATGGCCCGAAATCCACCGGAAGCCAGGAGACAGCCTGGGACGGTCTCCCTGGGAGCCTCCAAAGGAAGCGACCTTCCCGACACCCTGACCTTGGATGTCTGCCCACCAGAACTGTGAGGCCATGTATTCTGTTGTGTGGCCACTTACCTTGTATAAACATTTAATAGGGTTTCTTTTAATTTTATTTCTAAATGAGTTCATTTAGAAGAATTCAATCTGTTTTATAAATTAAAGCTTTACTCAGGAATGCATGAAACTGTACATGTTATGAGTTATGCATCGAATCATGTCCCCCGGAAAAGATGTTGAAGTCCTAACCTGCAGTACCTCAGATTGTGACCTTTCTTGGAGATAGGGTCTTTACAGAGGCAATCAAGTTAAAGTGAGGTCTTCGGCCGGGCGCAGTGGCTCAGGCCTGTAATCCCGACACTTTGGGAGGCCAAGGCGGGGGTATCACTTGAGGTCAGGACTTCAAGACCAGGCTGGCCAACATGGCGAAACCACGTCTCTACTAAAAAGACAAAATTAACCGGGCGTGGTGGCTCACGCCTGTAATCCCAGCTACTCAGAAGGCTGAGGCAGGAGAATCGCTTGAACCCGGGAGGCGGAGGTTGCAGTGAGCCGAGCCAAGATCGCGCCATTGCCCTCCAGCCTGGGCAACAAGAGGGAAACTCCGTCAAAAAAAAAAAGGTCTTCAGGGTGGCTTTAGTCCATTATGACTGGCGTCTACACAAAAGGGGCGATTTAGACACAGGGACACACAGGGAAAATAGCATATGAAGATGCAGGCAGAGATTAGGGTGAAGCTTCTACAAGCGAAGGAAGGCCAAAGTCGACCCGAAATCCACCAGAAGCCAGGAGACAGCCTGGGACGGTCGCCCTGGGAGCCTCCGAAGGAAGCGACTTTCCTGACACCCTAACCTTGGACATCCGCCTGCTAGAACTGTGAGGCCATATATTCTGTTATGCGGCCACCTACCTTAAAACACTCTGTTGTGGCCGACCTGGGAAACTAACACAGCGGGTCGTTACTGTCAGACCAAAGGTTCCAGCTTATAAACAGAATGAAACATTTCATAAATTGAGTTTAAAGAAAATAGATTATTTAAAATGCACATGGGCCCCCCGCCCCACATTAAAAACAAAAAACAAAACAAAACAAAACAAAACAAATGCAAGGCGGAGGTTGCAGTGAGCCGAAATCGCGCCACTGCACTCCAGTCTGGGCACAAGAGCGAGACTCCGTCTCAAAAACAAAAAGCAAAAACACGAAAGCAAGCCCGAATGGTATTCTGTACCACTTAATTCTAGAAGTATGTAGATTTGTGTTTTCGTCACTCAAAGAATGAGAATTAGGGTTTGTCTAAGAAGAGCTTTAAGAAGGGGTGAGAAGGGGAGGGAGAGGTCCCGAGGACAGAAAACTGCTGGCCCGCGCCCGCCCTACGGACTGCACGTGGGTCGCCCGAAGCCTGGGTTCGGGACTGACGGCGCAGGTCTCGGGTGCCCTCTAGCGGCCGGTGTCAGTCACTGCGCCCCCGCCCCGGCGTGTCCAGTCCACTCCGCCCACTTGGGACGCGTGGCGTGAAGTCCCGGTAATGCCACGGCTGCACCCACAAGGGTTGGTCAACTCGGCTTCCTTCAGGAGACCTTGACCGACCACCCGCTGTGTGCCAAGCACTGTTTAGGTGCTGGTGAAATAGAGCCCACTGCTCCTGGAGTTCGCTCCAGCGGTGGGAGGCGGACGGTTAGCAGCGGGAATAAGCGATGGAGAGGGGTCGGGCCGGGAACCGCAGGGATCCTGGGTGCGGGTTGCGATTGCAAATGGGGGCATTGGAGAAACCTCCCTGAGTAAATGACATTTAAGCAGCGACCACGACGAGGAGGAGGAGTTTTTTGTTTTTTTTTGTTTTTTTTTTTTTTTGAGGCGGAGTCTCGCTCTGTCGCCCGGACTGGAGTGCAGTGGCCGGATCTCAGCTCACTGCAAGCTCCGCCTCCCGGGTTTACGCCATTCTCCTGCCTCAGCCTCCCGAGTAGCTGGGACTACAGGCGCCCGCCACCTCGCCCGGCTAGTTTTTGTATTTTTAGTAGAGACGGGGTTTCACCGTGTTAGCCAGGATGGTCTCGATCTCCTGACCCCGTGATCCGCCCATCTCGGCCTCCCAAAGTACTGGGATTACAGGCTTGAGCCACCGCGCCCGGCGAGGAGGAATTTTGACATTGTCTGCAGGAAAGGTGGTCCAGGAAGAGGAAAGGAAGTGCAAAAGCCCCAGCACAGGAGCAAGGGCCCGGGAGGAGGCGGAGGGGGCTGCCGCGGAGGGAGCCTGGCAGGGGTGCAGGAGGGCAGAGGCGAAAGGTGCAGGTCCGGTGGTGTCTTTTTTTTTGAGACGGAGTCTCGCTCTGTCGCCCAGGCTGGAGTGCTGTGGCCGGATCTCAGCTCACTGCAAGCTCCGCCTCCCGGGTTCACACCATTCTCCTGCCTCAGCCTCCCGTGTAGCTGGGACTACAGGCGCCCGGCACCGCGCCCGGCTAATTTTTGTATTCTTAGTAGAGACGGGGTTTCGCCGTGTTAGCCAGGATGGTCTCGATCGCCTGATCTCGTGATCCGCCCGTCTCGGCCTCCCAAAGTGCTGGGATTACAGGCGTGAGCCACCGCGCCCGGCCTTTTTTTTTTTTTTTTTTGAGATGGAGTCTCGTTCTGTCGGCCAGGCTGGAGTGCAGTGGCAAGATCTCGGCTCACGGCAAGCTCCGCCTCCTGGGTTCACACCATTCTCCTGCCTCATCCCTCCGAGTAGCTGGGACTACAGGCGCCCGCCACCACGCCCGGCTAATTTTTTGTATTTTTAGTGGAGATGCTGTTTCACCGTGTTAGCCAGGGAGATCTCAAACTCCTGACCTCGTGATCCACCTGCCTCGGCCTCCCAAAGTGTTGGGATTACAGGCATGAGCCACCGCGCCCGGCCAGGTGGTGTCTTTCAACGGGATGTTACCCTGGGCGTAGGGTTGTCACCCTGGGCGTAGGGATGTCACCCTGGGCGTAGGGATGTCACCCTGGGCGTAGGGTTGTCACCCTGGGCGTAGGGTTGTCAGATATAGCACAGGTATTCTTTTAGTGTAAGTATGACCCAAATATGGCATGGGACATACTTACACTAAAAAAAAAAGCTTCATTGTCCTTCTGCAATTCAATTTTAACCCGGTATCTTGATCTATATTTGCTAAATTTGGCAGGCCTTTTAGGGCTGGGGCAAAAGGGGAGAGTGTGAACAGAGAAATGACTTGATCTGACTGTTTTAAACCCATGTGACTTACCTATTGCTATGCCATTGTGCTAGGTTCTGGGCATTCATTCAGCTGTAAGCAAAATGGACAGGATGCCTACACCCCCACCCGTGTTCTGTGAGAGGGCTTTACCCCTTTGGCCTGCTTATCCATCCTTGTCTTTTGGACACTGTAAAGTGCTCCAGACTTCAGGAAGCTTGCCCAGCCTCCCAGCACACCACCTAATCTTCTCTAGTCCCTGTAATATCCGCCTTCCTTGCTATGCGGTGAGCTCCATGAGGACAAGGATTAGGTTTCTTTTTTTTTTTTTTTTGAGACGGATTGTCACTTTGTCGCCCGGGCTGGAGTGCAGTGGCCGGATCTCAGCTCACTGCAAGCTCCGCCTCCCGGGTTTACGCCATTCTCCTGCCTCAGCCTTCCGAGTAGCTGGGACTACAGGCTCCCGCCACCTCGCCCGGCTAGTTTTTTGTATTTTTTAGTAGAGACGGGGGTTTCACCATGTTAGCCAGGATGGTCTCGATCTCCTGACCTCGTGATCCGCCCATCTCGGCCTCCCAAAGTGCTGGGATTACAGGCTTGAGCCACCACGCCCGGCCAGGATTAGGTTTCTTTGACTCACAGCTGATTGGGGGCCAGGGCACTGCCAGACTGAATGAGTATGTGTTCACTGAGTGTCCGTTTTTCTAAACCTGGTCCTCTAGCCTTGCTCGTGGAGGGTGACCTACCTAACATCCTTTACATAAAATCTGTTCAAATCAGCTAGACTTGGTTTCTGCTGCTTGTGACATGGAACCCTGATGATACATCAGTCCCAGCAGTTTAGTGGAGTAATCAGAGCAGAATGTGTAGTGTTAAAAATCTGGCCGGACGCGGTGGCTCACACCTGTAATCCTAGCACTCTGGGAGGCCAAGGCAGGCGGGTCACTTGAGGTCAGGAGCTCGAGACCAGCCTGGCCAACATGGTGAAACCCCATTTCTACTAAAAATTAAAAAAAAAATTAACCGGACATGGTGGTACGCACCTGTAGTCCCAGCTACTTGAGAGGCTGAGGCAGGAGAATCCCTTGAACCAGGGAGGCCTAGGTTACAGTGAGCCGAGACTGCGCCACTGCACTCCAGCCTGGGTGACAGAGCGAGACTCTGTCTCAAAAAAAAAAAAAAAGCTGGTGCTCGCTGCTGGTGCTCCTGGAGTGGGAGGGCCACAGCAGCATACCATAGTCAGGCCCTGTAGGAGACCAGCAGGCCTCTGTGGCAGGCACTGTGGTGGTTTGTCTTCCTGGCCTTTTCCTTCTCTCTTTTTTTTTATATAGATCCTGTGCTTTTAGAGGTGGATACCATCGTTGCCCACCCAGTGGCTCTTTCAACCCTTCTACCTTGTACCATGTGATTTATTTACGTGCTCAGTTAACAAGAGAGAGAGCAAAATGAAAACATTTTTTCTGACACTGAAAAAAAAAAAGGAGAGAAATCTATGGTGGTTTGTCCACTCAATGAAACACTGAGGAATCATTTTAAATGACATTCGTAATTGTTTAGGAATATGCTTATTCTAGAACATTAAATGCAAAAAGAAAGATAAAAAATAGACTGCTTCACTGAGCTGAAATTGCGCCACTGCACTCCAGCCTGGGAGACAGAGGGAGATTCCGTCTCAAAAAAAAAAAAAAGAATGCTTCATACAAGGCTTTGGATTCTGTGTGTGTGTGTGTATATATATATATATATATATATATATATACACATGTGCAGTAGGAAAAAAACCGGCAGGAAGGAAGCCAAGACCCCAGCGGCCCTTGTTTATTGGGCGATAGGGAATTCGATAGTTCTTTTGTCCTTTGTCTGTGGTTTTCTGTAGTTTCCAAGCTTGATTTAACCATGCTAAAGGCCTCTGTTACACGAAGTTTCCACGCTGCAGGATTCTCGGAGATAAAAACAACATTGAGTTGGCATGTTTGAAAACCTTCTCACTGTCGAGCTAAGCCTCCCATGTGCAATTTGCATTTTCCCTGTGAAAGAAAGCCGCCTTCGCTGTAGGGAGCCGCCTCCCTTCTCCTTGAAGTCCCCTAGGTCTCAGTTTCTGCATCGGACCAATGGAGGTGACTGTGAAGAGGTCGAAAGTCGCTGCTGGGGCGAAGCGGAATGCAGCCAGCGGCGAGGACTCGGCGGGGAGTCACTAGGGGGCGGGCGCGGGCATGGAGCCCTCTTAAACACTCCGGTGGCAGCTTAGCGTCAGTTGGCCGGTTAGCTCAGTTGGTTAGAGCGTGGTGCTAATAACGCCAAGGTCGCGGGTTCGATCCCCGTACGGGCCAGTCGCGCTTTTTTATTTTATTTTTTCCCCCTTCTATGAATTCTTTTTGCAACTCTTTTTAAAGATGTTCCTTTCTGGTACTGTAACCGGCGTGCATGCAGGAGCGAATTGCGGAATATTTTGGACTCGGCCCAAAGGTTGTCGAAGGCGGCCTGCTGGGGAGGAACTCAGCGCGCGCTGGGGCGGTGGCTCCTCACCCCGAGTCCGGGCGCCCGCCACCACCTGAAGAGTCTGTTTTAGAATGCCATTGGTTAGGCCTTTTACATTTGTCGTTTTAAAGGACACTCGGGACATCCAAACCAATGCACATCCCCCACCCTCACCCCCCACGTTTCCTGAGGCTGCGTCTGGCCTGGAGGAACCGCCCAGTGAACACAGGTGCTCCCAGATATCACCGCCTAGTGTTCCTTGCAGAGAAGTCTTGGAGTTGAAAATTCAGGTCTGGAATGAATGCATTCCACAGAAGCGTATGGAGAGCTACTGCATGCCCAACACCGTTCTGGGCTGGGAGCAAAACGGTGAGACACAAACCCCAACCCGCGTGGAGACAGTGACCAGCCACAAGATGACTGCCATGTTTTTAGTGAGGCGTTCAGGTTGTGGAAGCCTCTGGAACCCTTCTCTTGCTCCCCTCCCCCCGCGTTTTATTTTCAGAGAGACATCTTAGGCTTCGCATTTCTTCCTCTTAGTTCTGCATTTTGCAGCCAGAGCAAGTGGATGAATTTCTCACTCGATTCAAGTTTCTAGGGTGGCCAGGTGTGTTCAGTTAAACAAAAGCCGGTTGTATAGGGTTAATGCCATTTTACGTCAGGATCCGGCAGGGGCTCCACCTGTTTTCGAAAATTCTACAGTGGAAACAGCTATTAGCTCTGACCTAAATAAGAAGCAGCTCAAAATCTACAGACCTCGGTAAGTGCCCAGAGTGTAGTAAAAGTTCTCAATAAATGCCAGTCGATGGCGCTGCTGCTATTATAAGCAAAGTTAGGAGAGCCTGGGCCAGCCGACACCCAAAATAGACACCTGGACACACGATGGATGTCACATGTTTTAATAGTGGTGCCAGGCACGTTGTTAGATGCAGGGACACAGCATGGAGGAATCGGTGGAGGTTGCTGCCCTCAAGTTTCCTGAGCTTGAAGGGGTTTAGAGTATGCCACGGTGGCATAAAAATTACTTTGAGCAGAAGGCATTTGAATTCCTGAAATGTGGCTGGGTGTGGTGGCTCATACCTGTTATCCCAGCACTTGGGGAGGCCGAGGCAGGCGGATCACCTGAGGTCAGGATTTCAAGACCAGCCTGACCAACATGATGAAACCCCCTCTCTACTAAAAATACAAAAATTAGCCGGGCGTGGGGGCGGACGCCTGTAACCCCAGCTACTCAAGAGGCTGAGGCAGGAGAACCGCATGAACCCAGGCGGTGGAAGTTGCAGTGAGCCAAGATCGTGCCACTGCACTCCAGCCTGGGTGACAGAGTGAGACTCTGTCTCAAAAAAAAAAAAAAAAAAAAAAAAAAAAAATCCTGAAATCTCTTATCTGCCGAAAAGCAGAGCTTCCCAAGATCTCAAAAGAAGCCAATTGTCAGGCCAGGAACAGTAGTTCACGCCTGCAATCCTAGCACTTTGGGAGGCCTAGGCAGGTGGATCACCTGAGATCAGGAGTTTGAGACCAGCCTGGCCAACATGGCGAATCCCCGTCTCTACTAAGAATGCAAAAATTAGCTGGGCGTGGTGGCGCGTGCCGGTAATCCCAGCTACTCCAGAGGCTGAGGTGGGAGGATCACCTGAGCCCGGGAGGTCGAGGTTGTAGTGAGCCAAGATCCTGCCACTGCACTCCATCCTGGGTGACAGAGTGAGATCTTATCTCAATAATAGTAATAATAGCAATAATAATAAAATTGTGGTAAGATACCCATAATATAAAATTCACCATTAAAAAATAACACAGAAGAGAGCAACGTGAATGCAATGTATTGATGAGGATGATCGTGATCTTCCAGAACCTTCTCTGACACCACCCAGGCCCCCCGCCTTACTTTACTGGCTTCAGCACTCATCATACTGCGCTGCAAATGCTAGTTTCCTCCTCCTCGGCACCTAGACTGTATACCCCCGGGGCGGAAACAGCGATTTACCCACCAGGTGCTTAATAGGGGTTTGTTGACCAGTGAACCTCCTGCTCTCCTTGGGGAGAGGAGCTCGGACATGTGTACACACCTGCAGCTACAAGATTCGCAGGGCGCACAGAGCCTCAACCGTAAGAAGGAGAGGCGATCAGGCTGAGGAAGATGGGGCAGTGGAGCTGGATGGATAGAGGGGGGGTTCATTCATTCGTTCACTCATTCGTTTATTCATATTTATTCATCCATCATTCATGACCTGAGCTTGTATTGTGTTCTGGGCAGGACCTGTGCTGGGCACCGACTGAGTAATATATCATCTCTCCCTTCAAGGTGCACCCAATCTGGGTGGGTGGGTAGAGAGAAGCTAGGGTGACAAGGCAAAAATTTGGGGGTTGGGAAACACTGTCGTTAACAATTCAAACTGTGGTCCCCTCTCAGATCTATAAATCCAAACGTTTGGGAGTGGGCACAGGACTCTGCATCCCCAGACAGGATCCTCCGCTGATTCGGATGCACGATTACGTCAGAACACTTGGATAGTGTGGTAACTTTTGGGCCAGGGGCTCTGGAATCCCGAAGACTGGAGATCCGGGACAGCTCTCGGAGAAGGTGAGTGTTCTCCGAGAACATCCGTGGCAAGCAATAAGGAAAATAACGTGGGTCCGCTCTGCTGATCAGCCCTAGGAGAAGCGGCGTTGTTGGCTGGGGCGGGGCACTCCATGACCTTCCCGGCCAGACACGGTCGCCTTCCGAGGTGTCTTGGCCTGCGAGGCACTCGTAGTCCGCCCCTCTCCCCGGTGACGCACATTGTAGACGCCGTCGCTCAGCGACCCGGGTTCGAGTCCCCGCCTCGGCCGCCATGGCGGATGCGAAACCGGAGGCTGGGGGCAGCAGCGAGGATGGTGGCGGCGGCGGCGGCCCGGCTCCTCCGGGCCAGAGCGGCAGTGTAGCACGTGTGGCCCCGCTGGGCCCCGAGCAGCTGCGGCGGGTCCTGGAGCAGGTGACGAAGGCACAGCCGCCGCCGCCACCGCCCCCCTTCGTGCTGCAGGACGCGGCGCGGCGGCTGCGGGACGCGGCCCAGCAGGCCGTCCTGCAGCGGGGCCCGGGCGCCGAGCCCCCTCGCCCGCCGCGCCTGCTCCCCCCCCAGGTGAGGCGTCGGAGGGACGTGGGGAAACTGAGGCCCGAAGGGTGCCGAGGCCCCGCGGCGGGGCTAGCTGCTCGTCCAGGAAGGCCAGTATCGGCCCCGGTTAAGACTCAGGGCGTCCCCAGGCTGAGCTTCTTAGGAACGGCGTTCGGCCCCCACCTGTCACCACCCTGGCATTTTCACCCCAGGAACCTCACTCTAGGAGCGGTGGCTCACGCTGGGCCCTGTGCCTGGAACGCCCGCGTGCCTTCTCTGCCTTCACAGGCCTGCTGGGGGCTTTCGCGTGCTGCCTAGCTCTTCTTACAGGCCTTTGACCGCTCGTTAAGCCTTTGTGGAGCACTTAGAGACCGTGTTCCCAGCACTCCCCACTATGTGCAGGAGGTGAAGCCTTTGAACACACTTGAACGAACATAAGGCAGGTTCTGGGGTTGATGGGGGCTGCTTTAGAGTGGGTGGTCCCTTAGGCCAGACACTGGAGCTGAAACATGAATGAATTAAAAGGAACCAACTTAGCTTTTCAGGTGTATGGTGCCGAGGCCCAGGCTTGGAACAAAGTTAAGCACAATACACTAGTTGGCTGCAGGACTTACCATCCTGGGTGATAGTGACCGATTTGTAACCGCAGTACCCAGCACAGTGCCTGATACACACTTAATGTTTGGAATATGTGAAAGCACTCTATACCACGAAACATCCTTTCCCATTGGGTTTATTTCCTGGGCCACACACCTTTTGGTTGCTAGGGGAGTGATAACTGG
Organism: Trachypithecus francoisi; assembly: GCF_009764315.1. Classification (NCBI taxonomy): domain Eukaryota; kingdom Metazoa; phylum Chordata; class Mammalia; order Primates; family Cercopithecidae; genus Trachypithecus; species Trachypithecus francoisi. Next base: position 4,391,909 of record NW_022681468.1, on the reverse strand, counting down.
AACACCGTCGCCCAACTCCGGAGGGTGTAGCATAGCGCCTGAAGCCAGAGGGCCTACATGGTATCTGTAAAATTCCATCCCATTTCAGCACTGGGGTCTCACCCCAAAATTGCCAAAAGAAGAGAGCTTTTTCCACGAGAAGAAACGGATTAGAGGATAGGATCAGGAACCTTTGCTCTTGAGTTTTTTTGACTAATGTTAGCTGCTTGGGGTTGTGTCCAGTCAATCATCAAGACTGGAGAGTTGTCTTGCAAAGGTTTAGGAAGACGGGTGTGATTCTGCCCACATGCCACACTATCGCTATGTAGAGGTGTGACCTTGGGTAACTCAACCTTTTTGGACTTCGGTCTGGGTCAGAAGGCTGCAAGACGCCTTCCAGGGGCAGCCATCTGCAAAGCCTCTGCTCTGCAACGGGCACTGTGCTGGGCTGCTTAGTTTTCAGCAGGGTTTTTGTACCGGCATTTTGCAGGTGGGAAACAAGCTCAGGGAGGTTGCGTGGCTTTGCCCAAGGTCCCTCAGGTGTGGCTACTCTCCCGAGCCCCTGTACTCCTCACCATACCCTGCTGAATATGGCCACAGCTTTTTGGGTTTCGAATCCAAAAATGACATATTTTTCATAAAGTAAGAGCAAACTTAATCAAGGTTAGGTAGCATGATGGGATTGTATTTTGTAGCTAATCTAATGGAGATGATATAAATTCCACCTGCAATAATGTACCTTTGCAGCACATTCTGCTAATATTCTTTCAGCCCCAGCTGTGTCATGGAGGCCACAAAGGCAAACTGGATGTATACTTTGCCCCTCAGTAGTTTATGAACTAACAGGAGATAAAACAAGACCCATAGCCGGGCACAGTGACCCATGCCTGTAATCCCAGCACTTTGGGAGGCCGAGACTGGCGGATCACAGGTCAGGAGTTCTAGACTAGCCTGGCCAATATGGTGAAACCCTGTCTCTACTAAAAATACAAAAATTAGCTAGGCGTGGTGGTGGGCGCCTGTAATCCCAGCTCGGGAGGCTGAGGCAGGAGAATCACTTGAATCCAGGGGGTGGAGGTTGCAGTGAGCCGAAATTGCACCACTGCACTCCAGCCTGGGCGACAGAGTGAGACTCCTTCTCAAAAAAAAACCAAAAAAACAAAATACCCAGATAACTTCTAATCAAGGCCAGAAAGCTAAAGATAGTGAAAAGAACTAAAAGTATTTAGAGAAAGGGAGATTGTTCCTGGCTGAGGAGATCAGAAGCAGCTTTGTTGAAGAGGTGGTATCTGAACTAGATTTGAAAGGGTGAGTCTGGGTTGAAAATGCAGAAGAGGAGAGGCAGGTTCTGCGGTGGGTGGTGGGGTACATTTCAACAACCACAGCAGAAGGCCCAGTGTTTGCTGTGGGGGATGGTGTGGATCAGGAGCACAGACCAGTGGACACACTTGGGTCAGATCGGGGCCCCGTCTCTCCTGACCCTCCCTGTTTCCACCCCACGGAAATTTCCAGTGCCATCCAGCATGCTGTGCCCCTTTTCATGCATCCGTGCATTTACACATGGCTGTATGCCCTTCTTCACCTGGCAAAAATGCCCAGCCTTCAAAATGCCCCTCAGAGATCACTGCTTCTGGGCAGCCCACTACCTCTGGGCCGTTTCTGCCTCTTTATTGCACCTGTTGTACCACGATGACGTTTTTCCTGTCTGCCTCACCTGTCTGCATTCCTTAGGGAACCTTGTCTGCCTTCGGAATAGTCAGTGGAGCTTTTGAAAGGGCAGATCTTGGGGCCCCACCCCAGGAGATCCGATTCAGCAGGTCTGCAGGGACTGAGGCATGGCAGGGGAAACCGCCCACCATCTCAAGGGTGAGGGTACGACTTGGCTAGTGTGTATGTATTCTGCCCAGAAATACTTAGTCAGTGTTAGCTGAGTTAACTAAACATAACAAAGTATAAGCATAATACCCACAGGGTAAGCCAGTCAGGACAGAGAATAAATACATTAATAGTCTGGTTTTGCCACTGTGGTTATCCTAAAACAGTAGAGTTTAGTGTATTTTTATATATGTATTCTGTTTTTGTTTTGGGGTTTTGTTGAAACAGGGTCTTTCTTTCTCACCCAGGTTGGACTGATCTCGGCTCACTACAGCCTGGAACTCCCAGGCTCAAATGATCCTCCCACCTCAGCATTCTGAGTAGCTGGGGCTACGGGCATGCACCATCATGCCTGGCTAATTTAGAAATGTTTTGTAGAGACAGGGTCTCACTATGTTGTCCAGGCTGGCCTTGAACTCCTGGCCTCAAGCAATCCTCCCACCTCAGCATCTCAAAGCACTGGGATTACAGGTGTGACTGGCAGTAACATGAAAGAGATGGGGTTCTTGAAGGATACGCACAGTCAATCTCGTCATTTGATTCACAAGTAGCCCAGGAGTTGAGGACTCCCAGGGCTATGGTGCCAGCTCTGTACAATTCTTCATACAAAGTGTTGGCCGATCTCTGCTATTTGTACTAGAATAACAAGAAACAGATGAGAGACACACTCCAGCTTGATCTCAGTGAGGATTTTTATTCTGTCCTGTGTGACATTTTTGGTGATGCTCCACTGTTTGAGGGTCACACCAGAAGGTTCAGTCCAAAGAGGGCCACTTGGTGATTCCAAATAAGTGATTCTCAACCGAGGGCAGTTTTGCCCCACAGGGGGCACTTGGCAATGTCTTCATTGTCAGGACTCGGGATCACTGCTGGCATCTAGTGGGTAGAGGCAGAGATGCTGCTGGACATCCTCCAGCCACCCATGTCAAAGGATTATGTTCTGAAATGTTGATTGGGAAATCGTGCTCTGGATGGTGAGGTTTGCCTCTTTTTCTCCCTGGAGGAAACTGCTCATTATTTCTGCTCTGTGAGGGCGGGAGGCTTCTTTCTTTTGCTTCCCCGTCCTTCTCCCCTAAGCTGTATGACAGCTGTTTCCCTGACACCTGGAACAGTGTTTCTGGCACGCGGTCAGTGCTCAATCAATATTTGTGGGATGTTATTGAAGGTAGTTCTCCCCTTTGGTAGGTGTTTTGCTATTATAGAGAGTGCTGCTTTGAACTTTGTAGAACAGAACATCTTTGTGGCCACCTGACTTTTTTTATACAATCCAGGAAATGGAATTACTGGATCAAAAAGCACACGTATTTGAAATTTTGTTAGATATATTTGTAAAAAGTTATTGAAGATACTCAGCCCTACGCCTAGGTGCATGCCCCCAGAGAAACTCACGCATGTACCCACATACATCGTGAGGATTCAGAGCAGACCTTAGGAACAGAAGGCTGGAAACCACCTGTCCATCAACAGGAGACTGGTGTACTCATACTGCAGAGAAAATGAACCCCTGAGACCTACCCATGTTAATGTGGATAAAATTCACAAAGCAAAATGAAGAAACCTAGAAAAGGCCTTTGAAGTTGCAGGAGATGATAACATTTATATAAAGTTGAAAAACATTTCAGAGCTGAACTATATATTTTTAGAAATATCTGCATATGCCATATAAATTTTTAAAAAGCATAAGAATGCTAAACATGGGAGGCCAAGGCGGGTGGATCATGAGATCAGGAGATTGAGGCCATCCTGGCTAACATGGTGAAACCCCGTCTCTACTAAAAATACAAAAAATTAGCCGGACATGGTGGCGGGCGCTTGTAATCCCAGCTACTCGGGAGGCTGAGGCAGGAGAATGGCGTGAACCCAGGAGGCGGAGCTTGCAGTGAGCCGAGATCGCGCCACTGCACTCCAGCCTGGGCGACAGAGTGAGACTCCATCTCAAAAACAACCAACCAAAAAAAGAATGCTAAACAGCACATTCAGGACAGGGTGAAGAAAAGGGCATGCAGGTTGGGCAATAGGAAGCTGGGTAACATTGTTCCTTAGGGCTTTTTTGTGGCTTCCAGAATTTCATTAAAAACTTTTTAAAAAACATGGGCCCACATTATGAATTACATCTGCTTTTAGAGTACTAAAAACTCCAAAAACACATGGGTAACGCCGGGCACGGTGGCTCACACCTGTAATTCCAGCACTTTGGGAGGCCGAGGTGGGTGGATCATGAGGTCAGGAGTACGAGACCACCCTGACCAACATGGTGAAACCCCATCTCTACTAAAAATAAAAAAATTAGCTAGGCATGGTGGTGGGCGCCTGTAATCCCAGCTACTCAGGAGGCTGAGGCAGGAGAATCGCTTGAACCTGGGATCTGGAGGTTGCACTGAGCCAGGATAGCGCCACTACACTCCAGCCTGGACAACAGAGCGAGACTCCATCTTAAAAAAAAAAAAAAATAGCTGGTGTGGTGGCACACACCTGTGATCCCAGCTATTCAGTAGGCTGAGGCAGGAGAATCGTTTGAACCTGGGAGGTGGAGGTTGCAGTGGCACTCCAGCCTGAGCAACAGAACAAGACTCCATCTCGAAAAAAAAAAAACATAAAACAAAAAACTGGCCAGGTGTGGTGGCTCACGCCTGTAATCCCAGCACTTTGGGAGGCTGAGGCAGGTGGATCGCCAGAGGTCAGGAGTTCGAGACCAGCCTGAATGATGAAACCCTGTCTCTACTAAAAATACAAAAATTAGCCGGGGTGTGGTGGCATGCGCCTGTAGTCCCAGATACTTGGGAGACTGAGGCAGGAAAATCACTTGAACTCGGGAGGTGGAGGTTGCACTGAGCCGAGATTGTGCTGTTCCACTCTAGCCTGGGCAACAGAGCGAGAGTCGATCTCAAAAGAAAAAAAAGCCCACATAGGTAGAACTGTTAAGAAGGCTCTTATTATCTCTTAATTGGTCATGAAATCAACTTAGTGGATTATGACTAGTATTTTTTAAAAAGTGATGTAGAATAGGGTTAGGTGTGGTGGCTCAGGCCTATAATCCTGTAATCCCAGCACTTTGGGAGGCCAAGGCAGGTGGATCAATCACTTGACGTCAGGAGTTTGAGACCAGCCGGCCAACGTGGTGAAACCCGTCTCTACCAAAAAATTCAAAAATTAGCCGGGTGTGGTGGCAGCTACTCAGGATGCTGAGATGGGAGAATTACTCAAACCAGGAGGCAGAAGTTGCAGTGAGCCGAGATTGCGCCACTGCGCTCTAGCCTGGGTGACAGAGTGAGACCCTGATCTCGTAAAAGAAAAAAAAAAGTGATGTGGAATAGATACAATCAGTGGGCATTTATATAGGAATGGTAACGAGTTCCATCAGCTTTTTATTTATGTATGCAGATATTTATATACGCGTGTACTGGGTCATAATGTAAAGGGTAGCATAGTGATCTCTGTTTTTGTTTTTTGAGATGGAGGCTCACTCTGTTGCCCAGGCTGGAGTGCAGTGGTACAATCTCAGCTCACTGTAACCTCCTCCTCCCGGGTTCAAGCGATTCTCATGCCTCAGCCCGCTGAGTAGCTGGGATTACAGGCATGCATCAACACGCCCAGCTAATTTTTGTATTTTTAGTAGAGATGGAGTTTCACCATGTTGGCCAGGTTGGTCTCGAACTCCTGACCTCAAGTAATCAGCCTGCCTCGGCCTCCCAAAGTGCTGGGATTACAGGTTGAGCCACCAAGCCCAACTTATATCACTGTGGTCTCTGGTCAGAAAGGTCTGGAAAACACCACCTTAGTACAAACACATTATATCAATTTTTATATGTAAGATATAATTTAGAAAAAATGTCAATAATGGGTTTATGATGAGAGTGAAATTGCAGACACATTGATAAGCTCAATGCTTCTTTTCTCTTTCTTGTCTTTCTGTACATAAGCAACTAGAAGCCATTTGTGTCAAGGTAACATCTGGAGAAATGAAAGGTCAGGAAAAGCCAATGCCCTTACCAGCCACAATCCAGCCCCAAACTGCAAGACAGAGCCAGCCACCCCAGGGGAATTCCTGCCTCGTGGGACTCCGCATCAGCAGCCCTCAGCTGCTCAGGGTACAGCCGCCTGTGAGAACCGAGCCACAGTCATGCTTCCTAAGTGACTTGCGCCAACCTCCTCCTCAGGTGTTCATACAGAGACCGCTGCCAGCCCTCCAGGTGGTCCCTGCAAAGAAAGTCCCAGCCCCCAAGACTCCAAATGAACAGGGCTCAGTGTTGACTCCTTTATCTGCCTCCAACCCGCTGGCAGTAACATCTCTTTCATCCAGTTCAGTACATCCATTTGTTTCCAACTTGCATACAAAACATACTGAGAAACTGAAAAAATCGTTAAAAGTAAAGACACGTTCTGGACGGGTATCTCGACCTCCCAAGTATAAAGCTAAAGATTATAAGTTCATAAAAACAGAGGATTTGGCAGATAGTCATCTGTCAGATTCTGATGATTATTCAGAACTCTGTGTGGAAGAAGATGAAGATCAGAGAGAGAGGCACACGCTCTTTGACTTATCGAGCTGCTCCCTGAGGCCCAAAAGCTTTAAGTGTCAGACTTGTGAAAAGTCATATATAGGAAAGGGGGGACTGGCCCGACATTTTAAACTTAATCCAGGCCATGGCCAGGTGGACCCTGAGATGGTGCTGTCTGAGAAAGCCAATGGAAGCACCCTCCAGGGGTGCACGGAGGAAAGGATGCTCAGCCTGACCTCCCCGGGGCTGTCCATGCCAGCGGCTGCGTGCGAGGGAGGGGCCCGCTCCTGCTTGGTGACAGAGTCAGCACACGGTGGCCTGCAGGTAATATTTCTGTCTGGGTATGTGTCTTTTTATTTAGTCATTCTCAGACTGCTATAAAGAAACACCTGAGACCGGGTATTTTATAAACCGAAGAGGTTTAGTTGGCTCACGGTTCCAGACTGTACAGGAAACATGGTGCTGGCATCTGCTCGGCTTCTGGGGAGGCCTTGGGAACCAGATTCAGGGTGAAGGCAGAGTGGGAGCAGGCACCTCCTGTGGCCACAGCAGGAACAAGGAGCAGGGGGAGGTGTCACACGCTCATTTATTTTTTTCAGACGGGTGCTGGCTCTGTAATCCAGGCTGGAGCACAGTGGCCTGATCTTGGCTCACTGCAACCTCTGCCTCCCCAGTTCAAGTGATTCTCCTGCCTCAGCCTCCCAAGTGGCTGGGATTACAGGTACCCGCCACCACGCCTGGCTAATTTTTGTATTTTTGGTAGAGATGAGGTTTCACCATGTTGGCCAGGCTGGTCTTGAACTCCTGACCCCAGGTGATCCGCCTGCCTCAGCCTCCCAAAGTGCTGGGATTACAGGTGTGAGCCGCCACGCCCAGCGAGCACACACTTTTAAACAACCAGATATTATGAGGACTCACTATCGTGAGAGCAGTGCCAAGGGGATGTTGCTGAACCAGCCATGAAGGTTCTGTCCCCATGATCCAGCAGCCACCTCCCACCAGGCCCCACCTCTATCGTTGGGGATTACACTTCAACATGAGATTTGGTGGGGACACATGTTCAAACCAAATCAGTCCCAGTTCCTGCCCCTGCCTGCTTATCATCCATACACTGACCTTTAGGGTGTCTGATGGGGACTCAGGTGAAAGCTTAGGTGGGACCAGAATCATTCTAGTGGAGGATCTGAGACCCCCACGTTGTCTGCACTGCTGCCCAACAGGCCAGGAGATGTATGTCTTCTGTGTGTCGGCATGATTTCGTGAGCACATCTGATGGGAATGCATCCGTCAGCTCTTTAGGTTTGGTCAGTAAAACCAATGGCAGTGCACTCGTGGCTGACGCTGCCATTACAGAGGGTGTTGTTGAGAAAAGGAGTCCCCGGGGGTGCTTCTGGAGTGTCAACAGCCCCTGGCTGCTTAGCGTGTCCTCTCCCCCTTCTGCACCTTCTGAAACTCCTGATAAAGCAGGTGTGAGTCGCTATGAGTTGCATTATCACATAAAAAATTTTTTTTCTAAAATATTTTATTGGGCCGGGTGCAGTGGCTCACGCCTGTAATCCCAGCACTTTGGGAGGCCGAGGCGGACAGATCACCTGAAGTGACAAGTTCGAGACCAGGCTGGCCAACATGGTGAAACCCCATCTCTGTTAAAAATACAAAATTAGCCAGGTGTGGTAGCACATGCCTGTAGTCCCAACTACTTGAGAGGCTGAGGCAGGAGAATTGCTTGAACTTGGGAGGCGGAGGTTGCAGTGAGCCGAGATGGCACCATTGCACTCCAGCCTGGGCAACAACAGCAAGACTCTATCTCAAAAAAAAAAAAATATATATATATATATATACACACACACACACACACATATATACATATATATAGTAGTAAAATACACATAGCATGACATTTACCGTCTTAACCATATTTAAGTGTATGGTTCAAGGGTATTAAATACATTCACAGTGCTGTGCAACCATCACCCCCACACATCTCCAGAACTCCTCATCTTCTAAAACTAAAACTCCGAGCTTCACGTTGGGCAAGTGAAAAAGAAACAAAAAACTAAAACTCTGTCCCTGTAAACACCAACTCTCCATTCCCCTTTCCCCCAACCCCGGCAGCCACTATTCTACTTTCTGTCTTCTATGATTTTGACTACTCTAATTTCCTTATAGAAGTGGAGTCACAGGATATTTGTCTTTCTGTGGCTGGCTTATTTCACTTAGCACGATATCCAAGGTTCATGTTGTAGCCAATGTCAGAATGTCCTTCCTCTGTAAGACTGAGTAATAGCTCACTGTGTGTACATACCACATGTTGCTTACTCATCTGTCAGTGGACACGTGGGTTGCTTTTACCTTCTGGCTTTTGTGAATGATGCTGCTGTGAACACGGATGTTCAATTACATCTTGAGACCCTGCTTTCTATTTTTTTTCTTTTTTGAGACAGAGAATCGCTCTGACACCAGGCTGGAGTGCAGTGGCGTGATCTCAGTTCACTGCAACCTCTGCCTCCCGGGTTCAAGCTGTTCTCCTGCCTCAGCCTCCCGAGTAGCTGGGACTACAGGCGCCCGCCACCATGCCCAGCTAAGTTTTCGTATTTTTAGTAGAGACGGAGTTTCACCATGTTAGCCAGGATGGTCTCAATCTCTTGACCTTGTGATCCACCCGCCTTAGCTGCCCAAAGTGCTAGGATTACAGGCATGAGCCACCACGCCCAGCCCAGTTTCTTTGGGTATATATCCAGAAGTGGAATTACTAGATTTTAAGTGGAATTATTTTATTTTATTTTCAAATTGTTCATTGTGTTTAGAAATGCAGTATTTACTTTTTTTTTTTTTTTTCAGTTTGGCTCTGTTGCCCAGGCTGGAGTGCAGTGGTGTGATCTTGGCTCACTGCAACCTCCGCCCCCTGGTTGCAAGCAATTCTCCTGACTCAGCCTTTCTAGTAGCTGGAATTACAGGCATGTGCTACCATACCTGGTTGATTTTTGTACTTTTAGTGGAGACGGGGTTTCGCCATATTGGCCAGGCTGGTGTCCAATTTCTGGCCTCAACTGATCTACCCACCTCAGCCTCCCAAAATGCTGGGATTATAGGCATAAGCCACCGCACCCAGCCTCATTTATTAATTCTAATTGTGTGTGTGTATGTGTGTAATCTTTAGGCATTTCTACATATAATATCATATCTGCAAATAGAGATAATTTTACTTCTTTCTTTCTTTTTTTTTTTTTTTTTTTTGAGATGAAGTTTTGCTCTGTCACCCAGGCTGGAGTGCAATGGCGCAGTATCAGCTTACCGCAACCTCCACCTCCTGGGTTCACACGATTCTCCTGCCTCAACCTCCCGAGTAGCTGGGATTACAGGTGCCTGCCACCAGGCCCAGCTAATTTTTTGTATTTTTAGTAGAGACGCGGGTTTCACCATGTTGGCCAGGCTGGTCTTGAACTCCTTACCTCAGGTGATCCGCCTGCCTCAGCCTCCCAAAGTGCTGGGATTACAGGCATGAGCTACCGTTTTCTTTCTTTTTCTTGCCTAAGTATGCTGGCTAGAACTTCCAGCACTGTGTTGAACAGAAGTAATGAATGCAGGCATCCTTGCCTTGTTCCTGCTTTTAGAAGAAAAGTTTTCAGTTTTTCACCATTGAGCGTGATGTGGGTTTTTCATATATGGCTTTTATTATGTTGAGGTAGTTTCTTCTATTGGTTTGTTGAGTGTTTTTATCATGAAAGGGTGTTGAATTTTGTCCATGCTTTTTCTGCATCAACTGAGATGATCATATTTTTTTCCTTCATTCTGTTAATATGGTATATTACACTGATCAGCTTTCATATATTGAACCATCTTTGCTTTCTAGGGGTAAATCCCACTTGGTCACAGCATACAATCCTGTTAATAAGCTGCTGATTTTGGTTTGCTAGTATTTGTTTTTCTACATCAGTGCTCGTGAGAGATATTGGCCTGTAGTTTCCTTTCTTGTGGCTTCGGCTGGCTTTGGTTTCAGAGAAATGCTGGCCTCATAGAATGAGTGAGGGAGTGTTCTCTCCTCTTTCATTTTTGAAAATGTTTAAATAAAGGATTGGTGTTCATTCTTTAAATGTTTGATATAATTTGCCAGTGAAGCCATCAGGTCCAGGAATTTTCTTTGTTGGGAGATTTTTGATTCAATCTCCTCACTACTTTTATGTCTATTCAGATTTTCTTTTTCTTTTTTTTTTTGAGATGGAATCTCACTCTGTCACCCAGGCTGGAGTGCAGTGGCATGATCTGGCTTACTGTAACCTCCAAGCGATTCAAGCGATTCTCCTGCCTCAGGCTCCCGAGTAGCAGGGATTACAGTCATGCACCACCATGCCCAGCTAATTTTTTTGTGTGTATTTTTAGCAGAGATGGGGTTTCACCATGATGGCCAAGCTGGTTTTGAACTCCTGACCTCAAGTGATCTGCCCGCCTCGGTCTCCCAAAGTGCTAGGATTACAGGTGTGAGCCACTGTGCCTGGCCTCAGATTTTCTACTTCTTTGTGATTTAGTTTTGGCAGGTTTTGTGTATGTAGGAATTTGTCCATTTCATTTAGGTTATTCATGTTGTGCAGTAGTTTATAGTATTTAGTATTCTATTATAATTCTCTCTTTTTATTATGTTTTATTTATTTATTTTTTGAGATGGAGTTTTGCTCTTGTTGCCCAGGCTGGAGTGCAATGGCACGATCTCGGCTCACTGCAATCTCTGCCTCCCGGGTTCAAGGGATTCTCCTGCCTCAGCCTCCCTAGTAGCTGAGATTACAGGCACCTGCCACCATGCCAAGCTATTTTTTTGTATTTTTAGTAGAAACGGGGTTTCACTATGTTGGCTAGGCTAGTCTTGAACTCCTGACCTCAGGCAATCCACCTGCCTCAGTCCCCCAAAGTGCTGGCATTACAGGCATGAGCCACCGCTCCCGGCTCTTTTTTTTTTTTTTTTTGAGATAGAGTCTCACTCTGTTGCCCTGGCTAGAGTGCAGTGGTGTGATTTCAGCTCACTGCAACCTCCACCTCCTGGTGGAGTGATTCTTCTGCCTCAGCCTTCAGACGTGTACCACCACACCTGGCCAATTTTTGTAATTTTAATAGAGACAGTGTTTCACCATGTTGTCCAGGCTGGTCTCAAACTCCTGACTTCAGGTGATCTACCCGCCTCGGCCTCCCAAAGTGCTGGGATAAAAGGCATGAGCCACTGGCGTGCCTGGCCTTTATTTTATTTTTCTACATTATTATTCCTATTTTCAGAGGAGAGAATTGTCAGGGAATGAGGAAATAGGACCTGAGGACAAGGTCAGATCTAGGGTTCTCTTCAAAAGCCATGCAGATGCTTGGAGACAGACAGTAGACTGGTGGCTGCCAGGGCCTGTCGGGAGGGAGGAAGGAGGAGTGACTGCTCATGGGTACGGTCTCTTTCCGAGCTGATGAAACTGTCCTGGAATTAGATAGTGGTGATGGTTGCACAATTTCATGAATCTATTATGGCCACTGAATTATATACTTTCAAAGGATAAATTTTATGGTATTTTAATCTATCCAGTAAAATAATTTAAAAGTTTTAAAAGTCATGGATAAGTAATGAATTAGGAACAAAATTCAGGTTAGGTTTTAAGATGACAGTCACATCAGAGAAGTCTTTTTTTTTTTGAGACAGAGTTTCCCTCTTGTCGCCCAGGCTGGAGTACAGTGGTGTGATCTCGGCTCACTGCAACCTCTACCTCCCAGGTTCAAGTGATTCTCCTGCCTTAGCCTCCCAAGTAGCTGGAATTACAGGCTTTTGCCGCCACACCCAGCTATTTTTTTGTATTTTTTTAGTGGAGATGGGGTTTCACCATGTTGTCCAGGCTGGTCTTGAACTCCTGACCTCAGGTGATCCACTCATCTTGGCCTCCCAAAGTGCTGGGATTACAGGTGTGAGCCACTGTGCCCAGCTCCAGGGAAGTCTTTTGTTTCATTTTGGTCAACATCCCAGGGTTACAGTTTGCTACTCCAGACTTAGAGGCTAGCTAATATTTAAATTTTTTTATTTTTTATTTTTAGACAGGGTCTTACTCTGTCACAGTGTTGCAACCATGGTTCACTGCTGCTTCAGTCTCCAGGGCCCAACCTTCTGGGCTCAAGGAGTCCTCCCACTTCAGCCTCCCAAGTAGCTGGGATTGCAGAACACACCACGAGGCCTGGCTAGTTTTTGTATGTTTGTAGAGATAGGGTTTTACCATGTTGTAGAGGCTGGTCTCAAACTTCTGGGCTCAAGCAGTCCTCTTGCCTCGGCCTCCCAAAGTGCTGGGATTACAGGCATGAGCCACTGTGCCTGGCCAATTTTTTTTTAACTTAATTTTTTTTTTTGTAGAGATGGAGTGTCACTATATTGCCCAGGCTGGCCTCCAACTTGTGGGCTCAAGTGATCCTCCTGCCTTGGCCTCCCAAAGTGCTGGGATTACAGGGGTGAGCCAGTGTACCCAGCCTGCCTAGCTAATATTGATCCTGTGTCCAACAGGGATTTTGTTGGGAACATTTAAGATGCATTGATTATAATTAATATTTCTTGATTATGTGAAGAAGAAATAATTTAGCAAGTTCATTGCTTTTGACTTGACATTTTTCTGCTTTAAGGCTTTCATGGCAGGAAAGGAGGGAGTGCAGCAAGAGTTGAAAAACTACGTAGCTATTTGGTACTGTGTTCACTACTTGGGCAACTGGATCATTAGAAGCCCAGACCTCAGCATGATACAGTAGACCCATGTAACAAACCTGCACATGGACCTCCAAATCCAAAACTTAAACAAACAGGTTTGTTTTTCTTTTCTTTTTTTTTTTTGAGACAGAGTTTCACTCTGTCGCCCAGGTTGGAGTGCAGGGGTGCGATCTCGGCTCGCTGCAATCTCTGCCTCCTGGGTTCAAGTGATTCTCCTGCTTCAGCCTCCCAGGTAGCCAGGACTACAGGCACGCGCCACCATGCCTGGCTAATTTTTTGAATTTTTAGTAGAGATGGGGTTTCACCATGCTGGCCAGGTTAGTCTCAAACTCCTAACCTCAAATGATCCATCTGCCTCAGGCTCCCAAAGTGCTGGGATTTCAGATGTGAGCCACTGCGCCCAGCCACTAAAAGGTTTTTATGGGGTATATAAAGCGTGCTTGTTTTATTTTATTTTTGGGTGTGCAACACTGTCTAGAATGGTCAGTCTGTAGACATTGAAGAGACATTGCCATCTGAACCGGAGAATGGAGCTCTTTTGGGATCAGAGAGATACCAAGGACCTAGAAGAGGTGCATGCTCAGAGGCCCCTGCAGAGTCCCGCACAGCTGTCCTCCAGCAGAGAAGAGCCGCTCAGCTGCCTGGTGGCCCTGCTGCGGCAGGGGAGCAGAGGGCGTCGCCAAGCAAAGCCAGGCTCAAGGAGGTACCTCACTCTTAAACCCTGGGCTTGAAAACCGTGTCTTTAGCATGATATGTGGCAATTCACTATTAGTTTCTGAATCACCTAAACCGTTCACCTGAAATGTCGTTGCATTAAGTGTGTGATGAAGCCAAGGACAGTAATATCTGAACTAATTCATACTCTTACCGTTTAAAGTGACTATATGGTCTTTGGTGTAGCTCAAAAGCTGCTTGACTTGATAAGTTGTGGAATAATTATAACCTGCGTTTATATGGACGCAGTTTAGAAAACGATGGAAATGGTTTTCACAATCATTATTTTTTTTTTTTTGAGATGGAGTCTCACACTGTCGCCCAGGCTGGAGTGCAGTGGTGTGATCCCAGCTCACTGCAACCTCCACCTCCCGGGTTCAGGCGATTCTTCTTCCTTAGCCTCCTGGGTAGCTTGGATTACAGGCGCCTGCCAACCACACCTGGCTAATTTTTGTATTTTTAGTAGAAATAGGGTTTTACCATTGTTGGTCAGGCTGGTCTCAAACTCCTGACCTTGTGATCTGCCCGCCTCGGCCTCCCAAAGTGCTGGGATTACAGACGTGAGCCACCGTGCCCGGCCTTCAGAACCATTCTTAACTTACAGATGATAATTTCTCCAGAAATGGATATTAATTTATACATTTACTGGGTGTCCATCAATTATTAGTCCCTGTTCTAGGGATGGAGGGGACAGTGTGTACCAGATAGACAGGGCCCTGCTCTTGGGGGAGAAAGAGGACAGTGAAACCAGTCACCTGACAAAACTGTCAGTTGAGGCTGGGTGCAGTGGCTCACGCCTATAATCCCAGCACTTTGGGAGGCCAAGGCAGGCAGATCACCCGAGGTCAGGAGTTCGAGACCAGCCTGGACAACATGGTGAAACCCCTTACCTACTAAAAATACAAAAATTAGCTGGGCGTGGTGGCAGGTGCCTGTCATCCCAGCCACTCAGGAAGCTGAGGCAGGAGAATCGCTTGAACCCAGGAGGCGGAGGTTGCAGTGAGCCGAGATCATGCCATTGCACTCCAGCCTGGGAGACAAGGACGAGATTTCATCTCAAAAAAAAAAAAAAAAAGAAAGAAAACTGTCGTTTGAACCTGAGTGTTAAGCAGAAAATTGCAGAGTTTCCCTGTCTCCTGTTATTAAGCTCCTACAGAATTTAGGTCAGGCCACGGCAAGGTAATATCCCATATTCTCACCTTCTTCCACTTCCTGTGGAGTTGAAAGTCAGCTGGTCACTTCTTTCAAAGGGTTTTGGAAAGTCTTAATTAAACATTTTTGTCTTACAATGAAAATATTTTTCTGTAACTTTTCTGCTTGTTTTGCAAGCATCTGTGGCCCTTCCAGCCCTTTGTAGCTCCTACTCAATCTCTCGCTCTCTCCTTAAATGCCAATCTTTTTTTTATTTTTATTTTTTTTTTTGAGAGAGGGTCTTGTTTTGTCACCCAGGAGTGCAGTGGCTCAATCATAGCTCACTGCAGCCTCCACCTCCCAGGCTCAATTGATCTTCCTGCATCAGCCTCCTGAGTAGCTGGGCCCACAGGCACACACCACCACACCCAGCTAATTTTTTATTTTTTTTTAGAGACAGGGTCTCATTATGTTGTCCAAGCTGGTCTCGAACTCCTAGCCTGAAGCAGTCCTCCTGGCTTGGCCTCCCAAATTGCAGGGATTACAGGTGTGAGCCACTGCGTCTGGCCTTCTAAGCACTGATCTTGTGACCTCCCTGGACCTCAGAAGACTTCCTATTTCTAGGACTTCCTCAGCTTCCCCCTCAATGTATTGCTTCCCTGGGAATCTCACCATCCTCCTGGTTTCCCAGGCCCCCTTCCCTCTGCAGACTCCCACGCTTCCTCCTGGTTTCCCAGGCCCCTTCCCTCTGCAGACTCCCACGCTTCCTCCTGGTTTCCCAGGCCCCCTTCCCTCTGCAGACTCCCACGCTTCCTCCTGGTTTCCCAGGCCCCCTTCCCTCTGCAGACTCCCACGCTTCCTCCTGGTTTCCCAGGCCCCTTCCCTCTGCAGACTCCCACGCTTCTCCTGGTTTCCCAGGCCTTCCTCTGCAGACTCCCACGCTCCTCCTGGTTTCCCAGCCCCCTTCCCTCTGCAGACTCCCACGCTTCCTCCTGGTTTCCCAGGCCCCCTTCCTCTGCAGACTCCCACGCTTCCTCCTGGTTTCCCAGGCCCCCTTCCCTCTGCAGACTCCCACGCTTCCTCCTGGTTTCCCAGGCCCCCTTCCCTCTGCAGACTCCCACGCTTCCTCCTGGTTTCCCAGGCCCCCTTCCCTCTGCAGACTCCCACGCTTCCTCCTGGTTTCCCAGGCCCCCTTCCCTCTGCAGACTCCCACGCTTCCTCCTGGTTTCCCAGGCCCCCTTCCCTCTGCAGACTCCCACGCTTCCTCCTGGTTTCCCAGGCCCCCTTCCCTCTGCAGACTCCCACGCTTCCTCCTGGTTTCCCAGGCCCCCTTCCCTCTGCAGACTCCCACGCTTCCTCCTGGTTTCCCAGGCCCCCTTCCCTCTGCAGACTCCCACGCTTCCTCCTGGTTTCCCAGCCCCCTTCCCTCTGCAGACTCCCACGCTTCCTCCTGGTTTCCCAGGCCCCCTTCCCTCTGCAGACTCCCACGCTTCCTCCTGGTTTCCCAGGCCCCCTTCCCTCTGCAGACTCCCACGCTTCCTCCTGGTTTCCCAGGCCCCCTTCCCTCTGCAGACTCCCACGCTTCCTCCTGGTTTCCCAGGCCCCCTTCCCTCTGCAGACTCCCACGCTTCCTCCTGGTTTCCCAGGCCCCCTTCCCTCTGCAGACTCCCACGCTTCCTCCTGGTTTCCCAGGCCCCTTCCCTCTGCAGACTCCCACGCTTCCTCCTGGTTTCCCAGGCCCCCTTCCCTCTGCAGACTCCCACGCTTCCTCCTGGTTTCCCAGGCCTTCCCTCTGCAGACTCCCACGCTTCCTCCTGGTTCCCAGCCCCCTTCCCTCTGCAGACTCCCACGCTTCCTCCTGGTTTCCCAGCCCCCTTCCCTCTGCAGACTCCCACGCTTCCTCCTGGTTTCCCAGGCCTTCCCTCTGCAGACTCCCACGCTTCCTCCTGGTTTCCCAGGCCTCCTTCCCTCTGCAGACTCCCACGCTTCCTCCTGGTTTCCCAGGCCTTCCCTCTGCAGACTCCCACGCTTCCTCCTGGTTTCCCAGGCCCTCTTCCCTCTGCAGATTCCCACGCTTCCTGTTCAGACCTCTCTCTGGTGCCTCAGATCTCTTCATTGAAACATCTCCGGCCGGGCGCGGTGGCTCAAGCCTGTAATCCCAGCACTTTGGGAGGCCGAGATGGGTGGATCACGAGGTCAGGAGATCGAGACCATCCTGGTCTACACGGTGAAACCCCGTCTCTACTAAAAATACAAAAAACTAGCCGGGCGAGGTGGCGGGCGCCTGTAGTCCCAGCTACTCGGGAGGCTGAGGCAGGAGAATGGCGTAAACCCGGGAGGCGGAGCTTGCAGTGAGCTGAGATCTGGCCACTGCACTCCAGTCCGGGCGACAGAGCAAGACTCCACCTCAAAAAAAAAAAAAAAAAAAAGAAACATCTCCACCTGGCTGTCCTGTGAACCCCTCTGCCTTTCATGTCTGAGCAGAGCAGAGCCCACGGGCTGGCTTCCTGTCCACCCCTGCATTGTCAGGGGCCACTTCGCCTACCCCAGGCTCAAGCTGGGAACCCAGAGCCATTCTTGACTTTCTCCTTCACTCACTGCTCCCCATGTCCTGTGGTCGCTAAGCCTGGAGGACTGTGCCCTCCCCTCCTATCCCTGCACTGCCACCCACATCCCTGTTCTTACCCGAGTCCTCCTCTTTTCCTGCCTGTACTTTGGGGGTAGTCTTGACTGCCTGCCAGGCTTCCAGCCCTGCCCCATCCTCTGCACCACCACCCGAGGCACCAGCCTAAAACCTCCCTCCACAACTGCTTGGAGAAGGGAATCCAAACCCCTTGGCCCCTCTCAGCCTGGGCCTGGGTTGCCTTTCAGCCCCTCTGACCTGTCTGTTTCCAGGCACCGCCTCCAGCTGTGCTGTCCCCTCACCTGCGGCACAGCCTAGGTGAGTCCCGGAGGGCAGGATACACATCTCCTTATCACCGTGTCCTTATTCCAGGGCCTGTGCCCAGGACAGTGCCCAGAGCTTGTCGTGGGGAACCCAGAATGGATCATAGTACTTCATTAAGGAGCAAAAAAGTGAAATAGTTAATAAAGCAGAATATTTAGAGTTACTTGGTGACTGAAAATTTTGTAGAACTTTCTGTTTTTTATGTTGTATGTTGCACCAACTTGTTGGCTATTGGGAAATTCTTGTGGGACATTCAAAGGCATGAAATGCTTTCCCTTGGTAGTTCCTCCAGCAGTGTGACCCGGAGGATCTGGTGGAATTGGCTCTACCTCAACTGGCTCAGGTTGTGACAGTGTATGAGTTTCTTCTGATGAAGGTGAGTACTCTTAGTGTTTCTAAATATAGCGGGATGATTAGAAGTTATTTAGATATAATATTATTTATTACTTATTTTTCAATAGCCTGCATAGTTGTTTAATTTTATTTTTGAGGCAGGGTCTTGCTCTGTCGCCCAGCTGGAGTGCAGTGGCGCCATCATAGCTCACTGCAGCCTCAAACTGCTGGGCTCAAGCAGTCCTCCCACCTCAGCCTGTGTGCCTGAGCTGGGACCACAGGCACACACCATCATACCCGGCTAATTTTTAATTTATTTAAAAAAATGTTTTTGTAGAGATGGGGTCTAGCTTTGTTGCCCAGGCTGGTCTCAAACTCCTGGCCTCAGGTAATCCTCCTACCTTGGCCTCCCATGGAGATGGGATTATAGGTGTGAGCCACCGTGCCCAGCTCATAGTAATTTTGGAAAGAGCCTGGCCATTTGGAATTGTTTTCCTTTTCCAGGACAGCTGAAGTGAGCCTGTTGGTCACACACCGTGCCTGGTGTGGGGGCTGCTGCCTGGGTAGTTGGGTGCCTCAGGCAGGTGCCCGTCCACTCCCTTGACTTTTAACTTGGCACGGGAGGGATGGAAGTGGCAGCCACAAATGACGGCCATCCTGGGCTCTCCTGGAGCCCACTCACCCCAGCTGGCCTCTTCTGCCCGAGGCTCTGCTCCCTCTGAGCCCACTCAGGCTACAGCCCAGGCTGCCTGTGCCCCACACTCCCTCCGGAGCTGACAGCCCAGCCAAGGCTCAGGGCCTTTCTGCCCTCCTTTCCCACCCTGTCCCGGAGCTCACCCGTGCCCTACGTGGCCCCAACCCAAGGCTCGTTTGTTTCTTGGCCTGCTTCTCCCATGCCCATCCTGGCTTCCCTACGCCATGCAGGGCACACAGTAGGTGCTCACTGGGGACTGAAGGAAGCGTACACCACTGAGTGGCTGCTGAGGGGGTAAGGAACCGAAACTTTGTTTAGATTTTCTTCTGTATTTTCCATATCAGTGCCTCGAGTTTAAACTCTTTTTTTTGGTCTTTATCTTCACTAAGGTTGGAAAAGATCATCTAGCAAAGCCCTTTTTCCCAGCTATATATAAGGAATTTGAAGAGTTGCATCAGATGGTTAAGAAAATGTGCCAAGATTACCTCAGTAGTTCTGGTCTGTGTTCCCAGGAGACCCTGGAAATAAACAATGATAAGGTAACAATCTCCCATGGCAGAAAGAGTTTTGCTCGTAGAGTTAGCCAAAAGAAAGAAGGGCCAGGTGCAGTGGCTTATGCTTGTAGTCCCAGCACTTTGGGAGGCTGAGGCGGGTGGATCATTTGAGGTTAGAGTTCAAGACCAGCCTGGCCAACATGACAAAACTCAGTCTCTACTAAAAATACAAAAATTAGCTGGGCGTGGTGGCACATGCCTCTAATTTCAGTTATTTGGGAAGCTGAGGCACAAGAATCATTTGAACCTAGGAGGTGGAGGTTGCAGTGACCAAGTAACTCTAAACATTCTGCTTTATTAACTATTTCACTTTTTTACTCCTTAATGAGATTGCACCATTGCACTCCAGCCTGGTTGACAGAGTGAGACTGTCTCCAAAAAAAAAAAAAAACCACAAAAAACTTCACGTATGAAGGAGAATGTTTTTAGTAATAACATTTTCCTGTTCTACCTCATTTTGGTTTTTCCCATCAAGTGAATTTTTTTTTCTTTTTGTTTTTTTTTAGGAGATAGAGTCTTGCTCTGTCGCCCAGGCTGGAGTGCAGTGGTGCGATCTCAGCTCACTGTAACCTCTGCCTCCCAGGTGCAAGCAATTCTCCTGCCTCTGCCTCCTGAGTAGCTGGGATTAGAGGCGCACAACACCACGTCTGGCTGATTTATTGTATTTTAGTAGAGACAGGGTTTCACCATGTTGCCCAGGCTGGTCTCGAACTCCTGAGCTCAGGCAGTCTGCCTGCTTCGGCCTCCCAAAGTGCTAGGATTACAGGTGTGAGCCACGGCACCTGGCCCCCAACTTTTTTTCTTAAACTAATAAATGCTGTTCCAGAAAACCCAAAAATGAAGATAAGCTAAAAGAAAATGGAAAACACCATAATCTTCCCACTCACTGATGATCAGAGTTAAAACCTCAGGTATCATTTTCTTCTTTGTTTTGTTTTGAGACAGGGTTTCCCTCTGTCTCCCAGACTGGAGTGCAGTGGCACAATCACAGCTCACCGCAGCCTCAACCTCCTGGTCCTAATCATTCCTCCCACATAAGCCTCCTGAGTAGCTGGGACTACAGCCGTGTGTCGCCATGCCCAGCTAATTTTTAAATTTTTCATAGAGATGGAGTATTGCTATGTTGTCCACTCTGGTCTTGAACTTTAGGGCTCAAGTGATCCTCCCTTCTTGGCCTCCCAAAGTGCTGAGATTACAGGCATGAACCGCCACACTCAACCCTGTTGTCTTCCTTACGTGGGTTTTTGGGGATGGATTATATAGGGGCTATTTTTTGTTTTTTTTTGAGACGGAGTCTCGCTCTGTCGCCCAGGCTGGAGTGCAGTGGTGTGATCTTGGCTCACTGCAAGCTCTGCCTCCCAGATTCACATCATTCTCCTGTCTTAGCCTCCCAAGTAGCTGGGACTACAGGCGCCTGCCACCACGCCCAGCTAATTTTTTTTTTTTTTTTGTATTTTTAGTAGAGATGGGGTTTCACCGTTAGCCAGGATGGTCTTGATCTCCTGACCTTGTGATCCACCCGCCTCGGCCTCCCAAAGTGCTAGGATTACAGGCGTGAGCCACCGCATCCAGCCAGGGGCCATTCATTTTTGTTTGTGGTTGTTCCAACACAATTCTCATTTCAATGTCATTGTTATTATCAAATTGCCTTTAGCTACATTGGACTGTTTTGGGTGTTTTTTGTTGTTTTGAGACAGAGTCTTGCTGTCACCCAGGCTGGAGTACAATGGTGCCATCTTGGCTCAATGCAGCCTCTGCCTCCCGAGTTCAAGCGATTCTCCCACCTCAGCCTCCCGAGTATCTGGGACTACAGGTGTGCACCACCACGCCCAGCTAATTTTTGCCTGGCCAAAAGCCCTTTCACTCACTGTCCCTCTTTCTTCAACTTCTGTTATCCAAGACCCTCTACAGAATCATAGTGAGGGGGAGAGGAGTGCAGTTTCCCATCCGGAAGGCGATATGTTTTGCTGACCCACGGATCTGGAAACTTTCGTGGGGCAGGGGCGACCAAGCGGTGCCACCTCTGCGGTATTTTGTATTTTTTAGTAGAGATAGGGTTTCACTGTATTGGCCAGGCTGGTCTCGAACTCCTGACCTCAAGTGATCTGCCTGCCTCAGCCTTCCAAAGTGCTGGGATTACAGGCGTGAGCCATCATGCCCTGCCTTATATTCTTACATTATATAGCACAAAAATGTAAAAGGTTTTT
The DNA here is from genome assembly GCF_009764315.1 of Trachypithecus francoisi. Lineage (NCBI taxonomy): Eukaryota > Metazoa > Chordata > Mammalia > Primates > Cercopithecidae > Trachypithecus > Trachypithecus francoisi. The sequence goes on along the minus strand of NW_022681468.1, from coordinate 4,370,267 downwards.
GCTAAGCCTCATGTGGATGCCCTGCACAGCAGTCACCTGTGTGTTTTTTAAACATGATACCCACTTGCTAAACTCAGAGAGCAAGTGTGGGTATCATCCTGCCATGACGCAGAACTGGCCACACACACACTGTGCATGCCCTACAGAATCTGGCTTTTTGAGCAGCTCAGACTGTGCCATCACCTCTTGGGAGCATGACAGTGGCTCAGTTTGTGAGGGGACACCGCCCAGGTTCGTCTGTGCAGAACCCACATGGCCTGTTTTCTCCTTTAGCCTTGTTCTGCTGCCCTTCCTGCTGTGCCCACCCCCATCTTGTGCTCTGTGGGGTTCTCTTTATAACGTCCATGTATAAATGATAACACCTGTCTCTTAACACCTTCACATCTGGTGTTTCACATAGGCATTGCATATGGAGTCAGATCTGATCTTCACAAAAGACCTTCCAGGCAGCTGTAATCTCTTGTCTGGATAAGTCAGGGAGATGGACAAGGGAGACTCAGGAGATGGTGGCTCACCAAGATCACCCAGGCCATGGGCAGAGAAGCTGGGAACCAGCTCAGGCCCCCAGACCCATGACTTTTTACCAGCTGGGAAGGGAGATCTGGATGTGGGATAGGCAGGATCGTTCTTCTGAAGAGACCAGTGAGAATTCAGTAAAGGAGGGACAGTGGGAAAGAAAGTTACCATGGTATCAGCTAACATTATTAAGCTTGTGATAGCATTAAAGAGACTGTTTTAAATTGTTTGTAAAGACTGTTCTGGGCTGAGCACAGTGGCTCATGCCCATAATCCCAACACTTTGGGAGGCTGAAGCGGGTGGATCACTTGAGGCCAGGAGTTCGAGACCAGCCTGGCCAACATGGTGAAACCCTGTCTCTACTAAAAATACAAAAATGAGCCAGGCATGGTGGTGCGTGCCTGTAATCCCAGTACTCAGGAGGCTGAAGCAGGAGAATCACTTGAATCCGGGAGGCGGAGATTGCGATGAGCCAAGATCATGCCACTGCACTCCAGCCTGAGCGACAGAGCAAGACTCTGTCTCAGAAAAAAAAAGATTGGTCTCCTCCTCTAAATTGTGCTCACATAGAACCTTCTAGTTTTGATAATGATCCATTTTTATCATCAGCTAGTCCATCTAACATTATATTGACCTTCATCTTTCTCATTGTTGAGATGGCACCTCACAGTACAAATTCACAGGATTTAATTCTGTGAAGTCGTTTAATTCTTGCGTGTGAATGTACTTCTAGGGGTGTGTGCTGTTTGGGTGAAGTTTATTCTCTTGGCCCATTTCTTTTCAGGTTGCCGAGTCATTAGGAATCACAGAATTCCTGAGGAAGAAAGAAATACACCCAGACAACCTTGGACCCGAGTGCCCCATCCGGGAGATGGATGGGGAGCAGCCAGAGGGAGCCGGCAGCGAGAAGAGGGAACATGAGGTGGGCATGGCTGAAGTGGGTGCCAGGTGACTCTGTGCACAGTGAATTACTGGGGTTTGGCTTCTTCCATTCACACCAGGAAGAGGAGGTACAGGTTTGCCTGTTTCTTCCTCTTCTAGCTGATTGGGTCTTCTCTTCATAGGCTGCGGAGGAGGGACTGGCCTCGGTGAAAAGGCCCAGAAGAGAAGCCCTGCCCAATGACACCACTGAATCTCTTGCTGCTAACAGCAGAGGCCTGGAGAAGCCCAGGCCCTTGCATGCTTTGGCCGCTGGTGAGGGTAAAACACTGTTTGTGGGGTGTATCCATGGCCTGGCAGCCCTGCTGGCATGCACAGATGTGCCCAGGATTGCCACTTTTCAGGTTGGGTGACCTGTGCTGGATTTAGGGGGACCCTCCGGTTTCTCAAGTTGCATTCCAGCCTCCCAGTGTTCTATCATTCCAGATTCGTTCCCTGCGAGTCTTGAGGTCTTCAGGGTTTTTTTTTTTTTTTTTTTTTTTTGAGACGGAGTCTTGCTCTGCCACCCAGGCTGGAGTGCAGTGGCCGGCTCTCAGCTCACTGCAAGCTCCGCCTCCCGGGTTCACGCCATTCTCCTGTCTCAGCCTCCCGAGTAGCTGGGACTTACAGGCGCCCGCCTCGTCGCCCGGCTAGTTTTTTGTATTTTTTAGTAGAGACGGGGTTTCACCGTATTAGCCAGGATGGTCTTGATCTCCTGACCTCGTGATCCGCCCGTCTCGGGCTCCCAAAGTGCGGGGATGACAGGCTTGAGCCACCGCGCCCGGCCGAGGTCTTCAGGGTTTTCTAGAGTGCCTTGTTAAAATGGAGAGTCACAGGCCGGGTACAGTGGCTCGCGCCTATAATCCCGCACTTTGGGAGGCCGAAGCGGGTGGATCACCTGACGTCAGGAGTTCGAGACCAGCCTGGCTAACATGGCAAAACCCTGTCTCTACTGAAAATACAAAAAAACTAGCTGGGCATGGTGGTGTGTGCCTGTAATCCCAGCTACTCCGGAGGCTGAGACATGAGAATCGCTTGAACCCGGGAGGCAGGAGGTTGCAGTGAGCTGAGATCGCACCACTGCACTCCAGCCTGGGTGACAGAGTGAGACTCTGTCTCAAAGGAAAAAAACAAGAGAGCCACCAAGTGGCTATACCAGGAGGGTCCTGAGAGGTGGTTAGGCCGAGATGGGAACCAAGGACACATCCATCTATGGCTTGACTTTCATGAGCCTTCGCTGTACATGCCAGCTGAGATTTAACATTTGAAAAAAGACAGGGTCTGGTTATTATTCTGGCTTTAGCCAGAACCTACCAACTAGGCACTTAAAAAATTATATATATTTTTATGTAAATATGTATTTTATATATATATGCATTTATATATATAAATTTTTTTTTTTCCTCCCAGGCTGAAGTGCAGTGGCACAATCTTGGCTCACTGCAACCTTTGCCTCCCGGGTTCAAGCAATTCTCCCACCTCAGCCTCCCCAGTAGCTGGGATTATGGGCACCCACCATCATGCCTGGCTAATTTTTTTTTGTATTTTTGTAGAGATGAGGTTTTACCATTTTAGTCAGGCTGGTCTCAAACTCCTGACCGCAGGTGATCTGCCCACCTCGGCCTCCCAAAGTGCTGGGATTACAGGCGTGAGCCACTGCACTAGAGTTTTTTTTTTTTTTTTTTTGAGACAGAGACTTGCTCTGTCACCCAAGCTGGAGTGCAATGGCGCGATCTCTGCTCACTGCAACCTCTGCCTCCCAGGCTCAAGCAATTCTCCTGCCTCAGCCTCCTGAGTAGCTGGGATTGCAGGTGCCCACCACCACATCCAGCTAATTTTTGTATTTTTAGTAGAGACAGGGTTTCCCCATGTTGGCCAGGCTGGTCTTGAACTCCTGACCTCAAATGATCTGCCCGCCTCAGCGTCCCAAAGTGTTAGGATTACAGACGTGAGCAGCCACCATGCCCAGCCTGATGGTGATTCTTAATTGGGGCATGTGTTGGAATCACCTGGGGAGGTTATTGTGAAATACAGAGCCTGGACCTCTGGGAATTCCAGGTCTGTGGGAAGGGTTGTTGGGAGGATGTGGATGTAAGTATTTGGAAAGGCCTTTTTGGGCAATTCTCCAGCTCACTCTGATGAAGAACCACCGATCATTCATGCAGTGTTGGCATAAAATCACTGTTGCTGGGTGTGGTGGCTCACACCTGTAATCCCAGCACTTTGGGAGGCCGAATTGGGTGGATTACAAGGTGAGGAGTTTGAGACCAGCCTGACCTACATGGTGAAACCCCGTCTCTACTAAAAATACGAAAATTAGCTGGGCATGGTGGTGCACGCCTGTAATCCCAGCTACTCAGGAGGCTAAGGCAGGAGAATCACTTGAACCCAGGAGGTGGAGGTTGCAGCGAGCCGAAATCGTGCCACTGCACTCCAGCCTGGCGGACAGAGCGAGACTCTATCTCAAAAAAAAAAAAAAAAGCACACTGTCGAAGGGCTCTTAGAGCACATTTTCAGTACAAAATCCGTCTTTGTGAGTAGATAACAGGGATGGATTTTTAAAACTTGCTACCAGTCCCAAGGAGCAAGGAGCATCGATGCTTTGACTTCCCTGCAGGGCAGGTGACTTGGCCTCGCTGGTTTTGGATGGTGAGTGCAGTGAGTGGGCCATGACACGGTACACGCATGTTCACCTGTTTCCCAAAATGTTTAGGTTTTGCCCCTCCAGTAAGTGGCACTGTCTCTCCCCATTCTGAAGAAAGCCATACAACGACGGTTTCTGGTGGCGATGGGAGCATGTTCCAGGCGGTCCCGCAGCTTCATGCACTGGCTGACTTAGAAGCCAGGAGTGGGTCTATAGGTGCTGCTGTCTCATCCCAGGATGTCAGTGGGCTGCCTCTTTATGCTCAGTCAGGAGAGTCTAGGAGGCTGACCCAGGCACAGGTGGCAGCATTTCCTGGAGAGAATGCTCTGAAACACTCTTCAGACCAGGATACCCGGGACAGCCTGAGGAGCCCGGGTTTCTGTAGCACCTTGTCATCTGCTGGTGGAGCAGAGTCCCTGCTGCCTGGGAGGCCTGGACATGCAGAGGCAGGACACCTCGGCAAGGTTTGTGACTTCCACTTGAACCACCAGCAGCCCAGCCCCAGCGGCGTCCTGCCTACGGAGGTGGCGGCCCCTCTGCTTGAGAAAATTTGTTCCATGGATAGTGTGGCAGTAAACTGTGCCTGCAGGACTGTGCCCAAGCCAGGGCCTCAGCCTGGCCCACATGGATCACTGTTGACTGAAGGGTGTCTCAGAAGCCTTTCGGGGGACCTGAACCGGTTCCCCTGTGGGATGGAGGTGCACTCTGGCCAGAGAGAACTGGAGAGTGTGGTTGCTGTCGGCGAAGCCATGGCTTTTGAAATTTCCAATGGGAGCCATGAGTTACTGTCTCAGGGACAGAAGCATTTTTTTTTTTTTTTTTTTTTTTTTGAGACGGAGTCTTGCTCTGTCACCCAGGCTGGAGTGCAGTGGCCGGATCTCAGCTCACTGCAAGCTCCGCCTCCCGGGTTTACGCCATTCTCTCGCCTCAGCCTCCCGAGTAGCTGGGACTACAGGCGCCCGCCATCTCGCCCGGCTAATTTTTTGTATATTTTAGTAGAGACGGGGTTTCACCGTGTTAGCCAGGATGGTCTCGATCTCCTGACCTCGTGATCCGCCCGTCTCGGCCTCCCAAAGTGCTGGGATTACAGGCTTGAGCCACCGCGCCCGGCCTCAGAAGCATATTTTTATTCAGACTTCCGATGGGTTTATCTTGTCCCCTCCAGGTACAGTAGTGTCTCGGGAGGACTTTGTCATGGTGACCGATGCCGAGGGGCGTGCCCTGCAGATGGGCCCACCAGAAGGAGTTCCCCTAGAAGCTGTGGAGTCGTTCCTCACCGTGGAGCCAGAGCCCTTACAGTGAAGAGGAGTCAGATCCTAGATTTGTCTGATTTTATCCAGAGAAAGTCTGTGGCAAGCAATGTATATTTTTCTAATGTGAATATTGCCCAGATGAACCTTTTATTTATAAAGAATGTCTTTCTACCCTGCTGTCTACATTTTTTTATGGAGCTTGTCATAACAATAGCAGATGTTGCCTGATCAGGAATCCCTGTGGCGCATCTGACGCTCATGAGTTTTCGTGATGGTGATGAGTGGCGTTGCACTGTCACCTGATGATTGGCCCTGTCCTGTTCCCTTCTCTCCTGGGAGATCTGCTGCTTTTCCACCAGACTTGCTCCATACTAGCAGCTTCTTTTGGGTTCAATTAAGAAAATAAGCCAGTCATTCTGGGCAGCATTTTATTGATAGGAGGGGAAAAAAGTCATTTCTACTTGCATGATTTTTTAAATTAAATTAAATTAAATTAATTAATTTCTTTTCTTTTTTTTTTTTTTTTTGATACGGAGTCTCGCTCTGTCGCCCGGGGCTGGAGTGCAGTGGCCGGATCTCAGCTCACTGCAAGCTCCGCCTCCCGGGTTCACGCCATTCTCCTGCCTCAGCCTCCCGAGTAGCTGGGACTATAGGCGCCCGCCACCTCACCGGGCTAGATTTTTGTATTTTTTAGTAGAGACGGGGTTTCACTGTGTTAGCCAGGATGGTCTCGATCTCCTGACCTCGTGATCCGCCCGTCTCGGCCTCCCAAAGTGCTGGGATGACAGGCTTGAGCCACCGCGCCCGGCCAATTAATTTATTTTCAAGACCAAGTCTCACTCTGTAGCCCACGTTGGAGTGCAGTGGCATGATCTCGGTTCACTGCAACCTCTGCCTCCTGGGCTCAAGCGATCCTCCTGCCTCAGCCTCCTGAGTAGCTGGGACTACAGGTGTGTGCCATGGTGCCTGGCTCTCCTCACATTTTACAGATGAGGAAGGTGAGGCATAAATGATGGGGCGACTTATTTGAGGTCCACAGCAAGATGATGCTCCGGGTAGAAGCCCCGTTCTTTGATGTCCCACTTGGAAAGTCACGGCGCGGCGTAGCTCAGTATTTCCACGGACTGTGTTATGGGGAAGGAAGGGAAGGGCCATTTGTCCACGCATGGAAGAAAGCATTCAAAGGGAGCAGCAGTTCTCTCCTCGCACCTTGCAGAGACAATCAGGAGAGACCCCAAGCAGAGAGCACGCTGCTCAGGGACAGAGCTGGCCTTGCGGCCACGTGTCGCCCCGGGGATGTGCTCTTTCCAGGTCCTGCCCTGGAGGGCGGCTGTATTCTCAGAGAGCCGGCGTTTCCTACAGCCTTACAGTGACCGGGGCATTTCCTACCCTCACTTGATCTCAAAGCCGGGGCCGGTAGGAACAGAAAGGCAGGTTTTCTAGCAGGCTGCAAACAGCCAGCAGGGGAGCAAGCCGCGGCTGCCTGGGAGCGTGGGGTGGTCAGGTCAGGCTGTAGTTGTGTCCTGTAGACTCAAGGCCACTTCTCAGGAGTCCAGAGTCCCATGAAACCACCATGAGTGCCCTCCTGGGATCCTGGAGATGTAGACAGAGCCCTCTTGAGGATCATTCATAACCACTGTCAGGCAATTGACACAACAGGCTGGGTCGAATATGACCGTGGTCTGGATGAGGCCCTGGTAAATATACATTTATTTTCTATCTATAGGACACTAATGAATACCCCAACACATCCTAATTTCACCACTATGTATGTGCTACTGTGAATGGATGGTCAATGTAACTGTGCAGAAAACCACAACAAATAAACCTTTGTTCCACTGGACAGAATTGAAGACACAGGAGGCTCTGAGAGCGGTCTCCTCACGAATCGGCCTCGTGCCTGTTGAGTGCTGCTGTGTGCCAGGCTCGGGACTGATGGCAGTGAGCGGGACTCATGGGCCCTACTCTTTGGGAGCCCTGTGCCTTATCCTCTTCCAGCTTGGCCTTTGCGGAGTTCCCCAATACAGCATAGAGACAGATGTATGCACAGCTTCCATATTACAACCCCCTTCTAATAGACGTAACCTAGGAGGCTGAGGCGGGAGGATCGCTTGAGCCCAGGAGTTCAAGACCAGCCTGGGCAACTCAGTGAGACACCATCTCTACTAAAAATTAAAAAAAATTAGCCCGGCCGGGCGCGGTGGCTCAAGCCTGTAATCCCAGCACTTTGGGAGGCCGAGACGGGCGGATCACGAGGTCAGGAGATCGAGACCATCCTGGCTAACACGGTGAAACCCCGTCTCTACTGAAAAATACAAAAAAACTAGCCGGGCGAGGTGGCGGGCGCCTGTAGTCCCAGCTACTCGGGAGGCTGAGGCAGGAGAATGGCGTGAACCTGGGAGGCGGAGCTTGCAGTGAGCTGAGATCCGGCCACTGCACTCCAGCCTGGGCGACAGAGCAAGACTCCGTCTCAAAAAAAAAAAAAAAAAAAAAAAATTAGCCCAGTGCAGTAGTGCACACCTGTAGAGAAAAAGAAAGAAAAAAAGAAATAGACATAACCTTATTTATGAGAGAATGATAAATGGAAATTTCCTTTTCTCATAAAGAACTTTGTTTTGTATACATAGTACTTTCAAATACTTCAAATACTCAGATTAAGAACAGGCGTGGCCGGGCGCGGTGGCTCATGCCTGTAATCCCAGCACTTTGGGAGGCCGAGGCGGGTGGATCACCAGGTCAGGAGATCGAGACCATCCTGGCTAACATGGTGAAACTCTATTTAAATTTAAAAAATACAAAACAATTAGCCAGGCGCCTGTAGTCCCAGCTACTCAGGCGCCTGTAGTCCCAGCTACTCAGGAGGCTGAGGCAGGAGAATGGCGTGAACCCGGGAGGCGGAGCTTGCAGTGAGCTGAGATCGCCGCTGCACTCCAGCCTGGGTGATCGAGCAAGAGTCCGTCTCAAAAAAAAGAAAAAAAAAGAACAAGCGTGAAGACAGAGCACAGAAGACAGAAGACTGGGGTACAAGGACACCCAAATGACTCCCGGGGTGGCTGGCTGGGGCTTCAATGAGGACACGTGGTTTCAGCATTTGTCATGATCCCTGGCACCTGGTCCATGTTCAGTTATTATTACTTATTACTAAAGGCAAAGAAAGAAAGTTCCCTTGTGTTCCCTGGAAACCATGATGGACCCTGTGGCTGCAACCCTGGTGGGGTACCCCAGTCAGGCACTCGTGGCACTGCAGCCCTGGCACCTCCCAGATGGTCACAGGAGTGGGGAGAGCTGAACCAGCAGGAGAGAAAGGAGCCGGGGCAGAGTGGATCTTACGCCCTCTGAGGCATTTTTTTTTTTTTTTTTCGCGACAGGGTTTCGCTCTGTCACCCAGGCTGCAGTGCAGTGGTGCAATCATGGCTCACTGCAGGCTCAATGTCCCAGGCTCAGGTGATCCTGAGTAGCTGGGACCACAGGCATGCACCATGACACCTGGTTAGTGTTTTGTATTTTTTTGTATTTTTTGTACATGTTGCCCAGGCTGGTCTCAACCTCCTCGTAGGCTCAAGCAAACTGCTTGCCTCGGTCACCAAAGTGCTGGAATTACAGGTGTGAGCCCATAATGACTCATGCCTAGCCAGGTCATATTATTATTATTATTTATTATGTTTTTTTTTTTGAGACAGAGTCTTGCTGCTGCCAGACAGGAGTACAGTGGTGCAATCCCAGCTCACTGCAACCTCTGCCTTTTGGGTTCAAGGGCCTCCTGCCTCAGGCCCCTGAGTAGCTAGGATTACAGGTGCGCACCACCATGCCCGGCTAAATTTTGTATATTTAGTAGAGATGGGGTTTCGCCATGTTGGCCAGGCTGGTCTTGAACTCCTGACCTCCGGTGATCCACCCACCTCGGCCTCCCAAAGTGCTGGAATTACAGGCATGAGCCACTGCGCCCAGCCTAATTTTTGTATTTTTAGTAGAGATGGGATTTCACCATGTTGGCCAGGCTGGTCTCGAACTCCTGACCTCAGGTGATCCACCCACCTCAGCCTCCCAAAGTGCTGGGATTACAGGTGTGAGTCACCACACCCAGCCAAGGTCATACTATTATTGATGACATGCAAATACTGTTTACATCTATGTGTGGTACACTGTGATTACTTTTTAGCTTTTGTATTTACTGAAGTTATAATTTTTTTTTTTTTTTGAGACAGAGTCTTGCCCTGTCGCCCAGACTGTACTGCCATTGTGCAATCTCAGTGCACTGCAACCTCCACCTCCCAGGTTCAAGTGATTCTCCCACCTTGGCCTCCCGAGTAGCTGGGACTACAGGCATGAACCACCACACCCAACTAATTTTTGTATTTTCAGTAGAGCAGAATTTCACCATGTTGGCCAGGCTTGTGTTGAACTCCTGACCTCAGGTGATCCACCTGCTTTTACCTCCCAAAGTGTGGAATTACAGGCATGAGCCACCCGCGCCTGGCCTGAAGTCATAAATTTTAAAGGTTTTTGGGTCATACGGGGTGGCTCACGCCTGTAATTCCAGCACTTTGGGAAGCCAAGACGGGCGGATCACCTGAGGTCAGGAGTTCAAAACCAGTCTGGCCAACATGGTGAAACCCCATCTCTACAAAAATACAAAAATTAGCCGGGTGTGATGGCAGGTGCCTGTAATCCCAGCTACTCAGGAGGCTGAGGTGGAAGAACTGCTTGAACCTGGGAGGCAGAGGTTGCAGTGAGCCGAGATTGCGCCACTGCACTCCAGTCTGGGCGACAGAGCCAGACGCTGTCAAAAAAATTTTTTAAAGGTTTTAAAAAATGTACTTATCATGAATTCCTCCCCCAATGGCTTTTCATACTTAAATTGGCAGGATTTCTGGAGGTGGAGGGCATAACTGTATATAATTCATCCAGTAGGTTCAGCTAGAAGTCCCAAATCAACCTACTTCATTGTTCCTTTCAGATAGAAGTTGCTTGGCAGATTCATCACTTAGGTCTTTTACTTCTGATTGTCCTTAGCAGTATTGATCCTCGGCATGCAGGGGAGGCTGAAGTGGACAACACCATTCCTGTCAAAGGCTGACCACGTGGTCTCCGGACTGCAAGATGCCCGAGTGCCTACTCTGATGATAGTCAATTCTTTTTTTTTTTTTTTTTGACACGGAGTCTCACTCTGTCGCCAGGCTGGAGTGCAGTGGTGCGATCTTGGCTCACTGCATCCTCAGCCTCCCGAGTAGCTGAGACTACAGGTGTGCATCACCACACCAGGCTGATTTTTGTATTTTTACTAGAGACTGGGTTTCACAGTGTTGGCCAGGATGGTCTCAATCTCTTGACCTCATGATCCGCCCGCCTCGGCCTCCCAAAGTGCTGGGATTACAGGCGTGAGCCACTGCGCACGGCTGATAGTCAGATCTTAATAAATATAGCAAAGGCAGAGGAAAGAGAAATCCTAAGAAATGTTGCCTTTAAATGCTTTTGGCTGGGCTCGGTGGCTCACACCTGTAATCCCAGCAGTTGGGGAGGAGGCCAAGGCGGGTGGATCACCTGAGGTCAGTAGTTCAAGACCAGCCTGACCAACATGGTGAAACCCTATCTCACTAAAAATACAATATTAGCTGAGTATGGTGGTGCATGCTTGTAAAAATCAGCCAGGCATGGTGGCAGGTGCCTGTAATCCCAGCTACTTGGGAGGCTGAGAGGGGAGAATCGCTTGAACCTGGGAGGTGGAGGCTGTGGTGAGCCGAGATCGCACCACTGCACTCCAGTCTGGGCAACAAGAGTGAAACTCTGTCTCAAAAAATAAATAAAGTTATAATAATCTTAATAAACTTAGATAAATAGTATTATAGTTAAATACTAAAAGGACACAATTAAAAACTATACTTGGCCAGGTGCAGTGGCTCACACCTATAATCTCAGCACTTTGGGAAGCCGAGGCAGGAGGATCACTTGAGGCCAGGAGTTCAAGGCCAGCCAGGCAACATAGCAAGACCCCCATCTCTAAAAAGTAAAAATAAAAAAATTAGCCAGACATGGTTATGCACACTATAGTCCCAGCTACTTTGGAGGCTAAGGCAGGAGTTTGAGGTTGAGATTACAGGAGCACAGGAGTTTGAGGTTGAGATTACAGTGAGCTACGATCATGCCACTGCATTCTAGCCTGGGCAACAGAACAAGACCCTGTGTCTAAAAACAACAACAACATTATTGCTGGGCTGGGCAGTGCATAACTGTAGTCTCTCAGGAGACTGAGAAGGGAGGATCACTTGACCTCAGGAGTTTGGCACTATCTGGGCCACATGGTAAGATCCTATCTCTTAAAAAAAAACTAAAACTGCTATTTATTAAGTATCACTATATACACAGTCTCACCGAATAGAAACAGTTTGCGATCAGAGAACTTACAAAAAGGCAAACACAGATGTAGAACCATGTAACAAGTAATGCCACCGAAAAGAAGAGTTCGAAGTAGGCTTTTGCAGGCCGGGCGCAGTGGCTCATACCTGTAATCTCAGCACTTTGGGAAGGCAAGGCGGGTGGATCACGAGGTAGGAGATGGAGACCATCTTGGCCAACGTGGTGAAACCTTGTCTCTACTAAAAATACAAAAATTAGCTCTGTGTGGCGGGGCGTGCCTAGAGTCCCAACTACTCAGGAGGCTGAGGCATGAGAATCATTTGAACCCAGGAGGCAGAGGTTGCAGTGAGCTGAGATCGTGCCACTCACTCCAGCCTGGTGACAGAGTGAGACTCCACTTCAAAAAACAAACAAACAAACAAAAAAGTAGGCTTTTGCATACCTTCACATTCCACATCCTAGCTTTTGGCCAGTCTCTTCAGTCTGTTTCAAAACTGTCACCTTTCCCTCATTCTAACCTCGTATGTTAACTCTGGAAATGGTTGCAAACATTGTGAAACCCAAGGATTTGTGTCAGAAGAATGCCAGGGAAGACAGTTTACATCGCTTGTCACGTCCCCAGTATGCAAACAGCGGCAACTTTTTCGTAGGTTATTTTCATTGTCATGTCGTCAAACTTCACTTTAACTCTATGGGATCTTATTATTTAAGATGAAGTCTCACTCTGTCACCCAGGTTGGAGTGCAGTGGCTCACAGCAGCCTCTGCCTCCCGATTCAAGCGATTCTCCTGCTTCAGCCTCTCGAGTAGCTGGGATTGCAGGCACGTACCCCCATGCTGGTTGATTTTTGTACTTTTAGTAGAGACAGGGTTTCAGTATGTTGGCCAGGCTGGACTCGAACTCCTAACCTCAAGTGATCTGCCCACTTCGGCCTCCCAAAGTGCTGGGATTACAGGCGTGAGCCACTGCACCTGGCCCAAAAACTAATATATTCTCATAAAAACTTCAACAATCAGATAGGCATAAAGTGAAAATATTAAACCAAGGATTTTCTACACAAACGTAATGTATAAAGCACGCCTTATTTATAGAAACCAGATCACTCACTCATTCTCAGAAACTCATTGATTTTACTCAGAAGCACCCACGAGTGACGGGTTCCCAGGAGGGGCAGAGGAGGCTGAGTGGCACCACATGGGGCTGGCCGCGGGCTGTGGACATGGGCATGCCTGGAGAGGCCACGGGGCTGGTGACAAGCTCTGGCCAGAAGACCCCAAGAAGGTCTGATCCTGAGGTCTGATCCAGGCCTGCGGCACTGGGTCCTAGGCAGGAGACTGTCTGCCTGCTGAGAAGTGGAAGGAGCCAGTGTCTGCAGCCGTCTCAGGACGTCACAGAGGTCGGTGGCCCGTCTCCAGCAGCATGCTCTCCAGATGCAGCCTGCTGTCGCTCTCCACGTAGGGCTGGTGCAGCCACATGGACAAGTAGCTCAGGGTGAGGTCAGGATCCTCGGTGTGTGCAAGCTCCTTGGCCACCGTGCGCCTCAGGAGCAGCTCCTTCCTGTACATCTCCAAGAGCCTGTGCGAAACCTCATCTGAAAGAAACGTGAGTGTCCCTTAATGGCAGTGATTCAAGAACGTAGTCTTGACTTGGGAAGAGCCACATTTTTAACAGCTCTTGATTAAAAACCAGAATTAGCAACAGCACTGAGAGGAAGAAGGGCCCGATGGAGTTTACCACTCTAGCTGATACAGATTAGTACAATTCGGTAACATGGTCAGCAGAGTGAAATAAAAGCATATATAGGCCGGGCGCGGTGGCCCACGCCTGTAATCCCAGCACTGTGGGAGGCCCAAGTGGGCAGGTCACATGAGGTCAGGAGTTTGAGACCAGCCTGGCCAACATGGCAAAACCCTGTCTCTACTAAAAAATACAAAAACTAGGCCAGGCGCGGTGGCTCACGCCTGTAATCCCAGCACTTTGGGAGGCCGAGGTGGGTGGATCACAAGGTGAGGAGATCAAGACCATCCTGGCTAACACAGTGAAACCCCATCTCTACTAAAAACATGAAAAATTAGCCGGACATGGTGGCCTGTAGTCCCAGCTGCTCAGAAGGCTGAGGCAGGAGAATGGCGTGAACCCAGGAGGCAGAGCTTGTGGTGAGCTGAGATTGTGCCACTGCACTCCAGCCTGGGCGACAGAGCAAGGCTCTGTCTCCAAAAAAAAAAAAAAAAAACAACAAAAAAAAAAACTAGCCAGGTGTGGTGGCGCGCACCTGCGCCTGTAATCTCAGCTACTTGGGAGACTGAGGCACGAGAATTGCTTCAGCCTAGGAGGCGGAGGCTGTAGTGAGCCAAGACTGCACCACTACACTCCAGCATGCGTGACAGAGCGAGACTCTGTCTCAAAAAAAAAAAGTATATATAACCTTTTCTACCTGACCCTTAGGTGACCTACAGTGATTATAAGCAGGAGATTCCCCTCAAACTGACAATATATCACTAAACACATTCCACCAGGTGATTTTCCCCCTTCCTGCCTTATTTTAAAAGTCTCAGATCAACATAAAACAGCTTAGCCCTTGTCTTGAACTAATAAAGCTAAAAGTAACCCGTCAAGAAGTACCTCCTAGAGTTTATTGAAGTCATGGCTTTTGTTTTTTCCCAGTCATCTTCCATGAGGTTGGCTGCAGTGACCTCAATTTGTTTTTTAATTAAAACAAAAAGGAAAAGAAAAACCTCAACAAACCAAAAAAACCCCTTTTCTCCCCTTCCCCCCACCCAAAATGAGAGATTTCTGCTTCCACAGAGGAGGTGGAATTCACTCTGCCCCACTGGTTTTAGAGGCCTAATAACAGCAGCTTGCTTCACGGGTCTCTAATTATGTTTAATATACTCTGCTGATAACCAGGTAATTAAAGCCAAGAAGAAATGTTTAAGATGCCTCTGTCTCTTTTCCTCCCGATAGATACTTTTGCATTGAATTTCAAAGCCTTGTCAGCTTCTTAAAGTACCAGATGTAAACGATACTAAATGCCCTTAATAACCCTTACCCTCCTGAAAGTTAACTGAGAAGGAACTACTTACAGAAATGGGTTGTAGGCCAAGTGTGGAACAGAGGGGGTCGTTTACTCTCCTCCCCATAATGGTAATTTTCTAGTTCACAAATTCCCTTGGTAGTTGAAGACAGCTTTTCCATTTTCACCTGTATTTTGGTCTGAAACATATTCATTTGGAATATGATAATATTTGAAATCTCCAGTCTCAGATTCAATAACTATAAGATTTCAAAGCTAAGAAGTGTAAGTCTATTGCGATAAAAATTCCAATAACTAAACACTGTTAACTCTACATACAGCAAATTCCCAGGGAGACGACGGTGGACAGTTGCTATGATTCCATTAATTTGAATTACTTTTGTAATAAACCCCAGATTTCTAGTCCTAGAGCAAGAAAGGTTTCTGAGTGCCATTTCACTAGGATTTCCAAAGAGCACTCATGTTTTAGACCCAAAGTCCTGGAGGAATCCCAAGGCAGGCTCTTGCTGCCTGTTTTTTTTGAGACAGGGTCTCATTCTGTTACCCAAGTTGTAAAACTATAATGCAGGGGCATGACCATGCCTCATGCAGCCTCGACTGCCTCCCAAGTTACTGGGATCACAGGTGTGCACCACCATACCCAGTTAATTTTTTTTAATTTGTAGAGACGGGGCCTTGTTATGTTGCCCAGGCTGGTCTCTAACTCCTGGGCTCAAGCGATCCTCCCGCCTCAGCCTCCCAAAGTGCTGGGATTATATAGGCATGCGCCACCACGCCTGGCTGGCTCTTGCTGTCTTTTTTTTTTTTTTTGAGACAGAGTTTCGCTCTGCCGCCCAGGCTGGAGTGCAGTGGCTGGATCTCAGCTCACTGCAAACTCCGCCTCCCGGGTTCACGCCATTCTCCTGCCTCAGCCTTCCCAATAGCTGGGACTACAGGCGCCCGCCACGTCGCCCGGCTAGTTCTTTGTATTTTTAGTAGAGACAGGGTTTCACCATGTTAGCCAGGATGGTCTTGATCTCCTGACCTCGTGATCCGCCCGTCTCGGCCTCCCAAAGTGCTGGGATTACAGGCTTGAGCCACCGCGCCTGGCCTCTTGCTGCTTTTAAGAAGTGAGAGAGAAAGGCATCAAATGAGCTCATTTCTGACTCTCTGTCTTTTTTTTTTTTTTTTTTGAGACGGAGTCTCGCTCTGTCACCAAGCTGGAGTGCAGCGCCAGGCTGGAGTGCAGTGCCAAGCTGGAGTGCAGTGCCAGGCTGGAGTGCAGCGCCAGGCTGGAGTGCAGTGCCAGGCTGGAGTGCAGTGGCGGGATCTTGGCTCACTACAACCTCTGACTCCCGGGTTCAAGCAATTCTCCTGCCTCAGCCTCCCAAGTAGCTGAGATTACAGGCGTGTGCCACCACGCCCGGCTAATTTGTGTATTTTTAGTAGAGATGGGGTTTCACCATGTTGGCCAGGCTGGACTCAATCTCCCGAACTCGTGATCCGCCGGCCTCGGCCTCCCAAAGCGCTGGGATTATAGGCATGAGACACCGCACCAGGCTTGACTCTCTCTTATTAACTGCCTTTATTTACGGAAACCTCCTTGACTTCCTTGTTTATAAAATGGCAACACAGAAAGGGAGCCCTAAACACTTCATGCAGGAAGTAAGGTTAACGTGGCGAGCTGCCATTGATGGTCCCTCCGTGGGGGCCAGGCTCTGTCCTAAGCCCTGTAACTGCATGATGTGCACGGCCACTTGTGGGAGATACTAAACCATCCCCGCTGCACACACCAGGCAGCACAGAATAGGGGCAATGGCGGGCTTACTTTCACAGCGTGGTGAAGAGGATTAAGTGAGTTCGTATTTGTGAAGCACCCTACTTGGAGATACATAAGGGTTTGATAAAGAAAATTAATGGGTGAAGTAACTAGGATTTCAGATTTAAGTAGCATAGGTCTATGAAGACCAAATTTTGAACTCCTAAGTATAGCTGACTTTACATACATGGGGGGAAATAAGAAAAGATATATAAATTGTCAAAAATATCAATTCCTTTACTTGGTCCTTCAACCACCCTCCAATTACATTGGAAGTGGCAAGCACTACATTCAGCTAATGTTAATTTTTAAAGGACTTTACTTGTTTCCCAAATCTTTTAAGGTTTGATATTTTATTTGGCCCAACCCCAAGAGGCACGACTCATCATTTCCCTCTCACAGCTGGGAAACTGCTCAAGGTTGAGCTGAGAGGGATGAGGCCAGAACTCGATACCATGCCTTCTGACACCAAGTTTTAACACCCAGTTCTCTGCTCTTTCCTCTGAGTCCTGCGGCAGCAGGCAGAATCCCTGGTGCCACCTGATTCTCAGAAAAGCTGATAACAGGAGAATAAGGGAAATTCTGGAGCCTTGACCCCAGGCGAGAAGTCATGCTCAATTCTGTCGCTCAGCCATAAATAAGGAATTCAGGTCACATAGGCACGTGCATCCCTGAATGAACAGTGCATAAACAACAGCCCCTTACATTTCAACACTGGTGGCTTCTTCCCACAGCAAACACAGACCACAGTGAAATGTTAGCCCAGCT
Organism: Trachypithecus francoisi; assembly: GCF_009764315.1. Classification (NCBI taxonomy): domain Eukaryota; kingdom Metazoa; phylum Chordata; class Mammalia; order Primates; family Cercopithecidae; genus Trachypithecus; species Trachypithecus francoisi. The sequence continues at coordinate 4,352,981 of NW_022681468.1, read as the reverse complement.
TAGGGAAAACAGTGCATGCAACCCCCAGAAGGTCAAACTTATGAAAGACACAGACCAGGTCTGGAAACCATGCTCTTTAACCGATAAAGGAAAATAGGAATAATGATAATAATAATACCCTTATAAAATCAACTTTTGGTTTTGAACATAGAATGAAAACTTATTCCCAAACCACTTTTCTTTTCTTTTTTTTTTTTTTTTTTGAGACAAGTTTCGCTCTGTCGCCCAGGCTGGAGTGCAGTGGTGCGATCTCAGCTCACTGCAAGCTCTGCCTCCTGGGTTCAAGCAATTCTCTGCCTCAGCCTGCTGAGTAGCTGGGATCACAGGCACCCACCACCACACCTGGCTAATTTTCGTATTTTTAGTAGAAACAGGGTTTAACCATCTTGGCCAGGCTGGTCTTGAACTCCTGACCTTGTGATCCACCCGCCTTGGCCTCCCAAAGTGCTGGGATTACAGGTGTGAGCCACCGCGCCCGGACTTTTCTTTTTTTTTTTGAGATGGAGTCTCGCTCTGTCACCCAGACTGGAGTGCAGTAGTGTGATTTCGGCTAACTGCAACCTCCGAAAGTGATTCTCCTGCTTCAGCCTCCCAAGTAGCTGGGACTGCAGTGCCTGCCACCACCCCCGGCTAATTTTTTGTATTTTTAGTAGAGATGGAGTTTCACCATATTGGCCATGCTGGTCTTAAACTCCTGACCTCAGGTGATCCACCTGCCTCGGGCCTCCCAGAGTGCTGGGATTACAGGCATGCGTCACCACTCCTGGCCAAAACAAACTTTTTTAAAAAATAAATAAAAATACAACAGTTAGCTGGGTGTGGTGGCAGACACTTGTAATCCTAGCTACTTGGGAAGCTGAGACAGGAGAACCACTTGAACCTGGGAGGCAGAGGTTGCAGTGGGACCCGGGAGGCAGAGATTGCAGTGGGCCGAGATCACCCCATCTCAAAAAAAAAAAAAAAAAAAAAAAAATTAACAAATGGGAGGGAGGGAAGCAATCTCCCATGCAGAATAATTCTGAATAATTTATGTAGATACTGCACCCTGCAGGAGGTGGTGAATACATCCCTACCCCCTAGGTATGGGCTACACATTGTGACTTCCTGCCAAAGAGCACAGCATGGGAGGAGGAGAAAGAGCAGCTTCACAGCAGAGGAACCTGCTGTGCCTGGTCATCAAGGTCAACTTCGACAGTGCAAAGTCCTGGCTGTGCAGAGTGGCTCACGTCTGGAATCTCAGCACTTTGGGAGGCTGAGGGGGGAGGACTGCTTAAGCCCAGGAGTTTGAGACCAGCCTGGGCAATAGGTGAGACCCAGAGAAAAGTCCTGATGACAGTATGTCCAGTATGTGCCCTTGATATGATGTGATAGAAATGGCACTTTACTTCTGTGGTCCTCCTCTGAAAAAAACCCATAACCTCAGTCTCATTAGGAGAAAAACATCAGAGAAATCTCACTTGAGGGACGTTCTACAAAATACCTGATGAGTATTCCTCAAAATTGTCAAAGTCATCAAAAACAGGGAAGTCTGAGAAACTGTCACAGCCAAAAGGAGCCTAAGGAAACACGGGACTCAATGTCATACGGGATCCTGAAGCCGAAAGAAGACATGACAGAAAAGCTAAGGCTGGGCGCCAAGGGATCCCAACAGTTTGGGAGGCCAAGGTGGGAGGATTACGTCCTGTCTGGAGTTCAAGACCAGCCTGGTGAACATGATTACCCTGTCTCGACAAACAAATTTTAAAAATTAGCCGGGCATGATGATTCATGCTTGTAGTCCCAGCTGCTCAGGAGGCTGAGGCAAGAAGATCACTTCAGCCCAGGAAGTAAAGGCTGCAGTGAGCTGTGATCACACTACTGCATTCCAGAGCAAGACCTTATCTCCAAACAAACAAAAAGGTGAAAATATAAAGATCTTAAACGTTTACGGGTAAGCTTCAGTTATCCAAGTTCAAATATGTGTTAAACCTAATTTCCTGTGCCTAGCAAAGAAGTAAGGTAGTATTTTTTTTTTTTTTTTTTTGAGACGGAGTCTCGCTCTGTCACCCAGGCTGGAGTGCTGTGGCGGATCTCAGCTCACTGCAAGCTCCGCCTCCCGGGTTTACGCCATTCTCCTGCCTCAGCCTCCCGAGTAGCTGGGACTACAGGCGCCGCCACCTCGCCCGGCTAGTTTTTTGTAGTTTTTTTTAGTAGAGACGGGGTTTCACCGTGTTAGCCAGGATGGTCTCGATCTCCTGACCTCGTGATCCGCCCGTCTCGGCCTCCCAAAGTGCTGGGATTACAGGCTTGAGCCACCGCGCCCGGCAGAAGTAAGGTAGTATTATCTTCACATCTGGTGGCCAATATGGTAGGTTTTGAAATTTAGTTATTAGTTCATTAAACAAACACTTTAGTCTCTTACGTGCTGTATCAGGCATGGGCAAATTATCCCTGGAACACACGTCAATTCTGGCCCATAGCCTATTTCTGTATGGCCCACAAGCTAAGATGGTTTTTTCATTTTTAAATGGTTGAAAATAACCAAAAAGACAATAGTGATTGTGACTCATAAAAATTATACAAAATTCTAATTTCAGTGTCCAAAGATAAAGTTTTCCTGGACAAACATGGTGGCCCACGCCTATAATCCCAGCATTCTGGGAGGCCGAGGTGGGCAGATGACTTGAGGTCAGGAGTTCAAGACCAGCCTAGCCAACATGGCAAAGCCCTGTCTCTATTAAAAATACAAAAATTAGCCAAGCATGGTGACACACATCTGTAATCCCAGTTACTCAGAACACTGAAGTGGAAGAATAGCTTGAACCTGGGAGATGGAGGTTGCAGTGAGCCAAGATCATGTCACTGCACTCCAGCCTAGGCGACAGAGCAAGACCCTGTCTCGAAAAAAAAAAAAAAAACTTTTCCTGTACGGGTGCAGTGGCTCAAGCCTGTAATCCCAACACTTTGGGAGGCTGAGGTGGGTGGATCACTTGAGGCCAGGACTTCGAGACCAGCCTGGCCAACATGGTGAAACCCCATCTCTACTAAAAATACAACAATTAGCTGGGCATGGTGGTGCGCAGCTGCGATCCCAGCTAGGCAGAAGGTTGAGGCACAAGAATCACTTGAACCCGGGAGGCGGAGGTTGCAGTGAGCCAAGATCTCGCCACTGCACTCCAGCCTCAGTGGCAGAGTAAGACTCTGTCTCAAAAACAAACAAAGAAACAAACAAAAAAAACCCACACAAACAGAAACAAAAAAGACCAGGTGTGGTGGCTCATGCCTATAATCCCAGCAGTTTGGGAGGCGGAGGCAGGCGGATCACTTGAGGTCAGGAGTTCGAGACCAGCCTGGTCAACATGGTGAAATGCTGTCTCTACTAAAAATACAAAAATGAGCTGATGTGGTGGTGCGAGGCTGTCATCCCAGCTATTTGGGAGGCTAAGGCAGGAGAATCACTTGAACCTGGGAGGTGGAGTTTGCAGTGAGCTGAGATCATGCTACTGTACTCTGCCCTGGGTGACAAAGTGAGACTCCATCTCAAAAAAAAAAAAAAAAAAAAAAAAAATCAAAAAACAAAGATAGTTTCATGGAACGCAGCCACATCCATTTACACATATGTTGTATATGGCTGTTTAGTCCTATGTGGCAGAGATGAGTAGCTGAGACAGAGACTAGCTGGCCCTAGAAGCCTAAAATATTTACTCTGTGGTTGGGTGCGGTGGCTCATGCCTGTAATCCCAGCCCTCTGGGAGGCCAGCAGGTGGATCACCTGAGATCAGGAGTTTGAGACCAGCCTGACCAATATGGTGAAACCCTGTCTCAACTAAAAATACAAAAAATAGCCAGGCATGGTGGCGCACAACTGTAGTCCCAGCTACTCTGGAGGCTGAGACAGGAGAATCGCTTGAGCCCAGGAGGCAGAGGTTGCGGTGAGCCAAGATCGCGCCACTGCACTCCAGCCTGGGCGACAAAGCAAGACTCCATCTCACGAAAAAAGAAAAATTTTTTTACTATGTGATGAGACCGGAAAGTGGGTGAAATTTCCCTGGATGATGCACGGGAGGAGTGAATGTCTAAGACAGCATCCTGGGGAACATTAAGATTTACGTGGCAGGCAGAGGAAGAGAACATCAGAGGAGACTGAGAAGGAGGAAGGGATGGCCAATGGTCAAGTGAGCCCCAAATACATCCATCGGATTCAGCAACAGTGACCACAAGTGGCCTGCGTCTTTATGTCTTACCAACCCATCCAAGGTGGCCTGCAGTTCCTCACAGAGCTTCTCCAGTTCCTCGTTATATTCCAGACACACCTTTTCTTCATTTTCCTTCAAGGCTGGGCTGCTGCTGTCTAATTCTATCTTGTCTTTATTCCTAAACAAAATAGAAAATAATGTGCACAAAATATATTCTTTATAAACTCTTTAAGCTTGCCTTATTTCCTTATAATAAATTCTGCAAACCTCTATATCCACATAGTTACGTGGGACATTTTGCATAAGCATTGTTCTTTCATGTCATTATGACATAAATTCAGTTATTATTTATATGTGCAATGAATATGTCCATTGGTCACTCAATTTTGCACCAAAATAAGTCAGTTAAATTCAGCCATGACAGCTGGTTTTAGTGGCTCATGCCTGTAATCTCAACACTTTGCGGGGTGGATGGGGGAGGACTGCTTGAGTCCAGGAGTTTGAATCCAGCCTGAGCAACATAGTGAGACCTCATCTCCACAAAAATTAAAAGTAAAAATTAGCTGGGCATGGTGGGGCACGCATGTGGTCCTAGCCACTTAGGAGGCTGAGGTGGGAGGATCACTTAAGCCCAGGAAGTCAAGGCTGCAGTGAGCTGTTATCGCACCACTGCACTCAGCCTGTGCAAAAGAGCAAGACTGTCTCAAAAAAAAAAAAAAAAACAAAAATAAAACAACATTCAGCTGTGTGGCATCCTTGGCACAGGGCATGGTGCTGGATGTACAAAGATGAACAAGACGTGGATCACTTCCTCAAAGAGTTCACAATCCAGGAATACAGGCATGCCTCATTTTATTATGCTTCACCTTACTGAGTTTCACAGATAATGCATTTTTTACAAATTGAAGGTCTGTGGCAACCCTGTGTATGTATGTACAGCAAATCAACCAGCGCCATTTTTCCAATAGTATGTGCTTACTTCATGTCTCTGTATCATATTTTGGTAATTCTTACAATATTTCAAACTTTTTCATTATTATATCTATGATCTGTGATTGATAATCTTTGATATTACTAGTTTAATTGTTTTGAGGTGCCATTACCATGTTCATATGTAACAGCGAGCTTAATGAATGAATATTGTGTGTTCTGACTGCTCCACTGACTGGCTGCTCCCATTTCTCCCCATCTCCTTGGGCCTCCCTATTTCCTGAAATAGGAGGATATTGAAATCAAGCCAATTAATAGCCCTACATTGGCCACTAAATGTACAAGTGAAAGGAAGAGTTGCATATCTCTCATTTTAAATCAAAAGCTATACTTTGGCCAAATTAAGAAACAAAAAAATTAAAAGCTGGAAATGATTAAGCTTAGTGAGGAAGGCATGTCAAAAGCTGAGATAAGGGGCCAGGTACGGGGCTCACGCCTGTAATCCTAGCACTTTGGGAGGCCGAGGCGGCTGGATTGCCCGAGCTCAGGAATTCAAGACCAGCCTAGGCAACATGGTGAAAGCCCATTTCTACTAAAATACAAAAGAAATTAGCTGGGCGTGGCAGCATGCACCTGCTACTTGAGAGGCAGAGGCAGGAGAATTGCTTGAACCCAGGAGCGGAGGTTGCAGTGAGCCAAGATTGCACCATTGCACTCCAGCCTGAGCGACAAAGCGAGACTCCATCCGTACAAAAAAAAAAAAAAAAGCTAAGATAAGCCAAAAGCTAGGTCTCTTGTGTCAAACAGTTGGCGAAGTTGTGAAGGCAAAAGAAAAGTTATTGAAGAAAATTAAAGGTGCTACTCCAGTGAACATGTGAATGATGAGTGAAACAGCCTTAGCGCGGATATGGAGAAAGTTTGAGGGGTCTGCACAGAAGAGCAAAACAGACACAGCATTCCCTTAAGTCAAAGCCTAATCCAGAGCAGGACCCTCACTCTCTTTAATTCTGTGAAGGCTGAGAGACATGAGGAAGTTACAGAAGAAAAATTTGAGACTAGCAGGATTTGGTTCATGAGGTTTAAGGACAAAAGCCATCTCCATAACATAAAAGTGCAAGGTGAAGCTGCAAGCGCTAATGTAGAAGCTGGAGCAAGTTATCCAGAGGATCTACTTAAGATCAATGATGAAGGTAGCTACACGATAGGACAGATTGTCAATGTAGATGAAACAGCCTTCTATTAGAAGAACATGTCATCTAAGACATTCACAACTATAGAGAAGTCAATGACAGGCTTCAAAGCTTCAAGAGACAGGTTGACCCTCTTGTTAGGGGATATTGCAGTTAGTGACTTTAAGTTGAATCCAATGCTCATCTACCATTCTCAAACGCCTTGGGCCCTTAAGAATGATGTTCGGCCGGGCGCGGTGGCTCAAGCCTGTAATCCCAGCACTTTGGGAGGCCGAGACAGGCAGATCACGAGGTCAGGAGATCGAGACCATCCTGGCTAACACGGTGAAACCCCGTCTCTACTAAAAAAAATAAATACAAAAAACTAGCTGGGCGAGGTGGCGGGCGCCTGTAGTCCCAGCTACTCGGGAGGCTGAGGCAGGAAAATGGCCTAAACCCGGGAGGCGGAGCTTGCAGTGAGCTGAGATCCGGCCACTGCGCTCCAGCCTGGGCGACAGAGCGAGACTCCGTCTCAAAAAAAAAAAAGAATGATGTTCAATCTACTCTGCCAGTGGAAAAAGCAAGAGAACCAGAACTAGAAGTGGGGTCTGAAGAGGGGACTGAATTGCTGCAATCTCATGAGAAAACTTGAACAGATGAGTTGTTTCTTATGGATGAGCAAAGAAGGTGGTTTCTTGAGATGGAATCTATTCCTGGGGAAGATGCTGTGCACATTGTTGAAATGACAACAAAAGATTGAGAACATTACATAACTTAGTTGATAAACCAGTGGCAGAGTTTGAGAGGTCTAATGTGGGTAAACACTATTAAACAGCAATGAGAAAGAACAGAACCAGAATAGTGGCTCTACATTACATGGATGGTTTCCATGTTGAAAGACAGTGAGACATGACTGGGTGCAGTGGCTTACACCTATAATCCCAGCACTTAGGGAGGCTGAGGTGGGCGGATCACCTGAGGTCAGGAGCTCGAGACCATCCTGGCCAACATGGTGAAACTCGGTCTCTACAAAAAATACAAAAATTAGCCGAGCGTGGTGGCACATGCCTGGAATTCCAGTTCCTCAGGAGGCTGATGCAGGAGAATTACTTGAACCTGGGAGGCAGAGGTTGCAGTGAGCTGAGATCGTACCATTGCACTCCAGCCTGGGGGACAGAGTGAGACTCGTCTCCAAAAACAAAAACTAGAAAAAGAAAGGGAGACATAAAGGAAACACTAACATATGCTTTTTGTTTATGTAAAATCCAAAAATGGACGAAAAGAATCCATGGTAGTTTTTTCTGTATCAGCTACGTAATGTGTCAACATCACAGCAAAGTTTGAGGAAGGCACAGGTCATACATGAGCATGAAAATCCAATCATCACGCCTATGAACTACAAAAGAATCAAAGAATCTACAGTTTTAAAAATCAGAGGCCGGGCGCGGTGGCTCAAGCCTGTAATCCCAGCACTTCGGGAGGCTGAGGAAGGTGGATCATGTGAGGTCAGGAGTTCGAGACCAGCCTGACTAACATGGTGAAACCCCGACTCTACTAAAAATACAGTAATTAGCCGGGTGTGGTGACAGGCGCCTGTAATCCCAGCTAGTCTGGAGGCTGAGGCAGGAGAATCGCTTGAACCCAGGCAGTGGACGTTGCAGTGAGCCAAGATTGTGCCATCGCACTCCAGCCTGGGCAACAGAGTGAGACTTTGTCTCAAAAAAAAAAAAGGAATATAATTTTGTATCATGTGTCATCTTACCACTTGCTTTTTTTGCTTAATATTTTATTTTCAAATTTATTCATGTTGATATTTCCCCAGTTATGAAGGGTGAAAAACTTACAGCATGAAAAACCGGTATGTACTTACAATAAACTGATTTTCAAGTTGGCAATATTATTTGCAGTGGTAAAGCCTGCATCACTGAGGGTTTCCCACTTCAGGATTAAATTATGCCAATCAGCCGCATTGTCCTTAATTTTTCTTGCACTGACAGATAAGACAGGTTTTCTGGGCGTTACAATTCCAACAGTCTTTGCTGATAGGGTATAAAAGAAACAAAATTATTATCATGGAATATACAATCATAGTTGGAGGGCAAATGTCCTCATAATTTTCAACAGTAAAACTATCTCAAATGCTGTATCAACTGGACAAATAAATGTGGAAACTACAAAGTCTGAATGAATGTGAAAGTTCCTGGAAGAAGACAACATAGAATATTTTTAACATTTTAAGATTCACCAGATAGAGCTGAATCCTTTTCCAGCTTAATGGCTCCACAAAATTTTTACCTTAAGCCCTTTGTTTTCCAAAGATTGGAAATAAGGCAAAGTTGTGACTTTCTGCTAAAACTCTTCAATGGCTCAGGTTACCTTCCCTACAGGATAATCTATCTAGCCCTGAATCCTGAGTACTTCCACTCTCTAGTCTCAGGCACTCTGATACTTTAAATTTGTTCAGAGCGGCATGGCTCATGAGTGCTAATCATTTCAAGACACTGAGACAACAGAGATGCAGAGTTGATGACGATGCTGCCACGGCCCTGCTTGGAAATCAGGAGGAGGTCCAAAGTCCTTCCAGACCTAGCTACCCCTCCGCATCAATACGTACATCAACCCACACATTGGCCCCCCGTCAATCTCCAGTGAAAATGAACTACTGGCAGCTCTTGAAAAGCTGAGGTGCCTGCAGGCCTTTGCACGTGTTCTCTCTGCAGGAAAGCTCCTTCCTTCCTCAGGCTCATGACGCCTATCCTCCAAGATATACCCGGATCCCGGGTACATGCTGTCTGTGGAAAGCAACCCCCAGACCACCAAGAGCCAACTCAGGTTGTTTGTTCTCCCCCAGCCCTCCGGTGCCCTCTCGCCTTCTCTACTTTGAACCCCGCGAAGGCTTCTCACGGCCCACAGGATAAAGTCCCCTTGAGGAATCCAGGACACACAACAGCTAGATGGTTTGACATCTCGAGTCAGAAGACCACACTGCCTGCGTCTGAATCCCACCTCTGCCAGCTGTGAGATCTTGGGCAACTTAATGTACCTTTCAGAGCCTCAACATTTTCATCTGTAAAATGGGAATAAAAATAGTATCTACTTCGTAGGATTGCTGAGATTAGATAATATATGTGAAGCTGTGAGGCCTGGCACATGGCAAAAACCCAGTATCTCACCTGTTAGCTCAAGGCCTCTACTATCCAAGCTCTGCCCATCCCTTCAGCTTCACCCTTTCCCACTTGCCCTCTGTGCCTCAGAGCTGGCTCTGTACAAGTTCTGACTTTGACCTGGAATGTTTTTCCTATCTGTGTGTGTCCCCACTCCCCTGCCTCATACTTAGTATACTCACTTTTAAATATCATATTGATTTATCATTCATTCTTTACTTAAACAACAAATATTTGCTTACTGTCTACAATATGCCAAGCATGGGGGAATGAAGTGATTGAATGAGACGGATCAGGACCATTTTCATGGAACTTACTTTCCAAAGGGGAGGCAGATAATAAACAATTAAATGGCCACGATCCAATGGTTCAGATCATGGTAAGTGTATGTGGAAAATGAAACAGGGTCTTGTGTTAGTGTGACCCCCTGAGAAGGGATCATTCAGGCTGAGATCTGAATGATGAAAAGCCAGAAAAAGGGTAGGTCAGTAGTATGTGCTCTAAGTATGAGAATGAGGTTAGTGAGTTCAAAAAACAGAAAACAAAACAAAATAAAACAAACAAAAAAACCAGCGTGCTGGAATGAAATGGACAGAAAAGGACTAGTGGGTGAGGCGGTGATCAGACAACTAGAACCTAATAGCTTAAGATAAGAAGTTTGGACTTATTCTAAGTATTAGACTGGTGCAAAAGTAACAGGTGTTGCCACAACTTTTAATGGCCAAAACTGCCATTACTTTTGCACCAACCTAATACAACGGGGAGTGAGCAATGAGCTCTGGGTAGGGCAGTGAAATTATCTGATTTAGGTTTTCAGAAAGTCATTTCCACAGAGAAGTATTCCTGGATCCCCCAAGTTGGGTTAGGACTCACCAGTAGATATGTGGAACATCCTGTAATTCTGCTATCACGATATTCATCGGTGGAGTGTATTTGCTTGTTTAATGTCTATATTCCCTGCTAAACTGGACATTCGACTAGGGTAGGAACTATGTCTTGTTCTCTTTCAAACCTTCCACACATAGGAGGCTTTGCATAAAATGAGGTAAATGGAGGAATAGCTCTTACCGCCTGTTTTATAATTGTCTAAGGGTTTTCCCCCCAACAGGAGATTCTGAGGGCAGGATCACATCTGATTTATGGTCAGCCTGACTCATACTGGACACATATTTAGGAACCAAAAACATAACTGACTTCAAGAAACTTAAGGGCCAGTAAAGACAGACCAGTCATCAGCGTCACAGGACAGGGCAGGGTGAGGGCACAGTGGCTAAGTTACTTATCCCCTCTGAGCCTCTACTCCTCATCTGCAAAATGGGATTGACATTACTTCATGAGACCACTGTGAGGTTCAAATGAGATGATCCACTTAAAGTACTTGGAGCAGCACTCAGCAGACTGAGCACTAGGCGAAAGCCAGCTTTCATTACAAGCAGAATGTTCTGACTGAAGGCAGTTCAGACAGGAGTTTCTGGAGAAGCTGAGCATGCAAGGCTTGGCACCCAGTGAACTCTGTTAGTGCTAATTTATAGTGACAATAATTACAATTTGGGTGTCTGATCTGCTGACACTCATTTGCGTATATCGTCCCGTTCATCTGTCACTCCACATGTGAAAAAACCGAGGCTCGGCAAAACTGTCTCCCGAGCAGCCTGCAGAGGCTGCGCAGGGCCTGCGGGCTAGGCTGGGGCAAGGCATCTGACCTCCATTTAACCTCATTTAATCCGGGGAGCTCCTGAGCTTCTGGCCCAACCTGCGGCCGAAGCAGTAACATTCACAGCCACCCTGCCCCGGGAAAGGAACGATCTCACGCACCTTCCATGCGGTCGGCAGATATCCCTAGAAGGAGAGACGAAGCCCCGCCCACCCCCGCCGGAAACGCATTTGCGTCACGTCCGCCCCGCCCGCTGCCACTTGTGGATCTGCCGCTCTAGCCCCCGGCGGAGCCAGCTGCTGCTCTTCGGTGCTGGCCCAGGTGCCGGCCCCGTTGCCCAGGGAACCGGCTCCCGGCAGCCCCCGCGGCCCGGAGTCCATCCCCGCCTCCTCCGGCCCGGTGGGGCCGACGAGTCCGGAGGGGCTGCCGCGGGAGGTGAGTCCGGCAACGCCGCAGGCGGCCCCGACGCCCCCGACGCCTTGTCCCGCGCCCCGTCCTCGGCCTCCCCAGGGCCACTCTTCCCTTGCCTCAGCCCCGCAGGGTCTCCATCCCCGTCCGCCCTGTCTCCCTCGCCCGCGGTCTCGCCCCCGCGGAGTGGCGGACACTAAATGCCACAACACACGGAGCGCCTGGCTCGCCGGCCGCGGAAGCCGGCGGTCTGCAGCGGGGAACAGGGGCCGCCCGCCCCTCCTCAGGCCTGCGCCGCGTGCCCTCGGTCCCACCCTGCACCCCGGCTGCCAGTCTGGCAGCGGGCTGTGCTCCTTCGCCTTAGGATTGACGTCGCGTTGTGCCCCCCACTCGCAGCCCGCGTCTCTTACATCCGCCCACCGGCGCGTGGCCCCAGGCCTTGACACTCACCCAGTTGGTGTTCAGTATTCGATGAATGGATAAGCGAATGACCCCTTTCCCAACCCTATTTGAAGGCCTGGGAGGCAGAATAGGTAGTAAGGGTTAAAGAACGGGGTGTCTTGGGGTCAGACCTGGCAGGTCACAGCGGCACCTTCCTCGCTCTGTGCTGGGGCAAGTGCCCTACCTCACGCCGCTCCGGTTTCATCACCAGTGGAATGGAGATGAGAATAGTTTCTACCTCTGGCTTGGTGAGAGGATTAAATGGGTCAGTGCATGTAAAGTTAAGCATGGTGCCTGCCGCTGTACATTTCAGTAAAGGGGAGCCTCTGCTGTCATTTGTGCTAGCCTGCCTTCTCGCCCTCTAGTCTGTTCTGATATGTCTCTGACTTCTCATGACTTTAATTCCTCCTTCTCTACTTCCATTTCTCTTCCCTGTACTTTTTTCTTCCTCTCTTTCTTATTGGGATTCAGGAATTTTATTCTGTTCTGTGACTTATGTTCCATTTGTTGGCAGAATGTGGAATACCAAACTGGGTGCATTCTTTTCTCATCTACTGGAGTGATCAGTTGCACTTGTTGACTGCCTCCTTGCAGCCAAGGTCTTGTAAACAGAGAGTTCTGGGAAATCCGCAAACCCAAATCGCGGGCATAGGTAGAATCTGGGAATGAAGCCACTGTAGCTCCTTGTGATCACCAGTGATTCCTGGTCTTTTAAGCTGCAGGACTTTGTGTTTTCTCACACCCAGCTATAATGTACCTTGATAAACCTCTGACTTTGTTTTTGTTGTTGTTGTTAACCTGACTTACATCCCATGTTGATTGTTATTTGGCCATCGTATGCCAGCCACTGTGCCAGGCTGGCTCTAGGGATGCTGTGGTGAACCAGACAGACCCGGTCACTGCCTCAGGGAGATCATGGTCTGGCCTTTGAACTTTAAAAGAGAGCACTAAATGCAGGTGTAGGGGACACACAAATTGAATTTTTAGGACTGCCTTGGAAAACCAGTGGTGGGGAAGATGGAATGAGAATAACCCTCTTCTGAAGGAGTGACTAGAAAGTAGCTTTTGTTAGGCATCTGCTATATTATACCCACATGTCTTTTTCAGTGGAAGACTGGCATCTACTGGATTTTTTTTCCAAGTTTTTCTTAAAGAAGTTACACTTAAGTTTGGGGAGAATCTCTTTTCATACTAGCCTCTCTATGAGTTGAACAAAATGGCTACTGGAACTTAGTAGGAAGAAAAGGAAGGAAACAGGCATCAGGCAGAGGCAGTTGATTGAACTTGGGAAGATGAGGAATAGATCAGGAAAGGGTTATAATAAAAAGCTTTGGTGTCAAGCATGAAGAGATTTCTAGATTCAGTAATGCACAGAGAGCTCAGTAAAGTTAGAAGGGAGTAGTTGATGACTTTGTGAATTGCTAAGGTAGAAGGGAGCTGTTACTCAGGATGTATATTCTGTTTAAAATCAATGTATTCTTTGGACCTGGACATAAGAGTTCCACCGAATTTTTGCCACTATTTTATGTTTAGGGCTATCATACTTGGGTGAATCTAGCACAGTGCTTTGAGAGAGAGAGTCATTCAACAAACATGTATTGAGCATTGATCGTACCATACTCTTTATTGGTCTTTTTAAGCACCACAAAGTATATAGACTAGAAGAACATAGACAAAGATGACAAAGAGTCCATTGAAGGGGAAAGAAGACAGATAATGATGGTGCTGTGTGATAACTGCCGTCATGGAGTTCTATGAAAGTAGAGAAAGACCAGCCAAGTATCTGAGGGAATCTATGAAGGCTTCCTGGTGGAGGAGGACTAGTTCTTACAGGGTACATATGAGGGAATAGGGAAGAGGGGAAAGGGACTTCGTTCTGCAGAGACATATAGATTGTGGTGTGTGCAGGGACTGTGATGGAAAGCTGATGGATGGACAAACAAAACGTGGCCTGTCCGTACAATGGAAGCCTGTTCAGCAATGAAAGGGAACGAAGTATTGATTTGTGCTACAACATGGAGGAACCTTGAGAACATTATGCTAAGTTAAAGCAACCAGACACAAAACACCACATAGTATATGATTCCATTTAAATGAAATGTCTAGAATAGGCAAGCTGTAGACAGAGAGGAGCCAGGGCTGGGGGAAGAAGCAAGCAGAGGGGTGGTTGCTAAGGCAGGAAGTGCATAGTGTGTGGATGAAGAGTGGCCTGAGGCGAAGTTAGATATAGACTGTTTTGTCATAATGTCTACTTTCCATGCTTGTGTTAGGCTTTAGCTTGTGACCATTGGGTAGCCGATGGGGATGGGAGCAAGGAAGTGACAAAATTTTGTCTAGAAGATAAATGATTGCCTCAGTCTCATGACATTCCTCCTTAAGAATTTAATACTTAATTAATAGATGTCGTAGCCAGATTTCAAATGTAGATTCTACAATAAGGATACGAATTGTTGCTTCCTAGGGATTTTGGAGAGAATCCTTAAACCATTAATGTAGTCAGAGCACTCTGATAACATGGTTATTGTACTGCTAAGTGGATGACTTAGACTCTATATTAGTCCTAGCTCCAGTTTTGAGAAATTGGCCATCAGGGTGGCAGTTGGGTGTTAGCAGTCATCAGTGAAGGCTAGCTGCACCTTCCAGGGTTATGAGATTGATGGGGCTGGTGGGGAAAGGAAGCATAGTCTCTTGAAGAATGCCATAGAGTAATGTTTTGTATTTTTTTAACTGAAATATTCATGACTAAGGAAGCATTATTCATTATATTTTTATTTATGTATTTTTGAGATGGAATAGCACTCTGTTGCCCAGGCTGGAGTGTAATGGCACGATCTTGGTTCACTGCAGCCTCCACCTCCCAGGTTCAAGTGATTCTCCTGCCTTAGCCTCCCAAGTAGCTGGGATTATAGGTGTGTACCACCACACTCGGCTAATTTTTGTATTTTTTAGTAGAGATGGGTTTCGCCATGTTGGCCAGACTGGTTTTGAACTCCTGGCCTCAAGCGATCCTCCCACCTCGGCCTCCCAAAGTGCTGGGATTACAGGCGTGAGCCACTGTGCCTGGCCCAATTTTAAAGATTGGATTGAGACTATTGTTTTGCAGTAAGACCTGAAGTTAACAAATCTTTACCGAGCATCTCTTCTGTGCCAAAGATATTACTAGATACTAGGAGTTACCTTGGTAAGCAAGAGAGAATTCATGTTGCTTACATTCTCATAGAAGAGATGATTTTTAAATGGTTTAGCAAATAAAGCAGTTAAAGGTTGTAATGAGAATTATAAAGCGTGTGTGATACAGGAAAGAAGGGATAGTGGGTACTCTTAAGTGATCTGGTCAGAGAAGGCCTTTTTGTGGTGGTGATATTTAAGCTAGACCCCATGGTTGAGAAGAAGCCAGATAAATGAAGTGAGAAGATCATTCATTCTGCATAGAGGAAATAATGATGAAACCTGAGCAGGACAGAGTGGGCCAGTGGAGCTAGAACTTGGAGGACAAGTGGAGATGGGTAGAGAGGTGACGGGGAGCTGCAAAGGACTTAGACTACATGGGGCATTTGGTTTTTATTCTTGGAGCACTGGGGAACAAGTGAGGAGTTTTGAGTAGAATGGGTAGTATGGTCTGATTTCTCTTTGAAGGAACTGATGTTTTCCTTTGTTTTTTGGGGGGTAACAGCTTTATTGAGATATAATTTACATGCCACACAGTTCACACATTTGTATACAATTCCATGGTTTTTACTGTATTCACAGCTATGCAACCATCACTACGCCAATTTTAGAACTTTTTCATCACTCTAAAAGGAAACTCCGTACCCTTCCGCAATACACCCTAACCCCTTCTTCTCCCAGCCCTGGGCAACCACTGACCTACTCTCTGTCTATAGCTTGCCTATTCTGGACATTTCTTGTACGTGGAATCATATAATATGTGGTGTTTTGTGTCTGGTTGCTTTCATTTAGCATAATGTTCTCAGGATTCCTCCATGTTGTAGCATGAATCAGTACTTCACGCCTTTTTATTGCTGAACAGGCTTCCATTGTGTAGATAGAACACATTTTGTTTGTTCATCAGCTGATGGACAGTTAGGTTGTTTTGACATTTTGGCTATTATGAGTGGTGATATTATGAACATTTATCTACAAATTCTTTGTAGACGTGTTATCATTTCTATTGAGCATAAACCTAGGAATATAATTTCTGAGTCATATGGTAACTCTGTGTTTAACCTTTTGAAGAACCGCTGACTGGTGGCTGCACCATTTTATTTTTCACCAGCAATGTATACAGTTTTCTCCACATCCTTGCTAACACATGTTCTGTGTTTTTTTAGTAGCCATCCTAGTGGGTGTGAAGTGGTATCTCCTTGTGGTTTTGATTTGCATTTCCCTAACAATTAATGATGCTGAGCGTATTTTCGTGTGCTTATTGGCTTTTTTTTTTTTTTTTTTGAAATAGAGTTTTGCTCTGTCGCCCAGGCTGGAGTGCAATGGCGTGATCTTGGCTCACTACAACCTCCACCTCCTGGGTTCAAGTGATTCTCGTTCCTTCGGCCTCCTGAGTAGCTGGGATTACAGACATGCACCACTATGCCAACCTAATTTTTGTGTTTTTAGTAGAGACAGGGTTTAACCATGTTGGCCATGTTGGTCTCGAACTCCCAACCTCAGGTGATCCACCTGCCTTGGCCTCCCAAAGTGCTAGGATTATAGATGTGAGCCACTGCGTCCAGCCTTACTGGGCATTGTGTGTCTTCTTCGGAGAAATGTTTCTTAGACCTTGCCCATTGTAAAATTGTCTTTTGTTGTTGTTTTGAGATGAAGTCTTGCTGTGTTGATCAGGCTGGTCTCAAATTCCTGGGTTCAAGCGATCTTCCCACCCAGCCTCCCAAGTAGCTGAGACTGTAGCCACATGACACTGCACCCAGCTTTTAAAATTGTCTTTTATTATTGAGTTTTAAGAGCTTTTTATATATTCTGGGTAAAAGCTCTTATCAGCTTTATAACCAGCAGATATTTTCTTCCATTTTGTGGGTTGTCTTTTTTTTTTTTAAATTTTAGTCAGTAAAAAAAAAAAAAAAAAAAAAATTTTAGTCAGTGTTGTGGATTAGATGTATTTTTACTTTCTTGATGGTGCCCTTTGGAAAGCAAGCGCTTTTCATTTCAGTGAAGTCAAACAGCTAATTTTGACGGCTGAATGAGCCTGGCTTCTAGGGGCAGGTGTGGAAGACCATGGCAGCAGTGTAGGCGAGGGATATGATAGCTTCTACTGTGGCATGGCCACAGAGTTGGTGAGGAGGCGCCAGGCTTGAGGGAGGCTTAGAGATAGGGCTGATGGACTGAGTTGAGAGATTGTTGTACAGATGAGGGATACAGAGGAATTGAGGGTGAATACTAGGATTTCAGCTTGAACAACACTTTTGATTCAAAATGTGGTTATGCTGTTACCTGCCGGACAATTGTGACAGTTTCTAGTACACACTGGAGCCTAGCAAGGGCAGCCGTGCGCTCCCTCTCTGGGTTCTGAAGTTGCTTATAGTAGGATTATCACTGAGTGTGCCAAGGAGATGGCCAGGGATTCTGACCTTTTGTAATACCCACTAAGACTTCCTAAGCCACCACAAATAAACATATTATCGGAGGAGAATAGTGCACCTGCTCTGCAAATGCACTTTTGAGGTAAATCCCTTGACTCCATTCTAGCTAGACTGCAGTCTCAAAGCCCTTCCTGTGTAGAGACTGCGAGCTGTCAGTGGATAGCATCAAATCAAGCGGATGGATTCTTAAAAGTTGAATGTCATAATTTTGACAGAGCTACTATAAGGAAAATTATTTTTATTTTTTAAAAATTTTTATTGATTGATTGATTGATTGTCTTGCTCTTTCGCCCAGGCTGGAGTGCAGTGGCTCGATCATGGCTCACTGCAGCCTCGAACTCCCGGGCTCAGTGGATCCTCCAGGTTCAGTCGATTCTCCAGGCTCAATCGATTCTCGTGCCTCAGCCTCCTGAGTAGATGAGACTACAGGCATGCACCACCACACCTGGCTAATTTTTTGTATTTTTTGTAGAGACAGAGTTTCGTCATGTTCCCCAGGCTGGTGTCAAACCTCTGGGCTCGGCCCAGCACGGTGGCTCACTCCTATAATCCCAGCACTTTGGGAGGCCAAGGTGGGCAGATCACAAGGTCAGGAGATTGAGACCATCCTGGCTAACACAGTGAAACCCCGTCTCTACTAAAAAAAAAAATACAAAAATTAGCCGGGCGTGGTGGCGGGCGCCTGTAGTCCCAGCTACTCAGGGGGCTGAGGCAGGAGAATGGCTTGAACCCTGGAGGCGGAGCTTGCAGTGAGCTGAGATCGCACCACTACACTCCAGCCTGGGCGACAGAGCGAGACTCCATCTCAAAAATAAACAAACAAACAAACAAACAAACCCCTGGGCTCAAGTGATCTGCCCACCTCAGCCTCCCAAAGTACTGGGATTACAGTTGTGAGCCACTGTGCCTGGCTGAGTAATAACTTTTTTTTGAGACGGAGTTTCATTCTTGTTGCCCAGACTGGAGTGCAATGGTGCAATCTCGATTCACTGGAACCTCTGCCTTCTGGGTTCAAGCGTTTCTCCTGCCTCAGCCTCCTGAGAAGCTGGGATTACAGGCACCTGCCACCACGCCCAACTAATTTTTGTGTTTTAGTAGAGACAGGGTTTTACCAAGTTGGTCATGCTGGTCTCAAACTCCTGACCTCAGATGATCCACCTACCTCGGCCTCCCAAAGTGCTGGGATTACAGGCATGAACCACCACGCCCGGCTGGTAATGAGATTTTTAAAGGAGGAAATAACATTAGGCAATACTTATTGGTGAAGAGCTCAGCACTTCCACTTTCTTGCTAGAAGATCTCATCAGCTAAAGCAGATACAAAAGTGCCTTCTAGAGATAGGGAGTAGAAGGTGTGAAGGCCAGGACATGAGAGGTCACGCCTGTTTTAATTAGAAGCAGTTCAGTGTGGCTGGAGGACAGATGAGGGATCCTGGGGTGGCAGAGGCCAGATCACCAAGGTTCTTGTAAGCCAGCGACGCTTGGGCTTTAGCAGGAGGAGGATGGGGACCACTGCAGAGTGTTAAGCAAGGGAGTGATGACATCAGCTTTGCACATCAGGAAAATCCCTCTGTTTGCCATGTGGATGGGGGAAGGGAGAGGCGGGTAGATGTGCTGGGCACCAGAGAGCGCTGTAGGTGAGAGGCAGTGGTGGCCCGAGTTAGGGGTGACACACTGGAGTGTGTGGGAGATGTACCAAATGGAGAACTGGGGACATGGAGAGGAGAGGAGGAGGGATCGGGGAGGATGCCCCTTTTCTGGCTTGGACAGCATGGCCCAAGCAGCTGGTAGAAGATACAAGATGGGTAAGAGTTTTTGACATTGTTCATTTACTCTGTGTTTATAGCTAGGATGTATGTTTTACTAATCCCATTTCAGATGGTAAATGGAGATCTAGAGAGGTTAAGCAATTTTTCCAGGGTTCTTCAGGTAATTTTAGGAGTACTAGGATTTGAACTCAGGTCTTTTTCACTTCAGTATCATTAGCCACTCATTGTACAGTTCTTCCCTGGTGGAAAGAGGGTCAGTTCTGTGGCTGTAGGTCTGAGACCTGGGGGTTGGGTGGGGTGGAACATGGACTTGGATGAACATTGGATAAGGAGGAGGAGCAGAAAGTCTTAGCAGAAATGTTTGTTGAGTCTGCATTGTTTTTCCCAAACCTAGCACAGGACGGTGAGACAGTGGCTCTATGCCTCTTCCTCAGCCTGTCCTAGACACTCTTTCTGCCAGGAGGACAGTTTTGCTGGGAACTGGCCTCAGCCTGCTCTTCCTATCTGAATGGTGGGTGAATGACAGGCAAGTCTGGTGCTAAGTCCATCCAGAGGCCCCCAGATAGGGAAATAGCTTGGATTCTCTTGTGCCCGCTGGGGCCTTCCTGGGCAACTGGCCCCCAGACGTGGCTGTCCTGACTCATCTGGGTACTGTGGCTTATGGGCCTCTCGATGTCCTTTGGAAAAGCGTGTGTGAGGCATAAATTGATATGCACATTCTTCAAGGCAGTTTGGCAATACATTTTTTTTTAATTCAACATTTTCACCTCGTGAAGTGTACTCCAAGAATATGCTTGGATATATGTCTGTTGTTTATGATGGTGAAATTAAAATCTTTTGGTTGAGAAAATGTTGGTTTATCCATACAGTGTGTCCTCTGCAGTTTTTCTGTGTAGTATAGTCACTAAAAATCACATTCTAGGGTAATGTTTAATGACATGGAAGATACTTAGGATTTGTTAAGTGAAAAAGTCTGTGAGTGTTCATATGTGTTTATATATATGTGTATCTGTAGCTATCTGTGTATATGGCATATCTCAGTATGATGAGATTGTGGCTTTTCTTTACTTCTTTGTCCTTTTATTTTGAGACAGGGTCTCACTCTGTCACCTAGGCTGAAGTACAGTGGTGTAATGAGCTCACTGCAGCCTTGATCTCCTGGGCTCAAGTGATTCTCTGTGCACCACCATACCTGGCTAATTTTTGTATTTTTTGTAGAATCAGGGTCTTGCTATGTTTCCCAGGCTGGTCTCAAATTTCTGGCTTCAAGTGATCTACCCGTCTTGGCCTCTCAAAGTGCTGGCATTATTACAGGTGTGACCCACCGCACCCAGCCTTCTCTCCTCTCCTCTCTTCTCCTCTCTTCTTCTTTTCTTTTTTTTTGAGACGGAGTTTCATTCTTGTTGCCCAGGCTGGAGTGCAGTGGCACGATCTCGGCTCACCGCAAACTCAGTCTTCTGGGTTCAAGCGATTCTCCTGCCTCAGCCTCCCGAGTAGCTGGGATTACAGGCATGTGCCACCGCGCCTGGCTGATTTTGTATTTTTAGTAGAGATGGGGTTTCTCCTTGTTGGTCAGGCTGGTCTTGAACTCTCAACCTCAGATGATCCGCCCCCCTCGGCCTCCCAAAGTGCTGGGGTTCACAGGTGTGAGCCACCGTGCCCGGCCTTCTTTGTACTTTTCTGTATTAACAAATTTTTGAGACCGGGCATGGTGGTTCACACCTGTAATCCCAGCAAGGCTGAGCTTGGTGGCTCAAGCCTGTAATCCTAGCACTTTGGGAGGCCAAGGTGGGCGGATCACCTGAGGTCAGGAGTTCACGACCAGCATGATCAGCATGGTGAAACCCTGTCTCTACTAAAAATACAAAAATTAGCCAGGCGTAGTGGCGGGTACCTGTAATCCCAGCTACTTGGGAGGCTGAGGCACAAGAATCGCTTGAACCTGGGAGGTGGAGGTTGCAGTGAGCCAAGATCATGCCACTGCGCTCCAGCCTGGGTGACAGAGTGAGTCTCAGAAAAAAAAAAGCAAATTTTTGATAGTGAGCATTTATAACTGTTATAAAAAGTTAAAGAAATTGCGGCATATCAATGTGTGTGTGAGTGTGTATGTCTGCACTCTTGAAGGAAACAAAGCCTTTACTGTTTCTGTGCCTTGGAAAGAAGAATGAGAAATTTCCACACCCATGAAGTGGAGGAACATTCATGTGTAATGTTTGGGGATTGCAGGAAAAAAAAAATGGAAGTAACTATGATGCCTACTTCTTGGTCTTTTTTTTCTCTCTCTCTCTTTTTGGTGAGGATTTAATGGGTTCATGTGCTAAGAACAGTTTGTATTAAGTGCAGACAGTTTTCAACTTACAAGGTTTCAACTTCCTATTTTTTGACTTTCAGATTGAACGAAAATGATACTATTCAGTAGAAACCGTATTTCAGGTAACCATACAGCCATTCTGTTTTTCACTTTCAACATGGTATTAAATAAATTACATGAGATATTCAACACTTTATGATAAAATAGGCTTTGGTTAGGCGATTTTGCCCAGCTCTAGGTTACCATAAGTATTCTAATCTCATATTTAAGTTAGGCTAGGCTAAACTAAGATGTTTGGCAGGTTAGGTGCATTAAATGTATTTTTACTTATATTTTCAGCTTAGGATGGTTTTATTGGGACGTAACCCCATTTTAAGTTGAGAAGCATCTGTAAAAACATTAGCTATTCCCATTATTATTAATGCAAAAGAGGTTGGATTGGGTTCGTAAGTATCACAGAGGAATGCAATTATTATTATTATTTATTTACCTTTAAGAAAGTTCTCATACATGGGTATATTCTGTCTTCCTACTTCACTGTATTGGCTATTGTGACTATCAGATGAAATACAGGAATCTAAGGCCGGGCGCAGTGGCTCACACCTGTAATCCCAGCACTTTGGGAGGCTCCAGTGGGCAGATCATGGCGTCAGGAGTTTGAGACCAGCCTGGCGAATGTGGTGAAACCCCCGTCTCTACTAAAAAATACAAAAATTAGCTGGGCGTGGTGGCACACGCCTGTAGTCCCAGCTACTTGGGAGACTGAGGCAGAAGAATTGCTTGAACCCAGGAGGCGGATGTTGCAGTGAGCCAAGATCAAGATCGTGCCACTGCACTCCAGCCTGGGAGACAGAGCAAGACTCCGTCTCAAAAAAAAAAAAAAAAAAAAAAGGAAATAGAATCTGAAAATGCTTGGAAAACTGGATATGCTATACGGATTTAGGGAATTATTATTCCAGCATTGAATTGGGGTCATATTGAAGAAAAGATGATGTTTTGCTGCTCTTTCATTCCATGTTTTAGAATTTTATATTTAATATTTTTTCTTTTGCTCTACACTTTCAGAGAAACTTCTCTAATAATGAACTATAGAAATGATCCCAGAAAGCACAGCCTTTGTTCTTCCGTTCTTGTCACTCATTCCTTCCTTGCAAATTTTCCTTTTATTTATTTATTCATTTAAGTGACAGTGTCTCACTCTGTCACTCAGGCTAGAGTGCAGTGACACAGTCATAGCTCACTGCAGCCTCAAATTCCTAGGCTCCAGTGATCTTCCTGGCTGAGCGCAGTGGCTCAGACCTGTAATCCCAGCACTTGGGGAAGCCAAGGAGGAAGGATCACTTGAGCCCAGGAGTTGGAGACCAGCCTAGGCAACATAGTGAAACCCTCTTTTATAAAATGAAATATTTGTTTTAAAATCGTGATCTTCCCACCTCAGCCTCATGAGTAGTTAGGACTAAAGGCATGCAGCACCATGCCTGACTAATTTTTAAAAATGTTTTTTGTTGAGGTGGGAGTCTTGCTATGTTGCCCAGGCTGCTTGTGAACTCCTGGTCTCAAGCAGTTCGCCCACCTTGGCCCCCTAAAGCACTAGGATTACAGGCATAAGCCACTGTTCCTGGGCAAAATTTTCCTATTTCATCATTAATTCATTTATTCAACAAATACTTGCTGAATGCCTGTGATGTGCTTAGCCCTTTTCTCTGTGTGGGGGAAGGAAGGGCGAGTGAGGCAGATATGGGCTCTGCTATTATGGGCCTTACAGACTAGTGTGTGTGTGTCGGGGTGGCAGGCAGGCAGATACCCAGTCAGAGAAAAGAAAGGAGATGTGTGGATAGGCCGGGCACGGGACTATGGGCACCCTGTAGTCCAAGCACGTTGGGAGGCTGAGACGAGAGGATCCCTTGAGCCCAGGAGCTTGAGGCTGTAGTGAGCAATGATTGAGACCAGCCTGGGCAACATAGCAAGACCTCACCTCTACAGAAAAAGTTAAAGAATTAGCCAGGCGTGGTGGCATATTCCTGTAGTCTCAGCTGCGTGGGAGGTGGAGGCAGGAGGTTCCCTTGAGCCCAGGAGTTTGGGGCTTCAGTGAGCCATTATCTTGCTACTGCTCTCCAGCCTGGGTCACAGTGAGACTGTGTCTCAAAAAAAAAAAAAAAAAAGAAGAAGAAGAAGAAGAAAGGGACTGTGTAGAGAAAGTAAAACAGGGGGAGGTGACAAAGAGAGAACTCAGTGGAGGGAGGAGCAGTCAAGTATGGCTCATGAAAGAGGGCACAGTTGAGAAGGAGGAAAAACTCAGTAGAGACAGAACATTCCAAGTGGACGGAACAGCCAATGCATTGGTCAGTCCACTATGTAGAAATAGAAAACCCACAGTTCAGAGAGACCATAAATCCACGATGCAAGAAGTTTCTATGAGAGAAGCTTGGGAGTCTCCTTAGAACCTGAAGAGCTGAAATATCCCTCCAGGTGTAATCAGGTACAGAGCATCTGCCTGGGCTGTTACAGCCTGCCTGTCAGAGCTGTGACTGTGGTGTTGGCAAGAGCCTAGGACTGCAGGGAAAAGACCGAGAGTCGAGTCTCGGCTGTTTGATCTTGAGTGAGGCTCATGACCCTCTGGCCCTCAGTCCCTTCTTCTAAAAGTTGGGGATGTTGCTACCTGCCTTATAAGGTAGGGTGAGGATTAAATGAGTGAGTGAGCATTTTGTGACAGATGGTGTGCATGGAAGGGTTACATATCTTTAGTAAGGGAAGCTTTGAAGCCAAAGTGCTAAGTGGGTGGGTCTCCATGTGGAACAGAATGAGGTGCTGTGTGGCTGGACTCTGAGCGCTGAGGAGGCTGTGGGCATCCAGCCAGGCCAGGGCGCCTGTTCTTCACCATCTCATTAACACAGCCAGCATATCTGTGTCTGAGATTGGCCCACTGTTCTCCTGCTAGAGTGTCTTTCCTGTTTCTCTTTTCCATATCCTGTCCAACCTGGTGGGCGTCATAGTTCAGGATGTGTTCGGTGAAGCCATGTCTACATTCACTCTAATGCCCACTGATCTCTCTCTCTTCTCATGGAGACCCACAAATTATCACCTCATTACTTGTGGATTTGTGTCTTTTCACTGTTTCATCTGCCTCCCTGTCTAGATCATAAGGTACTCGGGAGTAAGAACTGTTTGGTTTTTTGTATTCTTGCCACCTCTCCGTGGCATTCGCTACAACGTAAATCATAGAGATCAGAACATACTGAAGTGCATTTTGAGTTAAATGCTCAAAAGTGATCTTCATGACACCTGTTTACTTTCTCTATTTACTTAAACTCCAGCTATAATGTTTACCTGCCTAAAAGTTCCATGTTCCCATTACTAAACATACTTCTTTTTGATGTGACTAGGCATTGAAAGGATTGTAATGCTTTGTTCTGCAGCCCCCAGGTTTCCCTAGATGACAAATAAACATTCCTTTTCCTGCGTGAAGATCGTCTGTGGAAACCTTGGCCATGGCATCGATATCAGAGCCTGTTACATTCAGAGAGTTCTGCCCGTTGTACTATCTCCTCAATGCCATTCCGACAAAGATCCAGAAGGGTTTCCGCTCTATCGTGGTCTATCTCACGGCCCTCGACACCAACGGGGACTACATCGCAGTGGGCAGCAGCATCGGCATGCTCTATCTGTACTGCCGGCACCTCAACCAGATGAGGAAGTACAACTTCGAGGTGAGCCTTGCTTTGCTTTTCACCCGAGGAGGCACGAGCCATAGCTGATGCTTAACATGCTTGTGTTCTAGGATGAGATAATTTACTTCTGATTTGCCAGAATATGGCCATAATACCTCACTCAAACAATACTTTAAAACCATCTTTAGCTGAAGTGGAATATAACTAAAAACATTGGTGTTTTTAACTTTTTCCTGCCTCCAAAAATCTAACATCGCTTTATTTGTTTATTTGAGACAGAGTCTCGCTCTGTTGTCCCGCCTAGAGTGCAGTGGGACAGTCACAGCTCATTGTAGCCTCAAACTCCTGGGCTCAAGTGATCCTTTTGCTTCAACTTCCTGAGTAGCTAGGACCTCAGGGATGACTGCCACAGCCAGCTGATTTTTGTTTTGTTTTGTCTGTAGAGACATGGTTTCACTATGTTGCCCAGGCTGGTCTTGAACTCCTCGGCTCAAGCAGTCCTCCTGCCTTGGCCTCCCAAAATGCTCGGATTACAGGCATGAGCCACCACACCTGGCCTAACATCACTTTAAAAGAGAACATCACTTGAGGTCAGGAGTGCAAGACCAGCCTTGACCAATATGGTGAAACCCCATCTCTACTAAAAATACAAAAATTAGCTGGGTGTGGTGGCATGCACCTGTAGTCCCAGCTACTCAGGAGGCTGAGACAGGAGAATTGCTTGAACCTGGGAGGTGGAGGTTGCAGTGAGCCAAGATCACACCACTGCACTCCAGCCTGAGTGACAGAGTGAGACTCCATCTTAAAAAAAAGAGAGAACATTTTAGTATTTAAAACTTACTATTACACTTTGAAAGCAGACATTTTTTTTCCTGAGTGTTTACAGGAGCAGGCACATGCCTGTTTTTCAAAGTTTTGAATAATCTCTAGTTCTTCTCTTGAAATTATTATGAGAAAAGTATTTATATGAATATTGGCTTATTGCCAGAATATGCACCTCTTAGCTGAGGTCTCTTCTGTAGCACTGGGATCCTGACCAATCTGTTTCTGCAGTGCTGTGGACTCAGACATTTCTGTGTATTGTAGATATTGGTGGAGATGTTATTTGACCGTGTTGTGGCTGGCACCAACTATTGGTGAATGGTAATGTAATTCACCTGTTTAGTCAATATCTGTAGTTCATTGAGTACATCACTTTTGTGAGAGACTCAAAGTTGACTGAGTTGTGGCTTCTACCACATGGGACTCTATTCTGTCTGTGGTTAGGGGCTTTTACGGACCAAGATACAGCTTTTGTGTCTAAGAGAAATGTTTACAGATACTTGTGTTTTAATCAATATTCAATATATTAAAGTTTTAAAACTTAACTAACTTAAGCCTCTGTGCTCATTTTAAAATAATAAAAATGGTTGGTATACGTACAGCCCTTTCTATGTGTCAGACATTATTCTTTAAAAATATTTTTAAAATTTTTTTTTTAAATTATTTTTTCCTTGTCGCTATGTTTCTTGGACAGACATATATTAACTCATTTTATCCTCACAAAAACTCTCTGAGGCAGATGTTATTATTATCTTCCTCATTTACTAAGGAGGCAGCTGGTGGAGAGAGGGTAGGTGACTTGCCTTAGGTTGGCTGGTAGTAAATGGCAGCACCGTCATGTGAACTTGGGCAGACTGTCTCTAGGGTCTGTATTAATTTTTGGGATTTTTTTTGTTTTTTGTTTTTTGTTTTTTGAGACAGAGTTTCACTCTTGTTGCCCACGCTGGAGTGCAGTGGCATGATCTCGGCTCACTGCAACTTCCACCTCCAAGGTTCGAGCGATTTTCCTGCCTCAGCCTCCAGAGCAGCTGGGATTACAGGCACCCGCTATCGCACCTAGCTAATTTTTGTATTTTTAGTAGAGACGGTGTTTCACCATGTTGGCCAGGCTGGTCTCGAACTCCTGACGTCAGGTGATCCATCTGCCTCAGCCTCCCAAAGTGCTGCGATTACAGGCGTGAGCCACCACACCTGGCCGTGTATTAATATTTTTTGTATAAAAATTAGAACTACTGCTATTTCTTCTCTTTGAGTAATAGCTCATGGATTTGACTGATCAAATTCCCCAAACATTTAAAACCATTACATAATCTTTCAAACTGTAGTTATGAGTTTAATATGTCTGAAATCTCTCAAATACTTCAAACACTTATAAGGAAGACTTGTGAATCCAGTGATGAATCCCAACAAGATAAATCAAAGAAATCCATGCACAGAGGCATCATAGTCAAACTGCTAAATATAAAAATCTTAAAAATAGCCAGAGAAAAATGACATATTACCTGTAGAGGAACAATGATTTAAATGACTGTGGATTTCTCATCAGAAGCTGTATTAGCACATTCTCACGCTGCTGTGAAGAAATACCCAAGCCTGTATAATTTATAAAGAAAAGAGGTTTTATTGACTCACAGTTGCACATGGCTGGGGAGGCCTCAGGAAACGTACAGTCATGGTGGAAGGCACCGCTTCACAGGGCTCACTGTCATGAGAACAGGATGGGGGAAACCGTACCCGTTATTCAATTACCTCTACCTGGTTGCTCCTACGACATGTGGGGGTTATGGGAACTACAGTTCAAGATGAAATTTGGGTGAGGACACAGCCAAACCGTATCAGAAACCATGGAAGCTGGAAGACAGTAGCATTTTTTGGTTTTTTGTTTTTGTTTTGTTTTGAGATGGAGCCTCACTCTGTTGCCCAGGCTGGAGTGCAGTGGTGTGATCTCGGCTCACTGCAACCTCCACCTCCCGAGTTCAAGCAATTCTCATGCCTCAGTCTCCCGAGTAGCTGGGAATACAAGCGCCCGCCACCACACCTGGCTAATTTTTTTGTATTTTTAGTAGAGAGGGGGTTTCACCGTGTTCGCCAGGATTGTCTCGATCTCCTAACCTAATGATCCACCTGCCTCGGCCTCCCAAAGTGCTGGGATTACAGGCATGAGCCACTGCGTCTGGCTTTTTTTTTGTTTATTTGTTTGTTTGTTTTTGGAAGAGTTTCACTCTTGTTGCCCAGGCTGGAGTGCAGTGACACGATTTCGGCTCACTGCAACCTCCGCCTCCTGGGTTCAAACAATTCTCCTGCCTCACCCTCCGTAGTAGCTGGGATTACAGGCACATGCCACTATGCTCAGCTAATTTTTCTAGTTTTAGTAGAGACGGGGTTTCACCGTGTTTTCCAGGCTGGTCTCAAACTCCTGATGTCAGGTGATCCACTCCCCTCGGCCTCCCAAGATGCTGGGATTACAGCTGTGAGCCATCGCGCCCAGCCGATAGTAGCACATTTTTAAAGTGCTGAGAGGCCGGGCATGGTGGCTCACACCTGTAATTCCAGAACTTTGGGAGGCTGAGGCGGGTGGATCACTTGAGGTTGGGAGTTCGAGACCAACCTGGCCAACATGGTGAGAGCCCCATCTCTACTAAAAATACAAAAATTAGCTGGGTGTGGTGGCTCATGCCTGTAATCCCAGCTACTCAGAAGGCTGAGGCATGAGAATCGCTTGAATCCGGGAGGCAGAGGCTGCAGTGAGCTAAGATCACACCACTGCACTCCAGCCTGGGCGACAGAGTGAGACTCCGTCTGAAAAATAAAATAAAGTTCTGAGAGAATTGTCAACCCAGAATTCTTTATGCAGTGAAAATACCTATCAAGAAAGAAGGTGAAATGAAAGTATTATCAGATGAAGAAAAACTTAAGAGGGTTCGTTGCCAGCCGACCTGCTCTAAAGTCATTGCTAAATGAAGTTCTTTAGACAGAAGGGAACTTTGTACATCAAGAATGAAGAATAGGCGGGGCGCGGTGGCTCAAGCCTGTAATCCCAGCACTTTGGGAGGCCGAGACGGGCGGATCACGAGGTCAGGAGTTTGAGACCATCCTGGCTAACACGGTGAAACCCCGTCTCTACTAAAAAATACAAAAATCTAGCCGGGCGAAGTGGCGGGCGCCTGTAGTCCCAGCTACTCCGGAGGCTGAGGCAGGAGAATGGCGTGAACCCGGGAGGCGGAGCTTGCAGTGAGCTGAGATCCGGCCACTGCACTCCAGCCCGGGCGACAGAGCAAGACTCCGTCTCAAAAAAAAAAAAAAAAAAGAATGAAGAATAGTAAATACCTGGGGAGTAAATACAATGGATGATTTTTCCCCTACTGAGTTCTTTAAAATATATTTGACAGTTGAAAACAAAAATTATAACTGATCAAGTTTTAATGGTTGTAGATATAGTAATATCTAAGACAAGTACAACATAAGTAAGGGAGACTAAGGTACCCTATGCATTTGTACATTCTTCTTGAAGAGGTACAATGTTGATTCTAAGTAGATTTTGAAAAATTACGTATATATGTATTGTAATCCCTAGAGCAACTACTCTACGATGAGGTAGATATATCAAAATGAAATTTCAAAAAACGTTGAAACAACTCACAGGAGAGCAGGAAAGGGGAAACAGGAAGGTAAAACAGAAAGAACAGACAAAACAAATAAAATGATAACCTAAATCCAAATATACCAATAGTTACGTTAAATGCAAATGATCTAAATACGCCTATTAAAAGACAGAAATTGTCAGGATGGGTATAAAATGATGAACCAACTGTATGTTGTCTGTAAGAAATTCAATTCAGATATAATGATACAGGTAGGCTGAAAGTAAAAAGATGGAAGAAGATACCTCATGTTAACACTAATCAATGGAAAGTTGGAGTGGCAGCCTGGCACAGTGGCTCACGCCTGTAATACCAGCACTTTGGGAGGCTGAGGCGGGTGGATCATGTGACATCAAGAGTTCAAGACCAGCCTGGCCAACATGGTGAAACGCCACCTCTACTCAAAATACAAAAATCAGCCAGGCATGGTGGCAGACTCCTGTAATCCCAGCTACTCAGGAGGCTGAGGCGGAGAATTGCTTGAACCCGGGAGGCAGAGGTTGCAGTGAGCCAAGATCGTGCCATTGCACTCCAGCCTGGGCAATAAGAGTGAAACTCGGTTTCAAAAAAAAAGAAACAAAGTTGAAGTGGCTGTATTAATATCAAGGTTTTCTTCTGTGCAAAGAAATAACCAGGGATAAAAAAGACATTACATAATAACAGGTTAGTTCACAAAGAAGGCACAGCCATCCTACCTGTATTATGTCCCTTAACAACAGAGCTTCACACAATACATGAAGCAGAAATGGACAAATCTGCAATTACATGTGGAGACTTCAATATTCCTCTCTCAATAATAGAAGCAGTAGACAGAAAATCGACAGGATACAGAAGAACTGAGCAACACCATCAGCCAGCTTGGTCTAATTCACATTTATAGAACACTCTGCCCAACAGCAGCTGAATATACACATTCTTTCCAAGTGCACATGGAACATTCATCGATATGGACCATGTCCTGAGTTAGAAAACATACCTCAACACATTTAGACTAGGCTTTCCAGGCCCTTGTGTTTTACTTTGTTTTTTCATTTTTTATTAAAATATAATTTACACAAAGTTTACATTTTTTTTTTTTTTTTGAGACGGATTTTTGCTCTTGTTGCCCAGGCTGGAGTGCAATGGCACAATCTCGGCTCACCGCAACCTCTACCCGCCGGGTTCAAGTGATTCTCCTGCCTCAGCCTCCCAAGTAGCTGGGATTACAGGCGCCTGCCACCACGCCCGGCTAATTTTTTGTATTTTTAGTAGAGATGGGGTTTCACCATGTTGGCCAGGCTGGTCTCAAACACCAGACCTCAGGTAATCCACTCACCTTGGCCTCCCAAAGTGCTGGGATTACAGGCGTGAGCCACTGTGCCCAGCCTGCAAATCTTAATTGTACAATGTGATAAATTTATATGTGTATGCCTGTTTAATCACCTGGTTCAAGATACAGAACATTTCCAGCACCCCAGAAGATTCTCTTGTGCTACCTCCCAATCATTAACCCTCCCCAAGGTAACTGTTCTGACTTCTAACACAGAGTGGTTTTGACTTCTACAGAGTAGTTTTGCTAGCTCCTTGGGTTTTAATTCAATATTAAATAACCTCTGGCAGTAAGGTTTATATGCTTTAGTGGAATTTGTACTCCTTACTCAGATTGCAGTTACAACCCAGTTTTTTGTAAAACACATACATGTGTCTCATTGATATCACCATTATATTGTCTTTTTTTTTTTTTTTTTTTTTTTTTTTTTGAGGCAGAGTCTCACTCTGTCACCCAGGCTGGAGTGCAATGGAGTGATCTTGGCTCACTACAGTCGCCACCTCCTGGGTTCAAATGATTCTCCTGCCTCAGCCTCCTGAATAGCTGGAATTACAGGCGCCTGCCACCATGCCCGGCTAATTTTTGTATTTTTAGTAGAGATAGGGTTTTACCATGTTGGCCAGGCTGGATTCAAACTCGTGATCTCAAGTGATCCACCCGCCTCAGCGTCCTAAAGTGCTAGGATTACAGGCGTGGGTCACTGCTCCCAGCCGCGTATTGTCTTTTAGAAAAACTGTATAACTATTTAAATATTTTCGGCCACCAAATTAAAAAGAAAATACTAAAGTTGAAGTTTATTGTTCCCCAGAATGAAACTACAAATTACATCTGATGGCCATTTTTACAGTTTAACCAATAATTAGTTTTCTATTTATCATACTATCCTTGTTTTGTTTTCCAATAACAGAATACCTAAGAATGGTAGTTGTTCTTTTTTTTTTTTTTTTTGAGATGGAGTTTCGCTCTTGTTGCTTAGGCTGGAGTGCAATGGCGCAACCTCAGCTCACCGCAACCTCCGCCTCCTGGATTCAAGTGATTCTCCTGCCTCAGTCTCCTGAGTAGCTGAGATTACAGGCATGCGCCACCACGCCCGGCTAATTTTGTATTTTTAGTAGAGACAGGGTTTCTCCATGTTGGCCAGGCTGGTCTCAAACTTCTGACTCCAAGTGAGCCACCTGCCTCGGCCTTCCAAAGTGCAGGGATTACAGGTGTAAACCACTGCATCCGGCCAGTAGTTGTTTTTATTTTTTTTTATTACTTTTAATTTTTTTAAAGAGGTTTATTTGGCCCACAGTTCTATAGCTGGAAAGTCCAAGCTTGGGCAGCTGCATCTGGTGGGGACCTCATGCTGCTTCCACTCATGGTGGGAATTGGAAGGGGACCAGGTGTGTATCAAGAGATCACATGGTAGGCCGGGCATGGTGGCTCAGGCCTGTAATCCCAGCACTTTGGGAGGGCGAGCCAGGCGGATCACGAGGTCAGGAATTTGAGACCAGCATGGACAACATGGTGAAACCCCATCTCTACTAAAAATAGAAAAATTAGCCAGGTATGGTGGCCCGTGCCTGTAATCCCAGCTACTCAGGAGGCTGAGGCAGGAGAATCGCTTGAACCCAGGAAGCAGAGGTTGCAGTGAGCCGAGATTGCACCCTGCATTCCAGCCTGGGTAACAGAGCAAGACTCCGTCTCAAAAAAAAAAAAATATCACATGGCAAGAGGGGAACCAAGGATGCCAGACTCGTTTTCTTTTCCTTTCCTTTTTTTTTTGAGACAGTTTTACTCTTGTTGCCCTGGCTGGAGTGCAATGGTGCAATCTCGGCTCACTGCAACCTCTGCCTCCTGGGTTCCAGCAATTCTCCTGCCTCAGCCTTCTGAGTGGCTGGGATTACAGGTGTGCGCCACCACCTCTGGCTAATTTTTGTAGTTTTAGTAGAGACAGGGTTTCACCGTGTTGGCCAGGCTGGTCTCAAACGCCTGACCTCAGGTGATCGCCTGCCTCAGCTTCCTGAAGTGCTGGGATTACAGGCATGAGCCACTGCACCTGGCTCTTTTTCTTTTAGTATGGAGTGCTTCACAAATTTGTGTGCCATCCTTGTGCAAGGAAGCCAGACTCTTGTTAACCACCTGCTGTCTTGGAAACTAATCCAGTCCTTGGAGAGTGAGTACTCATTCACCCACGAGGAGGGCATGAATCTATTCATGAGAGACCTATCCCCATGGCCCAAACACCTTCCACTAGGCCCCACCTCCCAGCACTGCCACTTTGGGGATCCAACTTCAACATACATTTTGGCAAGGACAAACCACATCTAAACCATAGCAGATATGGTGAGTCGCGTGAGCTCTGAAGGAATGTGATGTGGTGGAATGGCATCCACAGGCTCTACCGGAGATTGAGGGAAGCTGCTACGAATGACTGGGTCCAGCAACATAGAAGGGGACTCTGGGAGAATCCCGTGCAAAGATGTTAGCTAGTCCAGGCATGGTGGCACACACCTGTAATCCCAGCACTTTGGGAGGCCGAGGCAGACAGACAGCTTGAGCTCAGGAGTTTGAGAGTAGCCTTGGCAATACAGCAAGACCTCCATCTCTATGAAAGAATACAAAAATTATTCAGGTGTGATGGCGTGCGCCTGTAGTCCCAGCTACTCAGGAGACTGAGGTGGGAGGGTCACTTGAGCCCAGGAGGTCGAGATCATAGTGAGCTGAGATCAAGCCACTGCACTCTAGCCTGGGCAACAATGAGGCCCTGCCTCAACGACAACAAGAAAAAATTTTAGCTGGTTATCCTTTAAATGTATTTCACCCATAGATATATATGCCTACTGTGTACCTGCAAAAACTTTTTAAATCTACAATATTAACATTTGGAAATAAATGTACTTTGCTGGGGCCAAAATCCATACTTGGTGGCCCTGAGTATCAACAGCATGTTTTGAATACCCATTGTATATTGAATATCAAACTTACAATTGTGGAGAATCACAAGGGAGGTATAAAATAAAATTTCTTGTCCAGGCATGGTGGCTCACGCCTATAATCCCAGCACTTTGGTAGTCCGAGGCAGGCCGATCATTTTGAGCTCAGGAGTTCGAGACCAGCCTGAGCAACATGGCAAAAACCCATCTCTACTAAAAATATAAAAATTAGCAGGACGTGGTGGCACACGCCTGTAATCCCAGCTACTCAGGAGACTGAGGCTGGAGAATCGCTTGAACCCAGGAGGTGGAGGTTGCAGTGACTAGAGATTGTGCCACTGCACTCCAGCCTGAGCCACAGAGCGAGGCTCCGTCTCAAAAATAAAATGAAATAAAAATTTTTTTTGGCAAGAATGTAGAATTTAGAGTTAGAAGATTAGAGCTTGAAAACAAAGCTGTATACCTGTATGTAAACACATAGGAAAAGGTATGAAGGAATTTTCACAATGATTACTCAACTCTAGGTAGGGATTGAGAAAGGGATGGGCTGAGAGAGAAATAGTGAAAGGGAATTGTATATTTTTAAAACTTTACTGTGGAATTACTAGAAATTTTTGGTACATATTACACACATAAACACAACAACACAAAGATTTGTTTTGAGCTTTGGCTGCCAGTTATTAGTGGTTTAACCCCAGAGATGAATTAAACATTTATGATGTTGTTGTCATTTTCATCATGAGAGCTGGCTGGGTCTTAGAATCATTTGGTACAATCCCCACTTTTTATAGATAAAGAAATTCTAAGATTCCGGCTTCCAGGCACATATCCCTGATTACCTAACCATTGTGCTCACTTCCTGTGAGAGGAGGCAGGTCCTCTGTGCAGTCTGTGAATTTCAAGGATAATGGAATACAGATTCATGGTCTCTTTGGAATGTCCACGTGAAAAGATAAAGATGGATTAACTAGTTTAGGGAAAATCTAAAATTTTACGGGAAGATAAATAAAAAGTTTATGCTCAAATCCATGTATGGCATGATTGAAAGATTATGTTTTTAAATGAAGTTATGTTTCCTAAAGAGGAAAGCAGACCTTTTCTGTGGTAAATATAGCCTTGCATGTGTTTTCAAGAATAGTGCTTTGGAAACCGTTTTTTTCTACAGAAGTTAGTGGGAGAGGGCAGATGGAAACTCAGATTCTTCCTACCTAGTGCCAAAAGCACTGAGAAAATGTTGCAAGGAGCTAATAACAAGTACAAAAATGTTAAAAATGTGTTAAATATATGGGTCTGACATGTGTAAGCATAGACCAAAAAGACTACTTGACCTGAGTTTCTAATGTTCTGTTTTGAAGTTAAACATATGATCCCTTTTCCTTAGTATTCAACAAGCTAATGAGATTTCATGGATTTGCCTTCTGAGCTGTCTTTGCACAAACTACAGCATGATACCTGGTGGTGGAATGCTATAATAAATAGTTTGCATTTCTGCACCTCTTCCGTGAATTAATTCAACAAGTATTTACTGAGTGCTCAGTATGTGCCATCCCAAAAGTCGTGGAGCTGCGGTAAAGAACACAATAAATCTCTGCCCTCTTGGAGCTTACAGTCTAACAGGAAGAAGCAGAAAAGTAAGAGAAGTCAGCCAGATATATAAACAAATAAATAAGACGAGGGGAAGTGCCAAGGGGAAAATAAACCAGAGAAGATGATAAGGAGTGCCAAGTAGGGTGGTTGCAGTTTTTTTGTTGTTTTTGTTTTTTTTTTTAACATGGAGTCTCGCTCTGTCACCCAGGCTGGAGGGCAATGGCACATCTCGGCTCAGTGCAACCCCCGCCTCCGGGGTTCAAGCAGTTCTCCTGCCTAAGCCTCCCGAGTGGCTGGCATTACAGGTGCCTACCACCATACCTGGCTAATTTTTAGTAGAAACGGGGTTTCTCCATGTTGGCCAAGCTGGTCTCAAACTCCTGACTTCAGGTGATCCACCTTGGTGATCACCTTCCAGGTGATCCTGCCTTGGCCTCCCAAAGTGCTGGGATTACCAGGTGTGAGCCACTGTGCCTGGCCAGGTTGTTGCAGTTTTAAATAGAATTCCAGGGAGAAGGTGACAGTTGGAACAAAGACCTAAAGAGCATGACCAGCACGCCATGCTGACATGTCTGTATTCCAAGAAGATAGAAGGGAAAGGCCCTGAGCCTGAAACATGTCTTGGATATTTTGCATTCAGGAAAGTCATGCTTCAGAATGTTACAAATGATTCATTGACTAATATTTTCTAGACATATTTTAAAGAGGTGCAGAAAGGAGAGTTTTTGTCTCACCATAGCAGCCAAGGTGCATTTGCCCAGTGCCTCCCATTGTCTTTCCCTGTGGGAGTAACTCTTCGGTCCAGTGATGAGGAGCCTGTGATGTCTGTGTTCTGGTTTGTTGGTAACATTACCATACAGGGCTTCACTGGTGTCCTTCTTAGCATGGATTGCTTCCATTCATTGGTTGCTGGAAAATTTGCTTTCAAATGTTTTTTTTTTTTTTTTTTGAGACGGAGTCTTGCTCTGTCGCCGGGGCTGGAGTGCAGTGGCCGGATCTCAGCTCACTGCAAGCTCCGCCTCCCGGGTTCACGCCATTCTCTTGCCTCAGCCTCCCGAGTAGCTGGGACTACAGACGCCCGCCACCTCGCCCGGCTAGTTTTTTGTATTTTTTTTTTTTTTAGTAGAGACGGGGTTTCACAGTGTTCGCCAGGATGGTCTCGATCTCCTGACCTCGTGATCCGCCCGTCTCGGCCTCCCAAAGTGCTGGGATTACAGGCTTGAGCCACCGCGCCCGGCCTCAAATGTTTTTTAACAGTGACTCTTAGGAAAAACAATACATTTTATTAGATGTCCATTCTCCCTAAATTTACCTAAGTTCAACTTAATTCCAACAGTTTTTTTTTTTTTTTTGAGACGGAGTCTCGCTCTGTCACCCAGGCTGGAGTGCAGTGGCGTGATCTCAGCTCACTGCAAGCTCTGCCTCCCGGGTTCACGCCATTCTCCTGCCTCAGCCTCCCGAGTAGCTAGGACCACAGGCGCCCGCCACCACACCCGGCTACTTTTTGTATTTTTAGTAGAGATGGAGTTTCACCATGTTAGCCAGCATGGTCTCCATCTCCTGACCTCGTGATCCATCTGCCTCAGCCTCCCAAAGTGCTGGGATTACAGGGGTGAGCTACCGCACCTGACTCCAACAGGCTTTTTTTTTTTAATGTTAATTTTAAAAAGCTGGCCAGGTGTGGTGGCTCACACCTGTAATCCCAGCACTTTGGGAGGCCAAGGCGGGCGGATCACTTGGGGTCAGGAGTTTGAGACCAGCCTGGCCAGTGTGGTAAAACCCCATCTCTACTAAAAATACAAAAATTAGCTGGGCATGGTGGTGGGCGCCTATAGTCCCAGCTACTCAGGAGGTTGAGGCCAGAGAATCACTTGAACCCGGGAGGTGGAGAATCACTTGAACCCGAGATCACGCCACTGCGTGGCGACAAGAGTAAAACTCCATCTCAAAAAAATAAATAAAAATTTTTAAAAAATAATAAAAATACAAAAATTAGCCGGGTGTGGTGGCACGCACCTGTCATCCCAGCTACTTAGGAGGCTGAGGCAGGGGAATCATTTGAACCTGGGAGGCAGAGGTTGCAGCGAGCCGAGATTATGGCACTGCACTCCAGCCTGGGTGACAGAGCAAGTCTCCATCTTAATAAATAAATAAATAAATAAGCTGATTTAAAAATATATATGAAATTGTAGTGGGTGGAATAGTCATACTAGTGGAAAAGAGGAAGCAAATGGGAGAAGTTGCTATTAGGTAACAAGACTTCTAAAGCTTTAGTAATTAAGGGAGTGTGGTATTAGCACACGAAAAGATACATAGATCATTGGAACAGATTAGAGAAGTCAGAAGACCCACATGTATGGATATTTGAGTCACTGCAAAGGTGATACGATGAAGTCTTTTTCAGTAAATGGTGCGGAACAGTTGGTTATGAATGGGGAGAAAAATGAAACTGGATCCCTACCTCACTTCATATGGTTATTTTGTCTGAGCACTTTAAAGTGTTAATGCCACTGTCTCTTGACTGCTGAGTTTCTGCTGGCAGTGTAATTGTTTCCTTTACCTGGAATTTGCCTTGTCTCTTTCTCCTTCAAGTCTTCTCTAATGATAGAGTCCCCAGCTTTAGGCTTCTTCCTTCAACTCCAGTGGATATTCCCTACTTGGTTTTGTTCTACGAAGTTAAGAAAATTATTCCAGAAAAGCAGATGTCTTTGTTTAACTTCCAGATCATTAAAAAGTTGTATTAGTATTCAAACATTAAACAGTTGTTCTTTGTCAGTAAAAGGAGGAAAATAGTGAAACCATTCTTAAGAATTGAATGAATTCATATTTGGTCTTCTTAAATGTTTCAAAATATTTCAGATCAATTATTTGGTATGCTAGTGGTTTCTACTGAAGGTTAAGCTTTGACCTACTAAAGGAAGCTCATAAAGAAAGCTTTGTCAGACTTCGGTTCCCATGAACCTGCTCACAAAGAACACTTTTTCCCAATGTAGTTTTGTCTTGTATATGAAAGGAAAACTGCCTGCCAAGGAGGCCAAGAAGGTTAGCTGAATACTGTTGTAATGGTGAGGTGTTTGTCCAGAAAACCATTCCTGACACCTTTCAAATCAAAAACTTTTTTTTTTCCTTAAGCTTTTTGATTGCTGGATTTCTGTTTGAGGAATTTATGTTGCTACAATGAGGGTAGCAATAAATGCCCCCTGGGAAGTTGGAAATGAAGGAAAAGGAGAGTTAAACACAATAGATGAGATCGGAAATGGGCAAAGTTGTCTTAAAGAGACAGAATGGCTCCCTGGCTAGAATAAGACTGAATTGTTCCTAGATCAAAAAAGAAGAGAATGTATGTGGCAGAAGGAAGAAAGTGGACTCTGCACTGTGTTAGTTAGGAAAACCAGAAATTAGGCCAAATTACCTGTTTAGTGGGAGAGATAGCTTTTGAGAGCTGTGATCCTGCTGGTGTGGCTGGCTGTGGGCAGATATTTGTATCTGAAATGACTCATGCTGTGGGACCCTTCCTGAGATCTAACAGTTACAGTGATTTGATCAGAAATTACACCACGCTTGCCAAGCAACTTTTGGACTAAAAGTTGCTGCCCACGTATATCAGGGGAAGAACATATATATATATATAGTACCTATCTTAGCATCTAATTTGTATGACCGTTACTTCAATGTAAAATAATAAATTGGCTTTCCAGCTTAAACTTCAATTTCTTGTATATTATCTGATCATAAGACAACTTCCCTGGGCTGATTAACAGCAGGACGCTAAAAAGATTGACTATCTGGGTCAGGAAGGTAGAGGGCCAGACCCTACATGTGCTAATTCACCATTGTAAATCTGCATGTTAGGTAAAACTATGGGTTTGTGTTTTGATTTTTGAGAGGGATTCTCACCCTGTTGCCCAGGCTGGAGTGCAGTGGCATGATCTCGGCTCACTGCAACCTTTGCCTCTGGGTTCAAGAGATTCTCCTGCCTCAGCCTCCCAAATAGCTGGGATTACAGGTGTGCACCACCACGCCCGGCCAATATTTTATGTTTTTAGTAGAGACTGGAGTTTCACCATGTTGGCTAGGCTGGTCTCGAACTCCTGACCTCAAGTGATCCACCCGCCTCAGCCTCCAAAAGTGCTGGGATTACAGGCATGAGCCACTGTGCCAGGCCTAAAACTATGGTTTTTAAAGATACACGTGCGTGTAGTAAAGCTATGAATCAAAGCAAGAGAATATTTCATCTCAACGTTAGGAGAGTGGTTTTGGTGGGGTGGGGTATGTAGTCAGGGAGAGGCACACAAGAGCTTCAAAGGTGCTGTTAATGGTCCCTTTCCCAAGCTAGATGGGGATTTCATGGGTGCTCATTTTTTAATGGCTCTTTAAGCTGAACATGTTATATATAGTCATGGATAGATAATCATTATTTTAAAAATAAAGGCAAGGAGCATAGCATAAAATGAGTTACTTCATATTTAACCAGCTGACATCCTAAGCACCTTTCCTGCCCTCCCCTCTCTGCACCTGGCAGAGTTGATCGCATTCTCCCCATTACCCACCTGTACATGGGTGTCAATGCCAATAGTGTGTTGCTCTTGTATTGTTGATGAGTCTTGCTCCTTTTCCTAGATTCTGAGGCCTCCTGAAGGCAGCACCCTTGTCTTTTGAAAAGGTTGAGCTTCTGAGGATATGTCTTTGTTGAATTTTGGAAACCGTTTAGCCTTTATCTCTGAAGATACCACTTTCGTTATCCTCGCTTTTCATTTCCTACTGAAACCCCTTTTTTTGTTTGTCTTTTTGTTTTGTTTTGTTTTAGACGGACTCTTGTTGCCCAGGCTGGAGTGCAATGGTGTGATCTCAGCTCACTGCAACCTCTGCCTCCCGGGCTCAAGCAATTCTCCCGCCTCAGCCTCCTGAGTAGCTGGGATTACAGCCGCGCACCATCACACCCAGCTAATTTTTTTATATTTTAGTAGAGATGGGGTTTCACTATGTTGGCCAGGCTGGTCATGAACTCCTGACCTCAGGTGATCCACCCGCCTCAGCCTCCCACAGTGCTGGGATTACAGGCATGAGCCACCGCGCCCAGCTGAAAACCCAATTATGTGTAGCTTGGACCTTTATGTTCTCTTTTCTGTGTCTCTGAACTTCTCTTTCTTTTTTTTTTTTTTTTTTTTTTTTTTTTTTGAGGCGGAGTCTCGCTCTGTCGCCAGGGCTGGAGTGCAGTGGCCAGATCTCAGCTCACTGCAAGCTCCGCCTCCCGGGTTTACGCCATTCTCCTGCCTCAGCCTCCCGAGTAGCCGGGACTACAGGCACCCGCCACCTCGCCCGGCTAGTTTTTTTTGTATTTTTAGTAGAGACGGGGTTTCACCGTGTTAGCCAGGGTGGTCTCGATCTCCTGACCTCGTGATCCACCCGTCTCGGCCTCCCAAAGTGCTGGGATTACAGGCTGAACTTCTCTTTCATATTTTTAATCTTTTCATCTCTTTGTTGCATGGTAGGTAATTTCCTCAGATCTATCATCTAGTTCAATACTTTTTTTTCCAACTGTGACTAATTTGCTCTTCATTCCACCCAGTGACGTTTTAAATTCTCGTGGATTTTTTCATTTCTATTTCCAGTAGTAGTTGTTCTTTGCTTAACATTTCAGTTTCCTGTTTTATTTTTAAAACATTTTAATCATTTTTCTTTTATGTTTTGTGTTATTCAATCTAAATGAAATACTTGGGGTTGTTCAATGCTGTTATGGTTTGTTTTACTTGACTCACTCATGGGCCTACTTTCCCATGGTAATTTCTAATTACGAGCGATGTGGCTCATCCTAATGTATGAGAACCCTGGGGGACCTGGATCAGGACAGCTCCACAGATGGGGTTTATGTTTACCAATGCCAGGCATGTTGGAGTGCTGCCAACATAGAAGCACTTCAGATTAACCGTCTGTGTAGAACTTTGCTGGGAAAGAGAGAATAAATTCAAACTCTGATGCTGAATGGGACAGGCTTATGATGACAGATTCTTAGGAAAGACTCTTTTTTATTCATTTCAATCAATGCTTGAGATAAGACAGATTTCCTCGTCAGCTCCATTTGCCAGCAAATTGATTTTTCCCTAGCTTACTCTTTCACTTAGGATTAGGTCCTTGGGATTCTGGCTTGGCAGAGAATATCAGTTCCAGCTCCTCACCATCTACTCAGCTCTGAAAACCAAGGCTCCACGGGTGTGCCCGATAGTTACAGGTAGCCTGTAGCTTCAGGGCTGGCTTCTCTTCTAGTTTGGGAGCATTGTTTTTGGTTTTGGGTCCTGTGGATTTTCCATACTTTCTCGAAAACTCAGCTATGCATTTGAAAGGCTGTTATGTATTTCACTCAGTATTGCCAGGTGTTTGGAGGGGGGTGTTTTGGAATAGCTAGGCTATTGTATTGTGCAAAGTTGAAGCCTCATATTCTATTTCTATATGAACTGTAGTTAAGTGTTGATAATCTGATGTCTGGGTTGTTTTGGTTCTTACATCAGCAACCATGACATTTATTAATAATCATATTAAATAACATTAACTCAAGCTCATTGGTTACATTACAAAGGACATTGATACATTACAAAGCACACGTACAAGCACTGCACACCAATATTGAGGCTTGCAGCCCCCTCTACATGATCATTTATTTATTTATTTATTTATTTATTTTTGAGACAGAGTCTCACTGTGTTGCCCAGACTGGAGTGCAATGGCATGATCTCGGCTCACTGCAACCTCCGCCTCCCAGGCTCAAGCGATTCTCCTGCCTCAGCCTCCCAAGTAGCTGAGATTACAGGCGTGCACCACTACCACCTGGCTAATTTTTGTATTTTTAGTAGAGATGGGGTTTCACCATGTGGGCCAGGCTGGCCTCGAACTCCTGACTTCACATGATCCACTCGCCTCGGCCTCCCAAAGTGCTGGGATTATAGGTGTGAACCACCACGCCTGGCCATGATCATTTTTGTTTTGGAACCATTCATTCAGAAAAATTTCACAGCCATTTTTAACTTGTGCTATGACATGGCAAAATCTCTAGTAAATCATTTTAATTCCTGATGCTTTCATTTTTATAATGATAAATTTCTAAGGAAAATATTTTGTTTTCAACTTATTGCCACCATGTCAAGACTCTGCATTTTAAAACATATTACATCACCTTTTCCCTTCAAAGCAATGCCAGTGAATTCCGTTAATGGTATCATCCATCTCATATTATCCAACTCCAGATCATAAAGGTTCCCTCACTCTCCTTCCTTTCCACAAATCTACCAAATCCTCTATCACCAAGTCCTTTGGATTCATTCACACAGAAATTATTGAGCACAGAGGCAGAGCAGGGCCTCTGGAGCGTGCCACATTTGTGTGTGAATCCTGACTCTTGATTTTCACTAGCTTTGTAAACTTAGACAAATTACTGCCAGGCACGGTGGCTCACACGTATAATCCCAGCACTTTGGGACCTGAGGGACTTTGAGACCAGCCTGGGCAACATAGCAAGACCCTGTCTCTACAACAAATAAAAAAATTAGCTGGGTGTAGTGGCACACACTTGTATTCCCAGCTACTTGTAGGGGCTGAGGTGGGAGGATCCCTTGAGCCTGAGAGGTCAAGGCTGCAGTGAGTCATGATCAGGCCACTGCACTCAGCCTGGGTGACAGAGCGAGACCCTGTCTCAAAACAAACAAACAAAAAAACAAATAACTTATCTGGAGCTCAGTCCCATATTTGTAAAATGTAAATAACTACAGCACCTTCCCTTATAGAAAGTTGTTTGAGGATCCAGTTATACATTTAAAGTGCTTAACACATTACCTGGCACAGAAAAACAAAGACAAGCTGCTGTCCTGTTTTCTTTGTTGCTGTCATCCTTCTCAAAGTCTCAATGGAGTCTGTCTTCATCAAGGTTTCACTGCCCTCATGCCTGTTCTGTTTACCACTTTTCTAGACTGGGCCCTTATTTACCTCAGCCTGGGCTATTGGGAAACACTCCCAGCAACTTCCTGACTTGCCCCACTCCCTGCTTCCTCCGTCTTGCTCCTAATCGTGTTTGTCAGAAATACCTCTGACTGATACACTGGCAAAATCAGAAATCTTCAAGGGATCTCCCTTTTTCTTACTGTAGCTTAAGATCCAAATCTCTTAACCTAGATCACGATCTGACACTAGATGTATTTATAGTCTATGAAAATACCCTGAAAG
Organism: Trachypithecus francoisi; assembly: GCF_009764315.1. Lineage (NCBI taxonomy): Eukaryota > Metazoa > Chordata > Mammalia > Primates > Cercopithecidae > Trachypithecus > Trachypithecus francoisi. The sequence continues at coordinate 4,309,211 of NW_022681468.1, read as the reverse complement.
CTTTAAAGTACCAGATGAAAGTGAGCTCCTTCATTACCACCTCCACTCACTGTAGGCGGCTTTTCATGTGCCTGTCTCGGTGCAACAGCTAAGCTTTAAGAGGCCTGGGACTGTGACCTACTTTATTTTGTATTTCTATAGCAGCTCACTTGGTACCCAGAGCAAGGAGGTATATTTGTTTCTTACATATATGGCAGATTGATTACTATATAAATTACTATGTTGAAGATTAAAATGGTTTACTGAAGATATCGCCATATATCTTAGCAAGGTCAAAACAGTTGTATGATTTTTCTGAATGAATACTTTCAAAATAAAAAAGATCACTCAAGACTAGAAGCCTGAACATCTGTGAGCAATGCTTATACATGTGCTTTTTAATAAACCAACATATTGGGCCAGGAACGGTGTCTCACGCCTGTAATCCCAGCACTTTGGTAGACTGAGGCAGGAGGACCACAAGGTCAGGAGTTTGAGACCAGCCTGACCAACATGGTGAAACCCCGTCTCTGCTAAAAATACAAAAATTAGCCAGGCGTGGTGGCATCTGCCTGTAATCCCAGCTACTCGGGAGGCTGAGGCAGGAGAATTGCTTGAATCCAGGAGGCGGAAGTTGCAGTGAGCCGAGATCACGCCATTGCACTCCAGCCTGGGCGACAGAGCAAGACTGTCTCAAATAAAATAAAATAAAATAAAATAAACCAACATATTAAGCTTTAATAGGATTATTGATCTGAAAACCAAAACATGGTAGGAATTAGTTTATAAGTCATATTTAGATGTATCGTCTTATAATCCTCTCAGCAAACCTGTGGGGCAGGTAGATTATGGATAACAAGTGTTCACTTCATGAATTATCCCTGTTGATCAGGTAGAATAAAGTAGAACTTGGATCTGGGACAGTTCTTGTGACTGTAGATTCCTAGGTTTTGTTTTTGTTTTTGTTTTTGTTTTTGTTTTGAGCAGGGGCTGGGGAAAATACCTCTCTTATTGAAGTTCTTTAGTACTCTTTTTTTTTTTTTTGAGATAGAGTCTTGCTCTGTTGCTCAGGCTGGAGTGCAATGGCGCAATCTCAGCTCATTGCAACCTCTGCCTCCTGGGTTCAAGCAACTCTCCTGCCTCAGCCTCCTGAATAGCTGGGATTACAGGCACAGGCCACCACGCCAGGCTCATTTTTGTATTTTTAGTAGAGATGGAGTTTTGCCATGTTGGCCAGGCTGACTTGAACTCCTGACCTCAGGTAATCTGCCCACCTTGGCCTCCCAAAGTGCTGGGATTACAGGCATGAGCCACTGCATCTGTCCCATCTTTTAATAAGAGCTCAGTATATTCATACTTGATTGATCAGCATTTTCTTCATTAGAAATGAGGTGGGGTCGGCCGGGCGCGGTGGCTCACGCCTGTAATCCCAGCACTTTGGGAGGCTGAGGTGGGTGGATCATGAGGTCAGGAGATTGAGACCATCCTGGCTAACACGGTGAAACCCCATCTCTACTAAAAATACAAAAAAATTAGCCAGGCGTGGTGGCAGGTGCCTGTCGTCCCACTACTCGGGAGGCTGAGGCAGGAGAATGGCGTGAACCCGGGAGGTGGAGCTGGCAGTGAGCCGATATTGCGCCACTGCACTCCAGCCTGGGTGACAGAGGGAGACTCCACCTCAAAAAAAAAAAAAAGGAAATGATGTGGGTTGCTTTTGTTTTTGTTTTTGGTTTTGGTTTTTGTGTTTTCATTTCAAAGGTTAAAAACCTAGAAAGGAAGGAGAGTATTTGGGGAAAATGGTGGAAGAGGAAGTACCAGTAATTTGTCTCCGCACCTAGACATCAGTTGTACTGGTGGGATCTGTCTGATGTAACTATTCTGGAACTCCGAAGTCTATTGAGGCTTACAGCTTCTTGCCTGGATGGCAAATTGTGGTTAATTTTGGTCAGTTTCAACTCTTAGCACAGTAGCAGCTATGCACTTCCCAACCCCAGTTCCGTGGAAGGCAGCTCTGCGGATGTTCCTAGAGCTTGCACATAGCTTGTGGGAGCCAGAATAGGCAAAAAGCACCCTGTCCTCTAAATGTTTGGGGTCTGTGCTCTGACTGCTGATTGCTACTTCTAATCATAGAGGTGCAGACAAAGAGATGGGTGGCCGCTGTCGTTACACCTCCCTCATTATTGCAAGTTCTTCCCCCTCCAATTAACAAGACTTCCAGGGGGTTTAAAGAGCTAATGGTCCTGCTCCCCTGCTTCACTTTTATTTTTTCCCATTTGGGAGCTGGATATTAGAGAATACGACATTGAAAAACAACTGCATGTAAGGGGGAGAATTAAGCAGTGACTGTGCATGCCTAGGAAAAGGTATAGGCATAGAAAAGACCTGAGAAGACCTAAGTTTATACCCGAGACTGATCTTTGGCACAGACGGCCTACGGTAATCAGAAAGAATCACACACGCACACGCACACACAGAGTAACAAAACCCAGTAAACTTGGAAAGGAGAGGATCTGATTTTCTGAATTACCACATTATTAGATTCTAATGTTCAGTTTTCAACAAAAGAAATCACGAGGCACACAAAGAAACAGGAGAGTATGCTCTTCCAAGGAAAAAAATAAACCAACTGAAACTGTTCCTGAGACCACATAGTAGACCTACTAGAAAAAGATTTTAAAACAACTGTCTTAAAGGTACTCAAACAACTAAAGAAGATGTAGAGCTGGGCATGGTGGCTCATGCCTGTAAACCCAGCACTTTGGGAGGCCGAGGCAGGTGGATCACTTGAGGTCAGGAGTTTGAGACCAGTCTTGCCAAGATGAGACCAACCTGGCCAAGATGGTGAAACCCTGTCTCTACTAAAAATCAAAAACTAGCCAGGTGTGGTGGCGCTCACTGGTAATCTCAGCTACTTGGGAGGCTGAGGCAGGAGAATCTCTTGAACCTGGGAGGTGGAGGTTGCAGTGAGCCAAGATTGTGCCATTGCACTCTAGCCTGGGCAACAGAGTGAGACTCCTTCTCTAAATAAATAAATAAGATGTGGAGAAAGGTAAAACAGTGTATGAAGGCTGGATGTGGTGGCTTACGCCTGTAATCCCAGCATTTTGGGAGGCTGAGGCAGGCAGATCACTTGAGGCCAGGAGTTCAAGACCAGCCTGGCCAACATGTTGAAACCTGGGTCATCTCTAGTAAAAAAGACAAAAATTAGCTGGGCATGGTGGCACAAGCCTGTAGTCCCAGCTACTCGGGAGGCTGAGGCAGGAGAATCACTTGTACCCGGGAGATGGAGGTTGCAGTGAGCCAAGATCATGCCACTGCACTCCAGCCTGGGCAACAGAGAGAAATTCTGTCTCATAAAAAAGAAAAAAAGAAAAGAAAAGGAAAAGGAAAACAGCGTATGAATAAAATGTAAATATAAATAAAGAGATAGAAACCCTAAAAAGAAACTGAAAATAATTCTGGAACTGAAAAATACAATAACTGAAATGAGAAATTCACTGGAGGGATTCAAAGGCAGATTTGAGCAACCAGAAGAAAGAATCAGTGAATTTGAAGATAAGATATTAAAATTATCAAGTCTGAGAAACAGAAAAATGTTTGAAGAAACATAAACAGAGCCTGAGGGACCTGTGGGGCATCATCAAACAGACTAACATGTTTTCTGGGAGTTATAGAAAGAAATGAAAGTATCTGGAAGCTTCCCCGATTTGACAAGAGACATGGATATAAACATCCAGGAAGTTAAATGAACTCCAAGTAAGATGAATTCAAGGACACCCACACCAAGATACATTACAGTCAAACTCCCAAAAGCGAAAATCAAAGAACCTTGGGGCTGGGTTCAGTGGGTTACACCTGGAATCCCAGCACTTTGGGAGGACAAGGCAGGAGGATCACTTGAGTTCGAGCTCAGCCTGGGCAATATAGTAAGACCTCATCTCTACTAAAAATCAAAAAAATTAGTCAGGCGAGGTGGCATTTGCCTGTAGTCTCAGGTCCTCGGGAGGCTAAGGTGGGAAAATTGCTTGAGCCTGGAAGGTTGAGGCTGCAGTGAGATATGACTGAGGCACTGTACTCCAGCCTGGCCGACAGCATGAGACCCTGTCTCAAAAAAGGATTCAACCTGAGGAAGCTGACTAGAAAACTTCAGAGAAGAGAGAAATGCCTCATCATATGCAGGGGACACCCAATAAGATTATAAGCAGATTTCTCATCAAAAACTTGGGAGGGGCCGGGCGCAGCGGCTCACATCCATAATCCCAGCACTTTGGGAGGCCGAGGCAGGTGGATCTCTTGAGGCCAGGAGTTTGAGACCAGCCTGGCCAACATGGCGAAACTCTGTCTCTAAAAATACAAAAATTAGCCAGGCGTGGTGGCGCACGTGCCTGTAATCCTAGCCATCTGGGTGCCTGAGGCACAAGAATCGTGTGAACCTGGGAGGCAGAGGTTGCAGTGAGCTGAAATCAGGCCACTGTACTCCAGCCTGGATGACAGAGCGAAAATCTGTCTCAAAAAACAAACAAACAAATAAAAAAAGTTTTGAGGTCAGAATACAGTGGGCTGATATATTCAGAGTGTTAAAAAAAAAAAAAAAAAAACCTGTCAACTAAGCATCTAATATCCAGCAAAACTCCTTCAGAAGTGAGAAAGAAATTAAGATATTACCAGGTGAACAAAAATGGAGGGAGTTCATGAGCCACAAGACCTGCCCTGCAAGAAGCACTCAAGTGAGCCCTGCAGAGGGAAATTAAAGGATATTAAACAGTTACTCAAAGCCATATAAAGAAATGAAGATCTCGGCCGGGTGTGGTGGCTCACGCCTGTAATCCCATCACTTTGGGAGGCTGAGGCGGGTGGATCATGAAGTCAAGAGATTGAGACCATCTTGGCCAACATGGTGAAACCCCATCTCTACTAAAAATACAAAAATACGTAAGTGTGGTGGCTTGTGCCTGTAGTCCCAGCTACTCAGGAGGCTGAGGCAGGAGAATCGCTTGAACCCGGGAGGTAGAGGTTGCAGTGAACTGAGATCCGGCCATTGCACTCCAGCCAGCCTGGCAACAGAGCAAGACGCTGTCTCAAAAAAAAAAAAAGAAAAGAAAAAGAAATGAAGATCTCAAAAGTGAAGGATATGTGCAATTATAAAAGCTAATATTACTGTGACAGTGGTTTATAATTGCATTTTTGTTTTCTACATGATTTATGAGCCTAAAATTTTTTAAACATTAGTCTAAAAGCTAGTGTTATTGTAATGTTGGTTTGTAAATCTACATTTTCTTTTCTTTTCTTTTTTTTTTTTGAGATGGAGTCTCGCTCCGTCACCCAGGCTGAGTACAGTGGTGCGATATTGTCTCACTGCCACCTCCACCTCCCAGGTTCAAGTGATTCTTGTGCCTCAGCCTCCCAGGTAGCTGGGATTACAGGTGTGTGCCACCACTCCCAGCTAATTTTTGTATTTTTAGTAGAGATGGGGTTTCTCCATTTTGGCTGGGCTGGTGTCAAACTCCCGACCTCAGTTGATCCACCCGCCTTGGCCTGCCAAAGTGCTGGGATTATAGGCGTGTGCCACTGTGCCCAGCCCACATTTTGTTTTCTACATAATTTAAAATAATTTTTTTGGTAAAAGAATTTCTAAATCATTTAAAATAATTATTAACTTTATGGTTTGGGGCACACAATTTGTAAAGGTATAATTTTGTGGTATCAGTAAGCAAAAAGGTTGAGGACCAAGCTGTAATGGAGTGGAGTTTTTCTGTGTTACTGAAATTAAGCTGATAGAAATTTAAATTAGTGTTATAACTTTAGGATGTTAAATGTAATCCCTATGGTAATGACAGAGAAAATCACTGTAGAATATACACAAAAGGACATGAGAAAGGAATTTAAATATTTTAATGTTCCCCAAAAGATCAACTAAACACGAGAGTAGACACTAATGCAGGAAACTAGGGACAAAAACCTTAAGGCATATACAAAGCAACAAAATGACAGGCCAGGCGCAGTGACTCATGCCTGTAACCCCAGCACTTTGGGAGGCTGAAGCGGGTGGATCACGAGGTCGGGAGTTCAAGACCAGCCTGGCCAAGATGGTGAAACACCATCTCTATTAAAAAAACAGAAAAATTAGCCAGATGTAGTGGCAGCCACCTGTAATCCCAGCCACCTGGGAGGCTGAAGCAGAGAATTGCTTGAACCCGGGAGACAGAGGTTGCAGTGAGCCAAGGTCATGCTGCTGTACTCCAGCCTGGGCGACAGAGTGAGACTTGTCTCAAATAAATAAATAAATAAAAGGAACAAAATGATAGAAATAAGTCCCTCTTTATCGGTTAATTACCTTAAATGTAAATGGATTAAACTCTCCAATCAAAAGACAAAGATTGTCAAAATGGATTTTAAAACCAATCCAGACTGGGCATGGTGGCTCACATCTGTAATCCCAGCACTTTGGGAGGCCAAGGCAGGTGGATCACCTGAGGTGAGGAGTTTGAGACCAGCCTGGGTAACATGGTGAAACCCCTTCTCTACTAAAAATACAAAAATTAGCTGGGTGTGGTGGTGCATGCCTGTAATCCCAGCTACCCAGGAGGCTGAGGCAGGAGAATCGCTTGAACCTGGGAGACGGAGGTTGTAGTGAGCTGAGATAGAACCATTGCACTCCAGCCTGGGCAACAAGAGCAAAACTCCATCTGAAAAAAAAACAAAACAGAAAACAATCCTACTATATGCTACATATAAGAGACTCACAGCCAGGTGCGGTGGCTCACGCCTGTAATCCCAGCACTTTGGGAGGCTGAGACCAGCGGATCACAAGGTCAGGATATCGAGACCATCCTGGTTAACACAGTGGAACCTTGTCTCTACTAAAAAATACAAAAAAAATTAACCACGCTTGGTAGCAGGTGCCTGTAGTCAGTCCCAGCTACTCAGGAGGTTGAGGCGGGAGAATGGCGTGAACCCGGGAGGCGGAGCTTGCAGTGAGCCGAGATCGTGCCTATGCACTCCAGCCCGGGCGACAGAGCGAGACTCCATCTCAAAAAAAAAAAAAAAAAAAAAAAGAAAGACTCACTTTAGATCCAAATGTTGCTGGTGAAAGAATAGAAAAAGATATTCCATGCAAATAGTAATGAAAAGAGATCGAGGTGGCTATTCTACTGTCAGACAAAAAGAGTTACAGAATTGCGGGAAGAAATAGTTCTACAATAAAAGTTGGAAACTTTAATATCCCACTATCCATAATGGATAAAAAAATAAACTATACATGATAAATCAACTAGATATAACAGACATTTATAGGACACTCTACCCAATGACAATAGCATACATTGTCTCAAATGTACATGGGATGTTTTCCAGAATAGACCATGTTAAGCCACAGATTAAGTGTCAGTAGATTTTAAAAGATATACAAAGTATCTTCTTATTGCAACCACAACAGGATAAAGTTAGAAATCGGTAGCAAAAGGAAAATTGGAGAATCCACAAATTTGTGCAGATTAACCATATACTCTCAGTCAACCAATGGGTAAATAAAGAAATTACAAGGGAAATTTAAAAATACTTAAAGATGAATCACAACAAAAACACGCGTACCAAAATTTATGGGACAGTGAAAACAATGCTGAGGGGGAAATTTATAGCTTTAAATACATACATAAAAAATAAGAAAAATCTCAAATCAACAACCTCAACTTTACAATTTAAGGAACTAGAAAGGAAGAAAAACTAAACTCAAAACTAGCAGAAGGAAGGAAATAATAAGCTTAGAACAGACGTAAAGGAAATAGAGACTAGAAAACCATAGAGAAAATCAGTGAAACCAAAAGTTGAATTTTTGTAAAGTTCAACAAAATTGACAAACCTTTAGTCAGATTGATCAAGAAGAAATGAGAGAAGACACAAATGATTAAAACCAGAAACAAAGTAGACCCTTACTATTGATTCAGCAAACAAAAAGGATTATGACAGGATGGTGGATCTGTTGAATACCAACAAATTGGATAACCTAGATGAAATGGACAAACCCCTAGAAACACAAAACCTACTGAGACTAAACCATGAAAAAATAGAAAACCTGAGTAGATCTATAACTAGTTAGAGAATGGAATCAAAATCAGTTATCTCCTTGGAAAGAGAAGCCTTAGACACGATGGCTTCACCAGTGAATTTAACCAAGCATTTAAGGAACTAACACTATTTCTTCTCAAATTTTTCCAAACAATTGAAGAGGAGGGAGTACTTCTAAATTCACTCTATGAGGCTAGAATTCAGCTGATACCAAAACTAGAAAAGATACCACGAGAAAAGTACACATCAGTATCCCTCATGAGCACTGATGCAAAAATCTTCAAGAAAATGCTAGCAAATCAAATTCAGCAGCTTATTAAAAGGATTATACACCATGACCAAAGTGGGATATATTCCTGGAATGCAAAGACGGTTCAACATATGAAAGTCAGTTACCTAATACACTGTTTTAACAAAATGAGGGACAAAACCACATGGTCAACTCCACTGGTGCATAAAAAGCATTTGACAAAATTCAACACCCTTTTATGGTAAAAACACTCAACAAACTGGGATAGAAACTACCCCAACATAATAAAAGCTGTATATGAAAAACAGTGAACAATTATACTTAATGGTAAAAAGCGGAAAGCTTTTCCTCTGTCAGAAACAAGGCAAAACGCATGCTTTTGTCACTTCAGTTCAACACAGTGCTGGAAATTTTAGCCAGAGTCATTAGCCAAGAAAAAGAAATTAAGAGGCATCAAAATCAGGAAGGAAGAAGTAAAAGTATCTCTGTTTGCAGATGACATGATCTAGAAACCCTAAAGATTCCACAATCTTTGTATGCTGCTACTATGCCAGTTTCTTCTTTGTTTGAACTAATACATGAAACTGGCATAGTAGCAGCATACAAAGTCAATGCACAAAAATCAGTTGCATTTCTAAACAACAATGAATAATATGAAAAAGAAGTTAAGAGGAAAATTCCACTTAAAATGGCATTAAAAAGAATAAGGAGGTGAAAGACTCGTACAATGAAACATGAAACATTGCTGAAAGAAATTAAAGACATAAATAAATAGAAACATATTATATGTTGAGAGATTGGAAGACTTAACATTACGTGTTTGTTTTTTGGAGACAGGGTCTTGCTCTGTCACCTAGGCTGGAGTGCAGTGGCACAGTCACGGCTCACTGCAGCCTCAATCTCCTAGGCTCAAGTGATCCTCCCATCTCAAACTCCCAGGTACCTAGGACTACAGGCATGCACCACTCTGCCTGGCTTTTTAAAAATTTTTTGTTGGCCGGGCGCGGTGGCTCAAGCCTGTAATCCCAGCACTTTGGGAGGCCGAGACGGGTGGATCACGAGGTCAGGAGATCGAGACCATCCTGGCTAACACGGTGAAACCCCGTCTCTACTAAAAATACAAAAACTAGCTGGGCGAGGTGGCGGGCGCCTGTAGTCCCAGCTACTCGGGAGGCTGAGGCAGGAGAATGGCGTAAACCCGGAGGCGGAGCTTGCAGTGAGCTGAGATCCGGCCACTGCACTCCAGTCCGGGCGACAGAGCGAGACTCCGCCTCAAAAAAAAAAAAAAAAAAAAAAAAAAAAAAAAAAAAATTTTTTGTTGAGATGGGGTCTCACTATGTTGCTCAGGCTGGTCTTGAATACCTGGGCTCAAGTGATCCTCCTGCCTTGGCCTCCCAAAATTGTGGGATTACAGGCATGAGCCACCCCGCCTATCCTGACTTAATATTGTTAAGCTGTCCATACCACCCAAAGTGATTTATAAGTTAATTCAATACAATTTCTATAAAACTCCCAAGGACATTTTTTGACTTGGGAGTTTTAGAATACAAAAATTTATTCTAAAATTCATATGGGATCTCAGGAGACCCTGAAAAGCCCCAACAAAGCTGAAAAAGAACAAAGCTGGAGATCTCATACTTCCTGAACTTAAAACTTACTACAAAAATGCAGTCATTAAAACAGTATATTGGACTTGGCTGTGGTATGAAGAATTAAGAAGAAGAAAATAAAGAAGAAAACAGCATGATACATAAAAATAGACATAGAAACCAATGAAATCAATAGCCCAGAAATAAATCCTCTTTTATAGTCAAGTGAATTTTTTTTTTTTTTTTTGAGACGGACTCTTACTCTGTTGCCCAGACTACAGTGCAGTGGCATGATCTCTGCTCACTGCAAGCTCCACCTCCTGGGTTCAAATGATTCTCCTGCCTCAGCCTCCCGAGTAGCTGGGACTACAGGCATGCGCCATCACACCTGGCTAATTTGTATATTTTTAGTAGAGACAGGATTTCCTGTTAGCCAGGCTGGTCTTGAACTCCTGACCTCAAGTGATTGGCCTGCATCAGCCTCCCAAAGTGCCAGGATTACAGATGTGAGCCACCGTACCTGGCCCAGTCAAGTGATTTTTAATAAGGACATGAAGATTGTTCCACAGGGAAAGGATAGTCTTTTCAACAAATGGTATAGGGGAAACTGGATATTAACATGCAAAAGAATGAAGTTGGACCCTTATCTAATACCACATTCAAAAATTAACTCAAAATGGCCGGGCCTGGTGGCTCACACCTGTAATCCCAGCACTTGGGAGGCTGAGGCAGGTGGATCACTTGAGGCCAGGAGTTTGAGATCAGCCTGGCCAACATGGGGAAACTCTGTCTCTACTAAAAATACAAAAAATTAGTCAGATGTGGTGATGGGCGCCTGTAGTCTCAGCTACTCTGGAGGCTGAGGCATGAGAATCACTTGAACCCAGGAGCTGGAGGTTGCAGTGAGCCAAGATTGTGTCACTGTACTCCAGCCTGGGCAAGAGAGGGGGACCCTGTCTTAAAAAAAAAAAACTCAAAATGAATTAAAGACCTAAATGTAAGAACTAAAACTATGAAACTTTTAGAATAAAACATAGGACAAAATCTTCAAAACATTGGATTTGACAATGATTTATTGGATATAACATCAAGGCATAAGCAACATGGAAAAATAGACAAATTGTACTTCATGAAAATTTAAACATTTTTATGCATCAAAAACACTATCAACAGAGTAAAAAGACAGCCCACCGAATGGGAGGAAATATTTGGAAATCATGTATCTGTTAAGGGATTAATATTCAGGATATATAGGGAACTCTTAAAACTCAACAATGAGACCAGGCGCGGTGGCTCACACCTGTAATCCCAGCTACTTGGGAGGCTGAGGCACGAGAATCGCTTGAACCTGGCAGGTGGAGGTTGCAGTGAGCCAAGATTGCGCCATTGCACTCCAGCCTGGGCTACAGAGTGAGGTTCCATCTCAAAAACAGACAAAAAATTCAACAATGAAAAAACCCAATTCAAAAATGGGCAAAGGACTTGAATAGATGTTTCCGCAGAGAAGGTAAACAAATGGCCAATAAGCACATGAAGAATGAACATCACTAATTATCAGGGCAATGCATGTCAAAACTATACCCCACACCCATTAGAATGGCTACTGTCAAAAAAAATGGAAATAACAAGGGTTGGTAAGGATGGGAGAAATCAGAACCCTGGTGCATTGTTCGTAGGAATAGGAGATGATGCAGCCACTACTAGAAAACAGTATGGTGGTTGCTCAAAAAACTAAAAATAGAATTACCATATGATACCAAAATTCAGTCCTGGGTAGGGTGTGTACCCAAGATAATTGAAAGCAGTATCTCAAAGAGATGTTTGTACGCTCATATTCATAGAAGCCTTATTCACAGTTAAAATGGGGGAGCAACCCTTGTATGTCCATCAGCCGATGAATGGAGAAACAAAATGTAGTATGTACATGCAAGAGAATATGAGTAAGTCTTAAAAAGGAAGGAGTTTTGATATGTGCTATAACACGGATGAACCTTGAAGATACTGTATGAAGGAGATAAGCCAGTCAGAGTAAAGACAAATACTGTATGGTTCCATGTATATGAGGTATTTAGAGTAGTCAAAATCACGGTAAAAGGAATTTGAGGAGATTAAAAAAAAAAGGGGGGGGTAGTAAAAAATCATAAAGACAGAAAGTAGAGTGGTAGTTGCCAGGGGCTGGGGAGAGGGATGAATGGGGAATTATTGTTTAATAGGGTCGATTTCAGTTTTACAAGATTCAATAGTTCTGGAGATGGATGATGGTGATGATTGCAGAGCATTATGAATGTATTGAATACCACTGAAATGTATACTTTAAAAAGGGATCCTGGTAATTTTATGTTAGGTATTTTAACATTAAAAAATTGGGGGATAAGGGCTGGGTACAGTGGCCCACGCCTGTAATCCCAGCACTTTGGGAGGCTGAGGTGGGCAGATCACGAGGTCAGGAGATCGAGACCATCCTGGCTAACAAGGTGAAACCCCATCTCTACTAAAAATACGAAAAAAAAAAAATTAGCAGGACGTGGTGGTGGGTGCCTGTGGTCCCAGCTACTCAGGAGGCTGAGGCAGGAGAATCGCTTGAACCCAGGAGGTGGAGGTTGCAGTGAGCCAAGATCATGCCACTGTGCTCCAGCCTGGCAACAGAGTGAGATTCCATCTCAAAAATAAAAATAAAAATAGGGGTTGAGGGCAAGGTGCAGTGGCTCACATCTGTAATCCCAGCACTTTGGGAGGCCAAGGCAGGAGGATTCCTTGTGCCCAGGAGATCGAGACCAGCCTGGGCAATATAGTGAGACCTTGTCTCTACAAAAAAATTTAAAAATTAGCTGGGTGTGGGGCACACGTCTGTAGTCCCAGCTACTTGGGAGGCTGAGGCGGGAGGATCGCTTGAGCCTGGGAGGTCGAGGCTGCAGTGAACTGTGATTGCACCACTGCCGTCCTACCTAGGTATATTTGTTTTCTGGTTTTTTGTTGTTGTTGTTGTTTTGAGACAGAGTCTTGCTCTGTCGCCCAGGCTGGATGCAATGGCATGATCTCGGCTCACTGCAACCTTCGCCTCCTGGGTTCCAGTGATTCTCCCTGCCTCAGCCTCCTGAATAGCTGGGATTACAGGCATCTGCCACCACGCCCAGCTAATTTTTGTGTTTTTTGTAGGGACAGGGTTTCACCATGTTGGCCAGACGTCTCGAACTCCTGACTGCAGGTGATCTGCTTGCCTTGGCCTCCAAAGTGCTGGGATTACAGGTGTGATCCACCGTGCCCAGCCCTGTTTGTGTTTTTTTTTCAACAGATGTGATTTCTGACTTGCATATGTAATCAAGAATATGTATGGACTGTAGCCTGATGAAGTTTTTCACTCCATTGGTAATGTCCTCCTTGTTTTACATTTTCAAAGCCTGCGTAGTTACAGATTCATTTGTTTTCAATGTTTCTCCAGGGGAAGACGGAATCTATCACTGTGGTGAAGCTGCTGAGTTGCTTTGATGACCTGGTGGCAGCAGGCACAGCCTCTGGCAGGGTTGCAGTTTTTCAACTTGTGTCTTCATTGCCAGGAAGAAATAAACAGGTGAGTACTCATGATCTGAACACGTATTAACTTCTTGGTAAATTCCTCATGGATTTTTAAAATGAGAAATCCTCATCTGCTTAGAAAGTTTATGCTCAGAGAAAGCCGGGCACAGTGGCTCACACCTGTAATCCCGGTAATTTGGAAGGCCAAAGCGGGCTGATCATGAGGTCAAGAGATCAAGACCATCCTGGCTAACATGGTGAAACCTCGTCTCTACTAAAAATACAAAACTTGGCCAGGCGCAGTGGCTCACGCCTGTAATCCCAGCACTTTGGGAGGCTGAGGCGGGCGGATCACAAGGTCAGGAGATTGAGACCATCCTGGCTAACACGGTGAAACCCCATCTCTACTAAAAAATACAAAAAATTAGCCAGGTGTGGTGGCGGGCGCCTGTAGTTCCAGCTACTCAGGAGGCTAAGACAGGAGAATGGCGTGAACCTAGGAGATGGAGCTTGCAGTGAGCTGAGATCGCGCCACTGCACTCCAGCCTGGGCAACAGAACAAAACTGCGTCTCAAAAAAGAAAAAAAATACAAAAATTAACTTGGCATAGTGGTGTGTGCCTGTAGTCCCAGCTGCTCAGGAGGCTGAGGCAGGAGAATTACTTGAACCCGGGAGGCAGAGGTCGCAGTGAGCCGAGATTGCAACACACTACTGCACTCCACCCTGATGGAGTGAGACTCCGTCTCAAAAAAAAAAAAAAAAAAAAAAATTATGCTCAGAGAAGCTTAACACTGTGCTGTTTATAATGGGAGAACATTTCTGTGCCGAGTTGAACACTTGGCATAAGGTACAGGTGGGTCATTTCATTTTTGCTTAATATCCTCAAGGTGTGCCCTCTGTGGGTTTTGAAGGTGACTAGAGGGATGGAACCTTGTGCAGGGTTCTGCGTGGAAAAGGAGATTGGGAAAACCAGCTCTTCCGTAACTAGGAGCGATTGTATACCTTTTCCGTGTAGCCCCAGCTCACAGCATTTATCCTTTTCTTTTTTGTGTGTATATTTTTATCCCCTGTTCATAGCTTCGGAGATTTGATGTCACTGGTATTCACAAAACCAGCATTACAGCTCTGGCTTGGAGCCCCAATGGAATGAAACTGTTCTCTGGAGACGACAAAGGCAAAATTGTTTATTCCTCTCTGGATCTAGACCAGGTAAAATTATTTTCAGAAATACTGTTGGCTCTTGCCTTCTTACATTTGGAAAAACTATATTTATAATTGTATTTTTATTCAGTTTGTATTCTTGATCATTGTCCCTTTATAATCTCAATTGTTATTTGTAACATTTACTTTTATAGACTTATGTTTTATAAGCTTCCGCTTCTAAGACTAAGGAGTTGGCCTACTGGAACATTCACTTTTTTCATTCCACTGTTGTGTATTACTTCTACTTGGAAAAGAAGCTATTATCATTCCTACTTCCTGAAAGGTTAGTAGGAGTGATGCCAAGCACTTCCGAATCCTAACTGTGGACAAGTCAGTGATTTCAATGGATGGAGGACTCTCTGCCAGCTGCCTGGCCTTGTGAGATGACCTCATGTGACAGGAAGTGGCAGAGGAGAAGGTTATGTGGCAGTATGGTGAAGATGAAGAAGCTGGAGCTCCAAGAGATCCAGGAACTAGCCCAGGATTGCAGGCTTGCACCTCACAGGGCTTGCTTTCAAACCGAGGTTCTGCTTCGATGCCCGTGCCTTTTCCACTGCATGTGTGGCTTTATGATCTGCTGGGTTTTGTTTTGTCATGTGTCTGCAACCAAATGGAACTCCTTGGTGGCACAGTCCTTTCTTTTTCTTCTTTGTAACCTTCATTCCTAGAGCACTGTCAGAATTCAGCAATTTTTTTTTTTTTTCTTGAGACGGAGTCTCGCTCTTGTCACCCAGGCTGGAGTGCAGTGGCGCGATCTCGGCTCGTTACAACCTCTGCCTCCCGGGTTCAAGCAATTCTCCTGCCTCAGCCTCCTGAGTAGCTGGGATTACAGGGACCTGCCATCATGCCTGACTAATTTTTCTATTTATGTAGAGATGGGGTTTCACTATGTTGGTCAGGCTGGTCTTTAACTCCTGACCTCAGGTGATCTGCCCACCTTGGCCTCCCAAAGTGCTGAGATTACAGCCGTGAGCCACCATGCCCGGCCAAGAATTCAGCAATTATTAGCTGCATGACTTTCAGTCCCTCTGATCCAAGACTGACCTATTACAAATATTCTCTAGTAGTAGTTTTCAAGCTTTGTAGTCATAGGATCCCTTTACACTCTTAGAAAGAGGACCCCAAAGCATTTTTGTTTATATAGGTTATCTCTACCAAGTACACTGTGTTAGAAGTTAAAACTGATAAATTTTAAAATGTATATTTTTTTTGAGATGGAGTCTCGCTCTGTTGCCCAGGCTGGAGTGCAGTGGCACAATCTCAGCTCACTGCAACCTCTGCCTCCCGGGTTCAAGCGATTCTCATGCCTCAGCCCCCTGAGTAGCTGGGACTACAGGCAACTGCCACCTCGCCCATCTAATTTTTTGTATTTTTTGTAGAGACGGTGCTTCACCGGATGGTCTCGATCTCCTGACCTTGTGATCCTCCTACCTCAGCCTCCCAAAGTGCTGGGATTACAGGCGTGAGCCACTGCACCTGGCTGACATTTAAAAATATTTTTACTTTGAAATAATAAATCCATAATATCTGAACATAAGTGACATATTTTGTGAAAATATCTCTATATCTCTGTTTTCAAAACAGGTGACAAGAGTGAGTGGCATTGAGTTATATTTTTACAAATCTTTATTATCTGGCTTAATAGAAGATGACTGGATTCTGCATTCAATCTGTTGCCATACATTGTTTTGATTGAAGTATATAAAGAAAAACTGGCCTTACACAGACATGTAGTTGGAAATGGGAGGAGTATTTTGATAGCCTTTTCAGATAATTGTGGACATTCTTTAATAATATCCTCATATTGACAAATGGCAGTTGCTTTAAAGTTTACAGTGACAAATGACAAATGGTAGTTTCTTTAAAGGTTAGTAAAAATGTGGAATCTGAAACCATGTGGATGAATGTTTCCTACTCTGTTACATTAAAATCTACTTTACACTTTCCGCGCTACCTACAAAGGGGTCCATACGGCTTTGTTCTGGATTCCCGTCGTAACTTAAAGGGAAACTTTTCACAGTGTCCGGAGCCCTTGATGTCCTGCAAATGAAGGAGGAAGATGTCCTTAAGTTCCTTGCAGCAGGAACCCACTTAGGTGGCACCAATCTTGACTTCCAGATGGAACAGTACATCTACAAAAGGAAAAGTGATGGCATCTACATCCTAAATCTGAAGAGGACCTGGGAGAAGCTTCTGCTGGCGGCCCGTGCCATTGTTGCCATTGAAAACCCTGCTGATGTCAGTGCCATATCCTCCAGGAATACTGGCCAGAGGGCCATGCTGAAGTTTGCTGCTGCCACTGGAGCCACTCCAATTGTTGGCCGCTTCACTCCTGGGACCTTCACTAACCAGATCCAGGCAGCCTTCCGGGAGCCACAGCTTCTGGTGGTTACTGACCCCAGGGCTGACCACCAGCCTCTTACGGAGGCATCTTATGTTAACCTACCTGCCATTGCTCGTAACACAGATTCTCTTCTGTGCTATGGGGACATTGCCATCCCATGCAACAACAAGGGAGCTCACTCAGTGGGTTTGATGTGGTGGATGCTGGCTCGGGAAGTTCTGCGCATGCGTGACACCATTTCCCGTGAACACCCGTGGGAGGTCATGCCTGATCTCTCCTTCTACAGAGATCCTGAGGAGATTGAAAAGAAGAGCTGGCTGCTGCTGAAAAGGCAGTGACCAAGGAGGAATTTCAGGGTGAATGGACTGCTCCAGCTCCCGAGTTCACTGCTACTCAGCCTGAGGTTGCAGACCGGTCTGGCAGCGTGCAGGTGCCCTCTGTGCCTGTTCAGCAGTTCCCTACTGAAGACTGGAGGGCTCAGCCTGCCACGGAAGACTGGTCTGCAGCTCCCACTGCTCAGGCCACTGAATGGGTAGGAGCAACCACTGAATGGTCTTAAGCTGTTCTTGCACAGGCTCTTAAGCAACATGGAAAAATGGTTGATGGAAAATAAACATCAGTTTCTAAAAATAAAAAAATAAAAAAATCTACTTTACACATGTTGGATTTTGTAACATTATGTATTGGTCACTTAGAAAATACTATTCACAGAGTGGTGTAGATCTTCCAAATGTTGACACTTTTTTTTTTTTTGAGACATGGTCTTACTCCTCTCACCCAGGCTGGTGTGCAGTAGTGCAATCATGGCTCACTGGAGCGTCGACTTCCCAGGTTCAGGTGATTCTCCCACCTTGGCCTCCCGAATAGCTGGGACTACAGGTGCACGCCACCATGCCCGGCTGATTTTTTGTATTTTTATAGAGACAGGGCTTTGCCATGTTGCACAGGCTGGTCTTGAACATCTAGGCTCAAGCAGTCTGCCCACCGCAGCCTTCCAAAGTTCTGGGATTACAGGTGTGAGCCACCGTGCCAGCTGGTACATTTTCTAATACAATATCAAAAAAAAAAATACCTTCGTTAACATCAACATCATTGTAATCAGGAAAGTCTAGCTATAAGGGATCGTCAAGTTCACAGGGACAGGTGCAAGTTTTCGTATTGCTAATCTTCACATGAGAGCAACAAAGACCATTACTTGTTTTCCTTGAAGTGACAGGCTTTTGTTTTTTGAGAAAATGTCTGCTAAATACCCAGATTTGAATAATTACAGCATTTCAAATAAAAATGGTGTTTTGTGAAGAAAGCAGCTGGCTCAGCTCATAGCTGCAACAGTTGTACAAGTGCTTTTCCTTGAGAGAACCACTGAGTGTGTTTCAGTGTGCAGCAGAAGGGAGAATAGAAAACTACCTATCCTCTGGCCAGGCATGGTGTCTCACACCTGTACTTCCAGCACTTTGGGAGGCCAAGGCAGAATGATCACTTGAGCCTAGGAGTTTGAGACCAGTCTGGGCAACATGGCAAAACCCCATTTCTACCAAAAAACATATAAAAATTAGCCAGGCATGGTGGCACACACCTGTAATCCCAGCTACTCTGGAGGCTGAGGTTGGAGGATCACTTGAGCCTTGGAGGTGGATATTGCAGTGAGCTGAGATTGCACCACTGCACTCCAGCCTAGGCCAAGAGCCAGAACCTGTCTAAAAAAAAAGTTTGCAACATTTTCATGTAATGGAAATTTCTTTATCTTGATTTTGGTGTTGGTTACATGAAAAATTCATAGAATTGCATACCTAAAAAAGGACGAAATTTACTGTAAGTTTTACCAACAAATCTGATCACTGCCCCCTGCTTCCCTCACAAAATGTCAGTGATGTCACAGCAGTATTTCTGAAATAATTGATGAAACTTTTCAAATAGACTGGATTTCATATATATACTATATATATATATATATATATGTATTTCATATATGTATATTTTTTGAGACGGAGTCTCGCTCTGTTGCCCAGGCTGGAGTGCAGTGGCGTGATCTCGGCTCACTGCAACCCTTGCCTCTGGGTTCAAATGATTCTCCTGCCTCAGCCTCCCAAGTAGCTGGGATTACAGGCATGTGCCACCTTGCCCAGCTAAATTTTGTAATTTTAGTAGAGACGAGGTTTCATGATGTTGGCCAGGCTGGTCTCGAACTCCTGACCTCAAATGATCCACCCACCTCAGCCTCCCAAAATATAGGGATTACAAGTGTGAGCCACTGCACCCGGCCGGATGACACTTTTCTATACGAGTAACTTATAGAATCAGATTTTTAATACAATGAAATATGCTCTGTGTTAGCAGTCAGATACCTTCTAGAATTTTACTTTGTGTTTATATATAAAATATGTTTTTTGTTTTTGTTTGTTTGTTTTTATAAAGACAGAGTCTCACTCTGTTACCTGGGCTAGAGTGCGGTGGTATGATCACAGCTCACTGTAATCTGAACTCCTGGGCTCAAATGATCCTTCTGTCTCAGCCTCCCAAGTAGCGGGGATCACAGACACATGCCAATACACGTGGCTAATAAAATGTTTTTTTTTTTTTTTTTGTAGAGACAGGATCTCACAATGTTGCCCAGGCTGGTCTTGTAAAATATCATTTTATGTTAATAGCATTTTATATATTTAATATCATTTAATTTCTTCTGACCTCCTGTTTTCTATGACCCTTTCGGTTGGCAAGTATATAATGTCCTCAAAACTGCTTTGAGCACTTTGTGAGGGGAGACTGTAATATGAACTTACAGAGCTGATTATTGTCACAATAATTTTATAGAAGGTTCCATTCCATTGTTTTATAATAGAAGAAGCAATACACACAGTGCAACAGATTTCTGTTGAGATCTTTATGGATGCTTCTTTGAACTCTCTACATGTTGACTGCGTCATCCCTGAGCCTGCTGTGGTGCACAGTAAAGAATGTATCTACTGAGGACATGTTTTTAAAAATTATGCAGATTTTTAAATGTTTCTTGTCAAACTGGATGTAGCATGAGGGAGATGTTAGTATGGACTCTTTTCCCTTCCATCAGATAATCTCTCTGTGGTGGGTTGAGAGTGAATCTGCAGAGAGTGAAAGCATACATTAGGTAGGGTGCAAGCTGACCTAAGCACAGCTCGCGGGAAGGACCCTGACTTGTCCTAAGGGAGGTCCATTCTTTAGCCTGGCGCTGATGTGAGGCGTAACCGGACTTTCTCTGCCAGGGGCTCTGTAACTCCCAGCTGGTGTTGGAGGAGCCGTCTTCCATTGTGCAGCTGGATTATAGCCAGAAAGTGCTGCTGGTCTCTACTCTGCAAAGAAGTCTGCTCTTTTACACTGAAGAAAAGTCTGTAAGGCAAATTGGAACACAGCCAAGGAAAAGGTAAGTTCCATAAGTTTTCTTGTTTGGCCTAAACGCTGGGCCTTGTTGTAGAGGGTGCTTTAGGGTTTCCTAGGTCTCCTCTTTGGCGGACGCAAGCCCACAGCGGCTCTAAGCCTGGAGTTCCTGGTGGCGCCCTGTGCCTGCTTAGGATTTCTCCTCCCAGAGGCAGACAAGAAGAGTGGGTTCCTCTTGTTGCAGAGCTGTAGGTGCCTGCACGCACAGCCACTCTGCCTCTCAAAGTGCCACGGTCAGCCCGGAGAAGCCTCAGGGGTGGCCTGGTCCATCCGTTCCTTGTGTAGGCACCTCCTCCACACAGCCCTGGTGAGGGGTCAGGGTTGTGGGGCTCACTCATTTTCAGCACGTGTTTACCATGCACCCCTGTGCACTGTGGCAGCCTCAGCAGTGACATGGTAAACACGGCAGATCTGAGCCTTCCGTTGTGGAAATGGAAATGCAGATAAAACACTTGTTGACCCTTGCGGCACCTGCTATGGACCAAAATACACAGGATGCTGTGTGAGTGTAGACACACTTGTCCAGCTGAAGGGTCAGGGAAGACATCCTGAAGGCGTGGGTTCCAGGTTCCAGGTTCTAGCTGGGATTACAGGCATGTGCCACCACGCCTGGCTAATTTTGTATTTTTAGTAGAGATGGGGTTTCACCATGTTGGTCAGGCTGGTCTCAAACTCCCGACCTCAGGTGATCCACCTGCCTCAGCCTCCCAAAGTGCTGGGATTACAGATGTGAGTCACCAGGCCCAGCCTGCTGAACACCTTCTTTTTTTTTTTTTTTTTTTTTTTTTGAGACGGAGTCTCGCTCTGTCACCCAGGCTGGAGTGCAGTGTCCGGATCTCAGCTCACTGCAAGCTCTGCCTCCCGGGTTCACGCCATTCTCCTGCCTCAGCCTCCCGAGCAGCTGGGACTACAGGCGCCCGCCACCTCGCCCAGCTAGTTTTTTGTATTTTTTAGTAGAGACAGAGTTTCACCGTGTCAGCCAGGATGGTCTCGATCTCCTGACCTCGTGATCCGCCCGTCTCGGCCTCCCAAAGTGCTGGGATTACAGGCTTGAGCCACCGCGCCCGGCCTTGAACACCTTCTTAATTCCATCAACAATCTGGCCTTTTTATATCTGCAGTCTCCCTATTGGTCCCTGGAGAACTCAGTGGAATTTATGGTCCTGCAGATCTTAGTTCTTCTGTTCCCTCTGCCAGTATCCTACTCCTCTGGTATTTTATCCTGGTTCATCTGTCAATGTCTTACTGCACTGTGTCTTGGAAGGAAGGCAGGGTATAAAGACAGGCATTGAAAACCAATTACCTTGTGGGTCCTATTCCCACCAATCTCTCTTAAAACCTGACCCTCAGCCGGGTGCAGTGGCTCACGCCTGTAATCCTAGCACTTTGGGAGGCCAAGGTGGGCGGATCACTTGAGGTCAGGAGTTCAAGAACAGCCTGGCCAACATGGTGAAACCTCCTCTCTACTAAAAACACGAAAGTTAGCCGGGCATTGTGGCGGGCGCCTGTAATCCCAGCTACTCAGGAGGCTGAGGCAGGAGAATCACTTGAACCCGGGAGACGAAGGTTGCAGTGAGCTAAGACCGCACCACTGTACTCCAGCCTGGGTGACAGCGAGACTCCATCTCAAAAAAATCAAAAACAAAAAACAAACCTGGCCCTTAAACCTCTTGTGTGGAGACCCAAGCAGTTTCTGTAAACCTCTCCTAGTGCGTCTGTGCAGTGCAGTCTTTAGGGAACATTGATTGAAAGCATGCTCTGCACCAGGAACTGGTTTAGGATGCAGAAACAAATAAATGTGTCCCCTTCTCAGAAGGAGAGAGATTTTATTGAGCCTTGAAGAAATGGGGGCTAACAGAATAAAAGGAAATGTTCTTAGCATCTGTGTTTTAAAGACTTGCTTTCTGCTGTAGACTTGTATGTGTCTCTGCCTGGAAGCAGTGCTCCCCTCACAACTGTTTAGCTGGGCATGTACACGTGGAGGTGTGGCAGCAAGTAAGGAGGCATCCAAGGAGACAAGGCCTCTGCCCTCAAACACAATGGGAGAGACTGTCGGTCAGCAGGAGGAGAGTAGAGGCTATCAATGCTGTAAAGGAGCAGGCAGGGTGAAGCATTAGGGAGCGCTAGGCATGGGGCAGGATGTTGCATTTGGATAGAATGGTCAGGAAAGGCCTCTACAAGGGCAGTGATCTTTGAGCTGAAGCCTGGGAAGAGCTGCTAGGACAGCGTTCCAGGCTCAGGGAACAGCATATGCCAAGACCTCAGTTGGGCCAGGGTTTAGATGTTCAAGAAGCCAGAAGTGACTAGGACACTGGCTATGGCAGGAGTCCAGGGGAGCTGCGGGGAGGCTGCCGTGGGAGTCCAGGGGAGCCGCAGGTTGGCCGGCACGGGAGTCCAGGGGAGCCATGGAGAGGCTGCTGCAGGAGTCCAGGGGAGCCACGGGGAGGCTGCTGCGGGAGTCCAGGGAAACCACTGACTGAGATGGAGACTAGGGAAGGCTGGGCCGGAGGTCAGGACATCAGGACCTCTGCTGTGGACATAGGGGGTTTGACGGATCTGTCACGTTGCCATGTGGGAGTTGCAGAAGAGAGTTCTGTGGACCAGTCTGGAGCCCAGGGAAGAAGTCTTGACCAGAGGGGAAAATGAGGTCACCAGATACAGGTGACATTGACACCTGACATTGGATGAATCCACACAGGGAGTATCTATTCATTCGGTGCTCTGCCCTACTCCAGGTACTCCTCATCTGGGGATATCTGTGAACAAGGCAGAACAGATCTGTAATCTCAGGGAGCTTTGTGCAGAGTGGTGAACAGATAAACATGTCAGAGGGTGCAGAGCCAGAGAGGGAGGCGCAGGAGACACAGGTGTCTCTTTAAAAGGATGACAGGGAAGGCTTCTCTGAGGAGGTAGCCTGGGCTGATTCCTGAACCAAGGAGGCAACTAGTGCGAGAAGACCTTAGAGAGAGTCCCTGGAGGCAGAGGGCCCCCTGCACACCGAGGATCTGAGCAGCCAGGCCAGCTGTGTGGAGCAGGGTGCGGGAAGCCCTCTCCCGTCGTCTTTGTGGGCCCTGCCCATGGGGCTCTTTCAGTCCAGTGCTGTGGCCAGTCACAGAGGACTGTGGCCAAGCCAGGGAGGTCACTCTGGCTGCTGCTTGGAATATATTGGAGGGGGCAGGTGTGGCAGCTCAGCAGGGCCAGCGAGGGTTCTGGGTGATCCAGGTGGGAGATGACAGGATGGGGCGGGGTCAGTGGTGGGACTGCTTCCAAGGCAGAGCTGGCACATTTGCTGCCATGTTGGTTCTGGGCTGTGAGAGGGATGAGTTGGAGATGATTCCTAGGTCTGTGGTCTGTGCAGCTGGGTGAGTGGACATGCTGTGGATTGATGCAGAGACTCCTGGAGGCACGGGGAGAAGGAGGAGATGAAACAGCCTGCTGTGGCCCTGCCCTGTCCTCTCCCCACAGTAGAGAACTGGCGTGGGAGGTGGGTGGCAGGTGTGCCTCTCAGGGAGCTGTGCACCGGCAGCCGCTGGCATGCAGACAGGAGCTCGCCTAGGGAGATTTGGGGAGGCCTTGTGTTCTGAAGAGGAAATGGCATCAGGAGAGAACAGGAGTTGGGGGGTCAGAGGAGTCAGAGGCCACTTGGAGGGACATAGCAGCTGCTGCGAGACCAGGGGCTGAGACAGCTGTGACGGGCCTGAGTCTGTAGCGCGGAGGCTATGCACAGCTCTCCTCATCAGCAGGGCCAAGGGATTGGAAGGGCTAAAAGAGGAGTGGACAGCGAGTATGGAGAGCTTTTGGGAGGAGTGTTTTTGCAGAAGAGAAGAAAGAAAGAAAAATAAGTGGTGCCCAGGGGGACCGTGTGGCCTGCTGGGAATTTTGGGAGAGGGGCCATGTGGCAGCACATTGGTGTGTGATGTGGGTGCCTGTGGAGGGAACACAGTGCTGGTGAAGACAGAGTGCAGGCGGTGGCCTCAGTTGGCCCGCTTATGGGCAGCAGTGTAGGGTTGACCGGAAACCGGGCCAGAGATGCTCTTCCAGAGGAAGGGCAGGGCACTGAGTCCGGGGCAGGTGCAGGCAGGGCAGGGGACTCGGGGGTAGAAGATGAGGGGTCCTCTTCTCTTCGAGTCTGTGGACCTCTTCAGACTGGACGATGTGTGTGTTACATCCAGAAAACCTCAGAGACCCCAGCCACCCGCAGCCGTGGGTTTGCTATCCTGTGTATGTTGCATTGCTTCACGTGTCAGAGCCCTCTGCAGACCTGTTACTGTGTCTCCTGTGAGTCTGGTGCTCAGGGAAGCCCTCCCTGGCAGTAGCACTTTGCCCTGGGGAGGGAGGAGGAGATGAAGCAATCTGTAGGTGTGGCGCCCGCGTCTGGGTAAGAGCCAGCAGCCGGTTCTGGAACCCCGCCACCAGCACATCTGTTTGGTTGGCTGGTGGGTGTTTAGCTGTTGAGATCTCTGGCAGGGCTTCTGTCGATCCTTCTTCTCTCCCAGCTTAGACTTTCAGGCTCCCATTTTGGGTGCTGTCAGCTTTCAGCATATCAAGTCTGTGGCACCATACATCACGCACAAAATCAAAAAACACAATTATTTTATAGCTAGAATTTGTTAGCCAGAAAACACTCCTTATATATTAACGTGGTCTATAAAGGGAATTTATTTGTTTAGGTAATCAGTGAGTTTTTGGAAATCATCTCTACAGAAATTAAGAAATTTTGTTAATTTCTTTATGATTTTAGAATCCTGCAATACTTAGACCTTAGAAGTTGGAATTTTGGTGTCAAATTCAGAAAGCACCAGCAAGTACTGCAGAATCGCACCGCAAGTGGATGGTGGCTGAGTCGGGGGCTTCGGACAGTTTCTGTAGCTGGTTCTTCAGAACTTCACTACCTTTGACCAACCCACTCATCAGACATTTCCGTTCTCTTTTCTTTAGAGACAGGGTCTTGCTCTGTTACCAAGGCTGGAGTGCAGTGGTGTGGTCACAGCTCACTGCAGCCTTGAACACCTGGGTTCAGGCGATCCTCCTCCCTCAGCCTCCTGAGTAACTAGGACTACAAGGACGCACCACCATGCCTGTCTAAATTTTTTAATTTGTAGAGATGGAGTCTCTCTGTGTCACCCAGGCTGCTGTCAAACTCCTGGGCTCAAGCAGTCCTCCCTCCTTGGCCTCCAAACGTGCTGGGATTACAGGTGTGAGCCACCATGCCATTCAGCCAGTCAGCAGTTTTCGAGGCAGCCACTCCCAGGACCGTGCTCAGCAGGGCTGCTTTCCCCTTCCTCCAGGGGAAGAGTCCACCTGGTGTTCAGGACCTCACCTTCTCATGCCCACTCAGATGCACCACCTTGATCTAGCTCTTTGAGCAGCTCTTTGAGCCTCAGATGTGGCGCTTCCAGATGCTGCTGTAATTGTTTGCACAGGTCAGCACGGTGTTATGAGACAGGCTGAGGACCTCATCTTATTTATTTTTTATTTTACCCAGAGCATCAAACACCGTGTCTTACAGAATGTAGGAATCACTAAATGTTTGTTAACATGAGTGCTTTAGTTACATAAGATGAACCAGTCAAAATGGAAATGACAAGAGATTTTTCAGGGGTCCTACAAATAGAAGGAAACATTTAAAAATTGGATCGCCAAGAGAAATTGATTGACAGGAAAGGAAAGGCAGGAGGAAGAGGTTATGGGCTCCCTTGCTGGAGTTCCTCTGGGTCACTCTCTTTAGAGGACCTCTCCAAAACAAACCCACCAAAGGCAGTAATCAGATACGGTGCTGTTTATAGAATTGTCCATGAAAGATCCACAGCGTCAAAACACCCTTGGTTCGTCCTGACGATCATTGTTTCAAAGCTGAATTTGATATATGATATCCTCCTTGGACCCTATCCAAAGGGATTTAGTTACTGAGGTGCCAGAAGGACCTAGCGAGATTCTGGTGTGCAACGTATAACAGAACCAGTGTTTTTCCCTCACCAATGTTGTTGAAGGAAATGATGTTTATCTGAGGACCTACCTGCTCTATGTCATTTCACTTAACAGTTGTAGTTTCCAAGAAGCTGTGGGCGCTGAGTAGGACGTACTGTACCATACAGCAGTAGAAACGAATTAGCACGACAGCTGTTTATCAACAAGGATAAATCTGAGAAACATAGTGTTAAGTGAAAAAAAGCAAGTTGCGAAAGTGTACAATTAGCATCATACATTTTAATAAAAATGAAAGATAAACAATACTAAATTATGTTGTCTTTAGAGATACATAGGTATGTGATTAAAACAAAAAAAAAGTGAGGAAATGATAAAGGCAAAATGCAATCCAGTGGTTCCATCTGGGGCACAAGGGGGCAGGAAGTGGTAGGAACACAAGAGACCATCGGTTGGATGACTGATGATTTCTTTCCTCAGTTTGGGGATGGGTTCCCAGGCGTACCTTTCCTTGCTAGGCTTTATAACTGCATGGATATATGTACATATACACAGTTGTGCGCTGCATAACAACATTTCAGTCATTGATGGACTGCATGTATGACAATGGTCGCAGAAGATTATAATGGAGCTGAAAAAATTCCTATCAGCTGGTGTCTTAGCGCCACACATTACGTTTTCTATGTTTAGGTGTACAAACACTCGTCATTATGTTACAGGTGCCTACAGTGTTAAGTGTAGTTACATGGAGTACGGGTTTGGAGTCCAGGGGCAATAGGCTAGACTAAGCTTGTCCAACCCATGGCCCAACACAAATTTGTAAACTTTCTTGAAACATGAGATTTTGGCTGGGCGTGATGTCTCACGCCTGTAATCCCAGCACTTTGGGAGGCCGAGGTGGGTGGATCACAAGGTCAGGAGATCGAGACCATCCTGGCTAACACGGTGAAACCCCGTCTCTACTAAAAATACAAAAAATTAGCCAGCCGTGGTGGCGGATGCCTGTAGTCCCAGCTACTCAGGAGGCTGAGGCAGGAGAATGGCGTGAACCCAGGAGGCGGAGCTTGCAGTGAGCCGAGATGGAGCCACTGCACTCCAGCCTGGGCAACATAGCGAGACTCCATCTCAAAAAAAAAAAAAAAAATGAAATTTTTTTGGCCAGGTGTGGTGTCTCATGCCTGTAATCCCAGCACTTTGGGAGGCCAAAGCAGGTGGATCACTTGAGGTCAGGAGTTCGAGACCAGCCTGGCCAACGTGGTAAAACCCCATCTGTACTAAAAATACAGAATTATCTGGGCATGGTGGTGTATGCCTGTAATCCCAGCTACTTGGGAGGCTGAGGCAGGAGAATCACTTGAACCCGAGAGGCAGTGGGTCCATTGCATTGAGCCCAGAGTGCGCCATTGCACTCCAGCCTGGCCAACAAGATCAAAGCTCTGTCTCAAAACAAAAAGAGGTTTTTTTGTGATTATTATTATTTTTAGTTCATCAGCTATCGTTAGTGTATTTTATGTGTGACCCAAGACAGTTCTTCTTCCAATATGGCCCAGGGAAGCCAAAAGATTGAACATCCCTGGGCTAGACTATATGGGTGTGTCATAGGCTGTGCCATCTAGGTTTGTGTAAGTACACTCTATGATGTTCACACAACGGAGACATTGCCTAATGACAGATCTCTCAAACATCCCTGTCACTAAGTGACCTGTGACTCTATATATAGCATATTCTTTTGTTTGTATCAGATATTTCATAATTTCAGAAAGAAAAAATATCAAGCTTGGGGACAGGAAGGGACATTGGTGCCTCTGATGGGTTTAGAGAAATTCTGAAAGGGCAACACTCTAGATGGGTTGCGTGAAGCTCATTCATTCAGGATGTGGAGTGAGCACAGCAATCAGATGTCAGAGCAACAGAATCAGAGCAGGAAAGGATGAGCAGACCTGGATTCTTCACCTTCTGCCTCAGTTTCCTCTCCTCCAAAACGGGAGTTGTAATACAGTCATGTGTCAATGAACAACAGGGATATAGTCTGAGAAATGCATTGTTAGGTGACATGTTTGTTGCATGAACAGCATAGAGTGTACTGACAAACGTAGGAGGTAGGTACAACCTACTTCACACCTGGGCTAAATGGTACAGCAAATTGCTCCTGGGCTACAGACCTGCACCACTTGTGACTGCACTGAATACTTTAGGCAGCTGTAGCACAAAGGTAAGTATTAGTATGTCTAAACAGAAAAGGTGCCATAAAAATATGGTATTATAATCTTATGGGACCACTGTTGTATTTGCGGTCCATCATTGACTAAAATGACTTAGTGTTGTTTTTGAAGCAGAGTCTGTCACCCAGGTTGGAGTACAGTGGCATGATCTCAGCTCACTGCAACCTCTGCCTCCCAGGTTCAAGCGATTCTCCTGCCTCAGCCTCCCGAGTAGCTGGGACTACAGGCATGTGCCACCACGCCCAGCTAATTTTTGTATTTTTAGTAGAGACATGGTTTCACCATGTTGGCCAGGCCGGTCTAGAACTCCTGACCTCAGATGATCTGCCGCCTTGGCCTCCCAAAGTGTTGGGATTGCAGGCATGAGCCGTTGCACCCAGTCTGACTAAAATGTTACATCGTATGTGACTGTATCTGCCACACATGGTTGTTGTAAGGATTAGACATGAGAGTGGGATCAAGCCCCAGGCGCAGTGCAAGCTGTGTGGGTACTCAGTGAATGGTTCCCTGTGTGCTAATGGGGCACACACCTGTGAGGGTGTGGTGGGCCTCTGTCGGTAAGGGGTGACAGTGTGGTTTAACTGACAAAAAACAAACAGTAGAAAAAGTGAAAAATCAATTATTGTCTTAGCCAAAAAATTCTTGTACTTAATATTAAGGGTTGACAACTGCAT
This sequence comes from Trachypithecus francoisi, assembly GCF_009764315.1. NCBI lineage: Eukaryota > Metazoa > Chordata > Mammalia > Primates > Cercopithecidae > Trachypithecus > Trachypithecus francoisi. The sequence goes on along the minus strand of NW_022681468.1, from coordinate 4,280,038 downwards.
TACTTCAAATCGGTCCATGTCTGTTTTTTGTTCTTTCTTTCTTCCTTCTAATTTTAGTACTGGGAAATTTGGTGCTTGTTTTATACCAGGACTCTGTAAGCAAAGTGATCTAACCTTGTATGCATCACGGCCCGGGCTCCGGCTGTGGAAGGCTGATGTCCACGGGACTGTTCAAGCCACATTTATCTTAAAAGATGCTTTTGCCGGGGGAGTCAAGCCTTTTGAACTGCACCCACGTCTGGAATCCCCCAACAGAGGAAGTTGCAGCTTACCTGAGAGGCACCTGGGGCTTGTTTCGTGTTTCTTTCAAGAAGGCTGGGTGCTGAGTTGGAATGAATATAGTATCTATCTCCTAGACACAGTCAACCAGGTAAGCGAAGGGACGCTGCCATATCTTCGGTGTCTGTAGGCAAGAGAATGTTTCTCTACAAACTCTTCTGCTCAGGGCCCTCAGAATGCTACCAGGAGCAGTATTGATTTACACTTTACTTTTGCCTTCAGGCCAGTCAAGGAAATCAAATGAAGGTTTGGTCATTTTCATAGATTTGAAAAAAAAACAGTTTGGTTTTGACATTTAGGTCCAATTCTCTGTCAAGAAATTATGTATGTTTTTTGTATGTAAACACATTAAACTTGTTCTTTTGTTGTTGTTGAGAAAGAGTCTCGCTCTGTCGCCCAGGCTGGAGTGCAGTGGCATGATCTCGGCTCACGGCAACCTTCACCTGCCAGGTTCAAGCAAGTCTCCTGCCTCAGCCTCCTGAGTAGCTGGGATTACAGACTCATGCCACCACACCCAGCTAATTTTTGTATTTTTAGTAAAAACAGGGTTTCACAATGTTGGTCTGGCTGGTCTTGAACTCCTGACCTCGTGATCTGCTTGCCTTGGCCTCCCAAAGTGCTGGGATTACAGGCGTGAGCCACCATGCCTGGCCCCTTTTTTTTTTTTTTTAGACAGAGTCCTATTATGTCACCCAGGCTGCAGTGCAGTGGCGCGATCTGGGCTCACTGCAACCTCCGCCTCCCAGGTTCAAGTGATTCTCCTCCCTCAGTCTCCCAAGTGGCTGGGATTACAGGCCCGTGCCACCCCACCCAGCTAATTTTTGTATTTTTAGTAGAGACGGTGTTTCACCATGTTGGCTAGGCTGGTCTCGAACTCCTGACCTCAGGTGATCCACCTGCCTCAGCCTCCCAAAGTGCTGGGATTACAGGCGTGAGCCACCATGCCCAGCCTTGTTCTTTATAATCTATTTGGGTCATGTTTTTTCTGACTATCCAATCACTATGAGCACATACAGTGATAACTCAAATACGACAGAAACAGTAGCAGAGGCTGGGCGCGGTGGCTCACGCCTGTAATCCCAATACTTTTGGGAGGCCGAAGTGGGCAAATCACCTGAGGTCAGGAGTTCGAGATCAGCCTGGACAACATGGTGAAACCCCGTCTCTACTAAAAATTAAAAAATTAGCTAGGCATTGTGGCACACTCCTGTAATCCCAGCTACTTAGGAGGCTGAAGCAGGAGAATTGCTTGAATTCGGGAGGCAGAGGTTGCTGTGAGCTGAGATTTCACCATTGTACTATAGTCTGGGCTACAGAGCGAAACTCCATCTCAAAAAAAAAAGAAACAGTAGCAGAGAATTTTAGTTCCTGAGGAGGGGCCCGTCCCTCAGCATGCTTTCTCTGTTATTTTGCCCTTGTCTTCTTACTCAAATGGAGCTACATCATTTTGCCACTTGGTTTTTTGTTTTGTTTTTGTTTTTGATTTTGTTTTTGAGATGGAGTCTGGCTCTGTTGCCCAGGCTGGAGTGCAGTGGTGCGATCTCGGCTCACTGCAAACTCTGCCTTCCGGGTTCATGCCATTCTCCTGCCTCAACCTCCCAAGTAGCTGGGACTACAGGCGCCCACCACCACACCCAGCTAATTTTTTGTATTTTAGTAAAGGTGGTGTGTCACCATGTTAGCCAGGATGGTCTCGATCTCCTGACCTCGTGATCTGCCTGCCTCGGCCTCCCAAAGTGCTGGGATTACAGGCATGAGCCACCGCGCCCAGCCGCCACTTGTTTTTTTTGTTTTTGTTTTTTTGTTTTTTATTTTCGGTTTTCTTTACTTAGCAACATATCTTGGGCAAATTTCCAACATCATTAAAATCATGGTAGGAAATAATTTCTGCTTAAACCAAGATGATAACAGATTATCGTTAGAGACAGATTTAGGAACTTTAAAGCTGTTTAGTTTCAGTTTCTCATTGTCTTAAGAGCAGAGCTTTTGCTCTTTTTAAAAAAATCTCTCTGCCTCACCCTCCCAACTCCTCACCCCCAGATTCCAGACCAAGCCCTGTCCTGTTCACGTTCTTCCATTCTGAGCTCAGCAGGCCTCTGCCAGGCACCCCTTTCTCTTATAAGCAGAGCCTCACTATAGAAAATAAATGGTTTTTGGTCAGGCGCAGTGGCTCACACCTGTAATCCCAGCAGTTTGGGAGGCCGAGGCAGGCGGATCACCTGAGGTCAGGAGTTCAAGACCAGCCTGGCCAACATGGCAGAACCCCGTCTCTACTAAAAATACAAAAACTAGCCAGGCATGGTGGCAGGTGCCTGTAGTCCTGGCTACTCGGGAGGCTGAGGCAGGGAGAATTGCTTGAACCTGAGAGGTGGAGGTTGCAGTGAGCCAAGATCATGCCACTGCACTCCAGCCTGGGCGATAGAGTGAGACGTCCATTTCCAAAAAAAAAGAAAAGAAAGGGTTTTCTTCTTTGGTGTGTGTCAGCAGAACATGAAGTTCATCCTCTCCTCATTGAAGCCTTCTGAATTATCATCAGCCGTGCCTGGTAATACTGGCTTGGCAGGAAGAAAACTGACCCGGGGTGGAGGGGCAGAACTAGACTCGACTCTTCTAGCCTGGTTCTGCCTTTAACCAAGTCTCTTACTGGCCTGAGCCTGGTTTTCTTTCCTCTCAAACGGGGTGGGTGTAAGAAGCTTCGATTTAGGGGAGTCACTAAGGTGCCTTGAGCTTGTTCATTTTCTAAGGGATATTCTGAAAGATATTTTTGCACCCTTTCCTCAGTTACAAAGAACTTGTTTCCCTGGATACCTTTTGGACTTATGTGCACTTGTTAGTTAGTAGCATCAAGATGCTTAGTAAGTGTGCATTGGTTTTTCATCTGAGCACGTACCCGATGCTTTACCCAGTAGGTATAATTAACTTCAGTTTATAGGCAGAGAAATGGAGACAGTCACCCTCAGAGTCTGGACCACCCAGTGGCAGCATGACTGGCAGCTTTCAGAAACAAATGTTATGTTTGCAGCTGTCCATCAGTTATTTAAAATTACAGTCTCTTATTTGCACTGTTGACAGCAAAGCAAGGACTTGCTTTAAGTCTGTGTGGGCTTGGGATGTGTTTCCACCCCTTTCAGATAATGCTGAAAGAACCTCGCCTCCCTTCATGTATTCATTCAAAACCCTTGAGCTGCAGTGTACACTGGCCTCTCCTGCAGGAAGGCACACAGTAGGAGGACTATTCCTGCACACAGTAGGAGGACTAGACCTGTCTGCACGCTGTTTCCGCCCCAGGAGTGGGGTGCCAAGCAGAGGTTTGGATGAGGTGCCGCAAGCCCTGAGAGTCCTGGGCTTTGCACCAGAGGGCAAGCTTGCCAGAGGCTGCTTCTCAGGGAGGTGGCATCTGGAGAGAACTGGAACTCCCCCAGCAAACATGGACAGGAAAGGAATTCGAGCAGAAAGAGAAGCGCGTGCATGCACCATGGAGGAACAGGGCTGGGACTGGGTTGTCAGGGCTGGTGCACCTGCAGCAGGGACAAGGGCAGGGTGGCACATGGGTCGGAGATGACCGAGGCCCCACCCTGCCAGGGGACCCCTCAGATCCTGCTTACCAATCTGTCAGATGTTACCTAACTTTAGATTGAATTGGAATTTTCAGAAAGTTGCCATAGTAAAGTGCAGTTATCATTTGACTGATTTGGACTCTCACACATGCTTCTTTTTTTTTTTTGACAGGCCACAATTGCTGGTTTGGAAGGATCCGGTGATATTGTGTCTGTTTCGTGCACAGAAAATGAAATATTTTTCTTGAAAGGAGATAGGAACATTATAAGAATTTCAAGCAGGCCTGAAGGATTAGCATCAATAGGTTTGTATTTATTATAAAATGTACTGTAAGATGGGAAGTACTATACTCTGTTGTTTGTAATTGCAGTTAATAATTGATCAGACTTACCACTGAGCCAGGCACGGTGGCTCACACCTGTAATCCCAGCACTTTGGGAGGCCGAGGTGGGTGGATCACTTAAGCTCAGGAGTTCAAGACCAGCCTGGGCAATATGGTGAAACCCTGTCTCTACCAAAAATACAAAAAACTAGCCAGGTAGGGTGGCGTATGCCTGTGGTCCCAGCTACTCGGGAGGCTGAGGTGGGAGGATCACTTGAGCCTGGGAGGCGGATGTTGCTGTGAGCTAAGATCGCACCACTGCGCTCCAGCCTGGGTGACAGAGTGAGACCCCGTCTCAAAAACAAAACCAAAAACTTACCGTGATTTTGCTAAACTATTGCAACTTTATTTGAACATGGAGGATTTGGAGGGTTTCCTCTGATCCTTTTTTTTTTTTTTTTTTTTTTTTTGAGATGGAGTTTTGCTCTTCTTGCCCAGGCTGGAGTGTAATGGCGCAATCTCGGCTCACCACAGCCTTCCAGTTTCAAGCTATTCTCCTGCCTCAGCCTCCTGAGTAGCTGGGATTATAGGCATGCACCACTATGCCAGGCTAATTTTGTGTTTTTAGTAGAGATAAGGTTTCTCCATGTTGGTCAGGCAGATCTCGAACTCCTGACCTCAGGTGATCCGCCTACCTCAGCCTCCCAAAGTACTGGGATTACAGGCGTGAGCCACCGTGCCTGGCCGCTCCTCTGATTGTTAAAAATAGTGTTTATTGGCCGGGCGCGGTGGCTCAAGCCTGTAATCCCAGCACTTTGGGAGGCCGAGACGGGCGGATCACGAGGTCAGGAGATCGAGACCATCCTGGCTGACATGGTGAAACCCTGTCTCTACTAAAAAATACAAAAAACTAGCCGGGCGTGGTGGCGGGCGCCTGTAGTCCCAGCTACTCGAGAGGCTGAGGCAGGAGAATGGCGTGAACCCGGGAGGTGGAGCTTGCAGTGAGCCGAAATCCGGCCACCGCACTCCAACCTGGGCGACAGAGTGAGACTCCGTCTCAAAAAAAAAAAAAAAAAAAAAAATAGTGTTTACGCTACATTTCTTGAAAGTCACCTACTTGAAGGCTTACATCAGATAGTCTCACATTTAGTGGAGTTGCTTTCATGGTTGTGGAAGATGGGGAGATTGAGAAAGGAGGAAGGAAAAATCAGAAACCACTTTACTGATCCCTGATCTCCGTCTGAGACAGTATGTGGGATTAATGCTCCAAAAGACATAGACCTGCATGAGGTTTTAGAAGATTTAAATCCGTTGTCTGGGACATAACCGTTTACCCTTAACTCAGTTCTTCCTTGTAGGATTGATTTTTCTCTGTGCTTTTGACATTTTTTGGTAATTCATACAAGCCCAAATTTTAATAAGCAAAGAATCCTAATATGTGTCCTTGTGCGGACATCCACGTACTTTATGTATTTGGGTTCCTCAGGGAACTTGTTCCTCATGGTGGCAACAACAGCCATGTGGGCCCCATCACCCTCCTCCTCACTGCCATTACCTCTGAAGTCAGAGAGGGCAAATTGGGATGAATATTCCAAAACATAATTTGTATAAGAAGCGAATAAGCTCTGACTCTTGAGTTTATGAGCCCCTCAGACAGTATCATCAGAGGGACAGTATGGCTTTCAGGAAGGGTGGTGACTTGGAGCCACCAGGCTACGCTCTGAACCTCTGCTGCCCATAGAGCCTTCTGCAGTGATGAAGATGCTCTCATCTGCCCTGTCTGGTAGGCAGTCACCGTCCATGGGTGGCTGCTGAGTACTTGCAATATGGCAAATGCAGCTGAGGGATGAATTTTACATTTTGTTTAATTTTTTTTTTTTTTTTTTGAAACGGAGTCTTGCTCTGTCCACCAGGCTAGAGTACAGTGGTGCAATCTCTGCTCACTGCAACCTCCACCTCCTGGGTTCAAGCAATTCTCCTGCCTCAGCCTCCTGAGTAGCTGGTATTACAGGTGTGCATCACCACACCAGGCTAATTTTTTGTATTTTAGTAGAAATGGAGTTTCACCATGCACCATGTTGCCCAGGCTGGTCTCGAACTTCTGAGCTCAGGCAGTCCTCCCACCTTAGCCTCCCGAAGTGATGGGATTACAGGCATGAGCCACCGTGCCCAGCTTAAGTGGCGCCCACCACCACGCCCAGCTAATTTTTTTGTATTTTTAGTAGAGATGGGGTTTCACCATGTTAGCCAGGATGGTCTCGATCTCCTGACCTTGTGATCTGCTGACTCGGCCTCCCAAAGTGCTGGGATTACAGGCTTGAGCCACTGAGCCCGGCCCAATTTTGATCAATGTGAGTTTCAATAGTTACAAGTAGCTGCTGGCTGCCTGTTGGACAGGGCAGCTCTAGGCAAGATCCACCATTAACTTATGTAATCTTCCGCAAGTCGCTTCAGAGCAGAGTCCTGCCCCTCCAGTCTCCAGCATACACTCCATTGCCTGCAGTCTCCCCCTAACACATGCCCTCAATAGAATGTGGGTGCTTCAAGGGCAGGAATTCCTATGTCTCATGGACTGCCATGTCCCAGCAGCTAGCCCTATGTCTGACACACAGAGGATCCCTGATAAAGAGAGGATGGCGAAGGGATCAGAGTGGGCTGTGGTCTTATGTTGAGGGTACTGTAGCTGGAACTGCTCTGGCCTGGTGCCCTGTGGTGTCGTGTTGCAGGAAGTATGAGCGCACTGCAGTGGTAAGCTCACTGGCCCTTGGTCTCGGGGACAGGGGACAGGGACTCACATGCCTGCCCTCACTCTCCTGTCTGCTTGCCTTGATGCTGTGTGGTAATGGACTTCTCTGTCTTGAGTTTGTTCTAATGGAAAGTTAGCTTTCCCTCTTTCAGGAAATTTAATTACAGCTACACATATGTTTTCAAGTGCCCTTTGAGTGATCTTAAAGTATATTCAAGGCATAGTCTTAAGTATGAAGTATAACTAAGCTGTTTTGTTATACTCAGGCATCTCTCATTTATAAATACTCGTAAATTAAAGTGAGAAATGCTGTATTCTTAGTATTTTTTTACTTTTTTTTTTTTTTTTTGAGACAGGTTTCACTCCGTCGTGCAGGCTGGAGTGCAGTGGCATGATCTCAGCTCACTCCAACCTCCACCTCCCAGGCTCAAATGATTCTCCCACCTCAGCCTCCCAAGTAGCTGGAACTACAGGCATGCACCACCACACCCTGCTAATTTTTTGTATTGCGGTAGAGATGGGTTTTCGCTATGTTGCCCAGGCTGATGTTGAACGCCTGAGCTCAAGTGATCTCCCCACCTCAGCCTCCCAAAGTGCTGAGATTATAGGTGTAAGCCACCACTCCCAACCTTTCCTTACTACTGAGTTGCTTTAAAAAGACAGCTATGGGCCAGGCGCAGTGGCTCAAGCCTGTAATCCCAGCACTTTGGGAGGCCGAGACGGGCGGATCACGAGGTCAGTAGATCGAGACCATCCTGGCTAACATGGTGAAACTCCGTCTCTACTAAAAAAAAAAAAAAAAAAAAAAGCTATGGCAAATTATTTTACTGATTTTCATATATGAGCTTCTTGAAGAACAAAAACTATTTCTTAGACTCATTTGTGTGATTCTTTTAGTTTTGCTGGTTTCTATGAATTTAGAATCTTTCAGTTCTTTAGCCGGCTGGCGCCTATGTGACAACTGGTATTTAGGGCTAGCAATTAAGTGCACATCAGCTCTCTCTTGGATCACTAGTGATAAAACCAGACTCTTCTTTCTTAGTGAGAGATGGTCTGGAGATGTCTGGATGCTCAGAGCGAGTCCACGTGCAGCAAGCAGAGAAGCTACCAGGGGCCACAGTTTCTGAGACGAGGCTCAGAGGCTCTTCTGTGGCTAGCTCCATGGCCAGTGAGCCAAGGAGCAGGAGCAGCTCACTCAACTCCACCGACAGCAGCTCCGGGCTCCTGCCCACTGGGCTCCAGGCCGCCCCTGAGCTGGGCAAAGGCAACCAGCCCCCCTCACAGAGATTCAACGCCATCAGCTCAGAGGACTTTGACCAGGAGCTTGTCGTGAAGCCTATCAAAGTGAAAAGGAAGAAGAAGAAGAAGAAGACAGGTACCCTCTGTAGCTGGCATACACCCACCTGGGGTGACAGTCTTTCCAGATTCTGGGGGCAGTCTTTCCAGATTCTCTGGGAATCCCACTGCTCACTGAGTGAGCACTGGCCCATTCATCCAAAAGAGAACACCTACATTTCTTCCCCAAAGGAGTTGTACTGCAAAATACTTCACATTAACGGAAAATACACACACACACATACACACACACACACACACACACGCACACACAGGTCTAAATGATGACAGACCACCTGTGTACGCACCACCCTGCTTAAAGGGTCTCAGTTTTGTACTTTTCAATGTTTATTTATTTACTATTATTTTATTTAGTTAGTTATTTATTTTGGCGACAGTTTCGCTCATCGCCCAGGCTGGAGTGCAATGGCGTGATCTCGGCTCACTGCAGCCTCGCCTCCCGGGTTCAAGCAGTTCTCCTGCCTCAGCCTCCCGAGTAGCTGGGATTACAGGCATGCGCCACCATGACCAGCGAATTTTGTATTTTTAGTAGAGATGGGGTTTCTCCATCTTGGTCAGGCTGATCTCGAACTCCCAACCTCAGGTGATCCACCCGCCTCAGCCTCTCAAAGCGCTAGGATTACAGGCGTGAGCCACTGTACCTGGCGTGCTTTTCAATATTTACATTAAAATGTCGGGGCTGGGCGCGGTGGCTCACGCCTGTAATCCCAACACTTTGAGAGGCCTAGGCAGGTGGATCACGAAGTCAAGAGATTGGGACCATCCTGGCCAACATGGTGAAACCCCGTCTCTACTAAAAACACACAAATTAGCTGTGTGTGGTGGCACGTGCCTATAATCCCAGCCACTCGGGAGGCTGAGGCAGGAGAATCACTTGAACCTGGGAGGCAGAGGATGCAGTGAGCCGAGATCGTGCCACTGCACTCCAGCCTGGCAACAGAGCGAGACTCTGTCTCAAAAAAAAAAAAAAAAAAAGGTTGGTTTATCCATGTATACCATTGATTAAACCAGAGAGTCTGTGAGCCTGGGTGGAAAGTATTGGAAACCGGAAGGTCTATGCTGGTAAATACGTGGGACATTTTATGTTTAGTGTTGAATATGCTACCAAATATGGGATTTAACATTGAATTTTTTTCTTTTCTTTTTCAACTTTTAAATACAGGGGGTCCATGCGCAGGTTTGTTACGTGGGTATATAGCAGCCAGGTAGTGAGCACAGTATGCAGTAGGTGGTTTTTGACCCATGCCGCCGCCTCTCCCGCTCTGGTGGTTCACAGTGTCTGTCCTTCCCATGTTTATGTCCGTACCTGCTCAATGTTTGGCTCCCACTTACAAGTCAGGACATGCAGTTGATTTTCTGTTCCTGCATTAATTTGCTTAGGATTATGGCCTGCGGTTTCATCCATGTTGCTGTAAAGGACAAGATTTCATTCTTTGTTTTTATTTATTTACTTATTTATTTATTGAAGACAGAGTTTCACTGTTGTCGCCCAGGCTAGAGTGCAGTGGCGCGATCTCGGCTCACTACAACCTCCGCCTCCCAGGTTCAAGCAATTCTCTTGCCTCAGCCTCCCGAGTAGCTGTAGAGGTGGGGGTTTATCATGTTTGCCAGGCTGGTCTTGAACTCCTGACCTCAGGTGGCCCACCCGCCTCGGCCTCCCAAAGTGCTTGGATGGCTCACAAGCGAGAGCCACCGTGCCCAGCCTGGATGTCATTCTTTGTTATGGCTGTGTAACACTGAATTTTTTAAACCTTTTCCTCCTTGGTTTCTGTTAATCCTCTCTAGCTAAGATGACTGCAGCACTGAAGGAAATTTTATTAGATTTCTAAGCATTTTAAAATAATTATAAGGAATTGGTTTGTGACCCAGGTGAACATCTCAGTTTGTCCCCTGGTTTTTCTTTTTTTGTTGTTTTTGAGATGGAGTCTCGCTCTGTCGCCCAGGCTGGAGTGCAGTGGTGCGATCTCGGCTCACTGCAAGCTCCGCCTCCCGGGTTCACACCATTCTCCTGCCTCAGCCTCCCGAGTAGCTGGGACTACAGGTGCCTGCCACTGTGCCTGGCTGATTTTTGTATTTTCAGTAGAGACGAGGTTTCACTGTGTTAGCCAGGGTGCTCCTGACCTTGTGATCCGCCCGCCTCGGCCTCCCAAAGTGCTGAGATTACAGGCATGAGCCACCACACCTGGCCTGTCCCCTGGTTTTTCTTAGCTGGCATTTCTTGCGTGAGGCCTCAAACCCATGGGTTCGTTCAGTACTTGCATGCGTAGAAAGCATCTCTTTGTTGGGATTATTTGTACTTAAGAGGTTTATTCATTCACTAAATATCGTGTATTTAAAATATTTTTTCTTGAGCCAAAAATATGTGTGCGAATTAGTCTCTTACTAATCATATAGAACCGTGCCTTATTTTGAATATTCTTATTCTGAATTAGAAGGTGGAAGCAGGAGCACCTGTCACAGCTCCCTGGAGTCTACACCCTGCTCCGAATTTCCTGGGGACAGTCCCCAGTCCTTGAACACAGACTTGCTGTCAATGACCTCAAGTGTCCTGGGCAGTAGCATGGATCAGTTAAGTGCAGAGTCTCCAGACCTGGAAAGCGGCTTCAGTGGTGAAGTGAACGGTGTCCTGCAGGAAAATACTGACCCCGAAACGTTTAATGTCCTGGAGGTGCCAGGATCTGTGCCTGATTCTCTGGCTGTAGAAGATGACATTAGAACTGAAATGCCACACTGTCACTATGCATATGGGCAGGAGCTGCTCAATGGAGTGAGGGAAGCTGTGAGAGGCAGTGATGTCACGGGACTCGAAGATGAGCCTTGTCCTGCAGATGATGGACCATATAGCACACAGATACCCTTCCAAGAACAGGACAGCTCTCCTAGGGTGCAGGACGGGGAAGATGTCCAACCCATTGGCCCCCAAAGCACTTTTTGTGAAGCGCCCCTCCTGAACTCACTCACCGTGCCTTCCAGCCTCAGCTTGGCCCCAAGTGCTGGGCAGTGGCTACCTGGGACCGGAGCTGATGAAGGCAGCCCTGTGGAGCCCAGCCAAGAGCAGGACGTCCTAACCAGCATGGAGGCCTCTGGCCACCTCAGCACAAATCTCTGGCATGCTGGCACTGATGATGACACAGGTCAGAAAGAAACACCCATTTCTGAACGTGACTTGGGGAGTGTGGGAGGACAGTTGACTCCGGTCTCTGCCTTGGCGGCCAGCACTCCCAAGCCCTGGCTTGAGCAGCCTCCACGGGATCAGGCATTAACGTCTAGTGATGAGGAGGACATCTATGCCCACGGGCTTCCTTCTTCATCCTCAGAGGCGAGTGTGACAGAGCTCGGACCTAGTCGCTCCCAGCAGGACCTGAGCCGGCTGGGTGCAGATGATGCCGGGCTGCTCAAGCCAGATCAGGTATGTGGGTTCAGGTGGTGGAAACGTAGCTAAGGCTTCTTTCTTAAGGGGAATAATTGGCAAGACTGATTATTTTCCTTCTCATGGAAGGAAATCTATTCCTACTGCAAAATCCATAAGCCAACTCTGTTTTCAAGTCTGGGTTTCAGGGGATTTCCAGCACAGGGACTATGATGGCTTGAACTACTTCTGACCTGTTCTCCCCTGCTCAGTAACCTGCCTCCCCAACCAAGGTAGCATCTTGCTGTTTCCTCTGACCCCACAAGTGCAGGCTGGCATAGGCACTTATTGTTAGCCATCGTAGGGCAGGGCTGAATTGGCCTGGGGCCATCTCAGAAAAACAGTGGGTAGAGGACTGTCTACCCGTGGAGTAGGGAAAGCTCTGAGCAGTTTGGAGGCAGGGACTCTCCTGTCCTCCTCCTCAGACTCCTCCAAGGAACCATCTGCAAGAGCATGAGGCCATTTCCAGAACTGCTGTCTCCTCAACCTCCAAACAGTGACTCCAAGGCTCCCCTGCAAGCTGTGCAGGAACAGTTTGGAGTAACCAGTCTTTGTAGGTCCACCCAGCACATGTAACTAGGAGATGACTTTTAACTATCCTTGAGCATTTTATATTAAAAGTGATTTTTTTTAAAGTGCCTACTTCCCTTAGCAACTAATTATTACTAGATGTATTTGTTTCAAAAGTAACTGTGTATTGTCGTGTCTCCTACTAACTGGTGATGTGAGGTATGAATTATGGCTGTGCACTTACAGCCACGTGTGCTTTCCACAGTGTACACTGGATTCTGTCAGTGCTAGCAGTGTGACGCTCGGTCAGTGCTCACCATGTGCAAGTATCCCACAAAGCGCTTTACAGGTTTAACTCTTTTACTTCTCTAAACACGAACTATAACATAGGCACTGTCCTTGTCCCCATTTTACAGAGGAGAAAGTTGAAGCACAGAACAGCTGGACAGCTCGCACAAGGTCACATAGTGAGTGAAGGGTGGGCCCCAGGACCCCCTTGCTCACCCTGTGTGCTGTCATGCCTTAGAAGTGAAACGTGCTGTTTACTTGTTTTGAGACAAAATGCCATAAGGCTGGCTTTTTTTTTTTTTTTTGAGACAGGGTCTCACTCTGTCACCCATGATGGAGCGCAGTGGCACAATCATGGCTCATTGCTGCCTCAACCTCCCCAGGTTCAAGTGATCCACCTGCCTCAGCTTCCTGAATCGCTGGGACTACAGGCACATGCCACCACGCCCAGCTAATTTTTGTTTTTTTTTTGTAGAGAAGGGGTTTTGACATATTGCCCAAGCTGGTCTCCAACTCCTGAGCTCAAGCAATCTGCCTGCCTCGGCCTCCCAAAGTGCTGGGATTACAGGCGTGAGCTGCTGTGCCCGGCCAAGGGTGGCCTTTTATTCAGTCATCCGGTATTTATCTTTCCAACCCAGTGGTTCTTGAGTGGCCTTGACTGTCAGCCTCTGTGATTGTGCTGGGGACCACAGTGCAAATGGCAGCTAGTTGTGGATTCCATCTTCCTGAGCCTCAGAGTCTTGACAGGGAGCCAGGTATATGTTCACATCCTTGCAGTTGAGTGGAACTCAGATGAGGGTACTGAGCAAAGTGCAGGGCTGTGGGAAGTGCAAGCAGCATGGCCCCCTGATGTCTGGGCAGTAGCCAGGCAGACTGTCGGTGGGGTGGGGTATTGGAATTCTAGACCAGAAATTTAGGAAAGCCCTTACTTAGGTGACAGGGGTCCTGGCCCTTTGAGCCCCCAGCCCTCTAACTTCCTCCCTTCCTCATCCTACTCCAGGTAGCTGGAAAGCCAAGAAATTTTATGGTGTGTTTTTACTTGGAGGCTGGGGGTAGAAGTAAGGCTTGCTATGGTGAGCAGGGCTAGATTGAGAAGAGTTGGGCACCATTTTCTTTGAAGTAGTTAACTTCTATGTGAGTATCTGTACAGATACATTTATTTTCTTTGCCTTTATTGAAAAGTGTTAAAGTCCAAAGACTTTATTTAGCTTTGATTTTTAAAATAATTCTAGCAAGGTCAGGCACGGTGGCTCATGCCTGTAGTCCCAGCACTTTGGAAAGCCAAGGTGGGTGAATTACCTGAGGTCAGGAGGTTGAGACCAGCCTGGCCAATATGGCAAAACCCCATCTCTACTAAAAATACAAAAATTAGCTGGGTGTGGTGGCGGACGCCTGTAATCCCAAGTACTCTCTAGGCTGAGGCAGGAGAATTGCGAATTGCTTGAACCCAGGAGGCAGAGGTTGCAGTGAGCCAAGATTATGCCGCTGTACTCCAGCCTGGGCGACAAAGCGAGACTCTGTCTCAAAAAGGAAAACAAAGAAAATATGGTGGAAAAAAAAGACAGTGGTAGTGCCATATATCCAGTGCATCTGTAATAATTCGACTACAGAAAATTTACTTGCATCCAAATGTTGAAGAACCTGGCTCTTTGTGTAAGGTGAGGTATGCCTGCAGAATAAAAGCAGCTCCTTCATGATGTGGTGCTGTAAGCGTTACATTTGCAGAGGCGTTAGAACAGGAGAAAATGTCATCCAGGGATGCCAGGGAGTCTTTGTAGGGAGACAGCAGCACGCGTCTCAGAACGTTTGTAGTAGAGGGGTGTCCAAAGGTAGTAGGGGTTGGGGGGAGGGTTGACTTGGCTTCTTGCTGATCTTTTTTTACTATCTCGTGTTAATGATATCCTTTCGCCTTTCTTACTGACAACAGCCGAGTGTGGCTGTGTCCTCTGCCACAGAACTCACTGGCTCTGCCCTTGTTAGTTTGCAGAAAGCTGGATGGGCTACTCGGGTCCCGGCTATGGCATCCTCAGCTTGGTGGTCTCCGAGAAGTATATCTGGTGCCTGGACTACAAAGGCGGCCTGTTCTGCAGCGCGTTGCCGGGCGCCGGGCTGCGCTGGCAGAAGTTTGAAGATGCTGTCCAGCAGGTGGCAGTCTCACCCTCAGGTTCGTCTCCCCGCTCCCTGCTCCTGCTCCCTGCTCCTGCTCCCTGCTCCTGCTCCCCGCCCCCCGGGGGCAGACATCTTAGCACAGGGCTCCCCTGCAGCCGCTCTGGGCTCAGGCTGCCGTGCGTTCACCAGGTTTGCCTCTTCTGGAACGTTTGAATTGCTTCATTGGATGTCAATTCATAGTGTAAATAGTGTTCAGTTTGAGTTTTTGTTTTCTTTATTAATTGCAATGGTAACCCCTGATCATATTTTTGTAAGCTAAACAAAAAGTTTGAAATTTGAGGGACTTTCTTAGGGATATTAGTATACAAACTGTTTATAAAAATAATATGTGTTTCTCTTTCTCAGTATTGCTTTAAAGCGACCGAACTAACTAAGACAGGCCCATGGATATGTTGGATATATTCCAATTATTTGGCTTCCTCTTTAGGAATTCTATTTTAATGGGCTCTCAGCTATGGGTGAACAATCTACTCCCTGACTCTGAAAGGAAAGTCCATTCATTCTTTCATGCTGCTGTTAGGCCATTGTGAGTGAATTGGAGCTGGTGTTTCCTGAACGAGGTTCTCCTGGGCTGGGAGACCTCCCTTATCTGCATGGAATCATTGGCTTGTTGTTTCTTTTTTTTCTTTTTTTTTTTTTATTATACTTTAAGTTCTAGGGTACATGTGCATAACGTGCAGGTTTGTTACATATGTATACTTGCGCCATGTTGGTGTGCTGCACCCATCAACTCGTCAGCACCCATCAACTCGTCATTTACATCAGGTATAATTCCCAATGCAATCCCTCCTCCATCCCCCCTCCCCATGATAGGCCCCAGTGTGTGATGTTCCCCTTCCTGAGTCCAAGTGATCTCATTGTTCAGTTCCCACCTATGAGTGAGAACATGCGGTGTTTGGTTTTCTGTTCTTGCGATAGTTTGCTGAGAATGATGGTTTCCAGCTGCATCCATGTTTCTTAAAGTTGTGTTGGCCACGTTGATACCTGTGCCAGCAGGGGCACTTTTGCCTTGAAGCAGCCCGGTTTATTGTCAGGACGTTGGAATAGAAGTCAGACAAAGCCGAAGCCGAGTCTGTGGCTTGGGACCTGTCTGTCCTCTGTAACTTCACTGTGTTTCGGGATGAATTTCCCTTAATTCTCCATGGTCTTTGTCACTGTTTAAAATATTAGTTTGTTCAGCGTTGTTTTGCTTGCTTGCTTTCACTGTTTGTTTGAAAAATATTTTTCTTTAGAGACTGGCTAACAACCCACTCCACAAGCTGGCATTACACAGTTGTGCATTTTAATGCATTTCTTGTTGCTGTCATTTACCTTCAGGTTTGTCTCCTTGGCCTTTTAGAATGTTGGTTCTATTCCTGATTACATTAGTTACTTGTATTCCCAGGCCCCTTGGTCCCTCATTGTGCTAGTGGGAACTCTCCATCTCCATGAGATTCACGTGCTCAGTTGAGGTGTCCTTCAGGGCCCAGGCCCATGTCCTTGGTGGGCAGCAGAGCCCTTGTGCCAGGGGTACCACAGGCCTGTCAGGACAGGCCCTCTAGTCCAGCCCATCTGACACTCGGTGATCACTGATGGCCCCTCACCTTGCCTGCGTTGGCCTGCACCAGGCCTCCAGCTGCAGCGCTGTCCTGCCTTCCCTCTCCTCTCTCTCCTCTGTCTCTTCATCAGAGTCCCCTTCACAGTGAACATGGGCCAACTCAGTGCAAGTGTCTTCCTTCTGTGCATCTTTTCCATTCAGCTTGTCCAGAACTGATCCCTCTCTCTGAATCCCTAAAGGACTTTTTCAGCCTCTCCTAGGGCACTAGTTGTGTCTCAGGATGTTTATTTGGAGACTTATCAAACCTAATAATGTCATCAGTGTTCCTCATCCCATGTGAGGAGCACCTGTCATGTGTTTAGCTCTGTGGTTGATCCGCTCCCGCCTCCAGTCTTTAGAGCAGCCCTGTGAGGTGGAGATGATCCCCACTGCCCAGGAAGAAAGTGAAGCTTGGAGACGGACGGTGACATGGAACCTGAAGCTGGGTGGTGGCTAAGGGCCCAAACCTGGGTCTGGTGGCCTGTTTCCCCACTTGGGGGGACAGACCAGGATGTGTTTTAGCAGTCTTTCTCCCTTCGATGCCCAGCATGAAGACTTTTGTATAGAAATATATTCTACTATTTATTGGATAGTGAATAGAATTTTTATTTCCATAGGAGCCCTTCTCTGGAAGATTGAACAGAAATCTAACCGGGCTTTTGCTTGTGGGAAAGTCACCATCAAGGGGAAGCGGCACTGGTACGAAGCCCTGCCCCAGGCAGTGTTTGTGGCCCTGAGCGATGACACCGCCTGGATCATCAGGACCAGTGGGGACTTATACTTGCAGACAGGTAACCGTTGGCTGTGCTCAGGGGCCTGCCAGCTCTGCCATCACTGCCTCTGCTGCACCCTGCTTTGCTAGTAACATGCTTACAACAATCACTCTGATTAAGAGGCTAAATCCATTTGAATTAAGACACTTCTGGGAACAGAGTATTTGCCATTTGGCATGTATTAGCAGTTTCCTGCATTGACACAAACTCAACCTGGGACAAATTTAGGGCAAGAATGGATAAGATCATTTGGTGAGATACAAAAACAGAATCTTATTCTCCTATGGCCAACCACCGCATGTCACATATCCTACAATGTCAGATCTTAAGAGGAAAGAAGACAGAAGAAGGACATAAAATTCATTTCCCCCTTAAGCTAAAGCTTAAGCGGCTGCATTTTTTTTTTTCCAGCCATATCAAAGCCCAGCTCCTATATACTATATCCTATATACTTCCAGATACTGATAAATCACACTGCTGGTGGAAGATCCTCCCCCATTCTGCTGACAGTAAACACTGACTGTCATTACAGCTTTATTTTTAATAAACTGTGCCAGGAAAAAACAAGAAGTAATTTGCTCTTTTTTATTTTGAGACAGAGTCTCACTCTCTTGCCCAGGTTGGAGTGCAGTGGTGCCATCTTGGCTCACTGCAACCTCTGCCTCCTGGGTTCAAGTGATCCTCCTGCCTCAGCTTCCTGATTACAGGTGCCCACCACCATGCCCAGCTAATATTTTTGTATTTTTAGTAGAGATGGAGTTTCGTCATGTCGACGAGGCTGGTCTTGAACTTCCAACCTGAAGTGATCTGCCTGCCTCAGCCTCCCAAAGTGCTGGGATTACAGGCATGAGTCACCACACCAGGCCATAATTTGCTCTAAATAGCAGTTCAGGCCAGATGTGGTGGCTCATGCCTGTAATCCCAACACTTTGGGAGGCCAAGACGAGCAAGTCACCTGAGGTCAGGAGTTCAAGACCAGCCTGGCCAACATGGCAAAACTCCATCTCTACTAAAAAAAAAAAAAAAAAAAAAAAAAAAAATTAGCTGGGCATGGTGGCACGTGCCTGTAGTCCCAGCTACTTGGGAGGCTGAGGCACAGGAATCACTTGAACCCAGGAGGCGGAGCTTGCAGTGAGCTGAGATCACGCCACTGCACTGCAGCCTGGTGACAGAGCAAGACTCCATCTCAAAACAAAACAAAACAAAAATAGCAGTTCAGCAAGTCACAGGAAGCTGCCCTCAGGGAGGTTTTTAGCTGATGGAAGGGCACAGTGGGACTTGCTTATTAAAAATAAGCTGTAATGACAGTCAGTGTTTACTGTCAGCAGAATGGGGGAGGATCTTCCACCAGCAGTGTGATTTATCAGTATCTGGAAGAACTATGGGGCAGGAGTTATCATCGGTTGTCCAGAGGCCATGTCGGATTTATGTAAAGATCAGTCTTCCAGGCGTTGAATATTGCTGATTCCAGGAGAATGTTGTTGTTTTGAGATGGAGTCTTGCTGTGTCGCCCAGGCTGGAGTGTAGTGGCACAATTTCAGCTCCCTGCAACCTCCACCTCCTGGGTTCAAGCGATTCTCCTACCTCAGCCTCTCAAGTAGCTGGGACTATAGGCATGTGCCACCATACCCGGCTCATTTTTGTATTTTTAGTAGAGGCGGGGTTTCACTCTGTTGGCCAGGCTGGTCTCAAACTCCTGACCTTGTGATCTGCCCTCCTTGGCCTCCCAAAGTGCTGGCATTACGGGTGTGAGCCATCGCGCCCGGCCTCAGGAGCAAGTTTTAATCTCTGCTGTGAGTCGTCAGCTAGGGATGAGTCTTCAGCTTGAAGCCCTTGCACAGCTGGCTCTCTCCTAGGTGTGTAAGAACCTCCAGCCCAGGTGCGCAGCCCTGCTGGCTTCATAGGCCATATGCTGGCCCAGGTCTCTCCAGCCTAGTTCCTGTGTCTTTCTTTAAATGAAAGTAGCTCTGGCAAGGCACATGCACATCTAAGCTGCCAGAACATTTGAGCTTTGGTCATGGGGGAGACAGGAGGTGCTTCTAGCCTGGGGGTGAGGAGCAAGTGACCTCTTAACCAGTAGTGCCAGAGGAATCACCAGGACAGTGGTTTCACATGAGTCGGCCGCACCCAGACCTGTTGGGTTAGGTCCAGCAGGGGACTGCACGGGAATGTGTCTGTAAGAAGTCCTGCAGGTGATTCCCACCTAGTTTAGTGGAAGGAAATATCACCCAAGGACTGCAATACCGTAGGTGCGTCTGTGATTAGTCACAGAGCATGTTTGAGTACTGAGACCTAATTGCAGGCCTAAGGTCAAGGAATACAGGGTTGTAGGCGACAGTTGGTCTGTCTGTTCCCCTGGGAATAGCCTTTGAGCTCATTTAGAAATACTTTATTGACAGGCCACAAGGAGGCAAGGGAAGAGCCCTGGACAGGGAGCCAGGGACCCTGAGTTTTGGCCTGCCACTGCCTTGCAGGTTAACAGACCTCAGATTTCATCTGGGAAGTTTGGGGTTTCATTTTCTTAGTGGAACCTCGCACCCAGTCAGAGCAGCGGGGAGCCGCTGTGCTGGAACTCTGCAGAGATGGCTGCAGGCCTCAGGTCCCTGCTGACTCCAGCAGCTCTGCAGCCCTCTGCCTGGAAGAGCTGCTCTGCCCTGCAACCTCTGGGCCTCCATCTGGCCACTCTCCTGCTCTTGGCTTTTGTGTTCTTCTCTTAGAACAGAATTCTTAAGCTACATTGGGACACCAGATCATTCTGAATTGTTCAATTTTCCAAGAGTGTCTAAAACTGCTTTCAGATAGATGTTACATGTAGGCAGAATTTAACCACTTCATGTTGACTAAACTTGACAACGAAAAAGCAGCCGGACAGGGCGGCTCCCGCCTGCAATCCCAGCACTTTGGGAAGCTGAGGTGGGAGGACCTCTTGAGCCCAGGAGTTTGAGATCAGCCTGGGCAACATAGAGAGGGCCCGTCTATATTTTTAATTAATTAACTAAATTTTTTTTAAAGCACTCACCATGAAAGAACATAGCAAAATACCGAAAAAGGAAAAATAAGCCAATAACCACGTCAAAATGAGGTGTGGAGTTCCAACTGTGTGTCTTTGGGGCTTCTTCTTATCTTCCTGGCAGGTCTGAGCGTGGATCGCCCTTGTGCCAGAGCCGTAAAGGTGGACTGTCCCTACCCGCTGTCCCAGATCACAGCCCGGAACAATGTGGTGTGGGCGCTGACAGAGCAGAGGGCCCTCCTGTACCGGGAGGGTGTGAGCAGCTTCTGTCCAGAAGGCGAGCAGTGGAAGTGTGACATCATCAGGTACTGGTGGGCCAGAGACTCCTTTCACCTCGTGTTGTCCTACCCTGCGTTCTTGTCCACTTGACACCACAAGGCACCACAAGACTGTTCCTAGGAGGCAGTACCCGCAGCCTCCATAGCTATAGGCTAAGCTTGAATCTCTGCCCAATTCTGACCAGCAAACTGGATGTTGAGTCAGAGCTCAATTTTTAAAAATGCTGCTGCCCTCTGTGCAGCCCTGAACATCATAGCGTCATGAGTCTGTCATGACAGTCTCTACTGAGAATTGCCCACCGTCAGGTAGTTCCTGTTTAGTGTCTGTGACGGCTTAGGTCCAAATATTTTTCTTTATTTTCATGCTAATCAATTGAAGTTGATCTCTGAACTGTGACTTTTTTTTTTTTTTTTGGATACAGGTTCTCACTCTGTCATCCAGGCTGGGGTGCAGTGCCACGATCACGGCTCACTGCAGCCTCGACCTCCGGTGATCCTCCTGCCTCAGCCTCCTGAGTAGCTGGGACTATAGGCGCGTGCCACCATGCCCAGCTAATTTTTGTATTTTTTGTAGAGACGAGTTTTGGGTTTTCATCATGTTGCCCAGACTCATCTCGATCTCTTGGGCTCAAGCAATTCTCCTGCCTCGGCCTCCCAAAGTGCTGGGATTACAGACATAAACCACTGCACCTGGCCCGATCTCTGAACTGTATTAAGCTATTTTTTTTTACCATTCAAGATGTTAGTTATAGAACTGCCATCAGATCATTTTACTAATATGGAAGTATTAATAGTCCTTCAAAAAACTAGATTAGGAGATTCTTGGTTTGAATTTAGCAAACCAATAAACTTTCAGTGAATACCTCCTTTTTTTTTTTTTTTTTTTTTGAGACGGAGTCTCGCTCTATCACCCAGGCTGGAGTGCAGTGGCCGGATCTCAGCTCACTGCAAGCTCCGCCTCCAGGGTTTACGCCATTCTCCTGCCTCAGCCTCCCGAGTAGCTGGGACTACAGGCGCCCACCACCTCGCCTGGCTAGTTTTTTGTATTTTTTAGTAGAGACGGGGTTTCACGGTGTTAGCCAGGATGGTCTCGATCTCCTGACCTCGTGATCCACCCATCTCGGCCTCCCAAAGTGCTGGGATTACAGGCTTGAGCCACCGCGCCCGGCCGTGAATACCTATTAAGAACCAGAATGGTCCAGGTGTGGTGGCTCATGCCTGTAATCCCAGCACTTTGGGAGGCCAAGGCGGGTGGATCACGAGGTCAGGAGTTCAAGATCAGCCTGACCAACATAGTGAAACCCTGTTTCTGTTAAAAATACAAAAATTAGCCAGGCATGATGACATGTCCCTGTAATCCCAGCTACTCAGGAGGCTGAGGCAGGAGAATCACTTGAACCCGGGAGGCGGGGGTTGCAGAGAGCCGAGATCGCCCCATTGCATTCCAGCCTGGGCAACAGAGCAAGACTCCATCTCAAAAAGCAAAAAACACACAAACAAAAAAAGCTACAACAACAACAAAAAGCCAGAATGGTGCTAGGGGCTGGGTGTGCCAAGAGGGCTGAGACTGGCCCTGCTCTCACCAGTTGCAGGTCTCATGGGGGGCCCTGTGCATGAATGGACACCCATTAGCACAGATGGCCCTAAACAGGAGCGTGCAGCACTGAGGGAACCATGAACTCCATGCAGAGGTTAGGAAGGCAGCATGCAGAGTGGACCCACAGCTAAGCCTGGAAGCTGATGGACTTCCCTACATGGAAGGAGGGGGAGGGCGTCTCCAGCAGAGAGGGCAGTGTCTGCCTAGGCCCAGCTGCACAGAATAGCCTGGCACATCGGGGGAGTTTACAGTCACTCCCTTGGTGAGGGAGGGAGTAGAGAGATGAAAGCGCTCAGAGGCCTTAGATTCCTTTTGTGCCTACTCACTTTTTTCTTAGGTTACTTTCTCTCTGAAGAGTGTTCCCGGCCATTCTGGGTCATCAGTGTGTCTTTCGAAAGCTGCCACCCACTTGAACCGTGTATCTTGCACAGTAATTTAACTCAGATTTAAACTTCCTTCCCTGGTACTTGATGATCCGCTCCAGGGTCACATCTCTTCTCCCAGCCATCCCTGCTGGGAGAGCCTAGATGTCCGCAGTCCAGACACGCTGGGCACTCTGCCTGTGGGTGCTGACCCTCCTGTTCTCCTCCTCATTTTCAGCGAAAGGCAAGCTTTAGAACCCGTCTGCATAACGCTCGGGGATCAGCAGACTCTCTGGGCCCTGGACATCCATGGGAACCTGTGGTTCAGAACTGGCATTGTTTCCAAGACACCCCAAGGAGATGATGACCATTGGTGGCAGGTAGGTGTTCAACTCTGGGCCGTGTGCTGAGGTCTCCCTGACCTTTTCTGCTCCCTTTTCTTACCTCTCTCTTTTCCTTAAAGATACTAGATTAAATTTAAAATGTCCACTTTTTGTTTTTTGTTTGTTTTGAAACAAGATCTCCTTCCGTCACCCAGGCGGAAGTCCAGTGGTGCAGTCACGCCTCACTGCAGTCTTGACTTCCTGGGCTCAGGTGATTCTCCCACCTCAGCCTCCCAGGTAGCTGGGACTACAGGCATGTGCCACCACGCCTGGCTAGTTTTTTGTAGAGACAGGGTTTTGGCATGTTGCCCAGACTGCTCTCAAGCTCCTGAGCTCAAGAAATCCACCCAGACTGGGCACAGTGGCTCACACCTGTAATCTCAGCAATTTGAGAGGCCAAGGCAGGCAGATCACTCAATTCCAGGAGTTCAAAGCCAGCCTGGGCAACATGGTGAAACCCTGTCCCTACCAAAAATACAAAAATTAGTTGGGCATGGTGGCACACGCCGTTGGTCCCAAGTACTTGGGAGGCTGAGGTGGGAGAATGGTTTGAGCCCAGGAGACAAAGGTTTCAGCCAAGATCACACCACCACACTCCAACCTGGGCAACAGAGCTAGACCCTGTCAAAAAAAAAGAGAGAGAGAGAGAGAGAGAGAGAGAGAGAGAGAGAGAAATCCGCCTGCTCTGCCTCCCAGTGTGCTGGGATTACAGGTGGAGCCACCACTCCCAACCAATAGTATTCACTTTTTCTCTTTGATGGATTAGACTTTGCTTGGTTTGAGTACATTAGAAACATCAAGGACTTTTCATCATAGGAAATAATTTGCAAAACTCTTTGTGTAAATAATGATCTTGGCCAGGCGCGGTGGCTCACGCCTGTAATCCCAGCACTTTGGGAGCCTGAGGCAAGCGGATCACAAGGTCAGGAGATCGAGACCATTCTGGCTAACATGGTGAAACCCCGTCTCTACTAAAAATACAAAAAATTAGCCAGGCGATGTGGCAGGCGCCTGTAGTCCCAGCTACTCGGGAGGCTGAGGCAGGAGAATGGCGTGAACCCGGGAGGCAGAGCTTGCAGTGAGCCGAGATGGTGCCACTGCACTCCAGCCTGGGCAACAAAGCGAGACTCCGTCTCGAAAAAAAAAAAAATCATATTTATTTTGATATTATTTATAAATTTATTATTATAGGCTAAATAAACCCAGTGGCATCCATTTGAAGACACAGGTAATAATGATGTTTACTTACGAATAAATGTGCTAATAAAAAAGCCCAGACAATAGGTTTGAAAGTCCAACCCAGAATTAAAATTGAGCTATCTCTGCTTATTCAGAAGGCCTCTAAGTAAAAGATATTTCAGTGGCCGGGCGCGGTGGCTCAAGCCTGTAATCCCAGCACTTTGGGAGGCCGAGACGGGCGGATCACGAGGTCAGGAGATCGAGACCATCCTGGCTAACACGGTGAAACCCCATCTCTACTAAAAATACAAAAAAAAAAACTAGCCGGGCGTGGTGGCGGGTGCCTGTAGTCCCAGCTACTTGGGAGGTTGAGGCAGGAGAATGGCCTGAACCCGGGAGGCGGAGCTTGCAGTGAGCTGAGATCCGGCCACTGTACTCCAGCCTGGGCGACAGAGCAAGACTTCGTCTCAAAAAAAAAAAAAAAAAAAAGATATTTCAGCAAAGAAAGGAGAATTTTCCCACGTGCTTCCAGAAAAGGAAACACTTTAAGAAACAGGATGAGGGTGTAATGAAGCTCACTTTGTATCAAGCTCACTTTGTGTGATTAGGTCCCAGCGAGAGTGCCTAGAATGAATTTCTCTTTTCTTTTTCTTTTCTCTTTTTCTGGGGCAGGGTCGCACTCTTGCCCACGCTGGAGTGTGGTGGTGGGATCATGACCCACCTCAGCCTCCCAAGTAGCTGGGACCACAGGCACATGCCACCATGCCCGGCTAATTATTTTGGTAGAGACAAGGTCTTGCTGTTACCCAGGCTGGTCTCGAACTCCTTGGCTCAAACAATCCTCCCACCTTGACCTCCCAAAGCACTGGTATTACAGGCATGAACCACCACCCTCGGCCCTAGCATGGATTTTCAAAGGAGTGTCTACTTTCTCCACCTTTGGTATAGTTGAGTGTGAGCGTTGCTCCCGCAGCCTGCCACTGTGGTAGGTAAGATCGCACTGATAGTCCATGGTCATGAAATATTTGATGTTTTTTTTTTTTTTCTTTGAGACAGAGCCTTGCTCTGTCACCCAGGCTGGAGTGCAATGGTGTAATCTCAACTCACTGCAACCTCCACCTCCCGGGTTCAAGCGATTCTCCTGCCTCGGCCTCCCGAGTAGCTGGGACTACAGGCACCCGCCACCACGCCCAGCTAATTTGTGTATTTTTAGTAGAGACAGGGTTTCACCATGTTGGCCAGGTTGGTCTCAACTCTTGACCTTGTGATCTGCCTGCCTCAGCCTCCCAAAGTGCTGGGATTATAGGCGTGAACCACTACACCCGGCCAATATTTGATGTTTCTTAAGTATCTTGTCCCATTGTTTTATGTTTTATTGTCACCTCAGACTTGCTTTGTTGATGGCTTGTCTTGCATTGATTGCTCTGAGGTCTCTTTCAGATGAGAATGTAGGAAAATGAATTGTGTTTGCTCTTTGATGAAATATGTATTGTATATAATATGTTCATTGTATACAGATGTATCTAATTTTATATACTAGGTAATATTTGATAGTTATGCAAATGATTTTAAAATACATTTTGTGTACGTGTAACCATATATATATACATATACATGTACAAATATACATATATGTATTTTTGTAGAGACAAGATTTCACCATGTTGGCAGGCTGGTCTGGAACTCCTGACCTCAAGTAATCCGCCCGCCTCAGCCTCCCAAAGTGCTGGGATTACAGGCGTGAGCCACTGTGCCCGACTAGGAGTAGGGCATTTATGCCAGTGATGTTCTATGTAATCAAACCCAGCAGGGCAGAAACGTGAGTGAACATGATGGAGAATCAGATTTTCACTCATAAAGAACTTGCCTTACATCAAGCTGCTCAAGAAGAGAGGAGCTTCCTGCAGGGAGGGCTGGTTGGAGAAATGTCTGAGGTATATGAATGCTTTTCAGGAATGTTATAGAAGCAAGCTACCCTTCCGAGCTAGGGTTAGAGTCCAGATACCCAGGACGGTCCTAGTTGATGCTGTTGCCCTGCAGTAATTATTAGTAGTCCCAATTCAGATCATAAATTAGTTCATCACAGCCTTGCATGGTGGCTCATACCTGTAATCCCAGCACTTTGGGAGGCTGAGGTGGGCGGATCACCTGAGGAGTTCGAGACCAGCCTGGCCAACATGGCGAAACCCCATCTTTACTAAAAATATAAAAAATTAGCTGGGTGTGGTGGCGTGCACCTGTAGTCCCAGCTACTCGGGAGGCTGAGGCAGGAGAATCTCCTGAACCCAGGAGGCGGAGGTTGCAGTGAGCCAAAATTGTGCCACTGAACTCCGTCCAGCCTGGGTGGCAGAGTAAGACTATGTCTCCAAAAAAAAAAAAAAAATAGTTCATCACTCTACTTGTGATACATTTTTAAATGCATATTCTGTTTCTAAGTACCGTATGCTGTTGTCCATTGGAAATACCTGATTTAAAAGCAAAATTAAAGCCAAGCGTAGTGGTTCATGCTAGTAATCCCAACACTTTGGGAGGCCAAGGCAGGGAGATCACTGGAGCCGAGAAGTTCAAGACCAGCCTGGGCAGCATAGGGAGACCTGTCTCTACAAAAAATTTAAAAATTGGCTACATGTGGTGGCATTCACCTGTGTTTGGGAGGCTGAGACAGGAGGATTGCTTGATCCTGGAAGTCAGGGCTGAGTATGATTGTGCCACTGCACTCCAGCCTGGATGCCAGAGCAAGACTGTCTCAGAAAAGATGACAAAATTCTTCTTTCTCACTTTGATTAGAATGAAAGTCTTCTTACAAGGGGTGTAAGGGGGTGATACTTAATCACAAAAGTAATACATGCTTGTAACAGATCCATGTGTGTAAAATGTGAATATATTCTTCCATACCTTTAAATCCAACCCTACAAAGGAGCTGGAGTTAGAGTTAGCAGTTTGATGGCATCCTGCCACGTTTTTTTGGTCCTTTCACAAGCGCACATGTGCACATTTGTGTTTGGATGGTCATCTTGTTACTAGAAATGCAGAAGTGTGGACCTGGGCTAGAACCTTCCCTCAAGGCGGAGAGTCTACACTTGTAACTGCTCTGACAGCAGGGCTTTTGTTTGTCTCCTCCTTCCAGGTGAGCATCACGGACTATGTGGTGTTTGACCAGTGCAGCTTATTTCAGACGATAATCCATGCTACTCACTCGGTGGCCACAGCTGCCCAAGCCCCTGTAGAAAAGGTGGCAGATAAACTGCGCATGGCGTTTTGGTCCCAGCAGCTTCAGTGCCAGCCAAGCCTTCTCGGGGTCAATAACAGTGGCGTCTGGATCTCCTCAGGCAAGAATGAATTCCACGTCGCTAAGGGAAGTCTCATAGGTGGGTGAATTGCTGTAATTTTCACACTGGCTTTATAGGCAGCTGCACTTCAAAGCCAACATTTAAATAAAAGCTTTAAGATCTCAACTTGGAAACATAATTTAGTGCCAGCAGTATGAAGTGTCTAGTGAAGGCACTCTGCTTTGTGATCAGTTTCTCTCCTTTTTAAAAAATTGGAGGCCGGGCGCGGTGGCTCAAGCCTGTAATCCCAGCACTTTGGGAGGCCGAGACGGGCGGATCACGAGGTCAGGAGATCGAGACCATCCTGGCGAACACGGTGAAACCCCGTCTCTACTAAAAATACAAAAAACTAGCCGGGCGAGGTGGTGGGCGCCTGTAGTCCCAGCTACTCGGGAGGCTGAGGCAGGAGAATGGCGTGAACCCGGGAGGCGGAGCTTGCAGTGAACTGAGATCCGGCCACTGCACTCCAGCCTGGGCAACAGAGCGAGACTCCGTCTCAAAAAAATAAATAAATAAATAAAAAGTAAAAAGTAAAAATAAAAAAAATAATAAATCGGTCATTCCTAAAACTTGTATCCCTGTGTCTGGATAGTGGGGAAACCTTTTATGACATAAGAAAAGCAAATGGAGGTCGTTTTTATGTTAACAATTTCACATTTTAAATGAAAAAGTCTACCCAAACCGAGTGAGAGAGAATGGTCCACTTCCTGGAGGCAAAGTGATCGCCACTGTTGGAAATGCAAGGCTCTGGCCAGGTCTGGGAATATAGATGCCAGTCCACACATCCTGGGGTTCGTTTCTATGAATGAACCCCTTACTTTTCTCCAGCCCTCTCCCTGCTGCATGGCCTCCATGACCCTGGGCTGGACATGGCTCTGCCTGGCAGTATTCAGAGGGAAATGAATGGCAGGCTGTGATTGCTCATGTTGCTTAATTTAGGGACACTCTAGAATTATCTGGAGAAAGGATTTGAAGGCCAGATGTCATCTAGAACTAAGATCTGAAGTTTCTTTCTTTAACACATTCTTCCTGTTTACTCTTTCCAGGCACCTACTGGAATCATGTTGTTCCCCGTGGGACAGCTTCTGCTACAAAATGGGCCTTTGTGTTGGCCTCTGCGGCTCCCACGAAGGAAGGTGGGTCAGTCTTAGCCTCGCTGAAAAATCTCGAGCACGGCTTGGCCATTGGAAGGGTTCAAACCATGGTCCGACTGTGGCCTTGTTGGTGATGGGCACGCCTCAGAGACCGGCCACATGAGGGTGTCAGAGGCCAGCAGCCCTTGTTAGCTGAGCGGAGGGCCCTGAAGTGGGATAGGCCTGACCAGGAGAGCGTCTGAGAGGGACTGAGTGTGATGAAGATGAGGGAAAACGTCCTTCTGAAGGAGGGGCTCACACAGTACAGCCACCGGGGCTGGCAGCTGATGACTTCTAGTGCCATGGCAGGGGCCACAGCTTCTTTGGGCGCCTTCCCATCTCCCCTTGAGAATCCTTCTATTCCTCCCAGCAACTTCCTTCCGTCTTATTCACAGCCTCTGGATAACCTAAGTCCCACATTTGCACCCCATTAGGCAGACCTGCCCTGCAGGGGGGTGCTCCTGCCAGCTACATTCTGGGCAGAACTCAGTGTCCCTACAGAGTACGGGGTTTGTGAGGGAGCCAGAACACCAGAGGGTGAGGGAGCTGGCATCTGCGGCCAGGAGAGGCAGTTCTCCCACCCAGTTAGCTGGGAACCCAGGCAGTCAGGTGACCTCTGGGAAGTAGCCGTACCTCCTCCCAGGATTGCATGAGGATGAAACGTGAAGATGCTGTGAAATCTGTGGTGAAGAGGGAATCGTTGGCTTAGTTGAAACCATTAGTCCCACTAGGATGCAGGTGACTGGGTCAGTACAATAACTTCTTACTCACCAGATTGTTCGGACCACAGTTCTGGAACCCAGAAATCTCTGAAAACAATAAGTTATGTATTAAGTTTGGTATAAATTAATTTGGCAGCAAAACCTGACCAGATCTCACATAGCTGCCTCCAGCCTTGGTTGATCTGTTGGCTGTGACCGTGTCCATGTTGCAGAGATGTTACTGTGCTTTGCCGGGGAGCGCCTGGCCGCTCTGGGGTTGTTTTGTAAACCTCTAGCATACCCATTAGCTTAGGTTTTCAGAAATACAGAAAAAGTCTGAATTCCAAAACATATGTGGCCACAAGTTGTAGATAATACTTCAGATAATGTACTGTGACCAAGTTTTTAACTGCCCTAAGGATTATTTGCATTTTAAACAGAATCTGTTAAACCTAAAGGACTTGTTAAAAATGTTGGAGGGGGCCGGGCGCGGTGGCTCAAGCCTGTAATCCCAGCACTTTGGGAGGCCGAGACGGGCGGATCACGAGGTCAGGAGATCCAGACCATCCTGACTAACACGGTGAAACCCCGTCTCTACTAAAAAATACAAAAAAACTAGCCGGGCGAGGTGGTGGGCGCCTGTAGTCCCAGCTACTCGGGAGGCTGAGGCAGGAGAATGGCGTGAACCCGGGAGGCGGAGCTTGCAGTGAGCTGAGATCCGGCCACTGCACTCCAGAGCGAGACTCCGTCTCAAAAAAAAAAAAAAAAAAAAAAAAAAATGCTGGAGGGAATAAAAGGATGTGATTTTGAGGCAAGGATGGGAAGAGAAACTTTTCCAGCTTCCTAAGCCTTCTCCAGCAGCTGGCCCACCCCCCGGCCCCATCCCCAGAAGGCCCGGGAGAGCGCCATGGCGCCATCCTTCCGAGGAACTGCTTACCCTCCCTCCCTCCAGGGCACTGAGTTGATAGTCTTCTCCTCTTGGTAAAATTAACTTTCTATATTAAAAATGCTCTGGTGCCTTTGTTCAGTGAAAAACTTCCCAGCCCATGAAAACTGGGAAGTCAAAGCCACTAAGCCAACATTATGGCCGTCATAAAATCTCCTAAGCCTTGCCTTCTTTCCATTTCTTTCCAACATCTCAGGCATGTTTCTTGTTAGTCGTGGTGTTTCCCTCTGCCTTCTACCTTAAAGTGCTACACCACTCCTGCCCGCGTGGGAATGGGCGGGTGAGTGAGCCGACCTCCGCGACCAGGTGGCCAGAGTCTGCCGAAAGGCAAAGGCTGCCTTGTGCATTTAGGGCAGGCAGCTCGGTGCAGATAGCACCTCGATGACAAACGTGACCCCTTTCTGCAGGAAGCTTCTTGTGGCTGTGCCAGAGCAGCAAGGACCTCTGCAGCGTCAGCGCCCAGAGTGCACAGTCGCGGCCCTCCACGGTGCAGCTGCCTCCCGATGCCGAGATGCGCGCCTACGCCGCCTGCCAGGATGCGCTGTGGGCGCTGGACAGCCTCGGCCAGGTCTTCATCAGGACGCTCTCCAAGAGCTGCCCCACGGGCATGCACTGGACCAGGCTGGACCTCTCCCAGCTAGGTATGGCCGCCTCATGAGTACGCCTGCCGGTGCCCTGACTGCCCTAAAACCGCAACACAGCGTGATGTCGGACAAAACTTCCCGGCCTGTGTTCAACTCGTGAGAGTTCTGAGAGGATGTTTTTAAGTTGCTGGATTTCAGGAGCTCAGTTGGCCACTCTTCCAGACTAGACCGGCTCTGGGCTTTGTCCCTTCCCCTGCCCCTTAGAGTTTGCAGGGCTGTCAGAACCTGAGGAGGGCGCACGTCCTCAGATCAAGGGGCCACTCACTGAGAGCAGCTTGAAGGATAGGGGTGATGCAGCTGCCTGTCAGTCTGTCTGAATATGGAACATAGCTTTATGACCTTAAAAGCTAAAAAGATGGGTGTTCCTACAACAGGATCAGTGCCACGTTTGTCCATCCCCTCAGGACAGTACTGGCAGAGGAGAGTGGCTTAGCACACAGGTGCCACCTCTCCTTCAGCTCAGCCAGATCCAGGAGGACCTGTACCCATTAGCTCCTGCTTTTCTCTGAATCTCCTCTCAAAAGCCACAGAGTAGGCTGAGAAATGTAGTGCTATTTGTAGGCTAGGACCAGTGGCTCACACTTGTCATCCCAGCACTTTGGGAGGCTGAGGTGGGTGGATCACCTGAGGTCAAGAGTTCGAGACCAGCCTGGCCAACATGGTGACACCCTGTCTCTACTAACAATACAAAATATATATATATATATATATATATATATTAGCTAGGCATGGCAGTGCACTCCTATAGTCCCTACTCAGGAGGCTGAGGCAGGAGAATTGCTTGAACCTGGGAAGTGGGGGTTGCAGTAAGCCAAGATCATGCCATTGCACTCCAGCCTGGGCAACAGAACGAGACTCTGTTTCAAAAAAAAAGAAGAAAGAAATGTAGTGCTGCTATTTGTAAATAATTCACTCATGTTCCAAGAACTGATAACATAAGCCCACATTAGGTTTCTCTCTGAGTAGATTCTTGGTGGATCAGGAAGCGTAGAGGTGTGGTTTGCCTGCAGGTGGAGTTGTGCAGATGGCCCCCAGGGCCCGGGTGAGCCCTGGTGGGGTTCAGAGTGAACGGGCATCGTGCCAGGTTCTGCGCTGCTGGAGTCAGCCCTGCCTGGGCCTCCCACCTCCAGCACAGCTCGTGCCTCCCTCCTGGCTCGATCCAGTCCTCCCAGCACTGGCTAGCTGGCCAAAGTGGTACAGGTCTCTAAAGTGTGTATTTGGGCTTCACTGGGAGGTTTCTCTAGGGGAGAAACTGGCTTGAGTGGGATTGAGTCTCAGTTGTGCAAGGGAAACAGGAACAAGTCCATCCTGAGTCCAAGATGGCCTTGGGCCCTCTGGTGTTCAGCAGATATTCATGGAGGGGATGGGTGTGTGAGTAGAGGGATGGCCTGGGGGTCCTGGTCGCTGTGGATGGGCAGGTTTTCACTGAGCCCCTGTGTTCTTCCTGCAAATCATTAGCAAATTTAATTTAAGTATCCAGCTGAGCCTGAAATGGATCAGACATGCAGTGGGTGTAAGGAAGTCACAGGCAGAGGTGTGGGAATTCATGGCAGAGGCAGGACAGCTGGGCCCCAGGCACGCTCTGGGACTCTGAACAAGCTGCTGTTACCTCGAAGCGCAGTTTGCTCTTCTTTCTTTTTTTTTTTTCCAGAGGGGGTCTTACTCTGTCACCCAGGCTGGAGTGCAGTGGCACGATCTTGACTCACTGCAACCTCTGCCTTCCCAGGGTTAAGCAGTCCTCCCACCGCAGCCTCCCAAGTAGCTGGGACCACAGGCATGTGCCGCCATGCCCAGCTGATTATTTTGTTTTATTTTATTTTTTTGAGACAGAGTTTCGCTCTGTCACCCAAGCTGGAGTACAGTGGCACAATCTCGGCTCTCTGCAGCCTCTCCCTCCCGAGTTCAAGCAATTCTCCCTGTCTCAGCCTCCTGAGTAGCTGATATTACAGGCACCCACCACTGCACCTGGCTAATTTTTTGTATTTTTAGTAGAGACAGGGTTTCGCCATATTGGCCAGTCTGGTCCTGAACTCCTGACCTCAGGTGATAGGCCTGCCTCCGCCTCCCGAAGTGCTGGGATTACAGTCGTGAGCCACTGCGCACAGCCCCTGCTAACTTTTGTATTTTGGGTAGAGGTGGGGTTTCATCATGTTGGCCAGGCTGCTTGAACTCCTGACCTCAAGTGATCCACCTGCCTCGTCCTCCCAGTGTGCTGGGATTATAAGTGTGAGCCACCATGCCCAGGCTTGGTTTCCTCTCCTTTCTAATGGGAGCAGCAACCCCCAAGCCCAACTGCCCAGAGGATGCACGGGGCATCCTGTCTAAGTGTGGGCCATCTCCGGGCGGTGTGGTCATCTGAAGGCTGTGACACATCTTGCTTGGGGGTGCTCTCTAGCCTTTGTTAGCTGCTGGTGGTGGGGCTTTTGCTTGTGTTGCCCCAGTTGGTGCCACAGGGAGGGCAAATCCAGCATCTCTTATTAAAGCACCACCTTGCTTAGTCCTTATCCTGCCCTGAGCTTTAGATTTTGTTTATTTATCTGAGTTATCTGGTTGATCTTGAAATGTCAGATTAAGACTCCTTTCCTGTTTCCTACACATCCTGAGAGAATGCAGCAAGTCCAGGGTTGGCAGCTTTGTGCTGGGGCAAGGGAGGTGAGCAGGCAACTAGGCCATTCCTCTGCTCACACACCCATCCCCTCAGTGAATATCTGCTGAACACTGGAGGGCCCGAGGCCATCTTGGACTCAGGGTGGACTTGTTCCTGTTTCCCTCTCACTTTTGTTTTTTGGTTTTTTTTTTTTTTGAGACGGAGTCTCACTCTGTCACCCAGGCTGGAGTGCAGTGGCGTGATCTCATCTCACTGCAAGCTCCACCTCCCAGGTTCACGCCATTCTCCTGCCTCAGCGTCCCAAGTAACTGGGACTACAGGCGCCCGCCACCACGCCCGGTTAATTTTTTCTGTTTTTAGTAGAGACGGGGTTTCACCGTGTTAGCCAGGATGGTCTCGATCTCCTGACCTCGTGATCCGCTGGCCTCGGCCTCCCAAAGTGCTGGGATTACAGGCATGAGCTACCACGCCTGGCTTCCCTCTCATTCTTGAGACTCAGTCTCACTGAATCTGGGTTTCTCCCCTAGAAAGAGCAGCCACCTCCCCAGCCTTTACTATGCCAGGGTAGGGGCAGTGAGCATCAGGCCAGGGGCACCAGGTATTCCGTTATTGGGCTCTCTCCAGGTATGGTCTGTGTCCTGCAGGAAAAGCAGGTAGGTCAAGAGACTTCTTTTTTTGTTTCTGTGTTTGTTTGAGACAGTCTTACTCTGTTGCCTAGGCTGGAGTGCAGTGACACAGTCTTGGCTCACAGAGACTTCCGCCTCCTGGATTCAAGCGATTCTCCTGCCTCGGCCTCCCGAGTAGCTGGGATTACGGGCATGCACAGCCATGCCCAGCTAATGTTTGTATTTTTAGGAGAGACGGGGTTTCACCAT
The DNA here is from genome assembly GCF_009764315.1 of Trachypithecus francoisi. Classification (NCBI taxonomy): domain Eukaryota; kingdom Metazoa; phylum Chordata; class Mammalia; order Primates; family Cercopithecidae; genus Trachypithecus; species Trachypithecus francoisi. The sequence goes on along the minus strand of NW_022681468.1, from coordinate 4,246,007 downwards.
GTTGGCCAGGCGGGTCTCGAACTCCCGACCTCAACTGATCCGCCTTCCTCAGCCTCCCAAAGTGCTGGGATTACAGGTGTGAGCCACTGCGCCCCACCCAAGAGACCTTTTAGTAATTACATATTTAAGTGGGTGGATCACGAGGTCAAGAGATCAAGACTATCCTGGCCAACATGGTGAAACCCCGTCTCTACTAAAAATACAAAAATTAGCTAGGCGTGGTGGCATAAGCCTGTAGTCCCAGTTACTCAGGAGGCTGAGGCCAGAGAATCACTTGAACCCAGGAGATGGAGGTTGCAGTGAGCCAAGATCATGCCATTGCACTCCAGCCTGGGAACAGAGCAAGACTCAGTCTCAAAAAAAAAAAACCAAAAAAAGCTTGTCAGAGATACATTTACATGTGTTCTCCCTTCAACCCTGGTATTTTCTTTACAAATGTCTTCCTGGTTGTATGAGTAGTAGGAAGCAGGCTTGGACAGCATGACCTGTGCTCCCTCAGGGACAGTGTTGACCTTGGGCAGCACTCACTCATTGTTGGGTCTGGACCATCATCAGTCTTCTCTAAATGGCAAGCAGAAATTTTAATTTCAGGATGGGTGTGGTGGCTCACACTTGTAATCCTAGCACTTTGAGAGGTCAAGGCAGGAGGATCACTTGAGGCCAGGAGTTGAGACCAGCCTGGCCAACATAGCAAAACCCTGTCTCTACTTAAAATACAAAAATTAGCTGGGCGTGGTGGTGGGCACTGTAGTCCCAGCTACTCCGGAGGCTGAGGCACGAGAATCGCTTGAACCCGAGAGGCGGAGGCTCCAGTGAGTCAGGATTATGCCACTGCTAAGCCGAGATGGCGCCACTGCACTCCAGCCTGGGCGACAGAATGAGACTGTCTCAAAATAATAATAATAATAATAAATTAATTAATTTAAAACAAGGCCAGGTACAGTGGCTCATGCTTGTAATCTCAGCACTTTGGGAAGCCAAGGCAGGCAGATCACCTGAGGTTGGGAATTTGAGCCTGGCCAACATGGTGAAACCCGTCTCTGCTAACAATATAAAAATTAGCCAGGTGTGGTGGCACACGTCTGTAATCCCAGCTACTTGGGAGCCTGAGGCACAAGAATCCCTTGAGCCTGGGAGGCAGAAATTGCAGTGAGCCAGGATCACACCACTACACTCTAGCCTGGGTGACAGAGCGAGACTGTGTCAAAAAAAAAAAAAAATTAAATTTTAATTTCAAGGGTGAGGATGACTTTAGTGAAGTATCAAATAATGAACATGATTTCTGTCTTTAATTTTTTTTTTCTTTTTTTTTGAGACAGAGTCTCACTCTGTCGCCCAGGCTGGAGTGCGGTGACACGATCGCTCACTGCAAGCTCCGCCTCCCAGGTTCACGCCATTCTCCTGCCTCAGCCTCCCGAGTAGCTGGGACTACAGGTGCCTGCCACCACGTCCAGCCAATTTTTTTGTATTTTTAGTAGATACGAGGTTTCACCGTGTTAGCCAGGATGATCTTGATCTCCTGACCTCGTGATCCACCCGCCTCGGCCTCCCAAAGTGCTGGGATTACAGGCGTGAGCCACCGCACCTGGCCTCAATTTTTTTTTTTTTAAGATACAGCATCCCTCTTCTTTCTGCCCCTATACAAATTACCAGAGCAATTTCTGCTATAGGATTAAATTAAAGGAATTGTTAAATTAAATGGTTGGCTGCTGAACCACGTTGTAGCGGTTGAATATGGAATTTTGTAGTGATTTATTATAATCCTAGTTTTTGGAAGAAAATTTGCATCACTTAGCAGATATTTAAGATGCTTATAACATTTCATTTCCCAGTACACATAAATATGCATTATGTCAGGCGTTGGATTGTTTAGCAAACTAATGAAATTTGTAATTTAATTTATCAGGTCACAGCATTTAATGAAGAACTATTCAGTGCCAGTTTATGCCGTTAGGTAACAAACAGGATTATATTATGTAGTAATTTATACAGAAAAGTATTTTATAAATAGTAAAACATTAAATAAATGCCACTTTTTGTTTTAAAATAATATGTTTAAGAAATAATCCTAAAGGGAAAATGTCTGCTTTGTTGAATAAAGTAATTAAAGCATTTTTTAAAAACAAGAGAAAAAAATAAGGACAAAACAGGGACAGGCAGGAAAATGTCAGTGTGTTTGCGTCAGCCAGGCTGGGCTGTGCTTCGGCAGCAAGCCCCAAATATCAGCGACTTCACACAGTGAACCGTGGCCCCCGCTTCCACGAAGCCGGCCCTGCATCTGTCCTCTTCTAGGGCAGTGGTCCTCCAGGTGGTGGTGTCCTGATCCTGCCTGCTTTGTTCTGCAGTTCTACCATTCGGTTGCTTCTGCTCAGAGCCTGTTGCCAGAACTGGTCATGCGATCCTGCCTAACTCTAAGGGAATGTGAGGGAGCCATGGAGTGTTTGGGGAGGGTTGTGGTCTCTGCCACCGCCTTCACCACATCCTGACTGCCTCTTCCTTGGAACAGGCTTACAAACCTCATTCATCCAGGTGGCCTGGGTGACACTCTGGGGTAAAAATCTGTAGGAAAGCCCTCAGTTCCACTTTGTCATCTTTCACCTATCTCTTCGATTCAGAATAAGCTGGTTTATATCCTGGAAGTACATCATCTAGCAGTCTTTTCTATGTGTTCTGAAAGGGTGTTGACTGTGTAATGTGAACTCCGTGTTCTGTGAGCAGCGTTGTTGCTGCCAACTCTGATATGCTGGCCTGGTGTGTTTTTGTCACATGTGACTGTTAGCATGACCACTGCTGCCTGTAGTTTCTCTCAGAGCCAGGTTGAAGACTCTAACGTAAAAGTATTTTTTACTTAGCGTTTGTTTCTCAGCTATTTCTAGAGTTACTGCTGAAGGTACCTTATTTTGACTGGTACAGATCTTTGCATATATAATGTTAGAGTTCCAGGGAGTTCTGTTTGAACTCCCTGGTATAACATTCTGTACAAGATCAAGGAAGGAGAAAATACAGTTAATTTCTGGAATAGAGAAACTGTCATCTTTAGAAAATGCACAGAGGAATAATGATAATTTTTTGTGTAGCAGTGAATGAATAGCTTTAAGTTGATGTTATAACTGAAGACACATGACGAGATTTTCACATGGCAGAGTCGTGCCTCTGTGTTTTGCTACGCTCCGTGGGCTGTCATCTGATACCAGTGACAACTGTGCAAGGGCGGCACCTCCCGATTCCGCACCCAGTGTGGGGCGTCCTCCACCTGCCCCTCCTCCGGCAGCACTGCCAGCTAATGGAGCCGCACACCTTTTAATCCCCGGTCAGAATAACCCATCAAAATTTTAAAATTGTCATCCAAAAACACTATTAAGAAAACGAAAAACCAGACCACAGACTACATTTACAATGCCCGTATCTGACAAAAGACCAGTACCTACAACGTGCAGAGAACTCCTCTAACTCAGCAGTCGAGAGACAGTTCATTTTAAAATGAGCAAAAACTTGAACAGGCACTTCACAAAAGAAGATAGACAGATGCCCATAAGCATATTAAAAGATTCCCAGCGTCATTCCTTAGCAGGAAATACAAATTAAAGCCACGACAGGATACAACTTCACCTCTCCTAGAACGGCTGCCGTGGAAAGGTTCAGGGCGTGGGCGGCCGGAACCCGCGGACACAGCCGTGGGGAAGGTTCGGGGGCGTGGGCGGCCGGAACCCGCGGACACAGCCGTGGGGAAGGTTCGGGGGCGTGGGCGGCCGGCACCCGCGGGCACAGCCGTGGGGAAGGTTCGGGGGCGTGGGCGGCCGGAACCCGCAGACACAGCTGTGGCCATGGAGCACAGGATCTCCACTGGGGAAACTGGAGGTTTCTTTAAAAATGAAACAGGCCAGGTGCAGTGGCTCACGCCTGTAATCCCAGCACTTTGGGAAGCCAAGGCGGCCAGATCACCTGAGGTCAGGAGTTCAAGACCAGCTTGGCCAACATGGCAAAACCCTGTCTCTACTAAAAATACAAAAATTAGCTGGGCATGGTGGCAGGCGCCTGTAATCCCAGCTACTTGGGAGGCTGAAGCAGGAGAATCACTTGAAACCGGGAGGCAGAGGTTGCAGTGAACCGAGATTGCACCATTGCACTCCAGCCTGGGTGACAGAGCTAGACTCTGTCTCAAAAAAAAAAAAAAACCAGGAGGCAGAGGTTGCAGTGAGCCAAGATCACACCACTGCACTCCAACCTGGGTGACAGAACGAGACTCTGTCTCAAAAAAAAAAAGAAGTCAGTTCAGCAGTTACCTCAGGGTAGAGGGCATTGGCTAGAAGGGAGTTGAGGGAACTTTTGAGGGTGACTTAGTTGTTTAAAACCAATTGGGCTAGGCGCAGTGACTCACACCTGTAATCCCAGCACTTTCGGAGGCTGAGGTGGGCGGATCACTTGAGGTCAGGAGTCCGAGACCAGCCTGGCCAACATGATGAAACTCCATCTCTACTAAAAATACAAAAATTAGCTGGGCATGGTGGCACGTGCCTGTAATCCCAGCTACTCAGGAGGCTGAGGCACTAGAATCGCTTGAACCCGGAAGCAGAGGTTGCAGTGAGCCAACATTGCACCACTGGCCAACAGCCTGAATGACAGAGCGAGACTCTGTCTCAGAAACAAACAAAACAAAAAACGAACAAAAAACAAAAACAAAAAAAACAATTTGACTTAACCCTGAAGATCTGTGCATTACGCTGTAGGTAAAGTCTCAGAGGTCAGAGGTTGCTGATGCAGAGGACCCAGGCCAACCCAGATCCAAGCCTTAGATCCTCCTTTGCCTCCTAGCCTGGCCACCTCCTGCCTTGTGGCCCTCAGCAGATCTCTTTCTGGCTGAGTCCCGATGGTCTCGTGGGTGAAGTGGGATGACACTCATTGTGTGTCACTGTTGTGGGTTTGAGATGAGTGTGTGAAGACCTGACTGACAGCCTGTCCACAGCAGCTGCTCAGGAACTGTTGACTACTGTTCTTTTAGCCAGACTATTATCAAATGTAATTTCTGTTTTTAAAAAACTCTTCCCATTTCCTTTCCTCTTGCAGTCAGCCTCAATAGCAGTGAGAAATGAATAAAAATGAAGATTCTTTGGTAGACTTAGTTTTGTTTTTTTGAGATGGGGCCTCGCTCTGTCACCCAGGCTGGAGTGCAGTGGCACCATCATGGCTGTCTGCAGCCTCGACTTGCTGGGCCCAAGCGATCTCAGCCTCCCAAGTAGCTGGGACTACAGGTGTGTGCCACCATACCCAACTAATTTCTGTGTATTTTGTAGAGACAGGGTCTCACTATGCTGCCCAAGCTGGTCTTGAACTTCTGGGCTCAACTGATCCACCCACCATGGCCTCTGAAAGTGCTAAGATTACAGGTGTGTGCCACTGTGCCCAGTCAGTTTAATTCTAATTAAGATCAAGATTATCTGTAAATACGAGTTCCCTCTCTCCAAATCCAGAATTCGCTGGCATTAGTCACATCTCTGAGGAAAATGACGATGGGACCCACATTGAGATACTAATCCCAGGGCTTGGTGGTTCAGGGCGCTGTGCTGACAGCATCCTGACTGCTTTGCCTGTTGCCTGGAAGGGGTGCTGTGTGGCGCCTGGCAGGTGGCAGAGTGGCCAGAGGCCATCATTACTCTCTTGAGTTACAATGTTCTCAAGCCCAGCTGAGTCCACACAGCCAACGTGGATGGACTAGGACAGATCCGATGACTCAGCGTCCAAGTTCAGTTGCAAATGCAGCCTTATTTCTTTCTTTGAAGTAGAAAATCAAAGTTCATAGATTAGATGAAAGATTAGTCATTGTACAAAAGTAATTATAGTGTGTGTACTTTTCTTTGTCTCCAGGAGCTGTGAAATTGACAAGCTTGGCATGTGGAAATCAGCACATCTGGGCCTGTGATTCCAGGGGTGGAGTTTACTTCCGTGTAGGGACTCAGCCTCTCAATCCCAGTCTCATGCTTCCAGCCTGGATAATGATTGAGCCACCTGTCCAGGTAAGCAGACGGTAGCTGGTGGAACTCATTCCTCAGTAAGACAGAAACTGTGAGGGTGCTGGTACTGGGAAAAAGGATCCCCACAGCCTCTAGAGGCCTCCCAGCCAATGCGGGGAGCCATGCCCCCAGGGTCTACACACTCGTTCATCAAGATCACAATTGGAATTCGGGATTTGTGAAGTTTAGAACTGAACAACAGATGGTTACAGATTATGAGTCAACACATATATTTTCTCTTTTAAAATAACAATATTTGGCTGGGCGCGGTGGCTCAAGCCTGTAATCCCAGCACTTTGGGAGGCCGAGACGGGTGGATCACGAGGTCAGGAGATCGAGACCATCCTGGCTAACCCGGTGAAACCCCGTCTCTACTAAAAAATACAAAAAACTAGCCGGGCGAGGTGGTGGGCGCCTGTAGTCCCAGCCACTCGGGAGGCTGAGGCAGGAGAATGGCGTAAACCAGGGAGGCGGAGCTTGCAGTGAGCTGAGATCCGGCCACTGCACTCCAGCCTGGGCGACAGAGCAAGACTCCGTCTCAAAAAATAAATAAATAAATAAATAACAATATTTTGTTTCTTTTTACTAAGTGAATATTATTTTTTAAATCTGCCTATATTTTGGAACCTCTATTTTATAATAATAATGATAATAAATCAGTACCCAGAAGTATAAAGAAGAAAGTAAAAGTCAATCTTGTCATGGAGAAAATGCTGAGTGCCTCTCCTGGTTTGTTGAAGAAATTCCGTTTCCTGTTTGGCCCTCCGCTGGCCAGCTCCTGCCGTGCTTCAGCTGACAGTGCATCCCAACACAGTCTGTGTTCTCCTGACCTCCAGCACCCAGCTCACAAGCAGAAGTCTGATTTGAATGGACCATCTAGTACCCTAAAAGATCTCACAGGCTTGGTTCCCATGCTGAATAGATTTCTGTTAAAGTTTATAACTGGGGGCTGTGGTTTTTTGAGACTTATTTGCCCAGACTCCTGCTGGTCCCTATTTGGTAACTCTGTTGGGAAACCGGTGAAGTTGCCAGTTGTGGAGGCAGCAGTAGGCGCGGAGGAATGGTTCCTTGTTGGGCAGAGAAACCTTCAGTGGAGTCAGGAAAGAGGTAAAGAGTAGAGTAAATGCCTTTGTGCCTAACTGTCTACATTTTGGTCATGGTGAGGCCTCAGGGATGAGGACACCAGTCGTGTCCACCAGCCCTGGGGAGTGTGGTTGGTGGGAGACCCTTTGCTGAAATCAGTATTCAGCTCCAGAGCTGTGTGGAGGCCACCACTAGCAGTCATGGCCACAGGGAGGCTTCTCGTCCTCATTGGTGGGTCTTCCTCCTCCGGAGGGTTGTGGGGATGGTAATGTCTCTGACAGTACTGTGTGAATGATACAGCACTGTGCAAACATGAGGTTGTACATAATGAATTATAACACATGCTCCATTTTCCCTCTGCACACAGTGACTACTCACAGTGGCACAGAGGGAGCAGTCCACCCTGCAGAGAGGAGCCTTTATCACTGCCATGTTTAGCACTGCTAGGGTACAGTGATTATGAAAAGCAAGCTGCTTGTCGTTAGTTTCATTATTGTCCTTAACATTCTCTGGTTGCCTGCACCCAGGTGGACTCCTTTGACACACCACTGTTAATATGTTCCTTTTTTTCCTTCTAACTACTTTATATTGTTCCTTTTAAGTTACAACCCACATAGCATAAAATTTCAGCCTTCTACAGTATGCAGCTCAGTGGTTTTTAGCGTATTCACAGAGTGTGCAACAGTTAGCACTATCCAATTCCAGAATGTTTTCATCACTCCAAAAAAAACACCCTTACCCATTAGAGTCACTTCCTGTTCTCACAGAACCAGCCCCTCCGCCCATGGCGGCCACTCATCTGCTTTCTATTTCTATGACTTTGCCTATTCTAGACATTTAATATAAATTGGGTCATATACTGTATGGCCTTTTTTATCTGACATCTTTCACTTTGTATCATGTTTCAGAGTTCATCCACATTGTAGATGTATCAGTTCTTAATTCCTTTTTACAACTACATAACAGTTCTGTTGTATGAATAGGCCACATTGGTTTATCATTTCACCAGTGGATGGTCATTTGGATTGTTCCTGCTTATTGGCTACTGTGAATAATGCTGCTGTCAACATTTGGGTGCAAGTCTTCAGGGAGGATGTATGTTCCCAGTTATATTGGGTGTCTGTCTGTAAGTGGAATTTCAGGTCATATGGCGATTCCGTGTTGAACTTATTAAGGATGTCAAAGAGTTTTTCACAGTGGCTGCACCATTTTGTGTTCCACCAGTAAGATACGAGGGTTCTCGTTTTTCCCATCCTCATCAATTTTTTTTTTTTTTTTTTTTTTAAGACAGAGTTTCACTCTTATTGCCCAGTCTGGAGTAGAATGGCGCAATCTTGGCTCACTACAATCTCTGCCTCCCGGGTTCAAGCAATTCTCCTGCCTCAGCCTCCTGAGTAGCTGAGATTACAGGCATGCGCCACCATGTCCAGCTGATTTTGTATTTTTAGTAGAGGTGGAGTTTCACCATGTTGGTCAGGCTGGTCTCAAACTCCTGACCTCAGGTGATCCACCCTCCCCGGCCTCTCAAAGTGCTGGGATTACACCCAGTGTGAGCCACCGCACCTAGCCTTTGCAATTTTTTGTTGGTATTTTATTTTTCTGGTCTCAGGAACTGCCTCATATGTCTAATTTTTTAATACTAGCCATCGCAGTAGTTGTAAAGTGGTATCTCATTGTGGTTTGATTTGCACTGACCTAATAACTAATGAGATGGAACATCCCTCTTTTCATGTGTTTATTGGTTATTTATGTATCTGCTTTCAAGAACTATGTATTCAATTTTTTTTTTTTTTTTAAAGATGGAGTCTCACTCTGTCGCCCAGGCTGGAGTGCAGTGGCACAATCTCCACTCACTATAATCTGTGCCTCCTGGGTTCAAGCGATTCTCTTGTCTCAGCCTCCTGAGTAGCTGGGATTACAGACATGTGCCTCCATGCCTGGCTATTTTTTTTTTTTTTCATATTTTTTTAGTAGAGGCAGGGTTTCACCATATTGGCCAGGCTGGTCTCAAACTCCTGGCCTCAGGTGATCCGCCCACCTCGGCCTCCCAAAGTGCTTGGATTACAGGCATGTGCCACCGCACCCAGCCTCAAATCTTTTGCTCATTTTAAAATTGTGTTATCTTTTACTGAGTTTGTTTGTTTGTTTTGAGATTGAGTCTTGCTCTGTCACCCAGGCTGGAGTGCTGTGGCGTGATCGCGGCTCACTGCAACCTCTGCCTCCTGGGTTCAAGTGATTCTACTGCCTCAGCCTCCTGAGTAACTGAAATTACAGGCATGCGCCACCATGCCTGGTTAATTTTTGTATTTTTAGTAGCGATGGGGTTTCACCATGTTGGCCAGGCTGGTCTCAAACTCCTGACCTTGTGATCTGCCTGCCTCAGTCTCCCAAAGTGCTGGAATTACAGGTGTGAGCCACCATGCCCAGCCTGCTGAGTTCTATATAAGAGTTCTTGACCGGGCGTGGTGGCTCACGCCTGTAATCCTAGCACTTTGGGAGGCCGAGGCGGGCGGATCATGAGGTCGGGAGATCGAGACCATCCTGGCTAACATGGTGAAACCCTGTCTCTACTAAAAATACAAAAAAAACTAGCCGGGCGAGGTGGCGGGCACCTGTAGTCCCAGCTACTGGGGAGGCTGAGGCAGGAGAATGGCGTGAACCCGGGAGGCGGAGCTTGCAGTGAGCTGAGATGTGGCACTGCACTCCAGCCTGTGCAACAGAGCAGACTCCTTCTTAAAAAAAAATAAAAATAAAAAGTTGTTTATGTATTCTGTGTACTAGACCTTTATCAGACACATGATTTACAAGTATTTTCTCCATTCTGTGTGTTGTCTTTTACTTTCTTTATGATGTTCTTTGATGCACAAAAATTTTTATTTTGATGAAGTCTAGTTTATTTATTTTTTCTTCATTTGCTTCTGCTTTTAGTTGCCTAATCCAAGGTCACAAAGATTTACCTCTATGTTTTCTTCTAGCAGTTTTATAGTTTTAGCTCTTACATTAAGTGCTTCATCCATTTTGAGTTAATTTTTGTATATGATATGAGATAGTTGTCCAAATGCATTCTTTTACATATGGCTGTTCAGTTGTACCAACACCATTTATTGAAAAGACTATTCTGTCCACATTAAATTATCTTAACACCCTTGTCAAAATCAATCGATTGTAAATATAAAGGGTTACTACTGGACTCCTAGTTATATCCCAGTGATCTGTGTATATCTATCCTTATACTACACTGTCCCGAGTACTTAGCTTTGTTGTAAATTTTGAAATCAGGAAGTATGAAACCTCTAACTTTTTCTTTTTCAAGATTGTTTCAGCTACATGGAGCCCCTCCTACATCCATGTGAATTTTAGGATAAGTATGTCAATTTCTGCAAAAAAAAAATACTAATTGGAATTTTGAAAGGAATTGTGTTGAATCAGTAGATAAATTTGGAAAATCTTCCAGTCTGTGAACATGGGATGTCTTCCCATTTATTTAAGTCTTCTTTACTTTCCTTCACCAATGTTTTGTAGTTTTCAGAGTATACGTTTTATACTGCTCTTGTTAAGTTTATTTCTAAGTTCTTTATTCCTTTTGATACTATTGTAAATGGAATTGTTTTCTTCATTTTCAGATTGCCCATTGCTAGTATAGATTTTTGTATATTGATCTTGTGTCTGGCAACCTTGCTAAACTTGTTTATTGGGTCTAACAGGTTTTTGAAGATTTCTTTTGCATTTTCTATAGATGAGATCATGGCTTCTGACATGGTCTGCCGATAGAGATAATTTTATTTCTTCCTTCCTATCTGTATGTCTTTTATTTTACTGTCTTGCCTGATTGCCCTGGCTGGAACTTCTAGGACAGTGTTGAATAGAAGTGGCGAGAGTGGACATCCTTGTCTTGTTTCTGATCTTAAGGGAAAGGCATTCAGTCTTTTACCATTAAATATGATGTGAGCTTTGTGTTTTCTTAGGCTCCCTTTATTAGGTGGAAGTTCCCTTCTATTCCTAGAAGGAATTCTAGGAGTTCTTTCTGTTCCTAGTTTGTTCGGTGTTTGTTATGATGAAAGGGTGTTGGGTTTTGTCAAATGCTTTTCTATGCCTATTGAGATGGCCTTGTGGTTTTTTTCCTTTATTAATATGATACATTATACTGATGGAGTTTTATATGTTGAAACACAGTTTCATTCCTGGGAAAAATCCCAGTTGGTCATGATGTGTAATCGTTTGTGTGTATACGTTGCTGGATTTGGTTTGCTAAAGTTTTGTTGAGGATTTTTGTGTCTATATTCATGAGAGAGATTGGTCTTTGGTTTTCTTGTCATGTGTTTGTCTGGTTTTGGTATCAAGGTAATGCTGGCCTCATAGAATGCATTGGGAAGTGTTTTCTTCTTTTCTACTTTTTGGAGGAGTTTTTGAAAGATTGGTTTTACTTCTTAAACCCCATTTGTTAGGATTCATCATCCCATCCATGAACTGATGTAGCCATGTAGGCCTGAGCTTTTTTTGTGGGAAGTTTTTTGACTACTGATTCAATCTCTTTATTCATTATAGGTCTATTCAGAATTTTTTTTTTTTTTTTCCTGACATGGAGTCTCGCTCTGTCACCCAGGCTAGAGTGCATTGGTGTGATCTTGGCCCACTGCAACCTCTGTCTCCTAGGTTCTTGCAATTCTCCTGCCTCAGCCTCCCTAGTGGCTGGGACTACAGACATGCACCACTACACCCAGTTAATTTTTCTATTTTTAGTAGAGACGAGGTTTCACCATGTTGGCCAGGCTTGTCTTGAACTCCTGACCTCAAATGATCCACCCTCCTCAGCCTCCCAAAGTGCTAGGATTACAGGCATGAGCCACTGCGCCCAGCCGATTCAGAATTTTCTATTTCTTCTTCTTCTTTTTTTTGAGATGGAGTTTTGCTCTTGTTGCCCAGACTGGAGGGCAATGGCACAACCTTGGCTCACTGAAACCTCCGCCTCCCAGGGTCAAGCAATTCTCCTGCCAAGTAGCTGGGGTTACAGGCGTGCACCACCATGCCTGGCTAGTTTTTGTATTTTTAGTAGAGATGGGGTTTCACTATGTTGGACAGGATGGTCTTGATCTCCTGACCTTGTGATCCACCTGCCTCGGCCTCCCAAAGTGCTGGGATTACAGATGTGAGTCACTGCGCCCAGCCTAATTTTGTATGTTTGGTAGAGACAGGGTTTCACTATGTTGGCCAGGCTGATCTTGAACTCCTGACCTCAAGTGATCTGCCCGCCTTGGCCTCCCAAAGTGCTGGGATTACAGGCATGAGCCACTGTACCCTGCCTCTCTTTCTTCTTGATTCAATCTAAGTAGTTCTTTCTAGGAATTTGTTCATTTCATCTATTTTATGTAATTTGTTGGCATCCAATTGTTCACAGTGTTCTTCTGTAATACATTTTATTTTTGTGAAGTTGGTAGTAATATCTCCTCTTTCTGATTTTAATAATTTGAATTGGCTGGGCACAGTGGCTCATGTCTGTAATCCCAGTTTGGAAGGTTGAGGCAGGAAGACCACTTGAGCCTAGGAGTTCAAGACCAGCCTGGGCAACATAGCAAGGCATCATCTCTACCAAAAAAAAAAAAAAAAAAAATTACCTGGGCCTGGTAGTGCACCTGTAGTCCCAGCTACTCAGAAGGCTAAGGTAGGAGAATTGCTTGAGCCCAGGAGTTCAATGCTGCAGTGAGCTGTGATTGCTGATTTTACTGCCAATTGCCAGTATACTCCAGCCTGGGCAACAGAGCACGACTCTAATAATAATAAGAGGAAGAATTTGAATCTTCTCTCATTTTTTCTTAGTCTAGCTAAAGGTTTGTCGATTTTGTTGCTCTTTTCAAAACACCTCCTTTTGGTTTTCTTGCTTTTTCTCTGTTGTTTTTCTATTCTCTCTTTCTTCTATTTCCACTCTGTTACTTCCTCCACACATTCTTGTGCACAGTGCTTTGCTTGATAGTGATATTCCTCTGGTAGCTCCAAGGAATATTTGTCACAATTATCACGTACATATGGAAGACCTGTGGTAACACTGGACTGTAAAGTTTGTAGGATCCCAGTGGCCGGGCGCGGTGGCTCAAGCCTGTAATCCCAGCACTTTGGGAGGCCGAGACGGTCGGATCACGAGGTCAGGAGATCGAGACCATCCTGGCGAACATGGTGAAACCTCGTCTCTACTAAAAAAATACAAAAAACTAGCCGGGCGAGGTGGCGGGCGAGGTGGCGGGCGCCTGTAGTCCCAGCTACTTGGGAGGCTGAGGCGGGAGAATGGCGTAAACCCGGGAGGCGGAGCTTGCAGTGAGCTGAGATCCGGCCACTGCACTCCAGCCTGGGCGACTGAGCGAGACTCCGTCTCAAAAAAAAATAAAAATAAAAAAGTAAAAAATAAATAAATAAATAAATAAATAAAAGGATCCCAGTGCAGAGGCAGGCCAGTGTTAGTAAAGGGCTGCTGAGTGCAAGAGCGAGATTTGCAGGATATGTTGTGGAAAGAACATCCTTGAGTGGGTTGAGGGCCCATATGCCTTACCTCCTCCTTTTCCCAGCAAGCCAGAGGCCAGGATGCTGGAGAGTAGGGCAGGCGGGAAGCTGCTGGGCTCAGTCCTCAGTGGGGCTGGAGCCACTCTTGCCTCTGCTGTGTGCACCTATCTGCAGCCATGGGGCCACTCGGGTACCTGGCAAAAGGGTTACAAGGAGAACTGTGTGCAACCACAAATTCCTGTTCCTGTCTCCATGTAGACTCTAGAATAACCTCTAGGAAGCAAAGCTAAAATGGGGAAGAAAGCTTTGCTTAAAGTGCTCTATTGACTGTGGTGATCAACAGCTTTGCCCAGGAAAATGGCCAAAATAGAACAAATTCACATGAAAGGACCTCAAAGCTGTGCTCTGAATGAAGTAGTGATTGCTAAATGGGATGTTAAGCATGAACTATTTAAAGTAGTTCTGCTGAATAGAGCCACATTTTCTCATTGAGTTAGCTTTTAGCATGCTCTGGAAGACATTCAGTTTGCCACGGATTCTGTAGATACAAAATGCTTTTGAAGTGGGTTTCTGTGGGAAAGGAGTCAGGCTTCACATGTACACAGGCCTTTCTCCTGCACTTTGCCAAGCACTGCCTGATCCCTAACCCTTTTATTGCCCCAGGAAATAGAAAAGTCAGTGGTTCTCCCTATTTTACGAGGAAATCTGTTACCCGGAACAGTTGAGCAATTTGCCCAGGATCCCAACTCTGGTGTGTGCCAAGCCCAGGCAGGGACCCAGGCCCCCAGCTCCCAGGTGCTGCCCCTGCTGAGGCTCCCCTGGGCTGAGGACGGCGCTTCTCCCGGGCTGCTGGCACTGACGATTGTTTGCTGAGATCAGAAGTGAAGGCAAGTGCTGCTGCCAGGTACTCACCTTGTGCCAGGCTAGTGCCTGAAGTACATCTTTCCCTCAGTCCTCGCAACAACTTGGGAAGTGGCCGTGTCTTTCCCCACTTGACAGAGGAGAAAACCCTGGCTCAGAGGTTCAGAAAGTTGCCTGAGACCTCATAGTGGGCAGGCGGCAGAACTGGGACATAGACCCAGGTGTGTGACACCCGTCTCTGCCCCTCCTATGGCTCTGAGGCCCAAGACCTGCAGCAAGCACCAGGTTGTGGCGACATGTCATAGGCTTAGTGGCCTCACACGTGGTATTTTAGGACAAAGCCTACACTTGCAAATCTTTACCTCGCAGAGGGTCCTGAAAATGAGCCCAGAAGTGGGAGGAGACGGGGGCTCACTCTGAGGACTGGAAGTCAGAAGAGTTGGTTGAATCTGAGGATTGGAGAACAAGCGGGGTTTATGTATTTTGATGATGTTCTACATCTTTCCACTTTGTTTTATTTCTTCTTCGACTTGAGCTTCTTCATCTGCATAGAGGATGTATTTGCAGTGGAAATGGAAATGGAGGCAGGGGATAGATGCTCAAGGGCACCTGAAGTGAAGCCACAGAAATCTTTAAAATAAGCATCAGCTTCTCTATTTAGTTCCATTGTCCTATTCTCTTCTCTGGGAAGATACCCCCTGTAGTAGTTTTGCGATAAAGTTTTAACAAAGTACTCAAAACAAATGACTCAGTTTTCAGACTTGCTAACACTTGGAAGGGTTTGGAGAAAATATTTATAGTTGTGTTTAGCATCTTCAGAGTCTGGAGTTTGCTGTTTGAGTTAGAGAATGTTCTGTCTGTGTTAGAGGGACCTCTAACGCAAGCATAGTTGGTGCGCAGTTTCACATTCTGTGTACCCTATGTGCTTGAGTGGAAGAGGTGTCTCTTCTTACTGTGCTTACAGTGGACTCTGAAATGGTGTCTATAGTGTGGTTCCAGTTTTGTAAAACAAAACTATAAAATCCTACTAGGCTGGGTGCAGTGGCTCATGCCTATAATCCCAGCACTTTGGGAGGCCCAAGTAGGAGGATCACTTGAACCCAGGAGTTCAAAATCAGCCTAGGCAGCATCGTGAGACCCTGTCTCTACGGGTAATTTTTTTTTTTTTTTTTTTTTTGAGACGGAGTCTCGCTCTGTCGCCCGGACTGGAGTGCAGTGGCCAGATCTCAGCTCACTGCAAGCTCCGCCTCCCGGGTTCCCGCCATTCTCTGCCTCAGCCTCCCGAGTAGCTGGGACTACAGGCGCCCGCCACCTCGCCCGGCTAGTTTTTGTATTTTTAGTAGAGACGGGGTTTCACCGTGTTAGCCAGGATGGTCTCGATCTCCTGACCTCGTGATCCGCCCGTCTCGGCCTCCCAAAGTGCTGGGATTACAGGCTTGAGCCACCGCGCCCAGCCGGGTAATTTTTTAAATTAGCCAGGTGTGGTGGCGTGCACCTGTGGTCCCAGCTACTCAGGAGGCTGAGGTGGGAGGATCACTTGAGCCCAGGAGGTCAAGGCTGCAGTGAGCATGTTTGTACCACTGCACTCCAGCCTGGGCAACAGAGCAAGACCCTGTCTCAATCAATTAATAAAAATAAAAAATAATTTCCCACTGAAAACCTAGAAGAAACTACAGCAAAGGTGACTGTTATGGGGCCGTAAGTAGGTCATATGCCCAGGAGTGTTTTGCCTCAGATATGGAGCAAAATTAGCCTAACACTAAATGCAGCTCTGGTCCTACCTACTGGAGCTTGGTTTCAGAGTAACTTAACAGCATCTCAGAACAAAGCTCCAGAATATTTACAGATTGCAAAAATATCCAACATCAACAAGATAAAATTCACATGGGCAACCAATTAACGTTTACCCAACAAGCAGAGAAGCAGGAAAATACGACCTGCAATGAAGGGGGAAGAAATCCATCAATAGGAGCTGACCCAGAAACGATACAGATGGTAAGATTCGTAGACAGGACGTTAAAACAGTTGTTACACCTTCATGTGTTCAAGAAGCTAGTAGAGAGATTCAGCCTGTTCAGTAGAAAAATGAGAGATACAAAGACTCCAGGCTAGGCCAGGCACGCAATGGCTCACACCTGTAATCCCAGCACATTGGGAGGCTGAGGTGGGCAGACCACCTGAGATCAGGAGTTCGAGACCAGCCTGGCCAACATGGCAAAACCTCATCTCTACTAAAAATACAAAAATTAGCCAAGCATGGTGGCACAGTTGCCTGTAATCCTAGCTCCTCAGGAGGCTGAGGCACGAGAATCACTTGAACCGGGGAGGTGGAGGTTGCAGTGAGCCAAGATTGCACCACTGCGCTCCAGCCCGGGTGACAGAGCAAGACTCTGTCTTAAAAAAAAAAAAAAATCAATAACAAAACCTCCAAGCTGGGTGCGGTGGCTCATGCCTGCAATCCCAGCACTTTGGGACGCTGAGCTGGGAGAATTGTTTGAGCTCAGGAGTTCAACATGAGCCTGGGCAAGATGGCAAGACCCTGCCTCTAAAAAAAAAAAAAAAAAACACTCAAATCAAATTTGTAGGGATTAAAATTGCATTGTCTGAGTTGAAAAATGCACTGGATGAGATTAATGGCAGCATAGAATTTGCAGAAGAAAAGACTAGTGAGCTTGAAGACACAGCAGTGAAAAACCATCCACGTTGAAGCCGAGAGGGAAACAGGCAAGAAAATGTTCAGAGAATCAGTGAGCGCAGACCCCTTCAAGTGACCTCACATAAATGAAATCCAAGTCTTAAAAGAAGAGGGAAGAAGGGTGACAGGAAAAAAAGATGTGAAGAAGAAATACAGCTGAAAGTTTTCCAAATTTGATGAAATAATTATGCTGAGTCAAGAAGCCAAAGAATACATACTGTTATCATTTCATTTATATAAAATTTGGCCAGGTATGGTGGCTCATGCCTGTAATCCCAACACTTGGGGAGGCTGAGGCGAGTAGATCACCTGAGCCCAGGAGTTCAAGACCAGCCTGGGCAACATGGCAAAACTCCATCTGTACAAAAAATACAAAAATTAGCTGAGTGTGGTGGTGCACACCTGTAGTCCCGGCTACTTGGGAGGCTGAGGTGGAAGGATCCCTCGAGCCCGGGAGGCAGAGACTGCAATGAGCCATGATGACTGCCACCTCACTCCAGCCTGGGCGACAGAGCGTCACCCTGTCTCAAAAACAAACTTATTTATATAAAATATTAGAAAATGCTAACACAGGCCGGGTGCTGTGGCTCATGCCTATAATCTCAGCACTTTGGGAGGCCAAGGCAGGTGGATCACCTGAGGTCAGGAGTTCAAGACCAGCCTGGCCAACATGGTAAAACCCCGTCTCTACTAAAACTACAAAAGTCACCTAGGTGTGGTGGTGCACACCTGTAATCCCAGCTACTTGGGAGGCTAAGGCAGGAGAATCGCTTGAACTCCAGCCTGGGCAACAGAGCGAGATTCTGTCTCAAAAAAATAAAAAATAAAATAAAAATTAAAAGAAAATGCTAGCACATATCAGTGCTTACTCAAGGCCTGGCAGAAATTTCAAAGGGGAGATGTGGCAGTGGCTTCATGAGTATATACATGTGTCAAAGCTTACCCAATTATGTACTTTAAATGTGTGCATTTCATTGTATGTCAACATACCTCTGGAGAGCTGTTTTTTGTTTTTTGTTTTTTGTTTTTGAGACGGAGTCTCTCTTTGTCGCCCAGGCTGGACTGCAGTGGCCGGATCTCGGCTCACTGCAAGTTCCACCTCCCGGGTTCAGGCCATTCTCCTGCCTCATCCTCCGGAGTAGCTGGAACTACAGGCGCCCACCACCACGCTCGGCTAATTTTTGTGTGTGTATTTTTAGTAGAGACAGGGTTTCACCATGTTAGCCAGGACGGTCTCAATCTCCTGGTCTGGTGATCCGCCTGTCTCCCAAAGTGCTGGGATTACAGGCATGAGCCACTGCACCTGGCCTGTTTTTGTTTTTTAGAGACATAGTCTCACTCCTTGCCCAGGCTGGAGCACAGTGGAGTGGTCATGGCTCACTGGAACCTCAAACTCCTGGGTCAAGCCATCATCCCACCTCAGCCTCCCAACTAACTAGGACACTACAGGCATGCACCACCGCACCTAGCTAATTAAAAAAATATATATATATATAGAGACATAGTCTTGCTATGTTGCCCAGGCTGGTCTTGGACTCCTGGCCTCAAGCAAGCCTCCCCCAAAGTACTGGGATTGCAGATGTGAGCCACCATGCCTGGCCTCTGTACAGTTGTTTTAAATATTAAAGTGTAAAAAAAAATGTAAATGGGCTGGGTGTGGTGGCTCATGCCTGTAATCCCAGCACTTTGGGAGGTCGAGGTGGGTAGATTGCTTGAGCTCAGGAGTTCAAGACCAGCCTGGGATTATTATGAAATCCTATCTCTATGAAAAACACAAAAATTAGCCAGGTGTGGTGGTATGTGCCTGTAGTTCCAACTACTAGGGAGGTTGAGGCTGCAGTGAGCTATGATCATGCCAGCACACTCCAGCCGGGGTGACAGAATGAGACCCTGTCTCAAAAAAAAAAAAAAAAAGTTTTAAATGAATGTTATAGGATACCCTACACTGTGTTGGATTTGCAGAGGGAACAGAAATGAGTGAAGCTGGCTGAGCATGGTGGCTCACACCTATAATCCCAGTACTTTGGGAGGCCGAGGCGAGTGAATTACCTGAGCTCAGGAGTTCGAGACCAGCCTGAGAAACATGGTAAAACCCCATTTCTACCAAAAATACAAAACATTAGGTGGGTGTGGTGGCACATGCCTGTAATTTCAGCTACTCGGGAGGCTGAGACGGGAGGATTGCTTGAGCCTGGGAGGTGGAGGTTGCAGTGAGCTGAGATCATTCTACTATACTCCAGCCTGGGCGACAGAGTAAGACTCTGTCTGAAAAAAAAAAAAGGAAATGAGTGAAGCTGCTTTTGGAGTTAAGTGACCAAAAGTTAAATGACTAAAAGAAGAGCAGAGCAGGAGGTTATAGAAGCAATCATGAAAAAAATACAGATCCCCAGGGTCCCAAACCTGGTTTCCGAGGATGGGTGGTGTTTGAACTGGGACTTCAGACTCAATGGGCATTTTCAGTGACCAGCAGGTAAAGAGGTTTGGCCAGTGTTTGAGTAGGGAAGAGTGCTCCTCCCTGCTGCTTTGGGAGGACTGTCTGCTGCTAGACCACCCTGAGGACGGTGAGGCATTAGCTCCGTGGGCTTCTAGGCTCCTGGCAGTGAACCTCTGGGAGGGAAGGATGCAGAAAGGATGTTGTGGGAAAGAGAAGACCTGAGATGTCCTTTGGGTCATCTTTGGAGGATCTTGACTCTCAGGCTGGAGAGTTTGTGGCTAATTCCAGGGGCAGTGGGACCTATGGGAGGCTCTTGAGCAGGGCCGGACAGGACCCAAATGGGAAAGTCTGCAGTGAGCTGTGGAAATTCTCTGGCCTGATTCGCTGGATTCATGGTACACATCTGTGGGATGTGAGGTTGGGATTGAGTGGACATGGGGACTCTGACATGGATTGCTTTGGGGCAGAGGAAGCCAATCCATGCTGGCGTCCCAGCCTGGGTCTGTAATCTCATTAATCCCCTTTTGGTGACTGGACCAGTTGTCTGTACAAGTGCCTCTTGGTCACCTTGATCCAACCTCACTGAGCCAGCACTGCTTGTATCCACAAGGCTGCAGAAGACTTCCTTCCCAGCTGGCCTGCATGCAGGTGCCTTGCAGAGGCGTTGGGAAGGTGGCATGCAGCCATTTCCAGCAGTGGGGTGCAGTGCTCAGGGAGACTGCAGCATCCCGGAGCCCTGCCAGCCAGGAAGGACTGTTCCCATCGTGGGCGGAATCCATTACTTGCAATCAGAAGAACTTCAACTAATACTTGTTTTTTGCCTGTGGATTCAAGTGACCTTGGGAATGTTGCTTAAACTCACTGGTCTTTCACTTTCATTTTCCCATCAGTAAAGTGAAGGGTCAGATCCACCTTAGAGCCATCAGAGGAGCTTATTGAAAATGTCCAGGCCTCGGCCGGGCACAGTGGCTCAGGCCTGTAATCCCAGCACTTTGGGAGGCCGAGGTGGGCGGATCACGAGGTCGCTACTGAAAATACAAAAAATTAGCCGGGTGTGGTGACAGGTGCCTGTAGTCCCAGCTACTTGGGAGGCTGGGGCAGGAGAATAGCATGAAC
Source organism: Trachypithecus francoisi (assembly GCF_009764315.1). Taxonomy (NCBI): domain Eukaryota; kingdom Metazoa; phylum Chordata; class Mammalia; order Primates; family Cercopithecidae; genus Trachypithecus; species Trachypithecus francoisi. Next base: position 4,225,321 of record NW_022681468.1, on the reverse strand, counting down.
CCAGGAGGCGGAGCTTGCAGTGAGCGGAGATTGTGCCACTGCACTCCAGCCTGGGTGAGAGTCAGACTCCGTCTCAAAAAAAAAAAAGAAAATGTCCAGGCCTCAGCCCCTCCCTGGAGATATGAATTCAGCAGGTCTGGGGTGAGGCCCAGGCATCCTGGTTGATTTTTATTTTTTATTTTTGAGACAGGGTCTCACTCTGTCGTTCAAGCTGAAGTGCAGTGTTGTGATCATAGCTCACTATACCCACAAACCCCTAGGCTCAAACAGTTCTCCTGCCTCTGCCTCCAGAATGGCTAGGGGTATGCACCAGCACACCTGGCTCATTTTTAAAATTTTTATTTTGTAGAGATGAGGTCTTGCTGTGTTGTCCAGGCTGGTCTCAAACTACTGGCCTCAAGTGATCCTGCCAGCCCTCAGCCTCCCAAAGTGCTGGGATTGCAGGCATGTGCCACTGTGCCCTGCCAGTTTCGTTTTTTGGTTTTTGGTTAGTTTTTTTTTTTTGAGACGGAGTCTTGGTCTGTCACCCACTAGAGTTCAGTGGTGGTGATATTGGCTCACTGCAACCTCCGCCTCCTGGGTTCAAGCAATTCTGCTGCCTCAGCCTCCCAAGTAGCTGGGAATACAGGCACCTGCCACCACGCCCAGCTAATTTTTTTTTTTTTTTTTTTTTTTGAGACGGTCTCACTCTGTCAGTCAGGCTGTAGTGCAGTGGCACGATCTCGGCTCACTACAACCTCCATCTCCTGGGTTCAAGCGATCATCCCACTTCAGCGTCTTGAGTAGCTGGGGCTACAGGTGAGTGCCACTACGCCCGGCTAATATTTGTATTTTTAGTAGAGACTGGGTTTCTCCATATTGGCCAGACTGGTCTTGAACTCCTGACCTCAGATGATCTGCCCGCCTCGGCCTCCCAAAGTGCTGGGATTACTTGCGTGAGCCACTGTGCCTGGCCAAGCCCAGCTAATTTTTGTATTTTTAGTAGAGATGGAGTTTCACTGTGTTGACTACGCTGGTCTGGAACTCCTGACCTCAAGTTATCCATCTATCTTGGCCTCCCAAAGTGTTGGGATTACAGATAGGAGCCATCACACCCAGCCTGGTTTTTATTTTTAATGAAAGTCATACATGAAATGCCAAGTGTGGTGGTATGTGCCTCTAGTCCCACCTACTCAGGAGGCTGGGTGGGAGGATCACTGGAGACCAGGATCATCCACCACACTCCAGACTGGGCAACAGAGTGAGACTCCATCTGTAAAAGAAAGAAAACAAAGTTACATGTGAAAATCGGTAGGTTGACATGTCAGTGGGTTGTATAAGATGTGCTACAAGAAACAAGTCTCTCCTGCCAATTTTGCCCTCTCTGGAGAGCTCCTTTCAATTCTTTTTGCTGCCTGTCTCCAAATGCTGCTTCTGGAGCTGTGTTTGGTCCCCTGACTTCAGGTGTTTCTGATTGACTCTCCAGGGAAACAGAAACATGCAGAGCTCTTGCTCCCCCTTCCCCCGTCCCCCAGCCACCCGCCTCCCTTCCTGCTTCCACCCTCCCAGAGCTGCAACACTTCCCAGGCAGGGGCCTTGCTGTGAGGAAGGAGGAGCGCTTCACAGTGGAGGCAGGGGATGAACCACACCTGCAATTCCTTGTCTGTGTGACTCTGTTTTCCCTGCACTTGAGAATCATCTTGTTTGCTCATCTAGTTTTTTTTCTTTTTTCTTTTTTTTTGTTTTTGAGACAGAGTCTTGCTCTGTTGCCCAGGCTGGCGTGCAGTGGTTTGATCAGTCTCTGCTCACTGCAACCTCCACCTCCTGGGTCCGAGTGATTCTTCTGCCTCAGCCTCCCGAGTGGCTAGGATTAACAGGCATGTGCCACCACACTCAGCTAATTTTTTGTATTTTTAATAGAGATGGAGTTTCGCCATATTGGCCAGGCTGGTCTCGAATTCCTGATCTCAGGTGACCTACCTGCCTCGGCCTCCGCGCCCAGCCTGCTTATCTAGTTTTCTAAGTGCAGTTTTACACATTCAATCCCAGACTCTACCAGTTGTCTCACACATTTGGACACATTAGGAATGTGTCTTCTCTGTTTCTTCCCCCTGCAGAGATCTCTCCTGCACCCTCTTGGCCAGCTCCAATCTGGCCTGGTTCCTCTCTCTACCCGGGACTCAGCTGTTGTCCTGGTGTCGCCTTTGACCTCCCCTCATGTTAGAGCCCCTTTCTTCCAGATCCCGGGTCTTCCTCTTTCTGTGTCTGTGTTCGTTTGGGTGGAGTTTATCCTCCAGTCGGTTCCCAAGGAAGGGTTCATGGTCAGTGACTTTTTAGAGATATTGCATGTCTGAAAAGTCTTTCATCTGTGTTCACCCTTGACCTTGCTGGATATAGCAGTCTAGGTTGGAAACCATTTTCCTTTAGGATTTTGAGGGTCTTCCTCCATTGTCTCTCAGCTTCCAGGATTGCTGTTGAGAAGCCAGAGGCCGTTCTAACACCTGATCCTTGATACTTGACCTGTTTTTCTTTCTGAAGGTTTGTAAGGTCTCTTTGTTCCTAGTGTTGTAAGAACAGATACACGGTGATATGCCTTGGCAAGGGCTGTGTTAATCCGTGCAGCCAGGCGCTTGCAGCCTGTGTGCCAGTGGGTGTCTGGGTTCTCTGCTGGGGTCCTCTTCTGCCCCTGTCTCTCCTGTTTTCCTTTTTTTGTTGTTGTGTTTTTGTGTTTTGTTGTTGTTGTGGGGTTTTTTGTTGTTGTGGGGTGTTCGTTTGTTTTTTGGAGACAAGGTCTCTCACTCTGTCACCCAGGCTGGAGTGCAATGGCACAATCACAGCTCATTGTAGCTTTAAACTTCTGGGCTCAAGCAGTCCTCCCACCTCAGCCTCCCAAGTAGCTGGGACCACAGGCATGTGCACCATGTTCAGCTACTTTTTTTTTTTTTTTTGTAGAGATGGAGTCTCACTGTATTGCCCAGGCTGCTTTTGAACTCCTGGGCTCCAGCAATCCTCCCGCCTCAGCCTCCCAAAGTGCTGGATTCCAGGCATGAGCCACCACGCCTGACGCCCCTCCTGTTTCCTGTTTTCTGTTCACTCTGGCTGGAGGCTTCCTTTTTTTTTTTTTTTTTTTTTTTTTTTTGAGTAGGTGTTTTCACCTTTGTTGCCCAGGCTAGAGTGCAGTGGTGCAATCTGGGCTCACAACAGCCTCTGCCCCCTGGGTTCAAGCGATTCTCCTGCCTCAGCCTCCCAAGTAGCTGGGATTACAGGCATCTGCCACCACGCCCAGCTAATTTTGTATTTTTAGTAGAAATGGGGTTTCACCGTGTTGGTCAGGCTGCTCTCGAACTTCTGACCTCAGGTGATCCACCTGCCTTGGCCTCCCAAAGTGCTGGGATTACAGGCATTAGCTACCGTGCCCAGCCTGGAGTTTTCCTTTTGTATTGTGGACTTTCTAAGCTGGCCTCCACTTTTCTTTTCTGTCCTGTTTCTATATTTTTATGCTTTTATCCTACTTTCTAGAAGACGTTCTCAACCTTATTTCTCCAACCCTCTGTCAAATTATTTCCATTATCACATGTTTAATTTCCGAAAGTTCCTGTTGTTGTTTGATGGCTGTAGAGTCTTCTCTCATCTCCCTAAGGATGTTTTGGAAGTTTCTTCTCCCTGCCTGGTCTTTGTGTGTCCCAAGTTGTATGTTTTCTGTCTAGTTCGCCTTTTCCATGGCAGAGGCTTTCTTTAGATGTTGGCAATCCCCTGGTTGGAAGAGTGAGGCCCAGCAAGGCTGACTGGAAGCCCTGAGCACACACATGGAGCCTGTGGGCCACGCGAGTCTCTGACGGCGATCTGGCTGGGCTGCTGGGTGGGGAGTCGTTCCTTTTAGCCTTCCAGGGCCCGCTGAGTCCTTACCATGCATCCCCCACCTTGCAGCTTCCAAAATTGTATGGCTGCTTCCTCCCCTCATTCTCCCTGTCCTTTGGAGACTTGAACATTTTTTCTTTGCGATGGAGTCTCACTCTGTCACCCAGGCTGGGTGCAGTGGCCCGATCTCAGCTCACTGCAGCCTCTGCCTCCTGAGGTCAAGCAATTCTCTGCCTCAGCCTCCCGAGTAGCTGGGATTGCAGGTCCACGCCACCATGCCCAGCTAATTTTTGTATCTTTGGTAGAGACAGGGTTTCGCCATGTTGGTCAGGCTGGTCTCAAACTCCTGACCTCAGGTGATCGTCTGCCTTGGCCTCCCAAAGTGCTGGGATTACAGGCTTGAGCCACCGCGCCCGGCCCATTTTTCTTTCCTTAACCCGTTCCCTCTCATGGTAGTGGTGCTTGAGAAGGGAGTGAAAGGGTGAATGTGTGCTCATTGTTATCACTGTCCAGAAGCTTCTGGCTTCTTTGGAACCCTGCAGGTGACTCTTGCACATGCCCAGCACTGAGCACCATGGTGCAGCGCATCCCCTTCACCTCCACAGTTCTGGTATCATCAGTCTTCAGAGTATAGCTGCTATTTTCCTCCAACCCTCCGAACATCTTTCAGTGATATTTAGGTGCTGGTGGGGCTGCCTGTTACACCATGAGCTGTCCCGTCAACACACCTGCGCTGCCTGCAGACGAAGTTATGAGACTTCCCCAACTGCCATCTAATGGTGTGGGACAGAACCAGCTCCCTTCGAGGGAAACTAAACTGTTTTTTGCCACTTCCTTTAATTTTTTCCATGTTGCCTTTTTTCCTATGCCTCCATGTAAACATCTATTGTTTTTGAACTCTCTTCTTCAAAACTTGTTTCTAGAAACTATTACTCCTCTTCACTATACTGAATTCTAAGTCTTTTCTCTCACTGGAAGGCCATGATACCTAGAAGTAGACCACAGGCTTCTAATGGGGTGCCCTGGGACCGCTGTAATCCCAGCGTTTTGGGAGGCCGAGGCAGGAGGATCACTTAAGCCCAGGAGTTTGAGATCAGGGCAACATAGTGAGACCCTGTCTCTACAAAAAAAAAAAAAAATTAATTAGCTAGGTGTGGTAGCATGCACCCATAGTCCCAGCTATTCAGGAAGCTAAGGTGGGAGGATTGCTTAAGCCCAAGAGGTCGAGGCTGTGGTGATCTGTGATCGCACCGCTGCACTCTACCTTGGGCAACACAGCAAGACCCTGTCCCAAAAACAAAAAGCAAGCCTTCTTGCAGGAGCTGGATTTTGAACTTAAAAACAAACAAGCACATACGTTTGCCTGCTGCGCACACACACACACTTCCTCCCTCCCTTCCTGTCTCCTCTCTCAGCTTACCAAACTTTGTGTATTTTTTTTTTTTAGCATTTCCAAAGTATTTTAACTCTCAAATTTCTTATTTATTCCATCTTACAAGTTCTATCCTTCATTTCTTTTTCTTTTTCTTTTTCTTTTTTTTTTTTTTTTTCGGAGACGGAGTCTCACTCTGTCACCCAGACTGGAGTGCAGTGGCACGATCTCCGCTCACTGCAACCTCCACCTCCCGAGTTCAAGCAATTCTTCTGCCTCAGCCTCTGGAGTAGCTGGGACTAAAGGCGTGTGCCACCATGCCTGGCTAATTTTTGTATTTTTTTAGTAGAGATGGGGTTTCACCATATTGGCCAGGCTCATCTTGAACTTCTGACCTCGAGATCCGCTGGCCTTTGGCCTCCCAAAGTGCTGGGATTACTGGCGTGAGCCACCGCATCCAGCCTGTTTTGCATTTTTATGAAGTTTTGAATATGAATAAGCCAAAATTTTAGACCACCTACTACTTTTTTTTTTGTTTTTTTAGTAGAGATTAGGTCTCGAGCTCCTGAGCTCAGGCAGTTCTCCTGCCTCAGCCTCCCATAGTGCTGGGATTACAGGTGTAAGCCACTGTGCCCAGCCTACTTTTTTTTTTTTAATTGAATTTTTTTGTTTTTTTTGTTTTTTGAGACAGTTTCGCTCTATAGCCCAGGCTGGAGTGCAATGGCGCAATCTCAGCTCACCACAACCTCTGCCTCCCGAGTTCAAGTGATTCTCCTGCCTCTGCCTGCTGAGTAGCCGCGATTACAGGCATGAGCCTCCACGCCCAGCTAATTTTCTATTTTTTTTGGTAGAGACGGGGTTTCTCCATATTGGTCAGGCTGGTCTTGAACTCCTGACCTCAAGTGATACGCCTGACTCAGCCTCCCAGAGTGCTGGGATTACAGGTGTGAGCCACCACGCCCAGCCTCTTTTGCATTTTTATGAAGTTTTTAATATGAATAAGCCAAAATTTTAGATCACCTACTACTTTCTTTTGTTTTTTTAGTAGAGATTAGGTCTCAAGCTCCTGGGCTCAGGCAGTTCTCTTGCCTCAGCCTCCCAGAGACCTGGGATTGTAGGTGTAAGCCACTGTGCCCAGACTACTTTTTTTTTTTAATAGAATTTTTTCTTGTTTTTTTTGAGACAGAGTTTCACTCTTGTTGCCCAGGCTGGAGTACAGTGGTGTGATCTCGGCTCACTGCAACCTCTGCCTCCTGGGTCCAAGCAATTCTTCTGCTTCAGTCTCCTGAGTAGCTGGGATTACAGGCGCCTGCCACCACACCCAGCTAATTTTGTACTTTTTTTAGTAGAGACGGGGTTTCTCCATATTGGTCAGGCTGGTCTCGAACTCCCGACCTCAGGTGATCTGCCTGCCTCAGCCTCCCGAAGTGCTGGGATTAAAGGCGTGAGCCACTGCGCCCGGCCTAATTGAAATTTGTATTGAATAATGGTCACTGCACTTGTATTTATAAGAAATCCTGAGTACCCTTTACCCAGTTCACCACAATGGTAACTGCGACACTATAGTACACTGTCACAACCAAGGCTCGTCTACTTTTTCTTTTTTCCTAAATTGTGATAAAATACACATGAGGTTTACTGTTAGTGACAGTACATTTGCAATGTTGTGCAACCATTGTCACTATGCAGTTCCAGAACATTCTTTTTTTTTCTTCTTTTTTGAGATGGAGTTTTGCTGTTGTTGCCCAGGCTGGAGTACAGTGGCACAATCTGGGCTCACCGCAACCTCCGCTTCCCAGGTTCAAGTGATTCTTCTGCCTCAGCCTCCCGAGACGCTAGGACTACAGGCACGCACCACCATACCTGGCTAATTTTGTATTTTTAGTAGAGATGGAGTTTCACTATGTTGGCCGAGGCTGGTCTCAAACTCCTAACCTCAAGTGATCTGCCTGCCTCGGCCTCCCAAAGTGCTGGGATTACAGGCATGAGCCACCTCGCCCAGCCTAGTTGCAAAACATTCTTATCCCTCCAGAAAGCCCCTACCAACGCGAAGCCACTCCCCATTCCTCCTCCCTCCTCTTCTCTCCCAGCCTCTGGCAGCTGCTCACCTGATTTTTACCTGGTTTTTTCCTCTTCTGGATGTTTCATAGAAATGGAATCCTGGCTGGGCGCGGTGGTTCACACCTGTAATCCCAGTACTTTGGGAGACCGAGGCGGGTGGATCACAAGGTCAGGAGTTCAAGACCAGCCTGGCCAAGATGGTGAAACTCAGTCTGTCCTAAAAATACAAAAATTTGCTAGGCATGGTGGCAGGCGCCTGTAATCCCAGCTACTCGGGAGGCTGAGGCAGGAGAATCACTTGAACCTGAGAGGCGGAGGTTGCAGTAAGCTGAGATCGTGCTGCTGCACTCCAGCCTGGGCAACAAGAGCGAAACTCTGTGTCAAAAAAAAAAAAAAAAAAAAAAAAAAAAAGGAATCCTACATACAGTGTGTGGTCCCAAGTGATGCGTGCTCTCTCTGACAGCACCTGAGTGTGTCTGGGTTTTGTCTGTTTAAATGAGGGTTTATTTGGCCCTAGACTTCTGGTACAAACCAGAGGACAGCAAGCCACTGTTGCGTGCAGCACAGCTAACCAGCAGTGCCAGGCTCAGCCGGGAGTTATTTTGCCTTCAAAGAAAGGCTCAATAAGAATCTACACTAACTTGTGTGGAGGCACTTACATCAGTGCTTTCTGAAAAAAATAAGCAAAAACAAGAAAATCCAGGTGACAGTTACAAAAAAAAAAAAAAAACATACAGTGAGTTTATAAAATAAATACAGCAAAGGTGTGTTGAGGCCGCCAGTGAATCAGGTCACTGTGATGAAAGCCGCGCAGGAGGGCTGTCTGTGTGTTAACCCGACGCGGCGCCACCCTTGCTTACTGTGAGCAAACAGTGGAATTCCCCGCTCCCAAGATCCTGTGCTGCTTCCTGCTCCACCACTCTGAGACCGGGAGAGACCGGTTTTCTCCAGAGGAAGATGATAAAGTCATTTGCTTTGAGGTCCAGTGATTGTCATTGTTTCTGACCTAATAGAAAATCATCCTTCACTGATGCCCAGCCCTGCTGGTCTTGAAGCCCCTTGCAGGCACCATGTCATGACACCCAGGGTGTGCCCAGAGCCCCATCAGGCAGGGCTAGGACCAGGCCTCTCCATTACCAACCCAGAGAGCAGTCAGCAAAGCAACCCCCGAGTTTGCCAACTTTTCAAGCATTTGTTTTTTGCCTATTGAAACCTCGGTGTATCTTAGCAGAGAAACATTCCCGAGTCACCCGCCATCTGTGGCTCAGGATCATGATTGCCGTGACCACCTGGGGTGCTGAGCGCCGCCCCGGCCTGGGGTCTGCTCTGAAAAGGTCCAGACTCAAGCAGAGCAGCCCACCCCAGGGTCACTTTGCCAGTCCATCAGCAGGCACCATGGCCTCCACCTCCAAAGCCTGTTCCATTGGCCTCTTAGGGCCTGCCTGTACCACCGCCTCCTGGCTTATTTGCGCCAGCATCCGGAACAGGGTTCTTGTTCTACCTGCCCTTCCCTGCAGCTTGTCCTCACTGCAGCCAGAGGGGTCCTCTGACGACATGCGCTAGTTCACATCTCTCCTCTGTTTTTGTTGTTGTTGAGATAGTTTCACTCTTATTGCCCAGGCTGGAGTGCAATGGCCTGATCTCAGCTCTCTGCAACCTCTGCCTTCCGGGTTCAAGCGATTCTCCTGTCTCAGCCTCCTGAGTTGCTGGAATTAACAGGTGCCTGCCACCACGCCCGACTAATTTTGTGTTTTTAGTAGAGATGGGGTTTCATCATATTGATCAGGCTGATCTCGAACTCCTGACCTCAGGTGATTGGCCCGCCTGGGCCTCCCAAAGTGCTGGGATTACAGGTGTGAGCCACCGTGCTCGGCCCACATCTCTCCTCTTTTTTGTACTTTTATTTTATTTATTATTACAGAGGATCTTGCTCTGTTGCCTAAGCTAGAGTGCAATGGTGCAAATATGGCTTACTGCAGCCTCAAACTCCTGGGCTCAAGTAATCCTCCTGCCTCAGACTCCTAAGTAGCTGGGACTACAGGCACATGCCACCAAGCCCAGATAATTTTTTAAATTTTGGTAGAGACAAGGTCTTGCTGTTGCCCAGGCTGATCTCAAACTCCTTGGCTCAAGCAATCCTCCCTCCTTGGTCTTCCAAAGTGCTGGGATTACAGGTGTAAGACACGGTGCCCAGCCCCTTCCTCTTTTCACAACCTTCTGGCAGCTTCCCACGTCACTCAGAATGAAATCACACTTTTGTCTCAGCCTGAAGCCTGTCATCAGCCCAGTGGCCACTCTGGCCTCCCCACTGCCTCCTTGTTGCAACCCTGAGCACTTGCCAGGGCTGCCAGGCCCTTCCCCAGGTGTCAGCAGGACCACTGCCCCTTCCACTCCGGGTCAGAGTCAGGGTGTCCCTCTGGCCCTTCTCTCTGTTACGCAGCATGGCATTGGTTTGTCCGGGTTCTGGTCCACCCTCCCAGTAGGATGGCAGCTCTGGGAGGCAGAAACAAGTATTTTGTTTGCAGTTGAGGTTCCCCCAAAACCCAACATGTGTGGGGGCTCATTCGTCAAACAGATGGTCACATGCTTCCAGCGAGAGGGGTCCAGGAGACAGCTGGTGCGAGAGCTTGGGCCACATGAGCCGTGCCAGTGGTAGGGGTGGTGTGGCCTACCATGGAAGCCATTCTAGGAAGTAATGGGTAAAGGCATGAGGCAAGATGATATACCCAGTAAGATGTGTCCAGAATGACTTGCTCTTCCTCTTTTAAAGAGCATTTTCTGGTGTCCCGTGTGCTTTTCATCAGACTGTTTCTGCTCTGCTGCCCTGAGACCTGGCCTCCATCCCTACCCCTTCCTGAAGGCTTCCTGGGCTGTCTGCAGGCCGGCCTCCCACCTAGAATGAGGGCCCTGCGAGGGAGTGCCAGTCCTCCTTTCCGGGAGAAGCCACTATGCCACGAGCTTCCATCATGTAAAGTCAGACCCAGACAGTGCAGGTCCTGGTGTCAGGAGTGTGGCAGCAGCCAGGGCCAGGTCTCACCTTCTGCTTCTTGGGACGGCCACTGGTCACACAGGTGCACTCAAATCGGGAAGCTCCATCATGCTGTACACTTAGGATGTGTATAGTTTTCAAATGTATATTGTCCTCCAATAATACAAATTAGAGTTTTTCTTTTTATTGGATAAGAGCAGGTGAGGGGCTGGGGGACACAGGATGTTTTCGAGGGAAGCCGGTGGCCGGGGTCCATCCTCCGCGCATCTCCTCAGCATTGGGCTGGACTGGAGCTGGGCAGACGTGGCCTCCTGCAGGGAGCTCGTAGGCGGCACAGGGGCCCTTCCCAGAGGCCTGTCAGGCAGTGTGAGTGGGGTTGTGAAGGGTGGGCAGCAGCCTGCCAGGTGAGCAAGGTGTGAGGGGGCATGTGTGCCAGGAAGGGACGATTGGCAAGGCCAGGGTGAGGCTGGGCCCTGCCTGCACTTCCCACCGTATTCTGTTCTAGAGGCTTCTAGTAAAGGCTGTTAATGGGCAGAGGCTCACGTCAGGGGGCAGAGCCGGGAGGTGAGAGAGCCAAGGGAGACTGGAAGTTTTATGTTCCAGAGATGTTGCAAGGTGATGGAAAGAAGAGGAAAGGGATGTGGGGTAGCCGTCCTCTGCCTGCTCACAAGCACTCCGCTTGCCACCGTGCTGCTTCCAGCACCCATCTTTCTCTATCTGGAGACCCCTCGGAGACTCCACTTTGATCCTCGCTGTTCTTGCCCTTCCCCTGAAGTACAGTCGTCTCCTCCTTTCTCCATCGTTCCCATTGTCCCTGACTTACTATTCAAAAGCTAGCGGCTTCAAACCACAGTGCATCTTAGCTCTGGGGTAGGACTGCGGGCAGCGTGTGGTGGGGACCCGGCTCTGCTCTACCACATCAGGGCTCTGGCCAGTGGGTTGAGTGGCGAGGCCGGGGCTGCTTTTCTGTCTCCTCCACCCGGCCTCCTGAGTGGGGAGGGCAGGAGCCTGGCGGGAGCCTCTCCTCCACACAGCCTGGTGGCCTCAGCTGGCAGGCTTCTTCCTCAGCTGCCCAGCCTCCCCACCCAGCCCTGCTTTGCAGAGTGATCGCAGGCCTCTCCCCTCCCTTCCCTGGAGCCCCTGCATCCCCCTGGAATGGGGGCTTAGCCTAGGGCAGCACTCCCCCAAATCTGCGCCTCTGAACCCCAGGTCCATGGAATGGAAATGAGTGTGATATATAGAAAGGGAGTTCTGTAGCCCAACAAGTTAAGCTAAGCTCAGAGGGAAGGCAGTGAATATAAATCTCAAACATCTGATCCCAGCACAGCCAGCAGTGAGGACCTGTCTGAGTGCGCTCCAGGTGTTCCCTGGGGACTCGGCCCTGGCACCCCTGCCCTCCTGGACTGCATCCCACTGCATCCGCGCTGGCCGCCCCGCCCCAGCCTCCCTGCTGTCCATGTGGAGTGGGCAGGGGCTGTGGTGACCCTGTGGCACAGGCACGGCTCCCTCGGATCCCTCGGATCTCACCAGCGCATCTGGGGTTCTGCGTGGAAAGTGGCTCAGGCTTCCAGTGCCACTCTGCTTTAAGCTGGCGACCACTGTCCAGGGTGGTGCCCAGCATTCTGGCCTCTGCCGTCCAACCCTTCCCTCTCTCCGCTCAGTGGCCCTGTGTCCTCCGGGCATCAACCCTAATGCCACCTCCTCGCCTGACCACCCACTGCCAATTGCTCATTTTATGTTCTGGTGGTGCCTCCAATATCTGAACCTAGCCTGGTGTTTGCGTCCAACTGCCTGCTCTGGTGCTACCTGAGAGCCCTGTCCAGCCCACTCACAACGGCTTCCACAGCCTGCGCCTGTAATTTGGGTGAATGTGTGGAGTGAGCGACCAAAGGGCTGAGGGAGCAGCAAAGGGAGCCCCTCGCTAGGACTCTGTTCTCTGTGTCTCTTAAAATAGCTCACTCGCGGCCGGGCACGGTGGCTCACCTGTAATCCCAGCACCTTGGGAGGCCGAGGTGGGTGGATCACTTGAGGTCAGGAGTTCTAGATCAGCCTGGCCAACATGGCAAAACCCTGTCTCTACTAAAAACTACAAAAATTAGCCGGGCGTGGAGGTGGGCACCCGTAATCCAAGCTACTTGGGAGGCTGAGGCAGGAGAATCCCTTGAAACCAGGAGGCGGAGGTTGCAGTGAGCCAAGATCATGCCACTGCACTCCAGACAGAGTCAGACTCAAAAAAAACTAGCTCACTCGCCCCACTGGCAGGCTGAGACCTGCAGTCACTCCAGCTGTACCCTGAGTGAGCTCACACAAGAGAGAACTTTCTGGCCAGGCACGGTGGCTCACGCCTGTAATCTCAGCACTTTGGGAGGCCAAGGCGAATGGCTCACTTGAACCCAGGAGTTCAAGACCAGCCTGGGCAACATGGTGAAACCCAGTGTCTACAACAAAATACAAAAATTAGCCTGGTGTGGTGGTGTGTGCCTGTAGTCCCAGATACTTGGGAAGCTGAGATGGGAGGATCACTCGAGCCAGGGAGATGGAGATTGCAGTGAGCCAGGATTGCGCCAGGGCACTCCATTCTGGGTGACAGAGCGAGACCCTGTCTTAAAAAAATGTTTTTGGCTGGGCGCGGTGGCTCAAGCCTGTAATCCCAGCACTTTGGGAGGCCGAGACGGGCGGATCACAAGGTCAGGAGATCAAGACCATCCTGGCTAATACGGTAGAAACCCTGTCTCTACTTAAAAATACAAAAAACTAGCCGGGCGACGAGGCGGGCGCCTGTAGTCCCAGCTACTCGGGAGGCTGAGGCAGGAGAATGGCGTAAACCCGGGAGGCGGAGCTTGCAGTGAGCTGAGATCCGGCCACTGCACTCCAGCCTGGGTGGCAGAGCAAGACTCCGTCTCAAAAAAAAAAAAAAAATGTTTTGAAAGAGAACATTCTGGCAGCCAGAGTCAGGTGGGGGCAGGAGGGAGGGGTGGCCTGTGCCTGTCAGTGTTTCAGCCGTGGAGTTGCGACCAAGTCTGGACGTGTTTGGGATTTATATTCACTGCCATCCCTCAGCTTAGCTTAACTTGTTGGTCTATGGAACCCCCTTTCTATACATCACACCCATTTCTATTCCATGGACCTGGGGTTCAGAGGCGCAGATTTGGGGAAGCACCGCTCTAGGCTAAGCCCCTATTCCAGGGGGATGCACATCTGGGAGGACCAGTTGGTCCTTAGAGGACCTAGCAGCAGCAAAGGCAGACACTGGCCCAGGCGGTGGTGATCAGTGGTGATGTGCCCACAAGAGCGGCCACCACCCCATCCTCCTCGCTGCCCTGTCTCTCCATCCTCCATGTCCTGATCCACTGGGACTGGCCCTGGGGCTGAGGCGTGAGACTTGGTGCCCACGGGAGGCATTTCATACATGTGTTCACCAGCCCACAGTTAGGGGCCCCTGCCCAGAGTAGCCGGCGGGTGAGGATGCGGGCAGCCTGGAGAGAGCAGCTCGATCAGGGAGGCGCAGGTGGAGGGAGGTCCCACTGCCGAGGGCCCTGAGAGCGTCTGGACCCGGCAAGTGTGTGACACGGGCACTATGACAGGAGCACTGTGCGGCCAGAGTGTGGCACAGGGCATCCAGTGTGACTGTATTCACGGCAGCCCTGAGCACAAAGCAAGGAGCAGGAGATGTGTGGCGGCAGCAAGGGACCCGCCAGTTTCCACTGGGTGGCCCACTCAGGGTCCCATGGAGGTGGACCAGGAGGGCAGGGACCCAAGACCACAGATGTAGCAGGGAAGACTGTGGGTTCCAGAAAAGCAGGCAGCGCCAGGCAGTGGAAGACAGCCAGCCCCTTGGGGCTCAGGTCACCCACCAGCAGTGCTGGTGACCAGTGGCCCAGGTCCTCCAGACAGTGCTGTGCTTGCCGGCACGGAGGCCTGGTCCAACCAAGGGGTGGGCAGCCCTGGGGCAAACTGGAGCTGCCAGTGGACAGCAAACAGGGCACTGGAGGGACTTCCTCCTGTCCTGTGAAGAGCAGACAACCGGAGACGCTGAGCGTGGACAGAGGCTGCCCAAGGACCAGGGCAGGGTGGCAGTCTTGTGCCACGACCTGGGCAACAGGCACGTTGCCCGCCCGGCAGCACATTCGGGAGGACGGCTATGCCTAGAGGAAAGGGACGTCAGCTGAGCCAGGATGGTGAGGGCGGCACAGGCAGGTGGCAGGGGCTCCTGGGCTGGCGTTACTGTTTCTCACAGTGCCCACCACAGTCAGGTCCGCCGTGCCTCTCCTCTCATTCCTCCACTCTCTGTTCACCTGGGCCGTCCCTGCCCTTCTTGGTCTCCTGCTGGAGTTCATGCTGGTATCCGCTGGGCTGTCCCTCAGTCTGGCCCACCTGACATTCTGGAGACAAGTGACCATCTGCCCTGTGAGACTGGCACTGGGGGCAGGACATGGCCTCTCTGCCTCCTGCGGGGCCCACCCACCCTGGCTGCTGCATGCTGCCACTAACATGTCCCCAGTTCTGGAAGCCTCCTGTCCCTCCTCTTGTCACCCAACTCCTGCCTTCCCTGAAAGTCCCTTCCCACTTCCAGCCCGCCGGGGTCAACTTGGTCAGCGTCCATTCCAGCCCCAATGACCAGATGCTGTGGGCACTTGACAGCAGGTGGAATGTGCACGTGCGGACCGGGATCACTGAGGAGATGCCTGTGGGGACCGCCTGGGAGCACGTGCCAGGTAGGAGCCCGCAGACAGGGCCTGCGGTGCTGGCCAGCCGGGTCTGCCATCACTGGGGACTGCTGGGCACTCCCTCCAGGCTGCTGTCTGTGAGGCAGCCTGGTCCCCACCACACCGCAGCCTTTGTGCTGGGGCTGTGCTTTGCCGCTGCTTCCTGGACCGGGTGACAAGCCTCCAGTCATGTTCCTTGTTGGGGGAACCCAGGCCGTCCTGCTGGTGCTTTTGTGGGAGGGCGGTTTGCACACTGCCCAGCCTCTTCTGTCCTTTGACTTCTAGCTTTTGGTGACTTTGCTGGCCCTGCCAACTGGGCGTCCTTTCCCTGAGCTCCTGCCCCAAGCCCGGCCCAGCGTGGGCACACTCCATCCCTGCAGGGACCCTGGTGGAGGAGCGCAGCAGCACAAGATGGGCTCGGGAAGCAGGGGCCCATCCCGGCCACGGCAGGGGCTCAGGAGGGGCCCTGTCTGCCCACAGGGTTGCAGGCCTGCCAGCTGGCGCTGAGCACCAGGACCGTGTGGGCCCGCTGTCCAAACGGAGACCTCGCCCGGAGGTATGGCATCACAGACAAGAACCCCGCCGGGGACTACTGGAAGAAAATTCCGGGCAGTGTGGCGTGTTGCACAGGCAGGTGCCAGGGGCCAGTGGGCTCAAGGCTGTTGTTCCCTTGGGGTTCCCAGGGCTCCTGTGGACCATGTCGGGGGGCTCTCAAAGAAGCTGCCCCCACTGGGCTCCGCTCTCCCAAAGCAAGAACTGAGGGCAAAGCAGGAGTGTGTCCCAAGGAGGGAAGGGGCTGGACACCTGGGCTCTGCCAGAGTCTCCTGGGCAAGGACAAGGTGCTGTTGACATCCACTTACAGCTGAGGATATGAAGTTCACATGGAGATGGTGGCTTGTCCAGGGTCCCCCACCTAGAATGTGGCAAGCCCAGACCTGCGCCCAAGCTCCTAGTGCCATCTGTGCCCACCCCACAGGCTGTGTGATTGACAAGTACGTGATTGGCTCTTGTCCCTGCAGTGACTGCGTCAGATGAGCTGTGGGCTGTGGGCCCGCCCGGCTACCTCCTCCGACGGCTGACAAAGACGTTCAGCCACTCGCATGGCACCCAGAAGAGCAGCCAGGCCGCCATGCCCCACCCTGAGGATCTGGAGGACGAGTGGGAGGTCATCTGAAGGAGCCCTGGCAGAGTCACGCGGAGGGGCCAGGCCTCCCTGGTGGGCACAGTGGCTTCGGTGTCACTCCCTGGTGGACGTGCTGCCTCGACACTTGTCCAGACACCTCTGGCCAGGTTGGACCCGCACACTTACTTTCATCTATGTTGGTTTCTGTCTCGTTCCAGAACCCACAGCCTCCACCCGTGGCTGGCGCAATTGCTGCAGCAGTGGAGTTCAGGCCAGTGGCGACTGCCCGGCTGCATGCACTCCGATTACCCGCGTGCTGCCGTCCTGGTCTCATCCACAGATAGCCCCAGCTTTTGTTGGTGGAGTGGTCTCCGGAGGCCTCCCAGAGCCAAGGGCAGCCGGGCAGCTGGTTTGGCCCAGGGCCTCTTTCCACATGAGTAGCCCCAGGGCCAGATGGAGCCAAAGGTCAGCTCTCTGCAGCGCAGGATGTGCTCGGTGATGGCTTTGTCCCGTCATAGGGGGGTGTCCCCCAGAGACAAAGCTGCAGAGCACATTCCACGCCAGACGCTCTGGCCAGGAAGCCAAGGCCGAGCCTGAGAGGAGAGCGCTGGCCATGCCACACGCACATGCACACCATACCACACAACACACCACACCTCACCACACCACACCTCACCTCACCTCACAACACACACCACACAACACACCACACCTCACCACACACCACACACCACACCTCACCACACCTCACCTCACCTCACAATACACACCACACAACACACCTCACCACACCACACCACACCTCACCACACAATACACACCACACCACACCTCACCACACCACACCTCACCACACCTCACAATACACACCACACAACACACCTCACCTCACACCACACCTCACCTCACCTCACAACACACACCACACAACACACCTCACCACACCACACCTCACCTCACCACACAACACACACCACACAACACACCACACCTCACCACAGCACACCTGACCACACCTCACAACACACACCACACAACACACCTCACAACACAACACACCTCACCACACCACACCACACCACACCTCACCACACAACACACAACACACCTCACCTCACCACACCACACCTCACCACACAACACACACCACACAACACACCTCACCACACCACACCTCACCACACAACACACCTCACCTCACCACACCTCACCACACAACACACCTCACCTCACCACACCTCACCACACAACACAACACACACCACACAACACACCTCACCACACCACACCTCACCTCACCTCACAACACACACCACACAACACACCTCACCACACCACACCTCACCTCACCTCACACACCACACACCTCACCTCACCACACCTCACCACACAACACACACCACACAACACACCTCACCACACCACACCTCACCTCACCTCACAACACACACCACACAACACACCTCACCACACCACACCTCACCTCACAACACACACCACACAACACACCACACCACACCTCACAACACACACCACACAACACCACACCTCACCTCACCACACAACACACCTCACCACACAACATGCCACACCACACCACACTTCACCACACAACACACCACACCACTCACCTCACGACACACACCACACCACACACACACACCACACACCACACCACACCACACCACACCACACCACATCTCACCACACCACAGCACACCTCACACCACAGAACACACCACAAAACACACACCACACCTCACACTACAGAACACACACCACACAACACACCACACCACACACCTCACCTCACAACACACACCACAGCTCACCACACTACACAACACACCACAGCACACACCACACCTCACAACACACACCACACCTCACCACACCACACAACACAACACACCTCACCTCTCACCACACCTCACCTCTCAGCACACCACACCTCACCACACCACACCTCACCACACCACACCTCACACCACACCACACCTCACCTCACCTCACCTCGCTGCCCACACACGACGCAGGCTACCCGCCTCCTGGAGAGCACAGAGAGCACACTTCACCTGAAACAGTAAAGCCTGATGGGTGCAAATGGAACCTGGACGTGTGCATGTGTGTCCCAGGCAGGGACGGCACAGGAGGGTGCATGGGGCGTGGG
Organism: Trachypithecus francoisi; assembly: GCF_009764315.1. Taxonomy (NCBI): domain Eukaryota; kingdom Metazoa; phylum Chordata; class Mammalia; order Primates; family Cercopithecidae; genus Trachypithecus; species Trachypithecus francoisi. The sequence continues at coordinate 4,207,063 of NW_022681468.1, read as the reverse complement.
GAGCTGAGCCAGGGTCGCTCACTTAGAAATGTCTTTGGAATGGTATTTAACTAATGCTGCTGGCAGACATCCTAAAACCAGATGCATCCTCAGAAGATGAGTCTACTAATTATTGCCTTTTTTGTTTGTTGTATTACAAACCTGCATAAAATACCTCATTTCAAATCAAATCTTACAAATTTAGAAGAGATATGTATTTTCTGAAAATAGTGGAAGGCCTTTGTTCCTTCCCGGGTTTGTCCTGAGCCTGCACTGTCCTCGCCTGCAGCCTCGGAGGGACAGGCATCCCCACACAGACTTGACTGGCAGGGCGGTCCCGGGACCTGCGGGCTGGCTCTGAGTGGCAGCTCATGCCTGCTGCAGAGTAGGGGTTGACACTCGACAGGTTGAAATCAGTGCCTCTATGGATGGCTGCCCCTTCAGACAATGGGCAGTGCCCACCCCGCCCACTGGCATCTGCGTGGGAGGGTTAGGCCGCCCTGCCACACATCCCGCCCCCTCCCGGAGGCAGCTGCAGGACAGGACACCAGGCTAGCTGCTTTTTTTAGACTGCCTCTGGCCCAGGCCCAGTCCTCGGTGTCAGGGAGCCCCCAGGCCACAGGTGGAGGGTGATAAATTATGTTCCCTGACAGGACCCAGCCAGCTACATAGGTGGAGGTTTTCCATGTCCAAATGAGGTCAAGATGCCGAAATCCCAGATCTGACTTCACACTTCCCTTTTCTAGAACCTTTTGTAAAAGTTGGTGGCAGCAGAGGCAGCCCCAGGCCGGGCTGCACCTCTCTGTGTCTGTTGTGCCTTGCCCGGCGCCTCACGGATGGCAAAGCTCTCCTCACCCACGGGACTGTAGTGCAATTAAACCCGCGTCTAGGTGATGCTTTTAAACTTGTAGCTTCGTGCTTTGTACAGTTTTCTTTCTGGTTTTAATTTTTAGTTGTGCTTTGAGTCAGTGCAATAAACTAGACTTTTTCCAAACCTGGTCAAGTGTACTGCCTGAGCTGTGAGACGTGCCCTCAGCCAACACTCATGAGGGCAGTGCAAGGGAGAACCTGCCAACCCAGCACCACCGCAGGCAGAGTGCGTCAGCAGACCTGTCCCGGCATGGCTGGTGTTGAAATACACACCGGTTTGCCCAAGTGGCTGTTACGGGGGAATGGCCACTCCAGAGCTGGCTGCCCCCCATGGTAGCCTCTGAGGAGGATGCTGCGGGATGAGGTCCAGGGCTGCCTCCTCATGGAGCTATGGGCAGGCATTGGAGGGGTTCAAGCCCCTGGTTCTGCATCTCCAGCCAGCAAACGAAACCATATCGCAGAAGTACCCGGCTGGAAACCAGCACACGCAAAAGATGACGCCCGGAACAGCAGCAGCACACACCACGTACCCGGAAATGACCTCAGCCAGAAACCTCAGGCCATGTGAAGAGCGGCAAAGCTTCCAGAAGACATAAAAGGAAACTTGAATAAAGGAAGATCTGTTCCACATTCCTGGATGGAGGACTACACACATTATGGAAAGACCTCATTCTTTCCAAAGGAATTTATAGGTGTGGCTTGATTTCACTTCCAGTCCCCACTGGGATTGTTTTGTTGGGGCAGGCAGGGAGGAATAATGTTAGTGCCCACAAATGCCCATGACTATGGCCAATGTGCTGCTCACCAGAGCCCAGCAAGGTGAAGTCTCATTAGCCCCTTGAGAATCAGAGAGGTTAGGTAGCTTGCTCAAGCTCACCCAGCACTGAGACTGGAAGCCACCTCTGTAGAACTGCAGACCCTGTGCTGTTTGATGCCTCCTTACTGTTCCCTGTCACTCCTGGGAAGAAGAAACGGGTGAGAACTGCTAAGTGATGACAGGTGGAGCCGCAGCAGGGGCCACTCTATCAAATGGCAGGGCCTAGACCCTCGGAGGACCATGCAGCAGCCTAGTGAGGCCCACAGGGAGGAAGCAGAATGGAGGGGGCATCTCAGATGCGTTTAAGGAGCGGCGGAGGGCGGGGGAGGTGTCACAACTAATGTGGCCACTGCTTCATTCTCTGGGCAAAATAATATTAAATGGGTTAAAGAATCTAAAACTAGTGGGGAAACTGATTTCTGAATGGCAAAGGCTTTCTAAACTCAAAAGTGATGGGACAAGCCACAGAGGAAAATAAGTACATAGATTTGATTTCTCCAAAATGTAGAAATGCTGCTGGACACAGTGACATGCACTTGTAGTCCCAGCTACTTGGGAGGCCAAGGCAGGAGGATTGCTTGAGCCCAGGAGTTTGAGACTGCAGTAAATTATGATCACACCACTGTACTCCAGCCTTGGAGACACAGCAAGACCTTATTTCTCAAAAATAAATAAGTAGAAGGAAATAAATGTAAAAATGCTGCAAATTAAAAACCTCAAAGAAGGGGAATAATTGCAACAAATGGGAATTGATGTTGAATATTTACCTTAAAAACTTATACAAACAATACGAGGAGTGCGCCCTTCGCCAGCACGTATACAAAAATCATGATACAGAGGTTAGCGTGGCCCCTGCGTGAGGATGATTTGCAAATTTGTGAAGCGTTCCATAAATATATTTATTAACTAAAAACCAATAGGAGGAGCACTTCAAGTCCAGTGTAAGGGCCCTTCACAAAAGCAGAAGGAACACTGGTCCAAACCCCCAGCACCCCAGGAGAGGTGAGATGGGAGCAGCCTGGGAGCCCCCCATTGGCGCCGTCCTGCTGGGAAAGCCAGTCCGTATGTAGGCTTTGCATCTTGCCACCTCCACTTCTGTCCTCAAGAACAAGTCCTAAGTCAAGGAAAACAGTACAGCCTGTTTATAATTAGGAAGCACTTAAAACAGCCTGGCATTTGGGAACAGCCATGTTAACGGGAGCAAATTCCCCTCATGAAATAGCCTGCAGCTGTTAAGAAGCACGTGTGTGCAAGAAGCGGCCATGCAGGACCTCACTGCGCCAACGTGCAGTTCCCGGGCCTGGTCATGAAAATGTGGTTCTGTAGGAAATCAGAGGGAGAAAGGGAGAGAAGGGGGAGGGTGACAACCCAAACATTGGAGGGTATTTGTTGTAAGCTTCAAACTTTCGGCAGGTTTGAAATGTTTCATAACTCCAGGGAGGAGAAGGAGGGGCGAAAAGAACAAGTTCTATACTTGTGATGAGCAGCTGGTCACAGTGGTTGCCTGGAGTATATGCCTTTTGTATCCTTTGAATTTCCAGCCATGTAAATATATTATTTATTCCAAAAATAAATCACATTTACATTTTAAAAATTCAGTTGTCTCTAACTACTCTTTGTTATCAAGGCTGGTTGAGTCAAATATCATAAAATAGACACCAATGACTTCTTTAAAATCATATTTACGGCCGGGCGCGGTGGCTCACGCCTGTAATCCCAGCACTTTGGGAGGCCGAGGCGGGCGAGGTTAGGAGATCGAGACCATTCTGGCTAAGAAGGTGAAAACCCATCTCTACTAAAAATGCAAAAAATTAGCTGGGCATGGCGGCAGGCACCTGTAGTCCCAGCTACTCGGGAGGCTGAGGCAGGAGAATGGCGTGAACCCCGGAGGCGGAGCTTGCAGTGAGCCGAGATCGCGCCACTGCACTCCAGCCTGGGCGACTGAGCGAGACTCTGTCTCAAAAAAAAAAAAAATCATATTTACAAAGTACAGTGGGGGAAATGCTTATACTACAGTAAGGTTAAAAAATACTAAATTGTATAACTGATCTGGTTTCATATACATATAAATATGCACAGAAAAAAATGTCATATATATGTGCATAGAAAAAACCTGGAACAAACATACCCCAGAATGCTAGCAGTGCTTGTATGCGTGCAGATGACGCAGTCAGTTGGCGCCTTTACTTGTACGGTGAGTGCTTAGGGGCCCCGCCTCCGGGAACCATGTGGGGTGGTGGGGTGCTTGAGACAGTGTTTCCCTGGCAGGGCCCTGCCACACCGTGGCCTGGACCTCTCTACTCAATCCCCAGTGTCCCACAGTGAGCATGAATTTTATAAGCAGAAAGAAATTACTTTCAAGAGCCAGGCGCGGTGGCTCACACCTGTAACCCCAGCCCTTTGGGAGGCTGAGGCAGGTGGATCACGAGGTCTGGAGTTTGAGACCAGCCTGACCAACATGGTGAAAACCCATCTCTACTAAAAATACAAAAATTAGCCAGGCATAGTGGCACGGACCTGTACTCCTAGCTACTCAGGAGGCTGAGGCAAAAGAATCGCTTGAACCCAGGAGGTGGAGGTTGCAGTGAGCTGAGACCACACCATTGCACTCCAGCTTGGATGACCGAGAGAGACTACATCTCAAAAATTAAATAAATAAATAAATAAACTTTTAAGAATCACAAATAGAAATCTGTCTTTCCCTCCATCTTTTGTTGTTTCTTTTTTGAGACAGAGTGTCGCTCTGTCACTCAGGCTGGAGTGCAATGGCGCAATCTGGGCTCACTACAACCTCCGCCTCCTGGGTTCAAGCAATTCTCCTGCCTCAGCCTCCTGAGTAGCTAGGAGTACAGGTGCGTGCCACTATGCCTGGCTAATTTTTGTATTTTTAGTAGAGATGGGTTTTCACCATGTTGGTCAGGCTGGTCTCAAACTCCTGACCTCGTGATCCACCCGCCTTGGCCTCCCAAAGTGCTGGAATTACAGGCGTGAGCCACTGTGCCCGGCCTTTCCCTCCATCTTGATTGCAGTGGTGATTACACACATGTAGGCATTCATCAGAACTCATCAAAGTATACACTTAAGTCTGTGCATTTTATTACATGTAACACCTCAATCTGAAAAGTATCAGGGCAAAACCACACACTGCAGAGGGGCAGGGCTCCTCCAGCAGTTACTTACTTCCCTTGAAACAGAAGCTCAGGCCGGGCGCGGTGGCTCAAGCCTGTAATCCCAGCACTTTGGGAGGCCGAGACGGGCGGATCACGAGGTCAGGAGATCGAGACCATCCTGGCTAATACGGTGAAACCCCGTCTCTACTAAAAATACAAAAACTAGCCGGGCGAGGTGGCGGGCGCCTGTAGTCCCAGCTACTCGGGAGGCTGAGGCAGGAGAATGGCGGAAACTCGGGAGGCGGAGCTTGCAGTGAGCTGAGATCCGGCCACTGCACTCCAGTCCGGGCGACAGAGCGAGACTCTGCCTCAAAAAAAAAAAAAAAAAAAAAAAAAAGAAACAGAAGCTCAAACATGGAGTAGTCTTCTGTGACTAAACTTCTTTTCCCTCCTCCTAACTTCCAGGAAGATCCTTGTTCTGAATAGGATTTGAGGTAACTTAGGAAACTGCTCTCAATACGGAATTTTAAAGTTGGTGAAGAAGTCGACAGAAGGGGAAGTCACAGTAGGAAAATCAAGGTACTATTGGGAAGAAGTCAGCATGCAGAGCAAGCCCAGCAAGGCCCAGGCACCAGAAGGCCTTGGTCCCTGCCCACCTTGCGCAGGCCAGCCAGACAACACGGACTGCCCTAGAAGGTCCCCTCAGGGAGATGGGGGTGGTCTCTCACTGCTGGATATTGATGAGCCCAGGAGGGCTAAGCCTTCACTATCCTCCCTAACAGACATTTGGGGTGCAGAGATGCTGATCCCTGAATAGAGTTGGAATTCAGTGTCCTTGGGAACATTGGGCACCTGGTGGGTGGGTGGGTGGAGGGGCAGGACTGGCTGCAGCCATGTTTCCCTTAGAAACAGACTGGTGGAATTAACGAACTAAATAAATGAACCAAGGTGCTTTGCCTCCGCAAAAAAGTGAGTTTTGTTCTGCGTGGAGCGACTGCCTTTGGGAAGCCACCAAGGCCACCTGCCAACAGGCAAAAGCTGTGCTGCTGTCTCCCTGGCTGCCTCCGGCCCTCCCAGTCCTGCAAGCTCATGGCCAGGACGATAAGGATGACAGGGGTAACACCATGGTCCTCGCTGCCCTTCCTGGGGCAGGAGGGCCCAGAAGGCTGATAAGCCAAACCCAGGGCCGCCCTCGGCTGCTTATCTGCCCAGCACCTTTCCTCTAGGTCCTCTCCTCCCACCAGTGTGGGGGTCGGGGAGGGGGTTGCAGGGGGAGGGGGTTCCAGGGGGAGGTTCCTGAGCCACACATCCCTGGAGACACGGTGGGAGTAGCTGTACCAGGAATCAGGCACCATTCTGCCATAAGGCTGCGTGAGAGCAACTGGCCAGCTTCCTCTGACTTCCCTGTCCCCTCACCCAAATGGATGACATCAGGAGCTAATGGCCCAGGCTGCCCTCCTGCTGCAGTGGCCATAATTCTTGTGGCAGGCTCGCCCTGCACTCCGCGGGCAAGCCTGGGTGCCTCATCCTGGTCACCTGGCAAGGGGTTTCATGGGGCCCACTCTCTGTGCCCACAAGCCTGTGTCCTGCCTGGCCAGGCAAGGAGTCCCGGGGGCAGGCAGCTGCCTCACCCCTGCATGACCCCCCAGCCCAGGGGTCTCAACGGTGCTGTCATCAAAGGGGCAGCTGTAGGTCTAGGGGGCACATGGCGGGGACTAGCTCTGGGCCTCTGGCGTTGTGGGGCTGACCTATGGAGAACAGAGCTGTAGCTGGGGGGACATGAAGTCTGCATGTCTACAGCCCCAGCAAGGAGCCCAGGCTTTCTAGGCAGAAGCTGTTGGGGCATCAGGGCCCCATGGGCTTCCCAGGCCCAGCCCCTAAGAACCATGGCAGCTGCACCACGCCACTGTCTCCACTGCCATATCCTCCAAAGAGGTACCTCCCCCTCCTATGGCATCTCCGATCTGAGGACCTGCCACCTCCCAGAGGACGAGGCCCTGATGCCCCAAGTCTTGGACTTGGAAAGATGTCAATATCCACTGCCCCAAGTGCCAAGGTTCAGAAGCACTGGTCAGGACACACAGCAGCGGGCAAGTGGAGCCCTCACTCCAGCCTACAGTCTGGGCTCTATCACTATGCTCCCTCTCTATCCTTCCCTCTCCACAACCAGGGCTGTGTGCCCACCTAACACACCACACACTTCCCAGAAACAGAAGTCACATCCTTTTCAGGGCTGGTAGGGTGGCTGAAGATGGCCCAAAACCTCCTGAATGAAAAAACGTTGATGAGGAGACTGAGGGCCAAGGTACAGGCTTATCCAAAGTCACCCCCAGAGTGGCAGATCCAGGACTCCAGGCAAGATCTTCCTACTGTCCAGGCCTCTCCGCACCCTCTCTTGTGTGGCTCAGCACCCTGGACTCTTCCACGCCCAGGTGTGCTCCCCACAGGCACGCTGGGGGCAGGGCAGGCAGCAGGTGCCCCCCGCCAGGATGGTGGCTCTTCCTTCGGCAGACCTTCGGCCCTCTGCTCCTGGCAGGACATTGTGGCCCTCCTGCCCACGTTGGTGCGGGTTGAATTTCACGGCCCAGCAGAATTCCCGGGCAGGGCAGCCTGGCCATCCTCCCTGGTCTCGGCTCTGAGGGCACAGACCCAGCCTCTCAGCCTGGAGTCGTGGTGAATTCATGAACAAGCCTCCATTTCCAGAACCTTCCTGAAGAAAATAGCTCTCCAGGCTGGGGCAAGAAGCCTGTCCCTACTGTGATAGCACCACCCCTCAATAACCCCAGACACCACCTAGTACCCACTGGGGGCCACCCAGGGAGTCCACCCAGCCCACTCTGGGCTTGGACAGAGAGCAGGCCTGGAGGAAGGTACATCTAACCCCACTGACCGACATGCAGCTGGAGCCAGGGCCTGCTGCCACAGCAGAGGTGAGAAGCAGGAGCAGCAAGACCTGGTGCCCATTAGTCGTGGGGGAAGAGCAAAAGGGAGCGACAGGGACAAATTCAGGCCTGGGTGGGCTGCCTGTCAGGGGAGTGATATCCAAGGAGGAGCTGGTGGTCAGTGAGGGGTGGTGGATACCAGGTACAACTTGGTCATGCCTCAACACCAATCACCACGGGCCTACCAGCCCCGTGTGCCCTCCCTGGCCCGGAGTCCACAGGGTGTAAAAAGCTGATCGCACAGGACCTTCCGCGAGAATCCTACGCTGCAGAGCTCGTTCTATTGGTTTCCAAGCCTTTTTACACGCTGTCCTGCTGCTTGGACATGCCAGTCCCCACCCCTGCACCTACCCAGCTCCTGCGGCACTCAGCTGTCACCCACTCTGGGACACACACCTGTCCAAGGCTCTAAATCAAGGTGGGAGGCTGCTCCTCACTCCTTTCCGGGGCTGGACAGCAAGCTGAATGCCCGAGCCCAGCTGCACCCAGCAAACCTGCCACTTGGAACTCACCTGACCATCCAAGCCCAGCCCCCAATGCATGCAACAGATGAGGCAGAGATTGTGCTGTACAGAGATCAATATATATAAAGTGCCGGGTACAACGCTCTGAAAAATAGTTTTGTCCCAAAATCCAGCGCGTAGGATGCTCCGGGCCTAGCCCTTGCCGGTGAGGTCCAACGGTTGCAAGAATGGGGGCAGCGGCAGCTCGTCCAGGGCCTCGGGAAAGCGGCCTGGAGAGATGGCGGTGACCAACACCTGCATGGCGCGCGCGAAGAGCGAGGGCGGCGCCAGGCCCGCCAGCCACTGGAACTTGTCCTCACCCAGCAGCCGCTGCCAGCGCGGCCGGTCGCCCAGCAGCTCCTGGCGGGCCGAGCCGGAGGCGCCCACCGGGGTGTACAGCGCCAGGAGATCCAAGAGCAGCAGGCGGCGCTGGCGCAGCTCCCCTGGAGCTGAGGCCGGGGCTCCGGCGGCGGAGGGAGTGACCCCGGCGTCGCGGCCCAGCTGGCGCAGCAGCAGCTCGAGAGGCGTGAGGCCGCTGCCGTCGCGCAGGCCGGGCGAGGCGCCGTGGCCCAGCAGCAGAAAGAGACACTCGGGGCGCGCCAGCTCGCAGGCCACGTGCAGTGACGTGCCACCGCCTTCCACGCGGCTGCAGCCACGCCGGTCCAGCACACGCGCCCGCTCCTCCGCCGGGAAGTCGCGCAAGGTGCGCAGGATGCGGCGCAGAATGCCCACGCGGTTGTAGCGCACTGCCAGCGCCACGTGCGGCCCAGGAGCCGCGCAGCAGCGGAAGCCGGCGCTGGGCGGTGCTAGCGCGCGCCGCGGGAACGTGGCCAGCAGGTAATGCGCGTACGCTTGGTGGTCATGCACGAGCGCGTAGAGCAGTGCCTCAGAAGGCGAGTAGGCGGCGGCGCGCCCGCGCTCGTCCCAGTGGAAGGCCTCACTGGCGCGCATGTCCTCCAGCAGCCACACGGGTAGCAGGTCGCGCACCGCCTGGTAGAAGGCGAACGACGACTTGCGGCACTGCTTCTGCGCCCGCGAGCGCGCCGCGCCCGGGCCCTCGGGCCCGCCGTCCGCGCCACCCCCAGGCCGCCGCGCGTCCCACGGCATGCTGGCGGCGGGGCGCTCCTGGGCCTCAAGGCATGGATCCCGCGAAGGCACACCTGCGGGGAAAGGAAGGGGCCACGGTGAGGCGCGGGGAAACTGGGGAGGCCCAGGGACTCCCCTCTGCCCCTCACACAGCCCCCCGGTCCGGGCCCACCAGGCCTTCATACCTACCTCCAGCCTTGGCCAGGCCCTTCCAGTCACCCCACAGCTCCATCTCTCCCACGCCCAGAACCCCCGCCTCGGCCGGGCGCGGTGGCTCAAGCCTGTAATCCCAGCACTTTGGGAGGCCGAGACGGTTGGATCACGAGGTCAGGAGATCGAGACCATCCTGGCTAACACGGTGAAACCCCGTCTCTACTAAAAATACAAAAAAAAAAAAAACTAGCCGGGCGAGGTGGCGGCGCCTGTAGTCCCAGCTACTCGGAGGCTGAGGCAGGAGAATGGCGTGAACCGGGAGGCGGAGCTTGCAGTGAGCTGAGATCTGGCCACTGCACTCCAGCCTGGTGACAGAGCGAGACTCCGTCTCAAAAAAAAAAAAAAAAAGAACCCCCGCCTCCATCCTTGATCTAGTTGTACCTGTTCTCCCTCCTTGAAACTGACTTGCTCTCTGGCACCTCTGCTGGAAATGCCCTTGCTGCCCATGCCCTTAAATCTTCCCTCCCCTCTCCAACCCAGGGACCCACTGGAAAAGCTTCTGTTCCCACCTAAGCCAGGTTCATACAACCCCAAACAAAGAAAAGGCCAGGGAGGGGATGAGAAAGCTTGGGCCCACATCTCAAGATAAGGCAAATCCACTCTCCAGCCCAAGCGCAACTCTGAACCTGACCCTGACCTCCGACCCCAGACCACTTGGAGGCCCTTGGAGCCTCTTCCTGGGCTGTTCAGAGGCATGATCTAGACTCAGACCTACCTGGTTCCTGCACCGCAATCACCTAGTTCCGGGGATGTGGGTCTATCACTGTCCCTGGCCCAGCCTCAGCGTCATCTGTAAGAAAGGGGAGGGGTGGACGACGGCTGTGCGGGCGGGGTGAGCCTGGGGCGTGGCACCAGCCCTCTATCCAAACATGTTTGCTTACACTTACAGGTTAGCACCCCTAGCTCCTGGGAGGAGACAGGAGGCTGAAAACAACTTGGAGACCGGTGTGCACCGCACCGCATAGTCTGCCATCCTCTTCAGGTCTCATACCTCTCTTGATCTCCCCAACTACTAGATGAAGCGGGTACTGACATCCCACTTTCCAGCAGGGCACAAGCTTCTCCAAGGTCAGCAAGCCACGGCAGAGCCAGGCCTAGAACTCAGGTCTCCTGTGTCTCAGTTTGGGCTCATTCCAGAATTGGTGGGGACCCCCAACCCACAGGGAATCGAGCTTGAGCCCTGACCCTGCCTTCTGAGTCCCCAGCCCCGACCTGAGCAGAGACGTCTGACCTCTGGCTCCGTCCCAAGCTTCCTACTGCCTTCTTTCAAGGGTAAGCCCTTGGTCACAAGGGGCCTGGGACAGAAGGCAGGCCGCGTCCACACACACTGACTGGGTCACTATCACTGGCAGTAACTGAGTTAAAGAGAGCCGCACGGCGAGGGTGGGCTGCAGCCCGTGGGCAACCCCGTGACTGGAGCCCCTTCCCCAAGCCTGGGCCTCCGGGCCCCAGGTATGCCCTGTGCCGGCACGCGTGGGGCGCCGGGCGGGTTACGTAAAGTTCGGCCTCCCTACGTCACCGGGCAGAGTCACGGCCGCGGCTCGTGAATAGGGGGGTTGGGCCATCGAAGGCAGCGCCGCGCCCGGGGCCGCCCGCCACCTCCTCCTACCCGTCCCCTCCCGGCCGGCACGGCCAGAAGTCGGGCGGTGCAGGGTCGCGGGGGCGTGAGGGGCGTCCGCGCGCAGGTGGCCGACACAGCGAGGGCTGCACCTGTGTGCGCGTGTGCCGGGGGAGGAGGGGGCGGCGGCGGCGGGCGCGGCGAGGGGGACGGGGACTCACCATGGGGGGCGCGGGGCCACAGGCCGGGCGTCCCCGCCCCTGCCGCGGGCCGGAGCGCGCGCTGTCCCCCGCAGGCGAGCGGGCGAAGGTCCCACGACGGACGCAAGGGGGGGAGCCGCCGCCGCCCGCGCCCGCCGCAGCCGCGCTCTGAGCCGCCGCGGCTGGATCGCAGGGCGGCGGTGCCGTCGCCGGCGGCTGGCGGGCGGGCGGCGGGCGGCGGGCGGCGCAGTGCGGCCCCGGCCAGGCAGGACCGCGGGACCGTCCGCCGCCACCATTGGCCCGCGCCGCCGGCCCCCGCCACCGCCCATTGGCCGCCGCCCTGCACCATTGTTACGTCACCGGCCGGCGGGCGGAGCGCACCGCTGGACCCGCGGAAAACTTCGGAGAAACTTGAGGGAGCGCGGGCGGGGGGAACGGAGAGGAGGGGCGGGGCCGTGGCGAAAGGGGCGGGGCGGGGAGGGCGGGGGCGGGTCTCCCGGAACTCGAGCTGCGGGCGAAGAAAGGCTACGCGCTCCGAGCGGCCCCGGCCGGGGAGGGCGCCGCTGCTCTGTGTGCAGCGTAGGTGGCCCGCCCTCCGCCGTGCGTGACTTTCCTTGTCACGTCCAGCTCCCCTTTTCTCTGACCTTCCGTGACCTTGGGAAAAAGCTCCGGGCTGTTACCCCATCTGCAACATGGGAGGGCCGGGGGTAGGAGCCGCGACCCCTAAGGGCTCCACCGCCTTCTGCCCGGCCAGGATCGTGCCTGGCGCGCCCCCGCTCCAGCTGACCCGCGCAAGGGAGGGAGGGGCGGACGGATGGGGACAGCTCTTTAGGAGCGCGCACTGCGCCCATCTCGGCCTCAACACTCTTGTTTCCACTTCGTTTCACGACCACCAGCCACAGTGGACACGATGATCCCCAGTTCATCCGCCAGCAAATCAGGGCTCAAGACAGGTGGCCTCAAAGACAGGAGCGGCCTAGGCCGGGCGCGGTGGCTCAAGCCTGTAATCCCAGCACTTTGGGAGGCCGAGACGGGCGGATCACGAGGTCAGGAGATCGAGACCATCCTGGCTAACACGGTGAAACCCCGTCTCTACTAAAAAAAAAAAATACAAAAAAAAAAAAAAAGACAGGAGCGGCCAGAAGGGAAACCGGGGGTTTGCCCTGCGGTTCTTCCCACATTTGGGCGGGATAGATTGGATTGGGCCTCGGCCACCCCCACCGTCTCCGTGGGGGGTTCCAAGGTTTGGGGTCATGACCTAGGGGGCTTAGGAGCCTGGGTCCATCTTTACTAATTTATGGCCTCACTCGCCCCAGCGGCTGGGAATTCTAGGCCCATTTTACAGGTGTGGACGCAGATCTGGAGAGGGGCAATGACTGCCCAGCCCCCCATCCATCCTCCCAGACACGACCTTCCACCTGGAGTCGCCAACACATGGCCAGGCAGCTGGGGTCTCATGGTGAAATCCCCACATTCCATGCAAGGGCTCTTTCTGGTTCCTTCCCCAGAATGCTGTCCCTGCCCTTCCAGTACTATCTCAGCAGGGAGACCCTCCACTCCGCTCCATCCAGGCAAGGCCTCTGCCTCGCCCCGGTGGGAGGGGCCTGGTCCAGATGGCACGCCCCTGCACACACACTCAGCCCTGTCCTGGCTTCTCTTTGTGCCCCAGCCAGTCAGTCTGGGTGGAAGTCTTACCTGGGCCCTCTCAACAGACCTAGGCAGGCCCCTGTCCCCAGCCCAACCAGCTCAATGCCTTCGGCACACACACCACAGAGCAGTCGTGAGAGGCCAGGTGGGCAGTACCACGAGGCAGGCAAGGCTGTGAGGCCCAGAGAGGGTCAGGCCACCCCAGCACAGGTGGGCACTCACATGCACCCTGCCCAGGCTGCCATGCATGGACCCACCGGGGGATGGCCGGACTCCACCAGCCCTGCCCTCTCCACCTCAGGACGGGGGACCTTGCAGGCCACGCTGTCTCTCCCAGGGAGTCCAGGTCATCAGCAGGAGTAGGGGTACAGAGGGCACTGGGCCTAGCATCCGCACTCGTCTTTGCCTCAGCTCCACATGTCTCCTCCTGTATCTAGGCCTGTCTCCCTAGGGCTTCTCCCATCCGCCGGTTCTGGATGCCTCTGAGTACGATGGCAGGGAGAGCAAAATGAGTGGAGGTCCTGGGGTCAATAATTGACCTTTGGGAGCCCCAGGCCCTGAGGGACATCTTGGGGACATGGTGCCCAGGTGGGCTATCTGTGGCTCAAGACTCCCCTATTCTCTTGCCCTCTTCGAAGGCTGGAGTTAAGATACAGCCATCTCCATGGCTACTGGTGGAACGAGGGTGAAGGCATCAGTGGATGCCATGCTGTGCACCGGGCCTCAGGGCAGGTCTCTCTCCACCCCTTGCTGTTTTCCCTGCCCCCGTGCCCCCACCTGCCTTCCTCACTGGGGATCCTAGAGGCCTTTTTTTTTTTTCCAAGATAGAGTCTCACTCTGTCACCCAGACTGGAGTGCAGTGGAGCAATTTCAGCTCACTGCAACCTCCACTTCCCAGGTTCAAGCAATTCTCATGCCGTAGCCTCCCAAGTAGCTGGGATTACAGGCATGCACCATCACGCACAGCTAGTTTTTGTGTTTTTAGTAGAGACAGGGTTTTGCCATGTTGGCCAGGCTGGTCTTGAACTCTTGGCCTCAAGTGATCCGCCTGCCCCAGAGACCTTTTTCTAAGAGCCAAGTCTGACCCTGTTTCTCTGCTGCCTGGAAGCTTCCTGTGGATGTGGACATAGCCACAAAGTCCAGATGGGCAGAAAGAGGCATTTCTGGCAGAGGGCAAAGCAGGGGCAAAGGTCTGGAGTGTGACCCAAAGACTGCAGAGGCCACCTGACTGGCCAGGTCCCACGGGGCCTGGAACGCTCAGCAAGGATCCTGGATTTTCCCCGGAGACCCGAGGGGAGGGGTTGGGAAGTGGTTTCCTTAGTGAATTATTTTAGACACACATACAAAGAGCATTAAGATGCCTGGGAGCCCAGGACCCAGTTGAAGGAGCAACACAGTGCAGATTGGAAGCCCTGCGTGCCTGTCCCCTCCCTCCCCAGCCAGCCTCAGTGTGAGTCCGCGTGTCTTTCCCACTGTAAGTGCAAGCGGCAGCAGACATTGTAACACTCCCCACCACGAGGCCCCACAGCACTGCCTCACCTCAGCCGCTTGCCTTTTTCTCCTCAGGTCACTTTTAGATCCAGCCCCAGGGGAACCCCCTGCTTTGGGTCGCAGCTGCCATCTCTGCTGCCGTGTCTTCTGATGAAAGCTGTCCCCTGTGGGCACGAGTGTGGACATCCTGCACCTCCTAGGGCAGCAGTGCCGAGGTTGGTGGTGTCCTCCACGTGGTTTCATGGCATTGCTGCTGCAGTAGAGGCGGCCCGGGGACATGTGACCAGCTGGGAAGGGGCAGGTTCCTCAGGGAGGGAGGATGGGCTGCAGGGAGGGTGGCTGGGACAGGGGAACAGGCAGAGCATGACTTCCAAACACCTAGGAAGCCCCAGGCGGAGGGCGGAGTAGGGGGGGTCTTGCCATCTTCAGATGGGAGTTGACCTTTGACCCCATCATGCTCCTGCTGGGACCTGACCCAGGCATACTCCTCTTCCTCTGGGAGGGCTTGTCCCACCGGGGCAGGGTCTGTGTGTGCCCAGGCAGGGAGCTACAGGCAGTGGTGGGAGGCTGGGGCTGTAAGCACAGAGGCCCCAGAAAGCCTCTGAGGACGCTGGGGAGCAGGAAGGGCCCTCAGAGGGGTGGTATGGCCAGCTTAGGTTTTCTTTTTTTTTTTTTTTTTTTTTTGAGACGGAGTCTTGCTCTGTCGCCCGGTCTGGAGTGCAGTGGCCGGATCTCAGCTCACTGCAAGCTCCGCCTCCCGGGTTCACGCCATTCTCCTGCCTCAGCTCCCGAGTAGCTGGGACCACAGGCGCCCGCCACCTCGCCCGGCTAGTTTTTTGTATTTTTAGTAGAGACGGGGTTTCACCGTGTTAGCCAGGATGGTCTCGATCTCCTGACCTCGTGATCCGCCCGTCTCGGCCTCCCAAAGTGCTGGGATTACAGGCTTGAGCCACCGCGCCCGGCCCAGCTTAGGTTTTCTTGGCAACTCTAGTTGAGAATGCACGGCAAGGAGACAGAGAGGCTGCAGCCACTGAAGGCAACTGTGCTGTAGCAGGCGGAGGGCACCAGGAATCCCTGGAGAGAAGTGCTACCTGCTGCAGGGCCCCTGGCCCATAGGTGACAGTGTGAGCAGATGAGGACAGTCTAGGAGGCCTCCCATGTGTTAGGGGAAAGCTGAGCACCTGGAAGGTGGCGGAGCCAAGAGGTGTCCTTGGCCCTGGAGGTGGGGGGCATGGGTATAAAGAGGGCGCTTGGAGTGTGAGGCACCAGGGACAGGAGGTCAGAGGCCCAAGGCCCCAGCCGGGGCTTCCAGGAAAGGAGGTGGGTAAGGGCTGTGGGACCAAGAAGGCACAGGGTTCCCCGAAGACAAGGTGTCCCAAAAATAAGGGAGCAGTCGGCTGGGACGGATTCGGATATGGCAACACATAGGTCATGGTGTCCTTTCCAGAATCTCATGGGCTGGGGCAGAAGCCTGTTTGGAGAGAGTTCAGGAGCAAGCGGGGAGCAGGATAGAGCCGTGAGGATGGGAGAGGAAGGGGCAGGCTTAAAGACTGAAACGGTGGCGATAACACATGTGCACGTGCATGTATGTGCACTCAGACACGTGGGCAGGCCCACACATGCATCTGTGCATCATGGGCGGCGTGCTGTGTGTGCACGCGTGTGTGTGGGCAGCATGCTGCAGCCTGCATGTGTGTGTGTCCATTATGTGTGCAGTGCGCTGATGGGCAAAAACGCTGACGATGCAGGCCAGCTGATAACCTGGAGGAGGCCGGCTGGGGTGGGGCCTGCCACTCATGAGGGGCACCCTGGGCTGGCAGCATGGGCAGTTCTTCTTGGGGGGGCAGCACGTTGGGCACAGACACAGAGGAGGGCACAGGTAAAGGTGCTCGGAGACATCTGCTCTGGTGGCTTCTATTTTCAAGGCCATCTGCTGAGAATAGGAAGGGGTGGCGGGTGGGGAGGGGCTGAAGGAGAGGGCTTCATTTGCTGCCTGCACTGAGATCCTCTCTGACCTGAGCCCCTGCTGCCCGGCCAGGCCTGCGGAGCCTGCCATCTGGGCAAGTGGGATGGGACAGATGGCTGCAGCCAGGAAGGCACCACAGGTGCAGGCAGGCAGCTTCCTCAGGGAGGGACTGGCACCAGACACGCTGGATCCCCCCTAATTAGCCACTCACCAGCGGTGGGACTGGGCTGAGCACTAGTCACTTACCTGTGATGTGAGTTAGGTGGATTTTGGGTGTCAGAAGGAAGGTGTTTCATGTGGCAAGACTGGCAAGGCCAGGATGCAGAGTGGCTAGGACCAGGTGAGAGCCTGGGGGTGCCCCACCACTTGCCCCACCTCATGCAGGTCCTGTCCTTCCACTGCCTGGCCAGACCAGACCAAAGCTCACCTGGCCTTTAAGACTGGCACCTGCACCAGGAGCCACTACCACTCCTTCCTACGGTGGCAGGCTGGGCTCTGCCCCACCGTGTCTGCAGCCCCATTAGCCTCTCTCAAGACTCAGCTTTGGGATGCCAGTACAGACCAAAGACAGGACAAAACCACTGGAGACAAGGGACATCCTGGGAGCCAAAGGGTCCAGCATGCATAGCCAAGGAGTGGCGTCTCAAGTGTGCAGGGAGCCCCTAACCTAGCTGGAAGATCGGCCGGGAGGAAGACGGGCGAGGGCACCATAGGCTACCCACATGCTGGAAGATCGGCCGGGAGGAAGACGGGCGAGGGCACCATAGGCTACCCACATGCTGGAAGATCGGCCGGGAGGAAGACGGGCGAGGGCACCATAGGCTACCCACATGCTGGCCAACAGGCATGTGGAGGCAGACATTCAGCTTCACTCGGAATCAGCACATGTACAGGCTCCTGGCGAAAACTGAGTAGCCTGGGAACAGCCTGTGCTGGCCGGGTTAGGATTCAGGCACTTGCCCCACCAGCAGGGAAAACTCGCATGCTTGTGGACCCAGCAGATCCTTTTGTAGGCATCTTATCCCAGGTAAATACCTGCCTGTGTACCGAGTTACATGTCCAATACGATGCTCACTGCTATGGATTTTGTTCTCTTCTCTTGTTTTTTTTTTTGTCTTTTTTTTTTTTAAGACAAGGTCTTGCTCTGTTGCCCAGGCTGGAGTGCAGTAGTGCAATCATAGCTTACTGCAGCCTCAATCTCCTGGGCTCAAGTAATCCTCTCACCTCAGCCTCCTGGGTAGCTGGGACTATAGGCACACGCCACCACACACAAAAAATAAATTTTTTTATTTTTATTTTTGTAGACATGACACCAGGTCTTGCTATGTTGCCCAGGCTGGTCTTGAACTCCTGAGCTCAAGCGATCCTCCTGCCTCAGTCTCCCAAAGTGCTAGGATAACAGGCATGAGCTACCTCGACTGCCCTAATTCTTTAATGTTTCATAAAATAATTCAGCAGCCGAGTGCAGGGACTTGCACTGGAATCCCAGCACTTCAGGAGGCTGAGACAGGCAGGTCACCTGAGGTCAGGAGTTCGAGACCAACCTGGCCAACATGGTGAAACCCCGTCTCTAAAAATACAAAAAAAATTAGCCAGGCATGGTGGGCGCCTGTAATCCCAGCTACTCAGGAGGCTGAAGCAGGAGAATCACTTGCACCCGGGAGGCAGAGGTTGCAGTGAGCCGAGACGGCACCACTGCACTCCAGCCTGGGTGACAGAACGAGACTCCGTCTCAAAAACTAAAAAAAAGAATTTAGCTGAATTTTATATTTCATTTCTAACTATGTCATTATTAAAGCTTTGAAGAGAATACAAGTGCATACCCAGTACTAGGGAGGTAGAGTCACTACTGCATCTTTAATAAGGAAAAGTTGGAAGCTACCTAGGTGACCATCAGAAGGGGTATGGCTGACATGGTCATGGAGAAGCCTGCTGTGACTTTGCTGCGGGCTCCTGCTCTCCTGCTGGGCCTGCTGAGAGCACTGGGTATGAGCCTGGAGCCTAAGGACCAAGTCCCTCCCAGGCTGAAATGTGAGACAGTCTACATGGCCTCGCTGTCTCTGAGTCCTTGTAGGATCACTGCATCCAGCCATGCCTGAGCACTAGGGCTTTCCATTAAATAAGTGAGTAAAATGGAGCTGGGCGCAGTGGCTCACGCCTGTAATCTCAGCACTTTGGGAGGCCAAGGCGGGTGGATCACAAGGTCAGGAGTTCAAGACCAGCCTGGCCAACGTGGTGAAACCCCGTCTCTACTAAAAATACAAAAATTAGCTGGGCTTGGTGGTGCATGCCTGTAGTCCCAGCTACTCGGGCTTAGGCCCATTGGATATGGATCTGTCATTTGAAAAAGTCCTGACTAAGAGACCTCCCTGGGACAGTCTCTGTCATCCAGGTACAATTATAATACCATTCCTTCTCACATTCCCCAGGTCCTGATTTGGAAGGTCAGTCACATGGATGGCTACCATGTGCCTAAAGCACCTGCAGCCTCAGGTAAGAAAGAAAACTCTGGGTTTCCTCATCTGCAAGGAGAGATGACAGTGATGTCTACCGAGTCCTTGAAGCCACACTTGGCACAAAGCTTGCACCAATAACACAGCTGCTAGGATTTTTTTTTTGAGATGGAGTTTCACTCTTGTTGCCCAGGCTAGAGTGCAATGGCGCGATCTCGGCTCACCACAACCTCTGCCTCCCGGGTTCAAGCGAGTCTCCTTCCTCAGCCTTCTGAGCAGCTGGGATTACAGGCATGTGCCACCATGCCCAGCTAATTTGTATTTTTTGTAGAAACCAGCTTTCTCCATGTTGGTCAGGCTGGTCTCAAACTCCCGACCTCAGGTGATCCACCTGCCTCAGCCTCCCAAAGTGCTGGGATTATAGGCGTGAGCCACCATGCCTGGCCGCTGCTAGGATTTTAAAAAATATTTCAACTGCCGGGCGCGGTGGCTCAAGCCTGTAATCCCAGCACTTTGGGAGGCCGAGACGGGCGGATCATGAGGTCAGGAGATCGAGATCATCCTGGCTAACACGGTGAAACCCCGTCTCTACTTAAAAAATACAAAAAAACTAGCCGGGCGATGTGGTGGGCGCCTGTAGTCCCAGCTACTCGGGAGGCTGAGGCAGGAGAATGGCGTAAACCCGGGAGGCGGAGCTTGCAGTGAGCCAAGATCGCACCACTGCACTCCAGCCTGGGCGACAGAGCGAGACTCTGTCTCAAAAAAAAAAAAAAAAAAAAAAAAATATTTCAACATAGGCCAGGCATGGTGGCTCACACCTGTAACCTCAGCTACTCAGGAGGGTGAGGCAGGAGGATCACTTGAACTAAGGAGTTTGACACCAGCCTCGGCAACAGAGTGAGACCCTGACTCTAAAAAAAAAAAAGAAAGTGGCACATGTTCAAATGGTATCTGTGTAATTAAGGTAAAACTTTTTTTGTTTTGTTTTTTTCTTTTTCAGAGAAAGGCAGATGGCAGAGTGTCTCAATTTGAATTTCAACTCTGAATTTGAACTCTGGGGCTCAAGAGATCCTCACACAGGGATCCTCTAGCCTCAGCCTCCTTTGGTTTCATGACTTTGTAGTAACTCCATTGGGGTTCTGTACTTGGTGAAAGCTGATGAAAGCTGTAGTTCCTCCTCCCACTCACAATATGGGGGGACTCAGCTCAGCCACCCCTGGTCGGACAGTTGACTTGTCAGCCAACCCTACTGAGCAGACTCACTGATTAATTTATTCAACAAACAGGCTCTTGGAGCTGTTCTGCAGTCCAGAGCTGAGTAGGCAGAGGAGGCTTCCTGGAGGAGGCTACTTGAGATAAGGAATCGCCTGCATCCCCCATCATTGGTCAAGCCCCATGGCATCTGTGCAGAAATGCCCTGACCCCCTCGTCACTGCTCCATCACACCTCTCAGGCCCAGCTGCAGCTCCCTGTAGCCTGAGGGACCCTCCCCAAACCAAAGTTACACCCACCTGGCTCCTCTTTCCTTACAGTTCCCCGCCGGGCTGCCCATGCCAAACTAAACCCCTCCTCTCCCAGGCTGCCCATGCCACACTAAAACCACTCCCCTAGGCCAGGCGCGGTGGTTCATGACTGTAATCCCAGCACTTCCGGAGGCCCAGGTGAGTGGATCACTTGAGGGCAGGAGTTCAAGATCAGTCTGGCTGACGTGATGAAACCCTGTCACGACAAAAAATACACAAATTAGCAGGGCATAGTGGTACGCGCCTGTAATCTCAGCTACTCAGGAGGCTGAGGCAGGAGAATCACTTGAACCCGGGAGGGGGAGGTTGCCGGGAGCCAAGATTGCGCCATCGCACTCCAGCCTGGACGACAGAGCAAGACAACATCTCAAAACAAAACAAAACTCCTCTACGTCTAGGCCAAACCCCTTCCTGTGCCACCGGGAAACTGTGTTCAAGCCTCAGGGCCCTTGGCCCTTCTGTTCCCTCTGTCTGGATGCGTCTCTCCCAGGAGTCTGTGTGGCCTCATTTCAGCTGTCACCTGGCTAAAGGAGCTCCCCCGGGCTCTGTGGGCCCTGCTACTGGCACCGGCCAGGTGGAGGGTTCCCCTTTGCCCGCCCACAGGGTGGGGCCTGCGTATGCCTGCTGGGCGGGTAGTCCTGTGGGTGTCCATAAATGCAGATGACTACATAGAGGAAGAATTAAGCAGGCAGCGAGTGGGGCCAGGGCGTGCTGGGGATGCAGCGAGTGCGGCCCTCCTGATGCTCAGCGGCTGGGGCGGGGCTGGGGGCCGGAAGCCGTGTTTCATCCCGGGCTGCACCAAGTGCCGTGCTTAGGGCTCTCTGGACACTGGGGGGTGTGGGAGACCAGCGGTGGCTCAGCTCAGCCCAGCTCCCGGCTTGTCCCGGTGTGGCCAGCCCTGGCGGGAAGTAGGACGCCAGGAGCAGGACGGGCTGGGAGGATCCAACGCATCCGCCCTTTTCCGCCCCTCCTCGCAACCTCGCGCTGGATTCGGCCGAGTGGTCTCGAGTGCGTCCTGCCCCTCGGGCAGGGAAGCGTTCCACGGGTTCGCACTGGGGATGAGCGAGCCGCAGGCTTACGGAGCTAGGGGCGCCTCTCCGCAGTGCCTCCTCCAGACGACGCCCCCCGCAGGGCCGCAGGGGCCGGGTCACTGCAGGCCCCCTTCGCCTGCGCCCCCATCTTATTTACCAGGACCACCTTCGGGACTGTGCTAGATCAGTAGCTGCAGCTTGCAGAGAAGTGAGTCAGAAGGGGGAACTGAGACTGGAGGGCCTGGCCCAGCCCAGGTCACACAGCGCTGGGCAGTCCCAAGGGTGACAGTGGCCCGTGCGCGGGCGCGCCCTCTTCCCACACGCCCCGCCCCGCCGGGTCCTTGCGTCCGCACGATCACTTTCTGGGCCCGAGGCGGGGAAGGGGTCGGGAGACCGAGCCTCGCAGCAGGGCCGGGACTTGGCTGGGGGGCGGAGCTCCGCTGATCTGCCCCAAGGCAGATTTTGCAGAGATTTTGTAGGGGCAGGGGTGTCCCCTGGTCGGACCCTGCCGACCGCCCTCGGGGAGAGGCGAGGCCCTGGCCCGAGCCGGCGTCCGAGCCTCAGTATCCCCATCGGCGCAGGGGAAGGCGGGCGGCAGCCTAGGGCGCGACCCCAGCGCCCAGCGCGGCCCGACACCGCCCCCTGGCGGCCGCGGACGTCACTGCGACCCGCCGCCTCCGCCGGAGCCCAGCGAGGGACCCCCGACCCGGGCGCCCCAGGCTGCGGGGGCCGAGACGTCCGAGCGCCCTGTCCCCGGTGGCGGGGTTCGCGGGCTGCGTGCCCACCCCGCTCTCCCCTCGCCCCGCGGCCTCGGCGGACCCCTGCCCACCAGGGTCTCCACCTTCCCCAGCGTGAAATGGCCACAGTCCCTCCATCCGCGCCGCGGCCACTGCTCCCGCCCCCGGCTGGGCCGATCGGAGGTCCCTGCGGGGCGGGCGGGGCAGGTGGTCAGGCGGGCCCCTTCCGGGTTACCCTCCCCCAGCCGGAGTCTGCGGACCGCGCTGGGCGCAGGGAGAGGGCTGTGCGCGCCTCCGCTTCCCGGCGCCGCCAGCGGGGACGAGCGCGGCCCCCCGCCCAGTCGGGAGACGCCCTCAAGGTCCCAGGCTCTGCCTCTGCCCGCCCGCGGCCCGCGGCCTGCGGGTGACAGTGTTCCCCGGTCCGAGCCCCATCTCCCTCGGAGAGCGGACCCCCGCGCTCCTGTACCCTCCACCTGGTGGCCGTCCACCCAGCCCGGCCTGCTCGCGCGTCCCAACTGCCACTTCCCTTGCCTTCCCCAGCCTCACGTCTACCAGGCTCCTATGTGTCTCCCGGCTGGGACTTCCACATACTCCAGGCCCACTTCATAGGTGCAGACGCTGAGGCCAGAGCGGCTGAGGAGGTGGCTGCAGGCGAGAGCGTGCAGGCAGTGTGGGGAGGGACTCAGCCTAGCCTTCCATTGCAGCTCCCATCCCTGCTGCGCCACCCACTCGGCCCGTCAGCTGTCCCCACCCAGGAACCCCCAGGACACGGTCCGCAGAGCCCACTGAGGGTCCAGTGCTGTCCATGGGGCGGCATCAGGATTCCCAGGAGCCACCCCTCACTCGGCCACCCTATGTCCGTATGTCCAGCAAGGAGCTGAGGGCCTGGAGGGGTGCTGAGGCCCTGCCAGGAGATGCTTTCCTCAATGCCCAGTGTGAAAGGAGCAGAGGGCTGGACTGGAAGGGGCTTCCTGGCCCCAGGAAGGCAGTGATTGGGTAAACTGCCCACCTTTCAAAAGTGATGGACAGGAAGGGGGAAGGTGGAGGGTGGAGGGGCTGCAGGTGATGCCAGTGACCCCTGAGAGACAAGGAGATCTCCACAGTGTATCAGTCCTCTTCTGCTGTGTAACAAACAACCCTGCCGGGGTGGCTTTAAACAGCAGTGATGTAGTATTGTTCACGGTTCTCTGGATTGACCGGATGGCTCTTTTTTTTTTTTTTTTCCTCACTCTTGCCCAGGCTGGAGTGTAGTGGCATGATTTCAGCTCACTGCAACTTCCACCTCCCGAGTTCAAGCGATTCTCTTGCCTCAGCCTCCTGAGTAACTGAGATTACAGGCATGCGCCACCAAGCCCTCCTAATTTTTGTATTTTTAGTAGAGACGGGGTTTCACCATGTTGGTCAGGCTGGTCTTGAACTCCTGACCTCATGATCCGCCCGCCTTGGCCTCCCAACGTGCTGGGATTACAAATGTGAGCCACCGCACCCGGCCTGGATGAGTGTTTTGCTTCATGTGGTGTCCGCTGGGCTCACTCTACAGCTGTAGGTATCTGGAGGCCCAACTGGAGTGAAATGTCCAAGTGGCTTCACCCACACGGCTACAGTCGGTGCTGGTTGCCAGTGGGAGCTCGGCTGCCGCCAGCATGGGCTGCCGCCCCGCTTCCGCGCTCCTTTGCTTGGCTTCTCCACGTGGCTGACTTGGTCTTCCTCACAGCATGACAGGACAAGTCCCAATGTGCAAGAGCTCATTAAACCTCTGCTCCCATCATGCTTTCTAATACCTCATTCTCCAAAACAAGCCCAGAGTCCATGTGGAATGAGACTCAAAAACGCATGAATCCCAGGAAACCTGGTTTATTATTATGGGCATCACAGCTTAGCACAATGATGGGGAAGCGGTGGAGACAGACTGTAGACAGCAGACCTTCCAGGGCCAGAGCAAGCAGGGAAGGCTCCTGGAGGAGGATGGGACTGGCGAAGGAGGGGCTGAGAATTCTCTTCCTTCTCCCTGAAGCTCCAAACCCTCAGGGCCCTGGGGAGGTTGGAGGACCACCAGTCGCTAAGTCAAGATACAAACGCTCAAGGCTCAAACTCCTGAACTCGAGGCGAATCACCTGAGTTCAGCAGTTTGAGACCAGCCTGAGAAATATAGTAAGACCTCATCTCTACAAAAAATAAAAATAAAAAAGTTACCCAGGCATGGCCAGGCGCTGTGGCTCACACCTGAAATTCCAGCACTTTGGAAGCCCAAGACAGGCGGATCGCCTGAGGTTAGGAGTTTGAGACCAGCCTGGCCAACATGGCAAAACCCCATCTCTACTAAAAATACAAAAAAAACTAGCCAGGCGTGATAGCAGGCGCCTGTAATCCCAGCTTCTCGGGAGGCTGGAGCAGAATTGCTTAAAGCCAGGAGGCACAGGTTGCAGTGAGCCGAGATCGCGCCATTGCACTCCAGCCTAGGTGACAGAGCGAAACTCCACTCAAAAAAAAGAAAAAAAAATTAGCTGGGCATGATGGCACCTGCCTGTGGTCCCAGATACTCAGGGGCTGAGGTGGATGGATCACCTGAGCCCGGGAAGTCAAGGTTACAGTGAGTCATGATCGTGCAACTGCGCTCCAGCCTGGGTGACAGAGCAAGACCCTGTCTCACAAAAAAAAAAAAAAAAAAAGAAAGAAAAAAACCAAACATACCTGTAGCAGGACGAGCGGCAGACAAAACTCCTCAGACACCGGATTAAAGAAGGAAGAGGTTTTTTATTCGGCCGGGAGCGTCGGCAGACTCGTGTCTTAAGAGCTGAGCTCCCTGAAGAAATACATGGCCTTTTTAAAGGCTTACAACTTTAAGGGATCCATGTGAAAGGGTCATGATAAATCAAGCAAGCGTGGAAAACGTGACGGGGGCTACATGCATCAGCTAACAGAACAAAAAGTTTTACAGTGCTTTCTCATACAATGCCTGGAATTTACAGATAACACTAGTAGTTTTGGTCAGGGGTTAATACTATTATTATTATTTTAACCACCAGGACCAGGTGGTGGCGCCAAGGTCGTCTAGCTATTTATCTTACTTCTGTTTCTTTCCAACTTTTTGCTTTCTCCCCCTTCTCCTGTCTTATAAACTAGGGAAAAGGGGAGACGGGGAAAAGCTGGGAAAGACAGCAGGAGAAGTGGTGGTCTCATTGTATATAGCAACTGTTGACAAGAACATGGAGCAACTGGAACTCTCATACACTCCCAGTGGGAATGCAAAATGATGCAACAACTTTGGAAAAGCTTGGCCATTTCCTAAACTCATCATAAGAACCAGCAATTCTACTCCTAGGTACCTGCCCAAGAAATGAAAACAATATATATATATTTTTTCTTAGAGATGGGATCTTGCTCTGTCACCCAGGCTAGAGAGCATGATCACAGCTCACTGCAGCCTCAACCTCCCAGGCTCGAGTGATCCTTCCACCTCAGCCTCTCAAGTAGCTAGGACTACGGGGAGTGACACAACACCTGGCTGATTTTTTTATTTTTTTTTGTAGAAACAGGGTCTCACTGTGTTGCCCAGGCTGGCTTGAACTGGGTTTCAGCAATCCTCCTGCCTCAGCCTCCGAAAATGCTGTGATTACAAGCATGAGTCACCATGCCTGGCCTGAAAACATCTTCTCTAACACAAAGATTTGTATGTGAACGTTCTGTGAGGTAAAGTAGCACACCTAGGAAGCCATGCATGCTCGTTTCTGTTTGCAGCACAATTTCACAAAGCCCCACCTCTGTGACCACCTGCAGCTCTCCAGAAAGATGCTTTGAAGACAAAACGTGACGAGCACAGTCTCCATCCCCACACCTCTGGCTTGAGTTGCTACATTCTCTAAAAGATCCATGACCCTCGCCTTGCCTTTTCCTCCTCATAACATCTGGTTAGCGATGATGCCTCTGTAATCTATAACCAGATGTATTCTTACCCAAACCTTGGTGTGACTGCCTCAGTGTAACTTCTGAGCAAGTCTGATGTGATTTTGCCCGTATTGAACTCCCACAGCTCATGTGTAGCTGTGAGCTGAAACACTATTTTGGAGCAATCTAAGAAAACCTCTCTAAGGAAATGTTCTGGGCTATCAGCCTCTGTGTAATGTCCTCAGGAGGCGTCTGAATCAAACTCACTCTTTTTTGTTTTTTGAGACGGAGTTTCACTCTTGTTGCCCAGGCTGGAGTACAATGGCACAATCTTGACTCACCACAACCTCCGCCTCCCGGGTTCAAGTGATTCTCCTGCCTCAGCCTCCTGAGTAGTTGGGATTCCAGGCATGCAAAACCATGCCCAGATGGATTTTATGTTTTTAGTAGAGACAGGATTTCTCCATGTTGGTCAGGCTGATCTTGAACTCCTGACCTCAGATGATCTGCCCACCTCGGCCTCCCAAAGTGCTGGGATTACCGGAATGAGCCACCGTGCCCAGCCATCAAACTCATATCTTTAAAAACTTTCTTTTTCTCTTCATTTTTAAATTTTTATTTATTTATTTTTGAGACGGAGTCTTGCTCTGTCACCTGGTCTGGAGTGCAGTGGTGCAACCTCGGCTCACTGCAACCTCCACCTCCCTGGTTCAAGCTAATCTCCAGCCTCAGCCTACTGAGTAGCTGGGATTACAGGCATTCACCACTGTGTCCAGCTAATTTTTGTATTTTTAGTAGAAACGGGGTTTCACCATGTTGGCCAGGCTGATCTCGAACTCCTGACCTCAAGTGATCCACCGCCTCAGCTTCCCAAAGTGCTGGGATTACAAGCATGAGCCACTGTGCCCAGCCTTTTTTTTTTTTTTTTTTGAGACGGAGTCTTGCTCTGTTGCCCAGGCTGGAGTGCAGTGGTGCGATCTTGGCTCACTGCAACCTCCGCCTCCCAGGTTCAAGCCAGTCTTCTTCCTCAGCCTCCCAAGTAGCTGGTACTACAGGTGTATGCCACCACGCCTGGCTAATTTTTTTCTTTTTTTTTTTTTTAGTAGAAACGGGGTTTCACCATATTGGCCAGGCTGGACTCAAACTCCTGACCTCGTGATTCACCCACCTCGGCCTCCCAAAGTGCTGGGATTACAGGCATGAACCACCATGCCCAGCCACATTTTATTTCTTTAGTCAACAGTCCATAGCAGCATTATTCATAATACCCCCAAAATGGAAAGGCATATCCATTAACTGATGAATAGATGTATAAAGTGTGGGATTTCCATACAATGGAAATTATTCAGCAATAATTATTCTCACCATGCTGCCCAGGCTGGTCTCAAGTGATCCACCCACCTCAGCCTCCGAAAGTGCTGGGATTACAGGTGTAAGTCACCACTCCTGGCCTACATCAATAAAACTCTTAGAGAAGGCCAGGTGTGGGTGGCTCACACCTGTAATCCCAGCACTTTGGGAGGTTAAGACAGGAGGATCACTTGAGCCCAGGAATTCCAGGTCAGCCTGAGAAACATGGCAAAACTTCATCTCCACAAAAATTTTAAAAATTAGCCAGACACAGTGGCATGTGCCTGTGATCCCAGCTACTCAGATGGCTGAGTTGGGAGGATTGCTTGAGCCCCGGAGTTTGAGGCTGCAGTGAGCTACGATCACACCACTGCACTCCAGCCTGGGTGACAGAGGGAGACTCAATCTCAAAAACAGAAAAAAGGGCCAGGCATGGTGACTCACGCCTGTAATCCTAGCACTTTGGGAGGCCGAGGCTGGTGGATCACCTGAGGTCAGGAGTTCGAGACCAGCCTGGCCAACATGGTAAAACCCCATCTCTACTAAAAAATACAAAAAAATTAGCTGGGGCCGGGCGCGGTGGCTCAAGCCTGTAATCCCAGCACTTTGGGAGGCCGAGACGGGCGGATCGCGAGGTCAGGAGATCGAGACCATCCTGGCTAACACGGTGAACCCCGTCTCTACTAAAAATACAAAAACTAGCCGGGCGAGATGGCGGGCGCCTGTAGTCCCAGCTACTCGGGAGGCTGAGGCAGGAGAATGGCGTAAACCCGGGAGGCGGAGCTTGCAGTGAGCTGAGATCCGGCCACTGCACTCCAGTCCGGGCGACAGAGCGAGACTCCGCCTCAAAAAAAAAAAAAAAAAAAAAAAAAAAAAAATTAGCTGGGTGTGGTGGTGGGTGCCTGTAATCCCAACTACTCAGGAGGCTGAGACAGAATTGCCTGAGCCCAGGAGGTGGAGGTTGCCGTGAGCCACTTCCCTCCAACCTGGGTGAAAGAGTGAAAACTGTCAGAAAGAAAGGAAAGGGAGGGAAGGGGAAGGGGAAGGGAGAAGGAAGGAAGGAAGGAAGGAAGGAAGGAGGGAGGGAGGGAGGGAGGGAGGGAGGGGAGGGATGGGGGAGGGGAGGGACGGGAGGGGGATGGGAGGGAGAGGAGGGGGAGGGGGAGGGAGGGAAGAGGGAGGGGGGAGACGGAGGGGAGGGGGAGGGGGAGGGGAGGGGAGGGGGGAGGGGAGGGGGAGGAGAGGGGGAGGGGAGAGGGTGGGGGGAGGGGAGGGGGGAGGGGAGGGGGCGGAGGGGAGGGGGAGGGGAGGGGGAAGGGGAGGGGGAGGGGAGGGGGGGGGGAGGGGGAGGGGAGGGGGGAGGGGGAGGGGAGGGGGGAGGGGAGGGGGAGGGGGGAGGGAGGGAAAAAAGCCAGAGCTTGGGCTAAGCCTTCAGATGGGCTGTGGCTCAGCTGAGATCCGGTCAATGCTGGAGGCAGCCCTGAACCTTCCTGGTTTCAGTCCCCAAACCCTTGGGGCCTGTGTGTGATCCTAGGGCCCTGGGGTGCCGCCTTGTGTTTCTTAGGTTGGAAACCCCACACGGATACGCGAGCCTGGATGTGTGGCGCGGAGTTGTTTACAGAAAACTCTCCATGAGGGAACGAGCCCTATTTTCTATGATAAATGCCCCAAATCACAAGTAGTTTCAACCCCCAAGTCTGAATTCTCCCAAACTGGAGAAATCGGCTTATTTCCAATAACAAGCTCCAGGCTCAGGGGAGGCCAGCCCAGCTGCGCAGGTGAAGCTGCAATTAGTGCAGGGCAATTAGGGACGCTCCCCGTTCTGGTGCGGCCTGGCCCACGGCAGCGCTTCGGGAGGGAAAGGCAGAGAGGATGTGCGTGCGCCAGCCCCAGCTACCCACGAACGGCTGGGAGCCGACCCCTCTCTCTGGCCTGACGGGGACACTGTGCCACTGATTTGAGCCTGGAACCAAAGGGCGGGGTACCCACGCACCCCTGTGCTCAGAGATTCGCTGAGAGCCGCGCAGCGTGCCCGAGGGCCCAAACAGGACACCCAGGATTGAGGTGACGTTAGGAAACGCACAGTACCTGAGGTCCCCACTTTTAGGGTTCCCTGAGTGATGAAAGGGGGCTGGAAGAGGGCAGAGGCTGCCCGGGAGAGAACAGCTTTGGGGGGGTTCTGGGTCCCCGCACCTCACCCCGCACTAACCAACTCCCCCAGCCCCCGATAGAAGGGGAGCTGGGCAAGTTCTGGGGAGTCAGGCCCAGGCAGGACCGCTCCCCAACACTCTTCCCTTGGTTACCCTCAGGTGTGGGGTCCAGAGTGGAGTTAGCCATCCTCAGACCTTGACCCCCCTTTTTTAAATTTAGTTTTTAGTAGAGATAAGGCTCTCACTATGTTGCCTAGGCTAGTCTCAAACTCCCGATCTCAAGCGATCCTCCCCTCTTGGTTTCCCAAAGTGCTGAGATTACGGATCTGAGCCTCGGAGCCTGCCCTGAACTTCCCTCTGCGGCTGCCTGGGCTCCTCCCCGCCTCCGCCCCGGACCACCAGGGGGCGCTGTGAAGCCTGCGGCTGGCCGGGCTTCACCTTGGACCCGCCAGGAGTCCCTGCAGGACTTGGGAGCTCCGCCAGCCACAGCTCCTTCCCCGACCCTCCGGGCTACCCACCGCTGATTGGACCAGGCATGGGCATCTGACTGAGGGGAGCCTATCCATAGGCTGGCCAGTGATCTATCAGGGCTGGCCTAGTGAGAACACAGCCAATCAGATGCTTTCCTGGGACCCGGAGCCAAAACTGCCCCAGGGTGTGTGGTAGCCGCAGGCCGCCGGGCGAGCCCGGAGACAGGAGTGGCAGGTCCGAGGAGGGGATCCCGGAGAGGGAGACGCGGGGCGAGAAACCCGGGCTCCTCCTTGGCTTGACCCAGCTTAGACTTTCTCAAACCGAAGTCATTCCCGCTGTCTCCTGGCGACTCTCACCCTGTCCGCTGTCGCCCTTTCGTGATTGACCTGAAATCACCTCGTCACTGCAGCCGCACCCTAAGCATTCATGTCTCATATCTGTGATGTTTGCTGTGCTCCTTATGTTTGCTCTAATATGGGTTAAACCAAATTCAACACCATCAAAAGAATGTTCCTCCATGTGCACACCCACTTTCACAGTAGCGGCATTCGCAACAGCTAAAAGGTGGGAGCAGCCCACCGGTCCACGGACGGGTGAAGGGTTGAGCAAATAGTCTATATGGACAGTGGAGAGCTCTTTAACGGCAGAAAGAAGGAAATTCTGCATATGCTGCAACATGGATGAAAGGCGAACCCTGACATTATGCGGAGTGCAATAAGCTAGTCACAAAAAGACAAATACTGTAGGATTCCACTTATATTCTGTGTCCAGAGTAGTCAAATTCAGAGAGACAGGAAGTAGCATGGTGGTTGTCAGGGGCTGGGAGGGGCCGGGAATGGGGAGCTATTGTTTAATGGGTATGGAGTTTTGGCTTGGAAAGATTGAACTGTACACTCTTTTTTTCTTTCTTTCTTTCTTTCTTTCCTCCTTCCTTCCTTCCTTCCTTTCTTCCTTCCTCCCTCCCTTTCTTCTTTCGTTCCTTCTTTTTCCTTCCTTCCTCTTCTTTTTCTCTTTCCTTCCTTCCTGCTTCCTTTCTTTCTCTTTCATTCCCTCCCTCCCTTCCTTCCTGCTTCCTTTCTTTCTTTTCTTTCTTTCTCTTTCATTCCCTCCCTCCCTCCCTTCTTTCCTTCCTTCCTTCCTTCTTTCTCCTTCCTTCCTTCCTTCCTCCTTCCTTTCTTTCTTTCTTTCTTTCTTTCTTTCTTTCTCTCTCTCTCTCTCTCTCTTTCTTTCTTTCTTTCTTTCTTTCTTTTCTTGTTTTCTTTTCTTTCTTTACATTCCTCCCTTCCTCCTTCTTTCCCCTGCCATGGCAAGGACATGAACTGTACACTTAAACATGGTTCAAACGGTAAATGTTATATGATGTGCATTTTACCACCATATTTGAAAAAGGTTCTTCTGTGCACCCCAGAACCCATCCTGCATGGGGATCCACAAAGCGCCGGGCCCAGCCTCTGCACCACATGACCAGGAGCATTGCTCACCTGGGTGGGCTCACCGTGGACTGAGCTAGGGCAAAAGTACCAAGCCAGGATGGACCTACCCAGCCAGAGCCAGAGACTAAGGAGTCAAAATGGGGTACTTTCCTCATCTGCAAGAATAACTCATAGCAGCCCTCTTTAAGGTTCTTTTTTTTTTTTTTTTTGAGACGGGATCTCACTCTGTCACCCAGTCTGGAGTGTAGTAGCGCCATCTCAGCTCACTGCAACCTCTGCCTCCCAGTTTCAAGCGATTCTCCTGCCTCTGCCTCTGCCTCAGCCTCTTGGGTGACTGGGACTACAGGCGTGTGCCACCATGCCCAGCTAATTTTTGTATTTTTGGTAGAAACTGAGATTCACCATGTTGGTCAGGCTGGTGTCGAACTCCTGACCTCAGGTGATCTGCCCGCCTTGGCTTCCCAAAGTGCTGGTATTACAGGCCTGAGCCACCGCGCCCGGTCCCTCTTTAAGTCTCTTGAGGGCCCTGTCTGCCAAGGAAGAAAACGCCATCCCAATGCCCCACCCCCACCCCTACCCCCACTTCTATACAATGGAGAAAGCACCACTCCACTGTGACATGCTTCCTGATGACTGGCCGAACAGAAGGATGCACCCTCAGCCACCGAGGGTGTAGTTTGTGGGTGCCTCCCGGGTCCATCAGGTTGGCAACACAAATGCCAGCCCCTCACGGTAGAGTGATTTCATCTCTTAACTCTGAGTCACAGAGCGGCGGGAAGGAAGAGGTGGGGTGGGGCAGGGCCGGGTGTGGCGCGGCCACTCATGGCAGAGGGAACGGTGGAGAAGTGCTTTCTGAGTTTGTTGCCTTCATTTGCTTTGTTGATGCAGGAGAAGCCTGAGGAGCCTGGCAGGAGGGCTGAGGCTCTGGGCCCTCCTGCTCCCCCGCGTTTGACCTGGACTCCAGCTACCCAGGCATTGCCAGGCAGTATCCTGGGGAAAGGTGGAACCTGCTGCTTCCCATGCCTGCCCTGTGGGAGGGGGAGGGCTTGGGGAAGGTGCTGCTATGCCCTGAGTCCCTGGAGCCACACACTCCTGAGGATGACAGAGCAGCCCTGCCCGACCCCGGGCCCAGGGGTAATGGCTGGCTGTTGGTGGCTCCCAGGCTGAGTCACTGTAGCCTTCCCGTCACTCTCTCTGTCTGACCCCCAGAGACTGGGTTCTGCCACCCTGCGGTACGGCAGGGGGCAGGAAGGTGCTTTCAAGAATGTAGCCCTGAAAAAAAAAAAAAAAAAAAAGAATGTAGCCCTGGCCGGGCACGGTGGCTCACGCCCGTAATCCCAGCACTTTGGGAGGCCGAGGTGGGCAGATACCTGCAGTCAGGAGTTTGAGACCAGCCTGGCCAACATGGCGAAACCTCGTCTCTACTAAAAATACAAAAATTAGCTGAGTGTGGGGGTGCACGCCTGTAATCCCAGCTGCTTCGGAGGCTCAGGCAGGAGAATCGCTTGAACCTGGGAGGTGGAGGATGCAGTTAGCCGAAATCGTGCCACTGCACTCCAGTCTGGGAGACAGAGCGAGACTCCATCTCATAAATACATACATAAATACATAAATAAATAAATAAATAGCTGTGCCAGAGGCTTAGGGAACTGGGGACCTAGGAGGGGAGGCCACGTGGGTAGGGCTCCCACCCCACTCACTTCAACTGGACATTCTCAGTTCAGGAAGTGATTTTGTTGTTGTTGTTGAGCTTCTGAGTAAAATTTCCTGTGAAAATGGATTTAGCGGCCGGGCGCAGTGGCTCAAGCCTGTAATCCTACCACTTTGGGAGACCAAAGCAGGAGGATCGCTTGAACCCAGGAGTTCGAGACCAGTCTGGGCAACATGGTGAAACCGTCTCAACGAAAAAAAAAAAAAAAATTAGCTGGGGGTGGTGGTGTGCACCTGTAGTCTCAGCTACTCGAGAGGCTGAGGTGGGAGGATCACTCGAACCCAGGAGGTCGAGGCTGCAGTGAATGGAGATCACACCATTGGACTACAACCTGGGTGAGAGAGCGAGACCCTGTCTCAAAAAAACAAAAATAAAACAAACAAAGAAAAAGGGGTTAATGACTAAAAATCATTTTTGGGCCAGGTGCAACGGCAGAGTCCCAGCTACTCAGGAGGCTGAGATGGGAGGATCATTTGAGTTCTGGAGGTGAAGTCTGCAGTGATCTGTGATCATACCACTGCACTCCAGCCTGGACAATGGAGCAACACCCTGTCTAAAAAATATATAATAAATAAAAAATAAAGGCTGGGTGCAGTGGCTCAAGTCTGTAATCCCAGCACTTTGGGAGGCCAAGGTGGTCAGATTACCTGAGGTCAGGAGTTCGAGACCAGCCTGACCAACATGGAAAAACCCTGTCTCTAATAAAAATACAAAATTAGCCAGGCGTGGTGGCGCATGCCTGTAATTCCAGCTACTCAGGAGGCTGAGGCAGGAGAATCACTTGAACCCGGGAGGCAAATGTTGTGGTGAGCCAAGATCATGCCATTGCACTCCAGCCTGGGCAACAAGAGCAAAACTCCATCTCTAAAATAAAATAAAATAATAGCTGGGCGCTATGGCTCACACCTGTAATCCCAGCACTTTGGGAGGCCAAGGCAGGCAGATCACGAGGTCAGGAGTTCGAGACCAGCGTGACCAACATAGTGAACCCTTGTCTCTACTAAAAATACGAAAATTACCTGGGCGTGATTGCAAACCCCTATAATCCCAGCTACTCAGGAGGCTGAGGCAGGAGAATCACTTGAACCCAGGAGGCAGAGGTTGCAGTGACTCAAGATGGAGCCACTACACTCCAGGCTGGGTGACAGAGCAGAACTCGTCCCAATAAATAAATAAATAATAAAATAAAGATAGAAATCATAGGCCGGGCGCGGTGGCTCAAGCCTGTAATCCCAGCACTTTGGGAGGCCGAGACGGGCGGATCACGAGGTGAGGAGATTGAGACCATCCTGGCTAACACAGTGAAACCCCGTCTCTATTAAAAAAATACAAAAAAATTAGCCGGGCGAGATGGCAGGCGCCTGTAGTCCCAGCTACTTGGGAGGCTGAGGCGAGAGAATGGCGTAAACCTAGGAGGCGGAGCTTGCAGTGAGCTGAGATCCGGCCACTGCACTCCAGCCTGGGCGACAGAGCGAGACTCTGTCTCAAAAAAAAAAAAAAAAAAAAAAAGAAATCATTTGGGGTCCCTGCACCCTACATAAAATGTCAAATAATAAACCCCAGGGCCTACTCTGAACCATAACCTCTCTGTTCCTCACTGCACCTCCTCAGAGAAGAAACGTTGGAAAAGCAAGAAAAGTGCTAGACTCGGAGTCAAGCAGACCCAGTAGAAAACCTGAGAAAAGGACAACTCCGACTCGATGGAAACTTATTTTTCTCTCATTGTCAAGGTATTGGCTGGGCACGGTGGCTCACACCTGTCATCCCAGTATTTTGGGAGGCCGAGGTGAGTGAATCACTTGAGGTCAGGAGTTCAAAACCAGCCTGACCAACATGGTGAAACCCCGTCTCTACTAAAAATACAAAAATATTAGCTGGGCATGGTGGCATGCGCCTGTAATCCCAGCTACTCGGGAGGCTGAGGCAGGAGAATCACTTGAACCGGGGAGGCGGAGGTTGCAATAAGCTGAATTGCGCCACTGCACTCCAGCCTGGACAACAGAGCAAGACACCGTCTCAAAAACAAAAACAAAATCTGTTTAGAGGGGTCCAGGGCTTGTACGGCAAGGAGTGTCACAGTGTCGGGAACCTGGGCTTCCTTTACTCCTTTCATCCTGTGGCTCTGCCATACGTAGTTTTCTTTTTTTTTCTTTTTGTTTGTTGTTGTTTTTTGAGATGGAGTTTTGCTCTGTCGCCCAGGCTGGAGTGCAGTGGTGCAATCTTGGCTCACTGCAACCTCCACCTCCCGGGTTCAAGTGATTTACCTGCCTCAGCCTCCAGAGTAGCTGGGACTACAGGCGCATGCCACCACACCTGGCTAATTTTTTGTCTTTTTAGTAGAGACGGGGTTTCACCATGTTGGCCAGGCTGGTCTCCAACTCCTGACCTCACTTGATCCACCCTCCTCAGCTTCCCAAAGTACTGGGATTACAGGCAGGAGCCACTGTGCCTGGCCTCTTTTTTTCCTTTTTTTTAGAGACAGAGTCTGGCTCTGTGGCCCAGGCTTGAATGCAGTGGTGAGACAGGAGAATAAGACCTGGAGGCAGGGAACCTGAGGACTGCCCAGAACTAAATCAAATGGAGAGGAGACAGGAGGCACTTCAGCCCCGACAGGAAATATCCTCTTCATTTACATAGCGTGTTCACCAAGTACATGACTTTGTAACTTCATCCTCTTCATTTACGTGGGGTGTACACACAGTAAATAGCTTTGTAACTTCACTTTGGTAACTCACTTTAAGCCTCTTCATTTACATAGGGTGCACACCAAATAACCAATGGAAACCTCTAGAGGGTATTTAAACTCCAGAAAATTCTGTGACCGGCTCTTGAGCCCCTATGCTCCGGCCCGTTCCCACTCTGTGCAGTAGATTGTACTTTTGTTTTCAATAAAGCTCTGCTTTTGTTTCTTTATTCTTTCCTTGCTTTGTTTATACGTTTTGTCCAATTCTTTGTTCAAGACACCAAGATCCTGGAAACCCTCCACTGCTAACAGTGGTACGATCACAACTCACTGCAGCCTCCAATTCCTGGGCTCAGGTGATCCTCCCACCTCAGCTTCTCAAGCAGCTGGGACTACAGGCCCACACCACCATGCCCGGCTCATTTTCCTGCTTTTTGTAGAGATGGAGGTCTCCCTCGGTTTCCCAGGTGGGGATCTTGAATGCCTGGACTCAAGCAATTCTCCTGCCTTGGCTTCCCAAAGTGTTGGGATTACAGGCATGAGCCACTGCGTTCAGCACATATGAATAGTTTTTTTTTTTTTTTGAGACGGAGTCTCGCTCTGTTGCCCAGGCTGGAGTGCAGTGGCACCATCTCGGCTCAGTGCAACCTCCGCCTCCCAGGTTCACACCATTCTCCTGCCTCAGCCTCCCGAGTAGCTGGGACTACAGGCGCCCGCCACCTCGCCCGGCTAGTTTTTTGTATTTTGAGTAGAAACGGGGTTTCACTGTGTTAACCAGGATGGTCTCGATCTCCTCACCTGGTGATCCGCCCGTCTCGGCCTCCCAAAATGCTGGGATTACAGGCTTGAGCCACTGCACCCGGCCACATGAATAGTTTTCATTTCTGAGATCACTTCGTGTTCAAAATGGTTGCTGAAACTCCTGCCATTTTATCTGCTTTCCCAGAAACGAAAAGGGAGTAGAGTGTGCCTTTCCCTTTAAGGACTCTTTTTTTTTTTTGAGAGGGAGTCTCGCTCTGTCGCCCAGGCTGGAGTGCAGTGGCGCCATCTCGGCTCACTGCAAGCTCCGCCTCCCGGGTTTACGCGATTCTCCTGCCTCAGCCTCCTGAGTAGCTGGGACTACAGGCGCCGCCACCACGCCCGGCTAGTTTTTTGTATTTTTTAGTAGAGACAGGGTTTCCCCGTGTTAGCCAGAATGGTCTCGATCTCCTGACCTCGTGATCCGCCCGTCTCGGCCTCCCAAAGTGCTGGGATTACAGGCGTGAGCCACTGCGCCCGGCCTTAAGGACTCTTTATGAAGTCAAACACACTCCTTACATTAAGGCCAAAAATTAGTCACATGGCCACACCTATGTGTAAGGGAGGCTGGGAAATGTCTTAATTCCAGGCAGCAAATGCCCTGATAAAATATCAGAGCTTCTAATCCCTTGGATCTCTGGGAGAGGTGGAGGTGGGGACCGGAACTGGAGGACCATGAGCAGTATCTGATGTAATCACTGACAAGCTGCGTGTCCTTGGGCAAATCCCTTCATGTCTCTGAGCTCCTGCCTGTCTTTGAAATGAGGACGTAGAAAGATAATCTCTTAAAAAAAAAAAAAAAAAAAAGATAATCTCCAAGGACCCTCCCTGTCTTGACATTTTGCGACTTTGGAGCAGGGAGCCCAGAGTGGCCAAAGACAAGAACAGAAGTTGCCTGGGTTTAAAAGTTGCCTGGCCGGGTGCAGTGGCTCACGCCTGTAATCCCAGCACTTTGGGAGGCCGAGGTGGGTGAATCACCAGGTCAGGAGTTCGAGAGCAGCCTGCCCAACATGGTGAAACCCCCATCTCTACTAAAAAAAATTAGCTGGGCATAATGGCAGGCACGTGTAATCCCAGCTATTCAGGAGGCTAAGGCAGGAGAATCGCTTGAATACAGGAGGCGGAGGTTGCAGTGACTCGAGATCGCGCTGCGGCACTCTAGCCCTGGCAACAGAGTGAGACTCCATCTCAAAAAAAAAAAAAACAAAAGTTGCCTGTTCTGGGCCGGGCGTGGTGGCTCACACCTATAATCCCAACACTTTGGGAGGCCGAGGCAGGCAGATCACAAGGTCAGGAGTTCAAGACCAGCCTGGCCAACATGGAGAAACCCCATCTCTACTAAAAATACAAAAAATTAGCTGGGCATGGTTGCAGGCACCTGTAACTCCAGCTACTCGGGAGGCTGAGGCAGGAGAATCGCTTGAACCCAAGAGGCAGAGGTTGCAGCGAGCCCACACTGCGCCACTGCACTCCAGACTCGGCAACAGAGGAAGAAGATTCCATCTCAAAAAAAAAGAATGGCTACTCCATGGGCAGAGCAGGCCGAAAGCAGCTGGTTGCCCTTTTGTTTGTTTGCTTGTTTCTCCCTCTGTTTCCCAGGCTGGAGTGCAGTGGCGCGATCTTGGCTCACTGCAACCTCTGCCTCCCGTATTCAAGTGATTCTCCTGCCTCAGTCTCCAGAGTAGTTGGGATTACAGGCATGAGCCACCACACCTGGTTAATTTTTGTATTTTTAGTAGAGACAGGGTTTCACCATGTTGGCCAGGCTGGTCTAGAACTCCTGACCTCAGATGATCTGCCCGCCTTGGCCTCCCAAAGTGCTCGGATTACAGACATGAGCCACCATGCCTGGCCAAGGTTGCCCATTTTTATGGTTATTTCTTGATTATATGCTGAATAAGGGGTGTATTATTCATGCCTCCCCATTTTAGACCATATAGGGTAACTTCCTGATGTTGCCATGACATTTGTAAACTGTCATGGTACTGGAGGGAATGTAGCAGTGAGGACAACCTGAGGTCACTCTTGTCTCCATCTTGGTTTTGGTGGGTGTTGGCCGGCTTCTTTACTGCAAGCTGTTTTATCAGCAAGGTCTTTGTGACCTGTATCTTGTGCCGACCTCCTATCTCATCCTGTGACTTAGAATGGCTTAACCTCCTGGGATTGCAGCCCAGTAGGTCTCAGCTTCATTTCACTCAGCCCTTCTCAAGATGGAGCTGTTCTGGTTCACACAACTCTTACACTTTGGGAGGCCAAGGTGGGAGGATCCCTGAAGCACAGGAGTTGAAGACCAGCCAGGGCAATGTGGCAATACACCCTCTCTGCAAAAAATAGATGTATATTTATTTACTTAAAAAAAAAAAGCCTGGCCAGGCCGGGCGCAATGGCTCACACCTGTAATCCCAGCACTTTGGGAGGCTGAGACGGGCGGATCACGAGGTCAGGAGATCAAGACCATCCTGGCTATCACGGTGAAACCCCCTCTCTACTAAAAATACAAAAAATTAGCCAGGCATGATGGCGGGCGCCTGTAGACCCAGCAGCTCGGGAGGCTGAGGCAGGAGAGTGGCGTGAACCCAAGAAGCGGAGCTTGCAGTGAGCCGAGATCACGCCACTGCACTCCAGCCTGGGCGACAAAGTGAGACACTGTCTCAAAAACGAAAGCAAAAGCAAACAAACAACAACAACAAAAAAACCGGGCCAGACGTGATGGCTCATGTCTGTAATCCCAGCCCTTTGTGAGGCTGAGGTGGGCGGATCACCTGAGGCCGGGAGTTCGAGACCAGCCTGGCCAAAATAGTGAAACCCCGTATCTACTAAAAATACAAAAATTAGCTGGGCATGGTGGCAGGTGCCTGTAATCCCCGCTATTATTAAGGATGAGGCAGGAGAATCACTTGAACCGGGAGGTGGAGGTTGCAGTGAGCCGAGATGGTGCCATTGCACTCCAGCCTGGGCAACAGAGTGAGACTCTATCTCAAAAAAAAAAAAAAAAGGGCCAGGTGTGGTGTCTCACGCCTGTAATCCCAGCACTTTGGGAGGCTAAAGCAGGTGAATCACCTGAAGTCAGGAGTTCGAGACTAGCCTGGCCAACATGGTGAAACCACACCTTTACTAAAAATACAAAAATTAGCTGGGCATGGTGGCTCTTGCCTGTAATCCCAGCTACTCAGGAGGCTGAGGCAAGAGAATCGCTTGAACCCGGGAGGCGGAGGTTGCAGTGAGCCAAGATCACACCACTGTACTCCAGCCTGGGTGACAAGAGTGAAACTCCATCCCAAAAAAAAACAAAAAAAAGAAAGAAAGAGAAAAAAAGCGGGTGGGGCGCAGTGGCTCATGCCTATAATCCCAGCACTTTGGGAAGCCGAGGCAGGTGGATCACGAGGTCAGGAGTTCGAGACCTGCCTGGTCAACACAGTGAAACCCTGTCTCCACTAAAAATACAAAAATTAACCAGGTGTGGTGGCGGGCGACTGTAGTCCCAGCTACTTGGGAGGCTGAGGCAGGAGAATGGCGTGAACCTGGGAGGCAGAGCTTACAGTGAGGCGAGATCACACCACTGTACTCCAGCCTGGGCAACAGAGTGACACTCCATCTCAAAAAAAAAAAAAAAAGAAAAGAAATGGAGGGTCCAGGCCAGGCATGGTGGTTCATGCCTGTAATCCCAGCACTTTGGGAGGCAGAAGCATGGAGATCACAAGGTCAGGAGTTCGAGACCAGCTTGGGCGACATGGTGAAACCCCTTGTCTCTACTGAAAATACAAAAATTAGCCGGGCGTGGTGGCACGTGCCTGTAATCCCAGCTACTTGGGAGGCTGAGGCAGGAGAATCACTTGAACCTGGGAGGTGGAGGTTGGAGTGCGCCACTGCATTCCAGCCTGGGTGACAGAACAAGACTCTGTCTCAAAAAAAAAAAAAAAAAAAAAGACTATCTGGCCTCTGGTGTCAGGGGAGCCAGGGGCCTTGCTGGAGCGGATAGTCTGTTGCTCCAGGGAGACTCTCTAGGGGCCCCCAGGCCACTCTGTTCCTTCCTGCAAGGCCACTTGCTGCCCTCACCCCTCTGAGGGGCAGGTGGGGAGGGGAGAGGCTCTGGGGAAACTTCAGGGCGACATGGTTGTGATCCAGGCCTGTGGAGGGAGTACTGGGGCAGGGGAGACCTCAGCAAGCACAGATGAAGCATTGTGACTCTGGGGCATGTAAATTCCCTGGCAGCCAGGCCCTGGGAGCACCCCTCCCCTCCTGTCCCCTTGACACCTACCTCAGTGAGGCATCCCTAGCAGCCGGGCAGCGGGCAGCAGAGAAGGGTGTCCTGGGACAGAGGCTTTCCTAGTCTTTCTTCAGAATGGAGGAAGCCCCGGGGTACCTGAACTTCCTGTAGGACCCAGGGTAGAAAGATGGCCATTCTCCCCGTCACATGATGGGGGCTCCAGCTGTTTAACACAAGAAGACATATAGCTTTCACCATAGTTAAGAGCAGGGGTTCTGGGCTTGGTGGCTTGGGTTGAATTCCGACTCCTATGCATGCAGCTGTGTTACCCTAGACAAATTGCATAACTTCTCTGTGCCTCACTTTCCTCCACTGCAAAACCAGGAGTCGTGAGCAGATGAGATCCCCAGACAACTCTCGGGACAGCTGGAGTGCTTAGTGGAAGCTCCTCATGCTATCACTGTGGAGGGTGACCAGGGACATCCATAGGATGCTCGAGGGATTACCATGTGTCCCCCGACCTGCCCGACGACGACAGCCTTGCAGATAAGCTGCGAGCCTGCCTGCTTCTCCTGGTGAGGTGGAGACAGGAGAGGGTGCAGAGGTCAGGGCTTGTTTCTTTTTTCTTTTTTCTTTTTTTTTGAGATGGAGTTTCGATTCTGTTGCCCAGGTTGGAGTGCAGTGGTGCAATCTCGGCTCGCTGCAACCTCCGCCTCGCGGGTTCAAGCGATTCTCCTGCCTCAGCCTCCCGAGTAGCTGGAATTACAGGCATGTGCAACCACGCGTGGCTAATTTTTGTATTTTTAGTAGAGACGGGGTTTCACCATGTCGCCTAGGCTAGTCTCGAACTCCTGACCTTGTGATCTCCCTGCCTCGGCCTCCCAAAGTACTGAGATTACAGGCATGAACCACCATACCCGGCCTGGACCCTCCATTTCTTTCTTTTTCTTTTTCTTTTTTTGAGATGGGATCTCACTCTGTTGCCCAGGCTGGAGTGCAGTGGCGAGATCTCGGCTTATTGCAAGCTCCGTCTCCCAGGTTAACGCCATTCTCCTGCCTCAGCCTCCCATGTAGCTGGGACTACAGGCGCCCACCACCCTGTCCAGCTAATGTTTTGTATTTTTCGTAGATTCGGGGTTTCACCATGGTAGCCAGGATGGTCTCGACCTCCTGACCTCGTGATCCACCCGCCTTGTCGGTCTCCCAAAGTGCTGGGATTATAGGCGTGAGCTACCGCGCCCGGCTGGACCCTCCATTTCTAATAAGCTCCTGGGCGAGTTCTCCCAGGTGCTCTGAGGGTGACTGACCGGCAGGGCAATTCTGGGGCCACTAATCCCTCCAACCTCA
Source organism: Trachypithecus francoisi (assembly GCF_009764315.1). Taxonomy (NCBI): domain Eukaryota; kingdom Metazoa; phylum Chordata; class Mammalia; order Primates; family Cercopithecidae; genus Trachypithecus; species Trachypithecus francoisi. The sequence goes on along the minus strand of NW_022681468.1, from coordinate 4,164,902 downwards.
GCTGCTGTGGAGAGCTGACTCTCAGGGGGTACGTCAGGGTGCTGGGTGGGGCACCAGTGTGAGGGACACCCAACACAGCCCTCCCCTTGGGGCTGCAAGGCCCTGGGACCAGTGGCCCAGCCCTGTCCCCAGGCAGGTCCTCACACCTAGGACCACAGGGGGCTCTGGGGCCCAGGTCAGGGGCAAACCTGCTGGGATCTGAGCCCCTCTTGGTGGCTTCCTGGTGTGTGCACGTCCTTCCCCAGGCAGAAGAGGAAGCAGGGCCAGCATTTTTTCCTCCCAGGGCAAGACCTGGAGTCTCTGTTTGTGTGTCTGTTAGACTTGCTGTGAGGGCCACAGTGTCTCCACTGAGGCCTTATCCAGCCTCCAGGAGGTCCTAGTTTTCAGGGAAAGGGTCTGGTTCTGAAGGCTCACTCATCTGAATTCAAATCCCAGCTCTGCCACTTGTGGGCTGTGTGACTCCAGGCAAGTTGCTTAACCTCTCTGAGCCCACTACTTCTGTAAATGGGGATATCATGGGATTCTCGTGAGCTGTGAACAGCATCTGTTGATGTGTTTGTTTCTGTGCATTCAGACTTTCCCTCTTTCCTCAGGCACTTGCTGGGCAGCCTCCTTTGCCACATCCCTGGCCCTGTCCCAGGGCACACCAGCTTCAGTGACAGGGATGGCAGGTGAACGGGTGGCCCAGCCTGCTGCTCTGGCCAATGTAAATCCAAGGAGCTATGATGACGCGGGACAGGGGCGGTTTGGGAAAAAATACGTGAAGGATGCCCCCGTGGGAGCAGGAGCCCCACTGGCTGGTGCAGGCCAGGGGGTAACTCAGCCACAGGGAAGGGGGCCCAGCCGGGGCTGGAGGGAGGGCCACCTGCAGGAATGAGCTATGGGGAGGCGGGAAGGGCAGACAGCTGGGGCTGAGGAAGACCAGCCCCCAAGACGCCCATGGAGAAACTGAGGCAGAATCTGCACTTGGAGCCAGCCACCGCTCTCCACTGGCCCACACTGCTGCGATCCTTCCCACACTGGGTGGCTGCCTGGAACCGAAAGCCCCCACAGCAAGCCTGGCCTTCAGAGCTGGTTCCAGATGTTTAAATACCCAGCCTTCAGCTCCCGCCACAGACACTTCCACTGGAAGGTGTTGGTGCCACATCCCCAGCGCTGCCAGGCTAATATGGGGTGGGGGCCTTGCAGCCCCAAGGGGAGGGCTGTGTTGAGCGTTCCGGACACTGGTGCCCCACCCAGCACCCAGCAGGGGCACCCTGTGCTGCCCTCCCCGGCTGCCTGGGCCACCAGCTCAGGAGAGCCCACCCCTTTGCGACCTTTCCTGACTCAATGCCTCTTCACCTCGCCCCCCAGGACCAAGACAGGAGGGCTAGCTGGGCCCAGGACACTTCGCCACCCTCATCAGGTCCTCACCACAGCCCTCAAGGGGGTGTTCCCGTTACACAGACAGAAGACCGAGGCCCCGGGATGGGACTGGGTCGTGTGAAAAGCCAGGCCGTGCCTGGCCCCGAAGAGTCCTGTGTAGCTGCCCGGCCCGCCCAGGGCTCAGAGCCCCTCCTCCAGGATTGGCCCCAGCTGCTATGTGGGGCCCACTGAGGCCTATTGGATCCTAATTGGATGCAATTAGGACATCACCTGATGCCCCTGTCAGAGTGGCTCCTCCCAACCACAGAGGACTCAGGTCAAAGGCATTTGAGGTAAAACCCCCACCCTGGCCCTGGTGGGCCAGAGTCATGCTCTATGTGCCCCCTGGCTGTCCAAGCAGGGGTGTACAGAGACTGGGGTGGGGTGACGCTGAGAACCTGAGAAGGCTGTTGCAGAGGGCACACTGGAAACTGTCACCAGGCCCTGCACTCAGCAGACCCAGGCCAGGGCCAGCAGCACCTCCTGGGGGCCGCCATCTTTCTGTTCTGGGAAGGCCGGGTTTGGGGGTGAGCTCTGTGGGGCTCCTGTGTCCTCATCCATTGGTGGGATGCGGCCCCCTCCTGGGCACCTCTCAGGGCACTGATAAGAGCCACCAGGACTAGGTTCAGCCCACAGCGGGTGGGACGCACTCGCCCCTCGGCGGGCCCGGAGTGGAGACCAGGAGTTTCCGGAGAAGGCCTTTCAGATTCTGAAGGCAGGCACTCCATGCTCCATCCCTGGACAGCGAGTGACAAGTGTCTTTGTCACAGAAGGACGGAAAGGCCCTCCATGGCCCCTGAGCAGCTCTGGGGAACGTTCTTGGTCCGGGTTCCCGTCTGGGGGTTCTGGAGTCTAGGATTCCAGGATCCGAGTTTTGAGGTCTCGGGTTGTAGGGTCTGGGGTTTGAAGCCGCTCTTGCAACCCAGGACAGAGGTGAAAGTAGTGGGGTGGACTGGGCAGCCCCCAATGTTCAGTGGACCTAAAGTGCTAGTGCCCAGCCCTGCCTAGGCAGCTGGCAGGAGGTCCAGAAACCCCTCGTTCTATGGAGACTAAGGCCCAAGTCTTTGGAGGTGGTCGGGGGTCTGTCCCAGAGCACCTTTGGGCAAAGGGTAGGAGGGAGACCACCCAAGACAACGCTCCCCTACACCAACAGGGAGCCCGGCAGCTCCTCTGAGGCCACCGCCCTGTGGCTCCAGCCTCTCTGTGCTGGGTGTGTGGAGGCCGCTCCTATGGAGGCGTGGGCGGTGCAGCTCATTCCCATGGGGCTCCCGGCCTCCCACCCCCATCCGGCCTCCTCCTCCAGAGCCTGGGGACTGGTGGACGCCTGCCAAGAACGCCCACAGCCTGCCAGGATGTGCGGGAAGCACACACAGGCCTAATCCCACCCCCATCGTCCAAGATCCCTTCTTGATTCTGGGTCTGTCTTTCTGGGGGAAACTGAGGCCCAGAGGGATTCAGGGCGCCCAGGGTCCCCGAGTCCCCAGGTGGACTCTGGAGGCTGTGCTTTAGTGGGGCCTCCCCCGGCCTTCTTTGCAGTTGTGAGAGTATGAAGGGGAGGAATCGGGGGCTGCCAGGCCTGGAGCCAAGGCTGGGGGTGGGGAGCAGCTGGCAGGGGTCCCAGCAGGAGGCCCGGCTAGGGGAGACCAGAACTCCTCTGCTCCTCCCTCCCAACAGCTTCCCACCCCACTCTACAGCAGGCCGCTGGCAGGCCCGGAAGGGCTTGGGAGCCGGAAGGTGCTTCCCGGGGCTCCTGAAGGCCTGCGGAGCTCCTGAGGGACTGGAGGCTCCTGGCTGGGGAGGCTGGAAGGCACTGGCCCTGCAGCTTGGTTCCCGGGGCTCGGCGTATCTGAATCCAGAACAAACGTGGCTCACCAGAAGGCGGGTGCTGGGGATCTGCACCCGTTGTGCATGTGCGTCACCACACGGTGTGGAAGCGGACACCTGCCTCTGGGATGAGCGCGTGGGGCAAAACTGCATGTTTTGCATTGGGAACATGTTTGTGTGTGTGCGGTGGGGGGTGGGTGTGGTGGGAGGTGTGTGCGGTGGGGGTGTGTGTGCGGTGGGGGGCGTGTGCGGTGGGGGGCTGTGGGCTGGGATGTCCCTTGAGATGATCAGCTCTCTATGTTCCACACATGCAAACACAAACACACAGTGTGACTGTTCCACACAGACAAACACAGTGTGACTGAGACACGCATGTGAGTATTGAGATCTCCAGGGCTGATTTCCTGCCCGAAACATGCCGTGCCCCCATCACCTTGTGTGAAATTCCTCCAGCCGAGCACCTTCGGGGTAGAGCCATGCATTGCCTGTGATGGAGGGGCCATGACTAACTCAGATGTCGGGCCTGGAGGCTGTGCTGGCTGCTCTGTACAAGGACCTGCCAGACAGCTCCGTGGACAGAGCCTCCAGCGGGGTTTTGCCATGTTGGTCAGGCTGGTCTTGAACTCCTGACCTCAGGTGATCTGCCTGGCTTGGTGTCCCAAAGTGCTGGGATTACAGACGTGAGCCACGGTCTCGCTGTGTCACCCAGGCTGGAGCGTAGTGGCACAATCACAGCTCAGTGTGTCCTCAACCACCTCGGCTCAAGCAATCCTCCCACCTCAGCCTCCCAAATAGCTGAGAATGCTACAGGTGTGCACCACCACACCCGGCTACTTTTTTAATTTTTTGTAGAGATGGGATTTATCCAGGCTGGTCTATTTTTTTTTTTTTTTTGAGACGGAGTCTAGCACTATTGCCCAGGCTGGAGTGCAGTGGCGCGATCTCAATTGACTGCAACCTCCACCTCCTGGGTTCCAGTGATTCTCCCGCCTCAGCCTCCTGAGTAGCTGGGAGTCCAGGCGCCTGCCACCACGCCCAGCTAAGTTTTATATTTTTAGTAGAGACAGGGTTTCACTGTGTTGGCCAGGCTGGTCTCAAACTCCTGACCTTGTGATCCACCCGCCTCAGCCTCCCGTTTACAGTAGACTGTTTTCTACTGTAAATGGCTTTTTCAATCAACTTTGGTATTAGGTATTATTTATTACTGCATAGTCAATTACCTCAAAGCTTAGCAACTGAAAACCAAACACCATCTCACAGCATAGGTGGGTTAGAAATTCAGAAGTGGCCCAGCCCATGGCTCTGACCCAGGGTCTCCAGCAGGTTGCAGAGGGGACAGCAGTGACTTGGAGGGATTTGTTCTGAGCTCACCCACAGCGGGAAGTCTTCAGTTACTGGCCACCTTTGCCTCTCCCGCCTGGGACAGCTGGCTCTCCCCAGGGCAAGAGAGCAAGAATGGGAGTACCAGTACCCCAACAAAAGTTGGTCTTTTTCGCCGGGCGCGGTGGCTCAAGCCTGTCATCCCAGCACTTTGGGAGGCCGAGACGGGCGGATCACGAGGTCAGGAGATCGAGACCATCCTGGCTAACATGGTGAAACCCCGTCTCTACTAAAAAATACAAAAAACTAGCCGGGCGAGGTGGCGGGCGCCTGTAGTCCCAGCTACTCGGGAGGCTGAGGCAGGAGAATGGCGTAAACCGGGAGGCGGAGCTTGCAGTGAGCTGAGATTCGGCCACTGCACTCCAGCCTGGGTGACAGAGCGAGACTCCGTCTCAAAAAAAAAAAAAAAAAGTTGGTCTTTTTCTAACCTAATCTCAGAAGGAATGTCCCATCACGTGGACTATATATACACACACATATATACGTGTATATGTATATACATGTCTATATGTCTGTATGTGTATATATGTATATATGTGTATATATACATGTCTATATGTGTATGTATAGACATGTGTATATACATACACATATATAGACATATATATACTTGTGTGTGTGTGTGTGTGTGTATGTATATATATATATATTTTTTTTTTTTTGAGATACTGTCTTACTCTGTTACCCAGTCTGGAGTACAGTGGTGCCATCTTAGCTAACTGCAGCCTCAGTCTCCTGGGCTCAAGCAATTCTCCTGCCTCAGCCTCCCGAGTAGCTGGAACCACACGTGTTGCACTACCTGGCTAATTTTTTTTTTTTTAAGATGTAGTTTCACTCTTGTTGCCCAGGCTGGAGTGCATTGGCATGATCTCCACTCACTGCAACCTCCACTTCCCGAGTTAAAGCAACTCTTCTGCCTCAGCCTCTTGAGTAGCTGGGATTGCACACATGTGCCACCACAGTCAGCTAATTTTGTATTTTTAGAAGAGACAGGGTTTCTCCATGTTGGTCAAGCTGGTCTCGAACTCCCAATCTCAGGTGATTCGCCTGCCTTGGCCTCCCAAATGCTGGGATTATAGGTGTGAGCCACCGCACCAGGACTTTTTTTTTTTTTTTGAGACGGGGTCTCGCTCTGTTGCCCAGGCTGGGGTGCAGTGGCATGATCTCGGCTCACGGCAAGCCCCGCCTCCCGGGTTCACGCCATTCTCCTGCCTCAGCCTCCCGAGTAGCTGGGACTACAGGCGCCCGCCACCACGCCTGGCTAATTTTTTGTATTTTTAGTAGAGATGGGGTTTCACCGTGTTAGCCAGGATGGTCTCGATCTCCTGACCTCGTGATCTGCCCACCTTGGCCTCCCAAAGTGCTAGGATTGCAAGTGTGAGCCACCGCGCCCAGCACAATTTTTTTTTTTTTTTTTTTTTTGAGATGGAGTCTCTCTCTGTCACCCTGGCACAATCTCAGCTTATTGCAACCTCCACCTCCCAGGTTCAAGCGATTCTCCTGCCTCAGCCTCCTGAGTAGCTGAGATTACAGGTGCCCGCCACCATGCCAGGCTAATTTTTGTATTATTAGTAGAGACATGGTTTAACCATGTTGGCCAGGCTGGTCTCAATCTCCTGACCTTGTGATCCATCCGTCGCAGCCTCCCAAAATGCTGGGAGTACAGGCATGAGCCACCGTGCTGGGCCGTGTGGGTTGTATTCTATTCCTAAGTCACCCAGTCCCACTCACACTCAGGGAGTACATAAGGGAACAGACAGCAGGAGGCAGGGATCGCTGGGGGCCTTCCTGGAGGCTGAGTATGACGAGCGCCCAGTGAGGGGTCCTACAGAGTTGGTAAGGGGTCCTCTCTTGGAATGGATCACAATCATACTTGAACACTTACTCTGTCCAGGCACTGCTCTGAGAACTTCATGTTGAGCCCTCACTACCACTTTGGGCTCAGAATGTGAGCCTCGTTTTACGAGGCAATAAAGAGAGGAGAAGTGACCAGGCACAGTGGCTCATACCTGTAATCCCAGCACTTTGGGAGGCCGAGGTGGGTGATCACAAGGTCAAGAGTTCAAGACCAGCCTGGCCAACATGGTGAAACTCCGTCTCTACTAAAAATACAAAAACTAGCGGGACATGGTGGCAGGCACCTATAATCCCAGCTACTCAGGAGGCAGAGGCAGAAAATTGCCCGAACCCAAGCGACATAGGTAGAAGTGAGCCAAGATGATGCCACTGCATTCCAGCCTGGGCAACAGAGCGAGACTCCATCTCAAAAAAACAAACAAACAAACATTAGTCGGCCTTGGTGGCACGTGCCTGTAGTCCCAGCTACTCAGGAGGCTGAGGCAGGAGAATCCCTTGAACCTGGGAGGCAGAGGTTGCAGTGAGCTGAGATCGCGCCACTGCACTCCAGCCTGGGTGATAGAGCAAGACTCCATCTCAAAAATAAATAAATAAATAAATAAATAAATAAAATAAAAATAATTTTAAAAAGGCAGAGAGAAGAAAAGTACCTTGTTCTCAAATCTCTCAGCCCATAAGAGTTCTGGAACTGGCTGGAATTCCAATCTACAGGGGTTTGTACCCAGGGAGGAAGCTGGGCTGGGCAGGCTGGGCCTCAGAGCCTGCAAGATATGGCACTGTGTCCCCCATGGGAACTGATATTGGACCAGTTCAGGAAAAGGTGACATCAGAAGAGGCTCTGTGGGCGCCCTAAGCCAGGGGTGGAGGGTAAAGGGTTGGGGAGAGGAGCTCCCCCCCAGGAGAGGGGTTTCTAGGTCGGAAAGAAGAGGGCTAAGGTCAGGGGCCAAGGGCTCTGTATCTAAAGATGGCCCAGGGAAGAGGGAGTCAGCTACAGTGTGGGGGAGTCCGGGAAGGGAGGCTGCAGTGGTGTGGACTCCTCTGGGGGAGCGGCCTGGCCGTGTGATGGCACAGGAGCAGGGCAGTGTGGGGTCAGGGCCCACAGGGGTCAAGCTTTCCGTTCTGGTGGCTGGGTGGGAGCATGGCCACATTCTTTACCCTCTCAGTGGGCCAGTGCCGCCCCAGACGTGGGCTTCCAACTCACCAGCCCTGAGGCCACGTGTCCCAGGTGCCCCACCCAGGGTGGTGCCCCCCATCCACTGCCCCAGCCAGTCCAGCCTATGTGCCCAGCACCCTGCCCTCTAGCCTCTGCCCTCAGCCCCTGGGAGCCATCGCTCTTCACGAAGCAACCTGACCCTTAGGCTGTCACCCTGCTGGGCACCTCTCTCTCCAGGGAGCCCAACAGGCGTCCTGACCTTTCCCAGATCTTTTTTTTTTCTATTTAAATATATATATGCATGTATTAGAGATAGGGTCTTGCTATATTGGCCAGGTTGGTCTTGAACTCCTGGCCTCAAGCCATCCTCCCACCTCGGCCTCCCAAAATGCTGGGATTACAGGCATGAGCCACCGCATTTGGCCTCCCATACCTTTGAGAGTGCAGATGAGGGACTGCAGAGGGCCGCAAGAATCCAGCCTACCCCGCCTCCTCCACCCCACCCCACCACCCAACAAATGCAGATATTTGATGTCTCCCCAGAATCAATGTCCAGCACTCACCAGGGGCCATAAGCTCTGGCCAAGGCCTGTCTGCCTGTCCCAGTGTCTGTCTCTGTCCCTCCGGACCAGCCTCAGACTCTCTCCAGCAAACACTAGACCACTCCGCCCGGTTCCTCCCAGCTGCATGTGCCCACCCAGCCCCCAGATGCCAGCAAAGGCTCCACTGACCACCCCCCAGAGGGGCGGGTGTGCTGTCCCCACCACCTAGTCCAGACTAGCAGGCCACAGGCCTCCATCCGCATTTCCAGCCTTTGTCCGAGCCATTCTCCTACCTAACCTGCCCCTCTCCCTTCTCCAAATGTCCAGATCTTTCCCATCCTTTAGTGCTCTGCTCAAAGCCAGATGGCTGAGCCTGATAAAGTGACGCAACCTCTTTGAGCCTCAGTTTCTCCGGCTGTAACAGGAGGCGGAGATGCCCTCCTTGCCAGAGAACTGGGAGGAGGGAAGAGGGTGCGGCCGTGGGGAGCCTGGCCCACCGCAGCCGCCCAGCCCGCGGGGCTCCCCATCTCGGCCAGTGGCTCCCGAAGCCTTGCCAGGTGGCGATGGCGCCTTGGGCGGCCCATTCCCGCGCCGCAAAACCAGATGAGGGCCCCTGAAACGCTGCCCGGAAGGCCCCGCGGGAGAACATCTGCGGTGGGGGCCGGGGGCCGGGGGCCGGGGGCCGGGGGCCCGGCGCCGGGGCGGGCGAAAACCTAGAGGCGCGGGCTCCTCCTGCGCGCGGCCGGGGTTGGGGGCGCCTGCCGGGTCGGGGTTGGAGGACCCGCGCGCAGCCCCAGGAGGCCCCGCCCCGCCTCGCAGACTGTGAAATGGGGCTACGGCCTGGGCGTGGCGGCGAGCCCTTGTCCACTGCCGGCGGGCGCGGTCGCCGAGGACGCAGCTCGAGGAGGCGCAGAAACACCCGGAGGCGGCCCCGCCGTCTCCTCCCGGGGATCTCGCACCCCGCAGGTTCAGGAGAAAGGCGCGCGGCCCGAGGCCTTGGGGGCCGGGTGTCGTCGAGGTGGGAACCCAGACCCGACCGCCTCCGTTCCGCCTGCGCCCCTTCAAGGCTCCCGGACCGGCCTCCGTGGCTTCCCCGCCCCTCCCCACCGCGTCCCGACTCCCTGGGCGGGAGGTGGGGGGGTCGCGTGCTGACGGCTCCCCACCCCGGGCGTGCGCCCCTGTCCTCCCGCAGGAGATTAAGTGGGGACTTTGAACCCTGTCCTCCAGCCTGATGGGGAGGAGTAATCCGATTGCTTTCCAAACCCGGCCTCGCCTTGCAAACTTGTCCACCCCCATCTCACCTCCGCAGCCAGGCCGCCGCCTCCTCTGGGCCTGGTCTCCCCTTCAAGCCCCCGGCCTTGTGGGGAAGGGAGAATCCTTGACCATTTTACAGACGGCACATAGGGTCAGGGCAGTGCTTTAACCGGAGACCAGGAGCCTGACTCTTCCAGGCCTCTGAGAGACAGCCTGGGGTCTGGCGGAGGCGACACAGCTCCACTGCCCGCCCGGCGTTTACAGCCAGGAACCACACCTGAGCCAGTTCCAAGGGTGACACGTGCCACAGAACTGAGGGGAGGGGGTATCCAGAGATTCCCAGTAGGAGACACGGGGAGACCTGCAGAGTGAGTTTGGACGGGACTAGAGAGGGGGCAGGTCTGGTGGAAGAAAGTGCCCCCAGCGGTTGGCCCTAACAGAGGATTCCAGGGCTCCCTTGAAAGAACAGCGGGGTGGGGGTGGGGAGCAGAAAGGAGGGCTGCGGGCCTCATGCAGCCTCTGGATCTCAGCCCAGCAGCCCGAGGAGCCGCAGCTGGGTGCAGAGTGGCTCATTCGTATTTTACTAGATCCCACTGGCCTCTGTGCCTTCCCAGAGCTCTGCAAGCCGGGGAAGAAAAGAATCGTAGCTTCATCCTGCAACCCCCAGACGGTGCTTCCCGACCCTGGTGCGGGTGGTGAGGAGGAGGAGGGAGGTTGGTGTGAGGCCTGCTTTGCATTGTTTGTGGAATACAGTAAGATTCCTGGCTGGGATGAGCCGGACAGGACGAAGAGCCCAGTTCTGCCAGGGCTGCTTAGGGAAGACTGCCTAGATGAGGTGGCCCACGCTGGGGATGAGCCAGTGGAGGAGGAGGTCTCGAAAGAGAGGGGACAGCAGTGAGTCCCGCACCCTCTCCATGGGCGTGTAAGGCATCCCGACCTGTCTGCCAGCGTCTCTCTCTGATGGCGGCTGCTAAGGTGCAGACAGGAAGCAGTCGGGGTCCTCTGTGTATGGGTGGAGGAGGCGGATGGTGTGGGCCAGGCAGGTGACAGGGCAGGGAAGACCCTATGAAAACTAGGACCTGTCCTATGGACAGGCTTCACCGGTGGACAGTGGCGGAGTCTGGTTAAACTCGGAGTCTAAACCTCACGCTGGCCGGGAACGGTGGCTCATGCCTGTAATCCCAACACTTTGGGAGACGGAGGCAGGTGGATCACTTGAGTCCAGGAGTTCAAAAGCAGCCTGGGCAACGTGGTGAAACCCCAAATCTATTAAAAATACAAAAATTAGCCAGGTGTGGTGGGCGCCTGTAATCAATCCCAGCTACTTGGGAGATTGAGGCAGGAGAATCCCTGGAACCTGGGGTGTGGAGGTTGCAGTGAGCTGAGATTGCGCTACTGAACTCCAGACTGGGTGACAGAGCAGGACTCTATCTTGAAAAAAAAAATCTCCACAAAAATACAAAAACTAGCAGGGCATGGTGGTGTGCACCTGTAGTCCCAGCTGGCTCAGGAGGTTCAGGTGGGAGGATTGCTTAAGCCTGGGAGGCGGAGGTGCCAGTGAGCCAAGATGACACCAGTGCACTCCAGCCTGGGCAAGAGAGCAAGACTCTGAAAAGAAAAGAAAAGAAAAAAGAAAAGAGGCCGGGCGCGGTGGCTCAAGCCTGTAATCCCAGCACTTTGGGAGGCCGAGATGGGCGGATCACGAGGTCAGGAGATCAAGACCATCCTGGCTAACACGGTGAAACCCCATCTCTACTAAAAATACAAACATAAAACGAGGCGGGCGAGGTGGCGGGCGCCTGTAGTCCCAGCTACTCAGGAGGCTGAGGCAGAAGAATGGCGTAAACCCGGGAGGCGGAGCTTGCAGTGAGCTGAGATCCGGCCACTGCACTCCAGCCTGGGTGACAGAGCGAGACTCCGCCTCAAAAAAAAAAAAAAAAGAAAAGAGAGAAAGAGAGAGGAAGGAAGGAAGGAGAGAAAGTGAGAGAGGAAGGAAGGGAGGGAGAGAGGAAGGAAAGAGAAAAACAAATAACTGAACACATATTTATTTATCTTACAGTTTCTGTGCATCAGGAGTCTGGGCATGATTGACCTGGTCATTTGCTTAGGGTCTCACAAAGCTGCAGTCAAGGGGCCCACTGGGATTTCAGTTGAATTTGGCTGGGGAAGGATCTGCTTCTGAGCTCACCGAAGTTGCTGGTGGAGTTCAGTTATTTGCTGCTGTAGGACTTAGGGCTTCAGCTTTTTTTTTTTTTTTTTTTTTGCCAACTATTGGATTTAGAGGCTGCCCTTAGATCCTAGAGGCAAGCTATTAGCTCCACATGGCAGTTTCTTACCATGGGGGCCTCTCAACATAACAGCATGGCAGCTTCCTTTTTTTTTTTTTTTTTGAGACAGAGTCTCACTCTGTTACCCAGGCTGGAGTGTAGTGGAGAGATCTCGGCTCACCGAAACCTCCGCTTCCTGGGTTCAAGTGATTCTCCTGCCTCAGCCTCCCAAGTAGCCGGGCTTACAGGCATGCGCCACCATGCCCGGCTAATTTTGCATTTTTAGTAGAGACGGAGTTTCTCCATGTTGGTCAGGCTGTTCTCAAACTCCCAACCTTGGGTGATCCACCCACCTCGGTCTCCCAAAGTGCTGGGATTACAGGCGTGAGCCACCCTGCCCGGCGGCAGCTTCCTTTTTCTAAGCCAGTGAGAGGGGAAGAGACTCAAGCAAGATGGGCACGACAGCCTTATGTGATGTAATATATTCCATCACCTTTGTCCTGCTGGTTCCAGCGAGTCACAGGTCATTCCCACACTCAATGGGAGGGACTACAAAAGGGTGCAAACGCCAAGGGCATGGATCTTTGGGAGCTAATATTTTTTTTTTGGAGACAGAGTCTTGTTCTGTCACCCAGGCTGGAGTGCAGTAGTGTGATCTCGGCTCACTGCAACCTTCGGCTCCTGAGTTTAAGGGATTCTCCTGCTTCAGTCTCTCGCATAGCTGGGACTACAGGCACATGCCACCACACCAAGCTAAATTTTTTTTGTATTTTTAATAGAGACGGGATTTCACCAAATTGCCCAGGCTGACTTCGAATCCCTGAGCTCAGGCAATCCGCCCACCTCAGCTTCCCAAAGTGCTAGGACTATAGGCATGAGCCACTGTCCTCAGCCTGGCAGTTACTTTTGAAGGAGCCTAACTACACTAAGCAACCAAAAAGAAAGGCAATTATTAACTTCATCAGAAATGGAAAGTTAAACCAGAAAGGAAACATAAGCGCAGTGCATTAGTTGGCTAAGTAGCAAACAGTGTTTATATAATTGTTATGACGAAACTGAATATTGATTTCATCCAAAATTGCTAGATATTGATAATGAGAGGTGACACAGGGAGAGTATGGGGGGGGTGCGTTGCATGGAAGAGTGTAAAAAATGTGAACTCATCTTCCGTAAGGGAAAGCCAGTGGATAATGGCTGGGTTGTTAAATCAAGTAACAGCAGCACAAGAATGTTATTTATAAACATGGAGATAAAATCCAGAAAAAGAAGCCAAAAGAGTTGAATGTGGCTGTCTCTGGGGAGTTTTAAGAGTGGGATAGGTGGGGAGGGACTGCTGCTTTTCATTATTTGCCTTTTAAAATTCTATGCATATCATGTGCATGTACTTTAAACTATTGCATTACTTGGATAAAAATACACAGTAATTAATAGAGAAAGGAATAGGGGAGGAGAAGCATCTTTGAAGAGTGAACAGTGAAGTTCCCTGGGGGACAGGCTCCCATTTAGAGGCAGAGATGGGGAAGGAACAATATCCCCTGGGAACCCTCAGGGGCTCATATACCAGAGATTACAGTAACCAGAGCTTGCACCAGGAGAATATAGTAGCTGCCTGGGGCCTGGGGAGGTGGGTGTTCCTGGGGCTGAGAGGATTTGAGAGGATAGTGGTGGGGGTGTGGGGTGAGTTTGGATCCTCCGTGGGGTGGAGAAGGAGCCCCGGGCCCAGAGTGGGGTTTCCCCCACCCTAGGAGTCTCCCATCTCCACAGACACTTCTTGGGGAGACTCTGAAGGCTCTGACCAGGTTTTGTTTTGTTTTTAGGAAGGGGGTCTCACTATGTTGCCCAGGCTGGAGTACAATGGCTATTCACAGTCATGATCATAGCTCATTGCAGCCACAAAATCCTGGGCTCAAGTGATCCTCCCGCTTCAGTCTCAAGTAGCTGGGACTACAGGCATGTACCACTGCAGCACCTGGCTTTTTTTTTTTTTTGACAGTCTCACTCCCTCACCCAGGCTGGAGTGCAGTGACAGGATCTCGGCTCACTGCAACCTCCACCTCCTGGGTTCAAGTGATTCTTCTGCCTCGGCCTCCCGAGTAGCTGGGATTACAGGTGCCTGCCACCACACCCAGCTAAATTTTTTTTGTATCTTTAGTGGAGATGGGGTTTCACCATGTTGGCCAGGCTCATCTGGAACTCCTAACCTCAGGTGATCCACCCACCTCGGCCTCCCAAAGTGCTGGGATTACAGATGTGAGCCACCGTACCCAGCCCTTTGATTTTTTTGAGACTGGGTCTCGCTCGTTCACTCAGGTTGGAGCACAGTGGTGTGATCTCAGCTCACTGCAACCTTTGCCTCCCAGGCTCAGGTGATTCTCCCACCTCAGCCTCCCAAGTAGCTGGGACCACAGGCATGCACCACCATGCCTGGCTAACTTTTTGTATTCTTAGCAGAGATGGGGTTTTGCCCTGTTGGTCAGGTTTCGAACTCCTGAGCTCAGACGATTCACCCTCTTTGGCTTCCCAAAGTGTTGGTATTACAGGCATGAGCCACCACGCCCCAGCCTGTCTCTGTCACTTTCTCCCTCCCTTCTTCTCTCCTCCCCAGAAATGATCTCTCTCAGCACCCAAGTCTGCACCCTGCTTCACTCACTCAGCAATCTGCCCAGGAGCTCCTTCCATGTCAAGACATCCAGAAAGGTCTGTCTTCCTCCTTTTCCAGGCCCCTGTGTGGGAACCCCCGTACCCGGTCCCCAGTGGTGGGTGCTCAGGTTGGTGCAGGACTTTGCTTTTATTAATTCTGCGACACATGGAACCCCTCAGCACATCCCACCAGGCTTTCTTTTGCCCTGGGATGCCCTACAAACCTGCCCTGGGATGCCAGGTCCGTCTGGGGACACTTGTCATAGGCCAGGTGTCCCAGGCCCCAGCAGCTGTGTGGACAGCTGTGAGGAAAGGAGGCTAAGGAAGAAGAATGCTGGTGACTTTGGGTCAGGAAGGGATTTCTGGGCTGGACGCAGTGGCTCACATCTGTAATCTCAGCACTTTGGAAGGCTGAGGTGAGGGATCACTTGAGCCCAGTAGTTCAAGACCAGCCTGGGCAACATAGCAAGACCCCGTCTCAAAAGAAGAAGAAGAAAGGGACTTCTGAGGGTGCCTTGGTTGCTGCCACTCACCAAAGGCACAGGGCTATGTCTGGGGCTGCCAGGCTGCCACCGTGGGCCTGGGCACTGGTGGTGGGGGGTGGGGAGATGGCTGAGAGTCCCTCTCTGGAGCACAGTCCCTGGCTGGAGGGTGATTCTGGCTGTCAGAGGCATTTGAACCAGAGTAACTCTGTCTTGAATAGCGGCTGGGTAAAGTGAGGCTGACACCTACTGGGCTGCACTCCCAAAGGGTTAAGCCATTCTAAGACACGGGATGAGACAGGAGGTCTGCACAAGATATAGGTCATAAAGACCTTGTTGATAAAACAGCTTGTGATAAAGAAGCCAACCAACACCCACCCAAACCAAGATGGCGACAAGAGTGACCTCTGGTCGTCCTCACTGCTACACTTCCACCAGCACCATGACAATTTACAAATGCCATGGCAACGTCAGGAAGTAACCCTATATGGTCTAAAAAGGAGAGGCATGAATAATGCACCCCTTGTTTAGCATATAATCAAGAAATAACCTTTGGGTGTGGTGGCTCATGCCTGTAATCCCAGCACTTTGGGAGGCTTAGGTGGGTGGATCACTTGAGGCCAGGAGTTGGAGACCAGCCTGGCCAACATGGTGAAACATCTGTACTAAAAATACAAAGATTAGCCAGGCTTGGTGGCAGGTTTCTGTAATCCCAGCTACTTGGGAGGCTGAGTCAGGAGAATCCCTTGAACCGGCTGCGATGAGCCGAGATTGCGCCACTGCACGCCAGCCTGGGCAACAAGAGTGAAACTCGGTCTCAAAAAAAAAAAAAAAAAAAGGGCAACCAGCAACCAGCAACCCTCTGGGCCACTCTGTATATGAAGTAACCATTCTTTTTTCCTTTACTATCCTAATGAACTTGCTTTCATTTTACTCTGTGGACTCGCCTGGAATTCTTTCTTGTGTGAGATCCAAGAAACCTCCAGACCCCAGACCTCGCTTGGGGTCTGGATGAGGCCCGCTTTCCGGTAATATGGTCTCTTACACCCTGTGTATACCTTAAGGTAGCCTTGGGCAACTTACGTTACATCTCTGGGCCTCAGTTTCCTCCTCTAAAAAATGGGGATGATGGCCGGGCGCGGTGGCTCAAGCCTGTAATCCCAGCACTTTGGGAGGCCGAGACGGGCGGATCACAAGGTCAGGAGATCGAGACCATCCTGGCTAACACAGTGAAACCCCGTCTCTACTAAAAATACAAAAACTAGCCGGGCGAGATGGCGGGCGCCTGTAGTCCCAGCTACTCGGGAGGCTGAGGCAGGAGAATGGCGTAAACCCGGGAGGCGGAGCTTGCAGTGAGCTGAGATCTGGCCACTGCGCTCCAGTCCCGGCGACTGAGCGAGACTCCGCCTCAAAAAAAAAAAAAAAAAAAAATGGGGATGACAAAAGTCCCTCTCCTAGGAGAAGAGGCAGGAAACAGCTGGGCAGGACAGAGAGCCTACCTGGGGAGCCCTGCCAGGGGAGGGGACATGAAGGAAAGGCTGCAGGAATTGAGTGGGACAGGGTATGGGTCAGAATTCTGGTCTGAGCTGCCTTCCCCATGGCTCCAGGCCCTCCCATGGCAGGGCCCAGGTACCTGGCCTCCAAGCCTCAGTTTCCTCCACCTGGCAATGGGCATGGCAGCCCCCACCTTGGAGTGACATGTTGTCTAATAACCCTGACTCACTCCCCACCTCTCATGCCCAGGGGCCCCTGCAGTCCTGAGATGGACCAAGTCAGGTCACACCTCTCTTCCAGCTGGAGCAGCCTGACCAAGTCCCACTTGCTGTTCTGCCAGGGAGCCTGATTTTGGCACTGGTGCATTTCCAGAGGCATGGTGGGTGCCCAGTCTGAGGCCCTAGTGGGTGTCTGGGTCCCTTCCTGGAGCCCCCTAGCCTCCCTCAGTCCTGGCTTTTGGGACTTAGCAGGGGAGGAAGTTTTTTGTTTTGTTTTGTTTTGAGACGGAGTCTCACTGTCACCAAGGCTGGAGTGCAGTGGTGTGATCTCAGCTCACTGCAACCTCCGCCTCCTGGGTTCAAGCGATTCTCCCACCTCAGGCTCGTGAGTAGCTGGGACTACAGGCACATGCCACTAAACCGGCTAAATTTGTATTTTTAGTAGAGACAAGGTGTCACTATGTTAGCTAGGCTGAACTCCTGACCTCATGATCTGCCCGCCTTGGCCTCCCAAAGTTCTGGGATTACAGGCGTGAGCCACTGTGCCTGGCCTACGGGAGGAAGTTCTGACATGGATGGCAGCGGTGGGGAGGGCAGCTGAGGGCTTTGGAGCAGAGGCTGGGGCCCCACTCTGGCTTTCTCTGGGCCTAGAGGAAGGGTGGGGTGTGAGAGAGTGTGGGGGCCTGAGCGCAGGGGCAGCACAGACACCCACTCAGAGACCAATTGGGTGTCCCGCCCACCTGGTTCCAGGTATCTGGGGCCAGGTGGGGTTTTCTCTCTAAGCCCAGAGTGACCTCCCCACTCCCAGCCTTGCCCAGAACAAGTCTTGCTGAGTTCTAAGGTGAAGTACCACTTGCCCCAGACCAGGAACACAGGGTCCTACAGACCTCCTGGAGCAAGCGCTCCTAAGCTGGCTTCTCCACGTGGCCACAAGACAGACTGTGCTCCGTTCAGCACCGCACGCTCAAACATATACACCTGAAACAAAGGCTCCAGAATCAGGCCTGCCCTTAAAACACACCATGCTCTAGTTTAGTCTTCTTTTGTTTTTTTTTGTTTTTTTTTTGTTTTTGGAGACAGAGTCTTTCTCTGTTGCCTGGGCTGGAGTGCAGTGGTGCAATCTCGGCTCACTGCAACCTCTGCCTTCCAGATTCAAGCAATTCTCCTGCCTCAGCCTCCTGAGTAGCTGGGATTACAGGCACACACCACCATGCCTGGCTAGTTTTTGTATTTTTAGTAGAGAAGGGGTTTCACCATATTGGTTAGGCTGGTCTTGAACTCCTGACCTTGTGATCTGCCTGCCTTGGCCTCCCAAAGTGTTGGGATTACAGGCGTGAGCCACCGCACCTGGCCGTCTTCCTTATTTTTTAAATGCCACCTGTTTTATTCACAATTGTCCCAAACTAGAAACAACCCAATTATCCATCAGCTGGTAAAGGAATAAACAAATGTGCTGTCATTGTTTATTTAATTTTGAGACAGGGTCCCACTCTGTTGCCCAGGCTGGAGTACAGTGGAGAGATCACAGGTAATTACAGCCTAAACCTCTTGGGCTCAAGTGATCTTCCCCCCTCGGGCACACCTGGCTAATTTTTGTTTTTTGTTTTTTTATTAAATGTGGTATATTTATTTAAAAGAAATGCTGGCCAGGTGTGGTGGCTCATGCCTGTAATCCCAACACTTTGGAAGGCCAAGGTGGGTGGATCACCTGAGGTCAGGAGTTCAAGACCAGCCTGGCCAACATGGTGAAACCCCATCTCTACTAAAAATACAAAAGTTAGCCATGTGTGGTGGTGCACGCCTGTAATCTCAGCTACTCGGGAGGCTGAGTCACGAGAATTGCTTGAACCTAGCAGGCAGAGGTTGCAAAGTGAGCTGAGATTACGCCACTGCATTCCAGCCTGGGCAACAGGGCGAGATCCTGTCTCAAAAAAAAGAAAAAAAATTATAATGGTAAATTTTGCTATGTATATTTTTATCACTGTTTAAAAAAATGAACGATAGGGCCGGGCGCGGTGGCTCAAGCCTGTAATCCCAGCACTTTGGGAGGCCGAGACGGGCGGATCACGAGGTCAGGAGATCGAGACCATCCTGGCTAACATGGTGAAACCCCGTCTCTACTAAAAATACAAAAAACTAGCCGGGCGACATGGCGGGCGCCTGTAGTCCCAGCTGCTTGGGAGGCTGAGGCAGGAGAATGGCGTAAACCCAGGAGGCGGAGCTTGCAGTGAGCTGAGACCCGGCCACTGCACTCCAGCCTGGGCGGCAGAGCAAGACTCCGTCTCAGAAAAAAAAAATAAAAAAAAAATAAAAAAAAAATAAAAAAATGAACGATAACAAACCCTCCCTTGGCTCTGTCATGCTCTTTGTAGGACAGGCTACAAAACTTGCAGGGCCCACTGTAAAATGAAACTACAGGGTCAGGCACAGTGGCTCATGCCTGTGAATCTCAGCACTTTGGGAGGCCGAGATGGGTGGATCACCCACCCGAGGTCGGGAGTTTGAGACCAGCCTGACCAATATGGAGAAACCCCGTCTCTAATAAAAATACAAAATCAGCCAGGTGTCGTGGCTCATGCCTGTAATCCCAGCTACTTGGGAGGCTGAGACAGGAGAATCGCTTGAACCCCAGAGGTGAAGGCTGCAGGGAACCGAGATCGCATCCCTGCACTCCAGCCTGGGCAACAAGAGCGAAACTCCGTTTAAAAAGAAAGAAAGAGGCCGGGCGCGGTGGCTCAAGCCTGTAATCCCAGCACTTTGGGAGGCCGAGACGGGCGGATCACGAGGTCAGGAGATCGAGACCATCCTGGCTAACACGGTGAAACCCCGTCTCTACTAAAAAAAATACAAAAAGCTAGCCGGGCGAGGTGGCGGGCGCCTGTAGTCCCAGCTACTCGGGAGGCTGAGGCAGGAGAATGGCGTAAACCCGGGAGGCGGAGCTTGCAGTGAGCTGAGATCCGGCCACTGCACTCCAGCCTGGGCGACAGAGCGAGACTCTGTCTCAAAAAAAAAAAAAAAAAAGAAAGAAAGAAAGAAAGAAACTACAGGAACTCTTGTTCAAAAATTATTCAGAATTTCAAGATGGCAACAGCAGCGTATTAAACCAAGTGTGGTCTCTTCTAGGCTAAGCACCCTGTGGGATTGCACAGGTCGCAACCCGAGCGCAGGCCTTGCCTGCAGGCTCCAGCCCCGTCCCTCTCTGGGACTTGTCTTCTGGCCCCTCACTTCTCCCATGAGCTTTTCTTTCAGCTGGTGAAGGGCCGCAGACTTCGGGCCTCTGGGCCTTTGTCCAGGACTTTCCCTCAGCGCTCAGTGCCCTTCCTGGTGGCTTCCTACATATTCAGATCCCGGCTGAGCTCTGCTTAAATCCGGGACCGGGTAGTCACCGGGGCAGCCGCTCGGCTGGGGCGAGGCCACCTCGCTCTGGGTCTTGTCCCGCCCAGTCCAGTGCCAGCCCGGGCTTGCCGTGGACTGGCTACTGGGCGTTAGATGAATGAATCTACTCAACCCGGGCCGCCACGTTGTGTTCAGAACACCGACCGTCGCTCTCTGGCAGCCAGCACCTGCTGGGCCCCCACTTTCCCGCGACCTCCCCAACCGCGTGGACTCGCACCCACGTGCCCGGGCGGGCCCGCAGCAGAAAGGCTCGGATCCCCCAGGACGATCGGCTGGTGGGGCCGTGCGGGGGCCGCGGACTCGGGGGGCAGGGGGACGCCAGGCTTCCGGGTCCTGCCCCCGCCTCTTGGGGAACAGCAGGGCAGCGCCGGGGCCGCTTCGCTTTCCTCCGCGCCCATTTGCTGGGAGGGGACCCCGTGCCCCGACCTGAAGGTGACGGCAGAGCCTGCGGGATGCCCAGGCCGACCCCGCCCTACGGGCCCCGGGTGAGACCCTCTCGCTGACGACGGCGTCCAGGCCGCGGCCCCTGCCTCCGCGCCCACCCACGCCGGGCCCGGCCCTCGCTCCGCGGGTAGAAGCCCAGCCGGCGGCCGCGAGCGCGTGGAAGCGCAGCCATGGTGACCGCGAGACAAAGGCCTGGCGGGTGGGGGAGGCAGCAGAGAGACCCCGCCGGCGCGGAGACCCCAGGGAAGCTTCTCTGGACGGCCTGGTGCCGGTCCGCTCTCCCGGGGCCTCAGTTTCCTTATCTGGACAACGGGGGCGGGGTCACAGCAGCCCCTCGGGTTTATAGCTGGGTTGTTCTTTCCTTCCATCTCCTCCCTCTGCCAAAATGAAAAACTCCCCAGGGCAGGGCGCGGTGGCTCACGCCTGTAATCTCCGCACTTCGGGAGGCCGAGGCGGGTGCATCACCTGAGGTCAGGAGTTCCAGACGAGCCTGACCAATATGGTGAAAACCCGTCTCTACTAAAAATACAAAAGTTAGCCAGACGTGGTGGCGGGTGCTTGTAGTCCCAACTATTTGGTAGGCTGGGATAGGAGAATTGCTTGGACCTGAGAGGCGAAGGTCAGTGAGCCGCGATGGTGACACTGCACTCCAGCCTGGGCAACAGAGGGAGACTCTGTCTCAAAAAAAAAAGAAAAGAAAAAAACAAACAAACAAAAAACCCCCACAGCGTCCCGGAGGGGCCTGAGGAGTTGTAAGGGGCCGCCTCCTCCTCCAGCATCTGGCATCTGGAGGAGGAGACTGAGGCTGAGGTGAGGGTGGGTGACCCGCACCTGTACAGGCCCAGGGTGGCTGCTCCCAGCTTTGGACTGGGCAGTGGGGCAGGGCCATGACCCCACCAGTGCTGTGGTTAGCCACACCTGGCCTGGCTGAGGACAGCAAACCTGGCAGGTCCAACCTGGGCCCTCCCAGCCTAGGATCTCCAAGGCCTTGTTTTGGTCACCAGCAGCTGCTCTAGAGTGCAATGGGGCCCAAGGAGGGTTGGGCCTGATCTCTGCCCCCCAGAGCCCAGGACTGGGCTCACCAGGCCAGTCACAGGCATAGGGTCAGTGGATTCTCAACAGCTGCTGGCCACTGGCGCCCCTCACCACCCCACCTCCACTGGTCAGAACCACCACACTGCCAGAGACTGGGCTTCCCTGCAGTGTGGTGGTTCTGACCAGTGGGAATGGGGTAAGGTGATAAGGACATTGCTTGGCCGGGCGTGGTGGCTCATGCCTCTAATCCCAGCACTTTGGGAGGCCAAGGCAGGTGGATCACTTGAGGTCAGGGGCTCGAGATCAGCCTGGTCAACATGGCAAAACCCCGTCTCTACTAAAAATACAAAAATTAGCCAGGTATAGTGGTTTGCACCTGTAATCCCAGTTACTTGGGAGGCTGAGGCAGGAGAATCCCAGCCTATTCGGGAGGCTGAAGCAGGAGCTCAAACCCAGGAGATGGAGGTTGCAGTGAGCCGAGATTATGCCATTGCACTCTAGCCTGGGTGACAGAGCGAAACCGTCTCCAAAACAACAAAAAAAAAGGCAGAGGAGTGGGGAGTCCGGAAGATTCCGCTGGTCTAGCCCACCCCTCAGGGGACAGACTGGCTGACTTGATGGGTTCACTGAGGGTGCTAGAATCGGCCCCATGTGTAGTGCCCTCCCTGCGGTGTCCTGAGGTAAAGCCTGCCACTCTGAGCCTGCCTTCTCTTGCCAGGAGACAGGACCTTGTTTGCTGCAGCTGGGACATGGTGTGGATAAAATCTGTCAGATAGCTGGGCGCGGTGGCTCAAGCCTGTAATCCCAGCACTTTGGGAGGCCGAGACAGGCGGATCACGAGGTCAGGAGATCGAGACCATCCTGGCTAACGTGGTGAAACCCCGTCTCTACTAAAAAATACAAAAAACTAGCCGGGCAAGGTGGCGGGCGCCTGTAGTCCCAGCTACTCGGGAGGCTGAGGCAGGAGAATGGCGTAAACCTGGGGAGGCGGAGCCTGCAGTGAGCTGAGATCCGGTCACTGCACTCCAGCCCGGGAGACAGAGCAAGACTCCATCTCAAAAAAAAAAAAAACCTGTCAGACAGTGGGTATCCTCCTGCCCTGAAGCCTCGCCTCTCCCCGGCAGCCCTCAGACCCCCCAGATTCTAGTCTCTCGGCCTGCTGTCTCCTTTTTCCTTGGTACCTTGGCACCAGAACTTGCTTGGAGTGTCTGAGGAGCTGCCTGTGACACCATGGGGAACTCTATTGGTCCCAGCATCCCCTGCCCAGCCTGGGGGACACTGGTATCAGCCCTGCCAAGGATCAGTCAGTCAATCAACAAACACAGGGATCACCCAGCTCACGGGTGTGGGTGCAGGGAGGCAGGGAGGGCTACACAATGGGAGATGTGTGCGGTCCTCCATGTTCAGAGATCCTCCATGTTTAGAGATCCTCATGTTCAGAGATCCTCAGGCCACTCTCCCAGGCATGTGAGTTCCCTTCCCTATCAGGGGAAGCCCTAGGGTTCCCAGCCCCACCTCACCTAGGGCCAGACTCTCTGCGAACCCCTGAACTCACAACACATGTGAGGGGCCCAGCTTCGAGGTGGAAGACCACACCTTGGCATTGCTTCTGCGGAAACTCAGGAAGTGCCCACAATAAGGCCTGAGTGCCCCATTCACAAGGGGATGGAGGGAGCACCCTGGTCACCTGGGGGTTGTGGTTGGAGAGTGCCCTCCAGCCGAGCCTGCAACCCAGACCAAACTAGACTGAATGGGTGGAAGGTCATTCAGGCAGGGACACAGCTTGGGCAAAGGGGCCCTGACCTTTGGCAGCTGTGGGAAGATGGGCCCACCTGAAAGCGAGGCTGCATTGAGTGCAGTCAGGACCTGGGCTGTAGGGCTCAGCCTCCAGACAGCAGGAGCACAGAGGGGCTGCCCGGCCATAATAAACAGGCCTGGCCAAGACGGGCGGATCACGAGGTCAGGAGATCGAGACCATCCTGGCGAACATGGTCAAACCCCGTCTCTACTAAAAAAATAAAAAAACTAACCGGGCAAGGTGGCGGGCACCTGTAGTCCCAGCTACTCTGGAGGCTGAGGCAGGAGAATGGCATAAACCCGGGAGACGGAGTTTGCAGTGAGCCGAGATCGCGCCACTGCACTCCAGCCTGGGCGACAGAGCGAGACTCTGTCTCAAAAAAAAAACAAAAAAAAACAGGCCTAAGACCTGTTCACACAGGTCACAGGAATATGCTGGGTTTGCCTTTTGTATAATTTGTGATTCATACCTCTCAGTCTTCCAGAAAGATGCAGTCTACAGAAAGTGAGAAACAATCAATTTGTAACAATAAACATAGATAATTTTGAGCAAGCAAAATTAGTGGGGGACATGCATTTACCCAATTCTAGGACATTAATGATTAGTAATCAGGCATCAAACATAGCTGTGGTCAGCCGTGGTGGCTCACACCTGAAATCCCAGCACTTTGGGAGGCCAAGACAAAAGGATCACTTGAGTTCGGGAGTTCTAGACTAGCCTAGGCAACAGAGTGAAACCCTGTCTCTACAATAAAAATAAAATAAACAAACAAAGAAATTAGCCTGTGGTCCCAGCTACCAGGGAGCCTGAGGTGGAAGGATTGCTTAAGCCCGAGGTCGAGGCTGCAGTGAGCAGTGATTGCACCACTGCACTCCAGCCTGAATGACAGAGTGAGACCCCGTATTAAAAAACCCCAGAAACATAGCTATGAGTTTCCTGGCAGTCGAGGCATAAAGGGAATGAGAATGGACCGTAGAACTTCACTGTGTGATCACAGCGGAGTGTATCAGGCAGCCCGGAGACCCTCACTTATATACCAAGCAGCAGGCATATTCTGTGGTGGCCTCTGGAAACAGTCCATCAGGGCCGGGAGGACAGAGATGGCTGTGAGCTGGGCCTGCACCCTCAGGGCCCTGCCTGTTGAGTGGCTCCAAGGTGTCTTGCCCTCTCTGGGCCTCTGGGTCAAGGCTAACACAACTCTCTGGGTCACAGGGCCTTAGGACCTCAGTGGTAGGTCATGAGGAAGGCTACCTTGCCAGCCTCACCCTGGTTCCCCACCCCTGCCTGCTTTTTTTTTTTTTTCTGAGACGGAGTCTTGCTCTGTCGCCCAGGCTGCAGTGCAGTGGCACCATCTCGGCTCACTGCAAGCTCCTCCTCCCGGGTTCACACCATTCTCCTGCCTCAGCCTCCCGAGTAGCTGGGACTACAGGCGCCCACCACCTCGCCCAGCTATTTTTTTTTTTTTTTTTTCAGTAGAGATGGGGTTTCACCATGTTAGCCAGGATGGTCTCGATCTCCTGACCTCGTGATCCGCCCATCTCGGCCTCCTAAAGTGCTGGGATTACAGGCTTGAGCCACCGCGCCCAGCCATAATTTTTTGTATTTTTAGTAGAGATGAGGTTTCACTGTGTTAGTCAGGATGGTCTCGATCTCCTGACCTTATGATCCACCTGCCTCGGCCTCCCAAAGTGTTGGGATTACAGGCGTGAGCCACCGTCCCGGCCCTACCTGCTTCTTTTTTTTTTTTTTTTTTTTTTTTTTTTGAGACGGAGTCTCGCTCTGTCGCCCAGGCTGGAGTGCAGTGGCCGGATCTCAGCTCACTGCAAGCTCCGCCTCCCGGGTTCCCGCCATTCTCCTGCCTCAGCCTCCCGAGTAGCTGGGACTATAGGCGCCCGCCACCACGCCCGGCTAGTTTTTTGTATTTTTTTAGTAGAGACGGGGTTTCACCGTATTAGCCAGGATGGTCTCGATCTCCTGACCTCGTGATCCGCCCGTCTCGGCCTCCCAAAGTGCTGGGATTACAGGCTTGAGCCACCGCGCCCGGCCCCTACCTGCTTCTTAAGTGGCCCAGGAGGACAGGGAGCTAGCTTATCTCTCCCCACTGCAGGGTCCTGAGGGCTGGGGACCGTGCTGACACTGGCCTCTTCCCTGCCTAGGCACATCCTGTTCCTGGTGCCTGGAACACCCTTCCCACCCTCACCTGCCTGGCAAATTGTTCACCTCTCGGTTCACACGTCGCCTCCTTCAGCTTTAAATTCCTACACAAGGCCAGGCGCGGTGGCTCACACCTGTAGTCCCAGCACTTTAGGAGGCTGAGATGAGCAGATCACGAGGTCAAGAGATCGAGACCATCCTGGCCAACGTGGTGAAACCTCCTCTTTACTAAAAACACAAAAAATTAGCTGAACATGGTGGCATGTGCCTGTAATCCCAGCTACTCGAGAGCTTGAGGCAGGAGAATCGCTTGAACCCGGGAGGCGGAGTTGCAGTGAGCCAAGATCTTGCCACTGCACTCCAGCCTGAGAGACAGAGTGAGACTCCATCTCAAAAATAAAATAAAATGAATTCCTACACGAAGGCTGGGACTGGCTCCGAGTGAGCGGACCTGGGGTATTTGTGGGATAATCTGACTTGAGAGTGTCTGAGTAGGAAAAAACTTTATGTTCTTCAATCCCAGTGTGCGTGGGGAAACTAAGGCCCTGTGCTGGTCAGTAATGGGGCAGAAGCCACGGTGGCTGCCTCAGTCGGAGGGAAAGTGACACCAAGATTCAGAAGACAGCTCTGGGGTCCGGGTCAGAGTCCCTGCTGTGCTGCCTTCTCATTCAGTGACCCTGAGCAAGCTGCTTCCCGTGAGATGTCGGCTCCGTGGCAGTGGATGGGTTCAGCCATGGGAAGCCCTCAGCCATGGGAACCCCTGAGCTGTGGAAGCCCTCAGCCGTGGGAAGCCCTTGGCAAGCCCCTGGCTCACAGCTGGTGCTCAGCTGGGTTTGCTCTGACTAGCACTGCACGTTGGTCACCACCTCAACTGCCACACACCCTCCCAGAGCCAGAGCCAGGGGTCTCTCAGCTTCCCCAACCTGGCTCCCCATTGTCCAGCCTCAGCGATTCGGAGACTGGGACCAACTAGCCATGCAGGGGAAAGGTGTTCCAGAGAGAACACAGTGAGCCAAAGAGGACGGGATGGGGCAGGGCTTGTTCCAGAAACAGGCTGGGGTCACTTTCCCTTCTCCAGAGTCCAAGGCACATGGGTGGTGGGAGAAGAGGTAGGAGAGGCTGGCGAAAACCAGCCACAGGCCCTAAGTGCCTGGCTAAGAAGCGTCAGTCTTTCACTGAAGTTTTGGAGCTAGGTTGGGCGCAGTCAGACAGCTTGGGGGCTGGGCTGGAGGGTCTGGTGGAGAGTGAGACACCGGTGTGAGCTGTAGCCCTCGCTCTGGGTCCCAGCACCCAGGACTGCACCCAGCCCAGGACTGCAGCAAGCAGGCACAGGATGCCTGGCTGACTGAGACCAGTACCTGGATTGGAGTCACCTAGGAGGTCGGCTGAGATGGCCTCCAGAAGGGGTCTAGCCTCAGGCCGGAACCCAAGAGGAAGCTGGCTCTATGTCCTTGGACGAGTTAGGAATTCATTGGGGGTGGCTGTGGTTTTATTTGAGGATTCAGCTGTGACCTGCATGCCAGCTGCTGAGCAATCTCTCCAGGACACCACAGCTTTCCTCTGGGAGGCAGGGGGCCAGGTGGAGTAGAGACTCACACAGGAGCTCTCTCAGACACCAGAACCCCAGCCAAGGAGGGACTCCAGACCCAGGCCCACCAGGGCCAGTGTCCCCACTCCACAGCAGGGGCACTGCAGTCGTGCTGGACACCCAGCCCTGCTGCCCAATGGTCATGTGGTCTGCGCAAGTCACTTTCTCTTCCCTGAGTGAGGTGAGGCAGGATGGGCTGAAGTATGTGGTGGTAACAAACAGCTCCAGTTTCTTTTTTTATAATTTCCTATAGACTCTTTTATTGCTGAGACGGAGTCTTGCTCAGTTGCTCAGGCTGGAGTGCAGTGGCACTATCTCAGCTCACTGCAACCTCCACCTCCCGGGTTCAAGCTATTCTCTTGCCTCAGCCTCTCGAGTAGCTGGGATTACAGGCGTGCATCACCATACCTGGCTAATTTTGTATTTTTAGTAGAGACGGGGTTTCATCATGTTGGCCAGGCTGGTCTTGAACTCCCAACCTCAAGTGATCCGCCTGCCTCGGCCTCCCAAAGTATTGGGATTACAGGCGTGAGCCACTGTTCCCAGCCAACCTGTAGATTTTTTAAGATAAAACAGCTTTATTGAGACCTACTTCACATATCACATAATTCATTTTAAAGTGTGCAGCTCTGTGGTGATTGGTATATTCCCGAGTTGTGCAACCATTACCACAATCAATTTTAGAACATTTTCATCACCCCTCCAAACACACCGTGTACCCATTAGTAACCACTCTTCATTTACCTGCTCTGCCCAGATCCTGGCAACCACTCACACACTTTCTGTCTCTATGGGTTTGCCTGTTCTGGACATTTCATATAAATGAAACCATATGATGTGGCCTTTCACTTAGAAAAACTTTTTTTTTTTTATTATACTTTAAGTTCTAGGGTACATGTGCATAACGTGCAGGTTTGTTACATATGTATACTTGTGCCATGTTGGTGTGCACTTAGAAAAACTTTTTAAAAATAGCTTTTAGGGCCGGGCGCGGTGGCTCACGCCTGTAGTCACAGCACTTTGGGAGGCCGAGATGGGCGGATCATGAGGTCAGGGAGATCGAGACCATCGTGGCTAACACGGTGAAACCCCGTCTCTACTAAAAAAATACAAAAAACTAGCTGGCCAAGGTGGCGGGCGCCTGTAGTCCCAGCTACTGGGGAGGCTGAGGCAGGAGAATGGCATAAACCCGGGAGGCGGAGCTTGCAGTGAGCCGAGATAGCGCCACTGCACTCCAGTCTGGGCGACAGAGAGAGACTCTGTCTCCAAAAAAAAAAAAAAAGGTTTTATTGGCCGGGTGCAGTTTTTTTCATGCCTGTAATCCCAGCATTTTGGGAGGCTGAGGCGGGCAGATCACAAGTTCAGGAGATCCAGAACATCCTGGCCAACATGGTGAAACCCCATCTCTACTAAAAATATAAAAATTAGCCGGGCGTGGTGGCACGTGTCTGTAATCCCAGCTACTTGGGAGGCTGAGGCAGGAGAATCGCTTGAACCAGGGAGTCGGAGGTTGCAGTGAGCCAAGATCCCGCCACTGCACTCCAGCCTGGTAACAGAGTGAGACTCCGTTTCAAAAAAGAAAGCTTTTGTTTTTCAGAGCTGCCTGAGGTTCACAGCCAAATTGAGCAGAAGGTACAGAGAGTTCCCATGTACCTCTGCCCTCACATATGCACAGCCTCCCTCCCAATCAACATCCTCCGCTGGGGTTGCACATTTGTTACAACTGATGAACCTATACGGCCACATTATCACTGGAAGTCCAGGGTTTACATGAGGGTTCTCTCTTCCCGCTGGATACTTCACGGGGTCGGGCGAATGTTTAATGACTTATCTCCATCGTTAGGGTTTTATGCAGAATAGTTTTTGTTTTGTTTTTGAGATGGTGTCTCGCTCTGTCGCCTAGGCTGGAGCGCAGTGGCAAAATCATGACTCACTGCAACCTCTGCCTCCCGGTGAGAGGTGACAATGTGCTAGCACCCCTCACTCTCGGTGCCTCTTCGCCCTCGGTATCCACTCTGGCGGCGCTTGAAGAGCTCTTCAGCCCGCCGCTGCACTGTGGGAGCCCGTCTCTGGGCTGGCCGAGGCCCGAGCGGCTCCCTCTGCTTGCGGGGAAGTGTCGGGGGAGCGGCGCGGGGGTCTGCACGCCACCCTCGCGGGCCAGTGCGAGTTCCAGCGGGCGCGGGCTGGGGCTCAGCGGGCCCCACACACGGAGCTGCCGGCGGACGCCGGTGGCCCGGGGCAGTGAGGGGCTTAGCACCCGGGCCAGCAGCTGCGAAGATTGTGCCGGGTCCCCCAGCAGTACAGGCCCGCGGGCGCTGCACTCAAATTCTTAGCTGCCTCCCCGCGAGGCAGGGCTAGGGACCTGCAGCCCGCCATATCTGAGCTCCCCCACTGCGGTGGGCTCCCGCGCGGCCAGAGCCTCCTCGATGGGTGCCGTCCCCTGCTACGTGGTGCCCGGTCCCATCGACAGCCCAAGGGCTGAGGAGTGCAGGTGCGGCTGCGGACTGGCGGGCAGCTCCGTCTGCAACCCAGGTGCTGCATTCACTGGGTGAGGCTTCTGAGTCTGGTGGGGACTTGGGGAACTTTTATGTCCAGCTAAGGGATCGTAAACACACCAATCAGCACTCTGTATGTAGCTCAGGATTTGTAAATACACCAATCAGTACTCTGTGTCTAGCTCAAGGTTTGTAAATACACCAATTGGTACTCTGTATCTAGCTGACCTAGTGGGGACTTGGAGAACTTTTCTGTCTAGCACTGTGTCTAGCTCAAGGATTGTAAACGCACCAATCAGCACGCTGTCAAAATGGACCAATCAGTTCTCTGCAAAATAGACCAATCAGCTTTCTGTAAAATGGACCAATCAGCAGGACGTGGGTGGGGTCAGATAGGGGAATAAAAGCAGGCTGCCGGCGCCAACCAGCGGCAAGTCCTTGGTGGTCTCTTACGAGGTGTGTGGAGTTTGTGTTTTTCTTGGTTTGTCAACCGGTTTGTTGCTGCTGACTTAGAGTTGTAATACCCTGAAGGTTTGCAGCTTCACTCCTGAAACCAGAGAGACCACTGGAATCCACCGGGAAGGAAGAAGAAACTCAAGATCTACCGTCTTTAAGAACTGTAACTGACCGTGAGGGTCCGTGGTTTTATTCTTTAAGTCAGCCAGATCAAAAATCCACAAATTCTGGACACACTAGGGTCAAGTAATCCTACTACCTTAGTCTCTTGAGTGCTTGGGATTGCAGGTGTGCACCACCACACCTGACTAATTTTTGTATTTTTAGCAGAGACAGTTTTACCATGTTGGCCAGGCTGGTCTGCAACTCCTGATCTCAGGTGATCCATCTGTCTCTGCCTCAAAGTGCTGGAGTTATAGGTATGA
This sequence comes from Trachypithecus francoisi, assembly GCF_009764315.1. Classification (NCBI taxonomy): domain Eukaryota; kingdom Metazoa; phylum Chordata; class Mammalia; order Primates; family Cercopithecidae; genus Trachypithecus; species Trachypithecus francoisi. Next base: position 4,134,596 of record NW_022681468.1, on the reverse strand, counting down.
GCCTCTGCACCCGGCCACAATATTTTCATTGCCGTCAGTCTTGTGCTCTGCCTATTCATCCCTATCCCTCCTAACGCCTGGTAATCACTAATTTTTTCACTGTCTTCATACTTTTGCTTTTTCCAGAATGTCATGCAGTTGGAATGGTGCAGTATGTAGCCTTTTCAGATTGGCTTCTTAACACTTAGTAATACGCATTTGAGGCCCTTCCCTGTCTTTTCATGGCTGGATAATATTTTGTGTGTGTGTGTGTGATGGAGTCTCGCTCTGTTGTCAGGCTGGAGTCCTGTGGTGCTATCTTGGCTCACTGCAACCTCTGCCTCCTACTCTACCACGTCAGCCTCCCGAGTAGATGGGATTACGGGGGCACGCCAATATGCCTGACTAATTTTCTTTGAATTTTTAGTAGAGATGGGGTTTCACCATATTGACCATGCTGATCTCAAACTCCTGACCTCAAGAAATCCGCCTGCTTTGGCCTCCTGGAGTGCTGGGATTCCAGGCGTGAGCCATCAGGCCTGGCCAATTCATTTCTTTTTTCCAGTGAATAATATTCCAGTGTCTGCATGTATCAGAGTTTTTTTTTTTTTTTTTTTTTTTGGTGACAGTGTTGCTCTGTTGCCCAGGCTGGAGTGCGGTGGCATGATCTCAGCTCACTGGAACCTCTGCCTGCTGGGTTCAAGTGATTCTCCTGCCTCAGCCTTCCAAGTAGCTAGGACTACGGGTGTGTGCTACAATGCCAGCTAACTTTTGTATTTTTAGTAGAGATGGGGGTTTCATCATTGGTCAGGATGGTCTTGAACTCCTGACCTCAAGTGATCCCCAGCCCCCTCCCCCCACCTCGGCCTCCCAAAGTGCTGAGATTACAGGCATGAGCCACTACACCTGGCCTAGAGTTATTCATCCGTTTGACTACTAAAGGGCATTTTGTTTGCTTCCAGGTTTTGGCAGTTATGAATAGGCGTGCTAAAAATGTCCGCATGCAGGCTTTTGTGTGAACATAAATATTTCACTCCTTTGGGTGAATACCAAGGAGCACCGTTACTAGACTACATGGTAAGAGTATGTTTAGTTTTTGGTTCTTTGTTTTTTTTCTTGAGACAGAGTCTGTCTTTGTCACACAGGCTGGAGTGCAGTGGCGTGATCTTGGCTCACTGCAACCTCCACTTCCCAGGTTCAAGCAATTCTCCTGCCTTAGTCTCCTGAGTAGCTGGGATTACAGGTGCCGGCCACTAGACCTGGCTAATTTTTGTATTTATCGTAGAGATGTGGTTTCATCATGTTGGTCAGGTTGGTTTTAAACTCCTGACCCTATGATCCGTCCACCTTGGCTTTCCAGAGTGTTGGGATTACAGGTGTGAGCCACCATGCCCAGCAAGAGTATGTTTAGTTCTGTAAGGAGCTGCCGAACTGTCTTCCAGAGTGGCTGGACCGTTTTTGCATTCCCACCAGCAGGGAATGAGATTTCCTGTTGCTCTACATCCTTGTCAGCATTTGGTGGTGTCAATGTTCTGAATTTTGGCGTCACTAATAGTTGTGTGATGTTATGGTGGTTTTAATTTGCATTTCCCTGATGACATACAATGTGGAACGTCTTTTCATTTGCTTGTATGCCCACCTGTATATCTTTTCATGAGGAATGGGTTAAGGTTTTTGGTCCATTTCTCAATCAAGTTATTTGTTTTCTTTTTTCTTTCTTTTTTTGAGATGGAGTCTCACTGTGTCTCACCCAGGCTGGAGTGCACTGGTGTCATCTTGGCTCACTGCAGCCTCTGCCTCCCAGGTTCAAGCGATTTTCCCCCTCAGCCTCCTGAAGAGCTGGGACTACAGGCGTGTGCCACCACACGTGGCTAATTGTGTATTTTTAGTAGAGAGAGTTTCACCATGTTGACCAGGATGGTCTGTATCTCCTGACCTTGTGATCTGTTTGCCTTGGCCTCTTAAACTGCTGGGATTACAGGCGTGAGCCACCACACCCCCCCGCCCCCGCCTGTTTTGTTGTTTATTATTTTACTTTATTATAGAGATAGGGTCTTGCCTCATTGTCCAGGCTAGTCTCAAACGCCTGGCCTCAAGTGATCTTCCCCTCTCAGCCTCCCAAAATGTTGGGATTACAGGCATAAGCCACCATGTCTGGATGTGTTTTTATTTTCATTTGTCTCTAAACATTTAGTAATGTCCCTTGTTATTTCTTTGATGTATGTTGTTTAATTTCCATGGTTTTGTGAATTTTCCAGTTTTCCTTCTGATAATGATTTATTTTCATTTTCTTTCTTTCTCTCTCTCTCTCTGTCTCTCTCTCTCTCTCTCCCCACAGAATCTTGCTCTTTTGCCCACGCTGGAATGCAGTGGTGTGATCTCAGCTCACTGTAACTTCTGCCTCCCAGGCTCAAGCAATTCTCTTGCCTCAGCTTCCCAAGTAACTGGGACTACAGGTGTGCACCACCATGCCTGGCTAATTTTTGTTTTTGTTTTTGTTTTTGTTTTTGTTTGGACATGGAGTCTCGCTCTGTTGCCCAGGCTGGAGTGGAGCAGTGCGATCTCAGCTCACTTCTGCCTCCCAGGTTCAAGTGATTCTCCTGCCTCAGCCTGCCGAGTAGCTGGGATTACTGGTGCTCACCACCACACCCAGCTAATGTTTTATATTTGTAGTAGAGACGGCATTTCACCATGTTGGCCAGGCTGGTCTCCAACTTCTGACCTAGTGATCTGCCCACCTCAGCCTCACAAAGCGCTGGGATTTGAGGCGTGAGCCTAATTTTTGTATTTTTATTAGAGATGGGGTTTGCCATGTTGGTTAGGCTCAAACTCTTAGCCCCAGGTGATTGGGCGCAGTGGCTCACGCCTGTAATCCCAGCACTTTGGGAGGCTGAGGTGGGTGGATCACCTCAGGTCAGGAGTTTGAGATCAGTCTGGCCAACATGGCGAAACCGTCTCTACTTAAAAATAGGAAAATTAGCCAAGTTGGGTGGCAGGTGCCTGTAATCCCAGCTACTTGGTAGGCTGAGGCAGGAGAATAGCTTGAACCGGGGTAGGGGCAGAGGTTGCAGTGAGCCGAGATTGCGTCACTTCACTCCAGGCTGGGCAAAAGAGCAAGCTTCCGTCTCAAAAAAAAAAAAAAAAAAGAGTGAGTTCTAATGAGAGGTGATGGTTTCACAAGGGGCTCTTCCCCCTTTCCTCCCCACTCCTGTCTCTCTTGCCACCATGTGAGAAGGTCCAAGCTTCCTTCCCCTTTGCCGTCCACTATGACTGTAAGTTTCTTGTGGCTTCCCAGGCAGGCGGTACTGTGAATCAATTACACTTCTTTCGTTTATAAATTACCCAGTTTCGGTTATTTCTTTTTTTTTTTTTTTTTTTTGAGACGGAGTTTCGCTCTGTCGCCCAGGCTGGAGTGCAGTGGCCGGATCTCAGCTCACTGCAAGCTCCGCCTCCCGGGTTTACGCCATTCTCCTGCCTCAGCCTCCTGAGTAGCTGGGACTACAGGTGCCCGCCACCTCGCCCGGCTAGTTTTTTGTATTTTTTAGTAGAGACGGGGTTTCACTGTATTAGCCAGGATGGTCTTGATCTCCTGACCTTGTGATCCGCCCGTCTCAGCCTCCCAAAGTGCTGGGATTACAGGCTGGAGCCACTGTGCCCGGCCTATGTGTTTATTTTTTAATTTTTATTTTATTACTATTTTTTAGACACAGTCTTGCCCTGTTGCCCAGGCTGGAGTGCAGTGGTGTGATCTCAGCTCACTGAAACTCCGCCTTCTGGGTTCAAGTGATTCTCCTGCCTCAGCCTCCTGAGTAGCTGGGATTACAGGCATCTGCCACCACGCCCAGCTAATTTTTGTATTTTTAGTAGAGACGGGGTTTCACCATGTTGGCCAAGATGGTCTCTAACTCTTGACCTCGTGATCCGCCTGCCTCGGCCTCCCGGAGTGCTGGGATTACAGGTGTGAGCCACTGCACCTGGCCCTATTTATTTATTTTTGAGACTGAGTCTTATTCTGTTGCCCAGGCTGGAGTGCAGTCATGCAATCTTGGCTCACTGCAACCTCCGCCTCCTGGGTTCAAGCGATTCTCCTGCCTCAGCCTCCTAGGTAGCTGGGATTACAGGTGCTGGCCACCAGGCCAGGCTAATTTTTGTATTTTTAGTAGAGACAGGGTTTCATCACATTGGCCCGGCTGGTTGGGAGGCAGAGGCGGGCAGATCACTTGAAGTCAGCAGTTCGAGACCAGCCTGGCCAACATAGTGAAACCACATTTCTACTAAAAATACAAAAATTAGCTGGGCATGGTGGCAGGCACCAGTAGTCCCAGCTACTTGGGAAGGTGAGGCAGGAGAATCGCTTGAAACTGGGAGGCAGAGGTTGCAGTGAGCCGAGATTGTGCCACTGCACTCCAGCCTGGCTGACAGAGCGAGACTCCATCTAAAAAAAAAAAAAAATTAAACAGGCCAGGCACAGTGGCTCACGCCTATAGTCCCAGCACTTTGGGAGTCTGAGGCCGGTGGATCACTTGAGGTCAGGAGTTCGAGACTAGCCCGACCAACATAGTGAAACCCCGCCTCCACCAAAAACAAAAATTAGCCGGGCATGGTGGCAGGCACCTATAAACCCAGTTACTCAGAGGCTGAGGCAGGAGAATCGCGTGAACCTGGGGGGCAGAGGTTGCAGTGAGCTGAGATCTTGATCCATTGTACTCCAGTCTAGGTGACAGACTCCATCTCAAAAAAAAAAATTAAATACAAGTTTTTGTCTCAGATCTGCCATCAGTTCTTTGTATGTATTCTTTTCCTTCAAACGTGTCATACTTTACTGTTATTTTGTATGCCTCACTTTTTTTGTTGAAAATTGGACATTTTAATTTAATAATGTGCTAACTCTAAACATCAGATTCTTCTCTTTTGTTTTTGAGATGGAGTCTCGCCCTGTCGCCCAGACTGGAGTGCAGTGGCACGATCTTGGCTCACTGCAAGCTCCACCTCCAGGGTTCAAGCAGTTCTCCTGCCCCAGCCTCCTAAGTAGCTGAGATTACAGGCACGCAACACAACACCCAACTAATTTTTTTTTTTTTTTTTGAAATGGGGTTTCACTTGTTGCCCAGGCTAGAGTGCAATGGCGGGATCTCGGCTCACCGCAACCTCTGCCTCCCAGGTTCAAGCGATTCTCTTGCCTCAGCCTCTCTGGTAGCTGGGATTACAGGCATGTGCCACCACGCCCAGCTAATTTTGTATTTTTAGTAGAGACCAGGTTTCTCCATGTTGGTCAGGCTGGTCTCGAACTCCTGACCTCAGGTGATCCGCTTTTCTCGGCCTCCCAAAGTGCTGGGATTACAGGTGTGAGCCACTGTGCCTGGCTGATTCTTCCCTTTCTCCATGAGTTTGTTTTGTTTTTTGTTTTTTGAGACAGAGTATCACTCTTGTTGCCCAGGCTGGAGTGCAGTGCCCTGATCTCGGCTCACCGCAGCCTCCACCTTCCGGGTTCAAGCCATTCTCCTGCCTCAGCCTCCCGAGTAGCTGGGATTACAGGCATGTGCCGCCACATCCAACTATTTTGTATTTTTAGTGGAGACGGGGTTTCTCCATGTCAGCCAGGCTGGTGTCGAACTCCTGACCTCAGGTGATCCTGCTGATCTGCCCACCTCGGCCTCCCACAGTGCTGGAATTACAGGCGTGAGCCACCGCACCTGGCTCCACGGGGTTTTTTGTTACTGTTTTTGTTTGTTTGCGTTTGTGTTGTTTTTGTAAGCTGTCTCTGTGCCAAAGAACAGCCTGAGATACAATCTTAATGAACCGTCTGGACTTTCTGAGTCTGTGCCTTTTCCTGGCCATGCGCAGTCGCTTTCTAATTTTCCTTGTATGTGCAGTTTTTTTTGAGTTGCTAATCTCTTTTTTTTTTTTTTTTTTGGAGACAAGGTCTTGCTTTGTGGCCCAGGTTGGAGTGCAGTGGCGCAATCTCAGTTCACTGTAACCTCGGCCTCCCAGGTTCCAGCAATTCTCCTGCCTCAGCCTCTGTAGTAACTGGGATTACAGGCGCCTACCACCACGCCTGGCTAATTTTTGTGTTTTTAGTAGAGATGGGGTTTCACCATGTTGACCAGAAGACTTGAACTCCTGACCTCAGGTGGTCCACCTCCTTGGCCTCCCAAAGTGCTGGTATAGGCGTGAGACATGCCTGGCTGAATGTTCTAATCTTTAATGTCTGGCTCCCAAAAGGGGAAAAAGAGAAATAGTGGGGGTAGGGCACTGGCCCTTTAAATCGCCTGGTGGTGGCCTGAGTTGGAAGGGGAGGAGCCTACCCCAGTGCGGGAGGAGCACAACCTGGGTGGCTTCCGACCTCTTCCTCTGCACGCCCGGTATCAGAAGCAGTGTCTTCGGAAAATCTCTCAAATCCTGTTTGTCCTCTAATCTCACACCAGCACCACAAATCATCACAGAAGAAAGCTTCTGTGGCCAAATTTGTGGGGTTTTCCTTATACACCAAGCAGCAGAACCAGCTGGGTGTCCCCTAGTCCAGTTCTGAGGCTAACTGGAGATAGCATCAGATCCCATGGAGAGAGGGTGCACTCCCCACGCCTCCCCTGTCACAGCTCCACACACCAGTCACATGTCGGGGCCTCTGGAACTTGTGACCTACAAGCTTCAAGTTGGGGTTCCCACAACCCTCTCTTTGGGTTCTATTAATTTGCTGGGGCAGCTCACAGAACACGAAGAAACACTTCCTTACGTTTACTGGTTTATTGAAATGGATACAGATGAAGATACCTGTGGTGTTACATATATATTTTTTGGGTTTCATCCTTGGTTCCTGGTTCTTAGTCCCCATAGCCCTTGTTACGGTCTTTGGATAGAATGTTGGGTGTGGCCAGGCGCAGTGGCTCATGCCTGTAATTACAACACTTTGGGAAGCCTAGGCTGGTGGACTGCTTGACCTCAGGAGCTCAAGACAGCCTGGGCAACTTGGAGAAACAGTCTCTACGAAAAAAAATACAGAAACTGGCGTGGCGTGGTGGTCCCCTTCTCTAATCCCAGCTACTCAGGAGGCTGAGGCTGGAGCATCACTTGAGTCTGGGAGGTGGAGGCTTCAGTAAGCTGACATTGAGCCACTACACTCCAGCCTGGGTGATAGAGCCAGACCCTGTCTCAAAAATAAAAAAGAATGCCGGGCGCGGTGGCTCAAGCCTGTAATCCCAGCACTTTGGGAGGCCGAGACGGGCAGATCACAAGGTCAGGAGATCGAGACCATCCTGGCTAACACTGTGAAACCCCGTCTCTACCAAAAAAATACAAAAAATTAGCCGGGCGAGGTGGCGGGCGCCTGTAGTCCCAGCTACCCGGGAGGCTGAGGCAGGAGAATGGCGTGAACCCGGGAGACGGAGCTTGCAGTGAGCCAGGATCCGGCCACTGCACTCCAGCCCGGGCGACAGAGCGAGACTCCGTCTCAAAAAAAAAAAAAGAATGGGCCAGGCTTGGTGGCTCATGCCTGTAATCCCAGCACTTTGGGAGGCCGAGGTAGGCAGATCACCTAAGGTCAGGAGTTCAAGAGCAGCCTGGCCAACATAGTGAAAACCCATCTCTACTAAAAACACAAAATTAGCCAGGCATGGATGGTGGCCTGTGCCTGTCATCCCAGCTACTCGGCAGGCTGAGGCCAAAGAATTGCTTGAACCTGGGAGGCAGAGGTTGCAGTGAGCGTAGATTGGGCCATTGGACTCCAGCCTGGGCAGCAGAGTTAGACTCGTCTCAAAAAAAAAAAAAAAAAAAGCCGAGCGCGGTAGCTCATGCCTGTAATCCCAGCACTTTGGGAGGCCGAGGTGGGAGGATCATGAGGTCAGAAGATTGAGACCATCCTGGCTAAAATGGTGAAACCCCGTCTCTACTAAAAAAATGCAAAAGAAATAGCCAGAGGTGGTGGCGGGTGCCTGTAGTCCCAGCTACTTGGGAGGCTGAGGCAGGAGAATGGTGTCAACCCGGGAGGCGGAGCTTGTGGTGAGCTAAGATTGCGCCACTGCACTCCAGCCTGGGTGACAATGCAAGACTCAGTCTCCCAAAAAAAAAGACTGTTGGGTGTGGGAGGTCTCAGAGTCAAGCCTCATACCTATTACAAAGGAGGATACAGATAAAGAGCTTTAGCTATAGAACTATGAATACAGCTACAGGGAAGGGGCATGGCGCTTCCATGCCCTACCCCAGGGATTGAAGTTCTGTGAATCTTGTCCTTAGTGTTTTTTTTTTTTTTTTTGAGATGTCTCGTTCTGTCGCCCAGGCTGGAATACAAATGGTGCGACCTCGGCTCACTGCAACCTCCACCTCCCTGGTTCAAGCAATTCTGCCTCAGCCTCCTGCGTAGCTGGCACTATAGGCACACACCACCATGCCCAGGTAATTTTTCTTGTGTCTTTAGTAAAGACGGGGTTTCACCATGTTGGCCAGGCTGGTCTTGAACTCCTGATCTGGTAATCCGCCCGCCTCTGCCTCCCAAAGTGCTGGGATTACAGCCGTGAGCCACCACGCCTGGCCATTTGTTTTTGAGACAGGGTCTGGCTCTGTCGCCCATAGTGGAGTGCAGTGGCGCGATCTCGGCTTACTGCAACCTCAGCCTCCCAAGCTCAAGCGATTCTCCTGCCTCAGCCACCTGAGTAGCTGGCATTATAGGCATGCACCACCACACCCCTCTCATTTTTGTTTTTGTTTTGTTTTGTTTTTTGTTTTTGAGAGGGAGTCTGGCTCTGTCACCCAGGCTGGAGTAAAATGGCACAATCTCGGCTCACTGCAACCTCCACCTTCCGGTTTCAAGCAATTCTCTGGCCTCAGCCTCCCAAGTAGCTGGGACTACAGGTGCGCACCACCATGCCCAGCTACTTTTTGTATTTTCAGTAGAGACAGGGTTTCACCATTTTGGCCAGGATGGTTTCGATCTCTTGACCTCGTGATCCGCCCACCTCGGCCTCCCAAAGAGCTGGGATTACAGGCGTGAGCCACCACGCCTGGCCTTATTTTGTATTTTTAGTAGAGACAAGGTTTCAACTTGTTGGCCAGGCTACTGGCCTCAAGTGATCTGCACTCCGCCACCACCTCCCAAAGTGTTAGCATATGGAAGCTTCCTGAGTTCCACATTCCTTCCCCCAGGGTATAGGGCAGGAGCCTCTCTGGGAAGGGTCCAAAGCCCCACAATCAGAAGGGTGGGGAGGATTAAAGTCCTGCCTTGGGGCAGATGAAAGGAGGGAAGGAGAAGGTCAGAGGCCTGCCCTTGAGGCTGAACACTCCCGACATTGTATCAAAAGACAGGACTTTGCAGTGTCTCATGCCTGTAATCCCAGCACTTTGGGAGGGTGAGGCAGGAGAATTCCTCAGCCCAGCAGTTTGAGACCAACCTAGGCAAGATAGGGAGATCTCATCTCAAATAAAAATAAATAAATGGCCAGCTCAGGAGCTCATGGCCTGTAATCCCAATGCTTTGAGACAGTGAGTCAGGTGTATCACTTGAATCCTGGAATTCCGGAGTTTAAGACTAGCCTGGGCAATAAAGTGAGACCCGCCGTAGCTACAAAAACTACAAACAACATCCAGGTTTGGTGGCATGTACCTGTCCTTTCAGCTAGGTACGGAGGCTGAAGTGGGAGGATCAATCGCTTGAGCCTGGGAGGCAGAGACTGCAGTGACCCATTCTGCAGCTGCACTCCAGCCTGTTGGACAGAGCCAGACCCTGTCCCAAAAAAGTTTAAAAAGAGACTATAACAAGGTCTTTGGGAGTTATCAACCAGGATCTGTGCACAAATATATATCCTAACCCCGCAGGCAGCAGTCAGTTACCACAGCACAGATCACTGTTATCTGGAGGACAGGCAGCGTTTGCCCATTCTGGCTCCTGCAAGCTGTGTGCAGGCTGGTCCAGGACCACCTGCAGCTACTGCCTGCTTTGCAGGCTGGGGTGGGAAATGGGTAGCTGCCAAACTGCTAAGAGCTGAAATTGAGCAAAATGAACTGCACTTTGCCATCCAAGCCTTCAATAGACTCCAGAGTTTCAAAATAGTCACATCAAGCAGATTCTGCCAGTGTAATTGTTTAGGCAGGAAGACCATTTCCTGATGTTTCCTTCTCTGCCATCTTGATATTATCTTTTGCAGAGCAGTATTTATTTATTTATTTATTTGCGGGGGTTTGTTTTAATGGAGGCCAGCTTGGCAATTATATTTTTCAGCATGTTTTCAAGATATATCCATATTGCCCTTCATTACTTTTCGTAGCTGAATAATGTTCCAGTTGTATCCATATACCACATTTTGTTTAATCATTCATCAGCTGATGGATCATAAGTTGTTTCTGCTTTTTGGCTGTTACGAATGCAGCTATGAACATTTGTGTATATATTTTTGTGTGAACTGTGGGCATGTGTTTTCTTGTTTTAGTTTTTCTTTTTTTTTTGAGACAGAGTCTCGCTCTGTCGCCCAGGCTGGAGTGCAGTGACATGATCTCAGCTCACTGCAACCTCCGTCTCCCGGGTTCAGGCGATTCCCCCTGCTCACCTCCTCAGCCTCCCCAGTAGCTGGGACTACAGGCACGTGCCACCATGCCCAGCTAATGTTTTTTTTTTTTTTTTTTTTTTTTGAGACGGAGTCTCGCTCTGTCGCCCAGGCTGGAGTGCAGTGGCCGGATCTCAGCTCACTGCAAGCTCCGCCTCCCGGGTTTACGCCATTCTCCCGCCTCAGCCTCCCGAGTAGCTGGGACTACAGGCGCCCGCCACCTCGCCCGGCTGATTTTTTGTATTTTTTAGTAGAGACGAGGTTTCACCATGTTCGCCAGGATGGTCTCGATCTCCTGACCTCGTGATCCGCCCGTCTTGGCCTCCCAAAGTGCTGGGATTACAGGCTTGAGCCACCGCGCCCGGCCAGCTAATGTTTTTTTTTTTCTTGAGACGGAGTTTCAGTTTTCCCCCAGTCTACAGTGCAGTGGCGCGATCTCGGCTCACTGCAACCTCCACCTTCTGGTTTCAAGTGATTCTCCTGCCTCAGCTTCCCAAGTAGCTGGGATTATAGGCACCCACCACCCCGCCCAGCTAATTTTTGTATTTTTTAGTAGAGACAGGGTTTCACCACATTGGCCAGGCTGGGCTCGAACTCCTGACCTTGTGATCCGCCCACCTTGGCCTTCCAACGTGCTGGAATTACAGGCGTGAGCCACCGCGCTTGGCCTTGTTTTTTGTGTTTTTAGCAGAGACAGGGTTTCACCGTATTAGCCAGGATGCTTTCGATCTCCTGACCTCATGATCCACCTGCCTCAGCCACCGAAAGTGCTGGGATTACAGGCCTGAGCCACCGAGCCCGGCCAGTTTTTTTTTTTTTTTTTTTGAGACAAGTTCTCACTGTCACCGAGGCTGGAGTGCAGTGGTGTGATCATGGCAAACTACAGCCTCAGCTTTCTTGGTTCAGGCAATCCTCCCACCTCAGCCTCCCGCTGGTCTGGAATTCCTGGGCTCAAGTGATCTCACCTCAACCTCCCAAAGTGCTAGGATTACTAGAGAGGAGTGAACCACTGTGCCCAGACCTTTTTTGTTTTTGTTTTTGAGACATGGTCTCACTCTGTCACCCAGGCTGTAGTGCAGTGGCACGATCACGGCTCACTGCAGCCCTGCCTCCCAGGCTCAAGCATTCCTCCCACCTCAGCCAACTGAGTAGCTGGACTACAGGCACAGCAACCATGCCCGGGTAATATTTGTATTTTTCGTAGAGATGGGGCTTGCCATGTTGCCCAGGCTGGTCTTGAATTCCTGAGCTCAAGACAACCTCCCATCTTGGCCTCCCAAAGTGCTAGGATTACAGGTGTGAGCCACCGCAGCTGGCTGGGCATATGTTTGGTTATTATTTATGAGACGGAGTCTTGCTCTGTCACCCAGGCTGGAGTGCAGTGGCATGATCTTGGCTCAGTGCAACCTCTGCCTCCCAAGTTTAAGCGATTTTCCTGCCTCAGTCTCCCAAGTAGCTTAGATTACAGGCGTGCGCCACCACGCCTAGCTAATTTTTGTATTTTTAGGAGAGACGGGGTTTCACCATATTGGTCAGACTGGTCTCCAACTCCTGACCTCAGGTGATCCACCTGCCTCAGCCTCCCAAAGTGCTGGGATTACAGGTGTGAGCCACTGCGCCCGGCCGCATATGTTTTCTTTTCCTTTTTCTTTTTTAGAGACAAGATCTTGCTCTTTTGCCCAGGCTGGAGGATAGTGTCACTATCATGGCTCACTGCAGCCTCAACCTCCTGGGCTCAAGTGATCCTTCCATCTTGGCCTGTCAAAGTCCTGTGATTAAAGGCATTATCCACCACGCCTGGCCTGTGTTTTCATTCCTCTTGGGTGCATACTTCGAGGTGCATTTGTTGGGTTATATGGTACCTCTATGTTTAACTTCTTGAGGAACGGACACACCACTTTCCAAAGTGGCTGCCCCATTCTGCATTCCCACCATCCGTGTAGGAGGGTTCCAGTGTCTCCACATCCTCTCCAACACTTCATTTATTTTTTATTTTTTTATTTTTGAGACAGAGTTTCACTCTTGTCGCCCAGGCTGGAATGCAATGGCATAATCTCCGCTCACTGCAACCTCCGCTTCCTGGGTTAAAGCGATTCTCCTGCCTCAGCCTCCTGAGTAGCTCCTCTCCAACATTTCTTATTGTCTTTTTGCTAACAGACGTCCTAGTGGGTGCGAAGTCGTATCTCACTGTGGTTTTATTTGCATTTCTGTGATGACTAACAATGGTGAATATCTTTTGATGTGTTTATTAGCCATTTGTGTATCTTCTTTGGAGAAATGTCAATTTGGATCCTCTGCTCTTTTTTTTTTTTAATAGACTTTATTTTTAGAGCAGTTTTAGGTTCACAGCAAAAGCTGAGTGGAAGGTACAGAGAGTTCCCGTCCACCCTCCTGTGCTCATTTTGTAATGGTGCAACAGCACAAAACTCAGGTCACGGATTCTAGCTTCATGCCCACCACAGGTGGCAGTGAGGGCTCCTGCCCCAAAGGTCCTCAGTCCAGGACACATGCTGATGAAGTTTCTCTTCTCTGGCATGGGGAAGAGAAAGAGGAAGTGGCAAGTTCCCCTCGGACTGGTTACGCCTTCAGCCAGAGATAACAGGTCACCTCTATTCGCATTTCAGTCCTCAGACTGGTTACGCCTTCAGCCAGAGATAACAGGTCACCTCTATTCACATTTCAGTGGCAAAGCAAGTCATTCAGCAATTCCTAACTTGAAGGGGGTGTGAAATTCTCCCGTGAACCTGGAAAGAGAGGGTCTGAATATTTGTGGCCACCCCTAATGATCCACAGGAGTTAAATAAGGTTCTTTTGTGCAGGACTTGTCATTGCCTTTCCTGGCATACTTGACTGGGGAACCCTTTTCTTTTTTCTCTTTGTTTTTGAGATGGAGTCATGCTCTGTCACCCAGGCTGGAGTGCAGTGCTGTGATCTCAGCTCACTGCAACCTCTGCCTTTCGGGTTCAAGCGATTCTCCTGCCTCAGCCTCCTGAGTAGCTGGGATTACGGGTGCGCACCACCATGCCCAACTAATATTTTGTATTTTTAGTAGAGATGGGTTTTCAGGCTGGTCTTGAACTCCTGACCTCAGGTGATCCACCTGCCTTGGCCTCCCAAAGTGCTGGGATTACAGGAGTGAGCCACCACAACCAGCCTTTTTTTTTTTTTTTTTTTTGAGAGGAGTCTTGCTCTATTGCTAGGCTGGAGTGCAGTGGTGCAATCTTGGCTCACTGCAAACTTCACCTCCCAGATTCAAGTGATTCTCCTGCCTCAGCCTCCCGAGTAGCTGGAATTACAGGCGCGTGCCACCATGCCTGGCTAATTTTGTGTATTTTTAGTAGAGATGGGGTTTCACCGTGTTAGTCATCTCCTGACCTCGTGATCCACCCACCTCGGTTTCCCAAAGTGGTGGGATCACAGGCGTGAACCACCACGCCTGTCCTGGGGTACCCTTTTCTCCCAAAGCATTTTATGGGACGTGTTCTCTGGAATCCCCTTTGGGAACCATTGTCTTGGCTGGTGGCTACTTCCTTTTTTTTTTTTTTTTTTTTTTGAGACGGAGTCTTGCTCTGCCACCCAGGCTGGAGTGCATTGGCTGGATCTCAGCTCACTGCAAGCTCCGCCTCCCGGGTTTACGCCATTCTCCTGCCTCAGCCTCCCGAGTAGCTGGGACTACAGGCGCCCGCCTCGTCGCCCGGCTAGTTTTTTTTTTGTATTTTTAAGTAGAGACAGGGTTTCACCGTATTAGCCAGGATGGTCTCGATCTCCTGACCTCGTGATCCGCCCGTCTCGGCCTCCCAAAGTGCTGGGATTACAGGCTTGAGCCACCGCGCCCGGCCGGCTGGTGGCTACTTCCTAAAGGAGGGGTTGGCAAACCTTTTGGAAAGGGCCAGTAAGTAAATATTTTAGGTTTTTCAGACCATATGGACCAATTACTCGATTCTACTGTTGTAGTGCAAGAACTGCCGTATGTAATATGTAAACGAATGGGTGTGCCTGTGTTCCAATAACATTTTATTTATAGACACTAACATTTGAATTTCATACGATTTTTCTGTGTCACAAAATATTATTTTTTTCTTTTGATTTTTTTCCAACCATTTATAAATGTGAAAAACCATTCTTAGCTCATGGGCTGTACAGAAACAAGTGGTGGGCTAGATGTGGCCCACAGGCCACGGGTTGCTCCCCCTGTCCTAGAGGATAGCGTCCCAGCACCTTTGCCTGGCGTTCAAGCCCCGTCACCTTCCCCGGCTCCATCATCTACCACGTCTCCTCACAGAGCTCAAGCGTGGTCATGGTAGATGTTTTTCTAGGATCACATCACACTCTTTCACTCTCTGGAGTCTTTTCTCAGTTTGTTCCCCCTTCTGGAATGTCCTTCCAGCTCTTCTGTCCCCAGCTTTGCTTGGGAACAGGGGGGCCTCCCCTGCGCTGGGAAGAATCTGGAGCTTCTGCCGCTGGTGGCTCCCTCACTTCCTGGCGCTGCAGCGTCGCTCCCGCCCCTGGTGCTGTGTTCTGGAGCTCCGTAGATGTGTTCACTTCCCCAGCCACACCATGAGCTTCTGGAGGGTGGGGACTTTGGCCCCCTGAGTTCTGACCCCCCAGGCCTGCTACTGTTGGAATGTTTCCCCAAAAAAGCACAAGTTGGAAACTGAATTTCCAGCAAAACAGTGTTGGGTCGCGGGGCCTGATGAGAGGTGGTTAGGCTGTGAGGGCTCTGCCCTCATGAAAAAAATCAGCTGGCCGTGGTGGCGGGTGCCTATAATCCCAGTTACTCTGGAGGTCGAGGCAGGAGAATCGCTTGAAACCGGGAGGCGGAGGTTGCAGTGAGCCAAGATCGCGCCACTGCACTCCAGCCTGGGTAACGAGCGAAACTCCATCTCGAAAAAAAAAAGAAAAAGAAAATAAATTTCTGTTCTTTATTAGTTACCCATCTCAGGTATTCTGTTACAGCAACACAGCATTGACTCAGACAGAAAATTGGTACGGAGAGCTGGGGCTGCTGCTGTCACAAATACCTGAATGTGGGGACGGGCTTGGAACTGGGTGATGGGTGAATCCTGGAACTGGGAGGAGCAGGCCAGAAACGCCGACATTGCTATAAAGGGAGCATTTGGAGGATTCTGGTGAGTGCTCGGAAGAGAACAGCTACAGGGAGAGTGGAAAACTTCAAGATTGCTTCAGTGATAATGACCAGAATGCTGGTGGGATGTGGACAGTGGAGTCTTCTGACAGGTCTCAGATGAAAATGAGAAACAAGGTATTAGATATTAGAGGAGGTGGTCATCCTTGTTATTATGTAAAGTGGCAACAAACTTGACCATATTATATCTATGCCTGATGATTTTATGAAAGGCAGAATTATTTTTCCTTTTTTTTTTTGAGATAGGGTCTTGCTCCATTGCCCAGGCTAGAGTGCAGTGGTGCAATCATGGCTCACTGAAGCCTCGACCTCCCTGGTTCAGGTGATCCTCCCACCTCAGCCTCCCGAGTAGCTGGGACTACAGTTACTCACCACCATGCCCAGCTAATGTTTGTATTGTTTTAGAGACGGGGTCTCCTTATGTTGCCCAGGCTGGTCTCAAACTCCTGGGCTCAAACAATCCTCCCACCTAAGCCTCCCAAAGTGCTGGGATTACAAGCATGAGTCACCAGGTCCACCCGGAAGGCAGAATTGAAGAGCCTTGAACTGACATTTCTAAGCAGCAAAGCACTGAAAGAGCTGCTTGGCTTCTTTTAACTGTGGACAGCAAAATTAGAGAGGAGAGAAATGATTTTTTTTTTTTTTTTGAGACAGAGTTTCGCTTTTGTTGCCCAGGCTGGAGTGCGATGGCGCGATCTCGACTCACGGCAACCTCCGTCTCCCGGGTTCAACCAATTCCCAGCCTCAGCCTCCTGAGTAGCTGGGGTTATAGGCAGGCACCACCACGCCCAGCTAATTTTGTATTTTTAGTAGAGACAGGGTTTCTCCATGTTGGTCAGGCTGGTCTTGAACTCCCAGCCTCAGGTGATCTGCCTGCCTCGGCCTCCCAAAGTGCTGGGATTACAGGTGTGAGCCACCGCGCCCAGCCCAATTTTTTTTTTTTTTTGGACAGAGTTTTGCTCTTATCGCCCACACTGGAGTGCAATGGCATGATCTTGACACACTGCAACCTCCACCTCTTGGGTTCAAGCGATTCTCCTGCCTCAGCTTCCTGAGTAGCTGGGATTACAGGCATGTGCCACCACACCAGGTTAATTTTTTGTATTTTTAGTATAGATGGTGGTTCTCCATGTTGGTCAGGCTGGTCGCGAACTCCCGACTTCAGGTGATCCTCTTGCATCGGCCTCCCAAAGTGCTGGGATTACAGGCGTGAGCCACCCTGCCCAGCTGAGAAATGATTTAAAGATGAAATTATAATGTGTGGCCGGGCGCGGTGGCTCAAGCCTGTAATCCCAGCACTTTGGGAGGCCGAGACGGGTGGATCACGAGGTCGGGAGATCGAGACCATCCTGGCTAGCACGGTGAAACCCCATCTCTACTAAAAAAAAAATACAAAAAATTAGCCGGGCGAGATGGCGGGCGCCTGTAGTCCCAGCTACTCGGGAGGCTGAGGCGAGAGAATGGCGTAAACCCAGGAGGCGGAGCTTGCAGTGAGCTGAGATCCGGCCACTGCACTCCAGCCTGGGCGACAGAGCGAGACTCCGTCTCAAAAAAAAAAAAAAAAAAAAAAAAAAAGAAATTATAATGTGATAATTATAGCCGAATGGGGAGATTTGGAACATTTGCAGCCTGGCCATATAAAGCATGAAAGGTATGTTGAGGAGAGCAAATAAAGGCTGTGGCCAAGCCACCACTTTCGTTTTTTTTTGTTTTTGTTTTTTTTGAGATGGAGTCTCACTGTTGCCCAGGCTGGAGTGCAGTGGCACCATCTCAGCTCACTGCAACTGCTCCCTCCTGGGTTCAAGCAATTCTTCTGTCTCAGGCTCCTGAGTAGCTGTGACTATAGGCACACGCCACCACACCTGGCTACGTTTTGTATTTTTAGTAGAGATGGGATTTCACTGTGTTGGCAGGATGGTCTCCAGCTCTTGACCTCGTGATCTGGCTGTCTTGGCCTCCTAAGCTGGCCCGGGTGCCGCTTGACTCACTGCTCTGTAAAGTACAACCTATACACTTTAGTGGTATCCATGTGGTGCTCATTCTGCAGGTGCAGATTGCAAGAGCTGTGGGGCCATGGCTTCCTCCACCTAGATTTCAAGGATGTTACCTACAGCCTGGGGGCCCAGGTAGAGACTTTTTGTAGAGGTGGAGCCACTGCAAAGAACCCCTACTAGGGCAATGCCTTGTGGAGATGGAGGACAGTGAGGCTGTCCCCAAGACAAGAACTCTAGGCTGGGCCCGGGGGCTCGCGCCTGTAATCCCAGCACCTTGGGAGGTGGAGGCAGGCAGATCATGAGGTCAGGAGTTCGAGACCAGCCTGGCCAACATGGTGAAAACCCCGTCTCTACTAAAAATACAAAAAATAGCTGGGTGTGGTGGCAGGTGCCTGTAATTAATCCCAGCTACTTGGGAGGCTGAGGCAGGAGAATCGCTTGAACCTGGGAGCCTGAGGTTGCAGTGAGCTGAGATTGTGCCATTGCACTCCAGCCTGGGTGACAGGGCGAGATTCCATCTCAAAACAAAAACAAAAAAAAAAACTGTAGTGTTACCAGTGTGCAAATCCAGCCTAAGAGCAGCAGCAAAGCCCTCAGGGTGAGGCTGCCTGAGGCCTTGGGGGCCCAACCTCCACACCAGTGTGCCCAGAAGGCAGCACGTGGACTCGAAGATTATTCTGGAGTCTTAAGATTTAATGACTCCTGTAACCGGGCGTGGTGGCAGGCGCCTGTAGTCCCAGCTACTCGGAGGCTGAGGGAGGAGAATGGCATGAACCTGCGAGGTGGAGCTTGCAGTGAGCCGAGATTGCGCCACTGCGCTCCAGCCTGGGCGACACAGTGAGACTCTGTCTCAAAAAAAAAAAAAGTAAAAAAAGATTTAATGACTTCTGGCAGAGTGGCTCATCCCTGTAATCCCAACACTTTGGGAGGTAGAGGCGGGCTGATGGTGTGAGCTCACAAGTTTGAGACCAGCCTGGGCAACATGGCAAAACCCAGTCTCTACAAAAATACAAAAAATTAGCTGGGCATGGTGGCAGGCATCTGTAATCCTAGCTACTCAGGAGGCTGAGGTGGGAGGATTCCTTGAGCCTGGGAGTCGGAGGCTGCAGTGAGCCATGATCATGCCGTTGCACGCCAGCCTGGACAACGGGAGTGAAACCCTGCCTCAAAAAACAAAAAAAAAAAAAAAAAAAGAAAAAAAAGATTTAATGTTGTCTGCCTATTGGGCTTTGGATTTATTTAGGACCAGTTACCTCTTCTTTCTTTCCTGTTTCTCCCTTTTGGAATGGGAATGTCTAGCCTATGCCGGTATTTTGGAAGTAGATAACTTCTTTGATTTCACAGGCTTGTGGCTGGAGAGAATTGACCTCAGGATGAACGGTGCCTGTGTCTCACCCATCTCTGATTTAGGTGAGACTCTGAAGTCTCAACTTTTGAATTGGTGCTGGAGCAAGCTATGACTTTGGGGCTTTTGGGATGGAATGTGTTTTGAATGTGAGAAAGACATGAATTTGGAGCATGAATTCCAGGGATGGAATGCTAGGGTTTGAATACATTCCCCAAAACACACGTGTAGAAACTTGATCCCCAGTGCAGCAACATTAGGACGTGGGGCCTAATGGGAAGTGTTCAGATCAACAGGACTTTGCCCTCAGGAATAGTTGAATGCCATTATTGAGTGAGTGGATTTTTTATTGTGGGAGTGGGTTCATGATATAAGGGCACATTCAGTCCCCTTCTTTCTCTCTCTTTTTCTCTTCTTTCCACCTTTCACAAAGTGCAAAGTCTTACCAGATGCAGACCCCTCTATTTTGGACTTTTGGCCTCCAGCGCTGTGAGAAATTCCTGTTTTTTTGTAAGTTACCCATGTCAGGTATTCAGTTACCTCAGCATATAACACACCAGTCCCTGTGGGGTGTTGCAAAAGTCACTTCTGGCTGGGTGTGGTGGCTCATGCCTGTGATACCAGCATTTTGGGAGGCCAAGGCTGGGAGGATCACTTGAGTCCAGGAGTTCGAGACCATCCTGGGCAACACAGTGAGACAGGATCTTTACTAAAAATCAAAAAATTAGCTGGGAGTGATGATGTGCACCTGTAGTCTCAGCTACTCAGGAAGCTGAGGAGGAGGATCGCTTAAGCCTGGGAGGTCGAGGTTGCCAGGAGCCGTGATCATGCCACTGCACTCCAGCCTGAAGGACAAAATGAGACCCCGTCTCAAAAACAAAAATAAAAAATAAAAAGTTACTTCCTCTTTCAGGACCACAGTCTCCACATCTGTCAGATGGGAGCAATGTCTGCTGTCCTAGATGCCTCCTGAGGTTGTTCTGAGGGTAGAATAAGGCTGGCCCAAAAGGAACCGTGACCAGCAGAGAGTTGACCTTGGAGGATAATGGCTGATATCACTGGAATTTCGTTTTTGGGCACTGATCGTGTGCCAGGCACCATTGGAAGTGACCAGGAGCACAAAGTCCAGGCCCTGCTGAGAGGGGGATGCGGCTTGGTGACACAAAATCCTGTTGCTGTGTCCCCAGCACCTGGGACAAAATGAGACTCAGGGTATTGGAGATGACTCGAGGAACCTAGATGAACCTCAGGTGTCTGGGAGCTCCCAGATTGTCAGGAAGAATGACATTAACACCAAACCCCGCCCTGAGTTGCCGCATTGTCCTCTAGGGACTGGGCACTGAAGCTTCCTGCAGCACACAAAATTTGGGTCTGGATTTGAGCCAAAAGCCCCCTCATTTATAAATGGGGAAACATGACTTCACATTGTTCCAAAAATTACAAAAAATAAAAATAAAAACAGGCTGGGTGCAGTGGCTTGTGCCTGTAATCTCAGTACTTTGGGAGGCCGAGGCAGGTGAATCACCTGAGGTCGGGAGTTTGAGACCAGCCTGACCAATACGGAGAAACCCTGTCTCTACTAAAAATACAAAATTAGCCGGGCATGGTGGCGCACGCCTCTAATCCCAGATACTCGGGAGCTGAGGCAGGAGAATCGCTTGAACCTGGAAGGCAGAGGCTGTGGTAAGCCCAGACTGCATCACTGCACTCCAGCCTGGGCAACAAAAGCAAAACTCCGTCTCAAAAAAAAAAAAAGGAAACTGAGGCCCTGAGAGGTCCAGGGGCTCTCAGGCAGCCAGAGGCAGCATCTGACCTGGCCCCAGGCCCTCTTCCCCGGGAGCACAGATGCCAGGGTGTGTGGACTGGCGCCCCTCTCGGGCTGCTGGGCCCCGTGGTCTGCTAATCAGTCACATCATTTTTGGCATCGCACACAGCCTCGGGAACTGGAGAATGTCATTGTCAAAGTATTTTTGAATATTTGCCTTCTCAGCAAGAAGATGAGAAAGCTGTGAGGACACTCAGTCTTCCACGGGATGGATACTAACAAAAATAACAAGCAGCTTGAGCTGGAAGGACCTGGGAGCCTGGGAGAGATGCCCGGAGGAGTCCCGCGTGCTGCCTGTCACAGCTGTGTGACTGAGAGACAGGGCTCTGGCCCCCTGGGCCTCAGTGTCCTCCCCTGGAAAATGGCTCATTCATTTTTCAGGTGTGTATGAAGTTGCTATGTGCCACGCACTGCTGTAGGCTCTGGGGAACAAAACAGACAAAAATCCCTGCTTTCACAGGCTGCCATCCCCAGGGAGGCCATACTATAGAAATCAAATCAGATACGCCAGGGGTGACATGTAGAAGGGAAAGCCCAGGGGTAGGGCTGTCAGGGATGGCCTTGCTGAGAAGGTGACATGCAAGTGAGGATTTGAAGGAGGCAGGAGGGAGCCCAAGGGGTGTCGGGGGAAGAGCACTCCAGCACAGGGAGTGGCAGGCACAAAGGCCCTGCACTCGGGGCAGGACTGGGTTGTTCCAGGAGCATCAGGAGGCCGGGCGGGCTAGAGCAGGTGGTGACTTGGGGAGGCAAGATGACAAGACTGGGTCACAAAAGGCCACTGGAGGCCTGTGAACTGCTGGAAAGCCTTTCTTTTTCTTTCTTTTTGGTTTTTTCTTTGACAGGGTCTCCCTCTGTCTCCCAGGCTGGAGTGCAGTGACTGGAGCTCACTGTTACTTCAAATTCCTGGGCTCAAGTGTGTGCCACCGTGCTCTGTCACCCAGGCTGGAGTGCAGTGGTGCGATCTCTGCTCACTGCAACCTCCGCCTCTTGGGTTCAAGCGATTCTCCTGCCTCAGCCTCCTGAATAGCTGGGATTACAGGTGCCTGCCACCTCGCACGGCTAATTTTTTTGTATTTTTAGTAAACACAGGATTGTGCCATGTTGGCCAGGCTGGTCCTGGCCTCAGGTGATCCACCCGCCTCCCAAAGCACCCGGCTTTAATTTTTAAATTTAATTAATTAATTATTATTATTTTCCAGAAATGGAGTCTCCCTATGTTGTCCAGACAGGTCTTGAACTCAGCCTCCCAAAGTACTGGAATTACAGGTATGAGCCATGTCACCCAGCCAAACCTTTTTTTTTTTTTTTTTGGAGATGGAGTCTTGCTCTGTCACCCAGACTGGAGGGCAGTGGCACGATATCTCGGCTCACTGCAACCTCCGCCTCCCAGGATCAAGCGATTCTCCTGTCTCTGCCTCCCAAGTTGCTGGGATTACAGGCTCATGCCACCATGCCCGGCTAATTTTTTGTGTTTTAATAGAGACGGGGTTTTACTGTTGTTGCCCAGGCTGGTCTTGAACTCCTGAGCTCAGGCAATCCACCCGCCTCAGCCTGCCAAAGTGAGCCACTGTGCCTGGCCAAGCCTATGTTTTTGTTCTGAGTGATGGTCTAGAGCAGGACCAGATGTGATATGGTTGCTGTATTAGCTGCATTCTTCTGTGCCCCATGCTTCAAAGGTAGACGTGAGGAGGCCAGGTGAGATGTGACGAGGCCTTCCCCATGGTGGGGACAGTGGGGGAACGAGAGAGGATTGGACTCCAGATGTGTCTGGAGGCAGAGTTGACATTGGGTGTGGAATTTTTAAAAAATAATTTGTTGGCTGGGTGCGGTGGCTCAGGCCTGTAATCCCAGCACTTTGGGAGACCGAGGCGGGTGGATCACGAGGTCAGGAGAGTGAGACCATCCTGGCTAACATGGTGAAACCCCGTCTCTACTAAAAATACAAAAAACAAAATTAGCCAGGAGTGGTGGCAGGCGCCTGTAGTTCCAGCTGCTTGGGAGGCCGAGGCAGGTGGATCACGAGGTCAGGAGTTCAAGACCAGCCTGGTCAAGATGGTGAAACCCCATCTCTACTACATATACAATAGTTAGGTGGGTGCGGTGGCAAGCTCCTATAATCCCAGCTACTCAGGAGGCTGAGGCAAGAGAATTGCCTGAACCCAGGGGGCAGAGGTTGCAGTGAACTGAGATTGTACCACTGCACTCCAGCCTGGGTGACAGAGTGAGACTCCATCTCAAAAAAAAAAGGAAAAACAAAAAGAGAGTCAGGGTCTTGCTGTATTGCCCAGGCTGGAGTGCAGTGGCTATTCACAGGCACAATTCCACTACTGATCAGTCTGGGAGTTTTGACCTGCTCCATTTCCGACCTGGGCCGGTTCACCCCTCCTTAAGCCACGTGGTGGTCCCCTGCTCCTGGGAGGTCACCATGTGAATTCCAAAGTTAGTGTGGACACCCTCTCAGCATAGCACACTACAGCCCACAACTCCTGGGCTCAAGCGATCCTTTTGCCTCAGCTTCCCAAAGCTGCGTAAGCAATCATGCCTGGCCATTTAAATCATTTTAAAATGTACAATTCAGGGACATACAGCACATTCACGATGTTGCACAACCATCTCCACGGTGAAGTTCCAGCAGGAAACCCATGTCCGTGAAGCAGGCACTCCCTTCTCCCCTCCGTGTGCTAGGCCAGTGCAGGGAGAGACACAATATGGAGCTGCCAGCAAGGCAGATACTAGGGGAAGTTGAGGGAGATGGCTGGAGGAGAGGAGGGTCTTCAGCCATCCCCTAGGTCATTCCCAGGGGCCCCAAGATGTGTGCACAGCGGAGGAGACCCTGGGAGACATTCTCCTGTAGACCAGGCATTGCTGAGCACTGGAGCAGTACAAGCAGGATGGTGAGACCAGCAGGTCCTGGGCCAGGTGGGGTCCGGTGAGGGAGAGAGACACAGGAACCAAGAGTCCCAGGGCTGCAGCTGAGATAGGGCTGGTAGTGAGGCACAGCCCTGGAGGGGGTGGGGGTGGGGACCTTCCATGGATGCGATGGTCAGAAGGCTTCTGGAGGAGGTGACGGGTAGGTTGGGTAAGGCAGAGGAAGCCTGGGAAGATTGGGGGAAAGGTGTTCCAGGCCTAGGAACAGCCGAATGCCAGCAGGCTTCTCCGTGTCATACCCGTGCCTACTAGGGCCACCCGTCTGTCCGTCCGTCCCAGGGAGAGTTCCCTGGTTTGTCTTTTACTGAAAGATCCTGGAAGAGGAGAAGGCTAGTTGTTACTCTTGTGCAAAGGCCCTGAGGCAGGTGCAGGGTGTGAGGGGGAGGGGAGATGTGAGGCCAGGAGTGGAAGTGGAGGATGGAGGCAGGGCCATGCCTCATGTGCCTGGGGCCAGCTGTGGAGTGCTTGGAATTTCATCCTCGGCCCACAGGAAATCCCTGGTAGGGACTGGGGGTGGGAGTGGTGGTGGTGGTGGGGGTTGTAAGCCAGGAAGGAAGTGATCCAGCCCTTGTTTCAAAGATGATCTCTGGCTGTCGTGTGGTTAGGGGATGGCAGTTGGAAGGGTGTCGTGGTATCTAAGCTGGTAGAAGAAAGAGTACAGCCCAGGTATCCTCCCTCCCAGGGTATCCTTGTGTTGCTCGACTGGCCCAGTGCTTCCAGTGTCCTGGGGAAATGCTCCATGTGCCTCTCATCTGTGAACGTGAGGTGAATGGAAGCACATCTACCTGGGCCAGGCCTGACCGTCCGCAAGACTGAATGCGAGCAAGCCTCTCCACGCCCCACCCCTGCCCACTCGCAAGACTGAATGCGAGCAAGCCTCTCCACGCCCCACCCCTGCCCACTCGCAAGACTGAATGCGAGCAAGCCTCTCCACGCCCCACCCCTGCCCACTGGCAAGACTGAATGCGAGCAAGCCTCTCCACGCCCCACCCCTGCCCACTCGCAAGACTGAATGCGAGCAAGCCTCTCCACGCCCCACCCCTGCCCACTCGCAAGACTGAATGCGAGCAAGCCTCTCCACGCCCCACCCCTGCCCACTCGCAAGACTGAATGCGAGCAAGCCTCTCCACGCCCCACCCCTGCCCACTCGCAAGACTGAATGCGAGCAAGCCTCTCCACGCCCCACCCCTGCCCACTCGGGCCATCCATCTCTGTTTGTCCCAGGGAGAGTTCCCCGGTTTGTCTTCTACTGAAAGATCCTGGGGGAGGGGAGGGCTAGTTGTCACTCTTGTGGACAAGGGGGTAGGTCTTCAGCTCTTCAGCCAGGAAACCTTTTTTTTTTTTTTTTGAGATGGCGTCTCGCTGTGTCCCCCAGGCTGGAGTACAGTGGCACGATCTAGGCTCATTGCAACCTCCCCCTCTCAGGTTCAAGCGATTCTCCTGCCTCAGCCTCCTGAGTAGCTGGGATGACAGGCGCCCGCCACCACGCCTGGCTAATTTTTGTATTTTTAGTAGAGACGAGGCTTTACATGTTGGCCAGGCTGATCCCGAACTCCTGACCTCAAGTGGTCTGCCTGACTCGGCCTCCCAAAATGCTAGGACTACAGGTGTGAGCCACCATGCTCAGCCAGGAAACCACTCTTGGAAGGCAGTTTCTAGACAGAGAAAAGAACACCCTTCTCTCCGAGGGTCTAAATGTTGGTATAGCTGGTATCTGTCTGCCGCGAGGCTGCTGGGAAGCCAGTGCTCTGCTCGGTATCTATATCCCTGCCAGTATATCTACACTCTTACTGGGGTCTGGTTTAAACGTCCCAGCCTGACCCCAAGACAAAGTTAGCAGTGGTGACTGAAGGAGCCCTTGCTGCGTTGCAGGCTCTGTGCTGGGCACAGGATTCCAGACACACAGGAGTGAGACCCTATCTTGCAGAGCTTATAATTTGGGGTGGGGGCGGGGGGGAGGGAAGCACAAGTAGCCCTACGCAGTGCCAGGAGTGGGGACACCAGGGCCTGGGACAGGGTCTGAGGCGGGCAGGAGGTCAGAAGGGCTCCCTGGAGAAGGGGGCCTGCGAACTGAGCTGTGAAGGCCAAGTGGGCATGATCTGGGTCACGTGGCCTGGTGGGAGCCTCACCTCTGGGCAATCCCGGGAAGGGAGGCCCCGAAGGTGGGGAATCTTGCGGCCAGCTTAGGCAGGAGGCTCTCTCCTCTCCTGCACGGAGACCTCCTTCAGCCTGGGTCTGAACTCTGCCCGAGCTGGTCTTCCCACATGCCTGAGGCCCCTTGAGGGAGGCCTCACACTGGTCCCAGGCCTGCTGCTGCTGTCCCCCAGTGCCTCACGGGAAGTTTCTGAGACAGAGTAAAAAGCATTCCTGAGGGAATGTAAAGAAAGGGCGGGGCGGCTGGGCAGGAAAGGGCCTGGCCCATACTTCCCCTCTCAAATCTTATCACGATGACAGGCTCCCTGCCTGGCCTCCATTTGTTCATCTGGACCAGGTGGGTCCCCCGGCTGCAAGGCTGGAGTTAGGATTGACATAACCATCAAGTGTGGATGTGACCCACACACGTAAAGTGAGGATGAGGACTCCTTGGGGTGGCCTTCTTGTGGAAACGGGGTGGAGCACCCACGCTGGCCTTGGCACCCGAGCAAAGGTGTAGGTGTGGAGAGCCAGGCCTGAAATCTCAAGGCCTGGCAGGGAGGCCATCTCCCTCAACATCCTGGCAAATGAAGGATGCAAAGAAAACAAAATCTGCAGAAACGCAGAGACCCTGAATGATGTGTTCGTGTGTGTCTTCTTTCTCCTCATTCTTTCTGTTATTTAATTATCTCTATTTTCCAAACAGCTTCATTGAGATATAATTCATAGTACATGCCATACAATGCACCCATGGGAAGTATCTGATGCAGCAGTTTTAGTATATCCAGAGTCATGCAACCATCACCACAATCAATGTTAGAACATCTCGCCGAGTGAAGTGGCTCACACCTGTAATCCTAGCACTTTGGGAAGCTGAGGTGGGTGGATCACGAGGTCAAGAGATCGAGACCATCCTGGCCAACATGGTGAAACCCTGTCTCTACTACAAATACAAAAAGGTAGCTGGGCATGGTGGTGTACGCCTGTAGTCCCAGCTACTCGGGAGACTGAGGAAGGAGGATCGCTTGAACGCGGGAGGCGGAGGTTGCAGTGAGTTGAGATCACGCCATGGCACTCCAGCCTGGCGACAGAGTGAGACTCTGACTCAAACAAGCAAACAAACAGACAAAAAAGAACATCTCATTACCTCAGAAAGAAACCCTGTACCCATTGGCAGTCACTCCACATTGCCCTCTCCCTCAGCAACCAACAGTCTGCTTTCTGCCTATTGTGGACGTTTCCTAGAAATGGAATCATACACTGTATGGTCTTTTTTTTTTTTTTTTGAGACGGAGTCTCGCTCTGTCGCCCAGGCTGGACTGCAGTGGCTGGATCTCAGCTCACTGCAAGCTCTGCCTCCCAGGTTCACGCCATTCTCCTGCCTCAGCCTCCGGAGTAGCTGGGACTACAGGCGCCCGCCACCTCGCCCAGCTAGTTTTTTTTTTTTGTATTTTTTAGTAGAGACGGGTTTCACCGTGTTAGCCAGGACGGTCTCAATCTCCTGACCTCGTGATCCGCCCGTCTCGGCCTCCCAGAGTGCTGGGACTACAGGCTTGAGCCACCGCG
Organism: Trachypithecus francoisi; assembly: GCF_009764315.1. Taxonomy (NCBI): domain Eukaryota; kingdom Metazoa; phylum Chordata; class Mammalia; order Primates; family Cercopithecidae; genus Trachypithecus; species Trachypithecus francoisi. The sequence continues at coordinate 4,107,151 of NW_022681468.1, read as the reverse complement.
CCTGGCCAACTGTATGGTCTTTTGTGACTAGCTTCTTCATTCAACCTGTTGAGGATTCATCCATGTTGTAGCATCCTTTTTAAGGCTGACCCATATTCCAGTGTGGATAGACTACATTTTGTTTAAACATTCATCAGATGAGGGACATTAAGTATGAATAATACTGCTATGAACATTTGCCCACAAGTTTTTGTGTGGACATATGTTTTCAGTTCTTTTGGGTATATATCTCTGAGTGGGATTTCTGGGTCAAATGGCAACTCTATGTTTAACTTCTTGAGAAACCGCCAGACTATTTTCCAAAGCAGCTGTGCCATTTTACATTCCCACCAGCAGTGGCTTCCAGCACTTGTTACTGTATCTTTTTGATGAGTGCTATCCTGGTCGGCAAGAAGTGGCATCTGTTTGTAGTTTTGATTTTTCATTTCCCTGACTGCTGACACTGAGCATCTTTGTATGTGTTTCTTGGCCATTTTTTTTTTTTTTGAGATGGAGTCTCGCTCTGTTGCCCAGGCTGCAATGGGGCAATATTGGCTCACTGCAACCTCCACCTCCCAGGTGCAAGCGACGCTCTGCCTCAGCCTCCAGGTAGCTGGGATTACAGGCACCCATCACTGCACCCCACTAACTTTTTTTTTTTTTTTTGAGACGGAGTCTCACTCTGTTGCTAGGCTAGAGTGCTATGGCGTGATCTCCGCTCACTGCAACCTCTGATTCCCTGGTTCAAGCGATTCTCCTGCTTCGGCCACCCCATAGCTGGGATTACAGGTGTGCACCACCACGCCTAGCTAATTTTTGTATTTTTAGTAGAGACGGGGTTCACCATATTGGCCAGGATGGCCTGGATCTTCTGATCTCATGATCTGCCCGCTTTGGTCTCCCAAAGTGCTGGGATTACAGGCGTAAGCTAATCTTTTTTTTTTTTTCTTGAGATGGAGTCTCCCTCTGTCGCCCAGGCTGGAGTGCAGTGGCACGATCTCTGCTCACTGCAAGCTCCTACCTCAACCTCCCAAGTAGCTGGGACTACAGGCGCCTGCCACTACGCCTGGCTAATTTTTTGTATTTTTTGACCTTGTGATCCACCTGCTTCAGCCTCCCAGAGTGCTGGGATTACAGGGGTGAGCCACCACACTTAGCCCTTTTTTTTTTTTTTTTGAGACGTAGTTTTTGCTTTTGTCACCCAGGCTGGAGTGCAATGGTGTGATCTTGGCTCACTGCAACCTCCGCCTCCTGTATTCCAGCGATTCTCCTGCCTCAGCCTCCCGAGTAGCTAGGATTACAGGCATGCGCCACCACGCCCAGTAAATTTTGTATTTGTAGTAGAGATGGGGTTTCTCCATGTTGGTCAAGCTGGTCTCCAACTCCTAACCTCAGGTGATCCGCCCGCCTTGACCTCCCAAAGTGCTGGGATTACAGGTGTGAGCCACCTCTGGCTTCCAGAGGCTGTTTCTTTTAGGACAAATTGCCTTTCTGTGTGCAGATGTTTTAAGTTCTGCTTCTATTCAGATGAGTTAGCTGCCTTGCCTTGATTTGTTTTCTGACTATTTTAAAAAATAGCCCAGCTATTTTTTAAAAAATTTTTAATAGAGACGGGGTTTCACCATGTTGGTCAGGCTGGTCATGAACTCCTGACATCAGGTGATCCATCCTCCTCAGCCTCCCAAAGTGTTGCGATTACAGGCGTGAGCCACCGAGCCTGGCCTTTTTGTTTTTAACTAGAGACGGGGTTTCACCATGTTGGCCAGGCTGGTCTCCAGCTCCTGACATCAGGTGATCCATCCTCCTCAGCCTCCCAAAGTGTTGGGATTACAGGCGTGAGCCACCGAGCCTGCCTTTTGTTTTTAACTAGAGACGGGGTTTCACCATGTTGGCCAGGCTGGTCTCCAGCTCCTGACATCAGGTGATCCATCCTCCTCAGCCTCCAAAGTGTTGGGATTACAGGCGTGAGCCACCGAGCCTGGCCTTTTTGTTTTTAACTAGAGACGGGGTTTCACCATGTTGGCCAGGCTGGTCTCCAGCTCCTGACATCAGGTGATCCATCCTCCTCAGCCTCCCAAAGTGTTGGGATTACAGGCGTGAGCCACCGAGCCTGGCCTTTTTGTTTTTAACTAGAGACGGGGTTTCACCATGTTGGCCAGGCTGGTCTCCAGCTCCTGACATCAGGTGATCCATCCTCCTCAGCCTCCCAAAGTGTTGGGATTACAGGCGTGAGCCACCGAGCCTGGCCTTTTTGTTTTTAACTAGAGACGGGGTTTCACCATGTTAGCCAGGCTGGTCTCCAGCTCCTGACCTCAAGTGATCTACCTGCCTTGGCCTCCCAAAGTGCTGGGATTACAGGTGTGAGCCACCGCGCCTCACCCTTGTTGGCCATTTGTATCTCTTCTTCGAAGAAATGTCTATTCAAACATTTTACCCCTTTTAAAATCTAGTTATTTATCTTTTTATTATTACGTTGAGACAGAGTCTCACTGTCGGCCAGGCTGGGGTGCATAGGTGCCATCATAGCTCACTGCAGTTTTCAATCCTTGACTCAAGTGATCCTCCCACCTTAGCCTCCCAAAGTGCTGCGATTACAGGTATGAGTCACCACATCCAACCTCCTTTTTTTTTTTTTTTGAGATGGAGTCTTGCTCTTTGCCAGGCTGGAGTGCAGTAGCACGATCTCAGCTCACTGCAACCTCTGCTTCCAGGTTCAAGTGATTCTCCTGCCTCAGCCTCCTGAGTAGCTGGGATCACAGCCATGTGCCACCACTTCCAGCTTATTTTTTTGTACTTTCAGTAGAGACGGAGTTTCACCATGTTGGCCAGGATGGTCTCAATCTCTTGACCTCATGATCTACCTGCCTTGGCCTCCCAAAGTGCTGGGATTACAGGCATGGGCCACCACACCCGGCCGGGTTTAATGTCTCTTGTCAGACACATGATTTGCAAATATCCTGTCTCATTATGTGGACTGTCTTTGTTATTTTTTAATGGTATAATTTGCAGGACAAGATTTAATTTTTTGTATTTAGTAGAGACAGGGTTTCACCAGGTTGGTTAGGCAGGTCTTGAATTCCTGACCTCAGGTGATCCACCCACCTCAGCCTCCCAAAGTGCTGGGATTACAGGTGTGAGCCACCAGGCCCGGCCAGACAAGTTTTAATTTTTTTTTTTTTTTTTTTTTTTTTTTTTTGAGACGGAGTCTCGCTCTGTCGCCCAGGCTGGAGTGCAGTGGCCGGATCTCAGCTCACTGCAAGCTCCGCCTCCCGGGTTCACGCCATTCTCCTGCCTCAGCCTCCAAGTAGCTGGGACTATAGGCGCCCGCCACCTCGCCCGGCAGTTTTTTGTATTTTTTAGTAGAGACGGGGTTTCACAGTGTTAGCCAGGATGGTCTCGATCTCCTGACCTCGTGATCCGCCCGCCTCGGCCTCCCAAAGTGCTGGGATTACAGGCTTGAGCCACCGTGCCCGGCAAGTTTTAATTTTTACGAATTCCAATTTATCTTTTTCTTTTGTTCCTTATCCTCTCGGCATCATAATTAAGAAGACTTTGCCTACCTCACAGTCACAAACATTTAGGTTTTCATCTGAGAGTTTTATAGTTTTAGCTCTTACAATTAGGTCTATGATTTATTTGCTTAGTTATTAACATATTAAGTATGGCCGGGCGCGGTGGCTCAAGCCTGTAATCCTAGCACTTTGGGAGGCCGAGGCGGGCGGATCACAAGGTCAGGAGATCGAGACCATCCTGGCTAACACGGTGAAACCCCGTCTCTACTAAAAAGTACAAAAAACTAGCCGGGCGAGGTGGCGGGCGCCTGTAGTCCCAGCTACTCCAGAGGCTGAGGCAGGAGAATGGCGTGAACCCGGGAGGCGGAGCTTGCAGTGAGCTGAGATCCAGCCACTGCACTCCAGCTTGGGCGACAGAGCGAGACTCTGTCTCAACAACAACAACAAAAAACAAAATTATAAATACTGTACGTTTAGAATCAGACCAAGCATCTTGCGGACACCCTTGTCCCTGGCCATCCCAGCATCCCTGGGGCAACTCTGGCCTTGGGTCAGAGGCTCCACAGCTCCTGGCTTAGCTGTGCCCTGGCTCCTCCCCTCATCTCATGCCTGGCCCTAGGAAGGCTGTAGGTTATTTCCCCTCTGGCTGCCTCAGCTTTCTCATCTATAAGGGTGGGGGATGAGATGGTCATAGTTTTTTTGTTTTAGCATGGAGGATGAGATGGTCATAGGGTCATAGTTTTTTTTTTTTTTATCATTGATGTAGTTTATTATTATTATACTTTAAGTTCTAGGGTACATGTGCACAAAGTGCAGGTTTGTTACATATGTATCCATGTGTCATGTTGGTGTGCTGCACCCATTAATTCATCATTTACATTAGGTATATCTCCTAATGCTATCCCTCCACCCTTGTTTTTGTTTTACACAGATGAGATCTCACTATGTCGCCGGGCGCCATGGCTCAAGCCTGTAATCCCAGCACTTTGGGAGGCCAAGGCAGGCGGATCATGAGGCCAGGAGTTTGAGACCAGCCTGGCCAATATGGTGAAACCCCATCTCTACTAAAAATACGAAAATTAGCTGGATGTAGTGGCGGGTGCCTGTAATCCTAGTTACTTGGGAGGCTGAGGCACAGGAATCGCTTGAACCCAGGAGGCAGAGGTTGCGGTGAGCTGAGATCATGCCACTGGACTCCAGCATGGGCGACAGAGCGAGACTCCGTCTCAAAAAAAAAAAAAAAATTAATAAAAGGAAAAAGGCAAGGAGGCATCCCAGTGATGACAGGTTGGAAGCTGCAGAGGAGACTGATGAGGAGTGACCTGTGAGGTAGGAGGACCAGGTGAACTGGAATCTCCAGGTCCAGATAAATGAGGGTTTCCAGGAGGAGGAGTGGTCGACTCAGCTGTTGCTGAGAAGCTCAATGAGACCAAGAAGTGACCCCCGGATTGGACAGCGGAGAGGTTGTAGGTTACCTTAGCAGTAGTTAAGGGGTGGGGACACAGCTCTGCTGGGTGGGGTGATGAGAGGCTGGGATGTGAGGGGGTTGAGGAAGCGAGTGTAGGGAAGTCTTTGGAAATGTCTGAGGGGAAGGAGAAATGGCCAGAGACCCGAGAGGGCTGGGGGGCAGGAGTCGGTCCAGAGTGAGGCTGATGGCACAGAAAAGCCTCAAGGGGAGGGCAGCGGGAGAGGGTCCCAGGCCTGAGTAGGACGTGGGTATCCGACAGGGAGGTTTGTCTGTTTGGGGACAGGGAGAGGAGAAAGATCCTGAAGGCTTTTGTTTTTCTCTGAAGAATGAGGTAAGGCCACGGGCTGGGAGCCCAGGCAGAAGGGGCTGTGGGAGGTGTAAGGAGAGGGGAACAGGCATGAGGTCTCAGTTTCAGAGTGGGAGTCTCACCGAAAAACATGGTAGGGCTGCCGGCTTTGTGGATGCGTTACAAGTGTGGGATCACAAATTCCCAATCCCAGGGCTGTGTGTGGCGCCCTCTCCCCAAGCGATGGGAAGGCGGGTGTCCTTAAGGTTGGGGTTCCCTACGGCGGAAGGATGGACTCTATTACAATCCATCAGGCCAGGAGGTAGGTACTGTTTTCTGTATTTTACGGTTGGGAAATCTGAGAGCTTCAGGTTAATATAGTATCCGTGTAGCATTAGGGTCAAACTAGAATAGGGGCCGACACATGTTAAATGTTAATATTGGTTGGGGAAAAAAAAAAAGAATGCTTTTAAAGTCCACTGCTGCACCCCTACTGGTAGCCCAGCCTGGCCTCAGCCTTGGGGGCTGGTGGGTGGAGAGGGTGGCCGTGTGCTCTGCTATCCCTGTTGCCTTAATAAATGACCCAGTATCACCTTTGTGCCCTCGTAGGTTGATCCTTCCAGTCTGGTGGTACAACTTTGTAGACATCAAGCGAGCGGGGCAGCGTGTTCTGGACCTCATTCCTCACACAGGGATCACCTCCGGATGAGTCAGAGGCCTTAGCCAGTGGCCCAGCCCCGGGAATGCCACCCCGGTTCTGTACCCTGCCCAGGCCAGCTGAAGGGTGTATCGGGGCACACACCTGCAGCATCCAGGGCTCTCCAAGGAGAGAGACATCCTTTGGAGGAGAGTCCAAGAGTTACGACCCTGAACTTGGTGGGGTCAGGGCTTCTATACTAGGAGGGGTCCCAGCCCTGTTTCTTAAAGGCCATTTAGGCAGAAGTGAACGTGGTCTCTTCAATAAAGTTAGTAATAGTTCATGCTGCAAAAAATGTTCAAGAGAAAACCCCGCTTATTTATTCAGGCTTTAAAACCATAAAACTCCCAAATTCTCCCTGTAGCTATTTATATCCAAAGCTCGTCCCCATATTAATCTCAGGTTTGAAGCAACTTAAAAGAAAAATAGCCATCCCTGCTTTAAAAAGATTTCCCGTATAGACCTCCACTGGTCTAATTACGAAGGCAGCGTGGTTTCGGGGTTGGTTCGGGGTAGGGCACCGGGACCTCCAAGGCAGTTACATCCCTCAGCCCCCCACAGCTGTACGGCTGCCCGGTGGTCCCTCTCCAGGGCAGCGGCTCTCAGGCTGGCCTCAGCCGACCCCACCCGCCCGCGCCCCGGGTTCTCCCTCGCGGGAGTTCCGGGGGGGGGAGAGGAGGCGGGGCGGGCGGCAGATCCGGAAAAGTGGCTGCCCTCGCCCCGGAGGAAGTTGACCCTCCTCCCGCGCCGAGAGCTTGGGATGAAAATAGCTTCTTCCTCTTTACCCTTCCTGGACCCCCGCCCCAGAAAGGCTGCGCCTGTTCATTCATCTTTCAGCAGCCACCCTGGCGGCTAGTGCGTCCCCACGCCGGGACTCTGTGCCCCGGGGGCCCACGGGGACCCTCCCTTGGGCCTCCGCCGCGGCGGCGAGCCCCGCACCCAAGCCACCCCGGGGGTCCCCGCCTCCCCCACCCAATTAACGGGCAGCACGGCTGACCCGAGTCCCCACGCGGCTCGCGCCAGGGGAGGTGGCAGCCTGGGAAGCCCGTCCCCCGCGCCGCGGCCCCCGCCCCCGCGAGCCCCGCGTCCCCTGGGAAAGGCGGGGGCGCAGCGAGTTTCCCCCAATTAGTTTCTTCTTTGTATGGAGTCTGAGCGCGCCCGTACCCCTCCGCGCAGCGGAAAGTAGTCCCGGCCGGGGGCTCCGCGGCTTTCCAGCGCCAGGCACATTTTACTTTGAGAAGCCGACGGGACTCTCAGCGGGGTCCCGTGGAGGGGGGCCAGAGGCCGCGGGAGGCGTGTGCGGGCAGTAGGGGCGGGGGCCGCGGCCGAGGGGAGGGGGCGGGGAGGGCCGCGAACTCCTCGCCGCTGCCTGGAGAGAAGGATCATGGGGCGTAGGGAGATGGCAAACCTCAAACCACGTACGGCGGGCGATACGCGTCAACCGAACCTCGCCAACGGAAGCCCGGAGCCGCCCCTCCCCGCTCCCCCGCCCCGCCGCCCCGGACGGACGGGCTCGCGGAGCCAACCCCGCTGCCGCTCGCCGTCCAAATCCCACCAGAGCCAATGGGAGTGCGAGGGGGCGGAGCCATCCCGCGTCAGTTGGGCTGCGCGCCCCCCCCACCCCCCGGCGCCCCTGCAGGCCCCGCCCTTGCCTCCTCCCCTCTCCGCTCGCTGCTCCCGGAGTAGTTGGTGCCAGTGAAGTGAGGGCGGCGATGAGAGCGAAAGTTGCGCTCAGCTCGTCGCTGGGTGCTTGAAGCGGCTCCGCGCTCTACCCGTCTGGGCCTCCCCCGACTCGGACTCGCGCCCGTGGGCTCCCGTAGCGCCCGCCCGGCCCCGCGCCCCCTCCCCCGGCTTGGCGCCCCCTCCTCAGGAGCCGCGGGTCCCCGCCACTTTCGCACGGCCCCGGCCCCCGCCGATGCCGGCCATGGTGGAGAAGGGCCCCGAGGTCTCAGGGAAGCGGAGAGGGAGGAACAACGCGGCCGCCTCCGCCGCCGCCGCCTCCGCCGCCGCCGCCGCCGCCTCGGCCGCCTGCGCCTCGCCAGCCGCCACTGCCGCCTCGGGCGCCGCCGCCTCCTCTGCCTCGGCTGCCGCCGCCTCGGCCGCCGCCGCCCCCAATAATGGCCAGAATAAAAGTTTGGCGGCGGCGGCGCCCAATGGCAACAGCAGCAGCAACTCCTGGGAGGAAGGCAGCTCGGGCTCGTCCAGCGACGAGGAGCACGGTAGGTGGCAACCGCCCCCGCGGCCCCGGGCCCCGGGCCCCGCGCCGCGCTGACCGCCGTGTTCTGCTTCCCCCGCAGGTGGCGGTGGCATGAGGGTCGGACCCCAGTACCAGGCGGTGGTGCCCGATTTCGACCCCGGTGAGTAGCGGCCCCGGGCGGCCGGCGGCGGGGATGAGCGGGAGCCCCGGGTCCCCGGCGAGCCCGAGGGGGCGGGAGCCCGCCGACAACTTTCTTTTTGTGTGTGCGTTCGCCCTGCCGTCCGTGGGGAGAACAGCAGGGCGAGGACGAGGAGGCGCACACGCACACGAGTGTTCTGCAAACGTGCGTCTGCACCCTGTGGGAGGCCAGGTCGCCCCCAGCCGGGCCGGCGCCGCTGCCCCCTGCGCCTCCGAGGACTGCAGGTGGCGTCGGAGGCGGCCACACCTGGCCTGGGGAGCGCTGGGGGTCCCTGCGTCCAGGTGAGCTGCGCCTCGGCCAGGGGTAAAGGGTGGCAGTGCCGGAGAGTTAGCGTCCTGCGAGCGCCCCGGACTTAGGAGGTCCCCAGAGACCCGTTTGTCGGAACCCTTCCCAAAGGCTGCTCCCCACGCCTTAGCTTCTCCTCCCAGCCTCTGGCTCTTGCTGGTTCCTGACTCCCCTCCCATCCAGAAGCGAGCAGAAGAACGACCCCCGAAAATCAGTCAATAAAGGAAGTGTGTTTTCCAGAGGGCACCTGCCTGGGGAAGAGAGCCTCGCGTGTGGCAGTTTGATTTTAGGACCTATTTGTAAATGTGTGTGTTTCCTTTTTTTTTGGAGGAAGAGGTTGTGAAATTGAGAACCGTCAGAAGCTTTAGGCTAACAAATGCTTTTCACCTACAAGAAAGTCCTACACCCTAGAATGGAACACTTACTTCCCTGGCTGCTATTCTGTGTAGAAGCAAATTTAAAGTGGTACAAGAAAAAAAATCCAATCAGACAAAGGAATTCGTCAGATTTTAATGCATGAGATTCTAGCCAGTCTCTGTATGAGACTGTCTTTAAAGGTTGTTGGTATGGAAAATGTTTGAAAGAACGTAGGATTTATTTCAGAAATAAAATTAAACAGAGCATCTTGTAAAACTGGAGTTAACAATCCTCCCTGGTTGGAGGGCTTTAGAGCTGGGGTTCTCTATGTAGGTTATACCACTAGTTTATTTTAAAAGATAAATGCATACATGTTTTTTCCTTGGAAACAAGACTGCAGAAAATTGCAATGATCTAGTCCTTGAAAAAGGCGATTCTCTCAAGCTGTTATTAAGGTACTGAACTGCCCTTGGAAGCGGAAATACGTAAAGGTCCTAGGTGAGCTCTTGGACACTCTGGAAATAAATGACTTATCTTAAATTGGCCTTCTAAATTTTGATTTCTTGACGTAAGGTTTGTGTTCCTTTTAAGTCCATGTTACTGTTTTTGATAGTTTCCTTCTCCCCAATTCTTTTCTCTTTTTTTTGGTAGTCACTTCTCATTTATGAGTGACAGGATAGAACTAGGTGACCAGGCTATTTCTCTTGTATGCTTGGCTCCTCCATTCCTCGGTTGGCCACCAGGGGAAGCATACTGTTTTTTGGTTACAGTTGACCCTGTCTTCATTTTGTAGGTCAAGTCTTATCTTTGCTTTAAAACACAGAACTTAAAGCTTGTCACCAAATGTTCCTAATGTATTATTTTTAAAAATCGACTTCCACAAATCTTTGAGTAAGTTGGTAGGCTTTTTGGTACATTTTTGTTAACATAAATTTTGAAAACTTTATTTAGATGTGTTGGATGTGACTAAGGAAAAGGGCGTATTTGTCAGCAACAGGAATTAGATTTCTGACATTCATCGAAATGTTGATGTCAGCTCTGCATTGTTAGTAATGAGTTTGACTTCTTTGGAGTTGTAGTTTTCTTTGAAACAGCAAATGTAATATGTTGAACTGTCCTTGGGCTTTTTGTTGGAATAGGTATGAGCATAAACTTGCTAGCAATCAGCTATTCTAAAATGGAAAACGTCTAGCAGATTGCAGTAGCTCACACCTGTAATCCCAACACTTGGGGAGGCCAAGGCTGGAGGATCTCTGGAGCCCAGGAGTTGGAGACCAGCCTGGGCAACGTAGTCAGACTCCATCTCTACACAAAATAAAAAAATTAGCTGGGCTAATTTTTGGTGGCATGTACCTGTAGTTTCAGCTACTTTGGAGGCTGAGGCTGAAGGATCTCTGGGAGGTCAAGGCTGCAGTGAGCAGTGATCTTGCCATTGCACTCCAGCCTGGGTGACAGTGTGAGACCCTGTCTCAAAAATGAGAAGGAAAACGTCTAACTGTTCTGCTGCATAGTCTTGCTGCCAATTGGTTGAGTCTTGATACTAAAATTTCCAAAGTTCTTATTTTGTGTTTGTTTTAATCTGGCAAGGAATCTAACTGGTGTAAAGTAATTTCAAACCTTGTTTTGCCAACCTGAGCAGGGGGACACAGTCCTAGATACAGCAGAAAATTGAAATTTTACTATTTTCTAGTGGTTTTTTGTGTGTCTTCTCATTTAACTGAAAAGCTTAAGGGGAAGGAAGACTTCCATTTTGGAATAGAAATGATACAACCCGTTTATTTATTTTTGTGTGTGTGTGTGACGGAGTTTCGCTCTTGTTGCCTAGGCTGGAGTGCAACGGCATGATCTCGGCTCACCGCACGCAACCTCTGCCTCCCAGGTTCAAGCAGTTCTTCTGCTTCACCCTCATAAGTGGCTGGGATTACAGGCATGCACCACCATGCCTGGCTAATTTTTTGTGTTTTTAGTAGAGATGGGGTTTCTCCATGTTGGTCAGGCTGGTCTGGAATTCCTGAACTCAGATGATCCACCCACCTCAGCCTCCCGAAGTGCTGGGATTACAGGGGTGAGCCACCATGCCCAGCCAACATGTTTATGGCACAATTCTTTCTTAGCTCTTTAAGATTTAAAACAGGTTCACTCCGTGACTGCAAGTTAAGAGTAGTGAATTGAGTAATAAATTAAGAATTGAGAGTTTGAGCCTTACTAGTTTTTATTTCCTCCTCCTACTTGTTTTTTTCTTTTTTCTTTTTTCTTTTTTTTTTTTTTTGAGACCGCGTCTCGATCTGTTGTCCAAGCTGGAGTGCAGTGGCATGATCTTGGCTCACTGCAACCTCCACCTCCGAGGTTCAAGTGATTCTCCTGTTTCAGCCTCCCAAGTAGCAAGGATTACAGGTGTCCACGGCCACGCCTGGCTAATTTTTGTGTTTTTAGTAGAGATGTGGTTTCACCATGTTGACCAGGCTGGTCTCGAACTCTTTGCCTCAGGTGATCTCCCTGCCTAGGCCTTCCAAAGTGCTGGGAGTACAGGCATGAGCCTCTGTGCCTGTCCCTTCTCCCTCCTTTTTTTTCTTTTTTGAGGCAGAGTCTCGATCTAGTGCCCAGGCTGGAGTGGAGTGCAGTGGTGCAATCTTGGCTCATTGCAACCATCGTCTCCCAGGTTCAAGTGATTCTCCTGCCTCAGCCTCCCAAGTAGCTGGGACTACAGGCGCGTGCCACCATGCCCGGCTAATTTTTGTGTTTTTAGTAGAGACAGGGTTTCACCATGTTGGCCAGGCTGGTCTTGAACTCCTGACCTCAGATGATCTGTCCCCCCTCAGCCTCCCAAAGTGCTGGGATTACAGGCATGAGCCACCATGCCCTGCCTCTACCTGAGTTTTGAATGTGCCTTTGTTCTTCTCGTTTACTAGAATTAAACAGAGAGGTGGATGTGAACAGACAGCTTTTTTTTTTCTTTTCTGTTTTTATTTATTTATTTATTTATTTATTTATTTTTTTGAGACGGAGCCTCGCTCTGTCGCCCAGGCTGGACTGCAGTGGCCAGATCTCAGCTCACTGCAAGTGCTGCCTCCTGAGTTCACACCATTCTGCTGCCTCAGCCTCCCGAGTAGCTGGGACTACAGGCGCCCGCCACCTTGCCCAGCTGGTTTTTTTTTTTTTTGTATTTTTTAGTAGAGACGGGGTTTCACCATGTTAGCCAGGATGGTCTCGATCTCCTGACCTCGTGATGCACCCGTCTCGGCCTCCCAAAGTGCTGGATTACAGGCTTGAGCCACCGCGCCCGGCCTCTGTTTTTATTATAGGAAAATAAGTAACAAACTATGGTAGAGATGCATGAATGGAGGAATTTGACTTCGATTTTTTTTTTTTTTTTTTTTTTTTTTTTTTGAGATGGGTTCTTCCTCTGTTGCTCTGGCTGGAATGCAGTGGCACAATCTTAGCTCACTACAGCCTCTGCCTCCCAGGTTCAAGCACTCCCAGGTTCAAGCAATTCTCCTGCCTCAGCCTCCTAAGTAGCTGGGCTTGAAAGGCGTGTGCCATTATGTCTGGCTAATTTTGGTATTTTTGCAATTTTTTTTTTTTTGAGACGGAGTTTTTTTCTCTTGTTGCTCAGACTGGAGTGCAATGGCGTGATCTCGGCTTACCGCAACTTCTGCCACCCGGGTTCCAGCGATTCTCCTGCCTTAGCCTCCCTAGTAGCTGTGATTACAGGCGTGTGCCACCACGCCCGGCTGATTTTGTATTTTTAGTAGGGATGGGGTTTCTCTGTGTTGGTCAGGCTGATGTTGAACTCCCGACCTCAGGTGATCTGCCTGCCTCGGCCTCCCAAAGTTCTGGGATTACAGGTGTGAGCCACTGCGCGGTCCTAATTTTGGTGTTTTTGGTAGGGGTGGGTTTTACCATGTTGGTCAGGTTGGTCTCGAACTCCTGATCCGGTCGCCGTGGCTTCCTAAAGTGTTGGGATTACAGGTGTGAGCCACTGTGCCCGGCCTGATTTTTTTAAGTCTGATTTTACTTATTTGCAGCGTGCCAGGTTGACCCTATTTAGGTTTGAAAGCAAATGGTTGGAGCTACGACTGATATTTCCTATACAGTTCAAAGGAAGATTTAATTCTGTCATCCTTTAGTCTCGCTCTGTTGCCCAGGCTGTAGTGCAGTGGCGCGATCTTGGCTCACTGCAAGCTCTGCCTCCCAGGTTCATGCCATTCTCCTGCCTCAGCCTCCTGAGTAGCTGGGACTACAGGTGCCTGCCACCACGCCTGGCTAATTTTTTTGTATTTTAAGTAGAGATGGGGTTTCACTGTGTTCGCCAGGTTGGTCTTGATCTCGTGATCCGCCCGCCTCAGCCTCCCAAAGTGCTGGGATTACAGACGTGAGCCACCACGCCCAGCCCTGATTCAGTTCTTATAAAATAATTAATACCGCCGGGCGTGGTGGCTCAAGCCTGTAATCCCAGCACTTTGGGAGGCCGAGGCGGGCGGATCACGAGGTCAGGAGATCGAGACCATCCTGGGTAACACGGTGAAACCCCGTCTCTACTAAAAAATACAAAAAACTAGCCGGGTGAGGTGGCGGGCGCCTGTAGTCCCAGCTACTGGGGAGGCTGAGGCAGGAGAATGGCGGGCCACTGCAGTCCAGCCTGAGCGACAGAGCGAGACTCCGTCTCAAAAAAAAAGGAAAAAAAAAAATTAATACCTGGACTAGATCGGTGTAGTGTGGCATTGCTTGGTAATTAGAATACCATTTCTGTTTACACTGAAGTAAAAAGCTTTACCAACTTTTAAAGAGTTTAAAAAAAAAAAAAAGAGTTAAAAACCAAAGTGCAGCCCTACACTTTTAACTTAGGCTTTGTTCTTACATGTGTTATCCAGACTGCCTTTCCATACTGTCTGCCTTAGATTATGCTGAGTTGTCATGGGTTTCTTTTAATTTAATAACAGAATAATGGGGTAAGAGTGAGGATGCTTATCTATCCTACCTCTGGTTAGTTCTTTCCTACATTAGTAAAACATCACTTATTTTGAAATGAATAATATTTTTCTTTCTTTTTTTTTTTGAGATAGGGTCACACTTTGTCACCAGTATAGTGGTGTGATCACAGCGGTAGTGAACTTGAACCTCCTAAGTGCACGCCATCCTCCCACCTTAACCTCCCAAGTAGCTGGGGCTACAGATGTCTACCACCATGCCTGACTATTTTTTTGTATTTTTTGTAGAGACAGGGTTTTGCCATGTAGTCCAGGCTGGTCTCGAACTCCTGAGCTCAAGCCATCTGCCTGCCTTGAAGGCCTCCCGAAGTGCTGGGCTTACAGGTGTGAGCCACCATGTTCAGCCGTTATTATTACTTTTTTTTTTTTTTTGAGACAGTCTCGCTCTGTCGCCCAGGCTGGAGCACAGTGATGTGGTCTTAGCTCACTGCAAGCTCCACCTCCCAGGTTCACGCCATTCTCCTGCCTCACCCTCCCGAGTAGCTGGGACTACGGGCGCCCGCCACCCCACCCGGCTAATTGTTTTGTATTTTTAGTTGAGACGGGGTTTCACTGTGTTAGCCAGGATGGTCTCGATCTTCTGACCTCGTGATCCGCCCGCCTCAGCCTCCCAAAGTGCTGAGATTACAGGCGTGAGCCATCGTGCCCGGCCATTACTATTTTTTAATTTTAATTTTTAATTTTTATTCTGTTTATTCACGTCCTTGGTGCTTCAGAGGTGTACGTCGTTAATAGTGGATGTTTTTGAGATAGTGGCCCTTTAAAAATGCAACCTTTATTTTGAATGTTTAATGCAATATATTTAATCAGATCTGAAAATTTGTGGTTGTCATTGGCTTAACTGTCACTTCAGAGTTGACTTCTGTCGGAAAACTATGTTTTCATGCGGAATAGGTAATTTTACTGAACAGGGTGTCGATATGCCTTTCATTTGTTTTCACTGGTGATTCTGTGTTCTGCTTTTTTTATGCTTTAGATCGTTGTAAAAAAATAGATATACCAAAATTATGGTGAACGCTTTGTGATTTTTTGTTTTTGAGACAAGGTCTTGCTCTGTCACACAGGCTAGAGTGCAGTGGCCTAATCTTGGCTCACTTCAAGCTCTGCCTCCCAGACTCAAGTGGTCCTCCCCGCTCAGCCTCATCAGTGGCTGGGAATACATGTGTGTATCACCTCGCGTGAGCCTAGGCTGGTCTCAAACTCCTGTGCTCAAGCAGTCTTCGTCTCTTGGCCTCCCAGAGTGTTGGAATTACAGGCATACGCCTGGCAATGCTTTGTGCTTTATTTATGTATTTATTTATTTAAGTTTTATTTTTATTGTTTTTTGAGACGGAGTTTTGCTCTTGTTACCCAAGCTGGAGAGCAATGGCATGACCTTGGCTCACTGCAACCTCTGTCCCCTGGGTTCAAGTGATTTTCCTGCCTCAGCCTCCCTGATAGCTAGGACTACAGGTGTGTGCCACCATGCCCAGCTAATTTTTGTATTCTTTGTAGAGATGGTATTTTGCTGGCCGGGCATGGTGACTCACGCCTGTAATCCCAGCACTTTGAGAGAAGGCCGAGGCAGGTGGATCACTTGAGGTCAGGAGTTCAAGACCAACCTGGCCAATATGATGAAACCCCGTCTCTACTAAAAGCACAAAAATTAGCTGGGCGTGGTGGTACATGCCTGTAATCCCAGCTACTCAGAAGGCTGAGGCAGGAGAATTGCTTGAACCTGGGCTGCAGAGGTTGCAGTGAGTGGAGATGGCACCAATGCATTCCAGCCTAGGTGACAAAAGTGAGATTCTGTCTCAAAAAAAAAAAAAAAAATGGGGTTTCGCCGTATTGGCCAGGCTGGTTTTGAACTCTTAGCTTCAGATGGTTCACCTGCCTTGGCCTCCCAAAGTGCTAGAATTACAGACATCAGCCACTGCCCCCGGCCAATGCTTTGTGATTTAAACACTGTTTTAAGGCAGTGTTCACCCAAATGAGAAGTCAGGGTTTTAGCAGGTAATGATGAATTTTGTGAGTGATCAGTTTCATTAGATAGTGTGGTAGGGAGACACCCAAAGCTGGTTATCAGGAGATTGAGTACCCTGTCCCTGACAAAGAAGGGGATGTATGATAGAGCTGGTCATTTTATCTCCAAGGGCCTCAGTTTCCTCAACCGGGAATCTGGTTCTTTTCATCATGAGTAGTCTATGATGATGTCAGTTATACAATAATGTCTTTTAAAATTAGTTCTTCTGTTTTGTTATTTTTATTTATTTTTTTGTGACAGGGTCTTACTCTGTCACCCAGAGTGCAGTAGTGTAATCAACTTATTATAACCTCAAATTCCTGGGCTCAAGTGATCCTCCCGCCTCAGTCTTCTGGGTATCTGGGACAGTAGGCACATGCCACCATACACAGCTAATTTTTTTTTTTTTTTTTTTTTTTTTTTAAGACAGAGTGTCTCCAGGTTGGAGTGCAGTGGCGCAGTCTCGGCACATGCCAATCTCTGACTCCCTGGTTAAGTGATTCTCCTGCTTCAGCCGCCTGAGTAGCTGGGATTACATGCACGCACCACTACGCCCAGCTAATCTTTGTATTTTCAGTAGAGACGGGGTTTTAACATGTTGGCCAGTATGGTCTTGATCTCCTGACTTTGTGATCTGCCCACCTCGGCCTCCCTAAGTGCTGAGATTACAGGCGTGAGGCACTACGCCCGGCCCTACGCAGCTAATTTTTAAGTTTTTTGTGGAGACGAGGTCTTGCTCTGTTGTCCAGGCTGGTCTCAAATTCTTGGCCTTCAGCAATCGCCCTGCCTTGGCCTTTCAAAATTGGGAATTATGGGTGCGAACCATCAGGCCTAGTCAGAGTAAAATTTTGAAAATTGGTAGGATAGGATAGTTAATGTGCATAATTAGAATATGCCTTTTTACAAATCATCATAAGGAGGATAGAATGGTGAAGGTAGAGCTGTGAAAAAAGCAAAACATTTCAAATAGAACAGTACCCGTGACTTGATTAAACACCTCTTTTTTTTTTTTAAACATGGAGTCTTGCTCTGTTGCCAGGCTGGAGTGCAGTGGCATGATTTTGGCTCACTGCAACCTCTGCCTCCCAGGTTCAAGCAATTCTCCTGCCTCAGCACCCTCCCCCCCAGTAGCTGGGACTACAGGTGCGTGCCACCATGCCCAGCTAATTTTTGTATTTTTAGTAGAGACGGGGTTTCACCATGTTATTCAGAGTGGTCTCGATCTCTTGACCTTGTGATTCGCCCGCCTCAGCCTCCCAAAGTGCTGGGATTACAGGCGTGAGCCACCATACCCAGCCAAACACTGATTTAATACTAGGTTATATTTGCTTCAGGTACAGGTAAAGCCTCATTCCCGCCTTCTTTATTCATTAATTCACAGTTGATTTATATTATTTCTGTGATAGTTTGCATCTTCTGAGAAGCAGATGACAAGACAGAATTAGATATGCAAGAGGTTCATTAGGGTAGGGTATACTTGGGAAGGATAAAGAAGAGAGGAAGGAGGTGTAGGTGGCAAGAGCCTTTACACTGGAAGCACGTGTGACACCTGTGAAAGAAGAGAGGGAAGGAATGATGATTAATGATGGATAGAGGAACCTCCAACTCAGTGCAGCTTGCAGTTCAGAGAAAATCTCAGCCAGAGTAGATTGTTGGAAGAGTCTGTTGGGCAGGAATGGTCCTGCCCTGTGAATGTCTGCTGTGTTCAGTCATTGGCTGGGAGCAGCCTAGAATAGCCTTGCTTTGGTATGGGTGCTGTAGTAGATTCCTGGCAGCTGAGACTGTCAGTTAACTACACCCCTTGCAACATTTTCTCTCTCGAAGGGAAGTCTGAGTGGCACACTCTCAAGGCTGTCAGAATTCCCATACATGTTTTTGTACTTTAATACATGTGTGTTTGGCCAGCCATGGTGGCTCACACCTGTAATCCCACCACTTTGGGAGGGTGAGGCGTGTCGATCACCTGAGGTCAGGAGTTCGAGACCAGCCTGGCCAACACGGCAAAACCCCGTCTCTACTAAAAATATAAAAATTAGCTCAGTGTGGTCGCAGGTACCTGTAATCCCAGCTACTTGGGTGGCTGAGGCAGGAGAATTGCTTGAGCTCAGGAGGTGGAGGTTGCAGTGAGCCGAGATCGTGCCACTGCACTCCAGACTGGACGATAGGTGAGACTCTGTCTCAAAAAAAAAATGTGTGATAATATGTTTTCTTGTTATTATTAGTGTTTTTGTAAATGGAATAATCTGTGCTATTAATGTACTTTTATGCTTTCCAAACAAGTACATTTCTACTAGCAAGGTAAACAACTTCGTTTTCACCCTATCTTCGTCATGGTGTTAGTTAGGTGATTAATGTTTTTTGAAATGCTATGCTTATATTAGCATTTTTTTCTTTTCTTTTTTTTTTTTGAGATGGAGTTTTGCTCTTGTTGCCTAGGCTAGAGTGCAGTGATGCGATCTCCTCTCACTTTAACCTCCACCTCCCAGGTTCAAGTGATTGTCCTGCCCCAGCCTCCCGAGTAGCTAGGATTACAGGCATGTGCTACCACGCCTGGCTAATTTAAAAAAATATTTGTAGTAGAGAAGGGGTTTCACCATGCTGACCAGGCTTGTTTTGAACTCCTGACCTCAAGTGATCTCCCACATTGGCCTCCCAAAGTCCTAGGATTACAGGCGTGATCCACTGTGCCTGGCCACTTCTTTCTTTTTTTGTAGACTTGGTTATCATTCTGCCTCTCAGGCTGGAGTGCAGTGGCATGATCACGGCACACTGCAGCCTCAGCCTCCGGGGCTCAAGTGATCCTCCTGTCCCAGTTTCCTGAGAAGCTGGGACTACAGGCGTGAGCCAGTATGCCTGACTGATTTTTAGACTTTTTGTAGAGACGGGGTTTTGCCAAGTTGCCCAGTCTGGTCTCCAGCTCCTAGGCTCAACCAATCCTTCTGCTGTGTCCTCCCAAAGTGCTGGGATTACAGGCGTGAGTCACTGTGCCTGTAATTAAGTTTTCCAGTTGATGATGAGGTTAAGTGTCTTATGTTTTTAATTTTTAATTTTTTTAAGAACCTTTTTTTTTCTCTTTTTTGAGATGAGTTCTCACTCTTGTCTCCCAGGCTGGACTGCAGTGGCGTGATCATAGCTTACTGTAGCCTCGAACTTCTAGGGCTCAAGTGATCTTCATACCTCAGTTTCCAGAGTAGTTGGGACTACAGTTTTTCACCACCACACCCAGGAAAGAACGTGACAAAAAGTACTAAGTGTCTTTTAGCTAAGTATCGAAAATAGTGGTTTTTTATTTATTTGTTTATATGTACTTTTTGAGACAGAATCTGGCTCTGTCATCCAGGCTGGAGTGCAGTTGTGTAATTTTGGCTCACTGCATCCTCAGCCTCTCAGGCTCAAGTGATCTTCCCACCTTGGCCTCCTGATTAGCTGGGTTTATAGGCTCCTGCCACTATGCCCAGCTAATATTTGTATATTTTGTAGAGATGGGGTTTCAGGTTTTGTTGATGTTACCCCTGGCCCAGGAGTGTCTTTGTAAATGTTTTGTTTGTTTTTTTGCCACTCAGTTTTCTCCTGTGAATGTATCTTTTTTTTTTTTTTTTTTTTTTGAGACGGAGTCTGGCTCTGTCGCCCAGGCTGGAGTGCGGTGGCCGGATCTCAGCTCACTGCAAGCTCCGCCTCCCTGGTTTACGCCATTCTCCTGCCTCCGCCTCCCAAGTAGCTGGGACTACAGGCGCCCGCCTCGTCGCCCGGCTAGTTTTTTGTATTCTTTTTTTTTTTTGTATTCTTTAGTAGAGACGGGGTTTCACTGTATTAGCCAGGATGGTCTCGATCTCCTGACCTTTTGATCCGCCCGTCTCAGCCTCCCAAAGTGCTGGGATTACAGGCTTGAGCCACCGCGCCCGGCCGAATGTATTTTTCTTTTGCTATTTTTCTTTCTTTTTTTTTTCTTCCCCCCTTAGATAGGGTCTCGCTCTGTTGCCCTGGCTGGAGTGCAATGGATCAATCTCAGCTCACTGCAGCCTTCATCTCCTGGGCTCAAGTGATCCTCCCACCTCAGCCTCCGAGGTAGCTGGGACTACAGCAGTGTGCCACCACGCCTGGATATTTTTGTATTTTTTTGTAGAGACAGGGTTTCACCATGTTTCCTAGGCTGTTTTGCTATTTTTCTATAGGGTGTTGGTTTTTTTGTATGGATTTGTGTGAGTTCTTTTTTTTTTTTTTTTTTTTTTTTGAGACGGAGTCTCGCTCTGTCACCCAGGCTGGAGTACAGTGGCCAGATCTCAGCTCACTGCAAGCTCTGCCTCCCGGGTTCACGCCATTCTCCTGCCTCAGCCTCCTGAGTAGCTGGGACTACAGGCGTCCACCACCACACCCGGCTAGTTTTTTGTATTTTTTTTAGTAGAGAGGGGGTTTCACTGTGTTAGCCAGGATGGTCTCTATCTCCTGACCTCGTGATCTGCCCGTCTCGGCCTCCCAAAGTGCTGGGATTACAGGCTTGAGCCACCGCGCCCAGCCAAGTTCTTTTTTTTTATATATTTGGATATTAATTATTTATTAGAATTGCATATATGTTTTTTGTTTTTTCTTTAATATTATGTGTGTTGGGGGGAGGAGGATTTAGTTTATTTGACAAGGGATAAAAATATATTCCTGATTGGAGACTACTCAGAGACTGGTCTTGGTATATACCCCTGATTTCTAAGATGAATGTTGCTGAGAATTGAGAATTTTGTTGTTGTTTTGTTTCAACTAAGTTATTCATCTCATTTCAGCATGCTATTAACTAGTTGACCCAAATCACAGTGCTGGATGACTTGAAATTCTCTGATTTAATTTCTGCCTGGTATGTAGTTATAGTAGCATATAGGTTAAAGGTTAAAGTTACAGCTTTGATCCTATAATGGTCAGTTAGTTTCCCACGAAAGGTTAAAATGCTATAGACTAAAACAAATAGCTGTCTTAGGGATTTGCCACTCCTTTAAGGCAATGGGTAGTGTGTGGATAAGGAGGTACAACTTTGTCATCACTAACAGAAAACCCTTGAAAGAATGATCTATCGGCAAGGCACGGTGGCTCAAGCCTATCCCAGCACTTTGGGAGGCCAAGACGGGTGGATCACGAGATCAGGAGATCTAGACTATCCTGGTTAACACGGTGAAACCCGTCTCTACTAAAAATACAAAAAAATTAGCCGGCATGGTGGTGGGTGCCTGTAGTCCCAGCTACTTGGGAGGCTGAGACAGGAGAATGGTGTGAACCCGGGAGGCGGAGCTTGCAGTGAGCCGAGATTGCGCCACTGCACTCCAGAATGGGCGACAGAGCAAGACTCCGTCTCAAAAAAAAAAAAAAAAAAGAATGCTCTATCCAGGTTGCTTACTCTGTGCTAGGCTAGTTTTAACACACGTCAAATCATTTGACCCTCACAACAGTCATAGTATGTAAAGTCACTATCTCCATTTTCCAGATGAGGAAACCTCTGTTTCCTCAGCATTGAGAGGCTGAGTCTTACGGTTCCGCCTAATAACTTGCCACGGTAATCCAGTCCGAGAGGCCCTCAGCTGTAAGATGCATCATTATTTTATGTTTCTCTAAGAAAGGAAAAGGATCAACAAGATAGACCGTTAATTATAAAGATAAGAATTCTGATTTATAAGTATAGTCAGAATTCAATTTAGTGTGTTTTAGAGAGGGTCAGCCAGAATCCTCTTTAAGAGAAAACACTTAGGCAGGGTGCAGTGGCTCACTCCTGTAATCCCAGCACTTAGGAAGTCTGAGGCAGGTGGATCACCGAGGTCAGGAATTCGAGATCAGCATAGCCAAAATGGTGAAACCTTGTCTCTACTAAA
This sequence comes from Trachypithecus francoisi, assembly GCF_009764315.1. Taxonomy (NCBI): domain Eukaryota; kingdom Metazoa; phylum Chordata; class Mammalia; order Primates; family Cercopithecidae; genus Trachypithecus; species Trachypithecus francoisi. Next base: position 4,085,335 of record NW_022681468.1, on the reverse strand, counting down.
AATACAAAAAAATTAGCCAGGCTGTAATCCCAGCACTTTGGGAGGCTGAGGCATGAGAATTGCTTGAACCTGGGAGGTCGGGGAGGTGGTGGTTACAGTGAGCCGAGATGGTGCCACTGCACTCCAGCCTGGGTGACAGAGCAATACTCCATCTAAAAAACAAGAAAAGAAAAAAAGGAAAAAAGAAAAAACACTTAGGAGCAAGGCTTTATTGGATCCATTGATTAGTTGTTTCCATGTGGCCCCAGGTGTTGGAGAATTTTATGTTTAGGGTTGCCAGAGCAAACTTGTAGTCCAGTTACATTCCTTTTCTTCCTAGCAGTGAAAACACAAGTGAAATGGGAGGTATTTAGCTTGGTTGCCTGGGGACAAATTGGACTGAGTTGCTTTATTCCTGCATGTATGTTGAAATAGTCATCTTCACAACTTAGAACATGGTTGGAGTTTTTTTAGAAGAGCCATTTCTTTTGATGGTGTGACTGAAGGCTATCCATACAGTCATGTATTGCAAAACAAATGTCATTTTGGTCAAGGACAGTGGTCCCATAAGATTATAATGGAACTAAAAAATTCCTGTCACCTAGTAACTTCACCTTGTCTATAGTGCAGCAGTGTGTAGCATTACTCAGGTGTTTGTGTGGTGTTGGTGTAAACAAACCTACTGCACTGCCAGTCTTATAAAATCTAGCTCATGGAGTTATATACAGTACATAGTACTTGATAATGACAATAACTGTGTTACTGGTTTGTGGATTTACTATACTATACTTTGTATGGTTATTTTAGAGTGTATTCCTACTTACAAAACTTGTGTTTGCTGTAAAACAGTCTTAGGCAGGTCCTTCAGGAGGTATTCCAGAAGGAAGGCATTGTTACTCTAGAGTGTGACACTGCTGTGTGTCTTATTGCCTATGAAGACCTTCCAGTAGGACAAGATACGGAGTTGGAAGATGGTGATATTGATGATCCTAACTAGGCTAGGCCATGTGTGTGTCTTTGTGGTTTTGTTTGTTTGTTTGTTTTTGAAAATGGAGTCTCACTCTGTTGCACAGGTTGGAGTGCAGTGGCATGATCTTGGCTCACTGCAACCTCCGCCTCCCTGCTTCAAGTGATTCTCCTGCCTCAGCCTACCGAATAGCTGGGATTACAGGTGCATGCCACCATTCTTGGCTAATTTTTGTATTTTTAGTAGAAATAGGGTTTCATCATGTTGGGCAGGCTGGCCTTGAACTCCTGACCTCAAGTGATCTGCCTGCTTCGGCCTCCCAAAGTGCAGGGATTGCAGGCATGAGCCACCGTGCCCAGCCTAATTTTTATATTTTTAGTAGAGGCGGGTTTCACCATGTTGGCCAGGCTGGTCTTGAGCTCCTGACCTCAGGTGATTTGCCTACCTTGGCCTCCCACAGTGTTGGGATTACAGGTGTGAGCCACTGCACCTGACTGTTTATACCCATACTTTCGCTGAAGTTTGTAGTTCCTGCCCTGCTTTACTTTTATTGACAAAGAAGCTGCTGGGCTTGGTGTTTTGCTTTCAAACTTAGCATGGATATAGGGAGTTCAGGGGAGGAGGAAGAGAAGAGTAGGTGCTTAACTAGTTTTGATCTTACTCAGTACCAGAGAGTCTTCTGGGAGCTGGTGGTGTCATGTATGTCTGATTTCTTTGAGGGTGGTAGCATGGTTTTTTGAACCGCCAAATCAGGTTTTAAGTTTTTTGTTTTTGTTTTTGTTTTTGGGAGACAGGATCTCACCCTGTCCCCCAGGCTGGAGTGCAGTGGCGGGAACATGGCTCACTGCAGCCTTGACTTCCTGGGCACCAGTGGTCCTCCTGCCTCAGCCTCCCAGGTAGCTGGGATTACAGGAGTGAGGCACTGCACTTGGCTGTTAAAGTGTTATATAGTATGAACTTGTCAGAGCTAAATAGTGGCTGAATTTTCTAAGAATATGTGCTTGGTTTGGTGTCTTTTCTTGAATAGGCTTTTGTTTTTATTTATTTATTTATTTTATTTTATTTTATTTTTTTGAGACGAAGTCTCGCTCTGTCGCCCAGGCTGGAGTGCAGTGGTGCAATCTTAGTTCACTGCAGCCTCTGCCTGTCAGGTTCAAGCAGTTCTCCTGCCTCAGCCTCCCGAGTAGCTGGGATTATGGGCATGCTCCACCACGCCTGGCTGATTTTGTGTTTTTATTAGAGACGGGGTTTCTCCATGTTGGTCAGGCTGGTCTCTAACTCCTGACTTCAGGTGATCTGCCTGCCTTGGCCTCTCAGAGTGCTGGGATTATAGGCGTGAGCCACCGTGCCCTGCCGAATAGACATTTTTTAGTAGACATTTGATAAGGACCAAGTGCAACTGTATAACATGGAATTTCACGGAAAAATTGTCTTTTAAATTGGCAGTTATAAAAGCTGATTATCCTTATCTTTCCTTATAATGAATTTATATAAATTGGAGATGCATATCTTGCATAGATGTGTTTTCTTTTTTATATAAAGTGGAAAGTTACATCACAAAATTAGCTGTTTTTTGGCCAGGAGTGGTGGCTCATACCTGTAATCCCAGTGCTTTCAGAAGCTGAGGCAAGTGGATCACCTGAGGTCAGGAGTTTGAGACCAGCCAGGCCAATATGGCGAACACCTGTCTCTACTAAAAATAGAAAAAACTAGGCCGGCGTGGTTGCTCATGCCTGTAATCCCAGCACTTTGGGAGGCTGAGGTGGGCAGATCACGAGGTCAGGAGTTTGAGACCAGCCTGGCCAACATGGTGAAACCCTGTCTCTACTAAAAGTATAAAAATTAGTTGGGCGTGGTGGCATGTGCCTTTAATCCCAGCTACTCCGGAGGTTGACACAGGAGAATGGCTTGAACCCAGGAGGTATAGGTTGCAGTGAGCCGAGATTGCGCCACTGCACACCAGCCTGGGCAACAGAGCGAGACTCCATCTCAAAAAAAACACAAAGATACAAAAAGTTAGCCAGGCGTGGTGGTGCACGCCTGTAATCCCAGCAACTTGGGAGGCTGAGGCAGGAGAATTGGTTGAACTGGGGAGGCAGAGGTTGCCATCAGCCGAGATCGCACTACTGCACTCAAGCCTGGGCGAAACAGAGACTCCATCTCCAAAAAAAAAAAAAAAAAAAATTAACCGTTTTACAATGAACAATTCAGGGGCATTCAGTGCACTCACATTGTGGAGCCACTACCCTTGTCTAGTTCCAAAACATTTTCATCACCCTAAAAAGAAAATCTCATATGCATTAGAATGAAGAATGAGTTACTTCTCATTCTCCGTTCTCAGTACCTGGCAACAACCAACCTGCTTTTTGTTTGTGGATTACTTATTCTGGAAATTTCATATAAGTGGATATGTGACCTTCATGTTTGGCTTCTGTCATTTAGTGTAATGTTTTCGAAGTTCATTCCTGTTGAAACTTGAGTCAGTATTGATACTTTCTGTGCTTCGTTGCTTTTTGTTTTGTTTTGTTGTTTTTTTTTTGAGATGGAGTCTCACTCTGTCGCCCAGGCTGGAGTGCAGTGGCCGGATCTCAGCTCACTGCAAGCTCCGCCTCCCGGGTTTACGCCATTCTCCTGCCTCAGCCTCCCGAGAGAGCTGTGACTACAGGCGCCCGCCACCTCGCCCGGCTAGTTTTTTGTATTTTTTAGTAGAGAGGGGGTTTCACCGTGTTAGCCAGGATGGTCTGGATCTCCTGACCTCGTGATCCGCCTGTCTCGGCCTCCCAAAGTGCTGAGATTACAGGCTTGAGCCACCGCGCCCAGCCTTGTTTTATTGTTTTTTTGTTTTGCCTTGTTTTTATTTTTTGAGATGGAGTCTTGCTGTCACCCAGGCTGGAGGACAGTGGCGTGGTCTCAGCTCATTGCAACCTCTGCCTCCCTCGTTCAAGCGATTCTCCTGCCTCAACCTCCCAAGTAGCTAGGATTATAGGTGTGTACTACCACGTCTGGCTGATTTTTGTATTTTTAGTAGAAATGAGGTTTCACCATTTTGGCCTGGCTCGTCTTGAACTCCTGACCTCAGGAGATCCATCTACTTTGGCCTCCCAAAGTGCTAGAATTACAGGCGTGAGCCACCGTGCCTGGGCTTCATTGCTTTTTATGGCGGAATAATAGTTCATTTTGTGTATCTGTTAAAGTTTATTTATTCATTTGTTTTTGTTTTCTTTCTATAGATAGAGTCTTGCTCTATTGCCCAACTGGAGCTCAGTGACTCGATTATAGCTCACTGCAACCTCAAACTCCTGGGCTTAGGCTGTCCTCCTGCCTCAGTCTCTTGAGTAGCTGAGTCTATAGGCACGTGCTGCAATTCCTGGCTAATTAAAAAAAAATTTTCTTTTTTCTTTTGGAGTGCAGTTTCGCTTCTGTTGCCCAGACTGGAGTGCAATGGCACAATCTCAGCTCACCACAACCTCCAGTTCCCAGGTTCAAGTGATTCTCCCACCTCAACCTCCCAAGTAGCTGGGATTACAGGCATGAGCTCCCATGCCCAGCTAATTTTTTTTGTATTTTTAGTAGAGATGGGGTTTCTCCATGTTGGTCAGACTGGTCTCGAACTCCTGACCTCGGATGATATGCCTGCCTTGGCCTCCCAAAGTGCTGGGATTACAGGCGCCTGGCCTAATTTTTAAATTTTTTTTGTGGAGAGACGGAATTTCTTTATGTTGGCCAGACTGGTCTTGAACTCCTGACCTCAAGCACTTCTCCTGCCTCAGCCTCCCAAAATGCTGAGATTATAGGTGTGAGCCACTAGACCTGGTTCATTCATTGATGGACATTTAGCTTGTTGTTACCTTTTGATTATTGTGAACCGGGCTGTTACATATATTCATGTACAGGTATTATCTGTTGTTATCCTTTTAGGGGTATATACCTATTAGCGGAATTGCTGGGTTATGGAGTAATTCCGTGCTTAATTTTTTTTTTTCTTTTTTGTTTTGAGACAGGCTCTTACTCTGTTGCCCAGGCTGGGGTGACAGTGGTACAATCTCGGCTCACTGCAACCTCTGCCTCCTGGGTTCAAGCGATTCTCCTGCCTCAGCCTTCTGAGTAGCTGGGATTACATGTGCATGCCACCACAGCTGGTTAATTTTTGTATTTTTAGTAGAAATGGGGAAACATGTTGGCCAGGCTGGTCTTAAACTCCTAACCTCAGGTGATCCGCCTGCCTTGGCCTCTCAAAGTGCTGGGATTACAAGATGTGAGCCACTGTGCCCGGTCTGTGCTTAACTTTTTGAGGAACCATTAAATTGTTTTTCATAGTAGCTTAACCATTTTATACTCCATGATTCATGTATGAGGGTTTCAATATTCTACTTTTTATTTTCTGTCTTTTGAGTTGGAGTCTCTCACTCTGTTGCCCAGGCTGGAGTGCATTGGTGCGATGTCGGCTCACTGCAGTTTCCACCTTCCAGGTTCAGGTGATTCACCTGCCTCAGCCTCCTGAATAGCTGGGATTGTGAACATGCGCCACCACGCACGGCTAATTTTTTTTTGTATTTTTTAGTAGAGACAGGGTTTCATTGTGTTGGCCAGGCTGGTCAGGCTGGTCCTGACATCAGGTGATCTGCCCACCTCAGCCTCCCAAAGTGCTGGGATTACAGGTGTGAAAATGCTGCTGATGACAGTGCAGAGAGTACTGAGATGCTTAGAGTAGTGGAGTTACTCGATCCTTCCTGTGGTGGAGGGTTGGGAGTTGAAGAAACCAGGAAGGAAGTCTTATATGAAATGGTCTTTTAAGGGCAGGTGCAGTGGCTAACCCTTGTAATCCCAGCACTTTGGGAGGCCGAGGCAGGCAGATTGCAAGGCCAAGAGATTAAGCCCATCCTGGACAACATGGTGAAACCCCATCTCTACTAAATACACAAAAATTAGCTGGGGGTGGTGGTGTGTGCCTGTAGTCCCAGCTACTCCGGAGGCTGAGGCAGGAGAATTGCTTGAATCCTGGAGGCAGAGGTTGCTGAGCTGAGATCGCGCCATTGCACGCCAGCCTGGGCACCAAGAACAAAAATCCATCTCAAAAAAAGAGAGAAAGAAATGATCCTTTAAGTCAAGCCTTAAAATGTAGGAATTATGTAGTTAATTTGAAAATTAGTGTTATATGATATATAGGCTGTACATGCTATAAAAATTATTTTGAAAATTCTAGTCTTCAAAATTTTCGTTCAGATTTTCCTTGTAGTTATCTAGAGCTGTGCTGTCCAATAATGTAGCCACTAGCTACATGTAACTATTTAAATTTAAATTAATTAAAATTAAATAAAATAAAAAATTCAGTCCTTCTGTTACACTAGGCACATTTTAGATATTCAACATCATATATAGCTACTAGGTACCATATTGGACAGCTCAGAATAGAGTATTTTTATCCTCCCAGCAAGTTCAGTTGGGTGGCAATGATGCAGACATTATGATGGACTGAAAGCATTATTATTATATTATTATTATTATTATGGTGTGTGTGTGTGTGTGAGACAGAGTCTCGCTCTGTCACCCAGGCTGGAGTGCAGTGGTGCGACTGCAAGCTCCCCCTCCCGGGTTCACGCCATTCTCCTGCCTTAGCCTCCCAAGTAGATGGGACTATAGGTGACTGCCACCACGCCTGGCTAATTTTTTGTATTTTTAGTAGAGATGGGGTTTCACCGTGTTAGCCGGGATGGTCTCGATCTCCTGACCTCGTGATCCACCTGCCTTGGCCTCCCAAAGTGCTGGGATTATAGGTGTGAGCTACTGCGCCCAGCCCAAAAGCTTCATTATTATGAATTTTTATAATTAATTCAGACATTTTGCCTTTTTTATCGAGTGCGTGAAATTTGAGATGGGTACAGCTGATAAATGTATGATGACTGTGTACTGAATTCCTCTAGGGATATATTTGTTTAAATATTGCCAATAAGGTGTTCAAAATAAGGTTATTTGAAAGAGCAAGTTGAAATGAAAAGCTTAGGAGAGCTTAGTTTTTTTTTTGAGACGGAGTTTCACTCTTGTTGCCCAGGCTGGAGTGGAATGGTGTGATCTTGACTCACTGCAACCTCTGCTGCGCGCATCTCACCACCCCCAACGCCCCCCCGCCCCGGCCTTCAGGCGATTCTCCTGTCTCAGCCTGCTGAGTAGCTAGGATTACAGGCACTCACCACCACGCCCGGCTACCTTTTTGTATTGTTAGTAGAGATAGGGTTTCACCATGTTGACCAGGCTAGTCTCTCCTGACCTCAGGTGATCCGCCCACTTCGGCCTTCCAAAGTGTAGGGATTATAGGCATGAGCCACCATGCCCAGCTTCAGCCTATAGTTCTTTTAATGCCCTTATCTACTAATTCTATCATGTGTCATTTCTGGGTCAATTTCAGTTGCTTGATTTTTTTTTTTTCTTCCTCTTTTTGGGTTGTCTTTTCCACCTACTTTGCTTATCTGTTGATTTTTTGGATGCCAGACATCATGAATTTTACTTTGTTGGAGGCTGGATATTTTTGTATTTCTATAAATGTTCTTGAGTTTTGTTCTGGGACATGATTAAAATACTTAAAAATAGTTTGATGAAGTCTTGCTTTTAAGCTCTGTTAGGTGAGATCAAAGCCATTTAGTATAGGGCTATTTCCCACTATTGAGTCAAAATCCTTTTGGGGATTCTGTGTGATAGCCCATGGACTATGTGGTTTTCCACTCTGGCTGTGAGGAACCAGCACTCTTCCTTTTCCCACGCGTGCCTCGTGGATTGTTCCATTTGATTCTTTTGGGTATTTTATTTATATTTTTAGAGAAGGTGTCTTGCTCTGTAACCCAGGCTGGAGTGCAGTTTCGTGATCATAGCTCCTTGCAGCCTCAAATTCCTGGGCTCAAGCTATGCACCCCATATAGCTGGGACTATACCATGCCTGGTAATTTTTATTGTTTTAGAGACAGGGTCTCACTGTGTTGCCCATGCTGGTCTTGAACTCCTGGGTTCAAGCGATCATCCCTCCTCAGCCTCCCCAGTAGCTGGGATTACAGGGTTTTGCCATCACATCTGGCTAAGGGAGTGTGGAACCAGGGACAAAGACCAAATACGTATTTCATAATATATTACACAAGTTAAATCTGGTTCATGGCACTCCACCTTGACTGGAAGTATAAGTGTAGATTTTGCCATGTTGCCCAGGCTGGTCTTGAACTCCTAGCCTCAAGTGGTCCCCTCCTCCCAAACCTTGGCCTCCCAAAGGTGCTAGGATTGCAGGCATGAGCCACCACATGGGTATTACATGGGTATTGCTGTAATTCCGAGTAGCTTGGATTACAGGTGCCCGCAACCACGCCCATCCAATTTTTTTTTGGATTTTTAGTAGAGACGGGGTTTCAGGCCAGGCTGGTCTCGAACTCCTGATCTTAAGCGATCCGCCCACTTTGGCCTCCCAAAATGCTAGGATTACAGCTGTGAGCCACCGCGCGCCTTGTCTAATTTTTGTATTTTTTGTAGGGATGGGGATTTCCCCATGTTGGCCAGGCTGCTCTTTAACTCCTGGCTTCAAGCAGTCTACCTGCTTCGGCCTCCCAAAGTGGTGGGATTTCAGGAGTAAGCCACTGCGCCCAACCCTGTTCTTTTCAATATTCCTGATGAAGTACTCCGTCTGATCTCATTTGCTCTTAGAAACCTGCTTGCTGGTTACCCCATGCAGTGGCTCACACTTGTAATCCCAGCACTTTGGGAGACTGAGGGGGAGGATTGCTTGAGGCCAGGAGCTAGAGATCAGCTTGGGCAACATGGCAAGACCTGGTCTCTACGTGCACCTCTAGTGCTGGCTATTTGGGAGGTTGAGATGGGAGGATTGCTTGAACCCATGAGTTTGTGAGCTCTGATCACACCACTGCGTTTTAGCCTGAGAGACGGGAGACAGTATCTCTTAGCAAAAAAAAAAAAAAAAAACACAAATCTGACTACAGTATTGATGATTCTAGCCCAGAATTTTCCAAAGGAATATAGGTGTTTTTTTTGTTGTTTTGTTTTTTGAGATGGAGTTTCACTTTTTTTGTTTTGTTTTGTTTTGTTGTTTGAGATGGAGTCTTGCTCTGTCACCCAGGCTGGAATACAGTGGTGCAATCTCAGCTCACTGCAACCTTCGCCTCCTGGGCTCAAGCAGTTCTCATGCCTCAGCCTCCCAAGTAGCTGGGACTACAGGCATGCACCACCACGCCTGGCTAAGTTTTGTATTTTTGGTGGAGACAGGGTTTCACCGTGTTGGCCTGGCTGGTATCGAACTCACGACCTCAGGTGGTCTGTCCTTCTTGGCCTCCCAAAGTGTTAGAATTACAGGTGTGAGCCATCACACCTGGCCTTTTTAATTTTTTTTTTTTTTTTTTTAAGAGATGGAGTCTAACTACGTTGCCCAGGCTGGTCTTGAACTCCTGGCCTCAAGTAGTCCTCCTGGCTTGGCCTCACAAAGTGCTGGGATGATAGGAATGAACCACTGCGCCTGGCTGAGATAGGTTGTTTTTTGAATTAACTATTCTTTTTTTTTTTTGAGATGGAGTTTTGTTGTTGTTTCCCAGGCTGGAGTGCAGTGGCGTGATGATCTCGGCTCACCACAACCTCTGCCTCCTGGGTTCAAGGGATTCTCCTGCCTCAGCTTCCCAAGTAGCTGGGATTACAGGCATGTGCCACTACACCCGGCTAATTTTGTGTTTGTAGTAGAGACTGGGTTTCTCCATATTGGTCAGGCTGGTTTTGAACTCCCAACCTCAGGTGATCTGCCCTCCTTGGCCTCCCACTGTGTTGGGATTATAGGCGTGAGCCACTGCACCCAGCCATGTTTTTAAGATTTTTAAACATCTGGCTCTTTTTTTCTTTCTTTTTTTTTTTTTTTTTGAGACGGAGTCTTGCTCTGTTTCCCAAGCTGGAGTGCAGTGGTGCCATCTCGTCTCACTGCAAGCTTTGCTTCCTGGTTTCACGCCATTCTCCTGCCTCAGCCTCCCGAGTGACTGGGACTGCAGGCACCCACCACCACGCCCGGTTAATTTTTTCATATTTTTAATAGAGACGGGGTTTCACAATCTTAGCCCAGATGGTCTCAGTCTCCTGACCTCGTGATCCGCCTGCCTCAGCCTCCCATAGTCCTGGGATTACAGGTGTGAGCCACCGCACCCGGCCCATCTGGCTCTTTTTAAATGTCAGATATTGATAACTTCCAAACTGAATTAAGATTTTATATGTCAGATGATTAACTATCATTTTGAGTTGTTGCTTAGTTCTCTGCTTGCTTGGCAACAGGTCAGTTTCCATGGTATTGCCATTTTTGTTGTTGTTGTTGTTGTTGTTGTTTTTTTTGAGACAGAGTCTCGCCCGTCGTCCAGGCTGGAGTGCAGTGTCTCGGCTCACTGCAAGGTCCGCCTCCCAGGTTCACGCCATTCACCTGCCTCAGCCTCCCGAGTAGCTGGGACTACATGTGCCTGCCACCACGCCTGGCTAATTTTTTGTATTTTTAGTAGAGATGGGGTTTCACCATGTTAGCCAGGATGGTCTTGATCTCCTGACCTCGTGATCCACCCACCTCGGCCTCCCAAAGTGCTGGGATTACAGGTGTGAGCCACTGCACCTGGCTGGTATTGCCATTTTTGTATCACATTCTTAGTGGAGCTGAGAGGTTGGGGGTGAGGCTACAGACCCTAACCCTATAAACTAGATAGCTAAGCTTTTATCTAGTTTGGTGTATAAAATTTTTGGATATACAGCTCAGAAAAGCATATAAAAAATAATAATGGAAATAATTTCCGAATAATTTTATTTTATTTTTTTTGAGATGGAGTCTCACCCTGTCACCCAGGCTGGAGTGCAGTGGCATGATCTTGGCTCACTGCAAGCTCCGCCTTCCAGATTCACACCATTCTCCTGCCTCAGCCTCTCAAATAGCTAGGACTACAGGCATGCGCCACCATGCCCAGCTAATTTTTTGTATTTTAGTAGAGACGGAGTTTCACCATGTTGGCCAGGATGGTCTCGATCTGTTGACCTCATGATCCACCTGCCTCAGCCTGCCAAAGTGCTGGAATTACAGGCATCAGCCACTGTGCGCGGTGCCCCCCCCTCTTTTTTTGAGACAGAGTCTTACTCTCACCCAGACTGGAGTGCAGTGGTACAATCCTGGCTCACTGCAACCTCTGTCTCCTGGGGTCAAGTGATCCTCCCGCTTCAGCCTCCCAAGTAGCTGGAACTACAGGTGTATGTCATCACACCTGTCTAAATTTTTTTTTTGCTGTGTTTTAGTAGAGATGGGGTTTCACCATGTTGTCCCGGCTGGTCTCGAACCCCTGGGCTCAAGCAGTCCGCCCACCTTGGCCTCCTGCAGTGCTGGGATTATAGGGATGAGCCACTGTGGCCTGCGTAATTCTTTTTTTTTTTTTTTGAGATGAAATTTTGCTCTTGTCGCTCAGGCTGGAGTGCATTGGCGCGATCTCGGCTCACTGCAACCTCTACCTCCCGGATTCAAGCGATTCTCCTGCTTCTGCCTTCTAAGTAGCTGGGATTACAGGCATGCGCCACCGTGCCTGGCTAATTTTGTATTTTTAGTAGAGACGGGGTTTCTCCATGTTGGTCAGGCTGGTCTTGAACTCCCAACCTCAGATGATCTGCCCACCTTGGCCTCCCAAAGTACTGGCATTACAGGTGTGAGCCACCGCACCCGGCCATTATTTCTCTTTTAAGAAAGAGTTTCATTGCTGTTAAACAAGTTTGAAAACCACAGTTTCTGTTTGCGTAGACAAAATAAACTTGGTTTTTACCACTACACTTTCACAACATGCTTTTGACTCCAGATGTGGGGGGGGATTTCTCCCCTGCAGCGGGTAATCCATCAGTTCTGCAGTGGGCAGCAGCTGGGCATCCTCTAATTGAATTCAGTTCTGACACTGTCTGCACTACACACCTGGAGATGGATGGTGACAGATCACACAGGTTGAGGACTCAGTCCTATCTTTGATGGTGAACGTAAACCTCCGTTTATTTTGTTTGTGGTTCTGACCAACCAGCTGCAAATTTTAAGATTTCCTACAGGTACCTCCTTGAGCTCAATTACTTTGCTAGAGTAGCTTACAGAACTCAAGGAAATGTGTTTATCTATTTATTACAAAAGATATGTGTATGTGTGTGTGTGTATATGTGTGTATATATATATATATATTTAAATTTTGAGTTAGGGGCTTTCACCAGTTGCCAAGGCTGGAGTGCAGTGGTGCAATCACAGCTCACTGCATCTTCAACCTCTTGGACTCAGGCTATCCTCCCATCTCAGCCTCCTGAGTAGGTGGAACTGTACACACACAGCTCCATGCCCAGCTAATTAACATTTTTTTGGTAGAGATGGGGTCTTGCTGTATTGCCCAGGCTGGTCTTGAACTCCTATGCTCAAACAGTCTGGCCTTGGATTCCCAAAGTGCTGCACTTACAGGTGTGAGTCATCATGCTCCGCTGCAGAGGATATTTGGACGGATACAAATAAACAGTCAGATGAAGAGATACATACAGGGCAAGGATTGAAATGGTCCCTAGCACTGGCCCTTCTGTCTTCTTGGAGTTGGGATGGGCTGCCCTCCCCTCACATGTCTGTATTTCTGTTTACTCCTGGAAGCCCCCATGTGTTCAGCTCCTTGCAAGCTCTCTCAACCCAATCCTTTTAGGTTTTTATGAAAGCCTCGTTACATAGGGATGACTTATTAAATCTTTTGGCAATTTGTGATCAATTAAAAGTTCATACCCCCTCCCCTCCTTGGAGGTTGAGGTGTGGGGTTAAAACCAGTCCTCATCCTGAAGCTAACATAGGGTTGCCAGCCATCAGTAAACTCATTAGCATACAAAAAGGCATATCACTTTGAAGATACCGAGGATTTTAGGAGTTGAAGGGCCAGGAAACAGAGGAAAGCTAAATATGTATTTCACAGTATCACATTATGTTATTAACAGCAATTAGTGATAGAAAAGTGAAAGTGATGGCTGGGCGCGGTGGCTCACGCCTGTAATCCCAGCACTTTGGGAGGCCGAGGCGGGTGGATCACGAGGTCAGGAGATCGAGACCATCCTGGCTAACACGGTGAAACCCCGTCTCTACTAAAAATACAAAAAAAATTAGCCAGGTGTGGTGGCGGGCACCTGTAGTCCCAGCTACTCAGGAGGCTGAGGCAGGAGAGTGGCATGAACCTGGGAGACAGAGCTTACAGTGAGGCGAGATTGCGCCACTGCACTCCAGCCTGGGGACAGAGCGAGACTCCTTCTCAAAGAAAAAAGAAAAGAAAAGTGAAAGTGATGATAGCAGAAATGTGAAGTGTAGGTTCTATGAACAGTGCAGATGAGAACAAAGCTAACATTCATCAGGCAGTCTAAATGCATGCAGTTTTTTACCTTAGACACGTTCATTCGTTGACTGTTTAATTGTAAAGAAAAATCAATTTAAGAACATGTATGAAATTGCGTTTATACTCTGGAAAAATGAGATGAGATGTAAGTAGGTCTTTTGTGTTTTTAGTGTTTCAAGAGCATAGTTCCCCTTATGGTGTGTGTGTTGCCTTGCTTTCACACACTCCACTTGTGTGCATGTTTTTGGGAACTCATTATGTAAGAAAGTGAAGGACTCCTTATACTTCTGTTAGGTAAAAACATAGTAATTGGCTGGGCATGGTGGCACGGGGTGGGAGCATCACTTGAGGACAAGAGTTTGAGCTTGCAGTACACTGTGATCTTTGCTGTGCATAGTCACTGCACTCCAGCCAGGGCAACAAAGACTCTCTTTCTCTCTCTTTTTTTTTTTTTTTTTTTTGAGACGGAGTCTCGCTCTGTCGCCCAGGCTGGAGTGCAGTGGCCGGATCTCAGCTCACTGCAAGCTCCGCCTCCCGGGTTTACGCCATTCTCCTGCCTCAGCCTCCCGAGTAGCTGGGACTACAGGCGCCCACCACCTCGCCTGGCTAGTTTTTTGTATTTTTTAGTAGAGACGGGGTTTCACGGTGTTAGCCAGGATGGTCTCGATCTCCTGACCTCGTGATCCGCCCATCTCGGCCTCCCAAAGTGCTGGGATTACAGGCTTGAGCCACCGCGCCCGGCCTCTCTCTTTCTTTCTCTCTCTCTCTCTCTCTCTCTCTTTCTTTCTCTCTCTCTCTCTCTCTCTCTCTCTCTCTCTCTCTCTTCCTCTCTCTCTTTCTCTCTTCTCTCTCTCTTTCTCTCTTTTCTCTCTCTTTTTCTCTCTTTTCTTTCTTTTTTTTCTTTCTTTCTTTTGGACCCTGTCTCAAAACTAAACTAAACACATTTCTTTGGCTGAGTTTTAGTAAATTGCTTTTAAGTGACATTTGTACATTTTAGAAGATAACTTTGTATATTAGACATCATTTATTGGGTACTTACCGTTTTCCATGGTCATAAAATACCAAGTCTAGTGTGATAAATGCCAGGTGATAGAGGTATGCCTGGGGCATAAACCTAGGGGCTTGGTGGGATGGGGTGAGATGGTTGAAATTGTGTGTAGAAGGTAAGGCTTTCCAGAGTTTACTCTTAGGGTGGGTCTTGAAGGGCAAGTGAAGGAAAGACATTCCAGGCTGAGGGAAGACACCCGTTTAGATGGAGTCCTGTGAATGGAGTGTGCTGGACTTGTTTGCAGAGTCAGGAGTAGTTTGATATGATGGGATTCTTAGGGAAGTAATTGGTAAAGTGGGGGAAGGTGAGACTGTAGAACAGGTAGGCATGGACCCTATCACAAGTGTCCTGGCTTGTATACTTAGCTAAACGATCTCTCTGTCTGTCTGTCTATGTATCTGTCTGTCCGTATATTTTTTGAGATGGAGTTTTGCTCTTGTTGCCCAGGCTGGAGTGTAGTAGCGTAATCTCGCCTCACTGCAACCTCTGCTCCTGGGTTCAAGCAATCCTCCTGCCTCAGCCTCCCTGGTAGCTGGGACTACAGGTGTGTGCCACCACACCTGGCAAGTTTTTATATTTTTAGTAGAGATGGGGTTTCACCATGTTGGCCAGGCTGATCTCAAACTCCTAACCTCAGGTGATTTGCCCATCTCAGCCTCCCAAAGTGCCGGGATTACATGTGTGAGCCACTGTGCCCGGCCTGTTGAGTATTATCATAAACTCTTCTCCTGTCTATCCTGTAAGTTTTGTACACCTCATCCGTTTCCTTGTTGTAGCTTGTTATTTAGTCTGTTACAGTAATAATCTCTTTAATTATTAGCTTTTATGTCTTCTCCGTTGCCCACTGATAGCCATAACTGCCTATATCGTTTTTGTATACCTGGCTACAGACCAACCATCCTTGATTGAATAATAGAATTACTTCTCATTGCTTCCACAGCTCCTGTCTTCCTTTAAATCATCATCTATAACACAAATTATACAGTAGCTTTCTAGTAAATCTCCTGCTTCTGTATTTTATATCTGTTAGGCTGGGTGCAGTGACTCACTTCTGTAATCCCAGCACTTTGGGAGACCAAGGTGGGAGGATTGCTTAAGGCTAGGAATTCGAGACCAGCCCGGGCAGAATAGGGAGACACTCCATCAGCACACACTTATATCCACACACCCACACCCACCTTAAAAAAATCAGTTGCAGCGTGGTGCGGTGGTTCACGCCTGTAATCCCGGCACTTTGGGAGGCCAAGCAGGCAGGTCACGTGAGGTCGGGAGTTCGATACCAGTCTGACCAACATGAAGAAACCCTATCTCTACTAAAAATACAAAAATATCTGAGTGTGGTGGCACATGCCTGTGTTCCCAGCTACTCTGGAGGCTGAGGCAGGAGAATCACTTGAACCTGGGGGATGGAGGTTGCAGTGATCTGGGATCATGCCATTGCACTTCATCAACAAAAGCGACACTGTCTCAAAAAAAAAATTAGTTGGGCACAATGGTGTGCATCTGTGGTTGCAGCTGTTCGGGAGACTGAGCTGGGAGGACTGCTTGAGCTCAGGAATTCAAGGCTCAGTGCGCTCTGATTGTGGCACTGCACTCCACCCTGGGCCACAGAGACTCTGTTGCTAATAAATAAGTAAAATGTAAATTAGCTGTTCCTCTGTGGCTTACAACCTTCCAGTGGCTCCCATTTCACTTAGAGTAAAAGCTAAAGCCCTCACAGTGGTCCCCTCCTCTTTTGCTCCTCCATTGCCTTTTCTTTATCTCCTTCACTTCATGCAGATCATTGCTCAATAAGGCCTCTCCTAACCTACCTATCTGTAAGTATCTCTAGAATATGACTTAAAAACAATCTAAACACAGATGTCATAACTAAAAAAAATTAATACTTACTCCTTAGTATCATTAAATTTCTGGTCAACTATTGTTAAATAGTTGCTTTGTTTGAAGGTCACTGCAACTCACGTTTCCTGAGCCCAAGCTATCCTCCTGTTTCAGCCTCCCGAGTAGCAGAGACTACAGGTATGCACCACCACGCCCAGCCAGCTTTTTAGAATTACTTGTAGAGACAGGATCTAACTATGTTGCCTAGGCTGGTCTCGAATTCCTGGCCTCAAGTGCTCCTCCCACCTTGGCCTCCCAAAGTGTTTGGATTACAGGCATGAGCCACTTAGCCCAGCCTCAAGCTGTCTTTCTCCTGCTTTACTATTCCATTTTTTTCACATTGCTTTTTGTCTTTTAGCGTACTATAAATTTACACATATTTTAATGTCTGTACTAGAATATAAGCTCAACAAGGGCAGGGCTCTTTGTGTGTAGACATTGTTTAGTACATAGTTGGCACGAAATAAAATCAAATGAATGAAATACAAAGGTGGAATTTGACTGTAAAACGGTCTTGTTGGAGAAGGTATATGGGGAATAGGGGAAAGAGAGGGCCTCTTTTCGCCCTCCTACATTGATACAGATCGATCCCAGTTGGTCTCTGATCTTGTTTGTAGGGATTCTGTTGGATGGAATGACTATAGAGCAAGGTGGGATGGCCTTCAGGTGGTACCAGCTTAGCTGGCATTGCTAACCAACTGTTGGAATCTCTGAAAATAAAAGATCTTGAAATTCCTCCCCCTCTCCCCGCAAAGAGAAATACAAAGGCAGAGAACTGGGTAAATTGTCCCACCCCTAACTGCCATCCACAGAAAAGTAACATTTTCTTTTTCTTGATTAACTGTGCTTGACATTAGAAACAGTGGAAAATCCTCTGGGACTTGGGCAGGTAGAAACTCCAGAGGTAGGACTGGAGGAGGGGCTGTGTAAGCTCTCTTTCTTCCTCTTAAGAATAACCTTCCTTTTGGTATCTACCCGAGATTTATTGGCTCCTTAAAATCCTAACTCAAACCTGTACCCTCTTTCAGGAGAAAGCAGTGCTTAGAATAAGACTTCTACTGCACTGCCAGCCCAAAGGCTTGAACAGAAGGCAAGTGGAAGCCCCAAAACTTTGGCTGTTCCTGGCACTATTCGAGTCCCACTCTCCCGCCCTCACCCACAGCCTCCCCATCACTGTCTGCCTGGGAACCATGAGCATTGTTCTTATCTTGTGCTTCTTTCTGAGTTATGGGGCAGCCAGAAGGCCGGATTCCCTGGTCTTCTTTTCATGGACTCTGCATTTTCTTTTCTGACCCCATCTTTCACCTTGATCTTGGAACCTTTTCCATGAGCCCTTTTAAACTCACGGTATATCAGCAAAATTCCCCTAATCTTCAGTTTCTTCTGTGATTCCCCCCCTCATTCTTATTCCGACTGAAAATAGGCCATCTCCTGATGACGCTGCCTCCCTGCAGCCCTCTCAAAGAGTACCTGCCTGCCCCTCCATCCCTCTCGTGTCACTAGGCCTCGCAGTAGCATGTCCTCTTGTTCTTTGTTGCCGTTTCTTTTCTTCTCACCTCCCTAAGAACACCTCTGAATGTGATGTCATGAGTTTGTACCATGTGCTCCTGTTTTTTGCTACTTAATCCAGTGTGCTCTGGAAGATTGAACCTCTTATGGTGGAGTTCCCCTCTTTAAGTTTAGTAATGTTTGTTGCCTTAAAGTCTGCTTTGTCTAATATCAGTATAGCTGTTCCAGTTTTCTTTTTTTTTAGTGTTTGAATGGCATCTTTTTCTGTCTTTTTTACTTTCAACCTTTCTTTATTCTTGATGTCTTAGGTATGTCTGAACAGGTTTTTATCCACATCTTAAAAGCAAGTATTTTGACTTGCATTTAGTTGCATTCACAGTTTCATTTAATGTATTTATTGATATATCTGTATTTAGATCTAACTCAGATTTCTGTTTGACCCACCTGTTCTGTGTGGGTTTGTTTTGTTGTTCCCTTTGATCGTCCTTTACATTGATTTAGTATTTATTGTTATTCTACCCTCTTGCTTAGCTTGGTAATTGTGTGCTATTTGAAAAAATACTATTCTCTTAATAGTTATCCTAGAGATAACAATTTACTTCATTTATTTATATATTTATTTAGAGACAGAGTCTCACTCTGTCGCCCAGGCTGGAGTGCAGTGGCACGATCTTGGCTCTCTGCAAGTTCTGCCTCCTGGGTTCACCCCATTCTCCTGCCTCAGCCTCCCGAGTAGCTGGGACTACAGGCGCCCGCCACCATGCCCAGCTAATGTTTTGAATTTTTTTAGTAGAGACGGGGTTTCACTGTGTTAGCCAGGATGGTCTTGATCTCCTGACCTCGTGATCCGACCACTTTGGCCTCCCAAAGTGCTGGGATTACAGGCGTGAGCCACTGCGCCTGGCTGAGCTGGTTGTTAAAAATTGCTGGTGCCTCTCTCTTGCTGCTTCTCTGGCCATGTGACCTCTTCACATGCTGGCTCCCCTTCACCTTCCGCCATGTGTGGAAGCAGCCTGAGGCTTTCACCAGATGCCCCATCTTCCAACCGGCGGAATCATGAGCCAAGTGAATATCTTTTCTTTATCAGTTACCCAGTGTCATGTATTCCTTTATAGGAACTCTAAAGGGACTAAGACAACCCATTTAGACCCTAATCATATACCCACTTATAGATTCAAAGTATCTGCTTAGCATGTACTCCATTCAAAGCAACTGTTCAAAGGTAGGAATCCTATCAAGGATCAGTGCAAAAATACGACACCTTACGCCTTTCTCAGCTTTCACCTTCCCAGAGCATCCTTATGTTGGTCCTCCTGTTAGTTTCCTGGATCTGAGGTAGTACCTTATCCAGAAGATAAGAAGGGTAGTGGTGACTGTCACCACGAAGGAGCTGTCCTTTTCTGGTTCAAGTTATTTCTCAGCTCCACTCATCTCCGGACTATTTCATAAGGAATTCCGGAAGTCCCCTTCTCCCTCATAGGAAAGTGCACCAAACCACTCAGATTTAATGGCTTAAAACAACTGCTGTCATTTGAGGATTTGTTCAGGTGGGCAGTTGTGGTTCTGGGCTAGCGGGAGCCGGTGTCATCTGCTTGCTCTACTGTGATGCTGGGACAGCTGGGCCTTTTTTCTTGACTACTGTATAGTCTCACGACCTTTCCTTTTCCAGTGAGGTCTGCAGTAGGACCTGATGGCTTATGCAGTGGTTCAGGGCAAACATTCCCAGAGGAAGGAAACAGAAACTGCCAGTTCTTTTTAAAGTATGGGCCCAGAACTGGCATATCATCACTTGTGTCACATTTCCTCAGTGACTTTGTGTCTCTGACCATCCCAGACTCACTGTGAGAAGTGACTGCATGGGGTATGGGAGTAGGTCCATTGGGAATGGACTAGTCCAGACTCTTTTTTTTCTGAGATGGAGTCTCCCTGTGTTGCCTGGGCTATAGTGCAGTGGTGCGATCTTGGCTCACTGCAGGCTCTGCCTCCTGGGTTCACGCCATTCTCCTGCCTCAGCCTCCCGAGTAGCTGGGACCACAGGACACCACGCTTGGCTACTTTTGTGTGTGTGTGGTGTGTGTGTGTGTGTGTGTGTGTGTGTGTTTAGTAGAGACGGGGTTTCAGAAACCATGTTAGCCAGGATGGTCTCGATCTCCTGACCTCGTGACCCACCCGCCTTGGCCTCCCAAAGTGGGATTACAGGCATGAGCCACTGCGACCGGCCCAGTCCAGACTATCTTTGAGAATGAAAAGGTGCCTATTAAAAATTATGTCAGGTTGAGAGGCATAAACTGGAACTCACCTAGCCTGGACATGTGGGTATCATTGTCATCCCTATGTCTTGGAGAAAGCAACATATAGGTGTAACCTTGAATCTGTTTTCCTGCAATTCTCCTAATGTGAAAATGTGACTGCGTTGAGTATGCTTCTGATGTTTTAAATTGAACATAACTTCTAAGCAGAACCCATCAACTTTTCTTTTCTGTTATTTTCTTTACTTTTCTTTCTTTTTTTTTCTTGTATTTTTTTGAGACAGGGTCTCATTCTGTCGCCCAGGCTGGAGTGCAGTGTTGCGATCTCGGCTCACTGCAACCTCTGCCTCTGGGATTCAAGCAATTCTCCTGCCTCAGCCTCCCAAGTAGTTGGGACTACAGACTATAGGCATGAGCCACCACGCCCAGCTAATTTTTTTGTATTTTTGGTAGAGATGGGGTTTCACCATGTTGGCCAGGCTGGTCTTGAACTCCTGACCTCCAGTGATCTGCATGCCTCAGCCTCCCAAAGTGCTGGGATTACAGGCGTGAGCCACCACCAGCTTTTCTTGGTGGGCGCTGAATGATGACAGAGTTTAATTTAACCCTGGAGGGAAAAATTGGCTTTGAATTTACTGAAAAGTAATTTGGTTTCTGATGGAGAGCTTTCCTGAAGAATTTTTCATTCTTTTCTTTTTTCCCCCTGCAAGGGTAATTTTTCAAGATTGATTTTGACCACATGCTATCCTATTCTTTTCTTTTCTTTTTTTTTTCTTTTCTTTTTTTTTTTTTTTTTTTGAGACAGGATCTCACTCTGTCACCTAGACTGAGTGCAGTGGAGTGATTATATCCCCCTGTAGCCTCAAACTCCTCAGCTTAAGCAGTTCTCCCACTTCAGCCTCCTGAGTGGCTGAGACTATTTGTGCCACTACACCTGGCTAATTTTTTATTTTTTATTTTTTTATTTTATTTTATTTTTTTTTGAGACGGAGTCTTGCTCTGCCACCCAGGCTGCAGTGCAGTGGCCGGATCTCAGCTCACTGCAAGCTCCGCCTCCCGGGTTTACGCCATTCTCCTGCCTCAGCCTCCCGAGTAGCTGGGACTACAGGCGCCCGCCTCGTCGCCCGGCTAGTTTTTTGTATTTTTAAGTAGAGACAGGGTTTCACCGTATTAGCCAGGATGGTCTCGATCTCCTGACCTGGTGATCCGCCCGTCTCGGCCTCCCAAAGTGCTGGGATTACAGGCTTGAGCCACCGCGCCCGGCCCTGGCTACTTTTTTAATTTTTTTTTTTTTTTTTTTTTTACAGATGGGGGTCTCACTGTGTTGCCCAGGCTGAGCTCAGACTCCTGGACACAAGCTGTCCTCCTGCCTCAGCATCCCAAAAGTGCTGGGATCACAGGCATAAGCACTGTGCCTGGCCAGCTGTTTTCAACCTATATGCTGACCTGGAATCTCATCCTCTCATAGGATAAAATTTCACTCGCTCATTAGCCAGACAATTTTAAAGGTCTTATCCAGCTCTGAGAGACTCTAATAATCCAATAGAAAGTGGTTACAAACACCAAAAGTACAACTGGGAAGATATCATAAAGCCTTTCACAGTTCATATGTGATCTGGGGTCATATGGGATTCAGGAAACTCCATACTTTGTGTTTTTTTAATTTAAAAAAATTTTTTGTATAGAATTGGGGTCTTGCTATATTATATTGCCCAGGATGCTCTTGAACTCCCAGACTCAACTGATTGTCCCTCCTTGGCCTCCTAAAGTGCTAGGATTACAGGCATGAGCCACCATGCTTGGCTTCCCCATACTTTGAAGGACATTTAGTTGCATTTAAAAATGGAGGTGTTTTTTTTTTTTTCTTTTCTTTTTGAGACGGAGTTTTGCTCTGTCACCCAGTACAATGGCACGATCTCAGCTCACAGCAACCTCTGCCTCCCACATTTAAGCGATTCTCCTGTCTCAGCCTTCTTAGTAGCTGTAATTACAGGCGTGCGCCAACACGCCCCCAATTTTGTATTTTTAGTAGAGATGGGGTTTCACCATGTTGGCCAGGCTGGTCTTGAACTCCTGACCTCAGGTGATCCACCCACCTCAGCCTCCCAAAGTGCTGGGATTACAGGCATGAGCCACCGCACCCAGCCCTGGAGTTTGTTCTTAACAGAATATCAAATCTTGAAAAGTTGACTATATAAGAAAATTCTAAAATTGAAAATTCTAAAATTATAAATTCTATTTTCTGTATAATAAATAGAAAGTAGATTTTTGAGGTATGACATTTAAGATGTGAGGTGCCTCTAAAATGTACACATACATGCTTGTGTACTCCATGTAATTGTGCCTCCGGGAGGTAGGGTGAGGCTTTTTGTCTTTCCTGAAGCATGTTTCTCTTGTTCAGTGCTTGGAAAAAGGATGTAGTTCCTATGGAGTACTTGCTTGATACAGTTCTCTGTCTTGCCCAGGATTGAGGGTGGTGTCAGTGAAAATTCTCCATTTCAATGCTATGTAATAGGCTCCTTATTAATCCTGACTACAGTATAAAAAAACAGGCTGGGCTTGGTGGCTCAAACCTGTAATCCCAGTGCTTTGGTTGGCCGAGGCAGGAGGGTCGCTGGAGGCCAAGATTTCAAGGCTTCAGTGAACTGTATGATTATGCCACTGCACTCCATCCTGGGCGACAGAGCCAAACCCTGTCTCAGAAACCAACCAACCAACCCCCAAAACCAGAACAGATCTCTCCAAGCTTCGGCAGATTTGAATAATTATGTGATCTCTTCCTGACTGAGCAAGTCACTAGTCAGATGAATCTCTGGTTCCGACTGTCTAGGGACAGAAGCTTCCCACTAACGTTGATTTCAGGTAATGCATAACAAATAAATACTACATTTTTTGACATCTTTCCACAACATGTTTGTATTACACACACACACACACACACATATATATATATTTTTTGAGACAAGTCTTGCTCTGTCGCTCAGGCTAGAGTCAGTGGCGCGATCTTGACTCACGACAACCTCTACCTCCCAGGTTCAAGCAATTCTCCTGCCTCAGCCTTCTTAGTAGCTGGAATTATAGGCACATGCTACCACGCCTGGCTAATTTTTTTGTTGTTGTTTTGTTTTTTTTTTTAGTAGAGAAGGAGTTTCACCATGTTGGCCAGGCTGGTCTCAAACTCCTAACCTCAGGTGATCCGTCCACCTCGGCCTCCCAAAGTGATGGGATTACAGGCGTGAGCCACCGTGCCTGGCCTCTTTTTTGAGAGATGGAGTCTGGCTGTGTTGGCCTGGTTGGTCTTGAACTCCTGGCCTCAAGCAGTCCTCCCGCCTTGGCCTCCTAAAGTGCTAGGATTACAGGCATGAGCCATTGCGCCCTGTCCAATGTTTCCTAGTTTTTCTTTTGCAAACTTTTAAATTTTCCTCAGTATGTATGTCTAAAATCTTCCAATACAAAAAATACTGAAGTTGCTGGACACGGTGGCTCATGCCTGTAATCCCAGCACTTTGGGAGGCCATGGTAGGTGGATCACTTGAGGTCAGGAGTTTGAGACCAGCCTGGCCACCATGATGAAAACTTGTCTCTACTAAAAATAGAAAAAGTAGCAGAGTATCATGGTGGGTGCCTGTATTCCAAGCTACTCGGGAGGCTGAGATGGGAGAATTGCTTGAACCCAGGAGGCGGAGGTTGCAATGAGCTGAGATCGCTCCTCTGCACTCCAGTCTGAGTGACAGAGTGAGACTTTGTCTCAAAAAAGAAATTAAAGCAATGTATATTTATTAAAATGTGTATATACATATACAGAAATGAGCTAAAGGTTACATATGCAGAAATGAGCTAAATATTATTATTAAAATTTTATGCAATAATGATTGCATAGCATGTTGGTATGAATATGACCGTAATTTGACCCAACTTGACACGTTTTTGTTTCTAATATTCTGTATTACAACTAATCTACGTGGATTGTTTTTCTACATATAATCTCTGCTTATGTGGTTTAACTTTTTGGTCGAGTCCTGAAAGTGGAATTGGTCAATAAAAATTTAGATATAAACTCCCAAATTGAGCCAGGTGTGGTGTCATGCACCTGTAGTCCTAGCTGCTGAGGTGGGAAGATCACTTACGCCCAGCAATTGCAGTGGGCTATGATTGAGCCATTGCACTCCAGCCTTGGTAACAGTGAGAAACTGTTTTTGCTTGCTTGCCTGCTTGCTTCCTTCCTTCCCTTTCCCTTTCCCTTTCCCTTTCCCTTTCCTTTCCCTTTCCCTTTCCCTTCCTTTCCTTTCTTTCTCTTTATCTCTCTCCTTCTTTTTTTTTTTTTTGAGACAGTCTCGCTCTGTCACCTAGACTGGAGTGCAATGGCATGATATTGGCTCACTGCAACCTCCGCCTCCTGGATTCCCCTGCCTCAGCCTGCCAAATAGCTGAGATTATAGGTGCCCACCACCACACCCCACTAACTTTTTGTATTTTCTTTTTACTAGAGGTGGGGTTTCACTATGTTGGCCAGGCTGGTCTCGAACTCCTGACCTCAGGCACCTCCCCCTCAACCTGGGCCTCACATAGTGCTAGGAATACAGGTGTGAGCCACCGCGCCCGGCCGTAGAAATCTTTTCGTATATTTATAGATCATCTTCTTTGAGTCTGCTCTATTTTTTACCTTTGCCTATTTTACTGAGTTTCTTATTGATTTATAAGAATTTTTTGTGCCGGGCGCAGTGGCTCACACCTGTAATCCCATCACTTTGTGGGGCCGAGGTAGGCGAATCACCTGAGGTTAGGAGTTCGAGACCAACCTGGCTAACATGGTGAAACCCCGTCTCTACTAAAAATACAAAAATTAGCTGGATGTGATGGTGCACGCCTGTAATTCCAGCTATTCGGAAGGCTGAGGCATGAGGATCACTTGAACCAGGGAGGTGGAGGTTACAGTGAGCTGAGATCGCACCATTGCACTCCAGCCTGGGTGACAAGAGTGAAACTGTCTCAAAAACAAGAAAAACAAAAAAACAACAAAAACATTTTGCATATTAGAGGAACTTACTAGCCTTTTGAGAGAGACTGTGTAAATGTTTTTCTTTTGATGATTACGTATATATGGTTAGTTTGGCTGTGTACAAGCTGTTATGTTTTTTTTTGTTTTTTTTTTGAGATGGAATCTTGCTCTGTCGCCTAGGCTGGAGTGCAGTGGCACAGTCTCGGCTCACTGCAATCTCCGCCTCCCAGGTTCAAGAAGTTCTTCAACCTCAGCCTCCTGAGTAGTTGGGACTACAGGCACGTACCACCACGCCCGGCTAATTTTTTGTATTTTTAGTAGAGACGAGGTTTCACCATGCTGGCCAGGCTGTTCTCGAATTTCTGACCTTATGATCCGCCCGCCTCAGCACCCAAAGTGCTGGGATTACAGGCATGAGCCACTGTGCCCGGCCTACAAGTTTTAAATTTTACATAGATTTATCATCTTTATGACTTCTGGGATTGTTAATCTTTAGTTTTTGTCACTTTGCTAGGAGAAAGGTGATACTATTATTACTCTTAATTTTTTGAGATGGAGTCTTGCTCTGTAGCCCAGGCTGGAGTGCAGTGGCACAATCTCAGCTCACTCCAACCTGTTTCCTGGGTTCAAGCGACTCTCCTGCCTCAGCCTCCCGAGTAGTTGGGATTACAGGCGCCCGCCACCATGCCCAGCTAATTTTTGTATTTTAGTAGAGATGGGGATTTTCTATGTTGGTCAGGCTGGTCTCAAACTCCTGACCTCAGTTGATCCACCTGCCTTGGCCTCCCAAAGTGCTGGGATTACAGATGTGAGCCGCTGCACCTGGCTGGATGTGTGTATATGTGTGTGTGTGTGTGTATGTGTATATATATATATATTTTTTTTAATGTTTCTGAGACAGGATCTCACTGTGTTGCCGAGGCTGGAGTTCCGTGATGTGATCATGGCCTACCGCAGCCTTGACCTCCTGGGCTTAAGTGATCCACCCATCTTAGCCTCCCAAGTAGCTAGGACCACAGGCACCATCGTGGTTGACTTATGTTTAGTATTTTTTGTAGAGTTGAGAGTTTTGCCATGTTGCCCAGGTAGTCTCGAACTTAGGAGTTGAAGCAATTTGCCTGCCTTGGCCTCTTCAGGTGCTGGAATTACAGACGTGAGTCACCTCACATGACTGTAAAGTGATTGTTTAGACATATTTAACTTTTTCGGTGACGTTAATAATTTTACAGTTAAAGAAAAAGTTACCTCAACAAAGGGAGACTGCCCTTAAATTGCTAAGAGGGAGCATTGCTTTGTTTTTTTCTAGTTTCATTGTATCTTACAGTGTTCAAACACTGTACTGGAAGTAAATAATTAAGTTTAAAAGAATTTTCTTCTCCAGTGTTTGGATTATCCATTTCTTTTTGTCCCAATTTCTGTATCTGAAAAACAATATTGGCTTCGAAAACCAACAAAAAAATGTTTAGCTTCCCCCATATTGCAGATTTACCGTGTAAATGTGTTTCTACCCCGTTTTCAAGCTAATGTGACAAATTTGCTACATTATAAATAACAGAAACCTGTGTGCAGATTTTGGGAATAGCACACATACAGTAGTCCAAGGACATTATCAACTCAGGTGCGGAAGTTCTTGCTGAAGTTTTATTAACAATTGTGTTTAAAAATAGCAGATGGGGCCGGGCGCAGTGGCTCAAGCCTGTAATCCCAGCACTTTGGGAGGCCGAGACGGGCGGATCACGAGGTCAGGAGATCGAGACCATCCTGGCTAACATGGTGAAACCCCATCTCTACTAAAAATACAAAAAACTAGCCGGGCGAGGTGGCGGGCGCCTGTAGTCCCAGCTACTCGGGAGGCTGAGGCAGGAGAATGGCGTGAACCCGGGAGGCGGAGCTTGCAGTGAGCCGAGATTGCGCCACTTCACTCCAGTCTGGGCGACAGAGCGAGACTCCGCCTGAAAAAAAAAAAAAAAAAACCAGATGGGCCGGGCACGGTGGCTCAAGCCTGTAATCCCAGCACTTTGGGAGGCCGAGATGGGCGGATCACGAGGTCAGGAGATCGAGACCATCCTGGCTAAACCGGTGAAACCCCGTCTCTACTAAAAAATACAAAAAACTAGCCGGGCGAGGTGGTGGGCGCCTGTAGTCCCAGCTACTCAGGAGGCTGAGGCAGGAGAATGGCGTGAACCCGGGAGGCGGAGCTTGCAGTGAGCTGAGATCCGGCCACTGTACTCCAGCCTGGGCGGCAGAGCGAGACTCCCTCTCAAAAAGGAAAAATACCAGATGGGAGCAGATTTAAGGAGGGAGATTCTCATGGAAGGTTATTTGGGATTTGTAGGTAAGAGAGAGAAGGATTTTAATTGAAAAGGTACTAGACTGTATTCTTACCTTTATAGTGTTGTCTTCTTTTTTTTCTGAGACGGATTTTCGCTCTTGTTACCCAGGCTGAAGTGCGGTGGTGTGATCTCGGCTCACTGCAACCTCAGCCTCCTGGGTAGCTGGAATTACAGGTGCCTGCCACCATGCCCAGCTCATTTTTGTATTTTCAGTAGAGATGGGATTTCGCCATGTTGGCCAGGCTGGTCTTGAACTCCTGACCTCAAGTGAGCCACTGGCCTTGGTCTCCCAAAAGTGTTGGCATTATAGATGTGAGCCACCTCCCCTGGCCTATAGTGGTGTGTGTGTGTGTGTTTTCTTGAGTCGGAGTCTTGCTCTATTGCCTAGACTGGAGTGCAGTGGCGCAATCTTGGTTCACTGCAACCTCCATCTCCCTGGTTCAAGCGATTCTCCTTGTCTCAGTGAGTAGCTGGGATTACAGGTGCGAACCACCACGCCTGGGTAATATTTGTATTTTTAGTAGAGATGGGGTTTCGCCATGTTGGTGAGGCTGATGTCGAACCCCTGACCTCAGGTGCTCCACCTGCCTCAGCCTCCGAAAGTGGTGGGTTTGCAGGCATGAACCACCGTGCCCAGCCTAGTCGTATTTTATATCCAAGTTTTGGATGTAATTCTCTTGGGATTTTTCTCCTGATTTGTACAGCTGCCAATGTACTGTTCATGACTGTATCCATGGGAACATAAGTAGGATGACATAAGTTTATAACTTGTTGCTAGGCAGATCGAGTTTGTAATGTATTAATATTAACATTTTCTCATTAAAAAGCATTTGGATGGTTTTCTTTTGTGCGGTGAAGGTAACTAAACAGCATAATTTGGAATTAAAATTGTGAAGTTGTATAAATTCCTTCTAGGAGAACGAACTACTCTCTTTCTTTCTTTCTTTTTTTTCTTTCTTTCTTTTCGTCATCCATGCTGGGACTACAGTGATGTGATCAGGTTTCACTGCAGCGTGGACCTTCTGGACACAAATAATCCTCCTACCTCAGCCCCTCTCCTCCCCTTCCCCAGCTCCTCCCCTTCCCTTCCCCAATTCTCCCCCTCCAGTAGCTGGGAATGCCAGTATGCATCAACATGTCCGGCTAATTTATTTATTTGTTTATTTTTAAATTTTAAAAATTTATTTAATTTTTGAGATGGAGTCTCATTCTGTTGCCCAGGCTAGAGTGCAGTGGAGCGATCTCGGCTCTTTGTATCCTCCCAGGTTCAAGCGATTCTCCTGCCTCAGCCTCCCTAGTAGCTGGGATTACAGGCACCTGCCATCATGCCTGGCTAATTTTCATAGTTTTGTGGAGATGCGGTTTCACCATGTTGTCCAGGCTGGTCTTGAACTCCCCAACCTCAAGTGATCTGCCCGCCTCAGCCTCCCAAAGTGCTGGGATTACAGGTGTGAGCCACTGTGCTCGACCTATTCTTTTATTTATTTATGAGACAGAGTCTCGCTGTGTCGCCAGGCTGGAGTGCATTGGTGCGACCTCGGCTCACTGCAACCTCTGCCTCCTGGGTTCAGGCGATTCTCTGCCTCAACCTCCCGAGCAGCTGAGATTATAAGCATGCGCCACCACGCCTGACTAATTTTGTGCTTTTAGTAGAGATAGGGTTTCACCATGTTAGTCAGGCTGATCTTGAATTCCCGACCTCAGGTGATCCCCCTGCCTCAGCCTCCCAGAGTGTTGGGATTACAGGCATGAGCCACCCCACCCCGCCATATATATATGTGTGTATTTTTTCTTTGAGTTTGCGTTTTGCCATGTTGCCCAGGCTGGTCTTTAACCCCTGAGTTTCAGATCGCCCACCTCGGCCTCCCAAAGTGCTGGGAGCCACTGTGCCCAGCCTACTCATGTTTTTAATTAATTGAATGTTTGAAATGGAAGATAATTAGTTAAAATAATTGTGTCTTAAGCCTGTCCTCTTCAGCTAAAACAGTCAGTATTCAGATATATGTGAATGAGATGTGAATACTTGATCCATCCTAAAGTACGTATCAGATTTCAGAATGATGACAGGTATCTTGGGTAGTCCTTCCGACTCTCAAAGACTTGGTAGACTAACCAAGAAAACCTCATGGAGATCGAGATACCTGTCTCCTATTTTGATTGCAATTTCTGAAAAATTGATTTAAAAAAATAATGTAATATTAGTATAAAATAACTAAATTTCCAAAAAGTTTAGAGTGAGATGTAATTGAGGTCACATAGCTCTTTTCTCCAGAGGCTACCACACTTAACACCTTATCGTATTGTAATTTAAAGAATTGTTTGAGGCTGGACACGTTGGCTTACTCCTCTAATTCCAGCATTTTGGGAGACTGAGGTATGAGGGACACTTGAGTCCAGCCTGGGCAACACAGTGAAACCCCATCTTACAGAGAATTAAAAAGTTAGCTGGCTGTAGTAGTGTGCACCTCTGGTTCCAGGTACTTTGGAGTTTGAAGTGGGAGGATCACTTTAGCCAGGGAGGTTGAGGCTGCAGTGAGCTGCCATTGCACTCTGGCATGGGTGACAGAGCGAGATCCCTGTCTCAGAAGAAAAACAGAAAAGAGGCTGGGTGCGGTGGCTCACGCCTGTAATCCCAACCCTTTGGGAGGCTGAGGCAGGTGGATCACAAGGTCAGGAGTTCAAGACCATCCTGGCCAACATGTTGAAACCCCGTCTCTATTAAAAATACAAAAAAAATTAGCTGGGCTTGGTGGCGCATGCCTGCAGTCCCAGCTACTTGAAAGGCTGAGGCAAGAGAATCACTTGAACCCAGAAGGTGGAGGTTGCAGTGACCCGAAATTGCACCACTGCACTCCAGCCTTGCGGCAGAGTGAGACTCGGTCTCAAAAAAAAAAAAAAAAAAAGAAAGAAAATCAGAAAAGAATTATTTAAGTAGTTTTTCAAGAATAAATATTATTTATACAGCTGGGCACAGTGATTCACGCCTGTAGTCCTAGCACTTTTGGAGACTGAGGCAGGTGGATCACTTGAGCCCAGGAGTTCGAGACCAGCCTGGGCAACATGGCAAAACCCCATCTCTACAAAAAGTACAAAAATTAGGCAGTTATGGTGGTGTTCTCCTTTAGTCCCAGCTATTCAAGAAGCTGAGGTGGGCGGATCACTTGTGCCCAGGCGGTTGAGGCTGCAGTGAGCCGAGGTCTTGCCACTGCTCTCCAGTCCCAACAACAGAGTGAGACCCTGTTTCAATAAAATTTTTTTAAAAAGTATTTATGCAGTTTTTTTTTTTTTTGTGCCAGCCACTCTGATAGGTGCTTTATAGGACAATTTGGGGAAGTAATTGCTGTTAACTCCATTTTACTCATATAAGGAAACTGACGCTTGCACAAGGTTTAATATTTCTTGCCCACTAACATGTATGCTTCAAGAAAGCAGGGGCTATGGATTATTAGTGTCTGTCCTCCTCCTGTATCTAGCATAGTTTCTTTGGGGTTTGGGTAGTGTGTCAAATACAGTGGAAAGGCTGGTTTTACAAAGATGATTGTTGTATCCTCATTTATTACTTTTGAACTGGTAGATTCGTAGGGAAATCATGGGAATTTGAGCAGCACTGAATCTGCATGTATTGAAAAAGCTTGCATCATTTCTGGATTTCACGTGGGGGAACATTTGATAGTACCTCTCTCGTGATTTGATAAGGTCCGGTGTTTGGGGACAAGGGTGGTTAACATAGGAATTGATAGAGTTGTGACTCCATTCTGTTTCAGCGTGTTTAGTTTTTACCTCTTTCCCTTTACTCCTTGTGCCCCAGCTGCGTCTTGGTCCATTGTCCTTTCAGTGTCTTACTCTAATAGAAAGAATACATAGGTAAAGAAGGAGTCTGATAGAAGGAATAAACTTCTTTGTTTGATAGTATTAGCAAGTGTCTGATCTTGATGTTTAGTATAAGTTGTATGCAGTGCCTCGTGTTTCTTACCTTTGAGTCACAGAAAATAACATTTTAGAGCTGGTTAAGATTCTTGAGATTATTTTGCAGGAGGAAATTGAAGCACAATTCAATTCCACAGAATGTTGTTGAATGCATTTCTTCATTTGTTAAGAGTGATAATGTTTGTATCATAGGGTTGATGCAAAGAGGAAGAGATACTCTATGAAAGTCTTAGGCTGGTTTGATGATAATACTAATAGTATTGTTCAGAAGTTACTGGGCTGGGCATGGTGGCTCACACTGGTAATTTCAGCACTTTGGGAGGCAGAGGTGGGAAATTCCAGACCAGCCTGGGCAACAGAGTGAGATCTCATCTCTATAAAAAGTAGAAAAACCAGCCGGGTATGGTGGCACATGCATGTGGTCCCAGGTACTCAGGATGCTGAGATGGAAGGATCACTTGAGCCCAGGAAGTCGAGGCTGCAGTGAGCTAAGATCATGCCGCTGCACTCCAGCCTTGGTGACAGAGTGAGACCCTGTCTATTAAAAAAAGTTAGTCTGTGTTAGCATAGTATTGGCAGAAAAGTATTCTGATAGCATAGTATTGGCAGAAAAGTATTCTGATAGCATAGTATTGGCAGAAAAGTATTCTGACACAATATAGGAGGGACCAGGGTATGGGGGAATGGAGTCAGGAAGTCCATTTTAAAGATTTTACAGAGTTCTAAACTTGGTAGTTAAGGCCTAGCATTAGAAATGGAAGAGATTGGCTGGGCGCGGTGACTCACGCCTGTAATCCCAGCACTTTGGGAGGCCGAGGTGGGTGGATCATGAGGTCAGGAGATGAGACCATCCTGGCTAACACGGTGAAACCCCATCTCTACTAAAAACACAAAAAATTAGCTGGGCGTGGTGGCGGGTGCCTGTAGTCCCAACTACTCAGGGAGGCTGAGGCAAGAGAATGGCGTGAACCCGGGAGGCGGAGCTTGCAGTGAGCCATGATTGCACCACTGCACTCCAGCCTGGGCCACAGAGCGAGACTCTCAACAAGGTAAGTCCTTCATTTCCTTGGGCTCCTTGTGTGTCACCAGCCTTAGTATTCTTAGAAGCCCTGTTGTTTGATGGAGAGGATCTTAAAATCCTTAGAAGGCCCTTGTTCTGTTGGAAAGGACAGTGCAGAACCTTCTTAGATCTTTTTAAGGTTTTAAGAAAGTATTACAGTCATAATGTGGATTTGTTCTTTACCACTGAGAATTTTGAGAATCGTTTCTTTTTTTAAATTCTGCCTGGAAATCTCCTTAGGTAGATCATGGAGTTAATTAGGTACATTTCCTGTTTTCCACATTTCTAAAGGCCACATTTCCCACTACTTAGACCACAGGGGACCCTTTTCCTGCAATGCACAATAGTAGTTTTCTTAGTTTCTGTCAAGCTCTTCTTGATAGTTTCCTTGTTGAGGCCCTTCAGACTTTTGCTGACAGCCTCTTAAAGGCTTTGCAATTTCCACCTGTCACGCAACCCAAAGCCAGTAGCACAGTTCTGGATTTTTGTTGCAACATCTCACTTCAGGTGCCAAAATCTGTTCCATAGTCTTGCTGCCTGAGAAATGACCCCCAGATTTTAGTGACTTAAAATAATTCCATGGTTTCTGTAGGTCAGGAATTTAGGAAGAGCTTGATTGGGTAATTGTGGCTCAGGTTTTTGCTATGGCTGCAGTCAGATGGTAGAGCTGGAAGAGTAGTGGGCAGGCAAGGCAGTGCGCACAGCTGGGGAGGGCTGGCTGAGCCGCCTCCACAAGGTCTCTGTGTGGGCTTGTTTGTGCTGCTTTTTCAGGGCACTCAGACTGCCCACATGGCTTTGTGTCCGAATGTATGTCCTACAGGAGGACGAGCAGCATCTGTGTTACCTTTTATGATGACTTAAGTCTTGGAGGTTGCATCACATCATTTCTGCTATAGTCACCAACTTGCCTGGGGTTCTAGGGGAGGAACACACACCTCATAGCTTAGTGTCAGTTGGCCACACTGTAAGAAGGTGATATGGGGTGGGAGTTAATGTGATCAACTCTAGGAAAATGTAATCCACCATAGCTTTTAGTGAAACAGTTAGATCCATGTCTGATCACCTGCAGGGGAGTCTTTCCATTAATAAGCACCAGCTGTGTACATGAAATTAAAACTTACTTTTTAGTACTTCCTTCTTAACTGTGACTTAACTGTCAAGGATTATCAGACACATGAAGAAAAAGCCGTAACAGTCTAATACAGACAGATAAAAAGAAACCGAGTGAAGAAATAGGAAATACAGGTTGCATAAGAGAAGCTCAAATTTGAAAAACAAAAAAGCTTGAAGAGCTGAGAGAAAATGCATGACATAAAAACAAGAAGGTATCAAGTAGGGGTCCATTCAGAGAACAAGAAAGAGCTATTGGAAAATAGGATAGCAGGACAGATTTTCAATAGGAAACCAAGGGAATCTTCTGGAAAGTAGTAAGCAAAGACAGACAAAAAGAGAAAATGCCTGATTGGCTCCTTGACTGAAAAATATTTAGGTGGGAAGAGAAAGTGTGGAAATGTGAATAAGGACTGTATACTAATGATAATGAATTAATATTAACTTTTGCTTAAGTGTGATAATAGCACTGTAGTTATAGAGGAGAATGCCCTTATTCTTAGAAGATGCATACTAAAGGAACTGTCATGATATTTGCATTTTTCAGATGGTTGTGTGCACATATGTGCGCTCACACATAGTGGGAGAGGGAGGGAGAAGGGAGAGCAGTTATGTACGAGAGAGACAAGTAAAGCCATTGTGATATAATGTTAGTAATCGATGATGAATACAAAAACAAAACAGAAGGAAATACTTTATTTATTTTATTTTATTTTATTTTTTGAGACGGACTCCCGCTTTGTGGCCCAGACTGGAGTGTAGTGGCTGGATCTCAGCTCACTGCAAGCTCTGCCTCCCGGGTTTACGCCATTCTCCTGCCTCAGCCTCCCAAGCAGCTGGGACCACAGGTGCCCGCCACCTCGCCCGGCTAGTTTTTTGTATTTTTTTTAGTAGAGACGGGGTTTCACCGTGTTAGCCAGGATGGTCTCAATCTCTTGGCCTCGCGATCCACCCGTCTCGGCCTCCCAAAGTGCTAGGATTACAGGCTTGAGCCACCGCGCCCGGCCGGGAATACTTTAGAGTTAATGGATTGGTTCAGGAGCTCCAACATCTGAATTGTTACGTGTTCTAGAGAGAGATAAAAGGTAATTGAGAGGAAACAATATTAAATCAACACATTAAAAATTTTGAGAACTGAAAATCACAAATCTCCACATTGAGCAGACCCACTGAGTGCCCAGCGCAGGGAATAAAATAAAAAATAGATTGGTACCTCACACTGCGATTTCAGAACACTGAGAATAGAGAAGTTCCCAAAATCCTCCAGTGGAAACAAGTCAAGTTACAACAGTGTATTGAGAATCTGTATGACACTAGAATCTAGGTGACAGTGGAGCAGTGTCCTCAGAATTCTAGGAGCATACAAATCTAGGATTTTTTTTTTTTTTTTGAGACTGAGTCTCGCTCTGTGGCCAAGCTGGAGTGCAGTGGTGCGATCTCGGCTCACAGCAACCTCTGCCTCCTGGGTTCAAGCAATTCTCCTGCCTCGGCCTCCCAAGTAGCTGGATTGCAGGCCCATACCACCATGCCCGGCTAATTTTTTGTATTTTTAGTAGAGACAGGGTTTCCCCACCATGCTGGCCAGGCTGGTCTTGAACTCCTGACCTCATGATCTGGCCGCCCCAACCTTCCAAAGTGCTGGGGTTACAGGCATGAGCCACTACACCTGGCCCAATTTAGGATTCTATGCCAAACTGTGGTATGAACATAAAGACATCTTTATTTTTATTTATTTGTTTTATTTATTTTTGAGACAGAGTCTCCCTGTGTCACCCTGGCTGGGTTGCAGTGGCATGATCTCCGCTCACTGCAGCCTCCGCTTCCCTGGTTCAGGGAGTTATCATGCCTCAGCCTCCCGAGTAGCTGGGACTACAGACGTGTGCCACCACGCCTGGCTAATTTTTATATTTTTAGTAGAGTTGGGGTTTTGCCATGTTGGCCAGGCTGGTCTCAAACTTTTGACCTCAAGTGAGCTGCCCACCTTGTGCTCCCAAAGGTGCTGGGACCACAGGCACGTGTCACCATGCTCGGCCTGTTATTTTTAATTTGATGCTCATATTTTTCCAGATTTGGCCAGTGGGAGTTCCTTCAAGCTGACTTCTGTGTCCTTTTGACAAATATCTATAATCCTTTATTTATTTTTATTTTTTTGAGACAGAGTCCTGTTCTGTCGCCCAAGCTGGAATGTAGTGGCGTGATCTCACCTCACTGCAACCCCCGCCTCCCGGGTTCAGGCAATTCTCCTGCCTCAGCCTCTGGAGTAGCTGAGATCACAGACGTGCGCGACCACACCTGGCTAATTTTTGTATTTTT
This sequence comes from Trachypithecus francoisi, assembly GCF_009764315.1. Lineage (NCBI taxonomy): Eukaryota > Metazoa > Chordata > Mammalia > Primates > Cercopithecidae > Trachypithecus > Trachypithecus francoisi. Next base: position 4,049,592 of record NW_022681468.1, on the reverse strand, counting down.
CGTAGCAACAAGGTTTCACCATGTCGGCCAGGCTGGTCTTGAACGCTTGATCTCAGGTAATCTGCCTGCCTTGGCCTCCCGAAGTGCTGGGATTACAGGCGTAAGCCATTGCACCCAGCCTTCTATAATCCTTTAAATGCTTGTTCATGGTATCTTAGAATATTTCAAATTTATCTTGTATTTTCCCTGCCTCGTCCTGGAGTCAACTGTTTGCCTAAGGAGGAGTCATTCTCTTGAAGTGGAGAATAATATTATAGAAACCAGTATCTTGGCACTAGCTGTGTTTATTGCTGCCAGGATATCATTGCTTTTAGCCCTCTTAGTGGGCAGAACAAGTACGTAGATCTGTATGTATTTATTAGACATTTATTGTCTGTTTCTCTGCCTGTAATCTATATAACCGTGAATTTTACACACAAACGCCACCATTTTGATCCAACATCATAGGATTCATTTTAGCCCTTTTCCTTTCCTTATTTGTAGCTCCTGTCTATGACAGTGAGAATCTTGGTTCTCATCCTTAATATAGTTACTCATTTGCTTAATCTCCCTGAAAGCTTGGCCCAGGCATGGAATCCAGCAAAGGATAAGGTAAAGGGAATTCTTAGGGTAAAGAGAAATCTTGGAATAATAGCTATATAGGGAATCACCAGTTAGTCCAGATTGGTGAGTGAAGACAGGGCTCCAAAGGGGTGTTGTCAAGAAATAAACAACCAATGGGTAACCTGATGTGTTGAGACTTACACATGTAGTAGAAGTTCGGAGGTGGATTAGTGATACATAGACAGAAAACCAAACAAGTGAAAAAAAAAGAAAAAAAGACAGTTATTAATTCCAGGTAAAGAATCACACATGGTCACGCCACTGAACTCTGGCCTGAGTTATGGAGTGAGACCGTGTCTCAACAAAAATAAATTAAAAATCAGGTAAAACAAATTGTACAAGAATGGATTTACAAAACAATACAACATGATTCAGCTATGAGTAGTATTTACTAGTCATAAACTAGGAGGGTTCCGTAACACTGAACTTAGGGAGCGATTTAGGAAATAAAGAGAGAAAAAAGTACGCAGGGGCCTTAGGACCTAAGCAGCTAGTATGATACCACTTGTGGCTGTTTAGTACGCATTTTGGCTACCAGCAGCTTTTGAACGCTCTGTCTTTGAGGGGAAATTATCCACACCACAGTAGAAGCTATTATGCTTTCCCATCCTCTCTTGTAGTTTGTCATAGATGTGTGACTTTTGCTCCATGCACCAGGGCAAGACTAGAATTCGGAAGCAAGTGATGTAAAGTAGGCAAGCATGGCTGTCAGCTTTCAGCGGCAGCATCTGCTAGTGGTGCTGTCCACTGCGCACTGCCAAGTGTCCTTGTGTGTAACACTTGCAGCAGTTAAGACCTCCACTGAAGCAGTTCTGTGGGGGTAAATTCTGGTGTTGTCCTAGTTGCATGGCTCGTAAATCTGGTTTGATGACCTTCTTGTTGAGCCATTTAGTTGCTTATATTAGCTAGAATGGACTTTGTTTACTATAAAAAATCTGGTTGATAAAATTGGTATCAGGAATGATCCCCAAGAAAATGAATTGGTTATCTAACTTGGTTGTGTATGAAGGCAGTAAAGAAAGGTGAGAGCTTAAAGAATCATAGTGGCTGTGGGCCGGGCGCAGTGGCTCACGCCTGTAATCCCAGCACTTTGGGAGGCCGAGATGGGCAGATCATAAGGTCAGGAGATGAGACAATCCTGGCTAACACAGTGAAACCCTGTTTCTACTAAAAATACAAAAAATTAGCCAGGCATGGTGGCGGGCACCTGTAGTCCCAGCTACTCAGGAGGCTGACACAGGAGAATGGCGTGAACCCAGGAGGCGGAGCTTGCAGTGAGCCAGGATAGCACCACTGCACTCCAGCCTGGGTGACAGAGTGAGACTCCACCTCAAAAAGAAAAAAAAAAAATTCATAGTGGCCGTGGTCATGGTGGCTGGTGCCCATAATCCTGGCACTTTGGGAGCCTGAGGCGGGAGAATCACTTGAGGTCAGGAATTAGAGGCCTGCAGTGGGTGCCACGGCACTCCAGCCGGAGGGACAGAACACAGAGCAAGATCCTGTCTCAATGAATGGATGGTTGGGTGGAGGGAGGGAGGGAGGGAGGGAGGGAGGGAGGGAGGGATGGATGGATGATGGATGGATCATAGTGATTAGCCGTGCTTAATGACTGAGATTAGTCTATTCTGAAGTATGTTAATAAAGCTTGAAGGATCAGAGGAAGAGAGTAGGAAAAAAGCACACACATTCTACCAACCTCGCCACATCCATTCAATTAAAAAACAAAACAGGATTCCCTTGGATATTGGGAAAGGGAAGTCAGACGTCAAAGTTGTAGACAGGATTAAGCCACTTAATTTTTCTATTAAATGTACTCGAGAGTAAGTTCACGCTTCTCATTTTACTGATGGAGAAACAGTACCATATACTTGGTGAAATTTCTATGTACAAGACACTGGTTATTCTGCAGTTGTTGTATATAAAGGGCCAAACATTTAAGTTATTGGGCTGTTCCTTCTCATTGGTATTGTGGGGGTTCTTTACCAGCTGTGTTAGGAACTGACTTGAGATATTTTAAACTTACAGGACTTGATTTAGAACCCTTACTCTAAGATGTTAAATATTTGGTTTGCTCTTTATTGAATAATTTAATTATCCTTTATTGAATAACTTAATTATCTTATTACTAATAATTCTTGTATTACACAGTGAGACTTAGACTCTGAATAAGGGTATCTTAATGACAATGTTCTCATTTAAAACACTAACTCCTAATTCACTAGCAGCTAATGAAACTATCATTGTTGCACAGTACATTGTTGATTAGTTAGAAGAATTTGACAGTATGTCTGGAGTATTGCTATTAATAAAGGGTATAGAATTTGAAAATAGGCCAGGCGCGGTAGCTCACGCCTATAATCCCAGCACTTTGGGAGGCCAGGAGTTCGAGACCAGCCTGACCAATACAGTGAAACGCCGTCTCACACAAAATTAGCTGGGTGTGGTGGCAGGCACCTGTAATCCTAGCTACTCAGGAGGCTGAGGCAGGAAAATCGCTTGAACCCGGGAGGCAGAGGTTGCAGTGAGCCGAGATCGCACCACTGCACTGTAGCCTGGGCAACAAAGTGAGACTCCGTCTCAAAAAAAACCCAAAAAAACAAAAGCCAGAATTTGAAAGTAGCTTAAGAGACTAGAGAAGAAGTGAACTTAATTATTTTATATTTATGTATCTTATTTTTTGGCTGCTGACCAGAAGTGAATTGATATGAATAAGCACACTTGCAAAATAAATGGGTTATTTATTTATTTATAGAGACAGGGTCTTGCTTTGTTTCCCAGGCTGTAGTACAGTGGCACCATCATAGTTCACTACTACTGCCGGCAACTTCTGGGCTCAGCGGGTGCTCCTGTCTTGACCTCCCAAAGGGCTGCGATTATAGGTGTGAGCCATCGTGCCCGGCCCCCTAATTATTTCGATAACCCCTTGTGGCTGAAGGTCTTGTGGCTGATTTCTTGTGGCTGAAGGTCTCCCAAGTTGATTCTCAGTAGGCTTTATAAATAAAAGGGAACTTACACTGGAGGATCTTTATGTTGAGTTGGCTTAGAATAAGTAGACACAATTGCTAGAAATGTTTTATTTTTGTTTATTTAATTTGCTAGATCTGCTTTAGATATGAGCCTTGTAACTGAGTTTCTTATAAGTGTCCTTATGATTGAATCTATCCATGGTGTTTGGATTGATTATTTTAAGCTCCTAATATGTGCCAGAATGTTTGCTACTTGTTTTAACCTGCTGTTTAATCTCTTTGAAGAAGGAACTGTTTCCTCCATTTTTATAGAAGAGAAAATTGAAACTTAAAGAGATGAGAGAACTCTCCTTCAGTCTAGGCAGAGCTGGGATTCCATTTCAGGACTGTTATACTACACCAAATAAGCGCTTGCTGCCTTAAAGAACGACTTAACAGTGAATACCTTAAGTCTTCATTGCCCAGTTACGTGAAAGGAAGAAAGGCTGAGCAGTGAATTACAAACACCCTCTCCTCTACTTGTCTTCTTCTGGCAGTGTTCCTTTACCTAATTCTGTGTCCTCAAACTCCCTGTTTTCTTTAGGTGATCATATTATTTGTTTCTTTTAAGCTTTCCTATCTGCTTGTTCTTCTGAACAGTTCCCTTCAAATGTTATGCCATCCACCTACATCTGTATTTCAGTATTTTATTGTGTCCTTTCATTGAGACTCTAATTTGGGTGAAAATTCTCCAAACTGCATTTCTTTCTAGCATATTCTATTTTTGTCACCTAGAATCAGTCTCCCAGCTGACTTTTTTCCATAGATACGTAACAACCACCTACTTTAACATTTTCTATCTTCCACTTAACAAAAATATTACCATTGATAAATAATGAATGCTTATCATGCATAACTGTGCAAATAAACTGAGAGGAATGTGTATCTGGAAGATTTGAGGGGAGTATGGATAAAAAACTATTAGAAAATACCAGCTGTTGAATTTTATAGTGTTATTTATTTATTTATTTATTTATTTTTGAGACAGAGTCTCACTCTGTTGTCCAGGCTGGAGTGCAGTGGCGCATCTGAGCTCATTGCAAGCTCCGCCTCTTGGGTTCACGCCATACTCCTGCCTCAGCCTCCTGAGTAGCTGGGACTACAGGCACGCCTACCACCATGCCTGGCTAATTTTGTTTGTATTTTTAGTAGAGATGGGGTTTCACCTTGTTAGCCAGGATGGTCTCGATCCGTTGGCCTCGTGATCTGCCCGCCTCCGCCTCCCAAAGTGCTGGGATTACAGGCGTGAGCCACTATGCCTGGCCTGTAGTGTTATTTTTATTTTTTAGTTTTATTATTACTATTTTTTGAGATGGAGTCTCGCTCTGTCGCCAGGCTGGAGTGCAGTGGTGTGATCTCGGCTCACTGCAACCTCTATCTCCCAGGTTCAGGCGATTCTCCTGCCTCAGCCTCCCAAGTAGCTGGGACCACAGGGGCACGCCAGCTAATTTTTGTATTTTTAGTAGAGACAGGGTTTCACCATGTTGGCTAGGATGTTTTCAATCTCTTGACCTCATGATCTACCTGCCTCGGCCTCCCAAAGTGCTGGGATTACAGGCGTGAGCCACCACACCTGACCTATTATTATATTTTAATTGAGACTTGTTTTACTTTCACCCAGGCTGGAGTGTAGCGGTGCAGTCTTGCCTCACTGGAGCCTCTGCCTCCTGGGCTCAGTCAGTCCTTCCACCTCAGCCTTCTAAGTAGCTGGGACCACAGGCGCTAGCCACCATGCCCAGCTAATTTTTTCTGTTTTTGGTAGAGACAGGGTTTTGCCATGTTGTCCAGACTGGCCTCAGCTTCCCAAAGTGTTGGGATTACAGGCATGAGCCACCACGTGCAGCCTATAGTGTTACTCTTTAGTAGTTCATAAAAGGTTTGTGTTAGATGTTTATAGCTGATAGTTACGGTTTGAATCTGTGTCCCCAGCCAAATCTTGTGTCGAATTGTAATCCCCAGTGTTGGAGGTGGGGCCCCTTGAGAGGTGATTGAATCATGGGGGTGGATATCCCCCTTGGTGCTATTCTCATGATAGTGAGTGAGCTCTTAGGAGATCTGGTCCTCTAAAAGTGTGTAGCACCTCCCTGTTCTCTCTTGCTCCTCCTCTGGCCTTGTAATATGTGCTTGCTTTCCCTTTGCCTTCCACTATGATTATAAGTTTCCTGAGGCCTCCCCAGAAGCTGAGCAGATGCCAGCATCATGCTTCCTGTACAGCCTGCAGAACCTTGAGCTAATTAAACCTCTTTCCTTTGTAAATTACCTAGTCTCATCTCAGGTATTTCTTTCTTTTTTTCTTTCTTTTTTTTTTCTTCTTTTTTTGAGACAGAGTGGCTCTGTCGCCCAGGCTGGAGTGCAATGGTGTGATCTCCGCTCACTGCAAGCTCCGCCTCCTGGGTTCATGCCATTCTCCTGCCTCAGCCTCCCGAGTAGCTGGGACTACAGGTGCCCTCTACCACGCCTGGCTGATTTTTTGTATTTTTAGTAGAGATGGGGTTTCACCATGTTGGCCAGGATGGTCTCGAACTCCTGACCTCAGGTGATCTGCCCGCCTCAGCCTCCCAAAGTGTCGAGATTACAGGTGTGAGCCATTGTGCCTAGCCAGATATATATATTTTTTGTAGCAGTTGAGAACAGACTAATACAATAGCCATCATGTAAAATACAGTTTCCATTTTGAGCCAGGCACTTGGGTAAAAATGAAGAGTAGGTAAAAGACAAGATGTAGTTCTAATTTGAGCTTGTCATTTAGTAATTGAGTAATGCCGCATAATGGCTGTGGGTTTCCGATGACACACACCCTTTTGTGATGTGGGTGGCTTAGGGAGTAGTGTGTTTGTTGGAACCACAGTTCTCTGCAGAAGGATATGATCAAGTCTGATCTTTGTAACTTAGAATTAATGAGGCCAGGCGCACTGTCTGACACCTGTTCAGCACTTTGAGAGGCAAAGATGGGAGGATTACTTGAGCCTGAGTTTGTTTTTTTTTTTTTTTTTTTGAGACGGAGTCTCGCTTTGTCACCCAGCTTGGAGTGCAGTGGCCGGATCTCAGCTCACTGCAAGCTCCGCCTCCCGGGTTTACACCATTCTCCTGCCTCAGCCTTCCGAGTAGCTGGGACTAGAGGCGCTCGCCACCTCGCCTGGCTAGTTTTTTGTATTTTTTAGTAGAGACGGGGTTTCACCGGGTTAGCCAGGATGGTCTTGATCTCCTGACCTCGTTATCTGCCCGTCTCGGCCTCCCAAAGTGCTGGGATTACAGACTTGAGCCACCGCGCCCGGCCTGAGCCTGAGTTTGAGACCAGCCTGGGAAAGATAGTGAGAACCTGTCTCTGCAAGAAAATAAAGAAAAAAATTGTTAAAAAAAAAGAAAGAAATAAATAAAATTGGTGGTCTTGGCCACATGTCTTCCCTTTGTTTTTTTGTTTGTTTGTTTGTTTTGTTTTCTTTTCATTTTCTTTTCCTTTTTTTTTCCCCCTTTCTTTTCTTTTTTTTCTTGAGACAGGATCTCTTCGTCACCCTGTCACCCAGGCTGGAGTGCAGTGATATGATCAAGGCTCGCTGCAGTGTCAATCTGCTGGGCTTAAAGGATCCTCCTGTCTCAGCCTCCCAAGTAGCTGGGACTGGAGGTAGGTGACACTGTGCCTGACTCATTTAAAAAACTTTGTAGAGATAAGGTCTTGCCATGTTGCCCAGGGTGGTCTCAAACTCCTGGCCTCAAGCCATCCTCCCTCCTCAGCCTCCCAAAGTGCTGGGATCTCTGGCATTAGCCCCTGCAGCCAACCTTTTAAAAAAAATTTTTTTAAAGCTAAATTTTGTTGAATATTTGGATAGGCAATACAGGCATGTGTTATAAAATTAAAAGATGCAAAAGGGGCCGGGCGCGGTGGCTCAAGCCTGTAATCCCAGCACTTTGGGAGGCCGAGACAGGCGGATCACGAGGTCAGGAGATCGAGACCATCCTGGCTAACACAGTGAAACCCCGTCTCTACTAAAAATACAAAAACTAGCCAGGCGAAGTGGCGGGCGCCTGTAGTCCCAGCTACTCGGGAGGCTGAGGCAGGAGAATGGCGTAAACCCGGGAGGCGGAGCTTGCAGTGAGCTGAGATCCGGCCACTGCACTCCAGCCCTTGCAAAAGGGTTATACACAAGAGAAGTAGATTTCTTATGCATTCCTGGCCTTCCATTTTCCTTTCCCTGGAGGCAAACGGTTTTCTGATTTCTTTTCTACAAGGATTCTGTTTAAATACTAGAGAGTATCTGACCTGTTGTACTTGACTTTAGAATGGCAGGAAGCTGAATGATTCATGGGCATTTTTCCCTTTGTGAAGCTCATTGGCATTGCTTCCTCTCAATACCTTAACTATGGCGTGTTATATAATTTGCTTTTGTTTTTGCTTTATCACGATATTTTCCTATGTTTTTTATAGTCTTAATTTTTAAGCACTTTTTATTAATAGTTCAGAAAGTTGTGAAGATTACAAGCTCGTGTTTGTGAAAGTGTCTAGCACATAATAATAGGTGATCAATAAATATTTCCTTCTAGCTTGTCCATCCCCTACCTCCCACTGGTTGTATGTATGTGTGAAACAAAAAAATGAAGAAGGCCAAGCATGGTGGCTCATGCCTGTAATCCCAGCACTTTGGGAGGCTGAGGTGAGTGAATTGCCTGAGGTCAGGAGTTCAAGACCAGCCTGGCCAACACGGTGAAACCCCGTCTCTACTAAAATTACAAAAATTAGGTGGGTGTGGTCACAGGCATCTGTAACCCTAGCTACACAGGAGGCTGAGGAACCCGGGAGGTGAAGGTCACGGTCAGTCGAGACCGTGCCACTGCACTGCAGCCTGGGCAACAGAATGAGAGTTTGTCACAAAAAAAGAAAAAAGAAAGAAACCTATGAGCCAACTAATGCAGTGGATTCCAAAATTAAGATTAAGCTCATATAACTTGTAATGTTTCTCGATGTACCCATTCATTTGAGTGGAAACAAACTCTTTTCATTCTTTGAAATCACTTTGCTGAGATTTTTTTTTTTTTTTTTTTTAAGACGGAGTCTTGCTCTGTTGTGCAGACTGGAGTGCAGTGGCGCAATCTCGACTCACAGCAACCTCCATCTCCCGAGTTCAAGCGATTTTCCTGCCTCAGTCTCCTGAGTAGCTAGGATTATAGGCATATACCACCACACCCGGCTAATTTTTGTATTTTAGTAGAGACAGGGTTTCACCATGTTGGCCAGGCTGTTCTCAAACTCCTGACCTCAAGCAATCCGCCTGCTTGGTCTCCCAAAGTACTGGGATTATAGGTGTGAGCCACCATGCCCTGCAAGCTGAGACATTTTTAAGAAAATTTTTCTGTTTTTTGTTTGTTTGTTTTGAGATGGAGTCTTACTCTGTCACCCAGGCTGGAGTGCAGTGGTACCATCACTGCAACCTCTGCCTCCTAAGTTCAAGCGATTCTCCTGTTTCAGCCTCCTGAGTAACTAGGACTACAGGTGTGCCACCATGCCTGGCTGATTTTTTGTATTTTTAGTAGAGATGGGGTTCACCATGTTGGCCAGGCTGGTCTTGTGTTTCTGACCTCAGCGATCCACCCACCTCAGCCTCCCAAAGTGCTGGGATTACTCCCACAGTGCCTGCTCAGAAAAATTTTCTTTTCTTTTGTCTCCTCTCTCCTCTCCCTCTCCCTCTCTCCTCTCTCCTCCCTCCTCCCTCCTCCCTTTCTCTCTTCTCTCTCTCTTTTCTCTTTTTCTGAGACCAGGTCTCGCTCTGTTGCCCAGGATGGAGTGCCCTGGCACAATCTCAGCTCACTACAACCTCTGCCTCCCAAGTTCAGGTGATTCTCCTGCCTCAGCCTCCCAAGTAATTGGGATTACAGACGCCTGCCACCACGCCCAACTAATTTTTGTATTTTTAGTAGAGATGGGGTTCATCATGTTGGTGAGGCTGGTCTTGCACTTCTGACCTCAAGCGATCCACCCACCTCAGCCTCCCAAAGTGCTGGGATTACTCCCACAGCGCCTGCTCAGAAAAATCTTCTCTTCTCTTCTCTCCTCTTCTCTCCTCTCCCCTTCCCCCTTCCCCCTTCCCCCTTCCCCCTTCCCCCTTTCTCTCTTTTTTCTGTTTTTCTGAGACGAGGTCTCATTCTGTTGCCTAGGATGGAGTGCCCTGGCACAATCTCAGCTCACTGCAACCTCCGCCTCCCAGGTTCAGCTGATTCTTCTGCCTCAGCCTCCCAAGTAATTGGGATTACAGATTCCTGCCACCACGCCCAGCTAATTTTTGTATTTTTAGTAGAGATGGGGTTTCACCATGTTGGTGAGGCTGGTCTCAACCTCCCAACCTCAGGTGATCCACCTGCCTCGGCTTCCCAAAGTGTTGGGATTACAGGCGTGAGCCACTGTGCCCGGCTTTCCTTTTTAAAAACGTTTTTCTGGCCGAGTGCGGTAGCTTTAATCCATATGTGTAAGACCAGGCACGGTGGCTCATGCCTGTGATCCCAGCACTTTGTGAGGCCAAGGTGGGCAGATCACTTGAGGCACAGGAATTGCTTGAACTAGGGAGGTAAGAAGTTGCAGTGAGCCAAGATCACACCATTGCACTCCAGGCTGGATGAGACTGAGACTCTGAAAAAAATAAAAATAATAAAAATGGTGTTCTTACATTTATGACTTGAGTTATGGAAAGTTTTTAGAGTGTGACTTTTTTCTCAGGAACAGGATGGCTACCTACCTACCCCAACCCTTTCCTGTATGCTATGGATTATCAGACCCCTCACTTGGGTTCCCCTTACATCACCAAGGTGTGCTTGTCAGTACCAAGAAACCAACACTGATACATTACTAAGTTCCACATTTTATTTAGATTCCACTAGTTTTCCCATTAATATTCATTTCTGTTTTAGAATCCAGTCCAGAGTATTTATGCATTGCATTTAATTATGATGTCTCCCCAGTTTGCTGTTTTTCACATGATTAGACTAGAGTTATGAATTTGGGGAATTCGTATTGTTGGAGTGGGGGGGGTGTAGTGCATGCTACACCATGATTTATTGCTGGTAATGTTAATCGTGGCCAAGGTTATGTTTCTCTACTTTATACACTTACCACCTTCCATAATTATTTTTTTGGAAACAAGTTAGTAAGTCCAACCTACACCTTCCATACTTATTTTTTTGGAAACAAGTCAGTCAGTCCAATCTACACTCAAGTCAGGGGGATTTAAGCTCCATCTCCTGGAGGGGAGTGGGGAATATTTACATAAATTACTTGAAATTTTTCTAGGGAAGGTCTTTGCCCATTATTCTACTGGCTTACTGGACTTCTTATTTGACTTTTTAAAAGAACCTCTTTAGATAAGACCTCCATAAATACTTGGATAAATAACTGCAATTTTATATTTGCTTATGAACAAGTGGAGTTTTGTTGATGCAGGGTTGCATGGCCTTCACTATCAAAACAAATGTCTCATCTGATCAGCATTTGTAAATAGTGAGGTATCAGCATTGTTAGGGCTCATAAAGTCTTCCATTTTTATTTTGGCTATTGAGGTGGTGCATAACATAATACAACAATAAAAATTCATCTTATTTTACTGGAAATTCCTACAGAGTGACAGAATACCAGACAAGGAACCAATTCTGGCACAGCTATGTGTCAAACAAGAAAGCTCTGGGAATGTAATAATGTAATACAGTGTGGTCGAGAGAGCTCTGGGCTGGAATAGGCATGGGTTCCTTGACACCATCACCTCTGCCAAGACACTTCATATGTATGGTTTCCCAACCTTTAAGTAAACTCTATTTGTGAAGTTCTTTGTATCTTTAATAGTTTCTAGAGTTGCTTGAATTTGGGAGGACTTCTTTTTTTTTTTTTTTTTTTTCAGACGGAGTCTGGCTCTGTCGCTGGGGCTGGAGTGCGGTGGCCGGATCTCAGCTCACTGCAAGCTCCGCCTCCCGGGTTCCCGCCATTCTCCTGCCTCCGCCTTCCAAGTAGCTGGGACTACAGGCGCCCGCCCCGTCGCCCGGCTAGTTTTTTGTATTCTTTAGTAGAGACGGGGTTTCACCGTATTAGCCAGGGTGGTCTCAATCTCCTGACCTTGTGATCCGCCCGTCTCGGCCTCCCAAAGTGCTGGGATTACAGGCTTGAGCCACCGCGCCCGGCCTGGGAGGACTTCTTGCAAGGGTAATGTGAAGTAGTGTCACATGGACAGTAATGGAGAGGTATCTCCTGCTGCCATTTATATAATAAATTTCAATTTGGAGGCAGAGAGAGGAGGCAGAAAGTTTGGTAAGGACGTTATTGCAACCTGAATAAGCCACTTAGAGCCTAGATCAGTGTTTGGGAATGTAGGAGAAGACAGCCATAGTCAAGAAGCGTGAAGTAGTTAATGTTGAGTTGTTTTTAGGTGGTTTTTCTGTTCTTTTTACTCCAAACACTGACTTCCATAATAAGATAAATAATCTGGTGAGTCGCATGCTCATGGTGTGCTGAGGCATTTAGCCAAGCACCTTGTGTGTGTATTATCTCATTTAATTCTGTCACTATGGGGTAGAGATTATCTTTAACCACCGGTTCCAAACGAGAAAGCCCTGTTTGAGATCATTTTTCCAGTGTATTTAAATTTTGTAGGTGCACACCTAGAATTTCAAACCGATGGTCTGAGTTCTGAGCCCATCTGTTTAATTCATCCTAGTGGGTTATCTTATGGATATGCTGATTTTAGTAAAGCAACTCTTAAGAATGTGATATACATTATGAGTGATACTTGTGGTTTGAATGGGTTTTTTTTTTAACATCATGAAATTTTGAAGATATTTTGCATATATTTGCTTTTGGGTAAAACTTTTTTTTAAAAAATATCTTCTGTAATTAATTTCTTTTTCCCCCTTTTTGGGATGGGGTCTCATTCTGTCACCCAGGCTGGAGTGCAGCTTGATGTATAATCATGGCTTACTGCAGCCGTTGACTCCTGGGCTCCAGCAATCCTCCCACCTAGCCTTCCAAGTAGTTAGAAGTACAGGAGTGCAACATCATGCCCTGTAGAGACGGAGTCTTGCTGTGTTACGTTGCCCAGGCTGATCTCTTAATTCTTGGCCTCAAGTAATTCTCCCCACTTGGCCTCCCGCAGTTTGATTAGAGGCGTGAACCACCGTGCCCAGCCCAAATTAACTTTTTAACCTATTCTAAATCAAGAAGAAAATAGGTGTGTCTTTTCTGGGACTAGTAATAAGAAATTGACAGCATCTGGTTTTTGGCTGTTGTTAAAGTGTGATTATTACCATACTGGTAGGCTAAGAAAGAGATTGCATGGTAATTTTCATCCTTTCATCTTCAAACATAATGTTATTAAGGATAGAGATATTTCCTTAGTATGGGGTGACTTGTGTAAATTACTATCTCATAAATTGGTTCAGATTAGTTTTTAAAAAGGGTAAAATTGTATATTAATGATATTTCTCAGCTCTTTTTCGAAGGGATAAACCACTGTGAAGAGAGAATGTTGGGGTAGAAGTCTAATAAAATCCTCACAAATCTGGATTAGTAACAGAAAAGTCAGTTATAGGCCAGGTGCGGTGGCTCATGCTTATAATCCCAGCACTGTGGGAGGCTGAGGCAGGTGGATTGCTTGAGCCCAGGAGTTCGAGACCAGCCTGGGCAGCATGGTGAAACCCTTTCTGTACTAAAAGTACAAAAAACAAGCTGGGTGTGATGGCGGGTTCCTGTAGTCCTAGCTACTTGGGAGGCCGAGGTGGGAGGATTGCCTCAGCCCAGGAGGCGGAGGTTGCAGTGAATCGAGATTGTACTGCTGCACTCCAGCCTGGGTAACCAGGTGAGAACTTGTCTCAAAAAAGAAAGAAAGAAAAGTCACTTATAATTATGTGGGCTTTAAAAAACCTGACTGATAGTGCTCTGTTTCTAGTTTCACCAAAAGATAGGTAGTAATTCCATCCTCTTTCATGAAACTACAGTATGTCAGTGACTTTCTATTCTCAACGTTTCAAAACCTTGTAAGACTCAGAGGCTGGGCGCAGTGGCTCAAGCCTGTAATCCCAGCACTTTGGGAGGCCGAGACGGGCGGATCACCAGGTCAGGAGATCGAGACCATCCTGGCTAACACAGTGAAACCCCGTCTCTACTAAAAAATACAAAAAACTAGCCGGGCGAGGTGGCGGGCGCCTGCAGTCCCAGCTGCTTGGGAGGCTGAGGCAGGAGAATGGCGTAAACCCGGGAGGCAGAGCTTGCAGTGAGCTGAGATCCGGCCACTGCACTCCAGCCCGGGCGACAGAGCGAGACTCCGTCTCAAAAAAAAAAAAAAAAAAAAAAAAAAAAGACTCAGAGGGAAGAAATAGTTTCTCATTAAGAAAAATTTAGTCAACAGTATAATTATGTATTAAGTGCTTTAGGAAAAGCAGTGGGGGAAGGTATTTCCTAGAGTATTAGGTCTCTCATTAGAGGTGAGCAGAGGGAGTTCCTTCAGAACAGGATAGGCATATCTGCAGGTGAAGTAGGATAAGACAATCGGCTATAGCAAGATGTTAGCATATGTAATTATGCTTATGGAAACATAATTTGAATTGGACATGAGTTTTTGTTTGTTTCTGAGGCAGAGTCTTGCTCTGTTGCTCAGGCTGTATTGCAGTGGCACGATCATGGCTCACTGTAGCCTTGAACTCCTGGACTCAAGGAGTTCACCACCTCAGCAACCCAAGTAGCTGGAACTACAGGTGTGAGCCACAATGTCTCGCTATTTTTTTTTTTTTTTTTTTTTTGTAGTGACAGGGTCTCACTTTGTTGCCCAGGCTGGTCTCAAATTCCTGACCTCAAGCAACCCTCCAGCCTTGGCCTCTCGAAGTGCTGGGATTTTCAGGCGTGGGCACTGCGCCCTGCCTGTGAGTTGTTAGATTGGGTGATTCTGTAGTATGCAGCACTTTGTTGTCATTTGCATGTTGTACTTTATGTATGGTTTTCCCAAGTTATTAAATGTACATAGTTGTGCAACTTTTTATTTTTATTTTTCTGGTGAAAAGATATACATATATTTAGAATTAACCAGCTGGACTCAGTTTAGATGATCCCAGTTTTGTTGGCAACACCCCAAGCATCATAATCAAGAGCTGGTTGAACGTATGCCTCCTTCTCCCCATCAGGCTGAATCAGGGAGTTGACCATGGCCACATCAGGGTCACAGAGCTGCTTCACAGCCTGTTTGATCTGGCGCTTGTTGGCTTTAACAGCCACAGTGAACACAGGTGTGTTGTTGTCATCTCTCTTCTTCATGGCAGACTCAGTGGTCAGTGGCAACTTGATGGTAGTGTAGTGGTCAAGCTTGTTTCTCCTGGGGGCGCTCTTCTGAGGATGTTTGGGCTGCCCCTGGAGTTGCAGTGTTTTGGGCTGCTGGAAGGTGTGTGTTGTGTGGATCTTTTTTTTTCCGGCTGTGGATGCTTTCTTTTTTTTTTTTTTTTTTTTTTAATTTTTTTTTTGGACGGAGTCTCGCTCTGCCGCCCAGGCTGAGTGCAGTGGCCGATCTCAGCTCACTGCAAGCTCCGCCTCCTGGGTTTAAGCCATTCTCCTGCCTCAGCCTCCCGAGTAGCTGGACTACAGGCGCCCGCCACGTCGCCCGGCTAGTTTTTTGTATTTTTAGTAGAGACAGGGTTCACGGTGTTAGCCAGGATGGTCTCGATCTCCTGACCTCGTGATCCGCCCGTCTCGGCCTCCAAAGTGCTGGGATTACAGGCTTGAGCCACCGCGCCCGGCCTTGTGGATGCCTTTCAACACTGCCTTCTGGCCTTCAAAGCCTTGGCTTTGGCTTTGGCTTTGGCTTTAGGAGGGGCAGGAGCTTCCTTCTTTGCTTTTGGTGCCATCTTGTGAAAAGGGCTCTGTAGCTTTTAATATGTACAGTTTCCACAATACGGTTGTACCAGATTATGAGATTATGTTGGACATTTGAGTTCTTTCCAATTTATTGCTGTTTTCAGCAGCATTTGATGAATAACTTTGTAGGTAAGTTTTTGCATAGCTTTATTTATTTATTTTTTTTTTTTTTGAGGCGGAGTCTCGCTCTGTCGCCCGGACTGGAGTGCAGTGGCCGGATCTCAGCTCACTGCAAGCTCCGTCTCCCAGGTTTACGCCATTCTCCTGCCTCAGCCTCCTGAGTAGCTGGGACTACAGGCGCCCGCCACCTCGCCCGGCTAGTTTTTGTATTTTTAGTAGAGACGGGGTTTCACCGTGTTAGCCAGGATGGTCTCGATCTCCTGACCTGGTGATCCGCCCGTCTCGGCCTCCCAAAGTGCTGGGATTACAGGCTTGAGCCACCACGCCCGGCCAAAATAATCTAAGAGAAAAACCTGAAACTACCAGGAGTGGGGTACGAATGCATAGCTTTATGAATATTTTCTTTTGGGATAAATTGCTGGAGGCGGCCGGGCGTGGTGGCTCACACCTGTAATCCCAGCACTTTGGGAGGCCAAGACGGGTGGATCACAAGGTCAGGAGATCAAGACCGTCCTGACTAACACGGTGAAACCCTGTCTCTACTAAAAGTACAAAAATTAGCCGGGCACGCTGACAGGCGCCTGTAGTCCCAGCTACTCGGGAGGCTGAGGCAGGAGAATGGGGTGAACCCGGGAGGCGGAGCTTGCAGTGAGTGGAGATCGCGCCACCGCACTCCAGCCTGGGCCACAGAACGAGACTCCGTCTCAAAAAAAAAAAAAAAATTGCTGGAGGCTTGGGTAAACATTGCCAAACTACCCTTCAGAAAGCCTGAACTTATGTACAGTACACTTATGATACGGTTTGGCTCTGTGTCCCCACCCAAATCTTATCTTGTAGCTCCCATAACTCCCACATGTTGTAGGAGGGACCGGGCGGTAGATAGTTGAATCATGAGGCCAGCTCTTTCCTGTGCTTTTCTCTTGATAGTGAATGAGTCTCACGAGATACCTGATCGTTTTACAAAGGGGAGTTTCCCTGCACAAGCGCTCCTTTCTGCCTGCTGCCATCCATGTAAGACGTTACTTGCTCCTCCTCGCCCTCTGCCTTGACTGTGAGGCTTCCCCAGCCACATGGAACTGTTAAATCCAGTTAAACTTACTCTTTGTTTTGTAAATTGCCCTGTCTCTGGTATATCTTTATCAGCATTGTGAAAACACACTAATGCAACTTCTCTCAACATTTTTACTGGACAGGGTTTCTGTGTTCCCTTCTAACATCCTGTTTTGCCAGACTTTTGCAAAGTATTCCATATTGTCTTTTTTCCTAACTCAACCTTTTTTAAGGAACTCTTACAACATTGGTGTAAAGGTGTGTCCTTAGCTGGTGGTACAGTAGTTAGAAGTTTTCTCTGGGTCATGGTGATGTTGGGAATAATTGTGTTATAGGATAATCTGGGCCCTCTGTATTTCTTAAGATTGTGGTGCCTGACCATAAGTCAGACTGTAGCTTCAGGGCTTTTTTTTCTCTTGGATTGCTTGGTGGTGAAATGTCAATACAGCCTTGTCCATTCTGATTAGTGTGTTACATTACTGATAGGGCAGTGTTAGGAGAAATAGGAGAAACCTGAGCCTGAGACATTTCACTGTGAAATTAATTGGTCTCTGAAGTGTTTTGTCTTTGTTTTGGTTTGAGGATCATATGTGGCTAAATTACATTGGTGGTAAATGATAAGCTTGTTATATTGATAACATGGAAGAAAAGTGTTCGTGGTTTCTCTTAGAGAAAATCGATTCCCAGTCCAAGACACCTGTGAGTCCAAAAGAATGAGAGAAGGTAAGATGTTATTAGTTAGAAACTGACTATACAATTGCAGTTTCTAGTGCAGAATTAACTTCAGTAGCATTTGATTAGCATCTAACTTCCTTCTTGGGGAATCAGAAAAGGGACATAGATTAGGCTTTAGCTGAACTCAGATTACTGAACAGTGATTGAGCCAGTTCTATTATTTATTTTTATTTTTTGAGACAGAGTCTCACTATGTCACCCAGGCTGGAATGCAGTGGTGCAATCTTGGCTCATGTCAACCTCTGCCTCCTGGGTTCAAGTGATTCTCATGCCTCAGCCTCTCGAGTAGCTGGAATTACAGGTGTGAGCCACCACAGCTGGTTTTTTTTTTTTTTTTGCGTTTTTAGTAGAGCCAGGTTTTCACCATGTTGGCCAGGCTGTTCTTATCTACCCACCTCAGCTTCCCAAAGTGCTGGGATTACAGGTGTGAGCCACCATGCCTGGCCTTGAGCCAGTTCTAAGGGAAATTATTCATTTATTTTTGTCAGCTTGTAATATTGCAAATCATAGTATTTTTGAAATAACCTAGCCATGGGAATAGAGTTTGTGCCCTTAAAGGGTAGAGTGCTATTATAAAGAGAGGTACAAGAAGAGAGGGAGTGGGTGGCATTCCAGAGACCAGGGCTACGTGAGTTGCTGCCCAGCCTACTTGGTTCTCAAACTTGTCAGTCTGGATTACTGTGTTGAAGGAAAGGGAATAGAACAATGTACTCCCTTTCTAAAATTTTTCATTATTGTCTACCTAACCTATGTTATGCATATTAATTTACTTAACATTTATGAAGTACTTACAATATACTAAGGTACCAAGGTCTGAAAGATGTCAAATAATAGAGGAGAAAGGAAATAATAATTGCTATTATTGATCAAGTATTAAGTACAGACAGTTCTTTTTTTTTTTGAGACGGAGTCTCGCTCTTTAGCCCCGGCTGGAGTGCAGTGGCCAGATCTCAGCTCACTGCAAGCTCCGCCTCCCGGGTTTACGCCATTCTCCTGCCTCAGCCTCCCGAGTAGCTGGGACTACAGGCGCCCGCCACATCGCCTGGCTAGTTTTTTTGTATTTTTTTAGTAGAGACGGGGTTTCACCGTGTTAGCCAGGATGGTCTCGATCTCCTGACCTCGTGATCCGCCCATCTCGGCCTCCCAAAGTGCTGGGGTTACAGGCTTGAGCCACCGCGCCCGGCCCAGACAGTTCTTGACTTAAATGTTCAACTTAGGATTTTTCAACTTTTTTTTTTTTGAGATGAAGTCTTGCTCTGTCGCCCAGGCTGGAGTGCAGTGGCGCGATCTCGGCTCACTGCAAGCTCCGCCTCCCAGGTTCACGCCATTCTCCTGCCTCAGCCTCCCGAGTAGCTGGGACTACAGGCGCCCGCCACCACGCCCGGCTCATTTTTTGTATTTTTAGTAGAGATGGGGTTTCACCGTGTTAGCCAGGATGGTCTTGATCTCCTGACCTTGTGATCCACCTGCCTCCACCTCCCAAAGTGTTGGGATTACAGGCGTGAGCCACCATACCCGGCCGGATTTTTCAACTTTAAGATGGTACAAAAGTGCTACACATTCAGTAGAAACTGTATTTTGAATTTTGATCTTTTCCTTGGCTAGCAGTATGTGGTGTGATATCCTTACATGAGATATTCAGCGCTTTTTTTTTTTTTTTTTGGAGACAGAGTTTCACTTGTTGCCCAGGCTGGAATGCAATGGTGCAATCTCACTGCAACCTCTGCCTACCAGATTCAAGCGATTTTCCTGCCTCAGCCTCCCAAGTAGCTGAGATTACAGGCATGCACTACCATGCCCGACTAATTCTGTATTTTTAGTACCGATGGGGTTTCTCCATGTTGGTCAGGCTGGTCTCAAACTCCTGACCTCAGGTAATCCACCCACCTCAGCCTCCCAAAGTGCTGGGATTACAGGTATGAGCCACCGCACCTGGCCTCGACACTTTTTTTTTTTTTTTTTTAAATAAAACAGCCTTTGTTAGATGGCCTTGCCCAACTACAGGCTAATGTAAGTGTTCTGAGCATATTTAAGGTAGACCAGGCTATGATGCCCATTAGGTTAGGTGTATTAAGTGCATTTTTGGAGTAAAATATTTTCAATTTGTGATGCATTTGTCAGGACTAACACTGTTGTAAGCTGAGGAGCATCTGTATGTACCAGGTACTTACTTAATAGGTGGCCTTTCTACTCCTCATAGAAACCCATGCAAGGTAGGCATTCCTCTCCATTTTTCTTTAGGATTAGTGAAGCTAAGTAGCTTGTTCATCATCACTCAACAACAAAGTGGTTATAATCAGATTCAGGTCCACTATGGGATTGAGTCCCAGATGTGAGCTCAGATCCTGACCAGTGTTAGGATCTAAGTGCAAGTTACTTAACTCTTCTTTTCAAATGTGGACTACAACAGTTCTTATCTCATAGGGTTTTTTTGGTGCGTGTTATGTGACAGATAGGTGAAGTGGTTAGCCCAGTTACTGGCACATAGTAATAGTTAATAATTATATTACATCTTATTGGCTCAAAAGCCATTAATAGTAGTTACTGCTAGTAGTTGAGTCTTACAAAGCCGTTGTTCTCTCCACGTCTTTATGCAAACCATTAATGACAAGAGCCTAAACTGTGATAGAGGAGGTGTCCCCAGTGTTATGAGAGTATTGAGGAGGAATGGACTGCTAACCTGGACTAGGAGAGTAAGCAGGCTTACCAAAGATGGTGATCCTTGAGGGGTCTTGAAGCATTAGGAGTTAGCTGGTGGGAAGAGATAAAGAGAAGGAAGTGGTTAGAGGAAAGACATGGCAAAGCAAAAAGGCCCAGGAGTGTAATGACCACGTGAGGGATAGCATCCTGAGTGTGGGACATAGGTTAGAAAGATAAGCAGGCCAGATTATGAAGGGTCTTGCATGCCATGGTTTTTTTTCCCTAAAGACAGGGAAATAGTAGGAGGATTTTTTATTTTGGAATAATTTTAGATTTACAGGAAAGTTGTAAAGATAGTACAAAGAGTTTCCATATACCCTATACCCGGTTTCCCCGTTATTAACATCTTACATTAGTGTGGTACATTTGTTACAATTAGTGATTGATTGATTCGTAATTATTACCTGAAGTTCATAATTTATTCTTATGTTATTACTTCTTACCTAATAACCCTTTTCTGTTCCAGAATCCCAGCTAAGACACCACATTACATTTAGTTGACTTGTTGCTTTAGGTTCCTCTTGGCTGTGACAGTTTCTCAAGATTTTTCTTGTTTTTGATGATGTTTTAGTTTTAAGGAGTACTAATCAGAAATTTTGCAGGATGTTTGCCAATTGGGATTTGTGTGGTATTTTTCTCATTATTATACTAAGGTTATGAGTTTGGGGTAGGAAGACCACAGAAGTAGAGTGCCATTTCATCCCGTCCGAGGGTACATACCATCAACATGACTGATGACTGCTCGTGTTGCCCTTTGTTGCCTGGCTGAGTACAGCAGAAACGTCTGAGTTTCCATCCCCTGTTTCGCCCCTTTCCATACAACCCCCTTTTTTGGCAAGAGGTCGCTATACACAGCCCCACACTTAAGGGGGAGTTATGATCCATATCTCTGGAAGGACTTTAAACATGGAAAGTGATTTGAACAGAATTATGCTCCAGGGCCAGGCACGGTGGCTCATGCCCGTAATTCCAGCACTTTGGGAGGGGAGGCGGGAGGATCGGTTGAGCCCATGAGTTTGAGGCTATGGTGAGCCATGATCACATCACTGCACTCCATCCTGGACAAACAGGGCAAGACCCTGTTTCTTAAAAAAATAATGGGCTGGGCATGGCAACTCATGCCTGTAATCCCAGGACTTTGGGAGGCCGAGGCAGGTGGATCACCTGAGGTCAGGAGTTCAAGACCAGCCTCGCCAACATGGTGAAACCCTGTCTCTACTAAAAATATAAAAACTAGCCGGGCGTGGAGGTGGGTGCCTATAATCCCAGCTACTCGGGAAGCTGAGGCAGGAGAATTGCTTGAACCCAGGAGATGGAGGTTGCAGTGAGCTGACACGGTGCCACTGCACCCCAGCCTCGGCAACAGAGTGAGACTCCATCTCAAAATAATAATAATAATAATAATAATAATAATAAATGAATTGTGGCCGGGCGTGGTGGCTCACGCCTGTAATCCCAGCACTTTGGGAGGCTGAGGCGGGCAGATCACGAGGTCAGGAGATCGAGACCATCCTAGCTAACACGGTGAAATCCCGTCTCTACTAAAAATACAAAAAAATTAGCGTGGTGGTGGGCGCCTGTAGTCCCAGCTACTCAGGAGACTGAGGCAGGAGAATGGCGTGAATCCAGGAGGTGGAGCTTCCAGTGAGCCGAGATGGTGCCACTGCACCAGCCTGGGCGGCAGAGTGAGACTCCGACACACACACACACACACACACACACACACAGAATGGTGCTTCAGAAAGATTGCTCTAGCTAGTGGAGAAACTGAATTTGGGGAGACCGAATTTCACCTGCAACCCTTAAGACAGGATGAGATGAGAAACCGTGAAGTTGGAAACTGAGGGTTAATGGCGGAAGGGTTGGAGAGCGATGGATTTGAGAAAAATTGAAGGGATTAGTGGATGGGGCTCAGTGGGTTTTGCAGAGTGTGTGTGATCGATTGCTAGTAGCAGATGAGGGGACTCCAAGATGACTTGCAGCCGTATCGCTGGGAGTTGGTGACTATACAAGTGATAGTGTTAATTTTTTTAAACAAGAAGAAACAGCTTGTTGTTGATAGTGGTAAGGGTGAATGAGAGGGCGATAAGCTGTGTCAAGATGCTTTTTGAGGCCGGACGCGATGGCTCAAGCCTGTAATCCCAGCACTTTGGGAGGCTGAGACGGGCGGATCACGAGGTCAGGAGATCGAGACCATCCTGGCTAACACGGTGAAACCCCCGTCTCTACCAAAAAATACAAAAAACTAGCCGGGTGAGGTGGCGGGCGCCTGTAGTCCCAGCTACTCGGAGGCTGAGGCAGGAGAATGGCATAAACCCGGGAGGTAGAGCTTGCAGTGAGCTGAGAACCGGCCACTGCACTCCAGCCTGGGCCACAGAGCGAGACTCCGTCTCAAAAAAAAAAAAAAAAAAAAAAAAAAAGATGCTTTTTGAGTTGTTCTTGCCTTATATGTGTATTCTGTCTTGAGATAAAGATTTAGAAGTCATTACCATAATAAATGTGGTTTGAGAAATTTGCAGTGTTAGGTGTTAATGGCATAGGAAGAGTAATTAATACCAGATGAAAAGGAGGAACCCAGGGAACACTGATGTTTAAAATAGTGGTAGAGAAAACATGGGGAAAGGTAAACTTTTGTTAAAATCTCTTACTACCATTCATGTGGCCGTTTAGTTCCTCTGCATCACATCCTCTCTTCTGTTCCCCCTGGAGGTGTGAAACACTATACTGAAGGACAGAACACACTATGCATGTTTAGAACATTTCTTCTGAGGACAATTACTGGTGTAGTGATGCAGTTATTGTTGTGGTGATGCTAATGAGAATAAATCTTGCTAAAATTAAGAATCAAGACAGCTGAAGACCTATGGAATCAATTGACCAAACAGCACTACTTCAGGTCAGGTGAGTAGTGGCAGTGCAAGAATGAAGAATGGATTCTTTGTTACCAAGGAATTATCTATCTAGTTGGGTATTTACTGGGTAATACAATACAAAGTAAACAATGGTAACTGGTTATGTGTATGTCAGTTGTGGCATGATAATTTCTACCTCAGCTAACTGCTGAAGCCCTTTCCGTCTTTCTTCTCTCCCTGTCCAGCTTTGTTCTTGCCTGCCTTTTTATTTGTTATAATCCCTCTCCTTTATGGGGGTGGGGGTCTAGTGGGAGTATACATACCCCTCGTCAACCAACTGCAATGTAAGTTTTTAAAAAAAGTTTCTGTTTTTTTTTTTTTTTTTTTTTTTTGAGACGGAGTCTCGCTCTGTCGCCCGGACTGGAGTGCAGTGGCCGGATCTCAGCTCACTGCAAGCTCCGCCTCCCGGGTTTACGCCATTCTCCTGCCTCAGCCTCCCGAGTAGCTGGGACTACAGGCGCCGCCACCTCGCCCGGCTAGTTTTTGTATTTTTAGTAGAGACGGGGTTTCACTGTGTTAGCCAGGATGGTCTGGATCTCCTGACCTCGTGATCCGCCCATCTCGGCCTCCCAAAGTGCTGGGATTACAGGCTTGAGCCACCGCACCCGGCCAAAGTTTCTGTTTTTTAAAAGCAAGTGAATAGAACATTTATTATCATGGAGGAAAAAAATCTTCAAATAAAAAAATCTGTTTAGCTTTTAAATTTTTGTGAAATCGCTAATCTTTGAGGGGAAAAATGTTTTCCCATAAATTCAGGAGAACATGAGATTTGAGGTTTTTTTTTGTTTGTTTTGTTTTTTTTAGACGGAGTCTCCCTCTGTCGCCCGGACTGGAGTGCAGTGGCCGGATCTCAGCTCACTGCAAGCTCCGCCTCCCGGGTTCCCGCCATTCTCCTGCCTCAGCCTCCCGAGTAGCTGGGACTACAGGCACCCGCCACCTCGCCTGGCTAGTTTTTTGTATTTTTTTTTTTAGTAGAGATGTGGTTTCACCATGTTAGCCAGGATGGTCTCGATCTCCTGACCTGGTGATCCGCCCGTCTCGGCCTCCCAAAGTGCTGGGATTACAGGCTTGAGCCACCGCGCCCGGCCCGAGATTTGAGTTTTTAAGGATTTTATAACGTGCTTATATTTATTGTAGATTTTAATTCCAGAGAGCTGGTGATTGGAAATTATGGGCCTATTTGTTCCAATGTAAACTTTCAGCATTTAAAAAGGAAGCGATTAGAGAAGAGAGAACCAGACAGTAGGTATATGCTTTGTAGAAAGATACAGATATTTAATGTAATCCCAGCACTTTGAGAGGCCGAGGCTGGCAGATCACCTGAGGTCGGGAGTTTGAGACCAGCCTGACCAATGTGGAGAAACCCCGTCTCTACTAAAAATACAAAATTAGCTGGACGTGGTGGCACACGCCTGTAATCCTAGCTACTTGGGATGCTGAGGCAGGAGAATCGCTTGACCCCGGGAGGCAGAGGTAGCAGTGAGCCGAGATCGCGCCATTGCATTCCAGCCTGGGCAACAAGAGTGAAACTCGGTCTCAAAAAAACAAAAAAAAGATACTTTGGTATTTAAATACCAAAGTTGCTTCTGACTTCCTCATTTTATAGAGCGTGAATTCTTAAGCCATTTAGCTTAAGTGCTAAAATACTTAATGGATATCATGAGGAAGAAAAATGTTCTTTAAAATCTAGGCTGTGTAGCATAATGGTTAACACCACCAACTCTGGCTTCTGCTGTGTTCATCCCTCTTCCTTAAGCTTCGACTCTCAGCTTCACTGCTCATAGGCGTGATGTTGGGCAGCTTGCTTCGTCTCTCTGTGCTTTAATTTTCTCATCTGTAAAATGGATTGTCGTAAGATTGAAATGAACTGAGGCCTGTCAGAGTACACAGTGCCTAGCACATAGTAAGCATCTGTAACTGTTATAGCAATAGTAATCATATGTACTCTTGCCATTCCCTTTGATTTGTATCTTTTTGATTACCCAACATCAGAAGCAAACACTTTTGGAGTCACAAAATGTTTTTTGGTCCCTAACATAATTAAGTTAAATTTACTCATGTTTAACATCTTAGGATATAGTGAAAGTATGGGTGGCCAGTTCATATATTTAGGAATAAGAATTTACCTTTTTTTTTTGAGACAGAGCCTTGCCTTTTACCCCAGGCTGGAGTGCAGTGGCATGACCTCAGCTCATTGCAACCTCTGCCTCCTGGGTTCAAGCGATTCTCGTGCTTCAGCCTCCCAAGTAGCTGGGGATTACAGGCGCCTGCCACCATGCCTGGCTAATTTTTGTATTTTTAGTAGAGATGGGATTTCACCATGTTGTCCAGGCTGGTCTTGAACTCCTGACCTCAGGTGATCCACCCATCTTGGCCTCCCAAAGTGCTGGGATTACAGGTGTGAGCCACCACGCCCAGCCCTATCTTATAATTATTGATAGCAAGTAAAGCATATTCACCATTTATTTCAGTTCTGATTGTTTTTGCTGCCCTTTCTGTGTTTATCCATTTGGCCATTCTCTTTCTTGTCTTCATCTTTCTGTTCTGACTTAGGTCATTGAGGATATGGTTGGACCCTGAATGGTAGAAAAACAACCCCGTCTTCCCCTCCACTCCGCAGACCTAACGTGATTTTTTAGGGTGTAGGGGAGAGGGTGCTATGAGAACCTAAGCAGGTGTTCTAATGGCCATGGAGTAACCTGTCTTCTCTTTTCAGTTAGTTTCTGTGTTTTGTTTGCTTGTTTTAAAGAGACAGGGTCTCTCCCTGTTGCCCAGGCTAGAGTGTCTCAGGGTGATCATAGCTCACTGCATCCTTGATCTTTGGGCTCAAGCAGTCCTCTAGCCCCACCCTCCCAAGTAGCTGGGACTACAAGTGCTCACCACCATACCTGGCTAACTTTTAAAAACTTGTAGAGATAGGGTCTCACTGTGTTGCTTAGACTGGTCTTGAAATTCTGGCCTCAGCTGATCCTTCCACCTCAGCCTCCTGAGTAGCCTTGCTTTTAAAATAACAGCTTTACTGTGATAAAATTAACAAAACATGCAGTTCACTTATTTAAAATATGCAAGATCCAGTGGCTTTCGGTACATTCAGTTGTGCAGCTCTCACCACAAATCAAATTTAAAACATTCTTATCATCCCATAAAGAAATGCTGTACCTGTTAGCAGTGGCTCCCTGTTATTTCCAAATGCCCCACAGCCTATGGCAATCACTAATCTTTCTGTCTGGACGGTTCATGTAAATAAAATCATACAATAGACTGGATTTTTGTGCGTGTGACTGACTGCTTTCACTTAGCATAGTGTTTTCAGGTTTCATGCTGAGCATGGTGTTAGTATTTTCCTTTTCATGGCAGTATAATGTTCTGTCGTAGACATACTGCATTTTTTTATTCAATCATCAGTTGATGGGCATTTGGGTTGTTTGTACCTTTTAGCTGTTGAGTAATGCAGCTATGAAAATTTGTATACAAATTATTATGTGGACATAGCTTTTTATTTCTTTGGGCTGTATACCTCGGAGTGGATTTTCTGGGTTGTATGATAATCTTTTGAGGAATGGCACCATTTTATGTTCCCAACATAAAACAGGCAAAAGAGCAGAATAGACATTTCTCCAGGGAAGATATTCAGATGGCCAATAAACAACCAATATGCTCAACCTCTTTATTCAGAGAAATGTAAATCAAAACCACAGTGAGAGAGTACTTCACACCTGCTAGCTAGAATCAAAAAGTTAGATAATAACAAGTGTTGGTGAGGATGTGGAGAAATTGGAACCCTCATACCCTGTAAGTTGCTGTTGTGCTTCCAAACAGTTGACAAGTAAAATATGACATTAGAGAGTGAGAAATAGCTCAGAGTTTCAGAGTAGAACTGAAAATATACTAGAAGAGTATTTTCCTTAATGGTGGATTAGATGATTTTAAATTTGAACACAGGTAGCATCAAATCATACAGTGAAGGATTTCTCTGTGATTCTTAAAGTTTTGGATATATACAAGCAATGTACACAAAATAGTATTTGTCTGCTTAGCACTGGGATTTGCAAAGAACAGTGAAATATTATAATGTTATAAAGCAAGATCTTTCTCTCTTTAAATGCCTGTTAATCTGGTTTTAAGAATATCTTCATTGTACACATCTTATTCTTTAAATGTACCCTATAACTGATAGTACCAATTTTATATTTTCAACATTTAAGTTATGATGATATACATTTCCTTTAACTTGCTTTTTCTATTGAGACTGGTTGATAGCTGTAGATCTGATTTTGTTTTCTGTATTTAATTCCCTTGAAGTCACATACCACGGTTTATCCAATCCCTGTTGATTTTTTTTTTTTTTTTTTGAGACAGAGTTTCGCGCTTGTTGCCCAGGCTGGAGTGTAATGGCATGATCTCTGCTCACCGCAACCTCTGCCTCCTGGGTTCAAGTGATTCTCCTGCCTCAGCCTCCCTAGTAGCTGGGATTACAGGCATGTGCCACCATGCCCGGCTAATTTTGTGTTTTTAGTAGAGACAGGGTTTCTCCATGTTGATCAAGCTGGTCTCGAACTCCCGACCTCAGGTGATCCGCCCGCTGCAGCCTCCCCAAGTGCTGGGATTGCAGGCGTGAGGCACTGTGCCCAGTCCCTGTTGATGTATGTTAAAGATTTTCCTCTATTTTGGTCCTGTAGACAATTCTGTAGTAACTATCTATGTTACTGTGTAGATAGGGTTCTTTCAGATAAATAGAACTACTGGAATATGTATGGGTGTATCTATGTATACATATATTCAGAGATTTATTTTAAGGAATTGGTTTATGTAGTTGTAGGGGCCTGACAAGTCTGAAATCTGTAGAACAGGCCTATAGGAAGGAGTTAGGGCCTCAGTCTCAACTTCTGGAAAAATCTCAATTTCTGCTCTTACGACCTTCAGGTGAACTGGATAAGGCCCGCTCACATTATGGAGGGTAATCGAGTGATTATGGATGTTAACCATATCTACTAAATACTTTTCACAGCAACACCTAGATTAATGTTTGATTAAATAACTGGCTACTAGAGTCTAGCCAAGCCGAAACAGAAAACTGAGCAACACGCTGTCCTTCCATGTGCACCTCTTAAAGTCTCTAGACCAGAGACTTTCAGACTTTAAAAAATCTCCACCAATAGTTTATAAACACATGAAACCATATGCTGATGTTTTGTGTTCCTTATTCTTTTTTTAAAATGCTGATTAGGAACCCAAAATTTAGTGTGAGTAGATCTGACCAGCAATTTGAAAAACATTGCATATATATGTAGTCTAGAAATGGAAATGCTAGCTTGCAAGGTATCCACACGTGTACTTTACTATACATTGCCTGTTTTTTCTCTGAAGTAGTTGAACCACTGTGTAGCCCCACTAGCCATGTAAATAAACCTTTTTTTTTTTTTTTTGACAGAGTTTCACTCTTGTTGTCCAGGCTGGAGCACAATGGTGCGATCTCAGCCCACCGCAACCTCCGCCTCCCAGGTTCAAGCGATTCTCTTGCCTCAGCCTTCCCAAGTACCTGGGATTAGAGGCATGCGCCACCAAGCCCGGCTAATTTTGTATTTTTAGTAGAGATAGGGTTTCTCCATGTGGGTCAGGCTGGTCTCAAACTCCCGACCTCAGATGATCCGCCTACCTCGGCCTCCCAAAGTGCTGGGATTACAGGTGTGAGCCACCGCGCCCAGCCAATAAACCTGTCTTACCCCCTTGATGGCGACTGGTAATTGCAATTTCCTTGTAGACCTAATTATTCCAGATAATTTTTTATTTTTTAAGGGCTTATTTTTTAAGGTCTTTAAAACTTGATAAAAATCAACTTTAAACAAAGAGTCCTGCCTGTGTTAGCACCTTCAGCAAATATTAGTATCTACCTAGAAATTAATGGCATTTCTTTGTTTTTATTGTATTTATGTTTTTTTATTTACATGTAGCAAAACTGAATAATTTTTGCTGCACATTTTTGTGAGAGTTAAGATGTGTATACAGTACTCCGTCCTTATCCATGAAAGGTATGTTACAAGACCCCTGGTGGGTGCATGAAACTGGTAGTACTGAACCCTATATATATACTATGGTTTTTTGCATGCATGCATACCTATGATAAAGGTTAATTTATAAGTTAGACACACTGAGAGATCAACAACAAAAACTAATAATAAAATAGAACAATTATAGCAATATGCCAACATCACCAGCACTTTGGGGGTGTTAGTAAAATATGGGGGACTTGAACACAAGTGCTGCGATGCTGTGACCGTCCAGCTGATAACTAAGATGGCCGAGTTACTAATGGGCACATAGTACCTCCAGAGGGGACGTGGTGCACAAAGGAATGATGCATGTCCCAGGAGGGACGGCACGAGATTTCATCATGGTCATCAGAATAGGGCACAATTTAAAATTCAGGAACTGTTTCTGGAATTCTCAATTGAATGTTTTCAGACCACGGTTTATCATGGGTGACTGAAATCACAGAAAACAAATGCTGATGGGGGCACTGCTGGAGTTTCACATAACACCACACAATTAGGATACCAAAGAGCTCCATCTCCTCCAAAAACTCTCTCACACTTTAACCTTCCGCACACTTCTAGCCCCTGGAAACCCTGGATCTATTCGTTATCCCTGTACTTTTGCCTTTTTCAGAGTGTCATATGAATGAACTTGTACTGACTTCTCTCACTCACTGTAATGCTTTAGAGATAGGTCTGTGTTGTTGCATATATTAGTAGTTCACTATTTTTATTGCTGTGTACTGTTCCAGTATATGGGTGTACTACAGTTGGTTTATCCATTTGCCCATGGAAGAACATCTGAATATTTCACAGTTTTTGATGATTGTAAATAACGCTGCCTATGTGTGCCGTATTTTTTTGTTGTTGTTTTTTTTGTTTTTTGTTTGTTTGTGTTTTTGGCACTGAGTCTCGCTTTGGCGCCCAGGCTGGAGTGCAGTGGCGCGGTCTCGGCTCACTGCGACCTCCACCTCCTGGGTTCAAGCATTTCTCCTGCCTCAGCCTCCCGAGTACCTGGGTCTACAGGCACACACCACCATGCCTGGCTAATTTTTGTATTTGTAGTAGAGATGGGATTTCACAATATTGGTCAGGCTGGTCTCCTGACCTCAGGTGATCCACCCGCCTCAGCCTCCCAAAGTGCTGGGATTACAGGTGTGAGTCACTGCTCCCAGCCTGTGTGCAGGTTTTGCTGTGAACATAATACTAATTCTGTAGGGTATATGGCTGAACAGTGGGGTTGCTAGATCAGTCATTTGGTAATTATGTCTTTGTAAAAAACTGCAAAGTTTTCCCAGAATGGCTTTATAATTTTGCATTTACATCAGCAGTGTATGAGAATTTCAATTGTTCCCATTCTTGTCAGCTCTTTGTATTGTTGATGCCTTTTATTTTAGACAGCCTAACAGGTAAATCACGGTTTCTCATCATGGCTTTAATTCACATTTTTCTTTTTTTTTTTTTTGAGGCGGAGTCTCGCTCTGTCGCCCGGACTGGAGTGCAGTGGCCGGATCTCAGCTCACTGCAAGCTCCGTCTCCCAGGTTTACGCCATTCTCCTGCCTCAGCCTCCCGAGTAGCTGGGACTACAGGCGCCCGCCACCTCGCCCAGCTAGTTTTTGTATTTTTAGTAGAGACGGGGTTTCACTGTGTTAGCCAGGATGGTCTCGATCTCCTGACCTCGTGATCCGCCCGTCTCGGCCTCCCAAAGTGCTGGGATTACAGGCTTGAGCCACCGCGCCCGGCCTAATTCACATTTTTCTTTCTTTTTTTTTTTGAGACGGAGTTTCTGCTCTGTCGCCCGGGCTGGAGTGCAGTAGCCAGATCTCAGCTCACTGCAAGCTCCGCCTCCCGGGTTTACGCCATTTTCCTGCCTCA
This sequence comes from Trachypithecus francoisi, assembly GCF_009764315.1. NCBI lineage: Eukaryota > Metazoa > Chordata > Mammalia > Primates > Cercopithecidae > Trachypithecus > Trachypithecus francoisi. Next base: position 4,018,696 of record NW_022681468.1, on the reverse strand, counting down.
GCCTCCCGAGTAGCTGGGACTACAGGCACCCGCCACCTCACCTGGCTAGATTTTTTGTATTTTTTAGTAGAGATGGAGTTTCACTGTGTTAGCCAGGATGGTCTCGATCTCCTGACCTGGTGATCCGCCCGTCTCGGCCTCCCAAAGTGCTGGGATTACAGGCTTGAGCCACCGCGCCCGGCCTAATTCACATTTTTCTAATGGCTAATGATGTAGAGCATTTTTTCATCTAATATGCCACCTTTATATCTACTTTGGTGAAGTGACTGTTCAAATCGTTTGTCCTTTTTTTTAAAAAAATTGTGTTATTTTCCTTATTGTTGATTTGAAAGTTCTTTATGTATTCTGGATACAAGTCCTTTGTTGCATATGCGATATGCAAATATTTTCTTACAGTCTGCAGTGTATCTCAACAGTGCCTTTTGCAGAGTGAAAGTTTTAAAATTTTATTTAAGTACAGTATACCATTAAAAAATGTTTGGTGGGCCGGGCGCGGTGGCTCAAGCCTGTAATCCCAGCACTTTGGGAGGCCGAGACGGGCGGATCACGAGGTCAGGAGATCGAGACCATCCTGGCTAACACAGTGAAACCCCGTCTCTACTAAAAATACAAAAAACTAGCCGGGCGAGATGGCGGGCGCCTGTAGTCCCAGCTACTTGGGAGGCTGAGGCAGGAGAATGGCGTGAACCCGGGAGGCGGAGCTTGCAGTGAGCTGAGATCCGGTCACTGCACTCCAGCCCGGGCGACAGAGCGAGACTCCGCCTCAAAAAAAAAAAAAAAAAAAAAAAAAAAAATGTTTGGTGGATTGTGCTTTTGGTATTGTATCTAAGATGTCCTTTCCCACCCCAGGTCAAAAAGATTTCCATGTGTTTTTCTCTAGAAATTCTATAATTTTTGAGTTTTACATTTAGTTCTGTCATCTGTTTTGAGATAATTTTGAGGTATGGATCCAAATTAATTTTTAAAAAAATATTTGTTTTGTTTTTGCATGTGAATATTCATTTGTTCCTGCATAATTTGTTGAAAAGATTACTATTTTTGGTTTGGTTTTGCCTTCGTGCCTTTATGGAAAATCATTTGATCCTGTATGTGTGGTTCTGTTTTTGGATTCTATTCCATTTATTTCTCTCTCTCTCTCTCTTTTTTTTGAGACGGAGTCTCACTCTGCCTCCCAGGCTGGAGTGCAGTGGCACGATCTCGGTTCACTACAAGCTCCGCCTCCCAGGTTCACGCCATTCTCCTGCCTCAGCCTCCCGAGTAGCTGGTACTAAGGAGCCCGCCACCACGCCCGGCTAATTTTTTGTATTTTTAGTAGAGACGGGGTTTCACTGTGTTAGCCAGGATGGTCTCGATCCCCTGACCTCGTAATCCGCCTGCCTCGGTCTCCCAAAGTGCTGGGATTACAGGTGTGAGCCGCCGTGCCCAGCCTATTTCTCTGTGTTTATGCCAATACCATACATTTTTGATTGCTGATTTTTTATAGTCTTGATTCAGATAGTGTAAATCTTCCAACTTTGCTCTTTTTCAAAATGCGTTGACTGTCTTAGTTACTTTGCCTTTCTTTATGAATTGTAGAATATTTATCAATTACTGCAAAAGAATGTGCTACAGTTTTGATTGGGGTTGCATTGAATCTTTAGAGCAGTTTGGGAAGAATGCCTTCTTAATAATGAGTCTATATCTATGATATATTTCTTCATTTTCTTAGATCATCTTTAGTTTCTCTCAGCAGTGTTTTAAAGTTTTCAATGTACACATCTTTATCCCTAAGTTATTTCATATTTGATGCTAATGATCTTTAATTCTGATTTTTTAATTGCTGGTGTATATAAATAGAATTGATTTTACTATTAATATTATTTCTTACAACCTTACTAAACTCATTTATTCTAGTGCCATTTTGTAGATTCTACAAAATGTAGATTTTCTACACAGACAGTCATGCAGTTTTGATTGTACCTTTCCACTGTGGATACCTTTATTTTTGTTGTACTTTAGACTTTTATTGGAAATATAGCAGGACTCATTTGTTTTTGTATTCCATTGGGGGTCCCTCCCCACACATACCTTTGATGACTTTCATTTTAGATTATGTGTAGCGTTAGCATTGTTCTGAAGGTCAGAACTATGTATATATCTATTAAAAAGGTATACTTGTGCTGGGCACGGTGACTCACACCTGTAACCCCAGCACTTCGGGAGGCCGAGGTGGGCAGATCATGAGGTCAGGAATTCGAGAGCAGCCTGGCCAATATGGTGAAACCCCCATCTCTACTAAAAATAAAAAATTAGCTGGGTGTGGTGGTGCACGCCTATAGTCTCAGCTACTTGAGAGGCTGAGGCAGGAGAATGACTTGAACCCATTCAAGGTTCAGTTTGCAGTGAGGCAAGGAGGTTGCAGTGAGCCGAGCCTGGGTGACTGAGTCTCTGTCTCAAAAAAAGGGTAAACTGAAAGGCGGTCACTACATCTTTTTTGTCATATTTCTTTCTCATCTACATTCTCTTCCCATCTGTAACATAAATTCAACTTTTAATTTTACCTAATTCATACTGTTCACACTTTGGGTCCTTTTCACTATTCTGTTATGGTTCTTTAAAGTAACTGCCTCTCAGATTTTACTAAAAATGTAAAATTTCCTCTTTATAAAACCTAGAACACACTGGTAGACAAAATTAAAGATGGAAGATCTGGCGGTATCATAAAAGAAGAAATTCGTTAACCAGACTGTGGGTTTCCTAGATTTTTGTTTATAGTAGGTTGTATGTTATATTTAGTTGCATTTTTCCCCTTAGAGTTTCGGTTCCATAACTTTCTTTTTTTTTTTTTTTTGAGACGGAGTCTCGCGCTGTCACCCAGGTTGGAGTGCTGTGGCCAGATCTCAGCTCACTGCAAGCTCCGCCTCCCAGGTTCACGCCATTCTCCTGCCTCAGCCTCCCGAGTAGCTGGGACTACAGGCGCCCACCACCTCGCCCGGCTAGTTTTTTGTAGTTTTTAGTAGAGACGGGGTTTCACCGTGTTAGCCAGGATGGTCTCGATCTCCTGACCTCGTGATCCGCCCATCTCGGCCTCCCAAAGTGCTAGGATTACAGGCTTGAGCCACCGCGCCCGGCCGGTTCCATAACTTTCATCATATTTTCAGAGTAGTTTATTTAAAGGAAAAAAAGTGGACAAAATTAACCTTTAGAATGAATAAGTTTGGGCCTAAGCATTGTGAAGGTATGGTCACTGAACCTCTTGTTTCTTGAGTCTTTGCCTTTTGAAGATAATGTTTCAGGTATGTGTATTGTAATAGATGACAGTCGCTTGCGGTTAATTCACTAATACATGTGAGCTCCACCCTTGGCACTTCTAAACCTTTTGGCCTACTATTTTGCATCACAGATTTTTAAGAATTAGTATGCATTTTAGAAGTTTACTTTCAGGTTAAACTTTTTAAATGGTTATTCTTTAATAATGCTGTTAAAAGAATTTTGGAATTTCTATTGCCAAGTCACTAAAAGGTTACTCAGGCAGAGAAGGGTAAGGGTGCTGCAAGCACACATGAAGAATTAACATTTTAAAAGAACCTTTGAGCACCTTGGCATGTGTGGATTTCTTTTTGGATGTCTCATGTCTAAAAGCAGAGCAGCATACTGTAAAATCAGTAAAAGTAGGAAAGGACTTGCAAGTAGAAATGTTTCAGCAGACTCTGTCGCCTCCCCCATCTCCATCCTCCCTCTGATGTTAAGTGTGTGGTCCCATTGGGCCAGATACAGGTAAAAGGTGGATGTATTCAACAATACATTAAAAGGTATTGTTACTTATTTCTTATTATATATGTTAAATTTTAATGATAATTTTCTTTTTTCTTTCTCCCAAGCCAAACTGGCAAGACGCAGTCAAGAACGGGACAATCTTGGCATGTTGGTCTGGTCACCCAATCAAAATCTGTCAGAAGCAAAGTGTAAGTCTTAGAGCACTTTTTTTCCTACCTTTCTTGTTTAATGTAAGATTTTAAAGGTACCTTTGAAGCTAAAAGTTTCTATATGTATTCTATTTCTTCTGTATTTTAAGATAAATAATTTGAAGAGTTTTAAAGTGTTTATTTCTTTTTTAAAAATTTATTATTATTTTTTGAGATGGAGTCTTGCTCTGTTGCCCAAGCTGGAGTGCAGTGGCACGATCTGGGCTCACTGCACTCTGCCTCCTGGGTTCAAGTGATTCTCCAGCCCCAGCCTCCTGAATAGCTGGGATTACAGGTGCCTGTCACCACACCCAGCTAATTTTTGTATTTTTAGTAGAGATGGGGTTTTGCCATGTTGGCCAGGCTGGTCTGAAGCTCCTGACTTCAGGTGATCCACCTGCCTCGGCCTCCCCAAGTGTTGGGATTACAGGCGTGAGCCACTGCACTCTGCGATCTATTCCATTTTTGAACATGTTCTTTCTTACAGAGCACTAAAAATCTGCCTCCCTTTGTAAAAGCTTTGTTTTCCTGAACTTCGCTAAATAAGTTTGCTTCCATATGTGTCCTTTAAATGTTCAGTCATTGTATCTCCTTTACTGAGTCCAAGCTAGTTGCTTCAGGTGCCTTTTCAGATGGTTTTATTTTGGGGTCTCTTTTCATCTCCTGTTGTCCTCCCAAGTGTGTTTCAGTTGGTCACAATGTCCATCTTAAATTGTACTCGGAACTGAATATTAAGAATACTGAGCATTTTTTGAACCTTTATGCCAGCATTGTACTAAAATGCTTTTCATACTCCTGTATCATTCAATGTTCATAGTAACAGGAAGATTTTGTCTCTGTTTACAGATGGCATCCCATAGTTCAAAGAGTCAGTGGGTTGTAAATGTAGCACAGATAGTAAGTGGTGGAACCACAGGTAGTACCCAGGTTTGCTGATGCTTCACTCGTGGGTCATAATCTCACTTATTTCTCAGGCTGTATTCATTCAGCCTGTTAGCCACTATCTCTCTGTTATTACAGTTTAAAGTTGTATTAGTCACTTTTCCTGTTGTATTACTTATTGGAGTCTTTGGAGTCAGAATTTAATTTTAATATTATCTTATTTTTCATAGACATAGAAGAAAAGAGCAAAATATGGAAAGTTAATTGGTTTTTAAACAGTGGTATTGCCTCTAAAATAAATTTACAGTTTTATTGTAAGCCCTGATTACAATTGTTTAAACAGTTGTTAATTGTTAAAGTTGGTTAAAACTTTAAACGTTAAAAAATCTAACCTGTCCACTGAGGCTCCCAGTGGACAGCGAGCTCGTCTTATGGCAGAGACACACTTGAGCCAGGCCAGAGGCGTAGGAGGACCAAATTTGACAGATATCAATACACAGTTCTTACTGAGGCCTTTCAAATGGACCTTTATCCTGGAATTACCGTCAGAGAAGAACTGGCCAGAAAAACGGACTTCTGAGCCACGAATCCAGGTTTGGTTTCAGAACTGGAGAGCGGTAATACCAAAGAAAAGCCAGAGGAGCCCCAGCGTGGAGGCAGTGTGGACGCAGGCCCGGATCCCAGACCCCGATCAGCCTGGGGTGCTGGCCCCCTACTGCTCCTGCCAGCAGGGCTTCCCAGGGGGCCCAAGCAACGTGGGCAATTCTCTTGGGAATTGGAGGATGCTTTGGGTCAAGCTCTCTGGGGGCACGCTGATGTTCTGGGCGCAACCTTGGCCCCCACTGACCTGGAGATGGCAGCCAGTACACAGGGCCACCCTTAGGGAGACATCCCTTGATCTCCGCCCTCGGGCTCAGTGCTGCTTCGGGTCCCTCTTGCCACCAGCCCTTCCCACAGCTGGAAGCTGGCAGTGCTGGGCTCCAAGTTCATCCTGGGGCACCCGGCCTGCTCCCCGTACACGGGTCCCTAGCCCTGTGGGGGCTGGGGCTGCGCCCTCCTGCTGTGGAGCAGCAGCGGAGGTGGGACTGGCAGCGGGGGGAGGCGCCTGGGCACACCCAGACCTGGGAACAGCCGTCTCCGCCCCAGCCCCAGCAGTTCTGACCTTATCCTGCCTCTCTGTCCCTTTCCTGGCGGTAGCCACAGCCACAGCTGTCACAGGGCCCCACTAAGCGCTAGGAACAGGTACCTTGTCTTCCTCCAGAACCCAACTCGAGCAGGAGACCCCAACACCCTTGCCCCCAATGGCCGCTGCAGGGTCTGAACCTCAAACGTCTGCACAGCAAACCCGTGGAAATAACCTGTCAGTGTCAAGCAATGGAAGACAGATGAACTAAGCCAGGGCTCATCGGTAGCATTCACATTATGAAAATTGAAGAGGAATATCGGGATTTATTTACTTTGTCATGGAAAGGCTTCCAGACATACTTTTCAGGGAAATCAAGTTGTTAGGGTAGAAGGGCCTCGGGGTGCATGGGACCTAGGGGTTTTCCTTAGGTGGGATAAAAAAGGATTGACTTTATAGAATTCATCTGTCTTTCCATTTATTAACTGAGTAAACACGGAGCACTTAGAGTGAACAAAGTCCACTAGAGAGAAGGCAGGATGAAGACGGCTTTGTAGAAATGTATTATTTTGTAATCAGTAGTGAGCAATCATTTCTACACTGGGAAATAAACAAAACTACAAAAGCAACAAAACACTTACCTAAAAGTAGCATTTACATATTGTTGAAAGTTCATAGATGAAAGTATAAAGAATAAAAAAAATTCACCTCTTATTCCATCACCCAGTACTTTAGGGTATTTCTTCCAATTTTTTTTGTACGTATTTATATGAGTGAGATGATAGATTATCTGTGTGTGTGTATGTGTGTATTGTCTTCCTGAACATTGGACCTAAGCAGTTTCCACGTTATTAAAACTGCTTATAAAGGTTTTAAATAACTAGGTGTAATATTTATCATATGGATATATCAGTATGTTTAACAATTACTCTATTGAAAATTTAGGTGTCTCAGTTTTGGAAAAATGTAGAAGTCTTGGTTGTCCAGCATTTATTCCAACATGAAGTAGAAATAAGTGATTTAGGACATATTTCTAGCAGATACTAAAAAATTGTGTATAATGATGTCTGGAGATCCCTGGCTTTTCTTTGTGCTTCTTTTCAAAGTGGCTGTTCAGAGTTCTGCCTCTTAGGGTTACTGAAAGCTTATAAAGTTACTTTGTGATTATAAAAATAAGTGCTATTGTAGAAAATTCAAACAGTACTTAATGCATGATATATAATTGTTTCCCACAAAATGTGAACTGTTATCAATCTGCTCATAAGTACATCTGGGACTTTGTTTCATCTCAGTATATCTACAGTTATCTAATTTTTTAACTGTAAATAATATGGATGTATCATAATTTATCCTTCTTTTTAAACAAAATTACCTGTATTACCTATTGATGAATATTTAGAATCTTAGTTCTTTTTTTAACTCTGTTTAAAAAAAAAACCTGATCCGTAGAATGACTCTAGTTAACATTCATGAATTGTACATTTCTTTTTTTTTTTGAGACAGAGGTTTATTCTTATTATCCAGGCTGGAGTGCAGTTGTGCAATCTTGGCTCACTGCAACCTCCACCTCCTGGGCTCAAGAGAGTCTCCTGCCTTAGCCTCCCAAGTAGCTGGGACTACATATGCAGGCCACTGCACCTGGCCTTGAATTGTACATTTCAGAATAAGTAGAAGAGAGCCTGAGTGCAATGTCCCACCCCTATAATCCCAGCACTTTGAGAGGCCAAGGCCAGCGGATCACTTGAGCTCAGGAGTTTGAGACCAGCCTGGGCAACATGGTGAAACCCCATGTCTCTGAAAGTCCCAAAAGTTAGCCGGGTGCAGTGGCATGTGCCTGTAGTCCCAGCACTTGGAGGTGGAGGTGAGGATGCTTGAACTCAGGAGTTCAAGACCAGCCTGGGCAACATAGACCTCCCCTCTACTTTGAAGAAGAAAAAAAAAAGGGGGGGGGCTAGAAGAGAATAATTTTGAATATTCCTAGTATAAAGAAAATGTAAATATTTAGGATTATGGGTATCCCAGTTAGCCTGATTTGATTATATGAATGTATCAAATTATCACATGTACCCTGGAAATGTGTACATCTAATATGTATCAGTAAAATAAAGTACATACATTTTAAGAGAGGATCTTGGCTCTGTTGCCCATGCTGGAGTGCAGTGGTACAGTCATAGCTCACTGCAATCTTGAACTCCTGGGCTCAAGCTATCATTTTAAAGAAAGCAATAGTGAAGATTTTTGCCCCTTAATACATTTCTTATTTTCTTGTTTAAAATAGATTTTATATTTTAGAGACATTTTAGCTTCACAGCTAAAATTGAGCAGAAAGTACAAAGAGTGCCCATTTATCTTCTGCCCCCACACACCCACCGCCTCCCCCAGTGTGAACATCCTGCACTGGGGTCCACCAGAGGGATACGTTTGTTATAATCAACCGGCCTACAGTGACACATTTTTATCACTCAAAATTCATAGTTTACATTAAGCTTTACTCTTGTGTTGTATGTTCTGTGGATTCCCATAAATGTCTAATGACCTATCCACCAATGTAGTTATCATAGTTTCACTGGTTTAAGAAACCTCTGCTCCACCTGTTCATCTCCCACTCTACCTCCTAATCTCTGGCAACCGTTGTTCATTTTACTGCTTCTATAGAATGCTTCCGGGTGGAATCATACAGTATGTCGCCTTTTCAAATTGGCTTCTTTCACTTAGCAATAAGCATTTAAGGTTCCTCTGTCTCTCTCTTTTCTTTTTTTTTTTTTTGAGACGGAGTCTTGCTCTGTCGCCCGGGCTAGAGTGCAGTGGCCGGATCTCAGCTCACTGCAAGCTCCGCCTCCCGGGTTTACGCCATTCTCCTGCCTCAGCCTCCCGAATAGCTGGGACTACAGGCGCCAGCCACCTCGCCCGGCTAGCTTATTGTATTTTTTAGTAGAGACGGGGTTTCACCGTGTTAGCCAGGATGATCTCAAACTCCTGACCTCGTGATCCGCCCGTCTCGGCCTCCCAAAGTGCTGGGATTACAGGCTTGAGCCACCGCGCCCGGCCGTGGACTTCATTCTTTTCAGTGTTCTTGGCTCTGTATTTATTCTTTTAGGTGAATCTTAGACTTGTGGTAACAATTCTGTCCAAAAGTATCTCAATTCAGGTTATACTGAATTCATGTTTATCCTCTGAGTTTTCATTTACATTTTAAATTGAACAGCTTTGTGTCTGGGAATGTACCAGGAGTGAAAGGTTCAGGAATCTCATACTCTAATGGAGAGACAGAAAAAATGAACGTGAGCAAATAATTTATATGTAGTTTTCCTAGGGCACCTCTTCCTTTTTAGGGGTGAAAACACTGGGGTCTACAGAAGTAAAGTCAAATGGTTAAGGTAAAGTCCCATAGCTAGTTACTATGGTAGCCCAGTTTTAGCTAGATCTCTTGTCTCCAGACTATACCACACCTGTCTGCCTTTGTAGGCTGCTTTATTTAATAAATTATAATTAAATGCTTAAAACATTAATATTATACTGGTTTTTTTGGGCTGTGTCTAAGTAAAACCCATTTAATGAGAGATATACTTACGGGATATGCCTAGAAAATGTGGCCTGTAGAGACATTTCATGTTGAGAAAGTGTAAATAATTCCCAATAACATAGATTAGAACAATGAGTTTAAATATTAAATGGTCATGGAAAATTACTTGATGAAACCATGACTTGAGATTTCAGCAACAAAGGAGTGAATGAAGTACACAATCTGCCATCATGTGTAATCTGGAGGGTGGCAGACTGAGAAACTGGAAAATGTTCACTTACTGGAGAAGAGTACAGTTGACTCACATCATTTTTACATCAAGCATCTCCCATGTACCATTGAGTCAGTATTCTGATGTTTCCCTTGGGACTCAGCAGAAGGTGCTCGCTTTCCTAGGTAGAAACAAAGAGTTGAAGATGGTTGACATTTGATTGAAATGTGGAAGCATGAGTAGGAGTTTGCTGGCTGGACCAAGGGGCATAAGTGCACCCTAAACAGAGGAAATGATAGCTTTTCCTTTTTTTTTTTTTTTTTTTTTTGAGATGGGGTCTCGCTCTGCTGCCCAGGCTGGAGTGCAGTGGCGTGATCTTGGCTCACTGCAACCTCTGCCTCCTGAGTTCAAGCAGTTCTCCTGCCTCAGCCTCCCGAGTAGCTGGGATTACATGCGCATGCCACCACACCCAGCTAATTTTGCATTTTTAGTAGAGACAGGATTTCACCATGTTGGCCAGGCTGGTCTTGAAGTCCTGACCTCAAGTGATCCGCCTGCCTCAGCCTTGTGTTGAAATTACCGCGCCCAGCCAACACTTTCATTTTTAAAGGTGTGAAGATGTGCAGAGGAAATCCAGTGCTTAATTTTGGACATTTGCCTGACTCTGACAAGTGTTGTCCCTGGGGCATAGAGAAATGAAACTGGAAAAGCAGGCCAGCTTCTTAAAGGTTTGGAGGATCCCTTGAAGGTTTTTTAGCTAGAAGTGATATGATTTACACTAAAAAGCTCTTGACAGTCCTGTGGTGTAGAGAAGAGGTTTATTGGTGGTAGTAAGCTGCTGATACAATTCCAAGTCAGAGAAGTTGATTGCCTAACCAGGTCAGTGCTGTTAAAAGGAGGCATGGTGAAAATTCAGGAAGTCAAGTCAGGAGCATCTCAACTTGCCCCAAAGAGATGGAGACCATAGGGTTGTGGGCTTAGTGACTGGTTCAGGCAGCCTTTAACATGTCTTTAAAGACTATTAAATGCCGTTAAGTATAGGCGCACTGTCCCATCATTTACTCCACATGTTTCTATTGAGCCCCTGTGAGGCAGTCCGTTGCTGTGATACAATATCATCTCTCCCCAGTCCCCACTGTGATATTGTGCAGCTACCTTTACATGGATTCTATACCCTATGTCTGCACATCCTCTTGACTCCATTCCAGGCTGCCCACCTTCGGGGACTCTATCCTCATTCCGGTTGATCTGCACCCTAAATGCCCACCTTGCTCAGCCCTACCCACCGGCTTTAGGATACCACCTCTTGCCTTCACACAGACACCACTTCATTGTGCATTGTACTTTTGACAGTCCCCTCTCGTCTCTGTGCTTACATGTAGACCTGCTTCAAGTTTGGACTTCGTTCGTCTAGAGAAGCAACTGAACGTTAACAAAGTGAGCATATTAAAGTTTAAAATATATGTGGAGGCCGGGCGCGGTGGCTCAAGCCTGTCATCCCAGCACTTTGGGAGGCCGAGACGGGCGGATCACGAGGTCAGGAGATCGGGACCATCCTGGCTAACGCAGTGAAACCCCGTCTCTACTAAAAAATACAAAAAACTAGCCGGGCGAGGTGGCGGGCGCCTGTAGTCCCAGCTACTCGGGAGGCTGAGGCAGGAGAATGGCGTAAACCCGGGAGGCGGAGCTTGCAGTGAGCTGAGATCCGGCCACAGCACTCCAGCCTGGGTGACAGAGTGAGACTCCGTCCCAAAAAAAATCTATATATATCTATCTAGATAGATATATATATCTATCTATCTAGATAGATATATATGGAGTTTAGGCCAGATTGTAGGCCCATTCTAGTTCCTTTTACTGACTTAAGAAACACAGAAAGTTTACCCAGGCACGTGTGGTCAAGTATAATGCAAAACTGTGGCCCAAGAGTCTTAATAAAAAGGATAGATTAATCTGAGGATTTTTGTTGTTGTTGTTTGATTATTATTATTGTTATTATTATTATTATTATTTAAGGTAGGGCTTGAAAAGAAGGGGAGTGCAACTAGAGGGGAAACTCAATTATAGCCTTGTCTGTTGTTTATGGTTTGCTTTTTTAAAAAATAAATAATCAACTAAATTGCTCACGCTGAATGATGTTGATAGTTCCCTGAAGGAGCAAATTTCTCAGATGAGCTGCTGTTGCCCTGGGTGTAGAATTTAGCAAGGTAACTTTTGGCTATTGGATATCCATAGAAACAGATGGTCTTCCTCGTTTATGCATTATGCATTTTATAAGTTATATATAGTAAGTGTTTGTGCAGTTATTTAAGTGTTTGGATTTTGGGTTTTTTATTTTATAAAAATGAGGAAAAACTGGTCCAGTGGTAAGAATCATGGGTCTCAGTGTTAAAATAGATAAAAATGGAGATCATCAGCTGTGCCAAAAACAAGCTGGCTGATTTTTCTGAGATAGAGTCTCGCACTGATGCCTGGGCTGGAGTGCAGTGGCACAGTCTCAACTCACTGTAACCTCTGCTTCGCAGGTTCAAGCGATTCTCCTGCCTCAGCCTCCCTAGTAGCTGGGATTATGGGTACCCGCCACCATGCCCAGCTAATTTTTTGTATTTTTAGTAGAGAGTGTTTCACCATGTTGGCCAGGTTGGTCTCGAACTCCTGACCTTGTGATTCGCCCGCCTTGGCCTCCCAAAGTGCTGGGATTATAGGCGTGAGCCACTGTGCCTGGCCTGATTTTTTTTTTTTTAAGCTAGCTATTAACTATAAAGAAAAAAAATTGCATGTAACATGGTGGAGGTAGGTAATTTCAAGTTGTGTCAAAAGACAAGTTTAAATTAAGGATTTAAAAATAAGTTTTAGCTTTCTTGGAATAAGAGCTGTACCTGTGACATACACAAAATTCATTTATACTTTAGGATGTTTGACTTACTGTATTGTATATGAAAGTTTAAAGTAATATGAATAATGTGCAATTATGTCATATATAATTCTAAACTTTCATGTAGATACATAGTGAATGTCAGGTGTCTCTATTCAAAGCATCCCAATAGCTTTTCAATTCATTGTAAGTTAAAGTCAGAAGAACCTGCTGACATAGCCTGGGCAGCATGGCAAAACTCCATCTTTACAAAATAATTAACGAGGCATGATGGTGCATGCCTGTAGTGTCAGCCTCTTGGGAGGCTGAGGTGGGAGGATCACTTGAGCCCAGGAGGTCCAGGCTGCAGTGAGCTGTGATTGTGCCACTGCACTCCAGCCTGGGCGACAGCAGGACCCTGTCTTAAAAAAAAAGAAAAAAGAAAATAATAGTAACACAAAAAAAGAACCTGGAAGTAACAAGGCCCTACACAGTCTGACCCGACTTATACCCTCTTGAACTCACCCAAAATATCCTCCTTAGGGTCTTCTCTGTTCTCTTCTTCTAGATGTCTACATGGCTCACCCCCTCAGTTCATTCTGGTTATTGCTTAAGTGTCACTATATCAGAGAAGCCTTCTTTGACCACACAAACCACTAACTGTCTTAACTAGCTTTCTTTCGTTCTTATCATCAGCTGACATCATATTATCTATTTTGTGTCTCTCATCTCTCTCCACTGTACTGTAAAACTGAGTGGAGGAACTTGGTATGTGTGTTCAGTTCTGTCAGTCCCCTCTTGGCATGTGGTGGGTGTATAATAAATAAGTTGTTGAATGAATGAGAAGGTGGTGGGAGTGCGGGATTCCTCTGGATAGAGATTTGCAAATACAGGCTTTTCTGCCATTTGCTCTGTAACTTGGGTTGTCTGGAATCTTCTGACGTTTCCTTCTTTGTCCCTTACCTTGTGGCTATCACTTGTTTACTCAGTAACTTGCACAACTGCTTGTGTACCAAGCGCTGGCAGGCACTGGCGAATACACAAACAATCTGACAAGTCCCTGCCCAAGTGTAGCTTACAGTCTATGGGAAACTGCACTGGTAAATAAGTTCATTGAGCGCTGCGAAGGAGAAGTGTACTTAAACAAATATCACACATTCTCACTTACAAGTGGGAGCTAAGCATTGGGTGCACATGGCCATGAAGATGGGACCAATCAACAAGACACTAGGGACTACCTAGAATGGGGAGAGAGGTGGGGACAGCGGCTTAAAAAGAACCCCTTACGTACTGTACTGAGTGAGTCAAGTACCCCAAACCTCAGCATCACGCTGTGTATCTTTGTAACAAACCTGCACACGTGCCCCCGATTCTAAAATACAAAGTTAAGGGGAAAAAAACAAAGCAAAACAACTTATTAGTTCTTTGACTTGTGTGTGAGCAGCAGTAGTGATAGGGTAAGCCTATATTGGCCTGGTTTTCAGCTTTTTAAAAATATATGACTAGAAGAGGTTGAAGCGTATGATTAAAATGAGTCTTTTGAGTGTGTGAAAAATATTTTTATCATTTTAATTTTTTCAAGTGCTCTAGAACTAGCTAAAATGGGCAAAACTTACTAGAATAAACATAGCTGAATGAGCTGAATTTACATACTAGTGGAAGCCTTCTATTAAACAGTAATTTACCTTGTAATCGTATTAATGTCTAATCTATATCTTTATACAGAAAAACATTTCATTTTGTTCAGTTTTAGTTTATCCTTTCTGTTGACAGTGGACATCCATTATCAGTTCTTGACTATTACAAATATTACTGCTGGGAGCATTCTTGGACCTATTTCTTGATACCCATCTGGAATATATATGCTTAGTTCTGAGAGATCAGTGCCAAATTATCTTCAAAGTGGTCAGACTGGTTTACACTGCTACCAGTAAAATGCAGAATTTATATGCTCCATATCCGCTCCAATAATTGCTATTGTTGAACTTGTACATGTTAGACCAATCTAGTGTGAGTATAACAGTTTCATATACCAAGGAATTTTGCTGTTTTTGTTAGGTGTGTTAATGGCATTGGTGTTATGTAACAAGTATGCCCACATTTTAAAAAGAGGTGTATATTAATATATGTAGGGATGAAATGAAATAATTGGGATTTACTTTAAAATTCTTCAGCACATGTAAAGCACATTTTGGGATCAGTTCACCAAATTGTTCTATGGATGCAGATTAAAGTGTTGTTTCCATGTTTAATTTACTGTCCGGTGGTTATGTAGGACAGTATACCTACCCTTAGAAAACATTTGCTGAGCCGGGCGCGGTGGCTCAAGCCTGTAATCCCAGCACTTTGGGAGGCCGAGACGGGTGGATCACGAGGTCAGGAGATCGAGACCATCCTGGCTAACACGGTGAAACCCCGTCTCTACTAAAAAATACAAAAATCTAGCCGGGCGAAGTGGCGGGCGCCTGTAGTCCCAGCTACTCGGGAGGCTGAGGCAGGAGAATGGCGTGAACCTGGGAGGCGGAGCTTGCAGTGAGCTGAGATCCGGCCACTGCACTCCAGCCCGGGAGACAGAGCGAGACTCCGTCTCAAAAAAAAAAAAAAAAAAAGAAAACATTTGCTGAAGGTTTAAGAGTCATAATATATGAATGCTACTCTCAAGTAGTTCAGGAAAGAGTTACACACACACACACACACACACAACACGCACGCTTATTTTTATTATTAAAAATAGCCTCTAACTTACCCCACCGTGTGGATATAACCACTATTAAAGTTTGCTTCTGGATCTTTTCTGTATGCTTATATGCACTCTGATTTTAAACACAAATGGTTACATCTTCTGTGTAATGGTTTTCAACTTTAGTTTTCCTGCAATTAAAAATTAAACCGAGTTTTGATCCTGAATAATATCCCATCTTGTAACATAATTTATTCAACCACATCTCTCTTTCTTTCTCCCTCTCTCCTCCTTCTCCTTCTTCTTCTCCTTCTCCTTATCCTTCTTCTTCTTCCTCTCCTCCTCCTCCTCCTTCTCCTTATTCTTCTTCTTTTTTTTTTTTTCTCTCTCTCTCTCTCTCTCTCTCTGTCTCTGTCTCTGTCTCTTTCTTTTCTTTTCCTTCTTTTAAAAAATACCAGCTGGGTGCAGTAGTGAGAAGCTTTCTTCTTTTTCTTTTTCTTTTTTCATTTTCTTTTTTTGAGACAGTCTTGCTCTGTAGCACAGGCTGGAGTGCAGTGACATGGTCTCAGCCCATTGCAACCTCCGCCTCCCAGGTTCCATTAATTCTTGTGCCTCAGCCTCCCGAGTAGCTGGAATTACAGGCATGTACCACCATGCCTGGCAATTTTTATATTTTTAGTAGAGTTAGAGTTTCACCGTGTTGGCCAAGCTGGTCTTGAATTTCTGACCTCAAGTGATTGACCTACCTCAGCCTCCCAAAGTGTTGCGATTTACAGGCGTAAGCTTCTGCTCCCGGCCCACATCCCATTCTTGAACATTTAGATTTTCTTATTTTTTCCTACTATAAATAACACAAGTACACAGGAATTTATAATGTCCTCTCCCCGGTTGAAAAGAAAGCCCTCCTTGATTCTGCAGATCAGGTTCCTCAATTATGTGCATTCATAGTTCTTTTTCGCGGGCACTTAAAACAATTGGAATTCATTATTTGTATGACTGTTTCTCCCCAGTCAGACAGTGTGAGTTCCATAAGGGCAGATACTGTCTGTTTTAATCACAGCTATCAAAGCAGCACCAGGCACACAGTAGGCCTGAAATATTTGTTAAATCAGTGGAGAATAATTTCAACATAAACGATGTATTTTATAAAAGATAACTTTGCTGCGACCTACATTGGAAGCTCTTAAATATCTTGTTTATATAGCAGTGCTTATTGAATGCTACTCTATTGGATGAAGAATAGAAAACCCTCCACATTGCAAACAGTAGGACTTAACAGTAGGAGAGCCTGCCCCTCCCAACTCCCTCTCACAGGCCAGGAGAGCCTGCCCCTCCCAACTCCCTCTCACAGGCCAGGAGAGCCTGCCTTCTCATACTCTATCTCACAATGGGGTTTAGCTTCTTTTTCAGAGCTAAAGAACCCACCGAGTCTTCCTGTAACACAGACTCTCTTTCATCTTTAATGAACAGAATTAAGATTATTGCTGCCAGAGACAGAAAGTTGGGGAAAAGTCCTCGTGGGTCGCCTTCTTTGTTTGGAGCAATTTGATGCAAGTAGCTTGTATTTCTGTTAATCTGCTTCCTGTTTCATCTTTTATCTTTTATCCATCACCTTAAGCATTTTTTTTTTGTTTTTTGTTTAAATCTTAAGAAATGGAGGCTCACTATGTTGCCCGAGCTGATCTCAAACTCCTGGGCTCAAATAATCCTCCCATCTTGCCTTATCAGAGTGCTGGGATTACAGGCTATAGGCATGAGCCACCACATCTGGCCAGTCTTTTGTTTTTTATGAGGGTAGCTGGAGCACATTTAATTTTCTAAGGTTAAAAACTTACTTTTGCTTCACTTAAGGAAACCACGTGGGAGGTCTTGAAAAGTGCACTTTTCATTTTCATCGCTGCCCTACCAGCAACTACTGATGACTCTGCCAAAACAAGCTTCAGACAAGTCACTTCTCTGGGAGTTGGCGTTGGGGACTGACTTATTCTGTAAAGTGGGATTTTAACAAACCCCCACTAAGAAATACCTTTTTTTTTTTTTTTTTTGAGACGTAGTCTTGCTCTGTCGCCCAGGCTGGAGTGCAGTGGCACAGTCTCAGCTCACGGCAAGCTCCGCCTCCCGGATTCAAGCTATTCTCCTGCCTCAGCCTCCCTAGTGACTGGGACTACAGGCGCCCGCCACCATGCCCGGCTAATTTTTTTTAAAAAATTTTTTTATTTTTATTTTTAGTAGAAATGGGGTTTCACTGTGTTAGCCAGGATGGTCTCGATCTCCTGACTCATGATCTGCCCACCTCAGCCTCCCAAAGTGCTAGGATTACAGGGGTGAGCCATCGCACCTGGCCAAGAAATAGCATTTTTATAAAGAAAGTACATTTTGTTACCTACTTGGAAGGACTGGTTGATGAAATCCTCAGGCAGAATCTCTGGCTTGACTTTTGGTGCTGTTTCCACCCCAGAGAGGGAGCATTCAGATGTTTACTGTAGTAATGTCTGTGCCCACCAGGTGGCACAGTTGCTTTACTTAAATTATTTAAACTCGTTTTGATTCTCAGCGAGTTGGAATAACTCATTTCTTATTTCAATAATAAAATATGCCACATATTTGTTACTGTATTTTTAAAGAGAATTTTGGCATGTTCAGTTGAGTGATGAGAGAGAAATTGATGTAATGTTTCCTCTGTGGTACCTAATGCTACAGCAAGTGTTTCAAAAATATTTTTTTAAAAAAGCTCTGAGAAGGCTATAAGCCTTGTCATCAGCCCACTATGTGGTGCCAGCCTATTGCTCTGCATAGAATATGCAAGATCACACGGTGTTCTGAATATCTGCAGTATCTAGCGGGAGGGAAGGGTGAGTTAAGGTTACTGTGGCAATTTTCATCTGCATTCCTCTCTTCTTTTGCACTTGAGACTTACTGTGGGTACTAGGGCATTTAGTTCATTGAATTAAAATGAATATAGAAACAAGTAAAGTTTAGCATCCATCTGTTTTTTACCCCTGCTTTCCATCACTTCATCAACCACAGTTCTGTTAACTTCATTCAAGCTAGATACAGTATGTTGATTAGCCTTGGTTCCCTGTACCAAGGAGGCTGTTCTAATCTGAAGAGCTCTTCTGCCTCTATCTTCTGTCCTTAAGAGATAGAACTGTGTTGGCTGGTCCGAAGGTCGTGAGTTATCTCAACTGATTGTTTACAATTGCAGATGGAACTCCTTGTTCTACTCTCTTCCTGCTTCTCACTGCTGCACCCGGCTGGTCTTTTTTAAAAAAAGGAAGGGAGGGAAGGATTGTGCATAGAGGTTTTTGTTTGTTTGTTTTGTTTGGAGATGAAGTCTTGCTCTGTGCCCAGGCTGGAGTGCAGTGGTGCGATCTTGGCTCACTGCAACCTCTGCCTCCCTGGTTCAAGTAATTCTTCTGTCTCAGCCTCCCGAGCAGCTGAGATTACAGGCACGAGCCACCATGCCCAGCTAATTTTTTTTTTTTTTTTGGTAGAGATGGGGTTTCACCGTGTTGGCCAGGCTGGTCTCAAACTCCTGACCTTGTGATCTGCCCACCTCAGCCTCCCAAAGTGCGGGGATTACAGGTGTGAGCCCCTGCGCCCAGCTGTGCATAGAGGTCGTAAACCTTATACCTTACCTGATATTTACCAGCTGTGTGACCCTAGCCAAATTACTTCTGTGAGCCTCAGTTTCTTCGTTTGTGAATGAGAGTGATAATGGAACTATCAGAGAAGATTTATAAAAATCATTGTAAAGACCTTAAAACAATGGCTCATACATAGTACATTCTCAGATGTTAGCTGTTGTTTCTGTTTATCAGAATAGCTGCTGAACCTTTAGGAAGCACTCCTTCATTGGTCATGATCATCATCTGCTGATTACTTGGCATTCCCATATTGTCCTACATCTGTGTTGTTATTTCTGTATTTGTTCTCTTCTGTTACCTGTGTGTTGTCTCAAGATACTGTGGGAAATCGGTTCATTTTTGCTTTTTATTTTGGCTTGCTATTTAATACAGTGCTTTGTCATAGTAAGTTTAATTCAGTAAATGCTTGATTAGGCTTTTGGAATTTTGTAAACTTTCTTGAAGAATGAGGATTTCACATTCTGTCTTTAAGTGATATTATGAGGAAGCCCGTAACTCATTCATCTGTGCTCTCCATAATGGTATAACAGTGGATGGATTCTTCTGCTTCTGACCGACAGATTGGAATATCAGCCAGGTTGCACAAGGCAGGCCCACTTTGCGTACCCTGTCAACATTGGGGAAGGGTGATGGGTGCAGATGCCCGGGCTGGTGGAAAGGTGCTGGCACTTTCTTAAGCAGCATGGATTTTGCTCATTGTTCTGATCAGCATTTACTTCATGAGTTCCTGCCCTCAGTGGCTCCTCACTTCCAGATTGGTGAATTTTTAATCAGTAAGGGGCAGAATTAAGATTATTGTTGCCAGAGTTGGAAAAATCCCCATGGATCCCTGTTTTCTTTAAGAGCAGTTTTTTGTAGGTAGTTTGTATTTCTCCTGCTCCTCTTCCTTCCTGTCTCACCTTCTATCCACTGACTTTCAAGCATCTGCTTATCTTTCTTTTTATGAGGGTAGCTGGGAACACATTTTATTTTCTTAAAATAAGAGAAGCTTATTTTTGCTTCACTTAAGGTTGAAAGGTTTTTTTTGCTTCACTTAAGGAAACCACGTGGGAGGTTTTGAAAAGTGCACTTTTTCATTTTCATTGCTGCCCTACCAGCAGCTACGGGTATAACTCTGTAAAGGAACAGGGTAGGTGGTGGGAAGGGAATAGCCTCAGAAATTCTGAAAAGTATGGTAGACATCCATGTACCTTGATTAAAGAAAACAAAAGTTGAGCATTATGTAGAGCAGTAATACAGTAAGAGACAAGGTCTGTCAACAGCATTGCTTGTGCAGATGGCTATATTCTGAGTAAATTCTAGTCCAGAACCTTCTGTGAGGAGAGGAGGGAGGAGGAGTACCTACTGGGGTGTTGTTTTCTCAGTTAGGTGATAACCTGGCTTTATTGGTGAGAACTAATTCTTGGGAAGGTCAGGGCGTTGCTAAAGATAACATAGTCATACAGTGCTGACTGTGTGCCATGCACTGCTAGACAAACTCATTTTATTTTGAGACAGAGCCAGGATTTGACCTGGGTCTTTCTTACCCTGTATGTAACCTGTGCTGCCTTTTATCTTGTGGGACAGGAAACCTCAAACGTTGACATTGTACATATTACAGCACCCCAGGCATTCATTCAGCAAATGTCTGTCTAATTTTTGTTGGACATTGGGAACAATGAAAAGAATGAGAAGTGTTTATTTGCTAGTAAGTATTAGATGGTAATTCCTTTTACAGATTAATTTTATTTCATCACAACTTTCCAAGCACCTAGTGGACACACCACGTGTCTTCATTTAAGTAGTTACAGTAGTGTGCTTTCTTCCTTTACTTTAGATTTGAGTCATCAGGGTGATCTCCAAGAAAATCTTTTTTTTTTTTTTTTTCTTCTTCACAACAGGGTCTCGCTCTGTTGCCCAGGCTGGACTGCAGTGGCACGATCTCGGCTCATTGCAACCTCTGCCTCCTGGATTCAAGCGATTGTCCTACCTCAGCCTTCCAAGTAGCTGGGATTACAGGCATGCACCACCACACCCAGCTAATTTTTGTATTTTTAGTAGAGATGGAGTTTCACCATGTTGGCCGGGCTGGTCTTGAACCCCTGACCTCAAATGATCCTCTTGCCTCGGCCTCCCAAAGTGCTGGGATTACTGGCATGAGCCACTGCACCCGGCCATCTAAGAAAATCTAAAAAGTTATGTGACTTAAAGGTCACCTTAGTAAGAATACCTTATTGTTTACAGTATGGCAGATGTCCTGTATAACTTCAGTTGCAGCATTTGGAATCTACTGTTACTGTCTTACTGTTCCTACCACCAGCTGATTCTTAAGTTAAAAAACAAAAGAGGAGATGAAAATGGAGTAGCATTCAATAAATACTTGTGTGTGTCTTACAATTTGTAGCTAAATCTAGTTGCAGACAGTGGGCACAGGCTTTACAGGCCTTGTTACTGATGTAGCAGGAGGGACTCTGAGGAGATAACATCTGCCCAAGAACCACGGGCAGGACTAACCCCTGTGCTGGGCTACTCCAGGGACTCCTGCATCACTTGTTCAGCCTGTGCATGTGTTTGCTCAAAGATGATGTCACTGGTGATCATACATACATTCCTTACTCAGTTAAAGTAGAAAATAGTGTGCTCTCAGACTTGAGATTTTACAGCAGAAGCTTAAGGTTCATTTGTTGTTCATTTACCAAGTATGTATTAAAGGAAGGAACGCTTCAAGCCAGTTTTAAACAAGCAGACCCCCAGAGTTGACCCTCAGTTTACCGCAGGTTGTGTTCGCCTTCTGTCCTTACATATTCCTGAGTGCATCTCATGACCTGGTTTTTAATCAGCTGGCCTGCCGTCTGTTTCTAGGTCTGGTATGCTGCCATTTGCATCTCATCTCCTCCAGTATGAACCCCCACATTACCTGTGTCTCTCTGCAGGGTTCTGGCCGGGTATACAGAACCACCTGTTCAAGCAGCCTCATCTGACGCTTTCAGAACCTTAGAGCACTTTTATTTGGCATAATCTACTGCATTGTGAAGTAAAAAGCAAGGGACACACTTTGGAGTAATTCCCTGCCCTGCTTTTTTTTTTTTTTTTGAGATGAAGTCTTGCTCTGTCACCAAGGCTGGAGTGCAGTGGCATGATCTTGGCTCACTGCAACCTCAGCCTCCCAAGTAGCCGGGACTACAGGCATGCGCCACCACGCCTAGCTAATTTTTGTATGATTAGTAGAGATGAGGTTTTACCATGTTGGCCAGGGTGGTCTTGATCTCTTGACCTCCTGATCTACCCGCTTCAGCTTCCTGAAGTGTTGGGATTACAGGCGTGAGCCACCACGCCTGGTCTTTGCCCTGCTTTTTAAAATCACCAGTTAGACTTTTGTGACAAACTGTGGTCATTTCATTTGTCATCTGGTGACTTTCAAGTAAGTTGAAATTTTACTGTAATCTGAGTGAAGTAACCAGTTTGTAACTATTTTAAATATTAAAACAAATGGAAAATTAGTGGTTTTATGTTAGAATTAATATTGAGCTGCAGTATATAATTAGTTGCTGTTTGAATCAGATAGACTTTTTCTTTTGTCAATGGTATATTTTCCCCCAATTTTTAGAATATATGCTTCTATAAGAGTTGGAATTCTTTTTCAAAATTGATTTCTGTTTCCTAAATTGGTTGACAGTTCTCCCAGAGCTGGGAGCATGCTTTTGGTATAATCGCATAGCAAACGGAGATGGAGAAGCTCAGACTTGTTAGGACTCCTCTGTTTACTCTTTGTGTCATAGTGGGAAAGTGGCTCACTCTGAGCCTGTCTTCTGTGAGTTTGGCCATTGTACCTAGAGAGTAAGATTTAGGAGCCAAGAGGGAATAGGGACTAGTCAGGATTTTACTGCCTACCTTCATACAGTTCTGTACTACTTGATTTTTTTTTTTTTTAGCTTGTGTTATTATTTTTTTAATTCATAAAGGAAAATCATGCATGAACATATGGCAGTGCTATTGACTAGTGCATTATTTTTTCTTGTCCATTTGGGAAGAAAGAATATCCTCAGGGAGGAAACTGATTCATCTTTGGGGGTGGTAGCTTCTTCTAGAGGTTGAGTCAGTTCGTTTTCCTTGGTATTTTCCGTGGTACTTGAAAGATAGCCACCTTGTATTGGAGGAGTACATATGTGAAAGCAAATACCAAGCATTGGGCCACGTAATCTATCTCTTCAGAATTTTTTTTTTTTTTTTTTTTTTTTTGAGGCAGACTCTCGCTTTGTCGCCCGGACTGAAGTGCAGTGGCCGGATCTCAGCTCACTGCAAGCTCCGCCTCCCGGGTTTACGCCATTCTCCTGCCTCAGCCTCCCAAGTAGCTGGGACTACAGGCGCCTGCCACCTCGCCCGGCTAGTTTTTGTATTTTTAGTAGAGACGGGGTTTCACCGTGTTAGCCAGGATGGTCTCGATCTTCTGACCTCGTGATCCGCCCGTCTCGGCCTCCCAAAGTGCTGGGATTACAGGCTTGAGCCACCGCGCCCGGCCCAGAATTTTTTAAAACGTAAGAATAGTTTGTTCATTATTCAACCTGAGCTGAGACTAAAAATGACCCCCAATTTCATATTTATTTTTACTTATAAACATATTGTTTAAAGTAATACTTGTTTGTTGTAGAAAGTTTTAAGTAGAACTAAAGGTTTTGTCTTTCTTTTCCTTTTTTCTTTTTTTGAGACAGAGTCTTGCTCTGTTGCCAGGCTGGAGTGCAGTGGTGCAATCTCGGCTCACTACAACCTCTGCCTCCCGGGTTCCAGCGATTCTCCTGCCTCAGCCTCCCGAGTAGCTGGGGTTACTGGCGTGTGCCACCACACCCAGCTAATTTTTGTATTTTTAGTAGAGATGGGGTTCTGCCATGTTGGTCAGGTTGCTCTCGAACTCCAGACCTCAAAGTGATCCGCCTGCCTTAGCCTCCCAAAGTGCTGGGATTACAGGCGTGAGCCACCACATCTGGCCCTGACTAATTATTTTTAAAAATTATTTGTAGAGACAGGATCTCACTGTGTTATCCAGGCTAATCTAGAACTCTAGGCCTCAAGGGATCCTCCCGCCTCAGCTTCCGAAGTGTTAGGATTACAGGCATGAGCCTTTGTTTTTCTCTTTTAAATAAGACTCATAATCTCAGCACCAGGCAATAACTGCTGTTAATATTTCAGAATATTCATTCAGATGTTTCTCTGTGGGATCAATAACTGTATTATAATGATTCTGTTTTGTTACTGTCTGTTCTTTTAGTCTTGTACATGACAAGTGTATTAGTCTGTTTTTATGCTGTTGGTAAAGACATTCCCAAGACTGGGAAGAAAAGGAGGTTTAATGGACTTACAGTTTCACATGGCTGGGAAGGCCTACAGTCGTGGTGGAAGGTGAGGAGGAGCAAGTCATGTTTTACATGGATGGCAGCAGGCAAAGAGAGAGAGCTTGTGCAGGGAAACTCCCCTTTTTAAAACCATCAGATCTTGTGAGACTTACTATCAGGAGAAGAGCACAGGAAAGACCATCCTCCATGATTCAGTTACCTCCTATTGGGTCCCTCCCACAACACTTGGGAATTGTGGGAGATACAAATCAAGATGAGATTTGGATGGGGACACAGCCAAACCGTATTAGCAGGCGTGAAATATACACATGTATCAATTCTAGTGGACCATAGGGTGTACTCTGTCCCTCAGTTTGTTTACTGGCGTCTCATCTTGTTTTTCAGTGGATGAATACATTGCCATTGCCAAAGAAAAGCATGGGTACAACATGGAACAGGTAATATCATGGTTTTCTTTCTTTTGCTGTTAAAAATGAGTATTTATAACTAAATAATTTTATTTTTTTCTTCTCTGTATTGAGTAGCAGTGTTTCCTCATTAGCAACTTTTTGGTAATTACTAGTAGTGTTACACAAACTCTGGTCTCCTTTTTCTTGTTCAAGATGAATATTAGAGGACCCTTTGATTTGAAAGGCACATCTGTGCATTTCAGCAGATCTACAGCCTTTAGGACACTAATTACTTAGTGATTACTAAGGAGCTGGATGCTTGAACATAGTGCTTTCTCATTTGAATATGTGATTTTTCATTCTTCTGGTTGTATAATGATGTTTTTTGACGCATGTTTTCACATTCTTACCTGAAGTGTTTTAATATTCACCATTTTGAATAATTTTCAGATTGTAAATGTTTGATTAAAGTCCCTCCCCTCCCCTCCCCTCCCTTCTCCTCCCCTCCTTCTCCTCCCCTCCCATCCCCTCACTTCCCCTCCCCTTCCTTGAGATGGAGTCTCGCTCGGCAACCAGGCTGGAATGCAACGGTGCATCTCAGCTCATTGCAACCTCTGCCTCCGGGGTTCAAGTAATTCTCGTGCCTCGGCCTCCCAAGTTGCTGGGATTACAGGCGCGCACCACCACGCCTGGCTAATTTTTTAATTTTTAGTAGAGAAGGGGCCTCCCAAAGTGTTGGGATTACAGGCGTGAGCCACTGTGCCCGGCCAAGATTTTCTTTTAAATGTTGTTTGGAATGTACTAACAAGAAATCCACAAGATTTATTTTTCTGCAAAAGTGTGATGATACCTTGTTTCAGCTTTAATGATTTACTTTAAACACATCAAGTTGGATTAATGCTTTCCATGGCATTAATCTAGATCTTAAAACCTGTAACTTACTGACATTTCTTATTTTTCTGAATGATGGAAGTTACCAAAAGTTTAGATTATGTGAAATTGTATACTTTCTTTTGGACTTGGCCTTACATTTAATTACTCTATCCTGGTCATTGAAGCTACTTCTAATTATTAGATGATTACAAAATATACCTGTATGAATTCTTAAGGATGGTAGTCTTGATCATTTCTCCTTTAAAAACGGTCATTAGTGGCCGGGTGCGGTGGCTCACGCCTGTAATTCCAGCACTTTGGGAGGCTGAGGCGAGTGGATCACGAGGTCAGGAGATCAAGAACACCCTGGCTAACACAGTGAAACCCCATCTCTACTAAAAATACAAAAAAAAAAAAAAAATTTGCCGGGTGTGGTGGCAGGCGCCTGTAGTCCCAGCTACTCCGGAGGAGTAAAAGAATGGCGTGAAACTGGGAGGCGGAGCTTGCAGTGAGCTGAGATGGTGCCACTGCACTCCAGCCTTGGTGACAGAGCGAGACTCCATCTCAAAAAATAAATAAAAATAAAAAATAAAAAAGACCATTAGCACGAAAATTCCCTATATTATAATTCCGGTGTAAAAATTACCATTAGCAAAGTATTGCTAGATTATCTCATCTTACCTCTTTTGTTGCTTGTTCTATTTCTACCATTTTTCTAAGCTGAGACCTTTATATATCATATATATATAACATATATATAATTTTTAAAAGAGTAACACAATTGTGCTTTCATAAATTACTTTCTTCGTTTATATATTGAGGCAGTAAAGTGTGGTACTTGAAGAGCACAGATCCTAGAACCATGCTGGTTCTGTGACCAGTGGCAAGGAAAGTCAGTGCCTCAGAGAAGACCTTCAGTTTATACTCAGGCTGATCCTCAGCATGGAGGCAAGCCTACAACTAAAAGAAAGCAAAACCTTAGTAAAAACGTAGCAAACCCTGAGGAAGAGTGTGATTATGAGTTACTACATTATTAGATTCAGATGTCTAGGTTTTAACAGAAAAATCACAGAGCATACAAAGAAATGGTAAATTTATGCCCATTCAGTAGAAAAAAATTAATCAACAGAAATTGTCCCTGGGAAAAGACCTTAGTGGCAGATCTACTAGGCAAATATTTTAATACAACTATCTTAAAGATATTTTTAAAGAACTAATAGAAGATACAGAAAAAGTCAAGAAAATGATGTATGAACAAATGGAAATAACAGTAAGGAAATGGAAAACCTAAAAGGAAACCAAATTGAAATTCTAGAGCTTAAACACTTGAAATGAAAAATTCACTAGACATGCTCAAAGGCGGATTTGAAGAGTCCCAAGAAAGAATAAGAAAGAACGTGAAGAAAGGACAGTGGCAATGATTCGAGTCTGAGCAGCTGGATGAGAAAAGATTGAAGAGTAACCAGAGCCTAAGATACCCTAGGAACACATTGAGTGGACTAACATATGCATGTGAAAGTTGCATAAGGGGTAAGAGAAAGAGATAGGAACAGAGAAATTATTTGAAGAAATAGTGGCCAAAAACTTCACAAATTTGATGAAAGACGTGAATATAAACATCCAAGAAACTCAGTGAACTCCAGGTAGGATAAAGTCAAACTCACCAAAGCACATAAGGAAACTTCGAAAAGAGAGAGAATCTTGATCGCAGCAAGAGAGAACTAACCTGTTACATGTAAGGGATCCTGAATAAGCTTGTTAGGGTATTTCTTGTCAAAGCCTTTGGAAGCCAGAGGAAGTGGGTAATATATTCAACGCAGCAAGAGAAGAACACTGTCAACTAAGAATTCTGTATCTGAGAAAATGCTTTCAAAAGTAAAGGGGAGAAATGAGGATATTCTCAATTAAAAGCTGCTGGAGAGTCTCTCTGAAGAGGCCATAGTGGAGCTGAACTTGTGAACTGGTAATCCCATTGTCTATAAATTGGACAAGAACTTGAAGCCCATCAAGCCCATGAATGAAAAAAGTTCCTGGGGGATGAAGAGACCGTGCATAAAGCCATGGAAGCTGCGGCTGCCCAGGGCAAGGCCCAGAAGTGAAGGCCAGCAAGCTGACTGCTCTCTCAAGGAACACTCCCTGCCCAACCATTCTTCTTCACCTCCTTTCTGCACATGCCACACTGACCACATCTGTAGGCATCTTATGTTGCAGCTGCAGATGGGAACTCGTGGTTCCCATTTTCATTTAACCATTTTTGTCTCCTGCACCCACTTGCTTCATATAATCTAGTCAGAATAGCACCTCTGGTGCAGGGAGAAAGTTCCCCTTATCCAAGAGAGTTGAAAGGTAGTGACTTGGGCTTTTGCCAGGGCTTTGTTTACTAAGGACCTTTGCGGGAGGAGCCATGCTGTCATGACCAAGGAGGAGAAGCAAAGAGAGCCTGTTTGACCCCAGGAGCCAATCCTGTACTCTTCTCTAGTCAGACCACTGTCAGGAGAGCTCTGCTCATTCCAGTGGAAGATGGCTATAATCTGCACAGTGATGTGAAAAAACAACCATTTCCTCCCTGACCCCAGGGAAAGTGGCTCTAGAAGGTTGAGAGCAATCCTGTATTAAGTTCATGTGTTAGATTTACTTTTCCAAAAAATTGTATATAAAAATAATACGAAACAAAAACCCTTCTGGGATTTTTTATTTTTATTTATTTTATTTTATTTTATTTTTATTTTTTGAGACAGAGTCTCACTCCGTCACCCAGGCTGGAGTGCAGTGACACAATCTCGGCTCACTGCAAGCTCCGCCTCCCGGTTCACACCATTCTCCTGCCTCAGCCTCCCGTGTAGCTGAGACTACAGGTGCCCATCACCGTACCTGGCTAATTTTTTTGTCATTTTTTTTTTTAGTTTTAGTAGAGACGGAGTTTCACTGTGTTAGCCAGGATGGTCTCAATCTCCTGACCCCGTGATCAACCCGTCTCAGCCTCCCAAAGTGCTGGGATTACAGGCATGAGCCACTGCGCCTGGCCTTATTTTATTTTTTTGAGGCGGAGTCTCACTCTGTCACCCAGGCTGGAGGGCAATGGTGCGATCTCGGCTCACTGCATCCTCCGCCTCTCGGGTTCAAACGATTCTCTTGCCTCAGCCTCTTGAGTAGCTGGGATTACAGGTGCCCGCCACCATGCCCGGCTAATTTTTGTGTTTTTAGTAGAGACAGGGTTTCACCATGTTGGTCAGGCTGGTCTTGAACTCCTGACCTCATGATCCACCCACATCGGCCTCCCAAAGTGCTAGGATTACAGGCTTGAGCCACTGCGCCCAGCCCCCTTCTGGAATTTTTGGTGGCAGTTGAAATGGTCCCACATGTGGTCATCAGAAAATAAGCCATTCCATCCTGGACAACATGGCAAAATCCTGTCTCTAGAAAAAATTAAAAGCCAGGCATGATGGTATGTGTCTATGGTCCCGGCTACTTGGGAGGATGAGGTGGGAGGGTTAGTTGAGCCCAGGAGGTTGAAACCAGCATGGGCAATATAGTGACACCTCATCTCTACAAAAAATTTTAAAATCACCTAAACGTGGTAGTGTGTGCCTGTAGTCTCAGCTACTGTGGAGGCCGACGTGGGAAGATCGCTTGAGCCTGGAAGGCAGAGGTTGCAGTGAGCCAAGATCATGTCATTGCACTCTAGATCACAACTCTGTATCAACAACAACAAAAAAATAAAAATAAAAAAAGGAAAAGAAGCCATTCCTCACACCAATATGGGATAAACTTCTTGACCTCTAAGGGGTAGGATTGCATCCTGCTATGGGTTTTCGAATCTCTCCCCTACCTTGTTTTGTGGCAGTGAAATGCCTCTTGATCATGTCCAAATATGTCTTTCACTGACTGATTTCTAAATCGTGTTCTAATTGCTTGGCTCTGCCATGTGGACCCAGTATTCATTTTGAGCATAACTGTACTAAATCTTTCTTTCGAGATCAGTGTAATAAAGGCCTAATCTGCAATTTAAAATAAACAAAAACTTGTGTCTTTTTGTTTGTTTTGTTTTGAGACAAGGTCTTGCTCTGTTACCCATGCTGGAGTGCAGTAGTGTGATCATAGCTCACTGCAGCCTCAAACCCCTGGGCTGAGTCAAGCAGTCCTCCTGCCTCAGCCCCTCAAGTAGCTGCAATTACAGGCGTGCACCACCATGCCTGGCTAACTTGTTGTTTGGTTGTTTTTCGTAGATTCGTGGTCTTGCTACGTTCCCCAGGCTGGTCTCCAACTTCTGAACTCAAGTGATCCTCTCACCTTGGCCTCCCAGAGGGCTGAGGTTACAGGTGTGAGCCACAACGCCCAGCCTCAGAAAATAGTTATAGAATATATATACAACGAAATGGAAAGAAATTTAAATCTTTCACTATAAATAATCAACAAACATAAAAATGAGACTGGACGTGGTGGCTCGCACCTATAATCCCAGCACTTTGGGCAGATCACTTGAGCTCAGGAGTTGGAGACCAACCTGGGCAACATGGCAAAACCCTGTCTCTACAAAAAAAAAGTTAGCTGCACATGGTGGCATGCACCTGTAGTCCCAGCTGCTCAGGAGGCTGAATCAGGAGAATTGCTTGAGCCTGGAAGGGAGAAGGTTGCAGTGAGCCAAGATCATGCCGTTGCTCCTCCAGCCTGAGCAATGAGAGTGAAACCCTGTCTCAAAAATAAAATAAAATAAAATAAAAAGACAGTAATTCAGGAAATGAAGGACATAAAAAGCTTTAAGGAGTATACGAAACAAATAGCCAAATGACAAAAGTTCCTCCTTATCAGTGATTACTTTAAATATAAATGGATTAAACTTTCCAAAGGACAGAGATTGTCAGAATGGGTAAAAAATACAGAATCCCACTATATACAAGAGATTAACATTAGCTTCGAAGACACAATTTTAAAGTGAAAGGGTGGAAAATGGTATCCCATGCAAGTAGTAACCAAAAGAAAGCAGGAGTGATTATAATAATATCAGTCAAAATAGACTTTAAATTTAAAAAGGGTTATAAGAGACAAGGACATTCACTGTTGGTGGGAATGTAAAATGGTACACCTGGTGGGGAAAACAGGATGGCAGCTCCTTAAAAAATTAAAAATAGAATTACCATATTATCCACCAATTCTACTTCTGGCCAAAGTGGGTAGATCACTTGAGCCCAGGAGTTCAAGACCAGCCTGGGCAACATGGCAAAACCCTGTCTCTACAAAAAGTACAAGAAATTTGTCTGGGAATGGTGACTCACACCTGTAATCCCAGTGCTTTGGGAGGCCGAGGCGGGCGGATCGCGAGGTCAGGAGATCAAGACCATCCTGGCCAACATGGTGAAACCCCATCTCTACTAAAAATAAAAAAAAAAATTAGCTGGACGTGGTGGCAGGTGCCTGTAGTTCCAGCCACTCAGAAGGCTGAGGCAGGAGAATGGCGTGAACCCGGGAGGCGGAGCTTGCAGTAAGCCGAGATCATGCCCCTGCACTCCAGCCTGAGCAACAGAGCAAGACTCCATCTCAAAAGAAAAAAAAAAAAATTAGCCAGGTGGGGTGGCATGTGCCTGTAATCCCAGCTACTTGGGAGGCTGAGGCAATCAAGGATGATCACCTGGCCCTGGGAGGTGGAGGTTGCAGTGAGTACTACTGCACTCTGGCCCTGCGTGACAGAGCCAGACTCTGCCCCAAATAATAATAATAATAACAGTAATAATAAATTTAAAAAAATTTTTTTGAGACAGAATTTCACTCTTGTCACCCGGGCTGGAGTGCAATGGCATGATCTCGACTTACTGCAACCTCCACCTCCCAGGTTCAAGTGATTCCCTTGCCTGAGCCTCCCAAGTAGCTGGGATTATAAGCGCAAGCCACCACACTTGGCTAATTTTTGTGTTTTTAGTAGAGATGGGGTTTCGCCATGTTGGCCAGGCTGATCTTGAACTCCTGACCTCAGATTATTTGCCCACCTCAGCCTCCCAAAGTGCTGGGATTACTGGCATGAGCAACCACATCCGATCAATAATAATAATAATCTTTTTTTTTTTTTTTTTTGAGACAGAGTCTCACTCTGTTGCCCAGGCTAGAGTGCAGTGGCGCGATCTCGGCTCACTGTAACCCATGCCTCCCTGGTTCAAGTGATTCTCCTGCCTCAGCCTCCTGAATAGCTACGATTACAGGCACGCGCTACCACACTCAGTTAATTTTTTGTATTTTTAGTAGAGTCTTTTGTAGAGGGTTTCGTCATATTGACCAGGCTGCTCTCAAACTCCTGACCTCAGATGATCCGCCTGCCTTGGCCTCCCAAAGTGCTGGGATTACAGGCATGAGCCACCGCGCCCGGCCGAAATCAAGTTTCTATTAGAAAAATGGAATGACAGTAATAAATCCTCCCTCCCTCCCTTGACGAGTCTCTGTCACCCAAGCTGGAACAACCTCTGCCTCCCAGGTTCAAGTGATTCTCCTACCTCAGCCTTCTGAATTGGTGGGACTACAGGCATGCGCCACTATGCCCAGCTAATGTTTTTTTGAATTTTAGTAGAGAGAGGGTTTCACCGTGTTGGCCAGGCTAGTCTTGAACTCCTGACCTCATGTGATCCACCTACCTCGGCCTCCCAAAGTGCTGGGATTACAGGTGTGGGCCACCACACCCAGCCAGTTTCTAAGGAGTGAAAGCCAGTATTCATTTTTCATTTCATCTCTTTATGTTCATGCTAATTTTTACCTATTTTAGAATAATTGTTTGTAGATAGTTTCTCTGTGACCACTTCCCTGATGATTCCTATGTTGCCACACCTAACAAGTGTCACCTTCCCTTGTTGCTGTACCTAACAAGTTAGCACCATCCTGAATTGTATACTTGTCGTTTCCAAGAAAAATATTTTTATTGTATGTGTAATTTCCAATTAAAACATACTGTATTTTGTTTGAAAATTAAATAATTTATTTAAATTGCTTCACTCTTTCTTGATACTTATACCTATATTAAAAGACATACCTATAATAAAAATTACGTCACCTGAAAAAAAAAGTATGTTGTGTGTATGTTACCACAATTACAAAGAGTAGAAAAAGGGGCATCTGACAGTGTCTGCCGCCACTTAGCACTGTATATGAGTGAGGACAGTGTCTGCCGCCGCTTAGCACTGTATATGAGTGAGGACAGTGTCTGCCGCCGCTTAGCACTGTATATGAGTGAGGACAGTGTCTGCCGCCGCTTAGCACTGTATATGAGTGAGGACAGTGTCTGCCGCCGCTTAGCACTGTATATGAGTGAGGACAGTGTCTGCCGCCGCTTAGCACTGTATATGAGTGAGGACAGTGTCTGCCGCCGCTTAGCACTGTATATGAGTGAGGACAGTGTCTGCCGCCGCTTAGCACTGTATATGAGTGAGGACAGTGTCTGCCGCCACTTAGCACTGTATATGAGTGAGTTTGTCTAAATATGAAGTAGTTCTCACTTTTCTTTTTTTGGTCTCATTTCCATTTTCATTGTTTTTTGATCTAAAATTTCACTGATATGATTTTTGTAGGCTCTTGGGATGCTCTTCTGGCATAAACATAATATCGAAAAGTCATTGGCTGATTTGCCCAACTTTACCCCTTTCCCAGATGAGTGGACTGTGGAAGATAAAGTCTTATTTGAGCAAGCCTTTAGTTTTCATGGGAAAACTTTTCATAGAATCCAACAAATGGTAAGTAGATGAGACCACTGAGTTCTAACTAGTTTTTTCTCCTAGCTACTCTCTTCTGCAGCATACTTGAGATAGGGATATCATACTCAAACATAAATATTCCCATTTTTGATAAAGTTCCCCTTTAGAAGATTCAGCTTAGTACGTGCTGCTCTGTGGATAGGAGTTTTCCAGTTACAGGAGTAAAGCGCTTCTAGCACTTCCCATCCTGTCATCTGTGATTGGACCCTCCCCACCCGCCCCAGTCCCTCTTGTTGGGACTCCCAAAAGATTAGACCCATACGAAAGATTTTTTTTTTAGACAGAGTCTCGCTCTGTCACCAGGCTGGAGTATAGTGGCGCGATCTTGGCTCACTGCAGCCTCCACCTCCCGGGTTCAAGCGATTTTCGTGCCTCAGCCTCCTGAGTAACTGGGACTACAGGCGCATGCCACCACGCCTGGCTAATTTTTTTGTATC
The DNA here is from genome assembly GCF_009764315.1 of Trachypithecus francoisi. Taxonomy (NCBI): domain Eukaryota; kingdom Metazoa; phylum Chordata; class Mammalia; order Primates; family Cercopithecidae; genus Trachypithecus; species Trachypithecus francoisi. The sequence goes on along the minus strand of NW_022681468.1, from coordinate 3,985,079 downwards.
TTTAGTAGAGACAGGGTTTCACCATATTAGCCAAAATGGTCTCAATCTTCTGACCTCACGATCTGCCCGCCTCGGCCTCCCAAAATGCTGGGATTACAGGCGTGAGCCACCGCGCCCAGCACAAAAGATCTTTCATGGTTGTCTGAGGTGGTGCCTCAAGGGGCTGTGTCTGCTTGGGGACAGCTGACTTATCATTTACATTCTGGAAAACTCTTTGGTAGACTCCTACTTAAAAGCTTACTGACATTTGCATTAAGTGTTGAAATGAATTTTTAAAAAATAAACAAGTTTTATTTAAGGGCATTGGGTGTGTGAAAACTCTCGATTCATCTTGAATTGGTTTTCATTGACTAAGTTTCACTTACAAACTTCAGTAATTTAAAATGTCTATTGATAAGAATCCATTTATCAGTTTTTTCTTATCAGAAAAAAGGGCTATGGCTTCAGACATAGAAGAGTGATCCTTATTAAAGGTATCTAAACATTTGATTTTTCAAGATTACTTTTATATTCAAATAAACCAACTCATTTTTTATGTTTAGCTTCCTGATAAATCTATAGCAAGTCTGGTAAAATTTTACTATTCTTGGAAGAAGACAAGGACTAAAACTAGTGTGATGGATCGCCATGCCCGGAAACAAAAACGGGAGCGGGAGGAGAGGTGAGCACGTGGCTGGGGTGTTGTCTAACCACTTAGGGGACTAAGAGCCCCAGATACACAAAGGCAAGGCAAGGCAGAATGACTGGTGTTCTCCCCGTGCCTTCCCGGTGGAACTGCATGTTCATGAGATGTATTAGAGTGTGTTACATTATTCAGGGATTTTTTCTCACCACTCTTTCCCTGCAGTCAGTGAACTTCCATTTTGAGTCAGTTAACTTTGACCCATTTTTTTTCCTGCCCCTTTGGAAGGGGTGGCTCCTTTTAATAAAAAAATCTTTTATTTTGTAGTTTGAGGTTTAATATGGCATATTTTTACAAGATTCATTTGGTGTGTTTTTACCTTTGTCATGTGGAAACAAAAATACAACAATACAATTTAGAGTTACTGCTTCTTTTTTTGACCATCTGTTTTTTGTGTGTGAATGAGAAAGAGAAACATTTTATGATTTTTTTTTTTTTTTTTTTGAGACAAGTCTTGCTCTGTCGCCCAGGCTGGAGTGCAGTGGCGCGATCTCGGCTCACTGCAAGCTCCGCCTTTCTGCAAGCTCCCAGGTTCACGCCATTCTCCTGCTTCAGCCTCCCAAGTAGCTGGGACTACAGGCACCCACCACCTTGCCTGGCTAATTTTTTTGTATTTTTAGTAGAGACGGGATTTCACCATGTTAGCCAGGATGGTCTCGATCTCCTGACCTCGTGATCCGCCCGCCTCAGCCTCCCAAAGTGTTGGAATTACAGGCTTGAGCCACCGCGCCCAGCCTATAATTTCTTAATAAGCATGTTAGTTTTAAGGATAGCTTAGTATGGAGAATACTTCTTAATCATCACTTCCTCAGTCTTATATGTAGCTTAGAGAAGTGGAAATGGCCAACTCACACTCAGAAATGGGTTCTAGTCTGAGCTCTGAAGATTCCACTAACATGCCACAGGCTACACTGGGATGTTTAAGGTCTTTCATTTATTTTTTAACATAGTAAAATTGTACATACAGGCAGGTGAGTTCAACATGCGTCTTCCCCAAGCCTCTTGTTTTCCTTAAGTCTAAAATGAAGATGTTTGAAGTCCAGAAGGCAGCATGCAGACCTAATGGTTTTCTTGTTAAAGTGGTGAGAGATATAGGTAGGTTTTAAAAAATCCTATTTTCCACATTTCCTGTCATATTTTTATCAATAATTTAAAAAATGAGGGAGGATGAAATATATGGTCCCCGGCGTCCCATCTCAGGATGGAATTTTATCATTTCAAATGAAAAAGTAACATGTGAGAACACGTTGAAAGTTGAGTATCGCTTTTGGAGAATTCAAACCTCTTGGCCCAAGTATAAATTGAGAGTGATGTTAGGAACATCTCCAAAGCTCTTTTCAATTGTAAGAGCCTATACAATTATTGACTGTGATACATCTGCATATTTTTGCCTCCGACTTACATACTAGTAGGTCTATTTAGGGATGAGTACTCTCATTAATTTTTAATGAAGCTTTTTCATTTCCCTAGTTTACTGTCTGTATAGTAAGTCTCTTATTACAACCAGGTGCAGTTTACTAAACCGCAATCAAAATTAAATAATACAGAATGGGATTGGATATCCTTGAGTACGAAGTGAGAATACCTGCCAACACTTCCATTCTTACTCCCTGGAAGCTTTCTCTCTTTCTTTCTTTCTTTCTTTTTTTTTTTTTTTTTTACATTACATTACTTGGCCCTCATGGGGCCAAGAACTGCTCTGCCTCCACCTCCCATGTGCACCTTAACCACTTTTGGGATGCAGGGATGGAGATGCTGCAGCAGCACCTGATAAATTGTTGACTTTCTAACAGGACTTGCCTGTGAAAGTCATGGCAGGGACTGGGACAAAATTCCCTTACCGAAGGCTCTTTCTTCTTGTGGACACTCTTTCCTCAGCTAGAGCTTCCTGCTACCTTGGTGGAGGATGGGGAGGAGGTGGCGCATAGTAGGCATGGTCTCCTGGGGTGGATTCCAGAGCAGTGCGAGGTGGGCAAACTGGGGCAGGCTACTTGACTTCTGGAGACTTAGTTTTCTCACGTTTTACAGTTGCATTCCTACCTACACCGGGACTTTTCTTTTTTGTTTGTTTGTTTTAAATTTAATGAAATACTGAATTAAATTACATTGAAAATGAAATTAAATACTACATTCAGGATATTACAAAAAGCATTTGAAGTATATACCAATGTAAGTTTTCTTTTTAAAATTAAACTTAATTTTAAAACATTGGTTGTCCAGGACACCAGAAAAGCCTCAGACTTTGTGTGGCCTTGGGTAGAAAGATGGTACTTGAAAAAGGATTTTTTTTACTTGTTGGCAGGTTTGTTCCCAATGCAGTGGAAATTTATTCTCCGTAATTTCTCAGTTTTGTTTAGTAATCATATCCTAGTCCTCAATAGATAATTATGGGAAAATAACATGTAAATGCATTTTCACTTTGATATTTTCAGTTTACAAATATAGAGCAATCATGTTTTCGATCTGGATTGGGAAGTTAGGAATCTATTTTAGTAGTTTTTCATCATTTAGACTGAAAGAACTATGGAGTTGGTATTCTGTTTCAATTACAAAGATGTTTTTATCTCAGCAGCCTGAAAACATACTCATTTTATATTAAGTCAATTTATTGTTTATATTTGGTAAAATTAGTGCAAAATTTTCAGTTAAATCAATTTATTGTTTGTATTTGGTAAAATTAGTACAAAATAACCATTCAATGACTTGTTCTTGTCTTCCAGTGAGGATGAACTGGAAGAAACAAATGGAAACAATCCCATTGACATTGAGGTTGATCAAAACAAGGAAAGCAAAAAGGAGGTATTTCTTCCCCCTAGTATTGTTTAGGCGAATAAGTTTTATTACTAGTTTCATAAATAAAACATTCCTCTTGCTTAATATATTAAGTGCTATGTGGAAAACAGCATGATATGACTGTTTTTTCAACAATACTGTCTTTGCTTTGTAGATTCTATAATTTTGTTTGCCAATAGATAGGAATAAAGGAAGCCTTAAAGGAGAGAAAATAGCACTAATGAGTAATGATGTTCCCTAGGACAGCAGGCCTCACTGACTTTCTTCAGAAACCATTAGCTCAGTAGGCTAGCAAGTGGTCTGGTGAATTCCAGGCAGCCGTAGGGTCTCCATTCACACTATAGCTGCCCCAGCATCTGCCCATCCTAGGCACCCATGCCGTGCCTGGGGTGACTGCAGGGAGCTGGCAGGGACTCAGCCCAGCCCTCCTGTTACTCAGAAGCAGTAATTTGGTCACACCAGGGTAAGCCAGGACCATCCTCTCTCACATGGTGACTGTTTCATCTCATCATTTTAAAAAATAATTATACAAGAGATTGTAGTTTCTGGATTCAGGGGGCTCGCGAACCCCTACAATTGCATGTAACTTTTACATAGGTTCATAGAGGTATTTTTCTGAAGACACAGTCTATAGTTTCAATAAAATTTCTCAGGGAGTTCTCTCTCTCTGCTCCAAATTATAAGAACAGTTATTTTAAGTCTGTAAAAACAGAAGGGTCTAAATTTATCTAAACTTTAAAATGACATCAGTGATATATGCTTCTTATAGACAAAGTAGGAAATACAGCCAACTGAAAGAAGAAAATTAAAGCGATTTATAATATTATCCATAATCACTGTCAACCTTTTGGTGACTTTTTCCTGAGAACTCTCAGTAAAATGTATATTCTTAATTCTGAATCTAGTCACTTTTTGGAAATAATAGAATGGGAGCTTTGTAATTTTTAGAAGCTTTTAAAATTTACTCCACCTTGTTTTTTTTTTTTTTTTTTTTTTTTTTCCCTTTTTTGAGACAGGGCCTTCTGTGTCACTCAGGCTGGAATGCAGTGGCACCATGACTCACTGCAGCCGCCAACTCTTGGGCTCAAGCAATCCTTCCACTATGGCCTCCCAAAGTGCTGGGATAACAGGCATGAGCCATCCCCAGCCCAGCCCCTTGATTTTTTTTTTTTTTTTTGGAGACAGAGTCTCACTCTGTTGCCCAGGCTGGACAGGCTGGACCTTGAATTTTTTTTTATGTTAAATATATTTGTATACATAGCTATATATTATTCTGTCACATGAATGTTTCATAATTGAGTTACCTTATTCTATGTGGATTTCCCAGTTGTTTATTCTTCCTGTTTTTTGCTTTTATAAACAATGCTGGATTGATTGATTCTCACATAACTCAATATTTGTGCTCATAGGTTTTTGTTTTTTATTAGAACTAATTCCTGGAAGTTGAATTGTTGAGTCAGCGTGTTCTAGATATATATATTGTTGAGGCTTTTTTTGGTTATATATCACCAAATTGGAAATTGGTCATTTTTTTTTTTTTTGCATAATTTATATGAATGCCCAGATAAGATCCTGAGGGTTAGCTAAATTAGATTCTTTGGGAAATCATATTGTAGTTGAAGATTTTATTAAGCGTTGTGTTGATGTATTGCTATTTACCAGGTTTTTCAGTGGCACATTTTAAATGAGAGAAAACACTTGATTTCATACAATTTTTATAATTCCTGTTTATATAATGTTATTTCTGATTCAGAAAGAAAATGGTTAAATCATAGTTACTTTTCTTTTTTTTTTTTTGGGGATGGAGTCTTGCTCTGTCGCCCAGGCTGGAGTGCAGTGGTCCGATCTCAGCTCACTGCAACCTCCACTTCCTGGGTTCAAGCAATTCTCTGCTTCAGCCTCCCAAGTAGCTGGGATTACAGGGGCCTGCCACCACACCTGATTAATTTTTGTATTTTTAGTAGAGAAGGGGTTTCACCATCTTGGCCAGGCTGGTCTTGAACTCCTGACCTCAAGTGATCCACCTGCCTCGGCCTCCCAAAGTGCTGAGATTACAGCTGTGAGCCACCACACCTGGCCCATCATAGTTTCTTTGTTTGTTTTTTCTTTTTTTGAGACGGAGTCATGCTCTGTCGCCCAGCCTGGAGTGCAGTGGTGCGATCTCATCTCACTGCAAGCTCCACCTCCCGGGTTCATGCCATTCTCCTGCCTCAGCCTCCCAAGTAGCTGGGACTACAGATGCCTGCCACCACACCCGGCTAATTTTTTGTATTTTTACTAGAGATGGGGTTTCACCGTGTTAGCCAGGATGGTCTCAGTCTCCTGACCTCGTGATCTGCCCCTCTGGGCCTCCCAAAGTGCTGGGATTACAGGCGTGAGCCACTGTGCCCAGCCGCCTGACCCATAGTTTCTTTTAAGTGTTAAAATGATACTAGAACAGACGTAGTCAGTTGGTAATCTTTATTAAACATCATGGTCCCATACAGAGCACAGTTTATTGCCTACTAATATTTTTGTATTACCCGCTTGTTGAAGAAATTATCACTACCATTATAGTTTTGCAGTGTCTTTAGCTCAGTCTTTTAAAATACGAAGCAGGAAGTCATATTTTCAGCTTTATCAGTGAATGCTAATGCACTAACAAGATGAAATTATGAGCAATTATAAAAACTTCTTGTTCTTAAAATGGTTACCAGTAAATTATATTCTTTAACTTGACAAGATTTTACTGTTTCATTTCTGAAGGTTTTGGTTTTACAGACATTAATAGCCGTCATGCATTTTTAAATGAGAAGGTATATTATTTTAGAGTAAGTCATATAAGTTGCCCTAAAAATTGTGTTCTCCAAAAATGTGTGTAAAAAGCCATAATTTCATGTAGATAAATACAGATGTGTGTGTGGCCACAAAACTCACTAGCAGCGAATACAGATTTTTTTCTAGGAAGCCGAGAATTCTTATTTTCATTGGCTTAAAATGATAGAGTAAGAAAGTATTTGTACAAGGAGGAATGGAACACAGTTTCGTTGTGTTTAGTCAAAACTCCATAGCCCAAATTCTGTCTGTGAACTGCCTGTTAGAATTTGTAGATCTCATTTGGTTCTGATAGGGCATGGTATTTGTCTTAGATTGTTTTGGTGCCATGCTAAGGAGATAAATATGTTTATTGACTTTTTTTTTTTTAAGTTTCATTTATCGCATATGTATATCATGCAGGTGCCCCCTACTGAGACAGTTCCTCAGGTCAAAAAAGAAAAACATAGCACACAAGCTAAAAATAGAGCAAAAAGGAAACCTCCTAAAGGAATGTTTCTTTCTCAAGAAGATGTGGAGGCTGTTTCTGCCAATGCCACTGCTGCTACCACGGTGCTGAGACAACTAGACATGGAACTAGTTTCAGTCAAACGACAGGTACTCCTAAGCCAGGTCTTGGATGTAAAAGAGTTAATTAGCACTTTAGAGGTGTTTTTGTTATTCATATATGTGAACGTTCTCTTTCCATAAATCTCAAAGGAGCATTCTGTTTCTAAGGAATTGGACAGATCTTGAGTACTAACCCATTGATTTTTTTTTTCTTTTTAATGAACATATACATTGAAGTGGATGGATATAGTGTCATCTGAAAGTATTTCTGAAGTATATAGGAAAGCATATGAATATCATATTTATATTATATATGTGTCTGTGTCTCCATGATTTCTCACAATATGAACATACCCCCGTAACCTGCATCTGAATCAGGAAATGGAATGTTGCCCCCAGGCCCATGCATTTTCCCTCCTGGTCACTGTTCCATGGAATGCTGCATTCCCTCAGCAACTTCACCCCTCTTTTATTACCTGACTCCTCCTTGTAGGTGGCCGCTATTCTGATTTTTTTTCTTTTTAATTTTATTTTGTTTTTGAGACAGTGTCTTGTCTGGAGACAGTTGCCCAGGCTGGAGTACAGCGGTGCGATCTTGGCTCACTGTAACCTTTGCTTCCGGGGCTCAAGCAATCCTCCCACGTCAGCCTCCCAAGTAATTGGGAGTACAGGCGCTTGCCATCAACCTGGCTAATTTTTTGTATTTTTGGTAGAGACAGGGTTTTGCCATGTTCCCCAGGCTGGTCTTGAACTCCTGAGGTCAAGTGATCTGCCTGCCTCAGCCTCCCAAAGTGTACTGAGATTACAGGTGTGAGCTACCACACTCGACCCTGTTCTGATGTTTAAAACCATAGGTTGTTTTTGTCCATTTTTGAATTTTATATAAATCAAACTCATATGATACTGTTTATTTTATGTCTGGCTTTCTTTCAACCTGAGAGCTAAACAGTTTTTCAAAGCGGTCCTGTTATTTGATGTGCGTTTTGGTTGCACATCAGCGTTTCCCAGCTGTAGCACTATCGCCATGTTGGGCTATTCTGTGCACTGTAAGATGTTTAGCAGCACCCCTGGTCTTGACCCACTAAATGCTAGTAGCACCCTCCCCCTACCAGTTGTGACAACAGAAATATCCCTAGGCATCACCAGATTACCTCACAGGGGCACAGTTGTCCCCATTTGAGAACCACTGCTCTACATCATTGCTATATTTTGGTAGTCTTACATTTTAGCCCTTCTAATGGGTTATAATGATGCCTCATTGTACTCTTTATTTGGCAGTTCCCTGATGGCTAATGAGGTTGCTCACCTTTTCATCCATTTGTTGGCCATTTGGATATCCTCTTTTGTGATGTGTACTCAAGTCTCATCTGTTTTTTTCTGTCAGGTTGCATATTTTCTTACTGGTTTATAGGTGTTATTTAGGCTCTGAGTTGTTTTCTACAACTTGTAAATACTGTAAATATGTTTTCCATTCTGTGACTCTTAATGGTATCTTTTGATGAACAGTAATTTTAATTTTAAGGTAGTTTAGTTTCTTAGTCTTTTCAGGTTAGTGTTTTTGAGTTCTGTTCACCTTTCTCAAGGTCATGACGATATTCTCCCATGTTAATCTTAGAAGTGTTGTTTTACCTTTTACATTTTGATCTAGAAATGTTTTTCTGTATTTGTTGTTACATGTAGGATTAATAGTCACTGTTTTGTTTTCATATGAGTATCAATTTGGTCAAGTATTTTTTGAAGAAACTGTCCTTTCTCCTTTGCAATGAAGCAGTACCTTTGTTTTACATCCACTGTCTATGCATATGGGTCTGGTTCTCTGTTGCTTTGATCTGTTTGTCCATCCTTCACCGATACATTCTGTCCTAACTTTATGTACTTTATTTTAGTTATCCAGTGTAATATAAGTTCTCCAAGATTGTCTTAGTTATCCCTGGCCTTTTAATTTCCATATAAAATTTAGAATTACTTTATCAATTTTCAGAAAAATGATTTGAATTTTGATTGGGATTGTATTGCATCTATAGATAAAAATGGAGAGTTAATGTCTTTATTGAGTTTCCTGATCAGTGAACATGATATACCCCTCCACTTCTATAGGTCTGTAATTTCTCTCAATGTTGTGTTGTTTTCTGTGTAAGAACTTATGCATCTGTTGTTAGCCATTCCATGATATTTGGTACTTTTTTGTGCTCTTGTAAAGGATATTGTTTTTTAAATCACTTTTTGTAGTTATTTTTGCCTGCTATGTAGCTTATTATTTTAATCTGATTGCATAGTACATTTAAACCGAAAATTCAACCTAGTAGTTGGTTCCTGTCCTTTCATTCTCTCTCTGGAATTCAATTCCAGAAACCCATCAGCAAGTTGTTAACTGACAGTTTATTTTTGGTTTTTGCTGCTTTTGATTTATCTTGATGGTTTCCTTGGAAGGTTAAACAAGAGACCAACTGTCATCTCATAGACACTAAGAGCAGGGTGTGCTGCCGTCTTTCTTGTGGTTTAGGGAGGCAGCCCAGACCAGGACCCACGTACACTCTGTGTGCCCAGAGGATCGGCTTCTTGTCATGGCTGCTGGCACAGCTGCACTCTCATCTTAGGAGAATCACTTAATCTTTGTAGGCCTCTTTTCAAATGAGATTAATCCTGGCCTGCCTGATCTCACAGAATACGTCTGGGCTACTGTGTGAGAGAGCATTTGAAGCTCTGTTTGTACTGGAGGAACTCTCTCTGGGGCTGTGAGCTCTTGTTGACATTGTTATCTTCCTTTACAAGGATGCTCCTTTCTCCCTCTGCTGAGTGAGCTCCTGGTGGTTGCTGTTTAATACGTTGAGAAAAGAAAAAGAGGCCCTTCTCTTCCACGTAGGTGTTATTGACTCCATAGTATGAGAGAGAAAAGATTCTTTGGTTTTCAGAGCAGGGTCAAGAGCAAGAATTTTTAAAATTTGAAGGTCGCTCACAATTATGAAGAGTGAGGACTCAGCCTCACTCAGAGAGGAGATGGGTGATTTCCTTTCCACAGCCTTTTTAGGGCCACAGTGCAGCAGTGTGTTCATTGCCAAATGTGCTTCTAGACTCAAAGTGGGCAGTCAGTCCACAGGGGCCACTTGTTCTGGAGGTCGTCCTATAGAATAACAGAAAACTTGACTAACAACAGCTTAAGCAATTTAGGGTTTATTTTTCTCAAATAGCAAGAAGTGCCAGCATCAGTGGCTACTGGTGTTACTCATGTGTTCAGTGATGCTCTCAGGGACCCAGGTACTTTTCAGGTCTTCTACTCTGCCATTCTCAGCTGTTGGCTTTTCATCTTGCTTGTTGCCTCATGTTGGAAGCTGCTGGAGCCATTTTGCAGCCCTCACATCTGCATTCAGGGCAGTATGAAGAGGAGGTGGGGGTGGAGGTAAGCTGCCTGTCCCTTTTAGCAGGAAAAGCAAAAGCCTTACCCAGAAGCTCCTTAGCTGAATTCGGTGTGCCCATGCGTTGTGTACTGCTCTTCCTCCTTCCCAGGACATCACCAGCCTCTACCAGCAAGAAGTGGGCTGGGCATGTCTCATACATTAGCCAGTGAACAGTGCAGGTTGCATTAGGTCTTTCTCTGAGTGGAGAATAAAATGATCTGACATTAAAAGAGGAATCACTATGCCCACAGTAAAGTAGAAAACAAAGTTCTGCATGACTGAGGGTTGGGTAGGAAGGTGATGGAAGGGTGGTGGTGTCTAGATAGGGCGCCAGGACAAGTGGATGGCTTTTCCATTTTTCATCTTGTTTTTTCTTTAAGTATGATTACCTTTGCATCCTTTTTCTTACCTGTCTCGTTGCCACTCACTTTCCAGTTAACATGATGGTGGCCACTCATCTCTGGTTTTTTTTCTGCTTAATAAACACTAGATGTTTGGGGGGCATATTTTGTTTTTGTTTTTGGAGACAGGATCTTGGTCTGTTGTCCATCCTGGGACTGTAGTGTTACAGTCATGGAAGGCCTGGGCTCAAGCAATTGCCCACCTCAGCCCCCTAAGTGGGTAGGACTGCAGGTGAGCACCACCACACATGGCTAATTTTTTAAATTTTTTGGTAGAGACAGGGTCTCACTGTGTCACGCAGGCTGGTCTTGAACTCCTGGGCTCGAATGATCCTGCCTTGGCCTCCCAAAGTGCTGTGATTATAGGTGTGAGTCACTGCACTAGCCTAATTTTTTTTTGGCAGGGTCTGGCTCTGTCACCCAGGCTGAAGTGCAGTGGTGTGATCTCGGCTCACTGCAACCCCTGCCTCCCAGGCTCAAGCCATCTTCCCACCTCAGCCTCCAAGTAGCTGGGACTACACAGACTAGGTATTTCTTTTCTTTTCTTTTTTTTTTTAATTTAAGTTCTAGGATACATGTGCATAGCATGCAGGTTTGTTACGTATGTATACATGTGCCGTGTTGGTGTGCTGCACCCATTAACTCATGATTTACATTAGGTATATCTCCTAATGCTATCCCTTCCCCCTCCCCCCACCCCACAACAGGCCCAGGTGTGTGATGTTCCCCATCCTGTGCCCAAGTGTTCTCATTGTTCAGTTCCCACCTGTGAGTGAGAACATGTGTTGTTTGGTTTTCTGTCCTTGCGATAGTTTGCTTAGAATGATGGTTTCCAGTTTCATCCATGTCCCTACAAAGGTCATGAACTCATCCTTTTTTATGGCTACATAGTATTCCATGGTGTATATGCAGCCTAGATATTTCTGATATGGAAAATGCATCAGGAAGGGGGTATAGGCTACTGAGCATTTAGAGCTAACTTTTAGTTCAGAATTTGTAGATGTTTTGCATTTAATCTCTCTGCTTCTTTCATAACGTTACTTAATCACAGTGCAATATATACCCAGTTTCGTACTATCTATGAACAACCAGCTAGAATGACAAGAGTGGTCTGTTTCACTGAAATGCAAAGAGGACATGTAATATTCTCAGCCTTGACTTTTTCCTGCTAGAAGTTGCTATGTTACATTTTTAGCCAAAAAGGAATCCAGTGAACGTAATCTGAGTACTTTGCAGTTTTCCTGGGTTTTTGGTAACTGAAAGACCACTGAGCAAGATCCTAAGATTGTACTGTCTAGTATGGCAGCCAGCAGCCCCGTGTGTGGTTGTTTAAATTTAGATTAATTACAAGTGACAAACATTTTAAAATTTTTGGGTAGCATCTTCTACTCATGAATGTCTTTTACATGTTACTTGAGAAAATCAAGCTCCTCTTCCCTTGGCTTTCTTAGTTGCTTGTGTGAGTTTTCAAAGATGAAAAATGCTGGAGTTCAGAGTTCCCTGGTGCTTGACACAGATATGCCTTCTACTTGGAGTAGAGAGAAAATAGCATACTTCCATGACCTGTCTCATTCAAGGGTCCATGGGAAAATTAAAGAGCAGCCATAGCCTGGGTGGTTGGTATTGTTTGTGGTCTTTCTTTTGATTGCGTAAGAGCAGTGACAGATTGCCTTGAGCCAAGGCAGTAATGTGGAAAAAGATAATTTGTAGGAAAATGAAGAAGTGACAGTTAATCAAAGTTAGACTTCTAGAAAACTCACTGACATTGTGTTCTCCCTGCCCCCCCATCATTAAACCTGTGCTTGTGCACTTCCGCCCTGTGGAGAGGTGGTGGACAGCACAGCGATCTTGGGGCACTGTGAGGCTGTACCTGCAGTTCTGTTGTAAAGACTGGGCCTTTTTGGTCTTTACTGTGGCTGCTCTGTTATTTCAGTTCAATCCTATGTGGTAGGAAGCCCAGGGATTTCTTCTGTCTTTTATATAAGACTCCAGGTAGGTGTTTTGCTGCTCAGATATCACCTGTTAGGAAGCTGTGGATCCAGGACTGTGTACGTGAGAGCCCCTCCATCCCCTCCTCCTTGGGTTGTACCTTATCGGTTGCTCCGAACAAGCAAATAATAAACCTAGTTAGATGCTTCAAAGGATACCATAGGGACCTCAGAATTCAGCTACAATAGATGTTAGTAATGTCTTTACTCTTGGGTTTTTGTTTTTTAAGTTCTATTTTCATGCCTTTATGTAGTTTTTATTTTTAAAATGAAAATCATTTTTTCCTTCGTAGATCCAGAATATTAAACAGACAAACAGTGCTCTCAAAGAAAAACTTGATGGTGGAATAGAACCTTACCGGCTTCCAGAGGTAGGATTATGTTAACATCATCTCAGAAGTCATGCTCAAGTTCTACATGTTTAAGAATTTAATATCGGTGTGGTACATCCCCAACGTACATCTCTTGGAAGAGTATATGGACATAATTTTATGAACCTAGTTGATGTTAAAATTCCGATAAGAGAAAATGAAAGGTTCGTTAAACATACTCATCTCTAAATGTAATGTGCTAAAATGTCTCATTTGGATATCCAGGTCATTCAGAAATGTAACGCACGTTGGACTACAGAAGAGCAGCTTCTCGCCGTACAAGGTAGGGGAAATTCTTCTAAAGAGTTTAGGAGGCCGGGTGTGGTGGCTCACACCTGTATCCCAACACTTTGGAAGGTTGACGCATTTGCTCCATGATCACACCACTGCATTCCAGCCTGGACAACAGAGTGAGACCCCAACTTTAAAAAAAAATTTTTTTTAAATTAAAGGGAAACAAAAAGAGCTTAGGAGGATTGGTAGGTTTTAGGGAAAAGTTATGTCCCACCCTACTCCCAGCACCTATTTATGGAGAAATCGATTCTTGGACAGTTCCGTTCTAGTGAATATCATTTTAGCCAAATTACCATATCCCTTTCGGCTTTTTTCTTTTCCTTTCCCACTTCTCACAAGTTGTGAAAACTTAACCTGGAACCCTCAGTTTTCTAAAGGTGTGAGTATTTCATTTTACTAGTTACTCATCGAGCTCTGACTAGTCAAGAAGTACAAAACCCTAAAAGAAGCAGACAGAGTGTTTGGATTTTAAGGTTGGGGGCGCTCTGGACCTGCGATACCAAAAGATGAATGCAGAATGTCCGCAACCCTAGGGCAATTGCTGGGTGACTTCAACTGTTATGTGACATGTAATGGGAAGACAGATGTCAAAATGACAGGGTCGGTCATCTCCAGAATATATCTAGAATTGACTAGTACTTTTTCCTACTCTTATAATACATGAAATTAGTGCCTGCTGTCAAAAACCTGTATGTTTTCTTATCTGGATAAAGAGGTAGGTGTCACTTGTGGTTTTAAAAAAGTGTTTTTCTCTTGTATTTTAAAAAATGCTTTCTTACATCCTTAGCCATCAGAAAATACGGCCGAGATTTTCAGGCAATCTCAGATGTGATCGGGAACAAATCAGTGGTACAAGTGAAAAACTTTTTTGTAAATTATCGACGCCGCTTCAACATAGATGAAGTTTTACAAGAATGGGAGGCAGAGCATGGTAAAGAAGAGACCAACGGACCTAGTAACCAGAAGCCTGTGAAGTCCCCAGATAATTCCATTAAGATGCCTGAAGAGGAAGACGAGGTAAATCTGAAACAAAACAGTCACTTCTCTGTCAGGTTCCTGCTTGATATTGCAGTTTCTAAAGTGATGGATTTTTTCAGCTATAGAGATGTTTAGGTTTCAGCTGCATTGGTAACTTCACTATTACCTGTAAGTAGCCATGTGTGTGCATTGACTCCAGTTCTTGGTCCCTGTATATTATTCACATTTTAATTTCTGGGCAAATTCATAATTCCATCCTGGTTTCCTCTAGCTACAAAATACTCTGCATGATCAGTTTTTCCTTAAATACAGTAAAATCCTGAGTGACAAAGACAGGGAAGTGGGGGCATAAACAAAAAGTAAAAACGCAGTGAAAGCCGTTCTGAAACACTAAGGTGGAAGTTCTGTGAGGAATGTCAGTGAAGCTCAGTCGTCTGAAATGTGTGGTCACATCATCATGAGGTTCGTGAACTTAGTGGGGAGTCTGCACAGCGAGCCAACGAGGAGCTCTTGAGACCTCTCCCTGCTGTCCAGATCTTTCAGCCTTTGATGCTCTTTGGAGCTGATTGGCTTAAATATTGATGGGGACAATTCTGTGGCTGGCTGGAACTTCTGTGATGGTGGCTAATTTCTGGAATGATAGCCCTGGTTTCATCTCTCACCTCCCTGCTTCCCGTGTCAGGGGCACCTGCCATTTCCCCATCTAGCCTGGCCTGCCTTGCTGTTAGGTTTGTCCCTCTGCTCCCAGAGCAGATGAGCCTGGGGCTGGGCATAAGAAAGAGTTACTTGCCAATCACTTCACATCTGAATTTATTCACAGGCATGGTAATTTAAGAATTAATTTAGCTTTCACATAAAAGCCTTTTTCAAACCATACTGGAATGATTTGAGATGACCTATTTTGTATTGTGTGTGCTACCATTTTGCTCCGAGGGCCTGGCTCTAGAAACAGCCCAGAAGGCCCCTCCTGACCTGAGCATAGAAGTACCTTGTGAGGTATTGGCATCCCCTGCGAGTGTGGTGCCACCACTCCATGCAGGGCCTCTTTGCCGACTGGAAAAAGGACCTCAAGGCACAGCCCATCTGTAAGAACACCATTGAAACGTATGAATTTTGTTAGAATTAGATTCTTTAGAGCCTTTTGCCAGAAAATCTTTGTAATAAGTGTACCAAATCTATAATATTGCCAAGGTCAGTACCCCTGAATCACCCCCATGAATAGCTCTGCCCGAAAAGAGCATGTGAGTAAAATGATGGTGTTTTTATCTTTCAACAGTGATGTTTTTTCTTTGTTCTTCTTTGTTTTTATTTTCAGTAATTTCTGTACCAGCACTAATTGCCCCTGTTAGCACTCAGTTTAGGAAGCTTTGAAAGCTGGAGACTGCTGGGGAAGAACCATTAGAATTTGCAGGAATGAAAGCTTGCTTCCTGTGTCTGTTTTCCGGCTTCAGTCCCAGGATGAGTGGAAGCAGAAACAGTCGGGAACTCTGGCTGTATTCCCTCTTCACATTTGATCAAAGCCAGTGCTGGCTGGGCTGGCATAACAAATCTCGTAGTAAATGTAGGACCAAGAGTCACTACCAACAGGATGTCAGTTGTTGTGCATATGCTTTTTTCTTCATTCTCTTATTTTTGGATCATTGGTTGACTGACTTAAGTGACTCAAGTATTTTTTTTTTCTTAACCTTGTATTAGCCCAGAAGGTTCCTCCGTAATGATCCACTTACCGTGTGGATTGCACATCAAAGCACCGTCTTTCTTTTCACAGTCTAGTTATGGCTCCTCCGAGCAGCAGATTATAGTTTATTCTTGGTGGTTGATCTTCCATGTCTCTGTTTACCCAGCCTTCTCTGCAAAACAGAATGAAGAATGGTATTATCTAACTCGAGTTTAGTGCTGCGTAGTCCTTATATCCCTTTACAAACTTTTCACTCCACTAGTCATTTAAAATGTACCCCCTCATACCTTTCTTTTCTTTTTCTTTTTCTTTCTTCCTTTTTTTTTTTTTTTTTTTTTTTGAGACAGAGTCTCCCTCTGTCACCCAGGCTGGAGTGCAGTGGCTCAATCTCAGCTCACGCAACCTCCATCTCCCAGGTTCAAGTGTTTCTCCTGCCTCAGCCCTCAGCCTCCCTAGTAGCTGGGATTATGGGTGTGCACCATCACGCCTGGCTAAGTTTTGTATTTTTAGTAGAGATGGGGTTTCGCCATGTTGACCAGGCTGGTTTCAAACTCCTGATCTCAAGTGATCCGCCAGCCTCTGCCTCCCAAAGTGCTGGGATTACAGGCTTGAGCCACCTCGCCCAGCCTATTTCTTGAGTTTCTTTCTTTTTCTGCTTCTTGTAGTGCCAGCCCTGCCCTGCCACCACCTGGTTTTCTGTTCTCCATATGTTAGTTTGCAGAAGGAGATTAATCTAGTGACCAGCTGCTTCTCTGTGTCCAAGGGCCTAAGGGAACTTGTTAGAATGCTGGCTTACTTGTCTGTCTGGTGAGTCCACAGAACTTGGGATGTGTGTGATTTCACCTTTTTATTTGTCCTGTAGAGTCCAGCAGCTGAGAAAGATGTCTGCTGGTGTCCTGCCTGTCCCCTCTGCCTCAGGTTTTATGTATTATACAGAAGCCACAGGGAGAACATGATAATTCCTAGAATTTCTAGGAACAGAATGGTCTGTCAGTTATAGATTATTTCCTTTAGGGCTTAGAGGCGGGTAGGTAGCCCAAGTATTTTGAGCTTTTGAAATTGGTAGTTATTTGATGTAGACAAGGGTGGGTTGGGGACGGTGTCACATCCAACCTTACATTGAAGAAAGGGTACCATGGGATGGAAAGAGAAAGATGTCAATTAAAATTACAAAATGATTGAGTCTGTTACTAGTGAGGAGAAATCTCCTCATTTATCTAGGAACAGTTCTTGTAAATTGTGTAATTTTTAACTGAAGAAACAATCACTTTGAGATTTTGGACGCATAGCCCAGTTGTTTCTCTAGCAGTGAGATACCATGAGCGTGGCAGAGAGCAGTAGGATGCTATGCAACCTTTAGGTTTGGGTCTGGGAGTCAGTTTTAAAAAATGGGAGAGGGAGTTAGGAAATGCCTCATAGCTTTTAAAGAAGATCCTGAGATGGCATGGGCTCCTGTGTCCCATCTGGAACCAGTGGCTGGGGGCTGAACGGGCTGGGCACCACAGCATGCCCTCACGCCAGTGAGAGGAGTTAGGGCTGCCACTGTGCTCGTATGTCCTTTTCAGGGTTTTTTGTTCATTTGTGTTTTTGGGACAGAGTCTTGCTCTGTTGCCCAGAGCAAGTGGAGTGCCATGGTACGATCTTAGCTCACTGCAACCTCCAGCTCTCGAGCCCGTAATTCTCGTGCCTGGCTGGGACTACAGGTGTGCGCCACCACACCCGACCAATATTTCTTTTCAGTAGAGATCAAGGTTTTACCTTATTGGCAAGGCTAGTCTCCAATTCCTGGCCTCAAATGATCCACCTGCCTCAGCCTCCCAAAGTGCTAGGATTACAGGCATGAGCCACTGTGCCCGGCCGTTTTCAGGCACTTAAATTTAATCCTGGTGAAGTAGGTGTTATCACTATGTGTCTTCTGCACGTGAAGAAACTGAAGCTCAAAAAGACTGATAACTTGTTTGCACAAATCTGGAAAGTGGGAGGGCCAGGGTTTGAGCCCAAGATGTCTCGCTGGAGAGGCCACACACTTGCCCTGCCCTTAAGAACATGGTGGGCTGGTCGCGGTGACTCACACCTGTAATCCCAGCACTTTGGGAGGCCGAGGCAGGCAGATCATGAGGTCAGGAGTTTGAGACCAGTCTGCCCAACATGATGAAACCCTGTCTCTACTAAAAATACAAAAATTAGCTGGGCGTGGAGGCGGGTGCCTATAGTTCCAGCTACTTGGGAAGCTGAGGCAGAAGAATTGCTTGACCTGGGAGGCAGAGGTTGCAGTGAGCCGAGATGGCACCACTGCACTCCAGCCTGGGAGACATAGACCTGTCTCAAAAAAAAAAAAAAAAAAAAAAACTTCGGTATTTGCTCTGCAGGTTTGCTGGCTACCTTCTCTTTTTAGTACACTGGAAATAGCAGCTTGTGTTGTTTACCTAGTCTTTGATCCTTTTTTTTTTTCTTTCTTTCTCTTGGCCTCAGGCTCCTTCTGTTCTGGATGTCAGATATGCATCTGCCTCCTGAGAAACTCTGGTGGCTTTGAACACTTGGTGTGGACTACTGTGTTATCCGGGATATCAGGTATTACGAGACATCACCTAGCCATCTGCATCACATCTCTCTGGACAAGCAGCTATTACCAAAAAAGGCATATACTTCCAGTCCTGTGCTCCATCTGCCTTAATTCTTTGCTCGTTCCTCCATGTTGGCGCCACTTCCC
The DNA here is from genome assembly GCF_009764315.1 of Trachypithecus francoisi. Classification (NCBI taxonomy): domain Eukaryota; kingdom Metazoa; phylum Chordata; class Mammalia; order Primates; family Cercopithecidae; genus Trachypithecus; species Trachypithecus francoisi. The sequence goes on along the minus strand of NW_022681468.1, from coordinate 3,966,426 downwards.
AGAGAGCTCCACTGCATCCCACACTCTGCCCACGTGCTGGGGAAATCTCATGGCCTGCACATCTCTTGTGACTCTGGGAACCGCCTCCCCCGCCGGAGCCCCCGAGCCCCACCAATGGCAGCTCTTCCCAGTCAGCAGCTTCAGAGCAGGCAGTCTCCTTGGAAGGCCCGACTCTGTTCCTGCATGGCCTGCAATTTCTACTTTGTGCATAGAGTAATTTTCAGAGTAACCGCGACCCTGTTGGCCTTCTAGAAAGTTTGTCTTTTTCTTTTCTGAGACAACCACCTAAGTGATAATATGCTTTTTTGGAAATCAATATATATTGCCGGACTGCATCATAAACTTTATCATGCCAAGCATCCTGATGCAGCTCACATTTCCCTAAACATGGGGTATAGGTATGGTTTATAAATTGAGTTGGCTTAAACCTCTCCCTTCTCCCTTCCCAAGTGTCACAAAGCTCATTTACTGCAACTGTCATTGGACACTGTAGCTTAAAGGGAATGTGGACCTCAGTGCTTTCTGCCTTCAACTTTTCAGCATTGTGACCCCAGGGTGGGTACCACCCCATCTTTTCCTGCCCCCTCCACCCCCACCCCCCACCTCCACCCCCCACCTCCAACAGGTTCGGCCCATATCACTGTACCTGGTGCTTGTACATTTGGAATTGGTGCCTTCTCCTTTTGGCAACCATGGTATCAATCCTTTTTCTCTTTTAGTGTCTTATTTCTTCTTTCAAGTTATTTGCTAGCCAAAGATGACATCACTGAGATTAGGAGACAGGGGAGAGCTTGCTGCAGATTCTGACAGTGCAGATTTTAAATGTCAGGATATTAGGATAGCTGGCGCTGGTTTATGAAAGCTGCACGTTGTTCCACGTTCTCTCAGTGTGCCTGGCCCTTTAAGTGGCACACTGTATGTCAGTTTGTGTCCTTCATGTGCCGATGTGATTACACAAACACCATCCACTCTCTTTTCATATCAGAGTACAGGACAGAGAAGTGATCAATGTGTTGGTCTAGTGAGACTGAGATGAAAAGAAAGAACCTACAGAGTGATCTGTAATGCCTTTTGGTTGGACTGGGAACAAGTAAAAATTTCTAATAAACATTTTGAGACTTCCAGAATCACTTTTGTTATCTTACCAGACCTTGGGCCTGCTGAGGGTTGAGGAGCAGACAGACTGCATTCTAACATACCCTGTTCCCACCCCACGGCCATTCAGACTGCACTAAATATGCTGAAGTTGCTTTTGTTGTTGTTGTTTGCATCGTTTGGGTATTTTTTTTTCTGCTTTCAATACCAAAAAAATGCAGATGCTTTAAGGCATAAACAGAATTCTTAAGAATTTAAAATATGCAATTAAAATTTGATATGTTTTGACTCCCAAGCACCTTGTTTTTTGTTGTTGTTGTTATTGTTGAAATTAGCTGATTATCTCTTTAGAAAGAGGGTCAGCTAGAAGCCTAGGTTTTTTGGAATTGCAAATTTTTTTTAGTATAGTCTGGAGAAAGGTCATTCAAAAGGGAAGTTCAATGGGACTTGCCCGCCCTTCATCATCTCGTTCCGTGCCAGGTGTGTGTTGGTCACGTAAAAGCCTGGGAAGCTTTTACGTGAGGAGTCCCGGATTGCCGCTGCTGTGTGGAGACAGGGTTAGCAAAATGACACTAGTGATGAGGGAGGGGCTTCTTTTCACCATAAGCCTGCTGTGTACACCAAGGGCGGCGGGAGAAGCATGGGAAGGAGTCAGCCTAAAGTTTGCACATTGCGTAAAGGGGACACTAAGGTATGAGCTGAAGCTTTAGGTTCTCCTTGCTTCCCTCAAGACCTCCTTCTTGCTAACAGAAGCAGTAGGCAGTTGCTGCAGTACGTTTCTCACCCTGCCAGTAGGTCTGTCTGTATCTCTCTTAAGGAAAATAGCCTGGTCCCTCCTGGCAGTGCTTGGAAGCTTGATGCTAATTCTTATATAGCGTGGCAAGCCGACCAGCAGTGCCAGGCCTTGATCTGTATTCTGCACTATCCCTTTACTGGGTTCCTGGCACTGAATGGCCTCCAGCTCTGAAGAATCACTTGTGGTCACAGCAGCTGAACTGGGCTTTCTCCCAGAGAGGAAGGGGCATGTCATTTTGACTTGACAGAGGGAAAAATGGGAGCTGTCCTTGACTGCCTTTGTTGTGCTTTCCCACGTAAGATAGCACTGTGTTTTCAACTGTTTTCATTACACCGTCTTTACAATGATGTAAATGTAAGAGATCACTCAGCTTTAAAAGCAAAGTGGTTTCATCTTATTTATATGAAGACTTTTTAACATATCAAGAATTAGGTGCATTGGCAGGTAGGGTTTGGGGTGTGATAACTGCTTCAGATGGAATGTTCACTTAAGCTTTGTCTTCTTAAAAATTATCAATGTGAATGTCATAATTATATATATTTTTGTGGAAAACTTTCTCGTAAGTATAAGTTATTGTGCAAAATATAGTATCATTGATGCAAATAATAGTTTGTAACGTTTAGTTTAGAAATCCTAAAAGATATAAATTGTATTGCATATGCATTAAAAGTTTGTTTTATTTAATTTTATGTAGATGTGTAAAAAGTGTTAGGTAAAATTTTTTTCACTTACCCATTTAAACACCTTGTTACTTGAATATTGTGTTGACTGGTCTGCAACAGTGATCCACTCTGTAATATAGCTCTTTTAACCGGGAAGGAACCACGCCCTAGTTGTGCTGATTACATTAGTGTTGGCACACAGTCGGGTGCTCGCGTAACACAAATGCCACGTTGTCTGGGTGTACAGTGTTTGTGGAGACGCCACTTCCTCAAAATGGTTTTTGATCGTTTTTAACCTATAAGACCTTTTGATGCTCACAAACCTCTATTCAACACACAAAATGAAAATGAAAAGGTAGTTGGGTTGTAAAAGTTTACTGTGGTGGACTCATTAAGCAGTGGTTTTCTGTTCATCTAAAGTTTCCTCAGATACTACAGACCACTATTAAGTGTGCTCATTGTCACTTTAAATTTCAGCTATACCCTATTTTTGTCATTCTAAATATTAGACGTACTATTGGTATAATTGCACACCAAAAATAAGCCAAACAGTGCATTATGCTAACTGGATCCCTGCTTTTCTGTGAGCTAAGGAAAGATGGAGCCAGCTCCAACTAGGGCCTCTTTTTCTCTCTTGTCTATCCTGTTTCTAAACTGAATGATCCAGGATTCAAGCTTCTAGTGTCAAGTGAAACTTCCCTCAGATGAACTCCAGGTAGCTAGGTCACCTAAATCTAGTGGTCCTGTGTGACGCTCTTTCTGCCAGTCCCTGAATCTCTGCCGCTTCTCTTACCTGTAGTAAAGCACAATTGCAGTGACGTCGCATTCCGAAGAAGGAAGGTCAGCAGAGGCTATGCATGTTGTGTGATGATGAGTGTTTACAGCCACCTTCTCCTAAAACAAAATTTATACTGGGGTGGATAGTATTCCATTATGTAGACTTATCAACTTTGCTAAGTGCTTTTTAGACAGCTTAAAAAATTTTCAAGATTTTAAAAGATGTATAAGGTTAAGTTTGCAAATATAATGGAAATGCTGTATATCTTTTGAAGTGATAAAATCCACGTTGGAATTTTAAAGAAAATATGTTGTAATAATGCTGTTGTAAGTAATATTTTAATGTCTCTTTGCCTGTTTTCTATTTCAGCACATTCGTTGTGGTGAATGTTCATAGCATTATAACTGCTTAGCCATTGAATGATAACATTTGTTAGTGGAAATTGGAAATTTTATTTGTGAAATTCTGCAGAATTCATTTTTCTATTTCCAACATTTGCTGAGGTTAAATAAAAATTTTCAAGCCATTGATGTAATAAAATATGAAATGAAAGCATTTTCTGCACCCCACGCTCCATCAAAGCAGTAGCCTACCCTGTAACAAAGTGGGGTTCTTTCTTTCCTTTTGAGTGAGCCTTGGGGTTTCCAAATGTATAATTTCCTCCCAGTCAGACCCTGTGGAAATACCACCAGGGATGCCTTTTGTTCTTAACCTTTTGCTCTACCTGAACCTACATTTTCTTTTTATATATGATACTTTTATAGTTGGAATCAAGTTGAAGCACATGAATTCATAAAGTTTGTGATAGTTGTGGGCTTAAATGCAAGGGTTCAGTAAGAGGCCTTTTCCCCCCCATGGATGGATTTTCTTTTTTCAGCTTGACCAGGCTTTTGGCCTGATCCTTGGAGGCGGGATGGTGGCAGTGCAGAGGCAAGATCACTGCCTCTGTGGCCTCTGTTCAGCCAAGAGTGCATGCGCACCAGTGCCGGTAGTTTCCTGAGGAGCATGAAGAAGCTGGCGGTGGCTGTGGTCTCGTGGTCTTCCCTTTATTAGCTGGGTTGTAGGGTTTGGTTAGGTAACTACTGTAGATTTAGGCTAGAAGTCCAGTGCACTATCCATTGTGCCACTGAGCCTGCTCACTAGGTAACTTCTATAGAAATCCAATTTCTAGGTCCAGGCAGGTGGCGCTCCTGTGTGTGACTGCACAGTGTAGGAGGGTTGTAGAAGGGTGACCGGGTCCAGCCTTCCCAGCGCTGACAGTCTAGTGGAGGACACTGCACATATCCTTCAGGTGACAGCAGTCAGCACGACAGCGAGTAGAGCCGCAGCTGCAGGCAGGTCTGGGAGGGAGGTCGCAGCCGCCTTGCGTCTAATTTATAGAGTACCTGTCCTGGAGCTGAGCCTGTGGAAAGGGGAGAGTCTCCTTGGGTGAGGGTGGCACCTAGGGGCGGAGGCCAAGAGTGTTGAGACCTCTGCTGTGATTTGTGAAGGTGGCTTGTGGTCTAGAACAAGAGGAAATGAATGCCAAGGACAGAGAGGAGGAAGGTTGAGGCCAAGGTGGCCCCCTGCCAAGATGCTGCTCGACATCTGCCAGGATGGGCCCTGAAGGTGGAGCCATTTGGACTTGGCCGTTATTGACTTAAAAGAACCCCGGGTGATGGCTGAGGCTGGGAAGAGGGAGCTATGAAGGGTTGAGGGAGAGGCCCCCTCAAAGACTGGTCTAACCTGAGCGCATGCAAGAGCACAGGATAGGAAGGGATAGCAGGCAGTCTGTGAGTCCCAAATCAGGGACGCATGGAGGCCCTGGCTTCAGTCCCCCTTTCTCAGACTGGGGGGGTGGGCGGGGGGAACACCTGTATACAGGTGTAGATGAGGCGCCCCTGTGCCTCACTTCCCATGATCTTGGCCCTCCCCACAGCCCCAGCTTCAGACAAGTGTGACTGCAGCACCCTGAGGTCGGCAGGGAGTTCCATCCCCAGGGTCAGCTCTGGGTAATCTGGGTAAGGCAGCCACAGAGAGCGGCTGCCCCCTCAGCAGCCCCCTGCAGAGACCAGCTCAGACATGGTCTAGGACTGATTCTCCTTCCCTGCCTCACTTTTTCTGTCCCCGTACTTTTGTTGCCTGGGATTGGTTTCTTTCTTTTTTTTTTTTTTTTTGAGACGGAGTCTCGCTCTGTCGCCTGGAGTGCAGTGGCCCGATCTTGGCTCACTGCAAGCTCCGCCTCCCGTGTTTACGCCATTCTCCTGCCTCAGCCTCCCGAGTAGCTGGGACTACAGGCGCCCACCAACTCGCCCGGCTAGTTTTTTGTATTTTTTAGTAGAGATGGGGTTTCACGGTATTAGCCAGGATGGTCTCGATCTCCTGACCTCATGATCCGCCCGTCTCGGCCTCCTAAAGTGCTGGGATTACAGGCTTGAGCCACCGCGCCCGGCCTGGGATTGGTTTCAAAAGCAAACCATTTATCCACAAAGCCTCATCTCAGGCTTGCTTTTGGGTGGAATCTAGGCCAAGACAGCACCAAAGTGAGAATCCCAAGGCTGGGAGAGACCTGGTGAGATCCCTGCCGGGCCTGTCCCAGCCTTTCAGCTTATGGGAGGGAGAGATCTTGAGAGCACTTGGTGCTGACACTGCTAGAAAGGCCATGGTGGCGCCCACGCCAAACAGGGAGCAGCTGCACTGCTTGGAGGCAGGTGCCGGCTCTCAGCAGTCCCTTCCCTGCAGCCCCCAAGCACCGTGCTTCCCACACTGCAAGGACCGTGCTTCCCATGCTCCAAGCACGTGCTAGGCACTGACTCTTGGAGCTGACAGGTGGGTGAGGCTCCTGGCAAATTGCTTGCCTTTTCAACAGATGGGAGGCTGTGCTTGGGGCAACATTTGGGCCCAGACTAGCTCATGAATGACCCTGACTTATTCTTTGTTTTGGGGTCTTTTTTCTTTCTTTCTTTTTTTTTTTTTTTAATGAGATTGAATCTTGCTCTGTTGCTCAGGCTGGAGTGCAGTGGCGTGATCTCTGCTCTGCAGCCTCCACCTCCCGGGTTCAAGCGATTCTCCTGTCTCAGCCTCCTAAGTAGCTGGGATTACAAGTGTGCCGCCACCATGCCTAGCTAATTTTTGTATTTTTAGTAGAGATGGGGTTTCACAGTGTTGGCCAGGCTGGTCTCGAACTCCTGACCTCAGGTGATCCACCCACCTTGGCCTCCCAAAGTGTTGGGATTACAGGTGTGAGCCACTGCGCCCGGCCGATTCTTTGGTTCTGGGCTGAATGGAACCCGCTCCCCAAGTACACTTTCCTGTTGTCCCAAAAGCAGGAGCACAGTCACAGGCCTTGAAGCATCCGCTTGCCTGCCACCACCTCTGCCAGCTCACCCTCCCTTTGCCATTTCCCCACTGCCTGGGTGCTCCGTCAGCACCTGCGGACTCCACAGCGCTCACACCTAAAGCCCTGTTCCCAGAGCTCAGCTGCCACTGGACCACTCCGCTCCTATGTCCATCAGTGCCTCCAAATTACACAAAGTCTGAGACTAAGACCCTTTTCCCCTGCACCTGTTTTTATAACCTCTTTGGTGTGTGGCACTGCTGTGTATCTGGTCGCCAAGCTAGAAGCACTTTGATCCATTGCTACTGCCAGGGACAGCACAAGTCCTCCCTCCTACTACCTGAGGGGGTGCCGCAGCCTCCTAACCTACCCCTAATCCCCACCATACCTCTCGCCTTTTCTCTCCTGCTCCCCACCTAATCCCCTGTGGAAAGCGGAAAGCATTGCATCTGTCTCCCAAAAAATACACAGCCCTTCATTCCGCCCTAAGGCCCTGTAACCTGACTTCAGGGGCTCGGCCTGCCCCGGGCCCAGTCATGCATCCTATCCATCTCTGGTCCAGACGAACCCCTTCCCCCACCTTCTGCAGGGGGACTGATTCTCGCGGCCTCTACAACTTAAGCCTCATTCTGTGCTCATCTCTTTGTGCTAAGTGTAATGAAGTGATTTTAAATTCTTATTTTAAAAATAGGTAACTAATGTTCCTGGTATGAAAGGCCTCCGTGAAACGTGAGTTTCTCATCCCTGTCCTCTCACCACCCAGTTCTCTCCATAGGCAGCCATTGCTGCCCGTTCCTTGCGTATCCCTCAAGGGATGATCCCACATTGCAGGCATGCATGTGTGCAGACACACAGATGGCACACTACACTAGCTTCGCCCACCTAACACACTGAGAGTCTTCTCAGCCTTCGTGCATCAGCACATGTGTCTAAAGTCAGTTTGGGCCGGACGCAGTGGTTCACGCCTGTAATCCCAACATTTTGGGAGGCCAAGGCAGGTGGATTACCTGAGGGCAGGAGTTTGAGACCAGCCTGGCCAACATGGTGAAACCCCGTCTCTACTAAACACACACACACACACACACAAACCGCTGGGTGTGGTCACAGTGCGCGCCTGTCATCCCAGCCACTTGAGAGGCTGAGGCAGGAGAATCACTTAAACCCAGGAGGTGGAGGTTGCAGTGAGCCGAAATTGTGCCACTGCACTGCAGCCTCGGCGACAGAGTGAGACTGTGCCTCAAAAAATAAAAATAAAAAATAAAACTGCTTCGTTCCTTTGTATTGGCTTCATGGTATTCCATTTATGGTGGCAATTATTTATGGAAACCATGGTCAATTGACAGGCACTGAAGTATCCTTTGTAAAACAGCAGAATGGAAATCACATGTCACTTCGCCTATGTGCCAGTGTAGCTGCAGGATAAATAGAATCTCTGGATGAAAAAATCGGGTTCATTTTTCCTTTTGATATGTACTGCTCACTGGCCTTCCAGAGCAGTTGTATCAGTTTCTCCTTCCGTCTGCGTGAGCAAGGCCACTTGTTGCCCCACGCCCTTCCTCACGCTGTGATCATTGCACATTTTGATCTGAGGTGTTTGATAAGCTGTTGGGCTCACTAGATTGAGTTCCTTGAGGTCAGCACTGTTGTGCTCATCTAGTTCCCCACAGCTGGGAATAATAGGCACACAGATGTGTAGTCATGAAATAGAGAAATCGGGTGCATTGCGGAGGAAAATTAAACGCCTGCTGGCCCCGCGCTTAGGGATCAAAGGCCCCGCTATGGCTTGTGAGTGACTCCCAGAGAGTAGGGTTCCCAGCTGCCAATTCCTGCATGTCCAGAGAGGAATTAGCTGAGGCTTGGGGTTTTCTGGGCCCTTGTCTTGTTTATTGAGCTATCTGCTACTTAGATATTTATTGCCAAAGGACTAGGGGAAGAAACATTCAAATCTGAAGGCCTGGTGATTATAGATTTTTGTTTGTTTGTTTTGAGATAGGGTCTTGCTCTGTCGTCCAGGCTGGAGTGCAGTGGCATAATCCTGGCTCACTGCAACCCCCACCTCTCAGGTTCAAGTGATCCTCATGCCTCAGCCTCCCGAGTAGCTGGGATTACAGGCACGTGCCACCACACCTGGCTAATTTTGTATTTTTAGTAGAGACGGGGTTTCACCATGTTGCCCAACCTGGTCTTGAACTCCTGACCTCAAGTGATCTGCCCACCTCAGCCTTCCAAAGTGTTGGGATTACAGGCATGAGCCACTGCACCTGACTATAGATTTTAAATGAGGTTGAATTTCAAATTCTAGGTCCTCCATCTCCCTGCATTCTTTGGTGCCCTTCTTACCGTCCACCCTCCTTAATGGGGAGTTGGCTGGCTGATACATGGGAGGAAATTGACCGAGTTCTGGCCTGGACAAGCTGAAGACACCTTCCTGCCAAGGTGGGGCAGGGAGTGCTTCTCACAACTACACTAGAAGCAGGAAGGGATGGTCCCGCCTGCGCAGTCATGCAGAAGGTGTCCGGGAGGAAGGGACAGTTGAATAAGGACAGCAGCTCAACCGAGCAAGGGTGAGTGGCAGCACAGGAGCCGGCCCCTTGCAGTCAAGTTGGCTGTTTCTTTGTTGTCAATGGAGGGTATTAGAATTTTAATGTGGTTCAGGCCGGGCGCGGTGGCTCACGCCTGTAATCCCAGCACTTTGGGAGGCCAGGGAGGGCAGATCACAAGGTCGGGAGATCCAGACCATCCTGGCTAACACGGTGAAACCCCGTCTCTACTAAAAATACAAAAAATTAGCCGGTGCGGTGGCGGGCACCTGTGGTTCCAACTACTCAGGAGGCTGAGGCAAGAGAATGGCGTGAACCAGGGAGGCGGAGCTTGCAGTGAGCCGAGATTGCGCCATTGCACTCCAGCCTGGGCCACAGAGCAAAACTCTTGTCTCAAAAAAAAAAAAAAAAGAAATTTTGTATGGTTCTCTGGTGATTTGTGCATCAGCCTGGTGCCCTGCTTATGGCAGGTACCTAGTGAGTTTTTGTGGCTGCAGGAAAGACTTGGCCGAATTCCACCGCAGGCCCCGGAGATTGAGGCAGGGATGCTTTGAGGGCCCGCAGCACTTTCTGCCCCCAGGACTTCCCCAGGCCGTCCCTGTTGGCCAGTTTGGGAGAGATTTGGCCAAGCAACAGATGACAGGATGCAGGCTGAGCTTTCTGACTTGTGCTAACAACTTCAGTTTACCTTTGAAATTCCTTTTCCTCAGCTCTGGGCAGACTGGACATTTCTGTTGTCCAAGAGCAGCTCGTGTCCCCTAACCACTGTTTGCCAGCACTCAGCCCCAAGGAGAGGCCTCCTGTCCCTCCTGCCGAGACTTTGCATAACAATTATTTGGAGTATGGCTCATGGCACTTCATTGAATACATTTAGCAACAAGTGGGTCTTATACTGGCAGGGCGCGATAGTACTCTCAGCTACTCTGGAGTCTCAGGTAGGAGGATTGCTTGAGTCCAGGAGGTGAAGGCTGCAGTGAGCTATGATCATACCACTGCTCTTCAGCCTGGGCAACACAGTGAGACCCTGTCTCAAAAAATAAATATATAGGCCCTGGGCACGGTGGCTCACCCTTATAATCCAAGCATTTGAGAGGCTGAGGTGGGTGGTTCACTTGAGGCCAGGAGTTTGAGACCAGCCTGGTCAGCATAGTGAAACCCTGTCTCGACTAAAAATGCAAAAATTAGCCGGGCTTGGTGGCAGGTGCCTGTAATCCCAGCTACTTGGGAGGCTGAGGCACAAAAAATGCTTGAACCTAAAAGGCAGAAGTTGCACTCCAGCCTGGGCGACAGAGCAGGACCCTGTCTCAAAAAACTAAATATTTAGTATATAAATAGAGTGTGTCTTTTGCTATATAGCAAATCATTTGTATGTTTTTTAGTAATAATTACTTGATTTATTGGTGATTGCTTTGCCCCTAAGGACCAAACATGCATTCCATTATTTAATCTTTATGACAGCCTCACAAGTAGGGACTGTCATTATCTCTGTTCCATAGAAGAGGAAGCCAAGACAGAGAAACATGTCTTGCCCACATCATGCAACTGGCAAGTGCCAGAGGTGGGCCAGAAGCACCCGAAACTGCACCTCCCCTTACAGCCTCTGTCACTCTCTCGGATGCTGACTCAAGTCCTCGCTCCACTCTGAAATCTTTTTTGATCTCGTTCATGCCCTTAACTTCTCTAGGCCTGTCTCCTGACATACAGAGCAAGGATAATGGGCATTTCTTTTTTCTTTTTCATTATTTCTGCCTCTAGAGATAGCAATTTATTTTATTTTATTTTATTTATTTGATTTTTTTTTTTAGTTTTTTGAGACAGTCTCACTCTGTCGCCCAGGCTGGAGCATCTCAGCTCACTGCAACCTCCACCTCCTGTGTTCAAGTGATTCTCCTGCCTCAGCCTCCCAAGTAGCTGAGATTACAGGCACTTGTTACCACGCCTGGCTAATTTTTTTGTATTTTTAGTAGAGATATGGTTTCACCATGTGGGCCAGGCTGGTCTGGAACTCCTGACCTCAAGTGATCCGCCTATCTCGGCCTCCGAAAGTGCTGGCATTACCAGCATGAGCTACTGTGCCTGCCTGATAATGAACATTTTAAAGGCTAGTGAGCTTAAACCAAGCAGTGTGCACAAAGGCTTCAGTCTGTCCCAGTTGCCTGGCATGGAATAGAAGCTGGATAAACGGTCAATCCACTCATTCTGAAGACAGGTGTTTGGGGTGTGTTGCTAGCACCTCCGTGCGGAGGGTAAGACCTGAGCTTTCCACAGCTCACTGGCCTTCAAGAAAAACCCTTGCTTTCTCTTCTAAAACTTGCACCTCCCATCTCACCCCCGAGACAGTGAGTGAGCCACAGGTGTCTTTAGTGGCATACCCTTTTTTTAGTTTGAGACGGAGTCTCTCCCTGTCGCCCAGGCTGGCGTGCAGTCGCGTGATCTCGGCTCACTGCAAGCTCAGCCTCCCAAGTAGCTGGGACTACAGGCGTCCGCCACCACACCTGGCTAATTTTTTGTCTTTTTAGTAGAGATGGGGTTTCACCGTGTTAGCCAGGATGGAAGTGGCATACTCTTAGCCCATACTGCACTGTTAGTGTGTGTATTCATATATTTTATTTATTTATTTATTTGGAGACAGAGTCTCACTCTGTCGCCAGGCTGCAGTGCAGTGGCGCGATCTCAGCTCACTGCTCCCTCTGCCTCCAGAGTTCAAGCGATTCTCCTGCCTCAGCCTCCCAAGTGAGTAGCTGGGATTACAGGCACCGGCTACCACGCCCGGCTACTTTGTGTATTTTTAGTAGAGACAGCGTTTCACCATGTTGGCCAGGATGATCTCGATATCTTGACCTCACAATCCGTCTGCCTCGGCCTCCCAAAGTGCTGGAATTACAGGCGTGAGCCACCACGCCCTTCCTGTGTGTATTCATTTATAACTTACAGGCACTGTTCATAACCGGTTTGTTCAACATCAATCACACTAACACGCCGTTTTCTTCCTGCACCCACAAGTCTAGGCCCAGGCCATTGCTATCCTGAGGCTGGGACTGCTCTGTGCTGTCAGGCTCCCACTTCTCAGAGGAGGGAACTGAGGTCAGAGAGTCAATCAAGTGAGTTGCCCAGGGTCACTCAGCTCCTACACGGAGGAGGGAGCCAGGTGGGCTGACTTTGAGACAGAACTCCTCCACCGAGCTTGGCTGCCAAGGGCCGCTGGTAAGTGAAGGGGAGATGGACCCCTTCACCTGGGCTACAGCCCATAGCTGAGCCTGTCCTGAACTTCCCCACGGCCAGCTACAGCGAGTACAGCCCCTTGGGTCTTGGGTCACAGACCCTGAGGACCACTGCAGGGATGACCTCTCAATGGGACTGGCTGTGGGGTGTCCCACAGGGGAACATCCTTTACAAACCTAGGTTTCCTCTCATCGCTGGGGTACAGGAGGTGTGCTTCAGCTTTCCTGCTTCTAGCAGAGCACCTTTCCCAAATCCTGGGTGACCCAAACTGGCAGCCAGCCCTCTGCAGCTGTGCCCTGCTCACTGCCCCTCCGTTTCCTCCACCTTCCCCCACAGCCCCAGGCTGTCCCAAGTGGACCTGTTGGCACGTCCCCACCGTGAGCTTTTTCAAGCCCTTGTTGACACGCTGTCTAGCCATGGAGATGGACCCACCAGCCTCTTCCTTCCTGGAGTGTGAGTCCAGGCTCCTCTGCAGCCCTGGGCCACTGAGTCAAAGACCTCATGGGTGCCCATGGAGTATTGGCCATCAGTGCCATGAGGCCAGGGCCTGCAGCACCGAGTTGAAGACCTTGTGGGTGCCCACGGAGTGGTGCCCATCAACACCGTGAGGCCAGGGCCTGCAGCAGTTCTGTGTGCCACTGCACAGCCTCCACGGCAGGATTCTGCCCTTGCCTGGCCCTGATTGCAGGGTGGCTCTAATGACCGCTTCACCCTGATCACCTTTCTCAGAAAGACTGACAGTCCTGGTCCCCAGGAATCATGCCTCTGAGTGTCCTTGCCTTGTGTCGTCCCTCACCCACCAACTCTGGGCTGAGTCATAGACTTGTTTTGATCAATGGAACCTTCACAGGCTTGGCATGAGCTTTAGGGCCTGTCTGCTCTTGTTTCTGAAAACTCTGTTACCCTGTAAAGAAGCTTGGGACAGGCCGGGCACGGTGGCTCAAGCCTGTAATCCCAGCACTTTGGGAGGCCGAGACGGGTGGATCACGAGGTCAGGAGATCGAGACCATCCTGGCTAACACGGTGAAACCCCGTCTCTACTAAAAATACAAAAAACTAGCCGGGCGAGGTGGCGGGCGCCTGTAGTCCCAGCTACTCCGGAGGCTGAGGTGGCAGAATGGCGTGAACCCGGGAGGCGGAGCTTGCAGTGAGCTGAGATCCGGCCACTGCACTCCAGCCTGGGTGACAGAGCAAGACTCCGTCTCAAAAAAAAAAAAAAAAAAGAAGCTTGGGACAGCCTGCTGGAGACAGGTGGTCAGGCTGACAGCCACCAGAAACCACCAAACCTGTATGTGAAGCCATCTAAAGCCAGGAGGCCCTGGTTGAGCACCCAGGAGACCTCACGAGTGACTCAGGCAAGACTAGCACAAGAACCGTCCAGCCAAGCCCAGTTCCAATTGCTCACCCACGAGATGTGAGCAAGTGAAATGGCCTGTTTTCAGCCACCAAGTTCTGGAGCAATTTGCCACAGCAACAGATAACAGATGGTTGGAGAGGAGTGGGACTCAGGGAATTTGTGGCAAATTTCAGGCTGTAGAAAGGGCTGGGCACCCAGGCTTCAGAGTCCTTGGGTGTGTGCAGGCACAGCCCTCAGCAGCAGGCCACACAGAGGCCTTCGTGGAGGATGCTAGAGCCTGCCTGGTGAGCACATGGGTGTGAGCTCCTACCCTGGAGGCTGGGATGCCACCTCCTCTGGCTCTCTGGGGCTGAAGGTACAGGGCCCCCGGTGCAACACCTTCCTGCAGAGAACCTGGCAGCTCCTTGGAACCTCACCTCTGAGATCCTGAGCCAGTCGTCAGGACCCCTGCACGGAGTGGATTGGACACATTTAGTGAGGGGTGACGTGGCTGCCAGGCCTCTCTTGGCAGCTGTCCTCTCCACGGCCCTCCAGGCTGCTAAGCCTTGGGCCTCTTGGTTGAATGCCTCGTTCATGGAGGAGGTTCAGAAATGAAATGTGTTCCCCGCTCCTCACCCCTCATTCCTCTGGCCACATTCTTCTGACCTTCCTGCCCCAGCCTACACTGAGCTGCAGCACCTTCCAGCTCTGTGAAGCTGAATCTTGCCTGGCTAGGAATCAGGGGCTTGGATTCTGTCCCTAAATCACTGTGCCATGAGGCAAGCCCCTCCAGTCCCTGGTGTTCTGTTTCTCCATTTGTGTGGGGCCGGCAGGAGCGGGATATGTGCCCTGTCCCTTTGGAGGCCCTGGTGAGGAGGTGGCCAGTCAGCTGCCTCCCCAACTAAATGGCAGGTAGATCCACAGCTGCCTCCCACATCGGTTGAACTGCGATGGGGGACACCTGTCTCCAGCAGGCTGTCCCAAGCTTCTTTACAGGGCGCGGTAGCTCATGCCTGTAATCCCAGCACCTTGGGAGGCTGAGGTAGGTGGATTACCTGAGGTCAGGAATTCAACACCAGCCTGGCCAACTTGGCGAAACCTCGTGACTACTAAAAATACAAAAATTAGCTGGGCATGGTGGTCCATGCCCACAATTCCAGTTACTTGGGAGGCTGAGGCAGGAGAATCGCTTGAACCCGGGGGGCAGAAGTTTCAGTGAGCCAAGATCATACCACTGCACTCCAGCCTGGGAGACAGAGTGACACTCCGTCTCAAAAAAATAATAATAAATAAATAACAAAGAAATAAAAGATTAGAGCACTAGTAAATGAAATAAATAATAGAAAAACAATATAGAGCCAGGCATGGTGGCTCATGCCTGCAATCCCAGAACTTTGGGAGGCCAAGACGGGTGGATCACTTCAGCTCAGGAATTCCAGAGCAGCCTGGCCAACATGGTGAAACCCCATCACTACCAAAAAATACAAAAATTAGCAGGATGTGGTGATGCACATCTGCTTGTGCTGGGGAAGCTGAGGCAGGGGAATCGCTTTAACTCAGGGGGAGTGAAGGTTGCAGTGAGCTGAGATCGTGCCATTGCACTCCAGCCTGGGTGACAGAGCTTGACTCCGATTCAAAAAAAAATAAAAAACTGGCCGGGCGCGGTGGCTCAAGCCTGTAATCCCAGCACTTTGGGAGGCCGAGACGGGCGGATCACAAGGTCAGGAGATCGAGACCACCCTGGCTAATACGGTGAAACCCCGTCTCTACTAAAGAATACAAAAAACTAGCCGGGCGACGAGGCGGGCGCCTGTAGTCCCAGCTACTCGGGAGGCTGAGGCAGGAGAATGGCGGGAACCCGGGAGGCGGAGCTTGCAGTGAGCTGAGATCCGGCCACTGCACTCCAGCCCGGGCGACAGAGCCAGACTCCGTCTCAAAAATAAATAAATAATAAATAAAAATAATAATAAAAAAAAAAAAAAAAAAAAAAAAAGAGAGACTAATGCTTTCTTCAGTATGTCAATTGCATTTTTCAACTCTAGAATTTCTGCCTGATTCTTTTTAGTTATTTCAATCTTTTTGTGAAATTTCTCTGGTAGGATTCTGAATTCCCTCTCTCTGTTACCTTGACTTTCTTTATGTTTCCTCAAAACAGCTATTTTGAATTATCTCTCTGAAAGGTCACATATCTGTCTGGGATTGGTCTCTGGTGCCTTATTTAGTTTGTTTGGTAAGGACATGTTGGATGTTTGTTGGTTTGTGGATGTTGTTTGTTGGTTTGTGGACGTTGTTTGTTGGTTTGTGGATGTTTGTTGGTTTGTGGATGTTTGTTGGTTTGTGGATGTTTTTTGTTGGTTTGTGGATGTTTTTTGTTGGTTTGTGGATGTTGTTTGTTGGTTTGTGGATGTTTGAAGAGTTAGGTATTTATTGTAGTTGTCACAGTATGGGCTTGTTTGTACCTGTCCTTCTTGGGAAGGCTTCCCAAGTATTTGAAGGCACTTGGATGTTGTGATCTAAGTTTTTGGTCACTGCAGCCACAACTGCATAAGGGGTAGCCCAAGCCCAGTAACATTTGTGCCCATCCCTCTTGAGAAGGCTTTCTGGGTAATCAAAGGGAATTGAGTGTTTTGATCTTCATTCTTTGGTGTCTGTAGCCATATCTGCCCTAGTGGGTGCCACAAGTCCAATAACGCCGCAACTCTTGCTGCCTTGTGCTGCCTTGGTGGTCTTCGGTAAGACCCAGGAGGATTCCCTGGATTATCAGGCAAAGTCTCTAGTTCTCTTCCTTCACTTGCACCCACACAGAAGGAGTCTCTCCTTCCGTGTCGGATTGCCAAGAGTTGGGGGAAGGATGGTGCCAGCCTTTTGTGGCCACCACGGCAGGGACTGTGCTGGCTCATACCTGAAGCCAGCACAGTACTGGATCTTGCCTGAGGCCCATGGCAACTACTGCCTGGCTACCACGAATGTTTCCTCCAGGCCTAAGAGCTCATTAGTCAGCAGGTGGTGAATCCTTTCCCCAGTCCTTCAGGGAAGCAGGCTGACTGCTGGCCCAGGCTGGGTCTACAAATGCCACCCAGAAGCTAGCGCTTGTAATCAGGGGCTTCGGGAATCTGCTTGGTGCTTTGTTTTACTGTGGCTGAGGTGGTGCCCAAGGGCAAGGCAAAGTTCTCTTTACTCTTCCCTCACCTTTCTACAAGCAGAAGGAAGGAGTCTCTCCCTAAATTGCACTGTCTGGCATTTGGGGGCAGGTGGTGTAAGCACTCCCTGGGCTGCCACAGCTGGTGTCTTACTGGATTGGGTGCACCCCACGTCTACTGGCTCTGAGCCCAATGCAGCACCAGGATTTGCCTAAGGCCTGCAGTCCTTATGGCCTAACTGCCTTTCGGATTTATTCAGGACCCCAAGGCATTTTAGTCAGCCAGTGGCTGGGCTAGCTGAAACTCAAGTTCCTACTGCTGGGACAGAGGATTCCCCTCGAGCAAGGGCTACGCTAAATGTTCCTTCCTGAGAGTTGGCAGAATTCTGCCCTGTGTTGTGTCCCACTGTGGCAGGGCAGTACTAATTTCCAATGCAAAATCTCCAAATCACTAAGCTTTCTCTACCCCAAGCACACAGCTTCTCTCTGCATGTGCTCCTGGGGGATGGGGCAGAGATGCTGTAGGCAATGCAAGGCTGTCTTTCCTCCCCTCTTCGGTGCCTCATTACTTGAATAATGCTAAAGCCAGGTGCTCTGATCAGTCATCTGACTTTTGGTTCTTATGAAGGAGCTTTCTTGCATGAATAGTTATTCAATTTGGTGTTCCTGTTGGGGAACGATCACTGGAGGGTTCTATTCTGCCATGTTGCCCTGCCTCCTCCACAAAAGATTTCATTTCCATTGGATACGTTATCTATAGGTGGAACTGCTGGGTAGGTGTATCTTTAACTCCTTTTTTTGTTTTTTTTGCTCTGTCGCCCAGGCTGGAGTGCAGTAGCGCGATCTAGACTCACTGCAAGCTCCACCTCCTGGGTTCACGCCATTCTCCTGCCTCAGCCTCCCGTGTAGCTGGGACTACAGGTGTCTGCCACCTCGCCCAGATATTTTTTTGTATTTTTTTAGTAGAGACGGGGTTTCACCGTGTTAGCCAGGATGGTCTCAATCTCCTGACCTCGTGATCCCCCCGCCTCGGCCTCCCAAAGTGCTGGGATTACAGGTGTGAGCCACCGTGCACGGCCCCTATCTTTATCTTTAAGAAACTGCCAAACCATTCTCCAAAGTGGTTCTAATGTTTTGCATTTCCACCAGCAGTGTGTGGAAGTCTAGCTGCCCACATCCTCACCAACACTTGGCATTGTCAGTCTTTTTTCAAAATTTTAGACATTTACAACTACAAACTGATTCAACTGTATGATGACTTACTATAAAACTACAGTAAATCAACACAGTGTGGTGTTGGCACATTTAGACATTGTAATCTATGAAACAGATTCCAAAAATCCGTCTACACCTACATGGTCAATTGACTTTTGACAAAGGATAGTCTTTCGAGAAAAGATGCTAGACCCCTTCACGTCAAGGGAAAATGAACTTTGATCTTATATGACACTGTTACACCGTGTACAAAAGTTAATTTAAGATGGATCATAGCCATAAGGGAAAAGCTAAAACTAGAAAACTTCTAGAAGAAAGCATAGGAGAAAATCTTTGTAACTTTGGAAGAAACAAAGATATCTTCTTAAAATTTGTTTAATTTTTAATTTTTATGTTTTAAAATTTTATAGTACATTTGATAAGATTTCTAATAGTATAGAAAACATAGCATTAAAGAAAAAATTGGGCCAGGTGCCATGGCTCACGCTTGTAATCCCAGCACTTTGCAAGGCCAAGGCAGGCAGATCACGAGGTCAGGGGATCGAGACCATCCTGGCTAACATAGTGAAACTCCGTCTCTACTAAAAATACAAAAAATTAGCCAGGCGTGGTGGCAGGCGCCTGTAGTCCTAGTTACTTGGGAGGCTGAGGCAGGAGAATGGTGTGAACTCGGGAGGCAGAGATTGCAGTGAGCGGGGATCGTGCCACTGCACTCCAGCCTGGGTGACAGAGCAAGACTCCGTCTCAAAAAAAAAAAAAAAAATTGGTAATTTGAAGCTAAATGTAATTGAGCCTCTAGTAAATATCACTTTATAAAGAGGAATAATGTAAATAACACCTCGAGGAAACAATTAGCCCAACTTAGAATGTGTGCAACTGCACAGAACAGAGGATTTGGTTTCTCCAATAAGTTAACGGCATAAAAAAAGGTGGGGGAGGCCGGGCGCGGTGGCTCAAGCCTGTAATCCCAGCACTTTGGGAGGCCGAGACGGGCGGATCACGAGGTCAGGAGATCGAGACCATCCTGGCGAACACGGTGAAACCCCGTCTCTACTAAAAATACAAAAACTAGCCGGGCGACGTGGCGGGCGCCTGTAGTCCCAGCTACTCGGGAGGCTGAGGCAGGAGAATGGCGTAAACCCGGGAGGCGGAGCTTGCAGTGAGCTGAGATCTGGCCACTGCACTCCAGCCTGGGCGACAGAGCGAGACTCCGCCTCAAAAAAAAAAAAAAAAAAAAAAACGGTGGGGGAGAGGGGAGGTTAGGACTTAGAGAGACTCAAGGACCCAACAGCCAAATGCAATGTATAGACTTTATGTCCGTCCTGATCTTAACAAACCAGCTGTTACAAAGGTCTTTGGGCCGGAAGGATACAATCTGAAGATGACTGGGAAATAGTTTCAAGAAGAGGTTCATTTTGTTGGTGGTGTATTGGCAAGATGATTATATTTTTTAAAATCCCAAATCGGGTTAATTATGCAATCAATAGTATTTGTGGGAGAAAGACCATGGTGTCTAGGATTTACTGTAAAATATCCCAGTAGGGAAGATGAGGGTGGAAAAGTGGCCAATGTTGCCCTGTTTGTTTGAGATAACTGTAGATTTTAAAATGTTGCATTCTTAAAAATTAAGGTGGGCCCGGCCTGGTGGCTTGCGCCTGTAATCCCAGCACTTTGGGAGGCCGAAGTGGGCGGATCATGAGGTCAGGAGATCAAGACCATCCTGGCCAACACAGTGAAACCCTGTCTCTACTAAAATTACAAAAATTAGCCGGACATGGTGGCGGGCACCTGTAGTCCCAGCTACTTGGGAGGCTGAGGCAGGAGAATGGCTTGAACCTGAGAGTCAGAGGTTGCAGTGAGCCGAGATAGCGCCACTGCAGTCCAGCCTGGGTGACAGCGCGAGACTCCATCTCAAAAAATACAAAAAAAAAAAAAATTTAAGGTGAAACATCAAAGTAATCGTTTTAATGTGAGCAATTCAGTGGTGTTTAGTGTATTCAAAATGTCATGCAACTACCCCCTCATTCAAAGCATTGTCCTCAGCCCAGAGGACAGCCCTGCAGCTGGTAAGGATAAGCTCTGCACTCCCTGCTTGCCCCGGCTCCTGGCAGGTACCAATCTGCTTTCCATTTCTGTGGGAAAGTGCTGCTTTTTTTGAATCTGGGCTTATGATACAACTTTCTTTACTTTTGTGTTTATTTGAATTATTATAACAAAGATGTTTCCCACCACACAAGGGTCCAGCCTCCTGGCCTTCGCTCCTGCTGTACCCGCCTCCGGCTTCATCCCTTGGTTTGATTCAGCCACAAGCAATGTGAAACCTTGATTGACCCTAACTGCCTTAGACAGCTAAGGGACTCTCATAGTGGCAGGAGCCAGCAGGACACAGAGGGCCTGCCTCCTTGGCAAGTCCCAAGGGTCTGGCCCTGGGCACAGGGTGCTTCTGGCTGTCTGTGGGGCTTCTCCTGGCCTGGCAGGTGGTAAGAGGGCTCTGCAGCTTCCACTCTGCCCAGTCCTGCCGTGCCCCCCACCATCTCCTGGGGGCCTTCTGACACTTTCTCTGCTGCTCCTTCCTTAGCACCTGGAATGGCCAAGATTTTCATCTGCAATGTCTGAAGGCAGGGACCTTGACTGAGTCTTCTGTATTCTGGTGCCAGTAAAGCTACGTAATTAAATTTGGAAGGAGCTGGGGCTGTTTTTCAAGTAGAGGCGCCGGGAGGGCTGTGGAGGTCTGTGGAGGGTGCAGGACTTGGTCTTGGCTGGCACCCCAGCCTCCCTGCTCCTGTTTTGGCATCTGTCTACTTCCGAGACTGACCATTTGTTCCTCTGTCAACGCACCCTGAGCCCTCCCGGCTGTGTCAGGAGTCCACCCTCTCTCTGCCCAGCAGTCCAGGTGATGCAGGGGTCCCTGTTCAGGCCAGGCCAGCCTGGGTTTGGAGGTGGCGACATCCAGGTTGTCAACCCATGCAGGTGGACAACCTGGCACTCGCCAGGCTGGCGTGCATGACCACTTTGTAGAGGGAGGCTGGACATGGGCTGGTGGGAGCCAGCAGGGCTGTCTGCTGCTGGGGTGATGCTGGCGGGTGGTGGCCCTGCGTGCAGTGGGTCTGGTGTTTTCTTTCTTCTTCTTCTTTTTTTTTTTTTTTGAGGCATGGTCTCACTCTCACACCCAGACTGGAGTGCTGTGGTACGATCTCAGCTCACTGCAACCTCCACCTTGCAGGCTCAAGTGATCCTCCCAACTCAGCCTCCTGAGTAACTGGGACTGCAAGCCTGCAGCACCACGTCCAGATAATTTGTTTGGTTTTTGGTAGAGGCGAGGTCTCACTGTGTTGCCCAGGCTGATCTCGAACTCCCGAACTCAAGCAATCCTCCTACCTCAGCCCCTAAAATGCTGGGATTACAGGTGTGAGCTACTAGGCCCAGTCAGGTCTGGTGTTTTCAAGCTCGTCTGTGCTTTACCCCCTCCTGTAATGGGAGCCGTGATGGAGCCTGATGATCTCTCTCTTTTTTTAAAAAATTTATTTTTAGTAGTGATGAGATTTCCCTATGTTGTCCAGCTTGGTCTTGAACTCTTGAGCTATAGCAATCTGTCCACCTTGGCCTCCCAAAATGCTGAGATTACAGATGTGAACCACTGTGCCTGGCCAGCAGCTGTCTTAAGTGGCTTCTTTGGTGGCCAGTTTAAGCAAAAAAGGTGTGTTTATGAGGGTGAGTATGGACTCAGCACTGGCCAGGCTATGGGCCTGGAGGGCTCTCTGGGCTCTCTTTGTCCCCATTGCCGGCCTCCCTGGGCTCCTGGCTGAATCTCTTGGCCTGCTGCTGGTTTCCACAGCTCCTGTGGCAGAGAACATGGCTGTCCATTGATGGCCTCTCTCTGTCCTCATTCCAATGCCAGATGTGGGGAGGGGGGGTTCTCCAGATAGCTTGGATCTGGCGCCAACAGCTATGGTGGGTAGAGCAGCTGCTAGAATGTCTGAATGGCAGTGAGCCTTCACTGTGAAGGGCGGCGGGACCAGAGGAAGTCAATCGGGAATCTCTGTTTCCTCACAGGTGGTATAGGTGCCCTGCAAGTTCAGAGGGCAGGTATGAGTGCCCTGGCAGACAAGGAGAAGATGGGAGGAGATGATCCATCCTGCCGAGTCTCTGCTTGGTTCCTTGGTCCTGCCTTCCTATTGGGAAAATGGCCATGCCATGTCCTGCCCTAACCACCCCCTCATACACACACACACACACACACACAGAGACATGTATATACACACACAAGCATAGCATATATTCATGTGTGTATACATACATACATGTATATATACACCATATATATATACCATATATGTGTGTGTATATGTATTTATATAGGTATATATGCATGTATACTATATATATATATATGTTTTTGGGTTTTTTTGAGATGGGATCTCACTCTGTTGCCCCGCCTGGAGTGCAGTAGTGCAATCACAGCTCTACTCAAACCCCTGGGCTCAAGCAATCCTCCCACCTCAGCCTTCTGAGTAGCTGGGACTACTGCTATGTGCTACTGCACCCAGCTAAATTTTTTTTTTAATTTTTTGTGAAGATGGGGTTTTGCTATGTTGCCCAGGCTCATCTCGAATTCCTGACTTCAAACAATCCCCCTACCTCAGCCTTCCAAGTAGCTGGAATTATAGAAGCGCACCACCTCACCTGGCTATATTAGTGTATTTCTAACATGCAGCAAAATATACATTGTTTTCCAGAGCACCCTAGATGCTGCTGCCTGGGAGCTGGAATGAGTCAGTTGCTGCAGCTCCCTGTCTCTCCACTGGCTTTGGCAGCACCTGTGAGGAGGCTACCATCACTTACAATCCTCTCGCTACTCTTTGTTCATAATCCCTAGAGTTCCTGGGTAGCAGAGCTAGGCTGTGTCATAGCAGCCCAAGCCAGAGGGTTCCAGTTCTCCCTGACTGGTGTCTGGACAAGGCATGGTGACAGAGGCCTCCAGATGAACCATGAAGTGAGTAGAGCCCTACTGGGCCTTCACTCGCTTGGCCCCATCCAAGGCCCTAGGAGGTATGTTTTTATAACATTTGTGAAAGTATAATATTATAAGGTCAGGCGCAGTGGCTCAAGCCTATAATCCCAGCACTTTGGGAGGCCGAGACGGGTGGATCACGAGGTCAGGAGATCAAGACCATCCTGGCTAACATGGTGAAACCCCGTCTCTACTAAAAAACACAAAAAACTAGCCGAGCGAGGTGGCGGGCGCCTGTAGTCCCAGCTACTCGGGAGGCTGAGGCAGGAGAATGGTGTAAACTCGGGAGGCGGAGCTTGCAGTGAGCTGAGATCCGGCCACTGCACTCCAGCCTGGGCGACAGAGCGAGACTCCGCCTCAAAAAAGAAAAAAAAAAGAAAGTATAATATTATAATTGTGAAAGATTAAGTCAGCTGTCTCTTCCATTCCAACCTCCCCTCCATCATATTTCCTTTGTGTCAAGTAGCGTTTTGGGTGGCCGTGGATATTTTTTGGACTAGCTAAAGAGAAGCTGAGTTTGGGACTCATTGCTGGAATATCTGTGTGGTCTCCTCTCTGTAGTTAGCTGTCCCTGTGTAGGAATGGGCCCCAGGTGCACGTCCACCATCCACTCTGCTGCCTCACTCCAGGTTGGTCACAAACTGAGTGTGTGTCCCCCAAATTCATTTGTTGAAACCTTAATCCCCAATGTGATGGTATTAGGAGGTGGGGCTTTCATGAGGATAGAGGCCTCAAGGATGGGATTGGTGCCCTCAGAAAAAGAGGCACAGGGCCAGGTGCAGTGGCTCATGCCTGTAATCCCAGCACTTTGGAAGTCTGGGGTGGGTGGATAAGGAGTTTGAAATCAGCCTGGGCAATATGGCAAAACCCCATCTCTACGAAAAATGCAAAAATTAGCTGGGTGTGGAGGCACATGCCTGTGGTTCCAGCTACTTGGGAGGCTGAGATGGGAGAATCAATGGAGCCCAGGAGGCGGAGGTTGCAGTAAGCCAAGATCATGCCATTGCATTTCATCCTGGGCAACAGAGCAGGACGGTCTCAAGAAAAAAAAAAGGCATGGGGAGCTTGCACACACACATACACAAACACACAGAGACACATATGCACACACACCAACACAGACACATACACAGACACACACACAAAAACAAACACACAGACACACACAAATGCAAACGCACATAGACACATGCACACACAGATACACAAATACAGACACACACACACAAAATCGTGGGCATACACACAAACACATAGACAAACACACAAAAACAGAAACACACAGACACACACAAACACAGACACAGGCACACAAAATCATGTGCGTACACACACAAACACAGACACAAACACATGAAAACAGAAACACACAGACACAAATGCAAACACACAGACACACACAAACACAGACACATGCACACACAGATACACAAACACACAAAAACATGGGCACACACAAACACACAAATACACATGCAAACACACACACACACACTCTTTCTCTCTCCCCCTTCTCCCTTCTGTCTGCCATGTGAGGGTATGAGGAGACTTGTCTGCCACCTGCAGACCAGGAACAGGGCCTCACCAGACTCCCAGGCTTTGGCAGCTTGGTCTTGGACTTCCCAGCCTCCAGAACTGTGAGAATGAAATGTCTGTTCTTTGAGCCTCAAGTCAATGAAAGTTTGTTACAGCAGCCTACGCTGACAGAGACAGGGTCCATGTAGTCTCTCAAAGTTTCGGGGCCAGAAGCTGGATCACACTGAGAATGCATTCTCTGGCACCCAACACCAGAAGTATGCCAGTCATGAAGAAAAAGTTTGAAATGTACAGTGAGAAGCTTGGTGGTGGGAAATTATTTCCATCTTTATTTATTTATTTATTTATTATTTATTTATTTATTTATTGAGACAGAGTCTCACTCTGTCGCCCAGGCTGGAGTGCAGTGGCCGGATCTCAGCTCACTGCAAGCTCCGCCTCCGGGGTTTACGCCATTCTCCTGCCTCAACCTCCCGAGGAGCTGGGACTACAGGTGCCCGCCACCTCGCCCGGCTAGTTTTTTGTATTTTTTTTTTAGTTGAGATGGGGTTTCACTGTGTTAGCCAGGATGGTCTCGATCTCCTGACCTCGTGATCCACCCGTCTCGGCCTCCCAAAGTGCTGGGATTACAGGCTTGAGCCACCGCGCCCGGCCTCCATCTTTAGAGATGTAAAATTGTTAGTACAATATTCAATGTTTATTGATACCCAATTAAAACAGTTCTACCTGTCAGAAATACTCAGTAATGTAGTATACATAATTTTTTTTTTTTTTTTTTTGAGATAGGTTCTTACTCTGTTACCTAGGCTGGAATGCAACGGCACAATCACAGTTCACTGCAGCCTTCACCTCCTGGGCCCAGGTGAGCCTTCCACCTTGGCCTCCCCGGTAGCTGGGACTACAGGAGTGTGCCACCACCATGCCTGGCTCATTTTTTGTATTTTTTTGTAGAGGAAAGGTTTTGTCCAGTTGCCCAGGCTGCTCTCGAACTCCTAGACTCAAGCAATCCACCCACCTCAGCCTCCCAAAGTGCTGGGATTACAGGCATGAGCCACCGCGCCCGGCCCCTAGTGTATATAATTTTCAATGCACCACAGTATTTTTAAATGAGAATTGCATACAATATAGTTTATCAGAAACTGTATTGTGTTTGTGGACACAATGCTGTAGCAGATCTATACTCAGCAAGTGCATGTGTGTGTAAAGGCACATGGTTTATGCATACCAATGTGTCCGAGTAAAGAGGACCCACAGTTGCCACCTACACAGCAAAACAATCTGCAAAACAAGTGTTTTTCTGTAGCTTGATGTATCATAACAGCATTTATTTAAAAATGTAATAGAGTTGGGGGTCTCGCTATGTGGCCCAGGCTGGTCATGAACTCCTGGTCTCAAGTAATCCTCCTGCCTCAACCTGCCAAAGTACTGGGATTATAGGCATGAGCCACTGTGCCTGGACATATAACAGCAATTTTTAAAACGCATCTGAGGCTGGGCGTGGTGGCTCACACCTGTAATCCCAACACTTTGGGAGGCCAAGGTGGATGGATCACTTGAGGTCAGGAGTTTGAGACCAGCCTGGCCAACATGGTGAAACGCCATCTCTACTAAAAATGCAAAAATTAGGCAGGCATGGTGGCAGGTGCCTGTAATCCCACCTACTCCAGAGGCTGAGGCAGGAGAATTGCTTGAACCTGGGAGGCGGAGGTTGCAGTGAGCCAAGACCAAGCCACTGCACTCCAGCCTGGGTGATAGAGTGAGACTCTGTCTCAAGAAAAATAAATAAATAAAATAAAAAGCATTTGAATTGCTCTTGTGTATGTTTTAATAGCAGGTTTATTGTGTCATTTTCAGAATTATTGATGGGAAGGAAGGATCCTAAGGGAATCCAAAAAGTTAATGAAATGGCATGAAACACTTGTCTCAACAAGAGGCAATGGGAACAAAAAGGGGAAAAAATGGAGGCAGCTCCTTTAGTAAAAGCATTATTATTTTTTGTATTTGTGATGTTTGTGATATTAGCACATTTGCGATTTGTTGTGAGTTTTTCATTCCAAATAAACATTAACTCACACCTAATATTTTAGTCACCATTTTGTATTGTCTTTCTTACGTACAGCTCCCGGAACTGTGTATGTTTCAGGCCTCACACACCGGATCTGTTCTTGTCCGGCTGCCCTGTCTCGTGGCTGCTGTTCTGTGATCCTCACAACCTCCCGTCGGGGATTCTCACCCTTATTTTATAAATGAGGAGTCCTCCCTTTGAGCACCTCCAGGAACCAGCAGGCCCTGGGCTCCTGGCCCTCGTGTTCTGGGCCTGGCTGTTGAGGAGGTGAAAAGCACCACACAGCTGTAAGTGGTATATGGGTTCTATTTGCCTTTTAGCTTCCACTTCCTGGGCCCCGTGAGCCCCGCTAAGCCTGAACCTTCTCTCACAGCCACGTTATTTGGTTCTCACAAAATCCTCTGCAGTCTCAGAGTGGTGAGGCAATTTACCCAAGACCACCCTGCCAACAAGTGGGAGAGCTGGGGTTTGAACCTGTGTCTCCCACGCCAGAGGTGGTCAGCAGTCACCACGGCACACTGGGGTCGTTAAAAAGCCTTCAGCACAAGGAACAGAAAAGGGACAGTTCTGTTTCCCAGCAGGTAACTCAGAGGCAGGGGCTTCCAGGACTGACGTGTGCGTCAGCTCAAGGCTGATGAAAGGAGCTCAGACATGCTCTCTTCCTCCCACCTTTTCCCTTCGGATGCCTGCTGCAGAGCCAGGCAGCACCTCCCCACACAGGCACATACTCAGAGGCAGGAGGCAGTGGCATCTCTCCTCACATCTGTTTTTCTTTTTTTCACAATATGCATTTTTGATTTATTACAGTGTATGTTAAATTAGTACTTTGGGTGGGGCGCGGTGGCTCACGCTTGTAATTCCAGCACTTTGGGAGGCTGAGGCAAGTGGATCACCTGAGGTCAGGACTTCCAGACCAGCCTGGCCAACATGGTGAAACCCTGTCTCTACTAGAAAATACAAAAATTAGCCAGGCATGGTGGTGTGCACCTGTAATCCCAGCTACTCAGGATGTTGAGGCAGGAGAATTGCTTGAACCACCTGGGAGGTGGAGGTTGCAGTGAGCCAAGATTGCACCACTGCACTCCAGCCTGGGCAACAGAGTGAGACAACATCTCAAAAAAAAAAAAAACTGGGCCGGACACGGTGGCTCACACCTGTAATCCCAGCACCTGAGGTCAGGAGTTCAAGACCAGCCTGATCAACATGGAGAAACCCCATCTCTACTAAAAATACAAAATTATCTACTAAAAATACAAAATTAGCTGGGTGTGGTGGCGCATACCTATAATTCCAGCTACTTGGGAGGCTGAGGCAGGAGAATTGCTTGAACCCAGGAGGCTGAGGTTGTTGCAGTGAGCCAAGATTGCGCCATTGCACTCCAGCCTGGGCAACAAGAGCGAAACTCCATCTCAAAGAAATTAGTACTTTGAACACTTGTCAAACCCCTCAAGAACTGTACAACTGTTTGTTAAACTCCATGTCCCTCCTGCCAGCTCTTTGTGCTAATATTGTCATATGTTTTCCTTTTATATATGTTATAAATCCCATGTAAGACATGATTGTAGTGACTTAAAAATCAATATTTATTTCTCCTTTCCCCTGCATGTCCCCTTTCTGGAGCTCTTTATTCCTTCCTGCAGTATGATGCTTCCATCATTTTCCTGAAGGCTGAGGAACTTGCTTTTTTGTTTGTTCATTTGTTTTTGAGACAGAGTCTCAATCTGTTGCCCAGGTTGGAGTGCAGTGGCAGGATCATAGTTCCTCACAGCCTCAAATTCCTGGGCTCATGTGATCCTCCTGCCTCAACCTCCCTAATAGCTGGGACCACAGGTGCATGCCATCCAGCCCAGCTAATATATATATATATATATACACTTCTTTTTTTTTTTTTTGAGACGGAGTTTTGCACTTGTTGCCCAGGCTGGAGTGCAATGGTGTAATCTTGGCTCACTGCAACCTCCACCTCCCAGGTTCAAGCGATTCTCCTGCCTCAGCCTCCCGAGTAGCTGGGATTACAGGCATGTGCCACCATGCCCAGTTAATTTTGTATTTTTAGTAGAGACGGGGTTTCTCCATGTCGGTCAGGCTGGTCTCAAACTCCTGACCTCAGCTGATCTGCCCACCTCGGCCTCCCAAAGTGCTGGGATTACAGGCATGAGCCACCGCACCTGGCCAGCCAAGATAATTTTTAAACTTTTTTTTGTAGAGACAGGATCTTGCTATGTTGCCAGGGCTAGTCTCAAACTTCTGGCCTCAAGTAGTCCTCCCACCTTGGCCTCCCAAAGTGCTGGCAGTACAGGTGTGAGCCACTGTGCCTGGCCCAAGTACTTTTTTCAGTGCCTGTCTGCTGTTGGTAAATTCTTTCCTTTTAAAAAAAAATCTGGCTGTGTGCGGTGGCTCACATCTGTAATCCCAGCACTTTGGGAGGCCGAGGCAGGTGGATCACCTGAGGTCAGGAGTTCTAGACCAGCCTGGCCAACATGGTGAAACCCTGTCTCTACTAAAAATACAAAAATTAGCTGGGCATGGTGGTGGGCGCCTGTAGTCCCAGCTACTCGGGAGGCTGAGGCAGGAGAATGGTATGAACCCAGGAGGTGGAGCTTGCAGTGAGCGGAGATAGCACCATTGTACTCCAGCCTAGGCAACAGAGCAAGACTCCATCTCAAAAAATAAAAACATCTAAAGTCATCATTATTTTGCGTTTATATTTGATGGATGTTTTTTCTGTTTCTAAAATATTAGGGTTTTATTTTTGTCTTCTAGCACATTAAGGATGTAATTCCATTGTCTTCTGGCTTCCGTAGTTTAAGCAAAAGTCAACACTCTTACAACCATTTTACTTCTGTGTAAATAACATTCCTTTTTTCTCTGGCTGTTTTAATTTTTTTTCTTTGTCTCGGGCTTTTATCTAGTTCGTGATGATTGCCTGGATGTGGCTTTGCACTTGTTCTGCTTCATTATGCTCCTGGGGGGTTCACTGAGCTGCTCAACTCTGCGAGTTGGTGCCTTTCATTTATTATTATTATTTTTTAGAGAGATAGAGTCTTGCTTCATCACCCAGGCTGGAGCATAGTGGCACAATCAGGGGTCATGGCAGCCTCAATCTCCTGGGCTCATGTGATCCTCTCATCTCAGCCTCCCAAATAGTTGGGACTAGAGGCATGTGCCACCATGCTCAGCTAATTTTTAAATGTTTTGTAGACAGTGTTTCACCATGTTGCTCAGGCTGGTGTTGAACTCCTGGGCTCAAGAGATCAACCTGCCTTGACCTCCCAAAGTTCTGGGATTACAGGCATGAGTCGCTGCATCCAGCTGAGTTGATATATTTACTTATTTTGAGATGGAATCTCACTCTGTTCCCCAGGCTGGAGTACAATGGCATGATCTTGGCTCACGGCAACCTCCACCCGCCAGGTTCGAGCAATTCTCCTGCCTCAGCCTCCTGAGTACCTGGGATTACAGGCACCTGCCAGCATGCCTGGCTAATTTTTTTTTTTTTTTTTTTGTAGACACGGTTTTCACCATGTTGGTCAGGCTGGTCTTGAACTCCTGACCTCAGGTGATCCACCCACCTCAGCCTCCCAAAGTGCAGGGATTACAGGCGTGAGTCACCGTGCCTGGCAAGTTGATATATTTAATCAGGCTTCAGAAATACTTGGTCATTGTTGCTTGAAGCACTGCTGTGCCCCTTTCTGTCTTTCATCACCTTCAGGAGCTGCAGGTAAACATTTCACACACGTCTCTGACGCTCAGTTTCGCTTTTCCCCACTGTTTTTCCCTCTGTGTTTCCGATTGGATGTCTTATACTGACCTGTCTTTGAGTTCCCTAATTCTCCCATCTCTGTGTCCTGGCTGCTATCAAACCCAGGCAATCAGTTCTCAATTTCAGATGTTTTATATTGCAGTAGTAGAATGGCCTTTTTCTTTCTTTTTTTTTTTTTTGAGGCGGAGTCTCGCTCTGTGGCCCAGGCTGGAGTGCAGTGGCCGGATCTCAGCTCACTGCAAGCTCCGCCTCCCGGGTTTACGCCATTCTCCTGCCTCAGCCTCCCGAGGAGCTGGGACTACAGGCGCCCGCCTCCTCGCCCGGCTAGTTTTTGTATTTTTTTTAGTAGAGACGGGGTTTCACCGTATTAGCCAGGATGGTCTCGATCTCCTGACCTCGTGATCCACCCGTCTCGGCCTCCCAAAGTGCTGGGATTACAGGCTTGAGCCACCGCGCCCGGCGAATGGCCTTTTTCTTAATTTTTTAAATTTTTATTTTTTTCAAGACAGAGTTTCACTCTTGTTGCTCAGGCTGGAGTGCAGTGACTTGGTCTCAGCACACTGCAACCTCCATTTCCCAGTTTCAAGCGATTCTCCTGCCTCAGCCTCCCCAGTAGTTGGGATTACAGGTGCCCGTCACTACGTCTGGCTAATTTTTGTATTATTAGTAGAGATGGGGCTTCACTATATTGGGCAGGCTGGTCTCAAACTCCTGGCCTTGTGATCTGCCCGCCTCAGCCTCCCAAAGTGTTGGGATTACAGGCGTGAGCCACCACGCCCGGCCTTGTTGTCATTATTTTCTTTAAGAAATAGTGTTTCAGTCTGTTGCCCAGGCTGGAGTGCAGTGACGCAATCATAGCTCACTGCAACCTCAAATTCCTGGGCTCAAGCAATCATCCTGCCTTAGCCCCCTGAGTAGCTAGGGCTATAGGTGCCTGCCACAATGCCTAGCTAATTCTTTGTTTGTTTGTTTTTTTTTTGCGACGGAGTCTCACTGTCTCCCAGGCTGGAGTGCAGTGGCGCCATCTCAGCTCACTGCAAGCTCCGCCTCCCGGGTTCATGCCATTCTCCTGCCTCAGCCTCCCGAGTAGCTGGGACTACAGGTGCCCGCCACCATGTCTGGCTAATTTTTGTATTTTTAGTAGAAATGAGCCTGGGTGTGGTGGCTAACACCTGTAATCCCATCACTTTGGGAGGCCAAGGCAGGTGGATTACTTGAGGTCAGCAGTTCAAGGCCAGCCTGGCCAACATGGTAAAACCCCGTCTCTACTAAAAACACAAAAAAAATTAGCTGAGCATGGTGGTGTGTGCCTGTAATCCCAGCTACTCAGGAGGCTGAGGCAGGAAAATTGCTTGAACCCAGGAGGTGGAGGTTGCAGTGAGCTAAGATTATACCACTGCACTCCAGCCTGGGCAATAGAGTGATGCTGTCTCAAAAAAGAAATAGGTCGGGCATGGGGGCTCACGCCTGTCATCCCAGCACTGTGGGAGGCCGAGGTAGGCACATCACTTGAGGTCAGGAGTTTGTGACCAGCCTGGCCAACATGGTGAAACCCCGTCTCTACTAATAATACAAAAATTAGCTGGGTGTGGTGGTGCGCACCTGTAGTCCCAGCTACTTGGAAGGCTGAGGCATGAGAATCGCTTGAACTTGGAGGTTGCAGTGAGCTGTGATTGCACCACTGCACTCCAGCCTAGTCGACAGAGAGAGACTCTGTCTTAAAAATAAAGAAATAGTAGAGATGGGGTTTTACCATGTTGGCCAGTCATCATTATTATTATTATTATTATTTTGAGACAGAGTCTCAATCTGTTGCCCAGGCTGGAGTGCAGTGGCGCGATCTCAGCTCACCACAATCTCTACCTCCTGGGTTCCAATGTTGATTCTTCTGCCTCAGCCTCTGGAGTAGCTGGGACTACAGGCATGTGCCACCACGCCCAGATAATTTTTTGTATTTTTAGAAGAGACGGGGTTTCACCATGTTAGCCAGGATGGTCTCGATCTCCTGACCTCGTGATCTGCCTGCCTCAGCCTCTCAAAGTGCTGTGATTACAGGCGTGAGCCACCGTGCCCGGCCAATTATTTTATTTTTAGTAGAGACAGGGTCTCACCTGTTGGAATTTGAGACCTGTTGCTGGTCTCAAATTCCTGGACTCAAGCAATCCTCCCACCTCAGCCTCCCAAAGAGCTGGCATTATAGGCGTGAGCTGCTGTGCCCAGCCCTGACTTTACTATTGAAAGCGAAAATAAGAGTGCTTTATTCTGTATGTATAATAAGTAGATGTGGTATTTGACTGCAGCAGCACTGGCGATGGGGCGGGTGGAAATATTCTGCTCTAAGTTACTTGAAGTAATCCAATTCTAATTCTGAGAAGACTGGGGTTAGTTAAAATGCACATCTCCATCTCCAGTGCCATCACTAAAAAACAATAATGCAGGCCGGGCGCGGTGGCTCAAGCCTGTAATCCCAGCACTTTGGGAGGCCGAGACGGGTGGATCACGAGGTCAGGAGATCGAGACCATCCTGGCTAACACGGTGAAACCCCGTCTCTACTAAAAAAAATACAAAAAACTAGCCGGGCGAGGTGGTGGGCACCTGTAGTCCCAGCTACTCAGGAGGCTGAGGCAGGAGAATGGCGGGAACCCGGGAGGCGGAGCTTGCAGTGAGCCGAGATCCAGCCACTCTACTCCAGCCTGGGCGACAGAGCGAGACTCTGTCTCAAAACAAAAAACAAAAAACAAAAAAAAACCCAATAATACAAACACATATTGCTGGAAATGCAATAGGAAAATGGTAGAATACTAAAAAATACTGTGTTAACACAAGAGAAGGCAGGAAAGGAGCAATAGACAAACCAAAAGAGATGAGACAAAATCAGTAGTCACATGGCAGACCCCACTCTGCCTTAGCTCCAGCCAAAATTCCATGTGGATGAAACAAACCCTCCCATTAAAAGGTCAAGATGTTCAGACCAGGCAGGGTGGAGGTGACGGTGTCCGGGAAGCAGGGGAAAGAGGCTGAGCCAGGGCTTGGAGGGGAGGAGCAGGGGTGGTCCCAGTGCCCATCTCCGCATGGCCAGGGCCACCTGGGCCACTCCGAGTCCCCTACGGGGAGAGCTGGGCAGGGACTCATGGTCCAGGGAGCCTGCTTCTGGGCTGGGGGAGGAGGTCTGCTCTGGAGGACCAGGCTCAGGTGGGGCAGGTCGGGATTCTGCCTCTGAGCCTGATGTCAGTGGGAGATACTTGTCCTCCCACGATTTCCTGGGCTGACTCTGGGGGTGGTCTCTACAGCCGGGTGACATGAGGCCTACACAGCGAACACAGGCCCCAGGCAGCTGCCTGCTGGGTGTGTACATGGAGATTCCTTGGGTGCACAAGCTATGGGAGTGACTGTGGACGTGTGTGTGTGTGTGTGTCTATGTGTATGTGTATAGATGTGTGTGTGTGTATAGATGTGGGTATGTGTGTTTGTGTGTATATGTATGTGTATGTGTGCATGTGTATGTGTGTATATGTACATGTGTGTATGTGTGTATATATGTATGTGTGTGCATATGTACGTGTGTGTGTGTGTGTCTATGTGTATGTGTGTGTGTGTGTATATGTGTGTGTGTATAGATGTGTGTGTGTGTATATGTGTGTATATGTATGTGTATGTGTGCATGTGTATGTGTGTATATGTACATGTGTGTA
The DNA here is from genome assembly GCF_009764315.1 of Trachypithecus francoisi. Taxonomy (NCBI): domain Eukaryota; kingdom Metazoa; phylum Chordata; class Mammalia; order Primates; family Cercopithecidae; genus Trachypithecus; species Trachypithecus francoisi. The sequence continues at coordinate 3,932,259 of NW_022681468.1, read as the reverse complement.
TGTGTGTGTATATATGTATGTGTGTGCATATGTACGTGTGTGTGTGTGTGTGTGTGAGGTGTGTAGGGAGGAGACCCTAGGGGCATTTGGACCATTACTGTTCCCTGGACCCCCTGACAAGATTAGGGTACAAAGTCCTCAGGAAGGGGTTCTGCAGAACCTCCCAGGGTAGGGGAGGAGGGGATCCCTGTGGCTTCCAGCTTGGCCGAGGAGAAGGCTGGGGGCGAATCCGTGTCCTGGTCCTCAGCAGGCAGTGACACCAGTGGGGAACGCCCGGGAGGACTCTCTGCCTGGCCAGTGTCTGCCTGGACAGGGGATGTGAGGATGTGGGGGGAACACACTGCCCAGGACCAGGGTACACTGGCTCTAGGCCCCAGCCCTGCCAGGATGCCAGGGAGTCACAAGTGAGGGGACCGGAACTTCAAAGAGGGCTCCTGTCCGTATATGTCCCGTCCCTCCCCTCCCCTCCATCTTGTCTGCCTCCTCCATGCCTAGCCAGGAGCTGGTGTGCAGGGAGTCCCGCGCTTGCTGGCTGAAGGGTGGGACCTGTGCTTCCGCGCATGACAGCTTTGCCAGCAAAAGGAGTTTCTCACCTGCAGCGGCCCCCTGCGCATGAATGCTGACGCGTGTGACGCCACAGTGTGCACTCAATGGATGCCTGATGTCCTGGAGAGAGAATGGCTTGTTGGGGACAGCAAATTAGCCTGTGGGTCAGCTTCTTGAGGGGGCATGTGGGGTTCTCCTGCTCCCAAACCTGCACCTTCTGGTGATGTGCATGGCGCAGTCCTAGCCCCAGATCATCTGCCTGTGCCCGGTTCCCAGGTGCCGGGTGTTGCGGGACTCTGACTGCAGACCTGGGGCCGCTGCTCATGCTTGCGAAGACAGTGGAAGGCCAATCCCCACCCCCACCCCTGCTCTTCTGGCCATGCTAGGAATGGTCATAAGGTGTGGTATTTTGAAAACATGAGCTCTACGTCCAAGAGTGTGGCCCAGCCCGCTACCCCGGCTGTCTGGCGCCCTGGCTGCTGTATTTTGGTGACTGAGACTTTTTAGCCCGCAGAGCATGTCACTTCCAAGATGTTTTGGACTGAAAACCCAGCATGCGGAGGCCTATTCTTATCAGCTGTCTAGGGATACCGGCTGCGCCTGGGGGACCTGGTTAGGGGTTCCAGATTCTGTCCTCTCTGAGACCTAGGACTGACACACTCATGACCAGCCTCACCCATTCACATGGCCCAGCTCTTGTCCACCCCTCATTTTTTTTTTTTTTTTTTCTGTTTTTGAGACAAGGTCTCAATCGGTTGCCCAGGCTGGAGTGCAGTGGTAAAATCACTGCAGCCTCAACCTCCCGGGCTCAAGTGATCCTCCCACCTTAGCCTCCTGAGTAGCTGGGACCTCAGGCATGTGCCACTAGGACTAAATTTTTTTTTTTTTTTTGAGAAGGAGTCTCACTCCGTCTCCCAGGCTGGAGTACAGTGTACAATCTCAGCTCACTGCAACCTCCACCTCCTGGGTTCAAGCGATTCTCCTGCCTCAGCCTCCTGAGTAGCTGGGACTACAGGTGCGTGCCACCACGCCAGGCTAACTTTTGTATTTTTAGTAGAGACAGGGTTTCACAATGTTGGCCAGGTTGGTCTTGAACTCCTGACCTTGTGATCCGCCTGCCTCAACCTCCCAAAGTCCTGGGATTACAGGCGTGAGCCACCGCTCCCGGCACAAGGACTAATTTTTTCTTTTCTTTTCTTTTTTTGAGACGGAGTCTCACTCTGCCACCCAGGCTGGAGTGCAGTAGTGCAATCTCAGCTCACACTGCAAGCTCCACCTCCCGGGTTCACACCATTCTCCTGCCTCAGCCTCCTGAGTAGCTGGGACTACAGGTGCCCACCACCACGCCCGGCTAATTTTTTGTGTTTTTTTTTTTTTTAAGTAGAGACGGGGTTTCACCGTGTTAGCCAGGATGGTCTTGATCTCCTGACCTCGTGATCCACCCGCCTCAGCCTCCCAAAGTGCTGGGATTACAGGTGTGAGCCACCGCGCCCAGCCCACAAGGACTAATTTTTTTATCTTTTGTAGAGAGAGGGTCTTGCTATGTTGCCCAGCCTGCTCAAGTGGTCTGCCTGTCTCAGCCTCCCAAAGAGGTGGGATGACAGGTTCAAGCCGCTGTGCCTGGCCTTATCCACCTTTCAACTCCCTGCACACTGCTGTCCCTGCCCCAGAAACATTGGCCACAGGGGCTAGTCCTCTGTTGACCCCCTGAGCCAGGCTGCAGGTCCAGCTGTCTGCAGCACACACCTTCCTGTCACCCTGCGAGGACTGCATGGCACCCATGGTGTAAGAGAGCAGGCTGCGCCTGAGAGGTGCGGGAGTGAATGTGACATGCAGCCTGTGTGTGGCCTGGGGACCACTGGTTCTGACTCTGAAGTCCATTGGGACTCTGGGACCTTGGTGGGCCCTTGAGCCCGTGTGGCTTGACCCTTGGTTGTTTGGGGCCTGCTTCCCAGCTGCCAGCAGAACCAGGGGCTCCTGTCCTCACTCCTCCTGCAGCTCAGCTCCAGAGCTCCAGGGGCCCGGGCCCTCTGCTCAGCTCATCCTCTGCTCCCAACAGGCAGGCCCCACATGAGAGGGGCTTACCCTATGCCTGTCCCTCCGGGGTCTGGTTGCCTATTCCTGTCCTGGCACCTGCCGGGTGGTCAGGTGGAGTGGCTTCAGGGGCAAGGGCCCCGCTATTTTTAGCACTTTCGGCTCCTGTAAACACCTCTCCCAGCCTCTCCTCCCCAGCCCAGCCAGAAGTGCGGCTGTCACACACCCCTGCAAGGCCTGGAGGGTCCCCGAAACTTCCTGCAGCACCCGCCCTCTCCTGCAGCAGAGATCGGCGCTGCGTTCCCAGCCCTTCAGCCGCTTCTGCCCTGAGCCGGGTGCTTGGGTCCAGCCTTACAGTGTGGACCAGGCCATGCTTGGGGGTGACAATCGAGGCAAGTCCTACCTGCAGGAATCGGTGTGCTGAGAAGCAAGGTTCTGCACACAAGCTATATGTGTCCCCACAGGGCCACCACTGCCATCCTCGGGGAGCAGCGGGCCACTGCCAGGCATCCCACACTGCCCTGCATGACAGCAGCCTGGCCAGCTTTGAGCAGACCCAAGCCTGTGCGGGGACAGCTTTTGGTGTTCCTGTTTTGCGTTAGCTTTTCACTGTTTACTGAGACAACCCAGGCAGCATCTTGGGTGCTAATCCCAGGGCCTGAGTCCCTGCGGAGGGGCAAGGGCAGTGGCCTAGGGCTGCCATCAGTGCCTGTCACTGCGGCCTTGGTCCCTGTAGCCTCAGTGGCGCCTGCGTGGAGGGGGCCCCCTAATCGTGGTGCCTCGGCTTTGGAATGTTCTGGGAGGTAGTCAGAACGGGCATGGCTGCCGCTGCTGACCCCCGCCTGGCGAACTCTTTCCGGCTAATCGTTCTGTTTGTTTTCCCAGAGCAGGTGGGGGCAGGGCCTCTTCCATCCATTATCGGCTCCCATGGCGCCAGGGAGGCACCGTGTGCACACAGGCTCAACTTTCTGGTTTTGCTTGAATTAGCAGGAAGCAGCAGGGAGCGGGGTTTGAGATATCTGAATATTTGTGGCTGTGCAAACCCAGAATCAACAAATAATAATCAGCAAATCAAGAAAAATTATATCAACAATCAACAAATAATAATACACCAGGAATCTACTGGTTATGAGCACAGCTCAGCATGGCGACATTTCTCAGCTCACTGATGTCCCTTCCTTGGTGCATGCGGAGTCCTTCCTGTGTGCCGAGCCTGGTGCAGGGTGCTGGGGCCCAGGCCATGACAGAGGTGGATTCTAAAGACTCCCGAGCTGATGTGCAGTCTCTTCTTACACCCTTGTCCATATGGGAAGCTCACAGAAGCCACAGGGCCCATCCTATGTCCTAAAGAGTGGAGTCAGGGCCAGGAGCTGGGCACAGGCGGTTTTTTGGGAGATGTTCCTGGGGTTCTCCAGATGGGCTGGCTGGAGCCACTGCAGGTTGGGGGATAGAGCTGGTCACCTCTGTGGGAACCCAGGGCTCGGTCCTCCCTGGGGACCATATGAAATCATGTGTCATGTGCCTCAGGACAGCCGGCAGATGGTGGGGGACTGGGTGTTTATCCAGGAACTCTTGACCCAGGGTTGAGGGTTGCCTTGGGGGTGACAACACTCCAGCACTTTCCACTGCAAAAGGTCCTTCCTGGCTACAGAGAAACCAGGGATCTTGGGGTTCAGTTCCACCCCTGGGCTGGTGTGGGCCTGACACAGGACCTGGCCCTGTCTGGCACTGTCCGTCATGGCTGCGCAGAAACTGGGGTGCAGGACAGGGAGGCGGAGAGCAGTCAGACCCGGGCTCAGGGCCAGCCCCGCGAGTTCTTCAAACCCCATGGCATCCGGAAAAGAAGGCAACAGGGATCAGGCCTCAGCGGCCAGTGTGGCCCAGAGAGTAAAGGCAGCACAACCCTTCCAGCACCCGGAGCGGCATGGCAGAGACTGCAGACGCAACCTTTTCAGCACCCAGAACAGTGCGGCAGGGCCTACAGAGAGCCTCCTGTGTGGCCTGTGCAGAATGCGGCACCCACCGGCAAAGCCTGCATGATGCGGACAGGGCCCCCTCTGGACGGGGGAAGAGAAATTCGTGCTGGGGATGGTCAGGGGGTGGGACCTGAGGCGCCTGGAGCAAGTTACCGGGAAGCCAAGAAAGTTTGCACTCTGCTCTGTGAGTGCTTGCTAGGGCGAGCTCAGGTCCTGGAACTGCGCCCTGGTGCTGCAGGAGGCGGGAGGTGGAGGGTGCACTTTTGTTTGTTTGTTTTTTGAGACGGAGTCTTGCTCTGTCACCCAGGCTGGAGTGCAGTGGCACAGTCTCGGCTCACTGCAACCTCTGCCTCCCGGGCTCAAGCAATTCTCCTGCCTCAGTCTCCCACATAGCTGGGATTACAGGCACCCAGTCACCATGCCTGGCTAATTTTTGTATTTTTTAGTAGAAACGGCATTTCGCCATGTTGTCCAGGCTGGTCTTGAACTCCTGACCCCAGGTGATCCGGAGGGCACAGTTTTGCCTGTGGTTGCTGGAGGCCCCTTAGGCTGGCTCAGATCCCAGCACCGGCCCATAGCTGTGTGGCTCTGGGCAAGTTATTTCTCCTCGCTGGGCCTCAGGGATCCCATCTCTAAAACAGAGATGATAGGCCCTGCTCTGGGGGGGCTGTAGTGAGGATTCAGCAAAATCACTATGGGGTGTGTACCCCACAGGCAGGAGTGAGCATGGGGTGGGGGCAGCCTGTCCAGGAATGCCAATAACAGCCATTATCATAAGGCACCGCACCGCTGCGCTTCCCTTAGGACTCTCGCAGGGCTCCCGTGTCCTTCCACATCCCCTTCCCCCTTCCCTGCCAGAGTCTGAATCCTGGGAAGCACTGCCGGGGCAGGCCTAGGCCCTCCTTATCCAGAGGTGGGAACTGGGGTGCGAGGGAGCTGGGGTGCCCTTAAGGGGCCAGCGGGTGGGAGACGGGGTGAGCACACACCCAGGGCAGGGGGAGCAATCACTCTTTTTTTTTTTTTTTTTTTTTTTTTGAGGCGGAGTCTCGCTCTGTCGCCGGACTGGAGTGCAGTGGCCGGATCTCAGCTCACTGCAAGCTCCGCCTCCCGGGTTTACGCCATTCTCCTGCCTCAGCCTCCCGAGTAGCTGGGACTACAGGCGCCCGCCACCTCACCCGGCTAGTTTTTGTATTTTTAGTAGAGACGGGGTTTCACCGTGTTAGCCAGGATGGTCTCGATCTCCTGACCTCGTGATCCGCCCGTCTCGGCCTCCCAAAGTGCTGGGATTACAGGCTTGAGCCACCGCGCCCGGCCGCAATCACTCTTAATCTAGGGCCAACACAGTGAACGTGCATGTTTTTTACCCCCAATTCAAAATGAAAATAACTTTATTGAGACCCACAGACAAAACTTCTGTCCTTGCAGTACTGATTTCCTTATTTCTGAGCTTATTTCTCAGGACGGGCTGCTGGGTCACAGTTCTCCTGGGGTGTGACTGAGCATTTGGTGGGCCCTGAACCGTTCTGGGCCAGGGCTGCAACGTGGCTGCGGGCTGCTCGGCCTGTGCGGGCTAGACGCCGAGGCAGCCTGGGAGGCCCGCTAGAGTGGGAGGCCCTGATTCCTCCCCAAAACCTCGGGCTCCTGGCAGTGTCTTTTCCTCCCTAATTCGACCAGGGTTGAGGCCATGGCCTCAGCACCACGGGGAATCATACTGGGTTCAGTCCGTGGGGACCCTCCCTGCCCCCGCCCAAGGCCCCTGCCCTGCCCTGGGTCCTCCCTGGGCCCCACCTGCTCCACTTCAGGGCACCCCTTCCCTTCCCCCCAGCCTTTCCCAGACACCTGCTGAGAGCCTCACCCCTCACTTCCTAGGAACAGTCCACCTGCTGCGTGAGGACTCTGGCCAGGGGAATGACTTTGTCTGAGGTCACCTGGAACCTCCCATTCAACAAATGCAGCTCAGGCCCTATCGGCCCCCATGGCCCCGAGGAGAGAATTAAAATGGGGCTCTCCTGTCCTCAAGATGCTTTGCTCCATGTGACGGAAGGCAGCCGTGACATACTGATTAGTTAGAACACAGGTCTGTACTGCACACAGGCTAAGATGTCTGCCCTGTGCAGTGCCCCACCTGTGTAACCTCACAAGGCTGCCCCTTGTGCAGTGCCCCACCTGTGTAACCTTACAAGGCTGCCCTTTGCAGTCCTCCTCCTGCTCTTCCTCATAAGCATCAAATGCAGTTGCTCATTAATAGTGCAGTTTGGATTGTATCAGTGCATGTTTGTTACTGAGATGTACAAAGATCCCTATGCTGTGCCCATCCAGTGCCCTTCCTGGCACCAAGTAGTACACCAATAATTGTGGAACGAGCGACATTCAGATGTAAATGAGACTCTTTTTTTTTTTTTTTTTTTTTCTTTTTTGAGACAAGGTCTTGCTCTCACCCAGGCTGGAGTGCAGTGGTGCCATCACTGCAACCTTGATGTCCTAGTCTCAAGAGATCCTCCTGCCTCAGCCTCCCGAGTAGCTGAAACTAGGCACATGCCACCACACCTGGCTAATTTTTGTATTATTTGTAGAGACGGGGTTTTGCCATGTTGCCCAGGCTGGTCTTGAACTCCTGGACTCAAGTGATTCACTTGCTTCAGCCTCCAAAAGTGCTGGGATTGCAGGTGTGAGTCACTGCGCCCAGCACTCGAATAAGACTCTTGTTAAGAGATGTTGGCCGGGCGCGGTGGCTCAAGCCTGTAATCCCAGCACTTTGGGAGGCCGAGACAGGCGGATCACAAGGTCAGGAGATCGAGACCATCCTGGCTAACACGGTGAAACCCCGTCTCTACTAAAAAATACAAAAAACTAGCTGGGCGAGATGGCGGGCGCCTGTAGTCCCAGCTACTCGGGAGGCTGAGGCAGGAGAATGGCGGGAACCCGGGAGGCGGAGCTTGCAGTGAGCTGAGATCGCGCCACTGCACTCCAGCCCGGGCGACAGAGCGAGACTCCGTCTCAAAAAAAAAAAAAAAAAAGAGAGATGTTTGGAACCAACCCCACCAGGGTGAGTGGAAGACACGTTATCTACGGATGCCTCAGAATGTGCGGGAAAGAGAACTCTGAATTGCTTCCGCCAGCCCAGACTTTCTTCCCTTCCCTCTGCTGTCCATCACAACAGCCTCACCCCACAGGACATTTCCACTCTCACCACAAGACAGCAATGGCCACAAAGGGACCCACTTGGAGGACCTTGGCAGGACACTCCCCAGACATACTGGCTGAGTCCTGCTCCAGACTCCAGCTTTTGGAGGTGATGAGCTCACTGTCATCCAGCAGGGCCAAGTTCCTCATCCTAAGTATAGATTAAGTTGCATTCTTGGAATATATATAAGCCCTTATTTTGGGATGGGCCTATTGGTGTCAGCGTCTGATGTCTGTGTGATTTTTTTTGACCTGTGTATCAGCAGGAGGTGATATGATACACCGGGAAGGTCGTAAGCTGGCCTGTGTCACCATAAACACTGGCCTGAGAAAGGAAGAAAATGCATTTGGAAAGCCCAGCACTTGGAAGTCCATCTGGTAACGGGGAGCACGGAAAGGAGCTGGTGGTCCCAAAGAGTCACTCAAGGACACAACAGAGCCAAACATCCTTTTTCATTTATTTGGATAGGTGGAATTTAGTTTTAATTATTTAAGAGAATACTTCATGAGATATTTTCAAAGAGAAATGGGATCTTAATAATCTGGGGCTCATTACAGTCCTCGGTCATGAAATCTTTATAAGTCTCCGCTGGAGGTGCAGAGCAGTGGCTGGGCCTGGAGGACTGTGAGCGTGCAGCGTGAATGAGCAGAAAGTGATGGCTGTACTGTGCTGGAGGCTTCATTTCCATGTCTGGGGCCCTGAGTTCCAGGGTGAGGCCACTTCCCAGGTGAAGTCACGGGAAGGAACAATTCCAACAATGACAATTGACAATGAGGAGAACGGAGGCAGGCTGGACACAGTCACCAGACTCCGAGAACCAGCCTGAGGAGACTTGGAAACTGTCCTCCGCCAACCTGGCTGAATTTCACTCTTACTAAAGTTAACCCCACTCGAAGACTGGGGAATTCCAGCACCTCAGGGGAGAGGCTGAGTTATTTTGCAACCCCAAATTAAATGCTGCATGGTCACTGGCTGTGCATGCCACGGGGCTTGATTTCTGTTCCCCTGATTCACTCTTCCCTCCTCCAAGGTGCTTGGGCTCATGGAAGCTGAGGGAAGCTCAGGGCGCTGAGGACCCACCAGGCCCTGGCCAGGACGCTGCATCCTGCTGGAAAGGAATGCCCCATGAGGGTCAAATGGTGGACTTTTAATCTCTGTTCAGGTCCCCTGCCCTCACCCGAAAGGCCCTCACCCTTGAGCTCCCCCGGCACCCCTGCATCTCTCTGGGGTCTTCCCAGGATGTGCCACTGGAGCCCCACACTGCACACGGCCCAGCTCCTCACAGGCCTTTCTCCCAGACCCACTCTCCTTAGGCCCCCTGCCCCGGGTGTCTGGGCCAGCCAGACCCCTTGCAGCCTCAGCATCCCCCAACAGCCAGCTGATCATCAAATCCTGTCAATGACAGATCCTAAGCCCACCTCAGACCAACCCTGATGTCCCACTTGCCAGTTGGAGGCCTGGCCTCTACTCAGACCCTTGACATCACTGTCCTCCGGTCTGACTGGTGACCACAGTGGCCACCCACTCTGCCTGCGGTTGCCTTGGTCCACACTAGCATGAGTTCCCTTCCTGAAAAGGATCCAAAGATCCCATCACACATCTCAGCCACCTTTGCCTGGACCCCACAGGACAGGATTCAGACCTGCCCCTGACCTCCCTACTGGCCCTCTGTGTCCTGAGCACACGGCACCCTGGTATCTCTCTGCCATAGCCCATTTTGGGTCTGCTGCCTGAAAACCAGTTCTCTCCTCCTGAGCATGGAGGGCCCTGGGTAATCTTGAGAGGCGACGAGCGCATTGCCTCCTTTCAGAGCCTTAGCAACTTGATGGATGTTATGGAATAAATGAATGAATTCTTCTCCAAAAGAGGGAGCAGGGGTTCTGTTCCTTCTGTATACCATCATCACGGAATCAGAGCACATCTGAGATGGCGGGACGTAGCAATCCTCTGCTCCTCTTCATTGATTACAGGGAAACTGAGGCAGAGGTGGAGCCAGTCCCTGGCCTCCTGACTTCCAGGACAGGCCAGAGTCTATGAGACCACAGTCTTCCAGAGGGGACTCCCAACCTGCAAACCCGGACCCTGGGCTCCCCACGGCTGGAACAAATGCCTCTGTAGGTCCTCCCCCTGGAAACTCCTCCCCGAGGGACCCTCCAGACAGAAGGATGGGACACTAACTCAGGACTCTCGAGGGTTCTTGGGGAACCTTTGAGAAGAGTCCAAGGCACTAAAATTGGGTTCTCAAGAATAAACAACCAAACGGCTTAGTTGGAATCCTACTCGGAAAGTATGCCTACCTGTATCCCTATGCTGCTTAGACACTCCACCTCAGCAAAACCCTGCTAGGCACTGGGGCCCGGGTTTCCTGCATCTCGCCCACTGTGTCGGCTAAGACCATTTCAGCTACAAGTATGAAACCTGACACAAGTGGCTTGTGTGATAAGGAAAGCAGTGGCCTTTTCCAAGGAAGGACTCTTGGCTCGAGACTCACCCGTTTGGCCCCTTGGTGGAATCCTTCTCTCTCCTTCCTTCCCTCCTTCCTTCCTTTCCTTTCCTTTCCTTTCCTTTCCTTTCCTTTCCTTTCCTTTCCTTCCTTCCTTCCTTCCTTCCTTCCCTCCCTCCCTTTCCTTCCTTCCTTCCCTCCCTCCCCTTCCTTCCTCCTTCCTTCCTTTCTTCCTTCCTTCCTTCCCTCCCTCCCTCCCTCCCTCTCCTTCCTTCCTTCCTTCCTTCCCTCCCTCCCTCTCCTTCCTTCCTTCCTTCCTCCCCTCCCTTTCCTTCCTTCCTTCCTTCCTCCCTCCCTCCCTCCCTCCCTCCTCTTCCTTCCTTCCCTCCCTCCTTCCTTCTTCTTTCCTTCCTTCCTTCCTTCCTTCCCTCCTTCTCCTCCTCCTCCTTCTCCCTTCCCTCCCTCCCTCTCTCCATTCCTCTCTTCCTTCCCTCCTTCCTTTCTCCCCCTCTCTCTCGCTGTCTCTCTCTCTTTCTTTCCGTGGAGTCTCTCTCTGTTGCCCAGGCTGGAGTGCAGTGGCGCGATCTCGGCTCACTGCAAGCTCCACGCCCCCGGGTTCACGCCATTCTTCTGCTTCAGCCTCCCAAGTAGCTGGGACTATAGGTGCCTGCCACCACGCCTGGCTAATTTTTTGTATTTCTAGTACAGACGGGGATTCACCGTGTTAGCCAGGATGGTCTTGATCTCCTGACCTCATGATCCGCCCGCCTCAGCCTCCCAAAGTGCTGGGATTACAGGCGGGAGCCTTGTAATCCCAGTGGCCTTGCCCCTTTCTTCTTACCAGCCAAGAAACCTTTCCCAGCATTCCTCAATAGCCACCCTCACATCTCATTGGCCAGGATTGGGTCACATGCCCCAGGCTAAGCCAATCATTGTCTAGGAGAATCATTGGCTTAGCCAATCAGAGCCTATGCCTGAGGCACACAGGGCAGTGCCTAAACCACAGGACAAAATTGGGATCTGTCAGCAAGGAAGGGGGGTGGCTGTTGGGCAGCCTGCGAGGCTGTCACCCATGTCCCCTCACTTGTTCTGACAGAGGTTTTCATAAAAGAGCCACCTCTAGCCTGTCATGGTGGGACCCTCAGATGTCCCTGTGCCCTCCAGGGTCTGGGCAACGTGAGGTTCTGGTAGGAGGAGAAGGCCACTTTGTAGAAGTCTGGAGGGCCTGGAAGAAGACATCTCTTCCCAGACAGTCCATTTAGTGTAGCTCGGGCCGTCCCTTGCCATCCTGTGTCTAGGAGGTGGCCTGGTGAGTGTGGACTCATCAGGAGTCGGGCCTCTCTTCCTGCTGTGGCCCTCAGTCCAGCCGTGAGCTCAGCCACCACCTCCCCAGTGCACACATCGGCCAGACGGGCACCAGCAGTGCCTGCCTTGGGTGCCATCGGGGCCTGGCCTGAACTCTTCACCAAGCGCGGCTCACAAACGAGCTCACTTCATCCTCACACCAGCCCCAGGCGTTGCTGCCATCGAGAGCTGGGGAAAGGGCAGGACAGAGGTTGAAGGAAGTCACTCAGAGTCCCACAGCTGGAACGTGGGGGAGCTGGGATTCTAACCCAGGGCTCACACTGTCGCCCACACCCGTCCAGGTGAAAGTTTGTTTTAAAAATTACATATAATTCACATGCCATGATACTCACTATTTTTAAGTGTACAATTTAGTGGTTATTTACAAGGTTGTACAACCACCACCATAATCAATTTTAGAACAAGTTCATCATCCCCAAAGGAAACCATCACTTCTTAGCAGTCACCCCTTCCTCCGCAACCAGTCCCTGTAAACCACGAATCTACTTTCTGTCTCCAAGGACTTGCCTACTCTGGACATTTCACATGATGTGATTATATGGCATTTGGTCCTGGGTGCGTGGAAAATCTTCCTTCACTTCACATAGTGTTTCATCCTTGCCGTGGCCTGTGTTAGCACTTTCTTCTTTTTATTGTCAAATAACATCCCACTGTGTGAGAAGTCCACATCGTGTTTATTTGGTCATCAGTGGATGGACATTTGGATTGCTTCTACGCCCTGGCTCTTGTGAGTAATCCTGCTGTAAATATGTGTGTGCATGTTTTGTTTTGTTTTGTTTTGAGACGGAGTCTCGCTCCATTGCCCAGGCTGGAGTACAGTGGTGTGATCTCAGCTCACTGCAACCTTTGCCTCCTGGGTTCAAATGATTCTCCTGCCTCAGCCTCCCAAGTAGCTGGGACTACAAGTGCTCGCCACCACACCCAGCTAATTTTTGTATTTTTAGTAGAGACGGAGTTTCACCATGTTGGGCAGGATGGTCTCCATCTCCTGACCTCGTGATCTGCCTGCCTCAGCCTCCCAAAGTGCTGGGATTACAGGCGTGAGCCACTGCGCCTGACCGTGTGTACATGTTTTTGTGTGGATAGGTGTTTGCATTCTTCTAGGGCAGGTACCTGAGAGTGGGATCTCTGGGTGGACGTCATTTTGACAAAATGAAAGTGCACCCTTATTTAAGAGGTTAGTGGATGCCATCAGGGTGTCCTGAGTGCTGGAGAGGGAGTTGGGAGTTGGGACTCTGGTCTGGGCTGTACTGTGTGTTGACTATAGGACCTTGGTCAAAGGCCTTCTCTGGGTTGGTCATGATGACAAGGGGGCAGGAGTGGACGGGGCCAGCCCTTAGTGGGTACTTGCATCCCCCAGCCCCTGGGGAAGGAGCCAAGGTTTTTCTGACACCTGTGCTGGGAGAGATGATGATACCCACCTAGAGGGCAGAGAAGGAACAGGACGTGGGCCTGAGCCCTGGCTCCTGGACAGAGCCTTCTGCTGCTCAGAGCCAGGAAGACAGCATCTTCCTGCTGTAATCGCCACCAATTTTCATTTGCACTTTAATGTGCAAATTTTACTCTATTGTGTCTCCTTAGACTTGAAAGTAAACCTTAGCTCATTCTAATGAAAGCTATGCAAAGCTCAGCCAGAAATTTAATTGTATTTACTAAGAAGCTAATAAATATTTACTACAAATCTCATTGCTCCGTAAAATTGAAGACGGTACTTTCTGCATGCTTTTTCAACTGTGAGGCCAGGCTGGGGAAGAGGGGGAGACAGTCTGGGAAGGAGAGAGGAAGGATCAGACTTGTCTCCTTGTTAGAGCTAAACTGTGGTCCTCCCTCCAGTGTTTTCCGCAATGGGAACCCATCACTTGCCATGACTTTGATCTGAGCTGGATCATTTTATTCAGAAGGAAAGCTTTCTTACAAGCAATTCATTTCCGTTGCATTTCCAAACCAGATCTATTTGATTATGCATGGAAAGCTTACAACATTTTCCACTGAGACGGTTTTTGAATTAACTGAAAACTTAGCTGTTTCATAATTTCTGAATTGTAGATTTTTGGCTCCCCTTCTTGGTCTCGTAAGTCCATCGATAGGTCTTTTTAAATCTGAAATTTGCCATAGGCTGAGTCCTCAAAGAAAGATATATACCCTTGACATTTGAAAGAAATTAATGGAAAATCACTAAAACCTTTCAAACGCTACATCGAAATGTAGTTACAGCTCTTTCCTCAGGCCCAGTGAGGATTTAATCATAGCAAAATCTTAACGTTTAATATTGAAATCTTTATCCAGGAGACCCCGCCACAAAATGCCTTGCAGGGGGAGCTCAGCATTTCCCAGACGTGCTGGGAGTGCTCTCTGGCTCTAATTTGGAGCTGTGGCAACTGGAAGATGAACCCGTGACCCTGGCTTTTACCAACTGAAAGTCTAAGGCTCCAGAGAAGTCAGAGCCCCAAGGGCTAAAGCATGAACCATGGTTGGGGGTTCTCGGGGTGGGGGGAACTCGCCAACGGCTGCTTCCCGTGTGCCTCCAGAATCCTCAGGAGCTCAGAGCCTCTCAGCGTATGTGTCACACCTGCTCAGGTGCTGTTGGCTGAAGCAAGTTACATGGCCGGCCCAAACGGAAGGAGTGGGGAGCAGATCCTCTCCATAGAAGGAACAAAGTCAGATGCCAACGGGCATGGGCGCAGAGATAGGAGGACGGTGCAGCCACCCTGCAGTCCGCACTGAGCCCTGCCAGCACCACGTTCACGGGCTGCTGCACCCGTTCCCTGGTCGTGGTGAGTGCGGGCTGCTGACAGCACACCCACCTCCTTTCCAGAGCACAGCCTTGGCCAACAGGAGCCACACACCCTGGCTGTGCTCTTTCTCACTGCCTGGGACTCACTGCCAATGGCTGGCTGGGCCCCCTTTCTTCAAGGCGGGGCAACACCGCGGTGTGGGCTGTGGTCCAGAGAGCACCTGACTTGAGCCCACACCCTTGCTCGGCTCTTTCCCCTTCCCTGTGCCGCTGTCTTCACTCCGTCCCAGGTGTTTATTGAACAGCCTTCCCTCAATAAGCCACATATCCCGAATCCCTGCTCTGGCTCCACTTACCGGGACCTCCAGGGCCACGACGGTGCTTTCCGAGGATGGTCCATGGAGTTTCCTGCCAGCATGCTTTTCGACACTGTGGCCTGACACTCCTTCTGAGATGGGGGAGGTCTGTGTCCCCTCCCCTTGAGTCTGGGCAGGCCGGTGACTTGCTTGTAGCCAGTAGGGTATGGCAGAAGTGACACTATGTGACGTCTGATGGTGGTCGTCAGTGTGGCACAGGAACACCAGCTCTCACAGCTGCCAGACTGCCTGCCGGCTGTGAGGAGGGCCTGGGGCACCCCTGTGGGCAGACGCCTGGCCAGCCCCACACTAGTCAACTCCAGCCATTGTCCGATGGCAACTGCAGGACAGACTCCAGCTAAACCTTGCCCGAGTTCCTGAACCCCAGAAATCTGGAGAGATGAAAAAAAAGATCGTTGTTGTTTAAGCCACTAGGTTTTTTGTTTGTTTGTTTGTTTGAGACAGAGTTTCACTCTTGTTGCCCCCGGCCTGGAGTGCAATGGCACGATCTTGGTTCACTGCAACCTCTACCTCCCTGGTTCAAGTGATTCTCCTGCCTCAGCCTCCCGAGTAGCTAGGATTACAGTCACGCGCCACTGTGTCTGGCTAATTTCGTATTTTTAGTAGAGATGGGGTTTCTCCATGTTGGTCAGGCTCATCTCAAACTCCCGCCCTCATGTGATCTGCCTGCCTCAGCCTCCCAAAGTGCTGGGATTACGCGCATCAGCCACCACTCCTGGCTGAATGATCTTTTTTCTCTGTTGGAAACCCTGGAAGCCTGCCCATTTCCAGAGGGACAGAGGTGGCTCTGGGTCTCCTCTCAGACTTCTGCATCTCCAACCTGCTGGAGCAGGCCCGCGCCCTGGGGCGTGTGTCTCTGAAAGAGGAGCTAGAGTGTCAAGGACTAGGAGAATGGGGAGGGGCCAGGAAACACGTGGCCCTGAGGTCAGAGCTCTCAGGAGTTGGGATTCCCTGTAGAGATGCTGGTGTTTATACCCAGCCCTCAGGGGCTGCCCACTCTTCAGTCTTTGCAGGGAGGCTGAGGATGGTGAACAGGTTGGGGGAGGAAGAGGGGAGCATGAGCAGGGTCAGGGACTGGTAGGGAAGGAATAATGAGTGGTAGGGAGTGGCAGTCATGGGGGGAATTGCAAGGGGGTTGTGGGGAGAATAAGGGAGAATGGTGGGGGAACTAGTTGGGGAAGTGGGGGGAGAATAGGACGATGAGGAGGGATGGGGGAAATGCTGGTGGGGGGAAATGGTGGCAGGTATAAGGGATGGGAGAGGCGGGTAGAATGGGTATCAGGGAAGGGCTTGGAGGAAATTCCAGCACTTTTGAAATTTTCCCAGCTTCAATGCGTCTAAATGATGCTACTGGATTTTGCCTCGTTATGAAAAGCACTAGAAGTTGTGTGTTTAGGCCGGCCGCAGTGGCTCACGCCTGGGTGGTAATCCCAACACTTTGGGAGGCTGAGGCGGGGGGATCACAAGGTCAGGAGATCGAGACCATCCTGGCTAACACGGTGAAACCTCGTCTCCACTAAAAATACAAAAATTAGCCAGGTGTGGTGACAGGTGCCTGTAGTCCCCGCTACTTGGGAGGCTGAGGCAGGAGAATGGCGTGAACCCGGGAGGCGGAGCTCGCAGTGATCGGAGATCGCGCCACCGCAGTCCAGCCTGGGTGACGGAGCAAGACTCCATCTCAAAAAAACAAACAAACAAACAATAAACAAACAAAAAAACAAAAACAGTTGTATGTTTAGGCTGATTTTTTTTTTTATTCTTGACCACATGTCAGAGATTCTATTGCATTTTTAGTTTCAGGTCCTTTGACTACCCACTGGCAGCTGGACCCTCATGCAAGGACAAAAAGCCCCACAACTCACAGTTCTGAAAACAGTGTCAGCGAGTTGGTGGCTGCCCCACTTCAGAGTCCACACAGGGTTATGAAGCCCAGGTGGAGCGAAGTTAAAGAGGCAGGGAGGAAGGGTGGCTACTGGCTCACCTTTGTGGGGCTCACAGGAGGGGAGGGCAATGAAAGACCCCCAGCCTGGCTGGGCAGCTTTACAGGGTTTACAGTTTAACAGGCTCAGAAAAGACCCCATTCTTCAACTGTCCAGTGGACGGAGTGAACAAATGAATATTTCTTTTATTTTTTGAGACGGAGCCTCGCTCTGTCGCCCAGGCTGGAGTGCAGTGGCGCGATCTAGGCTCACTGCAAGCAAGCTCCGCCTCCTGGGTTCACGCCATTCTCCTGCCTCAGCCTCCCGAGTAGCTGGGACTACAGGCGCCCGCCTCCTCGCCTGGCTAGTTTTTCGTATTTTTTAGTGGAGACGGGGTTTCACCGTGTTAGCCAGGATGGTCTCGATCTCCTGACCTCGTGATCCGCCCGTCTCGGCCTCCCAAAGTGCTGGGATCACAGGCTTGAGCCACCGCACCCGGCCACGAATGAATATTTCGAAGACACACAGCAGATGTTACTCTTGATGGGACCGGAGCAAGCTCGGTTCTTATTCATCTTTAAGAATGGAGATGTAATCCCAGCACTTTGGGAGGCCGAGATGGGCGGATCACGAGGTCAGGAGATCGAGACCATCCTGGCTAACACGGTGAAACCCCGTCTCTATTAAAAAATACAAAAACTAGCCGGGCGAGGTGGCGGGCGCCTGTGGTCCCAGCTGCTCAGGAGGCTGAGACAGGAGAATGGCATGAACCCAGGAGGCGGAGCTTGCAGTGAGCTGAGATCCGGCCACTGCACTCCAGCCTGGGCGACAGAGCGGGACACCGTCTCAAAAAAAAAAAAGAATGGAGAAAAATAAAAAAGAATGCAGGTTCTGGACAAACTGGAGAATTTTTCTTTAATCGCTGGGGTATTTTTTCTTTAATCCTATCCTTTTTTTTTTTTTTTTTGGAGACAAAGGCTCACTCTGTCGCCCAGGCTGGAGTGCAGTGGCATGATCTCAGCTCACTGCAACCTCCACCTCCCGGGTTCAGGTGATTCTCCTGCCTCAACCTCCCAAGTAGCTGGGACTACAGGTGCCTGCCACCATGCCTGGCTAATTTTTGTACACAAGGGGTTTCATCATGTTGGTAAGGCTGGTCTCAAACTCCTGATTTCAAGTGATCCGTCCTCCTCAGCCTTCCAAAGTGCTGGGATTACAGGCGTGAGCCACTTTGCCCCGCCTCTTTAATCCTATTCTAACTTTTGTTTTCTTTTGGGAATCAGGAGATGTCACATCTACCCAAGTGAACACTAGGAAGAGGCATCCAAGTTCCACTTCCTGATTACCCTGGGAACTTGAGACAGCCCACGCCTACTCAAATCATTTCCCCAGGGAGGACCACGGCAGGGGGGGCCCAGGGAGAAATGGCATCCTTTCTGGGGGTGACCTGGAAGTGGCTGCTCAGAGAACTTCTGTTCTGGGGTGCCGGCTGCACAGTTCCGGCATCTGTAGTTGCAGAATGAGGTGCCCCACTAGAAGAGCAAAATCCCCAAACCAAAGTTAGAGCATCCGATTTTGGTTCCTTAACCATCTGCAGGGAAATTTTTTAGTTTGCCACATACTCAAAAAGAAACAGCAAGGGAGGAAAGGCCATTTCCCGTGACCAAGCCGTCGGGGACAGCCACTCCAGGCTGCATCCTGAGTGCTCGAGGGCCCAACCTGGCAGGAACTTACCCTCCTCCAGCGGCTTCATGGGGTGGCCTCACATGAGCCTGGTGACTGACTCTTAAACAGACTGGTGCCTACATTATACCCCAAAAGAGGAGATGTGCATCACCCCAGAGGTATAGGAACGAGCCCAAGACACCTGGCCCAGGGGCCACAGGGTCGGCAGAGAGCCCGGATGGATGCTCACTCCAGTTTTTGGTCCCTTTAATCATGGCCTAAGGCTCCCTACACTTTTGAAAGGAGATCTTAGCTTTCGGAAGGATTGCTGGTGTTCAGCAAATTCTTGTCAAACTGATGAAGCAGAGTTATTTCCATAGCTTGCTAATTCCAAAGAGACTATTCACTTAAAGAAGCTCTTAGGCCGGGCGTGGTGGCTCACGCCTGTAATCCCAGCACTTTGGGAGCCTGAGGCGGGTGGATCACGCCTGTGAGAGGCGGGGCAAAGTGGCTCACGCCTGTAATCCCAGCACTTTGGAAGGCTGAGGAGGACGGATCACTTGAAATCAGGAGTTTGAGACCAGTCTTACCAACATGATGAGGTCAGGAGATTGAGACCATCCTGGCTAACACAGTGAAACCCTGTCTCTACTAAAAATACAAAAAAATTAAAAAATTAGCGGGCCATGGTGGCAGGCGCCGGTAGTCCCAACTACTCAGGAGGCTGAGGCAGGAGAATGGCGTGAACCCGGGAGGCAGAGCTTGCAGTGAGCCGAGATAGCACCACTGCACTCCAGCTTGGGTGACAGAGCAAGACTCTGTCTCAAAAAAAAAAAAGGTAGCTCTTAGACTATCATTTCAATGGTAAATGCCCCTGTGACATGAGTTGATTTGGGTACCTTTAGAAAATAGTAGAGGAAGCTGGGTGCAGTGGCTCACGCCTGTAGTTCTAGCACTCTGGGAGGCCAAGGTGGGCAGATTGCTCGAGCCCAGGAGTTCGAGACCAGCCTGGGCAACATGGTAAAACCCCATCTCTACAAAAAAATACAAAAATTAGCCAGGCGTGGTGGCACATACCTATAGTCTCAGCTACTCTAGAGGCTGAGATGGGAGGATTGGCTGAGCTTAGGAGGTCAAGCCTGCAGTGGGCCATGATTGTGCCACTATACTCCAGTCTGAGTGACAGTGAGGCCCCATCAAAAAAAAAAAGACACAAATGCAATTAGGCTGTCCCACACATAACCTGGGTGAGAAGAACAAAGTCAGAGCTGGTCATTGAAACTACTCCCAGAGACAAACAACGGCAGGGGTTGAGAGTGGATTCTTTTTTGGGGTGGGGCAGAGGACAGGGTCTTGTTCTGTCACCCAGGCTGGAATGCAGTGGTGCAATCATGGCTCACTACAGCTTCAATCTCCCAGGCTCAAGCGATCCTCCCACCTTGGCCTCCTGAGTAGATGAGATCACAGGCACATGCCACCATGCCTGGCTAATTTTTAAATTTTTTGTAGAGACGGGGTCTCACTTTGTTGTCCAAGCTGGTCTCAAACTCTCGGGCCTAAGTGACCCTCCTGTTTTGGCCTCCCAAATAGCTGGCGTTACAGGCAAGAGCCACCATTCCTACACACACACACACATTATATATATACACACAACACATATATCTATATATACGTATATATACACGTATATATATACGTGTGTGTGTATATATATATATTTTTTGAGCCAGGTTCTTGATTGGCCTGGACTGGGTGGAGGTCTGGCCATGAGTTTCTTTCATGTTCACACTTGGTGAGGCCAGGGGGTGGCCAAAGACCCTCAGTCTTTTTCTTTTTCTTTTCTTTTTTTTTTATTTTTTGAGACAGGGTCTCCCTCTGTCACCCAGGCTGGAGTGCAGTGGAGCAGCCTTAGCTCACTGCAGCCTTGACCATCTGGACTCAAATGATCCTCCCACCTCAGCTTCCCAAGTAGCTGGGACTACAGGCAGACACCACCATGTCCAGCTATTTATTTATTTTTGATATTTTGTAAAGACAGAGTCTCATTATGTTGTCCAGACTAATCTCGGACTCTTGGACTCGAGTGCCCCTCCCGCCTCCCACAGTGCTGGGATTACAGGCGTGAGTCACGGCCCTCGGCCAGACTCCAATCTTCAGCCTCGCAAATGCACTTCAAATTCACACATTAAATACGAGAATTCAAGACAGGTTCCTCTGACTCGTCCAGACAGATGGCCCTACTCTAAGCTTCTCCAGTGTGGACATGCCAGAGCCGGTCTCGACATGCCAGAGCCAGTCTCAGCTCTGAGCCCAGCTCTGGGCCACGGTCCTGTGCGGGCAGTTACTTATTATGAAGCATGACACAGTGAAACTGGAGGCGTATGGACAGGACAGATGAGACTTGGGGTGGACGGCCCACTCACTCATTCACTCATTCATTCATTCAACTAAGTTGAATGTTCTGAGGGCTGCCCAGGTCTTCCTACCATGGAGAGTGAGCATGGTCTCCACCCTCTGCAGGCCACGGGCATCCCTGGGGAGAGGGAACCAGCCAGAAGGACCAAAGCCTCTGGCAGAGAACTGGGTGGCAAGAGGAGGCCTGGCGTTCTCTGCTCAGCATAGTTCAGGAGCACAAGTTGGTTGACCCATGATCTTACTTATTTATTTATTTATTTAGACAGAGTCTCACTCTGTTGCCCAGGCTGGAGTGCAGTGGTGCGATCTTGGCTCACTGCAACCTCTGCCTCCCGGGTCCAAGCGATTTTCCTGCCTCAGCCTCCCAAGTAGCTGGGACTACAGGCGTGCGCCAACATGCCTGGCTAATGTTCATATTTTTAGTAGAGATGGGGTTTCACCATGTTGGCCAGGCTGGTCTCAAACTCCTGACCTCAAGTGATCCGCCCACCTTGCCCTCCCAAAGTGCCAGGATTACAGGCGTGAGCCACTGCACCCAGCTCCTAGTGTTGTTTTAATCATGTGGGGGCAGATATCATTTTTAGCCACAGCAATTGATTGTGGAGCCGAGAGTTAAAACACCTTTCACATACAGAGGAAAGACAGGCTGATCCTTCCACAGTAGTACAGTGACAGCTTCCAAAAGACCTGTGCCTTTCTTCTGGATTATCGTGGCACCCCCCCCGGACACATTGGCCTCATGGTCCTCACCAGCCCTGGCTGCCTTCTTGAAGCTCCCTTGGGGTAGGGCAGGCCAACTAATTTCCGCTCTACAAAAGGGGAAACCCAGGGCCAGGAGGCACAGAAGTGTCTTCCTAAGAGCATACGGTTAGTCATGAGTTGAGTTCTGCTTTTTCGATTTCTGGTGGAGAATTCTCCAGCTCTAGTGATTCCTCATGGGTTCCTTTTTCCTAGGGAGCTCACCACCTTTATTTTTGGGGGGACTTCTTGGCAAGAAGAGCTGGGGGCTTGTCCTGTGGTGTCCTTCATGCTCCAGGCACAAAGCCACTGTGCCAGGCCAGGGGCCCATTTGCGGGTGGATATCATGGGTTTATCATGAATTTGCCTGAAGTTCAACAGATGTTTATCGGCTGGAAGAAAGTGAAGATTAAATAGAAGGTTAGTTTTGATAGAATACAAGCTGTCAGTTAAACTTTACAGTGGTCGCCCCATCTCAGAGTAAAACCAAAGTCCTGCCAGGACCCAAAAGGCCATGGATGTCTGACTCCCCATGCCCCTACCCCACCCTCATGTCTATCCTCCGTGCCTGTCTCCCTGTGCACGGGCTGCAGGCACGTTGGCCACTGCGAGCAGCTCAGCAAAAGCTGCCCTTTGGGAACAGCAGTGATGTGGCCAGAGCCACCTTGGCACACAGACCATGCCCTGTGGATGCCACGTGCCATTTTCTCTCCATTGGTTCTGAAGTGGAGTTTTTAAAAAAGGACTAGACATGTTTCTATGGCATTTGGAGTTGACACTAAACAAACCTAATATGTATTCATTTAAAAACTAGATCAGCACTTTGAGAGGCCGACGCAGGTGGATCACTGGGGTCAGGAGTTCGAGACCAGCCTGGTCAGCATGGGGAAACCCTGTCTCTACTAAAAATACAAAAATTAGCTGGGCGTGGTGGCAGGCATCTGTAATCCCAGCTACTTGGGAGGCTAAGGCAGCAGAATCACTTGAACCCGGGAGGTGGAGGCTGCAGTGAGCCAAGACCAAGCCACTGCACTCCAGACTGGGCGACAGAGGGAGACTCCGTCTAAACAACAATAACATCAAGCCAGGCACAGTGGCTCACACCTGTAATTCTAGCACTTTGGGAGGCAGAGGCAGGGGGATCACTTGAAGCCAGGAGTTCGAGATCACCCCGACCACCATGGCAAAACCCCCATCTCTACTAAAATTTAATAAATAAATAAATAAATAAATAAATACATAAATAAATAAATTAGCAAGGTGTGGTGGCGCACATGGGAGGCGGAGGTTGCAGTGAGCCAAGATCGTGCCACTGCACTCCAGCCTGGGCAACAGAGTGAGACCCTGTCTCAAATAAACAAACCAGATCAATAGGGCCTGCCTGTTGGGCGCCCACCATCACTTCTGTGGCAGCCACCAGATGAAAGGCAATGCCCCATCCCCTGCTTGCTCTGTCTCAAAGATGGAGGCACCTGATGGTTTCCAGTGTTGGGTGTTATTCCTCTGGAAAAGTCCCAGATGTGGGATCACTGGGTTGAGAGGGATTGGCCTCTGTTTTCAGCACTCAGGACGCTTGTGTTATCAGTTGCTGTCCACAGCTGCGTGCCGATTTTCACTCCCCCAGCTCCCACTTGCTGGAACTGAGAGTCAACTGTGGTCTGTTCATGACACAAGATAATGTCCCATGGTGGTTCAAATTTATCTGATGCTCAACAGATGTTTATTGGCTGGAAGAAAGTGAAGATCAAATATGAGGTTAGTTTTGATAGAATACAAGTTGTCAATCAAACTTTACAGTGGGTGCCCCATCTCAGACTAAAGTCCTGTCAGGACCCAAAAGGCCATGGATGTCCAGCTCCCCATGCCCCTACCCCACCCTGTTGTCTATCCTCCGCGCCTCTCTCCCTGTGCATTGGCTGCAGGCACATTGACCTCGTGGAGTGCTCACCGACTATGGGGCCTCTGGCCAGGCTATTCCCTCTGCCTGGGCGCTCTCCCCACTGGTCCCGCGGGTCTGCCTCCTTCTCTCAGGTCTAACATTCACAGGGCACCTCCTCTGCTGCCCTCCCTGGCGTCTCCCTCTAGGCCTCCCCTCTCCCTCCCCTGCATTGCTTTCTCTGTAGCTCTCATAGATTCACTTGTGGTGATCTGTTCTCTGTCTCCACCCACAAGAAAGTAAGCTCCGAAAGGCCAGGCATGCAGTTGGTTTTGTGCTGGTGGAGCGCTGGGGGGTGGGGCGTCCCCACTCAGCAGCTCTGGACTGAATGAACACGGGGAAGGAGGAAGGGGTCGCTTCTGTCCCGCAGCCTGTGACCCTACAGACTTGTCCTCAGCCTCGGGGGATGAGGGAGGGCACTGCATGTGCCTCTGTTCATGGTGGGAGGCATAGTGCAATGTTGACAAATTAGATAATTTCTGTACTTTTCGAACATTTCGTTTCATTAATCCAAGACTTAATTTGGACCCAATAATTTCCCCCCTCCTAATTTCCAATGTGCAGGGAGGACCAGGGCTCACTTCCTTGGCTGTTGCCAGGTGAGATGAGTTGGGCCCTCCAAGGGCCCGCCAATCACTGGTTTTCCTGGCTGAGTGGAGTGGGTTGCTGAGGGCTGGGGCTGAGTTGCTTAGGATGAGGTTGGGGTTGGGGGCCACAGAGGGGCTATTCTGAGCCTGCAGGTTGAGGACAGTGATGAGGCAGAGTGGTGCCGCCTCTGAATGGGATTTTAAGGAAGGCATGAGGTGTTCACAGTGAGCTTAATGAGTTTTGCTTCATCCCAATCCTCTTCCCAGTCTCCCATGATGCCTTCAGCAGAAGATGCTTTTTCTTAGGAGCATGATGGAGATGGATCTATTTTCAGAAGGCATTAAAGGTCGAGGTGGGCCAGGTGAGGTGGCTCACGCCTATAATCTCAGCAATTTGGCAGGCTGAGGTGAGTGGGTCACCTGAGGTCAGGAGTTCAAGAACAGCCTGACCAACATGGTGAATCCCTGTCTCTACTAAAAAAACCCCAAAAATTAGCCAAGCGTGGTGGCGGGGCACCTGTAATCCCAGCTACTCAAGAGGCTGAGGCAGGAGAATTGCCTGAACCTGGGATACTGAGGTTGCAGTGAGCCAACATCACACCATTGCACTCCAGCCTGGGCAACAGAGCGAGACTATGTCTCAAAAATAAAGGAAAGAAAGAAAGGAGGGAAGGAAAGAAGGAAGGAAGGAAGGAAGGAAGGAAAGAAGGAAGGAAGGTCGGTCAAGATGGGCGTGGGGCTCCAGGCAAAGCTGCCTGTAGGATGCCAGCCACGTCCAAGATTCATGTTCTCCCAAAAGATTTCAGGAAAATGCCAGAGATGTGTGTGCGCGTGTGAGTGTGCATGTGTGCACATGTGTGCATACAAATCCCAGAATGGGTTCCCTAAAATGAGGATGGCTGGGGGCAGTGGCTCACGCCTATAATCCCAGCACTTTGGGAGGTTGAGAAAGGAGGATCTTTTGAGCCCAGGAATTCCAGACCATCCTGGGCAATGTAGTGGGACCCTGTCCCTCCAAAAAAAAAAAAAAAAAAAAAAGTAGTTGGGCATGGTGACACACACCTGTGTTTTCAGCTATTCAGGAGGGTAAAGAGAGAGGACTGCCTGAGCCTGGGAGGTAAAGGCTACAGTGAGCTATGATTGCACCATGGCTCTCTAGCTTGGGTGACAGAGTGAGACCCTGTTCAAAAAAAAAAAGATATTTTCATCTCCCTGAGCAGTCCATGGAGAAAATCAGAACTGGTTTTCTTCTAATTGATTGTTATTATTACTATTTTTGAGACAGAGTCTGGTTCTGTCACCCAGACTGGAGTGCAGTGGCACAATCTTGGCCCACTGCAACCTCCACCTCCCATGTTCAAGCAATTCTCCTGCCTCAGCCTCCCAAGTTGCTGGGATTACAGGCGCCCACCACCATGCCCAGCTAATTTTTTGTATTTTTAGTACAGACGAGGTTTCACCATGTTGGCCAGGCTGGTTTCGAACTGCTGACCTCAAGTGATCTGCTTGCCTCGGCCTCCCAAAGTGCTAGGATTACAGGTGTGAGCTACCGTGCCCAGCCTCTAAGTATTTTTATTTTAATTTTTTTGTTGAGACGAGGTCTCACCGTGTTGCCCAGGCTGGTCTCAAACTCCTGTCCTCAAGCAATCCTCCTGCGTCAGCCTCCCAAAGTGCTGGGATTACAGGTGTGAGCCAGCTCACTAGAACTGTTTTTCTGTGGCCAGGGACCCCAGCCTCTCACCTTCCCTGTCATCACTGCCCTCTCCTCCCCTCTTGAATATACCACGTGAGGGATTTGCACACCCACGCCCATCTCGACCTTCCTTCCTTCCTTCTTTCCTTCCCTCCTTTCTTTCTTTCCTTTATTTTTGAGACGGAATCTTGCTCTGTTGCCCAGGCTGGAGTGCAATGGCGTGATCTCACCTCACTGCAACCTCAGCCTCCCAGGTTCAGGCAATTCTCCTGCTTCAGCCTCTTGAGTAGCTGGGATTACAGGTGCCCGCCACCACGGCTGGCTTGCTTTGCCTCCCCACCCCCATTTCCTATGCATTTGTTTACGAGCATCCCTGGCCAGAGAAGGGCACCAGCAGCTTGCTTCCTTGCTGGCGACCTCTGCTGTCAGCCAGGGTCTACTTCAAGGACAAGATGGGCTTGCCAGCCCAGCTGCCTCAGTGTGCACTCACGATAGAGCAGGGTGCTTTGGCGCCACGACCACTCTAGCTCCCTGAATCCCCTTCGACATCTTTAGTAGCTCTTTCAGTCTAAAATGGTGCTTTCAAACTTCAGGTCATGAATCAAAAGTAAGTTTAGAGGGTCATGGCCAGCATTAAAAAATAAACAGAATGGGCCGGGCGCGGTGGCTCAAGCCTGTAATCCCAGCACTTTGGGAGGCCGAGATGGGCGGATCACGAGGTCAGGAGATCGAGACCATCCTGGCTAACATGGTGAAACCCCGTCTCTACTAAAAATACAAAAAATTAGCTGGGCGAGGTGGCGGGCGCCTGTAGTCCCAGCTACTCGGGAGGCTGAGGCAGGAGAATGGCGTGAACCTGGGAGGAGGAGCTTGCAGTGAGCTGAGATCTGGCCACTGCACTCCAGCCTGGGCGACAGAGCGAGACTCCGTCTCAAAAAAAAAAAAAAATAAAAATAAAAAAAATAAACAGAATGGAAAATATCGGAGTGCGTCGCAGGTTTGAGATGATCTGTTGTTACATGTGTGTACAGACACAGGTTATGAACAATTGGGTTACCATGTAAAATGTATTCAAGGGTTCAGAAGCCACTTGTTGGAATAATTAGTAAAACCGTGATTCTGCCATGCATCAGGATCTGCCCCCCAAGGCTGGGCGCAGTGGCTCACGCCTGCAATTGCAGCACTTTGGGAGGTCGAAGCGGGCGGATCACCTGAGGTCAGGAGTTCAAGACTAGCCTGGCTAACATGGCGAAACCCCGTTTCTACTGAAAATACAAAAACTAGCCGGGCGAGGTGGCGGGCGCCTGTAGTCCCAGCTACTCGGGAGGCTGAGGCAGGAGAATGGCGTAAACCCGGGAGGCGGAGCTTGCAGTGAGCTGAGATCTGGCCACTGCACTCCAGTCCGGGCGACAGAGCGAGACTCCGCCTCAAAAAAAAAAAAAAAAAAAAAAAAAAAAAAAAAGAAAATACAAAAAATTAGCCAGGCGTGGTGGTGCGTGCCTGTAATCCCAGCTACTCAGGAGGCTGAGGCAGGAGAATGACTTGAACCCGGGAGGTGTAGGTTGCAGTAAGCCGAGATCACGCCATTGCACGCCAGCTTGGACAACAAGAGTGAAACTCCGTCTCAAAAGAAAACAAAACAAATCAAAACCAAGGTCTCCACCCCCCACCCCCAGGCCACGTGTAGCATCTTTGAGTGCGAGAAGTTGCCAGCACCCTTCAGCCCAAGTTGACCCACAGGGGCCAATGGTTTTTGTGTGGGAAGGCGTCACCTGAGGCACAGACCATCACATTCAGGGAGAGGTGTAAGAAAACCCCTTTCCTAGCCCTGAAGCCCCTGGCACTCTGCTGTGAATACCTTTTCCTTCTTACTGAAAAACAAACAGGATGGCCTTCTGAGCTGTTGCATGTCTGTGAGTCACTTGAGTATCTGCATGCACCTCTCCCAAAAATGCAGCAAGCAGAACATGTAATGCTACATCAACTCCTGTGAGAAATGTGTCCAAAGATGCTGTCAGTTTGTTGTTGGACGTTGCCATAGGGAACAGAGATCTGCCTTTGAAGTACAGCAAGGAGAGAGCTCTCCTTCCTGCCCATCACTGCTGCCCAGTGGCTCTAATTGCAGGGGCGAGAACACCGGCCCTCAACCCCCAAAGCAGTTGCCCTGCTTGGGGCAAACTTCTTTGTCCTGTGCCCCTTCAATTCCCCACAGCAGAGGATCTTCAGAACTGCTCAATTGGAGAAGAAAAAGGAGGACGAGGAGGGGAGGGAGAGAAAGGGAGGGAATCGGTCTCACCAGCAGAGGGCTCAGCCTGGTTGTGCCTGACTTTATTCTGAATGTTGCTTTCTAATGCTAGGCTGGAGCATGAAAGCAGCCGCAGAAAACCCTCTCATGGGTCTTTGGACCTTCTGCCTTGCTTCTTCTTCTTTTTCTTTTTAAATTATTTGTTTATTTATTTATTTTTCCTTTTTTGAGACAGGGTCTCACTCCATTGCCCAGACTGGAGTCCAGTGGTGCCATCATGGCTCACTGCAGCTTCAACCTCATGGGCTCAAGCAATCCTTCCGCCTCAGCCTCCCAAAGTGCTGGGACCACAGGCATGAGCCACCATCCTTTTTTTTTTTTTTTTTCCCAGACAGAGTCTCGCTCTGTCGCCCAGGCTGGAGTGCAATGGCATATTCTTGGCTCACTGCAAACTCTGCCTCCTAGGTTCAAGTGATTCTCTTGCCTCAGCCTCCTGGGTAGCTGGGATTACAGGCGCCCTCCACCACACCCCGGCTGATTTTTATATTTTTAGTAGAGACATGGTTTCACCACGTTGGCCGGGCTGGTCTCGAACTCCTGACCTCGGGTGACTTGCCTGCCCGCGGCCTCCCAAAGTGCTGCGATTACAGGCGTAAGCCACGGTGCCCGGTCATGTCCTGCTTCTTTTAAAACAACCAAAAATAGTCCAGCCTAGGGAACGGAGTCTATCCTGATTTTGGCAAAGTTAAACCAGATCCTAAGTAACACACAGCATAAGGCAGGTGTTGGGAGTGGGCCCTAGTCGACAGGGTGCCAGGACTGTGGGCTTAGCAGGGCTGGGGACATGGGAGGCCTCGGTGCCTGGGCTAAGGGAAGTGGTTGGGACCCTGAGCCTGAGATCAGTAACATCCCAACTCCTCACAGGCAAGAAAGGGCACCTGAGGCTCCCAAGAGCAGTCTACCATGGGGGCGGGGGAGACCGCTGGACTCCAGCGGTCCCTGTGAGGGAAGGCCAAGGCTGGCCTGTCACCTCTAAAAGAGCTGTGCCTGTGGCGCAGACAGAGGTGCCACTGTGGCCTGGTGAGTGTGACTGTAGAACAAGCACCTGTTGGGCTAATGGAGCCAGGTCGGACTATCTGAGGTTCTGGAACATTCCATGGGTGAAGCTTCAGGGGGAGATGCTGGACTTCTTGCCTCCACTCACATGAGTCACTGGAGCAGTACAAGAAGGCAGACTGGCCTTGGCTACTCACACTCGTCTCAGCTCTGGGGTAGGGCTCTTTATAAGCCTTCTCCAGAAGTGAAAAATGCAAAGTCCTCTGTCTCCTCACCACTGACTTGCAAACTCCAGCGAAGGCCTTACCCCTCAGTTGGCCCAGAGTCGCCCAGAAGCCCTCCTTTCGCTCCCCATCTCGCCAGGCCCAGCCAGGCTGGCTGCTGTCTTGGTGGCCCTAGGTGAATCACTGATGTCATCACTGATGCCTTTGGGGCAGAAGGCCAAGCCCTCGGGAGAAACGCGCAGGCCCCCAGCGGCCTGGTGTGCAGGGGCAGTCAGGACCGCCCAGGACGCTGGGGGCATGTGGCAAACTGGCCACCCCGTCCACCCGTGAGCAAGACACCACTCGTGGGTGTGGGAGGGTCCCCAGGAGGGAGAAAGGAAAGTGCCACTAAACTAATGTGGAGCCCTGCCCTCTGCACGCGAAAGGGGCCCCACGGCCTGAGTCATCCTCAGCCCCACCTGCGTGTGCGCGAGGGTGCGTGGCCTGGTACTAGTGCCAACGGTGTTACTGAGCGTGTGTGCGCGTGTCCGCGTGAGGGGCGTGTGAGCGTCGTGTATGCGTCCGCTACATTGCGGGGGGCCGCATGTAGGGCCCGTACATGTACGTAGGGGTCGCGTGTGGCCATGGGCACACGGACGTGCACGCGCGGGGGCTGCGTATGCCGGCGTGGGGGCGCGGGCCAGGTGGCCGCGGGGAGGAGCGGCGCCGGCACCTCTCGGCCCCCACGCGGCCTGCGTGGCTTCTTGACCCGGAAAGGCGGGGACACGGGGACGCGCGGCGGCGGGGGCGCGGCGGGGGCGGCGCAGAGCGTGGAGGCCCGCGGGGCGCGCAGCGGAGACTGGAGGGAGGTGGGGGGCGCCCGGGGCCGTCCCCGCCCCGCGCCGCGGCCCCGCCGTTGCTAAGGCCGGGCGGGCGGGCGGCGGGCGCGAGGGCTCTTAGCAACGGGTCGCGGGCGCGCGCGGGGACCGGCGGGCGCGTGGGGCCGGCGGCGCTCGCGGGCTCCTGCCGCTCCCACGCGCGCGGGCGGCGGGGGCGGGGCGGCGGGCGCGCCGGGGATTTCCAGCGCGCGAGAGGAAGTGCCTGCGCGGGACTGCGTGAGGGAGCGAGGGAGCGAGGGAGCGCGGCGCGGCCGCCGCGTGCGCGAGCCGGGGTTGCAGCCCAGCCGGGACTTTCCAGCCGGCGGCAGCCGCGGCGGCCGCCGGCTCTTCCCCGCCCCCCGCCATGGGGCAGCCCGGGGAGCAGGACGCTGCGGACCGCGGCGGAGGACGCGCCTGGCGCCCCTGAGCCGGCCGAGCGGCGGCGGACCGCGAGGTAAGGGGCCGCGGCGGGCGGGCGGGCCTCCGGCGCGCGGCCGGGCGCCTCCATCCCAGTCGCCTCCATCCCGCGCCCTCGGCGGCGGGGCCCGGGGGCCTCAGGGCTGCCCGGCGCGGGCCCGGCGCGGCGCAGGCCCGGCCCGTCCCGGCGGCGAGTGCGGGGCGCGGCTTTAGCCTGGCCCCGCGCCCCAGCCCGGCTGCCTCCCGCCCCCGGACGCCTCAACTTCGGCAAACTTTGTCCCGGAGGCCGGGCTCGGGGCCCGAGGGGGCCGGGGCGCCCGCAGCTTTTCAGGAAACGGGGCGCGCAGGCCTCGCCACGGCCGTGACCCCCGCGGGCGTTGAGGACCCGGCACCCCGCGGGGCCGCGGGTTTCACGCGGAGGGACGGCGGCTCAGGAGCTGCGTGGCCGAGCGCGCTGCCCGGGCCGGCCGGGGGGGCCCGGGCGTTATTGGAAAGTTGGTCCTGAGTCATGCCGCCGCAGAGGCGCCTCCGACCGCTTGGGGGGCGGCGCGCGGGGTCCGGGTTGGGCTCAGGGCGCGAATCCCCCTCCCGCGGCCGCCGAGGGCCGGCGACTCCCGGGGCACCGGGCGGCTCCGGGCCGCGGGCTCTGCGTCTTCCCCGCGGGCGCCAGGCGGCTCTCGGCGGGCTGGCAGGTTCCACGCCGCCAGCCAGCGCCGTGTGGGGACTTCGGTCTAGTATTTGAACCCGAGGAGAGAATTCTGTGTGGAAAATTCTCTCCCTTCGATTTGAAACAGTAACAAACTGGAAACGGATGAGGTGTTGTGGACGTGCTTGGAAATCCAAGAAGCCTTCAGATTACGAGCCGTTGCCGGGACCAGTTGTATTTCACATTTTTCGAATTAAGCTCAGAATCAGTTTTCAGAATGAGGTGTGATGCGTGATGCGTGGTGTGTGTGTGCCTGTGTGTGTATGGATATAATTCATTCATTTTTGTGGCGTCAGAAAGGTTATGTCGAGCGTTGTAGCGGCTTCTTAATTTACATTCACAGCATACAACTGAAGAGGAGCCATTATTTATTTTTTTTCTAGCATTTGCTGCGACTACACACTGCCGGAGCGTTTGGAAATGTGGTTTGCTGTTACCCTGTATGTGTCTATAAAATTCTTACTGTAGGGAATGACCAAGTGGACCATCAGTTCGTCCTGAGATCTTCTCATGTCTCTCACGTCTTTGAAAATGGCCTGTGAAAAGACTGCATCATATGTAGGATGTCTGGCAAAATAGTGTACAGCGTTCTTTTCTCAAATGAGAGGAAATGTGTACCTTTTCACCGCGTTGTGACAATGTAAATGTTAAGAATTAGTCTAAAGATGAAAATTCTTTGGCCAAAGCAGGATAAGCCTTATCGGTATGAAAACTGGAAAATATCACATGGAACTGGAAATCCTGTGAGTGGGTGCTCGTGACGGAAACCCTGACAGACCTTGGATTCCAGCATCGCTAGTGAAAATCAGACCTTATCATGGATAAGGGTTAAGATGTAAGGTGTCTCACCCAGACGCCATCTGTTCCGGCTGTCAATGCAGAAGCCAGGAAAGGAGAGAGAGATGGCCAGGGAGAATTTCAGCTTTTTTTTTTTTTTTTTTTTTTGAGACATTCTTGTGAATTTCTCTGCGAGGGGAAAGAAGACCAATTATTTTCCTCGGATGCTATCCCTTCTTTTGGAATTAATAAGATGGCTTCACTCAGTGAGAGGCTGTAAAGAGATTTCACTGGAAACAGGCAGTAACAGTCTCCAGTTGTTTCTGTTAATACTATCAAAATATCCCTACTTTTGTTTGTGCCTTGAAGAAAGTCCTTCATTAACTGAGACGTCTGAGCCTGCGTTGCGAGTTCTCTAAATACTCCTGCAAGAATCCCTTTAATTTTTCACCGTGCCACTCAGGAGGGACCTTTCTAGGGTATTATCAGGATATGCATGCTAATGATACTGTCAGGTTAGATGAGAATGATTGATCACTCCCTTAAAATCCTTTTTTATGATGTTAAAGGTGTACTTTAAGAAAGATAAAACTGCTACTGTGGCGTTGCAAGTCTGAGCTAGCTCAGGCAAACAAAGGAAATTGCGTTAAATTTGCCCAACTCTATTTTCTCTTCATATAGCAAGACTCTCCAAACAGCAAGTGATCTAACCTATCAAGTATTATGCAATAGCTGAATTTCCTTGCAGTGGTCAGTTTAAAGAACTGTTAACTTAGCAGAGGCGACGTTTCGTGGCCAAGGCCCTCAGGGTCCATTCCATGGAATCAGGGACCCCTTGCTGCTGCTTTGCGAGTGTTCGTGGAGGAAGAAAAATTACTTGGTGTTCTTTTTTGTGTGGAGGAGTCATAATAACTAACCTCAGATACAGAGAAAGTGGGAAGAGTGAGAAAGAGGGAGGTGAGGCCAGAGGATTTGGAAGGCTACCAGAGAGAGGCAGCCGAGACCTGAGTGTGGAGATGATGCTTAGACTTGCTTTGAGCAGGAGGGATGACGCCAGAATGAGGGAGGCCTAGACTCCCGAGAAAGGTACAAGGGATAGGTGCCATGCGGTCTGCACCAGTGCAGCAGGCTTTGGGTCCCAAAGATGCGAATGGAAATAGAAGAAAATGCAGTTTTAAACAGAATAGAAAAAAAAAAAAAACTAAGAAAATGTTATGTGTGCTTGTGTAAAATTTATGATTCATAATTAAAATACGAAATGCCTTTCTCATTTGAGAAAGCCTTTATTGACTAAGTTCTGCACAACACTATTCCAGGAAAGGGGATGGGAGACGGACCACCCTAGGGAGAAGAAGCGGAGTTTTTTACTGTTAAGCACAATACCTTTCTTGTTTGTTTGTTTTGGTGAAGCTTATTGTTGGCCTGTGCAGATGACTTGGAGTAGGCTGGCAGGTAGTGGGATGTCATAAATGCTGATGCCTGTTGGTTTCTATCAACTTTAGGAATCAGGTGGGAATTGATGCTGCATTCTGTATTCCTCGAGACAAGTGGATCATTAATTGGGACTTGGAAGTCTTTTTCTCATTGAATTAACGTTCAGTTAATGTGCCCTGAGTTCTCATAATGTTCTGGTTACCGTGCTGGGAAGAGTGAGATGCAGCACCCATCTGCTGGGGTGTGATCTGCAGGGATATAGGCCATCTTCGCCCCTGTGCACGGTGAGGGGACATGCCAGAAACCAACAGATACTTGACTGAGACAGACCAGGACAGGAGCTTATGGCAGGAAGCATAAGGAAAAATCCAGCATCCTGCCCTCAGGTGCTAACCATTTGGCAGAGAATACTTTCTCCCACCAGGAAGAAACCAGCAAGTCAAAATGTAGGATGAGATGAATTAGTGGATTGTGTAGAATTCTAGAAGTGTGGTGGGAATCCACCATAAGGGAAAGAGAAAGCTCTTGGTTGGCTGAGCTAGTTGGGTAAGTCTTCTGGGAAGCGGCGTTGAGGCCCAGTGTCAGGAAAACTCTGGTATAGTGGGGCCATCTGGGCCCCCTTACAGGGCCCCCTCCCACGTTGTTTTAGTAAGATGGGATCTGACAGCTTGCCATCCTGTCACTCCTTGCCAGTAGATGCAGTGCTGGCCATGCTGCTGCTCATTGGGTTTCTAGTTGGGAAGCTGCATGTGCTGGCCTTTGGCTCTTGTGACTGGAAGCTCATGTGGTTCAGGAATACTGTACTGTGAAGGGCATGGTCTGTGGAGGGGAACAGAGCAGCGGGCCCTAACCTGGGTGACACCACTTTGCTGTCCCTACCATTTTTCATTGCATGTAGGAAGTCTCAAAAGTGGCAGGGGAGGGGTGTAAATGTTAAAAAGCCCCTTCCTAGCCTGACATGCTCACCTATCGTCCTAGCTACCCCAGAGAATGAAGTGGGAGGATCACTCTAGTCTGGGTAACACAGTGAGACTCCTGGCTCTTAAAATAAATTTATTTATTTATTTATTTATTTATTTTTATTTGAAATGGTCTCACTCTGTTGCCCAGGCTGGAGTACAGTGGCCCGATCTTGGCTCACTGCAACCTCCACCTCCTGGGTTCAAATGAGTCTCCTACCTCAGCCTCCCTAGTAGCTGGGATTACAGGCGCCCATCACCACGTCTGGCAATTTTTTTTTTTTTTTTTTGGAGACAGAGTCTCACTCTGTCACCCAGACTGAAGTGCAGTGGCGTGATCTCAGCTCACTGCAACCTCCACCTCCGGGATTCAGGCGATTCTCCTGCCTCAGCCTGCTGAGTAGCTGGGGAATACAGGTGCGTGCCACCATAACTAGCTAATTTTTGTATTTTTAGTAGAGATGGGGTTTCACCATCTTGGCCAGGCTGGTCTCAAACTCCAGACGTCAAGTGATCCACCTGCCTTGGCCTCCCAAAGTGCTGGGATTACAGGCATGAGCCGCTGTGCCTAGCCTTCCCAGCTAATTTTTGTATTTTTTAGTAGAGACAGGGTTTTGCCATGTTCGCCAGACTAGTCTTGAACTCCTGACCTCAGGTGATCCACCCACCTCAGCCTCTCAAAGTGCTGGGACTATAGGCGTGGGCCACCACTCTCGGCCTGTTTATTTTTTTGAAATGGAGTCTTCTTCTGTTGCCCAGGCTGGAGTGCAGTGGTGCAGTCTTGGCTCACTGCAGCCTCTCCCTCCTGGGCTCAAGTGATTTTCCTGCCTTAACCTCCTGAGTAGCTGGGGCTGCAGGTGCCTGCCCCCATGCCCGGCTAATTTTGTATTTTTAGTAGAGAGTGGGTTTCACCATGTTGGCCAGTCTGGTCTCGAACTCCTGACCTCAAGTGATCCACCCATCTCAGCCTTGCAAAGTGCTGGGATTACAGGCATGAGCCACCACACCCTGCCCTGGCTCTAATATTTAAAAAAAGTCCTTCCTCCAACCTACTCCTCTGTCATCCATGCTTAAATCACCTCAGTCTCCTTAATTCTCAAGAACTGAAAAATTGGGGCCCTACATTTCATTTCACAATTTCCTTTTTTTCTAGGATTGTTCCATGCTGATTTCGAGAATTAAAAAAAAAAAAATAAATGGAGGCTATTTGGTAGTAACTTTTAATGGGGCAGTTCTATCAAGAAAGATATGAGGATCTGCTTCTTTGACTTTCTGATTTCCTTTCCAGTTGAAACACTTATTCTATGGCAGAACCCAAAAGCGTATTTATTGGAAACTTGATTTCTTTAAGTGGAGAGAAAAGCTAAATTGATTAACCAAGTAGGGTAATACAAATCTGTAAGGCAACAGTAGCATCAAAGTGGTGAAATGTGAATCTCTAGGAGTCATGAAAATTGTAATGAAGGTTTTCCAAGATTAATTTTGTGTCCTGGAAGGTTACTGCCAATTAGGAGGCCTGCATCCACAAAGTAGTGAGGTGCTTGTTAGGCCTTCCCTCCTTCCCCCAAGGGCCAGGCAAATGGTAAGCTCTTGGTCAGTGTTTGTGTCCAGATTCTGCAAGCCGGGAAGACAGGAGGGATGTGACAGATTCCCACAGTAGTTCCATGTGTTTGGAATGTGTGTCGGCAGTTGGGAGTGCCTTGTAGCGGCCTCCCTTAACTGTGTGTTCCTGGAGGTCAGGCTTCCATCCTCCTGTTCTGATAATATTTAGCTCCAGGATTAGTTGCATTGGGGGTTTGTTTGGTGGAAAGTTTCATTTCACCATGTAATTTTCTTGGATGCTTTTAATGACTTAAAAGCTGGAAGAACAGGAAAACTAGTTCTCTTGAGCTCTTTCATGTCCAGTAATACTCAGAAATTATAACTTTATGCTGCAAATTAAACCTGCTGCTTGAAACATTATTATAGGGTAAATTAACAGTTTAGGTTTCAGAGGCTTTTCTGTGTGACTTTCCCCTTAGTGGGAGGGGGTTTGGTAAGCCTATTAAGTATTCTCTTAAAATTTAATGTGAATTGTACATTGTCCTCTGTAATATGGTTGATTGTTTTAATATAAACTTACCTTGTTCCCTAAATCTTTTAAAACTCTTGATTCTCCAAAAGATGTATTGTGTTTCTGGAATCTCACTGTGGATTCCTGGAGCTGTCCACCTCACAGCTGGAGAAGTGTGGCATAGTGGAGGGTACCAACTTTGAGGATCTGAATTCCAGTCTGCCCTCTGTATTTAGTGGTAGAATGACCTTGGGCAGGCTACGTGGCCCCGCTGAATTGATTTCCCTATCTATACAATGGGGCTACTAGCACCAGGGACATCACTTGCTTTTTATGAGTTAGGTGGATGGGAAAGCATTGTGGAGATGTTAATTTTCATAGTATTAGAGGATTGAGGTGTAATAGAGTAAGAATGTTAAGATCTTAGAATGTAAATATCAGGTCTTGTTAGTTAGGGACCACAGAAGTTTTCTAGTTGAGGTCTCTTATTTCATGTGGGAGGCAGCTGAGGCTCTGAGTGTTTGGGTCAGCAACTCTCACAAGGCAAATAATGACAAAGCGAGAGCTATTCACTCAGGGTAGGTTTTTCCCTACCTAATTCCAACGAGGGTTAATTGAGGATTATGGAATCACCCACACTTTTTTTGAGAACTTTCTAAGTGCTAGGGGCTATGCTTGTTGCTAAAGCTAAAAAGTCAGATGGGATGCCGTCTGATCATGTGGTAGGTGCCACGACAGTGGAGCAGAGGTTCTGGTGCGTTGTGGAGGCGCTATGCAGTTTTGACCTGGGTTAGGAGGAGGCATTTCTCTAGGAGGTAACTCTTAGGGAAGCTAGCAGCAGGAGTGGGGAATTCTGGGCTAGCAGGGAGTCACCTGGCAGAGGGCCCATGAGTCGGAAGGGGTTGTGCTGTGGCTGTCCTTCAGGGGAGCGAGTACAGGAAAAGGGACCGGGCCACTTCTGGGTGCTGCCTTTGTGACAGCCTAACTTCTGAAGTAGGAATTCTCCCCATTTTACAGATGAGGAAAAGGAAGAGCAACAGGCCTGTTGGACCCCAGAGTTCATGGTTTCACCACAGCTGAATTACAGTGCAGTTTTAGATTTTCTTCAGGTTCTAAACTTCTTAGTTTTGCTTTCAGAGTAGACTTTAGTTTTGCTGCTAGAGTGCTTTTTTTTAAAATGGTGTATTTTTCATACAGCCTTTCCTTTTCATGCAACATCTGTTTTGCCTATATGGCTGATTATTCTAGGCCGCACTCCATTCCATCTCTGCCATGAGTTCCTTTCTTACAGCAGCCCCCTCGTATTTACTCTCCTTTGACACATTTGGTTGGGAGGTTCTTTTGGCAGTGGCTCAGATGCTTCTTACAGCTTGCTGAGTAGCAGTCCCTAACCTGATTTGCTAATGTGTTTTCTTTCCCCTTTCTCTCTTAATTTACATTTAAACTGGTAGTCTAGTAATAATGATAGCATTTAGTCATTATGTCTTTACAGGGTTTTACAAACATTAACTTGTTAGTGATGAACAAGTCCCCAAGTCCTGGTCACTCTGTAGAGAGCATAATGGTTATAGCCTAGCACCTATTCATCTTGAATTTAATTGTAACTACAGATTGCCTGTGGAAATATGAGTTAAAGGCATGGAAGCTGTCACCACTGTTAGCAGGGAAGTGATGTTTGGCTATTTTGGAGAATACTTAAGGTGGCTCTTCTGGGAGAACCACTGTCAAGATTTTGAACTTGTAACCAGGAGGGGTCAGTGGTGGCTGAGCAGAGACGTAGGGGCTTGTTTCATGGCCATCTGTACCTGCTCCAGGAAGGACTGTGAATAAGAGAATGCAGCCAGACACTGAGGCCACTAGGTCAGGCCCTTGGGATGACAGAGGGTAGATTTCTTTGTTCTTAGACGTAAGTGGGCCCTTGTAGGGTGGAGGCAGTGGCATGAGAGCCTTCCCTGCCTTCTCCAGATTGAGGGATGTTTCCGTGCATCTGGGATAGGTCTCTAGGGTTGAGACGACAAGCTTCTCAAGGGTTGGGTCACTTCGTTCTTTGTATTGCCACAGTCTGGCCTAAGATGGACGCAGTAAAAATGAGACCAGTTTATGTATGGAAGGAATCAGCCCTGCTTTGAATTCTGGTCTGTCCTTCCGCTAACTGTGCTGTTAAATTCCTCTTCCTTTCTAAGCCTCAGCTGTCTCATCTGTGCAAAGGTAACTATGGAGTTCACAGTCACACAGAAAAGCCTCTGAAACCTAAACTCTCCATTTGGAGATGGATGGTGGTGATGGTCACACAACATTATGAATGTATTTAATACCACTGGACTATACACTTAAAATGATTACGATGGTAAATTTTGTTATGTGTATTTTACCATAATAAAAAAAGTAATTGAGACTTAAAAGTGAGCCTGGGCTTGGTGCGGAGGTTCGTGCCTGTAATCCCAGCACATTCGGAGGCCGAGGTAGGTGGATCACCTGAGGTCATGAGTTCGAGACCAGCCTGACCAACATAGTGAAACCCCATCTCACCTAAAAATACAAAATTAGCCGGGTGTGGTGGCGCATGCCTGTAATTCCAGCTACTTGGGATGCTGAGGCAGGAGAATTGCTTAAACCCGGGAAGCAGAGGTTGCAGTGAGCCCAGGATTGTGCCATTGCACTCCAGCCTGGGCAACAAGAGTAAAGCTGCGTCTAAAAAAAAACCCTGTGCCAGGTGCAGTGGCTCATACCTGCAGTCCCAGCACTTTGAGAGGATGAGGCAGGGGGATCGCTTGAATCCAGGAGTTCTAAACCAACCTGGGCAACATAAGACCTTGTCTCTACAAAAAATTTAAAAATTAGCTAGTCATGGTGGCATGCTCCTGTAGTCCCATCTAACTACTCAGGAGGCTGATGCGGGAGGATTGCTTGAGACCATGAAGTCAAGGCTGCAGTGAGGTGTTATTGTGTCACTGCACTTTAGCCTGGGTGACTCAGTGAGATCTTGTCTCAAAACAAAAACAACAAAAATCTGAGCATGTGAGAGAATATAAGAACCTAGTATTTCAGAAGTGATCATTTCTCTTCCCCTTTCCTTTCCTGAGTGATTTCATAAAGGGAATGACTTATTAGCAAGATGGATGACAGGCTGTCTTGGAAGTATGGCCTGTCCCTGGAAGAAGTACCGGTGGGAGTAGAAGGACATTATTGGACTGCAAATAAATTATTTATAAAAAGGGAAAAATGTCTAGAAAGTGAAATCACAGTGTATTTGCACAAAAGGAACATCTATAGATATCTCCCCCCCCCCTTTTTTTTTTGAGACGGAGTCTCGCTCTGTCTCCCGGGCTGGAGTGCAGTGGCCGGATCTCAGCTCACTGCAAGCTCCGCCTCCCGGGTTCACGCTATTCTCCTGCCTCAGCCTCCGGAGTAGCTGGGACTACAGGCGCCCGCCACCTCGCCCGGCTAGTTTTTTTTGTATTTTTTAGTAGAGACGGGGTTTCACCACGTTAGCCAGGATGTTCTCGATCTCCTGACCTCGTGATCCGCCCGTCTCGGCCTCCCAAAGTGCTGGGATTACAGGCTTGAGCCACCGCGCCCGGCCGATATCTCCCCTTTTTAAAAGCAGTTTTAGCATACAAATTTTTGTGTATTTAAATTCATATTTTAGCACTTTATTTTTTTCTGTTATTTAGCAATAATAGTATTCTTCAATTTGAGCTGGGTGTGGTGGCTCATGCCTGTAATCCCAACACTTTGGGTGGCTGAAGGGGGCAAATCACTTGAGGTCAGGAGTTTGAGACCAGCCTGGCCAACATGGTAAAACCCCGTCTCTACTAAACCAAAAAAAGGAAATTAGCTGGATGTGGTGGCACGTGCCTGTAGTCCCAGCAAATGAGGCAGGAGAATCGCTTGAATTCGGGAGGTGGAGGTTGCAGTGAGCTGAGATGGCGCTACTGCACACTCCAGCCTGGGAGACAGTGAGACTGTTTCCAACAACAACAACAACACTTCGATTTATTCAGGTCTCTGTTCACATTTTCCCTCTTCAAAGGGGTCTTCCCTGAACACCCTAATTAAACAGCCGATGCTGTTGCTCTGGTCACTTACCTTGCTTTTTTTTTTCCATAGCAGAAAATATTTTTCCTTTCCTTTTTCTTTTTGAGATGGAGTCTCGTTCTGTCACCCAGGCTGGAGTGCAGTGGTGTGATCTTGGCTCACTGCAACCTCTGCATCACAGGTTCAAGCGATTCTCCTGCTTCATCCTCTCGAGTAGCTGGGGTTACAGGTACGTGCCACCACACCTGGCTAATTTTTGTATTTTTTTAGTAGAGGCTGGGGCTGGGCACGGTGACTCATGCCTGTAATCCCAGCACTTTGGGAGGCTGAGGTAGGTGGATCACGAGGTCAAGAGATCGAGACCATCCTGGCCAACATGGTGAAACCCCGTCTCTACTAAAAATACAAAAATTAGCTGGTCATGGTGGCACATGCCTGTAGTCCCAGCTACTTGGGAGGCTGAGGCAGGAGAATCACTTGAACCCGGGAGGCAAAAGTTGCAGTGAGCCGAGATCACGCCACTGCACTCCAGCCTGAGCAACAGAGCAAGACTCTGTCTCAAAAAAAAAAAAAAGGTTGGGGACGGTGACTTGAGCCTGTATGTAGTCTCACCTACTCCAGAGGCTGAGGCAGGAGGATTGCTTGAGCCCAGGAATTCGAGGCTGCAGTGAGCTATGATCGCACCACTGCACTCCAGCCTGGAGGACAGATGGAGAACCTGTCTCTTAAAGAAGATAAAACAACTTTTCATCCCCCTTTACCCGTTAAGTAATCACTCCCATTCTCCAATCCTCCCGTCCCTTGATAATCTCTAATCTGCTTTTGGTTTCTGTGGGTTTGCCTATTTCAGATATAGCATCTAGGAATCATATAACTTGTTTTTTGTGTCTGGCTACTTTCACTTAGCATGATGTTTTTGAGGTACATCCAAGTTGTAGCATGTGTCAGTATCTTGTTCCTTTTTATTGCTGAATCATAATCCATTGTACGTACATATACGCCACGATGTGTCTATTCATTTGTTCATGGGCATTTGGATTATTTTCATTGACTATTAAGAGTAATACTGCTGTAAACATTTGTGTACAAGTTTTTGTGTAGGTATGTTTTTATTTCACTTGGGTATATACCTAGGAGTGGAATTGCTGGTCATATGGTAATACTGTGTGTAACTTATTTATTTATTTTTTTTTTTTTTTTTAATTTTTTTTTTTGTTTTTCTTTTTATGTTTTATTTGTGTAACTTATTCCCACCAGTAGTGTTCCAATTTCAGGACATCTTTGCTAAATTTATTTTGTTTTCTTTTTTATGTCGCATGGGTAATGTGCCGATGTCATAACAAGGTTTAAGAGAGGCACCTCTCACACCTGCATTTGAATACCCAATCACACTTATGAACTACAAAAGGATGTACATACGTGTGTGTGTGTGTTGTATGTGTATATGCATGTGTGTATTTTTGATTAAAGCTATTCTAGTTAGTGTAAAGTGGTATCTCATTGTGGTTGGGTTTCTATTTTCTTGATGGACAAAAATATTGAATGTCTTTTCATGTGACTCTTGGCCATTTGTACATTTTTTGGGGGGGACGATGTCTGTTGAGTTCTTTATATATTCTGAATGTTAAACTTTTTTTTTTTTTTTTTTTTTTTGAGGACGAGTCTCCTTCTGTTGCCCAGGCTGGAGTGCAGTGGCATGATCTTGGCTCACTGCAACCTCCGCCTCCTGGGTTCCAGCAATTCTCATGCCTCAGTCCCCTGAGTAACTAGGACTATAGGCACACACCACTAATTAGCCTGGCTAATTTTTGTATTTTTAGTAGAGATGGGGTTTTGCCATGTTGCCCAGGCTGGTCTAGAACTCCTGACCTCAAGTGATCCACTTACCTCAGCCTCCCAAAGTGTTGGGATTATAGGCGTGAGCCTCTGCACTCAGCCTCTTCTGAGTTTTATTGTTTTAGTTCTTACCTTTAGGTCTTTGATCCATTTCAGTTAATTTTTGTATATGGAATGAGACAGGAGTCCCAATTCATTCTTTTGTATGTTCTTATTTAGTTTTCTCAGCACCATTTATTGAAAACACTTCTTTCCCTATTGAATGGTCTTGGCACCCTTATTAAAAATAAATTGGCCATAGATGTTTGCATTTATTTCTGGACTCTCAGTTCTATTCTGTTGCTCTGTAAGTCTGTTACATCAGTACC
Organism: Trachypithecus francoisi; assembly: GCF_009764315.1. Classification (NCBI taxonomy): domain Eukaryota; kingdom Metazoa; phylum Chordata; class Mammalia; order Primates; family Cercopithecidae; genus Trachypithecus; species Trachypithecus francoisi. Next base: position 3,889,677 of record NW_022681468.1, on the reverse strand, counting down.
ACACTTTATTAGTCTGTTCTCATGCTGCTAATAAAGACATACCCGAGACAGGGTAATTTATAAAGAAAAAGAGGTTTAATGAACTCATTGTTTCACATGGCTGGGGAGGCCTCACAATCATGGTGGAAGGCAAAGGACGAGCAAAGGTATATATTACATGACATCAGGCAAGAGAGTCTGTGCAGGGAAACTGTGCTTTATAAAACCATATCTTGTGAGACCTAGTATCACGAGAACAGCGTGGGAAAAACCTGCCCCCATACTTCAGTTACCTCCCCCTGGGTCCCTTCCCATTACACAGGGATTGTATGAGCTACAATTCAATATGAGATTTGGGTGGAGACACAGCCAAACCATATCACACACAGTTTTGATTACTGAAGCTTTGTAGTAAGTTTTGAAGTAGTAAGTTTGGGAAGCATGAGTCTTCCAACTTTTTCATTTTCTATATTGTTTTGACTGTTTTTTTTTTTTTTTTGAGACGGAGTCTTGCTCTGTCGCCCAGGCTGGAGTGCAGTGGCCGGATCTCAGCTCACTGCAAGCTCCGCCTCCCGGGTTTACGCCATTCTCTCGCCTCAGCCTCCCGAGTAGCTGGGACTACAGGCGCCCGCCATCTCGCCCGGCTAATTTTTTGTATTTTTTTAGTAGAGACGGGGTTTCACCGTGTTAGCCAGGATGTTCTCGGTCTCCTGACCTCGTGATCCGCCCGTCTCGGCCTCCCAAAGTGCTGGGATTACAGGCTTGAGCCACCGCGCCCGGCCTGTTGTTCTGACTATTTGGGGCCAGTTGCAATTTTATATGAATTTGAATGTCACCTTTTTCATTTCTGCAAAAAAGGTCATTGGGATTTTAATAGGGAGGGGATTGATTCTGTTGATTGCTTTGGGGGGTTGCAATCTTAACAGTATTGTCTTCCAATCCATGAACGTGGGATGTCTTTTTTTTTTCTTTTTCTTTTTTTTGAGAGGGAGTCTCGCTATATTCCCCAGGCTAGAGTGCAGTGGTGCAGTCTCGGCTCACTGCAAGCTTCATCTCCCGGGTTCACGCCATTCTCCTGCCTCAACCTCCTGAGTTGCTGGCACTACAGGCACGTGCCACAGCACCTGGCTATTGTTTGTATTTTTAGTACAGATGGGGTTTCACTGTGTTAGCCAGGATGGTCTCAATCTCCTGAGCTCGTGATCAGCTTGCCTCCCCCTCCCAAAGTGCTGGGATTACAGGCGTGAGCCACAGCACCCGGCTGAACTTGGGATGTCTTTTCATTCAATTATGTCTCTTTTAATAAGCAATAGTTTGTAGTGTTAGTGTATAAATCATTCATCTCTTTGTATAAATTTATTTCTTGGTGCTTTATTCTTGTGGGTTCTGTTGTAAATGAAATTATTTTCTGAACTTTCTTTTTGTATTGCTCATTGCTGATATATAGAAACAACTGATTTTTGTATGTTGGTCTTATGCCCTACAACCTTGTTGAATTTATTACCTCTAGTAGTTATTTTGTGGATTCTGTGGGATTTCTTTATACAGAATCATGTCACCTGCATATATAATTTACCTCTTCTTTCTAATTTGAATGCCTTTTATTTATTTTTCTTGCCTAATTACTCTGGCTAAGACATTTAGTACAATTTTGAATAGCAGTGATGAAAGTGAGCATCCTCATACTGTTCCTAATCTCAGGGGAAGCTTTTCACCATTGATTATGAAGTTAGCTGTGTTTTCTTTCTTTTCTTTTTTTCTTTTTCTTTCTTTCTTTCTTTCTTTTTTGTTTTGACACAGGGTCTTGCGCTGTCACCCAAGCTGTAGTGCAGTAGTGCAATCATGGCTCACTGCAACGTCTGCCTCCCAGGCTCAAGTGATCCTCTCACCTCAGCCTCCTGAGTAGCTGGGACCAAAGGCACATGCCACAATGCCTTGCTATTTTTTTTTTTTTTTTTTTTTTGCATTTTTGGTGGAGATGGGTTTCGCCATGTTGTCCAGGCTAGTCTCAAACTCCTGAGCAGTCAGCCCACCTTGGCCTCCCAGAGTGGTGGGATTACACGTTTGAGCCACTGTGCCTGGCGTTTTTTTTTTTCCCCAGACCGGGTCTCATTCTTTTGCCCAGGCCGGAGTACAGTGATATGATCATAGCTGACTGCAGTCTTGATCTCCCAGGATCAAGCAATGCTCCTTCTTTAGTCTCCCTGGTAGCTGAGACTACTATAGGTGCAAGCCACCACACCTTGCTAATTTTTTAATTTTTGTGGAGACAGGGTCTTGCTGTGTTGCCTAGGTTGGTCTCAAATGCCTCATCTTGAGTGGTTCTCCTGCCTTAGCCTCCCAGGTAGCTGGGATTACGGGTGGGCACCAATATGCCCAGTTAGTTGAATTTTTTTTTTTTTTTTTTTTTTTAGAGATGGGTCTTGCTATATTGCCCAGGCTGATCTCAAACTCCTGGCCTCAAGCAGTCCTCCTGCCTCAGACTCCCAAAATGCTGGGATTACAAGTGTGAACCACTGTGCCTGGCCACTGACTTTTTTTTTTTAATGGAAGGTTGTTGAGTTTTGTCAAATGCTTTTTGTGCATCTTCTGAGATGATCATATTTTTTTTCATTGTTCTATTAATGTAATGTATTATATTGATTTTGTTTTGTATGTTGAATCACCCTTGCATTCCTGGGATAAATCTCAATTTGTCGTGGTATGTAATCCTTTTAATGTATTGTTAGATTGAGTTTGCTACTATTTTGTTGAAGATTTTTGCGTCTATGTTCATTAGGAATATTAGTCTGTAGTTTTCTTTTCTCGTCATTTTTGAGCAGAGTCTTCCTTTGTCATCCAGGCTGGAGTGTAGTGGCGTGATCTCGCCTCACTGCAACCTCAGCCTCCCCAGTAGCTGGGATTACAGGCATGCACCATCATGCCCAGCTAATTTTTGTATTTTTAGTAGCGACAGAGTTTTGCCATGTTGGCCAGGCCAGTCTCGAACACCTGGTCTCATATGATCCACCTGCCTTGGCCTCCCCAAATGCTGGGACTTACAGGCATGAGCCACTGCACCCGGCCTGTAGTTTTTTTTCCTTGTGGTATTTTTGACTTTGGTATCTGGGAACCAATCTTTTTTTGAGACAAGGTCTTACTCTATTGCCCAGGTTGGAGTGTAGTGGCATGATCTTGGCTCACTGCAGCCTTGGCCTCCTGCGCTCAAGTGATCCTCCCACCCAGCTGCCTGAGTAGCTGGGACTACAGGCACATGCCACCACACCCAGCAAGTTTTGTTCATTTTTTTTATACAGACGAGGTCTCACTTTGTTGCCCAGGCTGGTCTTCAACTCTAGGCCTCAAGCATCCTCTTGCCTCAGCCTCCCAAAGTGTTGGGATTATAGGTGTGAGCCACTGCTCCTCGCCCAGTTGTATTTTGACTGTGCATCATGTTTCTACAGAATTTTGAAACCTGCCCTCTCCTAAGTGTGAAAATTCTAGGAGGGTTTCCAAGCAGACAACCCTAACATCTCTGGCTGGGATGATAATGATCATACCATGTACTTTCCCTCTTCTCAACACAGACACATTCATGTTGTAGTGCCAGCTCTAAGCATAGGAGGTGCACTTAGCGGCTTGCAGCTGGAGGAATATCATGGCTGACAGCACACCACCAGTGCAGCATCAGGGAAGGGAACTCTATTCCTGATGCCACAACAGGAAAGAGATGTGCTTCTTTCATTTCCTGAAAAAACCACAGATTGTTCTGGATAATGGTTGCTGAATAAGAAACCACCCTAAACATCAGTGATTTAAAACAGTAATCTACCTTTGCATCTCATGGTTCTGTGGCCTGATCAAGCAGGGCTCAGATGGGTGATTCTTCTGCTCCATGTGGCCTTGATGGAGGTAATTTATTGGTATTCATCTGTTGGCTGGTCCAGTCGTGAGGGTCCAAGATGGCCTTACGCACATGCTTGGATGGTTGGAAGGCCAGGCTCAGGGGATCCTTTCCCTCCTTGTGCTCTGAGGTCCTCTCCAGATGGCCTTTCTCCTAACGGAGGTGGTTGTGCTTCTTACATGACAACTCAGAACTCTTAGAGTGAGTGTTCTAGGAGAGGAAGTGGAAGCTGCCAGTCTGTCTCTCTCCCTCTTTCTTTTTTTATTCTTTTGAGATAGAGTCTCACTCTGTTGCCCAGGCTGAGTACAGTGGTACCATCATAGCTCACTGCAGCCTCAAACACCTGGGCAGAAGTGGTCCTCCCAGTCCAGCCTCCCAAGTAACTGGGACTAGAGGTACATGCCACCATGCATAGCTAATTTCTTAGTTTTTAATTTTTTGTAGAGACAAGGTCTTAACTATGTTGCCCAGGCTGGTCTTGAACTCTTGGGTTCAAACGATCCTCCCACCTTGGCCTCCCAAAGTGTTGGGATTGCAGCTGTGAGCTACTGCACCCAGTCTGGAGCTGCCAATGTCTTAAGCCTGGGCTTGGATATCAGTGTAGCATTATTCCTGCCATGTTCTTTTTTTTTTTTTTTTTTTTGAGGCAGAGTCCGCTCTGTCGCCCAGACTGGAGTGCAGTGGCGCAATCTCGGCTCACTGCAAGCTCCGCCTCCCGGGTTCACGCCATTCTCCTGCCTCAGCCTCCCGAGTAGCTGGGACTACAGGCGCCCGCCACCTCGCCCGGCTAGTTTTTTTTGTATTTTTAGTAGAGACGGGGTTTCACCATGTTAGCCAGGATGGTCTCGATCTCCTGACCTCGTGATCCGCCCGTCTCGGCCTCCCAAAGTGCTGGGATTACAGGCTTGAGCCACCGCGCCCGGCCTATTCCTGCCATGTTCTAAAGAGACATAGAGCCCTCTTATATTTGAGGAGAGGGGACATGGACCCTAATTCTTAATGAAAGGAGGGTCAAAGAATTTGTGACTGTCTTTAAACCAGGATATGCGTGGTGGGTAGATTCCATAGTGCTCTCAGTAATGTATATTAGATACCCATTTGAAAACTGTTGTGGATTAAAATGGAAATGCCACCTGTTGTGCGTTACTCATTTTCAGTGAGAAAGTACATTATGTGTTCTAAATCAATGATTTAAAAAAACTTTTGGAGTATACCTATTCATAAAATAACTACTTCTATAAAATGTATGTCTTAGCAGCAGCCATCCTTGATCATGCGTTTGTCAAGTTTTTCAAGTACAACTTTGGGTCCATACATTTTTTTTTCTTCCTATTACTAGTTCATTTTAAAAATTAGTTGAAACCTTCCCTTTTATTTTAAAGAATATTGTGAGGTTTTTAATATTTCTCTGTGTTCTTAAAAAAAGCTTCATTGAGAAAATACTAGTAAGCCTATATATCCTAACTTTCCTTTCGTTTACCCTACATCATTCTGGTACATCCCCAGAGATTTATTAGAATAAAGTTCTGGCTGTTTATGTATAAAAGTGTGGGATAACAGTGTGCAGAGGTGTGTATGGATGTGCTTTCACATAGAAACCCTGCCTTCCCAGCCTGTCTCAGCTGATTGTAGCAACACTGAGCCGCGCAAACATGATGAGGTCACAGAGAAGTGAGGGAGTGGATTTAAATAATGAAACAAGAAATCTGTGTCTTTGACTCCAGTGGAGCCCCAGTGTATTGGGATTAATGAGGAAAGAGCTGTGTCTGCCTGTGTTCCATGAGTACCCCTTGCTTATACCTGTATGGAGAGCCCCAACATCCCTGGCTGGGAAGCCACTTAATCCTGTGTTTCCCAAGCATAACCTCTCTTTGTTCTCAAGGAGTCTTTCCTGAACATCTGACCTTCTGTGCAACATAGGCATGAATGAGGAGAGTGAGCTACTGTGGTGTTTTATGTATATATATATATGTGTGTGTATACACACACACACATGCACACGTATATATATGTGTGTGTGTATATATGTATATAGATGTGTGTGTGTAGGTTTTCATCCATTGTTTCTGACTCATAAGTCCTGTAGCCCTTGTTCTAGTCTTTTGTTGTAATATTGGGTGTCTTGCCTCTTTCAGCTGCCCAAGGCAGGACTCTAATCTGATTGTGAGTCAGAAGACCCTTATTCCAGAGAGGGCACTGCCCCATTCCCTGGAGGAAGGAATGCTGCACAGAGAGGCCAAGAAAAGTCTGAACAGACAGTCCTTGCTGGGTTTAGATCATGTCCAAAAACATCTCTACATGATTGTAAGTCAGGCCTGTGTTATGAAGCCTCCATAAAAACTCAAGGACAGGCTGGGCGTGGTGGTTCACGCCTGTAATCCCAGCACTTTGGGAGACTGAAGCGGGTGGATCACCTGAGGTCAGGAGTTCGAGACCAGCCTGGTCAACATGGTGAAACCCCATCTCTAATCAAAATACAAAAATCAGCCAGGCGTTGTGTCGGGCGCCTGTAATCCCAGCTACTCGGGAGGCTAAGGCAGGAGAATCGCTTAAACCCAGGAGGTGGAGGTTGCAGTGAGCCGAGATTGCACCATTGCATTCCCGCCTGGGCGTCAGAGCGAGACTGTCTCAAAAACAAACAAACAAAAACTCAAGGACAGCGTTTGAGAGCTTCCACACAGTGGAACACGTGGAGGTTTCTGGAGGATGCCCCGAGGGAGGGCATGGAGGCTCCCGCCCAGCCTCATACCTTGCCTTTTGCGTCCCTTCATCTGTGTCTTTTGCAGTATCCTCTACGATATACCGGTCAGTGTAAGTACATATTTCCCTGAGTCCTGTAAGCCACTCTGGCAGATTAGTCGGAATCCAAAGAGGGCTTGTGGGAACCCCAACTTGAAGCTGGTGGGTCAGAAGTTCCAGAGGCCTAGACTTGCGACTGGTGTCTGAAGTCGGGATTGGGGGTGAACAGCCTTGGCGACTGAACCCCCAACAGCTGTGTTCACAGAATTCTTCTGCGTTGGCGATGGTTGTCAGGGTGTGAGAGCAGGGGAAAAACACAGATTGAGAGAGTTTTTCCCCCAACAGCCCCTGGTCAATGCCCCGGAATGACTGGCTGCTGCATGGAATTGCAGAGGCCTGAGTGCCTCTGCCTCTCCCGTGATTCCTGAGGCCAGGACCTCTGGTCTGCATGGTCTGAGGTCTCTTACGAAGGCAAAATGTTATGTATATATTTTGAATAAGGGCACTTGTTCCTCATTCTGTTCTTTTGAATTCCAAAAGTGTGCTGGCCTGTGACATAGCGTAAGGGACAGAATCATGGCTCCCATGAGCCTCTGGGCGTGCTTCCTTGGGCACTGCGGACTTTATCATTCGCCATCACCTTCAGGATTCTTTCTGCCAGAATGTAGTGGCTGTGGGCCAGGGGTGACCAGCATAGGGGTCAAAGAAGGGTAATGAGACTTGAGGCCTGAGGAGGGTAGTAGGCAAGGCGGGAGGGCAAGGGCCAGGGGTCAGCGTCATTCACACAGTTGAAAACGTGCCCTTGGCCTGTCTCCTCTCTGTGTTCTGCATCTTACAAAATAGATACTGCCTTGTGTTAAGATGAATCAATATAGTTACCCCTTTCTATATTGTCTTAAGCTTCTTAGGAACTGCTTTATATTTTAGTCACTTAGGCTTGGAGTGAAACATGTAAGGTATAGTTCAACCTGAAAAAAGTAGTCTGAGAGACGTCTTCATAGAGTCCCCAATTCTGTATATGATAAGGTCTTATCAGGCTTTGACATTCTGCTCTTTTATGTGTAACACTAGTAATGTAAATGTTTCTGGATTGTATAGAATGGTGGGAAGCATGGAGATTATCTGTTGGTGGAGGGGAGGGGGAGGAGGAGAAGGAGGAGGGAAAGGAGGAGGAGGAGGGGGGAAGGAGGAGAAGGAGGGGAAGGAGGAGGGGAGGGGGAGGGGGAGGAGGGGGAGGAGATAGTGGCATCCCTCCTGCAGAAACCCTGCAATGGAAGGACAAGATTCCAGGAGGAGTTAGAGACCAGTGGTCTAGTCCCCATCTGTCTTTGTGACCTTAGGCAAGTCATTGAATCTCTTTGAAAGCCTTGTCTTCTTGCATGGCATATGGGGATGATAGTTGTTGTGAAAATAAAATGATCAGCTTTTAAAATTTATCTCACCATAAAAATGAAAAATGGTATTTAAGGTTAAAGGCACTTGTATTTCTTTGTTGGGAAAGAGAGGACGGGATATGTCCACCACACATTCACCAGTTCAGCATGTATTTAACTACTGTGTGCCTGACTAAGCTTAGGTACTCAGTGTATTTTCATGTAAAGAAAAACAACATTTGAGTGAGCACTGACCAAATCCAGCTTAGTTCAGAAAACCTTTTTTTTTTTTTTTGAGACTGAGTCTTGCTCTGCTGCCCAGGTTGGAGTGCAGTGGTACAATCACAGCTCACTGCAGCCTCAACCTCCCAGTCTCACGTGATCCTCACACCTTTCTAAGTTTACAACATTTTTTGGGCCAGGTATGGTAGCTCACACCTGTAATCCCAGCACTTTGGGAGGCAGAGGCGAGCAGATTGCTTGAGTTCAGGAGTTTGAGACCAGCCTGGGCTTTGTGGAGACCTCGTCTCTATAAAACAAATACAAAAACTAGCCAGGTGTGGTGGCATGCGCCTTTAGTTCCAGCTGCTCAGGAGGCTGAGGTAGGAAGACAGCTTGACCCTGGGAGGCAGAGGTTGTGGTGAGCTGAGATCGCACCACTGCACTCCAGTCTGGGCGATAGCGAGACCCTGTCTCAAAAACACAAAATTTTGTTTTGTAGAGGTGGATCCTCTCTATGTTGCCCAGGCTGGTCTCAAATTCCTGGGTTCGGGTGATCCTCCTGCCTCGGCCTCCCAAAGGACTGGGATTATAGGCATGACCACTGTGACCGGCCTCAGCAGACCTTTGGAAGGCACTTCATGGATGCCAGTCCTCCTGTTATAGTGCTAGGTAAATGCATAAAAATACTCCATGAGACATTCTGTGTTCTCAAGAAATTCAGACTGCTGATTTCAATCATTTGGAACATGACACTTTATGAAGGAGGCAATAGAACAAAAAAAGGGCAAATTACAGGATTAGTAATTAACAAAAGCTAATACTCAGGTTAGAATAGACTCTTGTTCGGTTTACAGGAGGAATTTAACCAAATGAGCTTCTGCAGAGAACCAGCATTAGGGTGGTGACCAGGCTGGGATACATACCTGTCATATCAGAAGTGGCCTGAGACTGGGTTTGAGAAGCAGTGGCAGATGTGGACTACTGAAAGCAGAATTAAGAGTCTGGTGCCATTGGGGGGAGATTAGTGCTGTGGAAGGCCTGCTCAGAGTTTTTCTCATGACGGGTACATTTAGGAGGAGCTTAGCAGACATCAGAGGAGCTACAGAGAGTTTACACAGAGGGAGGAACCAGCTGCACCACCACTCATGTTCCTTTCCATCTTAGCATCTCGTGAGCATAATTCAAAACGCACAGTTTGGCTAAGTATGTGCAGATTGCACTCAGTTCGTGAATTCATTCCCATAATGTAGCCCAGCCCAAGTGTTAGCACTTCTTGTTTTTTTTTTTCTTTGTTGTTGTTGTTCATTTGTTTGTTTTTTTGAGAAGAAGTCTCACTCTGTCACCCAGGCTGGAGTGCAATGGAGCGATCTTGGCTCACTGCAAGCTCCGCCTCCCGGATCAAGCAGTTCTCCTGCCCCAGCCTCCCATGTAGCTGGGGCTACAGGCACATGCCACCATGCCTGGCTAAGTTTTGTATTTTTAGTAGAGATGGGGTTTCGCCATGTTGGTCAGGCTGGTCTCGAACACCTGACCTCAAGGGACCCGTGTGCCTTGGCATCCCAGAGTGCTGGGATTACAGGCTGAGCCACTGTGCCTGGCTGAGCACTTCTTTTCTCATAGTCTTCTGCTAAGTATTTGCTTCTGTCAGCTGCCGGGCAGCAATAGTTTTCACATTTATTTGTGGTTGTCCTCCAGAACTTGGCCTTTAGTGTGGTATGTGTAGGATTTTGTTGATTCCAAGGGAGGGTAAAAAAATGCTGTGATCCCCAGAACCTAGGATGGCTGGGGTATTTTGTCTCTGAGGAATTTAATAACATTTTGTGGTCATTGCTGAAATCTTCCCAGACTCCTTTGATGGAAAGTAGGGACTGTGAGGGGAACTCCTGACTGGGCTTCTAGGCTGCCTTCTCAGAGCCCTACTTTATTAGTGACTTATTTCTCTTAATGGGCTACTAGAAATGACTACAAAAACTGAGGCCCCCACCCATACCATTTCTATCAGTTAAGACCCTGGAAATTCAGATGTAGAGGGAATTTTTAAAGAGCTCCTGGGAGTGCTGATGCCCTGCTGGACTGGGCCCCTCCCCTCCAGGGGCCCCATTGCTTTAGGAACGCAGGTTCCCAGGCCCTGCCTCAGACCTGCTGACTCACAGTCAGCTCTCAGAGAGGCTTTTAGGTGATTGTCACGTTCACTTAAGTGTGAGAAGCACTGTGCAGGCTTTGGGTGAGACAGTCGGGGTTCATACCTTGCCTCTCTTTCTTCTGTCCCAGCTGCATGAACTTTACCAAGTTACTTGGTCTTTCTGAACCAGGACAGCAGCACATAAAGTGAGTACGATGGTGCAGGCCCCAGTTTCTCAGCCACAATCCTGAAACCCCAGAGCCTCTGAAAATGGAATGTTTTTCATAGATTTGGTGCCACTTGGCCTGAACTTATTGAGACTATTTGGAATCTCTATTCCACTTAATACGAATATTTCATTATTTTACCACAGATTGTTAATTAACATTTTCTTTTCCCTTTTTTTTTTTTGAGAAGAGTCTTGCTCTGTTGCCCAGGCTAGAATCAGGGGCATGATCAAAGCTCTCTGCAGCCTTGAACACTTCTGATCTCAAGTGATCTTCCCACCTCAGCCTCTCAAGTAGTAAGGACTACAATCTTGTGTCACCAGATGCGGCTGATTTTTTAAATTAATTTTTTGTAAAGAAAGGGTTCTTCTCACTTTGTTCCCGAGGCTAGTCTCAGACTTCTAGACTCAAGTGATCCTCCCACCTCGGCCTCCCAAAGTGTTGGGATTACACACATGAGCCAGCATACCCAGTAAGTTAATGTGTTTTCTCATGGGTACTGCCTCAGAATTCCTTGGGAGTATTATATAATATATAATATATAAAATATACATACAATATTTCCTTTCTAAAATTCAAAAAATTCTGAACTCTGAAACACATCTGGCCTCGGTTTTGGGTAAGGATTATGGTGCTGTAGATACCCAGCTTATAGGTGGGTCAGTATATGCCATGTTAGTATGTCGGTATGTGTGGAAAACTCTTGGCAGTTAGCAGGCACCCAACAAATACAGCTATTTTTGTTTGTTTGTTTTGAGACAGTCTCTCACTCTGTTACCCAGGCAGAGGTGCAGTAGTACAATCACAGCTCACTGCAGCCTTGATTTCCTGAGTTCAAGTGATCCTCCCATGTCAGCTTCCCGACTAGCTGGGACCACGAGTATGTGCCACCACACCTGGTTAATTAAAAAATTTTTTTTGGCCTGGTGCAGTGGCTCACGCCTGTAATCCCAGCACTTTGGGAGGCCGAGGTGGGTGGCTCACAAGGTCAGGAGATCCAGACCATCCTGGCTAACACGGTGAAACCCCGTCCACTAAAAATACAAAAAATTAGCTGGGTGTGGTGGCGGGCGCCTGTAGTCCCAGCTATTCGGGAGGCTGAGGCAGGAGAATGGCGTGAACCTGGGAGGCGGAGCTTACAGTGAGCCAAGATCGTGCCACTGCACTCCAGCCTGGGCGACGGAGGGAGACTCTGTCTAAAAAAAAAAAAAAGATTTTTTTGAGATGGAGTCTCACTGTATTGCCCATTCTGGTCTTCAACTCCTAGCGGTCCTCCCACCTTGGTCTCCCAAAGTGCTGGAATTGCAGGCATGAACCATTGTACCTGGACTCACTTTTTTTTTTTTTTTTAAAGAAACTTTAAATACATTTCAAGCTAAGAGCAGAAGTTGTGTTAGAAGGTGGCTGTGTTAGTCCATTCTCATGCTGCTATGAAAAAATTCCTGAGGCTGGCCAGGCACAGTGGCTCACGCCTGTAATCCTAGCACTTTGGGAGGCCAAGGTGGGCAGATCAGGAGGTCAAGAGATCGAGACCATCCTGGCAAACACGGTGAAACCCCGTCTCTACTGAAAATACAGAAATTAGCTGGACATGGTGACATGCACCTGTAATCCCAGCTACTCAGGAGACTGAGGCAGGAGAATTGCTTGAACCCGGGAGGCGGAAGTTGCGGTGAGCTGACATCATGCCACTGCACTCCAGCCTGGCAACAGAGCGAGACTCCGTCTCAAGAAAAAAAAAAAAAAGAAAAAATACCCGAGGCTTGGCATGGTGGCTCACGCCTGTAATCCCAGCACTTTGGGAGGCCGAGGTGGGTGGATCATGAGGTCAGGAGTTTGAGACCAGTGTGGCCAAGGTGGTGAAACCCCGTCTCTACTAAAAATACAAAAAAAAAAAAAAAAAGCTGGGTGCCATGGCAGGCGCCTGTAATCCCAGCTACTCAGGAGGCTGAGGCAGAAGAATCGCTTGAACTTGGGAGGTGGAAGTTTCAGTGAGCCAAGATTGCGCCACTGCACTGGGCGACAGAGCAAGACTCTCAAAAAAAAAAAAAAAGAAAGAAATACCGGAGACTGGGTAATTTATTAATATAAAGAGGTATAATTGACTCAGTTCAGCATGGCTGGGGAGGCCTCAGGAAACTTAACAACCATGGCGGAAGGGGAAGCAAACACATCCTTCTTCACATGGTGGCAGCAAGGAGAAGTGCTGAGCAAAGGGGGAAAAGCCCCTTATAAAACCATCAGATCTTGTGAGAACTCACTATCACAAGAACAGGATGGGGGAAACTGCCCCCATGATTCAATGACCTCCCCCCAGGCCCCTCCTGTGACACATGGGGATTATGGGAACTACAATTCAAGATGAGATTTGGGTAGACACAGCGGTATCAGTGGCTTACGCTCCTGGCTTGGCCTCCTGGCAGGCTTTTTATAGAGAGAGTGGGATCCTTTTTGGGCATGAAGAACCTGTGTTCCTTAGAATTACAATCTTGGAATGTCAGCCCTCAGCTTCTTGTTTTTCTTTTCACCCAGATGGGGCACAGAAGGAGGCAGCATGCGGTGGGGTGGTGGCTAAGGGCGTGAGTGCTGGTGGCAGGCTGCCTGGTCTGAGTGGCTGTGGGTCTTGGGCAGTTGCCTTCCGTGTGTCTCAGTTCTTTTACCTAGAAATAGGGATAATGGTACCTACCCACTGGAGGTGTGAGAGGGAAAGCGTTTAACATAGGTAAGCTCAATACAATTTAGCAGTTTTAGTTATTTAGGACCATAATGGATGTTAAGTGGGCCAGAAGTAGAATATTCTTTATTTATTTATTTATTTTTTATTTTTTAAAGAGACAGGGTCTCACTCTGTTGCTTTGGCTGGACTCAAGCTCCTGAGCTCAAGTGATCCTCCTGTTTCAGGCTCCTGAGTAGCTGGGACTATAGGTGTGCACCCTGCACCCAGCCAGAAGTGGAACATCTCGTTGGGGCTGGGCTCAGAGCTGGAGCTGGTGTCTGGCTCCGCTCGCTTCTGATTTCTCTCAGCCTCTGTCCTTCCCTTGCAAGCATCTGATGACTGCTGCATGCACCATAAAAACATGCAAAGATAGAATTCTGGGTTTTAAGGAGGTGACCCTATGAAATTGACTAAAAAAAAGTTGGGCCAGATATAGTGGTTGGCGCCTGTAATCCCAGCACTTTGAGAGGCTCAGGTGGAGGATCTTTTGAGCCCAGGAGTTTGAGACCCTGTCTGAGAGAGAATTAGCTGGGCATGTTGGTGTGCACCTGTGGTCCCAGCTACTCAGGAGGCAGGGTGAGAGGGATCCTTCCAGGCTGAGACATGAGGGTTCTTTGAGCCCAGGAGGTCCCTACTGCAGTGAGCCATGATTGGGTCACTGCATTCTAGCTTTGGTGACAGAGTGAGACTGTTTAAAAAAAAAAAGTTCAGAGAAGTCGTATGTTTGACTTGTGTGTGTCTATGTAGACTCCCTTTTCTCTGTGGAGACAGAATCTTCAGTTCTCTGGGGTGTTCTTCAGATTCCCTTGCTCCCCAACTGACCTTAGCTAGGAAAATAATTGGGCCGTTTGGTGCACAGCAGATGAAAATTATCAGTATGTCCCTAGCTTTCCACTGTGAAGCTGCCGTAGCAACAGAGGACAGTGGATGTGTGACTTTTACCCTTTCAGAGGGTCAAGAATGCAATATCCTAAAGCAGCCTTTTCTTTCTTTCTTTCTTTCTTTTTTTTCTTTGAGACAGGGTCTCACTCTGTTGCCCAAGCTGGAGTGTCATGGCATGATCTCAGCTCACAGGAACATCAACTTCCCGAGCTCAAGTGCTCCTCCCACCTCAGCCTCCCGAGTAGCTGGAACTACAGGTGCAAGCCACCACACTGGATGATTTTTGTATTTTTTGTAGAGACAGGGTTTTGCTGTATTGCCCAGGCTGGTCTTGAACTCCTGGCCTCAAGTAATCATCTTGCCCCAGCATCCCAAAGTGCTGGGACCACAGGCATGAAACCTCACACCCAATCCTGTTCTTGATACCTGGTTTTGTGGTCCTTTTAATCTAAAATTCATATGAATCTTGAGTTCTGCTGTATGATATGTAATATATAATATATAGTATATGTTTTAATATTACAAACCTCTAAAAATCTTTCTGTGCATCAAAATTGATCCTCCAGGACAGAAAAAAATGCCAGTGGGTCCTGTCTATACCACCATATTTTGAGGAACACAAGGAAAGATTTTGACCTTCCCTGGACGTAGAAGAATTTATATTGTGGTTCACACATCTTTAATGCCTTAATTACTTGTCTTCAATTTTCTTTCCTTTTGGCCCTTAAGGGAGTATTTGTTCTACATGCATATTTGCTGCCCTTTGGTTTAGATAATTTAGATAATTGGCAACTAGTTTTGGTCTCATTATCAGACATTTTACTCTGGACACCCCATCACCAGTCCCATCATGGGGGAGTTTGGAGGCCAGGAGATTCACTGGATGCTTCTTTTCTGGTGTATGCTCTTCTTAAATAGGGAGGAAAAAGTTAAAACCTCAAAAACTCTGTGGTAAACTGATGTGGGAATCTGATACTAAAAATGTCTCAAGTGATTTAAAGTGTGTAAGAATTACTCACTTTTCTGTGGAGAGCGATGTGCGTAAAAACAGTGACAGATGGAAGAGAATATCCAGATGAGACCCTCGCTGCCCTCGGTGCGTGGATTGCAGGATGCTGGGAGCCCCCTTGTGTAGAGACTCACCGCTGGACTCCAAGCCCTCCGTGGCTTCTGCTGTGGCTTAGTCATCGCTGCCCAAGACTACTGTTGGGTTCTTCTCCCTGCTGGTGAGCAGGGAGGCACCAGGGAGCCCCTGCCTGCAGCCACCTTGGCGACTCCACTCAGTTTTACATGAGGAAAGAATGCTCTACCTGGCCATGTTTTCCTGTGTCCTGTTGAAATGAAGAGGTTAGTCATGCATTCCCTCAGCTAGAGCGTGAGTCATGCATTCCCTCAGCTAGAGCGTGAGGCAGTCCTTCCAAAGACTGTCCAGTTTAGACCCAGACTCTTCAAAGGAAATGTTACCATGTTTTGATGTCATAGTTCAAAACCTCACTGGGATGGTTTGTGTGTGTACATACCTGTTTTACTTTTAGTTTCACTAGAGGATGTCATTTGGGCTAGTTGTTTTTAAGTGAGCATTTCAAACTTAATTTGATTCCGGTTTCCTTGATTATAGTTACAATGAAAGACCACTGGGTCTGGGACAGTGGTTCACATCCAGAGATGGAGTTGGTGGGATGGAGGGGGAGGTGCAGTTTTGTCCCCTAGGGGGCGTTTTGCAATGTCTGGAAACCTTCAGAAGTTGGGTGGGGGATGCCACTGGCATTGGTAATGTAGAGCCAGGGATGCTGTGAACACTGCAGCACTCAGCATGTACCTACAACAAAGAGTTTTTGGGTTCAAAATGTTAGTCGTGCCAAGGTTGAGGCACCCTGACTTGGAAGTTGTTCATTCACAATACTCTTTTCTTGATTTCTTTTTTTTTTTTTTTTGAGACGGAGTCTCGCTCTGTTGCCCAGGCTGGAGTGCAGTAGGCGATCTCAGCTCACTGCAAGCTCCACCTCCCAGGTTCATGCCATTCTCCTGCCTCAGCTTCTCGAGTAGCTGGGACTACAGGTGCCTGCTACCACGCCTGGCTAATTTTTTGTATTTTTAGTAGAAACGGGGGTTTCACCGTTTTAGCCAGGATGGTCTCGATCTCCTGACCTCGTGATCTGCCCGCCTCGGCCTCCCAAAGTGCTGGGATTACAGGCGTGAGCAACCATGCCCGGCCTCTTTTCTTGATTTCTAGTGAATGTATGACTGTTAAGATATTGTTTTCATAAGGTGAGGTACTTTCTACAGAAATTCAGTCTTTAGTCATTAAACAGCAGAGGGCACTTGGAGGCTAGAGTGCCCAGAAGTCCATCAAGCCAGTTTGGATAAACCCTTCCCAAGATGCCATAATTTACATCAAAACTTTGGTTAGCAGAATGGGAATTTTTGAGTAGATACCATTAGAAAAATAAAATAATTTTCCAGTTGTGGTTCCCAAGTTCCCCAAACTTATGTCCTTAGTCCAAGCTGCCCCTTGAGCTTCAGCTTAAGACCTGCATATTTATTTAACAACTATTGAGTCCTTGGTATGTGCTGGGCACCCTCCTGTGTTCCAGGGCATGGCAGGAAATGATATGGGCAGCTCCCCGTAGTCATGAGGCCTATGTTCTGAGGCAGGCCTTGAAGACAGGGAAGTCCATGTGCTGATTCCAGAAGAATAGAGGGGTCCTGGCAGGGCTGGGGGGAGGTCAAGAGTGGAGTACTTCACATAGCTAGTCTCAGGGGGGCTCGTTGTCCTGGACCTGCAGGACAGGGAGGCATTTTGTCCACAAACCTTGAGAGTGAGTGAATGGAGCATGACTGGGGCCACCAGGTGTTATTGCTTGAATGACACATAACCTGTCTCTAGTGGAGCTCTTGATTCCTCCCTACCCCCATCCAGATGCTAGAAGACTGGGGAGCATTTCTTGGTCCCTCTTCTTCTCTCACAATCTGTCATTGGTGCTCACTTCTGCACCCTCTTTTCCCACGTGCCTGCTCCCCAGCCCAGGCAAGCCCTCTGCTGATGCCAGAGGCCCCAGCTTGTCTGTCCGCTTCACCCCAGTTCTCTCCAGGCCCTCCTCCACGCCACTGTCAGAGCTTCTAAACATAGGTGGCCTCCTGCCTTTCCGTGGAAACCGTTTACGGCCTCTGACTGCATTCAGTGCACCCTGCATTCCTCCTGACAAGGCCTTGCGTCTCACTCCTGCCCAAGTTCCAGCCCCAGGAGCCTGCCCGCCCAGGAGGCCGTGATCATACCCCCTGGCTACTGCCTGTCCTGCTTGCTGCCTTATCCTCCTTTCTCCAGGGGCCGGGGGCCTCAGTCTCCCCGTGTCTGCACCTGGAGTCCTGTTGCCTGTGTCCTACAGTTTCCTCCTCAGCCATCCCCACAGGGCTGTGCCCCTTTCTAGTAGCCATCTTTATTTTCTTATTTTCTTGTGGAGATGGGGCCTTGCTATGCTGCCCAGGCCAGTCTTAATCTCCTGGCCTCAAGCAGCCCTCCTGCTTTGGCCATCTTTAGATGAGAAATCGCTCACCTGTGCTGCCTTTCACGTGGAGGATGGGTGGATGATTCACAGGGACCTGCCCTCCTTCCCGCAGAGTTGGGGTTTTTATGTAGGGGATTTTTCTGTCAGTTATTTTTTCCTCACCTTTCAGAGGAGTATTAAAAGAACTAAGCCATTAGTGGTGAGGCATGAGGGCAGTGGCCACCA
Organism: Trachypithecus francoisi; assembly: GCF_009764315.1. Lineage (NCBI taxonomy): Eukaryota > Metazoa > Chordata > Mammalia > Primates > Cercopithecidae > Trachypithecus > Trachypithecus francoisi. The sequence continues at coordinate 3,871,803 of NW_022681468.1, read as the reverse complement.
CAGCTCCAGCGGAGCTCTCTCATCCCTACAGCTGGCAAGTGTTCCACCCTGTTTTCATGGCGCACAGAAAGGTAGGCACATAGTGATGTTGTTAAGTAAGCTTTTGAAGTACAGCATGGTGAGTTAGTTGGCTTTTTTACGAAAAAGGAAATGGAAAACTAGCACCATGGTCTTGGCATAATTACTCCAACATGCAAATCAGCACTGGAAGGAAGTTGAGGCAGCATGTGTCTATGCTCCACTAGTCCTTAAGACACATCTGAAAGAAAGGAAATCTTATTTGGTTAGAGGCGAAGGAATGCATGGATGGAATGCATGGTCCAGGTGTTTATAACTGTACATTTATTTGGCGGTTGTTTTGGATGGACAGGAAGTGGGAGGGGAGGGCACAGAGAGTCGCTTTGGCCACGTCCCTGGTTTGCCACAGGCTAATACTAGAGCATTCCTAAGTTTCCCAGTGGAAGATGGATGTGAAAGAAGAACACACGAGGCCAGGCGCGGTGGTTCACGCCTGTAATCCCAGCACTTTGGGAGACTGAGGCAGGCAAATCACGTGAGGTCAGGAGTTTGAGACCAACCTGGCCAACATGGTGAAACCCCACCTTTACTACAAATACAAAAATTAGCCGGGCGTGGTGGCACATGCCTGTAATCCTAGCTACTCGGGAGGCTGAGGCAGGAGAATTGCTTGAACCTGGGAGGCAGAGGTTGCAGTGAGCCGAGATTGTGCCACTGCACTCCAGCCTGGGCAGCAGAGCAAGACTCCATCTCAAAAAAAGAAAAGAACCATACTAGTCAGGTGCTAGAGGGCTTCCCAGGCAGCCTCTGAGGGAAGGAAATGTCTGAGAAGTTATTTAAGAGGATTTGTTGGTAACAGAAAAACTTCCAGATTGGTCTAGAAGGTGGACCCTAGCTATAGACCCATTTTACAAGACATAATGTAAATATTAAAGGCACATTTTCAGTATTTGGGGAAAATATATCCTCTGAGTCAAATGACCGATGGCTGTTTCTAGAAAAATTTTAGTTGTAGTTTTGATTGTCTTGAGTTTGGTGATAGATTTTTTTTTTTTTTGAGACAGAGTCTCATGCTGTTGCTCAGGCTGTAGTGCAGTGGCATGATCTTGGCTCACTGCAACCTCCACCTGCTGGGTTCAAGCGATTCTCCTGCCTCAGCTTCCTGAGTAGCTGGGATTACAGGTGCGTGCCACCACATCTGGCATTTATTTATTTATTTACTTACTTACTTAACTTACTTACTTACTTACTTATTTTGAGATGAAATCTCACTCCCGAGCCTGGGTGCAGTGGCGCGATCTTGTCTTACTGCAGCCTCTGCCTCCCAGGTTCAAGCGATTCTCCTGCCTCAGCCTCCTAAGTAGCTGAGACTACAGGTGCGTGCCACCATGTCCGGCTAATTTTTTGTATTTTTAGTAGAGACTGGGTTTCGCCGTGTTAGCCAGGATGGTTTCAATCTCCTGACCTCGTGATCTGGCTGCCGTGGCCTCTGAAATTGCTGGGATTACAGGCATGAGCCACCGCGCCTGGCCACACCCGGCTAATTTTTGTATTTTTAGTAGAGACGGGGTTTCACCAGTTGGCCAGGCTGGTCCCGCACTCCTGACCTCAGGTGATCTGCCTCCCAAAGTGCTGAGATTACAGGCGTGAGCCACCGTGCCTGGCCTGGATTGACTTTTCTAAAGCTCTGTGTCTCCTGGAAATGGAATGTATCCCAATTGAGGATTATTTTTAAGCTTTATAATAAAATCTTTCACAGCATAGACTTTTAAAGACCATGTGTGGGCAAGAACAGATCTTTAAAGGGAAACCTCAGTTTGGCTTTTGAAAGTTCATCTGATTGAAATTAAACTGATGAAACTTAACTCCATCCATGCATTACCAAAAACAAGTTCTTCAGCTACTTAAGAAACACTTCTTATGGAAAATGCTTAAGTAAGCGATTTGAAATTCAACATATGCTACTTAAAAGATATCAATTGAAAAGATTCACAGATGAAGCATTTTTTTATATTATTATTATTTACAGGTGATATGGAAGACAGAAAAAGATTTCTCACCTTTAAAGAACATGTAGTCTCCAGAGTGGGAAGGGCAGACTTGCAGACAGTGTGAACTGTAGATAAGACGTAGTACAGTAATTAGTAATCGTGATAGTAATAGAGGCAGAAACATAGAATGGGAGGATGGGACGTTTGAGCATGGCATGGGAGTAGTGATGTCTAAAACAGATCAACAAACTATAGGTCTAATAATAGTTTTTATGTGTTTAAAGGATTGTAAAAATAAGCAAAGAAGAATATGTGACCCATGAAACATAAAATATTTACTGTCTGGTTCTTTGTGGGAAAAAAGTGCCAACTCTTGGCTTAAAGGGTCAAGAATGCTTTACCAAAAAACAAACAAACAAACAAACAAAACCCCAAAAAACTGTAATGTTTAAGCAGGAGTTTTACAAGATAAAGAATTTTGATCTTGAGGGCATTGGGTGAGGATGGGGCGGTGCAGTGGGAGGGAGAGGATAGATACTGTTCATCACACCAGTGCAATCGGCTCTGGCGGGAATGTCGGGTGGCCTCAGTGTGTGGTGAGGACAGTGATCATGGCCCCTCTTACAAGTTGAAGCTCAGTTCTGGAGTGGTGGACCATCAGAAGCTTTTAAGTAGGAGAATATCATTGTCATAAATTAGAGTTAATTGTGAGAAACTGAAATAAGTATTCCATTGTTTTCTGAGATGTGCTCTCCTGAACTTTTAAAGTAGTTCTTCAGAAGTGATTGCACTGTTCACAAGACGCTGGCTCTGTGGTCTTTGACATGCAGATGGGCCCAGGATTCCTGACTTAAGGCTAAAGATTTATCTTTAGCTTATCATGATGTGGGCTTATCATGATTGTTTTGATCAGTAGCAAGACAACTGTGAAGTCTCAGTGATCCTATAAATTGAGGAATCTGAGAGAATCAAGAGAAAGACAAGGATTCTTGCTGATGTCAGTAACTGTATTTCAGCCGTTAAACTTCTGCACGGAGAAAGTCAGTGTTGTCTGCTGTGTCAGCATCAGCCTACCTGGGTGTGAATGTATTCTTTGGGAGATGAAATGTAGAAAAGGTACCCCGAGTCCATTAGACATTCTGGATTCCCAGAAATAAGACATCTCTGAGGGTAGAACCTTTACAGTCACTTATATCCAGAAGGAATTCTTCTAGGAGAAAGCTGAGTAAAGGTATCTTAACTTTGTATGTATACCCAGAGAAAACACATAAAGATAACAATAAAAGAATTTTCCTCATTATCCCCACACCATTAGCATCTTGGTGTATAGTCTTTGCATCTTTTTACAGTATGTATGCACTTAGATCATCTCGTAGGACTCCAGGCCCATGCATTATACACTTTGTATCTCACTGTGGAGTGGAGGACAGCCTGATCTTAAGGGGATGTGGAATTGCTGCATCCCCATGATTTTTACTGCTTTGATTCTCCTAATGAGCCTTGTTGCTGCTGTCTGTATTAGCGCGTTTCTGAGCAAACAATGGGCACCTTTTTTTTTGTTGTTTTCTTAAGAGAGACAGAGTCTTGCTATGTTGCCTCAGGCTGGAGTGCAGTGGCTGTTCACAGGTGCTGTCATACTGCCCTGGATTATAGTACACTGCAGCCATGAACTCCTGGGCTCAAGCAGTCTCCGCCTCAGCCTTCTGAGTAACTAGGACAATAGACCTCTGCCGCCATGCCTGGCTCTTGACCGTTCCCACAAGCCACACCTACAAGGAGCTGTTTGCACTGTGGGCTGTTTTTTTTGTGTGTATGTGCAGAGGTCAGATCTCTTAATGCAAAGGTGATGAAGGCCTTCATTACAGTATCTCAATTTGACTCTCAGTTTGATCTGAAGTTGCTAAGATGGGCTGACATTGTGAGGAGGATACTGCTACAGCAGTTGTGTGTGTTGTGTGTGTGTGTTTGTACAAACAGTGTCTCACTCTGCCGCCCAGGCTGGAGTGCAGTGGTGCAATCATAACTCACTGTAACCTTGAACTCCTGGGCTCAAGTGATCCTCCTACCTTAGCCTCCTGGGTAGCTAGGACTGTAGGCCTGTGCCACCGTGCTTGGCTTTTTTTTTTTTTTTTGTACAGACAGGGTCTTGCTGTGTTGCTAGGCTGGTCTCAAACTCCTGGCCTCAAGTGGTCTTCCTGCTTCAGCCTTCCAAAACACTGGTATTACAGGAGTGAGCCACAGCACCTGGCCTGAAAGGCCTATAACTATATATTATTGTTAACTGTAGTCATGCTACAGTGCTATAGAACACAAGAGTATGTTCCTATCTAGCTCTCTACCCATTTTTCCCATCCTCCTTCCCTTCCTAACCTCTAGTATCTTGTGTTTACTTTTTACTTCTGTGAGACCAACTTGTTTTAGTTGTGTGTGTTGTGTGTGTGTTTGTACAAACAGTGTCTCAGCTTACTACAACCTCTGCCTCCCAGGTTCAAGCGATTCTCCTGCCTCAGCCTTCCGAGTAGCTGGGATTACAGGCATGTGCCACCTTGCCTGGCTAATTTTGTATTTTTACTAGATACAGGGTTTTTCCATGTTGATCAGACTGGTCTCGAACTCCTGACCTCAGGTAATCTGCCTGCCTTGGCCTCCCAAAGTGCTGGGATTACAGGCATGAAGCACTGTGCCCGACATGTATTTCTGATAATAGCCATTCTAACTGGGGTGAGATGATACCTCATTGTGGTTTTGTTTTGCATTTCCTTGGTGGTAGTGATACTGAGCATTTTTTGTATATTTGGCCATTTGTATGTCTTCTTTTTAGAAATGTCTGTTCAGATAATCCCCCACGCCCCAGCTTTTTTTTTTTTTTTTCCCGAGATCGAGTCTTACTCTCTCACCTAGGCTGGAGTGCAGTGGTGTGATCTTGGCTCACTGCAACCTCCGCCTCTGAGGTTCAAGTGATTCTCCTGCCTCAGCCTCCCGAGTAGCTGGGACTACAGGCGCGTGCCACCATGCCCGGCTAATTTTTGTATTTTTAATAGAGATAGGAGTTTGCCATGTTGGCCAGGCTGGTCTTGAACTCCTGATCTCAGTTGATGCACCCGTCTTGGCCTCCCAAAGTGCCAGGATTACAGGCGTGAGCCACCCACCTGGCCAATTTGCCAATTTTTTAATTGGATTTTTTTTTTTTTTGCTATTGAGATGTGTGAGTTCCTTGTATATCAGCCCCTGTTGGATAAATAGTGTGCAAATACTTTCTCCCATTCTGTAGGTTGTCTTTTCATTCTGTTGTTTCCTTTGTTTTGCTGAAGCTTTTCAGCTTGATATAATCCCATCCATTTATGTTTGCTTTTGTTGTCTGTGCTTTTCAGTTCTTACTCATAAAATCTTTTCCCAGACCAATGTCATGAAGCATTTCCCATATGTTTTCTAGTAGTTTTATCATTTGGGTCTTATATTTAGGTCTTTGAGTCATTTTTAGTTCATTTTTGTATAGGATGACAGGTGGGGGTCTAGTTTCTGTTTTCATTCTTCTGCATATGGATATTTAATTTTCACAGCACCATTTGTTGAAGGGACTGTCCTTGAAATCCAATGAATGTTCTTGGCACCTTTGCCAAAAATCAGTTGGCTGTAGATATGCAGGTTAATTCCTGGGTTTTCTATTCTGTTCCATTGGTCTGTGTGTCTATTTTTATAGACACATACCAGTTGTTTTATAGACCAGTACCATGTCGTTTTGCTTACTACAGCTTTGTAGTATATTTTGAGTTTTGGTAGTGTGATACCTCCAGCTCTCTTCTTTATGCTCAGCATTGCTTTGGCTATTTGGGGTCTTTTGCGGTTTCATACAAATTTGAGGATATTTTTTCTATTTCTGTGAAGAATGTCATTGGTATTTTGATAGAGATTGCTCTTTTAATTATCTTGATTTCTTTTTTTTTTTTTGCCCAAGGCAGGGTCTCATTTCATTACCCAGGCTAAAGTGCAGTGGCGTGATCACAGCTCAAGGCAGCCTCAACCTCCTGGACTTAGGTGATCGTCCCACCTCAGCCTCCCAGGTAGCTGGGACTATAGGCACATGCCACCACATCTGGCTAATTTTTTGTACTTTTTTTTTTTGGTAGAGATGGAGTTTTGCCATGTTACCCAGGCTGGTCTCAAACTCCTGAGCTCAAGCGGTCCACCCGCCTCAGCCTCCCAGAGTGCTGGGATTATAGGCATACGCCACTGCGCCTGGCCTCTTTTCGATTTCTTGATGGTGTTCTTTGATGTACAAAAGTTTTTAACTTTAAATGAAGTCCAGTTTATCTACTTTTTCTTTGGCTTATTGTGCTTTTGGTGTCTTGTCTTTTTTCTTTTCCATTTGTTCGTTCGTTTGTTCCCTCCCTCCCTCCCACCTTTCTGTCTCTCTCTTCTTTCCTTCCTTCCTTCCTTCCTCCCTCCCTCTCTCCCTCCCTCCCTCCCTTCCTTCCTTCCTTCCTCCCTCCCTCCCTCCCTCCCTCCCTCCCTCCTTCCTTCCTTCCTTCCTCTCTCCCTTTCTTTCTTTTCTTTCCTTTTTCTTTCTTTCTTTTCTTTTTTCTTTCTTTCTTTCTCTTCTTTTCTTTCCTTCTTTCTTTTTTCTTTTTCTTTTCTTTCTTTCTTTCTTTCTTTTCTTTCTTTCTTTTCTTCTCTTTCTTTCTTTTCTTTCCTTCTTTCTTTCTTCTTTCTTTCTTCTTCTTCTTTCTTTTCTTTCCTTCCTTCCTTCCTTCCTCCTTTCTTTCCTTCTTTCCTTCTTCTTTCTTTTCTTTTTTTTTTTTCTTTCTTTTCTTTTTTCTTTCTTTCTTTTCTTTCATTTCTTTCTTTTCTTTCTTTCTTTCTGTTGGCCAGGCTGTAGTGCAGTGACGTGATTGTGGCTCACTGTAACCTTGACCTCTAGAGCTCAAGTGATCCTACTGCCTTAGCCTCCTGCTACGCTAGGGCTACAGGCAATACCATTATGCTTGGTTAATTTTTTGAATTATTTTTTGTAGAGACAGAGTTTTACTCTGTTGCCCAAGCTGGTCTCAAACTCCTGAGCTCAAGCAGTTCTCCTGCTTCAGCCTCCTGAAGTTTTGGGATTACAGATGTGAGCTACTATTCCTGGCTTGAAGTCATTTCTAAGAAACCATTGCCTAATCCAGGGTCATGAAGATTTACATCTTTCTTCTAAGAATTATATAGTTTTAGTTATTTTCTGCTGTGATCATGTGTGTATGTATTGGTTTTTTATTTTTATTTTTTTAAGAGACTGGGTCTTGCTATATTGCCAGGCTGGAGTGCAGTGGTTATCCACAGGCATGATCATAGTGTACTGCAGCCTTGAACACTTGGGCTCAAGTGTTCTTTCTTCTTTAGCTTGCCGGGTAGTTAGGACTACAGTGTATACCACTGTGCCTGGCTTATCGTGTGATCTAGTTTGAGTTAATTTTTTTTTTTTTTTTGGCACGGAGTGTTGCTGTTGCCCAGGCTGGAGTACAGTGGCACGATCTCGGCTCACTGCAAGCTCCACCTTCCGGGTTCACACGATTCTCCTGCCTCAGCCTCCCGAGTAGCTGGGACTACAGGTGCCTGCCACCACGCCCGGCTAATTTTTTGTATTTTTAGTAGAGATGGGGTTTCACCATGTTAGCCAAGATGGTCTCGATCTCCTGACCTCATGATCCGCCCGCCTCTGCCTCCCAAAGTACTGGGATTACAGGCGTGAGCCACTGTGCCTGGCCTTGAGTTAATTTTTATGGTGTGAGATAGGGGTCCAGTTTCATTCTTTTACATGTGTATATTTACATTTTGTAGTTCATTTGTTGAAGGGACTATTTGTATTACTCTATTCTCATACGGCTATAAAGAAATATCCCAGACTGGGTAGTTTTTAAAGGAAAGAGGTTTAATTGATTCACAGTTCTACATGTCTGGGGAGGCCTCAGGAAACTTACAATCAAGGCAGATGGGGAGGCAGGCACGTCTTACATGGCAGCAGGCAAGAAAGAGTGTGTGTGAGTACAGGAAAAACTACCATTTATAAAACCATTAGATCTCGTCATAATTCACTCACTATCATGAGAACAGCATGGGGAAGCCACCCCTATAATCCAGTCACTTCCCTCCCTTGACACATGGGGATTACAATTCGAGATGAGATTTGGTTGGACACAGAGCCAAACTGTGTTACTATCCTTTCTCCATTGCATAGTCTTGGTGCCCTTATCAAAAATGTGTTGACCATAAAAAAACACCTCTTGACCATAAATATAAGGGCTTATTTTTGGACTCTAAATTCTATTCTTTTTTTTTAAGAGGCAGGGTCTCACTTTGTTTCCCAGGCAAGCGTGCAGTGATGCCATCTCAGTTGACTGCAACCTTCGCCTCCTGGGCTCAGGCGATCCTCTCACCTTAGCTCCCCAAGTAGCTGGGACTACGGGCACATGCCACCACCCTTGGCTAATTTTTGTGTTTTTTGTAGAGATGGGGTTTCACCATTTTGGCCAGGCTGGTCTCAAACTCCTGAGCTCAAGCAGTCCACCCTTTTCAGCCTCCCAAAGTGCTAGGATTACAAGCATTTAGCCACCATACACTGATTATACAGGCCATAGTCTAGCCCCACACACCAGATTTTGAAGATGAAGTGTGGTGAAAAAAAATGCAAAATATCCTGTTAATAATTTTTTATAATATTACATGTTGAAATGATAAAGTTTAATATTACATTAAATAATACACAGTAAATTTTACTGACTTCTTTTTACTCTTTAAGTGAGGCTGCTAGGAGATTTAAAATTATTTTTGTGATTCTCATATTTCTGTTGGACCAGAGGTATTTTTTAATAGCATGACATTCTGTTATATGGTTGATTATATAATGATCATATGATTGGGTCAGTTTCTTGATTCGGTTCTCTGTTGTTGGACTCTTAGGTTGTTTCCAGTCTTCTCTGTTTTCTACAGTGCTGTGATGAGTGACACTGTGGATGCGTGGTCATGCACTCTTGTGCCCGCTGTCGGGACGGAGCTCATAAGGAGGACCTGGGAAGCATTTGCTGCACTTCTGAATCTAGTGCATGCAGACTTTTGTGTTAGTTGTTGAATGAGTTAATGAATACTTTATTTATTTATTTTTTGAGACAGAGTCTCTCTCTGTTGTACAGGTTGGGATGCAGTAGTAAGATCACGGCTCGCTACAGTCTCAACCTCCTGGGCTCAAGCAGTCCCCCCACTTCAGACTTCTGAGTAGCTGGGCCCACAGGCACACACCATACTTGGCTAATATTTTAATTTTGTGTAGAGACAGGGTCTCCTTGTGTTGTCCAGACTGGTCTCAAACTCCTGGGCCCAAGCCATTCTCCCGCCTCAGCCTCCCAAAATGCTGGGATTATTGGTGTGAGCCACCATGTGTGGCTGAATACTTTCATTTTAACCAACAATAAGGTTTTAAAATAAGGCTGTAAACAAATATTGATTGAGCCCCTCACAATGAGTCAGGTAGTTTCAAGGTGTGGGAACACAGTGGTGAATGAGTTCAAATTTGGGCCCTTTTGAAGGTCCAGGGAGGGATAACTTGGGGGAGAGGGATAGTCAACAAACCAATACATATGTCAGTTAATGCTAAATAGTTGTGTTAGGAAGGAAAACCAGACAGACTGTGGCTAGAGTCATCTGATGAGAGAACTATCCTAGGAGAGTCTCAGGGAAGGCCTTTTTGAGCAGGTAGCATTTGAGTAGGGACTGAAATAATCAAGAGGGAGGGAGCTGTGTTAAGATCTGGGAGAAGGGCGTTTTAGGCGGGAGGATCAGGGTGTACAAAGGCCTTGAAGTGGGAATATGCTTGGCATATCTGAGGAACAGCAGGGAGGACCTTGTGGGTAGAGCTTTGGTGAGAAGTGGTTGGATTTGGAATGTATCTTGAAGACGGAGCTGACCATCTTTGCTGATGGATTGGATGTGTGGCATGTGAGGAAGGGGGTCCTTTATGATCTAAGGAATTGGATGGTGCCATTTACTAAGCCAGGGATTGCCAGAGGCAGATCAGAGAGGAAGGGGTACCAAGGGCCCAGTGTTGGACCTGTTAGGTTTGAGATGCCTTTTTGATGCTCAAGTGGAGATGTTGAGTTGGTTATTGGATATACAGGTCTGGGGGAATTACAGGGGAAGGGGTGCTGGAGATATATTTGAGAGTTAGGAAAAGCTGTTTGGGCATCAAGCAGGATGGGTGAGATTTGACCACTGGATTTTGCAACTTGAAGGTCTTTGGGGACTTGGACAGGAGTGGTGTCAGGAGGCGTTTATGACAGGCGGAAGCTTTCACGGGGTGTGGGGTGTGTGTGTTCACAGCTTCTTGAAAGAGTTTTCTTTGAAGTAGAATGATGGGGGAGTGGGGGTGCTGAGGGCACATTAGCACTTACCTGTGCTCTGGAAGGGAGGGTGTCCAGGAGGGAGGTTGACAGAGGAAGGACTAGGAGCCAGTGCCAGAGTAGAGGGTGGACCTTGCTCGTGGGATCTGGAGGGAGGGCAGAGTAGACAGGCAGGCCTTCCTTTCAGCAGTGGAAGGAGGAGAAAATACCAGCTTGCTCCTTTCCAAAAGCTGAGAGTGAGGGTGACAAGGGGGACAGGGTATTGTAGGTATGTTATGGAGCTAAATGTGAAGTTTGCGTGAAGTTCGAATACAAAATGTAATACTTCATATCCATTGAGTTGCTTCAGAGTGCTTATCCTCAGGGTTCTCTCGAGATCCTGTGCCTTTGGGGGTACTTTGGTGCAAAAGTTTGAGAAGCCACTTCATTATTGTAGTCTATTGTTATGTTGTTAAATCTCACCCAAGTGAGTATTTAACCTTAAAGTGTTTCAGATTCACTTACCCATTTTGTTATCTATAATAGAGCTTTTGCAGCTGCTCCAAATACCCCTCCATGCGTGCATCTTAATAGTTGTTTGGCGATCACCTCATTCTGCACTGGGAAGGCTGGGGAGGGGTGGGGAGCTGTGGGGTGTCTGGAGGTAGTATGGAGAGCTCAAGATTCCCACCCTTTCAGAGATGAGGTGGTGGAGGCAGGCAGGGCCTACTAGGCTTCTGAAGCAGCACTCGCCAGGGACATTTTAGTGACCTTTTCCCCTGTGTTCTCAGAACACCTTTACAGATACACCATTTGTCTTTAATTCTGGCAGAGTGGTTTGCGTGAGCTGGGGGTAGTGCTGTTAGCCAACCTTTCACAATATTTAACAATCAGTAGAGATGAAAAGCTGTTTGGCTTCTTTCCCATCGATCACATAGCCTGCTTTTTCTTTTTGTACAATTTTAGTATGATTCACCCTCCCACCCGCATTGAAGTTCTTCAGCCTTCTTAATAGAAAGCTCTGTGAAGCTTGATTCCCCCACGAAAGTTACTTCATGGAGCGGAAGCGTTGGAGAAATCAGATCTTGCCTTTCTTCTTGTAGACAGATCAGGTGGCTGAGGCCTAGAGGGAGCTTGATTTGAGATGAGTAGTTCTTATGCCTGACTAGGTCAAGTAGCCACTTGCTTCCCTTCACACTTAATCAAATCCTCACTCTCTAACTGAAACTTTGTACCCTTTGACCAGTATCTCTCCTTTCCCCGCTCCCCCGCCCCCAGCCTCCATAACCACTGTTCTACTCTTCACTTCTTCACCTTCTACTTTCTTAGATTCCACATATAAATAAGACCATGTGGTATTTGTCACCTATTTCACTTAACGTAATGCCCTCCAGGCTCATCTGTGGCCATGGATGATAATCATGTATATTTCAAAATTGCTAAAGAGTAGATCTTAAATGTTTTCATCACAAGAAAAGTAACTTGGTGAGGTGATGGATAGATTAACTAGTTTGAGTTAATCATTTCACAATGTATACATAGATCAAAACATCCCATTGTATCTTATAAATATATACAATTATTTTTGTCAATTAAAATTTTTAAAAATTACAAGAGGCTGAGGTGAGGTTACAGTGAGCTGTGATCATGGCACTGCACTCCAGCCTGGGTGATGGAGCAAGACTCTGTCTCTTAAAAAAAAAAAAAAAAAGTAAATTTAACAATTAATTAATTTAAAAAAATCCCAACTCTTCCATCACCCAAGCCCTGCATCCTTCTCCCTTTCCCCAAGACCCCTCCCCTGCCACTGTGCTCTGATTCCTAGAGCAGTGTGTCCCTGTCTTGCCACTCTTGCTGTGCCTGTGGCTGTCGCTGTTCCTTGGGTAGCTTCCCCGTTACTCCTCAGGGGCTTCCCTGGCCACCCTCTGCTTGGGCCCCTCCTGAGTGTTGCATCAGCACCTTTCCTGCCTTCACCCACCAGCCACAGCTTGTGTTTGCCGTGTGAGCCGGAGCACTTGTTTGTCACCTCACGGTCTTCCCCTCCGTGAGGGCAGGGACTGCAGTCTTGCTTTCATTCTTGCTTTCATACCGTCTCCCCAGCTGTGGGTGAGGTGTGTGCACATACGCTCAGCATGTTTGTAAAATGAGCACATGTATAAACTAAACTTTGAATGCAGATTATTGTTCTCTCCTGGCCATTAAAGGTGCTTCTTCCTGCTGCCCATTTACATCTCAGGTATTACCATCTCTGTCCAGTGCCTGCCTGCCTTGTCATCTAAGTCATGGGACCACACCTTTGTGACTCTCAGGGCCAGAGGGGTTTGGGAATATGGAATTTTTGAGATTTTTAGAACAGAAATAGTGAAAGTACCATATATTATAGAATATCCTAGGCAGCACCATATAATCAAGCACATTAAGAGTTTTGCAGCAAAGTATATGAATATTCACACTAAGTGGGACAGTGAGACTATGAATAGCTTCACATCAGATCAGGCATACTGCCAAGTGAGTTATGAACATGCTTTCAGTTTTCAGAGAGCTTTTTGGATTTTCGAATTGCAGAGAAGGGATTATGGACCTGTCTTAGCATCTGCTTGTCACGCATTATGCAGCGTGCTGAAATACAAAGGAGGAAAACATCACGCCTGCCCTCCCGTGTAGGGGGTGCGTGGTCACCACATGCGGGTGATGAGCCCATGCTGGGAGGGCACTCCCGGCAGGTCCTGGTGTTCTCCCTGTCATCTCTCCCTTTCCTTTGAGAACGTGCTCTACAGGTGCGGTTTCAGGTGAGCCACATGGGGGGCTGGCAGAAGGGGCACTGCATTGTGATGCAGGGTCAAGTGTGTTCCTGTCAGAGTGTAGAGGTGACGGTTCTGGATCACCTGGATCCTGCCCTCGGGTCTGGCTGCCTGGGTCCAAGGAGGAAAGGGCCGACTCCAGATGATGCTGCAGACCAGGAGCGCTGCCTTCACTTCCTAACCTTCTGCAGTTGGGCGCCGGGGCCCCCTGTCTGCAGTCACACACTCTGCCTTCTTAGCTGGGCCTAGAGCTTTAAAGATTAACTACATTCAACATAACGTTTCTTTGACTTTTTAAATACAGTGAGTATAGTTTTATTTTAATGTTTTTCAGATGCATTTTGATGTAGGTAGGTACCTTTACATTTTAAACATTTATTTGCTTTCTGAAATGGGACCAGCACATATACATACATACATACATACATATATGTATATATATATTTTTTTGACAGGGTCTTCTTGCTCTGTCACCCAGGCCAGAGTACAGTGGTGCAATCACAGTGCACTGCAGCCTCAATCTCCTGGGCTCAAGTGATCCCGCTACTTCAGCCTCTTGAGTAGCTGGGGTTATAGGCACCCACTACCACACTTGGCTAAGTTTTAAAAAATTTTTTTGTAGAGATGGGGTCTCACTATGTTGACTAGGCTGGTCTTGAACTCCTGGGTTCAAGCAGATCCTCCTGGCTCAGCCTCCCAAAGTGCTGAGATTACAGGCATGAACCACCACACCCTCCTGGTACCTGCATTTTGAAAATGTTTCATTGCCAAGCCTGCAGGGAAGTCTGCCCTTTTTTATTAGAAAATGAAGAGCTAATTCTGAAATAAGCCTACTAAATATGCATATCTCAAGCACTTTGAAAGGATGTAGGGTCAAATAGTCTGTTCCTGAAGCAAGTATCACTGTGTGTTCGTTCCGTTATTTCCAAAGTTTTTCTGTGGCCTTTGGTAAGTTGTGTAGAATGTATTAAGTCTCACCTGAAAATGTATATTAAAGATTGTTCTTTTAATTTAAAGTGATTTGTCCAAGGTACTTGACTTAATGAGTCAAGGTTTAATGAGCCACGACACTATTAGTAACACCGTCTCAATCTTTCAGATTTTATAAAAGATTACAGTTTTCAGAAAATTGAGAATCGTCTTTTGTAATGTATTTTAAGATAGTTAAGAATAGAGTTTATATAGTTAAGATTAGGATTTGTATTGCAAAAACTCCCTTCAAGACACATTTTGGGCCTTTATGAGCGAGTAATCATGACAGGACAGAGTGGCTTCACCCACAGTTTTGTGGTTAATATTTGCAAGACGTTTATTTAACAAGGTTGAAAAGAGGCTCCCTGGTGTCTTTCATAATTACCCTTTTCTGGGGACCAACTTACAAGTAAAAAATATCTGGTGGTATTATCTTTGCTTCAGATGTATTATGTTTATGGAATTGGAAATGTTTGATTTCTTAGTGTGTGTGTGTATCAATGGATTATGTTGTTTAAAAATGTTTGCATCTGTATTGCATGTATAAACATGTCTGTTTCCAAGTGTGGCCTTTAAAACACTGAGGGTTTTGTGGCTGGGCGCGGTGGCTCATGCCTGTGATCCCAGCACTTTGGGAGGCTGAGGCAGGCAGATCATGAGGTCGGGAGTTCGAGACCAGCCTGGCCAATATGATGAAACCCTGTCTCTACTAAAAGTATAAAAATTAGCCGGGTGTGGTGGCATGTGCCTGTAATTCTAGCTATTCGGGAGGCTGAGGCAGAAGAATCGCTTGAACTCGGGAGGCGGAGGTTGCAGTGAGCTGAGATTGTGCCACTACTGCACTCCAGCCTGGGAGACAGAGCGAGACTCCATCTCAAAATAAGATAAAATAAAATAAAAATACTGAGGGCTTTTTAAAAGGTCATAATAGAAACATTTTATGTGTTTTAATTGTTTAAATGTTTTCTTTCGGATTAAAAAAGACCTGAATGTAATCTGGGAAAATGTTAAATGGCTGCAACACCATAAGATTTTCCACAGAAATATGTTATTCACAGTGAAGCACAATGGGAAGACTCCATTAGCTCTTTAGATGGTATCATAACTTTGGAAAAACCATTTCACCATGTGAGTATTTACAAAAACTGAAGCTGTCCCTGTCAGGTTTTGACAGAGCTTAGCTAAATAGGTAGTAAGTGACGCAGTGCTAAAAGCAGTCTTAAATTACCTATGTCAATATGCAGATTTTTTCTATTTAGTATTTTAACTATGAATTTACCAATCTGAGTAACTTGAAATGCAGTATCATAAAAAGAATCAGATCTACCAAACTGAAAATGTGTGCGTATCTAAAGTAGTTTCTTTTCTTGATTTTGGTTAAGTTAACAGAAGTATCTTCACATCTGTAATTTCTGGTAAGTTAATGAGAACACACTGAACTTTTGGGTCACAATAAATTTTCCCATTATGTAAAATATTTTACACACCGGTTGACTCATTGTGAATTGTGAGTCGACATGATTCTCTTCCTGCGGAAAATAGAAACACATGCTGGCCAGGCGCGGTGGCTCATGCCTGTAATCCCAGCACTTTGGGAGGCGAAGGTGGGCGGATCACCTGAGGTCAGGAGTTTGAGACCAGCCTGACCAACATGGAGAAACCCTGTCTTTAATAAAAATACAAAATTAGCCGGGCGTGGTGGCGCGTGCCTGTAATCCTAGCTCCTCAGGAGGCTGAGGCAGGAGAATTGCTTGAACCTGGGAGGCAGAGGTTGCAGTGAGCCGAGATCACACCATTGCACTCCAGCCTGGGTAACAAGAGTGAAGCTCTATCTCAGAAAAATGAATAAATAAATAAAAACTAAAAGAAACACATGTTATTGTAATGACAATTTGAGCCAATTACAGGATTGTGCTTATGTTACCACATTGACTGTAGGTCCTTTCTGTGAGTTGGGTTGTTGAAGAGTTTGAGGTAGACAGATGGCAGTGGGTGGGAATGAGTTGGGAGCTTTTGTTAGGTTTAGAGAATGTAGTCTTTCCACCATCATTTAGTTGTTTATTTTATGCATAGGCTTATTTTTGTTCTTGTGAGCATTATGTTGAGTTAATGTGTTTTCTTTGACCTTAAACCTTCTGAAATATTTCTAGGTCTTAAAGATTCAGGTATGATTTATTTCATAGTAGACAGAATGAAGTAAATGAATACTTTCTTGGGGGAGAGTGTTGATAAGTTTCATAGCAGCACCTCTCCCTCATGATTAAAAGTGCTACCTTTGCACAAATATGTGATTTATATTTTACATTAACATTAAGATCAACTTTTTTCTTGAGAAATTGTTGAACTTTTAGATTTGGGAGAGGGGGAGTTCCTATAGGAATTATGAATTGTTTTGACTAGTGAGAAGCTTATTTAACATTTTTGGAAGGAGTACCCCAAAAGTAATGCATCTTTTGGCATAGTGGAAACTTGCAATAATGTTTTCTTGTTTTTTTTTTTTTTTTTTGAGACAGAGTCTCGCTCTGTCGCCCAGGCTGGAGTGCAGTGGCCAGATCTCAGCTCACTGCAAGCTCCACCTCCCGGGTTCACACCATTCTCCTGCCTCAGCCTCCCGAGTAGCTGGGATTACAGGCACCTGCCACCTCGCCCGGCTAGTTTTTTGTATTTTTTAGTAGAGACGGGGTTCCATCGTTTTAGCCAGGATGGTCTCGATCTCCTGACCTCGTGATCCGCCCGTCTCAGCCTCCCAAAGTGCTGGGATTACAGGCTTGAGCCACCGCGCCCGGCTTCTTGTTGTTTTTTAATTGAGTGGGTGAGCTGCATCTCTGTTGGATGTTTGGCCTTTGACTTGATTGTGTCAGCTTTTAAAAAATAACTTTATGGAAATCGTCAGATTCCATACAATTACCTATTTAAAGTGTCCATGTCCGTGGTGTTTGGTATATTCACAGAGTTGTGCAGCCTTTGCCTGCTTTGGACGTTCTACAGAAATGCAGTTGACAGTATGTGTTTTCTGTGTGCAGCCTCTGTCATTCAGCACCATGTTTCATTCATGTTGTGCATGTATGCATTGGTTGTTCCTTGTTAATGTCGAATATTATTCCATCGTGTGGATGGTCCACATTTTATGTATTCGTGAGTCCATTAATAGGCATTGGGGTTGTTTCTACTTTTTGACTGTTGTGTGATAATGCTGCTGTGAAGGTTCGTGTACAGGTTTTTGTGTGGACATGTCATTTCTCCTGGGAATATACCTAGGCCTTCGTATCCACTTTTGTTGTTTCTTTTACCTACAGTTCAGATTCCCATTTATGTTTGTACAGACACTTTGCTACTTGTAACTGGGGCTTGTTTGACCTTTGTTGCTGACCTAGTGACTTCTTGTGTCATGTTGAAAGCCCTTGAGACCCTCTGTTGCCTAGAGAAACAGGCAGAATTGCCGTCTCTTTCCTTCCTAAGACCAGATCACATCTGGTGGTCATGAAATGGTCTTATCAAATAAGTACCTGTTAGATTTTTGGTAAATAAGTATGTATCTAAGCCAAATAAGTTTTGTGTGTATTTTATATTATTTTTCTTCTCTCTGCTTCCTCTTGGGTACATCCTTTGTTCTGTGGCCCCAGTGGCACCTAGAGTGAATATGAATGATTTGTCTATGTTTTCCCTTCAGGCGGAATGCTGCTTACTTGGATTTTTTCTTGTTAATTTTGGTGGCTGAGTTGCCTGTTTTTGAAGTGATAAATACCTTCGGATAGTAGGGTTGCTCTTTAGCATTTTAAGTGTCCAAATGAGACCTATTGGGATGTTTCCATAATTTGCATCAAATTCATGTAAATGCGCCTTAATGATATTAGCTAGTCTGCCTGAGCTAAATTATTGATTTCATTACTACTATTTAATAAAGGGGCAGGATTTGCCATGGTCATTCTAGTTAATGGTAAGAGCCCTGTAGGTCTCTCATCATATATCTAAGCTGAATTAAGCTTGGAAATATTACTGAGTGCCTTGTGGCTCTATTTGGTAACAGTCATGCCTTACATTTTGAGACAGCTTATACTTTTACACACCAGGAGACTCATTGTGAATTGTGAGTAGACATGATTCTCTTCCGGCAGTAAGGGAATGCATTCAGTCAGTTGAAAATCAACATTATGTCGTTTGCAGGATAGGTCTTACTCCTTTCTTAGACAAGGAATCTGGGATCCAGAAGGAGTGAGCGGTTGGTTAGGAGGAGTCAGTGCCAGAGGGAGGCAGCGTGCCCTTTCTGCTCTGCCCACGCTGTGAGAACACTGGGCCGTGCCTTCGCTAGGAGGAGGTCATGCCAAGTCCGAAGCGTCAGGCCGCTCAGAGCCAAGCAGCTTTGCTGGAGCACCCACTGGTGTACTTGG
This sequence comes from Trachypithecus francoisi, assembly GCF_009764315.1. Taxonomy (NCBI): domain Eukaryota; kingdom Metazoa; phylum Chordata; class Mammalia; order Primates; family Cercopithecidae; genus Trachypithecus; species Trachypithecus francoisi. The sequence continues at coordinate 3,853,288 of NW_022681468.1, read as the reverse complement.
AAAGTGATTTATCCTGTTAAAGCCTCGCTGCCACCTCAGCTGTAAATTGGAGACAGTAGGAAGCCATCTCAACAGGCCTGCGGGGACCTGGCACCTGGGCACTGAACCCTGCTGCCCTTGGTCAGATGGCCGCATTGGGAAGCCGTTGGAAGGGTCCTGTGGTGTGCTCCTTCTGGGACCTTCTGCCACCCCCTGGAGGCAGCTTGAGCCCCTACCCATCTCTCCTCATCAGTGCACGCTCCCTTCAGCCCTGGGCCAGCTGTGGGGCCCTCCTCTGCAGGTGCTGGCTGTTCCAGGAGGCACAAGAGTGTTGGTGTGGGACCTGCCCACTGCTCGAGATCCCCCAGGGAGAGCCCGCTCAGGCTACGCACGGGCTTCCGGCCACATGGGTCAGCGTCACAGGACGGACAGATCAGTGGGGGAAGAGCCCTCCTGCAGTGCTGCTGCCACTGGAGGCTGGTGAGAGTGGTGCTGCCATAGAGAACAAGCCTTGATCCCTGACTTGAAAGGCAGAGTTCTTCTGGAACTTGTGCGAGGAGTGCCCAGAGTGGCACCTAAATACGTTACAAGCGCTTGATGAAAGTTCCTCTGAGGCTTTTAAACTGCTCGAGTGAGTCTCTCTGAAGCACGGTGATGGCAGAAGGAAACCACCTCACGCTGCCTCTTTGTGCCTTCTGTCCTCCTCTCCCGTGGGCCGTAGGTGTTCCCTGTCAGGATTTATGCGGAGGCGTGTCTGCTGTGGCCGAATGTGTTCATTCATTCATCTCTCACAGTAAGAGGGAGGGATGGGGGAGGAAGACTGCCGTATTTCCTTAAAAGTTTTTCTGTAACTCGAATGCCTCCCACCCCCATGCGGTAACACCATCTTTTCCAGTTGGTGTCAGTGAACTCTGTTTTGGGTACCTACAAAAGCAGAAGGGGAGGTTAGGATGTGGCTGGAGGATGCTGGTTCCTGGGTGTAAATCCTGGCTTTTGCGCTTGAACTGACTGTGCCTCAGCGTCCTCGTCTGTTCGGTGGAGCCGCCTCAGAGAGGAACAAGTGAGTTGTGCATGTGGAGCAGGTGGCTGACATGTGGCAAGTCCTCCAGGAATGCGGCAGCAGAAGGAACATGTTGAGCACCGCAGCTACAACCCTGACCACCACTGCAGGACTTCTGTGCGGGGGCAGCTGCAGAGCCACCACTTCAGGACAGCATGGGAGCTGCTGGAGGTGGGGGGAGCTCAGGGAAAGGGCCTTGCTGCCAGGGGTGGGAAAGGAGTCAGTGAAGACGTCCTGGAGGAGAAGATTCCAGAGCCTGAGATGTGAAATAGAGTTAGGTAGCTGGAGACAAGGCAAAGAAGGGCCATTTTCATCAGAGAACAGCATAACACTGGCAGAGGTCTGACATGTCATTTCCTGTTACTAGAATTGAGGAGTGACCAGTAGATTCTTTAATTTGTTTGTTCTTTCGTTCATTCCTTCACCTCACACCTGTTCAGGGTCCGGTGGGTCTCTGGACATAGGGTGGAAGGAAACCATCTGAACAGAGGCCGCTTGGACTGTCACCTCCGTCGGGTGCCAGGGCTGCCAGAGGACAGCTGTTACCTATGGGTGGCGGTGTGGTGAGGTGGCACAATACAGAGCTGCCCCGCTGTGTCCATGCCCTGGCGCCTCCCCGCGGTCACCATGTGCCTTGGGCAAATGTACACCTCAAGTCCCAGACACAGGCTTCTGTCAGTGGTGGTGGCTGTACCTGCTCCAGGCTGCTGTGAGGGAGGGACGGGCTCCGGCCACAGACATATGCCCTTGCAGAGGACCTCCCGCACCTGCTGAGGATTGTGTACAGCCATCTGGAGGGTGTTCTCCCTTGGCCCTCCCTGTAGTCCAGCTGAGTCCACATCCTTCACCTCTTTTTAACTCTTCCTTTCTTACAGAACCTTGACCTGGAGCTGCAGTCGGGCTCTAGTTCTGCCTCCTGTGCAGTTCCAGCCGTCCTCCACCATGCATGATGGTGTGTTTTCCGTTATTCTTCCTCCCAGAGCACCCGCACCCACCCTGACGGTGGTTCCCCATGGTCAGATTGAGTATCCCTTATCTGAAATGCTTGGGACTAGAAGTGTTTCAGATTCTGATCTTTTTGGATTTTGGAATGTTTGAATATGCATAATTAGATATCTTGGGGATGAGACTTAAGTGGAAACACAAAGTTCTTTTCATATACACCTTATACACCTAGCCTGAAGGTAATTTTATGCAATATTTTAAATGTTTTGTGCATGAAACAGAGTGTTGACTGTGACCTGTCACGTGAGGTCCATTGGGGAATTTTCCTCTTGTGGTGGTAAAAGTTTCAGATTTTGGAGCAGTTTGGATTTTTGGATTAGGGATGCTCCACTTGCATATCCTTTTATATACAGCACATGGTCAATGCTCACTAAATGTATTGCATGAATGAATGAAAACCAAAGGTCAGTTTACTAGTAGCGTGCTACTGTTTCAGAAACCTCTTTTTCCGAATTTGATTATATGGTCAATGGTTTAATGTTTCAAGTGCTCTGACCACGTAATGGTTATTACCACACTGTGAAGGTAGCTGGGTGTTCAGTGATTGCTGCCCCCAGAGGACCTGGAAGTGCTTGCTGTACTTGCGTTTTCTGGAATGGAAATCATGGCTTATTCCCAGGAGCCCCTCAGCGGGGGCTTTGAGTCTGGTGCTAAGCAGCAGATGTGCAGATTCCCGCAGGGCGTACCTGAGCCCCGAGAGGGGGCGTCGTAGCGCACAGCGCACTCATTTCCGCATTCCTACCCCGCACAGCCAGTTGTCACAGCCATCCTCCAGTAAAAACCACAAACCAGTCAACCTCTAGGAAACAGGTAGGAAATCTAGAAAAAGCCTCAGGTGTTCACAGCATTGTTTAAAGATTCTTTAAAAATCTTTGTGATTGGAAAGACTGCTTCCTGTGCCAGAGAGTCTCTCTCCAGCGCTTTTGCTTCTGAGGTTGGTAGCTTTCAGAAAGACTGCAATGCAGCGGTTACCAAAGTCCTTGTTAATATGGAAACAACCCGTGGTGAAGCCTTTTGCTCCCCTTCATAACTGCTGACTGTTGCCTGCAGTCGGAAGGAGGAGATAATGAAGGTAATACTCCTCCGGACCTGGCAGTTTAGTGATTAGAACGGACGCGATTCTGTGAATGCTGTGGCTGGCACAGGCATGTCCTGCAGCAGCTCTGTCAAGTTACTGATGCAGTGGGCTTCCTGGGAACGTGAAGCTGAAGATGTCTTTGCAGTTTGTGCACGATAATTTTATTTTCATCTCTGTGTTCAGATGGTGGATTATAAGAAGGTAAGGGACTTTACAAATCATGCATATGTGTATTTTAAATGTTTATGAATATCCCTAGTCAAGGTAAAGAATTATGATTGAATAGACCTCTTTTGAACCTAAGAAATAAAACTTTATTTCTTGTTAATGACAGTTTTGACATTTGAAGAGTTATCTTAGTCTTGACAGATGCCCTATAAGTGAATTATTGAAGATGTTCTTTGAAGAGATCTGCTTTTTCTTCGATTTGCTAAACATATTTGAATTTCAGAGATGTAGATATGGATGGAATATATTTGTTTCTTTAACTTAAGCAATGACAGTTACATTAATCTGGATGGAACTTTTCATCTTAAAAAATCTCAACCACTGGCTATAGATGATGAATTCTAATCTCCTTAGTTCTTATTTTGCCTTTAGAAGAGCATTTTCAGATGTGTGGAGCTCTGTGCTTATCCGTGGGGTGAGCTGGGTGCTACCTCCAGCTGCTGCTCTTCGTTTATCTTAGAGGGAGGCCAAGAGTCAGAGCTGAGATTTATTTTGCAATGAATTAGTGGCCCCAAACGGTATTAAATGCATTATGGGTGGTAATTTATATGTCCAATGCCAAGAAATATAATGTTGGGGTTACCATGGCAACTGCTTGCATTCTGAGAAGCTCGTGAATGGGTTCTGAACCTTCTGGCGTTGGAAGTGAGCTTTTCCAGCTGAGAGCCTGCATTCGTGATTAGTGTAAATAAATTCAGCTTTCCATATGAAGCACATCCTTTCTCTTCGCTTACCAGAGTAGTCCATTGAGCTCAGTTCTTTCTCTGGTGACATCTGCCTTGGTCTCTTGGTTCCTGGCAACAGACTATGGCTGAGACATAGTTTTCAACTTCAGGCTGAGGAACTAGCCTGTGTGTGTGTGTGTGTGTGAGATGGCCTACTACCTCAGTCCGTGGGCTCTGTAGAATGGGGCTGGCTCATCCGTGCCTCCTGAGAGCTGGCAATGCATGATGTCTCCAAAAGCACAGTTGCAGCCGCATGTGCTGGTGGGCCCCTGGCACAGCTTTCTGTCCATCTGAAGGGCTTGTTTCCAGTAACATTTGCTAGGACTCTTCCTGGGAGGCAGCCCTGCCTGTTTCCAGGATATCATGGGGATTGGTTTTGGGGAGGGAGGCCCAAGTTAGAAAGACCCATGTTTTTTTTTTTTTTTTTTTTTTTTGAGGCGGAGTCTCGCTCTGTCACCGGGACTGGAGTGCAGTGGCCGGATCTCAGCTCACTGCAAGCTCCGCCTCCCGGGTTCACACCATTCTCCTGCCTCAGCCTCCCGAGTAGCTGGGACTACAGGCGCCTGCCACCTCGCCCGGCTAGATTTTGTATTTTTAGTAGAGACGGGGTTTCACCGTGTTAGCCAGGATGGTCTCGATCTCCTGACCTCGTGATCCGCCCGTCTCGGCCTCCCAAAGTGCTGGGATTACAGGCTTGAGCCACCGCGCCCGGCCAAGACCCATGTTTTAAATGTCAAGCTTGTGAAAATAATAAATGAAGGCCTATTGTCTTCATTGCCGAAGGTCTGTTTGCTGTTTGTTAGGAATATATGTAGCATAGGCCAGGGATGGTGGCTCGCGCCTGTAATCCCAGCACTTTGGGAGGCGAAGGCAGGAGGATCGCTTGAGCCCAGGAATCTAAGACCAGCCTGGGCAAAATAGCGAGACCTCATCTCTGCAGAAAGATAAAATAAAATAAATAAATAGATGAAGAAAACTAGTTTCCCTTGTGCATTTAAAACAATGTTGACATTGTTTTAAATGATTGCCAGGGACTGAAATGTCTCTGTGTGATTTCAGGGGCCTGAGGTCGGAAGGTCGGAGCCTGGTGGTTGCTGCCGAGGCGGCAGCTTCTAGAGGGCCTGGCCAGACACTGGGAGAATGTTTTCATGCTCTGTAGAATTCATTCTATTTGTTAATAAACATTGAGATTATAGAATTTAAATGATGAACTTGAGGATAGACTGGCCTTCAGGCACACAGTGGGCATGTTGCTGTGGCTCACCTGTAGGCCTCAGTTAAGAAGCTTTGTCTAATCCAGTCCCTTTATTTTACAGATGAGGAAAATGAGGCCCAAAGAAGTGATGCCACTTGGTTAAGGTCCCAGTGCAGGTCAGACTCAGATCTAGGATCAGAAACCTGGCTCCTGGCTCCTGGCTCTCTACTTTTCTAAGGATCGCTGTCCTGACAGAAGAGGTTTGCTCTCAGTTAACTGTTGTTGTTGTTCGTTCTTTTGCTTTCCTTTTGTCAGAAAGGGGCCTGTAATAACAACGGACATCTAATGTAGACTCTGTAATTTTAGAATTTTAAAAATTCTCGTCTTCCCTTCCTCTGGCTATTTATAGAATTTCTGCTTAATGTGCTGGAGTCACCCACAGGAGGGGCAAAGGGCACGACCTCTGCCCTTAGTGCTGTGTGCTGTGATGAGAGATGGGTGCATAGCCGAGCCTGCAAACTGGAATGCTGAGATGAATTCTGGCTTGACACCTACATTTCTGCTAGTCAGTGGTATTCTGTGTTCTCACAGAGAAGCTGCAGTGCCCAGCAGTTACCCAGGGGTGAATCTGAATCACCACCTATTAAATCAAGGTCATGATACTGTATTTACTAAGGCAGGACAACATCGTAATTTAGGCTCAACTTACAAGTTGCAACTTATTACAAGTAATAAGAGGTTTGGCTTACAAGGGTTGAAATACAGATTGATTTTTTTAGCCAGATTCCATTGAACCCTGGTTTTTAATTTTCCAATCTTGAAAGAAGACTGAGATTTTACTGTATAACTCACTCAGGGTGACATTGTGTTCTCCTGAGTGTTCTCAGTGATTTCTCCCATTCTCCCTATTCTTCTCACATGGGACTTTGACAGAGAGGTGCGCCTGGACTGGGTGTGTGGCCTCCCTCACCCAGCAGTATGGACAATGGTGCTATATGACTTCTGAGTTACGTCCTTAAAAGGGTGCAGTTTTTGCCTGGATGTTCTTTTTGGGGTACTTGTTTGCCATCCCTATGGTGAGGAAACCCATCTCGCCCACACAGGAGGACCACATAGTGAGCAGGGCATTGACATAACAAGATGACTTCTGTTTTCTGAGTAACTTCCACCACAGTGGTGAAACTGTGTCCCCAAGCTCAGCAGGCAGAGGTAAAACATTTTTCAAAGAAAAGGATAAGATAGGCTCCTGGTTTACCACATGGTGAAGAGAGGCCTCTGGCTCTTCCAAACTGTTGCTGATAGAGCGTGGAGTGCTGGGATTTCGGTCAGGCCAGGTCCTGCGACCTCACTGTCCAGCTCTCCCGAGTGCTTCTAGCCTGCCCTGCTCTCTGCCCAGTGCTGCCTGCTGCCCTTACATGGGGTAACCTTCTGTCTCCCAGCCCCAGCCATGGGTCCCATTGCCCAGAATGCAAGAGCCTTTCTTGGCTTAGAACTTTAATTCAAAACCCTCAGTTCTTAGAGGGTTTGTTTTCTTTTTTTTTTTTTGGCCTGGGATTTTGAGAATATCTAACAGTGCTGGGCAGTTTTATCATTCATCATCATGGGTAGTTTGTTTTATTACAACTTGCAGCTTCATATCTTAAATTCATTTCTTGCTTTCAGATTTGCTTATCTAAAAGTTTTGTTCCTAATAGTAACTTAGCACAAAGCTTCTAATACATGAGTTGAAGAAAAGCATCTCCTGTATCACCTTTAATAAGAATAATTTTGAAGTGTAATTTAATGCCCGGAAGCCAATTGGTACTGAGATTTAATTTTGTACTTGGAAAAGAAGTGTGAGAAGAAAAGTGTCCTTTTTTCCTTAAATTTATTTTTCTTAGTTGACATACAAAATTGTATATATATTTATCATGTAAAACATGATATTTTCAAGTATATATATTATGGAATGGTTAAGTCTAGCAAATTAGCAAGTGTAAAGATAAACTCACAGTTATCCTTTTTTGTGGTGAGAATACTTTATATCGATTTTCTTTTTTTGTTGTTTTTTTGAGACGGAGTCTCGCTCTGTTGCCCAGGCTGGAGTGCGGTGGCCGGATCTCCACTCACTGCAAGCTCCGCTTCCCGAGTTCACACCATTCTCCTGCCTCAGCCTCCTGTGTAGCTGGGACTACAGGTGCCCGCCACCGCACCCGGCTAATTTTTTTTAAATATATTTTTAGTAGAGAGAGGGTTTCACCGTGTTAGCCAGGATGGTCTTGATCTCCTGACCTCGTGATCCGCACGTCTCAGCCTCCCAAAGTGCTGGGATTACAAGCGTGAGCCACCACACCCGGCTCGATTTTCTTTTTTTAAACATAAAATCTTTCAGCAAAGACATCTACTTTCTCAGCATTTTTCAAGAAGAAAAGTATCTTTTTAACAAATACATTTTCTAAGCCCTGCTGGTCTGCAACCCACTCCATTCAGTTAATATTTATCAAGCACTGACCAGGCACAGTGGCTCCCACCTATAATCCCAGCACTTCGGGAAGCCGAGGCTGGTGGATCACCTGAGGTTAGGAGTTTGAGACCAGCCTGGTCAACATGGCGAAACCCCGTCTCTACTGAAAATACAAATATGAGCCGAGCATGGTGGCAAGCCCCTGTAATCCCAGCTACTGGGGAGTCCCAGGCAGCAGAATTGCTTGAACCCGGGAGGTGGAGGTTGCAGTGAGCCAAGATTGTGCCATTGCATTTCAGCCTGGGCAACAAGAGTGAAACTCCTTCCCCCCACCAAAAAAACATATATTTATCAAGCACTACCTACGCATACACCCACTCTCTCTCTCTCTCTCTCTCACACACACACACACACACACACACACACACACTAATAGACATAGCAGTAATATATATTAAGCATGAATACAGCAAGAAGTTTGGTACCCCAGAATTAGAATGGGGCTTTTTTCCTATATAATCTACAAAATGAGATATTGAATTGATGTTTAATACTAAGCTACTTCTTAAGCATTTGATTTTTCTTACTGTATTATGTTTCTAATTTTAAAATCTGAGAATTAAGCACTTTGGGAGGCCAAGACGGGTGGATCACAAGGTCAGGAGATCAAGACCATCCTGCCTAACACGGTGAAACCCTGTCTCTACTAAAAAATACAAAAAAAACTAGCCGGGCGAGGTGGCGGGCGCCTGTAGTCCCAGCTACTGGGGAGGCTGAGGCAGGAGAATGGCGTAAACCCAGGAGGCGGAGCTTGCAGTGAGCTGAGATCCGGCCACTGCACTCCAGCCTGGGCGGCAGAGCGAGACTCCGTCTCAAAAAAAAAAAAAAAAAAAAAAAAAAATCTGAGAATTATAGAAAATAGGTAATTTCTACTTATCTTTCAGATTCTAGATTAAATGTCTTCTCCTGGCGTGGGGGAGGTCCCCATATTCACATAAATGGGTGTGACCTCCATGTGCACTGTGCACTTCCCTTTGGTACTTTTCGTCTCACATACATGTACACCCTGCACAGACACATACCCTCTTATTGCTGGTGTTGTGTCTTCTTGCCTGTGGACTGTCAGCTCTGTGAAGGGGAGGTTTCTGTCTTTCTTGTCCCTCTCCCTTCTGTGGCACTCAGTACATGTTGGGTGAATGAATGAATACTGGACACAGACGCTTTCCTTGACGGTGGTTGGATGATGTAACCTTTCCTTATAGTACTTTTTCAGATGTTTTCAAATTCAAGAAATCTTTTTTCTATCACTAAGTTACTACTCTTCCAAATTATTGAATACTTCTATTTTCTTCTGCCTTTAAGGAGTAGGAAACAACTAAGAACAGATGATGTCTCATGTTCTGAATGGATCCTTCCTTCCTTTGCTCTTCTCTCGAGTTCTTTCTCATGCAAGTGAACACCCATATTGTGAGGGGTAGCAAATTTAAATGAGTCCTTTGCATTCGAGTATAGAGATGACTGAGGAGAATGAGGTAGTTTGGAAAAACTAGAAAAACCTGCCTCAGTGCTTTTGATATTTTAATTTATACGCAATTCTTTCACGTTTCATTTTTCTCAAGATAAATGCCAGACTGTGGAAAGGGTGCTGCCATTTAAAAATATTTGGGCATGTGGCCGGGTGCAGTAGCTCACGTTTGTAATCCCAGCACTCTGGGAGGCCGAGGCGGGTGGATCATGAGGTCAGGAGTTCGCGACTAGCCTGGCCAACACTGTGAAACCCCATCTCTACTAAAAATATAAAAATTAGCTGGGCATAGTGGCACCTGTAATCCCAGCTACTCAGGAGGCTGAGGCAGGAGAATGTCTTGAACCCAGGAGGCGGAGGTTGCATTGAGCCAAGATTGCGCCACTGCACTCCAGCCTGGGCAACAAAGCTAGACTCTGTCTCAGGGGTGAAAAAAAGAATATTTGGGCGTGCATACTGCCAAAAGCGATTTACAGACTCAGTGCTATTCCTAGCAGATTACCGAGCACCTTCTTCACAGAACTAGGAAAACACTGCTTTAAAACTCATATGGAACCAAAAAAGAGCCCAGATAACCAAGGCAGTCATAAGCAAAAGAACAAAACTGGAGGCATTCTGTTATGCAACTTCAGACTATACTACACGGCTACAGCAACCTAATAGCATGGTACTGGTACAAAAGCAGACACCAATGGAACAAAAGAGAGAGCCCAGAAATAAGGCCGCACACCTACAACCATCTCATCTTCGACAAAGCTGACAAAAGCAATGGGGAAAGGACTCCCTATTCAATCAGTGGTGCTGGGACGACTGGCTAGCCACACGCAAAAGATTGAAACTGGACCGCTTCCCTACACCATGTACAAAAATCAACTTAAGATGGATGAAAGACTGAAATGTAAAACCCAAAACTATAAAAACCCTGGAAGACAACTTAGGCAATACCATTCTGGACATAGGAACTGACAAAGATTTCATGAAGAAAACACCAAAAGCAATTGCAACAAAAGCAAAAATTGACAAATGGGATCTCATTAAACTTAAGAGCTTCTATACAGCAAAAGAAACTATCAACAGAGTAAACATACATCCTACAGCATAGGAGAAAATATTTGTAAATTATGCATCTAACAGAGGTCTCATATCCAGCATCTATAAGGAACTTAAGAAACTTAAGAACTACAAGAAAAAAAAAAAACCCATTAAAAAGTGGGCAAAGGACACACACAGACGCTTTTCAAAAGAAGACGCACATACAGCCAACGAGCATATGAAAAACAGCCCAAATCACTGACCATTAGAGAAATACAAATCAAAACCACAGTGAGATAGCATCTCATACCAGTCAGAATAACTATTATTAAAAAGTCAAAAATAAGATGCTAGGGAGGTTGTGGAGAAAAGGGAATGCTAATATACGTTGGTGGAGTGTAAACTAGTTCAACCACTGCGGAAAGCAATATGGTGACTCCTCAGAGAGCTAAAAATAGAACTACCATTCAACCCAGCAATCCCATTACTGGTTATGTTATGCCCAGACCGTTTATTCCCCGAAGAAGACCACCAGAGTCCAGAGTCAAAGCCAAGCGGCAAGGATCTTTAATGCAAGTTCGAACTTGGTCCCTCCGTTCTACAACATACAAGAGGGCCTCGAATGATGCATGTGCCCGCTTTTTATAGCCCGATGCATACAGGATATGTAAGGTTACAGAGGTACAAAGGAATTCTTTTGGTTGCAGCATCACAACTGGTAATTGGTTAATATTTTAAGTTATACAGTTAACAGTTTTCTATTTGTTCCCGCGCATTTAGTAAAACTACAAACAGTTGTGACCTTATCAGGGGCTCTCTAGGTGGTGTTTCTGAGGTGTGTGTGGGGGGGGGTGTTTGTGTTGGGCTCAGGAAGTTGGGACAAAATAGAGGAATGTGTTTGTACTGGGCCCAGGACTAAGATATATGGCAGACACCGGTAATTAGAACAGAACAGAGCAGGACAGAGACTTTCACAACGTTTGTCCTTACAATGTCTGGAGTCTATAGATAAGCTAATCGGTTAGGTCCGGGGTCAATCTTTAACTAGGCTCAGGGCGCCGCCCGGGCTGTTTGCCTGTGGACTTCATTTCTGCCTTTTAGTTTTTTCATTTGATCTCTTTCAGTTATATTATTCAAAGGAATATAAATTGTTCTACCATAAAGATATGCACACATGTATGTTCATTGCAGCACTATTCACAATAGCAAAGACATGGAATCCACCGAAATGCCTATCAGTGGCAAATTGGAGAAATAAAATTTGGTACATTTATATCACAGAGTACGATGTAACCGTAAGAAAGAATGAGATCCTTCTGTCTTTTGCAAGAACATGATTGGGAGCTGGAGGCCATTATCATCAGCAAACTAATGCGGGAACAGAAAACCAAGTACTGAATGTTCTCACTTATAAGAGGGAGCTAAGTGATGAGAACACATGGACACAAAGAAGGGAACAGCAGACAGTGGGGCCTACTTGAGGGTGGAGGGTGCGAGGAGGGAGAGGAGCAGAAAAAATAACCACTGGGTTCTAGGCTTCGTACCTGGGTTACAAAATAATCTGTACATCAAACCCTGGTAATGGGTTTACCTGTATAACAAACCTGCACATGTACTTCTGAACCTAAAATAAAAGTTAAAAAAAATAATTTGGGCACGAAGACTCATGCCTGGAACACTAGCATGTTGCGCAGAGGATCGCTTGAGGCCAGGAGTTTGAGGTTACACTGAGCTGTGATCGTGCCACTGCACTCCATCATGGGTGACAGAACAAGACCCTGTCTCTAAAATATATATCTACATGATATATACATTTGGTGGGCGCTTTGGTTCCAACTGACTGACCATCTGGGGCAGAGCCAGTGCCATGTATAAGGTGTACTGCCTGCACACAGCACCGGAGGCTGGGGCTGGCCAGGGCCTGTGCACCTGCTCCCTCTGTGCCTGGCTTGTGGATGCCCCTGACTCGCTGAGTCTTTTCTGAAGTTGTTTAGCAGCACTGCCACTGCTCTAACCTATATTTAAAGATTTTTTTTTCATAATTTTCTGGCAGAAAATTTTATTAGTGTAGCCATTTTATTTGTATAATGATTGTTGAGAATATAATTTTTTTTATGTTCAAGATATTGATTAATTTTTGGAGAAACCTAAGAGATTTGATGTTACATAACAGATCTCTATTTAAATTCATAGTGTAAACTGCAGTGAATCATTACTGTATTAGGCAAAAGCCAACATTGCAGAATATAGTTTATTTGAAAGATCGCTTAGATGAAAATTCCAGGGTGATCTGGAAATGTTTTACACTTTTGTATATGTGATCATTGGATGCTACTCAGGAAAAGTTTGTACTAGTGTGTCTAGCATTTGTAGCAAGGTGGGGTAGGTGGCCACATTTGATTATGAAGTAAATTTATTCTAGAGAGTTTATGTAGCATGGAGAATATTAAAATCAAAGAAGTGTTACACTACATATCTTAAACTTTTAACATGACTCTTATCTAGCTGTAAAAATATGTTTGACATTTTGTGTTTTAGGAATAAAGTAAGTATGCAGTGGTAATGAATGATCATGATTTCAGGTGAGTAAGACGTTAGGGAAACCTGTCACAGTTCCATAAGCAAAAATGAAAAAAAAACTCACTGAAGTATATTGCTACAAATGGCTTCTTTTCCCCAGGAATAGCTTTAACTGACTGAGTAGCACAGCATAGTCATTCCATTCTCCCCTTGCTGTTTCCTCCTCCTCAGCCAGATGCATTTGGATGATCCTGTTCAAAAGTAAGCTAAATAATTCTACTCAATTTTCATATTAGAGCAGCTAGAAATTAACTAATGTTTGTGGTTTTTTTGTTTTTTTTTTTTTTTGAATGAAGGTCTTGTTCTGTTGCCCAGGCTGGACTGCAGTGGTACAATGATAGCTCGCTGCAGCCTCAACCTCCTGGACTTCAGACATCCTCCTGCCTCAGCCTCCCGAGTAGCTGGGACCACAGGTGCATGCCACCACACCTGGCTAATGTTCACATTTTTTATAGACATGGGGTCTCACTATGTTGCCCAGGCTGCTCTTGAACTCCTGGCCTCAAGTGATCCTTCCACCTTGACCTCCCAAAGTGCTGGTATTAAGGTGTGAGCCACCGTGCCTGGCCTCCAAACAATAATTTAAATGATGTGATAAAGTTTATTTTAGCTTAGCCGAGATCTTAAAATCTTCTTTGAAGTCAGGAACTAGCCTTATTTGGTTCAGCTCCGTGGTGCTGCCTGGTGCATCAGTTTATGAATGTCATATATTAGTCCTAAAGGAGTATACAAACTCTGGCTATGTCAGTGCTGAAATTCAAAATAAAAAAATATACTTGGTTTTAAAATGGGGTGGATGCATCTATTGGGCTTTATTGATATTTTGGAAATTTTGAGATGCGTATTTTGCCTCTTGCTAAGGAATTAGATAACGGTGCAGGGTTTGAATTGACAGGTGTCAAAGCCAGCAAAAATACTGTGGTCAGATTGCTGGGTCTTTGAGACCTGGGTTTTAGTCCTGTTAGCTCTGACTTTGGGCAAATTGATCGATGTAATTGTTCTAGTTACTCAACAATCCAGACCCTGGCCAGCAGAGTTGGAGCATTGAATGATCTTTCTAAAATAATTTGAGCGTGCAAATGGCAAATCTGATTTAACAGCGTGACTGTTGATTCTTAGGGCACAAGTCAGTGAGCCTGCCTTTGTTGAGGCAGTCGCAGTGTGATAACAGACATAGAAGTTAAGAACACTGACTCGAGGTAGACCCCTCTGCTGCTTAGTAACGTAGCATGTTGTGAAGCTGCTGAATCTTCATATTCTAGTTTCCTCATCTCTGTAACAGGCAAATTTGTAGTTGTGAGGAATAAATTAATAACTACAAGAAGTAAATTAGGCCGGGCGCAGTGGCTCAAGCCTGTAATCCCAGCACTTTGGGAGGCCAAGACGGGCGGATCACGAGGTCAGGAGATCAAGACCATCCTGGCTAACCCGGTGAAACCCCGTCTCTACTAAAAATACAAAAAACTAGCCGGGCGAGGTGGCGGGCGCCTGTAGTCCCAGCTACTCCGGAGGCTGAGGCAGGAGAATGGCGTGAACCCGGAAGGCGGAGCTTGCAGTGAGCTGAGATCCGGCCACTGCACTCCAGCCTGGGTGACAGAGCAAGACTCCGTCTCAAAAAAAAAAAAGGAGGTAAATTAATAACTAAGACTAATATGTGTCAAATACATACTGTGTGACCAGCACCATTGTAAGTGCTGAGGATACAATCCTGAACAAGACACATTGCTGTCTTCAGAAAGCTTACAGTCAGATAGGAGAAAGAGAAGGAAGCAAGGCAAGTACAGGCTTGTAAGTGTTGTGCTGGGTGTCCTTATAGGACCAGGATTTCAGGAGGTAAGGTCAGTTTCCCTGGTAAGGGAGAGTTAGAGAAAAGATGCTTGCAGGAGTTTAATTCAACAAACAAGTGGTACCTGCTGGGTGTGCCTGCTATCCTGCTAGGCATTGAGACAACTGGATAAATTTAGCATGATCCCTGCTATAAAGGAGCTTAAAGTTTAGTGGAAAACCGTAAGTCTAGTGATAAATAGTAGTTGTCAAGATACTTGAATGGAGTCTTGCAGGTGAAGTGTTTGACAGACAGTGGAAGAACAAAAACCCAGGAGACAGTCGTTGCGGCTGGAGCAGAGTTTGCAAGTCCACTCCTGGTGAGGAAGGGGATGCTGAGCCAGCAGGGTAGGGTTGACTCACACCCAGAGGCTGTCTCAGAAGCAGCAGATGCCAAGGGAAGTGTGTATTGGAGCGGGTATGTTGTGAATTTGATGGCGTCTGATCGTTAACATTGAATTCCTTGAGTTCTAGACAATTTCTTCATGATAATTACCCCTTTAAATTTCATAATCTTCATTCCCCCGCTAAATTTAATACCATAACATTTTTTATTTTAAAAACACCTTTTTTGTCAGTACGTTTGAAAACATTTTCCTGCACGAGCGCCTTCTATGAAATGAACACTGTAGAGAATCTGTGGAAATTGGCTCATGGTTGAAGCTTTCACTGTCATACGGATGAGTCCTTTTGCTTGCCCAGTGCACTCCTGGCATATTGATGAGGTAGGATTGGGAGTTAGGAACGCCTACAAAATGAGCAGGCTAATTTCGAAAGGATGCTAATCTTGCAAAACCAAGAGAGAAGCTTATTGGTTGGTTAGCCTTTTTTTTTTTTTTTTTTTTTTTTTTTTTGAAACAGTCTCACTCTGTCGCCCAGGCTGGAGTGCAGTGGTGGGATCTCTGCTCACTGCAACCTCCGCCTCCTGAGCTCAAGCGATTCTCTTGCCTCAGCCTCCCGAGTAGCTGGGACTACAGGCGCACACTACCACTTCTGGCTAATTTTTTGTATTTTTAGTAGAGACAGGGTTTCGCCATGTGGGCCTGACTGGTCTCAAACTCCTGATCTCAAGTGATCCACCCATCTTGGCCTCCCAAAGTGCTGGAATTAGGCAGGAGCCACCATGCCCAGCCATTATTTGCTTTTAGTTGAACTTGTGTGTTTGGAGACTGAGCACTTACTTTCACCAGTCAAGAAATTGACTTGGCAGCAGTTGCTGCAGGTGGCTGTTTTTGGTCTACTTCATACTGTCAGTGTGTCGCCCAGATACTATATAATTACTCAGTTATTTTGCAGTCACAACATCTTTGTGTGTCTGTATTTATTTAGTAATGAGAAGAAAGTTTTTATGTTCTCATAGTATCTTCATGTCTACATAGTGCTTTTGTTTACTAATTTATATCCATTTGATACACATCTAATGATTGCCTCTGATGAGTATATGTGGGAACATGCACATTCCTTACTGTTAGTTCCTAATAGTGAGAAGTAATTAGAGCATAATGTTTCACATTGAAGTCATCTCTTTTTCAAAGGCGTCTCTGAGAATGAAAGCATTAAGTTTGGCAGTTGTGATAAACTCTTATAGTGATAAGGTGTTAGTCTAATCCTACTTAGTAAGCGAGTTATTCCTGGGGACTTCCATTTCCACCATGATGGAATTAGAGGTGATTTACGCCCCCCCAGGACTACGGTAAGGCAAGTGAGGCATTTGCCTCCATGCAGAATTTAAAGGGACACCCAAAATCTCAGTAATCAAGATTATTAATAGTTTAATGCAGTACTTTAAAAAAATCAAATTTGATACAAAAAAATCCGTGATGAAAAACAAAATTATTTTTTATTTTTTAAGACAGGGTCTTGCTCTGTTGCCCAGGCTGGAGTGCAATGGAGCAATCATAGCTCACTACAACTATGGTAGTACAGCTAGGAGGGCTCAAGTGATCCTCCCACCTCAGCCTCCTAAGTAGCTGAGACTACAGGCACATGCCACCACGTCTGGATAATTTTTTAGTTTTTTGTAGAATTTTTTTGTAGAGTGGTGTCTCACTATGTTGCCCAGATTGATCTCAAACTCTGGGCTCAAGCAGTCCTCCCGTCTTAGCGTCCCAAAGTGCTGAGATTTTTGGAGTCAGCCACCCCGCCTGGCCCAAAACCTAAATTTTAAAGACAGGATCAGTATTAATGATTTTTCTTTTTGTCTCAAGCTCCAATATGGCTTGGCATGACACCATTATTGATATTGTATATAAAATTGTGGTATTTTGTACCTCCTGGATTTTTTCATTAATTTTGATTTTATCACACCATTATTGATATTGTATATAAAATTGTGGTATTTTGTACCTCCTGGATTTTTTCATTAATTTTGATTTTATCACACCATTATTGATATTGTATATAAAATTGTGGTATTTTGTACCTCCTGGATTTTTTCATTAATTTTGATTTTATCTCTATTACTGAGTTTTTTTGGCACTCAATTAAAATTTGTGCCTAAGGCAAGTAAGTATCACACTTGCCTCACCCTAGTCCCAAATTGACTTCTGTCTTAAACAACTTGAAAACCAAACAAAATATATGAAGTAATAGTTTTCATGCATTTGACAGAAGTCTGGTTAGGACTGTGTTCCTTGAAATAAGGGGAACAAATGAAACAAGCCCTGGAGTATTCTAGCTCATACCCCACAGCACGAGACTCAGTATATTCCAGCTCATACCCCACAGCACGAGACTCAGTGTATTCCAGCTCATACCCCACAGCACGAGACTCAGTGTATTCCAGCTCATACCCCACAGCACGAGACTCAGTGTATTCCAGCTCATACCCCACAGCACGAGACTCAGTATATTCCAGCTCATACCCCATAGCACGAGACTCAGTGTATTCCAGCTCATACCCCACAGCACGAGACTCAGTGTATTCCAGCTCATACCCCATAGCACGAGACTGTACTTTTTTTCTATAAAGGGCTGTATAGTAGCCATTTTAGGTTTTGTGGGCCAGATGCTGTTAATGTCACAACTGCTCTGCTATGCTCTGTGCCTGCTTTCATCCGAAGTATGTAAGTGAATGGATGTGGACGTATTCCAGTAAAACTTTACTGACACAAATAGCCTTAGTTTGTCTCGTGAGGCAGTTTCCATGTTTCAGGGCAGGAAGAAAGAAGTCAGACAGAACCCACTGGCTTCACTAAAGTGATGAAACAGCAGAAATTGGGGAGGACAAGACAGTGAGAATTTGTGGAAGAAAACATAGGAGAGGAGGGAGCAGGTTAGAGAGAGAGCGCCAGAGATCTGCAGAAGTACCGCCTGGAGGCGTTGGCTGCGTCCTGGTCTGCACGTGCCTGAGAGGAAGCACCTCAAGGCTGGGAGCAGAACTGCCAAAAAGGGGAAGGCCAAGCACTTCTTGGACATCAGTTGCACAGGACTGGAAATAGTTTGTGTTCCCACTACCTAGGTGGTAGGGTATCAGGTAGATCCTTTGAAGGGTTGCCTTTTCATCTTTGTTAGAGTGGGTTCAGAGCAGCTTTTTCATCTGTGGAGTCAGGATGATTCCTCAGCAGTGGGGCTGAATTATCCATAGACCAATAGGCTGCTCCTCCTGACTTGCCCTGACTGATTACAGATAACTTGATTATATTCTCAGAACAAAGCCTGACTGTATTTAAAAAGGATGTAATAAAACTAGCACCCAAAAATATAAAAAGAAATTGTGTCTAGCATCTAATAAATAATTACCAGGTATGCAGAGAAGCAAGGAAATGTGATATTAACCAGGAAGAAAATCAAGAGAAACAGACCCCAGAATGACAAGGGATGACAGACATTAAAATAACTTATAAATATATTGCACACTCAAGAATGTAGAGAAAAACATAAGCATAATGAGTGAAATGAAAGATTCAGAAAAGACTGAAATAAAACTTCCAGAGATGAAAATATAATATATAAAATATATAAAATGCCGGGCACAGTAACTGATGCCTATAATCCTAATTCTTTGGGAGGCTGAGGTGGGCAGATCATTTGAGGTCTGGAGTTGAAGAGTAGCCTGGCTGACATAGCGAAACCTCATCTCTACTGAAAATACAAAAATTAGCTGGGCATGATAGCGGGCACCTGTAATCCCAGTTACTCAGGAGACTGAGGCAGGAGGATCACTTGAACCCAGAAGGTGGAGGTTACAGTGAGCCAAGATCACACCACTGCACTCCAGCCTGGCGACAGAGCGAGACTCCGTCTCTAAATAAATAAATGAATAAAAATATTTATGTAATAAAATAGATAATAAAATAAATTTACATATAGTAAAATGATATATATACACATATATAATGCAGTGGAGGGATCACAACAGGTTATTAGTACAGAAGAAAAGAGTTCGTGAGCCTGAAGACGTAGCAGTAGAAGCTTTCCAAAGCACAGCACAGAGTATCAAGACTACACGAGATCACAGAGCATCAGCAGCCTGTGGGACAAAGTCAGCTGATTTAAGATATGTGTAACTTAGTTCCAGAAGGAGAAGAGGAGGGAATGGAAAAAATATTTGCAGAAATAATGGCTGGAAATCTTCCAAATTTGATGAAAACTGCAAACTCTGAAGCTCAAAAACTCCAAACAGAGCAGATACAAGGAAATCCAAGGTACCTCATAATCAGATTGCAAAAAAACCAGTGATCAAGATCAAAAGCTTTCAAAGCAGCCAGAAGAAAAGACACATTACAAAGGAACAAAGTTACTAATAACAGTGATTCCTGGTCACATCTTGTGTGAACTGGAAGACAACAGAGCGACATTTTCAAAGTACTGAAAGAAAAAAACCTGTTAGCTTACAGTTCTGTATCCAGCAAAAATGTCTTTCAGAAATGAAGGATAAATTTTTATTTATTTCAAAAGTAAAGAAATTTCTAGGCCAGGCATGGTGGCTCACACCTGTAATCCCAGCACTTTGGGAGGCCGAGGTGGGCGAATCACTTGAGGTCGGGAGTTTGAGACCAGCTTGGCCAACATGGTGAAACCTCGTCTCTACTAAAAATACAAAAATTAGCTGGGTGTGGTGGCAGGTGCCTGTAGTCCCAGCTACTTCGGAGGCTGAGGCAGGAGAATCACTTGAACCCGGGAGGCAGAGGTTGCAGTGAGCTGAGATCATGCCACTGCACTCCAGCCTAGGCGACAGAGTGAGACTCCATCTCAAAAAAAACCCCAAAAACAAAAATACATTTTTAGGCCAATAGACATCAGAATTTATCGCCAGCAGAATGGCACTAAAGGAATATTAAAGGAAATTCGGATAGAAAGAAAATAATATTTGATGAGAAAATTTTTATTTATATATATTTTGGAGACAGGGTCTCACTCTAGTGCCCAGGCTGGAGTGCAGTGGGTGTGATCTCGGCTCACTGCAGCCTCTGTCTCCTGGGCTCAAGCAGTCCTCCTGCCTCAGCCTCCTGAGTAGCTAGGACTACAAGCACGTGCCACCATGCCCGGCTAATTTTTTATTTTTTGTAGGAACAGAGTCTCACTATGTTCCCCAGGCTGGTCTCAAACTCCTATTTCAAGCAATCCACCCACCTCAGCCTCCCAAAGTGCTGGGATTACAGGCATGCCACTGCACTCAGGCTTAAATAGTCAGTTTCCATCATGGGCCAGGCATGGTGTCTCCCACCTGTAATCCCAGCACTTTGGGTAGGAGGAGAGGGCAGGTCGCTTGAGCTCGGGAATTTGAGACTACAGTGAGCTATGATCACACCACTGTACTCCAGCCTGGGTGACGGAGTGAGACCTTGTGTTCTAAAAGGAAAAAAAAAAATGATAAAATTGACAAAGCTCCAGTGAAACTGAGCCCGGCTAATTTTTTTGTATTTTTAGTAGAGACAGGGATTCACCGTGTTAGCCAGGATGGTCTCGATCTCCTGACCTGGTGATCCACCCACCTTGGCTTCCCAAAGTGCTGGGATTACAGGTGTGAGCCACCGCGCCTGGCCACAAAATATTTTGAATTTGCTGGGTGTGGTGGCACATGCTTGTAATCCCAGCTACTTGGGAGGCTGAGGTGGGAGGATCTCTTGAGCCCAAGAGTTTCAAGGCTGTAGTGAGCCATAATCGTGCACTCTAGCCTGGGTGACAGAGGTAGACCCTGTCTCAAAAAAAAAAAAAAAAAAAAAGATCTTAGAATACTATTATACCGCTGTTCAGTTAGCAGGAATTAAAAAGTCTGGTAATTGTTGTTGAAAAAGTTAAGCAACAGAAACTCTCTCATACCCTTCTGATGGCAGTGCACATTACAGCTGCCTTGGGAAATAGTTTGGCCTTAGTGTATAAGCTAGCAATCATACTTCTAGGTACGTACACCAGAGAAATGCATGCCTAAAGTGCTTGAGATAGCTGTACCAGAAAAATCTTAGTAGTGTTTGTATTTGCTCCAAAGTAGAGACCACCCTAGGGGATGAGAATGGATAACTAAATTATGGCATATTTACTGAGTAGAATATTACACAGCAATGAAAATAAACTACAGACACAGCAACAACAAAAAAGGCAAAGAAAAAAGCAAGACAAGAATATATGTGGTATGATTTTGTTTTTTTCATCTGCTTCTGGTATTTATGTAAATTATGTTTGGTAGGGTTGCACACCTAGATGATAAATCTCTAAAGAAAAGTTAGGCCGTGCGCGGTGGCTCACGCCTGTAATCCCAGCACTTTGGGAGGCCGAGGTGGGCGGATCACGAGGTCAGGAGATGGAGACCATCCTGGCTAACACGGTGAAACCCCGTCTCTACTAAAAAAATGCAAAAAACTAGCCGGGCGTGGCGGCGGTCGCCTGTAGTCCCAGCTACTTGGGAGGCTGAGGCAGGAGAATGGCGGGAACCTGGGAGGCGGAGCTTGCAGTGAGCCGAGATCGCGCCACTGCACTCCCAGCCTGGGCGACTGAGCAAGACTCTGTCTCAAAAAAAAAAAAAAAACGAAAGAAAGAAAGAAAAGTTAGGAAATGATAAATCATAAAAGTTAGGGCACAGTAGCTCATGCCTGTAATTCCAGCACTTTGGGAGGCTGAGGTGGGAGGATCACTTGCGCCCAGGAATTCCAGACCAGTCTAGGCAACATAGGGAGATCCAGCCTCTAAAAAAAAAAAAAAATTATCCGGGCATGATGGCATCCTCCTGTGGTCCCAGCTACTTGGGAGGCTAAGATGGGAGAATTGCTTGAGTCCGGGAGGTCAAGGCTGCTGTGAGTTGTGATTGCACAACTGCACTCCAACCTGGGTGGCAGAGCAAGATCCTGCCTCAACAAATCAAACGAAGTCATTTTGTTAAGTTAGTACTTACTTACGTATGTAGTGGAAGGGGTTTGGGCTCAGATAGAGGCACCCAGCCTTTCTGGAGTTCTAGCAATGCTCCATTCCTTGGTGGTAGTTGGACTGGTATTTATGTAATAGCTTCATGAAACGGTATACATGTGTTTCCTGTACTTTTCTATAAGTAAGTAATACCTCATGGTAAAAGCAATTTAAAAAAATCAGATTTTATAATGCACATTCCATTCAAAAAATGTGGAAAATCCCCAAAGCACATGCATATACAGTAGTTAATCATGTTTTATTCTTAAATTTCTTCGTATTACAGAAATTTACCTTTTGAAATTTTATTTTTATTTATTTGAGATGGAGTCTCACTCTGTCGCCTAGGTTGGGGTGCAGTGGCATGCATGATCTTGGCTCACTGCAACCTCTGCCTCCCAGGTTCAGACTATTCTCCTGCCTCAGCCTCCCAAGTAGCTGGGATTATAGGTGTGTGCCACCACGCCCGGCTAATTTTTGTGTTTTGGTAGAGATGGGGTTTTACCATATTGGCCGGTCTGGTCTCAAACTCCTGACCTCGGGCGATCTACCCTCCTCCACCTCCCAAAGTGCTGGGATTACAACATGAGCCACTGTGCCTGGCCTTGAAATTTCATTTTTAAAAGTTGTAAATTTTTCCAGATGAGAATTGACCAACTATTATTATTTTCTAGGTAAGGGACTCCGCTACAGTAATTAAAGAAGGATAAGGCTGGTGTTGCTTTGCTCCTTTTTTTATTGAAGTCCTCTTCCTGATCAAGCTTCCATATATCTCCTTAAAGCATATGACACACAGGTATGCCACTAAAAAGTTTTAATTTGTGTAGATTTCTTTCTTCAGCTGTTACTTTTTCATCTTGCATAAAAATCAAGTGATTAAATTGTAAAACATCCTGAACATATTCATTTTTGGCTTAGCAGTTTCATTCTTCAGCAGATGTATATGACTTTCTACATACATGGCACTTTGTTTTGGTTTGTGTCTGACCTTATTTTTATTTTTCATTTTTTTTCAAACCAGTATTAAACTGAAAATAATAGACATTGTACCTCATGGTCCAGGAATGAGTGAATAAGTTAGAAATCCAAGAATAGTGGCCTGCACTTCTTTGTCCAAGGCCTGCTTTCTGAAATCTCTCAGCCCTACCCTTCCCTAGAAGATGCCCCACTGCAAGGAAGGCACAGGCAGCCTCGGGGTGTGACCTGCCTCATGGAGTATTGCGTTTTTTGATTCAAGAACTATTTGCTCCTTAACCATCTTTCTCTAGGAGTTTGAAATAAAATAAAATACTCTGTGTTTCAGTCTCTAACTTGTGATTGAGTGGCTGAGGTGGGAGAATCTCTTGAGCCCAAGAGTTTGATACCAGTCTGGGCAACACAGTGACACCCTGTCTAAAAAAATAAAATAAATAACTGGGTGTGGTGGTGTGTGCCTGTAGTCCCAGCTACATGGGAGGCTGAGGCAGGCAGATCACTTGAGCCTAGGAGTTCCAGGCTGCAGCGAGCTAGGATCATGCCACTGCCATCCAGGCTGGCCATAGACCAAGACCCTGTCCTTTAAATAATAATAATAATAAATCTTTCATATGTTAGAATGTTAAAAATAAGTATAAGTTGGAAAGTTTGCATCCAAAGTGAGATTTAATACATAACTATTTTGATAAGTTGAAAAGTGTCAAGAAAATTGCTGTTTAAATTTCATTTATAATCATGATGTCATCATAGTACCATTCAATTTTCTCCAGTAGTCTGTGGTATTTTTAGTTTGTTTGAAGCAGAGTCCAAATAATTGCAGTTAGCTGATATGTCTGTTAAGTCTCTTAATTAATAGAATACTTTTCCCCATCCCTTTTTTCCTTGCATTTTATTTGTTGGAAAATCCAGGCTGATTGTTCAGTAGTCAGAAATTCCCCCATTCTAGCCTTTGCTGTTTCCACTGGACATGTTCTTCTGCCTCTGGGTGGATATAGAGGCTTGATCACTTTCTGGCTCAGCCTTTCAGCACAGGTACTTCAGAGTTGCGTGGTGCCCTCACCAGGAGGCACACATCTGCACAGATGTGAGATCCAGTGTTGTTGATTCTTTTTTTCTTTTTGTCTTTTTTATTTAAAAGACACGGGGTCTTGCTGTGTTGCCCAGGCTGGTTTTGAACTCCTGGCCTCAAGCAATCCTCCCACCTCCGCCTCCCAGAGTATGCTGCAAGCTTGAGCCACAGCGCCTGGCAGATCCAGTGTTTTTTGAAATCTCATGTTTTATTCTAACAATTGATTGAAACATAATCTGCTTCTCAGTATGGCCATGTTTTATGCTTTTCACTTCTTCAAATACAGTTGACACTCCAGGAAGATGAACCTTATCACACTTGCAACTTCTACCCCTTATACAGCCCCAGGGCTCCAGCCCCCTGTGGCAGTTGTGGCCTAGGGGAAGCCTCCATCTGGAGAAGTGCTGCCTGCACTTGGTCGCGTGTCGAGTGGACTGAGCCCTTGGCTCCTCTCCCTGCTTCCTGTCCAGATGGCAGGACTCTGGTCCTGGGCCAAAAGAGGCACAGTGTCTTTGCATATAGTAAGCGTTGAATGAATACCTTTTAAAACTCCTAACTCTTCTGAACCAAGGGATACTGACAGTGCTGGGCCCCAAATGACTGTTGTTTTCTCGAAGGCTTTAAGACCATGTCTTATACTGTGGTTTAATCAGGTTCTTTCCTAGGAGTCTGCCTGAGTCACTTGGTCTGTGTGTCTCTCCCTTCCTGCCCTAAGGGGGCTTTTCATGTGTGCCTGTGATCTGCCTGTCTGTCTGGTGAGAATCCAGCCTCCTGTTAACTTGCCCAGGGTGCTGACTGTGGGCCCTCTCCCACGGTGGAGCATTTGGCATCAGGTATCAGGAACAGAGTCAGTATGCTAACATGTTCGCATGAATGTGGATTTTCAGAAAGCTTTCTTATCAGCAGGGCACACCTGTCTGTTCATGATCTTTGCCCTTCTCCCTTTATTGGCATCACTTGGACGATATCTTTAATTGCCCTGCTGGGCTTGATGTTGAACTGCTTTTCTCCATGTGTGTCATGTTTAGTGCTTTCTTGTGGCAAGAGCCTTTTGCTTTGTGTATCTGATGCTTCCCTTTTGTGGTTTTCCCCGGGCTTTCCAGCTCTTGGAGCACCCTTTTGTCAGCAGATGTCCTTTTGTTTCCAGTTTTTAAATTCTAATTACAGTGTAGCTCAACTAAAATCATGGAACTAGGGAACATAAAACAAATCATTAGAGTAATGGAGGCCTAGAAGAAAGTGAAAGGAATCCAGTCCACCTCTTTGCTGTACTAGGTATCGATATGCCTCAGCTGTGAGTGAGGGCCTTCCTGAGTAGCTGACTAGAAACTAAACTTTTATGAAAGAATTTTCTTAAATAATCAGAGATGCCTTTCATTTAGTTAATAACAAGACCTCAAAATGCAGTATATTTTTGTCTAAAACTGTAGCAAACAGTAAGTAAAGTAATAGAGTAAAAATTCTGCTTAAAGAAGACTGCAAAATAAAAGTTTCAGGCCGAGTGTGGTGGCTCACACCTGTAATTCTAGCACTTTGGGAGGCCGAGATGGGCGAATCACTTGAGGTCAGGAGTTCGATACCAGCCTGGCCAACATGGTGAAACCCCTGTCTTTACTAAAAATACAAATAGCTGGGTGTGGTGGCACGCGCCTGTAATCCCAGCTACTCAGGAGGCTGAGGCAGGAGAATCGCTTGAACCCGGGAAGCGTAGGTTGCATTGAACCAAGGTCGCACCACTGCACTTCAGCCTGGGCGATAAGAGTGAGACTGTCTAAAAAAAAAGAAAGTTACAGAGCTCAGAGTGCCAGATTCTGCACTCCTGGTAGTTTCTGATCTTGCCCTTAGCTCCTCAAAGTGCACTGGCATAGGTGCCACTTTTTAATCACACAATTCCCTTCATTGTAATTTTCTTAGCACTGTCTTTGCTTAGTGGATCTGTTGTTGCCATTCAGCAGTACATTTCTCTCTGTGTGGAAGCAAACATCTTCTCAAACCTGATGCTCAGTGAAGTTAGGGAGTGGGCTATTAAATAGGCAGTGGCCTCGGATTCCCAGCATGTGTATGACCGCTGTGCTAACCAGAGGCGCGTGTGTCCAGCATCTGAGCATTGGAACCTGCAAGTTGCTCCCCCAAATCTGGATGCCAAACGTTAATTGGCAAGTTACTAAAAGTTGCCTCAAATATTATCTTTAATGCATTTAACTGAATTTACATAATTTTTCTTTATCAGCACATAATTATTATAAATATTGTAGAATTGCCATTAACTTATAATTGTCATATCTAAATTTTAGGATAAAAATAGAATTTAACTATTTTTGTGCCCATATATAAGCAAGTGAAGTAAAGGTATTTATGTTTAAATCAAGAACTCTGTAATCAAAGGTTTTCGCAATCCTTCCAAATACGCAGTCTCACTTATTTCTTGCCACTTCTGGTGATAGGCCTGTGTGTGGAACACACAGGGGATTCCTGCCTGTCCACAGCTCAGTGTGAACGGACCAGATATGGTCACAGATTAGAAATTACCATCACATCCCAGCACTTTGGGAGGCCGAGACGGGCGGATCACGAGGTCAGGAGATCGAGACCATCCTGGCTAATACGGTGAAACCCCGTCTCTACTAAAAAATACAAAAAAAACTAGCCGGGTGACGAGGCGGGCGCCTGTAGTCCCAGCTACTCGGGAGGCTGAGACAGGAGAATGGCGTGAACCTGGGAGGCGGAGCTTGCAGTGAGCTGAGAGCTGGCCACTGCACTCCAGCCTGGGCGGCAGAGCCAGACTCCGTCTCAAAAAAAAAAAAAAAAAAAAAAAAGAAATTACCATCACAGGCCTCGCAGGTGGTTCATGCCCATAATCCTAGAACTTGAACAGACTGAGGCAGGAGGATTGCTTGAGCCCAGGAATTCGAGACCAGCCTGGGCCACACTGGTGAGACCTACCTGGGTAACATGGCGAGACCCTTTCTCTACAAAAAATAGAAAAGTTAGCCGGGTGTGGTGGTGCATGCCTGTAGTCCCAGCTAGTTGGGAGGCTGAGGCAGGAGAATCACTTCAGCCTGGAAGTTCAAGGCTGCAGTGAGCCGTGTTCATACCACTGCACTCCAGCCTAGGTGACAGCAAGAAAAGGAAGAAAATAAAAAAAAGAAATTACCTCAAAAGAAAAAAAAAAGAAAATAAATTACCCTTACAGATATTTTATTTTTATTTTTATTTTTTTAGAGACAAGGTCTCTCTGTTGCTCAGGCTAGACTCAACCTCCTGGGTTCAAGTGATCCTCCCGCCTCAGCCTTCTGAGCAGGCACTACAGGCACATGCCGCCATGCCTGGCAACCACCACAGATAATTTAGAAAAAATTAGCCTTTTAGTTTTAGGAGCTTTCTTTTACAGTGATATTTAGTTTGGGGCCTTTGAACTTGGATGTTGCTTTCGGAGCTGTACCTGTAGGTGTTGTTCCGGCCTGCGAACAAGACATGACCAACTCCAGTGCTGCCTGCTTTCTGTCCTCACCATCAGTCAGTGCGATCTGTGTGGGAGGTTGCAGTTGTCCTCTTGGCTGCTTATTTCTCTTTAATTCTCTGCATGTAATTTAAAACTTAGTTTTTCATTGACTTCTAATATCTTTACTCCTCTTTACTTTTAATTTTCCTGTTAAGATACTTGTTTAATTTTCCTATTAAGATACTTAGGCTTTTATGAAATTCTTTGGACCTACATGTGGATAAACAGAATTGTGTCATATAAGATTCAATATGCTGGCCAGGCGCGGGGGCTCAAGCCTGTAATCCCAGCACTTTGGGAGGCCGAGACGGGCGGATCACGAGGTCAGGAGATCGAGACCATCCTGGCTAACACGGTGAAACCCCGTCTCTACTAAAGAATACAAAAAACTAGCCGGGCGACGAGGCAGGCGCCTGTAGTCCCAGCTACTTGGGAGGCTGAGGCAGGAGAATGGCGTGAACCTGGGAGATGGAGCTTGCAGTGAGCTGAGATCTGGCCACCGCACTCCAGCCTGGGCGACAGAGCCAGACTCCGTCTCACAAAAAAAAAAAAAAAAAAAAAAAAAAAAAGATTCAATATGCTAGCTGTTTAAAAAAATTTGAAAGCAATTTTTTTTTTTTTTTTTTAGAGACAGAATCTTGCCCTGTCACCCAGGCTGGAGTGCAGTGGCATGATCGCAGCTCACTGTAACCTTGAACTCCTGGGCTGAAGCAGTTCTCCCGCCTCAGCCTCTTGAGTAGCTAGGACTCACAGGCATGTGTCACCATGCCTGGCTAATTTTTATTTTATTTTTTATTTTTATTATTATTTTTTTGAGACAGAGTCTCACACTGTCGCCCAGGCTGGAGTGTAGCGGCGCAATCTCGGCTTACTGCAACCTCCACCTCCCGGGTTCGAACGATTCTCATATTCTCCTGCCTCAGCCTCCTGAGTAGCTGGGACTACAGGTGCACACCACCATATCCGGCTAATCTTTGTATTTTTAGTAGAGACAGGGTTTTGCCATGGTGGCCAGGCTGGTCTTGAACTCCTGACCTCAGACGATCCTCCTGCCTCACCTCCCAAAGTGCTGGGATTACAAGCGTGAGCCATTGCACCTGGCCTTTCTTTTTTTTAGAGACTGAGTCTTGCTATGTTGCCAAGGCTGATCTCAAACTCCTGGTGCTTCAAGCAGTCCTCTTGCCTTGACCTCCAAAGTGTTGGGATTACAGGTGTGAGCTACGGTGTCCTGCCTGCTAGCCATTTTTTTTTTGGTGGTGGTGGTGGTAAGGAGTGGCTACCAGGCTGTGCGGGATTCAGGAATCTGGATGTTCCCCCCACCACCGTTTTTTACCCCACAAAAAAAATTTTAAACACTTTCTAATTGAGATAAAATTTACAAAACATAAAATTCACCATTTAAACCACTTAAAGTATACAATCCAGTGGTTTTGTGTATATTCAGAATGTCATGGCTAGGCGTGGTGGCTCACGCCTATAATCCCAGCACTTTAGGAGGCCGAGTTGGGTGGATCACCTGAGGTCAAGAGTTCGAGACCAGCCTTCCCAACATGGTGAAACCCTGTCTCTACTAAAAATGCAAAAAAATTAGCCAGGCATGGTGGCAAAAAATGAATGTTATGCAACCATCACTATTATCTAATTTCAGAATATTTCATCACCCCAAAAAGAAACCCCATACCACTAAGCAGGCACTCTCCATTCTTCCCTTGCCCCAGCGTCTGGCAACCACTAATCTGCTTTCTGTATCTATGAATTTGCCTATTCTGGACATTTCATGTAATAGAAATCATACAATATGTGGCCTTTTGTTTCTGACTACTATAACTTACGTAATGTTTTCAGGTTCCATCCATGTTGTAGCATATGTAGTACCTCATTTTTTTTTATGCCTGAGTAAGAGTTCATTGTATGGATAGACCACATTTTGTTTATCCATTTACCAGCTGACCATTTAGGCTGTTTCTGCTTTTTTTTTCACTGTTATGAATACTGCTGCTGTGAACGTTTGTGAACAAGTTTTTGTGTGAACATACTGGTTCTCTTGTATATACATAGAAATGGAATTGTTGGGTCATACGGTAATTCTGTGTGTAACTTTTGGAGGAACTGCCAGATTGTTTCCACACGGGCTGCACCATTTTACATTCCTGTCAACAATATGTGAAGATTCCCATTTCTCCATATCCTTGTCAACACTTGTGATTTTCTGTTTTTAAAATTTTAGCCGTCCAAGTGGCTAAGTGGTTATAGTAGGTTTTAGTTTTGGTTTTCAGAGAGTCTTACTTTTATGTCACCCAGGCTGCAGTGCAGTAGTGCAAACTTGGCTCACTGCAGCCTCAACCTCCTGGGCTCAAGTGATTCCCACCTCAGCCCCCCAAATAGCTGGGACTACAGGTGTGCACCACCACACCCAGCTAATTTTTGTATTTTTTTATAGAGATGGGTTTTTTATTCTGTTGCCCAGGCATGTCTTGAACTACTGGCCTCAAGTGATCTACCCACCTCAGCCTTCCTAAATGCTGGGATTATAGCTGTGAGCCGCCGCACCTGGCTGTTTCGTTTTTGTTTTTGTTTTTAAACAGTGTTTTAAATTGTGGTGAGATACACATAACATTAGTCATTAAAAAGTGAATGATTGAGTGGCGTTTTGTACATTCACAGTGTTGTGCACCGTGATCTCTATCTGGTTCCAACATATTTTTTTTCATTCCCAAAAGGAAACCCCATACCCACAAACAGTGAGTCCCCTGGTAACTACCAGGGTAGTTACCTGGTAACTTTCAGCCACTGGTAACTACCAATCTGCTTTCTGTCTTTGTGGATTTCCCTATTCTGTATGCTTCATGTAAATGAAATCATGTAGTCTGTGCCCTTTGCGTCTGACTTATTCACTTAGCATGTTTTCAGGGTTCATCCATGTTGTAGCATGAATCAGAACTTCATTTCTTTTTAAGGCTGAATGATATTCACTGTCTGGATAGATTACATTTTGTTTATTCATGTATTGATGAACATTTTGGTGGTTTCTACCTTTTTGGTTATTGTGAATGGTACTGCTGTGAACATACGTATACATGTGTTTCTTTGAGTACCTTTTTTCAGTTCTTTTGAGCATATACCTACGAGTGGAATTGCTGGGTCATATGGTAATGTTTTAACTTTTTGAGAAACTGCCATCCTCTTTTCCTTAGTGGCTGAACCATTTTATGTTTCCACCAGCAGTGTATGAGGGTTTCAGTTTTTCCACATCCTCACTAACACTTGTTATTTTCCTTTTCTAAAAAATTATAGGCCAGGCTCAGTGGCTTACACCTGTAATCCCAGCACTTTGGGAGACCAAGGCAGGCAGATCACCTGAGCTCAGGAGTTTGAGACCACCCTGGGCAACATGGTGAAACCCCGTCTCTACTAAAATACAAAAAATTAGCCGGCATGGTGGCACGAGCCTGTACTTCCAGCTATTGGGGAGGCTGAGGCACGAAAATCACTTGAGCCCGAGAGGCAGAAGTTGCAGTGAGCCGAGATCATGCCACCGCACTCCAACTTGGGCTACAGAATGAGACTTTATCTAAAAAAAAAAAAAAAAAAAGGGCCAGGTATGTTGGTTCATGCCTGTAATTCCAACACTTTGGGAGCCCAAGGTGGGAGGATCACTTGAGTCCAGGAGTTTGAGACCAACCTGGGCAATATAGTGACACCCTGTCTCTACAGAAAATAAAATAATTAGCTGGGCATGGTTGTGCACACGTGTATTCCCAAGTATTCTGGAGGCTGAGTCGGGAGGATTGCCTGAGCCCAGGAGTTCAAGGCTGCAGCGAGCCATGTTCACACCACTGCACTCCATCCAGCCTGGGCGACAGAATAAAACCCTGTCTCAAAAAAAAAAAAAAAAAATTACAGCCATCCTAGTGGGTGTGAAGTGGGAACTCATTGTGGTTTTGATTTGTATTTTCTTTCTTTCTTTCTTTCTTTTTTTTTTTAAGTGAAAGCAAGTTTATTAAGAAAGCAAAGGAATAAAGAATGGCTATTCCATAGGCAGAGCCCATGCCGCTCAGCTGCTTATACTTAACTGTTACTTCTTGATTGTATGCTAGACAAGGGGTGGATTATCCATGAGTTTTATGGGAAAGGGGTGGGCAATATCTGGAACTGAGGGTTTCTTGCCTTTGTAGA
This sequence comes from Trachypithecus francoisi, assembly GCF_009764315.1. Classification (NCBI taxonomy): domain Eukaryota; kingdom Metazoa; phylum Chordata; class Mammalia; order Primates; family Cercopithecidae; genus Trachypithecus; species Trachypithecus francoisi. Next base: position 3,821,551 of record NW_022681468.1, on the reverse strand, counting down.
CCATACAGGGCAACTTCCTGATGTTGCCATGGTATCTGGAAACTGTCATGGTGCTGGTGGAAGTGTCTTTGAGCATGCTGATGCATTATAATTAGGGTATAATGAACAGTAAGGACAACGAGAGGTCACTTTCATCGCCATCTTGGTTTTGGTCAGCTTCTTTACTGCAGCCTGTTTTATCATCAGGGTCTTTATAACCTGTATCTTGTGCCGACCTCCTGTCTCATCCTGTGACTTAGAATGCCTAACCTCCTGTGTATGTAGCCCAGTAGGTCTCAGCCTTATTTTACTCACCCCCTATTCAAGATGGAGTTTCTCTGGTTCAGACGCCTCTGACATGTTTCCCCCTCCCTTTTACAGGGGAACCCTTAATCCTAAGAGTTGTAGAGGGACAAAGATCCATCTTCTGTAACTTCTTCAGGCTGAATAGTGGCAAAGATATTCCTGCCTAACTATGAGGGTCTCTTGTATTCAGGGTAGAGAAGAGCTCAGTCAGAAAGCATCAATATGGTGAGGGCCATTCATAACTCTGAGTTCCAACAAAAGGTGGTATCTGGAAGATTAATGAGTGTTCAGTTTAAGAAAACATTCAGTAAACTTATCCTGCATTCCTACACAAAGAGTACAACAGCAATATATTCCACAACAGTAAAGTAGAATAACTAAAATTATCCTGAGTAAACTAAATAAGAAGGCTTTCCATGAACTGGGCAGTTGAAACCGAGCTGATATGGGTCGCCAGCTGATTCCAGTATGTGCCCAGAATTAGAATATTGATCCAGATTTTTACATTACCCACCTCTCTTGTTTCTTGGGAGCAGCGGCCAGAGATCACTGGTTGGTTCACAGGAGTAAGCAGGGTTAGCCTAAGTTGCAGAAAAAAACTTAAAAACAACTGATGAGGCTAGAATCTAGTAACAGGTGTACTATAGTTCCTGAAACATAATTTATTTTCTCTCTCCGGTCTCCCATTTTTACTGAAGACAAATCGTGGTATGACTGATTTGTTTTATTATACTTGGCCTGATTATTTGTATAAAGTGCAGTAAGAACAATTATTTTTCACATAGGGTTTTAAAATTTGACTTTGATGGAACTTCGTTCCATAAAAGGAACCTCAGATAAGACTTTTTTTAAAGTCAAGCCCAGCCATGGGTTTGTACCCTCAAATAACCTGTGAGTTGGGAAATGCCTCTCCTCTTGAGGTCCCAAGATGACATGGGGCTCCTGGGCCTGTCAGAAAGTGACATTCTTTATTTCACAGGTCAGGAACCCTGCACAGGAACTGTGTAGACAAGGTATGAGGCCAGTTTTCCCAAGGGGCTTTTATTGGCTCTATAAAGTCAAGTTTGAGTCCTTAAAAGAAAGCACACCATTCCCATCAAAGCCTTGGTAAAATAACCAGTTTCTCTAATTGTGTCCTGTTGCAAAAGAAAACAGATTCTTATTGCACTTGTTCAAATAACTATATTGCCATAAGTTAATACTCACAAATAGTTTCCAAATTCTGGAGAAAGCAGGTAGAGAAAAACAAATATGCTCCAAGTTTTGTTCACAGGAATATATTTTACTCAGTTGTCAAAAGCTGTAAGTAGCTCAAAAGTTTTCTTGGCTCTGAAAAACAAAAATGATCAGCAACGTTTTAAGCAAAAAGTCAAAAATTACTTCAGTCTTTTGTTCAGTCCATGCAGTTCCACTTGATATTCATAATCGTTTCAGCTCTCCATGAGAGTCCTGAAAGAACCTCTATTCTTTTTTTTTTTTTTTTTTTGAGACAGAGTCTTGCTGTGTCGCCCAGGCTAGCATGCAATGGCGTGATCTTGGCTCACTACAACCTCCACCTCCCAAGTTTGAGCAATTCTCCTGCCTCAGCCTCCTGAGTAGCTGGGATTACAGGTGCGTGCCACCATGCCTGGCTAATTTTTGTATTTTTTAGCAGAGATGGGGTTTCACCACGTTGGTCACGCTGGTCTCAAACTCCCAACCTCAGGTGATCCACCCACCTGGGCCTCCCAAAGTGCTGGGATTACAGGCATGAGCCACGGCACCCAGCCTAAGAACCTCTATTCTAATGTCACAATCTCCAAAGTTACTAGAAACCTGCATCCAAGGGCACCTGCTGAAGTCCTATAGCTGACTATAAACTACCTTTTGAAGAGGATCAACACAGCAGTTGTCTGTGGATGACAAAAAGTCGTAAGGCAACCACTATTAAAGGCACAATTGACTAGGAATTTTGATTACTTTTGTGGCATACGATTTTACATAATAATTACAATCATTAATAACATACACTAAGTCATATTGGATTTCTAGGAGTTTTCCATTACTTTGGAACACATACCAATAACATATTTATATAAATACAGGTCAAAGAAAGCCAAACACCATTTCATATTTGACAATGCTTCCTGTATGATTTTTATACCAAATAAGCCAAATTTCACCATTGCATTAGTGTAATATTAATGTTAAACCCAATTGTTAATAAAACATTATAGACAAATCTACCCAATTTTAATGTTGGACCAGAAGGTGAGATTCTTATATACCTTTTACAATCCTTTACAAATTTTTGTCAAAGAGTGGATCAGTGCTCTAAGAAAACCCTGTTGTGCTTTTATTCCAGTGTTCAATTTATAGAACTAAATCATTGCACTTTAACTTTAGCCAGTATGTTCACACACAGAATTTCTTTTACAAGATTAATTTTTCACAAACTTTCCACAACTTTTGCAAACCTTCAGCTTTATCCTAACTTAAAACAATCCCTTAACCCTGTAATCTAGGCCAAAAAAAAAAAAAAAAGAATCCACATTCACATGTCTTCTTATCTTTTACCAAAACACATTTCACTTTCCCTACACACCTTGCATGTAAAACTGTTTTTCCAGTAGTCTCAAGTACATGTTATACTATTAACTCTTAACAGTGTTTATTTTTGGTGAAAAACTTGGTATGCAGTTTTAATTCTGTACTAGGTACGGAGCCTAAGACACCAGGCAGAAGTGCAGATAAGATCTGAATCTTTCTAGCATAGCTAGGAGGCATGGCTAACCCTACATGTCCCCAGGCCTTACCTAGAATCTGTGGGTCTAGGTAAGTTGAACAATTTTCAAAAGTCAAAGAGGCAGTTTATAAACTTAAAGCATTTAGCAAACCTAAAATTTGACCTACCTGATTTAGACCAAATGTCTTTATTTTACCAATAATCTTAAAAATTTTCTTTACTTCCCACAGCTTAAGTCACATTAATTAAAAGGCATTACACTTTTTACTTTTCTGACAAAATATTTAAGCACTTATTTTTAAGCCAGTTAATCAAAGCCTTTTATATCACACACACAACACATATAAATACACAGACAGAAGAAAATGTAGTAGTTGTAAGGTTTTTCACTTGCCAGTTTCTTAATTGAATTGGTGGCTTTATGGTGGAGCCCTGGAGGAACAGGGTGAGGAAAGCATGCAGTTTCTACGGCCTAATAAGCAAGCACAATTGGAAGGCAAGACAGAGCCCCAAAACTTGAGGATCCCATTTTTATATTGGATCCTGGATCCCCAATAGAGAAATGCTACGGAACAAGACAGTGCAATGATTTTACCACGTATTTCGTTGCCAAGAGCCCATCAGCCCTTTCTGTGATCAGCCCATCCCCCACGGGAGTCTTATCTCTCAGTGGGGAAGGGTGAGGACATCTCCATACCTTCCAGGTGGTCAAGAGCATGCTTTTGATCCAGACACACAAAGATCCGTGTATCCCCACCATGCCATTTAGCTCTCCCCAAAAGTATTAAATGTATTTCCTACCTAGTTATTACACATCGAAGCTGTCTGATAATGTGAAGTAATTTCTGATACCCCTAAAGTAAAAACAGATAACGCCGTGCAAAGCAGAACGGAGCCTTAGCTTTTGGGACAATCTATCCACGTTTAATAATCCTTGGGGTTCCATGAGGAAAAGAGAGGTTTTCCCAAAACAGGGTGTGTGGTGCTTTCTCTGTTTCTCCTAAGAAAGTCCCAGGCTGTTAGAGCTTGAATATCCACTTTTAATTAAGTGGCTTTTAACCATAGCACTCTTTAAATAAAGTCCTTTTAAATCTCTTATTACCCAGCTTTAGCCACTCCAAACCGCCAATATTCCTGGCTTTTGAACTTTGCCAAACGTAACCGCCCAGGTGCTCAGAGAAAGGAAAATTTAAGACAGTTCGTGAAGGGGAGGAGAATCAACAAATGGCAAAGGTCACCCAAATACCAACCAGAAGGTGTTCGTTTTCTAGGCTAAAAATTGAACCTGAACTCAGGCCACCATTGTGAAAAAACAAAGCCTTAACTGCTGAGCTACAGCATTGGGCAGTTTCCATTGGTCTTCCCAGGAGCCCAGAGCAGTAAATTTTGAGCTTGCAAAGGCTTTTAACTGCTCAAGATAATTTGTAGAGCTAACTACTACCCCAAAATCCCTGTTCCCTGGCAGGCAGAGACAGAGGAAGTACTGCCACGTGATTACAAGATTAAGCTGTCAAGGACATTCCTCAACATGTGGTCTTTGGGCAAGATGGTGGCCCTGAATAACAGAAAAGATAGGAAAGGGAAAGGAAAGAAAGGGAGAAAAGCATTACCTGCAGCAGAGTGGGGAATGCGAGAAGCTCAGGGGGACCAGAGAAAGACCCACCCATTGCAGCTGACACTCAGAAGTTCAGGTAGCTGCTCGTTGGGAGCGTAGGGATCTTTCCCAGCATTCCCGTCAGCTCTAGTTTCCCCTTTTGGGGAGGAAAAAGCTCCCCGTGTCCCATAATCTTGGACATGTCTAATTCTGTCACCCACAGCTGTCAGCAAAGAGTACAAGGCAGATTAATCCAAAGAGAATAGCAGTTAACATCCCATAGTGCCAAACCGGTTCTTAGTCGAGAGGGACTCCACTGAGAGGGGCCTCCAACCCCCTACATTTTATTAAGGACTAACCTTCCTAAGTTGGGCCTCAAACCCAAGTTCAGTCAAGTGTAGTTGCCTTTTATTAAGAGGCGCCTTTATCCCTCTCTTAGGAGAGACTCTAACTCCCCTAAGTGGGGCCTAACCCAGTCCCATCCTTTACCCAGGTAAATGCATCCCGCTTACCCAAAGTTGGCCAATCAGTGCTGCAGTCTATTTCCTTTGGGTTGGGAGTCTCCTCAGTATCATCCCTTTGGGGCTTGCCAGGAACATATTACCGGAAAGGGGTCCCAATCCAGACCCCAAGAGAGGTTTATTGAATCTCATGCAAGAAAGAATTCAGGGTGAGTCTATAAAGTGAAAGCAAGTTTATTATAGAAGTAAAGAAGTAAAAGAGTGGCTACTCCATAGGCAGAGCAACCAATTTGTATTTTCTTAATGATACTGATATTGAACGTCTTTGTATGTGCTTGTTGGATATTTCTGTATCTTCCTTGTAGAAACGTTTATACAGATCCTTTGCTCATTTTAAAAGTGGGTTGTCTTTCGTGGTTGAGTTGTAAGAGTGCTTTATGTGTATTCTGGATGCTAGACCCTTATTAGATATGTGATTTGCAAGTGTTTCCTCCCATTCTGTTAATTGTCTTTTCACTTTATTGATTACCTCCTTTGGTGCACGAAAGTTTTTCATTTTGGTGAAGTTCAGTTTACCTAGTTTTTTATTTTGTTGCTTATACTTTTGTTGTTGTATCTAATAATCCATTGCCAAATTCAAGGTCATTAAAGATTTACCTCCTGTGTTTTCTTCTAAGAGTTTTATAGTTTTAGCTATTATATTTTGGTTGTTGATCCATTTTGAGTTAGTTTATGTATGTGGAGTGAGGTAGAGGTCCAAGTTTGTTTTGCAAGTGTTACTCCAGCTGCCCTAGAACCATTTATTAAACTATTCTTTTCCTACTGAATGGTCTCATTTGGCACCCCTGTCAAAAGTCACTTGAGGCCAGGTGCAGTAGCTCATGCCTGTAATTTCAACACTTAGGGAGGTCAAGTTAGGCAGATCACTTGAGGTTAGGAGTTCAAGACCAGCCTGGCCTACATGGCAAAACCCCATCTCTACTAAAAAAATAAAAAAATAGCCAGGTGTGGTGGCACACACCTGTAATCCCAGCTACTCGGGATGCTGAGACATGAGAATCGCTTGAACCTGGGAGGCAGAGGTTGCGATGAGCTGAAATTGCACCACTGCACTCCAGCCTGGGCAACAGAACCAGACTGTCTCAAAAAAAAAAGTCACTTGGTTATATATATATATATATATATATATATATATATATGTGTGTGTGTGTGTGTGTGTGTGTGTGTGTGTGTGTGTTTACTTTTGTACTTTCGATTTTATTCCGTTGGTCTATATGTCTGTTCTTCTGCCAGTGCCATATAGTTTTGATTACTAAAGCTTTGCAGTAAGTTTTAAAAGAGGGAAGGATGAGTCTTAAAACATTGGTCTTCTTCTTCAATATTGTTTTGGCTATTTGAGGTCTCTTGCAGTTCCTTATGAATTTGAGGATCAGATTTTTATTTTTATTTTTTCTGTTGTAGAAATAGTGTCTCACTATATTGCCCATGCTGGTCTTGAACTCCTGGCCTCAAGTGATCCTCCTGCCTCGGCATCCCAAACTGCTAGGATTATAAGCGTAAGCTACGGTTCCTGGCCTCAGTTTTTTTATTTCTGCAAAAAAGGGCCGTTGGAAATTTGATAGGGGTTGCATTGAATCTGTGAATCACTTTGAGTAGTATCTTAGGGTACCCCAGAAAAACAGAGCCAATTGTGCGTGTGTGTGTGTGTGTGTCTTCGTCTTAGAGATTTATTAAAAGGAATTAACTCACACAATTACGGAGGTAGGCATATCCCAAGATCTGCAGGAGGAGTTGGCAAGCTAGAGACCCAAGAGAGCAAATGGTTTACTTCTAGCCCTAGCCCAAGACTGAAGGCCTGAGAACTGGTGAAGCTAGTGGTGTCGTTCCTGTCTGAAAGCTTGCAGGCCAAAGACCCAGGAAGAGCCATCGTTTCAGTTTGAGTCCAAAGGCAGGAAAAAAGCTGATGTCTCAGCTCGAAGATAGGCAGGAAGAACCTGCCTTGCTGCAGGGAGAGGGTCAGCCTTTTTGTTTTACTCAAGCCTTGAACTAATTAGATGAGAGCCACTCGTATTGGGGATGGCAGTCTGCTTTACTCAGTCTACCAGTTTAAATGTTAATCCCATCTATAATATCCTCACAGAAACACACCTAGAATAATGTTTTACCATTATTTTAATACCATAAAATAATGGTGTAAACATTATAAATTATTGGTAATACCATAGTTAGTATTTACCAAAATATTAGGTTTTCTAATCCATTTACATGGGATGTCTTGCCGTTTATTTTTATCTTAATTTATTTCATCAGTGTTTGTAGTTTTTATTGAAAAATTCTTTTGCCTCCTTGGTTAAATTTATTTCTGAGTAGTTTATTATTTTGGATGCTATTGTAAATATAATGTAAATATAATTGCATTCTTAATTCCTTTTTTTTTTTGCTTATTTATTGCTGGTGTATAGAAACACAGATGATGTTTGTGTGTTGATCTTGTACCCTGCAACTCTGATGGATAATGTTGTCTGTGAATAGATTTACTCTTTCTTTCCCAATTTGGATGGTTTTTATTTCTTTTTTCTGCCTAATTGCTCTGGCTGGAACTTCCAGGACAGTATTGATTCATAGTGATGAAAATAGGTATCTTTGTTTTACCCTGTTCTTAGGAGGAAAGCTTTCAGTTTTTCACCAGTGTATGTGGGTTTTTCACAGATACCCTTTATCATGCTTAGTAACTTCCTTTCTGTTCCTAGTATTCTGAGTGTTTTTATCATGAAAGGTTGTTGGATTTTGTGAAATACTTTTTCTACATTAATCAAACTAATTGTGTGGGTTTTTTCCCCCTTGTCCTATTAGTATTATTACACAGATTGGTTTTTGTGTGTGGAACCAACCTTGCATTCCTGGGATGAATCTCACTTGGAGTTTTCGAATATATTTTTTTGGGATCTCATTCATTTTTGAAAGATAGTTTTACTGGATATAGAATTCTTGGTTGAAAAATAGCCAGACATGATGGCACTGGCCTGTAGTCCCAGCTCCCAGAGAGACTGAGGCAGGTGGATTGCTTGAGCCCAGGAGTTGGAGGCTGCAGTGAGCTATGATTGCACCACTGCGCTCCAGCCTGGGTGACAGAGTAAGATCCCTTCTCCAAAAAAAAAAAAAAACAAAAAAAAAAAGAATTCTTGGTTGACAGATTTTTTTCTCTGAGCCCTTTAATTTGTCACCTTTTGGCCTCCATGGCTTTAGATGATGAGAAATCAGTTGTTAATCTTACCGAGAAATCCTTGTACTTGAAGAGTCACTTCTCTCTTGCTGCTTTCTACAGTTTGACTACAGTGTGTCTGGGTGTGGCTCTTTGAATTGAATTTATCCTATTTGGAGTTTGTCGAGCTTCCTGGTTATGCATTATGCAGATTAATGTTTCTCATTAATTACAGGACTTTTCTACCATGATTTCTTCAAACTTTTTTTTTTGTTTCTTTTTCTCTCTGTCTTTCTGAGGCGCTATAATGTGTATGTTGGTGCAATTGATGATGTCCCACAAGTCTCTGAGGCTGTTTATTTTCTTCATTATTTTTTCTTCTGTTCCTGACACCACTGTATAATCTCAGTTGTCCTGTCTTTCAGCTCTCAGATTCTTACTGCTTTCTCTTTATTTATGCTGTTGGGCCCCTGTGGTGAATTTTTCATTTCAGTTCTTGTGCTTTTCAACTGCAGAATTTCTGTTTGGTTCTTTTTTAAAAATATTTTTTTCTTTATCAATATTCTGTATTCAGCGAGACATTGTTCTGATGGATCTTTTAGATTTTTGAACATGGTTTTCTTTAGTTCTTTGAACATATTTAAAATAGCATATTTAAAGCCTTCATCCATAAGTCTGATGTCTAGGCTTCCTCTTGAACAATTTCTGTTACTTACCTTTTTTCTGCATGTAAACCAAACTTTCCTGTTTCTTTGCATGCTTTGTAATATTTTGTTGAAAACTGGAAGTTTTGAATTTATACTGTGATAACTTTGGGAATGAGATTCTTCCTTCTCCCCCAGGGTTTGTTGGCTGCTTGTTACAGTCGTTGTTTGTATAGTTACTTTTCTGAGCTAATTTTGTACAGTATATATTCTTTATCATGTGTGGCCACTGAGTTCTCTGTTCCATTAATATAGTGGTCAGCTTATGATTAGACAGAGATTTAAGCACCTAGAACAAAAAATATCTCCCAGTCTTTTGAAATGAGGTCTGTGTGTATGTTGGAGCACAGCTTCAACACTCAGCCAGGCATTTGACGGTGACCCCTTAGCATTCACTGCCGGCTTGCACAGAACCTGAAGGTCAGTCAGAGTGGAAGCCTAGGGCCTTTTCAGGTCTTTCCTGAACATGTACACAGCCCTGGGCATTTGTGGAACCTTCTAGATTTCCAAGAATGTGTCAGAGCTTTTCAAACCCTTATTTTCCAAAACATCTTACTCCTCAGCTTTTCTTCACAAGTTTTTGGTTAAATCTATTGTTTGCCTCAACTGTTATCCAGTGGTTCAAGCAGCAGCAAATAATTGTCTGTAAATATTTCCAGGAACCTTTTCCTCTGTTTCCCTAGTAGATGCCTCAGCACTGGGAGGTTAAGTCAAACCCTTTGAGCCAATCTTCCAGGGAGTCAATAGACAGGTCAAAACAAACAACTGCGGTTCTTTGCAGATGAGGCCCATTCCAATGCTCCCTCTTGGACCGGTGCATGCACCAGAGTGGCAGCCTGTTGTCTTCTAGGCCACTGCTGCAGCCAGGATGGGACCAGAGAAGGTTAAAATGCTGTGGAACTCACTGTTCTTGCTGAGATTCAGCTGGTTTTTCTTGATTAAGCGTTCTTCTGATTGCTGCAAGTTTTTAGTTAGTTTCCAAAGTTTTAAAATAGTAGATTCTGGCAGTTTTTGCCCGTTTTTAAAATGCGTATATTGAAGGATAGACTTTGAGTTCCTTACTCAGCCATTTTTGTGGACATGACTTACTAGTCATAATTTAAATTTAATATTTTAGGACATAATCTAAATTTTTAAATTATGATCAGTTTCGAGGTTGCCAAATTTGTGTACACCTTACTCGATTACACAAGAGATTTAAGATGGCTTACAAGGATAAATTGCATAAGGGATGCAATAAATTATTGTTGTCCGTATTTGTTGGGTTAAGGGCATGTTAGTAAAAACTGCCCTCCCTGCTGTTGAGAACTTGATCCTAGAGACAGAAATGTTTCCTTGGCAGCCTTGAGGTTCTTGCCCCCTCTCTGTTATGTCAGTGGTGGGGAACCTGGGGCAGATTCGCCTCGGTGGCTTCTCCTGCATTACCGCGTTGGGCTGAGGGAGATACGCCAGGTTAGTGCCCAGCAGTAGGGGTGGTTGTTACTGTCTGCCTCTGAGTTGATTGTGAGAAATGTGTCTCCAGTATTGGTTTTCCTAAATCCAAAACTCTCCTCTGCTCAGGACAGTATAGGTAGGTGTTTGTATCTAAGACATCGTCTCCATTGTCCTAGTTGCTTCAGGAGGTGATCAGGGGATTCTCACACTTCAGATCAGAAGTGACTGCTCTTGGTGGCTCTTGATCACTGGGAGAGTCAAGGGTCATCAGTAAACCTGAGACTTGTCCATCCACTGGTTCTGGTGCCTGCTGAGGTGTCTGTCCCCTGCTTTCCCAGGAACCAGTTCGGTCCTGTGGCCACCTCATTGATATAGAAGGTCACAGGGCTGCCAGCTGGACTCTGCTCAGGGTTTGTGTCATTTATTTCTTCAGCTTTTGTTGAGAAAGCATGTTTTCCTTGAGCAATGTCTGTCAATTTGACATAGTGGCTCATTTACTAGTCTGATTTGAGAACACCTCCTTTTGACATTGCTTCTGTTTTTATATATTGGATTGTCCCTTTTTCATCAGCATCACTCACAAGTTAATCTGAAATTTTTTTTTTTTTTTTGAGATGGAGTCTCACTCTGTCGCCCAGGCTGGAGTACAGTGGCACAATCTCGGGTCACTGAAACCTCCGCCTTCCAGGTTTAAGCAGTTCTCCTGCCTCAGCTTCCCGAGTAGCTGGGACTACAGGCATGTGCCACCATGCCCAACTGATTTTTGTATTTTAGTAGAGACAGGATTTCACCATGTTGGCCAGGCTAGTCTCGAACTCCTGACCTCAAGTGATCCACCCGCCTCAGCCTCCCAAAGTGCTGGGATTACAGGCATGAGTTACTGCGTCCGGCCTAATAAAATTAAGATTTCTCTTCATTAAAAGACACCATAAAGTTAAAGTCAAGCTCACTTTGGCAGCACATATACTAAAATTGGAACAATACAGAGAAGATGAGCATGGCCCCTGCGCAAGGATGACACGCAAATTCGTGAAGCAGTTCCATATTTTTAAAACACATACACAAGTATGTTTATTGCAGCACTATTTACAATAGCAAAGACTTGGAACCAACCCAAATGCCCATCAATGATAGACTGGATAAAGAAAATGTAGCACATGTACACCATGGAATGCTATGCAGCCATAAAAAAGAATGAGTTCATGACCTTTGCAGGGACATGGATGAAGCTGGAAACCATCATTCTTAGCAAACCAACAGAGGAACAGAAAACCAAACACCACATGTTCTCACTTATAAGTTGAAGTTGAACAATGAGAACACATGGACACAGGGAGGGGAACATCACACACTGGGGCCTGTCGGAAGGTGGGGATGGCATTAGTAGAAATACCTAATGCAGATGATGGGTTGATGGGTGCAGCAAACCACTATGGCACATGTATACCTATGTAACAAACCTGCACGTTCTGCACACGTATCCCAGAACTTATAATAATTAAAAAAGAAAAAAAAAGTCAAGCCATAAATTGGGAAAAGACATCTGTAATACATAAAACTAACAAAGGATTAGCTGTTAACATATTAAATAGATGGGGAATCTCTCCAAATCAATATTACAAGAGACAATAACCCAATTAAAAAAATGACACCACCAGGCACAGTGGTTCATGCCTGTAATCCCAGCGCTTTGGGAGGCTGAGGTAGAAGGATCACTTGAGGCCAGGAGCTTGAGAGCAGGCAAGACCCCCAGCTCCTGAAAAAAATTAAAGAATTAGCTGGGCATGGTGGCATGTGCCTATAATCCTAGCTACTCTGGAGGCTGAGGGGGGAGGATTGCTTGAGCCCAGAGGTTCGAGGCTGCAGTGAGCCATGATGGCACCACTGTACTCCAGCCTGGGCAACAGAACGAGACTCCGTCTCTTGAAAACACACACACACACACACACACACACAGAAAACAATGACAAGGAGATACAATTTGGCATTTCATAGGAGAGAAAACAAGTGGCCTCTCGGCATATTAAGATGCCAAACCTTTCTAATCAGGATAAGGCGCAAAAAGACCATTGTCCTTGATTGGTAGAAATTAAGATGACTGATAACTGTAAGTGTTGGTGAGAGTGTGGTTTCATAGAAATTCTCATGCTGCTGGTGGAAGTATTTGTTGTTAACCTCTGCTTTGGGGAGCAGTTTGGCACTCATTTACAAAATTGGCCTTTCATACAACCTACACCAGCAACTCCTCTCTGCTCTCTAGATGCAGAGTCCAGAGCGAGGACTGGCAAACTCTTTCTGTTAGGGGCAAGAGAGTAAATATCCTAGGCGTTGTGGACCACATACACTCTTAGTCTTTGTTTTTATAACACTTAAAAAATCTGAAAAGCATTCTTAGTTCAAAGACCTTACAAAAATAGGCTGCTGGCTAGATTTGAATCGCAGACTGTAGTTTGCCAATTCCTGATTCTCTGATCTAGGGGATGCATCCTGGGTAAACTTAGTTACATGCAGTCTTAGTGGCAGGAGGCCCGGGGAAAAGCGCAGAGCAGTATGGGGGAGTTGAGAGAGAGGGTGGGAAGGTAGCCTCCTGGAGAAGGTCGGGGGCTGGCCTGCATGTCTCTGGGTAGGCTCCGCCATGGCCTGGCTGGGCGGGCCTAGGGGAACCTAGAGCCTCTGAGGCACGATGGGCCAGTGTGGAGAGCACAGTGGCAGGGGCCGGGGGCTGCAGGTCGAGGCTGGTCAACCCTTTTACCTGGCAGGCAAGGCTAGCACCAGGTGCCCTTGCTGCTTAGCTTGGAAAGATTAGTGAGCATCATGATGAACCGGCAAGTTTGTAAGCAAATGACATCTATAATACATATACTTTAACATTAATGTTTTGAAAACTTTGTTTTCACAAATAAGTAATTTCCCACACTGTGCCACAGTAATGTTCTATGAAGCTAACACACTTGGGTTACTAACCAGTTCATCAGTCTCTCAAGTTCTCTGCTGCCGGCATTCATTCCTATTTGCTCCTAGCTGTGAAGTCAGGTTGGAGTCTGTCAGCTCATGTGCCTGTCCGCTTCATGCAGACAGCAAGAACGGAGCTTGGAAGGAGGGGCTCCGCCCACCCAGGACTACCAGCAACTACCTCCCCAGGATGCCCAGGACCTCAGGAGTGGAAGGAATTTGGCTCTTATTTTTCTAAGTAGCAAAAATAGATGAATTGGGTACAGGAACGCAGTGTGTTTTTGAGGGAGCTGGTGAGTTTTGAAAGGAACTTCCCCTTTTCACCTGAGGCATTACCATATCGTGAGAAAGGATGGAGGAGGCGTGGAGGTGGGAAACTACACAAGAAAAATCCAGTGGTGCAGAGGCTTCTGATGTGAGGTGGCTGGTCTAGGCAGCAGTGTTCCCTGAGGCTCCTGAGTCTGGTTCTCAGTGGGTCCCTCACCTCCCTTCACAGCCACTCGCTTCCTTACCACGATACATGGGGGTGCAGGGCTGGCCAGGTGCTGTTGACAGGAGGGGAGTGGTGCAGGCTGAGCCTTAAAGACAGGAAGAGAATCCGTACTGGAACTGCCCTGCAGAAGCCTCGTAAAGATCATAAGGCACTGGGCAAAAACTTTTCCAAGAAAGTTCATGGTGCACACACTGACCTAAACACTGGCTGGCATTCCCAGGGTTTTTTTTTCATTATAGAAGTGCATGGCTATTGCATAGTATCCAGAAAGCAAAGACCAGAGAAGCCAGATTTTATACCACCATCTGGAAACATTTAATTTGTGCTTTAGGTAAGTGTTAGCAAATATTTAGGATGATTGATCAAATTATGAGTATGTTTATGAGTGCACAGTGTAATTTTTATTAAAGCTCACATTTCTTCAGGAACGCGATTCAACTCCTTTACATTCCTGGTTATTTTCATTTACTTGATCTTGAGGTCTCATGTGGCAGAGCTGTGCAGGCTGGGACCTTTGTGGCTCATTTTGAGGAGCTGTTTACTGTTGATGGGAACTTGCAGGTGGGAGGCAGCCAGTCTTAAAGAGTACCTTGTCAGCAGGTGTGGAAGAGAGCCCGCACAGACAGACCTGCCCTTTGTGGTGTCCCCTCTGCCAGCCCAGCCCTTTGGGCACATTGGCACCTACCTGAACCTGAGCCCCCTCGTGCACACAGGGAGCAGCACCTCCCTCACACGCTCCTCACTGGTGTGACAGGGTGTGGCGAGCTCTGTGGGTCCACATTGGGCCCACCCCACAGCTCCGTGCACAGCGTGTTGGGTCAGGGTGGTGCTAGATGAATAAGAAGAGGGTGGATGTCAAAACTGAGCACTTTGGGTACTGCGGGCACACTGCCACAGGTTTACCCGGGAAGGAACAACTGGGCTCCAGAAGCAGGTTGACCAGGCCAGTCTGAGTCATGGCATCGAGACTCATCTAGCAGAAGTCAATGAGGAAGGAAAACTGACTAGAACAGCTGTTGTTTCAGCTAAAATCTCAGAATGATGCATTGAATTCAAAGTTACAACACAGCAAAATAGTATGTGTATTTTTTTTTTTTTTTGAGACGGAGTCTCGCTCTGTTGCCCGGGCTGGAGTGCAGTGGCCGGATCTCAGCTCACTGCAAGCTCCACCTCCCGGGTTCCCGCCATTCTTCTGCCTCAGCCTCCCGAGTAGCTGGAACTACAGGCGCCGCCACCTTGCCCGGCTAGTTTTTTGAATTTTTTAGTAGAGACGGGGTTTCACCGTGTTAGCCAGGATGGTCTCGATCTCCTGATCTCGTGATCCACCCATCTCGGCCTCCCAAAGTGCTGGGATTACAGGCTTGAGCCACCGTGCTCGACTATGTGTATTTTTTTAAACCTCAAAAATACTCTGTTATTATGAACTTTAAAAAATTTTTGGCTGGGCACGGTGGCTCACGCCTGTAATCCCAGTACTTTGGGCGGCCGAGGCGGGTGGATCACGAGGTCAGGAGATCGAGACTATCCTGGCTAACATGGTGAAATCCCATCTCTACTAAAAATACAAAAAATTAGCTGGGTGTGGTGGCGGGCGCCTGCAGTCCCAGCTACTTGGGAGGCTGAGGCAGGAGAATGGCGTGAACCCAGGAGGTGGAGCTTGCAGTGAGCCGAGATTGCGCCACTGCCACTCCAGCCTGGGTGACAGAGTGAGACTCCATCTCAAAAAAAAAGAACAAAAAATTTTTTTTGGGCCGGGCGTGGTGGCTCAAGCCTGTAATCCCAGCACTTTGGGAGGCCGAGACAGGCGGATCACGAGGTTAGGAGATCGAGACCATCCTGGCTAACACCGTGAAACCCCATCTCTACTAAAAAATACAAAAAACTAGCCGGGCGAGGTGGCGGTCACCTGTAGTCCCAGCTACTCGGGAGGCTAAGGCAGGAGAATGGCGTAAACCCGGGAGGCGGAGCTTGCAGTGAGCTGAGATCCGGCCACTGCACTCCAGCCTGGGCGATAGAGCGAGACTCCGTCTCAAGAAAAAAAAAAAAAAAAAAAAAAAAATTTTTTTTGGAGACAGGGCCTCGCTCTGTTGCTCAGGCTGGAGTGCAGTGGTGCCATCATAGCTTGGTGCAACCTTGAACTCCTAGGCTCAGCAGTCTTCCCACCTTAGCCTCCCAAGGAGCTGGGACCACAGGTGTGCACCACCACACCTAGCCCAATTTATTAAGTATACTTTTTAGGAAGTTTTTTGAATAATAATATCAATAGTTACTATGTGTTTGGGTAAAATAGGAAGGAAGCATATTTGATCATATTTTGTTCCCAACACATATTAAAGTTGGGAAGGATTCTTGCGTTACCTAAAACTGAAAGACAGCAGGTCTCAGGCACTTCTGCTTTCCCAAAGCTGCGTTTGTTTCCTTGCATGAGAGGATATGATGGCGCTCTCTTTACTGTTTTTTCCCAACAGAACTCCTCCTCTTTCCTAAAATGGAGTCAAGTAAAAAGATGGACTCCCCTGGCCCGCTGCAGACTAACCCGCCGCTAAAGCTGCACACTGACCGCAGTGCTGGGACGCCGATTTTTGCCCCTGAACAAGGAGGTTACAAGGAAAAGTTTGTGAAGACCGTGGAGGACAAGTACAAGTGTGAGAAGTGCCGCCTGGTGCTGTGCAGCCCGAAGCAGACCGAATGTGGGCACCGCTTCTGCGAGAGCTGCATGGCCGCCCTGCTGAGGTAGCCCCTCATCCGTCACCCTGCCCCTTCTCAGCCCTCGGCTTCACCCTCTCCTTCATTCATTTCTCTAAAGATAAACCTCTAGAGGTTTAAAGCCCTAAAGAAGTCATAAAAGCCTCCGGGCCCAGCTCGTGAATCCTTTAGGGAGGTGCAGGGGGATCCTACATCTGAATTGACTGAGGCCTCTGCCTGTCTCTGACCTGCCCCGCCCGTGTCTTCCCACTCTGTCTGTAGAGCCTTGGTGCCTCTCATATGTGTTGCTGTATTTTATTGAGGAAGCTCACAGTTCCATGGAGGAGACACACCAGGAAATGACAAGCCGGTCATTTAAGGGCACATGTACTGGTGTGCAAGGGTGCTACAGAGAGGAGGGAGGGTGGGGTCAGCTTAAAGGACTGGGCAGGTCCCTAGGCGAGCAGAAACCTAGGCCGCATGCTTACTCAGCAGGCACATGGGTTACCTGCACCGAGCTCTTGGCAGCCCTTTGCTGCTGAGGGCCGGTGCTGGTGCCACTGGCGGATCATGAAGGCAGGCTGGAGCTTTACTGCAGGATACCATCGACCAGGAGAGTACCTTGATTCACCCTGCAGGCCTCGTGTTTATGTTTTCTGGCATTGTGCCGGGTGGTGGGGTTGCTGCAGGATGCCCTGGTCTTGGCCAGTGCTGTCAGGGCACGTCAGACTGGGAAGGTTGCCAGCTCCTCCTCCCACAGCACTCAAGCCTGGGCTGCCCCCGAGCCCCAGCCTGGGCACAGCAGCCAGCCCCCTGCCCTGTCACTTGCCTTCATCCTCTCCCTTCTCCATGCTTCCCTCTGTGGTCTTACCCACTTATCCCAGTCAACTCATCTTTGCCCACTTGGGGGCAAAATGACACTTGAACTTAGTGGCAGCACAGGAGACACAGAACACTGTGTCTCCTAACACAAGAGCCTGGACTACACCTCTGGGCCCGGGAGAAGCTTCCCGGTGGAGGAGGGGCTGGAGCCCCCATATATGGTGGGCCACAGGGGAGGGAGGCTGGTCACCCTGTGCAAGTGCCATTGGCCTTCCAATAGACAGTGAAGCAAAATCGCCTGTGGAGAAGGGCTGGCTGCTTTTACAACGCAGGAGCAAGGCTCTCCAGGTAAATGGTACTCACACCGAAGGGCTGCTCTGCAGACAGCTAGCTTTGGTTTCTGAAATAAAATTTCACTTTTACATTAAGTGGAAGAGGCTTTCCAAGTGGGGCTGAACTCAACTGTTCTACTTGGTAACTTCCTTTTGAAAAATCAGCATTTAAAAAAACGTAGCCCTTTTCTCCCATGGCTTCCTTTGTAAAGTGAATCACCAGGGCGTCCTGATGCAGGACGTTGCTGTGAGCCACTGCGCAGACCTGAGCATAAAGCGAATGCTCCCGGAATCTCCTGAGTCCCCTCAAGAAAGGGACTTCCACTCTAATGCAGTCACATGTGTTTCCCTGCAGCTCTTCAAGTCCAAAATGTACAGCGTGTCAAGAGAGCATCGTTAAAGATAAGGTATTCTGTTTTTTTTTTTAATCATTTTGTCACATGTTTTCAGCTGGATAGTACTTTTCACATAGTTTGCATTCGGCACTCTGGCACAACACATTCTCTCAGTTTGGGCAGCTGATGCGGCAGGCTCCCAGGCGGGGCACTGTGCCATGTGATTACCTGGGGAGGCAGTGGGTTCAGATCCACTTGGCCACTTCCTTACTGTGTGAGCTCCGAGAGCTACTTCACCCCCTCACCTGTAATAATAATCACATCTCCTGCCAAGACTGCAGAGAGGTGGTGTGAGCAATGTGCTGAGATGCCTGTCCGTGGCAGGGCTGTCTGTGGTTGGGTCACTTTCGTCATTGTGGGTCTTTATCCCAGACAGCTTTTACTCAACTCTTACACTAGGTTTTACCTTCAGACTTGCTAGGCTGAGGGTATTTGAGTTTGTGCTCCCTGACCCCCATCCCCCTATGATATCTTGAAGTCATTAGATATGAATGAGATTAGCCCCTTCTCGCCCCCTGTGGCTGTCCTCAGCTAGAGCCGTGGGCGTCTCTGCACATTCAGAGGATGGGGCTGCCCAACCTGCTACCAGCTTCTCTCCTGGGGCCTGGTCCTTCTCATGGAGACCGACAGTCATCCATGTGCTGCTATACCCTGCCAGGCACACTTGGAGTTTGAAACAATTCATTCTTTTTTGTTGTTTGAGACACGAGTTTCGCTGTTGTCGCACAGGCTGGAGTGCAATGGCACGATCTTGGCTCATTGCACTCTCCGCCTCCCGGGTTCAAGCAGTTCTCATGCCACAGCCTCCCGAGTAGCTGGGATTACAGACACAAGCCACCACGCCCAGCTAATTTTTGTATTTTTAGTAGACACAGGGTTTCACCATGTTGGTTAGGCCAATCTCGAACTCCTGACCTCAGGTGATACACCTGCTTCAGCCTCCCAAAGTGCTGGGATTACAGGCGTGAACCACCACACCCAGCAATTCATTTTTAAAGTGCTTAAAATATCAATAAAAATATGTGTTTCCCTACTTTGAGTAATGAACCTAACCATTTTTTAAATGCAGGTCACTAAGTTGTACAATAAAATTCTTGCTCTGGGGTTTTCCTGTCTAAAGCACCTTGCAGATTGAGTTTGTGGGTCAGAGCAGCCCAGGTGAGTGCAGTGATTTGAGGATTGCTGGCAGTCAGCGTCCCTGGGCTGCCAGGCACAAGGGCATGCAATATAGCCACTCTGGAAGGGGAGAGATGGAATTGGCCACCTGGCCCCCTGTACCGTTTCTTTCTCCGCATTTACCTGCTACTGCTGAAGACTTGGTTAGTTCCTGGGAGGGAAAACAGCCCTCCCCTCCGCTCTGTGCCTTGTCCTAGCATGGTACCCGGCTGCCTGCTTAACATGTGCCTATCGTGTGAGTGAGAGAGAAGCTCGCAACGATGGCTGAGATTTTTTTTAGTATTTCTGTTTTGTTATGCAGAATCATTATCCCTATTTTTAAATGACATTAGTAGCTGAAGAAAAATGGCTAGTTTTATCAAAGAATCATGAATGAGATGCACTCAAGTTGTAGACCCTCATGGAAAGAATGGAGCTGTCTGGGCCCTGGGTGACCCAGACCCCCACCCGTCAGCAGGTCATTCGGGGGTGGGTGGGCCCCTGGTCTTCATCTGTAAACAGACATTTGGAGTAAATAGTCTCAGATCCTTTCCATTTCAAAGTTCTGTTGACTTTAGTATCTTAAGTCATGACCTTCTTTTTTTTTTTAAGTCATGTTTATGAAAGATAAGCTTTGGGTCCAAATTAGTTTAGTTTTAACTCTTAACAGCTATTGATTCTGTTTCTCTTAGCAGTCCAAAAAGGCATATTAAGCTCCTGTTATTCTACTTTCATAGATCAACAGACAGGAGTTTCTTAGAAATACCTTTAGACTAAGACGTTGTAGATTGTGTTGTTAGAGTGAGAGAGAGCTGAGCATGGTGCCTTATGCCTGTGATCCCAGGACTTTGGGAGCTGAGGCAGGTGGATCATTTGGACTCAGGAGTTTGAGACCAGACTGGGCAGCATATGGAGACCCCATCTTTACAAAAATGAAAATTGAGAAGTTACCTGGGCTTGGTGGCATGCACCTGTAGTTCAAGCCGCTCAGGAGGCTGAGGTGAGAGGATCGCTTGAGCCTGGGAGTTTAAGGATGTAGTGAGCCATGATTGCCCCAGTGCACTCCAGCCTGAGTGACAGAGTGAAACCCTGTCTCTTTTTGAGATGGAGTCTCAGTCTGTTGCCCAGGCTGGAGTACAGTGGCATGATCTCATCTCACTGCTGAGATCCCAACATGGGGTTTCACCATGTTGGCCAGGCTGGTCTCGAACTCCTGACCTCAGATGATCCACCCGCCTCGGCCTCCCAAAGTACTGGCATTACAGGGGTGAGCCACTGTGCCCAGTCAACCCTGTCTCTTAAAAAAAAAAAAAAAGAATAAGAATACTTGTGTTTTCTAAGGGAAAAATAAAATTAAAAGTTGAAAGATTCTTTCTTTTCTTCTTTTTTATTTTTGTTAAAGAGATGGGGGTCTCACACTGTCCCCCATTCTGGAGTGCAGTGATGCAATCACGGCTCACTGCATCCTCGACCTCACAGGCTAAAGCAGTCCTCCTGCCTCAGCCTCCTGAGTAGCTGAGACTACAGGCACATGCTGCCCTACCCAGATAATTTTTAAAAAATTTTTGTAGAGATAGGGTCTCATTGTGTTGCCCAGGCTGGTCTCAAACTCCTGGGCTCAAGTGATCCTCCTGCCTCAGTTTCCCAGAGTGCTGGGATTCCAGGCTTGAGCCACCATGACCAGCATCGTTTTCATTTTCAAAGGGAAATGTTTTCATTATTAGACTAACTTCAGACTGCAATATATGTTTTAAGAGAGTGTTTTTCAACCACAAGCTAATGCTGGTTTTTTGGTGAAAAATGAGTTTTAACAGCATGACCTTTAGAAAGAACGAACAGTTTTACAAATCATTCCCCAGATATGATCTCTTATGTGGTCTCTCTGTTTCTCCAGCAAGCCATCTATACAGTGGATTCAGTTGTGTCCGGTTCTGCTCTTGTCCTCTAGTGGCAGCCACACCGTAATGGCCACCTGCTCAGTGCTGGCTCCTGGAAGCCCCCAGAGTCTGAATGTGACCCTGGTCCTCCTCTGCCCTCATCCTGAGCTTATGTCAAAGTTAATAGAAGATGTTTAGATGCTGCAGAGTGATCTTTAATTATTAAGTCTAATTCATTTTCTTTTGGCTTAACTAATAAAAGGTAACAGTTAATGTTATTTAAATTGTATCTCTTAGTGGGGGCAGCTTCTTCAGTCTACTTCTAGAAATCAAGATGGTCCTTAATGCTTTCTGAAGTTCACTTAAGAGTTGCTCTCTTGTTTTTTTTTTTTTTTTTTTTTTAAGTGGTTTTGCCTTGTCCAGAGTAGCAGCATGTGGAGATTAAGAAATATTAATCCTCCAAAATAATGACCTTTCATTTTCAGGTGTTTAAGGATAATTGCTGCAAGAGAGAAATTCTGGCTCTTCAGATCTATTGTCGGAATGAAAGCAGAGGTTGTGCAGAGCAGTTAACGCTGGGACATCTGCTGGTGAGTAGCAAAGGGACACTGGAAGCTTTTACATGAAGGAATTCGAGTCCCTTACGTCCAGCTGATTAAGTGGTCAGTAGGATGTGGCACTTTAAGACCATGTTGACATTAGTTTTTCAAAACACAGCCAAATAGGAAAGCAGTCAGAACCACTTAAGTTGTTATTTTTATGACATCATTGGCAGAATTGTCAACTGGTTTTTAAACACTCCCACCCTACTTAGAATAGAGAAAATCTGAATTGGATTTTAATTTTGGAAAGCCCATTAAAACCTTTTTTCACCATGAAATTCTACATAACTCCTTATTTTTTTAATTAGTACCATATTTTAGCTTAGAAAATTATTTGAACTGGAATAAAACAAAGTTCTTAGCAGATACTCATTTTTCCTGGAAGCAGAGTTGACCTAATTCTTCAACAGCAATATAGTTTGAGTAATCATGAAGTAGAATATGAAATTCAGCGTCTCTTGGCATATTTGTTTTTTTTTTTTTTTTGAGATGGAGTCTCGCTCTGTCGCCCAGGCTGGAGTGCAGTGGCGCCATCTCCGCTCACTGCAAGCTCCGCCTCCCAGGTTCACGCCATTCTCCTGCCTCAGCCTCCCGAGTAGCTGGGACTACAGGCGCCTGCCACCGTGCCCGGCTAGTTTTTTTGTATGTTTTTAGTAGAGACGGGGTTTCACCGTGTTAGCCAGGATGGTCTCGATCTCCTGACCTCGTGATCCGCCCGTCTTGGCCTCCCAAAGTGCTGGGATTACAGGCGTGAGCCACCATGCCCGGCCTTTTTTTTTTTTTTTTTTTGAGACGGAGTCTCGCTCTGTCGCCCAGGCTGGAGTGCAGTGGCGCGATCTCAGCTCACTGCAAGCTCCGCCTCCCAGGTTCACACCATTCTCCTGCCTCAGCCTCCCAAGTAGCTGGGACTACAGGCGCCCGCCACCTCGCCCGGCTAGTTTTTTGTATTTTTTAGTAGAGACGGGGTTTCACTGTGTTAGCCAGGATGGTCTCGATTTCCTGACCTCGTGATCCGCCCGTCTCGGCCTCCCAAAGTGCTGGGATTACAGGCTTGAGCCACCGCTCCCGGCTGGCATATTTGTTACTCTTTGCTGTGAAAAACTGGTCTAACAGGAGATTAGAACATTTCTTTATGGTTTCATTGCATAGAGATTAGAATTTGGTATTTCAGATTTAGGATTTTTTCCAAATTAAGAACATTGAATGGTCTGTCTTACAGGTGCATTTAAAAAATGATTGCCATTTTGAAGAACTTCCATGTGTACGTGCTGACTGCAAAGAAAAGGTCTTGAGGAAAGACCTGCGAGACCATGTGGAAAAGGCGTGTAAATACCGTGAAGCCACGTGCAGCCACTGCAAGAGTCAGGTTCCGATGATCGCGCTGCAGGTGCGGGTCCTCCCATTCCACAGGCCTTTTGCTCAGTTCCTATGTGATACGTTCCACAGGCCTTCCACTCAGCTCATATATAATCTGCTCCACAGGCCTTCCGCTCAACTCATCGATAATCCATTCCACAGGCCTACCGCTCAGTTCCTAGATAAGCCGTTCCACAGGCCTTCCACTCGGCTCATAGATAATCCGTTCCACAGGCCTTCCGCTCAGCTCTTAGATAATCCATTCCACAGGCCTTCCACTCAGCTCATAGATAATCTGTTCCACAGGCCTTCTCAGCTCATAGATAATCCATTCCACAGGCCTTTCTTCAACTCATAGATATTCCGTTCCACAGGCCTTCCCTCAACTCATAGATAATCCATTCCACAGGCCTTCTGCTCAGTTCATAGATAATCCATTCCACAGGCCTTCCGCTCAGCTCATAGATAATCCGTTCCACAGGCCTTCTGCTCAGCTCTTAGATAATCCGTTCCACAGGCCTTCCGCTCAGCTCTTAGATAATCCATTCCACAGGCCTTCCACTCAGCTCATAGATAATCCGTTCCACAGGTCTTCTCAGCTCATAGATAATCCATTCCACAGGCCTTTCTTCAACTCATAGATATTCCGTTCCACAGGCCTTCCCTCAACTCATAGATAATCCATTCCACAGGCCTTCTGCTCAGCTCATAGATAATCCATTCCACAGGCCTTCCGCTCAGCTCATAGATAATCCGTTCCACAGGCCTTCCGCTCAGCTCATAGATAATCCGTTCCACAGGCCTTCCGCTCAGCTCATAGATAATCCGTTCCACAGGCCTTCCGCTCAGCTCATAGATAATCCATTCCACAGGCCTTCCGCTCAGCTCATAGATAATCCGTTCCACAGGCCTTCCGCTCAGCTCATAGATAATCCGTTCCACAGGTCTTCCGTTCAGCTCATAGACAATCTGTTTCACAGGCCTTCCCTCAACTCATAGACAGTCTATTCCACAGGCCTTCCCTCAACTCATAGATAATCCGTTCCACAGGCCTTCCACTCAGTTCATATATAATCCATTCCACAGGCCTTCCGCTCAGCTCATAGATAATCCGCTCCACAGGCCTTCCCTCAACTCATAGATAATCTGTTCCACAGGCCGTCTGCTCAATTCGTATATACTTCTTCCACTGTACAGCTTCTTAATGACCATTCTAATAGGAATAAAGAGAAAAGATAGGAATAAATAGCACTTTTTATCTGACTTTATTTCAGAATTAAGCTTTGTTTTGCCTATTTTGATTTATGTAGTTAACATTTTCCATTGCCTTGATTGACTATCATTTAGTGTGTTAAAAAATGAATATTCAAAAAAGGTAAAATTTTTAACTTGTCCTAGGGAATTGCCTCAAAATGTTGATGGATTGCCTGATTTTACAGCTCTGTGACATAACCATCACTTATAACAGGCTAATTTGTCCTACAGCATTGAAATGCAGCTGTTTATCTTGGAGGGAGCTTCTCGTACTTCAGTTATTTTGGCACAGTTTTGCATTGTGTGTTTCCGTGGGGGTGAGAGTGTGTGAATGTGGGTGAGTGTGTGAATGTGGGTGAGTGTGTGAATGTGGGTGAGTGTGAATATTGGTGAGTGTGTGGGGGTGTGAACGGGGGTGTGTGTCTGTGTGGGTGAGTGGGTGAATTAAAGAGGAAAGCAGAGATGTTGGGGGTGGAGGACACTTCAAAAACAATCCATTTGTTGAACAAACACCTATTGGGTACCTACTGTGTGCCGGGCTGTATTCCAGGAGCTGGGGACTCAGTGGTGAGGCTCCTCTAGTGGGAAAAAATACTAACAAATATGTAACATCAGGTAGTGATCAGTTCCATGAATCAAAATCAGGTGGCATCAGGGGAAAAGAGGTGATCAGCACTGGCTTCTCTGAGGCAGTCAAGGGACAGTGAGGGAGCGTGTGGACCCTAAGCGGCAACTGGCAGGGCTGTGGGGTTGAGGAGCTGTGTGGAACACAGGCCGGGTGTGAGGACAGTGGGGCAGCCAGACGGGGAGGAAAGCCACTGGGCAGCCCAGAGTTGGGGGGTGAGAGGGCCCGGGCAAGGCCTGGTGTTGCTGGGGTTGGGGAAGGTTGTACCGGGGTGCGCCTGAGGGTGGGGTGGTAGGATTGGCTAGCAGGTGGCGTGTGAGGTAAAGGTGATGCCCAGTGCGTGTGGAGAACCTGGGTGTCCCGCTGAGGGGTGCCCAGTGAGTAGAGGGTGGCGGGCTTGGGAGAGAATGGGGAGTGGAGCCGTGCAGGCTGCGGGTGTGGGTGAGTTTGGTGGTTCACAGGGTCATGGGGCTGGAGTGAGTGGAGACGAGAATGGAGCCCATGGGGGCCTGGGACTCCCTCAGAGGCTGCCAAGAGGCTGGGGTGGGCTTGGCCACGAAATGACTGAAGAGGGGCACCAGAGCAGCTCAGCCAGGGCGTGGGCCATCATCCAGTTCCTGGTGGATATTGTGGAATAGTTTGTTTTGTTTTGTTTGAGACAGAGTCTCACTCTGTCATCCAGGCCTGGAATGCGGTGACACAATCTCAGCTCACTGCAGCCTCTGCCTCCCAGGTTCAAGTGATCCTCCCATCTCAAGAACTACAGGTGCGTGCTACCATGCCTGGCTATTTTTTTTATTTTTTGTAGAGACAGGGTCTTGCCACATTGCCCAGGCTGGTCTCAAGCTCCTGGTCTTAAGCCGTCTGCCCATCTCGGCCTCCCAAAGTGTGGGGATTATAGGCGTGAGCCATTGCACCCAGCCGTGGAGCTCTAATGACCAAAATTTAGGGAGAGTTTCCTATGCTTTTCTCTATGAAATGAGATGTAGTCCTCTTAGGTTGGTGCAAGAGTAATTGCAGTTTTCGTCATTAAAAGTAATGACAAGAACGGCAATTACTTTTGCACCAACTAAATACTTTATAATCACTGAATTTTCCTTGCTTTCTGTAACTTTCCTGTGTCTGTGTCTTTCTTCCATTGTGAACTTTTTTTCTTGTGTGGTACTTCAGACATTTCCAGTTTTTAAGAACTCCTGAGGCCGGGTGTGGTAGCTCACACCTGTGTGCCCAGCACTTTGGGAGACAGAAGCAGGAGGATCGCTTGAGCTTTGGAATTGGAGACCAGCATGGGCAACGTAGCAAGACTCTGCCTCTATAAAAAATAAAAATTTAGTGGGTGTGCTAAAGCATACCTGTAGTTCTAGCTACTCAGGAGGCTGAGGTAGGAAGATTACTTGAGCCAGGGAGGTTGAGACTGGTAGTGAGCCATAATCGCATCACTGCACTCAGCCTGGGTGACAGAGTGAGACCCTATCTCAAAAAAAGAGAACTTTTAAGAACTGTGCCCTCCCCTTTGGAAAATAGCAATAGTGTTTTTTCATAGTCAAGTAATTCCTCCAGGCTGTGCATGATGGCTCATGCCTATAATCCCAGGACTCTGGAAGGCCAAAGCAGGAGGATTGCTTGAGGCCAGGAGTTCAAGACCAGCCTGGGCAACAAAGTGAAACCCCATCTCTAGAATGAAAATAATAATTCCTCCAGTTGTTAAATTTCAGTGAATGCGACATATGCCTAATGAACAAGACTTCAGGCTTTGCATATGTTAATATGTTGCTATCTCATGCCAGTCAGAATGGCAGTTATTAAAAAGTCAAAAAACAACAGGTGCTGGCGAGGTTGCAGAAAAAAGGAACGCTTTTACACTGTTGGTGGGAGTGTAAAATAGTTCAATCATTGTAGGAGACAGTGTGGCGATTCCTCAAAGATCTAGAGGCAGAAATACCATTTGACCCAGCAATCCCATTACTAGGTTTATACCCAAAGGAATATAAATCATTCTCTTATAAGGATACATGCACATGTATGTTCATTGAAGCAGTATTCACAATAGCAAAGACATGGAATCAACCTAAATGCCCATCAGTGATAGACTGGATTAAGAAAATGTGGTACATATATATCATGGAATACTATGTATCCATGAAAAGAAGGAGATCGGCTGGGCATGGTGGCTCACGCCTGTAATCAAAGCACTTTGGGAGGCTGAGGTGGGTGAATCACCTGAGGTTGGAAGTTGGAGACCAGCCTGACCAAAATGGAGAAATCCTATCTCTATTAAAAAAACAAAACGAGGCTGGGCGCAGTGGCTCACGCCTGTCATCCCAACACTTTGGGAGGCCGAGGCGGGAGGATCACCAGGTCAGGAGATCGAGACCATCCTGGCTAACCATGGCACATATCCTGGTTTAGTGAAACCCCTTCTCTACTAAACAAAATACAAAAAATTAGCCGGACGTGGTGGCAGGTGCCTGTAGTCCCAGCTACTCGGGAGGCTGAGGCAGGAGAATGGTGTGAACCCAGGAGGCGGAGGTTGCAGTGAGCTGAGAGCGCACCACTGCACTCCAGCCTGGGCGACAGAGCGAGACTCTGTCTCAAAAAAAAGAAAGAGCTGGGTGTGGTGGCAGACGCCTGTAATCCCAGCTACTTGGGAGGCTGAGGCAGGAGAATCGTTTGAACTCAGGAGGCGAAAGTTTCAATGAGCCAAGATTATGCACTCCAGCTTGGCAACAAGAGCGATACTCTGTCTAAAAACAAACAAAAAACAAAAAAGGAGTTCCACCAGGCACAGTGACTCACACCTGTAATCCCAGCACTTTTGGGAGGCTGAGGCGGGTGGATCACCTGAGGTCAGGAGTTCAAGACCAGCCTGGCCAACATGGTAAAACCCCATCTCTACTAAAAATACAAAAATTAGCTGGGCGTGGTAACACACGCCTATAATCCCAGCTACTCAGGAGGCTGAGACAGAAGAATCACTTGAACCCAGGAAGTGGAGGTTGCAGTGAGCTGAGATTGCACCACTGTACTTCATCCTGGGTGACAGAGCAAGACTCCGTCTCAACAACAACAACAAAAAAGGAAGGAGATCATCTACTTTGCAGGGACGTGGATGGAGCTAGAAGACGTTATCCTTAGCAAACTAACACAGGAACAGAGAAACAAACACCACATGTTCTCACTTATAAGAAGGATCTGAACAATGAGAACACATAGACACATGCGGGGGATCCACACACGCTGGGGCCTGTGGGGTTAGGAGAGGGAGAGCATCAGGAAGAACAGCTAACGGATGCTGGGCTTAATACCTAGGTGATGGGTTGATCTGTGCAGCAGACCACCATGGCACACATTTACCTGTGTAACAAACCCGCACATCTTGTACATGTACCCTGGAACTTAAAATAAATATATAGCTATCAAAGTTATACTTTGTTTCTTGCCAAAATCAGTTACCTTTATTTGCAGAATAGAATCTAACAACTGATTTTTGTTTAAGAAGGAATCGTAGCGTATGTCCGTTAAACATCATATAAGTAACTGACTCTGAACACCGGATGAGGCTGTAACAGGTCAAGTTTTAAGTACAAGCATATAGATTCACAAAACGGCGCCAGACCCTGCCCTGGTTGCTGAGGACACACAGGAGAATAAATTGCACTCTCTCCTTCAGTTTGCATTCTGATGACAGAGACAGCCAGATGCACAGTTTCATTCATGTTAGTATGGGAAGTACTGGGACTGTCATATTAATAACATGCCAACAAGGAAGGACCAGTTATAGTAGCTGAGCCTGAGTGTCAAGGAAGGCTTTAGTGAGGAGGTTGTCTTTCATTTTATCTGGGCCTTGAATTTGTCAACTAAAGACAAGGGAGAAAGAGAATAGATGGAAAGCACAGAATGATAATGAGCACGTTTGGGGCCTGAGTTGTGCAAATAAATATTCCTTATAAATTGCACTGTATGCTTGAGATGAAACAAGTCGAACACCATTTGAGCAGTGTTGATAGTAAAGTGCATTTTAAGGTGTGTGTCAGCTTCTCTCAGGGCCTGCAGTCATTTCAGCAAGCACGGGTGTTTGGGGTCCTGCCAGTGCGTCTGCCCTTGCCTCTCAGCCCCACAAGGGGAGAGCCGTTGCTGGTTTGCTGCCTTTGCTCCAGGCCTGGTTCTGTAACTTGCCCTAGGCCACCTCTCTTTTCAGTGGTGTGATTGGATTCCCACATATTTTGTTTTTTTTCAATTTGAACACCCTTAATCTCATCCCCTCAGGCCTTCACTGAGTTTATTTCTAGGAAGAACAGACCTGATGTAGGGAGACCTGAAGCCCAGGTCATTCGAATTCTCCTACACTCCCTATGTTTTGTGATGTGTCACATCAAATGTTGGTAAAATGTGCTGAGGATGCGTCAAAACCCTGGACCATTGCAGTTCATAGAAGGATTTCTTTTCTACATTTAAACTGTGGTATATACAGTATGCCAGCTATTTTCAAGTTTTATGATTACTTTTTAAATGTATAGGTTAGCATAATTTAAAGTGTTGGGAAACAAACCTTCTAGATTTAGTCTAGAAATTCTGGACCATCATTCTTGAAACAGTTCTGTTAACTTGTGAAGATCAGGGTGATAAAGATCTCACCCTGTGGGAGAGTGTACGTGGTGGAAATCTGTAGATTTGACCACTGTGGAAATCAATTGTCAGTATCCTACTAGGTTGGACATTTAGGCACTCAGTTAACCAGCAGTTCTTCTCCTGGATGTGTAGGAGAAACACACACACCAGGAAATGTGGCCAGGTGTGACCAGAGCAGCAGAAATCTGGAACCAGCTGGAGCGCCCATCAGCAGGTGGAAATTGTACTACAGTGTTATTATACGGCAGGGAGATGTGTCATGCAGTAGTGAAAGTTAGGGGCCTGCAGTTATTTGCAGTAGGCAGATTAGTCTAAGAAGTGTAATACTGAGCCAAGTCCTGAAGACTCCTATGATAGAAGTCCGTGTTAACAAAATTCAAAAATAATCAAAATGAAACAGTGTTTCATTTGGCACACATATGTATAGTGAAACCTTTTTAGAAGCAGAAATACAAAATTCAGGGTTGTGGTTATAATGGGTACTCCTTGTGGGAGGATGAGGGTGAGAGATGGGAGAGGTAGATGCAGGTAGGTGGATGTTATCAGTCATGCTCTTGGACCTGGGTGTTGGCTTCATGGGTGTTCACTATGTAGTTATGCTTTTTTTTTTTATTTTTATTTTTTGAGACAGTGTCTCACTCTGTTGCCCAGGCTGGAGTGCGGTGGCATGATCTCGGCTCACTGTAACCTCCCCGGTTCAAGCAAATCTCCTGCCTCAGCCTCACAGGTAGCTGGGATTACAGGTGCCTGCCACCACGCCCGGCTCATTTTTGTGTTTTCAGTAGCAACGGGATTTCACCATGTTGGCCAGGCTGGTTTCAAACTCCTGCCCCCGGGTAATCCGCCTGCCTTGGCCTCCCAAAGTGCTGGACTGCCGCACCCGGCCTAAGCTTTTCAACTCACATGTGTGCACGTACATGCTTGTGTGTATCAGAATTACATTTAACTTCATAGATAGGACTGATTTCATTTATAGGCAAATGAAAAAAAGCAGAAGATTCAGGTTTTTTTTTTTTTTTAATGAATGTGTTATTTTCCTTTGGCTGCTGTAACAAAGTAATCCCAAGTTGGTAGCTTGCAAAAACAAATTTATCCTGTCATAGTTCTGGATCTGGAAATGCAAAACCAAGGCCCTGCCGTCTCTGATAACTGTAGGGAAGAAGGCTTTCCTGCCCCTCTCAGTTTCTGGAGCCACCAGCAGTCCTTGGCCTTCCTTGGCTCATGGCTGCACCACTCCAACCTCTGCCCCCATGTTCACGTGGCCGTGTTCCTAGTGCCTGTGCTCACCTCTTCTAAGGGTGGCACTCTTTATAGTTAGGATCTGCCCAATGCCAGGGTGTCTTCGTCTTAACTGACGACATCTTCAGAAATCTTATTTTCAAATAAAGTCACATTCTGAGGTTCCAGATAGACATGAATTTTGGAGGACATTATTCAACTCACTGTAGTGGTCAAAAGCTGTGAAAAGGCAGTTCACAGGAAAAGAAATAGAAATGATTAATATCAAAAATATGCTTAAGACTGGGCTCAGTGGCTCACACCTGTAATCCCAGCACTTTGGGAGGCCAAGGTGGGTGGATCATTTGAGGTCAGGAGTTCAAGACCAGCCTGGCCAACTGGCCAACATGGTGAAACCCCTGCTTTACTAAAAATGCAAAAAATTAGCTGGGTATGGTGACATGCGCCTGTAGTCCCAGCTCCTCCGGAGGCTGAGGTAGGAGAATTGCTTGAACCCAAGAGGCGGAGGTTGCTGTGAGACGAGATCACGCCACTGCACTTCAACTTGGGCAACAGAGTGAGACTCCGTCTTGGGAAAAAAAAAAAAAAAAAAAGCACACACACACACACATATATATATAATGTGCTTAACCACACATTACTAAAGAATTGCAGGTCCCACTTACCCCATTTTTTTTACCTATCAGATTGCCAAAGGTTGTGCGATAGAATTAGCAAGGGTGTAGAAACATGCATCCCCACGATACTGGGAGTGTAGATTGGTGTGGGCTTGTTGGAAGTTAAACACAGATATTGATTGGCCTCCTCTTCCCTGGCCACAGTGCTGCCCTCTGCCCCCTTCTTCCTCAGCCTCCCTGCCCTGAGCCCCAACCCTATTCTACCACAGAACCACCATGGGTGCCTGCAGAGTTGGGCCTTAGAAACCTGCCGAGGAAAGCAAGCTCCTGGGGGAGAGGAGCAACTACGTTTTGTGGACGAACTTCCCTCGGGTGGGCTGCTGCCCTCCTCGGCCCGCAGACCCGCCAGTCAGACTCTGGCTCTCAGCAAATGCCTCCCCAATTCCTTCAGCGGAACAGCAACATAACTGAAGGCCAAAAGAGGACCTGAAAAGATGGATGGGGGGAGGATTGAGGCATCCCGTGGACACTGGGAAACCGCTGCCACAGTCTTCCTGCTCAGCAGGGACTGTTCAGCCAGGCTCCATCTCTGGCTCTGCCTCCTTAGTCTCTCCCCAGGGGCCCTGCAGTTGATGTGCTTGTGGGGAGTCCTTGCCCTTGCTCTGCTCGTGGACAGGCACCCAGCAGGTGCCCGTGGGATTGGGCTTCACAGTCGCCATCATCCAGCCTCAGCAAACATGAAGTGTGTGCTATTAGAGAAGGCCTAACCCAAAACTTACCCCAGTTTTCCATGGACTAAAGATAATTTAGATTAAGGTTCTAGGTGAGTAATGGAAATACTCAGTAGGTCATGCTGCTCTCACGTACTTGGGAAGCATTATTTCCAGACTCCAAACTGAGAGGCCAAGGGAAACCCTCTGTCTCTCAACCAGCAGAGGCAGACACCAACAGTGTCCCCAGCTCCGCTGTCCACCTGTGCTGTGAGTGCTGTGTGAGTGGCCATGCCTCCCTGAGCATTGCACGTTAGGGGCTGTGTGAACCAGAAGCAGCTCTGGCACAGAGGAGACCTGCTAAGGGGAAGCCCTTGTGGCGAGGCCCCCACCAGCAGACTGTTCTGAGGCAAACCACCCTCACTGGTCAGATCTGACCAGATCTTTGGAGATAACCTGTGATGTCCTGAGACACTCAAACTCTGTGACAGTAATGACTCAGCCATACGTAATGTGAGTGCCGTAACTTAGGGGACAGTGATGGTGAGCAGAGCCATTCCTGGGGGCCCCATGGGGATCTCAGCGGGACTGAAGGAAGACAGATTGTATGTTTAAAGTTGACAGTACTTTCTCTCTCTGTAGAAACATGAGGACACCGACTGTCCCTGCGTGGTGGTATCCTGCCCTCACAAATGCAGCGTCCAGACTCTCCTGAGGAGCGAGGTAGGGGCGGCCGGGCCCGGCCAGGAGTCTGTGAAGTCCTCAGGGCTGCGTACCTGGGTCCCCTTCCCTGCATAGCCAAAGCCTCACGTTTTCCCAGTTCATGAGAGTCATGTGTATAGCCAGAAAAACAAAAACCACAGCAAAAAGCCTTACGCCATTTTTTGGAAGTCAGAAGCAAGCAGTCAAAAGCTACGGTGTATGGTCGGGCGCAATGGCTCACACCTGTAATCCCAGCACTTTTGGAGGCCTCGGTGGGTGAGTCACCTGAGATCAGGAGTTCAAAACCAGACTGGCCAACATGCTGAAATCTTGTCTCTACTAAAAATACAAAAACTAGCCAGGTGTGGTGGTGCACACCTGTAATCCCAGCTATTCAGGAGTCTGAAGCAGGAGAATCATTTGAACCCAGGAGGCAGAGGTTGCAGTGAGCCAAGATCACACTACTGCACTCCAGCCTGGGCAACAAGAGCAAAACTCCATCTCAAAAACAAAACAAAACAAAACTACAGTGTGGTAAATTCAGAGCAAAGATTGTGAAGCATTAAGAAAATGAGAATATTTTATATACAGTACAAGCAAAGGTGACAAGGGGTTTTTAAAGCAATTTTAACTCTATAGAACAGTAATTGCTGTTAGATTATCTCAAGAACATGAATTAGAGACACTTCAGAACCATTTTGCTCACAATGCTGGGTGGAGGACAGCTCCCACATGTTAGGGCCGCCAGAGGGGCCCTGTGTGGCCTCCCCCAAGGGTTGCACGTCTCACATTGCCCTTGGCACTCTTTCTTTGAGATAGGTAGATTTTGCGTTGACTTCACTTGATCAAGATATGTCCAGTTGGGAAAATTTCAAGGATTCTTAATGTTTCTGCATCTGTCCTTACCTGGAGCTCCTTTAGTTAGTATTCTGGGAGTCATCTGGGGCTACCCTGGGCTCCTTGGATGTGTGGTACCCTGGTCTAAGGAGCCGGCTCACCTGCTCACCTCAGCATTTTTCAACAGACTGAAATTTTATTAATAGATACAGGGTAGCAGGAGGGAGAACCAGCCTCGCATGCCCCTGACTGAGCAAGAGGGCCCATGTGGGGCTAGGGCCAGGGACTCGGGGTGGAGGAGGGCCCAGAGAGCCACTCTCCCCCAAAGTGTGCCCTCCTGGGACCTTGAAGCTGAGGGTCAGGGCACAGTCTCGCCTGATGACGGTGGCCTCTGGGCCCTGAATGTGCCCCTGGGAGGAACTAGGGAAAAATACATGTAAATTATTGCCACAACTGGACAATCCTCTGTTAATGTTTAAAGAGTCCGTGCTGTTGAAATAATTTTTTAATTTTTTTGAGACGGAGTCTCGCTCTGTCACCCAGGCTGGAGTGCAGTGGTGCGATCTCAGCTCACTGCAAGCTCCGCCTCCCAGGTTTACGCCATTCTCCTGCCACAGCCTCCCGAGTAGCTGGGACTACAGGCGTCCGCCGCCACGCCTGGCTAATTTTTTGTATTTTTTGTAGAGATGGGGTTTCACCAAGTTAGCCAGGATAGTCTCGATCTCCTGACCTCGTGATCTGCCCACCTCAGCCTCCTAAAGTGCTGGGATTACAGGCATGAGCCACTGCGCCCAGCCAATAATGTATTTATTTATTTTATTTTTATTTTTATATTTATTTTTATTTTTATTTTTATTTTTTTTTTGAGACGGAGTCTCGCTCTGTTGCCCAGGCTGGAGTGCAGTGGCATGATCTCTGCTCACTGCAAGCTCCACCACCTCTCAGGTTAATGCCATTCTCCTGCCTCAGCCTCCCTAGAAGCTGGGACTACAGGCACCTGCCACCACGCCCAGCTAATTTTTTTGTATTTTCAGTAGAGACAGGGTTTCACCGTGTTCGCCAGGATGGTCTCGATCTCCTGACCTCGTGATCCACCCGCCTCGGCCTCCCAAAGTGCTGGGATTACAGGCGTGAGCCACCACGCCTGGCCAATAATTTATTTTTTTAAAACATTGTTAAACCTGCATCTCTGTTGGGTTTCTGATGAAAGATGCTATTGAGCTATAGATTATTCCTGCCCCTATTCCAGAGCTCCTGACTCAGAATACTGATAATAAAACCAATTTAGAAAAAGGTCCAACACCGAATTTACTCTAGTACACTGAAAATAACATACATCAAGCCCAGTGTGTCCCTGGTTTAACATGTAATAGTGTTGACATGCAGGTTTCTTATTGCAGTAATGACACTGGAAGAATACATTCTAAGTTTTTAAATTAACCTTGTTCTGCGCAGTCTTCACACTGCGTTTCCCTGCCAGTCACCTGTCATGCGTCTTGTGGGAGCTTCCTGCAGGGACAGCCGATCTGGGTTCCGAGGAGCTGCAAGGGCGTCAGGCTGCCAGGTTCCTACCGCCTTGACTCTGCCCTGGCTCTGAGACCTTCCTTGAAGGTTAACCCTAGCAGTGGCCGCATGGGCCCCTCAGTCCCTGCCCCTCCTCCTTAGCTTTCGCAGCAGGGATCCATTTTCCCCTCTGTTGTAAATATCCACCTAGAGGGAAGGACCACCTTTGTCCTGGTAGACTGAGAAGTTGTAGAACTTAGCTGCGTCCTCCAGGAGGACGTGTTTTGTGAGCCTTGGGAACACGTGCGTGCTGGCACACAGACACCTTCCCAGCTGCTGCACCCACACACCCATCCTCCCAAGAAGAGTCTGTTTTCTGTGAAGAAGGTCTATCCCTAGAGTTTCCTGATGGGAATTTCTTCAATAAAAGACAAAACTTCTGCTCAGTCTTGAGGCATGATAAAAAAAACAGACCAAACTATACCTCATTTGTATTAGCCTAACTCCTTAAAATGTAATCTTTTCCATTCCCTTTTCTCTTGTTAGGGCATCATAAGTGCTTTTTATTTGATAACTCACCAGCATTTGAGCTGAGCAAGGGACTTTTTTCTTGCAAAATGAGTTATCTGCTCCCATCCCCACCTAAATTTCCTGCCATCAATTAGAGGTGACAGTATTCGGATTATATTGCTAGACTGATCTTAGAGGTCTTTGAAAAGCTACCTGAGTTTCTGGCCCTTACAGAGGGAAAAAGTCTTCTCAGTTGAAGGAAAAACTCATCTGCACTTATCTCAAGTATTATGAGTAATGGTACATTGTGTAAGCTTGCTTTGAAAATATATTTATTTTTGTGTACCATATATTAGGTGTGTGACCCAGTTGCATTCTGAATGCTTTCTATTTTTTTGTGTTTTCATGCAATTTTTGTTTATGGTCTTTAAATGTGCATTTCAGTTTATGTTTTTTCTTTCTTTTTTAAATTCTGGCACTACAGATGGCATGTCACATTTTGAACAATTTGTTCTAAAGAAACTGCAAGTTTAAGAAATGTTATAGTAAATGTATTCTTGTATATTGGCGTATATGTGTATACACGTGACTAGACCGTATATTTACTGCATAGAAGTCTAGGCAGAGATGATATATACACACCTGTAGCGATAAACACCATTCTTAATAGTTCAGCCCAGATGCTATCTGTGCCCTAATATGTTTGAACATTTTCATGCAAACGTTTGTGCCACAACTCACGTCTCTTTCCCGTTGCAGTTGAGTGCACACTTGTCAGAGTGTGTCAATGCCCCCAGCACCTGTAGTTTTAAGCGCTATGGCTGCGTTTTTCAGGTCAGTATCCGACATTTGTCCTTCCCAGTCACTGACATTCTGCCATGAGAGAAAGTTATTATATTAACATTTTAACATGCAAGCTCTGGACTCCTTATTCTTCGTCATGAAACTGAAACACCCTGTTGCATGGGTGACGAAAGCCACGTGCAGCAGGCGGGATGCTCGCTTTCCAGTTGGTGGTGTTTTGAGACCTCAGGGAGACACTGTGCTGAGGTGGAAGTTAATACATTACGAGAAGTACTGCATCCAAAACCAGCTAGTGATGCAACAGATAGGCTTGACGTTTGGTGGGGTTTTCAGATAGATTGTTACGGAAATTTTAGCTGTTACCTGAATCTAAGCGAATATCAAACTGAGCATAGTTTCAACAGCGTGTGTGTCAGTACACAGCCATAATGATCACACACGTGTGTATCCATAAATGCATTTGATATACATGTCTGTGCTGACTCTGACCCCAGCTGGGGACAGACGCAAAATGGAGCACAGCTCATAGAGAGCATACCTCCCAGAGAACAGTGTGGGGAGGGCGTCTCTGTTGCTGCCACACATGTAGTGTGAGAAATCTGCATCTGGTGTTTTGTTGTTGTTTATTTTTTAACACATCTGAGGTTGCTAGTGAATGGAACCAAGTTTTCATTTAAATACATGTATCTTAAAACTATCAAGAGGCAGTATATGTTACAATTAAAGTATTTTATATTTTATGTAGCACCAATACATTATTATGAAGTCAGTACAGAGAGATTGGCATCTTAGTATTTTCTGAGGAAGAGAACAGCCAAAGAGTAAGAATGACTGTGCCTTCCTTTGCTTTAGTCTCTAACAAGACTGAGCCTCCCCTGTTCTGTCGTACGTAGTATCATTCATTCTCTCTGTGTATGTGTATATATATGTTTATATATTGCAACACTTATATCAACATATATATATGAATATTCTATGTACAGAGTATATGTTTTGGAGATCATTAAAATGCTTTCTGTGGCTTCTTAATTTTCTAATAGCAAAACAAATTATATTTCAGACAAATTATTTCCTTAAATATATGAAGTACAATTACATGTGCTTATTCCTGACTCGAAAATGGTCTACATCTTATGTACTCTGTAGATTGTATTTGTTTTGTATGTAACTTTTCTAAGAATACTAGAATGGTGAAGAGCAATACATCTTTGGATACAGTGTATTTGAACTAATAAATTAATACTTTAGTGAATTCTTTTGAATCCTACTTTGCTTACATGTTTACTAGACTGTTGTCTAGTAAAGTTGTGGCAGTATCTCACCACAACTATGGGTATCTAAACATTTTCCACTTATACTATATTTTAATGAGAAAAATAGTTTATAATGGATCAAGAATGAGTTTAAAATTTAATTTCTTGATATTGCAAGTGTCAACCCTTGATAAGAAGCCACTTGAGATGAGCTGGAGGGATGAGGAGATAACCCTGAGATGCTCACTGTGGCATTGCAGGGTGCTGGCCTCCTCACCTGCACGCAGTAGCCAGGTGGCCCTAAGCACAGCCCTCCTTAGGCGCAGAGATTCCCTGTTCACTTGATGCAAATAGGTCTCCCCTCTCTGTGTTTAGTGCTGCTTTTAGGGTTGTATGTTAGCCTTTCTGCCCTTTGAAATGCAGCGAGGTTCGCTGAATGCCTCACATCTTTGCTCTCGCAGGGGACAAACCAGCAGATCAAGGCCCACGAGGCCAGCTCCGCCGTGCAGCACGTCAACCTGCTGAAGGAGTGGAGCAACTCGCTCGAAAAGAAGGTGGGCTGCACACTTTCCTGCTGCTGTGGGATTTATATCATCTCTTCAGATTATTTAAAGACAGAACCTTTTTATAGTTATTAATGGGTTTTGGATAAAAGAAACCATATCAAGAGATTGTCAAAAAAAACTCTGTGTGTTCTTGAGCTTATAAATGACGGTGTTTTATTTTTGTTCTTTGTTTTTTAATTGCCAAACAAGTGTGAAGTGCTTTTTTAAAGTCAGTCACGTTGTGATGATTTTAGCATCCATCCAGCACAGAGATGATCAGATGCCCGGTCCCCACCCTGCTGGTTTTTTTTGTAAGCAAAATTTTATTGGAAGACAGCCATCCTTACTCGCTCTGTGTTGTCTGTGGCTTCTTTTGCTCGAAAGCAGCAGAGTTAAGAGATTGTGGGGACTGTACAGCTTGAGATATTGACTACTTGGCTCTTTATGGAATAAGTTTGCCAGCCCTGACCTGGGTGGTTACCCCTCTAAATGTGTTACACTTCTGTGTCTTTTACAAGAGACAAACAGGAGAAAATATTTGATATGATTACAATTGATTTTGTCATTTGACACCTTGCAAAACTTGGTGCGCTCTCCACATAGATGGGACCACTTCCCGAAAAGACTCACTCTCCCATGCTGTTTTTCTTTTTCTTTCTTTTTTTTTTTTGAGACGGAGTTTTGCTCTTGTAGCCCAGGCTGGAGTGCAATGGCGTGATCTTGGTTCACTGCAACCTCTGCCTCCCGGGTTCAAGCAATTCTCCTGCCTCAGCCTCCCGAGTAGCTGGTATTACAGGTGCACACCACCATACCCAGCTAATTTTTGTATTTTTGTAGAGACGGAGTTTGCCATGTCGGTCAGGCTGGTCTCAAACTCCCGACCTCAGGTGATCTGCCCACCTCAGCCTCCCAAAGTGCTGGGATTACAGGTGTGAGCCACCGCGCTCAGCCCCTGTGCTGTTCTTGAGAGACCTTCATTGCAGGCCTGTAGGTGCAGGAGCAGGCACCTTCCTGCAATAATGCTGGTTCTCAGTAGAGTTTGTTCTGTGATGTTCAGCTCAGCAGGGCCTTCTTCTTATCATGAGAAGATGAAAACCTCTAAGGATTGATAGAGAAGA
The DNA here is from genome assembly GCF_009764315.1 of Trachypithecus francoisi. Taxonomy (NCBI): domain Eukaryota; kingdom Metazoa; phylum Chordata; class Mammalia; order Primates; family Cercopithecidae; genus Trachypithecus; species Trachypithecus francoisi. The sequence goes on along the minus strand of NW_022681468.1, from coordinate 3,782,131 downwards.
AGTTGTTGTAGGATCTACCATTGTGGCTTAATTACAAAAATATAAACTTAATTCAATATTCAACAAACATCTATTGAGAACTTGTAGTAGGAGGACACTAAGGTGAATTACAACAGCCAGTGGAGTTGACATTTGAGTTTCGTAAAGATTTCAATGTCTTGTTTCCAGTGTTAAATCCCAGCAATTTAAAATGTAAATATACTGCAAGGAGTCTAAAATTTTAAATCGAAAGATTTCCCTTTAATCTGCCTTAAGAGAGTTTTTCATCTAAATGCTTGAGCTGAGGTTGAGAAGCAGTGGAAGGATTGGCGTCCTGTGCACACACATGGAGAAGAACAATGCTGATAGGCAGCAATGCAGAACTCATATTTGCAGAATCCTGGAGATCTTCCTGTGAGCATAGAGCATTTGCTCTGAGTTCAATGGTGGTTTACCTAGGAATCTTTTTTCCTCTTTTTGAAGCTGGCATTTTGTTTCTGTCTTTTTAAAATTGTAGGCATAGATCACAAGGCTTCTTACCTCTCATAGATGCTATGTTTCTCATTTAGAAGGTTCTTCGTTTCAATTTAAGGATAGGCTTTGTGGGCCAGGCGTGGTGGCTCACCCCTGTAATCCCAGCACTTGGGGAGGCCAAGGTGGGTGGATCACGAGGTCAGGAGATCCAGACCATCCTGGCTAACACGGTGAAACCCCGTCTCTACTAAAAAATACAAAAAACTAGCCGGGCGAGGTGGCGGGCGCCTGTAGTCCCAGCTACTCGGGAGGCTGAGGCAGGAGAATGGCATGAACCCAGGAGGCGGAGCTTGCAGTGAGCTGAGATCCGGCCACTGCACTCCAGCCTGGGCGACAGAGCAAGACTCCGTCTCAAAAAAAAAAGAAAAGGATAGGCTTTGTGGCTGGGCATGGTGGTTCATGCCTGTAATCTCAGCACTCTGGGAGGCCGAGGCAGGCGGATCACCTGAGGTTGGGAGTTCAAGACCAGCTTGACCAACATGGAGAAACTCCATCTCTAACAACAAAAAAAATTCAGAAATTAGCCGGGCATGGTGGCGGGTGCCTGTAGTCCCAGCTACTTGGGAGGCTGAGGCAGGAGAGTTGCTTGAACCCGAGAAGTGGAGTTTGCAGTGAGCCAAGATTGCGCCACTGCACTCCAGCCTGGGCGACAGAATGAGACTGTCTCAAAAAAAAAAAAAAAAAAAGAATGTTACCACTGAGTTAGATACACAGTAGTTGAACAGGTCTGCAGCACGTGGTTATCCAGCAAGATAGTTGTGGACTATGCTGTCATCTGGCAGCCTTTCAAGGCCGAGTCCCTGTGAGGATTCGACTCCTTCCTTTCCATTCTGTGCTCTTTTCCCCACTGAAAGTGAATGGTTTGCATCATTGGAAACCCCAGGACATACCAGAGCAGCCCTCCCACACACAGCGCAGCCATTTCTCACTCTGTGAATGCCTCATGTGTTTAAACTATCTCCAGCCAAGTCACGGTGGAAGCCCCGAGAGTGCAGGATGCACAGCTGTGCACTGCCCTCTTGGACGTTGCCAAAGGACTGATATCTCCTGGACTCTGCCCATCAGAGCAAAACCCCGCTCTGTTGTCAGACCAGCCAAGCCTCGGCTCTGCACATTCTCATTGTGCTCATGAGAAGGTGCATGGTGCCGTTCACTAGGTCCAAAAGCAAAGGCTGGACAAAGAGCAGAGATTTTATGTTTACTTACAGTGGGAATTTATTTCTTATTATAGAATTATTCAGTTGGAATTTCTTAGGTTATTTTGTTCATCTGTCATAGAAAATAGAATGTTTGAGCTGGTTCAAAAAGACCGATCCTCAGCCAGGTACGGTGGCTCACGCCTGTAATCGTAGCACTTTGGGAGGCTGAGGCAGGCAGATTGCCTGAGCTCAGGAGTTCAAGACCAGCCTGGGCAACACTGTGAAACCCCGTCTCTACTAAAATACAAAAAATTAGCCGGGCGTGGCAGTGTGCGCCTGTAGTCCCAGCTACTTGGGAGGCTGAGGCAGGAGAATGGCGTGAACCCGGGAGGCAGAGGTTGCAGTGAGCCAAGATCACGCCACTGCACTCCAGCCTGGGCAACAGAGTGAGACTTGTCTCCAAAAAAAAAAAAAAAACAGACCATTCCTCACATTCATAGTCAAACTAAAGAAAAACTGCAAAATCTGGACTTGAAAACACCCATTTTATATTTTAAGAAAGCTTAAATGGAGGGGAAATGTAAAGCACCCCCACCAAAGTGGGCTGGAGTAAAGGATGTTCTCAGTGCAAAGAACCTTGGACCTCCTCCTTGGAAACACACCTGCCAGGTGGACTTTCCTGTGCCTACGGCATCTCCCTGCTAGACGAGTGGAAGCAATGATCTGCAGGACCTGGGAGTTGGATTCTTTGATTGAATAAATAAATAAATAGTTTAAATAAGGGAAGTCCTAAAGTGAAAGAAGTTGAGTTTAGTGTGACATGACATGTGTTCATTGCTGTAAGTTGCTTCTGCTCATACTCAACTGCTAGATTTGTTGGAGAGCAGTGGCGCAGTTATGGCTCACTGCAGCCTTGACCTCCCGGGCTCAAGTGGTTGCACCCTCCCCAGTAGCTGGGACTGTAGGCGTTTGCACCACACCTGGCTAATTTTTGTTTTTTTTTTTTTTTTAGAGATGGGGTTTTGCCATGTTGTTGTCCAGGCTGGTCTTCAATTCCTTGGGCTCAGGTGGTCCGTCTGCCTCAGCCTTCCAAAGTGCTGAGACTACACGTGTGAGCAATCACAACTGGCCTATTGACAATGTTTTGGAGACATTACTGAGATTTTTGTGGAAAGAGTTGGCATACATGTCATCTTTTTGCAGGGATATGAGAATAAAGAGTCTGAGAATTCTGTCCCGTGTTTGACAGATGGAAATGAATGGTTACTTTCAGAGGGACACAGCCACCACGCGGTGCTGCACATGGCCTGCTCCACATTCGTGCAGGTTGACCACTTGTAGGAGTTCGTGGATGCATGAGGCAAGGAAGGAAGGAAAGCCGAGTTTTGCGGAATAAAATCCTAGGAAAGTGAAGTTACATTTTGCCCATGAGACATTGCAAGTTTTGTATTCCTTAGTAAAGACATACTTGTTTTAAAATAAGATAGTGATTGCTTCAAAAGATGTCTCTTGACTTGGCCAACTGTGCCGAATATGAAAAGGACACCCATCTTTAGGCTGGTTATCCTTTAGATGGACAGCATCAGGAGTCAACTCTTTATCACAGCTGGTTTTGTGCCGAGATGCCCTCAGGCTGTCACCTTTGTGACCATTGGTCCCCAGGCATTGGTGGTTTTAGAGTTACATCGTTGGAGAGGCACACATCAGATCTGGCACAGAGCTTAGGGTCTTCTGGGGTGGAGACCACCACCCCAATGGATAGACAGAGACACCCGTTGGTAGATGGGGGGTCAAGATGCCCTTTGTAAAAATCTTGTGAGGAAGAAAGCCTCGTAGGAGTTACCCTTGAACTTTCATCTTTGAGACCAGATGTTAATTTGTCTTTGGGAGCTAATTATCTTTCAGAAAGATTTTGGAAAGGTCAGAGGTGGGGTTGGAAATGCTCACTCAGCAGGCCTTCCCTTCGGCTGACGTGGGTTGCAGAGGCTCTTCTGTGCTTCTGTGGAAGGGTATCCTCAGGTGTCAGTTCTGCCTGCCCGTGTTGAGGGGGAGCAGACTGGCCCCAAGGGTGCAGCACCCATGTAATTTTTTGTATTTTCATCACGCTGTCATTATGTTGGCACAGCTGTTGAAACTGCAGGGTGTGGCCACTGGGTGGATGTGAAATAATTTAGTAGGTTGTGACCAGCATTGTTTATATTTATGGGGTACAGTGTAATGTTTTGGTATATATATATATACACATTGCAGAATAATTAAATCGAGCTAATTAACATATCCATCACGTCACTTCATTTAAAATCTGCTCCCCCAGCAGTCTTGAAACATGTGTTAGTATGAATTAGTCACCATGCTGTTCAGTGGGCTCAAAAATATCCATCCTTCTGTCTACCTGAGGCTGTGTGCCCTCTGCCCAGCAACTCCGCAAGCCCACCCCACCACCCACCTCCACCAGCCCCAGTAACCACCATTCCCTGCTTCTGTGAGCCTGACTTTTTTAGATCCCACGTCTAAATGAGAGTACATACTGTTTTGCCTCTCTGTGCTTGGCTTATTTCACTTAGCATAATGTTCTTCAGGGACTAGTATTTTCTTAAATGAAATGGAATAAAAGAAAAAATATCAGGGTGCATTGTAAATTATTAGGGCAAATACGGCTTTATGACGTCTGTTTTCAGGGATACCCACACAGGTTGGTATAAATGGGGTGGTACATAACCATCTGTTTCTTACTATGTTTCCTGGTCAACAGTTGAAAAATACTCAGGTAAGAGATATACTAGTTTTTAGCAAAAACTTGAAAAAGCATCTCATTTATTCTGAAATTCAGTCAGCTGCTGCACTTTGCCTCACCCTAATTACTGGAAGAGATTCTGAGAAACACTGTTTATAGGATTCCCTATTAAATTAGGACTGGCTGGGTGTGGTGACTTACACCTCTAATCCCAACCCTTTGAGAGGCTGAGGTAGGAGGATCACTTTAGGCCAGGAGTTTGAGACCAGCCTGGGCAACATAGCAAGACCCCAGCTCTAAAAAAAAAATTGTTTTTAAAGCCTAACCAGACATGGTGGTGGCATGTACCTGTAGGCCTAGCTACTCAAGAGGCTGAAGTGGGAGGATCACTTGAGCCCAGGAGGTCAAGGCTGCAGTGAGCTATGATTGCACCACTGCACTCCAGCCTGGGGACAGAGCAAGACCCTGTCTCTAGAGGGAAAAAAAGAAAGAGAGAAAAGTACCAGGACTACCACTTTCTGTGTGAAGGGATTCTTTTCTTCTGAAACTGTCAGTAAGCTAACAGAAGGCCTATCTTGTGAAAATTTAATTTATATCGTTGTTAATTAATATGAAAACCACTTTTGGTTACATTAATTAAATAATTTCTTTTTTAGGTTTCCTTGTTGCAGAATGAAAGTGTAGAAAAAAACAAGAGCATACAAAGTTTGCACAATCAGATATGTAGCTTTGAAATTGAAATTGAGAGACAAAAGGAAATGCTTCGAAATAATGAATCCAAAATCCTTCATTTACAGGTAAGAATCTTAGGACTATGGCCAGATCAAAGGGTAGAGGAGCTTGCCTGTGTTCCCCTTCAGGGCTTAGCAAACTGCTTGAGCTGAGTCCTTGACCTTTGCAAGCAGAAAGGCAACTGATTTCTCTGGCCTAAGCGAAGGCTTAGAAAAGGCAGCTGGGCTAGCACAGGCCTGGCCTGGGAAGCTGCAGGTCAGCGTTTTCTTACTGCCTTTTCTCTGGAGAGCAAGCCTCCACTGCTCTTCCATGTCTTTGATCTACTGTTGGAGAAATAAGATGCGAAGCCCGTATTTTTTAAATTAGTTGTTTTTATTGTTTAAGATTTCATATTGTTGATGAGTAGTGGCTGTGTGCAAAGTCTCACTTCCTGCAGTGAGGTGCTGTGCAGCCCAGCTACTCTGTTGTGAGCTTCTAGTGACACGCGCTCACCCGCCGGGTTTCACTGTGGAGATCCACAGGCACCTCCAGAAGAACAAACCAGTGAACCTTTGCCGCCCTGAATAGAAGCGATGATATGAAGGGGACTGATGAAATGTTGCTCCTCCTGTCTTCTGTTGTCACAGTTGTCTGTGAGGTGCTTGTTAATAGATGAACATTGTAGATGCTCTCTGCACATTCACTTACTCGTGTGCGTTTGTGATAGTAATTCTCGTGTGTGTGTCACACACTGTGGAAGAATCACTCATGTCACTCAAGGGCCTGTACTTACAGTGTGGCCCTAGATTATCTGGAAGAGAAAATACTTCTAATAGCACAGAGTCATGGCATCTTTGAGAATGCCTTTTCTCCAATTTTTGACATTGGAGATGAGTCATAGTGACTTGAATTGCATAGGGATTTATTAAATTAATTTCTTTTTTATTACACTTTGTAGTTACCCAGAGAGAAAAGGAGAAAACACAATGAAACATTATATTGTATTTAAAAAGGCACAAGTCATTAGCATTAAATCAAGCCACATAAAGTACAATGTTTCTTAAAACACCAAGCCTCCCGCTGGAAGCCCCCAGCATTTTGCCAAGGGCCCAGCGATGTGCCGGTCATCAGATTGGCCAAGGCGACTGGTCAGGCCACTGCTGCAGGGCCCTGGCCACACCCTGTGGCCCGCCTGCACCTGCACTCCCTGGCAAGCAGCTCTGGCTATTCACGAGATCATTGCTGTGGTTGACCTGGGGCTCAGAGAGGCACTGGAAAGGCCAGGGAAATCACCTCTTAAAATAGCCACAACAGAAGGAAGAATGCACAAGTACTGGATTCATTTACAACAAAAAGTTAGAATATACGCAGTGCTGTATCGACGCCCCATCCCAAACCTCAGCTTTCCTCTGTGTTCCTCTTCAGTTTCTCCCCTTCCAGTCAGGCGTTCTCATTTACTTTACTTTTTAGTCGAGTTTAATCACTCTACAGTACGTGATTTCTACTTGAAAACTTTTGTGATTGGATGAACCAATGAAGCATAAGTCAGAAAGAAAGGGGAAACCAAGTCGCCAAGGCCGGAGGAGTTAGGATGGAGTGGTGACGGCAGCGGTCAGTGTCCCTTGACTTGTGACGAGTAGGAGACGATGACGCGCCCGCCTCTTCCCCACAGGAGGCTGGGCGTGGCGGACAGCAGGTTGTGTTTAGAGAAGGGACTCAGAGCAGGCTGCCCTGTCTGAGTCCCCTGAGTGCAGGGACATGGCCCCGCCTGAAACGTGTGAAAACTCTTCTCCGTGTGACCTTTGAGCAGGTGTGGTCTAAACAGAAGGTCCTTCCAACTGTGTGTTTTTTTGAAAGGGGAAATTCAGTGTTACCTTTGGGACGACTGTGGGGTTGGTGGTCTTTAGCCAGGAGGATTCTGCACTGTCCATCCTCAGGGAATGCTGATTGAAAGCCTTCTGATGCCCAGAGGTGCTGGCCGTGTGGGAGCTGCACCGGGCCAGGCCATCCCTCTGCTGCTGCAGGCCCCGCCCACCCTCTTGAGCGGCAGCCTGGCCCAGCCGTGTTCCCCACTGTTCATCCTCAGTGCCCTTCCGGTTGCCCCAGGAAGAGTTTATTGTAAAATCTTACTGTGGCTCAGAAAACCTCTGTGACTGGCCACCCGTCACCTTCCCAGCTTCGCCCCACTCCCTGCGCTAAAGTGGACCGCCTTGTTGTTTCTTGAGAGGCTCCCTGCTGCTGCACAGATGTCTTTTTCTCCTGCTTCTCTTCCTGGCCAGCTCCAGGCACTCCTCCAGCGATGTTTGTGGACTACCTAGGTGATGAGGGCACACATCACTTGGGGTCTTCTTCTTTCTTCCTTGTCTGATTCTCCAGTAGACCCTAAAGTCCTGGTGATGGCAGAAGTCAAAGTACAGAGGGCCCGATGTCCTGGCTGTGGCAGTGGGGGTGCAGGTAGGGGGTCAAGGAGTGGAATTCGAGAGTGTCTTTGATTTTGCATGCCCAGGGAACAATGAGTTCTTAATATTTTACTTCTTAAATATCCTGTTTTTCTTTATTAAGAAGACAGCCTAGGCTGGGCACTGTGGCTCATGCTCATATTCCCAGCACTTTGGGAGGCTGATGTGGGTAGATCACGAGGTCAGGAGTTCGAGACCAGTCTGGCCAAGATGGCAAAACCTCGTCTCTACTAAAAATAGAAAAATTAGCCGGGTGCAGTGGCAGGCATCTGTAATTCCAGCTACTCAGGAGGCTGAGGCAAGAGAATCGCGTGAACCCGGGAGGCAGAGGTTGCAGTGAGCAAAAATCGTACCATTGCATTCTGGCCTGGGCGACAGAATAAGACTCTGTCTCAAAAAAAAAAAAAGAAAAGAAAAGAAAAGAAGATAGCATAGGTGCGAGCATGACCCAGGTTTCTGGTGTCAGTGGACTAGATGAACTGGTGGTTCTTGTAGTCGGGGGTCCACAGGACACATGCGGAGCAGCAGGCGCTGGGACAGAAGGGAGGGACATCCATCCATGCAGCCCTCACTCAGGCTGCAGGCCCCACCGGGCTTCTCACAGTGCCGGGCTTGTGTGCCAGGGTCCCGGCAGCCTGAGAGTGGGGCCTCACAGCAGGTGACGCGGTTGCAGCCCTGGCGTGCAAGTGTGTGAGGCTCATGGGCTGATGCTCCCTGAAGACAAACCTTCTGATTTGGATTGTTGATATGGAGTGCTGTCTGTCTCTTCAGCTCTGTGTCGGAGTCTTTTTTCTGTACAATTCCACACCTGCACTTGAGATTTATTTTTATAGAAACTGCAGTGGCTGAGTGTAGACTGTCTTCAAGGATGAAATCACGTTTGCTGTGTTTGAGAGAACATTTTATGTGACTCTGCGTTCTGCTTTGAAATGGTGCCATTGATACAGATGAAGGGCCTGTTTTAAAAATAGCCCGAGTTCCCTTGCTGCTCATGGAGACGCCTTTTCTTTAGTCGTGCTGGTCTATGCATGCGGTGCATGCATGTTGGGTGTTCCTGACTCGGGGGCCCCTGCTGTGCGGGGGAGTCCTTGCTGGAGACTCCCGTTCTGTGCTCGAGGTCAGGCACCTTGATGTGTAGCACCATCATGGGGGAGGGGTGGCTGGGCGCCATCCCCCTCTTAACCTCAGGGGCCTGAGGCTTAGCGTGAGGCACAGCTTGTCCTGGGCCACCCTGCCTGGGACTCATGCTTCGTTTCAGGATTTGCTAAGTTACAAAGGGCATCTCTCAGACTTCTGTTGATCAGGTTTTCATTAACTTTCCCCTGCAACTCGCGAGCGCCTGCCAGCTCAGTGCACGGTATCAGAAGGTGGAGATGCCAGAGGCTCCTGGTGCTCACTAGAGGAGCCGTGTGATTTGGATGTTCAGTGTCGTCAATGGTATTGTCCCCTAGCAAATAGACTTGGTGAGCTAATTAAATATCCTTCTGAGCATGTACGATTGTGTAAAATAAAGGGGCAGTGACAGTGTCAGTTTAAAGGGACAATGACAGTGGAAAGAGGTGTTCGTTAGAGAAATTATCCTTACTTTTTAGAGGTTAACTAACATCATGTTTCTTGGAAAGAACAGGAAGAATAACACTGCTTTTATACCCAAAAAGCCACCCGAACCTGTCATGTTTGTGTCTTCGTGGTTAATAACAGCCAGCAAAGGTGCTGAAACTTAGATGTTTAAAAATAGACTTCCAAAAGGAGAAGTGAATTCAGGGGGCCCTGGGACCCGCCCCGTGAGTATCTGGTGTGGCCGCAGCTTGTGAGGTGGCTCAGTCATTCCACAGCTGCACTGAGCACTAAACTCTCCAGCCCTCAAAAGCTGCTTGAAAATGCACATCCTTTTTTGAAGTGAAAACCCTTTAAGTCCCTGGCTTCATCTCACAGGTGGGCATTCCAGCCCCTTAACACAGACTGGGCCACCAGGGCGGAGTACGGCTCCCACGCCTCCAAGCAGTGACAAATACGAGCGGCCTGGGTGTTTTGGGGAAGGGCTTTCTGAATTAGTTAAATGAAGTAGCATAAAATCAGGCCTGGTTGCTGGCAGCCTCATGTGTTCGGGGCAGGGTTTCTGCGTTCCTGCCTCCCTCGCTGGGGCCTGGCAGCCTGGCTATGGAGCCAGTGGGGGAAGAGCCCTGTGTCTGCAGCATCAGCCCACTGGGTTTCACCCAGGGCCTGAGGACATGCCTTGGGGCCCTCTCCTGCCACCATCCAGGTGGGAGGAGTCTGAGGAGTGGGAGTCTTCTCCTGGGACCCTGGGGTCGTTCTGGGGCACCCCCGGCAGCCGCAGAGACAGGGCTGTGCTTCTGCCCCAGACCCAGCAGCAGGGTAGGCGGTCTTTAGATGTTCCAAGGGAAGATGAGGGCACACAGGCACAATTCTGGCATCCTAAACCTGAGACCCCGTGGCAGCCATGCAGGGCCACCTGCCCTGTGGGACCTGCACTTACAGGGCTGAGGTTTCTCTGGGAAGCGGGGACCCTCCATACCTATGGCTCCCGAGGTATACGAGGGCTGCAGAAGAGATGTCCATGGGAGCCTTGTGGCCCCGCACAGGTGCTGTGGCCTGGGAGAGGAGCTGGGAGGAACACGTGGGAGTGTGAGGGTGAGGTTGGATCTAGGTGACTGACAAGATTGCTGGTGTGGGTTGACTGCCGCCAGGGTGTGGGCGTGTGAGAAACGGGCGGGCAGGTGGCACCATTGCTGCTGTGAAACAGGGAAGCCTGGGCAGAGACTGTGGGCAGCAGAAGCATGAGCTGCCGCCTGCCCCAGAGACAGCGGAGGCCTCTCCCTGGTCTTCTGAACACCTGCCAGCCGTCACTTCGCTTTCCTGGTGGCTCTGTCGACAAAGCAAGCTGGCGCAGTGGAGTCTCCTATTATTTTCTTCCATCTGGCTTCACGTCACCTCGAGGGCTCCCTGCCGGCACAAGCACTTGTTCCCAGGGAGCTCCCAGGAGGGCCGATGCAGAGCCCGCTCCTGGCGTCAGAGCCGCGGGTGGCAGGCCTCTGTGACTGTTCTGCTCCTAGCCCGTCTGTATTTGATGGGAGGCAGTGCAGCATTGTCCAAGTCCTAACTATATTTTGGTTTTTAACACCTTTGGTTTGGAAGCGAGTGATAGACAGCCAAGCAGAGAAACTGAAGGAGCTCGACAAGGAGATCCGGCCCTTCCGGCAGAACTGGGAGGAAGCAGACAGCATGAAGAGCAGCGTGGAGTCCCTCCAGAACCGCGTGACCGAGCTGGAGAGCGTGGACAAGAGCGCGGGGCAAGTGGCTCGGAACACAGGTGAGGCAGGGGCCAGGGCCGGGCCAGCAGTGTGCATCTGGGCCCCAGGGGACTGCTGGGGCAGGGTCCGTGGGATGAGGGCTATGTTAGGTACATGTGCCTTAGAACAGTTCTTTCCAATTATGGGTAACACGCAGAGGTGTGATGACTTTCCTGCTGAAAGTCCCCCAGCAAAGACAAATGTTTCCCACACAGGCTTGTCCCCTCCGTGTGAGGCCCTGTGTGGTGTAGAGAGTAGGGGCAGCTGCAGCCACGGGAAGCTACAAAGCCTTCCTGGGAGAGACTGGCCACAATATGACCTGCAGGACAGGCCCAGGTGCACATGGCCAGGCCCTGCTGGTTGGGGCGCCCCAGACCTGACTCCTAAGGGCCAGGGGGCAGCAGTCCCACTGAGCTCTGCCAGCATGTTTCTGATTCCACAAGCAGATGTGGGCCTATGGCTTTGGGGACTGAAAGAGTATTGGGAATATTTACATGAAGAGGATTAATGGCAGAAAGGAACACAGATTACCATGGCATGTGGGGGGCCGGATGAAGCAGGCAGAGGATGAGGTTGGAGGAGAAGGGAACAGCTTCGCCTCCGAGAGAGCAGAGGCCGCCTGCAGGCGCTGAGTCCGGTGGGAGGGGTGGGGAGAGCACAGCTGTCTCCTGCTCCCAGGGGCTCCCACCAGCAGGCTTCCCAGGAAGCCACAGTGGAGTCGGAGCACTCTGTCTTGGACCCTGCAGTGAGGTGTCCTGTGACACACAGGCAGGTCACCTGCCCAGGACATCCCCTTTCAGCAGGCTGTGCCTAGTAATGTGTCCAGACAGGGCTGTGGGCATGAGAGCAGTGGTAGAACTGGGGCAGGGACCTGGGCTCTTCCCTGGGAGGCAGTGGCCTCAGGACATCTGTCTACACAGTTTTGCTGATGTTACCCCCAGAAACCACAGTCATTTTTATATTGTTTCAGATGCTGGTGTGACTGGGCATGGTGGTGTGGCCTATAGTCCCAGTGCTTTGGGAGGCTGAGGCGGGAGGATTACTTAAGCTCAGGAGTTTGATGCCATCCTGAGCAACAGAGCGAGACCTTGCCTCTTTAAAAATTAAAAAATGAGGCCGGGCACGGTGGCTTACGCCTGTAATCCCAGCACTTTGGGTGGCCGAGGCGGGCAGATTACGAGGTCAGGAGATCGAGACCATCCTGGCTAACACGGTGAAACCCTGTCTCTACTAAAAATACAAAAAATTAGCCGGGCGTGGTGGCGGGCACCTGTAGTCCCAGCTACTCTGGAGGCTGAGGCAGGAGAATGGCGTGAACCCACGAGGTGGAGCTTGCAGTGAGCTGAGATCCGGCCACTGCACTCCAGCCTGGGCGACAGAGACTCCGTCTCAAAAAGAAAAAAAAAGGGCCAGATGCAGTGGCTCATGCCTGTAATCCCAGCACTTTTGGGAGACCTCAGGTGGATCACCTGAGGTCAGGAGTTCGAGACCAGCCTGGCCAACATGGTGAAACCCTGTCCCTACTAAAAATACAAAAATTAGCCAAACGTGGCAGGCGCCTGTAATCCCAGCTGCTCAGGAGTCTGAGGCAGGAGAATCGCTTGAACCTGGGAGGCAGAGGTTGCAGTCAGCCGAGATTACGCCACCGCACTCCAGCCTGGGCAACAGAGTGAGACTCCGTCTCAAAAAAATGAAATAAAATAAAAAGTGCTGGTGCAGCTTTGCTTTCCTAACCTTTCTGACGTTCACCTGTCTCATTCACCAAATCCCTCCTCACCTGTGGCAGGCCTGCTGGAGTCCCAGCTGAGCCGGCATGACCAGATGCTGAGTGTGCACGACATCCGCCTGGCCGACATGGACCTCCGCTTCCAGGTCCTGGAGACCGCCAGCTACAACGGCGTGCTCATCTGGAAGATTCGTGACTACAAGCGGCGGAAGCAGGAGGCTGTCATGGGGAAGACCCTGTCCCTTTACAGCCAGCCTTTCTACACTGGCTACTTTGGCTATAAGATGTGTGCCAGGGTCTACCTGAACGGGGACGGGATGGGAAAAGGGACGCACCTGTCGCTGTTTTTTGTCATCATGCGTGGAGAATATGATGCCCTGCTTCCTTGGCCATTTAAGCAGAAAGTGACACTCATGCTGATGGATCAGGGGTCCTCTCGGCGGCATTTGGGAGATGCGTTCAAGCCCGACCCCAACAGCAGCAGCTTCAAGAAGCCCACTGGAGAGATGAATATCGCCTCTGGCTGCCCAGTCTTTGTGGCCCAGACTGTTCTAGAAAATGGGACATATATTAAAGATGATACAATTTTTATTAAAGTCATAGTGGATACTTCGGATCTGCCCGATCCCTGATGAGTAGCTGGGGAGGTGGATTTAGCAGAAGGCAACTCCTCTGGGGGATTTGAACCGGTCTGTCTTCACCGAGGTCCTCGCACTCAGAAAAGGACCTTGTGGGGACGGAGGAAGCGGCAGAAGGCGGACGCGTGCCGGCGGGAGGAGCCACGCGTGAGCACACGTGACACGTTTTATAATAGACTAGCCACACTTCACTCTGAAGAATTATTTATCCTTCAACGAGATAAATATTGCTGTCAGAGAAGGTTTTCATTTTCATTTTTAAAGATCTAGTTAATTAAGGTGGAAAACATATATGCTAAACAAAAGAAACATGATTTTTCTTCCTTAAACTTGAACACCAAAAAACACACACACACATACATGTGGGGATGGCTGGACATGTCAGCATGTTAAGTAAAAGGAGAATTTATGAAATAGTAATGCAATTCTGATACCTTCTTTCTAAAATTCAAGAGTGCAATTTTGTTTCAAATACAGTATATTGTCTATTTTTAAGGCCTCATCTGGTCTCTGTTTTAATAATTTGTTTGTCAGAAGACCCTGAAGTATACCTAGGTCTTTTTTTGAAAGTCTCTAAATTCAGAATCATTTTTAATTTAAAGTTCTACAAATAATTGTTACTGCAAACATTTTATTTTAAAACGCTGATAGACTGATATTTCTTGGAAGAAAATATAAAATATCAAACACTGGTTATCACTTGTGATAGGAAAGAGAATATTCAACCTGTTGTTATTTCTCGTTAGAAATGTAAACCTTCAATATCTGTCGTAGTTAATGACACGACTTCACAATTCTGAACGGAGCCTCGCTCATGGATGCTGTGCATCATTTTCAGATTTATAATTGTTTTCACCCTAAAATAGGGCATCCGTTGAACTTTGGAGTTCTAAACAAAATCCTGTAGGTGTTTGGATTCTGCCCCTTGTGTTCGGACGAGCTCTCTGTTGCTGACAGCACCGGCCTTCGGTCTCCATGTCAGGGGTGGGCGGGTGACTGCTGAGGGAGGCCCGCAGGTGTGTTTCTCCATCCCGTCATCTTGCTGCATGCCGTCAACGGTCTCTGAAAGCAACATTGCGCATAGAGCTGGTGGCATACGGTACATGTGCCTTAGATGTGACATGCTGCTTCTCCACCCTGGGTTTGCGTTGAGCATAATTCTAGAAAGTGCTAGTTTAACCAGACTTTTCTCTCCACCACTAGATCTTTGTCTCTACAAGGGCCCTCAGACACCTCCACACCTGCTGAGGGGAAGCCAGGCTCCACGGTCGGCTTCTGGAGCCTCTGCTGCTTAATTACCACAGATTCCAAATCTCTAGGCCCCACGAGTGAGCCGCCTGGTCCAAGTATGGCCTGGTCCCATCCTGAGGGAGGCAGGTGTGGAACAGAAGCCAAGCCTCTCCGTGTCCCCACCGGGGCCGTGGGCACCCCCACAGCCCGAAGCAGAACCCTCTGAGCATTCCAGAGACCGCTGCTCGGGGGCCTGCCCAGGCTGACCGACGGGCACTCCTGACCACCACCCTGGCGGGAAGGGTGGCCACAGGGCCCGTCGTCCCAGCCTGCGCCTGCCCGGACGGCATTTTCTCAACTCACTGTTTACTGTCTCTCAGTGTCCAACTGTGATTAGAAGCCTGGAGCCCGGCCCCTGCACCCCTTTTGCTATGCACCACGCTTCCTGGTGCTCTTACCACTGATGGGTGCTACACGCGACGGGTGCTTCTTAGGCAAAACCAATGTGTGCGAACCGCCACACCTGTGCCACTTGCCCACAAGCCGCGCCCACAATTGGCCAGCTGGGCCGTGCACGTCAGACTGCCTGCCTCGGCTCTCCCCGTGGCCACGCGGGGACAGCTTGGTGGGTGCCCGGTGGCCCACCTGTCTCTGGTGCTGCCATCTGTCCTGGGTGTGCCTTCGCCCCAGTGCCTGCTGGAAGTGCCCTCCGTCGCACCCCTGTGCCCCGAGCTCCCATGAGGGGCCTGCCGCGCCCTTCGCGGGCGAAGCGCTCCGTTGTTCTTATCTGCCTTTCCTTTCCCCGCTTTCCTGGGATTGCTTTGGGGGAATGAGCATCCTTGGTTCTGCCCCATGAGGGAGCTCATAAAGCAAGGACTTCCTGCAGAAGCTGCGGAAAACCACTGTTCCTTCAAGGTGTCCCCCACCTCAGGCCTGTCCCCTACCTGCCCTCAGGTAGTTTTCCTGAGGTCAGGGGTTAACAACAGGGACATCCCTGCAACTTCCCCTTCACAAAATGTACAATATTAGATTAAGGTGATGCAACATCTTGGTCTGGTAAGAACTGTTTCCTCCCCTCTGGGTTGAAGTCCTGGTGTGGCACCCGGAAGCCGCAGTGCGTGTCGCTGGGACGTCTCCAGTAGCCCTTCCCAGGCAGATGCTCCTGGGGGGACGCCATGGGACCCCACCCAAGGGTCCCACAGACATCACCTGAGTGACAGGGGTCCTTGAGGATGGGATGGCCCATGTCACACGCTTTGTCCTTGTGTTTGGTTGTATTGGGGTCTCTGTTCTGAGTGTGTCTTCCTCTCATGTACTCAGCACGGGGGGCAGCAGCCTGGGACGGCATCCCCTCTCCCAGCAGTGGGCAAGCCTTGTGCTGCTCCACCCTCAACCCCCGGGTACCCTCACTTGGCGCTCGCCACCTGAGCCAGCCTGAGGCCATGGTCTCCCTGCAGCTGAGGCCCAGTGGCCCCTCAGGCAGTGGTCGGCCCTCCCCGTGTCACAGGGCCCTGGCAGCAAGCATGAAACGGGGGCGCACACTGTGTGCTTGGGGGTGCTGCTTATTTACCAAAAGTGACCAAACTCCCAGCAGGACAGAACTGTTCAGTACTCTACAGAAACCATCTGAGTCCTTTGTGCATGAATTAAGCCGGTCTCCTTCCCTGTCACCTTCGTAACAAAACACCGTCCCCTCTTCCCTCGCCTCGAGCAGTTTCTCCAGGACTGCTCCCTGCTGCCGGGCACGCTGGGCGGCTGGCCTGGGCCCGGCTCACATGAAGGGCACTGGCTCTTGTGACTGCGCTGAGCCACGTGCAAGCCGCAGCCAGGCCTGGAAGCCTGACCCTCTGGTTCTAGGGCTTGTCCAGCAGAGCCTGCAGAACTAGAAGTTGGGGTGTGTCTTTGATGATATGGGGGCCAGGCTGGGAGTAGGGCCTTTCCCACAGGGTTGGGTGGCGCAGTGAGGGTGTGGAAGTGGGGCCCATGGGGCCCTGGCTTTGGGACTAGACGTGCCAGCTCCAGCTGGGCTGGAGGGAGCCTGAGTAGGCCCTGACATGTGCTGGGCTTTTCAACTCGCGGTGCTCTGGTGGCACACAGGCGGCCAGGTCAGTACTTGTGCCAATTCTAGGAGCCGTCAAGCATGAAAGTGGTGCTGTCCCCTGAGCACAAGCCTCACCAGAGCCCTGGGCGAAGGCGTGGACTTGCAGATGTGTGTTCCCTGTGCAGGTGGGCAGAGGGGGCCCTCGAGACCCAGGTTGCAGCCCCATTCTGTTACCCCTTCCTCCCCAGAGCAGCCTCTGCCGAGGGGCGGCACGGCACCTGTGCCCCTTCGATGCCACCACAGTCAGTTGGACAGGGAGCCCTTTGCTCAGGCAGCTTCTTCTGCCTCTCCCTCCTTTCCTGTCCCATCCTCCATGCCCTTCTTGGCCTGTGGTGCCGGGGAGCCGTGGTGTGGCGGACTGGGAGCCGTGGTGTGGCAGACTGGGAGCCGTGGTGTGGCAGACTGGGGCTCCTGCTCCTTGGGTCACTTCCTTGGCCCGGGCCCCACAGGCCCACCGCCTGCCAGGGCTCTCACTGCACTGGCTGTGGCAGGAGGCTTCCCCACAACCCCGTGTGGCCCAGCTCGGTGAGGATGCAGTTCCAGGCACAGTCCCTGGGACAACCAGCTGCCTCCCAGACCACCTCAGCCTGCTCCAGGGTCCTCAGTCACCCTGGGCCAGGGGCCACATGTCCCATGGATGTCGGCCATGCCAACGTCACATTCCAGCACCCCTTTTGCTTGATGGTGTCCGGTGGTAGTCACCATGGTGGACCCACATCCTTCAGCCAGAGGTGATGTCAGACAAAGGAAGGGTGGTCTGGATGGGTCCTTAACCATTCTGTCCCTAGCGGGGTCATTCCTTGTCAACCCAAGGGAGGGCCGGGGAGTACACTGATCCCAACAGCTGGGCTGACACCTCCTTTCTGCCCTGCACAGGGAGGATTGGCACGAGGACTGTTACCCTGTGCACAGCCCCAGCAGGGTGGCAGTGCCACTGTCTCCGTGGGCCATGGCATGGTTGGGCAGGCGCAGACTCCCCTTGTGGGCCCCTTGCTCAATTCCCAGCCCTCCCAGACTCCTGCCTGTACTGGGGGTAATTTGTGTGTCAAAAGGGCCCCAGCAGAACTGTAAAATACTGTTTTAAAAATGTAGCACAGATCTTTACTTAGTAGACTGCAGGAGAGCTAGGGAGAGTGCTGGGAGCTCCTTTGCTTTTGTGTCTGTGAGATGAATGAGGGTCTGTCACCCAAATCTACTTCTCAGCCCATGACCATTGTTCTGTTTTCCGTTTGCAAATCTCAGTAGCTCTGTTTTCTCCAAAGTAGAATGTGCCCGCCGGGGCCCAGGCCAGGTGAGGTCAGTGTGGGCAGGCTCCCTGGTCATTATTGCTGCCTCGTCCAGGCTGGTGTTGATGGTCACAGGCACGGTGGCATCAGGGAGCCGGGCCAGCAGGCGGCGTGAGGCGAGGCCCGCAGCTCACTGCAAGGGCGTTCTCTACCTGACCCAGGTGTGCCCCACGTGCGGTTGCAGGGCAGACGTATGAAGCCTTGGCCGCCTCAGGGCTGGCAGGTGTGCGGGTGAGGAGGCCCTGGTGGCCAAGCAGAGCCTGCGTTTCATTTCTCCTGCTGCACTGTGTCTAGTCTGTCTTGTGAACTCTCACCCGTGAAAAGATGCTAGAAGTCCAGGATCGCTGCACCACTCCTGTAATTAAGTGATGATTGGTTTTGACAACTTAGTCCCCTCAGACAAGTAAGATACCCCCTCCAACAGCAAATTCAGTGACTTAATTGGAAAACACACAAGCTGACATGATGTCCGGTGATTTCTCTAAGAAATGCCTGTAGGAGAAGGTGTGTGAAGTGTGGAGGGCAGTGTAGACGCTGCACAGCATCTGCAGATTTGCAACCCCTTCTCTGCCGGTGCCTCTGTGTTCAGTTTTGTTATCCAAAAACAAAGACCAAAGAAGGCCAGTCTCTCGTTTGACCCTATCTTTTTAATCTGCCTGTTTTAAAAATTGCGTCTGTAGTAGCCGCTTGCTGTGAGGACACATCTTGACAGTCCAAGTGATTCTGTGACCAGTGATTCGGGTCCTGTTTTCCGCTCTTCTAAGAAAAAAACAAAAAGACCGTCAGTGATTGCCCAGCAATAATCATGTTGTTACTGTGAGTTGGCAACATGCCTGACTTTCTGATAGCATTACTGTTTTATATTTTTGTTTATTGTATATTATGTGTGGTTTTATTTGGTATTTATTTGTGTTTTGAGGTCTTGCAATGTTTTTGTGTTTCTGATGCTAATAACTAAAGTTTGTAAGACTGTAGAATGCAAAACTCGGAGATGCTAAACTGTCTTATTAGAGGAAAATAAATCTGATTATGGAGTCTCAGTTTCTGATCACACCGTCTCTTGCAGGCTGGGCCCCACGTGAGTGGCCCTCCCTCCTGCCGGACCCCGCGGCTGTCCTCTCAGTGGCTGGGCGCGGGATGGCCACCCGGCCAAGACCTGTGTGGCCAGAGGCCTATGCTTGGGTCGCTGCCCTCTGTCACCATCTTGAAATTCTTTGTAATTCTCAGCAAGGGGCCCACTTTGCTTACAGTTTTACCTGCAGCCTCTGACCTGAAGGGAATCCTGGGGGCCAGGCTCACAAGTCTGTGGCTTGGTCCAGAGCATATAAGGCGGAGCTCTGACCTCCTACCCGGACACGTGCCCGCCATCTGGCATGGTGGAAAGGGCATGCTGGACCCACAGGCCTGGGGTCAGCCTCAGCTCCACCACTTCGTGGGACTTTGAAGCCTTCGAGCCTCAGTTTCCTCCTCTGTACATTGGAAGAACAGCACCTCCTTCCACTGTGAAACAAGATGGTTAATAAGGAGTGACACCAGTGCTGATGTGCCGGGTCTGGCCAGTGTCCTTCAGCAGCTGCTCGTGGCAGAGTTAAGGGCTCCTGGGCGCCACTGCCACTGTGGCCTGCCTTCCATTTCTCCAGGAAGTTGTTTGGGTCAGGCCTGGTAGCAGGAAGTCCTGCGTCTCCCTCGAGTTCCCCCAAAATTATCAGATGGGGAGACCCACTCAGCCCTCCCCCACTGTCCTGCTTCTCCCAGGGTCCGCTGCAGCCACCACAGCACCCTGCTCAGTCCCTCCCCATCCTTAAGGGCACTGCTTGGGGCCACATCCAGAACAGATGCCATCGGCCCCCCACATGTGGCCCACTGAGCAGGAAGGAGTAGTCCTAGGAGCAGCTCCCCAGGGTCCTCCCTCAAGGTCTCAGGGCCTCTCCTGAGGGTCCCTTGCCCGCCCAGCACCAGCCCTGCCCTCTCTGCAGGCCCACACCACCCCTGCTGTGCCCTGGCTGGTGGCAGTAGTGGGGCGCTGGAATCCTGGGACCGGCAGCCTCCACCCCACACACGATGGGGAACCTGTGGTACCTTGGCTCCCGGGAGCTGCCCCAGGACAGCCTTACCAGTCCTTCCATCTGGGGGTCCCAAATCTTCACACCCAATGGGGGCCTGCGCTCCATCCATCTTCCCTGTGCCCTCAAGCCCAGGGTCCTACTGCAGCCTTGACACCAGGACACCTATGGAGACCAGGCAGTGTGCAGGTGTCACCGCTGACCGCAAGTGTGAGCTGGGCCAGGGATAGGACGGCTAGGACAGCCAGCACCACGTGCCGACGAACGGGGAGTGTCAGCTGGAGGGGGCTGGCTTGAGGATTACAGAAACTGGATCCTTTTTTTTTTTTTTTTTTCTGTTTTTGAGACAGAGTTTCGCTCTTCTCGCCCAGGCTGGGGTGCAATGGCGCAATCTCGACTCACCACAACCTCTGCCTCCTGGCTTCAAGCAATTCTCCTGCCTCAGCCTCCCGAATAGCTGGGATTACAGGCGACTGCCACCACGCCCGGCTAAGTTTTTGTATTTTTAGTAGAGACGGGGTTTCTACCTGTTGGTCAGGCTGATCTCAAACTTGCGACCTCTGGTGACCGCCTGCCTTGACCTCCCTTTTTTTTTTTTGAGACAGGGTCTCTCTCTGTCACCCAGGCTAGAGTGCAGTGGTGTGATCTCGGCTCACTGCAGCCTCAACCTCTCAGGCTCAAGTGATCCTCCCACCTCAGTGTCCTGAGTATGTGGGACCGCAGGCGCCGCCAGCACGCCGGGCGACTTTTGTATGTTAGTAGAGACGGGGTTTCGCCACGTTGCCCAGGCTGGTCCTGACCTCCTGAGCTCAGGTGGTCCCCCCGCCTCGGCCTCCCAAAGTGCTGGGATTACAGGCGTGCGCCACTGCACCCGGCCTGGATTCTTGCACCCTCTGGGAGTCCTACAGGAGAGTAGATGGACGGCAAACCCCAAGACCTGCTGGACTGGCCTGGGCTGAGGGCGCTAGCGGGGACATCTGCAGAGCCGGCCTCGGGTCATGCAGCAGGAAACGACCGGGGGGAGGAGTGGGAGCTTCTGAGCTGCTCCTTGGGCAGGGATTCCGTACCTCCAGCCTGACGTCCAGACCTCAAGGGGGATGGAGGGACTGAGTCCAGCCCTCGGGTGCACACCAGGCCATCATGTGGCTCCGTCCTGCTAGGGGCAGCCCAGATCTTGCAGGGAGTTGGGAACCAGGGGTGTCACCCTCTAGGCCTAGGGAAGGAGGGGGTTGTGGCCCTCGCCTGCCTCCCCTCAGCTCAGGGGGCTGCTCTGTTCTGGCCCAGATGAGTGATGTTGGAATGGGAGCGGTGTGGAGCAGGGAGGCAGGCACTCAGACCCCTCAGCCACAGCTCCCCGGTGGCCCTGGCTCTGCCCTGCAGCAGCCCCCACACCCGGGAGCCAACCAGGCAACCGAACCAGGGCAGAGTCTGGACTGAAGGTGGACAGTGCTTGGTGGGAGGCTGGTGATCTGGAGTTTTGATAAGGAAAGCAAGGCCTGGGGAGGAGGCCGGGGCTCGGCCGCTGGGCTGGATCAGGCAGCACACCTTCCCCACACTGCCCTGCAGTCCTTTGGGAGACAGCGGCACTCGGACCGGGCCACAAGCCCTGCAGGACACCAGTGGAGCCACATGGGTGGAAGCCTAGAAATTTGATTCTGAATTGAAGTCCAGGGGGTTTTCAGTTTTCTGAAAATGAGCAGTTGTATAATCTAACCCTAAAATCAGCAATTTCTTGTTAAAAGACCAGAAGAACCAAAGGGCTGTGCAGGAGAGGTGTCCGCGCTGCCTATGCTTTTATTTATTTATTTATTTATTTATTTATTTATTTGACAAAGTCTCGCTCTGTCACCCAGGCTGGAGTGCAGTGGCGCTATCTCGGCTCACTGCAAGCTCCGCCTCCTGGGCGCATGCCATTCTCCTGCCTCAGCCTCCGAGCCGCTGGGACTACAGGCGCCCGCCACCACGCCCTGCTAACTTTTTGTATTTTCAGTAGAGACGGGGTTTCACCGTGTTAGCCAGGATGGTCTCCATCTCCTGACCTCATGATATGCCTGCCTTGGCCTCCCAAAGTGCTGAGATTACAGGTGTGAGCCACCACGCCCAGCCTGCCTATGCTTTTAATTTTTTTAATTTTTTTAATTTTCAAGGTCATCATTAAAGCCTCTGCCTTGACCCTGCAGCCACAGATCACTTGGAGGCTGGAGACCAGGCCTGGCATCTGGATCCTTTCAGTGCCTCAGTGCTGCTCGGGGGACTTGGTCCTGTGCGGAGTTACTTGATTAGAAGTTAAAAGGTGGAGGGGAAAGACGCCTGTGGGGCTGTCCCAACCTACTTCCTCCACTCAGACCACAGCTTTCAGTGGGCTCAGTCCCCAGGGACCCCCAGGCTCCAGGGTCAGCCTCGCAGGGCAGAGCTCAGAACCCCCTGCCCAGACCCTGGGGAGCCAAAGGGGCCCAGATCTGGGGACAGGGCAGAAAGAGGGCTGGCACCTGCTGGGCGGGGTCTAGGAGCCAGGGGCGCAGCTCACACAAGCGCATACCCAGCGCCTCTGCGTCATGTCAAAGGGAGATGATGCTGGTGTCCACCCGAGAGGCCACATGTGAGCACTCCACATGGACAGGCCATCGCCCACAGGAAGCACCTCTGCGAAGGACCTTGGACCTTGGGGAGGGTGGCTGTGCCCTCCCTGGCTGGGCCCTGCACCCTAGCCTGCGGCCTTTCAGCTCGGAGGACTGCCGGCGCCGGCACTTGGCTCCCCGCCACCTCCCTGGCCCCTGTGGCACTTGGGGCTCCACAGTTCTCCGACTCCCTGCTGAGGTTCTGAGCCATTTGCAAGCATGTGTCCCCATGTGTGCTTGAGGGCCGGGGGCACCTGTGCATACGGTCAAGGGCCTTCTGTGCACACACGGCACCTGCAGTGTGGTCCCAGCCATTCCTCAGCACCCGTGGGCCCAGCTCCATCGCAGGCGGCCTGCTTGGCACAGCTCTCGCTGGTCACCTCGTGCTGGGTAACTGCTCTCCACCAGCCACGCTCGGGCTCCACACACCCAGCTGGGGTCACAGCCACTCATGCCCTGGTCCGGCCAACCTTGCGGGGACTCTGCCCAAGGAGGGACAGTAAGGGTTTTTGAGTACCAAGTCAGTGACCTTGACTGCCAGCGGGGGCTCCTCTTGACCCAGAGGCCGGCGAACACCTGACAACCTTCCCCTCCATACAGCGCAGGGGCAGATGAACCCTCCGTGCAGAAGGAGGAGTGGAGGTGGAGGCAGCACAGTGGCTGGACCCTGGTCTGGGTCTTGCAGAGCCCTCCTCACCTGGGGTGGGGTTGAAGCAAGTCACTCGGGCAGCTTCCCAGCTGGTACTCCTGAGACCCTCAGCTCCCCAACACCCTGATGTCCTCCTCCTCCCACTGTCCGTGGATGGAGAAGTGACCCACGGTGCCTCCGGGGTTGAGCTCTCGTCTCCTGGTGCTCCTGCTCCCCTACCCCCCCACAGGCCAGGGCTACAGCCTGAAGGGGCACTGGGCCCCTGTGCCCTGTGAGATGGGCACTGCCACCCTTGCTCTGCAGGTGACGAATGGAATGGAGGTGAAGTGAATTGTGCAGCCTCATACAGCATTGGAGTCCTGGACGGGGCCCAGGAGTCAAGGAGGTGGTGAGTCTCACTCTCCCAAGACACCTTCCTTGCCAGGTGACCACTGCTAGAGGCCACCAGGGGGGCCCCGCCTGTCCTGCTCCCCAGCAGACAGGCAGCAGGCCCAGCCCCATCCAAGCGAGGTGGAGACCCCCGGTCCACACCCTCCTGGGCTTCCCTCTGAGTTATATCCAACCCATCCCAGCACCAGCTGCTCTCAGCAAGCCCCCTGGCCTCACCTGCTCTCTCTCCCCTTCTCTCCTGCCTCTTGCCTTCCTTTTTTGTGAGACAGATCTCGCTCTGTCACCCAGGCTGGAGTGCTGTGGCACAAGCTCGGCTCACTGCAACCTCTGCCTCCTGGGTTCCAGCAAATCTCCTGCCTCAGCCTCCCGAGTAGCTGGGATTACAGGCGCCCATCACCAAGCCCAGCTAATTTTTGTATTTTTAGTAGAGACAGGGTTTCACCATGTTGGCCAGGCTGATCTCAAACTCCTGACCTCAGGTGATCTGCCTGCCTTGGCCTCCCAAAGTGCTGGGATTACAGGTGTGAGCCACTATGCCCAGCCGCCTTCCTTTAAAAAAAAAAAAAAAAAAAAATACGTGAGGTCTTGTTCTGTTGCCCAGGCTGGGGTAATCGCAGTTCACTGCAGCTTCAACTTCCTGGGCTCAAGCAGTCCTCCTGCCTCAGCCTCTGGGGCGCCGGGACCTCAGGCACCAGCCACCGCAGTGGGTCTTCTTGGCTCCCTCAAAGCCTCCCTCATGTTCGTGTCTCAAGGCCTTGGTGGGCTCTTCCCCTGGCTTGCTGATGTCCCAGACCCACCCACCTTTTCCCTGGCCCTGCCATGTGCAGGAGGCAGGGTTGTCACTCTTGCTGCCCCCACACCTCAGGGGAGGCTGTGAGCCAGAGTGGCCAATCAGAGCACAGCAACCTCGGGCTACAGTAATTGGTGCAGAGTTGGAGACAGGAACCAATCAGACCTCACTGGGACCCTACTGCCATGGCCTGGTCAAGGAGGTGGTGAGTCTCACTCTCCCAAGACACCTTCCTTGCCAGGTGTGCACACAGGGAAACCCACTCAGGAGGGCCGCCAGCCATAACGGAGACAGACACAGGGACCAAGTGACTGAGACAGCCTCTAGATGCAGCCTTAGCTGAAGCAGTTGGGCCGTGAGAGGTTCTGTTCATTGGAGAAAACTCTGGGGCTTTGCATTTCTCCGACTCCCTGCTGAGGTTCTGAGCCATTTGCAAGCGTGTGCCTCCCTGTGTGCCTGAGTACCAGGGGCACCTGTGCATATGCTCAAGGGCTTTCTGTGCACACATGGCACCTGCAGTGTGGTCTCAGGCATTCCTCAACTCACATCTTTGCATGTGAGTTGTTCTGGTACCGCTTGTCTGCCCAGTGCCCTGGTGCCTATCTGCTGTCTCGTGTGAACTCGCTGGGCCACCCTCTGACTGCTGGACCCACCTCCAGCTGCTACTCAGGGCAAGAGAGATGGATCCCAGTACCCCACCCAGCCAGCCCCAGCCCGCTCTGGTCTGCCACCTTCAATTCAAACTCCTCACTGTGGCTGCAGCTGTGATCTCATCCTTTCTGTCTCATTTTAATGCCACCTCCTTCAGGAAGCCTCCCCTGACTAGGAAGCCAAGTGGCCTCACTACCCTCTCCACACAGCACAATCTAGGAATGGCCTGCCCAGGTGGGGCAGCATTGGTCAAAGATGCTCCATTACTGCTCCAAGTCCTGGCCATCCAGCCCTCTGCACTCCCCTGAGGTCCCACCATGAGGAGAAGTAGCCCCAGCCTCTGGGCCCTTTCAGGCTTGACTGTGGCCCTGAGCCCCAGGGGTGGAGTTGGCTGAGCCTCACCTGGCTCTCTGCATTTATGGTGGAGGTGGGGATGGGGGGCAGAGCCAGACACTCAGAGGTGAAGCCCAACACAGCCCAACCAATCAAACTGCCTCCTTCCCACTGAGAAGCAAGACAGGGGCAAAACAGATGTGACCCCAAAGATCCTGTTTGTTCCTGATTGAGGACCTGTGAGGCCAGCAAGGGGCCAGCCAAACTCCAGGACCGCGAGAACCTACCCTCCTCGTCCTAGGCTGGGCCAGCACCACAGAGCCACTGAGCACAGGGACCTCTGCTCAAGGCGATCCCTCCAGGGTAAGGGGCAACGGTGGTGGTATTAGAGATGTTGAGGCAAGGCGCCCACGTGGGACACAAAAAGAAGCAGAGCTCCCCCAGTGGCAGCTCCTTCCTCCCCGGAGGGAGCCTATCACTCATGAAAGACGCAGATACCAGGCCAAGCAAAGGGGTGCTCATGGCAGGGTCTGCAGGTGAAGGGTGGGGGTGCAGGAAACAGCAGGATGGCCTGGAGGGTGGAAGGTCCTAGAAGTCTCCAAGACTGAGTAGTTTCCCTTTCACCCTCAGTCCTCTGCCTACACACCCACCTCCACCATCCACCCTTCCTGCACCCTCCCCTAGTCACTCATCAACCATCCTGCCATTGGAACCCAGTGTAACCATCCACCATTCTCCCCTTCCATCAGCCACAACCAGTGTCTCCCCAGTCCACAAGGCACACCATCCATCTCTCCACCAGTAATCCCCTAATGACCAATTCGCCACCCTCCCGAAAACTCATCTCCCCATCATCAAATCATCCGAACATCATGGACAATCTATTTGCTGTTCACCTTTCTACCTCTCTGCCTCCCATCACCCGCAAATCCATCCTCCATTCACTCACCACCCAGCCATTCCAACGTGTATGATGCAGATCCAAGCATCCACTGCAGACCCATTCCCCCAACCCCCTATCAATCATGTATCCGTCACCTAGCCCACATTCATTCACAATTCATCCACCATGCTCTGTCCACCCACCCATTTATTTATATCCAGTAACTCCCGTACTCTCATCCACCTACCTACTGTCTCTCTACCTACTATCCATTCACACGACATCTAAAATTCATTCCCCATTATTCATCCACCGTCAATCCATCCCTCCATTTGGTCTTGTCCAACACCCATCTACAACCTTTCACCATCCAAAATCCACAACTTTCTCTCACCCACCATCCATTGCAGCAAACTATCCATACGTACACATCCATTCAACAGCTACAATTTCTGTTTCACCCGTCAACCATCCACTATGCAATCATGATTCATTTTGCCACCATCTGCCCTTTCCCCCATTCTCCTTTATTCAACTACCATCCATCAACCATTCTTCCACAATCACTCTTCTATCCATCTATCCACCAATAACATTCACCGTCTGTGAGCTACCATCCATACACTTACCCACTCACCATTCACAATCAACCATCTTTTTTTTTTTTTGACAGAGTCTCACTCTGTCGCCCAGGCTGGAGTGCAGTGGCACAATCTCGGCTCACTGCAACCTCCACCTCCCGGGTTGAAGCAATTCGGCCCCAGCCTCCTGAGTAGTTGGGATTACAAGTGTGCACCATCACATTCGGCTAATTTTTGTATTTTTAGTAGAGACAAGGTTTCACCATGTTGTCCATGCTGGTCTTGAACTCCTGACTTCAAATAATCCTCCATCCTCAGCCTCCTAAACTGCTGGGGTTACAGGAGTGAGCCACTGCGCCCGGCCAACTATCTACTTTCATCTACCATCCATCATCTGTCTATTGATCAACTGTCCTTCTGTCCTCTGTCAATACTATCAAAATACTATCCTCTGTCAATCCACCACCCATCATCCACCATTCATAACGCACCACCCATCCATCCGTCATTCACCATCCACCATTACCTTCCATCTATCTACCATCCATCATCCAACATCCTTCTATCCACCAATCTACCCACTTATCCATCCATCATTCACCCATCCTCCATCCATCGATTCACCTATCCATCATCCACTCATTCACCACCCATCCATCTACCACCCACTCATTCACCATTCATTTACCCACCATCTATTCATGCATACGTCCACCATCCATCTACCATTCATCCATCCACCACCCACTCCCACTATCCATCCATTCACCATCTATCCATCCACACATTCACCATCCACCCATCTACCACCTACCATCCATCCATTCATCCACCAGCCATCCACACATTCACCATTCACTCATCCACCATCTTTTCTCCACCATCCATCTATTCATCCATCCATCTACCCATCCACATATCCACCATCCATTCATCCATCATCCACAATTCACTCATCCATCGTTCATTCATCCATCCACCCATCCATTCGCACATCCACCATCCACCATCCATTCATCCACCATCCACCCATCATTCAGTCACCCACCATCCACCATCCATCCACCCTCCCATCCATGTGTCCATTCACCCATTCGCCATCCACTCATCCACCATCCACCATTCATCTATCATCTCTCATCCACTATCCACCATCCACCATCCATCCATCCACCATCCACTTACCCACAATCTGCCATCCACCATTAGCCATTCATCCATCCATTCATCCACCACCCATCCATCACCATTCACATCCACCATCGCCATCCACCTATTCACCATCCACCATTCATTCATTCACCATGCATCCTTCCATCCACCCACCATCCACCACCCACCATCCACCATCCACCATCTATCATCCACTATCTACCATCTGCCACCCATCCATCCACTCAATATTCACCATCTCCATTAACTTGTTCACTATCCACCACCCACCAACCACCATCCACCTACCATCCATCACCCACCATTTATCCATTATCTATTTATCTACCATCCATTACCCCTCCATTTACTATCCCGTCCACCATCCGCTATCCACCCATTATCCACTATCCACTATCTATTCACTATCCACCATCCATCCATCCATCTCCATCCACAATTCACCATTTATGCAACCATCATCCACCATCTATCCATCTACCATCTACCTATTCACCATCCACCATCCATCCATTCAGCATTCATCACTCACCAAACATCCACAATTTAATACCCACTTTTTTTTTTGGAGATGGGGTTTCACTCTTGTTGCCCAGGCTTGAGTGCAATGGCGTGATCTCTGCTCACCACAACCTCCACCTTCTGGGTTCAAGCGATTTTTCTGCCTTAGCCTTCGGAGTAGTGGGGATTACAGACGTGTGCCACCACACCCAGCTAATTTTGTATTTTTAGTAGAGATGGGGTTTCTCCATGTTGGTCAGGCTGGTCTCGAACTCCCGACCTCAGGTGATCTGCTCGCCTTGGCCTCCCAAAGTGTTGGGGTTACAGGCATGAGCCACCACACCCGGCCAACACCCACTCTTTATGACCTACCTGCTGGCCATGTATCCACTTATGCCATTCTCCATCCACCATTCCCTGATTACCATCCATTAATTTTTCTTTTCTTTTCTTTTCTTTTTTTTTTTTTGTTTGTTTGTTTGAGATGGAGTTTCACTCTGTGGCCCAGGCTGGAGTGCAGTGGCGCAATCTCAGCTCACTGCAAGCTCCTCTTCCTGGATTCACACCATTCTCCTGCCTCAGCCTCCCGAGTAGCTGGGACTATAGGCATCTGCTACCACGCCCGGCTAAATTTTTGTATTTTTTTTTTTTTAGTAGAGATGGGGTTTCACCGTGTTAGCCAGGATAGTCTCCATCTCCTGACCTCGTGATCCGCCCCCTCAGCCTCCCAAAGTGCTGGGATTACAGGCATGAGCCACCGCACCTGGCCATTCATTCATTTGTCACTCACCATCCTCATCCATCCATTCATCACCCATCCACCCTCTATCACTCATCATCCACCCCTTGTCAACCATTCACCATTCACCTGCCACGCATCCATATGCCCTACACCGTGCACCATCAATGCTGCTGTCCATGAACTGTCCCCTACTCACCATCCACTACTCTCCACCACCATCCACAATCCACCCTCGTATACCATCCACATACCATGTTCCATCCAGTATCTTCCTTCTATCATCCAACCACCATCTGCAACCCATGGGAGGGGGGCACTGCGTGGAGAAGTGGACACCAGTCACAATGGTGAGCGGACTAGGCTCAGCCCTGGCGGCACACAGGACAGAGAAAGGGGTGAATTCAGAGGTCTTTTATTCCCCCTCCCGGCAAGACACCCATTTTACGGGGTCGGTTAGTCCCGCCAAGCCCTTCTTCCTGAGAACCTGAGGTGTTCAGGCCCTGGAGGGGCGGGTAAGGAGAGGCTGAGAAGGTGCCTCCCAGGGGCCTGAAGAGTCGGCCCTGGGCGGGTCTGGAGGTAAATGTGTAACGGACCCCGGTGTCCCCACCCGACCTGCCTGGTCACGTGGGTCCAATGGGGCAAAGTCTCCTGGTCGGGCGCAAGGAGCAGAGGCGAGATGGGCGCCCTGGGCCGGGTCCTGCTGTGGCTGCAGCTCTGCGGTGAGCCGGGGCCACAATGGTGCGGGCCAGGGCCCAGGACGGCAGCGGGTCTGTCAGGACCCAGGGCCGAGGTCGCTCTAGATCTGGAGGGTGAAGATCTTCCGAGGAGTGGGCAGCCAGGGCTTTGGCGGGGGGGCGTGAAACTCGAGCTGGCCTCCCTGGTCGGGCGAGTGCGCGGCCCAGGAGTGCGCGGCCAGTGCGTCTGGCGGCGCCGGAAAGGAGAGGCGGGGGTTCGGGAGCCTCCGCCAGCCCCGGCCTCCGGTGGCTCCTGCCTTCGCGGTTTTTCTGTCTGCGAAGTGGGCGCGGTCCCCAGAACCTGCCGAGGGCAGCGAGTGTGCGCCTGCGGGGCTTGGCAGACTGCCTCAGTTTCCCGGTCCGCAAGGGGGCACTGAGCCCTCCCCCGCCCTCACACCAGGCCGGCGCGTGTCCCTGGCGCCCCTTCCCTAAACCCGTCGCGGCTCCCTCACGACTACCCCACCCACCCCGTTCGGGGCGGGCCTGAGCGGGTCCCGCCGCCCCCAGCCCGTTCCCTCTTCTCATACGGGGTGCGCCCTGTCGCAGCCCTTCCCGGCCCAGGTAGGACTTCTCCGGGAAGCCTTCCTGATTCCAAGGCCCAGGAAGAGGTCTGCGCTGCCCCGTCCTCCTCCATGCCCCGGTTGTCACTGTCCTTAACAACCCTCTCCTCTGTTCCAGCGCCAGGCAAGCTGGGGGCACTGCCGGGAGGCGATCTAGGCAGGCGTCCTGTAGGGCACGTTTGAGCGGGCTCTGCAGATACAGTATAAGTCCGTCGGAGAGCGCCCGGGCAGGGCGCCCACAGTCTGGCCTGGAGGGCCCAGGGCCTGGGTCTGGGCGCCGGGAATGGGGTTCCTATGCGTCCCGGGTGACCCGCGCGGACCTTCTGCCCCTCTATGGATGGGTGGCCTTCCCTGAGGAGGGAGCATCCTGGCGGGAACGGCGGGTACTCAGTCGCCTCCTCCCCAGCACTGACCCATGCAGCCTCCAAACTCTGGGTCCCCAACACGGACTTCGAGGTCGCAGCCAACTGGAGCCAGAATCGCACCCCGTGCGCCGGCGGCGCCGTCGAGTTCCCGGCGGACAAGGTGCCTGGGAGCCCCGACGGGGTCGGTGATGGGCCTGGACCCCCGGGACCGCGTGGCCCAGGTGGGGGCTGCTCCCGGCTGGGCTGACGCAGCTTCTTCCTGCAGATGGTGTCAGTCCTGGTGCGAGAAGGTCATGCCGTCTCAGACATGGTAAGGCCGGGCTGCTGCTGCCACTGGGCTGGGGGTTCCCAGAGTCTCCCAAGCTCCTTCAGGGACTGCTGTGTCTCGAAGGTGGCCCCCACCAGCACGGAGGCGCTGCGGGATTCGGACTTTGGCCTCTGGAGAATAATCTAGTAGGCAGGGGGTGGGGGAGAACCTAGGGGAGCGTGGTCTCATGGTCTCAGCCAGGCTGTGTCCTTGGAGGGGTGGGAGGCGCCCAGTCCCCACAGCCCTTCTGGTACCCAGCAGTGGGTGGTCTTCCCAGGAAGTGCCCGCTCCACGCCATTCCCCCAAAGTCTTGCCCTGTCCTGGTGCCTAAAGCTCCACCTTTAGAACACTAGGGTCCCCAACACCCCACCTCTACCCACCATCCGGGTCCCTGGCCTGTTAGGAAGCAGCCACCCAGCAAGAAGTGAGCCCACTCCTGCCTTCACTCTACCACCCTTCAGATCAGATTCTCCTAGGGACCCCTATGTCACTGTGCCAGCGAGGGACCTGGGTGGGTGTGCACTCCTTAAGTGCCTGACATCTGAGATGAGACAGCTTAATCCTGAAACCTTCCCCACCCCCATCAGTTCATGGAAGAACTGTCTTCCACAAAACTGGTCCCTGGTGCCAAAAAGGTTGGGACCTTTTTCTCAAACTGCTTCACACAACACTCCAAGAAAATGATGGCAACTGGGAGGAAAGCAGGTTCCATGAGCAGGTAAGTTTGGGAAACGCTGCAGCCTGCACTTGCCTGGAAATTTATCACGTATTAAAGGCTCTGGTAAGGCCCCCAGAGAAATAAGCCAATTTCCTTGTTTAAGGTGGAGTTCAGCGAGTTACAGGCCAAATGCAGCCCCTACGGCTGGAGCAAGGAATGGTTTTTACACTTTGTAATCAGTGGGGAAAAAAGAACAATCTTTTGTGGCACTTGAAAAGTATAT
Source organism: Trachypithecus francoisi (assembly GCF_009764315.1). Lineage (NCBI taxonomy): Eukaryota > Metazoa > Chordata > Mammalia > Primates > Cercopithecidae > Trachypithecus > Trachypithecus francoisi. Next base: position 3,750,002 of record NW_022681468.1, on the reverse strand, counting down.
GACATTCACACCTCAGCAACAGTAAATACAGCTTCACTGGCACACAGCCCCCCCACTCGGCTGAGTATCCTCAGTGGCCACTGTCCCATTGCAGCGGCAGCCCACCAGCTTCCAGGGTGACTGTGGGGCCCACAGGCCAAGTCTCTGGGCAAAAGCTTCCTTCCAGCCCCTTCACAGTCACTCCTGGGCTGTGTCCTCATCCTGTCACCTGCACCTCTGCCAGCTCAGTCACTCCTGGGTGAGGGTCACTGGTGAGCTGGGTCGGGGTGTCGGCTCCAGACGTGGGGTCCAGGCCTGGGGGCCCCTGCGTGTGCAGGTGGGGGGGATGGCTCAATGGCCTCGGCCTGGCCCACTCCTGCCCCATGCAGCCTCAGGGATCCCGGGCCTCATTTCCACCCCAGGGCTGCTTGATTCATTCCTTCAGGTTTTCCAAAGCTACCTTAACCCAAAAGCCGCCAGGCACTGGGCAGGGCACCCACAGCAAGATGATGACGTTCCTGCCCGGGAAATGGGAGGAGGGCAGGGAGGGGAGGCAGTTGCCCCTTATGGCCCCGCCCCCAAAGCCCACGCATAACCTTGGCAACCAGGCAGCCTGGTTGAGGGGGGCACTGGGAGCTGATGAGGGATCTGTGGGCAGAGGAGTCAGGCCGGGGTGGGGGTTCCAGGGCATGGATTTCCCCCTACTCCCCTCCCCTGCCGGCCTCCTTACTTTCACGATCTCATTGGAAGCACTTGGGCTTTGAAAGGAGGCAACACTCCATTCATTCATTCATCTATTCAATAATTCATTCATTGATCATCCATTGGCTGGTGGGAACAGTGCAGGGGCAGGGGACAGTGGCCCTGGGGTCCCAGCCTGCAAAGGCCAAATTCACCCAGAGCCGCCTGAGCACCCCCATCCCCTCCACACCCCTGACTCCCAGTGTTGTCCATCTGCCTAGATGGTGCCCGAGTCACAGGCCGTGCACATGAGTGCTTTACTTTGTAATTCTCTGGTTGGGAGCATCCCTCCCTGCGATTTTCCTTTTCCTTGCCCTTCCTCCCATTTCTACCCTTTGCCTGCTTTCTTGTTGGGGGAGTCTCCTGTCTTCCACCCATCCCCCTGCCTTGGCTGGAGGCTTTGCAAGTCTGCTCACTGTGGACTTGCCTGCAGTGTCCTGTGCTGAACAGAAACCCTCATTTTAATCGACCTAATGCAAAACCCCTTACCTTAGAACTGTGTTTTTTGTGTTTCGTTTGAGAATCCCATCTGCTCCTCAGTCACAGTGGTAATCGACTGCGTACCTATGGGGCATGTGCACCAGCGAGGGGTCCTGCTCTGTTTCTCTCCTTAGAGTGAGCCCAGCTTCCAACGTCCTCCACCTTGCCCTTTTCTTCCAGCATTGCTGGAATCCAGCGTGTGCCTGGGCATTGTGGGTCTCTCTGAGCCACAGTCTTCAAGTCCACAGGCCGCTTTGCCGACCCTACACTATCCACACTGTGGCTCTGCGGGATGGCTTAATATCCATCCCCTTCACTCCTGCTCCAAGGTTCTTTGTGGATCTCATTGTTGCAGATAAATTGTAGAATAGGTTTGCCAGGTACCAACTACCACCACTACCACCACCAAAACAAAAAACAAAAAACAAAAAACACCCTGTTTTTTTTTTTTTTTTTTTTTTTTTAGATGGAGTCTTGCTCTGTCACCCAGGCTGGAGTGCAGTAGCGTGATCTCTGCTCACTGCAACCTCTGCCTCCCGGGTTCAAGCGATTCTCCTGCCTCAGCCTCCCAAGTAGCTGAGACTACAGGAATTTTGATTGGGATAAATAACAGCCTTATGCTGTCAAGCCATCCATTCAAGAACACAGATGACGTCTCCAAATATTTCAGGTCATCCATGTCCTCGTTAGCACCTTAAAGTGTTCCCTGTAGAGGTTTTCTATTGTACTGGTTAATTCATCAATACTTTGTTAAGTTTGGCTTTTTTTTTTTTTTTGAGACGGAGTCTTGCTCTGTCACCCAGGCTGGAGTGCAGTGGCGCGATCTCCGCTCACTGCAAGCTCCGCCTCCCGGGTTCACCTCATTCTCCTGCCTCAGCCTCCTGAGTAGCTGGGACTACAGGCGCCCACCACCACGCCCGGCTGATTTTTTTGTATTTTTAGTAGAGACGGGGTTTCACCGAGTTAACCAGGATGGTCTCTATCTCCTGACCTCGTGATCTGCCCACCTCGGCCTCCCAAAGTGCTGGGATTACAGGCGTGAGCCACTGCGCTCGGCCAAGTTTGGTTTTTTGAGACAGGGTCTCACTCTGTTGCCCAGGCTGGAGTGCTGGAGTGCAATGGCGCGATCACGGCTCACTGCAGCCTTGACCTCCCTGGGCTCAAACAATCCTCTCACCTCAGCCTCCCGAGTAGCTGGTACTACAGGCTTGTGCCATCACGCCCGGCTAATTTTTGTAGTTTTTGTAGAGATGGGGGTCTCACTATGTTGGCCAGGCTGGTCTTGAACTCCTGGGCTCAAGTGATATGCCCTCTTTGGCCTTCCAAAGTGTTGGGATTACAGACATGAGCCACAGCTCCTGGCCTTAAGTTTGGTTTCTTTTTTTTTTTTTTTTTTTTTTGAGACAGAGTCTCGCTCTGTCGCCTGGGCTGGAGTGCAGTGACGGATCTCAGCTCACTGCAAGCTCCGCCTCCCGGTTTACGCCATTCTCCTGCCTCAGCCTCCCCAGTAGCTGGGACTACAGGCGCCCGCCACCTCGCCCGGCTAGTTTTTTGTATTTTTTAGTAGAGACGGGGTTTCACCGTGTTAGCCAGGATGGTCTCGATCTCCTGACCTCGTGATCCGCCCGTCTCGGCCTCCCAAAGTGCTGGGATTACAGGCTTGAGCCACCGCGCCCGGCCAAGTTTGGTTTCTATTATGAATGTTGCCCTATATTTAAAAATTATATCCTCTTTTTATTTTTAAATTTTTTGTAGAGACGGAGTCGCAACTATGTTCCTCACCAGGCTGATCTCAAACTCCTGGCCTTACCTACTGTGCTTGTCTGTTCAACTATTAGCATTTTTACGTTTATATTTTTCCTCTTCGTTCTTTAAGAAAAGGTGTTCTTGGTATGCTTCCTCCTGGGAACCCCTCCCTGTTCCTGAGGCGCTTTGTGCTGTGACACATTCCTGTGCCTATGGCTCCGCCTCTGCATCTGTGGGTGGACTTGCCCTGCTGGCAGTGCCGCACACTCAGGTGTGCACGGAACTGAAGTGTGACCTCACGCCGCTGGGGGTGTTGGCCTCTTGCTCAGGTGCAGGGCCAAAGAGTGGGCCCTGCCCTGGATGGGCATGCCCTGCTGTGCTGAGCCCCTCATAACCTGGCACCAAGGGTTGCCCTGGCCCAGCGCTCACCCTCAGCCCCTGAAAGAGAAGCGCAGAAGCAAGAAGGCAGGAAGCCGAGGTCCTGGCACTTGGAGGAGATGGGGAGGGAGGGGCGGCCGGTCAGACCCCCATATTTCTGCTGACACCCGAAGCCTGGGCTGTGGCCCCACTTCTGTGGTGAGGGAGCTGCATGGCCCACACCAGGCCTAAGAAAAAGCAGGGGCAACTCTACTGCCCCGCTACACTCCCTGCCTCCTCCTGCACCCCTGGCCCCCAGATGCAGCCTCTCCCTCCCTCCTCTCCCTCCCTCCCTGCCTCACACACCAGACTCCCCAGGGGCCGGGCAACGTTTGAACTGGGAGCCCTGGGCCTGTGCACGTTCTCAGGGGGCCATGGCGGAGGCGACAGGCCCTGGCCAGAGTCACCTCTGCCCTAGACTCCCCACGGCTCCGTCTCGCTCCCGGGCTGGGGCTCTGCCCCTGGCCTGTGAGACCTCCAGCTCAGGTACAGGACACTGGGCTGTGCCCGCCTCGGGGACTTGCACACGCGGCCCCATCTTTCCCAGGCCAGATCCTCCTCCTCTGCCAGCCTCAGCCAGGCCGAGGACCCCGGGCCTGAGCTCGCCTGGGCCACTTCTGTGGACAGGAGCTCGCTTCTCGTCCAGGGGCCTGGGGGCGGGGTGGGCGCGGAGCAGGCCTGGACCCCCGCGTGGCACCGCCTTAGCCAGTTTCTCTTGCAGCTCCTGCCGCTGGATGGGGAACTCGTCCTGGCTTCAGGAGCCGGATTCGGCGTCTCAGACGTGGGCTCGCACCCGGACTGTGGCGCGGGTGAGGCTGTCGGGCAGGGGCGGGGCTCTGGAAGGGCGTGTTCAGGGGCGGAAACTGGGAGAGGGCGTACCCAGGGCGGGGACTGGAGGGAAGGCGTGTCCGGGGCGGGGCTGGAGAGTGGTGCGTCCGGGGGCGGCGACTGGAGGGAGGGCGTGTCTAGGGGCGGGGACTGGGGGAAGGCGCGTCCGGGGGCTGGCCCGGAGGGAAGGCGTGTCGAGGGGGCGAGGACTGGAGGGAGGGCGTCTCTCCCGGGGCGGGGTTTAGGGAATAGCGGAAGTGTCCGGAAGCGGGGCTTGGGAGGTTGTGCTCAGAAGCGTGGCGTGGTGTGGTGCGAAGCTTGTTCCGTGGAGCTCAGGGATGCGCCCCCGCTCAGGCGACCCTGCGATCTTCCGCGACTCTGACCGCTTCTCCTGGCATGACCCGCACCTGTGGCGCTCCGGGGACGAGGCACCTGGTCTCTTCTCCGTGGACGTCGAGCGCGTGCCCTGCCGTCACGACGACGTCTTCTTTCCGCCCAGTGCCTCCTTCCGCGTAGGGCTCCGCCCTGGCGCTAGCCCCGTGCGTGTCCGCAGCATCTCGGCTCTGGGCCGGGTGAGCACTGCGGGGAGGGAGGCTCGGGTCCCCTCTCCCCGCCTCGGCCCGCCCCGGCCTGCCCCCGCCCCTGCTGGTCTGCACACGTTGGGTCTGAGCACTCAGGTGATGTCTCTTCCTGGGGCTGGCTCCGGTGGGGACCCGGCTGCCCGCAGACGTTCACGCGCGACGAGGACCTGGCTGCTTTCCTGGCGTCCCGCGCGGGCCGCCTACGCTTCCACGGGCCGGGCGCTCTGAGCGTGGGCCCCGAGGACTGCGCGGACCCGTCGGGCTGTGTCTGCGGCAACGCGGAGGTGAGCAAGGCCGCAGTGGAGTCTTGGGTGCCGCGCGAGGGTCGGGACTGTGCCCGGGACAGGGCAGCCGCGCTCCCACGGTCTCTCGCCGGCTTGCCTCTCCGACGCATCGCCCTTCTCGCTGCGGTCCGCTCTGGCCCTCCGCGCTGACCACTGCCCCTCGCACCAGGCGCAGCCGTGGATCTGCGCGGATCTGCTCCAGTCCCTGGGCGGCCGCTGCCCCCAGGCCGCCTGCCATGGTGCCCTCCGACCCCAGGGGCAGTGCTGTGACCTCTGTGGTGAGCGCCCCCGCTGGGCCCTGCTTGCTGGGAAGGCCTGGAGGACCTCGTTCACCCCTGCCTCAGTTTCCTGCCGGGTCCAGACCCACGGCGCTGACCCCTGCCCTCCCGCCGCAGGAGCTGTTGTGTTGCTGACCCACGGTCCCGCATTTGACCTGGAGCGGTACCGGGCGAGGATACTGGACAGCTTCCTGGGCCTGGTAATGGGGCTGCGCGGGCAGCTGAGGGGATTCCCGATCCCAGCCCTACCGCCTCCGCCTAGGACGCCCCTTCAGCAGGGCCCCTGCGGCCGCCCACCTGCCCACTATCTGCCTCTGCCCTTAGTGTCCCCATAGGCTCGGGGAGGGCGGGGGGCTGAGTCAAACCAACCCCGTCCCCCTCCCCAGCCTCAGTACCACGGGCTGCAGGTGGCCGTGTCCAAGGTGCCACGCTCGCCCCTGCTCCGCGAGGCCAATACGGAGATCCAGGTGGTGCTGGTGGAGACCGGGCCCGAGACGGGCGGCGCCGGGCGGCTGGCCCGGGCCCTCCTGGCGGACGCCGCCGAGCACGGTAACCGCGCCCGCCCGGTCGCTCCCTGCCGCTCCTCGCCCCGCCGCGGGGAAGACTGAGCCGACCCCTCCGTCGCAGGCGAGGCCCTCGGCGTCCTGGAGGCGACCATGCGGGAGTCGGGCGCACATGTCTGGGACAGTTCCGCGGCTGGGCTGGCGGGAGGCGTGGCGGCTGCGCTGCTGCTGGCGCTGCTGGTCCTGCTGTTGGCGCCGCCGCTGCTGCGCCGCGCGGGGAGGCTGAGGTACCCGGGGCGGGGTGGCTGGGTGGGGCTGGGGGTTGCCCCGAGGGGCTCACGCTACGTCCCTAATACGCACTCAGGTGGAGGAGGCGCCAGGCGGCGGCCCCGGCCGGGGCGCCCCTCGGATTCCACAACCCGGTGTTCGATGTGAAGGCCTCCGAGGAGCTGGTGAGCGGGCTGGAGGGTGGACTGGGGCCTCCTTGGGGCCAGGACCCTGAACGCCGTCTGACCCTGTCACCCCGCAGCCCCTGCCGCGGCCGCTCAGCCTGGTTCCGAAGGCGGCCGCAGACAGCACGAGCCACAGTTACTTCGTCAACCCGCTGTTCGCCGGGGCTGAGGCCGAGGCCTGAACGGCCGCCTGACAGTCAAACTTCGGGCTCCCCACCCCCTCTGGCCCCAGAACCTCCCCGATCCCAGTCGATCTGAGGGCTAGCCACCCCCTCGTCCAGCCCCCAAACCTCCCCTTCTTTACCCCCTCCTCCGGAAGCCAAGGACAGGGTGGCCTTACTCAATAAAGGTGTTTCCTGCACCTGCTTCAGCCTGGACATGCCGCCCCTGGCCCCGCCCATGAGGACTGGGAACCCAGTCTTGCGCCCCAGTCGCACCCGGTGGACATGGGAAGGGTCTAGCTGGCTACTACTGGAGGCAGCGCTGGTCACCACCTGGGTGGCCAGAGGCTGGGGTCTGTGAAGGTGAACCCAGGACTAGGAGGGGGTCTTCCCCCGCCTTCCAGTGGAGGGAAGGTGAGGAGCTGGAGGGAGGGGTGGGAGAGAGGCAAGGGGTGGAAGGAGCCAAAGGCTATGCCTGGTGGGGCGGACGGAAAAGGGGTGGGCACCCCTCCTGGCACCAAGTTGCTGGATGCGTCACACTGCGAAGGCAGATCATATGGGGTCACCCATGTGCAAACGTGTACCACTGCACTGACAGACAAGGGCCTGACCCTATGTGTGCAGCTGCAACTGTGGCAGTGACCACTTCTGTGAAACCAGTATCTGGGGCTGGAGATGTCACCGGCATCCCCAGTCAGGGCTGGTCCCCATTCGGAATCTTCTGCCCAAGGGCCCAGCTTAGCCACCAGGACACGTGCTGTAACCCAGATCAGGGCGCCATGCTGCCAGGTGAGTCTGTGTTGTGGTTGGAAAGTGTCACTCTGGGTGCTGTGTGGTGTCCCGCTGAGTGACCACCACAGTTCACGCGTGTGCTCCAACAGCTACCATCTTGCATTTAAAAAAGTGTCCGACACTCCCACAGGCACTTTTCAGCCACAATTTTCTATTTTTTTTTTTTTTTTTTGAGGCGGAGTCTCGCTCTGTCGCCCGGACTGGAGTGCAGTGGCCGGATCTCAGCTCACTGCAAGCTCCGCCTCCCGGGTTTACGCCATTCTCCTGCCTCAGCCTCCCGAGTAGCTGGGACTACAGGCGCCCGCCACCTCGCCCGGTTAGTTTTTGTATTTTTAGTAGAGACGGGGTTTCACCGTGTTAGCCAGGATGGTCTTGATCTCCTGACCTCGTGATCCGCCCGTCTCGGCCTCCCAAAGTGCTGGGATTACAGGCTTGAGCCACCGCGCCCGGCCCACAATTTTCTTTAGTGTCAGGTGCAAACTGGAGAGCAAGCCTGAGCTGACCGGACATCACCTGCCGCCCGCTGCTCACCCCACTCATAGATGCGACTGTGCTGGCAGGGACCTACCCCTGGTGTGGACTATGGAAAGAGAGATGCTCTGGGCTTCCAGGGGAGCTGCTTGCTGCAGCAGCAGCCCAGGCCATGCTGCCTGGCACAGAGCTGCAAGGTCCCAAGTGCCCCCGCTGAGTGCTGGGCTGCCTGCCCTGGCTTGCAGTCTCCTCCCCAGTCCGCACTCTTCTGCAGGGGCCGGCACTGCCCTTATCCTACCAAGGACAACTAGGTCTCAGTGAGTAGCAAAGGCATGCCACCTGCGTGCATAACTCGGGAAACTGACTCCGAGCAACCTCTCAACCAGGGACCACTCACCCTGACCCAGGCCTCCCCGAGAGCTCCTGCCTCTTCCTGGGGCTTCTGGCCTGCCCCATCCTGTTCCTTGGGGCTGCTGGCGGGGTTAGCGTGTATGGGCGTGGACACGAAGACCCTCCCGGGCAGCTCCCTCCTGGGGCCCTGGCGCTGCCTGGCTGGGGCTCACAGGCACGCCGCCTTCCTCCCACCCATCACTCCTGCCCCAAGGATGCCCTCTGCTCAGACTGAGCAACCTTTTGTGTGACCTCTGAGTGAGTCACCCAGAATAGCTTCTGCCAGTAAGGTGAAGTTTCACTGCCTTTTGGAGCTCAGGCACTTCTGGGGCCCAGACACACGGGCGACATGTTATCACACCCAGACACACGGGCAGCACGCTGTCACACCGGGACACACGGGCAGCACGCCCTCACACCCGGACACACGGGCGGCACCCAGACACGGGCGGCACGCTGTCACACCCAGACACACGGGTGACACGTTCTCACATCCACACGGGTGACACGCTCTCACACCCAGACACACGGGTGACACGCTATCACATCCAGACGGACCACTGGGAACTTTAAAACTGCCGTCTTCTGCTTTATTGACAGGTAAATTGTTCAAAAATGTTCTCACGATTCAATAATTACAAAGACTCAGACTTACATTAAAAAAGTAAAAACCAGAACCCCCCAGGTGCCCATCCAGCAGAAGGCCCAGGAGGGCAGTGGGGTGGCAGGGCTAGGCGGTGCTGGGCCACTCAGTGCTGACTTGGGGAAGTGCACGTCCTGAACAGCCTTGCCAAGCAGCCGACCGGTGGGAGGACAGGGGAAGCCTGGCCCAAGCTGTGGACAAGCTGTGTCTGCCGCCACAGTTAATCACAAGCCTCTGACGACACAGGGCCACAGAGCTGGTCACTCAACATCTGGTACAAAGAAGGGTGAGGTGAAATCCACGCGCAGGGCATTGCTGCGCTGTGGGCCGGGGCCAGTGTGCAGGAGTGTGTTGGGTGGGTCTACGTGATCATACTGGCTACTAACCACGGGGGCTCCATGCAGGGGCAGGACTGGCGGGTGGGGGGCGGCGGGGGGTTTTCCAGTGGCTGCTTCATGGCGCCCTGGGGCTCTGACTCCTCTCAGCCCAGCAGGCCACAGGGCCTGCCTGCACCACGACACTCGCTGGTTTTATGGCAGGAGGCGGAAGCCGTGGAAGCGAGTGGAAAGCGGAGAGCACAGCTGACTTCACAGTAGGAGATACTGGTGACACTTCATGGCTGCGACCCAGAATGAACTTAACGCACACAGGGACGCAGGGTGTCACTGGTCCTGGGCCTCTGTCCATGACTAGGTGGTCAGCAGGACTTCTGCAGCTGACTCCAATAGCTAAATGAAAAAAAGGCCACAAACTAACCTCCACTTTCCTCTGTCTTCAAAATTCTAGTGACACTGGGAATGCTATATGATCTCCTACTATTCTCCTAAGGTCCTAGGGAAGTTTCAGGAACTAGGGAAAAGACTGGGTACTGAGGCTGTGTCCCCAGATGTCTGCTTCCGAAGCAGCCGCGTCATGACGGGTTTCTGCTGAGGAAGTGGCGCTGGCAGGGCCCCACACGCCTTCTTGGGTTGTCAGGGGTGGGAGAGAGGCTGTATGGGGGTCCTTCATGTGCAGACGAACAGTGTCGCCTCATAGCTGTGCAGACGAACAGATGTGGTCTACTGCCACGAACAATGCGGCATAAAACTGATCAATATTATAATAAAGATTTGTCTTCTTCATCTCCATATCTACAAAGTGATTCTACATTTCCTTGGACAACACTAGAGGCCCGCTCAGTCTTGGCACTGATGCTGGAGGCCATCCCCAGCTCCCGGGCCCCTGCGGCGAGCCGGCGGCTTCAGGTGTCACAGGCCGGCTGCTCCAGGCCTTCGAGGGGGAGCTGGCTCCTGTGGGGGGAGTTGGGGCTCGGTGGGCCGCTGGGGTTGGAGCTATTCGATGGAGTTGAGTGTTTGGTGGAGTCCGAATCAGGCTGTGAACAGGAAGAGGGCAGGGTGAACACCGCTGCCCTAGGCTGGGGAGGCACACGTGCCCAGCTGGATGCAAATGTTCGCTCAGGGACAGCTGTGGCAACTGCTTCTCCTTTCGTGTTATGAGAACACACACGCTCTACACCAGCAATTCGTGGGGACCTTAGGCTTGCTGGTGAGAGTCACAAACTGATGTCTAACCCCACTCAAAAATAACACGGTAATTATCATTACAAAAGACAGCAACCCTGTACTGAAGAAACCAGATGGGGCTGGACACGGTGGCTCCCGCCTGTAATCCCAGCACTTTGGGAGGCCAAGGTGGGTGGATTGCACTTGAGGTCAGGAGTTTGAGATCAACCTTGCCAACATGGTAAAACCCCATCTCTACTGGAAATATAAAAATCAGGCCACGTGCGGTGGCTCACACCTGTAATCCCAGCACTTTGGGGGGCTGAGGTGGGAGGATCACAAGGTCAGGAGATTGAGACCATCCTGGTTAATACGGTGAAACCCCATCTCTACCAAAAATAGAAAAAATTAGCCGGGCGTGGCGGCATGTGCCTGTAGTCCCAGCTGCTGGGGAGGCTGAGGCAGGAGAATGGTATGAACCTGGGAGGCGGAGCTTGCAGTGAGCCAAGATCGCACCACTGCACTCCAGCCTGGGTGACAGAGCGAGACTCCATCTCAAACAAACAAACAAAAACCAAAAATCAGCTGGGTGCAGTGGCGTGCACTTGCAACCAAGCAGTCAAAGTCACAAACACGACACTCTTTCCTGAGAAAAGCACTAGGAATAGAGGGGAACTTCCTCAACAAAAGAAAACAGCTAACCATACTCAATGGTGACCGACAAATTTATCCCCTAAGATCAGCAATGGGCCGGGTGTGGCGGCTCACACCTGTAATCCCAGCACTTTGGGAGGCTGAGATGGGCAGATCACGAGGTCGGGAGATCGAGACCATCCTAACACGGTGAAACCCTGTCTCTACTAAAAATACAAAAAAAAAATTAGCCAGGCATGGTGGAAGGCACCTGTAGTCCCAGCTACTTGGGAGGCTAAGGCAGGATAATGGCATGAACCCAGAAGGCAGAGCTTGCAGTGAACCAAGATTTACATGACTGCACTCCAGCCTGAACAACAGAGTGAGACTCCATCTCAAAAAAAAAAAAAAAAAAAGATCAGCAATAAGACCTAAGGATGCCTGCCCTCACCACTGCTATTCAACATGTGACTAGAGTTCTAGCCAGAGCAATCAGGGAAGAAAAAGAAAAAGGATTCCAAGTTAGAAAGGAAGTAAAAACTATCTCTGTTGCAGATGACATGATTATACACATAGAAAATCCCAAAGAAAAGAATCCACAAAAAACTAATACATTCAGCAAAGTTATAGGGTGTAAGATCAACACATACAAGTCAGTTGTATTTCTATACACCAGAAATGAACACACTGAAAAGGAAACTGAAAAAAAAAAAAAATTCAATTTACAATGGCATCCAAAAGAATAGCTACGAATACTTTAACCAGAGAAGTGAAAAATCTGTACACTATAAATTACAAAACATTGCTGAAAAAAATAGCTTAAACAAATGGAACACACCCCATGTTCATGGAGTAAAAATATTGTTAAGATGGCTGTACTAGGTTGGGTACAGTGGCTCAAACCTGTAATCCCAGCACTTTGGGAGGCCAAAGTGGGTGGATCATTTGAGGTCAGGAGTTTGAGACCAGCCTGGCCAACATGGTGAAACCCCGCCTCCACTAAAAATACAAAAATCAGCCAGGTATAGGGGCGGGCACCTGTGATCCCAGCTACTTGAGAGGCTGAGGCATAAGAATCACTTGAACCCAGGAGACGGAGGTTGCAGTGAGCCAAGACAGCGCCACTGCACTACAGTCTAGGCAACAGAGTGAGACTCTGTCTCAAAAACAAACAAAAAAAAAGGCATTAATGATGAGGAATGTAAATGACAACCTATAGAACAAGAGAAGACACCTGCACATGACATCTCTCACAAGAGACTGGTATTCAGAACACACCAGGAGCTCCTACAACCCAGCCACAAAAGGACCAACCACGCATTTCAAAAATGGGCAAAGGCCTTGAGTAGACAGTTCTCTAAAGAAGGTATGGAAATGGCCAACAAGCATATGAAAAGATGTTCAACATAAGCCTTTAGGGAATGCAAATCAAAACCACAATCAGGTACTACTTCAAAGCCACTAGGATGACTATTAAAAAGAAGAAAAACAAGAACAAGTATTGGTGAGGATGTGGAGACATGAGAACGCTCACATTGCTGGTGGAAATCTAAAATGGTACAACTGCTGCAGAAAACAATTTGGTGGTTCTTCAAAAAGTGAAACAGAATGACCACATAAATCCAGCAATCCCACTCACAGGTATGAACCTGAATGTGAAAACAGGCACTCAAACACACATGTGCACACTCGTGTTCACAGCAGCACCACTCACAACAGGTGAAGGACAGAGACAGCCCAAATGTGCATCAGGGGAAGAATGGGAAAACAAACCATGGTCTACCCATACGAGAGAGTATTATTTAGCAACACAAATGCCAACACTGATACATGCTACAACGGGGGTGAGCCACAAAAACAGCGTGCCAAGCGAAAGCCAGGCACAAAAGGGCAAAACACATTTCTGTAAGAAAGGCCGGGCACTGCATTTCTACGAAATGTCCACAACGGCGAAATCACAGAACACGACTGGCAGCCCAGGTGCCGACGGGAGGGAGGGACAGGGAGAGAGTGCTTAAAGGGCAGGGGGTTTATTCTGAAATGATGAAAATGTCTTTTTTATTATGTTTTAGAGACAAGATCTCACTACACTGCCCAGGCTGGCCCTGAGCTCCTCAGGCGATCCTTCCACCGCAGCTTCACTAGTAGCTGGCACTACAGGCGTGAACCATGGCGCCCAGCTAGAGTGGAAATGTTTCTGAATGAGAAAGAGGTGGTGACTGTGCATCTCTGTGGATGTACTAAATGTCACTGAGTTATTCACTTTAAAGCAGTTATTCTGGGCCCAGTGTGCTGGCTCACGCCTATAATCTGAGCACTTTGGGAGGCCGAGGTAGGAGGACAGCTTGAGCCCCGGAGTTGGGAGACCAGCCTGGGCAACCAAGTGAGACCCTGCCTGTGTATTATTACGAAAATAAAAAAACAAAGTTGTTTTGTGAATTTCACTTAAGTTTAAAAGAACAAACAAGTTCATGCAGACGAGACAGGCACTGGCTGCTTCAGGACACAGTACCCTAAGAGGGGCAGCATCTCCTCTGTGCAGTGTGACAGACAGCCTAAGACACACTTCAGATCTCATGAGCAGGAAACAGCAGACAAACTCAGACTCAGGAGCATTCTGTAAAGTAACAGCAGTGCTTGCTACAAAAATGTGACTGTCCCACCAGACAAAGACAGGCTGGGGGCCTGCTGCAGAGTAAAGGGTGGAAGAGTAGGATGGACAAAGGACGGAAAAGACAAAGGACTTCCAGAGGAAGAGACATCGACCTTGGCAGAACCAGCAGCATGTGCAAGGCACCTGCCTGTTCATTCGGCAGCCAACGTGCAAACATCTCGGTGCTGGGGCTTAGATGTGTGGTGGAGTGATGGGCATGGCCCCTCTGAATGCATCCCTCCCTCCCTCCCTCCCTCCCTCCCTCCCTCCAAAGATGGCGCCGGGGACTGAGCCCTCAGCTCACTCCTCAGCCCTCAGCACTGCAGCTCCCTGCCTCCCTCAACTGCATTCTCATCCCCATTCCACACAGGGGAAACTGAGGCCAGAGCAGTGTGGCCAAGCTGCACAAAAGAATGCTGCCAGCCAGAGTGGGGCTTGTCCTGGAGGTGGTCCCCACACTCTGACACCAAGCGCCATCCCAGGTGAGGGGCAGAAGACAGACCAATGTGGAAAGTCAGCCCAGACCAAAGCGACTGCTGATGTATCGCAATGAAATACATAAAACAACACAGGAGTCCAGAGGAAGGAGGCAGGTTGGCGGGAAAGTTTCCATGCCTTGCGGAGCAGTGTGACAGCCCCATCCCCTGTCAGCGTTCCCAAAAGAGCTTGGGGTCTGACCAAGAGACTGCTGCACGGGCCTCCCGGAGGAGGGGACAGCCACCCCTGGCCCTCCCATCACCCTCACACCGCAAGTGGGGTGCTCCGGAAGGGCTGTGACACCACCCAGGGCCCCAGCTCTTTGGGCTGCTTTGCCTCCTGCAGGGGTGGCTCACAGCCTCAGTACTGAACCTGGGCAACTCTCACCTCTTTTTCAAAGTCCTGGTCTGGATCGGACATACTTCTCAGAGGCACGGTCACGCCAGGCTCCGATCCACCTACAGAACAAGGACAGCTTTCCTCTTAGGGAGAAAGTTAAGAACAGAATCAAAAGCCTGCAGTCTCCCCATTCCGGCACCCCCTAGCCTCCACCTCCCCCAGGGCTGCAGTGGCCACACTTCCTCTGTACCTGATGAGGGCCACGAGATGTAGGGCTTGTTCCTGGATGGAGGCTGGCGAGCCAGGTTGGTGGGAGCGGGGCCCGGCCTTTCCTCCTGGGAGGGGGGCACAGCACTCTGGGCAGAGATAGCAACACATCAGCATGCTTGGTTGACACCCGGCAGGGCCGGCTGCAAAATTTGTGTGACCTACGGCGGCTGTGGCCTCGTGACCTTGATGAGCAAAATGGGGGCCAAGAGGGCTCTCCGGACTGGACAAGCGCTCTGGACAGTCCGAAACTAAGAACTGGCAATAGCAACGTTAGGCCAGGTCAAATCCTATAAAAAGCATACTCTTTTGTTTGAGATTGAGTCTTGCAATGTCCCCCAGGCTGGAGTGCAATGACACGATCTTGGCTCACTGCAACCTCTGCTTCATGGGTTCAAGCAATTCTCCTGCCTCAGCCTCCTGAGTAGGTGGGATTACAGGTGCCTGCCACCACGCCTGGCTAATTTTTGTAATTTAGTAGAGACAGGGCTTCTCCATGTTGGCCAAGCTAGTCTCTAACTCCTGACCTCACGTGAACCACTTGCCGTGGCCTCCCAAAGTGCTGGAATTAGAGGCATGAGCCACCACACCAGGCCTAAAAAACACACTTTTTTTTTTCTTCTTTTTCTTTGGAGATGGAGTCTTACTCTGTTACCCAGGCTGGAGTGCAGTGGCGCAATCCACTCACTGCAAGCTCCGCCTCCCAGGTTCAGGCCATTCTCCTGCCTCAGCCTCTCGAGTAGCTGGGACTACAGGCGCCCGCCACCACATCCGGCTAATTTCTTTTTGTATGTTTAGTAGAGACGGGGTTTCACCGTGTTAGCCAGGATGGTCTGGATCTCCTGACCTCATGATCTGCCTGCCTCGGCCTCCCAAAGTGCTGGGATTACAGGCGTGAGCCACCGTGCCCGGCCAAAAACATACTTCTCAAGTAAAAAATAGAAAGTATACCATCTGTTGGTATGAGGGTGTTACTGAGAAATCACCACCTGATGGCAAACGTCCTTACGAGGCCGTCACAGGCCGAAACGTGGCGGGCTCTGACAGGTATCTGCAGCATTTTGCTGCCCGGGGCGGCCCGAGGCCTGCACACAAGGCCTCGTGACAGGGAAAGTGCTGGTGAACAGAGAGCTGCAGTGGAGACCGGCTTGTGTGACAGGTGCACCAGGTCAGAGCACAGCGCCAGCCTCGCGGGCCCTGCCTTTGGGACGGCCTCAGCCAACACCCCTGCCCGAGACGGGAGGAGAGGATGGAATGCCCTGCCCGCCCCATCCCGGCCGTGCACGCACCAGAGGCAGGTCCATGAGCACCTGCATGCCGTCGCCTGGGCCCATGTGAGCCACGTGGTTGAAGTTGGTTGGGTTGGATATCATTTTGGATCTCAATTCTGGGTCTCTAAGCATCTCTCTGGGGAAAGGAAACACTTTTGAGATTCACGGCTATGTGAGAATCCTCTTGGCTCCTCCCTAGAGCGAGGCCCGGCTGGCCCCGTGAGGCCCTGCTCCTACCGCCTCTGCTGCAGTCTCTCTTCCTCTGGGACCTTGAAGACGAACCGCCTTTTGCTCCTGGTGCGCAGCATCTGCTTCTTGCTGTTGTCGGAGGTGTCCGGCACGTTGAGAACCGCTCCTGCGGAAGCAGAGCGCGCGGTGACCGTGCTGCGGCGCCAGGCGCACACGCCCCTCCGACTTCCCTTCCCTCCACTCCTAGTGCAGAGGAAGGCTCACCCGAGAACTTGCTCTTGAAGTAGATCAAGCGTGGAGGCTCACAGTTGAGGAGGTTGAGGGTGCCTTCAGAATTCAGGGGTCTTATCTGGATTGGAAACCAGGGAGGAACAGTGTAAGTGCGGCCACGCACAGACTGCACCGGGAGAAGCCCGCCCGCACCGGAGGGCGCCGAGACCTCCTTACCCTGCGCAGGCCGATGGTCTGCACCCACTCCATGGTGCGCACATCAAAGACGTCCACGCCATACTCGCTGTACACCGTGACGTGGGTGGGGCTGCAACCTAGCGCAGACGGAGCAGGGCGGGGTGAGCCACAGTGGCTCGGGAACTCACCTGCCCTTGGGCCGGAGGCCATGCCTTGGCACTTGAACAAGTGCAGAGGCGGCAGCACTGCCCTCAGCTGGTTCACGTCACCAAAGACTTCACGCTCCCACTCTGGAACTCATCTTCATTTCAAAGTTTAAACAAACACAATCGAATGTTTAAATGCTCCACCATCACTTCTGTAACTAGTATTTTGAATACTATAGTACACATGTTGAAGGTGACTTTTAAGTCTGGTTTTTCATTTAGCTCTCATGAGATGTGATTATCCTGAAAGCAAACTCAGGCTCAACACACTGGAAATTCAGGTAGGGGACGACTGTTCAGTATGGTGAGGCTAATTTGTTCCAGATGGCAAGTCAGGTTTCCAGGTAGGTATTAAAACCCACACAGAAACCACTGCTGACCTCTGAGCAACAACCCTGCCTGTCTACCCTCCACACTAACGCCTCTAGACCCCTAGGAGCCTGTGCAATGGCAGCGTGGGAGGCCCCTCTGCAGCCTGGTCTGAGGACATGTGCAAGTGCGGGTAGGGGCGTCCTGCAGGGCGCGCTGGGGTCCGCGCTGTGCTCCTCACCTGCTCATCTGTTGGCTCACAGAAGCAACTTCACCCAAGGCACCAAGGCTGTGAGACCAAGAACGGTGGAGCCTCTGGCCATTCGGAGTTTAAGGGCTTTCTCCATGTGTAGAAGGGCAACAACACAGCTGTGCCATGCGATGGAGGAGCGGTGCGTGTCCACCGCTCGGTCCCTCTGCGTGGGTGGCACTCTCACTGCCCCCACAGCCCCTCAGTGTGGCTTGGTTCCTGGCCCTCAGCTTGCAGAAACGCAGAGCTGGGAGGCGGCAAACCCCAAACGCAGGAGAGCTCCAGCTCAGTGCTCGTTCCTGGCTCTGCTGCCTCCAGAGTTTAAGGTTAATCCTGCATCATGACACACCTCACTGCCTGAGGATGCATTTTTAAAAGCCTTCTGCTCTGTTTCTATCACAGATTCCAAACAGGCTAGAAGATCAGGCCTTTTCTTCTGAATACAAAAAGGAAAATCAAACAGGGTTTGTAAAAAAGACAAGAGATACTGGCCTGGTCACCAAACTGCCTCCGAAGGAGCATTTCAGATGAACCTGTGAGGCCTCTGAGAACCACGTCAAAAGCAGCCCCAGAAACTGCCCTTCAGGGAACCACTCTTCACACATGGGCTTCTGGGAAGGTCCTTGCCTGCTGAGCACGTGGGGATTCGCTTGCAAGGAACCACGGAGAAGCCTAGTTTGCTGACTCAGCGATACACAGATGCCCAGTGAAAAGATTCTAGTGAAACAGATTCTAGTGAAAAGAACATGGGCTCTGGAGCCTGAGAGATGCTACATGTGACTGATGCAGGGCACGAGGCGCCTGTGGCCCTCAGCTGCCTCTTCGGCAACAGGGCCGATGACACCTGGCCTAAGGGATGGGGAGGGGCAGGGGAGGCTACCTACACAGGGCGCTCAGCACAGGGTGCACAATGCGCAGTTCTGCATCCTACAGGTGACAGAATTACTTTTGACCAGCTCTGAAACTCATCTGCATCTGCACTGTGCCCGTGGGAGAGAGGAGACCCACCAAGGCGGAGAACCCAGGAACTTCAGGTGTCTATGACAGACACGTGTGGCCAGGATTATAAATACACTGCAATAAGTGACCTGGGTCCTCTTCAACGTTACATTTTGCAAAAATGTAAATTCTGTGTGGTTTCAAACCCTGTGCTGGCTGCCCATGAAGAGGACAGGGTGTTGGGGGAAGACTCCAGGACAAGGGGTGCTGAGGCAGTGGGACTGGCCCCTTCCTGTACCTCACCCCAGGCCCATGGCCCGGCCCCACTGCCCACCGTCTGCTGTGGTATGGCCATGAGGATGGAGCTGGGACACACCGCAGTAAGCCCGTGGGTGGAGGCTGGCCATGCACCTCACAGGCCTGGTGTCTAGCCATGATGCCCTGGGTACGCTGTCGCCTCAGCAAGGCCAACAATGGGGCGGACAAAGGGGTTAAGCTTCAGGTAACTGAGGGAGAACATAATTCCCCATCTCTTGCCCTGTTACCCTCCCCGCATCTGCCCAGCTCCTCTTCCTCCCGGCCTCCTCTTGATCTGTGGATTTGATGGTGCCGGCTACTCTGACAGATCAAACAGAGGGATTCTGAGGTTTAAGGTTTCCTTTCCATTTTAAGAGACAGGGTCTCACTCTGTCCCCCAGGCTAGAGTGTAGTGGTGTGATCATGGCTCAGTACAGCTTCCGTCTCCTGGGCCCAAGCAATCCTCCTGTTTCAGCCTCCCAAGTAGCTGGGACTATAAGCATGTGGCACCGTGCCTGGCTAGTTTGTCTGTTTGTCTGAGATGGAGTCTTTTTCTGTTGCCCAGGCTAGAGTGCAGTGAGTGGCGTGATCTTGGCTCACTGCAACCTCCGCGTCCCGGGTTCAAGCGATTCTCCTGCCTCAGCCTCCTGAGTAGCTAGGAGTACAGGCATGCACCACCACGCCCAGTTAGTACACACGGGGTTTCACCCTATTAGCCAGGATGGTCTCGATCTCCTGACCTCATGATCTGCCCGCCTTGGCCTCCCAAAGTGCTGGGATTACAGGTGTGAGCCATGTTTTGTTTTTTAATAGAGACGAGGCTGGTATCGAACTCCTGAGCTCAAGTGAGCCTCCTGCCTCAGCCTCGCACGGTGCTGGGATTACAGGTGTGAGCCACCGCTCCCCGCCCAGTTTAAGGTTTTAAAAGCAATCGGACAGGGGGCCAGTCGGGAAGTGTCCACTGGTCCTACTTTCCTCCAGTGCCACCATTCACAGAGAAAGTCACATCAACTAAGCGAATCAAGTGACCCAACTGTTTGAAAAACAGCTCCTACCACTTTCAGAAGACACTTGCTCTCCCAGGAGGAACTGTAACTTAGACACCAGAGGTGAATTTTTTTCTGGCCACCAAAACCCCTCAAGCTTGTCTTTACTACTGTGTAAGTTTCCGTATTATCACAAGGAAGGCCTTTTAAACGAGCGATGAATGCTACGTCCTGTTCTCGGTTCGCCGAGCCCTTCTGCCCAGGGGCCTATGCCCGCCAATGGTGTCTTCTGCTGAGGCCTCTGGAAGAACTGGCCCCACGTGCTCAGGGAGAGAGGTTGCTGAGCCCGCCCGCTGCTGGTCTGAGATGTGAGATCTGAACTGTGCTCTCTGCTGTGGGCTGTCATGGAGCCCATCTCTCCCGATGCTCTGACTACTCAACTAAGGGACTGGAAGACAAACCAAAGCAAAATCGAACACATGCTGACTGTCGGTGGGAAAAGCAGCAACAGGGATATGCAACAGAAAACATATACATACTACAGGCGACAGGAGCCGCAGGCCACATGAGCTCCTGCGCGCGTGCCCTCCGGCCTTGCGGGTCCACGTACAGTCCCATGTGGCTGAAGCAAAGCAGGTACTCCTCGCTTTCGAGCTCCACAGCACAAAGGGCATCAAAAGACTGTTGTGAGAGGAACGCAAGCGAGGGGTCATTGGGATTTACCAGGTTTAGAGGCTGCCCGTCCCCCTGGATGCTCAGCAGGCAGAACCCAGAAGGGAAGCCCACACAGAGCCTGTCCCTGAGCACCGCCAGGCACTGCACGCTGCCGGGAGCCACAAGCTCATTGAACTTTCTGTGGAATGGCTTCGTTCTCTGGATCTCATAGCAAAGGATCAGCCGTTTCACGGCCACAAACAGGCAGGTGCCAGAGTTCCTCTTGAGTGTGGCCGTGGCCATGAGCTGGCAGCCTTTGGTTTCCGGAAGCTTGATGTCAAAACTGCCTTCCGCTCCATCAAGGGATGACCACGGATAGAGGTGCACATGGTGGTTCCGGCCACAGAGGAGGATGACGATCTTCTCTCTGGGAGCAAGCTCGATCTGGTGCACCTTCTTACAGTCAGCGGCACGGACGATCACTGTGGCAGGGAGGACAAGAGTGTGAGGCCAATGGGACAGCCAGCAGCTCACAGCGCTGACGGCCTTGGCTAAGGACCTGCCCGGAACACCCTGGGGCCCTCCCCTGGGCTCCCTTCCTATGTGCGCAGCCTGAGCCCAGCCGAGCCCGTCCCTGCCCAGAGAGCCAGCGGCTTGAGTGCCCCCCGGAGAAGCTGCCCCACCCATCCACAGTGCGCTCTTAGGGCAGCCTCGGGGGCCAGTCCGAAGGCTCCTCCGCCTCTGCTGCTGTGCACACCCCTCAGTGCACCAGGGCTCCAGCTGGGCAGTGCTTCCACCTGGGCCCTCATGCAGCGAGGCCCTGGGGTGATCTGGGCCTCCTTCCAGCTCATCCCCGAACCAGAGAGCCCTCACGCTGCACATGAGGAACAAAGCTGTCTCCAACCCGCTGGGGCCCTGAGACAAACCCTCTGAAGACCCCGCTCTCACACGGGCCCCAGGTTAACCCAAGCCCCTCGCGTGCTCAGGGTCTCCCCACAGAGCTGCCAGGCTACGGCCTCACCCAGCGGCCGCCCCACCCTTCTCACTCCATGGCCATCACGTGCAGAGATGCTGGGTCTGTCAGGAAAGGACTATGGCTCACACGAAATGTTACTGGATTCCTTGGGGGATGCTCCCCAGGGTCCCTGCCCCCTGCCCAGGGCCAGTTTCAGTCTCCTGACATTTCCGCTCCTAGACCCACGGCTGTGGAGCGGGTGCATGTCAGGATACCTTTGCCCTCCCTTGCTGGGAAAAGTGAAAGTGTCAAAATTGGAAGCAAAGAAACGAAAGCTTCTCAAGTGAAGCCTCAGCACATGTGAACATCTGCAGCTGTTCCTCCTTTCCTTGACCCCGCCACCCACCCCCACTCAGTGCTCCCCTTGAAGAACTCAATGGATGCGACATGGAACTGAGCACCATGTCACCATGCACTCGATGCTGGTCTCCACGGCACTCTGGCCCCTCCGGTGCCTTCATCAAGTGCATCTGTCTTAACCCTTAGAAGCTACTGACCCTGTGCTGTCTGTAGAGGCCAGGCTGGAACCCCCTGCTCACTCACCATCTCGGGTGACCTCTATGACATAGAGCCCTTCTTCTAGGCCGACTGCAATCCTGTCTGCGTCTGTGGAGGGGTAAGTAACGTACACAAAGTCAGTACAGCTGACCGTGAACAATGTGGGTTTGAATGAGTGGGTGGGCTCATTCACAAATATTCACAGATACTTTTCAACCATATGTGGATGAGAATACAGCATTCCAGGGATGTGACACTTCAGTGTCGGGGGTGACTTTCTGTCCATAAGGACTCCACAGGGCCGGCTGACTGTGGGATTGAGTCTGCGAGGATTTGGGTGTGTGGGGGGCTCCTGGAGCTGACCCCCAGGCTTAGCCAGGGCCGACTGTACTGTCCACACAGGTCATCTGCTTCTTAACATGCATGGAGAAACTGTCTACAAACCCAAATGACCTTCCTCTGATTTTCAGATGGGCACCACAGCACTGCCGAAAGTGCTGTTGCTTCCGACACTTAAAGGACACAGCCTCTGGGACGTACCCACGATGGCAGCTGTTAGGACAGCCTTGATGAGAGGCAGCGAGCTGTCATAGGCTTCCAAGGGAACATGCACGACCTGATTCCTCAGCCGGTTTTTATGAAGGATGGACTGGAGTCCTTCTAGAATCCCAACCCACTTCCTCTTTTCATTCTCATTTTCTGTCAGAATGAGCAGCGAGCTGGTCTTCGAAGGTGCACCTAAGAGAGAGGCCGTCACCTTCATGACAGGAAACAGAAGAAAAGAGAGAAGCCATCAAACACCAAAGCTGCACACAGCGGCCACGGCCCTGCTGGAGCCATGCACCCCAGGAGCAACGGGGGCTGATATGCTTCCCAGGCGGGGACCCGACTCCACCTCACTGGGCGCCTTGCAGGGGCCCCCGCAGCAGGATGCGGAAGGGGCGGGGTTCTAAACAGCCCATGAGATCGTTTCCTGGTCCCATTTTCGTTAATTCTCCTTTTGCCAAAACTATGAGTAGCTGCCTACTTTAAATCTGCTTTCTTGAATAATCATTATAAATAAAAGCAGATTCTGACAATGTGTCCAGGAAAAGCAGATCTGAAAAACACTGGCCCAAATCATGCCTCCCTGGGAGCAGCCTCTGAGCACACACATTACCAAATGACCATCATTCCAGTAACAATGACGGCAATTTCCTGTACCGTGTATGGGAGGTCGTTTCTGAATAGAGCTGTGATTTACTAAAAGCTGATTTATAGACTTAGTTTTGTTGTCAACCAAAATTTTACTGTGTTTATAAAAAAATTCCCAATGGAGGGGGCTACAGGGCTTCTTTCCCCAATTTACAGTCTTCTAGAAACGTCCCAGTGCTACAATGTCTAACACTAACTCAGTGAGGGACTCACTCACTCAGCCAACAAAAACGCTGGCTCCAATTGGCTGGGGGGCACTGGAGTGGCACCTTCACGCCTAACCCACCACAGCGCCCGCCTGGCAGTGCACATGCTGTGAGGACAGTGGCCGGGATGGGGACTGGGTGGAAGAGGAGTTTCAGATGCAGCAGAAGGGAGGCTCCCCGAGACAGGCACAGGCAGCTACTTGGCCAGGGCAGGACGCACAAGGACCTGGAGCCAGGCTGGAGGCCAAGACCCGAGGGTCACACTGGAGGTGCGCTGGTGGCTGCTGCGGCACAATGACATGCCTGGAATAATCAGTTTTAACTATGTGCTTTGTTAAGAAGATTAATGAAAAATTCATACCCTGAATATACATGGAATATCTCGGCGTGTAGCATGAATGACATCTGAGGCCAGGACTGAGCTCACGGAAAACTCGTCATCTCTGGTAAGAAAGAAACATTCATCCCGCTGGGAGACACACACACAGGCCCCGAGGCCCTCCCACGCCCTGCCCGCGCCCTGCCCTGCCCTGCCATGTCCTTCCACCCCCGTGTTCTGCAGTGGAGGGCGGGCCCCTCGCCCACGCAGATGTAAGAAACATGGGCAGGGCCAACCAACAACTCAAGACTCCGGAAGGTGTTTCAGGGCTTAGGGATGCCGAAGGGGAGCCCCGGAGCCTCATCCACTCTGTGCTGGTGCCTCCAGACGACGCCAGTTACAGACAACTCATCTGCATTTGGCACAGCCAGGCAGTCCCTCCACAGCCACGTGCAGAGGGCAAGTGGGCTGAGGGCTGTGGAGGTGACACAGGGAGGGGGGAGTGAGGGGTGGGCGAGGAGGTGAGGGGAATGTGGGGGGTGGGTGTGGAGATGAGCGGGGAATGGGGGGTGGGCGTGGAGGTGAGGGGAGAGTGGGGGTTGAGTGTGGAGGTGAGGGGGAAGTGGGGGGTGGGTGTGGAGGTGAGAAGGGAAGGGGTGGGTGTGGAGGTGAGGGGGAGTGCAGGATGGGTGTGGAGGTGAGACCAAGAGTGGGGGGTGTCGGGTGTAGGTGAGGGGGGAATAAAGGGTGGGGTGGGTCTGGAGGTGAGAGGCGGAATGGGGGGTGAGTATGGAGATGAGGGGAGAGTGGGGGGTAGGTGTGGAGATGACAGGGGAAGTGGGGGGTGGGTGTGGAGGTGAAGGGGGCTGTGGAGGTGAGGGGGAGTGCAGGGTGGGTGTGGAGGTGAGACGGAGAGTGGGGGTGCTGGTGTAGGTGTGGGGAGCGGGGTGGGTGTGGTGGTGAGGGGGGTGGGGTAGGTTTGGAGGTGAGAGGGGCGTGAGGGTGGTGTGGAGGTGAGGTGGGTGGGGGAGTGGGTGGTGTGGTAGGTGTGGAGGTGAGGTGGGTAGGGGAGTGGGGGGTGGATTTGGAGGTGAGGGGGGTAGGGCAGTGGGGGTAGGTTTGGAGGTGGGGGGTTGGGTGTGGAGGTGAGGGGGGTGGGGTGGATGTGAGGTGAGTGGGGAGTGAGGGTGGGTGTGGAGGTGAGGGGGTAGGGGAGTAGGGGTGGATGTGGAGGTGTGGGTGGGTGTGGAGGTAAAGGGGGTAGGGGAGTGGGGGGTGGGTTTGGAGGTGTGTGGGAGTGGGGAGTGGGGGTGGGTTTGGAGGTGATGGGGTAGGGGAGTGGGGAGTGGCTTTGGAGATGGGGGGTAACGGAGTGGGGGGTGGGTGTGGAGGTAGTGGGGGTGGGTGTGGAGGTGAGTGGGTGGGGGAGTGGGGATGGGGTGGATGTGGAGATGCGGGTGAGTTTGGAAGTGGGGGAATGGGGGGTGGGTTTGCAGGTGGGGGGTGGGGAGTGGGGGGTGGGTTTAGAGGTTGGGGTGGGGGAGTGGGGGGTGGTTTTGGAGGTAGATGGAGTGGGGGGGTGGGGTGGGTTTGGAGGTGAGGGGGGTAGGGGAGTGGGGGGTGGGTTTGGAGGTGGGGTGGGGGAATTGGGGGGGTTTGCAGGTGGGGGGTGGGGGGAGTGTGGGGGTGGTGTGGTGTGGAGGTGAGAGGAGGAGCAGGTGTGGGGAGTGGGGGGTGGTGTGGTGTAGAGGTGGGGGTGGGGAGTGGGGGGTGGCTTTGGAGATGGGGTGGGGAGTGGGGGGTGGTGTGGTGTGGAGGTGAGGGGAGGAGCAGGGTGTGGTGTGGAGGTGAGAGGAGGAGCAGGGTGTGGGGGAGCAGGGTGTGGTGTGGAGGTGAGGGGAGGAGCAGGGTGTGGTGTGGAGGTGAGAGGAGGAGCAGGGTGTGGTGTGGAGGTGAGGGGAGGAGCAGGGTGTGGTGTGGAGGTGAGAGGAGGAGCAGGGTGTGGTGTGGAGGTGAGGGGAGGAGCAGGGTGTGGGTGGAGGTGAGAGGAGGAACAGGGTGTGGGTGGAGGTGAGGGGAGGAGCAGGGTGTGGTGTGGAGGTGAGAGGAGGAGCAGGGTGTGGGTGGAGGTGAGGGGAGGAGCAGGGTGTGGTGTGGAGGTGAGAGGAGGAGCAGGGTGTGGGGTGGAGGTGAGGGGAGGAGCAGGGTGTGGTGTGGAGGTGAGAGGAGGAGCAGGGTGTGTGTGGAGATGAGGGGAGGAGCGGGTGTGGGTGGAGGTGAGGGGAGGAGCAGGGTGTGGTGTGGAGGTGAGGGGAGGAGCAGGGTGTGGTGTGGAGGTGAGGGGAGGAGCAGGGTGGGTGGAGGTGAGGGGAGGAGCAGGGTGGGTGTGGAGGTGAGAGGAGGAGCAGGGTGTGGTGTGGAGGTGAGAGGAGGAGCAGGGTGTGGGTGGAGGTGAGGGAGGAGCAGGGTGTGTGTGGAGGTGAGAGGAGGAGCAGGGTGTGGTGTGGAGATGAGGGGAGGAGCAGGGTGTGGGTGGAGGTGAGGGGAGGAGCAGGGTGTGGTTGGAGGTGAGGGAGGAGCAGGGTGTGGTGTGGAGGTGAGGGGAGGAGCAGGGTGGGGTGGAGTGAGGGAGGAGAGTGGTGTGGAGGGGTGTGGTGTGGAGGTGAGAGGAGGAGCAGGGTGTGGGTGGAGGTGAGGGAGGAGCAGGGTGTGGGTGGAGGTGAGGGGAGGACAGGGTGTGGTGTGGAGGTGAGAGGAGGAGCATGGTGTGGTGTGAGATGAGGGGAGGAGCAGGGTGTGGGTGGAGGTGAGGGGAGAGCAGGGTGTGGTGTGGGGTGAGGGAGGAGCAGGGTGTTGTGGAGGGAGGGGAGGAGCAGGGTGTGGTGTGGAGGTGAGGGGAGGAGCAGGGTGGGTGTGGAGGTGAGAGGAGGAGCAGGGTGTGGTGGGGTGAGAGGAGGAGCAGGGTGTGGGTGGAGGTGAGGGGAGGAGCATGGGTTGGTGTGGAGGTGGGGGGGGTGAGAGAGAGCAGGGTGTGGGTGGAGGTGAGGGATGGCAGGGTGTGGTGTGGAGGTGAGAAGGAGAGCAGGGTGTGGTGTGGAGGTGAGGGGAGGAGCAGGGTGTGGGTGGAGGTGAGGGGAGGAGCAGGGTGTGGTGTGGAGGTGAGGGGAGGAGCAGGGTGTGGTGTGGAGGTGAGGGGAGGAGCAGGGTGGTTGGGGGAGGTGAGGGAGGAGCAGGGTGTGGGTGGAGTGAGGGGAGGGCAGGGTGTGGTGTGTGGAGGTGAGGGGAGGAGCAGGGTGTGGGTGGAGGTGAGGGGAGGAGCAGGGTGTGGGTGGAGGTGAGGGGAGGAGCAGGGTGTGGTGTGGAGGTGAGGGGAGGAGCAGGGTGCGGGTCCGTGTGGAAGTGCTGTTCTGAAGAGGCTCCCTGAAGAGGGCTGAGCCCTCTGATGGGACCCTTGACTTGGGCTTAGGCCAATTTTTCCTCCACCAGTGGCTCTTTGTTGCCAGGTCAGGGGCACACCTGTACACAGCCAGGGACTGGCAGGTGCCCCGGGGGGGTGGGGCATGGAAAGTGGGAGTATGCTGCCGGGTGATCCTGACTCATCCTCACTGTCCTCAGGGTACCCGCCCAGCAGCCCTGCCCCAAGAACCAATGCTACAGATGGAGTCTCCAGCCCCTGCCTGAACCCAGAGCAGTCCTGTGTGCACCACACCAGAGACAGTGCACTGTACAGAGATGACACAGAGGCGGTAGCACGGCTCGTGTGCAAGCCCTGGGCTGAGCTAGGCCTCTTAGTGATGTGTTTACCTTCACAACAACACTCCACATGCCAGTAACATGACCACTGTCCTCATCTCACAAACAGTCCACAAATACCAACTCTAGGAGAAAGTGGGAAGGAGGCCCCGCCTGCTCCTGCAGCTGACACTGGGTGGCACTGAGACAGGGTCACACAGCAAAGGCTATGGTCACACACACCCACATGGCCCATGGCTCCAGACGTCTTCCACAAGCCAAGAGCACCTGCCCCGGTCTCTAAAATGCACAGATGGCTGTGGACTGCACAGCTTTTCTCTGGGATATCTTCTGCTTGTTCTTGGGCATGTGGTTTTCTTATGTTAAATTAACTCCCCTGTGGCAAACTTTTCAATGCAAACACATGTGAGGCAGGAAGCGTCTACAGCGCTCCTGTTCCTGTGCATGCAGGCCCACAAGCACGTCTGCTCACATGCGTGTGAGCACTTTCAGTCATGACTAAGCTGTACCCATTTTTGCGACCGTACAATAATGAAGCGGGTGAAGTACACACAAGGTGAAAGATTACCAAGGAACACACTGTCCTTTTGGCTAAAGACAGTACTGCCCAAACACAGACCTGAGATCCAAGACTTGGCTCGCAATGACACCCGGCTGGGTGGATTTTCCTTCAGGCAGATCATACAGGAAGAGCTTGCAGTCACAGACGACTGCATATGCACGCTGCCATCCCTTCTTCACCCCCGTGGGCTTTGGGACCTATTAATAAAAACAAACAGTGGCTACGTTCCACCAGGCCAGGCAGGCCGCCAGGCCCCATTACACTCGTTCACAATCTCCTTCCAGCTGCCAGGCCGGCAAACAGAGCTATCTGGACAGAGGGGGTTTTCCCAAGAAGGTTCAAGGAATTGCTGGGGAGGGGTCCACGCATGGCAGCAGACAGTGCCAGGAAAGCTGGCAGCTCAGCCAACGTCGCGTCCACCCCATGCAGGGTGCTGTGGTACACGCAGCCCGACAGCCTTGGAGACATGGGCCTGGCACAGTGGCTTTCAGACTGAGCTTCTGCCCACTGGCCGGACACTCAGCCCAGGATGGACTCTGAGTGAGCGTCTGTGTGGAGGCCTCAGGATGCCCAGGCCATTCAGAACAGCGGCTGCACAGACCTGATGGCCTCAGTGCCCAGGAGGGGAAGCCTCCTAGGACTGGCACCAGGGCTACCTGCCAGAGCAAGGGGCTGCTTTCGAGAGTGGCTGGGCATGGCTATTGGTCACTGCACCTCACAAGCACCGACGGCTGAGGGGTGGAGATGAAGCCGCCTACCTTGACATGGCCTTTGTAGGCTGTTCCGATGCCTCGCTGCACATCCACGCCCAGAGGCCTCTTGGACTGCTCGGGAGGTATTGGGCACACCTGGGGGGCGCTGTCTTTGCAGGACACATGGCAAGCAAAGGAACACACTGGAAGAGAGCAAGAACACTGCCTTCAAAGCTTGCTGCCTACAGAGAAGTCACTGCAGAACCTATGCCCTGAAGAGGCAATTTAATAATTACCAGGTCTCGCCTGGAATCCCAGCACTTTCGGAGGCTGAGATGGGCAGACCACTTGAGGTCAGGAGTTTGAGACCAGCCTGGCCAACATGGTGAAATCCCGCCTTTATTAAAAATACAACAATTAGCCGGGCATGGTGACATACACCTGTAATCCCAGCTACTCGGGAGGCTGAGGCAGGAGAATCGCTTGAGCCCAGGAGGCGGAAGTTGTAGTGAGCTGAGATCACACCACTGCACTCTAGCCTGGGAGACAGAGCGAGACTCTGTCTCAAAACAAAACAAAACAAACAAAAAATAATGACCAAGTTTCACATCAAGTCCAGACATCCAAGAAGGTAAAAACAGTTGCAGGGCAGAATCCACAGAAAAGCTCAGGGATTCTGGCACTGAATGCGTCTTCAGCATGCGCACAGGGAAAGGGCCCACTGCAGAAGCCTGCCTCCATGCTGTCCCTGCCAGCCCGGGCCGCCTCCCGCACAGGTGAGCTTCTACACGGCAATTACAGGCCAATGGTCATGGGGACACGGGATCTTGGCAGCCAATCAAAACGTGCATGAGTTGAAATAACAAAAAACAATGCTTCTGCTATAATGTTGAATGAAGGGCAACTCTGCTCACAGACCCATGGTCAGGAAGGCGCTGAGTGCTCAGAGCCAGTGAGGTCTGGGCTCCAGGACCCTCCTGCAGCACTGGGTGGCTTGGGGTGGTTGCTCATCTGTGAAACGAGGCAATCACTGAGGGGGTAAGAGCATGTCAAATCCCAGCACAGGGCAAGAG
Source organism: Trachypithecus francoisi (assembly GCF_009764315.1). Taxonomy (NCBI): domain Eukaryota; kingdom Metazoa; phylum Chordata; class Mammalia; order Primates; family Cercopithecidae; genus Trachypithecus; species Trachypithecus francoisi. The sequence continues at coordinate 3,720,564 of NW_022681468.1, read as the reverse complement.
CACAAGATACAGCCTTAAAAATACGATGGGCTGAGTGAGGTGGCTCATACCTGTAATCCCAGCACTTTGGGAGGCTGAGGCAGGTGGATCACTTGAGGTCAGGAGTTCGAGACCAGCCTGGCCAACATGGCGAAACCCCATCTCTACTAAGAACACAAAAATTAGCCGGGCATGGTGGCGTGCGCCTGTCCCCAGCTACTTGCGGGGGATGAGGCAGGAGAATCACTTGAATCTGGGAGGCAGAGGTTGCAGTAAGCTGAAATCGAGCTACTGCACTCCAGCCTGGGTAACAGAGTCAAACTCTGTCTCAAAAAAGAAAAGAAAGAAAAGAAAGAAAGAAAAAGAAAAGAAAGAAAAAGAGAAAGAAAGAGAAAGGAAGGAAGGAAGGAAGGAAGGAAGGAGAAAAGAGAGAAAAGAAAGAAAAGAAAGAAAAGAAAGAAAAGAAAGAAAGGGAGAGAGAAAAATACGAACGATGACCAGAAGCAGAGACAAATAATTGTGGTTATCTCTAACTTGATAGTGGAAGGTTTTACACAATTATTTTTCCTGATTTTCAAGAACAGCTGCAGACGATACACTTTGTAATAATTCTCAATAGAAGATTTGGGTCACCACAGAGGCGCAGAGTGCAATGGAGCCCCCAGCACAGCAGGGATCCACGGTTCCACAGACCTTTACTGAGGATTTGTAAAAATAAACCCGCCAGGCTGGGTGCAGTGGCTCACGCCTATAATCCCAGCACTTCGGGAGGCTGAGGCGGGAGATCGCTTGAGTCCCAGAGTTCGAGACCAGACTGGGAAACAAAGTGAGACCCCCACTCTCTACAAAAAAATTTTAAAATAGCCAGGTGTGGTGGGGTGTGTGTGTCTGTGCTCCCAACTACTTGACAGGCTGAGACAAAGGAATTGCTTGAGCTGATCTGTGACTGCACCACTGCACTCCAGTCTGAGCTACAGAGTGAGACCCTATCCCCCCACCCAAAAAGAACCAAAAACCCTGTCCTCAAATAATGCCAATTAAACTTCACTTCAGTTTGGTTTGCTTGCACAAGGGCTGCCCTGGAGCTTGCTGGTGCCCTGAGCTGCGGGCGTGTGGGGCTGTGCACGCTGACCCCAGGAGCTGCAACGACACTCACCCTCGCAGGCGTAGCCCTGCCGGATCAGCCCAACCATCAGGGAGGTGCAGTGGCTGCACTGAGTAGGGCTGGAGAAGGACTTGATGCTGAACTGGTGAGCCTTCGGCTGGAGGGAGAAAATCAAGAACACTGAGGTGAACCATGGACTCCTGAGAAGAGTCAGATCCATCTGCCTGTGATCCAGTTTATACACGGCTTGGGCATTGTTCTGAAAAGGTGGAAATGTGCAAGTTCTGGTCTTGGTCTACGTGTTCCCTAACAGGGCTCATCAAATAGTGGTGAAAACCACCTACGAGCTTGAGCCAGAGACAGGCCAACAAATACTTCCTTCGGTGGGAGAGCACTGCTACCAACAGCGAGCTCAGCTGGGCCAGCGCGCCAAGGTGATATGGCCAGTGCTCTTTCTGGCTCACGCTCCTGGCTTTCTGGAGACCAGCACCAACTGGCTCTTGGGGGCCAACCTGGGGTCACATTTGGGTTGGGCTGCACACAGGCCTTGCATGTGTCCAAGAGACACACAAGAATCACCTACAGGAGAACAGTTCACAATAGCAAATGCCTGGAAAGGCCCATGGTCCCTCATCAGGAGTGGACACACTGTGATCCCAGCGGCAATGGAAGCAGCCCCAAGGCTGAACAGAGATGGACATGGTGCAGGCCATGCAGGACCGCCTCTCTACAAAGCTCAGGCGCAGCAGAGACCAATACGATCCTCAGCAGGACACAGATGTGGGTGAGACCACTGGCAAGAAGTAGGGAAGTGACCGACACAAACTCCAGAGACCTGCGGGGGAAGAGGCTGGCTGAGGTGGGCACGGAGGCCGTGGGGCGGTGCCCGGGCCGTCAGGACTAGGAGTGACACCCCAGCAGTCTGCAGAGCTGCTGCTATCAAATATGGTCACCAAATAACTGACCTCTTGACTTGGCCCCGACTCTGCTAGAGTCTCAGTCCAAAAGGCAAACCCTTAATTAGCCTCATACAAGTCTGGCTTCTTACGTCCAGCTGGCATAGCTGCCTGTGGCAGGAAGCACAAGCAGAGGCCGTGTCTATATTAACAACCACCAAAACCACCTTAGGCCACAGGGCTATGTACTCGCAATGCTTGGAACTCAGGGGCCTGTCACCCTGGAGACTTTCTGATTTGCGTTGATATTTATATGAAAGAAAAGGGGATGTTACAGAAGCAGCCAAGGCCAGGACACGGGAGCACGGGCCCAGTGGGGTCACCGTGCTGGCTCTCCAGGATGCACGTGTGAAAAGCATGAGGCTCAGAACTGCACATGCACTGCAGTGCCGCTTATGCCGGGTCATTCTCACCCACCAGCCACGTGGTTCTGTAAGGTTCCCAAAGGGCAGGCAGACAAATGAAAATCAATGTGGAGGAGTAAGCTGCCTACCCGTGGAGAGGGGAATATGGCTTGGGGAATGAGACAAGAGTGGGGAGACCAAATGCTGGACATTTCTGATTAAAATATATTTGTGTAGCACTGGTGTCATTAAGAAGACACAGGATCCTGACAGCTTCCTGAATTACACACCATTCTCAACAAATTTCCTACAGAACATCAGGGTCACTACTGTGTGTACACAAAAATGACTAAGTCTGTTTTATTTATACAAAAGTTATTTTCTAAATAACTGAGAATAAATAAGTAACTAAATAACTAAGAAGGCGCCCCGGGTGAAAGCAAGGCCCCTACCTTCGGTCCAGCCAGAGCCAGGGCCTGCGTGGTGGGCAACGGCACAGCGGATGGCCTCTGCGGGGGCCGAGCCATGTCCTGGGAGACAAGCAGGACAGGTGAGTGTCGGCCCAGCTCAGCACGGCTGAGACACCTGGCCCCACGGGGTGCACTTCTCTCAAGAATGTGTTCACAGTGAACAGTTCTGCATCTTTAATTTGCTACAATGTTGAGACATCTGCTGAAGCCTTCCTCATCTAGGGGAGGGACTGACAGTTAATTCTCAAAATGAAAGGTGGGCTTGAGCACCTGGGCAGAGGCCCTCGCTGCAAGCTGTTATGCAGGGGCCAGGTGAGCGGCGTTTGGTCACCTGCACACGAGGGCAGACCCCAGGTGGGAACATCACCAGGGCAACGCTGTCTCACCTCCTGTTGCTCTGATGCAGCCACAGACATCGACGGGGACGCTTCTGGCTTTGGAGCTTGTGTTTCTTGCTCACTAGCTGAGCTGGTCTGTGAGAACCAAGAAAGAAAGAGTTGGGTGACAGGACATACTCTATATGATCCAGACTCGACTTACAAGTTCTTTACTAATAAAAGCACATTCTGTCTGGCCCAGAGGTCCCAGCGGTTCTTACTCCTGGATCCTATCACCCCTTGGGTCTCCTCACGGACTCCTGCTCCACTCCTAGCCGGCCGGCCTGCCCTGAGGACCCCTGCACTTGGCATCCTTGGCCGAGTGGTGATCGCGTGGGCAGGTGAGTCTGACAAGTCACAGTCACCCCGCTGAGGGGAGAATTTGCCTGGAGACATCCCTAATGCACAGCCATGAGCACACCGCCGCCTCCTGCAGCCTCCTCGCCCTGGCCACTGAAAGGGCAAGACCTGGAAACGCCAATCCTTCCTGACCTTTATTCATAAGTAAGGTTACCCAACCTAGCAGCCTTAAGATCAATGAGCCACGCGGGGCGTGGAGGCTCACGCCTGTAATCCCGGCACTTTGGGAGGCTGAGGTGGGGATCACCTGAAGTCAGGAGTTTGAGACCAGCCTGGCCAACATGGCAAAACCCCGTCTCTACTAAAAATACAAAAATTAGCCGGGCGTGCTAGCACACACGCATAATCCCAGCTACTCTGGAGGCTAAGGCCCGAGAATCGCTTGAACCCAGGAGGTGGACGCTGCAGCGAGCTGAGATCAAGCCACTGCACTCCAGCCTGGGCAATGAAGCAAGACTGTCTCACAAGAAAAAGAAAAAGAAAAAAAAGATCAATGAGCCAAATGCTTCTTAACCTCATTTCAAGGATCAAGAAGAAATTCAAACATCAACAGATGTCGGTGGGCCCAGGAGCAGGTGTAAGAATTTCCCTGAAGACTTTACGACACAGGGAAGCAATGTTTTATTTTAACAAATTAAGAGTTCTAATTTCACAGTGATTTATTTGAAGCTAAAGCTACACTCTGAAACCACTTAAAAACAACTCTGTTTCAACACGTATTCCTGAAACTAATAGTTTATCATCACAGGCCATTGCTGTTTACACAGACGCACACGTAGGTATGCTGAGTAGTAAGTGTTAGCACCAGCAAACAGTGTACTAGGATACAGACATGGCTGGGTAGGCGCCTAAAGGAACAGTTTACAGCTGTATTTTGTGTTCCACATCAGAATCCCAATGAACCAAATCAGATAAACACTTTCCAACAGTTGTAATTAATTAGGCCGCTGAGGAAGGAGCCAAATTCAGATGGGACGGCAGCACACACACATAAAACACACACACAACCGTGTACTGCAAATTCACAAGGGAAAGGCTAGCTCAACTGGCTAATTATCAAAGCTCAAAAACGTAAGCAAATCTGCCCCATAAACAAGGTATGTTAAGTGAGTTATGGTTCCATCTTTAGATAAATGAGGAGGAAAAGAATATTAATTTAATTTTAGTCATGTAAAAGCCCCGCTCGTTTCATTTAGTTGGTTAATTAATCAAAGGGATGCAGATTAAAGGACAGGAGCATTGAGGAGGCTGTGCACTAACAGGAGTGAAAGCCGCGGGAAGCCAGCGCTGGCAGCCACTTACTTCTTCCCAAAAGGCTAGCAGGGAAGATGCAGACGAGGAGGAGAGAGAGTCCTTGGAGGCAACAGACAGGAGGAACAAACATCATTTCCCACCCAGTCAACACTTGCACAAAGATACATTGACTTCATCTTGGTGGCAAACCATTTCTAGTAATAAGCAACATGTTTCATGCAGGCAGAGTGGGATAAGAAGTTTCTCAAAGACAATTTTCAAAAGAGTCTGGAAGCTCTAACAGACTCAGCCCCGATGCAGGGTTTTTCCTTTCAACAATAAATGCCTTCCCACTTAAATCACAGAGGCGTTAACAAGGGATTAATGGCCGGGCGCAGTGGCTCACGCCTGTAATCCCAGCACTTTGGGAGGCCGAGGCAGGCAGATCACCTGAGGTCAGGAGTTTGAGAACGGTCTGCGCAATACAGCGAGAATCCATCTCTACAAAAAATTTAAAAATTAGCCGGGTGTGGTGGCGAGCACCTGTAGTGCTAGCTACTCAGGAGGCTGAGGCAGGAGAATCGCCTGAGTCCAGGAGTTTGAAGTGGCAGTGAGCTATGATGGCAGCACTGCACTCCAGCCTGGGCAGCAGAAGGAAGCCCTGACTCTAAAAAATGGTTAAGATGGTAAGTTTTATGTTATGTGTGCTTATATCACAATTTATAAATCAACTATGGGCCAGGCATGGTGGCTCACGCCTGTAATCCCAACATTTTGGGAGGCTGAGGTGGGTGGATCACTTGAGGTCAGGAGTTCAAGACCATCCTGGGCAACATGGCAAAACCCCAATCTCTACTAAAAATCAAAAAAAAAAAAAAAAAATTAGCTGGGTGTAGTGGCGTGTGCCTGTAGTCCCAGCTATTTGGGAGACTGAGGCACGAGAATCACTTGAACTCAGGAGGTGGAGGTTGTGGTGAGCCAAAACTGCACCACTGCACTCCAGCCTGGGCGACAGAGTAAGACTCTGTCTCAAAAAAAAAAAAAAAAAAAAAAAGGAGGTATTAGCAAGGGCAGGCGTGCTGGCTGTAGAGAATGAGGCATAAAGATATCGCCTCTGTCTCCATCTCTGCTGCCCACTCTCCACAGCTGTGACTCACACACTCATGGACAGCACTGGCTGTAAACTCACTTGCTACTGGGCCCTCTCCTCTGTTCATGTTACAGAAAGCTACCGCTTTCCTGCCGGCCTCCATTCACTGAACAAGCACCATCTCTGGTTCTCTGGAATCCACTCACGCCTCCCCACAGCGGCGCCTGGCCCCGCAGCAACAGGGGAGGCAGTGACTTGTGCAGAAACAGGCTTATCAAAGATTCGGTGGCACTTACCGGTCATTTGCTTCTTCAAAACCGAGGATTTCAGGGAAAAGACAAGCATTGCCAATTTGATAAAACAAACAAACACTCTGATAGGTGAAGGTCAACAGTGTGCATCGAGCGGCTGTGAGCAGTGCAGGCCTGCTTGGCTGTTGTAGTGACAGACACAGGCCAGGATGCTAAGAGCCCACCCCAGGGGAGGCTGCTACAGGCAGCTGCCCACATGGGCACCTGCTGACTACCCCCTACTCACACAGGCAGCAACCCTAGCCAACCCCACCTCAACCCAATGATCACACTTGGCATCACCCACCCTGGGCAGGCCGGCCTGTGTGGGAAGGGCACAGCTCCTCCTGCGCAGAGTTTGTGCCAAAGGTTCAACCCACATCTGATCAAGATGGAACATCAGACAAACCCAGAGCGGACATTCTGCAGGACAACTGACTTGGGTAACACCAAAATATCGTTGTCATAAAAGAGGGGACAGATGGGGAACTGTTCCAGATTAAAGGAAACAAAAGACTAAATGCGATTCGTGATCTCCAGGTAGATCCAGAACTAGGAGGAAAAGCCAGCAGGAAAGGACATTCCCGGGACGACAAGGGACACATGGATACGGGCTGTCGCACGGCACCAGCGCAGAATGCCTGATGACAGGTGACCCTGTGGTTATGTGGGAGAATGCCCCAATCGTAGGAAATAACTGCTGAAGTATGTTGGGGTCGCTGATACCTGCAAGTCGCTTTCAAATACTGCTGAGGAAAAAAGTCTCTATGTTGAGAGAGAGAAAGCAGATGCAGCAAAACCCCAGGTGAGGGACATGTACACATGCACCCTATTCTTCCCACTCGCCTGCAGGGTTGGAGTTTTCTAAATCAAAGGCTGGAACCACCTCCCCCTCCCTGCACCCCCATCAGGCGTTCCATGAGTGAGCTCTGCTCTCCCCGCTCCAATGTGCTTCGCGTGCTGCTGTCAAGGGTGCATCCCTATAGGTTCAGAGGAGGAGGAAAGGCTGTCCTGCCTCCACGGAATGCCACCAAGAACCTGTGGCCCATGGAGGGAGGCAGTGGGGTCTGCTCCTCACTTGACAGCTAATTCCCAAGCAGATGACCAGCGCCTCTGGCTGCCTGAGGGGCTGGCCTCCTTGTGAGGGTCTCCGCGAGGCACCTGGTGCCAGACTGTTCCCATCAACCACCTTTCCCATTGATCCCCAATGCCGTACTCCACAACTATACAGATGGTAACACAACTACAGTGTTTTTATTTGCTCTAGTGAGGGATTTTTTTTTTTTTTAAGAGATAAGGTGTCGCTATGTTGCCTAGGCTGGTCTTGAACTCCTGGGCTCAAGTGATCCTCCCACTTCAGCCTCCCAAAATGCTGGGATTATAGGCGTGAGCCACCGCACCCATCCCAGTGTGGGAATTTGTATTAAAGTACTTACTTGAAATACCCGCTACAGGCTGGGTGTGGTGGCTCACGACTGTAATCCCAGCACTTTGGGAGGCCGGGGGGGGCGGGGGGCAGGGGGGCGGGCGCAGATCACAAGGTCAGGAGTTCGAGACCAGCCTGGCCCATATGGTGAAACCCTGCCTCTACTAAAAATACAAAAATTAGCCGGGCATGGTGGTGGGTGCCTGTAATCCCAGCTACTCGGGAGGCTGAGGCAGGAGAATCGCTTGAACCCAGGAGGTAGAAGTTGCAGTGAGCCAAGATCATGCTACTGCACTCCAGCCTGGTGACAGAGCAAGACTCTGTCTCAAAAAAAAAAAAAAAAGAAAGAAAAGAAAAAAACAAATACTCACTACACAGCTGAGGCCAGTGTAGATTCCTCCCTGAAGATGCTGAGCACTTCTTAATCTCATTTCTACTTGAGTTGAGAAAGCTTCTCTGGGAGCAACTCAAATACCCTGAATGTCTCTCACCTTATGCATTTAATGTGGGTTGATTACATGTGGATCAAGTACATAGTTAGCACAACTCTGAGATAAATACTGAATGTATATTTACTGGTATGTTTGTGGCCCCATGAGTGGTAAAATCATGTATTACACTATTTATAACTCATCATAACTCATCTGTCACTTAAAAAAAACAATGACTTACTCTAAATGTCAGGTCATGTGCAAGGGGTGCAGTGTTGAAATACTCAAAAATGGAATCCTGAAAATCTGGAAGTTTGAGCCCTGTAAAAAGAAACAAAGAACAGTCAAGGTAAAAAAAAACTAAAGTCTACATATTAGTTTCAGACAGAAAGACTCAATGTCTTCAAGATGTCAATTCTCCTTAAGTAACTGATACATCTGACATGATCCCAGTTGAAAAAAACACCAGGTGTTCCTCCAGAGATGAACAATAATCAAAAAGTTCACTTGAAAAAGTAACCAAGGGACCGGACGCGGTGGCTCACGCCTGTAATCCCAACACTTTGGGAGGCTGAGGTGGGCAGATCACCTGAGGTCAGGAGATCAAGACCAGCCTGGCCAACATGGTGAAACCCTATCTCTGCTTAAAATACAAAAATTAGCTGCACATGGTGGCATGTGCCTGAAATCCCATCTACTTGGGAGGCTGAGGCAGGAGAATCTCTTGAGCCCAGGAGGTGGAGGTTGTGGTAAGCCAAGATCACGCCACTGTACTCTAGCCTGGATGACAGAGCAAGACTCTATCTCAAAAAAAAAAAAAAAAAAGGCCAGGTGTGGTGGCTCACACCTGTAATCTCAGCACTTTGTGAGGCCGAGGTGGGTGGATCATGAGGTCAGGAGATTGAGACCATCCTGGCTAACACGGTGAAACCCCACCTGTACTAAAAATACAAAAAAAAAAAAAAAAAAGCTAGCCGGGCGTGGTGGCGGGCGCCTGTAGTCCCAGCTACTTGGGAGGCTGAGGGAGAAGAATGGCGTGAGCCCGGGAGGCGGAGGTTGCAGTGAGCCGAGATCGCGCCACTGCACTCCAGCCTGGGCAACAGAGTGAGACTCCATCTGGAAAAAAAAAAAAAAACAACCAAAAAAACCCCCAAAACCACAGGGGTGGCTGGGCTGGGGGTAGGTGGAGGAGGAGTAGATCTATCAGGTATTAAAGCAGATTCACTAAGGCCTCTACGATAAGAATCATGGCCGGGCGCACTGGCTCACACCTGTCATCCCAGCACTTTGGGAGGCCAAGGCCAGAGGACTGCTTGAGGCCATGAGTTTGAGACCAGCCTCGGCAACACAGAGAGATTCCAACTCCACACACACAAAAAGTAAAATTAGCTGGGCATGGTGGCATGTGCCTGTGGTCCCAGCTACTTGGGAGACCGAGACAGGAGGATCACCTGAGCTGGGGAGACTGAGGTTGCACGTGCCCCTGCACTCCAGCCTGGGTGACAGAGTGAGACCCTGTCACACACACACAAACACACAAATCAAAAAACAAGAATCACATGGTTCTTGCCCATGAACAATGGAACAGGGGAGAAAAATCCAGAAACAGACCCAAGTGCCCATGGTGATCCTGTACATGACAACAGTCGCACATAAAATCAGCAGGAAAAATAGCTGGTATTAATAACTGCTACTGGACAACGAGCTAGCCATTAGCAAAAGACAAAACTGGATATACTCCTCAAACTGTATGTCAGAGCGCATTTCAAATGGATCAGTATTCTAATTACAAAAATGAGGCTGGGCACGGTGGCTCATGTCTGTAATCCTAGCACTTTGGGAGGCAAGGCAGGCAGATTGCTTGAGTCCAGGAGTTCAAGACCAGCCTGTGAAATACTGCGTAGTCCCAGCTACTCAGGGGGCTGAGGTGGGAGGATCACTTGAGGCCAGAAAGTTGAGGCTGCAGTGAGCCCTGATCGTGCTACTGCACTCCAGCCTGGGCAACAAAGCGAGACCCTGAATCAATCAATCAATCAATCAATCATGAAGCCACGCAAGTATGAGAAGCATGGGAAAATCCCTCCAACAACTGGGAGTTAGCTGTATTTTCCTATTTATGACTCAAAAAAGGAAAAAGACTGAAAACTTGACACACAAAAAATTTTGAAAACCACCTTTTTTTTCTTTTCCTTGAGAGACGGAATCCGGCTCTGTCGCCCAGGCTGGAGTGCAGTGGCAAGATCTCACCTCACTGCAACCTCTGTTTCCCAGGTTCAAGTGATTCTCCTGCCTCACCCTCCTGAGTAGCTGAGACTATAGGCATGCACCACCATGCCCAGCCAATTTTTGTATTTTTAGTAGAGATGGCAAAACCACTTTTTTTTTTAAGATAGCGTTTTGCTCTTGTTGCCTAGGCTGGAGTGCAATGGCGCAATCGTGGCTCACCGCAACCTCTGCGTCCCAGGTTCGGGTTCAAATTGAAACAATTCTCCTGCCTCAGCCTCCTGAGTAGCTGGGATTACAGGCACACGCCACCACGCCCAGCTAATTTTGTGTCTTTAGAAGAGATGGGGTTTCTCCATGTTGGCCAGGCTGGTCTCGAACTCCAGACCTCAAGTGATCCACCCACCTCGGCCTCCCAAAGTGGTGGGATTACAGGCATGAGCCACCGTGCCTGGCTGCAAAACCACTTTTATTTGGCAAAAAAATAAATAAATGAATAAGCAAAGAGAAACAAGGAAAATACTTGCAACTTACATCACAAACAAAAGGACTAATCCCCATAACGCAAAAAGCTTTTAAAAATCCACCAGACTAACAACCTGAATTTCTAAAAGTGGGCAAACAATAAAAATATATAATGCACAAAATACAAAAGTCCCTCAAACACACAAAAAGATGCTCCATCTTACTTATGAGAAACATGCAAGTTAAACCTCTACGGAGATGCTATTTCTCACCTATTCAGAGCAGCAAAAATCCGAAAGTCCGAAATCCTACTTTGTGAGCAGGCTGTGGGGCAGAAACCCCTCATGCAGAGTAGGAGGAGTGTCAGTGCACAGCCTCTGGAGGCCTGTCCGTCAGCACGTAGCACAAGTGTACAGGCATGTTTGCCCTTTGCCCTGGCAACCCCACTTCTAGAACTCCATCCCGAAATACACTGACACAAATAGGACGTGTTCTATCCATTCAGCCACTCCTGGCAGTACTTTCTACGACAGCAAATGCCAGGGAATCACCCATCCCAGCGGCTGGCCAGCCCACGGCAGTGCACAGTGTAGCTGCAGAGGGGGCCAGGGTGGCTCCCCAGCACAAAATGATGCCTTTTATGTAATCAGGGGATGCAAATGTGTGCCTAGATGTGTGTGTATTTGCCATATGTTTTCAAGATGAAAGGAAGGATAGGCTGGGCACGGTGGCTCACACCTGTAATCCCAGCACTTTGGGAGGCTGAGGTGGGTGGATTGCCTGAGGTCAGGAGCTGCAGACCAGACCAGCTTGGCCAACATGGCACAATCCCATCTCTACTAAAAACACAAAAATTAGCCAGGGATGGTGGTGGCATGTGCCTGTAATCCCAGCTACTTGGGAGGCTGAGGCGGGAGAAGTGCTTGAACCCACAATGCAGAGGTTGCAGTGAGCTGAGATCACGCCACTGCACTCCAGCCTGGGTGACAGAGCGAGACTGTTCCAAAAAAAAAAAAAAAAGGAAGCATAAACCAAAAACAATGGCTAGCTTTGGGGAAAATATCTTTGAAGATGCTGTTTGAAAATGTTGATTTTGGAATTCTGTAGGTACTTTATGTAACTAAAGTAACTATTAAGTCGAAAAGAAAATAAAATCACTCATTTGAAAAATATTTATATTCAAATAATGCAGAACTGCCTGATGTTAATTTACCAGTATCTGCTCTGAATTTTTCTTCCATCTTTTTCTTCAAAATTTCCATTTCTTCCAGTAATTCTCTGTTTTTGGCTTCAGAGTCCTTTAGTTTGCTAAAATAAAAAATAAATGGCTTTAAGTGCACTGAGAAGAGGTTGTCTATGAGGCGGTATGGGGCAGGTCAGGATGAGAGGGCCAGGGTTTCTCCCCAGCACCAGGGACTGTTCAGATCACGGCAGCTCATGCTGGGCCTTTCTGCTGAAAACACTACAAACAGTATGAATATTTCAAATATAAACATTCAAACAGGAATTTAAAAAGTCATGGCTTAGGAAGGTATGTCTCATGATGGCCTAAAGGAGCTTGACCTTCCTAATCTCCTTCCCAGGCGAGTCCTCTGTTCTCCAGGGACACAGGGCCCAGGCTGCTCAGCCATCAGCCCCGTCAATATCTTTCCCATAACTGGCAAGATGGTGGCTGCATCAAGAAGCACCAGCACCACCCGTACCGGCAGCCTTGCAATTCCAGCAACTTCGTGGAGGAGACAGAGAAAGGCTGCCACGGGGAACAGCTGGCCAGGAGGGATGCAGTTTGTGGGGGGCGGGGGGGGGGTGTTCCACTTATCAGTGGGGTGACAGTGGGCAAATCACCTGCGGAGTGTGTACGCAGGAGTAACAAGAGTGCCTACCCTGCTGGGCTATGGGAAGGTCACAGGATTTAACAGAACAGTCTTACAGCAGTTCCCGGTACAAAGGAAGTCAATTTAACTGGAACCTATTACCAACTGGCTAATTCTTTTAGCCCCAAACTAACAGGATTTGGGACTTAGTAATGCTGTTAAAGACACTGTCCCTTCTAGGTCCCCGTCTGCCTCATGGCACAGCAGAGCTGGCCTGGTTTTTATGAAACTGATGTTCATTATTGTATCCTTGTAAAACAGGATAGGCAAAGAGGAGACTCTCAGCTAACACTGACTGAATTTACTGCTGTGTGAAAATGGCATTCTCATTACTGCTTGGAGTTAGAGAAAAATTTCAAGTGAGAATGCCATCTTCAACCTCTGTTTTAAAATATTTGCGTTAGCTTGAAAGGAACAATCCTGAGTTAGTGAATGGACTGGCATGGAGGTGACTAAGCAGTGAGAGGGGCTCCTGTCAGACAGTGGTGTGAGTCTCACTACCCAGTGTGGGGGCACAAGCACCTGCTGCTGTCAAAACATGGCTTGCGCTGCACTGCACACCCCCGCGGCAGGCAAGGCCCTGCACCCTTGTGGCCACCTCCTCAGTGTCAGAATGGCCTGCTATTCAGGGCTCCTGCAGGTAAACCCGACTCGCTGCCTCCTAAGGTGCCAGTAAACACTGTGGCCCCGATTTTCCAAGCGAGGAGCATCAGAGCCCACAAGGCTCAGGGCTGGCTGAAGGCCACACAGCCCCTGCTCCTACTCGGAGTTAGACCCCAGCACCAAGTACCTTTCCAAGGTGAGGTTGGCATCCTTGACCTTCCTCAGCTCCTCCTGGACAAGCTGCTTGGCCCGGATCTCCGCCTCAAGGGCCGACTGCAGCTCCAGCCGCGCGGACATGTCCAGCTTCTGGCTGCGGCGCACCTTCCACAGTGGATCCTTGCGACACGGTTACGGCATTAAAAATGCACTTTCAGTTATCTACTTGTTAAACTAATGTTAACAAATAAGTTATCTTTCTCTAACCCTAAGCCATTACTGTCTCACTTAGGTATTAACTCTAAATTATTGAGGTGCCTCGGGAGTTTGTTTTGATACTTTATGACTTTTACTCTTCCTTAGAAATCTTCTAAAAAAGAACATTTACTTTACCCTTGAGAAGAATAAAAGTGATTCTGTAGTACAATCTCTCTTTTTTTTTTTTTTTAGATGGAGTTTTGCTCTTGTTGCCCAGGCTGGAGTGCAATGGCATGATCTCGGCTCACCGCAACCTCCGCCTCCCAGATTCAAGCGATTTTCCTGTCTCAGCCTCCCCAGTAGCTGGGATTACAGGCATTCGCCACCACGCGTGGCTAATTTTTGTATTTTTAGTAGAGACAGGGCTTCACCATGTTGGCCAGGCTAGTCTTGAACTCCTGACCTCGTGATCCACCCACCTTGGCCCCCCAAAGTGCTGGGATTACAGGCATGAGCTGCTGCACCCAGCCTCTGTAGTGCAATTTGTATATGGGTCCACTGAACCCTGGACCTTTTACAAACCTAAGGTACATTATAGGTTCGGTTAGCTTTTTCTCATAATTTGAAACATTTTGCGATTTCACCATCCTGGTAATTATGTCATTACTCATTCCTACCTGTGATTAAAAAAAAAAAAAGACTAAAATAATAAGGGAAGAATGACAGAGTGACCTAGGATGAAGCAACAGTGGAATATGGCAGTTCACTAACATCACCTTTCTGTTTTCTTACTGAGTTGCCCAATGTATGATATCAACTTTCAGGAGGTATGAAAGAAGTCTAGAGATGCCATCTTGCTGATTTTTCTTTTTTTAAACCAAAAACCTTCATTGAACACAACTGAGAATTCTTCATTTTCCATCTACAACGGTAAAGAGAAGAAAATGGACAGAGGAAGGCCAGGTGTGGTGACTCACACCTGTAATCCCAGCACTTTGGGAGGCTGAAGCGGGCAGATCACCTAAGGTCAGGAGTTTGAGACCAGCCTGGCTAACATGGTGAAACCCTATCTCTAGTAAAATACAAAAATTAGCTGGGTGTAGCGGTGCACACCTGTAATCCCAGCTACCTGGGGGGCTGAGGCAGGAGAATCACTTGAACCCAGGAGGTGGAGGTTGTAGTGAGCCGAGATCACGCCACTCACTGCACTCCAGTCTGGGCGATAGAGCGAGACGCTATCTCGGGGGGAAAAGAATAATACACAGATCACTAAATGAACCAATAAAATTAATAAAACAAAGCTCTCTGAGGGCAGAATCCAGTTTTAATTTGATACCAGAGAGCTCAGTGCTCAATAATTATTTGCTAAACAAATGAATGCCATTGAGAGAAGCCATGATGATCTGAAAGCTGGCAAATGTTGGCATTCCTTAAACTGGGGAACTGGTTACACAGAAGTCTCTTGCATCACTGTAAATCCCTAAATAGTATGTAAATGTCACATTCACACTTAAAATCACTAACAAATTATTCAGGAATAGAAATGCAGGTATTACACAAAACCTACCAGTGTTCTTGACCCCAGACTAGAACTCCTCAAAGCCTCGAGCTCTTCGGTCATCTTGGAAGCAAGAGCTTGAAGGTAACCCCGGGCATCTTTCTCGTCGCTGACCCTGGAGGAGGGAACAGACGTTCTGTCTCACGAAGCATAGCTATCAGCGAGAAGCCAAACAAGAAGGGGACGTTCCCGCCTTCCTCGGGACACAGTGACACAGCGTCACGTCAGCCAGAGTGCCCAGTGTACCCATTGTATACGTGGGATCACATTGATGGAAGCATCGTTACATGGCACGACTGCAGTTTAAAAAGACACCAAACTTCCAAGACTTAAGAATGAAAAAATTGTATTACCCCATAAATATATACACCTACCACGCACCCACAAAAATTAAAAATAAAAACTCTTTTAAAAATTACAGCTTCACACCTTAGGAGCGGAGGGCCAGGTCCCAGCTCGCTCCAAGTCTCCCTGCTGCTTCTGCAGCCACTACAGGAGGGCTCTGCCTCCCGATTCTCTGAGAACGCGAGGGGTGTGAACGGCTTGCCCCAAGTCCTTCAGTGGGTTGGTGGGGGCGTGTCTCCACCTCCAGTCCAACAGAACCACTGCCCCAGACATGAGAAGTTCTGGGGAACAGCAATGAGACCTGCATCCCAGCCTGAGAGGCACAACCTGGCGTGGAGCACAGGATCAGGCAGCAGAGGCGGGACAGGCGTCGTGGACTGAGCAGGGAGTCGCTTTACGGCCGCTAATGGGGCCGCGCACGTACCACTGAATGATTTCCGCAATCTGAGCTTCCCAGTGGGCCACTGACTCCTTCTTGGCTGCCAGATCCTGCAGCTCATCCTCCAGCTGTCTATTTTGAGCTGTGAGTTTATCCACAAAGGAACAGAGCTGAAATGAAACAATTTCACCAGAGAACTTGTTAATCGGGCATCCTTTAAGTATGCTGGCATTAACACTGGAAGTTCCTTTGAAGACTTTGAAAGTTTTCTTTAATCGTCATGAGATTTTTCTAAACTAAGTTCATGATACAGATTTTTTCATTGTATCTAGCTTAAGTCACATTTCAACTCAAATCTAAACCTAAACCGATGGAGCTAGTGACTTCAGGCAATTGGCACCTTTTCGCTGAATACAAATACCCTGTTGAAAAGACCAAACCCATTACTTCATTCAAAAATCAAAACAGTCACGTGTGGTGAAATAGCAAGAACACGGTCTGAGAAACACGTCCTTGTGCACGCAGCATGAATGCACTCACACAAGCCTAGATGGTGTGACTGCTGCACACCAGGCCCTGTGTGGCACAGCCTGTCAATTCCAGGCCACAAGCCTGCATACCATGTTGCTGTGCGGGACGCTGCTGGCCGCTGTAACACAATGCTAAGTATCTGTGTATCTCAATACAGAAGAGGTAAAGGACAGTTTACAATCGTATGGGATGTCCGTTGTACACACGGTCTGTCACTGACGGAAAAAGCATCGTTATATGGCACATGACTGCGCTGTAAAAAGATACCAAACTTCGGCCGGTGCGGTGGCTCACGCCTGTAATCCCAGCACTTAGGGAGGCCGAAGCCGGTGGATCACGAGGTCAGGAGATCGAGACCATCCTGACTAACATGATGAAACCCCGTCTCTACTAAAAATACAAAAAATAAGGCTGGGCACGGTGGCTCACGCCTGTAATCCCAGCGCTTTGGGAGGCCGAAGCTGGTGAATCACGAGGTCAGGAGATCGAGACCATCCTGGCTAAGACGGTGACACCCCGTCTCTACTAAAAATACAAAAATTAGCTGGGTGTGGTGGCGGGCGCCTGTAGTCCCAGCTACACGGGAGGCTGAGGCAGGAGAATGGCGTGAACCTGGGAGGCATAGCTTGCAGTGAGCAGAGATCGTGCCATTGCACTCTAGCCTGGGCGAGAGAGTGAGACTCCGTCTCAAAACAAAAAACAAAAAACAAAAAATTCGCTGGGCATGGTGGCGGGCGCCTATAGTCCCAGCTACTTGGGAGACTGAGGCAGGAGAATGGCGTGAACCCAGGAGGCGGAGCTTGCAGTGAGCCAAGATCGCACCACTGTACTCTAGCCTGGGGCAACAGAATGAGACTCTGTCTCAAAAAAAAAAAAAAAAACCAAACTTCCAAGACTCAAGAATGACAACATTCTATTCCCCCATAAATATATATACCCACTACATACATACCCACACAAATTAAAAATAAAAAAAATTTTTTTAAATTACAACTTCCATACAAAGTGCTAACTCAGGTACTTTGAATTAATTACCTTTTCATTTTCAGCGGTTAGCTTCTTGTTCTCATCAAATAGCATTGCTCTTTCTCGTTCGTATTTATCTTTTATTGTACCTACCGCCTCCTCCATCTCGTTATGCCTGCCAAGGTGAGCGAGAAACAGTTTTAAAAGCTCGTAACTTCGCTAATATTCTTTATCTACGGCATAGGTATCAGCTTTCATCTTCTGAACTGAGCAGCTCAGGAAAACCTACCGTTCTCGCCTTGACTTTTCTAACTTATCTTTTAACATCAAGATTTCTTTCTGCAGGGCCAGCTGGTGGCTTTCTGAATCGTGCACCTCTTTCTTCACATTTTTCACTTCGAGCACATGGGAGGCCTCACGTCTGACCAATTCCTCTTCATAAAATAAGACTTTCTTCTCCAGCTCAGATTTGATTTTGGAAATCTCCTGTTGATGCTCTAAAGTGGCATCTGCTCCCCGGCCTCCCTGCTTCATCTGAAGACAGAGGTTAGCATAAGTTGATGAACCTCTGTGTCCTCAAGGGTCACATTGTCCTTTCATCCCCTTTCATCCCCAGCAAGTGCAGACACCTTCCCAAGGACCGTGTATGCCTGGACTACACCAGATGATGTAGCTGGCCTGGCTAACGTGATCCAGATTCTAGGGAGTCACAGCAGGAGACAGCCTTGCAGGGGGATGTGCCCAGGTCTGCCTGGGACCCTGAAGCTCTGCCCCACACCCTGTTCATTCATGCCTGCAGCATTCTTCTGAGGGCTGACCCTGCTGGGCCCCCTCCTTGTGACTGGGGGGACACTGAGGTCTCTGCTCCCATGCGGTTGGCCGGAACTGACAGCAAACCAGTAAACGGGCGGAGGGGCTGCGCACCCCAGCCGGGTTGTAGGAAGCGGAAGGCGTGCCGGCATGGCTGGGGCGGCATCTGTAAGGTGCTGGCCTATTAAGTGAGGTGTCAGGCTAGGGGCAAAGAACAAGGGCACAGGCCAGAGTGAGGTGGGACGTGCTGGCAGTGCTTGCAGCACGCAGAGAGGCCAGTGTGTCTGGAGTGGCGGGGACAGGAGGGGTGGGACAGGCAATGCTGGGCTGGAGCAGGCAGGAGGGTGGCTGCTGGACAGCTGTGGAGCCACGGAGGCCCTGACCGCACAGGAATGTGATCCGGCTTTGGTCTGCCAAGCTCACTCTGGCTGTTGTGCAGAGAGGAGACTCGAGGGCTGAGAAAGGAGCAAGAGCCTCGGGCACCACACGCTGAGGTCCAGCCAAGCCACGCTGCCAGAGAGGAACAGCGTCTCAGGCCCACGTCCCAGAGGAAGAGCTACCAGATCACCGAGGTGAAGGGAGAGGGCAGACCCATCACACGCAGCCCACACATGAGGAGACCCAGGCCACGCTATACTGCCAAGGAGATCCGCCCCCAGCCCCTCACCCACTCGGCTGCTGCGGCCTTCCCCACTCCCGCCCTCTGCGGCCTCCCGGCCACCCTCCAGCCCCACCAGCAGGCCCTGACTGATGGCCAGTCTGTTTCTTCCCCAGTCAGTAGCAGGTTACATGCTTTAAGGAGCTTTTCCAAAACTCAACTGCACTGAATTTAGAATACCACGACGTGAAGAAGGCTATGAACTGACGGGGCTGGAGCAGGAAATGAGCCGATTAGATATTAGTTTCCTAGGACTTATAGTGAACTGCCTTAAACTTTTATATAAGGAAGGAAAAAAATGAACTTGGCCTTTAAAAATGAAACCAGTCACAAAGGCAGGGGTCACACCCCCCACCTCTCCACACGCGGGTCTTCCCTCAACAGCCTCAGTGACACTCAGCCTGGACCACACATTACACAAGGTGACTTCCACGTGGTGGCATCAGCAAAGATGAGCATTCCTCTCGGTTAAGGGCAGAGACCCCCGCCCAGCACTACCTTGAGGGCCTCCAGCTCGCTTTCCATTTGCTTGCAGAAGTTCTCACTGTGCTCACGAAGCTTGCGCTCCTTGGAGGCCTCAGCAACAGCATCATCAAGCTGAGCTTCCAGCTACAAGAGGAAGATCCAGTTTCTATTAACACAAAGCGAGCTCCACTTCACCAGTTACAGCAGCACCCATGGGGCCTCCACACGAACAAGACCTCAAAGGAGTTTTGCGCGCGTTTGCCCTTCATCAAATCTTACCACAAATGGAAGTTTGAGGAATACACTTCAGGGTTCAACTGGGATGGTTGGTTAGTAATAAAACAAGGTTCAACTCTAGCTTAAAATGATACTTTTAAATTTCAAGAAGGATAAATCTCATGAAATTTAAATTTCACTGATTTGTGAAAACAAGTACTTTTGATATCTGTAGAACTTGAATTCATTAATTAAATGGGCCATTTCAAACACGCACAAGAGCGAGCAGAACAGCAAACCCGCGTGCCGCACCCAGCTTCGACAGTGAGCTCTGGAGCCAAGCCCGCTTCATCTCTGCCTGTGCCCAAACCACTCGAGGGCAAATCCCAGGCACTGTTACCCCTTCCCCGTCGGTGGAATGCTAATTCCTCATTAGGGGTATCACTAACTTCAGTTTTAACTGCCTATAACTACAAATATATTTGGGTTGCAAAATAGACTGTCTAAGAAGAAAACAAATAGCTCCTCTGTGGCTGAAGAACAAAGAACCCTGAACTTGAAAGGAGCAGGAGCATGTGCTTCCAGGCCTTCTCATTCATGGGATTTATCAAGGAAATTTTAATAGAGTTCTAAACTAAGCATTGCTTAAAATATGTCACAGCAGAACACTTGGAATACCTAGGGCAGCAGGGGGCTGAAAACTCCTGGGGTTCTGAGACGTTGTCAGGGGTGTGCAGGGCCCTTCCTCTAATTAGCTAGGTGTGGGAGCCGGGATTTCTTCATATACTTTATCCCGAACAGCGCAGCAAAACAGACTGAAGAAACAGCCATGAGAACTCAACCGTTTTCCATTCAGCCAGATATTAAAGAAAAGCTAACAAAATGTAAAAAATGCCATTCTTCTTGCCAAATTTTTAAAGAAATAGTTACTTTTCATTAAACATGTTACATATGTTAACATGAAATGGGTTTTCATTGTATTAACAAAATTCTGTTTTAATTTCTGCCATGGTGCATGTTGAGAGCTGTAGCCTACATAAGAAAGCTCTCTGGGGTTGCAATCATTCCAACAGTGTGGACGAGTGCTACGTCAAGACACTTCAGAGGCGCTCACCTCAGCAGGCGGCCTCAAGTGTGCTTTGTTGTGATTTGACTTTCATATATACATATTTTTTTTTTTTTGAGAGGGGAGTCTCACTCTGTCGCCCAGGCTGGAGTGCAGTGGCACAATCTTGGATCCCTGTAGCCTCCACCTCCTGGGCTCAAGCAATTCTCCTGCCTCAGCCTTCCGAGTAGCTGGGATTACAGGTAACCGCCACCACGACCAGCTGATTTTTTTTGTTTTTTTGGTAGAGATGGGGTTTTGCCATGTTGCTCAGGCTGGTCTCCAACTCCTAAACTCAACGATCCAGCCATCTCGGCACCTCCCACAGAGCTGGGATTCCAGGCGTGAGCCCCGCACCCACCCGTGATCTGCCTTTCTACTGCCACCTGCCCTGTGTAGACTTATTCACATAAGCCAGGCCGCATCATAGCACAGTATAAACACCCTCTATTTACTTAAAAGAGAATTAAAGAAAATCAGCACCACAAGAACCTTATTGTAATTTCACCGATATTGAGGGATGAGAACAACAAAATAAATGCTCAGCCCATCAACTTACTTGGCTCCACAGAAAATTTCCAACCCCTTTTATACTAATACAGCCCAAGATTCCAAAGACGTTTTATAAAAGTCACACAAAAGTCCAGTAGATTGCCATCCCTGAACCATCCCCAGAGCTACCTCTTTCCTGAGCTTCTCGGCTCTCCGCATCTCCTGCCGCATGGCGTCCACCTTCTGCGTGGCCACCTCCATCTCTTCCTCCTTGTCCCGCAGCTGCCGGGACACCTTCTGCTTCTGGGCACGGAGCTCTGCCATGCGCTCATTCAGCTCCGAGAATTCCTGCAGGGCCAGCTTTCGCTGCTGATGGGCATCTTTGAGTTCCTTGGCTTGGGATTTCAACCGCTCTGAGGCTTCAACCAGTTGCTGAACAAAAACAATTACAGATGTTTTATGTTTGCCTAACAAAGGCTTGGAAGGCTGGAAGTTTGGTCTTCCACGATATTGAGGAGTTAAAAGCGACAGCCAGTGCTGGTTACAGATTAGAGCCACAGATCTGAGAAATTCCCTGCTTGGAAAAAGACCTATGCTCTGTCTCACGCCACCCACATAGGCAATGGGAAGGCCGCCTGGGCTCTGGTGCTGAGCACCAACTGCACACCAAGAAAGGCCCCACAGGCTGGGCACAGTGGCTCACACCTGTAATCCCAGCACTTTGGGAGGCCAAGGTGGGCGGATCACCTGTGGTCAGGAGATGGAGACCATCCTGGCTAACATGGTGAAACCCCGTCTCTACTAAAAATACAAAAAAATTACAGTGTGGTGGCGGGCGCCTGTAGTCCCAGCTACTCAGGAGGCTGAGGCAGGAGAATGGTGTGAACCTGGGAGGCAGAGGTTGCAGTGAGCCGAGATTGCGCCACTGCGTCCCAGCCTGGGCGACAGAGCGAGACTCTATCTCAAAAAAAAAAAAAAAAAAAGGCCCACAACCACGCAGGCGCAGCGTGCTTACAGGAGGACGCCTGGCTCCGTAATGTCAGCCTCTGTCCGACGTCGCCCGCAGAGCCGCAAAGCTGAACGAAGCATCTGGGCACTCAATCTGGTTACTTCAACATAAGCAAAATCAGAAAAGAACACACAGACACAAAGTGCTGAAGGTGAAGTCAAAGTGAAGAACTGTATAAAAACAATTGCCGGACAGCCTGCCCTTCACTGGAGACTGATGTGCGGATGTTGGCTGTTACTCTGCGCTCACCACACTAACGACCCTGACCTCCCTGCAGCCCATCTGGTCAACTATCTGGCAGTTCAGTCACTGTTGCACCTGCTGGTCTGAGATGGAAGCAACAAGACCCTGAGCAAGTTGGCAGAGCAGCTGCCCACACGCGGATGGGAGGCCTCCCCAGGCCTCTCTGGGCCCGCTGGGAGGTGCTATGACCCTGTCAAGCAATGAGGTGCCACACACCCCACACTGCACTTCGACAAGTCACTCAGGTGGATGACACCACAGATTATCTTAAGAAACAATTTAGGTTTGATACCTGGCACATTTTAGAGAACAGATCACAAACTACAGGTTCAAGGATAACATGTATCAATGAATGTACTTTAGAAAATATGTATATAATTGTGTTACTAACATGCTGGCACCTGAGCATAAAAGTTTCCCATATATTACTAAAAATGAAATTTATAAAGGAATTATGGGGTGAAATCACCCAGATTTTAACATAGGGCCTCTGCTGCAGTTCCCTGTCATTACTAAGGGGCCCTCTCTAAGAGCAGAGGCCTGGTGGAGAGAAGGCGAGGGCCTGGCTCCAGACACAGCATGTGCTGCCACGGCCACCATGCCCTATGGACATGAGAAGGAGGAGAAGGAGGAGCTGCACAAGGAAGGAGGAGTTGCACAATGTAGAATGCAGTGGGGTGCTGCTTTCTCTGTGGGTCTGAAGTGGAGACTGGAAAGGCTGATTGTGAGGTGGATACCCGCTGTGGGCGAGGGAGTGGAAGGCACCTGCCACTGGGACCCAAGCTCTGCCAGCCGACATGGAGGCTGTGCAGCAGGCAGGCGTGGCAGGGGCCCCAGGGCCACGCTTGGCCCTGGTGTCCTGCATGCAGCAGGGACAGCCCATGGGCAGAAGTCCCAAGAGGTCTTCCATCGTCTGCATGAACGTCACCTTACAAAACTCTGCAAGGTCCCGTAAGCCTTTCCCACCCCGAACCCAGCCACCTACCTTGTGCAGCTCCTCCTTCTCCTGCCGGACCACGCGGTGCTGCTTCTCCAGCCCCCGCAGTCGCTGCGTGGAGTCCTCACGCTCTTGGCGAAGCACCACTGTGTCCTCAAGCTGTCGCTCGAGCCTGTTTGAATCTGGGTAAAAGGGGAAATAAACTGTGTTCCTTTATGTGCAGTGACTATATGCAAACTTTACGTTAGCTGACTTACTGATAGGAAATTATTTAATAATTCACAACACTCTTTTCCATTCAGAGGTTTTTTTTACTTACAGACACACACACACACACACACACACAGTGTCATGGGCAGAGCTGCCTGCACGCCTGTGCTGAACAGGCTCCCTAGACTTTGATCCGACAGGAATCTCCCCTGAGGACTAGGAGCCCTTGGGTGGCACACACATCCGTCTGCTCAGTCCCTTTAACCTGTGTCACCCAGCACAGTGCCTGGCCCTTGTCCTTTGTCAGTGTGCAAGAAAGGTTTATTTAGTAAGTGACTCAATCAAAGAAGTCCATGTTTGGATCAGGACAGTGGGGTTCCCGATACGAAATGCAGAGAAGGTGAGAGATTTGAAGTGTGCTTTGCAGGTGAAGGTCAACTGCAGAGCCAACCTGTGTGAGGTTAAGGCTTAAAAGGGATTGGAGTCACGCCGGGCGCGGTGGCTCACGCTACAATCCCAGCACTTTGGGAGACTGAGGTGGGCAGACCACGAGGTCAGGCGATGGAGACCATCCCGGCTAACACAGTGAAACCCCGTCTCTACTAAAAACACAAAAAATTAGCCAGGCGTGGTGGCGGGCGCCTGTAGTCCCAGCTACTTGGAAGGCCGAGGCAGGAGAATGGCGTGAACCCGGGAGGCGGAGCTTGCCGTGAGCCGAGATCGCGCCACTGCACTCCAGCCTGGGCGACAGAGCGAGACTCCGTCTCAAAAAACAAAACAAAACAAACAAAAGTGATTGGAGACTTTAGGGAACTTTGATAACCTAGGAACCACCAAGAGAAAGTGGTGACGGCAGGTCTAGCACCTACAACACTGAGGAGCAGGCCGAGTCACTGATTAAGCTTTAGGAGGAAAGCAGCTCTAGGAACTGTCTGAGAGCCACAAAGAGGAAAACCGTAACGGAGAAGCAGAAAATAGCCAGATAACGTACAGATAAAATATTGGGAATTGATTCTAGCTGGTGACTATAAAATAATATCATTAGAACTAATCCAGCTGGGGCTGGGCACGGTGGCTCATGCCTGTGATCCCAGCACTTTGGGAGGCCAAGGCGGGCGGATCACCTGAGGTCAGGAGTTCAAGACCAGCCTGACCAACATGGAGAAACCCTGTCTCTACTAAAAACACAAAATTAGCCGGGCGTGGTGCCACATGCCTGTAACTCCAGCTACTCGGGAGGCTGAGGCAAGAGAATCGCTTGAACTCAGGAGGTGGAGGTTGCAGTGAGCTGAGATCGCACCACTGCACTCCAGCCTGGGGGACAAAAGTGAAACTCCGTCTAAAAAAAAAAAGAACTGACCAAAATTTCAGAACTCTAAATAAGCTTGCTAAAGCCTAAGCTTTTTTTCTGCTTTCCCACCTTATGAAAAGGACTCTGAAATTCCCTTTTAAGAGAGTAATGACCAAAAACAGAGACTAAGAGGTCATACTTTTTTAAACATACCTGCTATTTTATTTTTCAAGCGTTCAATTTCTTCATTTAGCTTTTTGATTTCTTTATCTCGGTTTGAATTGCTGAGGGCCCGAGATGAGCCGTGGAGGGACTGCACGGTCTGGGTGGACTCTGAGGGATGAAGAGACAGCGTGAGGTGCAGCCTGGCCACAGTGCCCCCTCCCGGCCCCAGAGCCGACGCCGCCCTCACCTTGCAGCTTCCTGCTCAGCTCCAGCTTCTCCTGTTCCAGCCTCCGAATCCTCCTCTCGTAAGCTTCCATCTGCAGGCTGTGCTCCAGGTCCCGCTGCACATCCTCATCTTTGGTTAATGTGTTGGACTGCATTATGTTCTTCAGAGAGCCTCGATCAGAAAAACAGCTGGGAAATCAAGCAACACGTTTTGATCTACTGAAAATTCAGCGATTTCATTAGCAGTTTCAAACTTCCTAGGGTGAAACGTAGTCTTTTTAAATTGGCAAACAAAAATACCCAAGAAAAGACTTTATTGTTTATGGAGCTAAAGTTAGATAAGTGACCGGATGGTCAAGGACACACTGACAAGGGCACTCCCCACTGCTGGGCAAAGCAAGTGCCTCTGCAAAGGAGGGGGATGGCATTTCTGAATCGTCCCTCACACTTCACTATAGACGCAGAACCAGAAAGCACGGATTTTGCATAAAGCAAGGCTTAAAGGGCAGCCCCAGCTCTTGTCTGGAGGTCAGCGGTGTGCACGGACCATTGAGAGCTTCCTGGTTTGGCCACCAACTGGCCAAGCAATCCAGGACAGCTCTTTCAACCCTTCTTCCCCTGCAGGCTAAGCCACCAATTCTAGCACTGACCAGCATGCTAAGCCCCCTACCAAGGACCAGACCACTCGATGACGCACACATCCGAGGCACAGGCTGAAGTCCAGGATGGCTCTCATTTAACAGCTTAATTCTTGGGCTGCTTTACGAGTTACTTAGTCCTGCTTAGCTCTTTATGTGACAATGAAGTCAGGAAAATTTTGAGCTCCTATGCTGAGTCCCATAAAGGCACCCAGCCCCCTTTACAGAAGACCTGGTCAGTGTTTCTCCACAGGTGGTCTGAGGGTGCTGGGCTGCTCTAGCCCTGCGGGGTCTGTCAAGAGGAGAGCTCTAGGCCTATCTGGCCAAACTACAGCCATGGGCCTGGGACCTGCAAGTGTAACAAGCTCTCAGTGAGCTGGGATGTACCAGAAAGGTCAAGAACCTCTGCACTGGGGACTGGTAAATCAATATGCCCACCCAGAAAGCCTCCTGTGGACTGGAAGACAGCAGCTGTCACTTTGGCTTATGGGCTGTTTAACCCTGGCCTCTCACACCAAAAGAGATTTCCTCCAAGCTAGAGTAGAAATATGGGGATGTCAGCCGGGTGTGGTGGCTCATGCCTGTAATCCTGGCACTTTGGGAGGCCAAGGAGGGCAGATCACGAGGTCAGGAGATCGAGACCACCCTGGCCAATATGGTGAAACTCCATCTCTACTAAAATAAGATTAGTCGGGCATGGTGGCAGGCACCTGTAGTCTTGGCTAATCAGGAGACTGGGGCAGGGGAATTGCTTGAACCCAGGAGGCGGAGGTTGCAGTGAGCTGAGATTGCGCCACTGCACTCCAGCCTGGGCGACAGAGCAAGATCCCGTCTCAAAAAAAATAAAATTAAATTTAAAAAGTATGGGTATATCTCCCTCCCAAGACATTTTCAACTGTGGTTCCAGTTGCCAGAAGATGCTGGGAATCAGACTCTGTGGCACAGTGGGAGCTTCCATTGTCTCATTTCACCTCCCCCACCTCCCTTTCTTCCTAACCCCTCTCCTCTCGGCCCCAGTTTCCTTTTAAAATAGAGGTGGACCATCTCAGGCAACACAAATTTGCAAAGAGGCCCATTTGGGACAGGGGCCCACGGCACACAATCCTTACAAAAGGCAGCAGAGTGCTCTGACGGAAGCCAGCTCTCAGCTGAGTGCGTGTGGCAACTGTTTGTTCTGCTTGCTGCGGCCACCGACTGGATCAGAGCTAACCCTGCCAATGGTGGTGGCCTATTGGTCAGGGGTCGGCAAACTACGGGCTCTGGGAGAAATCCTGCCCGGGGCCTGTTTTTGCACCATCATGAGCATGAATGGTTTTAATATTTTTAAAGGGTTGTAAAAAGAAGAACATACAACAAACGCCATGAAACCTGAATTCTTTCCGACCTGGATCTCTGTAGAGAAAAAGCCTGTAACCTTGCTATGGTAACACCTGTAGTCATCAGGTGTGTATATTTTAAGAACAAAAACTTATCTCCATCTCCCTTAAGTAATGGCCTCCCAGCGCACACCCCACCCACCAGCCCGCTCCTAGGGACAGAGTGTGGTGTCTGACTGTTCATCTACCACAAGGGAAGGCTCTCCCTGAGGAATGATAAATCCAGACATACCTTTCTGTTGTGAATGTAAAACCAATGAATGGCAAATGTAATCCAGAAAAGCCTGTGTGAGAACCAGGAGGTAATATTTCCTGCATAAGAACATACACAACACAAATGAAATCTACATTCAAACGAACAGGTAAAAAGAGGAAAGATGGTTATAGTCATGGTGACGGGAGGCACTGGGCAGAACACGTGGCCTTGGAGAATGCAGATTCCATGGTGTCCTCTGCAGGGGAGCTGAGTATGGCAGATCTGTCTTTCTCAAGCCTGGCCCCCATTCGCTGTATGTACAATAAAGCTCACAGGATACATGCACTGATTTTGATGATGACAATGGCACAGGCCGTTACCAGGTTAGTGACTTTCAAAGACTTCTTAAAGCCACAGAATCCACTGCTTAACACAACTGTGTGCAGAGTTCAACAGTGTGGACAGGCATGCCCGTCTGAGGACACAGGACAGAGCCTGGGGACTCTCAGGTTCTTGACCTGAGATAAGAGGCCCCAAGGCAAAAAGGAACCCCAAGGTAGACTATTTTAGATAAGTTTATCATAACTGTTTTTCATTCTGAGGATCTTTCTTTATTAAAAACTATAACCAGGAGCCAGGCACAGTGGCTCATGCCTGTAGTCCCAGCACTTTGGGAGGCTGAGGTGGGTGGACTGCTTGAGACCAGGAGTTCGAGACCAGCCTAGGCCAACACGGTGAAACCCTGTCTCTACTAAAAATACAAGAATTAGCTGGATGTGGCGGCGTGCGCCTGTAATCCCAGCTACTCAAGAGGCCAAAGCACGAGACTTGATTGAACATGGGAGGCTGAGGTTGCAGTGAGCTGAGGTTGCATCACTGTACTCCAGCCTGGGTGACAGAACGAGACCAGTCTCAAAAAATAAAAAATATAAGCAAAGAGAATTCTTTATCTGAGAAATTTCAGTGTGGAAGGAGTTGGAGTCTGGAGTTAGAATCTAATAAAACAATCCTTTCAATGACAACAATACCTTTCTCAGCCTTTTCTCCACGTGGTCTCAAGTTCAGCCCTTATTTTGAATGTGAGGCCATCAAAGCAAGTATTCAGTGCAAATAGATTTAACTTTTCTTTTTTTGAGATGGAGTCTCGCTCTGTCACCTAGGCCGGAATGCAGTGGCGTATTCTCGGGCACTGCAACCTCCACCTCTTGGGTTCAAGCGATTCTCCTGCCTCAGCCTCCCAAGTAGCTGGATTACAGGCACCTGCTATCATGCCCGGCTAATTTTTGTATTTTTAGCAGAGATGGGGTTTCACCATGTTGGCCAGGCTGGTCTCGAACTCCTGACCTCGTGATCCGCCCGCCTCATCCTCCCAAAGTGCTGGGACTACAGGGGTGAGTCACCACGCCTGGCCCAGATATAACTTTTCCATGACCCTACAAGGAGTACTTCATAGTATCTAAGAACCTCTGTTCCTCCCGTTAAACTACTAGGAGTTTCCCCAGGTTCATGGTCATTCATTTCGAGAGGTCCTGGGAATGAAACATACAGAGTGAATGATGATGCTTCAGTGTAAGAAACTCCCTAAATTAACAAGCAACAAAGAAGATTTTCCTTTTATCTGGTTAAATCTCAGTTTGTCTATCCCCAGACAAGTCACACATGTATGGGTTTGATAAGAACAAAAGAATTTTATGAGATATGAGCAAAATTCTCCAGGACCAAAGGTACTGGCTAATGCATCAAAGAGGACCTGTCAGAGCCGATGGGGACACCAGACGAGTCCTACAGCCAGAACCCAACTCTGAAAATCCTGATCTTAAACATCAGTGCGGAGACTCAACATCTGTTATCATGATCTTTGTTCTGAACTCTTGCTGTATAAAGAAACATCAATGCAGACACAAAGCACTGTAATGTTAGAAAGATTTAACATGCTCTCAACATGCAGGGAAAAGACCAGAAACGGAGAGGCCGCCACACTGCCTACGGGACTGTAGGCTGAGCTCATGTCTTGGCGTCTTTCAACCTAAAAAACCTAAAATGCGGTGACAGGGTTGCAGTGAAGCTCTAATACAATGATGTATGTGACACTGCTTTGAAAAGTATCAAGTAGGCCGGGCACGGTGGCTCACGCCTGTAATCCCAGCACTTTGGGAGGCAGAGGTAGGTGGATCATGTGGTCAGGAGATCAAGACTATCCTGGCAAACACGGTGAAACTCCATCTCTACTATAAACACAAAAATTAGCTGGGCGTGGTGGTGCATGCCTGTAATACCAGCTACTCGGGAGGCTGAGGCAGGAGAATGGCTTGAACCAGGGAGTCAGAGGTTGCTGAGAGCCGAGAGCCGGCACCACTGTACTCCAGCCTGGTGACAGAGCAAGACTCTGTCTCAAAAAATAAAAAAAAAGTATCAAGTACCGTGAAAATAAAAGCAAAAGTATTTCTGTTGAGTTCCAAAACAAAAGAGTTGTTTAACTCAATTTTACTCAAACTGAGTCATCCATCATTTTTTAAAGGAATATTAATGACCCAGCTGAAGACTGGAATAAAAAGCACACTGTGTCGTAAGTGCCAAATTTCACAGCTTTATGTTGTACTGACTTGATAAGCACCGCGCTCAACGCAGCACCACGTGTCAGACACAGCCAGCAAGTCTGAGATCAGCGCTTTCCCACTCACCGTGTTCCTCAGCACATCATCGTCCACGTCGAAGTTGGACGTGTCAGAGGGACTGCTCACATCGGGAATATAAGGTGCTTCTAGGTTTCGTATATTTTCCCAATTTAGACCTTCAAAAAACGCATGCTTTTTGAAATCCTCTATTCCATTCTGCCCCAGCCGGCGCTCTCTACTGCAGATCAGCCTCTGGATGAGGTCCTTCGCTTCTTCAGAAACATCTGTGACATGGGACGGGAACTGGAATCGCTCCTGCAATGGGTGGCAAAAACGCCGGTGGACAGGTGGACGCATTCAGAGAGTTTAAGGTGTACGGACATTATAGGAAACAAAGTAGAAATAGTAGCTCCAAAGCAGGTCGCTTTTTATTTCATGAGGACGAAATGCAATCCAAAGCTAATCAATTTCTATTCCCAAAAGGCAAACAAGAAAACCAGTGGTCCTCCTGGTTTTACTCGTTGTAGACTTGGGACCACATTGCAAGTAAATGACATATTTTTACCTATGGAGGTGGCAAGGAATGTGGGAAACATGCCGTGTGCGGCAAGAGGGACAGGCACAGCCCTGTCAGAATGCACAGTGTAAGCATCACGGCAGTTCTGCTTCTGGAAACTCACATTACGAAAGCAGTCGCTAAGAGGAAACACAACACGCACTGTATTCTGACCAAGAAAACTGCAAACTACCTACATGCCCATCAAAAAGGAGACTCGTTAAAAGAGATACCAGTTGGACACAGTGACTCACGCCTGTAATCCCAGCACTTTGGAAGGCCGAGGCGGGCAGATCACCTGAGGTCAGGAGTTCCAGACCATCCTGACCAACAAGGTGAAACCCCATCTCTACTAAAAATGCAAAAATTACCAGGCATGGTGGCGGCCTGTAATCCCAGCTACTTGGGAGGCTGAGGCAGGAGAATCGCTTAAACTCGGGAGGTGCAAGTTGCAGTGAGCCAAGACCATGCCACTGCACTCCAGCCTGGGTGACAAGGGCAAGATTCCATCTCAAAACAAAAAAGATGGGGCACAAAGAAAAAGGAACATGTCCGTGTGCTGATATAGAAAGACACCAAAGATACAATGACAAAAAACTGTTTATATGTAACATGATGCCACATATCTAAACACACACATGCACACGCGCACACACACGTGCTAAGGTCTGCTGAGGCCACACACCCTCATGGTAGAGTGGGCTAAGAGCTGAGTCACCACCTTTGTCATCTACAGAAAGGAACAACGTCACCTGCTTCACGAGGTGCCTGACCCAAGCGCCCACAGGTGGTCAGCACTCAGTGACTGCTGGCAGGCTCTTAGTAATAATTAAGTCCCAATTGTTACTGTAACAGAATTTGTCACTAAGAAGTGGATGAGGAGATTTTCATTGCCTATAATATGCATTTTTGCATTGTCTGAAGTTTTTATAGGGGGTATATATTAATTTATAAATAAAAAATATGCTTCTACTTTGGGAAAAACATTTTTTAAAACTGTAACTTTTGCTTTGATTTGGAGTTAAATGGAAAACCAGTTACCACTTTAGCGTTAATCTGCTCACTATGAGAGCAAACTGTGGGAGACACTGGCTGAAGGATAGGCCGGCACTCAATCAGGATCATCCTGGGATCTGCATGTGCATAGGAGGGAAACGCTATGAGCATGCTGGTAGAGAGGGTGAAATCGGCATTAGAAAGACACATGCCTCTCTGGGCGAGACGGCTCACGCCTGTCATCTCCGCACTTTGGGAGGCCGAGGCGGGTGGACTGCCTGAGGTCAGGAGTTCGAGACCAGCCTTGCTAACATGGCGAAACCCTGTCTCCACTAAAAATACAAAAAAATTAGCTAGGTGTGGTGACAGGCACCTATAATCCCAGTTACTCAGCAAACTGAGGCAGGAGAATTGCTTGAACCTGGGAGGTATAGCCGAGACTGCAGCACTGCACTCCAGCCTGGGCGACAGGAGCAAAACTCTGATTAAAAAGAAAAGAAAAGAGAAAAAGGCAGGAGAATCGCTTGAACCCAGGAGGCGGAGGTTGCAGTGAGCCGAGATTGCGCCAGTGCACTCCAGCCTGGGTGACAGAGTGAGACTCTGTCTCAAAAAAGAAAGACAAACGACTAAGGAAAATTTTTTAAAAGAAATAAAAAATATCAGACAGAAGAGAAAATGATAAAAAGGAAAACAAAGGAGGTGGAGAGAGGTGACATGGAAGCAAGAAAGTGAACAGTTTGGAAAGGGAAGGAGGAGAAGAGGAAACAGGATGGGGAGGACGAAGGGCTCCACCATCTGGAGACATGTGATCATTTACAGGGACTGATTTCTGGGGAACAGACTTGAGAATCAAAGTTGACATCTAACCAGTGAATCTAGAGCCACATGACAAGGGCCCAGCTGGACCTCCCCACTGGCTAATCCCGGGCGCCTCACTCCACACGCCTATGCAGATGACGCGTCTGTCTACAGAAACCTGCCTCCCCTCCAGGAAGCCAGCTTGGAGTAGGCCAGCATCCTTCCCCTGAGAGTGGGGGTGGGTGTCACCCTCAGAACCTCCTTCACCTTCCTCTGGCATCCACATCTCCTGGCGTCAACCCCACCTCCGGATGCCTTCTCCAATGTCTACTCCAGTCCGCCTGTCCCCAGTTTGGTCTAAACCCTGACATCTCTTCCTGAACTGCTTGCGTCGCTTCCTAATGGATACTCCTGCACTAGTTGTGCTCTCTGTACTTTAGGCCTGAGCCAGGTACCAAAATAAAAATGCAACGTCTTACTTCATGGTTCATGATCTTCCCGTAGGTCTCCACGAGTGACTCCGCATAAAACGGCGTTTCTCCATAGAGCATCTCATACATGCAGACCCCCAGAGACCACCAGTCACACTCGGGCCCGTATTTGCCCATGCCGTCCTCCATCGCCTGCAGGATCTCCGGCGAGATGTAGTCAGGTGTGCCCACGGCCACAGAGGACTGCACCTTAGGGGAGAAGGAGGTGCTGAAGGAAACCCTAGGGCATCTCCAATCACCTATTTCCAACTACTTTCTCTAAAATATAGTGGAGGCAGAAAATGAAATAATTATAGAATAAAACTGATGAATGATCGTGTTTTTTAAACCCAGTAATTCAAGCTGAGTATAGTGGCTCCAGCCTGTAGCCTCAGCTACTTGGGAGGTTGAGGCAGAACAGCTTGAGCCCAGGAGCTCAAGGCCAACACGGGTAACACGGTCCCTAACCCTGTCTCTAACGAAACAAAACAGAATTTAAAAACCTCAATAATGTAAAATTCAATGCAAATAAATATTCTCTTGAAGCACTAAACATTATGCAGCTCCCAGAACACATGAAACTCTTTTACACATGGTCTGTCAATACCCAAATACCAGCCACAGGCCCAAACAGTGCCTCTCCAATCCCCCAGGGCTGGCATTTCCCACTCTCTGTCGCTGTTCCCAGTGTGATGCGGGGGTCACGCGTGCATGGGCCAGCCTTTCTGATTTTCATGTGCAGCACGCAGGGACTCTTGTGTAGGGTCTCTTGTTAGAATAGAGACCCCGGTGGGCCCAAGAGGCTGCATTTCTAACAAGCTTCTGGGGGTGCGAAGGCTGCTCACCTGCAGCCCACCCTGCGGTCTCCCTCATGGGAACATGCAGAAATTGGTCCAGGCATTAGCTGGGTGCTCAGGCATTCCCTGGACAGGGAACCAGCAGGCTAAGACCGCTCCTACCCCCGCCAAAGGGAGAAAACAGCTTCCCTGCTATCTACATTAGCAGGCACGTGCCAGAGCACAGTGACACCTCTGCAGAAAGCTGCGAGGGCATGGGTCACCTTAGAACAAGCAGGAGGAGCCTGGCGAAGCTGAGAAATCATCTACCCAGAGAGTACGACGGAGAGCACAGGTCTGAGGCTCAGGCAGGAACTGGAGACAACCACCACAGGCCTGTCTGGGGAAGGCCAGGCTCTCCCGAGGGTCCCCTCTGGGAAGAGAGAAACAGGGTCCAAGCAGCACCCCGGAGCCAGTGGTGTGAGACCTGCTCAGGCTGAATGATCAGCAGAGAACTCTGCCTCCATCACTTCCCTACATGAGTGCGTGGCCAGACCACAGGAGCTTCTACAGACAGTGGGACCACTGGGGTGCTGGGCAGTGACTCCATGATGAACGACTACTGTGATGGGGTGGAGTGAAGGTGAGGAGGGTAACCCGTGCTCTGGTATACCGTGACGGGGTGGTGTGCTCTGGTTATACCGTGACGGGGTGGAGTGGAGGTGAGGAGGGCAACCGTGCTCTGGTTATACCGTGACGGGGTGGTGTGCTCTGGTTATACGTGACGGGGTGGAGTGGAGGTGAGGAGGGTAACCGTGCTCTGGTTATACCGTGACGGGGTGGAGTGGAGGTGAGGAGGGCAACCCGTGCTCTGGTTATACCGTGACGGGGTGGAGTGGAGGTGAGGAGGGCAACCCGTGCTCTGGTTATACCGTGACGGGGTGGAGTGGAGGTGAGGAGGGCAACCGTGCTCTGGTTATACCGTGACGGGGTGGAGTGGAGGTGAGGAGGGCAACCCGTGCTCTGGTTATACCGTGACGGGGTGGAGTGGAGGTGAGGAGGGCAACCCGTGCTCTGGTTATACCGTGACGGGGTGGTGTGGAGGTGAGGAGGGTAACCCGTGCTCTGGTTATACTGTGACGGGGTGGAGTGGAGGTGAGGAGGGCAACCTGTGCTCTGGTTATACTGTGACGGGGTGGTGTGGAGGTGAGGAGGGTAACCGTGCTCTGGTTATACCGTGACGGGGTGGAGTGGAGGTGAGGAGGGTAACCCGTGCTCTGGTTATACCGTGACAGGGTGGAGTGGAGGTGAGGAGGGTAACCCGTGCTCTGGTTATACCGTGACGGGGTGGAGTGGAGGTGAGGAGGGCAACCTGTGCTCTGGTTATACCGTGACGGGGTGGTGTGGAGGTGAGGAGGGTAACCCGTGCTCTGGTTATACTGTGACGGGGTGGAGTGGAGGTGAGGAGGGCAACCTGTGCTCTGGTTATACTGTGACGGGGTGGTGTGCTCTGGTTATACCGTGACGGGGTGGAGTGGAGGTGAGGAAGGTAACCCGTGCTCTCGTTATACCGTGACGGGGTGGAGTGGAGGTGATGAGGGCAACCCGTGCTCTGGTTATACCGTGACGGGGTGGAGTGGAGGTGAGGAGGGTAACCCGTGCTCTGGTTATACTGTGACGGGGTGGAGTGGAGGTGAGGAGGGCAACCCGTGCTCTGGTTATACTGTGACGGGGTGGTGTGCTCTGGTTATACCGTGACGGGGTGGTGTGGAGGTGAGGAAGGTAACCCGTGCTCTGGTTATACCGTGATGGGATGGTGTGGAGGTGAGGAGGGTAACTCATGCTCTCGTTATACCGTGACGGGGTGGAGTGGAGGTGATGAGGGCAACCCGTGCTCTGGTTATACCGTGACGGGGTGGAGTGGAGGTGATGAGGGCAACCCGTGCTCTGGTTATACCGTGACGGGGTGGAGTGGAGGTGAGGAGGGTAACCCGTGCTCTGGTTATACTGTGATGGGGTGGAGTGGAGGTGAGGAGGGCAACCCATGTTCTGGTTCAGACCTGTTCTAGTCACTGGAAGACTGGAGCGGAGGACAGCACCCGCCTACCAATTAATCAATATGTGGTCAAGACTTTTAAAAATAAGAGACTGGCTTTGTGGAATGAAAATGAGCAAAGTGCATTACTCCTTATAAAACGCTGTCAACTGAAGCCAGTGACATGGGTTCTTCTACTATTGCTTGAAAATCCACTAGTAGGAAAGAAAGGGATTGCTCTCTTTCGGAAAAGTATTGTATGTTAGACCTTATGATAAGTGTAGGTTTTAAAGAAGAAAAGACTCCAAACATGTAAGAACAAAACTGCAACAGTGGCCACAGACGCAGTGAAAGCAGTTTGCTGGAAGCAGCTGCCAACAGGGTGTGGGCAGACCTGGGACTGCCCCCATCAGGCTACTCAGCCATGCTGCTGGTCTGACTGTGCGGTGGAGACCACAGGGGCCTGTGGCCCAAGCCTGAGTCTCCTGGTGACAGCCGGTCCGGGGCAGCCTCTTGTTCTCCCCTGCTGGTGGGAGTGTCAGCCGGCCCTGTAACACTGAGCACCAGGACTCTGTTTCTAGGTCTACAACACCCACAGAGAGGAAACCCCTAGCAGGAAGTTACTGCCCACACACAAGTGAGAAAATACGGTTACATGGTTAATGCCTGCCCACCCGACCAGCCTGGACAGGGCACTTTAAGGAAGAAGCAGAGAGTGCCCTCGATCTGCTATAGGACTGGCATGCTTTTAGCCACCTTGGGACTGAGGCAACCTGACAACTCCCATTCTGGAAGGCACACATATTACTTTCGTAAACATAAAAAGCAATAAAGATGCTTTCCAACTTAATTTTTATTTGGGAAATGAAACTCCCCAAATAGAAAATTTCAACTATCTCCAAAATTGATTCGTTTTAATTAATGTACTTGGTTTCTTCATTGTACCTCAAATTGAAAACTTCCCTTCTAACTACAAGCCAAACCCAAAACCAAATGGAAAATCTCCAACAAAAATACCTACAGTTCCATCATCATTCATCTTCAAACATGATCCAAAGTCAGCCAGGCGGATATGACCATTCACGTCCAAAAGGACATTGTCAGGTTTAATGTCTCTGTTAGTAAAATAAATACACAAATTAACCATCTCCATGCAACACATTAGGTAGGTCAAAGCCCTTAACTCGTGGTGATCACATGAAGAAATGCTAATATCCTCTTGTGAACAGTTGTCACCATCCAGTACAAATGCCTCTGTGTGACATTCATCTGGCACAATGGCGGCTGAAGTCATATCACTGCCCCTCGTTTAGTCCCCAGTTACCTAGGCGAAGCCCTGTGACGATTCCTACTCGTCTGCCCACCCAGCTAATGAACCCCTCCTGAGCATCTCCTTGGTGCCAGGCACTGTTCTCCAGCCCACCCACCTATGCACGTGACAACGCTGCCCCTGCCTTCATGAAGCCTGCACACGAACTGAGGTGTTGCAAACACAAATAGGCACTGCTGTCTCAGGCAGGCTCACATGGTGCAAGCTCTGTGCTGAGTACCATGGAAAACAGGAACGGGACAAGGGGACGGAGGGACACACACGTGGAGGGAGCTGGCTGGGGGCTGCCACACAGAGAGACGGCAG
The DNA here is from genome assembly GCF_009764315.1 of Trachypithecus francoisi. Taxonomy (NCBI): domain Eukaryota; kingdom Metazoa; phylum Chordata; class Mammalia; order Primates; family Cercopithecidae; genus Trachypithecus; species Trachypithecus francoisi. Next base: position 3,683,287 of record NW_022681468.1, on the reverse strand, counting down.
TGGCCAGACGAGGTCCAGGAGGCAGGTGGTGATCTGGGGGAAGACTGCTGCAAACCGCCCCATACCCCCAAAACTGCACTTTATAGATGAAGACATGGAAGCTGAGCCAACTGCCCACAGTTACAGAGCAGCACGTTCTGGAGCAGGAACACAAACACAGGTCTGTCCCACCAACGCCTGTTTCTGAACTACTTTCTGTGTGCTCCCAAACACACGTGCGGGTGCGGGGCACCTCAGAGCACGAACGCTTTTTTCTGGCAGAATAAGCTTACGTGACTGAACAGTATGAATGCTAACAAACTCTAAAAACAAAGAAAGACGTTCAGCAAAAGACAAGTACAAGCATGTTCCCAGCGGCACCACCTGTAGCAGCCAAAAGGCAGAAACAATCTAAATCTCCGCCTCCAAGAGAATGGGTAAATAAGCTAGGCTATACTCGCATCATGGACACTACACCCCAATGAGAACAGATGGGTACCAACTACCCCAGCCACACGAATCAATCTCACACAAACAAGAGCAGATGACAATTCTTACCTCAAAACCAGAAACAAAAACACAAAGCAAAAGAAACCCTAGCATATAACACTCCAAACTGAAATAAAATACCCTCAAATAAACATTCAGGAATCCGAAAAAGAAAACAAAACAAAATCCCACAATCCCACAATCACACACACACACACACACACACACACGGCTAGGTGCAGTAGCTCACAAACTATAATCCTAGCACTTTGGGAGGCTGAGGCAAAAGAATTGCTTGAACCTCGGGAGGTGGAGGCTGTAGTGAGCTGTGATTGCACCACTGCACTCCAGCCTGCGCGACAGAGCAAGACCCTGTCTCAAAACACAAAAACACACACACACACATACACACGCACAAACACGCACATGCACTCACTAGATAAAAGCGTGCAGAAAAGAAGAGCTGATTTAACTCAGGGAAGAAATAGAAGAAGCATAAAATCTTATCAGAAATGAAGATCAAATTATAAGAGGTCTAAACAAGAATAAATTGAAACAAAAATCTAATGAAAAATTGAAGAAAGGGAAGAAAAGATCTAGAAGAATAAAATGAGGTAAAGAAAGAAGGAAAAGCAGTCAGATAGGAAGCAGCCAGAGGCTGAAGTGGGAGACAGGCAAAGAAGGCCCAACAGGGGCATAAATGGAGTCCCTGAAAGAAATCAAAACAAAACATGACTAACATCTAACTACAATCCAAGAGAATTTTCTAAAAATTAAAAAAAAACAACCAAAAACCTGAATCTAGAATGAGAGGGCCCACTAAAGATTAAAAAAAAAAAAGAAAACATCAACATCCTCTTTTTTGAAGCCAGCCAGGTTGATATTGATGTTCATATGATAAGAAAAGCTAGACAAACCCTGAAGACTGAGCTGTGATGGGGGGATCAGGCCCAGATGATTTCAAAACACTACACAGCCTCCCTAGTTAAAGCAGTGTGGTGCTAGTGTGTGCAGAGGCAGAGAGAAAATGGAATAGAGTAGAATGTCTAGAAACAAACCAACTACATAAAGAAATCAAGTACAGGACAAAGATAATACAAATCACTGGGGCAAAGATAGACTTAAACAAATAAGTTGGTGGTGTGACAACTGGAGAGCCATTTAAAGGTAAAATCAGGGCCGGGCACAGTGGCTCCTGTCATCCCATCACTTTGCAAGGCCGAGGCAGATGGATCACAAGGTCAGGAGATCGAGACCATCCTGGCTAACACAGTGAAACCCCGTCTCTACTAAAAATACAAAAAACTAGCCGGGTGAGGTGGCGAGCGCCTGTAGTCCCAGCTACTCGGGAGGCTGAGGAAGGAGAATGGCGTGAACCCAGGAGGCGGAGCTTGCAGTGAGCTGAGATCCGGCCACTGCACTCCAGCCTGGGCGACAGAGCAAGACTCCGTCTCAAAACAAAAAAACAAAAAAACAAAAAAACCCCATAAGAACGCTTCCTTGTGCCATATATAAGAACAAACCTGAAACAGACCCAAGATCTACATGGAACAGATTAAACTATATGAATGAAAAACTAAAAATACTGAAAAACATAAGAAAACAACCCCTCCCCACCCAAAAAAAAACCAACACATGGGTTTTCTTTTTCTGGGGGTAAGAAAAGGATTTCTCATTCAATTACGTATAAAAATTTTAAAAAATCTGTGTGGCAAAAAACCACAATGAACCACATCAAAAACCAAATGGCAAACTGGGGAAAAATATTTGTAATATATATCACAGATAAAAGGCAAATACTTCTTTAAGAATTGGGGGAAAAAAGCCCAGAAATCCATAAGAAAAGGGTAAAACTCATGAAACAACTCACATAAGCATGCACACAAAAATACAACATGAGAGTCAACATCACAAGAAAGGTGAAAAAGAAAACTACAATTGTATACCATCTCTCAGCCATCAGAGGGCAAAAATACAGAAGTCTGAAAATACACGGTTGGCAAAGCTGCAAGGAAAGTGCATCCACTGCTGGTGGGAATACAAACCGGTGATCTTTATGGAGGGAAACTTAAAACACCAAATAAACCTATATATGTATTTTATTTCTCTCTTGATTCAGTAACCCCACTTCCAGAGATTCACCCTAAAGGCCCACCACCAAAACAAAAACACCTTGCACAAGGATATTTATTTCTACATTTATAATTGCAAAATATTGGAAACTATCTAAATGTCCATTCTTAGGAGACTAGTTGAATAAACTATGGTAGTTACCTATAACGCAGTATTACGAAAACATAAAAAAGAATGAAGAGCAGTTTGGGTGTAGTAGCTCACGCCTGTAATCCCAGCACTTTGGAAGGCCAAGGCAGGCAGATCGCCTGAGGTCGGGAATTCGAGACCAGCCTGACCCACATGGAGAAACCCCGTCTCTACTAAAAATACAAAATTAGCCGGGTGTGGGGGCGGGCGCCTGTAATCCCAGTTACTCAGGAGGCTGAGGCAGGAGAATCACTTGAACCCAGGAGGCAGAGGTTGTGGTGAGCCGAGATCGCACCACTACACTCCAGCCTGGGCAACAAGAGTGAAACTCCGTTTCAAAAAAAAAAAAGAATGAAGAGCTCCATGAATTGATATAGAATGATTTATAGGATACATCACTGAAGTTTTTAAAGATGCAAAGCACACATTTAGCATATCATCTTTTGCTTAACAAAGGAGAAACAAGAAAACGTCTGCATGGATGACAGCAGAAGACAGTAGACTGGCTACCGATTCTGGGTTGCCAGCGGAGGTGGGCAGGATAAGGAAGGGGCGACCGCTTCTCTGAGTACAACTTCATGCAGTTTTGGTGTTTTGGAAGCATGCTAACGTCCTACACAGTCAAAGAATAAAACTGAATCAACAAAGGCAGAAGGGAAGTCTAAAATGGAAAACTGATTCAAACCAATGAATCCAACTGTATTTCAAAAACAACAGTGAAGGGGCAGGTGGGGTTAAAACAAAACAAAACAAATCTAAGTGACTTATGAACACAGAATTACTGCAGGTGAGAGGGTATGTTATGAACACAGAATTCTGTTATGAACACAGAATTACTGCGGTTCTCCTCCATCCAATGAGATGGGGGAGAACCGCAAACAGACCCAGAACTCTTTTCGGCAGGTTTGTTTCTGTGACGGCATGGGCAGAGCAATTCTAAAGCTATTTTAGACACATCGCAGGACTGAGCAAGTGAGTCCCTGTACCAACATTGCTGGGAGTCACAGTTTCAGTAGGAGGAAGACAAAAATCTGGAAAGGGAGGAAGCCAAGAAGTTAACTCGTGATTCCCGAGTATGCACAGGTAGACGCATGTGTCTATGAACGTGCATATACCTCTGTTACTGCCTCTGTGCACTGAGGGGCCTAGAAGCAGACAACCCCATAGTAATGCGCATGCCCAGCACCCAGAACTTGGTCTTCAAAGCCGCTCCCCACTCAAAGGCCTTGAGCTCTTCTGAGAAACAATGGAGTGGGGATAGAAGGTATAGGATGACAGAAACTAAGCACATCCTCAAAAAGTGACGAGGCACAGTGCAAACACAGGAGTCAGCTAGAATGCCAAATATGGGCCAATTTCAGCACAAAAATAACTAAGACAGTGAATTATAAACCACTGCGAGAAAAAAAGGATCCATTTATCCATACTGATCATAAATAGACCAACAAGCAGGGAGAAGGGAGGTGCTTCCTTAGAGCAGAAAGCCGGATGATGACTGGCCAGCGTGCTGGGTCTGGAGTTTGTAAGTCAATTTGCAACCACGCAAAGACTGGTCCAGGCAAAAATCGTTAGCGGATACTACGTCTTGGGAGGAAATTTTAAAGAGGAAGAGGATATTTGCATGGTCTTAAAAGTATCTCCCCACAGGGAAAAAACTATATAGCAGAAAAATCTAACAAAATCTTAACTGGGTGATGTATTTGATCACCACTGAGAGGCTGATGGATATTGTACACCTCTGGATAGGACACCCTGAGAAGGACACAATATATTTACACACACACATTCCAAGAGGAAGGAACACATCATCTCAATCTATCAGGAGAAAACATCAGACCAAGCGAAACTGAGAAGTCTTCTATTGAAAAGGCAAGGGACACTGTATTCTCCAAACACATCAATGTTCTTCCAACGTGCCAATGTCATAACAAAGAAAGGATGAGGAACTATTCTAGATTAAAAGAGATTAAAGAACACATGACAATGAAATGTCACATGTGATCCTGGACTGGATTCTGTCCTGGGGGAAGGAAATACTCCAAGAGATGCCCCTGGGTCAACTGATAAAATCTGAGCAAAGAGGATGAGATTAGGCATGAGTAGCATAAGTAAGAATTTAGGGATAAATGCTCTTGGTACGTGCAGCTTATTCTTAGACGGGTCAGGAAAAATCTGTGTGTGTGTGTACACGTGGCGGGGGGAAATCTATAACAGGAGCCGAAATATTAACAATAAGTGAATCTGATTAAAGGTATATGGGTGCTTTTTGTGCCATTCTTGCAACCCTTGTATAAGACTGAAACTTTTTAGGTTTGAAACTATTTGAAACATTATTTAAAAAGAAAAATTTTAAAAGAATACACATGTAATATGATTCCATATATACAGTATTTTAAAACAGGCAAAGCTGATTCACGCTTTCAGAGCCTCCCTGTCTAACACGGTAGCCCCTAGCCACACAGGATTATTCAAACTCAAATTAATGTAAATTACATAAAATACAGAATTCAGTTCTTCTGTTGCACCAGCCATGTTTCGAGTGCTCATGAGCCACATGTGTTGAACAATGCAGATCTAGAACATTCTGTCACAGTGGAAAGTTCTGCATAGCACTGTGGGGGATGAGTGGTGGTGACCTCTGGGGAGCGAGTACATTAGAATTCAAAAACAATTTTTGTCTCACATTACTTTAGCAGCTTTGACTGACACAAAATCTTTAAGTCTGAAAGAAAAAAATCAAAATGAAAACATCTGCTGAATATATATATATATATACACACACATATATATATATTTTTTTGAGACAGAGCCTCACTCTGTCACCCAGGCTGGAGTAGAGTGACACAATCTCAGCTCACTGTAACCTCTGACTCCCTGAGTTTTCAGGCGATTCTCATACCTCAGCCTCCCTTGTAGCTGGGATTACAGGCGTGCGCTACCATGCCCAGCTAGTTTTTTGTATTTTTAGTAGAGAAGGGGTTTTGCCATGTTGGCAAGGCTGGTCTTGAACTTGTGAGCTGAAGCAATCCACTCACCTCAGCCTCCCAAAGTGCTGGGATTACGGGCGTGAGCCACCGTGCCTGGCCCATCTGCTGAACATATTATTTTCATTAATAAAAATCCTCTTTTCTTGGAAGTGTCTACTATACTTATTTAAATACATCTCAATTAAATTTGCTTCAGAGGAACAAATTCCTCTTCATACGTTATATATACTACGTTCATTTCCCAACAGACTCCACCAGTGTTGGGAAGAAAGGCAGGTATCTGCCTCCTTCCAGGTATGGCAGGTCTGAAGACTACGTGCAGAGGGCGTGCTGACGCTGCACCTGATGCTGCAGGTGGATTCTCAACCAGCCGCTCCACATGGGATGCGAGGCTTCTGGCCAAGAGCACGTCCATTGACAGCACTTTTGGGGACATCTAATAGACTCTCCATGTCCACGAGTTTTTCTGCAATCCTTTCCCACGAAAAAAGAGGGCAAGGCAGAAAGAGAGAGGGAGAGTTGGAAAGATGAGAGGATGGAAGGATGGAGGAAAGGAGGGAGGAAGGGAGTGGAAATAAAGACCAACACTCCTGGAAGCAGAAGCAGACCCAACCCCTCCTCCTGCCCTCCCCATGACCAGGGCGCTCAGAGGTGCTCACTCGAACTCACAAACCTTTCACCATGGCCTCCGGCCTCCACTCCCTTCTGTGAGCCGCCCATGTAAATAAAAGAGGACCAGTTTTATGACAAGGAAGACTTGAAGCAACGCATACGGGACCAAGTATGAAGAGAAGCTCAAGGAGGTTCTGCAACAAGCGCTATAACTGGCTGCCAGGAAGAAACGGATTAAAGACAAGGACAATGAGACTACTTTATTTAGATTGGAACAAACTGGTTCTTCTCTCCAAAAATCTCATCATCTGGGCTTCACTTTTATGGTTAGGGAATGGAAGGCAGGACAATTCACAGAGAAATAGAGAAATGATTACACAGGAAAATGTTTAAGGCAAATAACCATAATTTAACATACACACAAATGTCCCAAGTGGCCTGAGACAGGCTAGGAAGACACAGAAGAGAGTAAGGAGGCCCCGAGACACGCCACAACAGGTGTTCTATGGACCAAGTTAGCAGAAATACAACAACCAGAGTCCAGGCTAAACACGATGTGGCTGCCAGGAATTCCCTAAAAAATAGGGATGTTTTTCCAGGGGTCACCCCAGGACCACCACCACCAGTACACTCTGAGAAGACAGGCCGAGGAGGGGTCTCAGGAAGGCCATCTTCCTTGTGTACCTTCCAGGGGCCTTCAACTGCTGGCCATTTGCACGCTCTGGGGGTCATCTGTGCAGTGTAATTCTGTATTTAAAACATGTGGTGGTGGTCGATTTTATTTTTTTTAAGTGAACTTGCTGTTTGTGTGAGGAAAGCTCTCCTGGCAGAAGAGCACTGGAGGTTCAAGGCAAAGGCTGGCCTATGGCTCCCAACCGCCGAGGCCTTTAGATGGGCAGGTGGTCCCCAGGCCAACTGAGAGAGCTGGTGGTCCCCATGGACCACTGTGCTGGGACTGCCTGTGTTGATTCTCTGCTAAAACCAGGGAGCAGCGGCATCTTCAGGGGAGACTCAGGCACAGGGCTGAGCAGCAGCTCTAGGCGTCCCCAAGTGCCTTTTTTCCCAGCTGCTGAGATTCCGGCTAACATCAGTGGCATCCAGCAGGTGGGGGTGAAAGAGCCATGGTGAACCGCAGGCTTTATTTTTCCCTTCCAGCTCTTCCTCTGACACACTGAAAAGGGAGGCTGCTTCTGTCCCTCACCGTCCCATTTTTGAGTGATGTCAACTCCTGCTTCCAACCATTCCCCTTGTGGAGCTTCCAGCTGCAAAACCAACAGAAGTCTGATTCCCACAGCAGGTGCGCCTCAGCCTCCAGAGCACACAGCCCACCACCTGGGGAGTGGCCCCAGAGCCACTCTGACCACCAGATCTTCTCTCCGAGGGTTTTTTTTTTTTTTTTTGCCAGATTTCCTCTACTTCATCTTCTGCCTCTTCCACTGAACTTTTTACTTTAGCTTTTATTTTCCAAGACTTTTTGTTTTCTACATACTCTTTTTCTTAAAATTTGTACTCTCTTCTTATTTTGTTCACACACTACACTCTCTGCTCTCTCTTTGGGGATGTGATGTTCTCTCTTTTTTTTTTTGAGACAGTTTCGCTCTTGCTGCCCAGGCTGGAGTGCAATGGCACGATCTCGGCTCACTGCAAACTCCACTTCGTGGGTTCAAGTGATTTTCCCGCCCCAGCCTCCTGAGTAGCTGGGAGTACAGGTGTTCATCACTAAGCCTGGCTAATTTTTTGTATTTTTAGTAGAGACAGGGTTTTACCACGTTGGCCAGGCAGGTCTTGAACTCCTGACCTCAGGTGATCCACCTGCCTTGGCCTCCCAAAGTCCTGGGATTACAGGCGTGAGCCAGTGTGTCTGGCCAATGTTCTCTCTCTTTGAAACCCTTTGTGTCATTCGTGATCTCTGCCTTTCCTGATATCACCAGGGCTGACCTCTCAGGAAGGAGCTGTACACACCTGTGAGGCGCACACGCTGGGTCCTGGTCTCCCACTGATTTCCTCACCCAGAAAGCTTTTGGGGTCCAGCTGCAGAAGCCAGGCAGCAGCTGTGAAAGCTGCAGACTCCCGCCTGGCGGGATGGAATCCCCGCAGCACCTAACCAACCACAGGAAGGGGCCCAAGCGGCAGCGTAGTGGCACAGGCTCCAAACCACAGTTACATCGGCCAGCGGCACCACTCTGGCGCCAATGACATTTCTTTCTGACCCTACCAAATGCTCACAATGTCCCCACCTGAGACTGGGGTAAGACAGGCCTCCTAGAAACATCTCCATTTTTAGATTGCATCTGGGCACTCAGTCTGAATAATGAGTTAATTTGGGGGGAAAAATAAAGTTTTTAAAATTACATATTTTGATGTCTACTATGCCTGGAGGTCCAATGACTAAGCAAAGCTTCTACACAGCCAATTAAGAGAATGAGGATGGCTCCCGCCTATAATCCCAGAACTTTGGGAGGCTGAGGCAGGCGGATCACGAGGTCAGGAGATCGAGACCATCCTGGCTAACACAGTGAAACCCCGTCTCTACTAAAAATACAAAAAAGTAGCTGGGCATGGTGGCGGGCGCCTGTAGTCCCAATTACTCGGGAGGCTGAGGTAGGAGAATGGCGTGAACCCGGGAGGCAGAGCTTGCAGTGAGCCGAGATCATGCCACTGCACTCCAGGCTGGGCGACAGAGTGAGACTCCGTCTCAAAAAAAAAAAGGAATGAGGAGAACGCTTTCTATTTAGGGGGAGAAAACAATTAAAAAGGTGGTAAAACTAATTTCCCTGGAGATCTGTGATAAATACAGAGACACTTATTTCTCTATTGTGAATTAAGTTCTACCAAGAAGAGAGTATAAATCTAACTGTTAAAAACTATATTAACTTATAGGCCAGGCACAGTGGCTCATGCCTGTAATCCCAGCACCTTGGGAGGCCGAGGTAGGTGGATCACCTGAGATCGGGAGTCCTAGACCAGCTTGACCAACATGGAGAAACCCCATCTCTACTAAAAATACAAAATTAGCCGGGCATGGTGGTGCATGCCTGTAATCCCAGCTACTCGGGAGGCTGAGGCAGGAGAGTTGCTTGAACCTGGGAGGTGGAGATTGCGGTGAGCCGAGATCGTGCCATTGCACTCCAGCCTGGTTAACAAGAGTGAGACTCCATCTCAATCAATCAATCAATAAAACCTTATACTAACTTGTAAAAGCAGCCATAACTATGTTAAGAAATACATTTTTTAAAAAGAAAGAAAGAGAAGCAATGTCCACAATCTCATCGCACTAAACGAGTGTCTGTTCTTTCAGGACAGCTCCCTGTGCGCTGGGAGGTGTGAGCCATCAGCAGTGTGGCTGAGGCAAGGCACCCACCTCTCTAGCCTCAATTTCCTCCTCTAGCAACGAGGCAGCACTCCAGCAAGATGGAAGAGCTATAACTCAGCAGCGCCCTCGCTCCCCACACAGGAAGGGCTGTGTCTGCTTGGGAAAGCCTCCTGATCACCACGGAGGGGGCCCGAGCACAGGCCTACAGCTCAGAACACAAAGAGCCATGGAGACCACAATGGCCTCCCACCTCTCGAGAGCAGCCCCAAGGTGGAAGGCACAGGCACACGTGATGCCTGCAAAGTTCCAAAGGGAAAGTGGTTTACAACCAAAAACTCCACACTGGATAAAGCACCAGTCACAGACACACATGGAATAAAGACACTGATCTCAAAAAATGATCTCATATACCCTCATTCCAGATACCACTGAAGGACATGCGCTACCAAGCCAAACTAAAAGCCAAGAAAAAGAAAAACGAATGACTTGTAAAACCAGGGAGCCAATCCCAGAAAGGGAGAGGGAATCTCTGCACTTGAAAAGCCATCTCAGAACGAGTGTAGCATAGAAGAAACGAGGAGCCAACGCGGAAGAGAGGAGGGGAATGATGGAAGGGACAGCGCCAAAGAAAACCAGACCGAGACTACCCGATGCATGTCCAGGTACGGAGCTTCGCAACGTGGCCATAATATCTGGGGACAAATTAGTGACAGCTACAAAGAAAAACTAACAAAAAGCAAGGCAATTATCGACTCCAGAGAAAGCAAAAGTTTATGTAAGTGTAGCTCTCAACTACAATCCTGCTGTTAATAGTTACACAGTCATAGTATTATCAACACCAAACGCTGACTGAACCATAGCTAAAAGCATGGTTTTCAACCATACTAATCAGGATGATGTGCGGCCGGGCATGGTGGCTCACGCCTGTAATCCCAGCACATTGGGAGGCTGAGGCGGGTGGATCACTTGAGGTCAGGAATTCAAGACCAGCCTGGCCAAAGTGGCAAAATCTCATCTCTACTAAAAATGCAAAAAAATTAGGCTGGGCGCAGTGGCTCACGCCTGTAATCCCAGCACTTTGGGAGGCTGAGGCGGGTGGATCATGAGGTCAGGAGATCAAGACCAGCCTGGCTAACACGGTGAAACACCATCTCTACTAAAAGATACAAAAAATTAGCTGGGCGTGGTGCCGGGCCCCTGTAGTACCAGTGACTCGGGAGGCTGAGGCAGGAGAATGGCGTGAACCTGGGAGGCGGAGCTTGCAGTGAGCCGAGATGGCATCCCTGTACTCCAGCCTGGGCAACAGAGCGAGACACCGTCTCAAAAAAAAAAAAAAAAAAAATTAGCGGGCGTGGTGTTGGGCACCTGTAGTCCCAGCTACTCAGGAGGCTGAGGCAGGAGAATCTCTTGAACCCAGGAGGCAGAGGCTACAGTGAGTGAAATCACGCCACTGCACTGCAGCCTGGGTGGCAGAGCAAGTCTCCATCCTAAAAAATATATCAAAATAAAAATAAAAAGGACGATGTGGGAGAAAGGAAGAGAGTTTGGAAGTATATGTGGGAGAGATGGGTGACAGAGAGAAAGAGATAATTATGTAAAAGAGTTACAATTTCAATTTAATAGATGTGATCTAAAGCCAAAAAAGAAAAGAAAGAAATTAGCAATATAAACCTGTGACTTAAGACACATGAAGGTAGATGCTGGAAAAATAATTTTACAAGTTTACAATAGTTATCTGACCAACTATAATCAGTGGGGCCAGGGCTGGGCTTGGTTTTGGTTGGAGGCTCTATAGAACTGTTTGACTTTTTAAACCTATTACCACAAAATTATCTTGTAATAAACACACAAGTAAAACTCATTTTTAAAAACAAAAACCAAAACAAACCACGGGACTGAATCTTTTGAGTCTCACAACAAGAGGGAGGCGAAGACGTGGCCTCAGTGGCTGAGTCACTGGGGAGCTGCCCTCCCAGCCGAGAAGGGAGAGGGGGCCCCAGAGAGCGGGAGAGGGAGCTGCTTCAGGCTTCTGCCCCACACGCTCTCTCAGCTCAAGTCCTGCATGTCGTAGTGACGGGAGCCTCTTCCTCAAGCCCATCTTTCCTTTGTGTTTCCTGGGGCCCTTCAGGGGTCAGCACGGCACAGAGAAGAGCAGAGTTGAGAACGACATGGAGACAGAGGGCCCTAGGCCCCACATGAGGCATTTCAGGGTGGTAGGGACAGAGGATCCCGAGCCCCACATGAGCCCCAGGGAGCACCAGCATTTTAGGGAGGGGGTATCGGGCGGTAGAGACAGAGGACCCCGAGCCCCACATGAGTCCCAGGGAGCACAGGCATTTCAGGGAGGGGGGGTCTCAGGCAGGGAGAGGTTGAGTCAACGTCAAATAAATGTCAAAAGACACAGTGGCTTCAGCTGACAGGAGTTAGACCATCACAACTGCAACAATGAGAGCTGGGATCCACTGGGTGCTGGGGCTGGAAGACGGTGATGTGGGCAAATCAGTCTGTGCTGCGGCAGCTCAATGTGGGGACTCGCGACCTACATGGCTTCCTGGGGTGGCCTGGACTTGGGAGCTCTGAAAGGATTATTTTAACAATTAAACGTGGTTTCCATAAAATATATCAGAAGCTGGTTACCTGTGCACGTAATGAAGCTGATGGATGGAGTCAATGGCCAGCACCATTTCACCAATGTAGAACCTCGCCATATCTTCTGGAAGCTTGTCTTCAAATTTGCTGAGCAGGGTCAGTAAATCACCACCCACATAGTAATCCATGACTAAGTACTACAAATTGCAAAGAGAAGGGGAGAGAATACCACATTTAGTCACCACCAAACCTGACAATTAAAGGCCAGCCTTTCATGGCGAGGTTCTCAGGCTCCAGGTCTGGCTCGTGGCATCTCAGCTGCTCTTCTGTCACCCAAGACCCTCCTTTTGGAAGGCATGCCCCGACGCGTCCACGATGCCGCCATCTTCAGGTGTGCATATGGCAGAGAGCGGACGTCAGTAAGTGATGTATTTAATCAATGGGAGGAATGATGAAAGGGTTTGATGTTGGAGAGGGCACTCTAAAAGCTAGTGACCCAAAGCAGAAGCACAGTTAACAGCCCGTCAATCCTGTGGGTTTAAAAATAATTCTCCAGGCCCTCATGTTACGGACCAGACCACAGAAGGGAGGCGAAGTATCTAACATCACACATGGTATCAGCAGTTCTTATTGGAAAGATTATATCATAAAAGAGCCGAAAAATAATTACTTATAGGTTCACTCCAACAGAAACCTCAGAAAAGCTCCTGCTTAAGTAGAAATTGGAGTAATGGAAGAAAAAACATCTGCTAACAGGGCTGAACCCGTCACTTCCCTGCTAGTTCCCTCCCCACCAGGCCAGCCATGTGCTCGGAGTGGGCGACCCCGAGGTGAGCCCGTGTGGAGCTCTGCCTGAGGACAGCCTGTCTCTTGCAGTACTTAGAAAGTTCAGAGCACAAAGCCCACAGTCTGTGGAGGCCCCAGTGGGGACATCTCACAGGTCAGAGAGGACCAGGACAGGCAAGACCATCACAGCCAGAGTCAGGGTGGCAGCCAACACCTCCATCTCTGGGGCCACTGTGCCTCAGGGACTGCTGGGGAAGCACGTGGCCTGCACCTCACAGGAGCTGCCTTCCTTGGTGCAAATTTCCTGTGATGAGATGGATGCTCTGGTCTGGACAGCTAGCTTTTAACCAACCCACACAGGGAGGAAACGCCCTGTTATCAGTTGGGGCAGTGACCCTGTAGTATTTATTGAGAACCCAATCATATCAGCTTCTGTCACCATGAAGGCCTACGCTCAGGCCCAGGCTGTGAGACGCAGGCCAGTGCTGTCCTGTTCACGCTCCCACCTACCCTAGCCTCCGGTACCAAGACCCCATCAACACGGGAGGCTTGGGGATGGGCCCAGGGTCGCCCAGCAGGCAAGGACAGAACAAAGACCTGGGCCCAACAGTCAGACTCCACGCTCATCACACCCAACCAGACTGCGTGTCTCCAAAGGAAGGGGAGCGCCACACCGGTGGGCTTGTCTGAGAAAGGGAGGGGCCCAGCTAGATCAGAGGAAATGACAGAAGCCTTCATTCTAGGTCCTTGCTCTCAAAAGAATCTTTACCAGCAAACTCTCATCCCTTCCAAGCCTCTCCACAGCTGTCCCGCCCTGTGGAGCCTTCCTCAAGCACCGAGGGCAGCCTCAGCCTCCCTGCCCTGGCTCAGGCACTGCCTGTCCTTCCCCGCTGAGTTTTTCAGTTTGTTCATTTGCTTGTGCACCCTCACCGTGGCCCTGTTGGCCCCTCTGGCAACGGGGGCACTGGCATGCACGAGACAGCAAGGCCCCTGGCTCAGCGGAGCTCACACTGGGGGCGGGAGAGACCGTGGTCAGCACGGAGAGCAGGCAGGGGTGAGTGCCAGCCGACCGCAGGTCCCCTGGTGAGGTGGCCCGGCCAGAGGCTGCCAAGCAAAGGCCTGAGGAGAGCCGGGGTTGTGCTCCAGATGAAGGGGTGCATGCAAAGCGGCTAGGAGGAAAGTGGCAGTGGCACACTGGAGCCTGCCAAATGGGGAGGGCCAGCCACAGTGGTGGCTGCAGCCCCGCTCTCAGAGCAGTGAGTGGGTGATGTTCCCCAACTATGTTCAGAAGCCCAGGCATGGAGGTGCCACTGTGTGCGGAGGGCAATGGAGAAAGGGGTGGTGGATGCACACTGCAGGCATTTCAGAGGGAGACGCCCCGGCCTTGACAGACACACACGGGGCCAGGGAGATGCAGTGAACGAAGGGCGAAGGGCCAGGCCCTCGGGCCCCTGAAGAAAGCCATGGGGTTGAGTCAAGCCCTTACTAGCTGAGCCCCGGCCGCGTCCACGTCTGCCGAGAACTCTAAGATGAGCAGGGGCATCCTACAGCAGCACTGGGTCTGATCAATGGTCTCCTGGAACATGGTCTGTGAGGAAAGCTAACGCGGGAGCTCGTGAGGTAGACGGCAGAGACCCACTCCGGAATGAGAACCAGACCTAGCCTGTCCTGTCACAGAACGCGGGGTGCTGAGTTAAGCCAGTAAGTTTCAGTTAGCAGTCAAACAGGTCTAATTTTGATAAAACTCCGCGAGATAGCTCCAATACAAGCTGTGGCAGAACCCACCCAGAACCGGTGGGTGGCCAGAGGAACCCATGTTTCCCTATCACTGTGAGAGGCACCTGACAGCAGCCTGCACTCCGGCCAGCCTCACAACCATAGGAAGGGGAACTGGCCTAACCCTCAACACCCCCGCTCAAGGTGGCAGGTGTGCACTGCAGAAGCTGGCCCCGCAGACACGGGCCAGAAAGCTTCCGAGGCCTCGCCTTTGTTCTGTCATCCTTCATTTTCATGGTACTTCTACCTGGGCAACTCCAAAACCTCGAGAACATGGAATCTTCACAGGCGCTCCTAACTGATGTGTCTTAACTTAGAATACACCCGGCAACACCTAACATTTTAGATGCCAGCATGCTAATTTCAGAAAAATATTAGAAACAAAACAAGAAGCATTATCTTCCTTCGTACAGATCCCAGTTGCCTGTACTCCTTAGAAACTTCACTCAGTTCTTATCAAAAGTGGAAATGAACTGGAGACAGTCCACCAGGGTCCCAGGAAAAGGGACACTGAGCAGGAAGCGGGGGGCGGGGGTTTATGTGGAGATGGCCCCAGAGCAGAGGACCCGGAACCTGCTTGCCAGGTTAGAGCTGGGACTGGGACACAGGGGCTGTCATCCATGTGGTCACTTTGGGCAAGTGACTTTGCCTCTCTCTGCCCCAGACACCCCCTTATGAAACGGTGGAATCACTGGGTCGTTGGGAAGCCTGACGGGGACCCTTGTGGGCCTGAAATGTCCTAAGTGCTCAACAAACACCAGCTGCCCCCTCTGCTGGGCAAACACATATATGTAAAGTCTAAATAATCAGCACACCCTTTCCTCTAATCCTCGGTGTTCAAATCTCAGGGCTTTCTCTGATGCTTCAAGGATTACTCAGGGTGAATGGAAGGATCCGACACTACTCCATCTGCTGTGAACCAGCGGAGCACACAACCCAGGAGCTTCAGGTGGACATACGCGTTGGCTGTCGTGGAAAAGGAAGCCTTGGGTCCCTGCCCTGAGGTTCGGTGACCACAGCGACCACGCCCCTCTTGCCACCGCTGCAGAAACGGTGCCACTGGGAATGAGTTGGGCTCAGACCTGCTTCTCTGAAGTCTGCACGTGTCCCGTCCACCCAGAGCTCCAGTAGTGGACACTTTTAGGTTCAGGCAAACCTGGAGAGTCATTCTAGGAATAAAAAGTCCTGAACAAGGTGGTCTGTGGGCCACTCAGCGGCCGAGACCAAGGGCTGGTTTCCCCTTCACCGCTAAGTCAGCTGCCTTAGAGTGCAGTAGAGGCGAACGCACTTGACGATGCGCACGCATGTGCGCCACGAGGCTGCTCCGTCCGTCCTGAAAGCAAGCCCTGTTTAAGTCAGAAAAATACACAGGCAGCGTGGAGACCAAGAGTCACCTAAAACCTGTCAGAAGGGCCTGGGGCAGCGACAGGAGGACTGCAGGCACACGAGAGGCAGTCCCTGACTCAGCCCGAGATGAGATGGAGGCAAAAACGTCCACACGGCTGAATCCCCACTGCAGTTCCTTATTCCCAATAATCCAAGATTCAAAGTGTTTCTTCAAATTCCCAGCTGATTTAAATGTAACAAACCCAGCAAACGAACTAATCAGCTTCTCTAGTGATTAGCAAAAAACGAAGTCCTTACTTTCACAGGTTTATTTTTAAAAAGTTCTACCTGACAATTACTGTATGAAAACAAGCCCCTCCGTTTTATCCTGTCCAATACACATTTTTAAAATGTCAGTTGCATGTTGTCTTACTGAATTTTTAGTGACAGCATAAAGGAATAAAGCCAGAGCGAATGCCCTGACCAAGTCTCTGGCCGTGCAACCTACCAGGTGGTTCTCGTCCTGAAAGGCGTAGTGCAGCGCGGTGATCCACTGGCAGTCGCCGTTCACCAGCACATCGCGCTCCTCTCGGAAGCACGCGGTCTGCAAAGCAATGAGGGGCGTCAGTCTGTGTTTACTGGGAAGTAGGTCAGTCTCGGGGTCCCTGCTGGGACAGTGGCTCCAGCCATGGTGTCCCTGCCTTCTGGGCTCCTCCTTGTGCACCACCCCGAGGCTGCAGAGGCTGAGTCATCCCTCATCCCTTCCTCTCCCAACCCCTGTGAACTTCCAAGGGCTGCTGAGGACGCCCTTGCACCCTGCTGTCCCACAGGCACCATTTCTGTGGCCGACACTTAAGATTCACCCCACCCTCATGTGGATTCCTGACTGGACTCCTCCCACCCAGCACCACCTGACTTCTCTACCAGATCAACCTCCGCCAAGTATCGATGGCATGGGTGGCCCCACGTGTCTGCCCTCTCCGTCCTATACCCACTGTAGAGCTGCCATGCAGCTGGCATGAGAGGGCACACACGTTTGCAGAAATCACAGTATAGGGATGACACGATTGTGACAGACTCCACGAGGAAGGCCTACGGCCAGCAGCACAGGGCAAGACGCTGCCCTCTATCCTGCTATGGCTTCCAGAAGAGTTTTAATGCCCAGGTGGCATCTCTGTTTAAAAGTCACCAGGCCTGGCTGAGTGCAGTGGTTCACACCTGTAAACCTAGCACTTTGGGAGGCCAAGGTGGGTGGATCACCTGAAGTCAGGAGTTCAAGACCAGCCTGGCCAACATGATGAAACCCCACCTATACTAAAAACTAGCCAGGCGTGGTGGCAGGTGCCTGTAATCCCAGCTACGCAGGAGGCTGAGGCAGGAAAACTGCCTGAACCCAGCAGGTAGAGGTTGTGGTGAGCGGAAATCGCACCACTGTGCTCCAGCCTGGACCACAGAGCGAGACTGTCTCAAAAAAGAAAAAAAAAAAAGTCACCACGCCTTTGGCGAAATTTTAACATGGTTTCTTCTTTATTGAGCATAGAACAAGATTTAAACTGTCTTACACTTGAAACTTGTCAAGCTTAACAAAACTGTAAGTACACTATGGAGAGCTTGCCATGCGAGGCACGAGGGCATGGCTCCGACTGGCTCTCAGCTGAGCCTCCCAGTGGCCTCTGAGACTTCTTTCTTCTACAAGGTTTTCTTTTACTAAACTTTAAAAAGTCTTCCTTTCAGGCTGCCCATGGTGGCTCACGCTATAATCCTAGCACTTTGGGAGGCCAAGGCGGGAGGATCACTTGAGCCCAGGAGTTTGAGACCAGCCTAGGCAACATAGTGAGACCCTGTCTCTACAAAGAATCTTAAAAATTAGCTGGGTGTGGTGGCACCCATCTGCAGTCCCAGCTACTCAAGAGGCTGAGGTGGGAGGATGGATGAGCCCAGCCGAGATCACACCACTGTACTCCAGCCCATACAACAGAGTAACAGAGTGAGACCCTGTCTCTAAAACAAGAAAAAAAGGGTTTTCTTTTAAAATGAAATAGTTGGCTATGCACAGTGACTCACGCTTGTAATCCCAGCACTTTGGGAGGCCGAGGCAGATGGATCACAAGGTCAGGAGTTCGAGACTAGCTTGGCCAACATGGTGAAACCCTGTTTCTACTAAAAATACAAAAATGAGCTGGGCGTGGTGGCGGGTGCCTGTAGTCCCAGCTACTCGGGAGGCTGAGGCAGGAGAATCGTTTGAACCCAGGAGGCGGAGGTTGCAGTGAGCCAAGATTGCACCATTGCACTCCAGCCTGGGGGACAGGGAGAGACTCTGTCTCAAAAAAGAAAAAAAGGCCGGGCGCGGTGGCTCAAGCCTGTAATCCCAGCACTTTGGGAGGCCGAGACGGGTGGATCACGAGGTCAGGAGATCAAGACCATCCTGGCTAACACGGTGAAACCCCGTCTCTACTAAAAAATACAAAAAACTAGCCGGGCGAGGTGGTGGCCGCCTGTAGTCCCAGCTACTTGGGAGGCTGAGGCAGGAGAATGGCGTGAACCCGGGAGGCGGAGCTTGCAGTGAGCCAAGATTGCGCCACTGCACTCCAGCCTGGGCGACAGAGCGAGACTCCGCCTCAAAAAAAAAAAAAAAAAAAAAAAAAAAAAAAAGAAAAAAGAAATGAAATGGTTGTTGCAGCTGTGTCCCAGTTCTACTAATGACAGCATGACGGGGGTCAGCATTCAGCTTGCTCATGTCCAGACATGCAGAGACCAGCAGTTCTGGAACCATCACGACCCCTCTGCCAACGGCCACAAGGCCCTGAAGGGACAACTACAAGGAAACCTGCGCCCCGGTGTGCCTGTCCACCTGTCCTCCAGAACACACCCCCAGAAAGAAATGGGGATGGAGTGCTGAGTCCCAGGTGAGCTGAGGCCGTGGGCTCAGGAGGCCGAGGCTGCCCCGGGGATCTGCAGCAGCTGCGCCAACGCCTCTAGGAGACACTCCCTGAAGCTCTGCCTGGCGGCTGCCCAGAGCATTTAGGAAAAACCCATTCTTAAAACTAGGGACTACCCGCAGGGTGACCTGCTGACAGGAAACTGATGTATTATCCAGCAGCTTTGTCTAAGGAGCAGAGAGAGAAACTTTTAATATTTTTTAAACAAGTGAGATGAAATAAAGACCTACCTAGCCTGGTGGAAAAATTATAAACTTACACTGCTTAGCAACTCTTCTACCTACCAACCTCTTGTTTAATTCATGCTTTTAATCATTTGTAAATCAGTATTATAAAATCTAATGTTTAAAGTTAAGTCTATGAAATAAAAATAAAAAGATAAATTATTTGCAACTAGCACCATATTTATATCTCTTACACACACATAGAGCCCATTATACATACTCCAGGATAATCATCACGACTAGCAAACATTCTTGGGCTTTTCTGAGCATGCCAGTTAAACTGGATCTGTGTAACCAGATTCAAATTAAATCAGCAATATTTACTCTTTTAAAATGTACTCATCTAACATGACATTTGTGCAAATACCAAACACCTTATACCTCTCCACACTTTCATGTAACAGTAGCTACTTCTTCCCCCTAAAAGTCTGCTCCAACAGCATTCCCGTGTTTGCCACTGTTTGGGGTGGGGAGAGGGCTGCTGGGGCTGAAGGCAGGCCCAGCGGAAGCACACAGTGAGATGACTGAGTGAGGATGGAGGCAAAGAGAGCAAAGGCTTCTCCCAAAGAAGGGAGACCGTGTGCATCCCAGAAGCTGAGAGATGCAGGGAGCCGAAGCAATCACAGGCCACTGATATTTTGAGACCAAGGTGACTGCAAAATGGTGCTAACTCTTGTCAACCAACATGCGTTCAGTGAGCAACAAATGGGTGCGAGACCTTGTGCTGGGTGCCACGGCAGGGAAAGGGGAAATGGGTCCGGAGCGGAGGAGAGAAAAGTCAGAATGACTGAGTCACAAGGAACCGGTAACACCCCCAAGTTAACAAAACCCAGGGCCCTGGAGAGATCTGGCCCAAATCGATGGTTGCCCTGCTGTCGGCCCAAGGTGTCAACCATCATGGGCAGCACAGGCACAAATTCCAGGACCAAAGAGGAAAGGGTCACCTCAAATTACTAGGAGGGTGACAGTGGTAAGAGGAGAGGGTCTAGAAACCCAAGAAGGACTTCCCAAGATGAGGAGGCGGCCACGTTGAGAGGCATCCAACTCCAGAAGCAAACGCTGACCACAGGGCTGAGCAGCCTACAGCCGCCGCAGCACTGCCAGGCACAGGTGTCGCTCAGGGCGGGTCAGAGACACATGGGGCCACAGCAAACCATTGTGATGAACGGCAGCCTGCAAGGAGGACTACTGCCTTCTGGCAGAGGCAGGAGTCACGGGAGAGGATGGAGCATGATGGATGGAGCAGATCTGAAGCAGGAAGCAGCAGGTCAACTGGCCACGAAGGGCCTGGGCTCTGAGTGTAGGGGAGGGAAGATAGAGGGCAGGCGAGGATAGAAACTCAAGATGGCCAGAGAGGAAAAGCGTGGGCTCCCCAGCAGGCCTGGCCTGCCTTGGGCAGGCAGGAGAGAGACCAGGGGCTGAGCACGTGGCTACAGAGATGGGGTCAGGGGCATGGAACAGCCACTAAGAAGACTGACACTGAACTAAGAAACAGGAGCTGATCAAAGCCTGCTCAATAGTGGTCCACTTTCATCTGTAACCGTCAGGCTCCTCTAGGTGGGAAGCTAAAGACCCATTCTGTATGTGAGCAGCATCCAGATGTGTTCATTCCTCTTGTGTAGGGAGCAGAACTGCAATCAATGCTAAAACTCTCCTGAAGCTTTTTATTTGCCTTTACAGTAAACAGAACCCTGCCAACATTCTCGAGGGTGCACTCTCAGGAACGGCGTCCAGCAAGCGAGTGATCGCCAAGGCGGGGAGCAACAGGCGCCAGGAGGAGGCTGAGACCTCCCCAACAGAGAGTGCTCGCTCTGTCCCAGGGGAAGGGAGGCCCAGGGCTGTGGGGTGACTGCAGCTTTTCCCCAGCTGGCTTCACAGTCACTTTCTGCTCACCCCAAACCCCATTCGTATGGCTTTTCAAGCTCCATACTTACCTCTGCTCTTTTCAGCATCTCCCACTTGTTGAGGATTTTCATTGCATAAATTCGTTCAGTATTCTTCATTTTGACAACAGCAACCTGCAATGCAAATGTGAGTTGAACAAAGATGTGGTTCCCGGAACAAAAGGCTAGCATGCTGGAACCACACTGTAGTGAAAACAACCTAGGAGCCTGCAAAACCAGCCGTGACTGAAAACCAAGTTTTCCATGTAAATGAAGATTTGCCTTTTTATGCATCGAAACTTGACCCCACTGCAACCTGAAGGGTCCTGCCTGTGCATTCCAAAGCTTCACTGTGAGTGGCGGGCATGTGGTAGCTCACTGCCCTCTACTTTGGGTTACGTCTGCAGATTTCCATTTACAACAAAGGCAGAAAAAAATTTCTAATGTTTGATAGCAGAGTAGGATAACTGTCGTTAATGACACATGTACTGTGCATTTTAAAATAGCTAAGTGATGCTAGGCACAGTGGCTCGTGCCTGTAATCCCAGCACTTTGGGAGGCTGAGGCAGGAGGATCACTTGAGGCCAGGAGTTTGAGACCAGCCTGTCCAACATGGTGAAATCCCATCTCTACTAAAAATACAAAAAAATAAGCCAGGTGTGGTGGCATGCTTCTATAATCCCAGCTACTCAGGAGGCTGAGGCAGGAGAATTGCTTGAACCTGGGAGGTAGAGGTTACAGTGAGCCGAGATCATGGCACTGCACTCCAGCCTGGGCGACACAGTGAGACTCCGTTCCCCCCCGCAAAAAAAAAAAAAAAAAAAAAAACAATTCAGCTGAGCAAGGTGGCTCACACCTGTAATCCCAGCACTTTGGGAGGCCAAGGTGGGTGGATCACCTGAGGTCAGGAGTTTGAGACCAGCCTGGTCAACATGGTGAAACCCCATCTCTACTAAAAATACGGAAACTACCCCGGCATGGTAGCGCACACCTGTAGTCCCATCTACTTGGGAGGCTGAGGCAGGAGAACAACTTGAACTTGAGAGGCAGAGGTTGCAGTGAGCTGAGATCGCGTCACTGCACTCTAGCCTCGGGACAAAGTGAGATTGTGTCTCAAAAAAAATTTTTAAAAACTTAAAAAAAAATTTTTAACCCTCCCCCTAAAAAACCCACCTTTTAAAAACTCAAGATTACCTCCCAAGCTTGTCTGTTTTCAACAGCCCCTACTCCCTGCTCCACCACCCCCTCCCCCGGCCCGCCTTCTATCTGCGGCTGCCACTGCCCCACCACTGACGGTGCCTTCTACCTGTGCCCCCCACCCTGTCTCTTCTGTATGTGGCTCCCCGCACCCGCCTAGCATGTGCCAGTTCCAGCACCAAGAACCTTTTCTTCACAGAGGCAGGGACTAGCCATGTGGGCTCTGGAGTTTAACTCTTACAAATTCACTTCTCTGTGGCTCAGGTTCCACCACTACAAGAGGTTAAGGGCAGGACTGGCCTCCTGAGACAGCTATGAGGACCCACGAGTCCCGACATTTAATGTGCCCAGCACAGTGTGGGGCCCAGTCAGCACTCAGCGTGTGGCCACCAGCCACATTCTTTAAAGCACAACTCAAGCACCACCTCCTTCAGGAAGTCCTCTTGGACTTTTCAGTCTCTACCAAATCTTGAATGAGCTCCTCCATCACTACCAACACCCGTCAAGATGTCTGCACCACTGTCTGGCACATTCCACCCTACATAAGTCACTCATGCACAGGCCCAAGTCTCCACCTCAGCACTTCCTGTAAGCTACTCACTGGCAGTGACAGTGGCTTCCATACCTTCTGGCTGCCAATGGCAAGCAGCCAGCATGTCCCCGTGCCTGCGGCAGCCATGGCCTGAAGAGTTCTTAAATGGCATCATCATCTACCTCCCTGTTTCTAACATCAAATACCACACAGTCACATCGCAGAGTCACCGTGAGAGCTGCCATTCACCGGGCATGTTCTGCGTGCCAGAGACGGTGCTGAGCCGCGCGTCTGCACCCTCACCTCACCCTCATGCGACCCCAGCTGCGGGGGATTTCTAAAATCCATCTCGCACAGATACGGACCCTGAGGCTCCAAGGGAACGAGACCAAGGAGCGAATCCAAGAAGCAAAGGCCACGTGGGAGGGACAGGCTCCCTTCAATCAGGAGGAGCTCAAAAAGCGATCCGTGTTATCTTCTCTGCAACGCACACAAAACTGAGTTTCACATTAAGTTCTTTGGCAAAAAAGAGTACTAAAAATAACCGTAAACTATTCTGTTAAAACAATTTTCTCTCTCATTCCTTCATTTCCCTTGGTCGTGTCTCTGTCCTGGTGTGCCTCTCCCTCCCTCCTAACTGCACTCTGGAAAGTCTGGCCATGGCTGAAAGGCTCTGTGTGGCCTGGGCCCTGCTCACCTCCAAGCCCCCACACCTGGTGCAGCTTAATGCTTGGTAGCAGGCAGACAGGGAATCACTTAATGCAATCCGTTTTTATTTTTAAAAGGCTTTCTCAACCAGGTACAGCGGCTCATGCCTATGATCCCAGCACTCTGGAAGTCAGAGGCAGAAGAATCACTTGAGCCCAGGAATTCGAGACTATTCTGGGCGACACAGCAAGATCCCCGTCTCTACTAAAAAGAAAAAAGGAAAACACCTAGCTGGGTGTGGTGGTGCATGCCTGTGGCCCCAGCTACTTCGGAGGCTGGGGTGGAAGAGCTGCTTGAGTCCAGGAGTTCAAGACCAGTCTGGGTGACATAGTGACACCCCTTTTCTACAAATAATAAAAAAATTAGCCAGGCGAGGTAGCACATGCCTGCAGTCACAGCTACTCAGGAGGCTGAGAAAGGAGGATCACCTGAGTCTGGGTGGCAGAGGCTGCAGTGAGCTGTGATCAGGCCAGCACACTCCAGCCTGGGTGACAGAGCAAGACCCTGTCTCAAACAAAACAAACAAACAATCTGCCCCATCCTGGCCCGTGGTAAATTGACTTTGGCTGGTGAGGCCTGGATCCAGGGTCTGTACGAGATAAACTGGGAGCTGCAGTCACCCGGGATGAGCCTTGGAGGGACTGCTCTCCTCCCCATCCCTCTGGCGAGACTCATTCACAGGGATGGTGCTGCAAGAGGGGGGCTATTTCCCTAAAGTACTGATTTGCCTTCTTTCACGTCTGCACGTTGGAAAATGCATGCCCTGCACAGTAAAGGCCATCTCACTTCGTAGTTGTGTCCAGTAGGTTTGCTGTGGGCAGAGCACACCTGCTGCTGGGATGTGACACAGGGTGTTTTCTTGTTTGATTTTTCCTCAATGAACCAACCGGCACAGTTCTCCAGCCGAGGAGAGCTTAGATCAAACCTCGGCATAGGTGCTAAGGCACTGCACAGTTTAAGAAGCAAAGCTTTTCCAGTGACTCACTGTCAAACCACCTGAGGCAGTCCTGCAGCCGCTGAGGGAGGTGGACCTCTCCCTTGGTCTTGCCAGAACCATCTTGCAAGGCCAAGGCAGATCTGTGGAGACGGCCTGCAAGGCGAGGCCACACCGTGCCACAGGCCTCCCAGGGCAGGGCTCCTAGCCCCATACAAGGGACCTGGTGAGCCTCTCCAGCTGCACCCGCATGGCTGGCCCTCTAGCCCTAGGCAAAGCCAACAGGACCCAGAGCCACACTGGGTGTGTCAATGGCAAGCAAGCATAGAGCATGCAAAACAGCTGCTATTCAACCCTCTCTGTGTTTTTTAGAAAATGCCAAGAAGTCAAAATTCAGTTAACAAATGGAGTTTCAGAAACTATGTCAGAAGGCTGGGTGCAGGGGCTCACACCTGTAATCTCAGCACTTTGGGAGGCCTGGGCGGGTGGCTCACTTGAGGCCAGGAGTTCGAGACCAGCCTGGCCAACACGGCAAAACCTCATTTCTACAATAAGTACAAAAATTAGCTAGGTGTGGTGTCAGCACCTGTAGTCCCAGCTACTCGGGAGGCTGAGGCATGAGGATAGCTTGAACCCAGAAGGCAGAGGTTGCCATGAGCCAAGATGGCACCACTGCACTCCAGCCTGGGTGACAGTGCAAGACTCTATCTCAAAAACAAAAACTACATCTGAAGAAACTATTTTTGGTCCCAACAATATCCCAGGTTAGTCAGAAGCTTTCGAGTTTCCTTTCTCTTCGTTCTATCTTTCAGATTTTCTCCCCGGCTCCTTGGAAGGCCGAGGCGGGGATATCACTTGAGCCCAGGAGTTCAAGGCCAGCCTGGGCAACACAGTGAGACCTCATCTCAGAAAGAGAGATAGGAAAAAACAAACTCTCCAAATGATACCAATTACCTCATCCCCAAACCAATGTATAGGTCCATAAAAAGGTGAAATGGAAGCTGCTGATGTCTTGGCAATTTAGGCAAAGTTAACAAAATGAAGTTCATCTTACCTCACCGAAAGCACCTCTTCCAATTACTTTAATTATTTCAAAGTCTTCTCGATGAAGCTGCATTTCTTTCACCAGCTGTGTAAATGGTTTAGCTACAAGTAAAAGAGTAAAACCAACAATTTAGTCTAATCAGTTGATACCCATATAAAATTTTAATTGATTGGAGTATTGCACTAAGTTATACTTTCTTTTTTTTTTTTTTTTGAGACGGAGTCTTGCTCTGTCGCCCAGGCTGGAGTGCAGTGGCCGGATCTCAGCTCACTGCAAGCTCCGCCTCCCGAGTTCACGCCATTCTCCTGCCTCAGCCTCCCGAGTAGCTGGGACTACAGGCGCCCGCCACCTCGCCCGGCTAGTTTTTTGTATTTTTTAGTAGAGATGGGGTTTCACCATGTTAGCCAGGATGGTCTCGATCTCCTGACCTCGTTATCCGCCCGTCTCGACCTCCCAAAGTGCTGGGATTACAGGCGTGAGCCACTGCGCCCAGCCAAGTTATACTTTCAAAAAAAGTTTATGTTTAAAAATATTTCGTACCTGACAAGTTTTGGAAAGTGAACATTTATACTAACAGACACCGAGGTTGATCCTGAGCCACTGCAGTCATGCACTTGGTAACAGTGCTTCAGCCGACAACGGACCACATACATAACAGTGATCCCGTGAGATTACACTACTATACTTTTACCGAATCTTTTCCATGTTTAGATACATAAATATGGCCAGGCGCGGTGGCTCATGCCTGTAATCCCAGCACCTTAGGAGGCTGAGGCAGGCGGATCGCCTGAGATCAAGAGTTTGAGACTAGCCAGACCAACATGGTGAAATCTCATCTTTACTAAAAATACAAAAATTAGCCAGATGTGGTGGCGGGTGCCTGTAATCTCAGCCATTCAGGAGGCTGACACAAGAGAATTGTTTGAACCAAGGAGCCGGAGGTTGCAATGAGCCAAGATTGTGCCACTGCACTCCAGTCTGGGCAACAAAGCGAGACTACATCTCAAAAAAATAAATAAAAATAGATACACAAAAACCACTGTGCCACAGCTGCCTACAGGGTTCGGAATTGTTGCACCCTGCATAGATATGTAACCCAGGAGCAGCAGGTTGTGCCACGTGGCCTAGGTGCAGGGTAGGTTTTGCCATCTGAGTCTGTGACGTGCTGTTGTCATGTTCGCACAATGACAAAAGCCGCCTAACAACACATTTCTCCGACGGTATCCCCATCATTATGCAACACGCAATAGTATACTTCGGTATCTATCAGAGCCAACATCACCACTGCAAAAGTCTCCTGGTCAAAGCCAACAGGTGAACACCTACTGAGACAGCAAGTGATGGGTGCCCGCGGCCCACGTGCAGGACACAAGTGCGTGAGGTGAGTGACAGCTGAGCTCCACCTGCCTGCATGTAGGAGCCACAGGGCAGCTGGAGGAACACAAGACATTTCCAAGCCAACACTGGTCCTAAAAGTGCCGGAGGTCTCCCCGGACACCCACGGCAGTCCTGGATAGGTCCTGTGGCGTCTGTAACAGTGATATCCACCACTCAGGCACTTTACACGGCTCTTCCCGGCCTCCTCTCTCGGACTCTCTGAGAGTAATTCTGTTATTATCCACACTTCACAGATGAGAAAACTCAGTCAGGTTTCTGCGGGCCCTGGACCAGGTTGGACAGTGTCCCCAGCAAAACTCTTGTCTGCTCAGAACCTGTGACTGTAACCTCATTTGGAAACAGGGTCCTTACAGACACAACCAGTGAAGATAAGGGCACCTGCTGGAATAGAGTGGGCCCTAAATCCAACAACACTGTAGGGTCCAGCCCCACAGGGTCGGTGGGTTTTTCTCCCTGTGTGCGGAGACGAGAGATTGTAGAAATAAAGACACAAGACAAAGAGATAAAAGGAAAGGCAGCTGGGCCCGGGGCACCACTACCACCAAGACACCGAGGCCGGCAGCGGCCCCGAATGCCAGGCTGTGCTGATATTTGTTGGATACAAGACAAAGGGGCAGGGTAAGGAGTGTGAGCCATCTCCAACAATAGGTAAGGTCATGTGGGTCACAAGGTCATGTGGGTCACAAGGTCATGTGGGTCCACTGGACAGGGGGCCCTTCCCTGCCTGGCAGCCGAGGCAGAGAGAGAGGGGAGAGAGACAGCTTACGCCATTATTTCTGCATATCAGAGACTTTTAGTACTTTCACTAACTTGCTACTGCTAGCTAAAAGGCAGGGCCAGGTGTGCAGGATGGAACACGAAGGCGGACCAGGAGCGTGGCCGCTGAAGCACAGCCTCCCAGGAGAGGATCAGGCCTTGGAGAACTGCGGGCGGGTCTGGCTGGCGTCACGCCCTCCACAGGAGGTGGAGGAGTCGAGTCTTCTCTAAACTCCCCCGGGGAAAGGGAGACGCCCTTTCCTGGTCTGCTAAGTAGCGGGTGTTTTTCCTGGGCACTGCCGCTGCCGCTAGACCACGGTCCGCCTGGCAACAGGCATCTTCCCAGATGCTGGCGTTACCGCTAGACCAAGGAGCCCTCTGGTGGCCCTGCCCGGGCGTGACAGAAGGCTCACACTCTTGTCTTCTGGTCACTTCTCACTATGTCCCTTCAGCTCCTATCTCTGTATGGCCTGGTTTTCCCTAGGTTATGATGGTAGAGCGAGGAGTATTATAATATTGGAATAAAGAGTAATGGCTACAAACTAATGATTAATGATATTCATAAATAATCATATCTATGCCCTATATCTAGTAGAACTATTCTTATTTTATATATTTTATTACACTGGAACAACTCGTGCCTTCGGTCTCTTGCCTCCGCACCTAGGTGGCTTGCCGCCCACACAAGACTGGTGTCCTTCTAAAAGGAGAGAAATCAGACACAGAGACCGAGGAAAAAAGAGCCATGTGGGGACGGAGGCAGAGACGGGAGTGATGAGGCTGCACACAAGGAATGCCAAGCATCGCCAGCAGCCCCAGAAGCTGAGGGCACAGAGGGCTCCCCAGAGCCTCTGAGGGACGTGGCCCGGCTGACGCCCTGACTCTGGACTTTTGGCCTCCAGAGCTGTGAGAGAAACATCTGTTGTTTAAGCCCCCTACTTTGTGGCAACTGGTTACATCCCCCACAAGACGCTCCTAGAGAGACGTCAGGTCATCTCTTCCCAGGAACACAGAGTGCGAGGCAGGGCCAGGACTGGAGCCCACACCGTCTGACTCCAGACCAGCTCGTGACCGCCAGGCATCCTGCCAGTCTGGCATCTCTGCAGTCAACTATCTCTCTTGCACCTGTCTCTATTTTTACCTTCTGGCCCAAATCTACATGGTTTATATTAGGTTTTATTCTGTCTGGCTCTTCTTCAAATTCTCTATCACTATAGTTTTACTAAAGGTGCCTCTGGGGGAACTGGGCAAAGTGCACAGGGCCTCTCTGTCCTATTTCTTACCACTGGAATGGCTACAATTAGCTCCAAAATACGTGCAATCTGACACTTCCTGGGCTTCTGACTGAGTTCCGTATTATTAATCTAACTAATTCTGTGGGATTTTTCTCCTTTGCCAGTCGCTCAACACTACTGAGGTTCGCTCACACAATCAGAAGAGCCACAGAAGGTTCCTGGGGCCTGTGAGACAGTGAGTTAGGAACGGTGGCCCCCAGGACAGCAACTGCACATCAGCAGAGATCAGGGAACAGAACAAACGAGGCCTCAGTTATTAAAAAAGAAAGAAAGGAAGGCCAGGCTGAAGAAAACCCTTGAGCTGCACTCCAGCCTGGGCGACGGAGTGACACTCAAAAAAACCAGCAAAACAAAAAACAGTGAAGACAAAGGCAGATGAGACGCAGGAAGCAGCTCGCACCAAGGCTGTGCCCGGAACGTCCTCTCTTTTCTTTCCACATTAATTACTCTCAAGTCACCTGGGCTTCCTTGTCAAGTTTGCCCTCCACTCTTTTGATGAAACACATTTTGTTAATTATGTAGTTTAATAGTTGTGTACACACTTCCCTCAAGCGGGTGGAGAGATGATGGGGGCCAGGCTGGAAGAGGAAGGAACTTCGTGGCAAGCCTGGGGTGAAGGCTTGGAGAGGCAAACCACAAGAGCAAAGCAGCAGGGGACCTGCGTGCGGGCAGGAGCAAGCTCCCAAATCAGAGGGCAAAGGAGAAAAGGACCCAGAAGGAAAAGCCTAAAACATTATTTCTCAAAAATACTAAATATTTTCAAACTGCTCTGAGAACAGTAACAATTTTGTACTGGTGTATAAAAATAATTAGGCTGGGCGTGATGACATGTGGCTATAATCCCAGCTACTCAGGAGGCTGAGGCAGGAGAAACACTTGGACCCAGGAGGCAGAGGTTGCAGTGAGCCAAGATCTCGCCACTGCACTCCAGCCTGAGCAACAAGAGCAAAACCCTGTTTCAAAACCAGAAACAATAAACGTAATTAAGACCGCTTTAGCTATGACTAGAAAGGAAAGCCGCATCACAGGGGTGGAGCACCCTGCTAACCACACAGGTACTGAGAGCAGGGGACAGAGCATTTAACATCAATAACCATCAACTAGGTCACTAAGATGTAAAGAGGGCACATGGAAATACCACGGAGATGGCAAATGCAGGAAGCACCTTCTGCCCTTAGGATCAGGAAATGAAAGAAGAGGCTGGACTTTTCAAAACTTAGAAACCTGGGCAAAGGGCCCTGTAAAGCTGAAACTCAGACCCCTGAGGATGGGGCGCTGGACTGGGTCTCTGAGCTCAGAGGCAGCCCCACAGGCTGGGCCCCCGGTGACTGGAAGGAGTGCAGCCAGCTGACGCTGGGCTCTCTGAGGTGACCGCGGCAAGGCTGTTCTGCTGCTGTGGAGAAAACTCCAAACTGCACCACAGGCGGACTGCCAGAAGGAACTTCACTGCCAGGATGGTGTTTCTAGGGTGTCACTCTAGGAAGAAGCGGGCAGGAAGCTGCAAGTCGTCCTCCCACCTCCCAGCCTTGCAGTCGCCCTCCAGCACCCGCTTCAGGCAGAGCACAACAGGGAGCAGGGGGTCAGAGCTCCTCAGGCTTGGCTGGGGTGTGGGGTAGAGTGAGGAGGACATCATGGTGAGGAACCAGGTGAGGGGAGGGAACCAGGTGAGGGGAGGGTGGTCCTCCTGTTACCTACAGAAGGACTGATCAGATAAACTACATTCAGGATGATGGGGCTGGGATCCTCACTGTCAGAGAGAGTACTTACAGATAAGGAAGAAAACGAGAATAAACTGTACAGCACTGGGATAGAATTGGAGGTTATCAGTATGAACGAACTCGCAGCTTCCATACAGACAGACAGATACAGGGATAAATGCAGACATATATGGGTGTGAACATACAGAGTCCTAGCTCTGTCTACCGAGAGTGCCTGGGAGCAGCAGCAGTTCAGCTACAAGCACACCCAGTGCAGAATGTGGTCTCTAAAGCCCATTCTCCAACATAGGACAGGGCTCCTTGGGCAACTCCAGAGCTGGGTCAGGAAACCGCAAGGTGAGCCTGCAGCAGCCAGTGCTGAGAAGTGAGGGTATGCTCAAAATAAACACAAGCAGTCACAGATTATAATCTATTAAATAAAACAGGCCTGGGAGCAGTGGCTCATGCCTGGAATCCTAGCACTTTGGGAGGCTGAGGCAAGAGGAATGCTTGAGCCCAGGAGTTCAAGACCAGTCTGGGTAACACGACAAGACTCTATCTCTACAAAAAATAAAATAATTAACCAGGGTGTAGTGGCGCACACCTGTGGTTCCAGCTACTCTCAAGGCTGAGGCGAGAGGATCACTTGAGCCCAGGAGGTGGAGGCTGCAGTGAGCTGTGTTTGCACCACTGCACTCCAGGATGGACAACAGTGAGACCTTGTCTCAAAACAAAAACAAAAAACACCAGGAAATCAGGAGTCCACACCGGCATTAATGTATAAAATTTAAAAATCTAATGAGAAATGGGATATTTATATAGTTTCAAAGTACATCCAAACAAAATACCTATCAATTACGAAGGGAAAATGGTGACTTTACAGTGAAGTCAGGCAGACACCACCTGAAATCAAGCAATCAGAGTGGCCAGCATCAGTTACGTGACAAGGTGAAACCGCACATCCCACAGGACATGAGGGGGAAAACATAGCCTCACTTCTGTGATTCTCCTGCCAAAGATCCATAACCCAAATCCAACCACCAGGAAATGCCAGAAAATGCCAGGAAACACCAGGCAAACACCAGGCAACGCCAGGAAATGCCAGGAAAACGCCAAATGTCAGGCAACGCCAGGTAAACACCAGGCAATGCCAGGCAACGCCAGGCAAACGCCAAACATCAGGCAACGCCAGGAAACTCCAGGAAACACCAGGCAAACCTAAACTGAAGAACAGTCTCAAAATTACCAGCCTGAAACCTTCAGCAGTGTCAAGGCCATGAAAGTCAAGGAAAGACACAGAACTGCTCACACAGAAAGGAACAAGGTCATGGTGTGTGTGGCTCTGCAACAGACCCTTCTGCTACAGAGTACAGTATGAGAAAATCTGCAATGCTTCTGTGGAACTGTGGAATAGGAAGGTTAGATACAGCAATGTATCAGTACTACATTCCTGATTTTGTTGGTTACACTGTGGTTATGTAGACTATCCCCGTCTGTAGGAAATACATGCTAAAGCAGTGGTCCCACCCTTTTTGGCACTGGGGACCACCTTCATGGAAGACAATTTTTCCACAGACCAGTAGGAGGGTGGAGGAGGTGAGGTGATGATTTTGGGATGAAACTGTTCCACCTCAGATCATCAGGCACTGGATCCTCACAAGGAGCATGCAACCTAGATCCCTTGAATGCACAGTTAGTTCACAATAGAGTTCGTGCTCCAATGGGAATCTAACGAGGCGCTGACCTGACCAGAGGCTGAGCATGAGCTCAGGCGGGAATGCTCTCACCTCCTGCCGTGGAGCCCAGTTCCTAACAGGCCATGGAGCTGTCCGTGGCCTGGGGGTTGGGGATTCCTGTGGTCAAGTGTTCAATGGCAAACAGTTGGGGGAGGAGAGTTCTTTCTTCTATTACTTGCAATTTTTCTGAAGTTTCAAACTGTTTCAAAAATGTTTTAAAAATACTTTTAGGCCGGGCGCGGTGGCTCAAGCCTGTAATCCCAGCACTTTGGGAGGCCAAGACGGGCGGATCACGAGGTCAGGAGATCGAGACCATCCTGGCTAACACGGTGAAACTCCGTCTCTACTAAAAAATACAAAAAAAAATAAAACTAGCCGGGCGAGGTGGCGGGCGCCTGTAGTCCCAGCTACTCGGGAGGCTGAGGCAGGAGAATGGCGTGAACCCGGGAGGCGGAGCTTGCAGTGAGCTGAGATCCGGCCACTGCACTCCAGCCTGGGCGACAGAGCAAGACTCTGTCTCAAAAAAAAAAAAAAAAAAAAAAAAAAAAAAATACTTTTAGAAGTTCATTTCTTCCTATTTGGAGAACTCAGAGCGGCAGCCCACTGGATACAGCCACCATCGCCCCATTAAGATAACAATGGTGGCTTAGAAACGAATGGGACAGTGGCCCTGGAATGGAGGAGGAAGATTGCAAATCAATACGTGTTGGAATTAGAGTGGACTGTGGCACGGGATGAAGAAAGAAGATTCCAGGATGTGCGCTAGGTTTCTAGCCCTGGCAGCTTCACGAATGGGGTGCTACACACCAAAGCAGGAGAGGCCAGGAAAGCAGCAGGTTGCGGTGGGGAAAGGAGTAGGGCCTGGGGCAACGGAATCCAATTACATCACGTAGTTAGTGCTACAGAGTCTGAGACGGTGAAGAGACCATCTCAAAAAATTGATTTTTCTTGCAGGACCCTACTGCTATTTTATATTTTCAAAAACCACCAGCTTCCATGGGGGCAGAGAGAAGTAAGGGGTTAGAAGCGGGAGAATCAGCCTGTTGCGAGGCAACTAAAGACACAGCTTCCAGGGAGGATATGACCCATTCGGTTTTTTGGTTTCTTTTTGAGATAGGGTTTTGCTCTGTCGCCCAGGCTGGAGAGCAATGGAGTGATCACAGCTCACTGCAGCTCCTACCTCCCAGACTCAGGGAATCTTCCCGCCTTGGCCCCCGCAGTAGCTAGGACCACAGGCATGCTCCCATGCCAGCGAATTCTTTTATTTTTTGTGGAGACGGGGTCTCACTGTAGCCCAGGCTGGTCTAGAACTCCGGGGCTCAAGCGATCCTCCCACCTTGGCCTCCAAAAGTGATGGAATTACAGACGTGGGCTACCACACCTGGCCACCCTGAAATATGCTAAGGCCCCAGAGACACGGCCGCCCTGCAGCTCAGAAGCTGGGCCTGGGTGACCAGCCAGCACTCACAAGGCTCCAAGTTGCAGCAACTGGGAGGCTACTGCCCACCAAGCCCTGCATCGCCCACACCATCAGCCACAGCACCTGGGCATCATCTCAGACTCCTCCTGCAGAGCCCATACCCCTCACCCAGCACAAAGCCACCTCTTCCTGCCCGTCTTCCTCATCAGGCTCTAAGGCAGGGCTGACCGCCGCTCCCCCGGACCTGGCACGCTGACAGGACCCCTTCAGCACAGCTGCCTGTGTCTATGCCATGTGGCAACTGACGTTCACGAGGAGTCATCACGAAAGGGTGGCCTTCTCTACGTGGAGGGTTCGCGTCCCTCCTAAGATAAGGATATTCAACATCTTGGGAGATTTTTCATCCAAAAGGCTGAATAAAGCTTTAGCCTTTAGACAGCTTAACTTTTACTAGTAGAAATTTTCTCCTAATCAATCTCTTCATTCCTCCTACCCCAGACCGTCCCCTAAAGAACTTCTCTTGATGCCCTAGAAGACGATGGATTAATCAAGCGTAACCACCGACAAATATGAGATCCAAACTGTAAAGGAAAATGGAATTTCCCTTTAAATAGGAAAAGCTTTGCCAAGAAGAATTGCAGGCGGAAGTTCTTTGCCTAAAACTGACAGAAAATCATTGTGAAATCAAACAGGATCAGACCAGCTGGAAGGAGTGCCCAGGGTGGGAGGGTCTGAGGAAAGAGGACAGTGTCAAGAGCAGAAGCCTGAGGCAGGTGGGCAGGAAGTCCTGCTTTCCCGTCGGGCAGAAGCCTTCTGCCTCCCCCCGGATGGTTCTGTTCATCCATGCCACTCCTGACTGTTTGGGCCTCAGCTGCTTTGTGGCCCCAATCAATACATCTGGAATTGGAAACAGTCTGACAGGTTATCCATTACCAATAATACCTTTTACCACTGAAGAAACAGGGCCCCAAAGGCCAAGCAACATGCAGAGGACACAAGGGACAGATGTCTTGCCCCCAAAGCAAGTCGTCAACTCCACCCATAGCATGGTTCTCTCCTGAGGTCCTCTCCTTGTAACCGCCAGCTACCGTTCCAACCCTTCAAGAGATAGCAGGACCCACACCTTCCTGGAGCAGCACCGTCACGGCTGCTGGAGTGCGGGGGCAGCTGCGGGGGAGGCACCGACTGAAGGCCCAGCAAGACCTACATGGAGGGCCCAGGCCCAGAGGCCAGGCTAGAGAAGGTATGGATGTGTGCGAGGGCCCAGGCACACCGACACGCTATGCATCCGGTCCTCTTGGAGACAGAGAAGGGGCCAGAACAGCACCTCAGGGACCAGGGAGTGCAGCCAGAGTGGGCGGGGCACAGGCTGAACACCCCGTGAGAGTATGGGGCGTGTGCCAGGAGTCAGGGCCTTGGCCCGCATGTGGCAGGGAATGCAGGCGCTTTCACAGTAACACCCTTGAGTGAGTTCACAGCTCCAAAGGTTTGGAATTTATGCTTACAGTTCAGGCGGCTGACGGCTGACGCAGCTACAGAAGATTAGTACCTATCACGAAGTTTTTTTTTTTTTTTTTTTTTTTGAGGCGGAGTCTCGCTCTGTCGCCCGGACTGGAGTGCAGTGGCCGGATCTCAGCTCACTGCAAGCTCCGTCTCCCAGGTTTACGCCATTCTCCTGCCTCAGTCTCCCGAGTAGCTGGGACTACAGGCGCCCGCCACCTCGCCCGGCTAGTTTTTGTATTTTTAGTAGAGACGGGGTTTCACCGCTATCACGAAGTTTTAAAAAAATGTGTTCAAATTACACAAAATGTGTTTTGTTTCACAGTAACTAAGCTCTTTTGTAAGATGTCAGAACACTGCCTTCGCAAGGAGCCAGCCACAGACCCCTCTTATCAGGAATCATGAGCCTGAGAAAAGTGACTCTTCCTAGGCTGGGCGCGGTGGCTCTCACTCCTGTAATCCCAGCACTTTGGGAGGCCGAAGCGGGTGGATCACGAGGTCAGGAGATCAAGACCATCCTGGCTAACATGGTGAAATCCCGTCTCTACTAAAAATACAAAATATTAGCCGGGCGTGGTGGCGGGCGCCTGTAGTCCCAGCTACTCGGGAGGCTGAGGCAGGAGAATGGCATGAACCCGGGGGGTGGAGCTTGCAGTGAGCCGAGATCACGCTACTGCACTCCAGCCTGTGTGACAAGGTGAGACTCCATCTCTAAAATTAAATTGAATTCAATTCAAAAGAAAAGAAAAGAGACTCTTCCAACAAGCCCTTTTTTTTTCTTTAAAAAAAAAAACAAAAAACAAAAAACGGAAACTTGCTCTGTCGCCCAGGCTGGAGTGCAGTGGTGCAATCTCGGCTCACTTCAAGCTCCGCCTCCCGGGTTCACGCCATTCTCCTGCCTCAGCCTCCAGGTGGCTCACACCTGTAATCCCAGCACTTTGGGAGGCCAAGGTGGGCAGATCACGAGGTTAAGAGATCGAGACCATCCTGGCCAACATGGTGAAACCCCATCTCTACTAAAAGTACAAAAATTAGCTGGGCATGATGGCGTGCACCTGTAGTCCCAGCTACTCCGGAGGTTCAGGCAGGAGAATTGCTTGAACCCAGGAGGTAGAGGTTGCAGTGAGCCGAGATTGCACCATGCATTCCAGCCTGGGTGACACAGCAAGACCCCATCTCAAAAAAAAAAAAAGAAAAAAGAAAAAAAAATGCCGGGCGCGGTGGCTCAAGCCTGTAATCCCAGCACTTTGGGAGGCTGAGACGGGCGGATCACGAGGTCAGGAGATCGAGACCATCCTGGCTAACATGGTGAAACCCCGTCTCTACTAAAAAATACAAAAAAAACTAGCCGGGCGAGGTAGCGGGCGCCTGTAGTCCCAGCTACTCCAGGAGGCTGAGGCAGGAGAATGGCGTGAACCCGGGAGGCGGAGCTTGCAGTGAGCTGAGATGCGGCCACTGCACTCCAGCCTGGGTGACAGAGCGAGACTCCGTCTCAAAAAAAAAAAAAAAAAAAAAAAAGAAAAAAAACATTAAGATGCAAAAGACAAGTGAGACACAGACTGAGTCTGAGAAAACCTGAGGAGCAGGGTGGGGCAGAGCAGGCGTCGTGTGGTACAGGCGACAGAGTCTGGCCAGAAGCAGTGGTGAGATCCTGGCTGTTCCTTAAAGCGAGACGAGCCGATTCCCTGCTGGATGGGGGGTGCAGGGTGACACGCGCACAGAGCACTGGCTGAGCGCTAGAACGCTGGAGCTGCCTGCATGGGAAGGCTGACAGAGGCTGGTGGGCTGAGTGGCAGGGAAGCAGCTGGACAGGTGATGCGGTTCCAGAGAAGCCCAAGGTGCCCCGTGTACAGCTGGTATTGGATGAGATCACCAGGAAATCAGCAGAGACAGGGGAGGGGCCGAGGACTGAACTCTGGGGGTCTTCGACATGAGGGGGCTGCAGGGAAGAGAAGCCAGCAGGGTGCAGAGAAAGCCAGGACTTCCATCCTGGAAGGCAGATGACAAGAGGAATTACCTACTGGCTTTTGCCACGTGAAGACCACAGGTGGCCTTGACAAAAGCAGCAGTTTTGAGGGAGGCAGGAGACAGAAGTCTGATTAGCCTTTTGAGAATGAGAGAGGTAGGGTGGAGACAGAAGAAAGAACCCTGAAGAGTTCTTGTTGCTGTTGTTTTTGAGACAGGGTTTCGCTCTGTCAGCAGCAGGCTGGAGCACAGTGGTACAATCACAGCTCACTGCAGCCTCAACCTCCTGGGCTCGATGAATCCTCCCACCTCAGTCTCCCAAGTAGCTGGGACCACAGGCGCACGCCACCACGCTGGGAGATGTTTGAAATCATTTTCACCAAAGTGTTTTGTTTAAAAAACAAAACAGGCCAGGTGCAGTGGCTCAAGCCTGTGATCCCAGCACTTTGGGAGGCCGAGACAGGTGGATCACAAGGTCAGGAGATCGAGACCATCCTGGCTAACACAGGGAAACCCCATCTCTACTAAAAATACAAAAAAATTAGCCAGGCGTGGTGGCGGGCTCCTGTAGTCCCAGCTACTCTAGAGGCTGAGGCAGGAGAATGGTGTGAACCCAGGAAGCGGAGCTTGCAGTGAGCCGAGATCGCACCACCGCACTCCAGCCTGGGTGACTGAGCGAGACTCCATCCCCAAAAAAACAAAACAAAACAACAAAAACACCACGCATCTTGGCATAGAGGGAAAGCTGGCCCACTTTCCACGGGTGCTCACATCACACTTGTCAACTGATCCAGCTGTTGGGGGCAGGGTATCGCCCAGAGATCACAGAGGCTGTAGACAAGGTCACTTCCACTGGCCTAAGTGCTAACAATAAACCATACATTAAATTCTAGGGTGACAAAATAAATGCCCCAAGCTTCAATAAGCAACTGCAGAACACAGCTGGTTCCTTGAAAGGAACACTACTGGTGCCTGCTGCATCTGTGGCTCTACCCAGTCAGAGGGGGGTGTTTCTTTGGAATGGGCTCCCCCACCCCCCTCAGGATCCCACACCGATCCACACTCGTTAAGAAATGTTCATTTCCAAACCAGGAAAAAAGCAGCAGCCCACAGACATAGCTATTTCTTTCCTTTTTTTTTTTTGAGGCAGGGTTCCCCAGGTTGGAGTGCAGTGGCGCCATCACAGCTCACTCACTGCAGCCTCGATCTCCTGGGCTCAAATGATTCTCCCACCTCAGTCACCCTTGCAGCTGAGACTACAGGTGAACATTATCACGTGGCTTTTCTTGGTTTTGTTTTTTGAGATGGAGTCTTACTCCATCACCCAGGCTGGAGTGCAGTGGCGCATTCTCGGCTCACTGCAACCTCTGCCTCCTGGGTTCAGGCAATTCTCCTGTCTCAGCCTCCCGAGTAGCTGGGATTACAGGTGCCTGCTACCATGCCTGGCTAATTTTTGTATTTTTAGTAGAGATGGGTTTCACCTTCTTGGTCAGGCTGGTCTCGAACTCCTCACCTCAGGTGATCCACCTGCCTTGGCCTCCCAAAGTGCTGGGATTCAGGGATGAGCCACCATGCCCAGCAGTGGTTAATTTTTAATTTTTTGTAGACACAGGGTCTTGCTATGTTGCCCAGGCTCATTTCAAACTCCTGGGCTACATAGTGATCTCCCCGCCTTAGCCTCCCAAAGTGTTGGAATTATAGGCATGAACCACTACACCTGATCCTAATTTTACCTTGGTAGAAATTAATAATTAATCATTTTACTCACTGGTTTTTCTGAAAAAAAATTTTTTTTTTTTTTTACTGATTTTCAAGTAAAAACTTTAGTTTTGACAAAGAAAATACATTCATAAACATATACACTTTTATTAAGTCAACTACTGGTATTATATTACATATACATATTCTAATATGCAGAATATATACATTCTAATATGCAGATTTTGCAGCTCACCAAACAGAGGTATTTAAGATCACACACACATCAATTTTCAAAGACAAAAGGCAGCACACAGTGCAGGGAAATCTATGGTCCCAGAGGGAGCCCCCATGTCAGCTGGGCAGGACTCTTCACACCAGCAGCACTGACTGGGAGTGCCTGCCCCAGCCCCCGGAACAGGAACGCAGGAAATGAGCTCAGCGGCTGCGCTGGGGCAGGATGAGAGAGTGAGAATGAATCCTCACTCCTTTCTAGTACAATGCCAGGGTAGTCCTAAATATACACAGCGACGCTCTCCCACACACTCCAAACTGGGCTGGGACCGCCAGGACAGGAAGGAGGACGTGAACAGCCAGGAAGAGAACTGTCTACACATCTTCCTCCCGGAAGGCCTCGGACTTGCCTCTGTTTGACTGAGGCGGAAGGACAGAAAGGAGCCCCAATGCTCTGGCCACTAGAGCTCTGTAACAGAGTCCGTCCTAACTTACTCTTCCTGGCTCCCTAACCCTTGAGACCTAGACTCGCTAACACGCTTCTAGAAGACAGTGGTCACAGCACTCATAACAAAGTGCAGTGATTAAATGGTATCTACAGTGATTGAATGCTTCCTACCCGGCAATAAGAAGCAGGGAGGAAGAGTTTTAAATGTAAGAAAGTAACAAGTTTGCAAAGCATCAGTAAATAAGGTTCAAAGAAGGGCAATTTCAGTAATTAGTAATTTGGGGAATTTTTAGCAACTAAATGTAATATCCATCAACCTCTTAGGATTAATTCAAGCTTACAACACAGTCCTTCCTATTTGACAGAGATGAGACGGCAGGATCTTTTAATACTTTCAATTTGTTTTTTATTCTCTTATACCCTAAATATTTGATGAAATATTCAACCCACCCATTGCTAATGACAGTTTCCACTTTCTGAACATCTATATATGGGTCAGGGATGTTATATAATAATATCTCTAAAACCTGCAGGAGGCCAGGCGCGGTGGCTCATGCCTGTGATCCCAGCACTTTGGGAGGTCGAGGCAGGCAGATCATGAGGTCAGGAGATCGAGACCATCCTGGCTAACACAGTGAAACCCTGTCTCCACTAAAAATTCCAAAAAAAAAAAAAAAGAGAGAGAGCCAGGCGTGGTGGTGGGCGCCTGTAATCCCAGCTACTCGGGAGGCTGAAGCAGGAAAATGGCGGGAACCCGGAAGGCAGAGGTTGTAGTGAGATTGAGACAGGGTCTCCCTCTGCCACCCAGGCTGGAGTGCAATGGCGCAATCTCAGCTCACTGCAACCTCTGCCTTGATGGTGTTTCGCCATGTTTCCCAGGCCGGTCTTAAACTCCTGGGCTCAAGTGATCTGCCCACCTTGGCCTCCCAAGGTGCTGGGTGTATTACAGGTGTTAGCCACTGGGCCCAGTCTAAATGTTTGGTATTTTTAATCTCTTGTTATTTGTCTTTACTCCCCAAATAAGACTTTTTATGTGTCAGTTTTAAAATCCAGAGGCAAAAATTAACTCCTCTCATTTTTCTTCTTGCTCTTAACTTAATCATCTATTAGACAGTATGTTGTCAAATTTCTTTGTGCCACTGCTGTGAATTCAGAAAAGCCTAGTTTTCTTTCTGCAGAGTAAAATACCAGCTGCTTCTAATGTCACGATTAGTACCATCTTCTGAAGAACTGACAGTCCATGCAGCAAGCATCGTTTTAGTTTAAGGTGAACTGTGTCTTTCAAATTACTTGAGAACTGGTAATTCAAGTAAGCAATTCTTTCACCCTCCTGTAATTACGCAAGCATGCTGTCCGATATGCCACCCCTCTCCCGTACCAATTGCACTTGTATCACTTAGGCTAACATATGTGCACCCTATGGCCCAGAAATTCCCTCCCAGGTGAACACCCAAGAGAAATGAGCAGTTATGTCTGCCGAAAAGACATACACAAGAACATTCAAAGCAGCTTTACTCATAATTATCAAAAACTGCAAACTACCCAAATGTCCACGCACAGAAGAGTGGATCATCTGCAGTATTCATGTAATGAACTAACACACATTTAAAAAAAAAAAAAAAAAAAAAAAAGGGGGCCAGGCACAGTGGCTCATGCCTATAATCTCAGCACTTTGGGAAGCCGAGGCAGGTGGATCACGTGAGGTCAGATGTTCAAGACCAGCCAGGACAACATGGTGTAACCCTGTCTCTACTAAAAATACAAAAATTAGCCAGGCGTGGTGGCACATGCCTATAGTCCCAGCTACTGGGGAGGCTGAGGCAGGAGAATTGTGTGAATCTGGGAGGCAGAGGTTGCAGTGAGCCAAGATTGTGTCACAGAATTCCAGCCTGACGACAGAGTGAGGTTCCGTCTCAAAACAAAACAAAACAAAAAACCACATGTAAATCTTTGTGACCTTGGATTAGGCAATGGATTCTTACAGGTAAAACATGAAAAACAGGTCAGTTAAACTTCATCAAAATAAAAACCATTGTGTTTTTTAACTACAAACACCAAACCCGAACAAAAAAATGTTCAAAAGAAGCCATTAAGAAAGTGAAAAGACAAACGACAGAAGCATATAAAATATCACGTATCTGATAAAGGACTAACATCCAGAATACACAAAAAGCTCTCCCAACTCACTCATAAGGACAAATATCCCAATTCAAAAACGGGCAAAGGATCTGAATCATCATTTCGCCAAAGAAGACATATTAATACAAACGCTCAATATGCACAGGAAAAGATGCTCAATGTCATTCACTATCAGGGAAATGCAAATCAAAACTGTAACGAGACCTCACTTCACACCCACTAGGGTAGCTACAATAAAAAAGACAAATCATAACAAGTGTTGGCCATGAGGGGGAGAGATGAAGTCTTACACACTGCTAGTGAGACTGATGTAGCCTGGCAGTTCCTCAAAGTGCTAAACACAGTTACTAACTACATGACCCGTCATTCCACCCCTAGGTATATAAACGGGAGAAATGAAAATATGTCTGCACAAAAACTTGCACACTGCACGTTTACTAAGAACCAGGTTTTAAAAAATTTAATATAAAAAAACTTGTACATGAATATTCACAGCAGCATCATTCGTAACGGTTAAAAAGTGAAAACCAAAATGTCCATCAACTGATAGCTAAAAAAACAAAATGTGGTCTACCTACACAATGGAATACTATTATTCAGCCAGAGAAAGTAATTAAATAACAATTAATACAACATGGATGAAACTTGAAAACACTACACTAAATGAAAGAAGCCAGTTACAAAAGACTATGTATAGTATGATTCCATTTATACAAAATGTCCAGGATAGGCAAATCCATAGAGACAAAAAGTAGATTAGCGGTTGCCAGGGGCTGGGGAGAGGTAATGGTAAGTACTGCTAATGGGTACAGGGTTTCTCTCAGGGGCGATGAAAATGCTCTAGAATTAGACAGCAGTGAGAGTTGCACAAATGTGTGAATAGAGTAAAAACCAATAAATCATACACTTAAATCAACAGACTGGGCGTGGTGGGTCACGCCTGTAATCCCAGCACTTTGGGAGGCCAAGGCAGGTGGATCACCTGAGGTCAGGAGTTCCAGACCAGCCTGGCCAACATGGTGAAACCCCATCTCTACTAAAAATACAAAAATTAGAAAGGTGTGGTACTGCACACCTGTAGTCCTAGCTGCTTGGGAGGCTGAGGCAGGAGAATTGCTTGAACCTGGGAGGCAGAGGTTGTGATAAGCCGAGATTGTGCCACTGCACTCCAGCCTGTGTGACAGAGCAGGACTCCTTCTCAAAAATAAATAAATAAAATAATAATAATAAAAAGCACAACGAATCTGTGATATGGGTCACAACAGTGTGTACCACACGTGACGGCGTCACAACAGAGACTACTCAGGTGCGTGATCCATTCATTTATTCAAAAGGTATTAAAGATATTTAAAAATATTCCTGAAACGAAGCAAGACATTGAGGCTGAGAGTGAGCACCTGAGTTTAGACTTCACTGCCCCGCTGCGTTGCAAACTACTGAGCGTGAACTCCAGTTTCCTTGTGGGTAAATTAAGGATAATCCCCGAACTGTGGGTGAATGTGACAGTGGATGTTAACAAGGAGCAGTGCCAGGCTCTGAGACAGCCCCAGCACGCAGAGCCAGCCTAATCGTTCTGTGATCACATACGCATCACAGAAGACACGCTAGGCTTCCCCTTTCCCACAGAAACAGCACAGAAGCCCCTCCCAGGAACATGCCTGTCTGCAGTGCAGCTCGCAGTGGCTGGTGCACAGCTGGCGCTCAGCAGGTGCATGTGAGTGAAAAGAAACCCACGGCTTCCAGAAGGCTCTTCCTATGTCGCCTGCCTCCTCCTGTATTCTGTGCCCATGACCTGGACATCCAGAGCGTACTCTTCTATCTAAACACAAGTACATGCAATTCTCCCTTAATAGGGCTGTTATTTATTTGTATTTTATCTTTTATTATTTTTAAACTCACTCAGCTGGAAAACAGTAGTGACAAGAAAAACAAGTTCATGCCAGGGACTTTTTTTTCATCCTAGCATACATCCTGAGATCAGCAGAGTCGATCTGAGCTGTTGAAACCTTTTGCATATAAACCATTTTCAGCAGGGTTCTTAACAACTGTCCAGAGCCAAATACTGAATTATCTGAGTCCAACTGCCA
Organism: Trachypithecus francoisi; assembly: GCF_009764315.1. Lineage (NCBI taxonomy): Eukaryota > Metazoa > Chordata > Mammalia > Primates > Cercopithecidae > Trachypithecus > Trachypithecus francoisi. Next base: position 3,639,333 of record NW_022681468.1, on the reverse strand, counting down.
GTCTTTCTAAACTGAATAGTCAATATGTCAGGAATACTACAGTGTTAAAGAAAAAAAGCATAAAAGTAAACATTTTATGGGAAATTTTCTCTTATCCAAAATTCCTTCAAGCTTTTACCTTATTTAGAGATTGACTCTGCATTTCTGCATGAGGAATAAGTATGTCTCTGGAAGGAAAAATACTGTTGCTAATTATATGAACCTTCTAAGACCTAATCCAGCGCCAGACAAGTAAGGCTAAAGAAATGCTAGACTGGCCAGGCGCGGTGGCTCACCCCTGTAATCCCAGCACTTTGAGAGGCTGAGGCGGGCAGATCACGATGTCAAGAGATCGAGAGCATCCTGGCCACTATGGTGAAACCCTGTCTCTACAAAAAATGAAAAAAAAAAAAAAAATTAGCTGGGCATGGTGGCGGACACCTGTAGTCCCAGCTACTCCGGAGACCGAGTCAGGAGAATTGCTTGAACCTGGGAGGCAGAGGTTGCAGTGAGCTGAGATCGCGTCATTGCATTCCAGCCTGACGACAGAGGGAGACTCCATCTCCAAAGAGAAACAAAGAAATGCTAGATTGGAGCCCTCAGTGGCTAGACATGCATGTGAGCGGGAAGCAATATTCAAAACAGCAATAGCAATCCACCCAGCAACTCCAGCCCTCCCAGCACCCGAGGGACTCTCCAGCCAGCAACTCCAGCCCTCCCAGTGCCTAACTGGCTCTCAGGGTGGCTGCTCCTGAACCAGAGGAAGGGCCACCAAGCAAGCTGCCCTCAGAGTGAGGCGCTCACTTTCCTTCCTGAACAGAGAAGTGTGGAGGGGCCGGCCCTGCCTCACCTTGCCTGACAGGAGTGAACGGCGGTCGCCCATCTCCACGGGGCATGCCCAGCATGGTATCAAAGCCCTCTCAAGGCCATGAAGTTTAAGGTGGAAATGGTACCTCTTTTTAAAACATTTAAGAATGTTTAGAAGAATCTGGTTCTTTTAAAAAAGAGGCAAAGAAAGTTTGAGGAGCACAGTCTGGATAACAATGGCTTCAATGGCTTCACTCATTTTAAATGCTATTTCAGCCTCAACAATTAAATGTGTTCAGGCAGCCAGGTACAGTGGCTTACGCCTGTAATCTCAGCACTTTGGGAGGCCAAGGTGTGTGGATCACCTGAGGTCAGGAGATCAAGACCAGCCTGGCCAACATGGTGAAACCCCATCTCTGCTAAAAGTACAAAAATTAGCTGAGTGTGGTGGTGCATGCCTGTAGTCCCAGCTACTTGGGCAGCTGAGGCGGGAGGATCACTTCAACCTGGGAGGTGGAGGTTGCAGTGAGCCCAGAACCCATCACTGCACTCCAGCCTGAGTGACAAAGTGAGACTCCATCTCAAAAAAAAAAAAAAAAAAAAAAGTGTTCACGGCTGGCTCACACCTGTAATCCTGGCACTTTGGGAGCTGAGATGGGTGGATCACTTACGCCTAGATGTTCCAGACCAGCCTAGGCAACATGGCGAAACCCCATCTCTACAAAAAAATCCACAAAAATTAGGCCAGTGTGGTGGCGTGTACCTATAGTCCCAGCTACTCGAGAGGCTGAGACAGGAGGATGGCTTGAGCTCAGGAGGTGGAAATTGCAGTGAGGCAAGATTGAGCCACTGCACTCCAGCCTGGGTGACACAGTGAGACCCTGTCTCTACACGCACACACAGAAAAGTGTTCAGATTGGGTGCCAGACTACCCACCTCAAATATGTCACATGTCCAACTGAACCTAAGCATTTCTGAGTTACTTTTTTTTAATTAAAAAAATTTATTTATGCGGATATTTTTCAGTATCATAAAAATGCCGGCATGAAGGAAATGAAATCAAAAAAGAACATGACCCAGATACCACGCGGAGAAAGACGGCCAGTGTGCTCCTGTACTGTTGTCTTCGGCTCGCCATCCCCACGGAAACGCAGTAATAAACAGGAAGGAAGGATGTTTTCACACAAGACCTGAAAATGTTCACTCTGATTTCATGAAAGTAATTGGTAAGCCAGGAAAATTACCCTTTTCACCAGATGCCTCGAGATGAGACAAACGAAATCAACAAATGAAAGAGCTTTCCAAATAATCAATAAAACTTTAGGGCAAGGTCAGTGAAAGTGTAACATTTTGCAAAAGGACATCTAGCTTTGTGCAGTCTGTATTTCCTTTCACAAGCTACAAGAGCTGTCAAAAATGCTTCTCCGTAAACAAACGCTGCAGTAAAAATACAAGATTGATACTACCAGCGTTTATTTGATTATGAAAACTGTACTTTTCCAGAATGTCTGGCAATTTCCGATTTCGGAGGAACTTGGTATTTCTCTACAGGTACCCACACGCAGGCCTTTCCCTAAGGCTCTCAGCAGGAAGTGCCTGGAGCTCCTATCAGCGCCAAGGCCCAGCCTCTGTTCAGCCTGATTTGCAGGTAGAATGCCCAACCCGTCTGGCTTCTAAGAGCTGGATTCCGGAAACAAATTAAAAAGCTGGCGTACCAGTGACCACAGCATCACTCACATGGATGGATAAGTATCAACTAATTTTTCTGAACTTCAATTAAAAAATCAAAAAGCTTAAGATCACATTTTAAAAAGCTGAGTCCTCACTAATTGTCAACTCCAAAGTGTCTCCAGTGAACAACTACTATAAGACCTGCCTTCTATTATTATTACATTATTATTATTTTTTTAAAGAAAAATGCCACAAGCCGAGGGCATCCTCACCCAGCAAGTAGCACAGGGAGCTGAGAGCACCAGGCAACCAGCCTTGTGGCCTCAGGGGAGTGGCAGGTGTTTCTGATTATGAAGGTCTGGAAAGCAACACACATTTCGTTCACTTCTCCTCGTCCCCCTCTGCTGTCTCAGAGAGACAGATCCAGCCTCTCATGCCCACCCATGAGGACCAAGGAGAAGCAAGGTGATAACGCACTTCTCAGCCTCTCTGCACCCCTGCGTGGGTGCACGCTTGGGCCTCAGGCCTCACCAGCTCCTGACTGGAATATACTTTACCACTGCAACATCTGAAATGAAATCAGAAATGCCTATTTTATTTTTTTACATCAATTGAACCCCCAAATAGTTTATTTCCCACAAAATATACTGGGCCAACAGTATAGGAATGATCTGTCAAATGCCAAATTTGTCCAGCTAGGAAAACACTAGAAACCAGTTAAAACTTTTGAACGGGACAGGACAAATGCCCTGATTCTTCCACAAATAAACTGCGAACAAAAAAAAAAAAAAAAAAAAAAGGAGGGAGAAAGAGCTTACAGATTAAAACAGATAAGGAGGTGTACAATCCAAATGCCACGGGCAGGTACCTGTAAAAGAAATCCACTTTTTTTTTTTTTTTTTTTTTTTGAGATGGAGTCGCTCTGTTGCCCAGTCTGGAGCGCAGAGGTGTGATCTTGGCTCACCGCAACCTCCACCTCCCGGGTTCAAGCAATTCTCCCGTTTCAGCCTTCCCAAGTAGCTGGGATTACAGGCATGGGGCACCGCGTCAGGCTAATTTTTATTAGCCTGGTGATCCTAACTCCTGATGATCCACCTGCCTCGGCCTCCCAAAGTGCTGGGATTACAGGCATGAGCCACCGCATCCAGCCACGAATCTACTTTAAAAATAATAATAATAAATAAATAAATTAATTAATTAATTAAGGCTGGGCGCAGTGGCTCACGCCTGTAATCCCAGCACTTTGAGAGGCCAAGGCGGGCAGATTACGAGGTCAGGAGATCGAGACCATCCTGGCTAACACAGTGAAATCCTGTCTCTACTAAAAATACAAAAAATTAGCCAGGTGTGGTGGTGGGCACCTATAGTCCCAGCTATGCAGGAGGCTGAGGCAGGAGAATGGCGTGAACCCGGGAGGCAGAGCTTGAAGTGAGCCGAGATTGTGCCACTGCACTCCAGCCTGGGGGACAGAGCGAGACTCCTTCTCAAAAAAAAAAAAAAAGGAAATTTAAACAATGACCATCTTATGATATTGAGAAATTACTGCTATTTTTTTCAGTGTCATATTATTATGGCTATGTTTTTAAAGAAAACCCTCATCTTCTTGAGGCACATACTGAAATATTTACAAATGAGATGACAGATTTCTGGGATTTTCCTAAAACAATCCTTTATGGGGACAGGGGATAAAAGTGAAATACAACTGACTGTGAGTTGATAACTGTTGAAACTGGGCGTTCATTACTCTATATGCTCTACATATGCTCTACTTTTTTGTTTTTTTTTTGTTTTGTTTGCTTTGAGATGGAGTCTCACTCTGTCACCCAGGCTGGAGTGCAGTGGCACGATTGGCTCACTGCAAACTCCTCCTTCCGGGTTCACGCCATTCTCCTGCCTCAGCCTCCGAGCGGCTGGGACTACAGGCACCTGTCACCATGCCCAGCTAATTCTGTCGTATTTTTAGTAGAGACGGGGTTTCACTGTGTTAGCCAGGATGGTCTCGATCTCCTGACCTCGTGATCCACCTGCCTTGGCCTCCCAAAGTGCTGGGCTGGGATTACAGGTGTGAGCCACTGTGCCTGGCCGCTCTACTTCTAAATGTATTTGAAATTTCCTATTTGAAATTTTAAACTTTGAAATTTGAATAGGAAATATTACCAACTACTATCACTTTTATTAATACTCATTATACAAATAAGAATACCTCCATATGAAAAACTCACGATACTCCAAAAAAGGAAGAATGACAGTTTCATACACGAGCTCATCACTATTTTCAATAATATCTGAATAGAGGATGGCTGAGGGACATGGGATACTGGCTAGAAGTTTCTGAAAAATTAGTTTCCTTTTACAAATACTCAGAACAGGAAGATTGAATCCAAACCACTACAAGCTCCTGCCCCAAACCACACAGCAGTTTCCTCCCTGGAAGTGCATCGCGGCAGGAAAATCGGCCCCACGCTTGGTCTATTTGCCATGAGTGCATTTGTTTTATTGCTGGCATTCCTTCTGGGTCATAAAGCAAGTTTTATGAGCTGGTAAAACTTCTGTGCGGATTCTACAAAGCTGCCATGGCGAACAGCTTCAGGATCCAGCCTAACATATCTGCCTCTATCTCCTGCATCTGACTGATGCAGGCCCTTTGGACGGACTGGACTTTCAAAAAGTCCATGGTGGCGACTCTCTTACTGTTAAAATGTTTATCTAAGTCTTCCTTTCAAATGTGGTACTGGAGAACGCTGTAGGACAAACAAGAAACAGTTAAAATTCTCCATACCAAACTTTATTTTTAAAAACATTTAAGGCCGGGTACGATGGCTCATGGCTATTCCCAGCATTTTGGGAGGCTGCGTGAGAGGATCCCTTGAGGCCAGGAGTTTGAAATGAACCTGGGCAAAATAGTGAGACCTTATCTCATTTTAAAAATACACATTTAAGAAACAGTAAAAATGAAAACATTTAAAGTTCATTTTACTGAGAATATTTCTCTCAAATTATAAATGCAGTATTTTAAACATCATTAAACTTGCAATACAATCGATGACAGGAATTACCATAGCCGGGAAAAAAATAAACTGTTAAGAAAAGGGATATTGAAGCCAGGCATGGAAGTTCACGCCTGTAATCCCAACACTTTGGGAGGCCGAGGCAGGTGGATCACATTACCTGAGGTCAGGAGTTTGAGACCAACCTGGCCAACATGGTAAAACCCCACCTCTATTGAAAATACAAAATTAGCCAGGCATGATGATACACATCTATAATCCCAGCTACTCGAGAGGCTGAGGCAGGAGAATCCCTTGAACCTGGGAGGCAGAGGATGCAGTAAGCTGAGATTGTGCCACTGCACTCCAGCCTGGGTGACAGAGCGAGACTCCATTTCAAAAAAAAAAAAGGGATGTAGAGGGGACTATGAAATTGAAACTAGCCGGGCGCGGTGGCTCAAGCCTGTAATCCCAGCACTTTGGGAGGCCGAGACGGGCAGATCACGAGGTCAGGAGATCCAGACCATCCTGGCTAACACGGTGAAACCCCGTCTCTACTAAAAAATACAAAAAACTAGCCGGGCGAGGTGGCGGGCGCCTGTAGTCCCAGCTACTCGGGAGGCTGAGGCAGGAGAATGGCGTAAACCCGGGAGGCGGAGCTTGCAGTGAGCTGAGATCCGGCCACTGCACTCCAGTCTGGGTGACAGAGCGAGACTCTGTCTCAAAAAAAAAAAAAAAAAAAAAAGAAATTGAAACTAATTCAGAATAGTCTGGATTTTTAAAGTTTCTTTCCTTAATAGTAAACAAAGTTTTTATTTATATTACAAACCAATTATTATTAAAATGCTATTGGAGAAAAACTATAAAATCTGATCAACTGAGGATCTAGCAGTATTCAAAAATACCACCATTCAATAGGGGCAACTAGCAATTAATTCTATACTTTTTGTGTTTGTTTTTGTTTTTAAGACAGAGTTTCGCTTTTGTTGCCCAGGCTGGAGTGCGATGGTGAACCTCGGCTCACCATAACTTCCGCCACCCAGGTTCAAGCAATTCTCCTGCCTCAGTCTCCTAAGTAGCTGGGATTACAGGCATGCACCACCATGCCCAGCTAATTTTGTATTTTTAGTAGAGACGGGGTTTCCCCATGTTGGTCGGGCTGGTCTCAAACTCCCGATCTCAGGTGATCCACCTGCCTCGGCCTCCCAAAGTGCTGGGATTACAGGCGTGAGCCACCACGCCCAGCTCAAGTGGTTTTATAAATGAATACTTTAAAATTTCACTCTCTAAAATATTTTTCAGGGGTCAGGCATGGTAGTTCACACCTATAATTCCAGCACTTTGGGAGGCCTGCCAGGCAGGAGGAGCACTTGAGCCCAGGAATTGGAACCAGCCTGGGCAACACAGTAAGACCTCAACTCTACAAAATACTAAAAATAAGGCCAGGCAGCCAGGCACGGTGGCTCACACCTGTAATCCCAGCAGTTTGGGAGGCCAAGGCGGGTGGATCACGAGGTCAGGAGATTGAGACCATCTTGGCTAACAAGGTGAAACCCCGTCTCTTCAAAAAATACAACAAAATTAGCCGGATGTGGTGGCAGCCACCTGTAGTCCCAGCTGCTTGGGAGGCTGAGGCAGGAGAATGGCATGAACCCAGGAGGCGGAGCTTGCAGTGAGCAGAGATTGTGCCACTGCATTCCAACATGGGCGACAGAGCAAGATTCTCTCTCAAAAATAACATAACATAAAATAACATAACATAACATAAGATAAGGCCAGGCACAGTGGCTCACACCTGTAATACACCACCACTTTGGAAGGCCAAGGCAGGAGATCGCTTGAGCTCAGGAGTTCGAAAGCAACCTGGGCAACATAGTGAAACCTCATCTGTACAAAAATACAAAAATTAGCCAAGTGTGGTGGCGCACACCTGGAGTCCAAGCTACTGGGGATGCTGAGGTGGGAGGATCACCTGAGCCCAGGAGGTCAACGCTGCAGTGAGCCGTGATCATGCCACTGTACTTCTGTTCCAAAAATAAAAATAAAATAAAATATTCTTGAACAAAAGACTGAAAGCTTCATAATTTTTCCTAAAACTACAGTAATTCTGACACCAAAATATTCCATAGATAAGATACACAAGTTAAAACCACAGACTATCTACAGACTACTCCTCATTTGGAAATACAAATTGAAAAAAATAAAAAAACGTGCATACGACAGGCTCAACTGTGCAGTTAGAGAATAAAATGTCATGGCTAAGTGTGTTTTATTCTGGGAATGCACATATGATTCTATAGTATGCATGTCAATATAAACAATAAAAAATAGCGAAAGACAAAAATCACAGTTCTCTTGATACATGCAACAACCATATTTCAACATTAATTTCTCATTAAAAGTCTTGACTTCTTATTTTATTTACTTATTTATCGACTGAGATAAAGTCTGGCTCTGTCGCCCAGGCTGGAGTATGGTGACACAATCATGGTTCACTGCAGCCTCGACCTCCCAGGCTCAAGCAATTCTGCCTCAGCCTCCTGAGTAGCTAGGACACAGGCCCACACCACCATGTCCAGCTAATTTTTGTGTTTTTTGTAGAGACAGGGTTTTGCCATGCTGCCCAGGTTGGATTCAAGCAATCTGCCTGCCTCTTATAGGCATGAACCACCACGTCTGGCCGTCTCAGACTTTTAGACTAATCAAAATTGATTTTGAATATTTAAAACAATCTTTCAAAATAACATTCAATTTTAATGGAAAAAGACTAGAATATGCTTTAAAATAAAAAAGCAAGACAATTATAACTTTGGGGAAGGAGACTTTCACTTTTCACGGCATACTTACTTCTTGTACTGCTTGAATTTATTTTATCATGAGCACACTTTTCTTTTTCTTTTAGACAGGGTCTCACTCTGTCACCCAGGCTGGAGTGCAGTGGCACAATCACAGCTCACTGCAGCTTCGACCTCCCCAGGCTCAAGCAATTCTCCCATCTCAGCCTCCCGAGCAGCCAGGACTACAGGTGTGCACCACCATGCCCAGTTAATTTTTGTATAATTTGTAGAATCGGGGTCTTGCTATGTTGCTCAGGCTTATTTTCATAATTAAAAAAAATTAAAATTAAAATAGTACTTGCCGAACGCACTTTTTGTGATTGGTATTCTGATACTTTCAAATACATGGTATGAGGGGCAATCCCAAATCACAGAAAACTGCACCTCAGCTGACCTACGACCGCCCTCCAAGGACATTTGTAAAGCCCAAAGCTAAGGGAGGTGGTCCAAGAGCTATCTGGAGAGGAGTTTTGAAAGAATTTTTAAAACCTGCCGGGCGCAGTGGCTCATGCCTGTAATTCCAGCAGTCTGGGAGGCCGAGACGGGCGGATCATGAGGTCAAGAGATCAAGACCATCCTGGTCAACATGGTGAAACCCTGTCTCTACTAAAAATACAAAAATTAGCTGGGTGTGGTGGCGGGTGCCTGTAGTCCCAGCTACTCGGGAGGCTGAGGCAGGAGAATAGCGTGAACCCGGGAGGAGGCGGTGCTTGCAGTGAGCTGAGATTGCGCCACTGCACTCCAGCCTGGGCAACAGAGCGAGACTCCATCTCAAAAAAAAAAAACAAAAAAAAACGGATTTTAAAAACCAAAACAACTTCTGGTCACAGCACTCATTAATAGCCCAAAAGCAGGCAACCAGATGTCCATGAGGAGTGGAGAGATAAAGAGAGGGACGAGAATACAGTGGACACTACACAATAACCACAAGGAACGAAGCTGCGGCTATTCCCAATCACGTGGATGGATCTCAAGTACTCTTACTTACAATTACTTTTTATTTTTTGAGACACAGTATCACCCTGTTCCCAGGCTGAAATGCAGTGGGTGATCTCGGCATACTGCAAACTCCACTTCCTGGGTTCAAGCAATCCTCCCACCTCAGCCTGCTGAGTAGCTGAGACTACAGGTGAGCACCACCATGCCCAGCTAATTTTTCTATTTTTTTTTGTAGAGACGGGGTCTCACTATGTTGCCCAGGCTGGTCTTGAACTCCTGGACTTAAGCGATTCACCCACCTCAGCCTCCCAAAGTACTGGGATTACAGGCTACAATTACCTTTTATTATGGTAAAATATATGTAACATAAAATGTACAATTTTAACCCTTTTTTGAGATTGACGAACGAAAAAAAGCAGCAACTCAAATTGCTAGGATGGAAATAAAAGAAGGGACATTACTGCTGACATTAATAGAAATAAAGAAGATTATTAAGAAAAACTATGAACAACTGTATGCCAACAAATTAGATAATCTAGGTGAAATGCACAAATTTATAAAAAGACACAAACTACCAAAATTGACTCTTGAAGAGAAAATGTTAATAGATCTACAACAGGTGCAAAGATTAAACTAGCAATCCAAAACACACAAAGAAAGCTGGAGAGCTTCACAGGTGCATCTAGCAAACATTTAAGTAAGAGTTATTACCAATTCTTCACAAACTCTTCCAGAAAAAGGAGAACGCTTCCTAAATCATTCTATAAGGCCAGTATCACCTTGATACCAAACAAACAAACAAAAAGACACACAAGGAAAGAAAACTAGACTCAATTTCCCTTATGAATACAGATGCAAAAATCTTCAACAAAATACAATACTAGCAAACTAAATTCACCAATATGGAGAAAGAATTATATACCATGATCAAGCAGGATTTATTCCAGGAATGTAAGGTTGGTTCAACAAACAAAAACCAATTAATGCAATACACCATATCAATAGAAAAAAATGAGTCACACAAGCATCTCAATGGATGCAGAAAAATCACAAGAAAGTCCAACACCCTTTCATGGCAAAAACTTAACAAACTAGAAATAGAAGGAAATGTTCTCAACCTGAAAAGGGGCATTTATGAAAACCCACAGCTAATGCCATACTTAATGGTGAAGGTTACATGCTCTCTCCCTAAGGTCAGAAGAAAGACAAGAATGCCCACTAGTGCTATTTCCACTCCACACACACGGAAGGTACTAGGCACGGCAAGTAGGCAACAAAAAGAAATAAAAGGTATCCGAGTTGGAAAGGAAGAAGCAAAACTATCTGTATTCACAGAGATAATTTTATATATAAAATTTATGTGATTTTTTATGTAAAAATCCTAGGGAATTCATTAAAAAAGCTATTAAAACTAATTTAAAAGTTCAGCAATTTTGCAGGATATAAGATCAATATATAAAAACCAATTTACCTCAGGAATAAATTTAAGAAAGTGTGTGCAACTCTTACCCTGCACTGTGAATGTAATCAATGCCGCTGAATTGAACACTTAAAAACAGATAAAGTGGCCAGGTGTGGTGGCTCACACCTGTATCCCAACACTTTGGGAGGCTAAGGTGGGTGGATCGCCTGAGGTCAAGAGTTCAAGACCAGCCTGGCCAACATGGTGGAACCTCGTCTGTACTAAAAATACAAAAATTAGCCGGGTGTGGTGGCGAGTGCCTGTAATCTCAGCTACTTGGGACGCTGAGGCAGGAGAATTGCTTGAACTTGGGAGGCAGAGGTTGCAGTGAGCCAAGACTGCGCCACTGCACTCTAGCCTGGGTGACAGTGCCAGACTCCATCTCAAAAAAAAAAAAAAAACACAGTTAAAGCGGCCAATTTTTATATATTTTTACCCCAATTAAAAAGAAAACTAAACAACTCTCACTCTGAAAACTATGAAACTTTTTTTTTAAATTTATTATATTTTTTGAGACGGAGTCTCGCTCTGTCACCCAGGCTAGAGTGTAGTGGCGTGATCCTGACTCACTGCAACCTCCACCTCCTGGGTTCAAGCAATTCTCCCACTTCAGCCTCCCGAGTACGTGGGACTACAGGCGACTGCCACCACGCCTGGCTAATTTTTGTAGAGACAGGTTTTCACCATGTTGGCCAGGCTGGTCTTGAACTCCTGACCTCAGGTGATCCGCCTACCTCGGCCTCCCAAAGCGTTGGGATTACAGGCGTGAGCCACCACAGCCGTCCCTTTTTTTTGAATTTTAAAAGATCTACGTAAGTGGAAAGGCATCTTATGTTTGTGGGACAAGAGTTTTTAATATTGTTAAGATGGCAATACTCCCCAAATTGACCTACAGATTCAATGAAATCCTTATAAGAATCCCAGCTGGCTTGCTACCAGAAACTGACAAGCTCATCCTAAAATGTATATGGAAACTCAAAGAACTTAGAAAGAATTGTCAAAACAATCTTGAAAAAGAACAAAGTTGGAGGACTCATACTTCCTGATTCGAAAACTTACTATGAAGTAACAGTAACGAAGACAGTGTGGTACTGGCATAAGAACAGACATATACATTAATGGACTACAACTGAGAGTCCAGAAAGAAACTCATACATTTATGGTCAACTGATTTTGACAAGGATTTCAAGACCATTCAACGGGGGAAAGAATAGTCTGTTTGACAAACGTTGTTGGAACAACTGGATATCTGCATGCAAGAGAATGAATGTAACCCCTCTACCTCATGTCAAAAATTAACTCAAAATTGATCAAAGAACTAAATGTAAATGCTGAAACTAAAAAACTCTTAGAAGAAAACACAGGTATAAAAGAAAACACAGGTATGAAACTGTGAATTTGCATTGCCAATGGATTCTTAGATATGACACACACACAAAAAAACAACAACAAAAAATAGTTAAATTTGTTTTCCTGCGCAGAAGGGTTCTAGGCAGCCATGGCGCCCAGCCAGAATGGCATGGAAGTCCTACTTCCACAAGGACTGGCAGCTGGCGCATGGCCACGTGGTTCAACCAGCCAGCCCGGAAGATCCGCAGATGCAAGGCCCGGCAAGCCAAAGTGCCCCACGTTGCCCTGCACACCCATCCGGCCCATCGTGTGGTGCCGCACGAAGCAGTATTCACACCAAGGTGTGCACCGGCCGCGGCTGCAGCCTGGAGGAGCTCAGGGTGGCCAGCATTCACAAGACCATTGGCATCTCTGTGGATCCAATGAGTCCACCGAGTCCCTGCAGGCCAAGGTGCTGCGGCTGAAGGAGCACCACTCTAAACTCATCCTCTCCCCCAGGAACCCCTCGGCCCCCAATAAGGAAGACAGTTCTGCTGAAAAACTGAAACTGGTCACCCAGCTGACAGGACCGGTCATGCCCATCCCAAATGTAAGAAGGAGAAAGCCCAAGTCATCACTGAGGAGAAGAATCTCAAAGCCTTTGCTAGTTTCCACATGGTCCATGCCGACGCCCAGCTCTTTGGCATACAGGTAAAAAGAGACAAGGAAGCTGAAGAACAGGATGTTGAAAACAAAAAATGAAGCCCTCTTGGGGACTTGTAATAAGTCAGCAGTTTAAAAAAAAAAAGTTAAATGAGACTTCATCGAAATGAAGAACAGCTGTGCTTCAAAGGCTACCATCAAGATAGTGAAATGACAACCCACAAAATGGTAGAAAATATTTGAAAATCTTATGTCCAATATGGGGCTTGTATCTAGTATATACAAAGAACTCTTAAAATTCAACAAAAAGACAACCCAATTTTTTCTTTTTTCTTTTTTGAGAGGGAGTCTCGCTCTGTCACCCAGGCTGGAGTGCAGTGGCCGGATCTCAGCTCACTGCAAGCTCCGCCTCCCGAGTTCACGTCATTCTCCTGCCTCAGCCTCCGAGTAGCTGGGACTACAGGCGCCGCCACCTCGCCCTGCTAATTTTTTTGTATTTTTAGTAGAGATGGGGTTTCACCGTGTTAGCCAGGATAGTCTCGATCTCCTGACCTCGTGATCTGCCCGCTTCAGCCTCCCAAAGTGCTGGGATTACAGGCTTGAGCCACCGCGCCCGGCCAACAACCCAATTTTTTAAATGAGTAAACAACTTGAATAGACATCTATCCCAAAGATATACAAATGTCTAATTAACACATGAAAAGATGTTCAACAACATTCGCTATTAGGGAAAAGCAAATCAAAACCACAATGAGAAACGACTTCACACTCACTACGATGGTTAGAATTTTAAGTCAGAAAATAACAAGTGTTGTCAAAGATGTGGAGAAACTGGAACCCTTGTGGGCTGCTGGTGGGGAATACAGACTGCTGTAGAAAACAACCTGGCAGTTCCTCAGAATGCTCAACACAGAGCCTTCACATGACCCAGCAATTCCACTCCGAGGTATACACTCGAGGGAAATGAAAACATGTATCTCACAAAAACTTGTACATTAATGTTCAGAGCACCGTTATTAAAAAATAAACAAAAAATTACTTGGGAGGCCCAGGTAGGTGGATCACCTGAGGTCAGCAGTTTGAGACCAGCCTGGCCAACCAGGCGGCCAACAACCGCCTCTACTAAAATTACAAGAATAAGTCGGGTGTGGTGGCGCACGCCTGTAACCCCACCTACTTGGGAGGCTGAGGCAGGAGAATTGCTTGAACCCAAGAGACGAAGGTTGCAGTGAGCCGAGATCACACCACTGCATTCCAGGCTGGGCGACAGAGCAAGACTCTGAAAACAAACAAACAAACAAAAAAACAACAAATAAACAAACAAAAGGTAAACAGATGTCCATCAACTGATGAATGGACAAACAAAATGAGGGCTGTCCACACAATGGAGTATTATTTGGCCATAAAAAGGGATGATGCACTACATATGCTGCAACATGAGACGAACCTTGACAACATGGTATCAGTCAGGAAAGACCCATATTATATGATGCCACTTATAGAAAATATCCAGAACAGGCAGATATACAATGAAAATAGATTTGTGGTTGCTCAGGGCTGGGGTAAGGGTAGAGTTGGGGGTGACAGCGAAAGAGGACAGGGTTCCTTTGGTGGTGATGGCGGAGATGGTCGCACAACTCAATGAATATACTAAAATACACCGACACTGAACTGTATGCTTTAAGCAGGTAAATCATGCATGACTTGAACCTCAATAAAGCTGTTACCAAAAAAAAAAAAAAAAAACCGGGAAAAAAGAAATTATCTGGTAATTGTAAATGGCAGAGAAGCCTTTCTTCTTCACGAAAATAAACTATCAGCAGTATAATTCAACTTAAATTTCTCTATATTACTGACAGCTGGTTTCTGCTTAAAAATCTTCCTAACAAGGCCGGGCGCGGTGGCTCAAGCCTGTAATCCCAGCACTTTGGGAGGCCGAGACGGGCGGATCATGAGGTCAGGAGATCGAGACCATCCTAGCTAACACGGTGAAACCCCCCCGTCTCTACTAAAAATACAAAAAACTAGCCGGGCGAGGTGGCGGGCGCCTGTAGTCCCAGCTACTCCGGAGGCTGAGGCAGGAGAATGGTGTAAACCCGGGGGGTGGAGCTTGCAGTGAGCTGAGATCCGGCCACTGCACTCCAGCCCAGGTGACAGAGCAAGACTCCGTCTCAAAAAAAAACAAAAACAAAACAAAACAAAAATCTTCCTAACATATTATATCACAAGGATTATCAAAATTTCATAAACACAAATCTTGCTTTTTAAAAAAATTAACTAAATATTTGTAGAAGGAAATATATCCAGGCTTATCATTTTGGTTACATAAAACCATGTCTGATGTTTTGAGAAATATTTCTTGTTCTGATACCGTATAATATCAATGCCATCCCTGACACCTTAATTAACTGGTAAAACTGGAAATAGAGCATTTCCAGTAACTTCTCAATTTGCTGCTAGTCAGACAGTATTTCCCACATATTTGAATCCAGTTTCATTTTAAAGGTACATCCGAAAGCTGTTCTATCAATAAAGAAAGACTTTTCAACAATTTGGTTTCAAATACTTCGGGTTAGAAAACAAACATCCATTTAAGACAGAGCTGCAAATTTATTATTATTACTTTTTGGAGACAGAGTCTCACTCTGTTGCCCAGGCTGGAGTGCAGTGGTGCAATCATAGCTCACTGCAGATTCAACCTCCTGGGTTCAACCAATCCTCCCCAGTAGATGAACTACAGGTGCACACTACCACAGCCAGCTACTTTTTCTTTTTGCTTTTTTTTTTTTGAGACGGTGTCTTGCTCTGTCGCCCAGGCTCAAGCGCAGTGGCGTGATCTTGGCTCACTGCAAGCTCTGCCTCCTGGGTTCACGCCATTCTCCTGCCTCAGTCCTCCGAGTAGCTGAACTACAGGCGCCCGCCACCACAGCCAGCTTTTTTTTTTTAAGACGGAGTAGTCTCGCTCTGTTGCCCAGGCTTGGAGTGCAGAGGCAAGATCTCGGCTCACTGCAAGCTCCGCCTCCCGGGTTCACGCCATTCTCCTGCCTCAGCCTCCCGAGTAGCTGGGACTACAGATGCCCGCCACCTCGCCCGGCTAGTTTTTTGTATTTTTAGTAGAGATGGGGTCACCATGTTGGCCAGGATGGTCTCGATCTCCTGACTTCATGATCTGCCTGCCTCAGCCTCCCAAAGTGCTGGGATTACAGGCGAGAGCCACTGCGCCCGGCCCTAATTTTTTAAATTTAATTTTGTAGAGATGGGGATCTCACTATGTTGCTCAGGCTGGTCTTGAGCTCCTGGGCTCAACCAATGTTCCCACCTGGGCCTCCCAAAGTGCTGGGATTATAGGCGTTGAGCCACCATGCCTGACCTCCAAAATTAACCTTTAAGGATTGCTGCATAACCACTTATAAAATCAACATCTTTCTCAATAGTAAAGGGTCAATAGAAATGGTATTTCAAATTAAAGTATAAGGTGGGTCGGGTGTGGTGGCTCACACCTGTAATCCCAGTACTTTGGGAGGCTGAGGCAAGAGGATCCCTTGAGCTCAGGAGTTCAAGACCAGCCTGGCCAACATAAGGAGACTCTGTCTCTAAAATAAATAAACGTTGAAAAATAAATTCAGCTCATAAATTTAAGTTTTTTAAACAAAGTGATAGACTGAATTATTTTAATTCAATGATTTCACACTAATGAGGGTTACAACAGAGCAAGGGCCCTGAAGTGCTGTTTCGGGTGCTGTGGTAAGCGAGTTCTAGTCACCTTTGTGTCTCACTACATTATTTAAGTGTTTAGAGAATGATGAGGGGTAAGAATATTTCTTATTCTGCTCTGGTCTATTTTCAATGGGTGATTTCCCACACACCAAAAGCTCCGGAGGTTAAACACAGCTCTGTGACATTTCCAGAAAGATGAAGTTTCCACAGGCAACTCCGGAGTCACAACAGCCCAGCTGTGAACATCCCCACGTCACATGGTCTCCACAGGGACCCCTGTACCCTCCCAGCCCCGACGAGCAGGCGCTGTCCAGCCACGGTTTTCCACTTTCAACACTTCCTTCAGCTACTCCCTGCTTCTTCACAGTCTCGTAACCCCCTTCTCCTCTCTCTCCTCCAATGCTTGTGCAGTTACGAGAAAAACCTGCTCTCCCCTCATCCCATTTCCTCCTTCTACTCATGGGGGACTCTTTCAAGTAAGTAAGTGTAGGAATAGAAACAGCAACATATCCAAATCAAAACAAAGACGAACTATACCCTGACTTCGTGCAGAGGTTAGAGCTGGGGCGTCTCGCACACCTGGAAACCAAGGCGGCACATGATCACACCGCCACAGAGCCTCAAGGACAACATGAGCTCCAGGAGAACAGGAATTTTGTTTTCTTCACTGCTGCAGTGCCTAGCACATCTTAAGTCCTTAAAAAATATTTGCTAAGTGAATGACAAGGGACGACAGCAGACTAGAAATGTCAACACGATTTTGCACAGTGGGAAAAAGCAAACCGATGAGTGGTATCTAACTCAGCAAAGCCAGAAAACCAGAACTTAACTGGCAGCAGGGGCAACGAGACTGGGGAATGAGAAGAGGCGCTCAGATCGCTGAAGGCCTGTGGTTAATGGGCAGAAAAGAGCACCCACTTCAAGTCCATAGGAAAAGCAGTTAGATCCTCCCCCATCAGCCCTCCTCCATCCACCTCAGCCACGTTACCAGAAACCGACAGCTATGCCCCCCACCCCTAAACGCCAAGCAGGAGACTGGAAACTTCTCTCTGGGGAGACTTACAGCCCCAAAATAAAGAATTCTATCATTAACTTCTGGTAGTGGCCCTCAAATTGGCAGGGTCCATGCTCTATTCCCTGATGGTGAGACTCAACACTTAAAGTCTGCCCCATGCATACAGGGAGTTTCCAGTCGGCCCACTCATAATCATGGAAAGACAGTCAATAATCACCAGATTTTCAGAGAAACACCTCTAACAAAGAGAATGATCAAAGTAGAAAACAGGTGAAAAAGAACGCGCAAGAAACAGACAAGATAGGAGGCAAAGGGAAACATCTACATGACAAACGTGTGCAGGAATCAATAAAACATTCAACAAAGAGAAATGTGTCTAAAACACATTGCCTTCATGAAACAGAAAGAGCATGTTATAAAAAGGAAGACTGAGAACGACAACACTTTTTTTTGGAGACAGTCTCTCTCTGTCACCTAGGCTGGAGTGCAGTGGCGTGATCTCAGTTCACTGCAACCTCTGCCTCCCAGGTTCAAGCGATTCTCCTGCCTCAGCCACCAGAGTAGCTGGGATTACAGGCACCGGCCACCATGCTCGGCTAGTTTTTGTATTTTTAGTAGAGACAGGGTTTCCCCATGTTGGCCAGTCTGGTCTCAAACTCCTGACCTCAGGTGATCCACCTGCCTCGGCCTCCCAAAGTGCTGGGATTACAGGCGTGAGCCACCACGCCCAGCCTTACATTGAATTTTTGTTTCTGACATTGTATCTTTCATTTTTAAGTGTTCTTGGCTGGGCACGGTGGCTCACGCCTGTAAGCCCAGCACTTTGGCAGGCCGAGGCGGGTGGATCACAAGGTCAGGAGTTTGAGACCAGCCTGGCCAACATGGTGAAACCTCATCTCTACCGAAAATACAAAACTTAGCTGGACACAGTGGCGGATACCTGTAATCCCAGCTACTCGGGAGGCTGAGGCAGAGAATTGCTTGAACCTGGGAGGCAGAGGTTGCAGTGAGCCAAGATCACGCCATTGTACTCCAGCCTCGGTGACAGAGCGAGACTCTGTCTCAAATCAAAAACAAAAACAAACAAACAAAAATTCAATGTAAAAACTAGAAGATAAAGTTGAGAACCTCTCCTTAAAAACTCAGAACAAGGCCCGGCACAGTGGCTCACGCCTGTAATCCCAGCACTTTGGGAGGCTGAGGTGGGCGGATCACTTGAGGCAGGAGTTCAAGACCAGCCTGGCCAACATGGCAAAACATTGTCTGCACTAAAAATACAAAAATTAGCCAGGCGTGGCAGTGCACGCCTGTAATCCCAGCTACTCGGGAGGCAGAGGCACGAGAATCACTTGAACCTGAGAGGTAGGGGTTCCTGTGAGCTCAAATCGCGCCACTGCCCTCCAGCCAGGGCGACAGAATAAGACTCCATCTCCAAAAACACAAAAGAAAGAGCATTTTCAGACAGACCTGGTTCAAAAAATCTACCTCCGATGAATTCTTTCTCAGGAAGCTACTAGAAGATTCACTCCACCGAAAGATAAAAGACACAGAATCCAGAAAAGGGAATTCAACAGAGGAAAGAGACACAAATAATCCCTGCAAGGAATGAAAAGCACTCCAAGGACTGCTCCGTAGCAGGCCTGCAGGACACACAGCCCAGGCTGAAGCAGAGAAGTGGCAGGTCTGGAAGGGATGAAGGTGGTAAGATTATTTGAGGTGTTTAATGGAGGAGTTCTAGTTAAACACCTGGCACTAAATTCATGACTGTACACTGAAAACCAAGCTAAAGAAAATTCGGCCGGGAGCCACTGCTCACTCCTGTAATCCTAGCACTTTCGGAGGCCAATGTGGGTGGACTGCTGGAGGTCAGGAGTTCAAGACCAGCCTGGACAACATGGTGAAACCCCATCTGTACTAAAAGCACAAAAATTAGCCAGGCGTGATGGCGGGTGCCTGTAATCCCAGCTACTCGGGAGGCTGAGGCAGGAGAATCACCTGAACCCAGGAGGCGGAGGGCTGCAGTGAGCCGAGATCATGCCACTGCACTCCAGCCTGGGCAACACAGTGAGCCTCTGTCTCCAAAAAGAAAAAAAAAAAAAAAATTTACTCCATGGGATTATTACAAGAAAAAAAAAAAAAAAAAAAAAAGAAAATAAAGAAAATTCATTCCAGTAACACAAAAACATTTCCCTTAGTAAATTGTATCTTACATGGCTTAGCTGTGAAGACAGTTACCTAATAAAAACAGTGTAGACACTGAATATCAATTTAAACAAAATTATATAAACATATTTGGGACAGAGAAAAAGAGCAAGGGGTGAATGTGCTTCAGGCAGTGGAGGGAGAATGTACAACGGTTCTAAAGCCTCTTCTACAGCAGAAGTCAGCAGACAATGTCTAAAATGGAAAAATCAGAAATTAGCAGTACCAGCATGCTATACAGAAACACGAAATTTAAGGCAGGCATTGCTCAGCACCCACCAATATCCATGGTTCTTCTATAGTAACATCCCACCCTCGGCCTGCTTGGCTGAAGGAGGGTGGGATGGCCACCGTCTCAGATGGTGGCCTGAGGGTGGGAAAAGGCCACAGCCCTGGAGGCTTCTTGGAGCAAGGCCGTCCAACCAGCACTGACTGCTGACACGTCAACTTCAGGTGAGAGAAATCAACCTGATTTTATTTAAGTCACTGTCACTTTGTTCTTCATTACTGGCAGCTAAATGTGATCCTAACTAAAATGATAAGTAGAAACAGAGGAGTTAAAAGTGGCAGTCTGTGGGAAGTTGGAGCGCAGAGCAAGCAACTGGTAGAGGGACTGCTATCTTGCATTACAACCCAGTAGTACTGCTTGGTTTCCAAAACTAAGTAAATGCATTACACTGATAAAAGCTAAACTATATTTAAAGAAAATCACCCCACGGGGCATGGTGGGAAGTGTTGTTAACCTTAACTTTTTTTTAAATTTGAGACAAAATTTTGCTCTTGTTGCCCAGGCTGGAGAGCAATGGCACGACCTCAGCTCACTGCAACCTCTGCCTCCTGGGTTTAAACGATTCTCCTGCCTCAGCCTCCTGAGTAGCTGGGATTACAGGCGTGCACCACCAGCCCGGCTAATTTTTGTATTTTAATAGAGATGGGGTTTGACCATGTTGGCCAGGCTGGTCTCGAACTACTGACCTTATAATCCGCCCACCTCGGCCTCCCAAAGTGCTGGGATTACAGGCATGAGCCACTGCGCCTGGCCATAACCTTAACTTCTAAAACTAAGATTAGATGCGTCTTTTGGGGTCAATTTCAAATTCTAATACTGAATTGTGGATATCAAACTTTTTATTTTAAAGGCAAGAGAATATGAAGGCATTGCAGTTTTGGAAAGGCGAAGTGATGAAGAGAGTTTGAGACTGATCTGGCAGAGGTATTTAAAACTTCAAGTGGGAAAGGCATTCATTTAGGCCTGAGGACTTGAGAGCTTTAGCTAGGTCACTAACAATGAGAATAGAAAGAAAAGGCTAAAATAAAATAAAGATATTTCAAAGCAGGCACCTGCAAGGAGGCTTGAGGCTGACCACAGTCCTGTGAAGGAAAGAAACGCTGGTTAGGGGGCAGCTCCCCCAGAAACAGGGAAAATGCTCAGAACCTAGTTTACCCAAGGGGAGTAGGGAGCAGGCTGGAGGGCAGGTTCATACGACCTCCCCAAATTCCTAACACAGCGGAGTGCAGTGGCTCATGGTTATAATCCCAACATTTGGGAGGCCAAGGTAGGAGGATTACTTGAGCCTGAGTTCAATTCCACCCTGGGCAACACAGCAAGACCTCGTTTCCACAGAAAATAAAAATTTAGCCAGGTTTAGGGGTGCATGCCTATAGTCCGAGCTATTCAGGAGGCTTAGACTGGAGGACTGCCCGAGCCTGGGAGGTCAAAGCCACAGTGAGACATGATACAGTCACTCCGCTCCAGCCTTGGCAACAGAGCAAGACCTCGTCTTAGGGGGAAAAAATTCCTAACAGTCTTCCAACCTACGAGTCTGCGATTTTGGAGGTCAGGGAAATCATCATCTAAATTAACACTGGGAATCACCTTACAGTAGGTCCCAAGTGTTCTCCAAAGAGGTTCCAATCCAAGGACACAATTTGAATGAAATTCTATCATTCCATTCAAAGTCATCTTTGAATTTCTAATTCCTAAGAAAAACAAAAATCCAAAGTTCTCTATTACACATCGATTTTTTTTGCAGTTTTAATCAAAATACAATTTTGTTGCCACAGTTACCTACCAATCAATAAAACTAACCAAAAACCTAACCCCCAACACAGATTGTTTAAAATCAAACTGAAACTTGACCTTTATCTCCTAGTTAGTGGCTAGTCTATGGGGGGGGGTGGGGCGGGGAAGAGATTACTACACACAGTTCACACTGCCAAAACACTTCTGATTTTAGATTTAAGGAGAGTGTGTTCCCTCTCATCCATTCTCATCAGCAAGAGAGCCTTTCTGTGAGCTTCTCATACAAATTTAAGATAACCATAATATACTGTCATCCCATAACACTAAGAATCTAAGAATAAAACAAACATGGTCAAAGACTAATAGGTATTATGTTATAGGACTAAGAGGTATGTTTTGGGATGAGATTACATGGTAACATTGTTTTTGGTCTCTTCCAGCAAAAAAAAAAAGCTTTCTGTCTCTTTTCAGAGAAAAGCATTTGACAGTTTCACTGTATTTAATATAGTTTGGAATTAACAGTCCTGTGTGCCTGCCTGTTTATCCAGCATCACTAATGTCAGCACAAACAGGAGATATCTAAGGGCACCTGGCTTGGTGACAAGAGGGAGGGTGGAGGCAAGCAGAGGCGCTCTCTGTCAACCCTGCAGCGTTGTGAGTTCTGTAATTTACACGCATTTGAGTATTTTGCTTGAAGGGCAATTCACTGCACATTTTAATTTTTCAGGTAGCTCACACAGTGGTATCCTGAAGTGAGAACTATTTCTTCAAATCCAATTTTATTTCTTTGAAATCTAGATTTCAGATAGATGCTGTTCACTGTAAAGCCCAACTATCATGGAAGGAATGGGTTTTTTTTCTTTGGACGCAGGGTCTTGCTCTGTTGCCCAGGCTGGAGTACAGTGGCGCAATCTCAGCTCACTGCAACCTCCGCCTCCTGGGTTCATGAGATCCTCCTGCCTCAGCCTCCCGAGTAGCTGGGACTACCCGTGCCACCACATCCAGCTAATTTTTGAATTTTTTAGTAGAGACGGGTTTTCACCTTGTTGGCCAGGCTGGTCTCAAACTCCTGATCCACTCACCTTGGCCTCCCAAAGTGCTGGGATTACAGGTGTGAGCCACCACACCTGGCCTGCAGTTTTAAGACAGAAAAGATAGGGCTGGGTTGTTAATGTTTAATGGTTTCAGCTATCCCACCTCATGCTATTATAGTCAGTATCAAACAGCTACCATACAATCTACATGATCTAAATTATACTATAACCTAATTTTTATCATGCAATCCTAGCATTTCCCTATAATTCAGATCTTACTCAAAAGATCTATTTCTTAAGTCTGTTATTTTTAAAAAGTGTTCCCATGTTATGCAAACATTCTATCCAGAGAAATCATTAAGATAAAATATATCTGAGCCAGGCACAGTGGCTCCCTGCCTGTAATCCCAGCACTGTTTATTATGAGATGTTTAGCACCGTGCCAGTTAACCCTTACTTATTAAATTCGGTGGCGTCATCCCACTCACACCTTGGGCTGGCCATCCCCACACTAACAGCTACGGGCATTCACATCCATGGAGGAGGACTCTGAGAAGATACTGTCACACTCCTGGTGAGAAAAGCCACAAATGAGGAACCACCCAGAACACTGGGTGGATTAATTCTATTCATGAAGAGGAAGCACATCGCGAAAGAAGATGCCCCGGACTGGGAACTGGAAACCCATGTTCTGCCTCTGTGACGCGTGTCCACACCAGCATCAACCCCGAGGCCTCCCTCCTGGTCTGCAGGGCAGACCAGCAGCCAGGGCAGAAGACCACTGGGGCCTGTCCAATGCTCATAGGCTAGGATTTCAAACATCAGCTCCATCCAAATGCAACACTAGCTGTTACAAATAAGATGTGGGAAAAATATTTAACACAGGAGACAATATTTGTATATGACAAAGATGAAAGACAACAAATTCATCTCATTGGGTTGTCCGTATTTGTTGCTATTTACATTTGGAAACTATAAAGTTTATGTTCCCCTTCAAATGTATCAAGATATTTTCAAAAATAGCTTAAAGAAATATACATGCAAGGCTGGGCATGGTGGCTCATGCCTGTAATCCCAGCACTTTGGGAGGCCAAGGCAGGTGGATCATGAGGTCAGGAGTTCAAGACCAGCCTGGCTAAGATAGTAAAACCCCATCTCTACTAAAAATACAAAAATTAGCCAGGCATGGTGGCAGGTGCCTGTAGTCCCAGCTACTTGGCAGTCTGAGGCAGAGAACTGCTTGAACCCGGGAGGCGGTGCTTGCAGTGAGCCAAGATTGTACCACTGCACTCCAGCCTGGGCAACAGAGTGAGACTCCGTCTCAAAAAAGAAAAAAAAAAAAAAGAAAAGAAATATACATGCAAAGCACAGCATTAAGATCCAAGATTTCATAGAGGAAACCAATCAAGCTATAGGAAAATTAAAGACAAAAACTTACAATGGAAGTTGAAATGACTCGGCCAGGCGCGGTGGCTCACACCTGTAATCCCAGCACTTTGAGAGGCCGAGGTGGGTGGATCACGAGGTCAGGAGATCGAGACCATCCTGGCTAACACAAGGAAACCCCGTCTCTACTAAAAATAGAAAAAATTAGCCGGGTGTGGTGGAGGGGCCTGTAGTCCCAGCTACTCAGGAGGCTGAGGCAGGAGAATGGCGTGAACCCGGGAGGCGGAGCTTGCAGTGAGCCGAGATCACACCACTGCACTCCAGCCTGGGTGACAGAGCGAGACTCCGTCTCAAAAAACAAAACAAAACAAAACAAAAAATTAGCCGGGCATGGTGGTGGGTGCCTGTAGTCCCAGTTACTTGGGAGGCTGAGGCAGGAGAATGGCATGAACCTGGGAGGCAGAGCATGCAGTGAGCTGAGATCTTGCCACCGCACTCCAGCCTGGGTGACAGAGCGAGACTCCATCTCAAAAAAAAAAAAAAAAAAAAAGTTGACATGACTCTTGTCCCATGCAACCACTGTGGTGATAAGAAAGTATGAGCCTCGCCGGGCGCGGTGGCTCAAGCCTGTCATCCCAGCACTTTGGGAGGCCGAGACGGGCGGATCACGAGGTCAGGAGATCGAGACCATCCTGGCTAACACAGTGAAACCCCGTCTCTACTAAAAAAATACAAAAAAACTAGCCGGGCGAGGTGGCGGCGCCTGTAGTCCCAGCTGGCTCCTCGGGAGGCTGAGGCAGGAGAATGGCGGGAACCCAGGAGACGGAGCTTGCAGTGAGCTGAGATCCGGCCACTGCACTCCAGCCCGGGTGACAGAGCGAGACTCCGTCTCAAAAAAAAAAAAAAAAAAAGAAAGTATGAGCCAAAAATAATCATCTTTTATTTATTTTTGAGACAGGGCCTCACTCTGTCGCCCGGGCTGGGGCGCAGCGGCAGGATCACTGCTAACTGAAACCTTGACCTCCCTAGCTCAGGTGATCCTCCCACCTCAGACTCCAGAGTAACTGGGACCACAGGTGTGCGCCACCATGCCCAGCTAATTTTTACATTTTTATAACATGTTACTTTTACATTTATTATAGAGACTGGGTTTTGTCAGGTTGCTCAGGCTGGGTTCAATCAATCCTCCACCTTGGCCTCCCAAAGTGGTGGGATTACAGGCATGAGCCACCACACCAAGCCACAATCTTCCTTTAGAACTTAAAAAGTTTACTACCTATACTTTCCAAATTTCCTCACATAGTCCCCATTAAGCCTCCAAATCTGGGCTGAATCAGCTACTTTTCTTCCTTAAGTTTCAAGAATTCTCCATAATTGTCATTAGATACCTGGCAAGATTTGGGAAGTGGGGAAAGGCTGGCTTTTCCACATGACAGTAATCGACGTATCAGAGGTTTCAAATGTCATGGAGTGGTGAATCCAAAAACTGAACAGTCCACTCATTGACAGCCTACATGTGTTTCCTGAGCAGAAGTAATTGAAAGTTAGAGTACCTAATATTGCTCCATAAACAGTTGTATTCAAAAGCATTATTCTGTGCTTTCCAGTCGAAACAACTAGGCAATACTAACTGCACACACGTTAACTAGAAATACACCACTTTAGAGTTACAATGATGTATATGTTAACATAAATGAGTTTAAATACTTGTAAAATATATTGATATTTCATTAAAACACCACCTTCTAAGTTCATTCTTCTCTAAAACTGAAAACTTATACTTTTGTGCAAACTGAGTTCCTAAGAGAATAATGTAGTTTGTAATCACAATTTCCAAAGAGCCAAAATACAACTTTGAAAACATGTCTATGTTATAGCACACAGTTCCTGTTTAGATTCGGAAAGATCAGATCTCATAAAATATGACCTCCACACATGCTGAGAAGAGCTTCCTCCAGGGAAACCCACCAGTAATGCCTGGGGGAGAGAGGTGGCTGCACAATGGCCCACAGGGCCCCAGCCCTCAAGACTAATCTCCTTCTAGGTATCAGGGCAGGGGCCAGTAGGACAACACCTTCCCAGCAAAACCACCTTTCTCTCTGTTTCCTCCTCCCAGTCACACTCACAGGTGGTGCACCAAGTTGAACCTGACAGTGGAACTGTGTGGGTTTCAAGATCGAGTGATCAGAAAGGAACGGTCAACAAGCCGGATGCAGTGGCTCACGCCTGTAATCCCAGCGCTTCGGGAGGCGGAGGCAGGTGGATCACCTGAGGTCAGGAGTATGAGACCAGCCTGGCCAACATGGTGAAACCCCGTCTCTACTAAAAATACAAAAATTAGCCGGGCATGGAGGCGCGTGCCTGTAGTCCCAGTTACTCAGGAGTTTGAGGCAGGAGAATTACTTGGACCCTGGAGGTGGAGGTTGCAGTGAGCCGAGATCATGCCACCGCACTCCAGCGTGGGCAATAGAGCAAGACTCCGTCTCCAAAAAAAAGGAAAGAAATTGGAAACAAAATATTCAGATTTTAACATGCACCAAAGAACTCACTTTCAAAGCAATGGTGAAGTCAATTAGTTATTCAGTTGGAAATCATGTCACTGACAAAGGACGCTAGAAAGCAAATATTCTTGATTTACTGATACTATAAGTAACCAAAAATGGTGGTTCCCACGGAAATAAAGCATCACAGGCTGTCCTTGATCTCACGGCCTCTTTCTACTGCTGCTCTCACAAGATAATGTGTAACATCTCACTACAGAGCAACTCAATAGAAGCCCTCTAAAGAATACTGCAACTTAAGTTTTATTTGTAAACAAAATTCCAAATTCCAGTTACCAATCTGGCAGAGTAGGAGGCCTCACTGTGGAACACTTTCATTTGTTTCTTCGTATAAATATCAGCTTTATCAGCCACAAAGATTAGAAATTACTGGTTCAAACTGAACAGTCCTAGCCCAGTGACGCAAATGACCCAAGGACAAGGTTTTCATAGGTCTGGCCTGAACATACATATTTCCTCCTCCTACTCAGTGGTTTTAGGTGAGATAGTCTGAGGGTCTTGACAGCACACCCCTGTTAGGGAGAGATGAAGTAAAAGAGTTTCACTCTGCGCTTTTACTTGTCTTTAGGATTCTAATTATCGTTAAATGGTTTAACCAAATTTTTGTCCTAAAAAAGCATAATCGGTTATTTAGCTGACCAATGATTAAAACGTAGATCCCGAACTAACTAGAGAAGGCATGCAAAAATCAGATAAGAAAGTTTTTAAGTGATAGCTCCAACTACCCCTCCAAATATCACAAAGGTCTAGCAGAATTGGAATTTAAAAAGAAACAAAAATGTCCTCTTGCACGGTTTATTTAAAATAAAGCCTTAACCTTAAAATTCCCTTGAAAGTGTTACAGCAAAGTGGGTATTCAGGCTATGGCCAACAAGGGGATGTAGACAGGCTGTCACCCAGGAGAGGCCGTTAGTGCTGGGCTAGCTGGAGATGCAAGGGGGTCCCATGGGGCAGTGGGCGAGACAGATGCAGAAAGCACACCCAGCTGCCCCCACAACGCAGAGGAGCGTGGGGTGGGGAAAGCGAACTAATTCCACACTGCCTCTGGACCCCAAAGGCGAGAAGCAGGGGCGGGGGCGGGGGCGGATATCCCAGGGAGTGCTGCAGGAAATGATATCCAGACTTGGAGGGTGGATCTAGGAAGCGGCAAGGGCGAGGGCCCGGCGGGGGGGAGGGGGTGGGAGTGGGAACGTAGGATGTGGCTCCGAGGGGCAGGATGAGGGGGCGGGACGATCGAACGCGGATGTCCAGGCTGGGGAGGGCAAGGAGGGATGAAGAGCTAGCGGAGGGACGAGGGCGCAGGGAACGGCTGGAGAAAGATGGGCAGCGGGCCCGGGGGCGCTGCCGGGGCGAGAGGAGGCGAAGCCCACCGGCTGGGTGGGCAGGAGGGCGGCAGGGTCTGCCCGGGCGGGCGTGGGGGTGCGCGGGACGGGGCGCAGGGGTCGCAGGGCCGGCCCTGCCGGCGTGCACTTACCCCACTCGAGGAACTCGGCCACGTACTTGTCGCGGCGCAGGGCCGAGTGGCTGCACTCGGTGTACAGGCAGACGAGCACGTCAAGCAGCGTCTCCACGCTCAGGGCGCTCTCGTTGCGCCAGGGCCCGTCCAGGAGCAGCTGCTCCAGCTTCTTGAGCCGCACCTTGGCCGACATGGTGCCGCGCGGCCCGCTCCCGACGCGCCGGCCTCTCGCAGCCCGCTCGGCCAGTCCGTCAGGGCGCGCCCTCGGGGGCTCGGGGGCCGCGAGCCCCGGCAGCAGCGGCGCCTCCTCGCCGCCCCGTCCGCGTCGTCGCGCCCCGGCCTAGGCCGACATCTTGGGCTCCGTCCCGGCGGCGCAGAGTCTGGGGCGCCGGGCCCCGCGGGTCCATGGGCCGCTCTCCTCCCCTAGGTGCCGCCGCCCTCCCCGCTCGGGCGGCCCGCCTCCGCCTCGCCGCGCCCCCGCCGTCCACCGCCCTCAGCCCCGCCCGCGGCCGCGCCCTCCCCGCCGCCGCCGCCGCCGCCGCAGACTAGGAGCGGCGAGGAGCCTAGCGCTGCGCAAGCCCGGCCGGCGCCCGAGCCCCGACCCCAGCCCCGACCCGGCGGCCCAGCCCCGCGGCCCGCAGCCAACCAGGGCGCGGCCAGCACCGGCGCAGCCAACCACTGCGGGGCCGGCCACTGCCGCGCTGACCTCAGCGCGCCGCCCCGCCCCGCGCCCGGCTCCCAGCTCCCGGCGGGCTCGGGCCTCGCCGCTTGCCGTAGGGAGCCGGGATGCTGGGAAGGCAGGGCCGGGCCCGGGGAGCGGCGCGGGGGGGACGGGAGGGGCGGGGCGAGTGCGCTGCCGAGATTGCGGGGTCCGCGCATGCGCAGAGCGCGCCCCGGTGGGCGTGTGCGCCTTCGCCCAGCGGACACGGTTCCCTCCGTGTTTGGGGTCCGGCCGCGCGCGTAGCGGATCCTGGGGCCGAAGGCGACCCCAAGTATCGAAGAAGCAGAGTAGCGATCTCAGGTCGTCGGGCCCCGTCCCACAGTCCCGGCGGGCCCATGTTGCCTGGGGGTCTCGGACCGGCCCGGCCGAGGTGGGTGTCGAGGGCCGCCCGGCAGGCGCAGCTCTCATGGCCTCGGCGGAGCTATTTAAAACGGCTTGTCCCAGCTCGAATTGGTCCTGGAAGACTCGGGTCATACCCCTGACTTTACCGACGAGAGACTGAAGCCCAGACGGTGTGGGGTCAGGGCCCAGGCTTGTGGGGGCTGCTGCCAAGGCGGGAGCCAGCGTCCCCAGTGCCCGGTGGATTCGTGATGGCTTGCAGAGGGTTTCAGTTTCCACTGTCCAGCCCTCCCTGCAGACCAATACCTGGGTGTGACAGTTTGGTAGCGGGGAGGATATTTGTCTCCAGGCTGGGTTTGCCTAGCGAGTCGCTGTATTTACTAAGATTGTTGGTTAATTTGGGTGGCTGGGGGAGGGAGGTTGATGGAGATACCCCCGCACCCCAACAAACCCTTGGCGTCAGGAGAGGAGGGGCTATTCCTGAAGCTTGCGGAAGGTCACCGAAATCGTGGGGGTGGCTGAGAGCTTCTGGGGCGCGCGAGTACAGGGGAAGGGGTGGAGCCGATGAAGGGGCAGATAGGGGTTTGAAGCCGGAGGCTAAGGGAGCCTGAAGCAAAACTAATCTCTGGAGCTAAAAACAGGAGTGGGCCCGGCGCGGTGGCTCACACCTGTAATCCCAGCACTTTGGTAGGCCGAGGGGCGGATTGCCTGAGCTCAGGAGTTCGAGACCAGCCTGGGCAACACGGTGACACCCCGTCTCTACTAAAAATACAAAAAATTAGCCGGGCGTGGTGGCGCGCGCCTGTAGTCCCAGCTACTCGAGCGGCTAAGGCAGGAGAATTGCTTGAACCCGGGAGGCGAAGGTTGCAGTGAGCCAAGATCGCTCCACTGCACTTCAGCATGGGCAACAGAGCGAGACTCCGTCTTAATAATAATAATAATAGTAATAATAATAATAAGAGGAGTGGCTGCCTATGCCGGAGTTGTTGTTGACCGGAACAGGTCGAGGAACCTTCTGGGCTGCTGGTAATGTTCTATGCCTGGATTTGGGTAGTAGTTACATGGGAGTACGCATAAGTAAACATTCTTCAAATTGTCTTCTAAAGATCAGTGCATGTCACTGTGTGAATATGTATATAATACCTTCATTTCTTAAAGGCAGGTGAAAACAATCTGGTGTTAGAGGTGAGAGTACTGGTTGCCTTTGGGGTATGAACTGGAAGGGGACACAAGGAGAGGCCTCTGGGGGGCTGGGTACATTGTGTATCTTCATCAGAGCCATCTTGTAACGTGGGTCTGTAAAAGTATATAAATTCATCAAACTATTCTAAATATTTGCATGTTACTGTATGTGTATGAAACCTTAATTAAAAGTGGTTTTAAAAAGTCTGAGCAGATCACC
Source organism: Trachypithecus francoisi (assembly GCF_009764315.1). Taxonomy (NCBI): domain Eukaryota; kingdom Metazoa; phylum Chordata; class Mammalia; order Primates; family Cercopithecidae; genus Trachypithecus; species Trachypithecus francoisi. Next base: position 3,608,803 of record NW_022681468.1, on the reverse strand, counting down.
TGGCTCAAAATTAAAGACTTCCCACTGGTTTTAGAATAGACACCAAATTTTTTTTTTTTTTTTTTTTTTTGAGACAGAGTCTCCCTCTGTCGCCCAGGCTGGAGTGCAGTGGCGTGATCTTGGCTCACTGCAACCTCTGCTTCTTGGGTTCAAGCGATGCTCCTGCCTCAGCCTCCCAAGCAGCTGGGATTACAGGTGTGTGCCACTATGCCTGGCTAATTTTTTTTGTATTTTTAGTAGAGACGGAGTTTTGCCATGCTGGCCAGGAGGGTCTTGAACTCCTGACCTAAGTGATCCACCCGCCTTGGTCTCCCAAACTTCTGGGATTATAGGAGACCAAATTCTTTACCAGTAGAATAGTCAGATATCTGCATTTGTATGGGACGGCCTCTTTCTTTCTTTCTTTTCTTTTTCTTTCTTTTTTTTTTTTTTTGAAACAGAGTCTTGCTCTTGTCGCCCAGGCTGGAGTGCAATGGCATGATCTTGGCTCACTGCAACCTCCGCCTTCTGGGTTCAAGTGATTCTCCTGGCTCAGCCTCCTTAGTGGCTGGGACTACAGGCACTTGCCACCACACCTGGTTAATTTTTTTGTATTTTTAGTAGAGACAAGGTTTCACCATTTTGGCCAGGCTGGTCTCGAACTCCTAACCTCATGATCCACCTGCCTCAGGCTCCCAAAGTGCTGGGATTACAGGTGTGAGCCACTGCGCCTGGCTGGGTCTCCACCTTTTATCCTGTCCCTGTGTAAGTTTTAACTGTGTCCTCACAGGTGACTGGATGCAGACAGTGTGCTCCCATCTCCTGACACCACAGGCTCTGCCTGGCCTGCGCAGCCCTCCCGCCCTGTTCTCTGCCATGTCTCTTCAGCCTCTGACTCCAGTCTCCCTGATCTCCTTGCTGCTCTCAGTGGTCTCTACTCCTTCCTGCCTCCTGGCCTTTGCACTTGCCCCTCTGCCTGGGATGCCCCTCCCCCACTGCCTCCACTTTGTCCACTTAACCAAATCTCTGTTTCCACATCGCCCCTTCAGGGCAGCCTTACCTAACTCCCTGGGCGAGATCAGGCCCCAGTTCGCCCTGCAGGTTTCCTCCTCGGCACTTGATACAGTGGGTATGTGGGGGTCTTGCCTGTGCCTCAGTCTCAGATGTAAAGGTGGAATAATAGGACTGACCTTGGCATCTCAGTGAGTTTGGGAGGGGATTGAATGAGTTGATACCCAGGGAACACTGAAAACAGTACTTGGCTCATAGGAGGTGCTGCTATCATACATTAGAATGAGTATTTCAGAAGTCAGGGACTCTGACCAGCTGACAGATGGAGCAACCATGGGTCCTGGCCCTTGGCCCCTAGGCCAGGGAAGCCCAGCTGTATGTGTCCTCAGGCACCTGTGAGCTTCTGCTGTATCCTCACAATAAACTTCTACTTGCCTGGTTCCAGTGAATTTCTGGTCTTTGCAACACACCAACCCCAGACTGAGCGTAGTCTTATCCCCAGTAACCTAAAATGTACGCACTCTACAGCTACTTCAAGCCAGAAATAATAAATTGGTTCAGAAATTAGAACGTTGAGATTTGCAGAGCTAAACCTCTGGCCTTAACTTTAAATCTTCCCCCTTGGACCCCTTAGGACCTGAGATGAGCAAGGGGAAAGGGGGCTGTACCTGGTGCCATCTCCTTCTTCCCCAAACCTCCCTTGGCTCGCTCAGCCCCCTTCTGCCCATCTAGAGCCACCACCGGCAAGGGAGGAAGGGAGAAGTGGGGAAGGGCTCTGATCCCATCTGGATTAGCAGGGGGTAAGGTTGACCCTGTCTCTCCTGGGAACATTCATGGGCTCCTTGGTGGTTCCCTGCTGCTTTGTCTCCTGAAGTCCCCTTAACCCAAGCAGGTGTGCCCCTGGGTGGGTGCTTACCCGGTGACTGTGGAGGGGAGGGGCCCTCTGTTCTTCCTGAGGGACTCTTGGACAAGACCTCAATGGATCCATGGTCTCGTGCTTGCTCATCCACCCAGCTCACATCTGTCCTCAGGAAACACTGCACACTTCTCACCCCGTTAGTGAACAGGTGGATCCCAGCACAGCAGCACAGCTCTGCCTCCGAAACAGCACGTGAGCCCCTCCTTCCTGGCTAGGAGCCAACCCCCAGGCCACTGTGCCCTCCAAATGGAGCACCAAATATTGAGCTCTCTGAGAAATCCCTTGGAAGGCCCCCCTCACAGGGTTAAAGTGAAGGAAGGAGGGCCCGTCCTCTGTGTCCCCAGGCAGGATCACCTCACCAAATCTCTTCCACTCTCATCTTTTATTCCTGAGTGTGGGACAGGGTCCCAAACATTTCCCTTGACAATCTACACATGGGGATCTGACATAGCATTTGAGAAGTCCACATCTGCTCTCTCTTCTTGCCTCCTGGAAATTTCCATGTACTGTTCTTATACATGTACAAATGTACACCAAAGGTCATCATCCCTTTGGTGGACAGTGCTTATATTGGTCTGCCCTCACTCTCTCTGTCTCCTGAACACCATACCCTGTGAGTCTCCGTTCCAGCTCCACTCTGATCATAGGATTCTAGAGGGGCTGGCACCACATATGACCCAAGACCCTAGTCAGCACTTCATCCCCCTTCAGTCATCATGTGACTGAAGCCAGGCCAATCAGAGAACTCATTTATTTATTTATTCATCTATTTTTTAGAGACAGGGTCTTGCTCTGTCATCCAGGCTGAAGTGCCTTGACAGAATCATAGCTCACTGCAGCCCCGAACTGCCAGGCTCAAGCAATTCTCCCATCTCAGCCTCCAGAGTAGTGGGGACTACAGGTGTATGCCACCACATATGGCTAATTTAGAAAAAAATTTTTAGAGAAGGGGTCTTGCTATGATGTCCCGGTTGGTCTTGAACCTCTGGTCTCAAACGTCTTGCTCCCTCAGCAGATAACTTATTTAGAATGTTTTATACTGGCTGGGTGTGGTGGCTCACACATGTAATCCCAGCATTTTGGGAGGCTGAGGCGGGCAGATCATTTGAGGTCAGGAGTTTGAAAGCAGCCTGACCAAAATGGTGAAACTTCGTCTCTACTAAAAATACAAAAAATAAGAATAAAAAATTAGCTGGGCATGGTTGTACATACCTGTAATCTCAGCTACTTGGGAGAATGAGGCAGGAGAATCACTTGAACCCAGGAGGCGGAGGTTGCAGTGAGCTAAGATGGCGCCACTGCACTCCAGCCTGGGTGACAGAGCGAGACTCCATCTCAAAAATAAAAATAAAATTAAAATTAAAAAGAAGGCCGGGCACAGTGGCTCATGCCTGTAATCCTTGTTTTGGGAGGCACTTAGGGAGGCCGAGGCAGGTAGATCACTTGAGATCAGGAGTTTAAGACCAGCCTGGGCCGGGTGCGGTGGCTCAAGCCTGTAATCCCAGCACTTTGGGAGGCCGAGACGGGCGGATCACAAGGTCAGGAGATCGAGACCATCCTGGCTATCGCGGTGAAACCCCCTCTCTACTAAAAAAATACAAAAAAAACTAGCTGGGCGAGGTGGCGGGCGCCTGTAGTCCCAGCTACTCGGGAGGCTGAGGCAGGAGAATGGTGTGAACCCAGGAGGCGGAGCTTGTAGTGAGCTGAGATCCGGCCACTGCACTCCAGCCTGGAAAAAAAAAAAAAAAAAAAAGACCAGCCTGGCCAACATGATGAAACCCTGTGTCTACTAAAAATGTAAAAATTAGCTGGGCATGGTGGCGCATGCCTGTAATCCCAGCTACTTGGGAGGCTGAGGCAGGAGAATCACTTGAACCCGGGAAGCAGAGGGTGCAGTGAGCAGAGATTGTACCAGTGCACTCCAGCCTGGGCAACAGAACAAGACTCCATCTCAAAAATAATAATAGTAATAAATAAAATAAAAAGTAAAAAGAATGTTTCATACTAAAACTGGGGGAGCTTCTTATCCCTTCCTTTAGACCAGGGGTGGGTAAACTTTTTCTGTAAAAGGCCAGACAGTAAATGTTTCAGGTTTTGTGAACCCTACAGTCTCTGCATCTACCATTATAGCAAGAAAGCAGTCATAGACATTATAGAAAAAAGTGAGCATGACTGTGTGCCAGTAAAACTTTATTTACAAAACAAGCAGCAAGCTAAATTTGGCCTGCAGACCCGTAGCTTGCTGATCCTTGCTTTACAACACAAGCTGTGATGGTGAGACAAGATCAACAGCCACAACACCTGTTAGAGAAAGAAAGAGAAAAATGAGAGAGAGATCTGGTTAGATGAAACAATACATTTTCCTTTTTTTCTTGGCCAGGTGTAGTGGCTCATACCTGTTAATCTCGACATTTTGGGAGGCCAAGGCGGGCGGATTGCTTGAGCTCAGGAGTTCGAGATCAGCCCAGGCAACATGGCAAAACACCATCTCTACAGAAATGCAAAAATTGGCCAGGTGTGGTGGTGTGTGGCTATGGTCCCAGCTGCTTCGGGGGCTGAGATGGAAGCATCGCCCAGCCCAGGGGCAGAGGCTGTAGTGAGCCAAGATCACACCACCGCATTCCAGCCTGGGTGACAGAGCAAGCAAGACTCTGCCTCAAAACGAAAAAGGAAATTAATTTCTGCTTCTAGCTTAGATGGTGTGATCGGGACCAGATTTACTCTCTTTTTTTTTTTTTTTTTGAGACGGAGTCTCGCTCTGTCGCCCAGGCTGGAGTGCAATGGCCCGATCTCAGCTCACTGCAAGCTCCGCCTCCCGGGTTCACGCCATTCTCCTGCCTCAGCCTCCGGAGTAGCTGGGACTGCAGGCGCCCACCACCGCGCCCGGCTAGTTTTTTGTATTTTTTTAGTAGAGACGGGGTTTCACCGTGTTAGCCAGGATGGTCTCGATCTCCTGACCTCGTGATCCGCCCGTCTCGGCCTCCCAAAGTGCTGGGATTACAGGCTTGAGCCACCGCGCCCGGCCCAGATTTACTCTCTTACCTGAAACAATGATTAAAAAAAAAGAGAGAGAAAGAAAATGGACAAATCACCTAACACAAGGATTTTCATGACACTGGGAATCAGGCATCAAAGGACAGTGATTAGCCACGCGTGGTGGTACTCACCTGTAACTCCAGCTACTCTGGAGGCTGGGATGGGAGGATGGCTTCAGTTCAGGAGTTCAAGGCTGCAGTGAGTCATGCTTGCATCATGCACCCCAGCCTGGGCGACAGAGCAAGACTCTGTCTCAAAATATACATATTTTTGACAAAGTACAGTGATCCCTATCCCTGAGACACAGTAAAGAAAAGAGGTGGTTCTATGACTGCCTTGCCAGGGAAGGGGAACTGAGGTGGAGCTCAGTGGACTCCCTTAGGTGAGGAGACAGAGCAGAAACTAGGGAGACCAAGGCAGCTAGACCTCTCAGGACAGAGTACCATAAATGAGTGAGCTGCACAGAGAAAGCCCTGGAGATTGGTAGAGAGTCTCCTCAGGCATCCAGCAGCACGCTGGCCAGTGCTCACGCGGATGAAAGCTACCGCAGGCTGGATTAGGGGAAATAGTGCCGAAAAGGACTGGAGGAAATGGTGCCTGATGCTCACACAGACTGAGAGTAGTGTTGTTTTCCACTGGCCAGACTGGAAAAACTAATAATTCACAGGTATTGGGTAGAATTCTCAAGAAAGTTGTGCCTTAGTAATAGGATTCTACCACTAGGAAGTCATCCACTTGCCTTTCCCCCAGCATCCCAGAAAAAGCTCTAGACTGAGCACTGCTCCAGATCTACCTAACGAATTACAAATATAAGACATGAAAGTATTAAACAGTTTCCAAGTAATTTCATCCCAGAACAAAGCTCAAGAAAATGTATAGGAATACAAAATATTCAGCACCCAAAGAGGTAAAATCACAATGTCTGGCATCTAGTCAAAGATTACCAGACATTCAAAACACAGCCTATGATGAGGATGTCATCAGTTAATCAAAACCAACCCAGAACTCACACAGATGTTAGAATTATCAGAAAAAGACATTAAATGTTATTATAACTGTATTTCATGTGTTTGAAAAAGTTAATAGAATCATGAAAATCATTTTTAAAAACTGTAATAGAATTTCTAAAGATGAGGTAACTACTATTTCTGGGACTTAAAATATGCTGTATGGGGTTCATGGCAGATTAGACGTTACTTAACAAAAGGTTAGTGAATCTGAAGAAATAGCAATAGAATTTATCCAGAATAAGACAATGAGAGAAAAAAAAAAAAAAGAATATGAACAGAGCATCAGTGAACTGTGGGACTATTTCAAGCGGCCCGATACATGGATAATTGGGATCCTGAAGGAGAAGAGCAAGAAAGAGGAGGAACAGAAAAAATATTTGAAGAAAAATTTCCAAATACAATGAAAATTACAATCTCACAAATTCAAGAAGTTCAGTGAATCCTGAGAACAGGAAATATGAAAAACAACAACAACAAAACACCAAGTCACATCATCATCAAATTGCTCAAAACCAGTGATAAAGAAACAAAACAGGCCGGGCATGGTGGCTCATGCGTGTAATCTCAGCACTTTGGAAGGCCAAGGCGGGCAGATCATCTGAGGTCGGGAGTTTGAGACCAGCCTGACCATCATGGAGAAACCCCGTCTCTATTAAAAATACAAAATTAGCTGGGTGTGGTGGCGTGTACCTGTAATCCCAGCTACTCTGGAGGCTGATGCAGGAGAATCACTTGAAACTGGGAGGTGGAGGTTGCAGTGAGCCGAGATTGCACCATTGCACTCCAGCCTGGGCAACAAGAGCAAAACTCTGTCTCAAAAAAAAAAAAAAAAAAAAGCCTGGGCGTGGTGTCTCACGCCTGTAATCCCAGCACTTTGGGAGGCTGAGGCGGGCGGATCACGAGGTCAGGAGATCGAGACCATCCTGGCTAACGCAGTGAAACCCTGTGTCTACTTAAAATAGAAAAAATTAGCCAGGCATGGTGATGGGCACCTGTAGTCCCAGCCACTCGGGAGGCTGAGGCAGGGGAATGACGTGAACCCAGGAGGTGGAGCTTGCAGTGAGCCGAGATGGCGCCACTGCACTCCAGCCTGGGCCACAGAGTGAGACTGTGTCTCAAAAAAAAAAAAAAGAAAATGGAAATAGAGATATTTTCAGACATGCAAAAGCCTCCCATGGAGGCAGAGGTACAGTGCTTGATTGACGTCTTCAGATTTTAGAGATAGCATTGACTACCTTGAGTGAGCCTCTCTGGTTCATTTACTGGGTGACCTCTAAGACAGCCAATTTTCAGTGAAACCCAGAGCACAAATGGACCCATCAACAGGCCCAGGCTTTGGTGTCAGCTCCCCTGCCACTTTACCCAGCAGATCTTTTGTTTTGAAAGTGTGAGTGGCAGACAGATTTGTGGAGCAAGTCCTGATAGAATCACAGTGTGTACCTCCAAAGTTTTGGAATAAGTCCATGCTTACTTCTGCCAACAAGTTTTCTTCATTTCAGAGGCAACTACTGGCTTACTACTGGCTCTTAATATAAACTGAATCTTCAGCCAGGGATACCAAGAAACTATGTGACCCAAGCTGTTTGTCCATCAAAAAGCAAATGCTATCTTATACACTGAATCATAAAACTAGATATGTGGCCGGGTGTGGTGGCTCACACCTGTAATCCCAGCACTACAGGAGGCTGAGGCGGGTGGATCACCTGAAGTTAGGAGTTCAAGACCAGCCTGTCCAACATGGCAAAACCCTATCTCTACTAAAAATACAAAAATTAGCAGGGCATGGTGGTGTGCACCTGTAGTCCCAGCTACTTGGGAAGGAGGCCAAGGCAGGAGAATTGCTTGAATCCAGGAGGCGAAGATTGCAGTGAGCCAAGATCATGCCACTGCACTCCAACCTGGGCGACAAAGCAAGACTCTGTCACACACAAAAAAATAAACACACACACCCCCAGCAACATTCCATTGTAAGATGAGAGTAGGCCCAAACATTTCCGGGAGGAACAAGTAAACTTCCTGAGTAGGTGCCTTAGACTCTTAACAGTATTTGCTCCAACTGTTTTGCAACATTTGTTTTCTTTTTGTTTTTTTTTTGTTTGTTTGTTTTGTTTTGTTTTTGAGACAGAGTCTTGCTCTGTCATCCAGGCTGTAGTGCAAAGACTCGATCTCGGCCCACTGAGACCTCTGCCTCCTGGATTCAAGGATTCTCCTGCCTCAGCCTCCCAAGTACTGGGATTACAGGCATGCGCCACCACACCTGGCTAATTTTTGTATTTTTAATAGAGATGGGGTTTCACCGTGTTGGCCAGGCTGGTCTCGAGTCAACCTTAGGTAATCCACCCACCTTGGCCTCCCAAGCATGAGCCACTGCGCCCAGCCATTTTGCAACATTTCTTTTTTTTTGAGATGGAGTCTTGCTCTGTCACCCAGGCTGGAGTGCAGTGACATGCTCTTGACTCACTACAACCTCCGCCTCCCAGGTTCAAGCAATTCTCATGCCTCAGCCTCTCGAGCAGCTGGAATTACAGGCATGTACCACCACACCCAGCTAACTTTTATATTTTTAGTAGAGACAGGGTTTTACCATGTTGGTCAAGTTGGTCTCGAACTCCTGGCCTCAAGTGATCCACCCACCTCAGACTCCCAAAATGCTGGGATTACAGGCGTGAGCCACCGCGCCCGGCCCTGCAACATTCTTAACCTGCAGCTATGCCCTCATGGGGAATACTTTGTGATCAGTCAACAGAAGATGAAAAAGTGGGTCTGGTCCGAAATTTTTTCTGCCTGGAGTGCTAGCTTCCATTAGAGGTAGACGTCTAGTGCTTTATAGACATAGGAGAGGCCCAGAAAGTCAGCATTGAAGAAAAATCCTTGCAGAAGACAAAACTTGTACAGTGATTCACAGGCTCTAGCTAACAGGTTGGCTGGACAATTAGAGACTTGACCAAAATGTTCCAGGTGGTCCTCGGGACAGGCAAGGGGATGGATTTCTCAGAATGGACACAGAGTACCCATAGGAATGAATGCTCATTCATTCACGGGCACTTACTGGGGAGGAGGCTCTCAGTACCCAGGCGGACAAGGCAGCCTCTTCTGAGGACATCCATTGGCCTCCTCCCTCCCCTTCCCCAGTGCTGCTCAAAGAGCCTGTGGACAGATGACTGAGGTAGCAGAGAGGGAGGCTATGTAGGGGCTCAGAAGCATGACCTTTCCTCACCGAGGCTGATTTGGTATCTATATGGCTGAGTGCCCAACCCTCACAGCAGGGACCCACCCTGAGCTCCTAATGTGGTGCCATTCCCACAAGGTACAGTTGCTGGCGGCCAGCTTGATGACATGGACCCCTTCCATCACGGAAAGAGCAGTGATTTATCCTCGCATGTTTTAGGTAAGAACTTGTTTTTCCAGCCACATATTTCTCTCAGCACTACTATTTGTGAACTCGGACAGCGCTTTATTTATCCATCATCATGGCAACTCAAACACCATCACTTTGGACTGAGGGACTCATTTCATGTCGAAGGAAGTATGGCGGAGAGTTCGTGGCTGTGAAATTCCCTGAATTTACCATGCACCCCATCACCCAGAGGCAGCTGGTTTGAGAGAATGGAGGAATCGTCTGCAGAAGATGCAGTTAAGGTGCCAGATGAAAGCCAGTAGCCTATGAGGTTAAGGTACCATCCTACAGGGTGTAGTGTGTGCCTCAAGCCAGCAAATGGTATGTGGTACCCTCCCCCAATACCCTAAATGCATGGGTCCAGGAACTGAGCAGTGGAGGCAGGAGGGGCCCTTCCCATTACTACACCAAATAACATCCTGGAGGAATTTTGCCTTCCTTCCTGTGTGTGACCTTGGGCCAGTGTCCAGGAAAATGTTTCCATCAGGAAACACAGTCATGATTTCAATGGATTATGGTGGAACTGCCCCTCCCCCCACTGGCAATTTCCGGTTCCTCGTGCCACTGAACCAACAGGCAGAGAAGGGCTCACTGTGCTGGCTGGGATGGCAATCCTCATCCTCAGAGGGAGTTTGCACTGAATCGATTCTCACAGTGAGGCAAGGCGCGACTTACCACAGTCATACACCACATAGTGATGTTCTGGTCAGTGACTACCGCGTACATGAGAGTAGTCCCATAAGATTATGATATTATGTTTTTACTGGACCTCTCCTATGTTTAGAGACACAAATTCCTGCCGTTGGGATACAGTTGCCTACAGTGTTCAGTACAGAAGCACGCTGCACAGGTTTGCAGCCTAAGAGTAAGAGCCTGTACCATACAGCCTGGGCGTGTCCTGTCTCAGTTTGTAAGTTCACTCTATGACGTTCACACAACATTGCCTAATGACACATTTCTCAGAATGCGTACCTGCCACTAAGTGACGCATGACTGTACTTTCTTTCTTTTCTTTTTCTTTTTTTGAGAAAGGGTCTTGCTCTGTCGCCCAGGCTGGAGTGCAGTGGCACAATCTTGGCTCATTGCATCCCTGACCTTCCGGGCTCAAGTGATCCTCCCGCCTTAGCACCGACACCCCACCCCCTGCCCCTTTTCAAGTAGCTGGGACTACTGGTATGCACCACCATACTTGGCTTTTTTGTTGTTGTTGTTGTTGTTGTTGTTGTATTTTTTTGTAGAGTTGGAGTTTCACCATGTTGCCCAGGCTAGTCCCAAACTCCTAGGCTCAAGTGATCCGCCTGCCTTGGTCTCCCAAAGTGCTGGGATTACAGGCGTGAGCCACCACACCCAGCTGTAACTGTACTTCTTGCTTAATGTTTTTTATTATCAGGAAAAGGGAAGGGAGCTCATTAAAGACAAGAAATAAAGGAATCAGATTCTGAAGGAACAAAAGTTTGGGCTATCCCACCAAGGCTTTAAAAAAAGAAAAAAGTGCTGGCCAGGCACAGTAGCTCACACCTGTAATCTCAGCACTTTGGGAGGCCGAGGGAGGCAGAACACTTGAGCCCAGGAGTTAGAGACCAGATTGAGCAACATAGGGAGATCCTCTTCTGAAAAAAATACAAAAACTAGCCAGGTACTGTGGCTCACGCCTGTAATCCCAACACTTTGGGAGGCCAAGGCGGGCAGATCATGAGGTCAGGAGTTCAAGACCAGCCTGACCAACATAGTGAAATCCCATCTCTACTAAAATCACAAAAATTAGCCAGGCATGGTGGCAAGTGCCTGTAGTCCCAGCCACTCGGGAGGCTGAGGCAGGAGAATTGCTTGAACCTGGGAAGGCTGAGGTGGGAGGATCACCTGAGCCTGGGAGGTGGAGTCTGCAGTGAGTCATGATTGCACCACTGCACTCCAGCCTGGGTGACAGAGTAAGACCCTGTCTCAAAAGAGAGAGAGAAAACAGTATTGCTGAGGAGCCAGCTGAGGGGAGAGGAATGGAATGGTGGCTGAGGAACGCGGCCTGGGCAGCGTGGCTCGGGGGCATCCGTCGGCAGGCTGCTTCCCTCCTGCCCATTCCCACCCCCTCTCACCTCAGTGAAGAGGCTGGTAGGGCCCGGCTCTCAGCCTTCAGGTTGGTGCACACACAGTTGAGGGTGATGGGACGTCATGTGCCCTGGGTGCTGAAGACACAGGGCAAGCATGGAGACCAAAGGGCAGCAGGGTGGATAGCTGCTGGAGAGCTGCCTTTGCCCCTCCAGACCCAGTCTCCACCCTGCTCTGTATCCCCATGGGCTGTGCCCACAGGCCACCTGGCCCTCCAACTGCTGGGTTGGGCCAGTGGGGGCTCTGGCATGTGGCTGGAAGCTGGGGGAGAGGAGGGAATACTTGTTCCCCAGATTCCCTGGGAGCTGCGCCTTGGCCACGTCTTTCTACCGAAGTCTGGGGTCCCTCTCCTCGGAGCTTCTCTCTCCAGGATCCGGCCACTCCTCCCTCCTGCTGTCCTCAGAGGGCCCAAAGGTGAAAACAGCTCCCACTCCTGCCTGACTTGCTAGCACCCTGCCCACACCTTGGTAAGGTGACCTCTCTCATCCTCTCCTCCATCCCCTGTGTCAGTGTGAGCCCTTCTGGGACTGCCTAAGACAGAACACGCACAGTGACACTCATTGCAGTGCTCCTGGTTTTAAAAACAAAAGCTTAGGCCAGGCGCGGTGGCTCACGCCTGTAATCCCAGCACTTTGGGAGGCTGAGGCAGGCAGATCACGAGGTCAGGAGTTTGAGATCAGCCAGGCCAATATGGTGAAACCCTGTCCTTACTAAAAAGTATATAAAAATTAGCCAGGCGTGGTGGCGTGCTCCTGTAGTCCCAGCAACTCAGGAGGCTGAGACAGAAGAATCGCTTGAATGTGGGAAGCAGAGGTTGCAGTGAGCCGAGATTGAGCCATTACACTCCAGCCTGGGCGACACAGTGAGACTCCTTCTCAAAAAACATAATAAAAGCCAGGCGTGGTGGCTCACGCCTGTGATCCCAGCACTTTGGGAGGCTGAGGCGGGCGGATCACAAGGTCAGGAGATCAAGACCATCCTGGCTAACACGGTGAAACTCCATCTCTACTAAAAACACAAAAAAATTAGCTGGGTGTGGTGGCAGGCACCTCTAGTCCCAGCTACTCGGGAGGCTGAGGCAGGAGAACGGCATGAACCTGGGAAGGTGGAGGTTGCAGTGAGCCGAGATTGCGCCACTGCACTCCAGCCTGGGTGACAGAGCGAGACTCCATCTCAAAAAATAAAATAAGTAAACAAACAAATTAATTAATTAATTAAAATAAATTAAAATAAAATAAAAATAAAGATAGCCTAAGTGTCCACTGATAGACAAATAGGTAAAGAAATTATGGTGCATCTATAACATGGAAGCCAGGTAGCACTAAAGACGTGAGGCAGGGCCACTCGTTCCAGCAACCCAGCGAGGTGGCCACCCACAGCATGCACGCACCCACGGCATGCACCGTTCTGGGTGCTGAGGACTCCAGGGTGTCCCTTCTGGTCTAGGGGCAACAGGCCACGTTCACCAGGACACAGGGGAGTAAAAGAGAATTTCGGAGAGGGATGAGGGTTGCAAGAACAGTGGACCGTGTAACTGGTGTGTGAGGGGTACCTGCCTTACAGATGGGGGAGGCTAGGAAGCCTCTCTCCAGCGGTGACTTTTTAGGGAGATGCAAACAGCCAGGAGGAGGCAGCCCTGTGTGGCCTTCCAGGCACAGCAAAGCTCAGGGCACAGATGGGAGCAGAAGGTGGCTGCCGTGGGATGCTGGGGAGGTGCGCAGGGCCAGCCCTGCAGGCCTGGATGTGCACGGCTGGGCCTCGCAGGTGGGAGTCTCTGCAGCTCCCCTTCCCTGCCCGGCATGGAGGAGTCCCCAGGCCCGCGGCCATGGTGACCCTGGCATTGGTTCCTAGGGTTTCCTGCTGCCTGACTCTGCAGCTCTTCTGAACGGTGTTTCTCCTCATTCTCAACATCCATGCTGACCACATTGAAGGTCAAGCAATGGAAGGTCAAGGGCATGGGCCAATACCCTGCCAGGGCCAGACACAAAGAGAGTGCCCACAGAAATGTCTGTGAGATGGAAGGAGGCAGAGAGCCCATGATGAGGGGGGCAGGAGGGGATGCGAGGGGCCATAAGTGCTGCGGGAGGTGGGGGGCCATCTGGAAGGTGGCTGGGTGCATCAGGTGGTGGGGCAGGGGAGGGTGACAGCCTCTCTCCTCCTTTGTTCTACTCTGCAGTGGTGGTGGTGGCCAGGGAGTCAGGGGAGCCATTATCCTGGAGGCCCAAGTAGCCAGGGACAAGTGCATAGTCTTAGAGAGCCAGGAGGCCGGTCCTGTAGACCCCACCAGGACCCGGGAGAGGGGAACCAGGCTGGGGACAGCCTCAGAGCAGAGCTGGACTGTGGGCCAGTGGCCCTGCATGCAGGCTTAAAACTTTGCTGTCAACCAGGGTCCCAGCAGGAAAGAGCTGGCACCCTCAAATTAGAGTGAGTCCAGGTGCGTCTATTTGGAAAGAGCCCAATAGGGGGGACCACCAGGGCTGGTGGAGGAAGGAGCTGGCAGCAGCACAGCTGTCACCACCCATATACCACATCTTCCAATGTCCTCAGGGCCACTGCCACCTCTCTCCTGGCTCTGTGCCTGGGAGGCCGCCTGTGTGAGCACCATCGGCCTCGGCCCTCTGGTTTGCACTTGGGGTCAGCTCCTGGAAGTCCTGATGGAAGTCGGGAGGGAGGGAGGAGACAGCAGAGGGTTTTTATCTCCCGGCTCCTTCCCTGCTGCATGGCCCCGGGCAGTGACCCCGGCCAAAAGTCACTGTCCTGTCCAGACAGCCACGAGTCAGCGACGCAGTTTGCTCTGCGTACCAGTCTCTGAGGCCTTCACTTCTTCCTTCTAGCCATGGGTGGGGCCAGCCCTAGGGCTGGCAGCGCTGCCAGGCCTACACTGTCCTCTCTGAGCCTGCTGCCTCTTGCTTCTGGGCACCCTAGTCTAGCCCTGGCCACGAGCCCTGCCCTCCTGATCCCCTTGCAAATGTCCTTCAGGGCAACGCTCCACTGCAGCCAAGAATGTGCCCTGCATTGAAGAGCAGTGAAGCCAGCAGGGCCCGCCTGAGACACCCTGTGGGCTGGGAGAGGGCTCACCCACTGACTCTGTGACCTCCGTCTAAGGGGAAGAGGAGCATCTGTAGTCATCCTTGTGAGGTTTCATGGAGGTTGCGGGTGCAGCCCGCAGTCACACTGGGGACAGAATGTACAGACAGCCCTCTGTGGTGTTAACAGGCAGCAGCTGATGACATGATGCAAGGTGAGAGGCTAGAGGCGCTGACCAGCACAGCCTGCGCAACCCGTCTGAGTGCCACTGCACTCCCCTCCCCAGCAGCCTCGCCCAGCTTCCCTGGGCTGCCAGAGGCATCTTCCCCAAGGCTGACTCTGTCTACCTCCCTCTCCTGCCCAGAAACCCGCCGGGGGTCCTCACTGCCTCGGGGATAAAGGGGGGCTCCTGGGCCTCCAACCAGGCCCTTTGGAGCCTCTGATCTAGGATTCTCTTCCCAGAGCCCACCGTGCGACCTGAGGGACTTACTCATGCCTGGGTGGGGTGGGTGTGGAGGCTGGGCCAGGAAGGCAGGGAGGGGCCATTAGGAGGCACTAAGGATTCGCAGTCATGGCTGCAAACACTCCACATCAAGCCTGTCCAATCTGCCGCAGCTGAACGGGGCTCAGGACGACTTTGGATACGGCCCGACACAAATGCATAAACTTCCTTAAAGAAAGGCTGGGCGCGGTGGCTTATGCCTGTAATCCCAGCACTTTGGGAGGCCAAGGTGGGTGGATCACCTGAGGTCAGGAGTTTAAGACCAGCATGGCCAATATGGTGAAACCCCATCTCTGCTAAAAATTCAAAAATTAGCTGGGCATGGTGGTCCACACCTGTAGTCCCAGCGACCCAGGAGGCTGAGGCAGGAGAATTGCTTGAACCAGAGAGGCAGAGGTTGCAGTGAGCTGAGGTCACAACCCTGCACTCCAGCCTGGCGACAGAGTAAGGCTGTCTCAAAAACAAACAAAAAAACAAGCAAACAAACAAACAAGAGCACTCATCTCAATGGCCTCTGTGTGCCCAGCGCTTCCCTCACATCTGCTCAAATACCTGCACGTGGCCTTGCTCCCCTCCTCACCGTGCAGATAAGGAAACTGAGGCTCAGAGTGGGCAAGAGACTCGCTCAGGGGCACCCGGTGAACTCAGGGAGGTGCCTGGACTTCATCTAAGCTGGTGTGGTTGGCAGAGGCCGGGCATTGCCCCTGAGCACGGAGATGTCCACAGAGGCTGCAAAGCTGTCATATCCTGTGTGGGATGTGGACCAAGGAGGCCCACTCTCTGGGAGAGGCCGTCTGAGGACACTCCTGTGGACTGGCAGCAGCAGCGCTTGGAAACTTGTTTGAAATGCACCCCAGACCCACTCACCCAGAGCCGCTGGGGCTAGGCCTGGGGGCTGCAGGTGATTCTGCTGCACATTCCAGGTTGAGAGCCCCTGCTGTGGGCTCTACCGTGATGCCTGTGGTGCAGTTTCCCTCAAGGGCCTCTGCTGTTGGCCAGGATAGGCACTCACCTTCCTCCTATTCCCAGCACCACCCTCCACCTCTGGCCAGGGAGAAGCGGAGCGAGAGTGGAGGGAGGGAGGTTTGGGGACGTTCAGGGTGATGTCAAGTCTGGACAGCTGCCATGGCCAGTCCACCACCTCCCCTGTCTGAGCCAGGGGCAGATCATACACTCATTAGCAGATTGTTAGTCATCTGCTAAATGGGTACAACTTCCGCCCCACCGCACAAGGCTGTGAGGCTAGGGTGGGATTCTGCACCGGGCGGGGTAGGGGGTGCTCCATATCCCAGGTCTCCATCAGTTACCACTATCGTGGGCCTGGCCCCGTCCCTCCCCAGTGTTCAGAGGATAGTCTCCTGACATGGCCTTGGACAGCCGGCTCACTGGGTCGGGGAGCCTGAGGCTGGGATGCCAGGCCTTTGCACGGAGACTGTCCCAGAGGCCACCCCTCCCACTGGCGCTTCTCACCTTTCTCCACCCGCGCACCCCACCCAGCCAGCCCAGGCTGCACACCCCTCAGGCACAGTGTTGGCACCAAGTCTAGCGACCGCTTGCTGGGAGGAAATGTTGGCCTGCATGGCTGAATGACCTGACTCATGGGAGGCAGGGGCTGGGGGAGATGGGATGCTGGGGGAATGGGTGCCCAGGCCAGGACAGAGTGCGCCCAAGCAGCCCAGCCTCAGACATCGGTTCTCCCTGACTACTCTGGGGCACAGAGGCAGGGCAGGGCCCAGGATGTCAGGCCCCACCCTGCAGCCATGATGTAGGGCTGAGGCCAGCCTGGCCTTAAACCCTACCCCCAAACCCTCGCAGGTGGGGCCAGGGCCATGAAGGGCTGGACCCCTATCTCCCTGGTGGCACAGTCACATCTTTGCCCCTAGAGTGCAGGGGATTCACTTGGAGGCTTTTAGAGCTCAGCAAGAATCAGTTCAGCCTGTGCCTGCTGGGGAGTGGGTGGGTTCTGCATGATTTGCAGGCCCCGCACCCATCATGCCTGTCTTCAGGACTCAGCGCCCCTGGTGCAGGAGGAGAGGGAGGGTGACAGGGCTCCCCTGTGGGCCGCTGGCCTTGGGGGTTCCTCCCTTGGCTCTGGGCTTCTCCAGCTGTGGTCCCAGGGCAAGCCTGTTTCCCTCCCAGTCTCAGTATCTGTTCCCGTACATCCCCAGTGCTGTCCTGGGACTGGAGGTCTCCAGGCCCCAGCTGGGGTGTGGCCAGTGTCAATGTGGCTGCAGTAAGAGGCTGACTCCCCACCCCCGGCACCTTCCTGCCCTCTGGCCCCGAAGCCCAGTGCACAATGTCATGGCACATTCCAGGATGGAGCTCTCCCCTCACAAGCTCTGTGACCCTGGGCAGGGTCCTCAGCCTCTCCGTCCCTGGTTTCCTTCCTGTAAATGGGATAATATGCCATCTTTATAGGGTTTCCATGATTCAATGAAACCATCTAGTTTCAGGCCAATTGCCTGGAGAGTGCCTGCTCACAGGACATGCGATGTGAGCTGAGCTAGGATCACGGCATAGCTCTCCAGCACACTTGTGCGCTATACACAAGGCATTTTTGTCTTACCCACCACCGTACTAAGGAGGAGTTTGTAAAAAGGGGCACATACTTTAGAGTTAATATTTGTTACACAAAGGTGGCCCACAACAATTACTGCTCATATAGCACGTGCCTGGCAGCAGGACCTGCCCACCTCTGTGAACAGGAGCTGCCCCTTAGTGGGGTAAGGCTGTGCTGGCCACACGGCAGGACCTGGCTGTCCCCAGAGCTTCCCAGCTGGAGGCTCCCAGCCGCTGCCCTCAGCAGTGAGGAGTCCTCAGAGGCTCTGGAGGTTACAACCCTGACCCTGCGCCTGAGATGCCAGCCCTGCCAGGCCTGTCTGTGTGCGCAGCACCAGGGTTAAAGTGCGACCAAGTAGGGCAGGCGACAAGCAAGGTCCCCTGCGGTGGGCGGGGAGGCTGAACTCTGCCAGCTCAGGGCGGGCCCGATGACCTCAGCCCCGGGGGACACCGGTGGGCGTCGGGCGTGGCCTCAGACAGCTCCCTTCCTCCCGGGCTGGCTGCCAGGTCAACACTGGGAGGGACTAGCCTCGGTGTCGGCAGCAGTCCCATGCTCACGGCCTTTGGGTTCTTGCATGGCGGTCCCCATCACCTGGCTGCCCCTCTCACTTCCGTCTCCACCTGTCCCGGGTCACCTGTCCTTCAAGCCAGAAATCAAGGACAGCACCGCCTGGCTGCAGCCGCAGGATGGGCGCTCCTAGTCACCTAGATCGCCCCCACCCCCCCCAGCCCGATCTCCCTTCCGGCTCCGTGCGGGAGCAGAGCTCCCTGCGCCGGACCACCAAGCGCCCGGGCCTCGACTTCCCCTTCCGTGCAATGGGAAGCAAGCCTCTCTTCCCTATAAGCAAGGTGTCGGCTCCGCGCGGGCCCCAGCCCCTGGAACCTGCCTGACTTTGCCTGGAGCCTCATTGTCTCCGACTGTGCCGCGGGAGGCTGGAGGCTGCGGCGAGCGGGACAGGAGTGTCGCCCGGGCTCCTCCGCCCTCGGCAGCCTAGGGACGTGGTCGGGCATTCGTTTCCCGGCCGGGAGGGGGCGCTGGAGTACGGGAAACCCGGGGCCGTCAGCACCGCCCCTCCTGCCGACGCCCTGCCTCCGGCCGCGTTTTCCGCGGCCGGGTCCCGCTCCACTCCGCGGCGCCTCCTCCCCGCACCTCCCATTAGGAGGGCAGACCCTCACCCCGAGCTGGAGGCCGAGTCCGCGCAGTCGGGGTCCCGCGGAGGGGCGGAGCATCGCTCTGCGCCAGGCAGGGCCTGCTCCGCGCCCCGGGGCTGCTCCTGTGTGTGGAGCCTCTCAGGACGACATCCAAAAACTGGGCGGGCGCGGGGCTCACGCCGGGAATCCCAGCACTTTGGGAGGCCGAGGCGGGCGTATCACCTGAGGTCAGGAGATCGAGAGCAGCCTGAGCAACATGGTGAAACTCCGTCTCTACTAAAAATACGAAATTAGCCGGGCGTGGTGGTGGGCGCCTGTAATCCCAGCTAGTCAGGAGACTGAGGCAGGAGAATCGCTTGAACCCGGGAGGCGGAGGTTGCCGTGAACTGAGATCACAGCACTCTGCCCTCCAACCTAGGCGACTGAGAGAGACTTCGTCCCAAAACAAACAAACAAAAAAACCCACCAAAAAATAAAATCTACCGGATTTTTTTTTTTGGGGTGGGGTCTTGCTCTGTAACCCGAGCTGGAGTGCGGTGATGCGATCACGGCTCAGTGCAACCTCAACCTCTCTGGGCTCAAGTGATCCTCCCACCTTAGCCTCCCAAATAGCTGGAACTACAGGCGCCACCACTCCTGGCTCTTTTTTTTTTTTTTTTGAGACAGAGTCTGCCTCTATCATCCAGGCTGGAGTGGCTCGATCTTGGCTCACTGCAACCTCCACCTGCCGGGTCCAAGCAATTCTTCTGCCTCAGCCTCCCGACTACAGGCGTGTGCCACCATGCCTCGCTAATTTTTGTATTTTCAGTAAAGACAGGGTTTCACCATGTTGCTCACTCAGGCTGGTCTTGATCTCCTGACCCAGATGATCCACCCGCATCGGCCTCCCAAAGTGCTGGGATTCCTTGTGAGAGCCACCGTGCTCGGCTAATTTTTTTTTTTTTTTTTTTGAGACAGAGTCTCACTCTGTCGCCCAGGCTGGAGTGCAGTGGCACTATCTCGGCTCACTGCAAGCTCCGCCTCCTGGGTTTATGCCATTCTCCTGCCTCAGCCTTCCAAGTAGCTGACACTACAGGCGCCCGCCACCACACCGGGCTATTTTTTGTATTTTTAGTAGAGACAGGGTTTCACTGTGTTAGTTAGCCAGGATGATCTCCTGACCTCCTGATCCACCCGTCTTGGCCTCCCAAAGTGCTGGGATTACAGGCATGAGCCACCACGCCCGGCCAATTTTTGTATTTTTAGTAGAGATGGTGTTTCACCATCTTGGCCAGGCTGGTCTTCAACTCCTGACCTCATGATCCACCCGCCTTGGCATCCCAGAGTGTTGGGATTACAGGTGTGAGCCACTGCGCCCAGCCTACTTTTTTTTTTTTTTTTTAATAATAATTTTTGTAGAGATGGGGGGAATCTCACTATGTTGCCCAGGCTTGTCTCGAACTCCTGGGCTCAAGTGATCTACCGGCCTTGGCCTTCCAAATTACAGTCTTGAGCCACTGCTCCTGGCCATAAAAAACCCCTCTGAAACCAGATGATTATAATACATCTAGAGGGAAACATCTGGAAACTGCTGTCAACCAACACTTAGGGCTGGGGATTTAGTGTGGGAGAAGACAGCTGGAAGTCCCCGCACCAGAGCTTTCTAGCAGGGTGAGACAGTCCCAGGAGGGGCTGGAGGCTTCCTCCAGTCACCTTCTTCTTTCACTCTCCATCCACCCCTCAGGCCCCTCCAACCTCCACCAGGGTCATTTATTTAGGACCCCCTGCCTGCCAGTCTGCCAAGGGGCACAGGAGTTGGTCCTGGACCTGCCTTGTCAGAGGATCAGCACGAGGACAGAGCATAGGGCCACAGTGCTCACATGGCCTGGCCTGGTGGCATGAGCCTGTGCTGTCCCAGCTACTTCAGAGGCTGAGGTGGGAGGATCTCTTCAGCCTAGGAGTTCGAGGCCAGTTTGGGAAACAGCAAGGCTGCATTTGTTTAAAAAGAAAAAAGAAAAAGAGAAAGAAACATGTAGCAGAGAGGAAGGAAGGAGGGAAGGAGAGGAAGGGGAGGGAGGGAGGGAGAGGAAGGGAGGGAGGAAGGAAGGAACGATTATATGTAGCAGGTACATGCAGATAAAACGAAGGAAGGGAGGGAGGGAGAGGGGGAGGAAGGAAGGAAGGGAGGAAGGAAGGAACGATTGTATGTAGCAGGTACATGCAGATAAAATGAAGGGAGGGAGGGAGGAAGGAGGGAGGGAGGGAGGAAGGAAGGAAGGAAGGGAGGGAGGGAGGAAGGAAGGGAGGAAGGAAGGAAGGAAGATATGTAGCAGAGACATGCAGGTAAACACCTAAGTGGTGTATTGTCACAGCGCAGTCCTCAGTGTTGCCCAGCGAGTCTGTGGTGTCTTACTCCAGGACGGTCACAAGAGGGTGCCAAGAGCAAGCATTTCTGGCCCAGGGCCAGGCTTTCTGCTTCCAGCGGAGCACCCCAGCAGATGCCGATGCCACCCGCCCTCACCTCCGTTCTTTTTTTCGATCTCACTTTATCACCCAGGCTGGAAAATGCAGTGGGGCAATCACGGCTCACGGTAGCCTCGACCTCCTGGGCTCAAGTGATCCTCCCAACTCAGCCTCCTGAGTAGCTGGAATTACCAGCTTGCACCACCACACCCAGATACTTTTTTTCATATTTTTTGTGGTCCCACTATATTGCCTAAGCTGGTCTTGAACTCCTAGGCTTAAGTGATCCTCCTACTTCAGCTACCCAAAGTGCTGAGATTATAGGTATGAGCCACTGTGCCCAGCCTGTTCAAGCTTTGGAAGGTGTGGAGGCTGGGAAGCAGGGCTGGGAGAGGGTAACGATAGTCTCAGTGCAGCCAGAGGACGTCGGGGACAATACTCCTTCACTTAGTCCACCTCATGCCCTTACTGCATTGGCAGGGATAGGGAGGCCCAGAGAGGGTCAGGGGCTCCATAGACACACAGCAGACATGGGGCATGGCCAGGCACAGCTCCTGCCTCTAGATCTGCCAGTCTCCCGTGGAGAAAGGCCCATGGTGGTGGCAGGAGAGAGGCGGAGAAGCAGCATTTCCGAGGCTCGAGGCAAAAACGGGCCCTGAGGCCAACTGTGCAGCTCTGCTATGAGTTCCAGGCCTGTCCCTGCCCCAGCCTCCATGGCTTGGTGCCTCAAGGGACTTCAGCACTTCCCGAGCACCCCATGCCCCATCGGGAGCAAGCCCTAGAAGCTGGGAGGCCCCTGCCCGCCAGCACTTTGGATGACAACTAACACCTTAGGTGATAGTTACCACTTGCACTAACAAGTTGGGAGAGCAATTTCTGCCCAAGTAGCAAGGGGGTGGGGTGGCCTTTTGGGGGATAGGGCAATGGAAAGGGAGCATGCCAGCTGACTTTCCTGACATGAGGGTGTCTGGGTCTTCAGAGGGTGCAGTTGCAGTCACAGTGATCAGGGTGTCAGGTGTCGGACCTACTCTGGCATTGGTGTGTAACACGAAGGCAGGCCCCTGTCCTTCTGGTCTGTGCTGTTGCCTGGAGTAGTGTACAGATGTGGGGAGCCCCGTCTCAGAACGTAGCTGACTGGGGTTC
This sequence comes from Trachypithecus francoisi, assembly GCF_009764315.1. Lineage (NCBI taxonomy): Eukaryota > Metazoa > Chordata > Mammalia > Primates > Cercopithecidae > Trachypithecus > Trachypithecus francoisi. The sequence continues at coordinate 3,586,523 of NW_022681468.1, read as the reverse complement.
TTGCCTGCCTCAAACCTTCTCAGAGCTCCTTGCTGCCCCTCCATCAGGGATTGGCCTCTCTGCTGGGCATTCTCAGCCTTGCACAATCTCTGCTACCTTCTTTTATCCAGTCCCACCTCCCTCTATGTCCACATCATCAGGTCTCCCGAGCTGCAGCCACAGTGCCCAGGTCAGGCCTCCACTCACCCTGCTGTGATGCCCCCTTGCCCATCCTCCTCCTGGGGAACTTGTGCAAAGAGCTCCATCCATCCCACATCCAGGAGAATCCAATTCACATTTTCTTTTTTTTTTTTGAGGCAGAGTCTCGCTCTGTCGCCCAGGCTGGAGTGCAGTGGCGCGATCTCGGCTCACTGCAAGCTCCGCCTCCCGGGTTCACGCCATTCTCCTGCCTCAGCCTCCTGAGTAGCTGGGACTACAGGCGCCCGCCACTGCGCCCGGCTAATTTTTTTTTTGTATTTTTAGTAGAGACGGGGTTTCACCATGGTCTCGATCTCCTGACCTTGTGATCCGCCCGCCTCGGCCTCCCAAAGTGCTGGGATTACAGGCGTGAGCCACCGCGCCCGGCCCAATTCACATTTTCACACAGACACTTCTCTGCCTGACCTGGTTCTCCGTTTTGGACCATTGGATCATGAATTTGGATTGGGTCTTATTTCTCTCAATGATCCCAGAATCTAGCATTGACATGGACTCAAAAATGCTTAATATTAATATTTATTAATACATGAATGCTTTGTTTATGAATGAATGGGCAAAAGAATGGTGAGAAGATGGATGGATGAATGGTGGGGATGGGTGGTGGTGAGATGAAGTGAGAACGGTGGATTGATGTTTATGTATATGGATAATATAAGAATGTAACTTAAGGGTAATAGATGAACACATGAATGAGTTAATTATTAGGTGACTGACTGACTGGTGGGGGATGAATAACTGTCTGGGTGAGTGATAGTGGAAGAATGATGGACATAATGATGGGATGAGTATGTGATAGGTAGAAGAATGTATGGATAATGATTGGATGGGCACTGGAAGCATGGTAGAGGGTGATCCTAGATGGTGGATGGATATAATATGATGGATGGTAGATGCATCTATGTAGTTGGTGACTGATTAAGTGATGAAGAATAGATAAATACACTGTAGATTGATAGATGGAAAATGGGTGGACATGGATGCTGAATTGATGGATTGATGGATACCACATGAATCCATACATAGTGGATACAAACTGCAGGCAATAAGTATTAATAGTAGATGGTGGATGCTTAGTGGGTAGATACATCATGGAAGTGTGGGTGGATGGTGGATAAATAGAAGTGGATGATTGTGATGGATCTATCCACAGAGAATGGATGGGCAGATGGGACAGAAATACCAATGAGTATATGACTGATGGATGGATCATGAGTGGTGGACAAGTAAATGGTGGCTGCCTGGTGCATGAATGGGGACTGGATGGCAAATAAATGAATGATTGCTAGCTGAATGAATAATGGGTTGTGTGCTGTGGAGGTATAGATAGATGGATGTGGATAGATAACAACTGGATGGAATCTGGATGATGAATGATGAGTGGATGTTGAACGGATGGATGAAGGTTAAACAGCAGATGGCTACAACTTGGAAATGTGATGCATGAAAGGTGAATGTGGGTGGGTAGATGGAGAGGTGGTAAATGGATGCCTTAATGTATAGATGGAGGAAGATGGATACATAGCAAGTGGACAGTCAATGGATGTTGAATGAAGATGAATACTAAATGGAGAGTGAATAATGAATGTGGGGTGCTGCATGAATAGTGACCAGATGGATGGTGGGTGGATTGTAATGGTGGATGGATAACGGTAAATAAATGCTCACTGCTCTCTTTCTACTCTGTCCTCAGCACCTAGAACAATGTTTGGCACATAGAAGGCAGCCAATATTTTTTTTCTAGAATGGGTGAATATGAATGGATGCTAAATGGTACTTGGATGGATTCTGGATGGATAGTGAATTTTGGCTGGATGATGGGTGGATAGATAGAGGATGTTGTGAGATAGACAATGAATGAATAGGTATGTGGTGGATGTGGATAAGAGATGGTGATGGTAGTCTGGGTGCGGTGGCTCACGCCTATAATCCCAGCACTTTGGGAAGCCGTAGAGGGTGGATCACCTGAGGTCAGTAGATAGAGATCAGCCTGACCGACATGGTGAAATCACGTATCTACTAAAAATACAAAAATTAGCTGGGTGTGGTAGCAGCCACCTATAATCTCAGTTACTTGGGAGGCTGAGGTAGAAGAATTGCTTGAACCCAGAGGCAAAGTTTGCAGTGAGTGGAGACTGGGCCATTGCAATCCAGCCTGGGTGACAGAGTGAGACTCTGCCTCAAACAAACAAACAAACAAACACCAAAAAAGAGATGGTGATGGTAGATGGTTGGTGGATGGATACAGGAATACAGTTCATAGAAATATGAATGGATAGCAAATGGTGAAAGATTGGTGGCTGAATTGTAGATGGATGAATGGTAGCTGATTTGATGGAGGTTAATGGATAAGTTGGGATAAATGAATAGTAAATAGATTGATGATTCAGAATGAGATATGTGGATGGAGATGTGAATGGTAGATGGATGTGTTAAATATCTGATGGAAAGCTGTTACACAGTGAGTGATGGATGGACAGGTGGTGGATGGATGGTTGGTGAATGAATGTTCCATCGATGGGTATTTAGTGGTGTACTGATGCTTGGTAAATGATGGGTGCTGGTGGTGAATGGATGGGTGCATAATGGATGGGCAGTGGTTGGATAGAGAATGGTGACCGGATATGGATGGTTAATGGACATTGGATACCAGACGGTGGTTGAATGGTGGATTGTGAATGGATGGCTGGTGGTTGCATGAGGGAAGGTAGATGGTGGACTGTGGACAGGATGGATGTTGGGTTATTGAAGGCACATAGTGGACTGTGGACGGGATGGATGTTGGGTTATTGAAGGCACATGGTGGGCTGTGGACGGGATGGATGTTGGGTTATTGATGGTAGATGGTGGACTGTGGATAGGATGGATGTTGGGTTATTGATGGTAGATGGTGGACTGTGGATGGGATGGATGTTGGGTTATTGATGATAGATGGTGGACTGTGGACAGGATGAATGTTGGGTTATTGATGGTAGATGGTGGATTGTGGATGGGATGGATGTTGGGTTATTGAAGGTAGATGGTGGATTGTGGATGGGATGATGGGATGGATGTTGGGTTATTGAAGGCAGATGGTGGACTGTGGATGGGATGAATGTTGGGTTATTGAAGGTAGATGGTGAATTGTGGACGGGGTAGATATTGGGTTATTGATGGTAGATGGTGGGCTGTGGGCGAGATGAATGTTGAGTTATTGATGGTGGATGATGGATGGCAGATGGTGGGTCTCAAATGGTGGCAGGATGGCAAAAGATAGATGAATAGCTGTGAATGGTAGACGGACAGTGGCTGGACTGTGGATATTGAATGGAAGTGGGATGTTAGATAATTGATGGTGGAGGCTTCCTGGTTGCAGGCTGGGAATTACATGGACCAGGTATTATGCACCTTGGCCTTAGGTGTCAGGTCTGTGCACTGGACTGAACGAGATGGCTTGTCCCAGGGCTGTTTCACTCTTTTTTGGGAATGGAACTGGAAGTGAAGATGAGAGGGAGTTTGCAGGGTGATCCCCCCTCTTCCTGCAGCCCATCCCAGTTTGTTTGTTTGTTTGTTTGTTTGAGACGGAATCTCAGTCTGTCACCCAGGCTGGAGTGCAGTGGCACGATCCTGGCTCACTGCAACCTCCACCTCCCGGGTTCAAGCGATTCTCCTGCCTCAGCCTCCAGAGTAGCTGGGACTACAGGCACCTGCCACCGCGCCTGGCTAATTTTTCTTTTTTGTGTATTTTTAGTAGAGACGGGATTTCACCATATTGGCCAAGCTAATCTCGAACTCCTGACCTCAGGTGATCTGCCGGCCTCGGCCTCCCAAAGTGCTGGGATTACAGGCGTGAGCCACTGCGCCCGGCAGTTGCTTTTTTTTTTTGTCCTTTTTACTCCTCTCTTATTCCCCAATAGGAGGGAGTCCTCTTTCCATGTGTCTGGCCTGGCCCCACCGAATTCTGCACCTCAAATTTCTGGACGCCAATCTTGAGGCTCAGTCTCAAGTGGCCAGGGGCAGGTCCTTGGGGAGGGGTCGGCTTAAGGGAAGATGAGGCCGGGCCCTACCTGGGGGCCGGAGCTGGGAGGGCAGAGGCGCCGAGGGCGGGCGGGCGGCCAGACCCGTGGAGGGCGTGAGTGCGAGGGAGGCCGGGAGAGCGCGCGTGGGCGGGGAGCGCGGAGAGGAGGGCGAGCCGGGCGAGCGCGGAGCCAGCGGAGCGCGGAGGCCCCAGCGCCAGCACCCGCGCGGGCTGTGAGTGTGAGTGTGGCGCAGGGTCGCCCCGTCCCCAGCCTGGCCCCGGCAGTGCGGGCCCCGGGCACGCCCTGACGGCCAGGTGCGGGGTGGTTGGGAGAGGGAGGAGCATGGGGGGATTTGGGGAGTTTTGAGTCGAGTTCCCTGGGGAAGGGGACGGCGTGGGTTCGCAGGGTTAGCCCGGCTGTGGGACGCCATGCCTCTGCGCGCTTTTGCCCCCGGGGTTGTGCCTGGCAAGACCTGGGATCCCGCGGCGCTGGGGGTGGTGGGCGCCCTCGATGTGGGGTGCCCCAGCTGGCACTGGACTCTGGCGCTGGGCAGGGCAAGGCAGCCCTTGGGCACTTGTTTCCTGATTGCCTGCTCCCTCCCCACCCGCCCCCACCTGGCTCAAGCAGACAGCTCTATCATCTGCCACTGTCATCCTCTCTCTCGGGGCCAAGTGTCATCTGCGGGTCTGTTTCTGTCTCTCTCTTCTCCTCTGTCTCCATCTCAGTCACCTCTCGCCTGGTCTCTGTGGCAATATTTTTCTTGCCTCTCCCTCTACCTCCTTCCCAAGTCTGGCTGGGTCTCTGTCCTGGCTGCCCTGGGTTCTAACCTGGGTTCTGCGGTCCTGGGATGGGATCCAGGAGAGGCTTGATAGAGGGCTGGACCTGGGGACACCGAGACATCCCTGGGCTCTGGGGTTAGGCCAGAGGGTGCGGCTTCGCTGTCCCGAGAGGCCTCCTGCACTGTGTGCCCTCCTAGCCCTCCCTGGGCCCTCAGTGGGACCCCAGCTGACCTGAGTGGGGTGTTTGGTGAAAGAAACCTCATTTCCCAGAAGAGCAGCCCTCTGCTTTGCTGGCAGCCACAGGACCACCCTCACCCACCCCAGCAGGACGACACAGGCATTCCATCCTGCTGGTCTCTGTTCTCCTACTGCCCTGTCCCCTTCCTGCAGGGCTGCCCCCGCCCATGGCCCTCTGCTGCCTGCATGCCAACCACTGCCAGACCCCACCCCCATTTCTGCCTCTGCCCTGGGTGTGGCCCCAAGAACTCACACAGCAGGTGAAGGGTCTGGCTGGTGCCGGCTCCTGGCAGGGGCTCTCTTCCCAGTGCCCTTGCTGCCAGGGCTCCAGCGGGGCTCCCTCTGCTGTGGCCAGCCTGAGTGGGCGTGGCCAAGTGCAGGCAGGATGTCAGTTTCCCTTGGGCTGTGGGTGCTGAGGGCCTGGCCCCAGGGTGTGCAGGGTGCCTGCTCTCAAGGAGAAAATGGGCACCTTGGTCTCTGGCTGACTTAAACCCAGTCTCTACTACTACCAGCCTCCTGTCTCAGAAACCCATTTAGGTCCCTTGGACGCTCTGTCCCTTCCTGAACTGTTCCTGTCTCAGAATGCGCTTCCGTCCTCCCAACTGGCCTGGCTACCTCCTGCTCATCCCCCAGGCCTCAGATCAGCAGACTTCTTCCAGGAAGCCTTTCCAGGTCTCCCCTCCTGCCCGTGCCCTCTTGCAGGCACACTATGCGGCCAGGGTCCAGTGCCCCCTCTGGCAGCGGGCTTAGGCAGGGAGCAGTGCAATACAGGTCCAGCTGGAGCCATGGGCACTGGGCCTGAGCTGGGGTGGAGTGGGGTGGGCTCAGTGCCTGAAGCCTTCGGGGGAGGGTAGATCCAGCATCAGGCCAACAGCAGACACCCCATTTCTGCTCCCAGTCCTAGTGCAGCTTAGTGGCGCAGTGGCAGCAGCATGAGCACCCCCCGGCCTGCTTCACCACAGCCAGGCACTGCTGAGGGGGCTGGAGGCCCAGCAGGGAAGGTACGTGCTCGGGACTCTGGGGGATTGGGAGGGAGCAAGTCTCAAACTCTGTCCCATGACTTGGGGCATGCCCTGCCTTGCTGCTGGCCTCAGTTTACCCATCTGGGTGGGGGAGATCATTGCTCATTTATTTTTTTATTTATATTTGACATGGAGTCTTGCTCTGTCACCCAGGCTGGAGTGTAATGGTGTGATCTTGGCTCACTGCAGCCTCCGCCTCTGAGGTTCAAGCAATTCTCCTGCCTCAGCCTCTGGAGTAGCTAGGATTACAGGTGCCCACCACTATACCCGGTTACTTGTGTATTTTTAGTAGAGTTGGGTTTCGCCAGGCTGGTCTCGAACTCCTGACCTCAGGTGATCCACCCGCCTTGGCCTCCCAAAGTGCTGGGATTACAGGCGTGAGCCACTGTGCCCAGCTCGTTGCTCTTTTATAAAAATATAAAGGATAAAACAATTGAAGGCCAGCATTCCTTGCTTACTGAGCACCCCTTCCTGACCTGAGGACCCCAGGGATTGTCCCCCAAGGCAGCTTTGCTCTCTGCTGAGTGAGGAAACGCCAGGGTTCCCTGCTCCTAGTGTCACCTTTTGGTGGGGGATGGGGTGGTGCTGATGAAACTAAAAAAAACAAGCTCCCTACACAGGGTTGCAGCCTTAGTATTCTGAGTGTTAGAGCCCAGCTAGAGCCCAGCCATTCTCCTTGTCAGGGAGCAGTGGGGCCAGAGAGGGGGACCAGCCTGGAGTGACATAGGGACCAGTCTGGAACTTGGGGTTGCAGACACAACCTCCCAGGCAGGGTGGACAGAGGTGAGCACCAGGCCTCTGAGCTGCAAACACTGCTGGCCTGGACCTCGTTCACCCCAGTGGGCAGATTTGGAGAGGAGCGCCCTTGGTTGGGGACAGGAAGGAGAATGGCACATGGGGAGGGAGAGCAGGCTGGGGAATGAGCCCCTGGACTGGTAATGCCAGCATGAGGGTGGCCCCTGGGAGGGTCCAGCCTTTGGGGTAGGGATGGGGTTCCTGCTCTGCTGTCCTCTGACAGTTCCTTCATTCCACAGACATCCCAGTCCAGTGACACCTGTTCTCACACTTGAGGGTCACCTGTGGTCCTTGGTTAAAAGAGAGTCTGGGCTGGAGCTCAGGAATGTGTACTGTTCAGGGATCTTGCCGCAGTGGCCAAGGGCCGTTCAGCTAAGTCCCCCCTGCTGCGTGGCTGTCCTTCCTCGAGGCCCTTGTGCCCTTTTGGGAAGGTGGACCCAGCAGCTTCCCTTCTAGGTGAAGAGAAGGGAGACAGGGAGCTCCAGGCGGGGCCATCTACCCGAGCACAGGCGTGGGGGTGGGACAGGGCAGGCAAGTCAGGGCCACTGGGGTGCTGAGGCACAGAGTTCTGCACATAGCATTGCAGCCTCAAAGGCCTTGAATGGGAGGTGGAGATGCTGAGGGCACTGAGAAGGCCTGGGGATGCAGTCCCCACACACTCCTGTGAGCACTGAACAATGAACCAAGAGCGAGCCCAGAGCCAGCCGCTTGGGTTGCCATGGCAACTGCTTCCCAGCTTCTCTGAGCCTGGAGGAGGCCAAGGGCCCAGCAGAGAAGACCCCAGGAAGGGGCTGGCAGGAATCCGGGTGCAGGAGGCAGCTGGGGGTGCGCAGAAGCCTGGGCTCGTTCCTGGTGACCTTGGCCTCTCCGGCCTCTGGCTCTGGCTGTGCAATGGGCTCCTGGAGCTGAGCACAGCTGCATCCTATGGTGCTTCCTGAGAGCTGTGACCCCAAGGGCTGAGCACCCTACCCCCAGGGTTGGGACCTGGTAGGGCCTGGGACCCGTCTCAGGGATGTTCCTGTGCGAACACACATGCGCCCATCCTTGCCCTAGGGACTGGGTGGGAAGTGTCTCTGATACCCCTAGTGGGGCGGTGTGTGGGACGGGGGTGGGAGGGAACAGGAGTACCAGGCCTAGCATGGCCGTGCTCCTGCCCATCCTCCCTGCAGGCTGTGGCAGGTGCCCGGGAGAAGGGCCCTCGACTGGGCCAGCGGCTGCCGTCAATCGTGGTGGAGCCCAGTGAGGTGGACCCTGTGGAGAGCAGGGAGCTGCGCTGGCCCCTGGAGAGTGCCCAGAGGGGCCCCTCTCAGAGCCAGGCTGCTGCTGGTAAGTGAGGACACCTGTGGGGGTGTTGCGAGGAGGAAGTGGCCACTGCCAGGGTCAGAAGCAGGGCGTGCTTCCTGCGACTCTGGCAGACAAGGCCTTCCTGCCTCCTGGCTGTTCACACTCCATCCTCCGCCCGCCTTGGAGCCTCTGCCTGGGGCTCTAGGTGCTGCCTGGCCTTGACCCCCCCTCCCTAGCACCGTCCTCCCTCCCACCAGCAAGTGAGGTCCCTCATCCACTCTCAGTCGCAGGCCTGGGCACAGGAGGTGCACGGTGCATACTTATTGAATGAGTGATGCCACATTCTTGCCCCTCATCATCCAGCGCTTGCTCGTTGTCATCACCTTTGGAGCAAGTGTGCCTTGCTCACTAGGGCCTGGGAGGCTGTGAGGGTGCAGGTGCACGTGGTGGGGCATGGGCTGGCCTGTTGGCAGGCTCCATCCGGCTGCAGGTGCCCTGCTTAAAGGCTGAAAGCAGGCCAGGCGCAGTGGCTCATGCCTGTAATCCCAGCACTTTGGGAGGCTGAGGCAGGCGGATCACTTGCGGTCAGGAGTTCGAGACCAGCCTGGCCAACATGGTGAAACCCCATCTCTACTAAAAATATAAAAATTAGCCAGGCATGGTGGCAGGCGCTTGTAATCCCAGCTACTCAGGAGGCTGAGGCAGGAGAATCGCTTGAACCCTGGAGGCAGAGGTTGCAGTGAGCTGAGATCACGCCACTGCACTCCAGCCTGGGTGATAGAGTGACTCCATCTCAAAAATAAATAAGTAAAGGCTGAAACTTCTGGAGAATTGTGTGAGCAGGAGGGGGCAGCCGGGGCCAGGTCTAAGGAGCAAGAGAGGCAGCAGGCTGGGCCATGGGGACCTTGTGGACGGCTCTGAGGACCACTGTGGACTGAGCAAGGGGCATGAGCTATGCCCTGGGAGATGTTGTCCCCTGGAGGCCCCTGGGAGTCCCCGAGGAAGAAGTGAATTCGGCCGCAGCTGGCGCTGCTCAGCACCTTGCCTGCCCTCTCCCATCCCCAGACCTCAGCCTGTACTGGCCAGGAAACCCCCTTTTCAGTGTGGCCAGAAGAGGTTATCTGTCTGGACCTATAAAGCCCACCTCTGCCCAAAGCCCTCTCGACCTCTTGTCAGTTTCTGCCCAGGGCCCAAGACAGCATCAGGGACCACCCCTTGGGTAACCCCTGGGACTTGGGCTCTGGGGAGGTCCTTGAGTCTGCCCTGGACTTCCTTTCCCTCTGCCACCCCTTCATCTGGTAGATGTGGGAGCTGCCCCTGCTTGCAGAGCCCAGACTCATTCTGCCTCCCTGGCCAAGCACCCCTCCCACTTCTCATCACCCAAGGGGACCTCCTGGCCTGCCCCAGCCCAGTTGCCTGCCAAAGGCTCATTTCAGGCCCCTGGGATCCTCTCAGGCTGCAGTACCCCCCACAACCAACACCTTTATGTTTCTGCAGCCTCCTCCCGGAGTCTGCCTGGAGAACCAGGGAAAGCTGCAAATGCTGCTGGCAGAGAGTGCGCCTGCTCTGAGGACCCAGTGGCCCCGGCCCAGGGATAGGACAAGGACGTGGCTGGGCTCTGCTGTCTGACTGCTGAGGGCTTCTGCCCCAGGGTGGCCAGGCTGATGCACAGGAGGGCCGGGCCTGCCCAGCCGGGAGAGCCCAGAGGCTGCTTCCTGTCTCACCAGGTCTGACCAGGACTGCAGCCCTGCCCTCTCCTGCCCATGGCCCAGGTCTGGATCACACCCCGCTTTGTTCCGTGGTTTGAAGCAGAAATAAAGGCACTTCCTGGTGGCCAGCAGACACACTTGATGGGGATGCAGGAGACTGAGGACAGTTTGGGTTCTGCCTGTGGTCTTCCAGGTGAGGGCCTCAGCTCCAAGCCCAGGCTGGCCAGTCCAGAGCACCTCTTAGGTGACCACTTGGTCATGGCCCTGGGGCAGGCTGGGCAGGGCTGAGTTGGCTCTGTGGCTGGTGCCTCTGCCCAGGGACCCTCTCTCTGCTTCGGCCAAGGCTGCCCAAGGCAGAACCAGCCTCCTCCAGGTGGCCTCCCAACCCTCCGTGGGACCTCCTTGGGGCCAGGGCTGGACCTGGGTGCAGGAAAGCACAGCAATGGCATCTGGTGTGGGCCGCACCATTCCAGGTTGGATCTCGTTAAATTCTTGTGAAGGTCCCATTTTACACGTGCGGGAACTGAGGTGCAAAGCAAGGTGCCCAAGGCTAGGGGCTGCGAAGGGAATCCCTGAGGTCAGGAAGCCACAAGGCTGCCACAGAACCCGCATCAGAGGTTGGTTGAGCAGGCATCTCTTCCTGCCCTATGTGGGGGTCCTGTCCCTCCACTGGGTCCATCGATAGTGTCTCTGGGCTCCGTTCTACTGCAGGAGGGGAGCCGTGCTGCCTGGTTGCAGCTGGCATGGGAGCAGAGCCCTGAGTGTGGCCCAGGGCCCCCTCTCCAGGTGTGTCCCCCCAACCTGGCCCTCTGCCCTTAGCCAGCCTGAGCCAGGCTGAGGAAGCTTAGGGCCGGGCAGTGGGACACTCCATAAATGTCAGCTCTGCCAAGTCCATGGCTCTTTTGTGGCCCGGGCAGGCGTGCCAGGGACCCATGAGCAGAGGGAGGCAGGAGACACTGCCCCTCTGTGCTTTCCTGCTGCCTTGCCAGCCTCCAGGACGAAGATGCACTTTCTCCTACAGCCTTCCTTCTAAAAACAGCCACCCCCCCCAATGCCGGAAAGGTGGGAGGCAAGGTGCGGATGTTGGCCTGGCAGCCTGCTTCAGTTTTAAACCTCAGGACCCCATGGGCTCTCCCCTGGACTATAGCTCAGGAGAGGGGTGGGGCGGGCCTTCAGTCCTCTCCGTCCTCCTCCAGTCCTTCCTGTAGGTCCTGGAGCCAGGGAAGGAGAGGCTTGACCAGGATGGGGGACATGGGGGTAGTTTTGTGAAAGAGGACAGACATTTCGCAGGATGCTTTGCAGACACGTGGGATGTGGAATGCAGGGAGGCGGGCATGTGAGTGGGCGATGACGCCATTTACTGAGATTTAATCCTCACCACATGGCTCCGGGGCGAGAATTATGACACCCATCTCAACGCGACTGCCCAGGACCCACACAGCCGAGCGCCCGAGCTCCGGCGGAGTCCCAGGGCGCCCACAGCGCCCCGCCGGCGCGCCCAGTCCAGCAGGGCAGCTTTCGGGCGGAGGCGACCCCTGCGGCAGGTCCCAGGACCCTGCGTGCCCTTGAGCCAGGGATGGGGAGGCCCGACCGCGGGGCACTGCTCCACCCCGCCGCCCTTCACCGACCGCCAGGGCCCAGAACGCCCAGCCACGCCCAGAGCCCGCGGGCGCAGACGGCAGGGGCGGTGCCAGCCAGGCCCCGCCCCCGGCACGCGGCGACCTGGGGACGCCCCGCGGGAGTCGTCCTGCGGCTCCCCCTGTCGTCGGCTGGGGCCACCGCCCGGGCTCCCACCTCAACCCTGCAATATGGGATTGGGACAGAGTGGTCTGCTGCCCGCTGCCCGCAGCCGCTTCGGGTTAGGGAGGGGAGCTTGGGCCTCTGCGGCTCACGCTGCGCTTAACGCTGGTCGGGGCAACAGTGAGGGTGGAAGCGGCCGCCTCTGGCTTCTACACCCCAGGTGTGACAGCCTGGCCTCTCAGCGAGCCCCCGGTCAGGCAAGCATCTGGTGGTGGGGGTCCTGCTCCCTGGCCTTCCCTACCTGGGAGCCAGGTCCTCAGCCAAGGTGAACCCATTTGATCCCGACGACAATCCCATTTTCTGGAGGAGTAAACTGAGGCTCAGAGATTGAAGTGCCTCTCCAAGGTCGTGGGGAACTGGGTTTGCCCTCTAGTCAGTGTCCCTGGCTAGGCCTCTCCCTCCTAATGGCTCCCCACCCTGCCTTCTCCTGACCCCAGACCAACCCTGTGCCCCAGGCTTCTTTGAGACAAGGCTGGGGTTTTTCCAAAGGGATTTTACAGAGAAACTTCGGGAAAAACATGGATGTAGCATGAAAAAAACATTGCAACCTCATGCTGAAAGCGGGCACAGGCTCAGGTGGCTGTGGGGAGCAGATGGGAGTTGAGGGGAGTCCAGGAGCAGTCCCCAGACCCTGGGCACCACCAGCTTTTCAGGCACCTGTGTATTGAATGGAGTGACCCATAATGGGAGGTCCCAGGACCCCAACATGCCCTGTGAGCTGGGAGGTGGGAGGATCAGACCAGGAAGTCTCCGGTCTACCAGGGCCTGGCTCTATGGCAAGACCCAGTCTACAGAACCAGAGACCTAGGTTGCAGTCCTGGCCTCTCCGGGCAGCTGCACGGCCGAGAGCAGGTCACTGAGCCCTGGGAAGCCAGCCACCTTGGACCCCGGCTGTCTCTGTTCAGTTGCACTTATTCCTTGTTACCCCTCATCTCTGCCTGTTGGAGACAGATGGGGTGGGACAGGCCAGCAGGTGGGACTGGGCTGGGAGGATGGGCCTGTGGGCTGCTGGGCACCTCTCGGGCTTGAAGTGGGACTCTTAGCACCCCACTTCACAGAGGGAACCCAGGGCTCAGGGTAGTGACTCAAGTGGTTAATTGGTGGGCTTCCTGGAGGAGGTACTGGCATCTTTGAGTCTAATTTGGCCCCTCTGCAGATGGTACTGCAGCATCTCAGGCACCTTCCGGTCTGTTATGGGCTGCTTTTCCCCTATACAATTTGTATGTTGGGTGGGTGTGGTGGCTCACGCCTGTAATCCCAGCACTTTGGGAGGCCTAGGCCGGCCAATCACCTGAGGTCAGGAGTTCAAGATCAGCCTGGCCAACATGGTGAAACCCTGTCTGTACTAAAAATACAAAAAATTAGCTGGGTGTGGTGGTGCATGCCTGTAATCACAGCTACTCAGGAGGCTGAGGCAGGACAATCGCTTGAACCCAGGAGGTGGAGGTTGCAGTGAGCCGAGATCACGCCACTGCACTTCAGCCTGGGTGACAGAGAGAGACTCCGTCACCAAAAAAAAAAAAAAAAAGTCCAATCTTAAAATGTGACCTTATTTGGAAAATTCCTTATAAAAACATGTGACGTTGAAAGAGGTAATAAGTTAAAATTAAGTCATTAAGGTGGACCCCAACCCACATGAAGAGGAAATATGGATGCAGACACAAAGAGGAAGACCCTGTGGAGACCCAGGAAGAAGGGGGCTACCTACACACCAAGAAGAGAGCTCCAGGAGAAACCAGCCCCACAGATTCCTTGATCGCGGGCCTCGGGCTTCCAGAACGGGGAGAGAATAAACGTCTGTTGTTGAAGCTTAGTCCCTGGTCTCTTGTGGCAGCCCTAGGATGCTGGGTACATGGGACCATCCCTGCTCTCAGCTCTAGGACACTGGTGCACCAGCCTGTCTCTGCCCTCAGCCCTAGGACACTGTGTGCATGGGGCCATCCCTGCCCTCAGTCCTAGGACTGAGGTGCGCGGGGCCACCCCTGCCCTCAGCCAGAGGATGCTGGCGCAGGAGGCTATTTCTGCCCACCTCAGTACCCTGCGGCGGCCCCGTCGCACATCCTTGTGGCCCCAGCACAGGCTGGGACAGGCCTGGATCTGTCCTCCTTGGATTTTCCCTGAGCTGTTTCCTAGGATGCTCGCTGCGGAATCCCCCTATGCAGGGGTGAGGCTGCTCTTCTGGGAAGTGTCAGTGGCCCTCCCCGCAGCAGCTGCCCGCCTGACCCCCCCCCCCGCCCGCCTCCACGCCTTTGGCCCTGCCCAGGATGCCGTCCCTCCTCACTCCTGAGTGTGCCCTGTCTGTCCCTAGGACCCCGTCCCTTCTTCCAGCTCCTGAAGCCCCGAGGAACAGCCTGCGGCTCTCAACTGCTTCCTTCACTGTCACCATGAGCTTCCCTGACAGGCAGGGTACAGGGGTCTTGGGACACTCGATGGACTGGCCCCGTGCTAGAGCCTCTGTCCTGGAGGGGGGGGTCCTTCTGGGCTCCGGCACTGTGGGCTGAGTGTCGCCTGAGGCCAGTGCCTGCTTTCGCCGGCCTCTGAGCAAAGGAGGGGCTGGTGGTGTTTTAGGTGGCAGGCAGTGTCCACCCCCTGCTGCCTCGAGCCCTGAGTGCTGAGTTCTACAACCTTCCCCTCCCTTGTTCTCTGACCCTCGGACTGAGCCCTGAGCTGTCTGGAATGGAAAGCTGGAGTGACTGCCTCCGGAATGAAAAGGAAGTGGGAACTTCTTTGAAAGTGAAAGTATGGGGTCCCGGTGGGGGGTAGGGCTGTGGGTGGGGCCGGGTGGGCCTGGCAGGCGCTGACCATGGCTGGGAAGTCCCAGCTGTTGGTCACTCGTTCGGGCTGCTCTGGAGGCCCGATGGCCAGGGCCCGGCTCTGAGGGCCCCACGGGCCAGCTTCTCAGGTGGCTGCGTTCTTCCTGTGCCAAGGCTGCGTGCTTAGCAGGTATGTTCTGGGCAAGTGGAGCAGGAGGGCATGGGGTGCTATGGGCAGGCAGGGGTGGCGACTCATGGGCTTGAGGACCTTTTCGGCTCTGCGTGTGGCCTTCCAGGCCAAGGGCCTTACTCAGAGCGCAGGCTGACCAGGCCAGAGGGCCAGCGCAAACCACAGTGGACACATACACACCCGATACACAGGCAGACACGCTCAGGCAGAAGCACGGATAGACACGGAAGACACCAAGATGGGCATGCGGGCACAGACACAGACTCAGCAGCACTGGCAGACCCTCTGGGGACACTCCAGGGCAGAGTCATGCACATACAGGGAGACACTCTCAGGTCAACACACAGATGTGCAAAACCGATGCCCAGAAAAGTGTGCATATACCCGTGCGCTCACGCTCAGGCGTCAGATTCACTTGTCTGGTTTCCCTGGGAAAGTGCCGAGTACTAGCCATGGCTGGGGGCTGAGTCAGGCTCACTCCCTGCCTTGGGAGTCTCCTCGTCTCCAGGTTCTATAACTGTCCCTCTGTCATGGCAGGTGTGCCCAGGGCTTGGATCAGGCCCAGAGCAGGAGGTGTCGAACATGGTATGGGCTCAGCTGGTCGGGGAAGGCTTCTTGCGGGAGGAGCCATTTCTGCTGAGCCTTCAATGAGTTGACAACTGAAGAAGGAGGGGCTGAGCTCACTGTAGGCAGAGTGCAAAGGTGTGGAGGAGAGGTGGGTGCTTCTGAGTGATCAGAGCGAGGGAATGAGTTGGAACTGAAGCCAGAGGGGTCATTAGGAGAGGCCTTGAATGCCAAGCTAAGGACGGAGCTGTGCTGCTTCTGAGGGCAGCGGTGGCCCAGGGGGCTTATGCTTTGTTGCTACTGTGAAGGGAAGTCTTTTAAGTGTCTCTTTCTAATAGGCTTTGCTGGGGTACAGGAAAGGTATTGCTTGTATTTACATAATCAATACACAGAACTTACTAAACCCTTTTATTAGCTCCAATAATTTTCAGTCTCAGATTTTCTTTTTTTTTTTTTTTTTGAGATGGAGTCTTGCTCTGTCACCCAGCCTGCAGTGCAGTGGCCGGATCTCAGCTCGCTGCAAGTTCTGCCTCCTGGGTTTACACCATTCTCCTGCCTCAGCCTCCCAAGTCACTGGGACTACAGGCGCCCGCCACCTCGCCCAGCTAGTTTTTTGTATATTTTTTAGTAGAGACGGGGTTTCACCGTGTTAGCCAGGATGGTCTCGATCTCCTGACCTCGTGATCTGCCCATCTTGGCCTCCCAAAGTGCTGGGATTACAGGCTTGAGCCACCGAGCCCGGCCAAGTCTCCGATTTTCTAAGCCAACAATCATATCACCTATGAATAATGACAATTTAATCTGCTCCTTCCCAGTGTTTACCTCTCTTATCTATTTTTCTTTCCTTATCGTCTTAACTTGTTCTCCAGGCAAATGTTGAGGATTAAGAGTGGTGAGAACAAACATCCTTGTCATTTTCCTTATTTGCAGGGGCTGGAAGGAAAAGGAAAGTTTACAAGGAAAGCTTTCAAAAGCCGGTTTTACACGTGCCTGGGTTTATATCCCAATCATTGTCCCTCCCGCTGTGCTCTCAGGCGATAGATGATTGGCTATTTCTTTACCTCCTCTTTTTGCCTAATTAGCATTTTTGTGAGCTCTCTTTACTACCTGATTGATCGGGTGTGAGCTAAGTTACAAGCCCTGTATTTAAAGGTGGATGCAGTCACCTTCCCAGCTAGGCTTAGGGATTCTTTTTTTTTTTTTTTTTTTTGAGACGGAGTCTCGCTCTGTCGCCCAGGCTAGAGTGCAGTGGCCGGATCTCAGCTCACTGCAAGCTCCACCTCCCGGGTTTACGCCATTCTCCTGCCTCAGCCTCCCGAGTAGCTGGGACTACAGGCGCCCGCCACCTCGCCTGGCTAGTTTTTTGTATTTTTTAGTAGAGACGGGGTTTCACTGTGTTAGCCAGGATGGTCTCGATCTCCTGACCTCGTGATTCGCCCGTCTCGGCCTCCCAAAGTGCTGAGATTACAGGCTTGAGCCACCGCACCCGGCCGGCTTAGGGATTCTTAGTTGGACTAGGAAATCCAGTTAGTCCTGTCCCTCAGTCCCCCCTCTCAACAGGAAAACCCGAGTGCTGTTGGGGAGGTTGGCCGACGACCGCTCTAACTGCTAGGCAAGATTCTTATGACTGATCCTAGGAGGCAGCATCGAGGGGGCCTGGAAAGGAGAGCAGCTCGGAGGCTGTGATCAGGTGAAGGTGGATTGCAGGTGCGGAAGTGAGAGGGGACAAGCCCCGCACAGGGCTTCAGCCCAGGGCACAGTACAGGCAGTCACCTGCAGAGGCTCCTTTGGAGCGTTGAGGAGTGGAGCGACGGCCCAGTCCCAGCGTAGGTGGGGAGGCTGGGGGGTGGGTGAGCACTGCAGAGTGATCGGGAGGATGAGGAGCAGCTACGGGAAGGAAAGTCTAGGGGAAAGTGGGGAGTAGAAGCTGAGGCTGGGGGTAGGGAGGGTGGGGAAGTTCAGACGTGACTTCTCGGTCACAGCTAGGGTGGCCCAGGGCGGGAGGTCTCAGTGGCCGTGTCTCTGGGCGGTTTCTTGCCCCTGCTGCTGGCCCCACAAAGGCTGTATTAGCCTGACCTGGGGAGAGTGGGACCCGGGGCTCAGGCCAGGCCTCAGTCTCCAGGGTCTTGCAATCAGGGAGCGGCAGCTTAGGAGCCGGGGCCCCCTGGACCCTCCAGGCACTGGGGACAGAGAGACACAGAGAGAAAAGAGAGCCAGAGACAGTCCATGGGGGTGTGGGGAGGCAGGCACAGGGAGAGGCCAGGCGAGAGCCTTGGGGGGTGGAGGAGGGAGCTGAGAGGGGCCTTCAGGTCTGAGCCCTGCAGGCGCCAGCATGGCAGCACGCAGGCCAGTCAGAGGAGGCAGGACGACCCTGCCACCGATGTTCCCCCTGCTTCCAGGCTGTGCTCTGGGGTGACGGGGGTAGATGGACAGAGGCTGCCAGGCCAGTGCAGGAGGGCCACATCATCACAGGGACAATGCTGAGTGCCCACTGAGCAGATAGATGGTGATGGCAGGTGGTGCGAGGCATCTGAACCCCGAGGTCCTGAAACCCAGGTCAGATTTGGCGAACAAACAGGGTGCAGGAAAGGGAATGGCGGGAGGGGAAGCTGGAGGCTGGCGTGCAGCTGGGAGGACAGAGAGGAGGCTGGGTGGGATGCAGGTTGTCCGTGAACCCCAGGGGAAGCTGGTGAGGTGTCATCAGCGAGAGGCAGAGGTGGAGGAAGGAGGTTCCGGGATGGATGCCTGGCTGTGGGGCTCGGGCAGGAGGAACCACGGAAGAGCTTAAAGCAGGGGAGTGACCTGGCTGGAGTTTTGCTTTCGGAAGGTCAAGAATGGCTTGGGAAGCTGTTGGGAGCTGCAGGGTCGAATATGGCATGGCTGGAGGCTGAGGGGCCATCTAGGGACCTTACTGGCCCTTCAGCAAAGTTCTGGTTTGGGACAAAAGCAGGCTGAGTAGCCCTCAAGCCTCTGCCTATGTAACCTCCTAAGAGATTCACCTGCACAGCTGCCCCTTCTTACCCGGCCTTCCTCTAGGCTTCCTGGGAGAGGACCTCTACATCTGACCCCACTCTGGGACCTGCTGACACCTTGGGTCTCCCCGCTGGGAGGGGGCCTTCTGGGCAGCAGTTCTGACTCCCTGGAGGTGGAGACACGGTCGGTCCCGCCTCTGCTCCCAGCTCCAGGCAGGTTCCCCAGCCTGAGCTACGTGGCCAGGGGCAGACTCTGTCCCTCTGTGGGCCTCAGGTTCCTTGTCTGTGAAACGGGCAAATGACACCCCCTAACTTTGTTGTCACAGTAGCTGATCTGTGTCAGGCATCGACGTGGGCACACAGTAGGTGCTTACTAAGTGTGAGCTCTCCCAAACAAGAAGGCGGGGCTTGACTTGTCCTTGCCCCACATCCCGGCCTCCGTCCCCTTGACAGCGGTGGATGCGGCATGTGCTGAACTAAACTGTTCTCCTCACGACAACCCTGCCCAGCTGGGCGCCAGCCCCCATGCCAAGCATGGAGGGGCACCAGGGAGAGAGAGGGGAATGGAGGCTGGGACAGATGGCGCCCTGAAGTGTGTGGGTCACGTCCGAATCAGGCAGCGTCCCTGAACCCTGGCGCTGGGGGAAGTCGCCAACCTGTGGCCAGGGCGGGGCTGATAAGCCCCATCAATCACCTGGCTCTCCCACCCCGGCCTCCATCCCGCTGCTTAGCTGCCTCCGTGTCTCTCCCACCCCGGCCTCCATCCAGCTGCTTAGTCACCTCCGTGTCTCTCCCACCCCGGCCTCCATCCAGCTGCTTAGCCGTCTCCGGGAACCTCAAGGAAGGTAGGTAGGTAGGCCTCTGCTGGACCCAGCAGGCACCTTGCTGGAGGGCGAGGGTGGGTGGGGGTCTGGGCCCTGCTCACCTTGGTGTCATTCCACCCCAGCAAACTGGGGCCTGGGGAGGCACACTTCCTGCCTGATGTCACCCAAGGGTTGGGTGGTGGGTCAGGCGGGGGCTTTGGTCCTGGTACCTGGGTGGGGGGCCCTGGGGCTGGGCTAGGGGCAGGTTCAGCCCTTCTTTGGCCCCAGTTTCTCCCAGGGGAAAGTGAGGCTTTGCCAGCCTAATGCCCTCCCCAACCCATGGCCCAGCTTGTGCAATGGGGTGGGTGGGAGGCCCCCTCCTCTCTCCCAACCTAAAGCCAGGAAAGCAAAAGCTCCTAAGGCTGGAAGGGAGTGTGGGTGGAGCCTGGCAGGCCAGGGTGCTGAGGGCCCTGGGGGAGCAGGAGCAGCCACAGCTCAGCCACTCCTATGTCCCTGGGACACCCCCTCTCCATTCCCTGTGTTGGGGAGGGGCCAGAGCACGCTATGGTGAAGAGGGGGAGGAGTGGGGGGAGGGGGAGAGGCAATGGGTGGGAAACAGCGTGGAGAACCCCCCAGTCCCTGGTTAAATATAGACCCGAGGCTCCTCCTGCTGCTGGCCCTGCAGCTGCACAGCCATGATAAGCAGCAGGGTGGCCTTGACCACTGCCCTCAGGCCCCACACCACCTCAGCAAACTCTGCGACACCCGGGGAAGGGGTGGGCTCTCATGGGGGTCCCTGCCCTCCCCTTTGAGCCAAAGTAGTCAGGCCTTTTGGGCTGAAGTGGGGTGAGCTGAGGGACCTGGAAGGCAGTGAAGGAGCTGGTGGGGGCTGGGGGGAGGGTTTTAGGCCTCAGGACCTAACATCTGGGAAGGCCTGGATGTGGCTGCTGGTCCTGCCCTTGCGTGTTGTGAGCTGTGGTCTGGACTGGGCCCCAGAACCTACACGTCAATGCCCTTCTCCAATTCTAATGGGAGGGTCTGGCCTGGCAGGCGAAGTGATGGTGGGCACCTGGGGAGACCCTCTTTGGGGGATGGTCTCAGGAAGGGCTCCTGATGGAAGCAGCTGTCTATATCTCCGTGCCCAGCTGTGGCCTGGCACACTGAGGGCTCTCGCCAAGAGAGTGGTCTGGTGATGCTTCTTTTTGACAGCCTGAGGGCTGCCTCCTCTGGGGAGCCTTCCTTGACCAAGCCCCTGGGTGTGGCCAGGCCCCACAGGGCCACACCACGTTTCTGCGTCGGCTCCTGTGGCCCCTCCTTCTTGCCCTCAGCTCTCCTGCTGCCAAGATGCCATCGCCACAGACAGAGACTCCTGGGCTGGAGCTGCAAAGTCCCAAGGAGGCTGAGGAGTCGCAGACTCCAGCCCAGGGCTCCCGGCGAACAAGCAGCAGGAAAGAGCCCAATGCCCACTGCAAGGATGGCACAAGGCTGGGCCTGGGCACCTTGAGGCAGGCCTTCTCCCGGGCCAGCCAACGGGCTTTGACCCAGGTCTCCAAGGAGGATACGGGCCTGTTCCGGCGAAGCTCCTTCTCCCTGTTCCGGTCCTTCCGGCAAGCCCTGGATGGGGGCCCAGCTGCCGGCCATGTCCAGGCCACTCCTGAGGTGCCCTCGGGGGTCATGAACGGTGTCAGCCAGCAGGCATCCACTGGGGCAGCGTCTGAGGAACTGAAACCCGAAGCAGGTAAGGGCCTCAGAAACAACAGTAAATATGAAAGGAAACGGGCGAGAGGTTGTGGCAGCTGAGCTGAGGCTTCTGGAAAGGCTCTCCTCCCTAGCTCCCCAAACCCCGGCCCGGGACACGTGCACTTATTTATTTATTTGAGACAGGGTCTCCACTCTGTCACCCAGGCTGGCATGCAGTGGTGCAATTACAGCTCACTGTGACCTTGACATCCTGAGCTCCAGTGATCCTCCCACCTCAGCTTCCTGAGTAGCTGGGACTACAGGTGTGAGCCACTGCACCCGGCTAAATGTTTTTTTCTTTTTTTTTTTTTCGAGACTGAGTCTCACTCTGTTGCCCAGGCTGGAGTGCAGTGATGCAATCTCAGCTCACTGCAAACTCCACCTCCCTGGTTCAAGTGATTCTTCTGCCTCAGGCCCCCAAGTCGCTAGGACTACACGTGCCCACCACCACACCTGGCTAAATTTTTTTTTTTTTTTTGTATTTTTAGTAGAGACGGGGTTTCACCATATTGACCAGGCTGGTCTTGAGCTCCTGACCCCGTGATCCGCCCCCTTGGCCTCCCAAAGTGCTGGGATTACAGGCGGGAGCCACTGTGCCTGGCCTAATTTTTAAAATTTATTTATTTTTTTGTAGAGATAAGGTCTTGCTATTTTGTCCAGCCTGGTCTCAAACTCCTGAGCTCACCCAATCCTCCTGCCTTGGCCTCCTGAAGTGCTGGGTTTACAGGCGTGAGTCACCATGCCCAGCTGGACAATTGCGCTTTAAATTCTCGCAATATCTCTGCAATGGGAGCCTCCCTCATTGGGCAGATGAGAAAAGTGAGGCTCAGAGAGGTGGAATGACTTGACTCAATTCTCACAGCATGGAGAATGGGACTTGAACCCAGATCTGCATGGCCGGCCCCAGATACCCAGCCTCTCCATGACCTGTCATAGCCTGGCTCCTGGCCAAACTAGGGCCATGCACATAGCTGATCACAGGGTTGCAGAGGGTGCAAAGGCTCGCAGAGGTACCCGGAGGGAAGGTCAGGGGGATTGGCCAGAGGAGGATACACTGGGGTTGGGAAGAGGGGGACACGGTAGAGGTGGAGAGCTCCTGTTGGGTGGAGGCTGGCGGAGAGCAAGGAGCAGCAGGAATGTAAAGCTGGACAGGGCAGGAAACGCCCCGCCTGAGCTCAGACCCTATTAGACCTGTAATCAGGGCTGAGCTTGAGGCTATCAGGTCCGGCTCAGCTGGGAGTGCAAGGTGGGCGTGGGAGCCAGGCGGAAGGTAGGGGTTGACCCAGATTGCTCTGTTCAGCCAGGCTTGGGGCCCCGGTTCTGCCTCTTCAAAGGTGACTCTAAGGAAGGGTTCCTGGCAGCTGGGGCCTGTTGTTCCTGGAGCAGGCCTTCAGCTGGACTGGGGCATCTGGTAGAGGCCAGACAATCCAGCCCCGATGGACTGAGTCGCGGCCTGCAGGTTTTCGTCCAGGTCGGGGTCTTGGGGCGGTCTCTCTCACCGCCCCTCTTCTCGCCTGCCTATGCAGAAGGCAAATCCGTGGCCGACCTCATTACTGAACGGCAACTGCTGGCGGCCTTCGAACAGCTTCTGCGCCTGGAGACACGGCTGGTGGCGGAGAAGGCCTCGCGCACTTTTGAGCAGGACCCCACGGCCTTCGCGCGGCGCGCCATGGACGTGTGCCTGCATTACGACGGACTGGCAGCCGAGCTCAGCGCCATCGTGCGCGAAACGCTGGGCAGCGACGGCGTGGACGCGGCCGTGCTGGCCGAGCTGGCCCGCGTGGTGAACGCGGAGGAGGAGGCGCACCCCTCGCCCTCCGACGACGGCGACTTCCTGCGCACGCCGCGCCACTGGCGCCAGCACTGGGAGGAGGCGGTGCGGCGGAGCGCTCAGGAGCGCGTGCGGCGGCCGGGCGCGGGGTGGGCCTCTGCGGCGGCGGAGGGCGCCTCGGGTCTGGCCCAGCTTCTGGCAGAGCTGGGCGGCTTGGTTCGCCAGGATCTGCAGAAGGTGCGGCAGGAGGTGCAGCCCGCTTATGCGGCGGCCGGCTTCCCGGCGTGGGAAGTCTATCTGCGCGCCTTCCACAGCGCGGTGGCCCAGCGCCTGCAGGAACTCGCGCGCGACGCCCGCGGCTGCGAGCAGCTCTATGTCCTGCTAGACTGGGCCGCCAACGTCTATGGCAGGTGAGCCTCGGCCAGGGCGCCAGTGGAGAGGACGGCTGCCGCTTCCCCCGCAGGCCTTGGGGAGCCCGCTTTGAGGAGCACCAGGCCTTTCTTCTCTGTTCCCTCCCTGGGAGAGGGCTGAGAGCCCAGGGCTTCGACATGCTTTCCTCGACGGGTTAGGCCGTGGGGCGCTCCCGCCCCAGGTTTTCTAGGGGTCACCCATACACAGTTCCAGAATTTGAAGTTTCCGCGGGGAGGTTCCCATGGGAGTAGGGCCTGTGCTGGTCCACCAAGTGCCTTTGGGCGCATCAGAAAAGGGCACATCTTGGCCAGGCACCGTGGCTCACACCTGTAATCCCAGCAGTTTGGGAGGCTGAGGGGGCTGATCACCTGTCAGGAGTTCGAAATCACCCTGGCCAACACGGTGAAACCCCATCTCTACAAAAATACAAAAATTAGCCAGACATGGTGGCAGGAACCTGTAATCTCAGCTATTCCGGAGGCTGAGGTAGGAGAATCACTTGAACCCGGGAGGCGGAGGTTGCAGTGAGCCGAGATCACGCTACTGCACTCCAGCTTGGGCGACAGAGCAAGACTCAGTCTCAAAAAAAAAAAAAAAAAAAAAAAAAAAAGAAAAGAAAAGAAAAGAAAAGAAAAGGAAAAAAGCGAAAAGCGCACCCCGCTAGGCCGGACTCAACCCCTGTGGGTTCACAGCGCTTGGCGTGGGTTCACCCGTGCTATCCCCTTTGGACGGGCATCTGAGTTCAGGGTACAGCCTGCGGGGAGCGGCCACCTCCAGCTCTGTGCCTGGGATGAGGGTGGATTGCGTTCCCTGCGGAACGGCTCCCAGCCCCACCGGCAGGAGCGCCCGCGGAGGTGGGGGAGGTTGCCTGAAGTCTCGCACTCCTTAAATTTCTCCTTAAATTGTGTGGGGTCAGACCTATGTCCGCCCCGCTGTGGGCCTCCCTGCTGTGGATTGGAGGTTGACCGACCCCTGAGCTGTGTTTGAGGAGAAGGCGGAGTGCCATCTGGGTAGCCGCCCTTCAGCATTCTGCAGGAAAGCAGGAACCCAGCTGTCAGAGGCTTCCGGGGAGGGAGTGTGGCATGGCAGCCTGGAGGCGTGTGTGCGTGTGTGCGTGTGTGTGCGTGTGTGTGTGTGTGTGTACAGATGCCCAGGTTCGGGATTGGCTTTAGACTTTGAGCCTGGCCAGAAGAGGGGCAGCTGCTGCCGCATCGGAGCCGCGCCCGCCCTCAGCCCCCTGCCCTGCCTTCCAGTCCTGACTTCCTGGGCCCCCCGGGCCTGGCGCTGCCCGCCGAGCCCCTGCCCCCGCTCCTGGCGCCCGACGTGTGGGCCCGACTGGAGAGCGACTACACCAGCTTCCTGGAGGTCAGGCCGGGCGGGTCAGGCTGGAGGGGGCGGGCCCTGGGGGGATGTGCGGCGCCCAGGCTAGCCGCTGCCAGAGCTGGCGCCGGTTCATCCTGTGGCCCCCGGCTCGGGCTTGTGACCCGACAGGGCGGCCCTAATCCCGGACGGCGCGGGACGGGGTCCGGGAGGGTCTCACCGCGGCCCCATCCCTACTTTCCCCAGGCCAAGATCGCAAGCTGCTTCGACAACATCTTGCAGCTGGAGCAGAGTCACTGGGCGGCCGCTGAGGACCCCGAGGTGCTGCAGGGCCTTTACCAGGCGCCCCTCTCCATGGACGTCCACATGGTGCGGCCGGGAGCAGGGGCTGAGAAGGGGCGTGTGGTCAAGCCTCACGCACGCGGTGGCGATACCCAGAACGAATTCCTATCCAGTCCCAAGCAACTCTTCCGTTAGATGGGAGCCTGAGGCCCCACGTGGGGGGAAATCGGGGACCCCCGGCGCGCCGACGGGCTGGGAGGCTGCAGGATGGTGGTTTGCAGGAGTTGACTCTCGGTTGGGCGGCTGAAAGCTGGAGGAGCCAAGACTGAGAGACACAGCGGGGCGGGCTGGAGGTGTGGCGGGACTACCAGGGGAGCCGCGGCCTCAGGTCTTCGGCTGGGACGCACGCTCAGTGCAGGACTTCGCTCGCAGCTCGTGGCTGAGCACGTGAAGGCGGCCGGCGCCATCTCCGCGGAGCTGGAGGCCACCACCCTGCGAATCTGCACACGGGCGCTCGGCCTCTTCGTGCCCAGGTGCGGATGCATCCTAAGTAGGGGAGCGACCCAGCCTGGTGTGCTCTGCAGGTGGGAGGGAGGAGTCTGCGTAGGGACCTGATTGGGAGGGTGGACCCAGGGTCATCGCGCAGCCAGGGAGGGTCCCCAAAGGCTCTCTGTATCCCGTCCTAGGTTTGAAAAGGCTTTTCTGGCGTCGGAGGCGGTGAGCGAGCCCCACCTGGGCGCCTACATCAACGCCTGCGAGCAGCTCAGGTAGGGCTCGCCCGCTCCTGCACAGGCGCGGCGTGACCAGCAGGGGGCACGCGAGCGCCGGGAAACTGGATGGAAGGGAGTGCGCGCGCGTGGAGGGGGCAGAGGTGAGGAGTGTGTGTGTTTGTGTCTGTGTGTTGGTGGATCTGAGGGGTGTGTGTGCAGCAGAGTTGAGGGGTGTGTGTGTGTGTGCGTGATGGAGCTGAGGGTGCGTGTGCGTGTGTGCATGTGTGGAGAGCTGAGGGTGTGTGATGTGCGTGTGTTTGGCAGAGCTGAGGGGTGTGTATGTGTGTGTCAGAGCTGAGAGGTGTGTGTGCATGTGCGTGCAGGGGTGGAACTGAGTGGTGTGTGTGTGTGTCAGAGCTGAGAGGTGTGTGTGCATGTGCGTGCAGGGGTGGAACTGAGTGGTGTGTGTGTGTCAGAGCTGAGGGGCGTGTGCCGTGTGCATGTGTGTGTGTGTGTGTGTCCATCTGGGCGGAGGCCCTGGGGGAGTGTGGGCGGCTCTTCAAGGCTGAGCAGAGGTGGAGGGTCCCAGCTCCCTGCCTGCTGCCCTGGGTTCTGCTTTTCCCTCCCTTCATCCCAGACAGCATTTCTTCCATTTTGGGACACCTCCTCCTCTGGGAAGCCTCCCTCAGCCTGCACCCTGGGCTGTGCTGGGGTGAGGTCTGGGTCTCTGTGCCCCCAGAAGGCAGAGGCCCTCCCTGTGGGCTGCCAGTGGCTGTTGGCCTTCTGTGCCCTGAGCTCCAGGCCAGGCCTCAGCAGATGCGGCAGCACGGAGGGCGGCCAGCGCCGGTGGCACAGACTAAGCCACCCCGTCTGGGTTCATCCTTTTTCAAAAGTTTGTGAATTGTAATGTCCCGAAGTACTTCTCATTTATCTGACTTCAGAGAGCAGCTGTGCCACCTGCTGGCTGTGTGCTCAGGGGCAAGCCGCCTCCCCTCTGTGGCTCTTTTGCCACCTGTCAAATAGGATCCGAGCACCTGCTCCCTGGGGCGGTGTGGGAACTCTGTGCCTTAGGGAACTCAGTTCCCATTGGCTCTTTGTGAGCATGCGTGAGTGCCAGGCACTTTGTGAATGCCTTCCCTGCCTGACAGGTCTCATCCCAAGTGCAGTACACCCACACACAGGTGCAGAGCACAGCCTGGAAAGCAGGTGCCACTTGCCCATGGCCATGCAGCCAGGAAGTGGTGGAGCTGAGACTTGAACTCGGCCTGCCTATATCCAAAGCATGACCATGAGGCACGGCTTCTCCGACACTCTCTTGTCCTTAGTCTGTGCCAGGCTTGTCCTTGGCCCTGGGACCCTGGTGTTTCAGCTCCAGGGAGCGTTCTCTGACCCTTGGTAGGCAACCTCTGGCCAAACCATTGATGGAACTCCAGCCTGCCCTACTGTGTCCCTGGCTGTGGGGACTAGGTGTAGCCTGGCCCTCAGTTTCCTCAACAGTGAAATAGGGACATTGTCACATTCAGGGGGCAGTTTTGAGGCTCAAAGTAGGGTGTGTTCCAGGCATGGCTATGCCGCACTGTTTATCACCAAGAGGAATGGAAGGTCTGTCCCAGAGCTGCCAGAGGGGAAAGGGTCACTCACCCCCTGACCCACCCCGCTGTGACTGGCTCCCTGGGCTTCTGTGCTGTCCCCCACTTGACTCTGCTTGCAGGCAGCTACACTGGGGAGCCCCATGGGCTCCCCAGACTTCACATTGTAGTCTCAGTGAGTGGAGCTGTGTCCCTGGCCCTGTTCCCCAGCCTGGTCTCCCTTGCCCCCCTCATCGCTGGTCCTGGTCACTCCGCAGGACTGGTATTCTCTCCAGGTTCCCAGGAACTCTAGACGAGCTGGAGAAGCCCCTGGTGGCGGCCACCTGCAGCTTCCAGAAGCACCTGCTTCAGGGCTTGCAGCGTGAGTTGCAGGTGACTGTGACAGGCCCTCTCTCCCCACTTCCCATGCCCAGGAGGTACCCTCTATTTCCTAGAGCCTGGAGGCCCAGGCCACAGCGTTCATTTATTCCAGGGGCCAGCTCATGGGTGGGTGTAGGGTAGTGGGCAGGGGACCCAGGTGAGGTCCCAGCTGAGCAGGGGCGGCTGGGAGGCGCCTGCCTTCTCGCTTCAGTCTCCAGCTCTTAGTGGTCACCCCCGAAGCCTGGGACGGTGGGTCCACAGATCCAGGCCCGGGGTCCTCCCCCAGTCCCTCAAGGCTTCCCCGGGGCACACCCTGAGCAGATCTGACTGGACAAACTCAAACCCTGCCCCTGGATCTTGGGGCCCGGGAGAGGCATTCTGGGAAAGGGCTCCTGATATATAACCTGTGGCTAGGAGAGGGAATGGCGCCCCAAACCCAGGAGGGAAGGGTCAGGAGTGGCACACTGGGCTTCGAGGGAGGGTTAGGTTGGGGGGTAGTGCACATATACAGACTCCCAGCCCCTCTTTCCCCAGCCGCTCTTCAGGGTTGTGTGCACCAGGGACTGGCTGACGCAGGACTGGCTGCGTCCCCTCATGGACAAGGTAGTGAGGTTCACGGGTCATCTCCAGCATGTGGCCCAGCCACGGGCACAGGTACCACAAGGGGGAGGGCCCTGGCAGGGCTGTGCCCATGGTTGGGGCTGTTGACTCTGACCCTGACCCTGACCCTGGGTCGCCCAGGAGACTCTGCAGGAGGTGCACCGGTTTGTGGTCCGCGAGTACCTGGCACAGGCGCTGAGGCCACGGAAGCGGTTCTGGGCCATGGAGCGCCTGCGTGGCTCCCAGAAGATGAGCCTGGATGCCCAGGCCATCAGCGACACCTTCCAGGGCCTGGTAGGGGCGACGTCTGACTGCCCCTCGGTGCTGGCCTCTGTGCAGGGAGGGGTGGCAGTGACTAGGGCCGTAGCGCCAGAAGGGCTTTTGGTGGGAGTGGTTCTCCTGACTCTGGATGGGGTGGAACAGGGACTGGGGCGCCTGTGGGGCTGGGGGGTGGGGTGAACCAGGTGGGAGGGCGGCACTTTGCAGACATTTGCATACAGTTTGCAGGGCTGCAGGGAAGGGGCGAAGGTCACAGCCCCATCTCATGGTCAGGGTCTGTGGGAGGTGTTCCCCACCTCAGGCCAGAACCCTCAGAGTGGAGGCACCAGCGCCCCTGCATACCATCCTTGTCTGCCCCCAGCAGCAGCACTCTCAGGCTGGCCTCGGTTTTCCTGTCTGAGCAGGATGGGATCAGAAGGGAGATGAATGCTGTGTGGCCCACGAGCCCTCGGTGCCCAGGCACACTCCTGTTCTGTTTTGGGGGAGGCAGTCCCGGCACTGAGCTGAAGTGACTGCAGGAGGGCGGACGCTGCAGGAGGGCTGACCTTGCGCTGACCTGGTGCTCCTGCAGGTGTTGGAGCAGGGGTGGGGAGAGGGCTCCTGGGGCAGGTGGCAGTTCTGTCTCGCAGGGTTCCGAGGCCACCTGGTTGGACCAAGCCATCCAGTGTGTGGCCGAGATCCTGGGCGAGACTTACAAAGACGACATCCAGCGGCACCTGGAGACTCTCATCCGGAGCTACCCCGACATCAGGTGCGTACCCCACCTGCTTCCACTAACTTCCTACCAGAGCTTCGGGGCCAAGGGGCTGGTATTGGAGGGACCCCGGCCCGTACCTGACTGCCCAGGGGCCTGGAGACCAGAGGCAGGAGGTAGGCCTTGGACCCTCAGACCCTCAAGGCTGGAGGGGGTATGGAGAGCACCCCTTCCTTCTCCTAATCTGTTCTCGGCCATCCTCCATCAGCCCTACCGGGGGTGGCACACCTCCAGTCCTGGAATCCAAGGGGGAAGGTGGGCCCCCCACCCCTGGGGAGAAAGCCCTCTCTGAAAGCCAGGGGATTCTGAGATCGGGTCAGGAGGAAGGGTTTTGATCCCGGGTTGTGCTGGGGCGACGGTGAGTCATCCAAGCTTTTGGAAATCCCGGCTCAAATCTCTCCAATCCCATTCATTTGAAGATTCTGGGATGTGGAGCTCACAGAAAGTCCCTGGTTCATCCCCTTCCCTGGGCCACCCTGCCATGGGGTGGGGGAAGATTCCCTGACCCCAGCTGGCCTGTATTCCAGGCTGTGGCTCAGAGAGAGAGTGGCCCTCATGGCACCCTGGGGGTTCCCCTCCAACTACTCCCCCACCCCGTTAGCCCCATCACCCGCAGTTGCATCACCCCCTCCCTTCCTCTCCACCACCTGCCCCCCCGTCTCCCTCCCTCCCTTTCCATCCTGTCCCTGTGCCTCCCTCCCTCCCTCTCCACCCTGCCCCTGTGTCTCCCTCCCTCCCTCTCCACCCTGTCCCCATGTCTCCCTCCCTCCTCCTCCCACCCTGCCCCCCAACCCCGTGTCTCCCTCCCTCTCCACCTGACCCCAACACCGTGTCTCCCTCCCTCCTTCTCCACCCTGCCCCTGTGTCTCCCTCCCTCCCTCCCTCTCCACCCTGACCCCCCACCCCGTGTCTCCCTCCCTCTCCACCCTGTCCCTGGGTCTCCCTCTGTGCCACTGCGTGGGCTCTTCCCCACTCTGCACACCCGTCTCCTGTGCCCCTTCAAGCTCAGCTATGGTGGCCCCCCCTCCCCTGCCGGCCCACGCTCTGCCCCCTCCCCCAGCACAGCTCTTCCTGGCCTCAGTCAATCTGACCTCCCTGACCGACTCCTGGAATGCAGAGTGACTCACACTAACTCCCAAGCCCATGGGTTCCCCTCATCCTGGGGCTGGGGATGTTGCGGAGGTGTAAGCCTGCAGTGAGCGCCCGCATGTCTCTGCAGGCGGGACCACATACTGGCCATTCTGGCGCTGCGCCGACTGGGCTGCCGGCGGAACCAGCATCTCTTGCAGCACACCCAAGACTTGCTGAGAGCTGCAGCTGGGGTGGTGGGTGCGGACGCCCCCCGGGGCCATGTGCTCTTTGAGGAGATCAAGGTGCCCAGTGCCATGGCTGTGCGAATCACCTGTATCTAGTTCTCTCTGGCTCGAGAGGGGGCTGGCCGCTGGCAGGGGGCTGTGGTCAGTGGGGTTCAGCCAAGAGCCCAGGGAGTCACTCTGGGCCCTGCCCCCAACTCTGACACTGCAGTTAGGGAATTTTTGTCGTCAGCAGCCAAGCACAGCTGTCCGGCCAGAAGGAGCAGCCGTGCAGGAGGCATTTCAGGCATTGGTCGGGAGCGTTTTGGGGCCGCAGAGCTCTCAGTGCTGCCTGTCATGGAGAGCCTCCCACCCGACTGTCTGGCTTCCCCCTCCAGTCTGAAAGTGAAGAGCAGAGTATTTATTTAAAAAATAAATGTGAATTAAAATGGTGCCTCCCTAAGGAGTGGGCAGGGCATGGGGAGCCTGGGTCCCGGTGTGCTGAAGGACCAGGCCGGAGGCTCTCTGGTGACACCATTTGGTGGGTGGCCCTCTGGTGCCCGTGGAACCCATGGGACGACTGAGGCAGGTCCAGAGCAGGGAAGTGGCTGTCCCCACCACGGCACGGTCCACTGGCCTTGTGCCCGCTCAGCCTCGTCTCAGCCAAGGCAGAGTCGGGGCTTCCTGGGGACAAAAAGAGGCCAAGACTGGTTCTGCAGCTTGAAGAATTTGGGTTAGATGTGGGAGGGACTTCCCAGCAGTGAAAGTTGTCAAGTTACTGCAGGGG
Source organism: Trachypithecus francoisi (assembly GCF_009764315.1). NCBI lineage: Eukaryota > Metazoa > Chordata > Mammalia > Primates > Cercopithecidae > Trachypithecus > Trachypithecus francoisi. The sequence goes on along the minus strand of NW_022681468.1, from coordinate 3,555,527 downwards.
TTGTGTCACTCATGGAGTGTGTGTCCGGGAGTGACCATGAGATGTCAACAATGGAGGAAAGCATAAGGAGACTGCTGCAGTGTGCACCTTCATCCCCGCTTCTCTCCGCAAAGCTGCCACTGAAACTTGAAGCCTTGAAGCCTGCGGGCTGAGTTGCTGGGAAACCCATTTGCATTGGCAGCCGGGCTTGCTGGGGAGGCTGAAAGTTGAGATGAGGAGATTTCCAGGGAGCAGCTGAGACAGGTGGTGACAGGTGCCCCTCCCAGCCCTCCACAGTGGGCCCCCATAGTGTCTCTGGGCCTGACCCCGACCCTGGCGAGAGTGGGGGGCAGGTGACCGCAGGTGGGCCAAGATTCCAAGAGCTCCACGAATTTGGGTCGCCTGAGGACAGGGTAAGGGGTCTGAAAGGCTCTGGTGCCAGGCAGACAGGGGGCGTGTCTCTCCCTGTTCCCTCCAGGCCCCCTCCCTGCACTGTGGACAGTCAGGGGGCAGTTCCCTGGGCAGACCTGCCCTGGTTCCTATGCCAGGGCTGGGACCTGGAGCCTGAGTCTTGCTGGGGCTAGAGCCTGGGGGTTGAGTGCCCAGAGCTTGTCTGTCTCTTCTGGGAGCAAGTGCTGGGGCAGGACCCTTCTCCATGGGGGCACCAGGGCTGGAGGCCAGGAGCAGGGCAGGCTGAGGCAAGGGAATATCCAGACATCCCCTGGCAGGGTGGGGCAGGTGGGGCAGGAATGAGGAAGTTGGCGTTCCCCATCTCCAGGTTGAGGTGGGGGCGGGTTTGTGACGCTAGTGCCAATAAGCAATTCCCATCTCTGATGGGAAGACCGAGGCTGGCAGAGAACAGAGGTCGGCACTGTGTCATGCTGGGGATCTTCCCAGCCAGGGGCCAGAAGGGCATGTCTTTTCCTAGGGGAGGGGTCCAAGAGATGACAAGTGATTGACAGGTCAGCCTCTCCCTTGCTTGACCCCACCCCTGACCTGGTGGTGGCCATGAGTGTCCCAGGCAGGGTTCATCAGAGGGGAGAAGGGAGGGCTTGGCCTGGTCTGGTCCTGGTCAGGTTCTCTCCAAGGAGCTCCCACCACTCCCTTCCCCACCGTTCTGTCTCAGACTCCTCACTGAGGAGCTGGAGCCGGAGGGTCCTGGGGCTGGGCTGTGGAGTTGGGGAGGGGGTTCTGTCCTGGCTCTGCCACTTCCCACCTGTGAGAATGCAGGCAGGTTCCTTTATCTCACTATGCCTCATTTTCTTCCAGCTGCGAAATGGGGGTGCTGTCAGTGCCTCCTCGGCTGGGGAGGGTGAAGTCAGAGCCAGTCATAAGGCCAGGGCCCTGGCCTCCCTGTGATGCCATGTTCCCAGAGGCCCACCTACAGGAAGGCCCTGGGCACCCTGGGGTTGGGGTGGTGGGATGCTGAGGCTGGAGCAAAACCTGAGTTGAGTGGAAGTCACTGCAGGGGGAGGCCCCAAGAGAGGCTGGGAAGAGGTGCTGAAGCTGAGCAGCTGATGGCAGAGGGAGGGGGCCCAGCTTAGACCCTGAGAGTTCCTAGGCCCGGATACAGGAAGTCAGGGTTTTCCTGGCAGGAACTGTGTGCGCATGTGTACCTGTATCTCCATTCCAGGAGGGTGTGTGTGCCATGTGTGCAGATCCTCGTGAGCTCAGTGGTGCCTGGGGCTGGGGGCTGCAGGCTGGAACTTCCCAGGCCAAGCCAGGCTGAGCTGGGGGTGGGATGGCAGCTCCTAGAGGATGCAGTCAGGGAAGCTGGGGGTAGAGGCGGGGCTGAGACCAGGGCATCCTGGGTGCCTCAGTCCTGGGGTCTGGCCACTGGCCTTTCTGCCCCAGGGGGTGGAGGCTGAGCCCATGAGACCTTGCAATGAGCCTGGAGTGCTTCCTTGGCCATCTGTTGTCCAGGCCAAGCCTGCAGGGTGCGGGCTGCCTCTCAGAGAGGTGCTTGGGTTCTCGTCGGCCAGGTCATCTGGTTGATAAGCAAGTGTGTGTGTGTCTGTGCACGTGCACCTATGTGCACCAGCCCCTGTCAGCACCCCCAGGATGGAGGCCCTTGCCCAGTCTCCTCACTCCTCTCAGAAAGCAAGACAGCCTGGAACCATCCTACTTGCCCCCAAGCTCAGCCCCAGGCCCTGCCTGCTGTCCCCTGGCCCCCAGCCTCTGCCAGCCACCTGTTTCCTGCTGCATGGCCCAGTTCTCCTCCCTCTTCAGGGCTAGCTGGGCTTCCCCCAGTGCCACCATGGCCTGAGGCTTCTGCATGTCCTGGGGTTCCCTCTGGTCTCTGTCCCTGAGCCTGAGGTACTTGAGACTGAGTCTGCTCTGTGAATCTTCTGGGGCCCCATCCCAGGCCCAACTTGGGGGCAGAGAGAAGATACAGAGAACCCACATGCCCCAGGCCCGCATGCTCTGGTCTGCAGAGATGATCCACTGTATGTGTGTGTGTGTATTTGTGTATATGTGTATGTATGTATGTGTGTGTATGTGTAGTACGTGTGTGTATGTGTGTGTGTGTGTGTGCTGCACGCTGGCCCAGGGACAGCGTGTGTAGGGTGAGAGGAGACTGGAGAGCTGCCCCCCACCCCAGCTCAGGCTGGGGCCCGGCAGCCCTCTGCGGCCATCTCTTCCTCCTGGTCTTCAGGTGTCTGGGCCTGTCCCCTGCTTGAGTGTGTCATGCGGGAGACACACGAGGCTGAGCCACGCAGGCCTGTATTCCAGTCTCAGCTCTGCCCCTTCCAGCCGGGGGACCAATCCAGTCTTCTTGTTGGTAACGTGGGAGGGAGTGCCCAGTAGGGAGCCAGTGAACCTGTCCACAGCGGTCCTGGCAAGAGGGCGTGCTGTGAGTGGTGGTCCATGTGTCCCCTCCAGGCCTGCACAGCTCACCCTCTTCCTTCCTCGCCTGGTGACCCCAGCCCCTTCCTTCCTGGCTTCAGTACTCAGCAGGCCGCTGTACATGGTGGCAATATCCCCAGCGGCTGGAAGGTGACTGCAGGACCCCTCACCACTGCCCACATTGGGAGAGGAGGCTGCAGGGTCCCCAAGGCTACCCCCGTCCCCAATCAAACTTTCTTCCGTTGCCACCACAAAGAAGCCCCAGGGCCGCCGTCGGTGCACACAGCTCACAGGCCATCATGAGGCCTGGGGGTGGCCAGGAGTGGCCTGCCTCATAACACTGCCCATGCCCACCCTTCCCTGTGGAAGACTGGTCAGTGGGCACCTGCCGGCCACCGTGCTGCAGTAAGACGGCCACTGCAGAGGGCGGGGTCCGCAGCGCCCCGGGTCATAGGACCAGAGCTCACTGGGAGCCACCCAAATCTCAGCCTGGCCTCCTGGGACCCTGGTCTTGTGAAACGCTTGGAGGGAACTGAAACTTGGACAAGTCCCACACACCCCTTGGTCCATCCTTTCCTGGACCCTGGGGGCCTGGGCCTCTCCAGGGACACCCTCACTTCTGTCTGCACATATGCCCACCCATCTTTTGACAGCCTTAAAAATGTGTTAAATGCTTAATCATGTTTTGGGTAGCAATACATTCACATAGGTCAACATGTAAAAGATATGCAAAGGGCATAAGGTAAAAAGTCTCCTTCTTATCTCTAGTCTTCCTGCTCCCATTCCCAGAAGTAACCAAGGTTCCTTGCAGGACATTTGAGTTGTTAAAAAGTGATTCTTGCCCAAGGAATGTATATGAATGGTGACATTCTGGGCATTGGTGAGGAAACTGTTTTTGCTGGAGGTGGTTGGGAGGATAGGGCAGTTGTTTCTTTTTTCCTTTTTCTTTTTTATTTTTGAGATGAAGTCTCACTCTGTCACCCAGGCTGCAGGGCAGCGGCATGATCTCAGCTCATTACAACCGCTGCCTCCCAGGTTCAAGTGATTCTGCTGCCTCAGCCTCCCAAGTAGTTGGGATTATAGGCACTCACCACCTTGCCTGGCTAATTTTTTTATTTTTAGTAGAGACAGGGTTTCACCATGTTGGTCAGGCTGGTCTCAACTCCTGACCTCAAATGATCTGCCCGCCTCAGCCTCCCAAAGTGCTGGGATCACAGGCGTGAGCCACTGCACCTGGCCTGGGCAGTCGTTCTTGATCCCTGTAAACATCAAATGAGGAACTCAAGGCTCTTAGACGGACAGAATCCTCCAATAATGGACTCAGGATCTTAGGGAAGACAAGGGTCACCAGTAGAGGGTCATGACTGCAAGTTGTCCAAGTTCTTGGCGTTTTGAACAAAGAATCAGACAAAATGCCCAGCAAAGCAAAGAAAGAATGAAGCAACGAAAGAATGAAAGCAGAGATGTACTGAAAACGGAAGCACGCTCCACAGTGTGGGAGTGGACCGAGCAGTGGCTCAACAGTCCAAATACAGAATCTTCTTGAGTCCAAATGTCCCCTAGAAGTTTCCTGTTGGCCACTTCATGCTCATCTCATGTAAATGAAGTGGTGGTCTGCAATCAGTCTGATTGGTTGCAGAAAGCAGCCAACCAGAGGCTGAGGTGAAGTTACAAAGGTCACACTCCTGTGCCAACATCTGATTGGTTGTAAAAAGCAACCAATCAGAGGCTAGGGTGAGGCTGGCACAGTGGCTCAAGCCTGTGATCCCAGCAGTTTGGGAGGCTGAGGTGGGAGGTTCACCTGAGATCAGGAGTTCAAGACCAGCCTGGCCAATATGGTGAAACCCCGTCTCTACTAAAAATACAAAAAAATTAGCTGGGCATGGTGGTGGGCACCTGTAATCTCAGCTATTTAGGAAACTGAGGCAGGAGAATCACTTGAACCCGGGGGCAGAGGTTGCAGTGAATGGAGATAGCACCATTGCACTCCAGCCTCCCTAGTAGGTGGGATTACAGGCACCCACCACCACGCCCAGCTAATTTTTCGTATGCGTTTTCCTTTCAGTATAGTTCTAGGAAGTTGGCATGAAACAGCCTTAGGTTCCCTGCCTCCAGACCCTATTCTCCTGCCTCATCATGAGAAGCCCTGCTGTTTGTGGGGTGCCCAGTGTGTGCCGGACTCTGCTTGGTGGCGTATGATGTTCCTGCTTTCCCTGGACTCAGGGCTAGCATTTCGAATCAGCTTCTGGACTCATACACCTCTGGGCTGGAATCCCAGCTCTGCACCTTCCTAGCTGTGTGTCCTTGTGTGAGTTACTCCACCTCTCTGGGTTCCGTCTCCCTGTGTAAACTTGAGAGCATTACATAAGAAAATGCAAGAGTTGGCTGGAGGAGGACCTGGCTTTCCGAGAGCATCCTCCTACCTGTGGCATTCATTGTTATTTACCTGCACTACCTCCTTTAAGCCATCCCTGCCAACCCTCTGAGTGTGCCAGCGCCATCTCCAGGAGGTCCCAAGGAAATGTCACTGTCCCAAGCAATGTGTGGAGAGACACAGCTGCAAGCAATGGAGTGCCAGGGCCCAGGTGGTCTCCACGCCTGAGCCCACAGCGGGATGCCCTGCTTCTCCAAAGTCTGGCAGTCGGAGCTCCTGGCCGTCTGGCAAGAAGGGGGCTCCCAGAACCTGGGCTGGAGGCAGTCACAGGGCCTGCCTGTTTTCTGAGCAGCCTCTGTGACAGTAGACAGACGTGAGCAGGGCAGGAGAGCACCTAGGAATGTCATGCCACCATCAGGGGATAGGCAGTTGTTACACTGTCTCTCTAAAATAATAATTGGTCGAACCAGCACCAGGAAAAGGCAGTCTCCCAGCACAGGTGTTTCTTCTACATAGAAGCACCCAAAACTAGTGATCAGCAACTTCCCAGTAGGATCTCAGGAGTCGGGTGAGTGGGCTCCAGCATAAGCACTAACAGGCAAAATGGCAGAGCTTAACTGGTACATGACCTTCCTCAGGGAAACCCTCGACAGTAAGGGAAGAGCGCCTCAGATGAGCACGTGCACCACTTCAGTAAACACACCACGCATGCAGCCCCTCCCAGGTGCTGGTAGGCCACGGCGGTGCAGGTGGACAGCCCAGCCCAAGGGAAGAATCTGGAGAAGGAATGCAACCTTCCCCTACCCTGGGAAGTGGAAACATGTCAATGCATAAAACCCCAAGTCAAAGGTCCCTTGAGTCACCTGCTTGGCCTTCCAGGTGTACTTTCCTTCCTTTCATTCCTGCCCTAAAACTTTTTTTTTTTTTTTTTCTGAGACAGAGTCTCACTCTGTCTCCCAGCTGGAGTGCAGTGGCACAATCTTGGCTCACTGCAACCTCCGCCTCCTGGGTTCAAGCAATTCTCCTGCTTCAGCCTTCCAAGTAGCTGGGACCACATTTGACTAATTTTTTATTTTTAGTAGATTCAGTGTTTCAGCATGTTGGCCAGGCTGATTTTGAACTCCTGACCTCAGGTGATCTGCCCGCCTTGGCCTCCCAAAGTGCTGGGATTACAGGCGTGAGCCACTGTGCCTGGCCGTTTTTTGTTGTTGTTGTTGTTGTTGTTGTTTTTTGATAGGGTCTTGCTCTGTAGCCCAGCTGGAGTGCAGCTGCACAATCTGGGCTTACTGCAACCTCCACTTCCCGGTTCAAGTGATCCTCTCACCTCAGCCTCCTGAGTAGCTGGGACCACAGGTGCCCACCACCATGCCGGCTAATTTTTGTGTTACTATTTTTATTATTTGGTAGAGGCAGGGTTTTGCCATGTTGCTCAGGCTCCTTCTCTAAAGCTTTTAAATAAACTTTCACTTCTGCTTTGAAACTTGCCACGGTCTCTCACTTTGCCTTAGATCTCTCGGCTGAATTCTCTTTTCTGAGGAGGTAAGAACTGAGGTTGCTACAGACCCGTATGGATTTGCTGCTGCTAACATACTTTGGTGCTTCATGACTTGGATACAGTCCCTCCTGGTAACACCTCCCCTCCCCTCCTGTTCCCTCCCATCCCCTTCCCTCCTCTCCCCTCCCCTTCCCTCCCCTTCCTCCCCTCTCCTCCCCAACTCACTTCCCTGAACAGCCCCATGAAGCAGCACTGGGCTTCCCAAGAGAGCTCCTGCCACGTGACTGGCCTCTGTCATTGGGAGAACCCTGTATAGACCGTGGCTCTGCAGCTGTTTTCCTGGAACTCATGCCGACTCTGAGAAGGAACCCTGGGTAGAAGGGACCGGAACTGAACTCGGGTATTTTGCATCACTACCAGAGAGCTGTGGTGAAAGACTAGAGTTTTAGGAGAGCTGAACTTGGGGAGGAGAGTGGCTGCTTGCAGCTGGCATAGAGAACTTCCTATGCCCATGAGTTCCACCAGGACCTACTCCTCCAGGAAGCCCTCCTACACCACAGTATTTGGAAGGCCACTGGGGTCGGGGTCCTGCTGCCCCATAGGCCCTGCTTTCTCTCCCTTCGCCCTTCTCAAGCAAGGACAGTGGGCCAGGCTCATGGAATAGCTGCAGAAGCCATACCTCATCAGGCCTCAGTTTCTCCATCTGCCAAATACGGAAAGGAATCCTTGGCCCGGCTTCCTCCTAGGAGGAAGGGGGAGGGGCTGTCAACAAGTCAACAGTGTCCCGTGGGGCTGGGGTGGGGCACCGCCTGATGGTGCATGTCTGGGCTGCTGAGGGTCCTCATGCCTCCTCCTTTGCAGGAAGGGATATGCCGTGAGAGTGGCTCCTGGTCAGCTGTCCTGGCCATCCCACAGTCCCGGAGGAGGGCCGCAGACTTCAGCCAGGGTCTCACGAAGCTGCAGGTGACGCTGAGCGAGTCACTGCTCCTCTTGGGGAAGGCTGGGTGGCAGCAGGGATCCCAGCCTTAAGGCCTCAACCTCTGTGCCTGCTTCTTTGAGACTCAGTTTCTTCATCTGTCCACAGGGGACACAATGGCCCCACCCCATGCATTGAGTAGGGCATCCCCGGGGGAGCAAGAGGCCCTGGGAAGAGTCTCAGGGCTGGTGACAGCCTGAGAAGTGAAAGGGAGAAGCAGGGCGAGTGTTGGGGTCCTGGGAACCAGGGTTAGGGCAGCGGGAAGTGCAAGTCATCATGCAGAGGGAAGTGGTCCCGGGATGCTGGGGGAGGGGCTAGGTGACCCACCCTGAGGTCAGCAACGCTCTTGTGACCAAGGCTAGCAGCTGCAGCCACGCCTCTGGCCAGGCCCAGCCACCTATGGGCTCTCTGCCCCTCGTGATCACCCACCACCCTTGGGCCCTGCTTCAGGTTGCTCTTCCTCCTGCCTGGCAAGAAGGGGGCTCCCAGAACCTGGGCTGGAGGCAGTCACAGGGCCTGCCTTCAATGCCCTTTTCTTCTTCTTCTTCTTCTTTTTTTTTTTGGAAATGGAGTTTTACTCTTGTTGCCCAGGTTGGAGCGCAATGGCATGATCTTGGCTTACGGCAACCTCTGCCTCCCAGGTTCAAGTGATTCTCCTGCCTCAGGCTCCCGAGTAGCTGGGATTACAGGCATGCGCCACCACACCCGGCTAATTTTGTATTTTTAGTATTTTGTATTTTTAGTAGAGACAGGGTATCTCCATGTTGGTCAGGCTGGTCTTGAACTCCCAACTGCAGGTGATCCACCTGCCTCAGCCTCCCAAAGTGCTGGGATTACAGGCATGAGCCACCATGCCCGGCCCCAACTGCCCCTCTTCTAGAGAGCTTTCCTCTAGGTGCCCTCAAGAATGCAGAAAGAGGGCCAGTAACGCGCCTGCCTGTGTTATTCTCTGGTCCGTGCTAAATCAGCCTTTCCTGCTGCCCTACAGGGCGCAGGTGGAGGTGCAATTAATGGACTAAATGAGGTAATGAAAAAGATTGAGAAAATTTTTTTTCAAGATGGAAAAGGAGTGGAGGATAGTACCTCCCATTTCTGCATCTAAACTCCTTGGTCTGGAAGTCCTTTCTTGTGTCTGACTTAAATACATCAAGCTGAATTTCAGACGTTGAGCAATGCTGGAGGAGAAGCAAGATAACACTGGGGCTCCAGCTTCACCACTGGCTGGCACATGACTGGACCTCTCTGTGCCTCAGTCTCCTCATCTGTGAAAAGAGGAGAGTTAGCACCCACTTCATTAGGGTGTCCGATGAAATTGGCTAACGTATACAAAACACTTAGAACAACGCCTGGCACTGGTGGAGATGGACAAACGTCAGCAGTCTACCCGAAAGAATTGAAAGCAGGAACATGAACAGATATTTGCATACTCGTGTTCTTTTGTTTGTTTTTGTTTTGAGACAGGGTTTTACTCTGTTGCCCAGGCTGGAGTGCAGTGGTGCAATCATGGCTCACTGCAGCCTTAACCTGCCAGGCTCAGGTTGTTCTCCCACCTCAGCTTCCCAAGTAGCTGGGACTACAGGTGCACCCCACAATACCCGGCTAATTTTTTGTATTTTTGGTGGAGACAGGGTCTCACTATGTTGCCCAGGTTGGTCCTGAACTTCAGAGCTCAAGTGATCCACCTGCCTGGGCCTCCCAAAATGCTGGGATTATAGGCGTGAGCCACCACACCTGGTCTACACCCATGTTTTATAGCAGCACTATACACAGCAGCCAAGAGGTAGCAACAACCCCAGTGTGCACAGAGAGATGAATGGATGCACAGTGTAGCCCATCCATACAATGGAATATGATTCAGCTTTAAAAAGGAAGGGAATTCTGACACCTGCTGCCACATGAATGCATCTTGAAGACATTATGCTGAGTGAAATAAACCAGACACAAAAGGACAAATGCTGTGTGACTCTATTTGCAGTACCGAGAATAGTCAAGACCACAGAGACAAAAGGTAGAGTGGTGGTTGCCAGGGCCCGGGGGAGAGGGAAGTGGTGTTAGTGCACAGTGGGTAGAGTTTCCGTTTTGCCAGGTGGAGATTTCTGCAGGTGGAGGGCGATGTTGGTTGCACAACCCTGTGAATATACTTTTTTTTTTTTTTTTTTGGAGACGGAGTCTCGCTCTGTTTGCCCGGCTGGAGTGCTGTGGCCGGATCTCAGCTCACTGCAAGCTCCGCCTCCGGGTTTAGGCCATTCTCCTCCCTCATCTCCCGAGTAGCTGGGACTACAGGCGCCGCCACCTCGCCCGGCTAATTTTTTGTATTTTTAGTAGAGACGGGGTTTCACCGTGTTAGACAGGATGGTCTCGATCTCCTGACCTCGTGATCCGCCCGTCTCGGCCTCCCAAAGTGCTGGGATTACAGGCTTGAGCCACCGCGCCCGGCCCCTGTGAATATACTTAATGCCACTGAACTGTGCGCTTAAAAGATTATAAATTGCATTATGTATATTGTACCATAATAATTTAAAAAAAGTCAGCTGTCATTGCTCTGGCAGAGGGAAGGGAGGGACATCCCATGTGTCCTGGCCTCTGAGGCCCTGGGTTGCGTGCGAGGAGCTGTCGGTGGCTCCTGGCCAGGTGCTGGCACACTCGCCTTCTAGGCTAAATGGGGAGGTCACTGCCAGTCTGCTCCTGTCTGCTGCCCTCCCCGCCAGGCAGAGGCCCCCGCTTGCTGCCCCCGGCCTGTGCCCTGGGGAGCTGGGGAATGGGACAGCGGGGGGCCACTGGTCACAAACATCCCCACCCAGCATGCGATGCTGGCTTCCTGCTGGGGTGGAGCCCTAGGCTGGCCTTTGGCTCCCCTGGAAGTGCCTGGCCTCTTGGGAACTGTTTTCTGCATCTGCGAGAAGAGGGTAAGGACTGCTCCTGCCCTATGGGCCCCATTGGCTGTCATCCCTTGGCCCTCCATGCTGCCCCATTTTCAGAAGACTTTCCTTGTCTTGAGGACTTCACGCATGTGACCACTGACCCTCATGCTTGAGCTTAGAGAAGGGGAGTGACTGGTGCAGACACAAGTCCAAGGCAGCAGCCTCATTTCCCAATCACCGGCCGGTGCTCTGGGTGGGCCACTGCCGTCAGTGGGGGACAAGGGTGGCAGCCCCTCCTCAGCCCTACAAAGCCTGTGCAGACCAGGGGCTGCCTCCGAGGGGACAGTAGGGCCTAAGGCCTGACAACGCCCTCCTGGCAGATACAGACTTCCAAGCAATTTCCCGATCTGCTTGGGGCTGGGAGGGGAGGTGGGGTGGGGTGGGGTGGGAGAACAGAGTCTGGCAGGAGAGTCTTGTGGGGATTGCACAATGAGGCCACAGCAGCCAGCCATGAAGGCAGCCACCGGCCAGGGCCCCTCAGCCCGTATCCCCATCGCCCCGTGTGGATGAATTCCATCTGTGCAGTGCCGATGGAAGGGACCTCCCAGCCCTGGACACTGTGGCTCTGTGGACTCATCTGAAAAATGTCATCCCTGGAGCCCTAGGAGAGAAGGGGTGGGGTTGGCAGCCTTAACACCCCATCCTGGCGGCCTCCTGCATCCGCTCCCCCACAGGTTCCCCAGAGACGGGATGGATGGCAATCCAAGTGCAAACCTGGCGCTTGGCCACCACCCTTGAAGAGGAAGTTCTCAGTGCCCAGGGCACCCTGAACCCACACCGCCCCCACTCCGCGGGCCCCCTGGTCGTGGAAGACCTGTTGCTAGGCTGGAGAGGGAATGGCAGAGTGAGCGGGGGGCGGGGAAAGAGGCCAAACAAAAGAGGGGAGGAGCAGAGGCCCAGTGAGGCAGGAGGGAAGCCCGTGCCCAGCGGGAAATTCCTAAATGACAGGACCTTTCCCGAGGGCAGAAATTCCCAGCGTCTGAAATAAGGAAGGAAGTTCATCTCCAGGGGGCTCCTTCACAGCCCCCTTCCATCCTCCCCACATGCCCCACCTCCACATCGCCCAGGACAGACCCTGAGAAACAGAGTCTGGATGGGGAAACAGGCCTGGAAACGGAGGCCTGCGCTGAGTGGGTAAAGTCGGCTTGATGATTAAGACGAGGGCCTGGAGTCTCGGCCTTGGACCCTTCCCCTTCTGCCTGCTCCCGCAGCCTGTAGGTCCAGCCCTAGCCCTAGAGGGAGAAAGGCTCCAGTGGGAGTCCCACAGGCCTGGCTAGGAACCCCACGCCGCTACTTAAAGCGATGTGACCCGGGTCAGCCACTTCACCTTTCCGCATTTACGCATTTCGAGCAAGGCTTGACGACGGGAGGGATTCAAGGCCCTGTGCACAGCCGCGCGGCCAGCACTCTGGCCAGCCGTGTAGCCCCCTTCCCCTTAGGGGGCCTCCTCCGGGAAGCCCCCGTCCCCTGTCTCCTTGTGGCCACGGTGATGCCGGAACACTTTAGAGGGCCGGCTGGGGGAGTTGGAGTGGATGGGGCGCTCCGCAGCTGGAGCCGGTCTGTGACGCGGGAACGCGGCCAAGCGCACCCCTTCCAGGCGGCCTATCAGGAGCCGTCGTCCGACAATGGCCCGGCGCCTGACAGCCCCGTCCTTCGGACTCCCGAACTCCACATACCATGCGACGTGCGGCCAGCCCCCCGCCCCTGCCCCGCTGCTGGGAGGAAGTGACCGCGCCCCGCATCCCCCGCTGGGCAGGCCCGGCGCGCCCGGCCCCCGGGACGCAGAGACACAGCCGGGCCGCGCTGGGCCTTGGCCTCCGCCCGCGGGTTTTCCGCGGTTGCGGGGGGCGGGGCAGGCGGGGCGGGGCAGAGTCTGCGACTATTTCAGGCCTTGCGGAACTGGGGCCAGGACAGCGGCGGCCAGGCCAGGACACGGTAAGTGACCTTCGCCTCCACGCGTCCATTCCCCGCCGCTCCGCGCGGCTCCTCGCCCGCCCCGACCCCATGCCTCGCTGGATTCCCCGAGGGAACAGCCTGTCGCGGCGGCGGGGACAGGACGGGACTGGACGGTCCCAGGGACCCTGGCCTGGGGCAGCCCCACTGCCAGGGAAACTGAGGCCCTGTCGCCCAACGTCCGCGCGTCCGGGCGCACAGGGGCCGGGGCTGGCGCTCGCGGCGGAGGGCCGGGTCCTGCCAGAGGCAGGGAGGGCGGGGCTGGGGCAGTCACAGGGATCTCCCCTCCATTAGCAGCAGGAAGGCCCCAGGTCCGGCGTTACTCTCCGACCGGGCGACACAGGCCAAGTCACTTCCTCGCCTGTGCCCGAGTGTCCTCATCGGGAGATGGGTCCGCCTTCCACATCCTGCCCAAGGCTGAAGGAGCCGGGCCCAGCGAGCTCCCAGGAGGCGCGTGGACATCAGGCGTGTGGCGGGGAAGGCGAGCCAGACCAGTCGGCCTGAGGACAGGCAGGGCAGCGGGAGGCTGGGGGGCGCTGTTGAGCCTGCCTCAGTGGGCCCAACCAGCGGCAAGGCTTAAAGGAACGCCCCTCCTCCCCTTCCCTCCTGGCTGCACCCACTCGCTGCTGCCTGCAGGACAGACTCAGCACACAGGAGACTCACCCCCACTGAGGCTCAGATAGGAGCCCAGCCCTTGGCCTCGCGGTTTGGCCACATCCCCTTAGCAGCACTGTGAGGTGGGGGTCCTCATCCCCATTTCAAAGACGGGGAAACTGAGGCTTGTGAAGGAAGGAGGTGTGCAGTGCACGCACTAGTGAGAGGTATGCTGAGCCTGCACCGAAACCGTTTCTTTCCACGGCACCAGCTGCCTCGGAGAGCGGAGACCTGGGATGAGGCCCAGAGGGCTGCAGCAGGACCTTCAGGCGCTCTGGGTTTTGTGTCACAGAGGGGAGAAGGTGGCGATGCTATGGGCGTCCTGCGGGAGCTGTGCCTGGAGGTGGGACAGAGCCTAGTACATGTGGGGTGGGACAGGGAAGGCTGAGGTGAGGCTGGCAGGAGCATTGCTGGTAAGGGCCACCCTCCCCCACTCCAGGAGAATGGCAGAGGTGGGGCCTGGGCACCCAGGGTGGGGCTGAGTGGCCCTGCCAGACAGACCATCTCCTGTGGGTGCTTGGCATGCACCTGAGAGGGGCTGGGAAGCGAGGTTGGGGCACTGGGTGGGGAGCAGAGGTGCCCCATGGCCTTGCCCCTGAGGCTCCCTGGAGCATGCCCCTCTTGGTCCTGGAGTGGAACGCTCAACCCAAATGGCACCAGGGAGGCCCGTGCCATCCAGGAGTGTGGGACTTTGCCCAGGGCCTTGGGTGAGCATGGCAGGAGCTGGGGGTGGGAGGAGCCCAGGCTTCCTGTCCCTCAGGTGGCTCTGGCCAAGCCCTTCCGGGATGGGGACAGGGTAGTGGGGCTGGTGGAGGCAGCGGGGCCATGGGAAGAGTCTGATGGGCCCAATCTGAGCCCCCATGGCTGCTGTGCTTGGAGCAAACACCTCCTACTCAGCCTCAGTTTCTCCTTCTGGATGGTGGGTCATCCTGACTGCCTTGCGGGGCTGTTTCAGGGGTCACTTGAAGTTACCGTGACACATGAGACAAGGCTGCATGCATTTCATTTTGGGGTGGGTCAGACAGGTGGCATCATGGTTACAGGTCACCCCAGTTCTCAGGGAGGCCCAGCCCCTGCCTCCTTCCCCCTTTCAGGGCAGTCATGGTCTTCTCCAGTGGACTTGGCCTTGCTTTGACAATGGTCAGGTGCTGGGCGGGGACTTAGGGGAGGCTTGGGTCTTGCCTCTCTGGATGTAGCTTGCAGGACAGCTGGGGATGTGGAGGCAGGGGGAGAGCTGGGCTCTGGGACCAGGTGACCTGAGTTCCAAACCCAAGCTGTTCGCCATAGGGACGGTTTAAGCCAAAATAACACCCTTCCAGATGAGAGAAAGGAAGAGATGGGATGGGCACCCAGGAAGGCTGCAGAAACTGGAAGCTTTTGTGATGATGCTATCATCCCGTATGGGAGCGGGCAGAGAGGGTGGGAGCCAGGAAGCCTGGGTTCTGGACCCTAGTTGCTGTGTGACTTCAGGCAGCCCTGTGACTTGCTGAGCCCCTTGTCCCCAGTGATGTGTGAAATGCTCTCTGAGGTCCCACCCACTGGGCTTCTGTAGACCCCAGTCAGGCTCTGCCCGCTTCGTGGCCCAGCCGGAGCAGCTGTGTTTCTGTGACCCCACCGCTGGATCAGAACTGGGCAAGATGGCAGAGGGGCTGGGGCTGGGCAGGGGGAGGTGGTCTCAGGCCAACTTCTGGTGTTCTAGACCCCGGCATGTCCCTGACCTTTCTGGACCTCTGTTCCTGCTCTGTCCAAAGGGACAGAGCACATGCCCCGCCTCTTCCCTAGGGTCCCGTGGGATCCAGGGAGGTGTTCACTCCCTGCTTCCTGCCTAGAGAGTGGGCTGTCAGGGAAGGATTTGCCCAAATAAAGTGAAGGCCCCCCTCTGTGTGGCAGGCTTGGCATCCCCAGCCTCTTCCCTGCTTCTGGGGCTGTGAAGTATTGGAAGGGAAGCTGTGTGTGGTGAGATGCTTGTGGCCAGGGAGGGAGTATGGTTGTTGGTGCTCATCTGGGCCAGGAGATGAGCAGAGCCCTGGTGGTCTAATGGGTGAAACAGACTGAGTGCACTCAATGCAGCCAGCACAGCTGTGTGCTCCCGCCTGGGAGCCAGGGCTGGTCCATGGTGACCACTGATGCCTTCACCCCACCCCACAGGAGCCTGCAGGCCTGAGCCAGGGTGATGCTGAAGATGATGACCTTCTTCCAAGGCCTCTCGGGCCATCAGCCTGTGCGGGACACCCTCGACTTCCCCAGAAGCCCCCAAAAGTTGCCGTCCACATCAGAGGCAGAGTCGGAGGCCTCCATGTCAGTGGCCTCCTCTGAGGACCTGGCGCCACCCCTGGAGGCTGGGACAGCCCTATATAGGGAGGAGGAAAAGACGGCGAAGAAGAAGAAGGAGAAGAAGAAGAAGTCCAAAGGCCTGGCCAATGTGTTCTGCGTCTTCACCAAAGGGAAGAAGAAGAAGGGTCAGCTCAGCTCAGCGGAGCCCGAGGGCGCAGCCAGGTCCAGGCAGGGGCTGGATGGCCCGCCCCCAACAGGTGCGCTGGGTCCCTGGGCTAGAGCTAGTCTGGGGCCTGGACGGGGTTGGCGCTCATCCGCGTGAGTGAACCACTTGCACAGTGGGCCGGCAAATGAGGTTGGAAGGCGCATCTGTTTCTCTGCTTTCACCTGTGCCCCAATCTGCGGGGCTGGGAGGGGGGAGACCAGGCCTTCAGCCCAGTCTGGGACACCGACATCACCCTTTAGGGTGTTGGCCGCCGGCCCTGTGCGCGTCTAGGGGAGGACGGTCCCGCCGGGCGCTGGCCGCCCCGCCCGGTGACCGGCGGGCTGGGGCCGGGGCTGACACGACTTTCCCGGCGCAGTGGAGGAGCTGAAGGCGGCGCTGGAGCGCGGGCAGCTGGAGGCGGCTCCGCCGCTGCTGGCGCTGGAGCGAGAGCTGGCGGCGGTGGCGGCGGCGGGCGGTGCGAGCGAGGAGGAGCTGGTGCGGCGCCAGAGCAAGGTGGAGGCGCTGTACGATCTGCTGCGCGACCAGGTGCTAGGCGTGCTGCGGCGGCCGCTGGAGGTGGCTCCAGAGCGGCTGCGCCAGGCGCTGGCCGTGGTGTCGGAGCAGGAGAGCGAGGACCGCCAGGCGGCGGCGGCGGCGGCAGAGCCGGGGACCTCCGGACTGGCGGTCACGCGCCCGCGGCGCTGGCTGCAGCTGTGGCGTCGCGGTGTGGCAGAGGCGGCCGAGGAGCGCATGGGCCAGCGGCCGGCCGCGGGTCCCGAGGTCCCCGAGAGCGTCTTTTTGCACTTGGGCCGCACCATGAAAGAGGACCTGGAGGCCGTGGTGGAGCGACTGAAGCCGCTGTTCCCCGCCGAGTTCGGCGTCGTGGCGGCCTACGCCGAGAGCTACCACCAGCACTTCGCGGCCCACCTGGCCGCCATGGCGCAGTTCGAGCTGTGCGAGCGCGACACCTACATGTTGCTGGTCTGGGTGCAGAACCTCTACCCCAAGTGAGCAGGCTCAGGGCTGGGCCCGGACCAGCAGGGAGGGTGTCCTCTGTAGGAGGGGTGTCGAGGTGTGCCGCCGGCAGCTCTTAGTGAGGCTGCTGCTTACAGAGTTTTGAGTCGGAGAATGCAGCGGTGGGACTTGGACTCCCTTCGGCAGAGCCTGGACAGGCAGAGACTGGGCCTGGACACAGGGATAAGGCTGGGGCTCGGTCAGCTTTGGCAGAATCCTTAATTTCCTGGGCCTCAGTCACATTCTGCTGTTAGGGAAACTGAGGCACAGAAAATGGTAGGGATTTCATTCATTCACGAGCGCCCAGTCTGAGGAGGGGGCAAAGCAATCAATAACCATCCAGAGCTGGAAGGGCTGTGGCAGCAGAGGCCAGGCCCCCTGCAGAGCATGGGCCCAAAGCAGGCCTGGAGAAGTCAGGGAAGCCAGCCTGGAGGAGGTGAAAGCCAGCGGTCCTTCTCTGAGCCGGGGAATCAGGCCAGGAGGCAGGAGGAAGGGTGATAGGGCACGCAGGGAAGAAGGTGAGAGGAAGGCCGGTGCTCCTGAGCGTGTCCTCTTCCAGGGCACTCTGGAGCTGAGCAGAGCTTGTCAGAATGTTTAGCCCTTGGATTTATTGGGGGCTATGCGGGCACCCCCAGGCAGCAGAGTTCAAAGGGGGTGGGCTAGGGCCATGTGTCTTGTTAGACCCCCATTGTATAGGGTTACCCTCTGAGCCCGCGGCAGAGCTGGAGCCCATCAGGTGGGAGGCTGGCTGTGCAGCTGGTACCCCTGCTGAGTACAGCCTCAGGCATCCCCTGACTCCATGGATCCCTGGGCGTGCCTGTCATTCACACAGTCTGCATGGGGAGAGGCTTACTGCAGTGTGGAAAGGCCCAGGGCAGGGGAGTCCAGGGGCTGTTATTGTGGGGCTTGGCCACTGCTGGCCCCAGATGCTAGTGTGAAACTTTAGGAAAGAAGCTCAGAGATGTGGACAGTGTGGGCAGTGTCTGCCGTCTCGGGGGCCTTTGGGGGTCCTATGGGCTCAGTCGCTGTTGAAGCGTCAGCCTCGGCAGAAGGATAGAGAAAGGGTCCAGTGGGGAGGGTGGGAGAGGGGTCAGCAGGGCATAGGGGAACTGGCACAGGGCAGGGACTGTGGGAGAGATAGCCCAGCCCAGAGCCAGTTCCCGCTTGCTCGTCCTGGCTCACCAGGAAATGCCAGGCACCCCTGCCTGCCAGTCTTCCTGTCCCAGTGACCTCGGGGTCTGCTGGCCTGGGGTTAGCAACAGGCAACTAAAGCCAAGCTGGGCATGGAGCCCTGGTGAGAGGGTGTCCAGGGGGGCATCGTTGAAGCCTGTGTGCCAGAAATGTGGGGAATGGAGGGACACAGCTGCATCTGGATTGGGTGAGGGGCAGAGAGGTCATTTGTAAGCCTCTAGGCAGACAAAGGCCCCTTAGGAAGTGCTGGGGCTGGGCAGTCCCCTGGGAGCTCTGGGGCGCTGCAGAGGCGCCAGGAGAATGAGCCAAGATGCATCTGGGGAGCAGTTTGGGGCAGCCCTTCCTGCCCATTCTGGCCTACTCCTGGGATTGGGAGGTGGCTGGGGCTGTTGAGATGCCCAAGACCTGCAGGGTTGGAGCGCAGTGGGCTGGGAGTTGGCTGGATTCCAGGGCTGCTGTGACTAGGAGCAGGGTTTTATCTGGGTGACAGGTAGCCTTGGAGCAGGAAGAAGATCAGATCTTAAAGGTGGCTCTGGCTGCTGGGTGGAGAAGGAACTGTTGGAGGTGAGGGAAGGAGCAGAGAGGCCAGGAGGAGGCTTTTGCAGTGAGCTAGCGGGAAGCTGGTGGGAGCCAGCCAGAGCGCCAGAGTGGCGTGAGGCTGCTGATTTTGGGGGCTATTTTGGAGCAGGACCTAATGGGGATGGGTGAGAGGGTCAGAGGAGGCATGATGACTTCAGGGTTTCTGTTCCAAACCAAGCTAAGTAGATGGAGGACCCATCATCTGAAATGGGAACGGGGGTGGGTGTGCGGGAGGGTGTGCTGGGCAGTCTGGGCCTGCCAGAGACCGAGGCTGAGGACCTGGGCTCTAGCTTGAGGGGTGGTGCTGATTGGGTATACCTGTCCTCATGCCAGCCTCCCCTGCCTGCAGTGACATCATCAATAGCCCCAAGCTGGCGGGTGAGCTGCAGGGTGTGGGGCTCGGGAGCCTCCTGCCCCCCAGACAGATCCGGCTGCTGGAGGCCACATTCCTGTCCAACGAGGCGGTGAGTCTCCACCTGGGCCAGGGAGGGGCAGGGAGGTGGCACAAGAGAGGCTCAGAGACAGGCAGGCCATGGGCAGGGAGGTTGACGGGTCTTCCAGGTGAGCGAGGTGATGGATAGTGCCCCAGTGACCTGCCCTCCTCCCCCAGGCCAATGTGAGGGAGCTGATGGACCGAGCTCTGGAGCTAGAGGCACAGCACTGGGCTGAGGATGTGCCTCCCCAGAGGCTGGACGGCCACTGCCACAGTGAGCTGGCCATCGACATCATCCAGGTACTGCAATCTGCCCCAGGGCACATGTACCGTCCGTGCACGTGCACGGGAAGTGCCACACACATTCCGTCCTGTGTGCATACCCATGCCCACCTCGGGGCACCCCCTCTGTTCCAGCCTGTTTCCTCCCTATCCCCTGCCCCCTTGTCCAGGTGAGCCCCTGCTCAGCTCACCCAACACCACCCCGCAGATCATCTCCCAGGCCCAGGCCAAGGCCGAGAGCATCACGCTGGACTTGGGCTCACAGATAAAGCAGGTGCTGCTGGCGGAGCTGCCTGCATTCCTGAGGAGGTGGGTGTGTGCCCAGGATGGGGTCCCTGTAGCCACCTCTCTCAGAGCCACGGCCCCTCCCTAGTGCCTCAGGTGGGGAGCTGAGCTGGCTCCCCGCCCTCCACCCCTGTCCCTGTCATTCTGAGCCAGGAGTTGTTTCCCACTCAGCCAGGGCACTGAGATCCTCAGGTGGTCTGACCTCCACCAGGATTCAGTGTGGGAACCTCCTGCACCCACCCCATCAGCAAAGCTCTCAGCAGAGCAGCCTCTAGCTTCCAAGAAGATGCCTCACGAGGGACTGAGACCCCGCCACTCCTTCACACAACAGTCCCAGTCTCCACCGCCCAAATTTTATCTGCTCTCTCCCTCTCAACCTCTGAGCGCTTCTCCAGCCAACCACACCCTCACTCCTACCTGGTCTCCCAATTCTAGAGAGGGCCTGGGAGAAGGGCTGGGGGCAGCAGAGATGGGCTGGTACCCTCTTCAGGAGCCCTGGCCTTAGCTTGTGAAGCCAGTTCCATGATGCTCAGGGACTAGTGGCCCCTCCCTGGGCTGTGGGCAGCCAGACAGAAAAGTGAACCCCGGGAGCTGGCATGGAGGGCGGGGAGGCTGCTGCTGCCATCCCAGCGTTTGGGCTGGTCTTGAATATGCCCCTTCTGGTTTCACCAGCTACCAGCGCGCCTTTAATGAATTTCTGGAGAGAGGCAAGCAGTTGAGGAATTACAGGGCCAATGTCATTGCCAATATCAACAACTGCCTGTCCTTCCGGTGAGAGTGTTGGGAGGGGCTTGCAGGAGTGGGAGTCACTCGGCAGGCAGGAGAGGGGAGCTGGGAGGCGGAGGGAGGAGGAGCTGCTTAGGTCAAGAAGTGGAATTCAAACCAGCAACATGTGTGAGGATGCCGGGGCCTGCAGCACCAGCAGCAAGCATTTCCCAAGTGCTGGCTGGGGCAAGCACACAGGCAGATGTTTCAGCCATTATTTTATCCTTAAAGCAACCCTGTGAAGTAGGCGTAGTGATCTGTCTATTAGGCAGATGGGCAAATCACAGGAGGAGACTGACTTGCCCTCGGTTACAAGGGGATGTGGTGGAGGAGTGTCCTGAGGCATGGAGAACATGGATGGGAGGACTTGATCCCATAGAGAAGGGGGAGCCATTGAGGGTTCTAGAGTGAAGAGAGGGGGCTGCCTGGCTCCCTGGGTATGGAGCTATAGGCTGAGCAGGGCTGGGGTGACCTCTCTGCCTCCACCTTCCAGGATGTCCATGGAGCAGAAGTGGCAGGTACCCCAAGACACCCTGAGCCTCCTGCTGGGCCCCCTGGGTGAGCTCAAGAGCCATGGCTTTGACACCCTGCTCCAGAACCTGCGTGAGGACCTGAAGGTACTGGGAACCTCTTGCCCTCAGGAGCCCAGTGTTGGGGGGCCCAGGGAGGGGCTGGGAGGTGCCCCTGGGGAGGAGTGGCAGAGGCAAAGATGTGGGGGAGACACGCTCCAGGCCTGTGGACGGCACTGTGAGCCAGCTCTGGTGCAGCGGTAATGCCCGGTTGGGGACCCTGGCAGGCTCTGAACTCCACCCATCACGCCCTGGGGCTTGGCCTGAGAGGGGCCACCTGGGGCTGGGAGGGCCTGGAAAAGTTTCACTGCCCCTCCCCAATTCAGACCCAGCCCAGTCCCAAGCCTGTAGACATTTTTCCTCCAATCCCCGCAGCCCCTCCTGTCTACCCCTTCCCCGCCCCTGACTCCCAGCCACTGAGGCTCAGGGTTATCGGCAGCCAGGGTCACATCTGTTATGGGCCAAGAAATCCACAGAAAATGCTGTGAAAACAAGCAGATTCTTTAGCAGGGTGTAAAGTGGGGGTCTCTTGAAAGGAAGGGGAGAGGTTCTCTGCCTGGTGTTAGGGACTAGCGGCCATGAGTGGCCTGAGTGTGGTGGAAGCCCGAGCAGTGACCCCAGATCCCTTGGCACCGATCTCCCAGGCCCAGCCAAACACAAGGTCTTGTTTATGAAAGAATTTATTTATTTAAGAGGCAGTGGACTTGGCCTCCGGGCCGGCAGATAGGCTCTCCTGGCTCCTGAGCCGCAGCTGGGTGACCTTGGAGAAGGGTGCACAGAGCCGGCTCCCACTTCCTGTCTGTGAGCAGGGACCTGGGGTTGGCCCCGGTTCCCTGGGAGTCCTTGAGTGCCCCCCTGCTCCGCCAGGCACAGGTGTTGGTGTGTGTCTGTGTCTGCGTGTCTGCGGCTGGCAGCCCTTCCTCTCCAGGGCGTGACCAGACATCCTGCCTCTCCTGTCTCAGCCGCTATTCAAGAGGTTCACGCACACCCGCTGGGCGGCCGCCATGGAGACGGTGGAAAAAATTATCACCACTGTGGACATGAGGCTGCCTGAGTTCTCAGAACTGCAGGACTGTTTCCGGGAGGTGAGGAGGCTCTGGGCTGGTGGCTGGGCCTCGGGGAATGGGGGCAGGCCGAACACGCACACTAGCATGTCTGTGTACACTCACTCACATGTGCTCACACACACACGTGAACATGCACATGTGAACATGCACACGTAATGCATGAGCATATGAACACATGTGAATGTATGAGCATGTGAACGCATGCACACATGTGAACACACGTGAAGACACGAGTATGTGAACACATGAGCATGTGAACACACGCACATGTGAGCACACGCATGTGAACACACGCACATGTGAGCACACACATGTGAACACAAGAGCATGTGAACACATACTGAACACAGGCACATGTGAACACTCACATTTGAACGCACGAGCATGTGAACACATACATGTGAACACACACATGCGGATGCATGAGCACGTGTGCAGTCTTTTGCTCTGGCATCTGCCTCTCCCTGGAGTCCTGGCTACAAGGCTTCAAGGGAGGTGGTGAGCTCCCCATCAGCAGGCAGCTCACACGCCTCTGGCTGCTTGCCCTCCCAGGAGCTCATGGAGGCCGTGCACCTGCACCTGGTGAAGGAGTACATCATCCAGCTCAGCAAGCGGCGCCTGGTCCTCAAGACAGCTGAGCAGCAGCAGCAGCTGGCTGGGCACATCCTGGCCAATGCTGACACCATCCAGCACTTCTGCACCAAGCACGTAAGCCCCCGCCCACCTCTCCCAAGCTCCTCTGAAATGGCTGCCTCTTCTCCCCTAGCCCTTTCAGGGTCGGAGATAGGCCATTGGTGCCTCTCCAAGCCCAAGGAGTTGCTGACCCGAGCCTCTGGACCACACCCACTCCTGCAGGGCTCCCCGGCGACCTGGCTGCAGCCTGCTCTCCCCACGCTGGCAGAGATCATTCGCCTGCAGGACCCCAGTGCCATCAAGATTGAGGTGGCCACTTATGCCACCTGCTACCCTGACTTCAGGTGAGAGCATGGGGCACCTCAGGACCCTTGTCACATCACTGCGGCCAGGGTCTCACAGGGCTGGCTTTGGAAACCCAGATCCTGGCAGCTGCCACGTGCCAGTCACTGTGTGAACCTCACCAGGGCCTCACTCTTGTGGCCTTCACCACAACACTACGAGGCCGATCCTTTTTCCATTCCCATTTCACAGAGGAGGCCTGGAGAGCTCACAGGATGCCTCCAAGGTGACATGGCTAGTTAGTGTCTGGCTGCATGGCCCATACTCTTAGCTTTGCCTGACGCTGCCTCTCAGAGGAGACTGAGACCAGAGAGGCCAGGTTCACCCAGCTTGGGGGGCCTCTGGGGCCTGGGCCCATGCGCTGGGACCAGGGCTCATATTTGGGAGTGGAGGCTTAGCCCCTGGCTGCCTGAGGCTCTGGTGAGCCAGGGACATCGTTTCTTTCTGGCTGGGTCCTCTGACATGTTAGGTAAGTTTGAATGGCTCTTGACAGGGTTGACCCCAGCTTAGCCAAGTCCAGCCCCTGTCTGATCCAGTCCACCCATTCATTCACCCACCATACAAGCGCCCATTTAGTCACCCACCCATTCCTTCACCCATCTGGGTATCTGTCTTTCTTCTCACTCATCCATCACCTGTCTACCCACCCACCCACCCATCTATCCATCCATCTATTCATCCACCTACCCATATAAGCACCTATCCACCCATCTACTCATCCATCCATCCCTCCACGCATTTAGCTATCCATCCACTCAACCACCCACCCACCCACCCATCCACCCATGCATCTACTCCATGTGCCCATCCCTCCACCCATCTAGCTCTCATCCATTTGCTTATCTACCCACCATCCATCTACCTATGCCACCAACAATTATAGAGAAGTCAGCTAGGTGTCAGCCTCTGTTCTAGTTACCAGGATGCAATGAAGTAACAAGAGAAGCCAGATCTCAGTCCTTCCTTAAGTAGCTCACATTCTGTTGAGGGCCAGCAATAATAATGACATAATCAGGCAAAGAAAAGACAATTACAAATTGTAAATAGGGTTTAACCAAGGTTCTGCATAATAGGAGGTGCTGACTTTAGAGACAAGAAAACCTCTTGGGGGTGGACATCTTAGTGGAGACCTAAGGGGTGGGAAGAGGTGGTCATCTCAGGGCTTGGGAAGAGCATTGCAGGGGGAGCAGCCCGTGCAGAGGCCTGACACAGGCTGGGGCATGGCTGCTCTTGGGACCGTCAGGTGGAGTGCATGGGCGAGGGAGAGTGAAGTGCAGCCCCCTCATGGGCTAGGCGTTGGCTGTGGGGCCCTGTGGCACTGGTCAGGAGTGCAGGGAGCTGGTGAACAGGACTGTGGGTGACAGGCTGGGCTGACGGGATGCTCTCTTTGCCAGCAAAGGCCACCTGAGCGCCATCCTGGCCATCAAGGGGAACCTATCCAACAGTGAGCTCAAGAGCATCCGGAGCATCTTGGATGTCAGCACGGGGGCGCAGGAGCCCTCCAGGTCCCTATTTTCCCTTATAAAGGTTGGTTAGCTTTTTCTGTGGCCTGACCTGCTTGTGAGTGCCCAGCACACCCCGCTGGGAGCTGTTAAGAGCGGCACTGGCTCTCGGCTCCTCCCGGGTCTCCTGTGCTCTGATGCTGCTTCTGCCTAGCCGTGGCGGAGGTGCAGACCCTGTCAGCTGGAACTGGACAGACCTTGGTTTGTTTACATGTCCGATGGGGGCAGGAGCTCCCATTATGGGCAGCCAACCAGGTAACACCAAGGACTCTTTGTAAACAATAGCTGATCGTGTACACGCAAGCAAAGAACCAGGAGGGAGAGTGTGGCCAGGCTCAGGGATCCCCGGCCACCTCTGTTCAGGGCCCCTCCACCATCAGCCTCATGACTGTCCTCCTGGTGGGTGGGGACGAGGGCCCTCTCCGGCTCCCTGGAGACAGGGGCCGAGCCTCACCCATCTGCCCTCCGCAGCCCAGGGCCTCCGTGAGCTGGGTTCAGCAAGGCTGGAATGGAAGACAGAACTGGAAGAGAAAGAAGGAAAAGATGAACTCTTATCTGGCAGGGGCTTGTGGGGTCCTGTGTTGTGGCCACTGCCAGCATTAGACGTCATGTCCAGATGGCCCCACAGCTCCTACTGGCTGGCCCTGCAATGGGGCCCTGAGCCCTCCCTCTTCATCCCCCAAGGCCTCAACCAGAGGGTGGTCCCCCAAGACCTTGGTGTCCACTACAGAAGGGCCCAGGACCTCCTGGGTCATCTCAGGCTCCCGCTTCCCAGAGGCAAGGATAGGCCCTGGGGGTGTCTCTGTGGGCTCTGCTACCCAGAAGTCTAGCTGAGGTCTGGGCAGGGGCAGGGCAAGCTTGACCTCTCACCTCTGACCCTTTGGCCTCTGTATTTATTTCCTATTGCCGTGACAGGTTTCCACAAACTTTGTGGATCAAAACTTGGTCCTCCAGTTCTGTGGGTCAGAAGGCTGACCGGGGTCTGAAGTCTGGATGGCGGCAGGCCTGCGCTCCTGGAGGTCTAGGGGAGAACTGATTTCTGGCCTTTTCATTTTTCGAGGCTATCCATACTTCTTGACTTCAGGCTCCTTCATCTTCAGAGCCAGCTGTGGGTAGTTGAATCTTTTTCCCATCACCTCATTGAGGCCTCCCCTCTCCTGCCTCCCTCTACCACTTTTTTTTTTTTTTGAGACAGGGTCTTGCTGT
Organism: Trachypithecus francoisi; assembly: GCF_009764315.1. Lineage (NCBI taxonomy): Eukaryota > Metazoa > Chordata > Mammalia > Primates > Cercopithecidae > Trachypithecus > Trachypithecus francoisi. The sequence continues at coordinate 3,529,981 of NW_022681468.1, read as the reverse complement.
GTTGCCCAGGCTGGAGTGCAGTGGCCTGGTCATGGCATCAAGGCTCACTGCAGCCTGGACCTCTGGGTTCAAGTGATCCTCTTGTCTCAATCCCCTGAGACAATGCCCCACGCCCAGCTGCATACTTTTTGTGGATACGGGATCTTATTCTGTTGCCTAGGATTGTCTGGAACTCCTGGGCTCAAGCGATCCTGTAGCCTTAGCCTCCTAAAGTGCTGGGACCATAGGCATGAGCCACTGTGCCCGGCCTGCTCTGCCGCTTTTAAGGACGCTTGTGATCGCATTGCTCCTACCCAGAGAACCCAGGTCATCTTTCTATTTTAAGGTTAGCTGATTAGCCACCTTAGTTCCATCTGCAACTTTAATTCCCACTGGCTGTGTAACCTAACATGGTCACGGGCTCCAGGGACTGTCACATGGACATCTTTGGGAGGCCGTTCCTCTGCCCACCGCAGCCTCCGTTCATTCCCTGCCCTGCAGAGCACCTCGCTGTACCCCAGGAAAATGTGAGCTCGTTTTCCTGCTCGGCCTGTGCTACCTGTAAGGCCCTGCTCCTCCCTGGGTCTGAAAGTTCCTTCTCAGCCCGACAGGGGGCCCTTCAGACTCAGGCATGACTCAGCCCTGCTGATGCCTCTGCAGGGCTGAGTCTGGGTTTCCTGCCGGCTCTCTTGGGTCCATCCCCTTTCCCCAGGTACTGGCTTACAAAGCTGTGGCCAGAAACTGGCCCGTATAGATGATGCCCGAGGTCTTTGTACATTTGTAGGAGTTAGCGTGTTTGATATTGTTAATATAATAATTATTTTTTATAGTACTGCTTTTGTATGTATGTTAAACAGGGTCCAGGTTTTTATAGCTTGATATAAAACAGAATTCAAAAGCGACTGTGGAGTGGTTTATTTTGGGAGCTGAACAATGATGGGGGGCCTGGCCGGGCAGCCTTAGCAGCTTCGGGAGCCTCTTGGGGTCTGGGCAAACCCTGTCTACCTAGGCTGTGTGTCAATCCCCAGCCTGTCCCCGCCCCCAGAGCAGCTCCTGTGGTCCAGGCAGGAGAGGGCCCGCCACCGCCTCACTGAGCAGGAGCTTTGGAAGTGTCTGCCTGTAGGGCATGGCCAGTCACTTCACCCTTCCGTGCCTCAGTTTCCTCATCTGTAAAAAGGGGACCATGACCTTTTGGGGTTTCCTTCACCATCTTTTACTGAGGAAGAGGGTGGGGTGGACACAGGGCAGCCATTTCAACCCCATGCAAGGGACACAGTGGGACCTTATTCTTATGATTCTGGCATCGACCTGGAAGCTACAGCTGTGGACACAGGAGTTCTGGTTTGTGTTCAGAGAGGGCTTCAGCTGCCAGGGAAGGGTAGACCTCTCTGCTGCCAATCTGGCCCGGAATTTGGGAAGGAGCAGAGTCCCTGGAAGGAAAGAAGGGTACCTTGATGAAGGTTGCACAGAGGCTGGGGAGGCCCCGAGGGGAGCCGTGTGGGCCTGAAGAAGGGTGTGGGTCTCAGTAGGGCCTGGGACAGCAGGGAGCTAGGGTGGGAAGGGGAGGCCCTTTCCCGTGAGTTCCATTCTTGGGGCCAAAGCGGATGGCATGAGGCCACCGTACAGTGAGAGAAAAGGAGGGAAAGGAGGGTCAGGGGCAGTGCAGCTTGGTGCGGAGACCCTCTGCCTGGCTCCTGGACCCGCCGGTCCATGTGGCTGCCAGGTCCTGGCCTTGTTGAGCCACGTGGGGAGCGTGGGCCTTGGGCAGGCGAGTTCCCGCTCCTCTCCTCGGAGCACAGGGTCGGGGGAAGTGGGGGCAGCGCGACCCTCCCCTGCATGGGCCCCCCGACCCTGGGCAAGCGTGGAGAGAGACGGGCCCTGAGCCCCAATGGAAGCTGTCAGCGGGCCCTGGCACACATTCTCCCACGGGGGCGGACTTAGGTCCCAAAGCGACCCTCAGCCTCGCAGCGGCCAGGGCGGGCCGAGTCGTCCGAGTGCGGCGAGACCTGGGGCCAGGTGGGCGCCGCGGGCTACGCCCACCCCTGGCAGAGGAGCGGGTTCAGGGCGCGAGGCCCCGGGCGAGGAGGAAGAGGGTGCGGGCGGCGCCCTGGAGGTTCCTGCTGGTCTTGCTTTTAGGGGCGGGGGCCTTCCGGGTCACTGTCCCGCCAGCGCTTGGATCTGCACCAGTAACTTCCCCAGGAAAATCCTCCGGAGAGGAGGATCTGTCCGGCGGCGAGGAGCGAGTCCCCCAGTGCGGGGACAGGGCGGCCGGAGCGGGGCCTGGGCCAGCGCCTGCTGCCTTTGTGCCAGGACGGACCCCGGGCCGCCCAGGTTCCTGTGAGCAGGGGTTGAGCCGGGAGGACGCAGCCCGAGCGGAACACCGGGCGCCCCTGGTCTCCAGCGGTGGAGGCAGCCGGCCAGGGCCGGCTCCGGGGTTTGATGCTTCCTGCAGGAGCCAGGAGCAAGAACAAGCAGCTTGGGTGCAGGCGCGGGGGACGGGCCGGGGGTGCCTGCGGGTGAAGGGGCGGCTCGAAGGGTCAGTAGCTGGAGGCCAGGTCTTGAGGAGGTGCCTGGAGCAGACTCGGGCTGGGCGCTGCAGGGGAGGGAGGAGCTTGCGGAGGCCGGCAGGCGGGAACTGGGAGGAATTTCAGGTTTTACGCAAAGAAAGATGACAGGGCTGGGGAAAAGGGATCCTGGACGGGAGACCCCGCAGGAGGAAGGAGGGGCTGGTAAGCGGGCTCCTTCCAGCTATGGCGGGGGATTGGAAGGGGCTGGAGACGTGATTTTCAACTCGTGGGATTTATGGCTTGGAACGACCCCTCTGGCCTTCTGGGGCGCTGGGGTCCCCAGGGGAGAGATGAGGGCGGCAGCAAGGGCCCCCACTGCACAGTGAGATGGAGCGCGCTCTCGGTGGGCTGAAGGAAAGAGCAGCCGAGGGAGCCAGGCTGCGGTGGGGCTGCTTCCAGGAACAGGGAGAGCCTGGGAGGGGAGACAGGGCTGAGGAGGCGCTTGGTCAAGTTAAGGGGGAGAGGTCTGTCCGCACTCGCAGCTGCGCGCTGTGTCACCAAGATGTTGTTCACAAAGTATTCTTTTTTATTTTTATTTTTTCCTTCTTTTCACAGGTGTTGACCCAAAGTATTTTCTGTCACGCCTGGCCACTCTGCCCTGGACCCTCAATCCAGCCGAATATGACACATCTCCAGAAACCCAGCAGGAGCAAGCTGGAGGGTTGGCCTTAAAATCCTGCTTAAACAGGAGACCCTGGAGGCCTGCTTCAGGGCAACCAGCCTAACCACCAGGGCTCATCAAAGAGGGGGCCTGGATGCGTTGGACCTAAGCAAGATCAGTAAAGGGTTATCCCAATTTCAGACTCACTCCCAGAAAGTCACTCTTGGGAGCTCTCTGTGGAATTGGGCCCCCCTTCTTCTGGTAGTAAGTTTTCAAAACTGACAGGGGTATGAAAGAAAAATTTCTCCAGGGCCGGGCGCGGTGGCTCACGCCTGTAATCCCAGCACTTTGGGAGGCCGAGACGGGAGGATCACGAGGTCAGGAGATTGAGACCATCCTGGCTAATACGGTGAAACCCCGTCTCTACTAAAAATACAAAAAATTAGCCGGGCGAGGTGGCAGGCGCCTGTAGTCCGAGCTACTTGGGAGGCTGAGGCAGGAGAATGGCCTGAACCCGGGAGGCAGAGCTTGCAGTGAGTGGAGATTGCACCACTGCACTCCAGCCTGGGTGACAGAGCGAGACTCCATCTCAAAAAAAAAAAAAATAAGTCTTCTATTAATTTTTTTTTAAAGTTTGAGATATCTGCAGAATGGGCAGGTGGTTCATTAGAGTGGCCAATACCCCAGTGAGTGACAACACTTTGTGTGTGAGGCCGCTGGCCGCCAGGCCATCTCACTCACTGCTTTGGGGGCATCATTTTGCACAGCCCCTGCAGAGGGTGATTTGGGCTCCTGGGTCAGGCTCACAAATGCAGGAACCTGTGAGGCAGCCATTCTTCTTCCAGGAATGTACCGTATCCATGTTCTACCAGCTATGTAAAGCGACTTGAATGCCAAACTAGTCACTTCAGTTACTGTAGCAAAATACTGGAAACTCCCTAGATGCCCATCGGCAGACACCGGGAAATCACTGCAGCACACCCAGACAATGGAGTACTATGTGGCAGTGAAAAAGAATAAGGAAGTTCTCTCTGTTCTGATGTTGACATTCAGGACACATAACGTTAAGCAGAAAAAAGCACACTGCAGAGCAGAGTTTGTGGTGTATGTGTGTGTGTGTGTGTGTGTGTGTGTGTGTGTGCGTGTGCCTGTGGGGGGACAGGGTTGGATGGGGACAGAGGTTAGGAAGGAGCTGTTTGGCCGTATATCTTGTAACTTTTCATTATGAGCCATGTGAATGTGTTATATTAGTAGCATTTTATAACTGAACATGTAACTGAGAAAATGAAAGTGGTGTTGCTGGAGATTGGGGGAGAGGGGAGGAAGATACTTTAGTGTCTGGAGGTAGGCTCGACCAGCCATGGCCAGCGCCTCCTTGAAGTGGGTTCATCAGCAACTTGTGACTTGGCATGAAGCCGAGTTCAGGGCCAAGGTGCAGCCTGTAGTAGCAGGGCTGGGTTTAAGCAAGGCTCTGGTTTTGTCAGGGGATCGCTCGGGAGGATGATAGCTGAGCTGCGGGAGGGGCTTGCCAGGGAGAAGTCATACCGATGGGCTGTGGGGTCTCACTGCAGGGAGGGTGGGGGCATGCACGAGGGGCTGAGGGACTGCAAGGCAGCACAGGGTCAGAGGATGGGGGTTCTGGGGGCAGCCAGGGACTGCTAGGTACAGCTACTGGAATCAGTGAATGCAGGGACGGGGACTCTGGTCACAGAGGAGGACCCTCGTAATTGAGGTTGTGGAGGCACTGCAGTTACTGGTGAGGACACAGTTGGAGTGTGACCCTGAGACTGTGTGCTGATATCGTTGGGAGCTAGGGGCTCAAGGAACTGGGAAGGGGGCCTGTGGATGCTCATGGAGTGGTGGAGGGGGCAGTGGGCAGGGACTGATGTCCCCTGAGAGTGGACAGGAGAGGCCCAGAGGTGAGCAGATGACCACAATGATGAGAAAAGCGGAGATGCTTGAGACGTGGCCTGCCCTGCAGTGTGGGTAGTCACTGCTCTTAAGGCCTCAGCCTCACCAGCTAGCATCTGCCCCTGGCCTTAGGGAAGTGGACGGTCCCCAGATTTAGTGGCTGGATCAGGCTTGTGAGCTGCTGTGCCAGAGCCTCAGCTGGGAAGGCTGAGGCAGTGGTGACTCCAGGAGGAAAGGAGCCGGGGTGCCCTGATTCCCTGAGCCTTCCAGGTGGGTGATACAGCCACTGCCAGCAACGCCATTCAAAGAGGAAGGACGGAAGGCCATGCTAAAGTTCAGCTGCCTCATGTGACCAGGCCCCTCTCTGCTCCAGGAGAGGCGACTGTGCCTCCAGATAAGCCCAGGTGGGTGGTACAGACGAAACGCTCAGGTGGGTGGTAGAGACGGATGAGCCCAGGTGGGTGGTAGAGACGGATGAGCCCAGGTGGGTGGTACGGATGGATGCACCCAGGTGGGTGGTACAGACGTTGAACCTGCTTAAAGGACTGCCGTGAATCAGGAGGTCGCTCCTCTACAGACAGTCATTGTTCCTGCAGGCTCACCCAGAGGGCCTGGGACAATGCAATGTCGGGAGGATGTAGGGACGTTGTCAGCCAAGACCTCCATCCAGGACTCCATTCCTTCTGGTTGGGGGGGGGCGCATTGGAGGATTGCTCCGGCTGCCCTGGAAGGCGGAACCCACAGGCTCTCTATCAGCTGCCCCTGGGCACACGGGTCTGGCAAGATCCCAGGGGAGGATCCTGGATGGTGGGAACTTTCAGGTTCAAGGGGGACCCCTGGAATAGTGGGTGTCCCATTTCCTAGGGCGCCAGCCTGGGTCGGGTCACATGGTGGTGGGAGAGGGCCGGCCTAGGGCACAAGTGCTTTTCGGGCTTCTGTTCATGTCACATTTGCTGATGTCCCATTGGTCAAAGCCAGTTATTCTACCAAGGTTCAAGGTTGGAGAAACTGGCTTCCTTGTGACGGGAGAAGCTGGAGTATAGTGTGACCCCCCACCCCTGCCCACTCACTGCAGCTGCCCTCTGATGGCAATTATTTACATCCCCCCATGAAGAATTTATTCACCTCCCTCCCAAACCCCCCAAAGTCTCCTCCCATTATGGACGATAGTTGCCGTTCACTATACTGTGACCTTCCATGGGACTGGATGTGAATGGGAAGGACACACTCAACACAGGGGGACATGATGGGACCAGGACAGCCACTGCCAGCAATGCCATTCAAAGCGGAAGGATGGGAGGCCGTGCTAAAGTCCAGCCATCGCATGTGGCCAGGCCCCTCCCTGCTCCAGGAGAGGCAACTGCGCCTCCAGATGAGCCCAGCTCTGCCCCCGGGGGTGCTCTCTCATCATCCACCACTCTTGACAGCTCTTGGCTCCTCCACCTCTCCCCTGTGCTCCTGGCTCTGCCCTCTGAGGGGCCCTTTCTTTGCCATGACAAACAGTCCATGTTTGGAGCCAAACAACCTTCTCAGTCTTTGTGTCAGTCAGGGCCTAGTCAAGAGGTGGGAACCACACAGCAAATTGAACAGGGAATGTTTACTATAAGGAGTTACTGACTGTAACAGGGGATTGGGGTTAACAAGGGACTGGCTACTGAGGAATAAAGAGAGCTCAAAAGAAAGGAATGGGAGATCCCCTAGGTCGAGGCAGAGCTCCACGGAAGGAGCAGATCTGGAAGGGTGCCCATCCCCAAAGGGTGCCCATCCCTGGGACGGGGATGCAGGCCTTGGTGGAGAGGATGCAGCCTTGGTGACTTCAGCAGGTGCTCTGGAAAAACCTGTGGGAAAGAACCAGCTGAACCTGCTGGAAAGTCGCCTCCTGAGATGCCAGGTAAGCCATGCACAGCCAGGTGCTGTGCCTCAAAACTTGCCGCAAAGCTACTTATGCAGAGCATGGGAAGCCGTCCTGGGAGGCTGTGCAGGTGAGCAGCCAATGAACAAGTGAAAAGAAACCCCCCTCCCTCCTTGATTGTCTCTCCAGCTCCCTCTACTCACAGTGCACAGCACCGTGCCAGCAGGTGAGAGGATTCCAGAATCCTCAAGTAGGGTAGTGAAAGATGGGGTTGGGTCAGAGGCAGTAGATTGATAGCACGCAATTGCTTTCCATATGCACCCTTTTACATACATTTAACCTTTTCTAAAAATTCCAGTAAATGCAATACATGTGTCCTTCCTGCAAGTGAAGATGCACTCAGGCTGTCTCCAAAATGAGGGCACAGTGAGGACAAGGTACCAATGGTTACTGTAGCCACTGCTGCCTCTGTTAATGACACCACAAATTCAACCACAGTCCACTGAATGTCTTGTTACCTGAAAATGGAATGGTAACACTAACCTCCAAAAAAGTGTGTATACAATACAGATGCCAGCTAGAGAAAACAGGAAAATGGTTGGTATGTGCAAACAAACACGTACAGAAAACAAGCAAAGAAGACTAAGCAAAGATACTACAGTCCTTGCTTCTGCAACAGTCAGGAGCCAAGACTTGATGCCCATGGTTCCTTCTCCCATCACTCATCCTGGATTTTCCCTACCCTCAGCTGGGACCTCAGCTAGTTGGTGATCTTTACTTGATGAAACAACCTCAACTTTCATTTCAGAAGGTTCTGAGTCCTCCATTTTCCTGCCTTTCCATGGCTGGGGTAGTTTTCCATGAACCTTTTCTGTGGGCCATGGAAGTAGTCAGAAGTGCCACAGAGAATGGATGCCCTGATTTCCAGACATAGTAGCAGCTGCCTGGTCTCCCAGGAGAATCAGAATCTATCACTGCAGTCAAGAGAGCAATCATGTTTTAGGTCTTTTGGTGACATGACAGAATGAGCCCCAGATGGCCAGGTGGCAGCATCACCTTTCAATGTAAGGAAACCACTGCTGCGTCCTCTGGTTGAAGGATGTTCCTCTCTGGGACAAAGACCTTCACATTAACAGAGTTCACAGTTGCTGCGACAGGAAGCAAAAATCCCGCCAGTTGGTTGTTACTAGGTGTAATGGTGAGTGGATCCCCCTCACATCAGCTGGTTGCATGGAGTTCTAATCAGGGAAAAGGAGTCAGGCTGTGGGGAACAGGAAAAACAAAACAAACAAAAAACAGGTAAGCTATAAGTCTGCCTTTCTCATGGCCCAGGACACACAGAGCCCTCCTATGCAAATGACTCACAATCATCCTGTGCCCAGCTTATCACCAGACCCTCGGCTGATAGACAACTGTAAGTTAGCTAACTGCAACCTTGGCATTATCCGTACTGCTCGGGGCCCTCTCCAGCACAAGCACCATTCTATAAAATCCCCCACAAGTCTTTGTCTCCTTGCAGTCAGCTCCCCTCTTGCTGATCTGCCCATTGCTTTCTTGCCATGTATTTTCCTACATTCTCTAATAAGCCTGCCCATCTTTACCTACAACTATCTTGAGAAATTCCTTTATTGCATGCACCACTGGTCCTAGTTAGTCACTACCTGTGACAGCTTGGTTCCTGGAGTTATGCATTTTGGCTATAAGGGAAATAGAACATGTGGTGGTCCCTGATTCATAGCGTATATGGAATCCTGTAAAATAGAGTCCATCCTTTCTGGGTACTGCCACTCAGTCTTTTGCTGAGGCTAGCTCCTTCTGGGTGATAGAGTAAGCAGTAAGACCAGTGGATTCCACGGCCACGAGCCACTGTGGCATTTCCTTGGCAGTGAAATGGGTTCCTTGGTCAGAAGCAGCCCTGCGTGGAAGCCATGATGGTGGAAGGCATCACGTGAGGCTGCGAGCAGCAGTGCTGCAGAAACACTCTGGGCAAGGGAGGCAAAGTGTGTCCCTTCCAGGAAGGTTAGTCTGTGTCCCCTCCATGATGGAAGAGACCAGGATCCACCTGCTACCAGACGCTGGCTGCTTTCTGTGGGGGAAGGTGCCACTGGGCACTCAGTGCCGCTCTCTGGGGCTGTGAGAGGGGGTTGCCAGCAGTGAGATTAGTCAGACCAGCCTGAAGAGACAAGCCCGTGTTGCTGGGCCCATGCATAGCCTCCATCTTGGTCACCATAAATACACTGTTTCTGGGTTCATGGAAAAAGCACTGGTGTGGCTAGGGAATTATGTCCCCCCAAATTCATCTTAAAGTCGTAACTCCCAGTACCGAGGAGTGAGGCCCTATTTGGAGCTAGGGTGTTCACAGAGGTAATCAGGTTACAGTGAGGGCATTGGGTGGCTCTAATCCAATATGACTGGTGTCCTAAAAGGGGGAAATTTGGAGACCGACCCAGGGAGAATGCCGTGTGAGGATGGAGACAGAGATCAGGGTGCTGCTCCTGGCAGAGGCATTCGAACCAGAGTGACTCCATCTTGAATAGGGGCTGGGAAAAATGAGGCTGGGGCCTGCTGGGCTGCATTCCCAGGAAGTTAGGGATTGTTAGTCACAACAGTTTATGGTTGAGGGAGCAGATTAATAATGTTTACTAACAGACCCGGAATGTCCTGATGTCCCAATATCTTGAGAACACAAGCATTCCTAGTTTAAGAAGTTTTGTTTTAAAGATAATAATATCGGGCCGGGCGTGGTGGCTCACGCCTGTAATCCCAGCACTTTGGGAGGCCGAGGCGGGCGGATCACGAGGTCAGGAGATCGAGACCATCCTGGCCAACACGGTGAAACCCCCGTCTCTACTAAAAATACAAAAAATTAGTCAGGCGTGGTGGCGGGCGCCTGTAATCCCAGCTGCTGGGGAGGCTGAGACAGCAGAATAGCGTGAACCCGGGAGGCGGAGCTTGCAGTGAGCCGAGATCATGCCACTGCACTCCAGCCTGGGTGACAGAGCAAGACTGCATCTCAAAAAAAAAAAAAAAGATAATAATATCGATTATTGTGAAATATGGTAATTACAAAGACTAACCCTTTATCACAAACCCTTGTAGTAAAGCACTTCTCATGTGATTTTCCTGTCTTAAACAAGCATCATACTTAGGCTGGACGTGGTCCTCCTTTTACTTTAAGGAATGCCCTACTCTGTCTATGGAGTAGTCGTTAAGACACAGTCTCACTCTGTTGCTCAGGCTTGAGTGCAGTGGCATGATCTTGGCTCACTGCAACCTTTGCCTCCCAGGTTCAAGCAATTCTTGCCTCCGCCTCGCAAGTAGCTGGGACTCCAGGCACACACCACCACACCCTGCTAATTTTTGTACTTTTAGTAGAGATGGGGTTTCACCATGTTGGCCAGGCTGGTCTTGAACTCCTGACCTCAGGTGATCTGTCTGCCTTGGCTTCCCAAAGTGCTGGGATTACAGGTGTGAGCCACCGGGCCTGGTCAAAAAACAAAAACAAAAACAAAACAAAACAAATATATATATATATAAACTTTATATATCTATAAATAAATTTATATGTATAAATATAAACAGGCATGAGCCACTGGGCCTGGTCAAATATATATATATATATATATATATTTTATAGCAACAGGGTCTTACTATGTTGTCCAGGGTAATCTCAAACTCCTGGGCTCAAGCAATCCTCCTGCCTTAGCCTCCCAACATGCTGGAATTACAGGCATGAGCCACCATGCCCATCCAGGAGTAGCTATTCTTTCATTCCTTTACTCTCTTAATAAATCTGCAGCTAGGTGTGGTGGCTCACACCTGTAATCCCAGCACTTTGGAAGGTCGAGGTGGGTAGATTGCGTGAGTCCAGGAGTTTGAGACCAGCCTGGGCAACATGGTGAAACTTGTTTCTGTGAAAAATTAAAAAAAAAATTAGCCAAGCATGGTGGTGTGTGCCTGTAGTCTCAGAGGAGGTGGGAGGATCACCTGAGCCTGGGAGGTGGAGGTTGCAGTGAGCTGAGATCACACCACTGCACTCCAGCCTGGGTGACAGAGTGACAGAGTGAGACCCTATCTCAAAAGATAAAATAAATAAAATAATTTATTTAAAAAAAAACTTGCTTTCACTTTGTACCTTCTAACTGACATATGTTTTATTAAAGTTTCTAGAGGATATGCTGTTTCTTATCAAATCCAATTAGTTTTACGTCACCAATGCAGGGGGCCAGTATAGTGGTGTGTGGAATGTTAAATAATAAAGATCAGTTTGGCCGGGCATGGTGGCTCACGACTGTAATCCCAGCATTTTGGGAGGCCAAGGTGGGCGGATCACCTGAGGTCAGGAGTTTGAGAACAGCCTGGCCAACATGATGAAACCCCTTCTCTACTAAAAATACAAAAATTAGCCAGGTGTGGTGGCCAAGCCTGTAATCCCAGCTACTCGGGAGGCTGAGACAGGAGGATCACTTGAACCCAGGAGGTGGAGGCTGTAGTGAGCCAAGATCCCACCACTGCACTCCAGCTTGGGCGATAGAATGAGACTCTGTAAATAAATAATAAAAGATCAAGTCATAGAGATGGAAAGTAGAATGGGTTTGCCGAGGGTTGGGGACAATGGGAATTTCTTGTATGATGGGTGCAGAGCTCTAGTTTTGCAAGGTGAAAGGAATTCTGAAGAGGAGTGGTGGTGATGGTTGCATGACAATGTGAGTGTGCTGAATGCCACTGAAGTGTAGACCTAAAAATGGTTAAAATCGCGAGTTTTATGTTCTGTATGTTTCACCACTGAAGTGTAGACCTAAAAGTGTTTAAAATTGTGAGTTTCATGTTCTGTATGTTTCACCACAATTTAATAAATAAATACAAAGTATAAAGGAAAAAAGGAACTGAAGCCTAGATTAAAACAAAGGATTTTCGTGTTATTTGACCACATTTTAGAAAGCAGTGTATTAGGACCTTGATACTGTAAGAATGGTTAAGATATTAGCCACAAGGGAACCGCCTAGAAAGGTTTTAGAAAGTCAGAATGCCCGCCTCAGCTGGGTGTGGTAGCTCAGGCCTGTAATCTCAGCACCTTGTGAGACCAAGGCAGGCAAGTTGCTTGAGTCCAGGAGTTCGAGATCAGCCTGGGAAACACAGTGAGATCTCATCTCTACAAAAAATTAAAAAGTTAGCCAGGCATGGTGGTGTGTACCTGTAGTCTCAGCTACTTGGGAGGCTGAAATGGGAGGATCACTTGAGCCCAGGAAGTGGAGGCTGCAGTGAGCTGAGATGGTGCCACTGCGCTCTAGCCTGGGTGGCAGAGTGAGACCCTGTCTCAATCAATCAATCAATAAAAAGAATGCCTTCCTCAGACCTACGATATCAGAGTTTGCAATTGTACCATCCCCAGGTGACTCATACAAATTCAATAGTTCTCTGAGCTTTTTCTGAAGTATAAGGTACAAACAATAAAACTTACTTAAATACAGAAATAAAAGATCACAAAGCCCTCTCAGCCGGAACCGCCATTTTCCAAAAGTTCGCCAAAATGACGAACGCAAAGGGAAAGAGGAGAGGCACCCGATACATGTTCTCCAGGCCTTTTGGAAAACGTAGAATTGTTCCTTTGGCCATGTATATGTGAATCTGTAAGAAAGGTGACACTGTAGACATCAAGGGAATGGGAACTGTTCAAAAAGGAAGCCCCACAAGTGTCACCATGGCAAAGCTGGAAGAGTCTACAGTGTTCCCCAGCATGCGGCTGGCATTGCTGTAGACAAACAAGTTAAGGGCAAGACTCCTGCCAAGAGAACTAATGTGCATATTGAGCAGATTAAGCACTCTAAGAGCCGAGATAGCTTCCTGAAACGTGTGAGGAAAATGATCAGAAAAAGAAAGAAGCCACAGAGAAAGGTACCTGGGCTGGGCGAGGTGGCTTGCTTGCGCCTGTAATCCCAGCACTTTGGGAGGCTGAGGTGGGTGGATCACCTGAGGTCAGGAGTTCGAGACTGGCCTGGCTAACATGGTGAAAGCCCGTCTCTACTAAAAATACAAAAAATTAGCTTGGCGTGGTGGCATGCACCTGTAATCCCAGCTACTCAGGAGGCTGAGGCAGGAGAATCACTTGAACCCGGGAGGTGGAGGTTGCAGTGGGCTGAGATCATGCCATTGCATTCCAGCCTGGGCAACAAGAGGGAAACTCCATCTCAAAAAAAAAAAAAAGAAAAGAAAAGAAAAGAGAAAGGTACCTGGGTTCAACTAAGCCACAGGCTGCTCCACCCAGAGAAGCACACTTTGTGAGAACCAGCAGGAAGGAGCTTGAGCTGCTGGAACCTCTGCCCTATGAATTCATGGCATAATAGGTGTTAAAAAAAATAAAAGACCTTTGGACTGTAAAATAAAATAAAATAAAATAAAAAATAAAAAACCAAAGGTCTCTGTGGACTATATTATAGCAGAGGCCAGGATTCATGTAGTTAAGACACGAAAGTGTACTGTCGGCCCTGCCAGGTAAAAGCAAATTGTTTTTGCAAATTAGTGTGGAAATAAGACATTAGCTAGGCCAAGAGCTGCATACCAAGTGCCAGGGACCAGGTGGATTTGCACCAGCAAAAGTGCTACATCTGGGACAGCAGCCGTGAGTGGAGTCGGCCACCTGATCACATTTATTACAGGTCAGTCATTCTCCAAGGTTTGTCCAGCATCTGCACAGGTTGAGCTGGTGGGTATATGGTGTGGGAATGTGATAGCCACATCTCTGCTTCTTTCAAGGCTTTAGTGGTGGCATTAATCTCTGCAATTACCTAGGGATGCAGTCAAGGCCAGGATGAGAGGGAAGCTAGTGAGGCACCAGGGCACAGCATGGAAGGATCTCAGGATGATGCCAGAGCTGAGCCTGCACTTACATTCTGTGCCCAAGAGGCCTTACTGTTTTTTTTTTGTTGTTTTTGTTTTATTTTTTGTTTTTTTGAGACAGTCTCACTCTGTCGCCCAGGCTGGAGTGCAGTGATGCAATCATAGTTCACTGTAACTGTGAACTCCTGGGCTCAACGATCCTCCCTCCTCAATCTCCAGAGTAGCTAGGACTACAGGCCTGTGCCTCATTGCCCAGCTAATTAAAAAAATTATTGTAGAAATGGGGTCTTGCCATATGGCCCTGGCTGGTCTCAAACGTCTGGCCCCAAACAATCTTCCTGCTTCAGTCTCCCAAAGCACTGGGATTATGGGTATGAGCCACCATGCCAGGCCAATGTGTTACTCCTAAGGAGACCCTCACTCCAAGGCTGTGTAAGTGCAGTGTTGGAATCTGACACATGAATTCACCGTTGGTGGGACTGTAACCTAGCACAAACTTTACGGAAGGCATTTGATTGTTTATTTAAAAAAAACTAATTCCGGCTGGGCACGGTGGCTCATGCCTGTAATCCCAGCACTTTGGGAGGCCGAGGCGGGTGGATCACGAGGTCAGGAGTTTGACACTAGCCTGACCAACATGGTGAAACCCCGTCTCTACTAAAAATACAAAAATTAGCTGGGTGTGGTGGCAGGTGCCTATAATCCCAGCTATTCGGGAGGCTGAGGCAGGAGAATTATCTGAATCCAGAGGCAGAGATTGCAGTGAGCTGAGATTGTGCCATTGCACTCTAGCCTGGGTGGCAGGGTGAGACTCCATCTCAAAAAAAAAAAAAAAAAAAAATTAATTCCAAGGTTTCAAATTGTCACTTCTCACAAATTTATTTTTTTCTGTGAATTTTAAATTTTTGATTTACATTTTTTGCCAGAGTAGTACATCAACATAGTTTCAAAAATCAAATAACAGCTCTAGAACTTATATTACAATGTCCATCCTGCACCCCCTGCCACCACCACCCCAGGCCGCCCCTTTCACCTCTACCCGTGTCTCTGGTCCTTCTTGAGTTTTAGTTTTGAGTGCTCTGTATTGAGTTGTTACTATGTAGGTCTTGAACAATTCTTTTAAAACATATTAACAGAGCTTTTCATAGTTTTAGGCAATATCGTGAATCAGACCCTTTCCCCCTGAAAATTATCTAACTAGGTTCTCAGTGTAAAATGTAAACCTACTGAGTTTTTCATATTTCTATTATAATCAGTGACATTTCCAGATTGTGGTATTTGTTCTAGGAGACTTTTGGTGTAGTCTCTGATTTTCTGGGTGAACAATCCTGTCATTTGGGAGATTATACATTCATATACGCACTGTGTCATGTCTGCATAAGACACATGTACCCTGTCTAATGGCACATATAAGATGTGTATAAACTGCTGGTATACAATCGTTTGTTAGGGGTGCCAACAAATGACCTACCGAGGCACAACCTGAGGGAGGCAGGCAGGCGAAGATCAAATATAATCGTCATTCCTGAAAACACCACTGTGAAGAATGTGGCTGCCATCTGCAGGCCACGGCCGCCCCACGTGAGCGCCACCAGCAACGGGCAGATGCTTTGACCCAGATGTGGGCAGCAGCGCTTCCCCCAGGGAGACATAAGAAGGAGAAACACTGCATAAGTTGAACAAGTTAAAGCACAGAGAAATGGGCTTTATACCTTCACCCGTCTGCCAGTCAGATGAGTTCCCCTTCGCCTGGGATAGGGGTTGGAAAGGGAGAGAGAGAGGAGGCCAGGTCACGGATCTGGCGGATCCTACACAGGGACAAAGCTTGCCGCCACCCGCTCTGCCCATGGGCTTCCCCTCCACATGGCATCTTGGAGCAATTCCTGTTTTTCTTTCTCTGTCTCTTTTTTGTTTTTGAAAGCAGCTTACAGTACTCCATTGTTTGGGTGCCCTGCGATGATTTCCCTGCTGTCTGCTCATGGGCATTCAGGGAGTTTCCAGTATTTTGCTACTACAATAGAAATGACTTAGCCCGGCACTGAAGTCACTTTGTGGGTTTTTCCTGCGTGTGTGTTTTGTGCTTTGTGGGTTTTTTTTGAGTTGGAGTCTTGCTCTGTCGCCCAGGCTGGAGTGCAATGGTGCGATCTCAGCTCACTGCAACCTCTGCCCTCTGGGTTCAAGCGATTTTCCTGCCTCAGCCTCTTGAGTAGCTGGGACTACAGGTGCCTGCCACCATGCCCGGCTAATTTTTGTATTTTTAGTAGAGATGGGGTTTTACCATGTTGGCCAGGCTGGTCTCAAACTCTTGGCCTTAAGTGATCCGCCTGCCTTGGCCTCCCAAAGTGCTGGGATTACAGGCATGAACCACTGCACCCGGCCACTTTGCATAGCTGTTAGAGAATGAAATAAGATACATTCCTGGAAGGGGAATGGCTGACTCACAGGTTCTTGCATTTGTCAGCCTGACCCATGAGCCCAAATCACCCTCTGCAGGGACTGTGCAAAATTATGTTCCCAAAGCAGTGAGTGAGATGGCCTGGCGGCCGACAGTCTTGCCATTATAAATGTTAACTATTCAACTAAGATCAGATGGTACCTGGAGATGGGGGAGCAGGGAAGGATGAGAGGGATGGGTCACCCAGGGGCATGGTGAATCCTTTGGTGGTGGTGGTGGATATGCTCATTATGCTGATTGTTGTGATACTCTCACAAGTATATACACATATGCAAATTAATTAAACACATACTTTAAATATGTGCAGCTTATTGCATGTCAGTTATATCTCAATAAAGCTGTTTAAAAATCATAAAACATTAGTTTTTTGGTTCCCATCAGATTGTCAAAAATATAAACAAACAAGGTGATTGCCTCTAGTCCTGACAACGGGTAAGGAAGCCAGCTCCCTATCCGCGAAAGAACGAATTGGCATATGTTTTTTGGAATTAATTTTTGAACTCTGCATTTGAAAAGTGTTTCTGTTCTTTGTGGAAGAAAAATTGCATTGCTCCTCCTTCAGCTGTTAGAACTAAGATCCTATTAACGCATTTCATTTTTGACTGGGTAAAGCCGAGTTCCATGGGTTTGCTTTCTGCTTCTCAGGCAACTAATGAATTTTCAGATCCTGTCCTTAAAAATGAAAATGTGCATCAACGAAAAAAATCTAAGACAGGGTTAAAGATTTCTCCTTTCCCCTGAAATCATGGAGGAGAGATATTCTAAATGATAAAGGCTGATCAAATAATTTGATTGGATAAGGTGTGGAATTAAGACCATTTACAAGAGTATAAATCTTGTTTTCTTGTGGGAAATTAGGACTTGTGTGAAACTTTGTAATTGTTACCAACTTTCCAATTTCTCGATTACCATGAACTGTTATTGAAACAGAAGAGCTTTGTAATGTTTCTAAAGCTTTAGAATTTGAGGCCACGGTTTTTGAAAATAACTTCAAATAAAAACCTGGAATTCTGGCTGGGTGTGGTGGCTCACACCTGTAATCCCAGCACTTTGGGAGGCCAAGACAGGTGGATCACCTGAGGTGAGGAGTTTGAGAAACCCCGAACTCCTTTAGTAGAGAAACCCCATCTCTACTAAAAATACAAAATTAGCTGGGTGTGGTGGCAGGCGCCTGTAATCCCAGCTACTTGGGAGGATGAGACAGGAGAATCACTTGAACCCAGAAGGCAGAGGCTGCAATGAGCCAAGATCACGCCGTGGCACTCCAGCCTGGGCAAGACAAAACGAGACTCTGTCTCAAAACAAATAAATAAACAAACAAACAAACAAAAAAAACCCTGGGATTCTGCTTGGTTGTCTTGATAACCTGCTACCTTAGTAGCCCTGTTATAATTACATTTCTGGATTCTTAAGCCATACAGGTCCCTGGGGGAGTCCTCAGACAAACGAGATGGTTTACATCTCTGCTAAAATTTTTTTACCTTAGTAAAGAGATTTCTTATCCTAGGCCGGGTGCGGTGGCTCATGCATGTAATCCCAGCACTTTGGGAGGCCGAGGTGGGGGGATCACCTGAGGCCAGGAGTTCGAGACCAGCCTGACCAACATGGAGAAATCCTATCTCTACTAAAAATACAAAATTAGCCACGCATGGTGGTGCATGCCTGTAATTCCAGCAGGAAAATCGCTTGAACCCAGGAGGCTGTGGTGAGCTGAGATTGTGCCATTGCACTCCAGCCTAGGCAGCAAGAGCAAAACTCTACCTCAAAAAAAAAAAAAAAAAAAAGATTTCGTATCTTAATAAAGAGATATTGAACAGGATCTTTGAGGTAATAATTCTACTTGTAGGGAATGTATGTTATCAGAAATATTAGGACAAACCTGTCATTATTCATACAAGGATTCTCATTGTAGGGAAAACTAGAAACTCCCAAACTATCCAGCAAGAGGGAAAGAGGAAAACAACTATACTACACAATGCAATGTGGCTATTCAAACAAGGAGGCAGATGTTTCCACTGATCTGGAAGAGCGTTCATGACATGATATTAGTGAAGAATGCAAATTTGTAGAACAGTATCTGTGCAGAATGGTTGTGCTAGTATAGACGTGTTGGCACCAAAATGTTCAAGGGGAAGGGGAAGGTGGCAGGATCCAATCTGTACTTCACGTAATCCCTTAAAATGTGTGGGATGGTGGGTGACTCTTCTCTGTTCAGATTTGTGCACACAAGATGGTATTTTGCATAAGTAGAGCGGGGAAAGGCATCGAAGACATATTCATGTTTGTAGTGCTTGAATAATTTAAAATTTCTTATTTTGATATTTAGTTTGAACATTTCCTATAAGAAATGCTTTTAAAACTAGAAACAATTTTTAAGAGTCTGTATAATAAATTCCTACAGCTTTACTTGAATAAGGGTGCCTAGAATTTTTCTTGAATATGAACCTGCCACACGGCTGGTTGTGTGTTGAGGCCAGAGGGTGGGAGCATCCCTGAGGGCCGGGCTGGGACATCTCCCCATGAGATTGGTCAGTCCTTCTGCCAGCTCATCTGTGACGGCTCATCCGTGAAGACTTCAACCCAGGTCCGGGCCTGGGGCCTGGGAGGCTGGAGGCTTAGCGTGGTGGGTCCTTCCCTTTTCAAGGGCAAGCACTGTCAGGCACTTTGGCCCAGACTCCAGGCCTGCAGAGGCACAGAGTGCACCAAGGGGAGGTAGTGGGAGGGGCCAGGGTGCGACCCCAGGACAGGCTCCGACCCCAGGACAGGCTGGGCTCAGGCTGCCCTTGTCCTGTGTCCTCTGGGTTGCTCTGTTGTTCCACCACCCCTAATCCCACAGTAAAATCTGTCACCCTCACTGCCTGGTCTCCACCCTGTTGGGGGTGAATGAGCAGCTTGTCCTGCGTTTGGTGCAGAGGCCTGAAGGAGGAGCCTGAGCTGGGGGCAGCCATGTTCATTTGGGGACGAGGCAGGTTTGGTCAGCAGAGGGGCTCCCCTACCTGGAGGGCAGCTGATTCTCAGGGCTGCATAAAGTCTGGAACTTCAAGAGCAGGAACTGTGTCCTAGGACCAACTCTGTCCACCCTCCCACACCCTCCCGTGGCCATGACCTTGGCCCCACTCTCGGTCAAATAGAGAGCCTGGCCCTCAGGTGTGCAGGAGCCCTGGGGTCCTTCCTGAGCCCAGACAGGGGCTGGAGAGTCCACATTTTTGCAGTGAAGGGCTCTGCCTAGCTTCACCCCAAGCAGGCCTGGGCAGGGGCAGCTCTGTCAGGTGCCCTCTGTCCCCAGGTCTTTCCCCGGAAAGCAGCCAGCATCTCAGTCCCTCCCACTGCATGGGTGGGTGGAGTTCAGAAGAGTGGGAGAAGAAGGGGAATGCTTACTTTTTCCAAAATGATCCAAGGATTGTTCTGGAATTGTTTGCCAGGGGCTGTGTGGCCATGTGTTTTTCTACACTGACTTAAAGCAAAAACGGTGTTGGTGTCCCCAAGGAAACGGCATCCAGGCTGGAAGAACAAAAGCCAGGTGGGCTGAGGGGCTGGCGGGGCCACATCTGCCACGAGGGAAGGGAAACTGAGGCCTGGCCATGCAGGACCCCTCTGCCCCTTTGCACTGAGGGGAGGGAAGGTCTGAGTCCCCGGGAAGCAGAGCCAAGGCCAGCTGGGCAGGGAACAGAAGCTGGGTCACCCCTGGGACACCCAAGCAGAGCGACGCAGCCCCTGGGATGGGCTTGGCTGGGTCTCTCCTTGGCTCTTTTCTCTCCTATAAGACGGGAACATGGAAAGTCCTTCCCCACGAGGGGGACGGCCCAGCACACTCCCCCATAGCTGGTGGCAGTGCCCTGGAAGTCCCGGCTGTCACGGCTCTGGCTGCCCCTTTCAGATGCTGTCTCGATGACACGTGTCCAGGTCCGGCCTGTTCACCAAGCTTCAGCCCTCCCATCCCTCACCCTGGGGACTAAGGGACAGCTCCGGACTAGCCCAGTCTTTCCCGAGTGCTCACGTGTTTCCAGCTTCCTCCAAAGGCCAGCAGTCCCAGCGAAGTCCTGGGAAAGGCAGGCCAGCCTCAGGTAGCTCCAGTGAAGGCTGTGACCACCACAGGGAGTGCCTCTGCCAGCTGGTGGCCCCAGGGACTGCCCAGGACTGTGGAACACTCAGCTTCCCAGGGCGAAGGACCCTGGCCCACTGTGGGCAGCAGAAACTGTGGCTGTAGAGGAAGCTCTGGGGAGCTATGGGAGCCCCTAGCCCAGGGGACGCGGGAACTTGGCTGGGTCCAGGCCTTGCAGGAGGCTCCCTTCAGAGTTGCAGAGGGGCAGTTTCCCTTCCGCAGAGTCGCTTTCTCACCCTTGTGGTGGGACAAACCCTCTCCTGCCCCTTCACCCAGATCCTGAGTACTTCTGAGCCACAGGTGGGCAATTTATGACCCACTTCTTACTACAGAGGAGCCAGGGCAGCTCACCAATGCCAAGTGATGGAGAAAATCAGTGGGAGGGAAGCACAGACTCCAACGTTTTTTGCCAAAGTGCTGGTTGGAACACTTTTGAATTCTGGGAAGTCTTGTAATTATGTCAACATATAACCTTCTTTTAAAAAAGCACAAGTGTAGTGGTATGGGCCTGTAGTCCCAGCTACTCAGGAGACTGAGGTGGGAGGATCGCTTGAGCCTTGGAGCTTGAGGCTGCAGTGAGCCACAGTTGCGCCACTCCTCTCCAGCCTGGGTGACGGAGCGAGACTCTGACTCTGAAAACAATTAAAAATCATGGAGCTTCCATCAGATGATCCCCTTAGATCAAGGCACCAAGTTACTTTTTCCAAGCTACTTGGAAATATTGTCCTTTTGGGTCTTGCATGACAGGTCCGTTAGATGAGACCCAGAAGTCTGGGCAATTCAAGGGAAAATGGGCGGCCGGGCACTCTGGCTGACACCTGTAACCCCAGCACTTTGGGAGGCTGAGGTGGACAGATCACCTGAGGTCAGGAGTTGGAGACCAGCCTGGCCAACATGGCAAAACCCTGTCTCTATTAGAAATACAAAAATTAGCCGGGTATGGTGGTGCACACCTGTAATCCCAACTACTCGGGAGGCTGAGGTAGGAGAATTGCTTGAACTCAGGAAGTGGAGGTTCCTCAGCGTGAGCTGAGATCACGCCACTGCACTCCAGCCTGGGTGACAGAGTAAGACTTTGTCTAAAAACAAAACAAAACAAAAAAACAAAAAACTTGGCCAAGCCACAACTGCCATACTGGTCTGGGTCAACCTTAAGTTCTCCTTTTTTAACCAGAAACAATATTCCCTGAAACCAGAAGTTAGGAAAGGACTACAAGCCATCGTTGATAACTTAAGGTTGCAGGCCTTCCTCAAACTCTGCAACAGCCATTGTCATACCCAATATTGGGGGTACAAAAACCCAACAAGGAATGGAGACTAACTAATTCGAGACCTCCGTTATTCACCCAGTGGTTCCCAATCCATACACCCTGCTAGCTCAAATACCTGAAGGAACTAAATGGTTTACAGTCCTGGACCTAAAGAATGCCTTCTTCTGGACATTGTATACCCTGACTTTCAGTATTTGTTTGCATTTGAGGAGCCCTCTAACTAAACCACCCAGTTGACTTGGACAGTGTTACTTCAGGGGTTCTGAGACAGCCCCCACTTATGTGGGCAGGCATTGTCAAGAGACCTCTCCAAGTTCCTTTATCCTCAGGTTACAGTTTTACAATTCATAGGTGACATTCTCCTCTGTGCTCCAACTGAGGAAATCTCTCAGGAGGATAGAAAGGCTCTTCTTAATTTTCTGGCTAACAGAAGATATAAGGTTTCAAAATCTACACCCCAGCTCTGTCAGACTTTGGTGAAGTACCTAGGCCTGGTCTTGTCAGAGGGGACCAGAGCATTGGGTGAAAAGAGGATTAAATCCATCTCCTTCTTTCCCCTCCTCCAAACCCTCAAGGAACTAAGGGGATTCTTAGGCATTACTGGATTCATAACTGGGTACAGTGAAATAGCTTGTCCCTTATATCACCTAACAAAGGAGACCCAGGCAGATAAAACTCACTGTGCAATTTGGGAACCAGAGGCTTTGGACCAACTAAACAAGCCCTGCTTAAGGCACTGGTCTTTAGTTTCCCCATAGGGAAGACATTTAATCTTTATGTGTCAGAAAGAAAGGGAATGGCCCTGGGAGTTCTAACACAGGCCACAGTCCAGCCCAGCAGCCTATAGACTACCTAACTAAGGAGCTTGATTTGATAGCTGAAGGATGGCCAGCCTGCCTCCAGTCAGCTGCAGCAGTAGCCTCGCTGGTACTGGAAGCTACTAAGTTAGCCATGGGGAATAATGTAACCATTTCTACCCCACATAATGTAGAAGGACTGCTGTCTTCTAAGGGGAGTCTCTGGCTAACAGACAACTGCTTCCTCTGATATCAAGCTCTGTTATTAGAGGAATCTGCAGTCAAATTAAGAACGTGTCCCTTCCTAAATCCAGCCACCTTCCTCCCAGAGGAAGCTGGGAAACTTGAACATGACTACGAACAGATAGTAGTGCAAACCTATGCAGCCAGGGAGTACCTCAAGGAAACCGCCTTAGAGAACCCTCACTCTTTATGGATGGAAGTTCTTTTGTAGAGCAAGGGATCCACAAAGCAAGGTATGCAACAGTTATTCTGAATGATATTGCTGAGAATGCATCTCTCTCCTTGGGCATAAGTGCTCAACTAGCTGAGCTAATCACCCTGATGAGGGCACTAGAATTAAGCAAAGGGAAAGCAGTTAACATTTATACTGATTCTAAGTACACTTTCCTAGTCCTCCATGTCCATGCCGTTATCTGGAAAGAGAGGAACTTCTTCACAGCTAATGAGTCTCTCATTAAATACCATCAGGAAATTACTAGACTATTATCCTCAGTTTTCCTTCCACAGGAAGTGGCAGTAATACAGTGTAAAGGCCATCAAAAAGGGACGGATGAAGTAGGCGAGGGAAATAGATTTGTGGACCATGCAGCTAAATCAGCACTGAGAGTGCCTCTGATTTCTGATACACTTGAAGCCCCACTGATCTGGGAGGGCCCCATAGAGAAATAAAACCTCAATATTCTCCTACAGAAATAGACCGGGCCATCTCTCGAGGATATATCCTTCAGCCCTCAGGATGGCCACAGTGTTGGTAGAAGAGCTGAGGTAGGACTGGCTTGTCTGTCATAATATAAAAGAGTCTTGGAAGATGTTCAGGATCCAGGGTCTAAAATCCCTCGTGGCCTTTGGAACACCAAGCTCTGTGCCAAAGGTGGAAGGCTGCCCTGCTGTACCACAAATCTAAGCCCATGGCTTGGATGGAATTCAGGGCGCAGGGCACAAAACCCCTCACAGCCTCTGGAACGTGCACAGACTTGTTGGTTGCTCTCCCAGGCTAGTAAACATGTTCTCCATTATCTCAAGCAGCAGAGCATATTCTATATGCGTCAAGGAAAATGCTAAACTGTCACAGCTATGCTTGATGCACCCCTACCTTTCTACCCCTACGTCTTCATCTGTTTACCACCACATCCGTGCATCCTCACCACCTGGTTTTTTGTGTGATCACCAAGAAAGAGTGTGGCCTCCCAGAGCTCAGGGCCTTCGCAGCCTCCATACCAGCGTTGGCCCTCTGGACCCACCTTATGCACTCTTAACTTGTCTCTTCTCATTTCTTTGACTCCGCCAGACTTTGTAGCCCCCACGGCCTGGTGTTGAGTCTGATAACCCCAACATTTCTGGTGCCCAATGTGGGGCTATGAAGACCCCGGTGAAGAAACACCAGAGTGTGCGGAAGCAGAGGATGCATTGTCAGAGGACACCTGAGGGTGACTGAAAGAAGCTTGGTGGGAAAGCTGAGTGCTCAGAAGAACCAGGGTAACAATGGGACAAAATGAAAGCAAACATTCTACTTATTTAAATTTCTCAAGGCAGTTATTACGGAGAGGGAGAGTGAAGGTTAGTACTCAGAATTTATTAACACTCTTTTGTACAGTAGAGCAGTTTTATCCATGGTTCCCAGAACAAGGGACAATGGAGTTAGATGAATGGGAAAGAATTGGCAGAGATTTTTTAAAGGCCCATAAAGAAGATGCCAGAATTCTAGTTTCTGTTTGGTCAGTGTGGGTGTTGATAAAGGCAGTTCTTGAGCCATTTCAAACAGATGATGAGGCAGATTCAGATGAGAAAGAGGTAGACGAGTGTAAAAAAATAACTTCAGATTCTGAATATGAAGAACAGCAACTGGAAGAAATTAAAGAAAAGAAAGGGAAGCTGAAAAAGGTATATTTTACTAGCCCGTTGGTTCCACCTGCTGAATTACATGAATGGCCACCTCCTCCCTCTCCCCTTAATGGGCAAGAAGATGAATTAGCTGCAAAACTTACTGCTTCTGTAGTGGCAACATTAAATATGGGGAACAATTGGTGGTGCTACACAAAATTCTATTCAGAAGGCTAGAGCTGAAGAAGAGCTAGAAGCATGGCAATTTCCAGTTTCTATAATTCAGCAAGGAGGACAAAACATAGTTAATTGAGCCACTTTTCCTTTTCAGATGTTAAAGGAATTTAAGCAAGCCATTAGTCAATATGGGCCAAATTCTCCTTTTGTACAAACTTTACTAAAAAATGTGGCTCTTGATAATAGATTAGTACCATATGACTGGGATACTTTAACAAAGTCTGTTCTCACTCCATCTCAGTACTTGCAGTTTAAAACTTCGTGGGCTGATGAAGCTCAAACTCAGACAAGAGAAAATGCACAAGCACAGCCGCCTGTGCCGATTTCCTTTGAACAGTTAATGGGGTTGGGCCCTAATTGGGGCCAATTAGACAATCAAGCAGTAATGAAAAATGTTGCCATTGTTCAGTTATGCACTGTGTGCTTATGGGCATGGAAAAAAATAAATATTACAGGGAAAAAATATCCTTCCTTCATTAGACCTATGAGAGGGAAGGCTCATTTGGCTGAATATATTAAGACTTGTGATGACATTGGAGGTAACTTACATAAGGCTACTCTTTTAGCTCAAGCAATGGCTGAATTAAAAGTGGGGAAAAATATGCCTTGTTTCTCAGGCTCTTGTTTTAATTGTGAGCAGTTTGGACACACAAAAAAGGAATGTTAAAAGGGAAATCAATAGGCAAGGGCTACTACCAGTAAGCAACAAAAAAGTCCTGGTATCTGCCCCTGATGTAAGATGGGCAATCACTGGGCAAATCAGTGTCTTTCTAAATTTAGCAAAGATGGGCAACCTCTTTCAGGAAATGGGAAGAGGGGCTGGCCTCGGATCCCCTCAATAACCCAAGGCATATGCAGCACCGTCAGTGTCCCTACAAATGTACAGCCATTGTCCCCTGCCACAGCAGGCAGTGCTGCTGTAGATCTCTGCAGCACAATTCCTGTTTCCTAACTTCCTGGAGAGCCACCAAAGAAGGTCCCCATGGGAGTTAGGGGCTCTTTACCCTCAGGAACAGTTGGTCTATCGCTTGGAAGATCTAGTTTAAATTTAAGAGGTGCCACTGTACATACAGGAATAATTGATTCTGATTATACTGGAGAGATTCAATTAGTTATTAGTTCCTCAATTCCATGGTCTGCTTCCCCAGGAGAAAGAATTGCTCAGTTGTTACTGTCATCTTATGCAAAACTGGGAAGAAGCACAGTAAAAAGAATAGGAGGCTTTGGTAGTGTGAATCCAGCAGGAAAAGCTCTATGTTGGGTTAATCAAGTGTCTGACAAAAGACCTATTTGTACAGTAACCATTCGAGGCAAAGATTTTGAGGGGCTGGTAGATACTGGAGTTGATGTTTCTATTATTGGTTTAAATCAACAGCCCTGGCATTGGCCAAAACAAAAGGCATCCATCGGTATTGTTGGAGTAGGGGCTGCCTCAGAAGTTTTTCAAAGTTCTTTAATTTTGCCATGCTAAGGGCTAGATGGCCAAGAAGGGACAATTCAACCTATTATTATACCTAGTCCTGTCAATCTATGGGGTAGAGACTTACTACAACAATGGGGTTCTGAAATATCAATTCCTATGGCTCAATGTAGTAATAATAGTAAACAAATGATGAGAAAAATGGGATATCTCCCAGAAAAGGGACTGAGAAAAATGAAAGTGGCCAACCAGAATCTTTAGAACTAAAAGGGCAAATGGATCGAACTGGATTAGGGTATCATTTTTAGGAGCAGCCATTGCTGAGCCTCCAACTCCCATTCCTCTTGTTTGATTAACTGCCAAACCAGTTTGGGTGGAGCAATGGCTGCTGAAACAGGAAAAACTAGAGACTTTAAAAAATTGGCACAGAAACAATTGCAAAAGGGACACATGCAGCCTACTTTCTCTCCTTGGAATTCTCCTGTTTGTTATTAAGAAAAAATCAAGGAAATGGAGAATGTTAACAGACTTGAGGGCCGTTAATGCTGTGATTCAACCCATGGGCACACTGCAACCAGGGCTGCCCCCTCCAACAATGATCCCCAAATACTGGCCTCTCATAGTAATAGATTTAAAAGGTTGCTTTTTCTACCATTCCTTTAGCTACTGAAGATTATGAAAGATTTGCTTTTACTGTTCCCGCTATAAATAACAAAGAACCAGTGGACGGATACCATTGGAAAGTACTGTCACAAGGCAGGTTAAATAGTCTGACTATTTGTCAAACTTATGTCAGAAAAGCTATTAAACCAGTTAGAGAACAATTCAAAAACTGCTATATTCTCCATTAAATGGATGATATTTTATGCTCAACTGAAACTAGAGAAGAATTAATGCTATTCTACAAACAATTGGAAAACACTGTAACTGCAGTGGGATTAATCATAGCCCCTAATAAAAATCCAAACTTCTGCTCCCTTTCAGTATTTAGGAATTAAAGTAGAACAAAGTACTATTAAGCCTCAAAAGGTTCAAATTAGAAGAGATAATTTAAAAACTCTAAATGATTTTCAAAAATTATAAGGAGACATTAATTGGATTCATCTCACTTCAGGCATTCCTACTTATGCTATGTCTCATCATTTTTCTACCTTATAAGGTGATTCGAACCTTAACAGCAAATACTCTCTATCCAAAGAAGCATTAGAGAAACTTCAATTAATTGAAAAAAAAAATTTCAAAAAGCACAAGTAACTCGAATTAACCCTATGCAGCCATTACAGTTTTTTTAGTTTTTCCTACTAAACATTCACCTACAGGAGTTATTGTTCAACAGAATGATCTGGTTGAGTGGCTTTTTCTACCTCACAATATGGCTAAAATGCTCACTCTGTACTTAGATCAAATTACTGTACTAGCAGGACAAGCAAGGCTGTGCACAACAAAGTTATTGGGATATAATCCAAATCAAATTATAGTTCCATTAAACAAACAACAAATTCAGCAGGCTTATATTAATTCCCAGGAATGGCAAGTTAATTTGGCAGGTTTTACTGGTGTTCTTGATAATCATTATTCTAAATCCAGAATATTCCAATTTCTTAAATTAACATCATGGATATTGCCTTCCATTACTCAAAAAGCCCCTATTGAAGGGGCCATTACTGTTTTCACTGATGGATCTAGTAATGGAAAAACCTCATTTGCAGGACCTCAACAGCAAGTTTTTCAAACTGACTTTTCTTCTGCTCAAAGGGCTGAACTTATGGCTGTAATAAAAGTATTAAAAATTTTTAAACAGCCAGTAAACATTGTTTCTGATTCAGCCTATATAGTGCAAGCCACGCAAAATACTGAATGTGCCTTAATTCAAAATGTGACTGATGACCAACTTAATCTTCTATTTCATTCTTTACAGCAATCAGTACAATAAAGGCATTCCCCTTTCTATGTCATTCATATTAGAGCACATACTAACCTCCCTGGCCCTTTAACTAAACTTAATCAAAGGGCGGATAATTACATGGGGAAGAGGATTTGCTTTTGTTTCTCCAGGTGACAATCAGGTGCCTGTGTGGGTGCCCACCAAACATCTGAAGATCTATCATGAGCTACAGCAGGAAGAGAGGACTCTGGGAAGAGCCAGATGTTATTGATGGTACAAATAAACATCTCAGAGATGAAGGAGAAAACTGATCTCCCCAAAACAACACCCCCTGTCAGCAAGAAGTAGCTAAGATCAATCATTGTTCATATTCTAACAGCAGTTAGATGTGCCTCTTCCAAGGTAGGGAATGATAGGGACAGGAGGCAAGGAAATTCTGGGCAGAAAAGGGCAGGTCCCCAGTGAAGGCCCGAACCTGAAGACTGGAACCATGGCCCAAAGTGAGAACATGCCTTCCTGTTTTCCTGCTCAAATGTTGCCTTTTCCAAAACCACCCGTGGCCTGCCCCCACCCCCCATCCTGTGCCTATAAAAACCCCAGGTTCCACTGGCAGAGAGCAGAGAAGAGGAGAAGCATCTGGACATCAGAGAGTACAGTTGGATGTTGGAGAGAAGCAGCTTGACTTCAGAGAGATGGCTTGATGGCATTGCTCCAGGGGAAGATCACCTTCCTGCTCCATCCCCTTTCCAACTCCTTTTCCCGATGAGGGCCGCTTTCATCGGCAATAAAATCCCCCACATTCACCACCCTTCAATTTGTGTGACCTGGACGCCAAACAAGAGCTGAGGTACCATGGGTGCAGATGCAAAAGGCTGTCACACTGACCCCCTGCCCTCACTGGTGGAAAGCAGCCACCTCATGAGAAAAGGCAGAGGACCCACTGAGCTGTTAACACTTAAGCCATCTGTGGATGGCAGAACTAAAAGAGCACTGACTGTAACATTCCTTCTGGGGCTTTGGGGGTCACGGGTACTTCTCCCAGATACTGCTGCAGGGCCCACGCAGTTCTGCCCCAGCTAACACTCGAAAGCACTCACCCTGGCTGCTGCAACTGCTCACCTGCCTGTTCCCTCCCACAAGGGTTGAACACAAGGGGTTTGGGTGAGTGGAGTTTTCCCCTGCTGGTGCCGAAGCTGCCAGCTAGCTCCAGTGCCTGCACTTCAGTTCCTGCCCACGAAGGGGTCAGGGGAAATTTCCTGCTTCAATGGCTGCAATATTCTGAGGCCTGCAAGGTGGGCACCTTCCCCAGAGGCTGCGCATGTGCTTCTGCCAGGCCCTGGCTGGAGTCAGTTTATTACACTTAGCAGTGAAGGAAATAATGTATACAGTGGTCCATTTCCAAGACAATGGGCCTTGAATCGGCTTAGGTCAGCAAACTACAGAAGAAACAAGATATACTAGGCCCCTGCTTGGATGGCTGATGCCTGCTTTTCAGCCTCCCCCTGCCCCCTCTCCTGCTTCCTTCTTAGTTGCCCTCTTCCAAACCAAAAAAGTTTAGTCTAAAATGAAAGTTTACTAGCCTGCAAAATAGCTTGCTTTGTCTGTTCTTAACAGCCTGCCCAGCTACTTAGGTCATAAGTTAAATACTTGAAGAGCCCCTGAGCTAACTAGAATTGCAATGCATTGTGGGCTGCAACAAAATGCAACAAGACAACCCTAAAGAAAACACCTAAAGCCCCTGCCCAACAGCCAATAGGCGATGTCCAGGAAGATTGTGATCCCATAGTCCTCAGCCTGTGAGGAACCAGGGGAGGGACCTACACACTAGGGGATAAATTGCTTGTTGAAACTGTGCTGGGTGTGCCAGCCCATCAGACACCCAATCTTGCAAGACCGTCATTAAAAGTCTCATTTTTGGGCCAGGCACAGTGGCTCAAGTCTATAATCCCAGCACTTTGGGAGGCTCAGGAGGGTGGATCACGTGGTCAGGGGTTCAAGAACAGCCTGGCCAAGATGGTGAAACCCCGTCTCTACTAAAAATACAAAAATTAGCCAGGCGTGGTGGCAGGTGCCTGTAGTCCCAGTTACTTGGGAGGCTGAGGCAGGGGAATCACTTGAACCTGGGTGGCAGAGGTTGCAGTGAGCTGAGATTACACCACTAAGCTCCAGCCTGGGCGACAGAGTGAGATGTCCGGGAAGATTGTGATCCCACAGTACTCAGCCTATGAGGAACTGGGAGAGGGACCTGCGCAGTAGGGGATAAATTGCTTGTTGAAACTGTGCTGGGTGTGCCAGCTTATCAGACACCTGATCTTGCAAGACCGTCATTAAAAGTCTCATTTTCAGGCCGGGCACGAAAATCTCAAAAACAAAAAACTCTCACTTTTGTTGTTCTGTGGGTCTCTGAGTCCATTCTTTGGGTTTGGACAGATCAGTTTATTTCTCACATTTCTCACAGTAGGAAATGTGAGTTCCGGGGCAGCATTTGCCAAGCGTGGGTTCACTCTGGGTAACCCAACTGTGACTGTGAGACCCTTTGTGCACCCAGTACCATGTGGAGGGGACTTCCTTGGGGACATTCCACGTGGGCACACAGGGGTTTGTGTTCTGTTTCCCCTCCCCTGGAGCCCATGGCAATCAGTGTTCTCATCCACCCCCTAAACTCTCCTGGACTGACCCCACAGAGCCCTGCCTCCCTTCCCTAGGGCCTGATTACTTTGCCAGCTCTCCAGTCTTTTAAAAAGACACGTTTTAAAACACCGAGTCCACCGTATGATCTGGTTTCAGTGGGAGCATTGGTCTGACCACACGGGTCCTCCCACCTACTCTCCTCCCACTCCTGTATCTGTGGCCCAAGCCCACTTCCTGGCTTATTCTCCTAAGAGGCTGAGATCTGAAGCAGAAAGGAGCTGGGCCCAGGAAATTAACTCGGGGCATTTTTGTAATGCTACGCCCAAATGTTCCCGTGTGACCGGTTATTGGAACCTGCACAGATGTGGCCAGGGGAGGGCCTTTCCCGCTGCCAGGGTGATGCCACCACATGCGAGCAAGGGCAAGGGTCCCGCCCCTCCCTGCCCCCAGGAGGCCTTCCAGAATCAACCCAGGGTTGCAGTGGCGGGTGCAGTAGAGACTAGGAGAATCAAACATGGGTGGGGCTGGGTGTGGAACCCCAGGATTCTGGCCCTGAGCTGCAGTGGCAGGGTGGGAAGAGGGCACAGTGTGAGGACCCCGCCCACCTCATGGGGTCCCTAGAGGGAGCCGGTGCCAGGAGTCCTGGGATACAGGAGGCTCCACTCCAGGGAAGGAGGCCCCATGGCTCCCTCAGCACCCAGGGCCTCACGTGTGTGCTGGAAAATGGGGCCAGGGTCACTTTTAAATATTTTCAATGATTTCCTCAATTATTCAACTGGAGTGACTCAATATTCACATTGTGATTACCTAATGATTTTAAAAGCTTTGTATTAATACTTTGGAAAAGTATAGACTCACAGGAAGTTACCAAAATAGTAGAGTCCTGTACTCTCCCCAGTCCTCTCAATGGTGACATCTTACTAAGAATCAAAACCAGGAATCTGTGCTCTTTTTATTTTTTTATTTTATTATTTTTTTGACACAGAGTCTCTCTGTATCACCCAGCCTGGAGTGTATTGGCGTGATCTCAGCTCACTGCAACATCTGCCTCACAGGTTCAAGCAATTCTCCTGCCTCGGTCTCCCAAGTAGCTGGGATTACAGGCGCCTGCCACCAGGCCCGGCTAATTTTTGTATTTTTAGTAGAAACGGGATTTGCACACGTTGGCCAGGCTGGTCCTGAACTCCTGACCTCAGGTGATCTGCCTGCCTTAGCTTCCCAAAGTGTTGGATTAAGGGCGTGAGCCACTGTACCCGGCCTCGTGCTCTTTTCAAATAACACCTTATTCAAATATAATTCACGCAGAGTGCACAATTTCCTGGCTTTTATATATCCATAGGGCCGGATGTCACTTTTAAGGAAAGTCAAAATGGAGAACGGGCTGCGCCTCTCTCTGGCCAGGGGTTCCATGAGTGCACGGTGGGGTTTCCTGGTCTCCTGGAATGGTATCTGGAGGCCTCTCCCCTCTGTTGCCCCATGGCAGGGCTGCCTGAGCACCACAGACCATGCTGCCGTGGGTGGGCAGAACAGGCCCCTCCCGCAGGGGCACTGAGTGCTGTGATTTGTGCAGACAGTGTTCTGAGAGTTACTTTTGCTATTTGAAAGGCTATTTAGCCAATTTGACACAGAATTCCACCAGATTTGCATGTTTTAAGTCACTTATAGCATTGTATGTAATAGTAACACTTAATTTCCATGTAGTTCTAAATATATTTATGACCTACTTACCAAAGTTTTTAAAATAAGAGATAGTGGGCCGGGCGCGGTGGCTCAAGCCTGTAATCCCAGCACTTTGGGAGGCCGAGACGGGCGGATCACGAGGTCAGGAGATCGAGACCATCCTGGCTAATACGGTGAAACCCCGTTTCTACTAAAAAATACAAAAAAAACTAGCCGGGCGACGAGGCGGGCGCCTGTAGTCCCAGCTACTCGGGAGGCTGAGACAGGAGAATGGCGTGAACCCGGGAGGCGGAGCTTGCAGTGAGCTGAGAGCCGGCCACTGCACTCCAGCCTGGGTGGCAGAGCAAGACTCCGTCTCAAAAAAAAAAAAAAAAAAAAAAAAAAAAAAAAAAAAAAAAAAAAAAAAAAATAAGAGATAGTGTTCCTGGGTAACTTAATTTTATATAGAAACAGAGGGAGCTCAGCTCAGTCAGTCTGCATTATAATTGACATAATTAACATATGCACTTGAAAACTGAGTGCAAATAGTTTAAAAATGTCCTGGGGCCTCTTATTGGATTCTCCTTCTTGGGCACGTCCTGGCTGTCAAATGCTGTCCCCAGCACCCCCAAATCTACAAAGTAGAAGCTTAAGATCTGCAGAGATGGGTACAAAGCCTCAGTAAGACAGCTAGGTTGACCAGCTTGTTCCAGCTCACCTGGGATCCTGCCAGCTTTGAAGTGGAAACCCTGAGGTCTGACAGCACCCTCAGTTCCAGGCAAACCAGATTGTTGGTTGTCCTTCCGGCAGCATGCCTGCTTGACTTTGATGCAAACATTTCTTAACACGCACATGCTTCTTCCTGTCAACACTCCAGCTAAAGGCCACTGGACCCACTTGTGGCTGAGCAGTTTGAGCTCCTTATGCATCACAGAGAGGAAGAGCAGGCACCACAGGAAGCGCCAGACATGCGCTCAGAGGGGTTAGAAAGAACTTGTACCCACAATGAGCCAGAACTGGGGGCTTGGGGGAGGCTGTGAAGAATCAGAGGTTCCCTGTAGTGTGGATGCTGTCAGAACTCAGGCTGGTTCTGTGATCAGGCGTCTCAACAAAACTCCTCGGCAGTGGGCAGAGAAGAATGGAGAACCCGT
Source organism: Trachypithecus francoisi (assembly GCF_009764315.1). Lineage (NCBI taxonomy): Eukaryota > Metazoa > Chordata > Mammalia > Primates > Cercopithecidae > Trachypithecus > Trachypithecus francoisi. The sequence continues at coordinate 3,496,562 of NW_022681468.1, read as the reverse complement.
AAAGCAGCTGCTGCCACTCATTTTTGCCAACAGAGGGGCTGGCTGGGAATTTGAGGGTGGCACAGTGACCTTGCTTTTGTCTGTGTTTGGACAAAGTTAAAGTGGCCCTGTCTTGTCTAATTCTGTCGCCGTCTCAGAGACACCCCGTCTGATATTGGTGTTCTGTGAGGTGGCTCCTGTCCGACAGAATAACTCAGCCCAGCTGTGTTGCCACCAGCTTCTGGGGACATGGTTGCTCCTTTTTTCTCCTCCCACAAAGCAGGGAAAGGTAAGGAGAATACTGTTAAAATGGGCCAGGCATGGTGGCTCATGCCTGTAATCCCAACACTTTGAGAGGCTGAGGTGGGTGGATCACTTGAGCCCACGAGTTCAAGACCAGCCTGGGCAATACGATGAAACCCCGTCTCTACAAAAAATACAAAAATTAGCCAGGTATGGTGGTGTGCACCTGCAGTCCCAGCTACTTGGGAGATTGAGGTTAGAGGATCATTTGAGCTCAGGATGTTGAGGCAGCAGTGAGATGAGATTGTGCTATTGAACTCAGCATGGGTGACAGAGTGAGGCCCTGTCTGAAAAAAAAAGAAAGAGAGAGAGAGAGAGAGAGAGAAAGAGAGAAAGAGAGAAAGAGAGAAAGAGAGAAAGAGAGAAAGAGAGAAAGAAAGAAAGAAAGAAAGAAAGAAAGAAAGAAAGAAAGAAAGAATACAGCTAAAATGAAAACCTGTGTTCCTCAAAGTCACTAATGTCAAATGACAAAATACAACAAATTCAGTTAAGATTGAATAGGTTTTCATTTGCAATTCTAGACTTGGACAACCCCTCATTCTTAGGAAATAGAAGGAGCATTTGGATGAGCTGAGCAGAGAGGTTGGCTTTGTAGGCAGGAAAGAGTGGAAGAAAGAAGAAAGCAGAAACAGAGACCAAAAAGCAGATTGGTCATCTCAAAGTTATTTTCCTTGTCATGGTTAAAGCACAGCGGACTTCCCTTATCACCCCGACTAAAACTGGCCTATCTGGGAATTTGGGGTCTCTCTCTCTCCCTCCCTCCCTCTCTCTGTCTCCTAAAAGAGGGTCAGATAAACAACTTAGTGTCTGCTCAGTGGTGTGAAACTCCCTGCATGAGTAGCTGCATTTTGACTTGGTCTGTTGGTCCTAGTGCAGAAGCTCAGTCCAAACCAACGGCATCCTCTCTATTTATTTAACACCAGCAACAAAGTAGAAAGGGAGGTTGCACAATTCCAGAAGATACCTTAATACGTGTATCTGAAAAATACACGTGTCCAGAAAACACAAAGCACTCCTACAAATCAATCATACCAAGACAGGGACCCAGTAGAAAAACTGGCTTCTTACGATTGAAATGGGAGTGTCAAAAACGTGCACTTCCGAATGGCTAATAAGAGTATGAAAAAGTGTTTGACTTCCTCAGTCATCAAGGAAATGTCAAGTGAAATCAAAAGTTGATGCAATTATGCACCCACCACTGGCTAAAATGGAAACAACCGAGAATATCAAGTGTCGGCCAGGATGGCCCCCAGAGGCATCACGCTTTGTTAGTGGGAGTGCACTTTGTACAAACACCTGAGAAAACTGTCTGGAAGTGTCTATTAAAGCGGAACCTACCCAAACCCTGTGACCCAGCAACTTGCTCCATGCACAACAGAACCTGTCTATATCTTTACCAGAATACATGGACAAGAATGGCTGGCCATGGTGGCTCACGCCTGTAATCCCAGCACTTTGGGAGGCTGAGGCGGGCGGATCATGAGGTCAGGAGATCGAGACCATCCTGGCTAACACAGTGAAATCCCGTCTCTACTAAAAAATAAAAAATACAAAAAATTACCCAGGTGTGGTAGCGGACACCTGTAGTCCCAGCTACTTGGGAGGCTGAGGCAGGAGAATGGCATGAACCCAGGAGGCGGAGCTTGCAGTGAGCCAAGATTGTGCCACTGCACTCCAGCCTGGGCAATGGAGCGAGACTCCATCCCTCCCCCCAAAAAAGAAGAAGACATGGACAAGAATGTGCCCAAGGGCACTGCTCAGAAGAGCCAGCCTCAAACTGGAGACAACCCAAGATCCATCAACAGTAGAATGGATGAAGAAGGTGCAGTATATTCATAAAATGGAATATGATTCAGCAAAGACAATGAATGAACTACAACTATGCACAACCGCCTGGAAGACTCTCACAAGCATGACTCAGGATGAGTAAGCCAGACACAAATGTATGTGGTGTGGGCATTCTTGTCCAGAAAGTTCAAGAACAGGTAAAACTGATTCATGGTATTAGAAGTCAAGGTAGCAGTTACCCTGGGGAGGGGAAGCTGGGAAGGGGTAGGAAGTGGGCTTCAGGGATATTGATTCTATGAGTGGGCTCACTTTGTGAACATGTTTCCAGTTGTACATTTATGTTTTGTGTATATTTCTGCATGTATGTCATGCTCCAATTTTAAAACCTTGACATTTTAAGGAAGTGGCTGCTTAGAAATTGCCCATGGATGCTGGCAGGGCCTGAGGCTCAGACCACCCCATCTCACCCATAGCACAGGTGAGAGCAAGCGAGAATCTTGCAGTAAGAATTGGTAAGTTTTGGCCAGGCATGGTGGCTCACATCTGTAACCCCAGCACTTTGGGAGGCCGAGGTGGGCAGATCACGAGATCAGGAGATCGAGACCATCCTGGCTAACATGGTGAAACCCCATCTCTACTAAAAAATACAAAAAAAATTAGCCGGGCATGGTGGCAGGCGCCTGTAGTCCCAGCCACTCGGGAGGCTGAGGCAGGAGAATGGCAAGAACCCAGAAGGCAGAGCTTGCAGTGAGCAGAGATCGCGCCACTGCACTCCAGCCTGGACGACAGAGTGAGATATGGCCAGGTGCGGTGGATCACATGTGTAATCCAAGCACTTTGGGAGGCCAAGGCGGACAGATCATGAGGACAGGAGATTGAGACCATCCTGGCTAACACGATGAAACCCCGTCTCTACTAAAACAAATAAAAAATAAAAAAATTAGCTGGGCGTGGTGGCAGGCACCTGTAGTCCCAGCTACTTGAGAGGCTGAGGCAGGACAATGGCGTGAACCCGGGAGGCGGAGCTTGCAGTGAGCCGAGATCGCACCATTGCACTCCAGCCTGGGTGACAGAGTGAAACTCTGTCTCAAAAAAAAAAAAAAAGAAAAAATTTCTCAGATGTATATCTCAGTGGTTCAACTTTTACTGTATCTTGCTATCTTGCTATCTTGCTTCATATGACTTACAGGTCATACCTCATTGCCTTCAGCTGTTTGTTCCCTTGAAAAGGCCTAGATTGATAACTCTTTCCTTCAGGTTTTTTTTTTGGTTAAGTCCTGTAAATTTTTTTTTTTTTTTTTAAAGAGATAGGTCTTGTTATGTTGCCCAGGCTGATCTCAAACACCTGGCCTCCAATGATCCTCCCACCTTGTCCCCTCAAAGTGCTGTGATTATAGGCATGAGTCACTGTGCCCAGCCTCCTGTAACTTTTTTCTCTGGTTCTAACTCTGCTTTTACAGACTGTCACTAAAATGTTTATCTTAAAGGCCTAAAAAAGCAATGTTTTCTTCTAGTATAATTTAATTTTGTACTCTTGGCTTTTCTTAAGGTATCTAAATTGTTATGCTAATAACCTTGGACACAATTTTTTGTGTTTGATTAAATCCAAGTCCCTTTTTCATCAGGTTTGACTTCCAAGTTATCTAAATTAGCTCCCATAAAGAAACAATCATACTACAAAACGTTTTTCTTTACCTTTTGGTAGCTGGTCTAAAACCACAAAAATTTTATGTTTTATCAAGAATAATTTTCTATGTTGTCTTTATTAGGCTTGTAATTACTTACAAAAACCTAAGCTTTAAAAGGGTTAAGGTTTTTATATCTATGTAACTTTCTGTATGGCTTTCAAAGTGTTTTAATGATCACTCTGATTAAATAAATATTATTTTACAAGGCAACTCTGTTTTGATCAAGTGTTTTGAGTGTTTTAACATCTTTGACAAACTTCCCAAAAATCAAATCCTAAATTCAAGTCTCTTTAGCCTAAATTAACTTTGATATTTTTTAGTTGGGGCCCTAAAAAGCCTCAAAAAATATCTCTCTCATCTTATAGAGATACTAAGTGATTAGGCTGATTTGGTAAATTACATTTTTAAAAATGTCAAATAATAATTAATATTAGATCTTCTTTTAGCTATATATGTATGTTATTAAAATACATATTTCAAAAATTATAAAACTTTATAAAAATCTAATATGCTATCAGTCATAATTCTGGTTGCTATCTTAAAATGCTATCTACATGTAGTAGAAATAATTAAGTATCCTTTTCAATTGGAAACTTTCATCAGAGTTTGAACCATGGTGATATGGTTTGAATATATGTTCCAGCCATATCTCATGTTGAATTGTAATCCCCAGTGTTGGAGGGAGGACCTGGTGGGAAGTGTTTGGGTTATGGGGCAGGTGTCTCATGGCTTGCTGCTGCCTCACAATAGTGAGTGAGTTCTTCTGAGATCGGGTTGTTAAGTGTGGCAGTCCCCCCACCCTCTCGCTCCTGCTCTGGCCATGTGAGATGCCTGTGTCTTCTTCACTTCCACCATGATTGTAAGTTTCCTGAGGCCCTCACTAGGCTGAGCAAATGTCAGTACCATGCTTCCTGTATCGCCTGCAGAACTGTGAGCCAATCTAACCTCTTTTCTCATAAATTACCCAGTCTCTGCTATATATTTCTATATAGCAATGCAAGAACGGCCTAACACACATGGCTATGCTAAGTTTTTGTCATTCACTGTTATTATTTTAAACTCTTCTCTAAAAATATTCACAGATTCATAGAAGAGTCCAACAAGTACTCTTAAATATAGATCTCTAATAACTTTAAGATCAATGGACTAAATAAAAATTTCTAAAATTCTTATAAAAATTAATAGAATTTTTTATTCTAATAAAAATCAAGCAGAACAAAAGTTAATGCCATAAAATTAAATAATAAATGATAAATAATAAATGATAAAAATACTTTATCATTTTTATTTAAAATGTTATTGGCTCTTTACTCAAATGTTTTGTCTTCCAGATTTAAGAAAATCTTCTCGGCTGGGCGCGGTGGCTCAAGCCTGTAATCCCAGCACTTTGGGAGGCCCAGACGCGCGGATCACGAGGTCAGGAGATCGAAACCATCCTGGCTAACCCAGTGAAACCCCGTCTCTACAAAAAATACAAAAAAAAATTAGCTGGGCGTGGTGGCGGGCGCCTGTAGTCCCAGCTACTCGGGAGGCTGAGGCAGGAGAATGGTGTAAACCTGGGAGGCTGAGCTTGCAGTGAGCCGAGATTGCGCCACTCCAGCCTGGGCGACAGAGCGAGGCTCCATATCAAAAAAAAAAAAAAAAAAAAAACTTCTCTTTTAAGCTATCTATAATTAACTACAATTTGATAAAATAAATTTTTATAAATAAAGATAAAAAATTTGTGTTTTATCTCCTCACTTGATTCCTCCAAACTGTGAAAACTATATGTGAGTATACTTAAGACAATATGGTTATTTATATAAGTCCAATAAAATATGCTCTCTTTATAACAAAATACAATGAGAAACACTGGTTTTATTACCAAGACTGACTAAAATGTCATATTTTAAAATACACATAAAATATCTGACTTCAAGGGTCCTCAGTCTTACAGTAAGTTAATAAAAACTGTCATTTTCTGGCAGGCCCAAGAAACTTAGGACTATGAGTAAAATCTAAAGTCTTACTTGGTTTGACTTTCTAGCCTCAAGAGATTTTTCATCTGAAATTCCTATATGATCAAGGTAAAAAAAGAGTTATATTCCTTAAAAAAAAAAAAAAAGCTATAATACACCTGTTATTAGATTTTAACTCTATGCACTATTTTTGAGTTCTTATCTAATTTAGACTCGACTAAATCCTAAATTCTTCTAGGTACCTCCAATCCAACTTTCTTCCACAAAATTACCAAAATGAAAACTGCTCTGTTCCTGAAGCCCACTAAGCTAAAACTAAACAGATATTACAAAACAAAGTCCAAGGCGGAAGGATCGCTTGAAGCCAGGAGTTTGAGACCAGCCTGGGCAACAAAGTGAGACCCCTTCTCTGCAAATAATAAAATAAAATGAATTAGCCAGGTGCTATGGCATATATTAATACCTGCAGTCTCAGCTACTTGGGAGGCTGAGGTGGGAGAATCACTTGAGCACAGGAGTTAGAGGCTGCAGTGAGCTATGATTGTGTCACTGCACGCCAGCCTGGGCAACATAGCGAGACCCCTGTCTCTACAAAAAATAAATTAGCTGGGTGTGGTGGCACACGCCTATAGTCCCAGCTACTTCAAGCCTGCGGTGAATTTGGATTGCCCCACTACACCTCCAGCCTGGCAACAGAGCGAGACCCTGTCTCTAGAAAAACAAAAACAAAAAAACAGTGACCAAAGCGCAGCATGGGGATCCTCCGCACCCCTCCCTATAAACATGGCACTGAGTGGCGCAGTGTGTGTGGGCTGTGGTCTGCAGCTTGAGCGGGCCCTTGGCACCTGCCATGCCTCACCGGCCGAGGTCTTGGTGGCTGGGGGTGGGCACGGTTTGCGCACGGAACCTGCTCTGCTCTCAGTGCCACAAGGAAACATGATTGGAGAACAACAGGAAATGGTATGGGAACAGTGTGAATCAGGCATTTTGCACCGGAAGCGCTGGGAGATGTTTTTACTGTGGTCTGCCTGAAGCTGGGACAAAATTGAACAAACAGGATGAATTTGGTGCTTTGGAAAGTGTGAAAGCTGTTGGTGAACTCCATTCTCCTTTATCAGGAGAAGTAACTGAAATTAATGAAGCTCTTGTAGAAAATACAGAACTTATCAAAAAAATTTTTTATAAAGATGTTTGGCCAATCGCAATGACACTGAGTAACTCTTCAGAACTAGATGAACTTGGCCAGGCGTGGTGGCTGACACCTGTAATCCCAGCACTTTGGGAGGCTGAGGTAGGTGGATCATCTGAGGTTAGGAGTTTGAGACCAGCCTGGCCAACGTGGCAAAACCCTGTCTCTACTAAAATACAAAAATTAGCTGGGCGTGGTGGCAGGCGCCTATAATCCCAGCTACTCAGGAGGCTGAGGCAAGAGAATCACTTGAACCCAGGAGGCAGAGGTTGCAGTAAGCCAAGATCATACCGTTGCACTCCAGCCTGGGCGACAAGAGCAAAACTGTCTCAAAAAAAAAAAAAAAGAACTAGATGAACTTATGAGTAAAGAAGCTTATAAAAAATATGGAAAAATCTATTAAGGAGTGAAAATGGAACCCCTAAATAAACTAGTATGAAATAATTTAAAATATAAAAATAAAAAACAAAATTAATGAAGTAAAAAACAAGTCTTACGCCTGATATATGAACCACACCAAAAGTTCACCAAATTGCATGATGCCGTAATCAGAGACAACCAAACCACAAACCAAGAGGAGAAGCTGATGTTTTCCCTGCTCCAAACAGCTTTTCCAGCAGGCATGGTGCCTGTAGTCCCAGCTGCTTGGAAGGCTGAGGCCAGAGGAGTTAAACTTCAGCCTGGGCAACATGATGAGACCCCACTACTTAAAAACAAAAGTTGAAAAATAAACCTAAAAAAATGAGTTTTCCTAGGGCGTTGTTATAAGGCTCCACATAATAATGAGACTCTCACCCTCTCAATGCCACTATTTCACTTGGCAGGATAACGCTATAATTAAAATTTCACAATAAGTAACTGCTATAGGTAACTTGAGAAAACCTGACCTAAAAAAAACAATCCTTTTAGCCCACCTAGTGGGCACATTTGGCATTTTCCCTAACACAATTTTTTGTTCAAATTGTGCTGGTGGTCCCTTTTATAAAGCTGGCGTTCACTAGTTTAATTCGATCCTGTATGAAATACTACAGAGTGGCTATCACAGGCCTTTTGTTTAATTTGCTGCCCTTAGGCTTGGGCCGTTAGTTCAAAAACCATTTCTAGGAACTAAGTTTATTATATTGTTGCCAATTTTTTCATTATAATTTTTAAATGTTGTTCTTACTGCCTGTCTAATCTCAATGAAGCCAACTTTCCTAACAGGATAATACTTGCTCAACACTTCCAGTAATGACTAATGCCTATAAAGCAGATGAAATCAAACTTAATACTGGACTCCAGATGAAACTGCTTTGAGGCCAGGAGCGGTGGCTCACACCTGTAATCCCAGCACTTTGGGAGGCCGAGGCGGGCAGATCACCTAAGGTCAGGAGTTCGAGATCAGCCTGGCCGACATGGTGAAACCCTGTCTCTACAAAAAAGAAAGAAGGAAGGAAGGAAGGAAGGAAGGAAGGAAGGAAGGAAGGAAGGAAGGAAAGAAAGAAAATCAGCCGGGCGTGGTGGCACATGCCTGTAATCCCAGCTATTCAGGAGGCTGAGGCAGAAGAATTGCTTGAAACCAGGAGGCAGAAGTTGCAGTGAGCCAAGATAGTGCCATTGCACTCCAGCCTGGACTGTAAGAGCAAAACTACATCTCAAAAAAAAAAAAAACAGAAACTGCTTTGAGACATTTTTTCCTTCTGGCCTTGTTATTACACAAATGTGGCCCAGGTTGCTGACATAGACCCCCCCATGCTCCCTGCAATGTGGGACAGAGACAGCTGGCACAGGCCCGTCGCAGTACCAGGGACAGATAAGCCTGGCTGCAGAACAGCTGGTTAGCGATGCTTTCAGAGAAATACCTTGATTAAAAGAGAAAAACGTAAAGCTAATCACACAAACTGGGTCATTCTTGTCCTACCCAATCGAGGGTCAAGAGGCCGGGGGAAGGAGCACTCGGGGCACATAGAATTTCTGCTAGAATGGCATTCTCTGTAAGCCGACTGCTGAAACTGCTGCCGCCACCTGAGCCCAGTTTACCTCACGCCTACTAAACAACCCATTGACACAACTCTCACTAGCTTTACCCTCTGCCCTTGGGGCAGGACCAGCCAATCGGAGCTTGCCAGCTCCCCAAACTCAGCAGTGCCAATGAGCTTCCTCAAAGAGCAGTAGTAATATTTCTTCTCTTTATAAAACCTCCAGCCTTTCTTCATTCTTTGGACATCCTAAACCACCCAGGCTACAGATATCCACAAATTACACTCCTTTCCCCAAATAAAACATTTTAATTTCAAGGATTCATCTCTGTATTTAACTTCAACACTGATAACAGGGAAATATGCAGCTAAGAGACCTCCAACCCCCAGGGGTTCCCTTCTAAGCACCCCCTTAGTCAGCCCAGACTTCCTAGGGGTGGGGAATGGCTGGGCAGCTCCACCCGTGACAGTGGACTCTGCCCTGTCCCTGATCGAAATGACTGACAGCAAGCGCTCGTTCAGGCCCGCCCTCCCCGGAGTTCTCACTTAACAAATGGCTTTCTAAGGAGAGCACAGTACTTTGTCCCTATGTGTGGACTGACAGTGAATAAAAGAAGCAGAAATCCATGGCGGACTTTATCTCAGCGAATAGAGGACAAAGATCAACAAGAGCTCCTGTAGGATTCGGGACACTGGTCACCCACGTAGGCACAGAAAGGGGAAAACGGAATCCACCTTTCTGGGGCCAACCTGACAATATGTGTGCCAAGCACAGGAATTCCACACAAGGAATTTGGCCTAATAAAAGTAATTAGGGCTCGCGTGCTGCCTCAGCCTGTAATTCCAGCACTTGGGGAGGCTGATGCAGGAGGACTGCTTGAGCCTAGGAGCTGAAGACCAGCCTGGGTACCAGAGCAAGACCCTATCTCTACCAAAACAAAACAAAATAAAACAATACAAAAATTAGCTGGGTGTAGTAACATGCACCTGTCTAAAAAGAAATGTAATTAGTAACAGGAATGCTCCAAACTCAGAAGAAAAGAAAAACAAAACAATATTTTTAAACTGCTAAGAAGACGAAAAAGTATTTCGAAACCGTGAGGTAAAATGACTTCAATGGCGTATGAAAAATCAAACTATCAGCCAGGCACAGCGGCTCATGCCTATAATCCCAGCACTTTGGGAGGCTGAGGCTGGGGGATTGCTTGACCCCAGGAGGTTGAGACCAGCCTGGGCAACATAGTTAAACCCCATCTCTACAAAACTAAAAACCTCAGCCAGGTGTGGTGGTGCAGACCTGTAGTCCCAGGTACTTGGGAGGCTGAGATAGGAGGATCCCTTGAGCTCAAAGGTTCAAGGCAGAAGTGAGCCATGACTGCATCACTGTACTCCAGCCTGGGTGACAGAGAGACCCTGTCTCAAAAAACAAAAACAAAAATCAACAATTATAGTGAAATAATTTAAAAAATAACATTGTAGAGCAAATGCTTCTCAGACCTCGTGGTGAACCAAATCATCCATGAGCTAATAGAATCTACAGGCTGGATCTGTGTTTTCCCAGGCACCCCAAGCAATTCTGATGCCCCTACACTTGAGACCACTCCCAAAGCTGGAGGAAGATTTCCAGGGAAATACCATCTGTAGCCACGAGAAACGTCATGGCAGTGACGGGTATCACTTCGCTCTGTAAACACATTGAATGTATAGAGAAAAAGAGCAGGGAGAGAACCTCCTACTGAAAGCATCAGTTATCCTGGAAGGAAACAGGGATTCTATATCATCCTTCAGTTCACCTGAGACATCAGTTCCATTCACGATTAGACAAATATTTAACACGGCCAGGCCTGGGTCACAGGCCCCTGGGGGTGGCAGAGCCTTGCTGCTTCAGGATCAGAGACACCCCCGTCTCTGAGAGCCTGTTAGTAAAGGCAGCACCTCAGCCTCACCCAGGACACAGGACACTTTGAGGAAAAGGAAAGAGCCTGGCCTGGCAGGACCTTGGGTCTCCAGGAGCCACAGTGCAGGTCAGACAGGATCAGGGAGGTCTCTATGACAGAGGCATCCTTTTGCTGGAGCTGCACACAGACGGTCTGTCAGCACAGGAGGCCCTAGAGTGATGGCACTGGGGGGCCTGGTGAACGTGGTAGGGCCCTGGATCCAGCCCTACCTGAAGCTCTCCTGGGATGTTCATCTAAATGCACCACTAAGATGCCTCACTATGTCTTCTTTCTCTTAAGACCTTTTAACGTTGGATCGTCTAGCACAGGCAACCAAAAGATTTTACCTAAAGCACTATCATCCTAGAAGTGGGATTACTGCATCAACGGAGTCTGTAAGGTCCCTTTGAGCAAGTGTGCGTCACAGGAGCCTCCTGGAGCCGCAGAGGGGAGCCGGCCGCACGTGCTCTTCTACCGAGCAGGGAGTCTGGAGAGAGTGGGCCGGGCTGCTGGGGCATCGGCTGCCAGCTCGGAACTCAAGACCCAAGCCAGGTCCTTGGCCTCTCAGCCTCGGCTCCTCTCTTCTGAGCAATGTGAGTCGTAACATTGCTGCTCCAGGGGGTGCAGGTGAGGGGGAAGGGGGAGGCTCCGGGCAGGCTGGGCACAGGGCCAGGACACCCACTGTGCTCAATCCAGGGCCCAACTGTGATGCTGACAGTAGGGGAAGCTCAGCGGGTCCTGCTGCACTCTGGGCCTCAGTTCCTTCTGATCAGGGGAACACGGTCGCAAGGGGTCAGCACCTGAGGTCCCGTCAGTGGGGAGGGATATGGAGTCTCTGAGTGTGGCCACACGAAGCAAGATTTTAGGAGGCTGCTGTCGGGGAGGCTGGAGGTTCAGGAGTGAAGGCACTTGAAGGGAGGGGCCTGGGGTGTGGCCTGTCCCAGGATGGTCCCCACTGGCCCCAACCTCACCAAGCTTTGGTGCCTATGGGAGGGCTGCCCATGCACCTGCTGCTCCCACTGGGCCTGGGACAGGCACGGGCCCCTGGAGCTGGCTGCCCTCCCAGCCTTGCCCTCCTGCCTCCCAGCCCCTCCCTCTGGCCTCCCAGCCCTCCCAGCTGGACTCAGGCCAGCAGGTGAGCCCTGCAGGACCCAATCCTGGCTGGGGGAGGGGCATAAGGATCGAGGCCCGAGGGTCTGGCTGGGCTCCTTGACGGTGCCTCAGTGGGTCCTACTCTTGGTCTTGCTGCCCAAATGCACTGCGGAGACCCAGGCCAAGGAGCCTGCTCCTCTCCAAACTTAAAGCAGTCCTGGGCCTTGGCCTCATCCCCTGGGAGGCTCCCAGAAAACCCAGCATATGGAGGGTGGAGCCCCTCCCCACCCAGAGGCCTCTGAGCCCATGACAGCCCAAGGCCTCCCTGATGACTCTTGGATGCTTCCCACGCCTGAGCCAGGGCCAGTGGCTTGAGGGGCTGTTTACCTGACACGGTGCCTGTCTCCTCACCCGAGGACGGGGACTCCTCAGTCTCTCCAGCCTCCTACCGCCTGGACACTCGTAGTCTCAGTCCAGGGCCGGAGCACAGGGCAGTTACTGGGATGTTTCCTGGTCCATTCCTGTATCTGGGGGTCCTGCTTTGGTCTTCAGGACGTGTGTCCGGGATAGGGGACTGTTTATCTTCTGAGGATTTCTCCTGCAGGTGCCCGAGTCTGCAGATCTGTGGGCGCTGGTCCTGGCTCCATCTTCCTGGGCCGTCCGGGTCTGGGTCCGGGTCGGGGTCCAGGTCGGGGTCGGGGTCCGGGTCTGGGTCGGGGTCCAGGTCCGGGTCCGGGTCAGGGTCCGGGTCCGGGTCGGGGTCCGTGGCTGGAGCCCCCCAGGTGATTGTCCTGCGCCGTCATCCCCGGGCCGGGTGGGCAGAGGCGTTGCCTGCTCTCAGGTGTTCTCTCTCAGCCTGGTTCCATCGCAGCCGTCTTCCTCTGATTACTGCCCCTACTCTGGCCCTCCTCCGGAACCTGCCCAGGTGCCCCTCGCTAGTTCCCAGCTCCCCTGTCTACCCTGGGCCTGTGCTGTCCCTCCCTGCGGGATTCTCAGTTGCCCCTCCCGTGGGTCAGGTCAGGAGAGAGGACAGGCATGGGATTCAGTCTCTCCCTCTGGGGCCCTCAGGTATGTGAAGAATGTCTGATGTGTCCAGACCCCTGCCAGGGAGCCCACCACAGCCAGCGCCCCTCCAGCTGGGAGCTCAGACCCCTGCCAGGGAGCCCACCACAGCCAGCGCCCCTCCAGCTGGGAAGCTCAGACCCCTGCCAGGGAGCCCACTGCAGCCAGGGACCCTCCAGCTGGGAAGCTCAGACCCCTGCCAGGGAGCCCACTGCAGCCAGGGACCCTCCGACTGGGAGCTCAGACCCCTGCCAGGGAGCCCACCACAGCCAGCGCCCCTCCAACTGGGAGCTCAGACCCCTGCCAGGGAACCCATCACAGCGAGGGCCCCTCCAGCTGGGAGCGCATTCCTCAGTCCTGGTGAAGGGAAGATATGGGATGACCTTGTCGGCTGTGGCTGTGACCTGGGGCTCAGGCCAGCCAGAGCGGGGACAGTGGCTCCCCGATTCTGGAGCTCTACCTGGGGGACACAGACTCCCCTGGGGCTGGTCCATAGCACAGTTGTCCTCCTGGGACAGGGACCAGCTCTGGGCTGTGGTGGCAGGAGAGTCCTTGTGGTCTCTTGTGAGGCTCTCCCCACCTCTCTCCTTCCTTCCTGTGCCCTCCATGGCTCCTACCCCTTCCTGATGGCTGTGGCCTTCAGCAAACATCTGCCTCTCTCTGAGCCTCAGTGTCTCCATCTGTCATGGCAGGTGGACTGGCTAGGGAGCCCCTGCTCCCAGCAACAGCTCCAGGAACCCCTGTTGTGGGCACAGACCTGACTCTGCCTCTCCTGTCCTGACCTGCTTGCACCCAGGGCTCTGGTCACCCTTCTCCGCTCCATGACCATTCACACGCCTTATGGTCTACAGGGCTGGCCACTCCATGGCAGCAGCCATCATCTGCAGGAGAGGCCTCAGGGACCCCGGGTCTCCATCCTCCCTGTACCCCCAGACCTAGTGGACCCCAGGCCTGCAGCCCTCTCCCCCTCTGACCTCGGAGGTGCTCACGACTTGTTCCATTCGGGCCCCATCTAGGTTCATCCCTACTCAGTCCTGCAAGCCATGGCAGCCCTGTATGTCCCATGTCCCTGCCCATGGGGCCGCCTGCCCCCCTGCCCCTGTACCCTCTAGAAGGTTCCCCCTCCCTCTGTGCCCTCTAGAAGTTCCCCCCTCCCCTCCCCTCACCACAGGGCCTCATTCCCGCCTCCTGCTCACAAACACTCAGCACTTTGAGCAAGGATTTGTCCGGGGTTGACGGGTCACATTTCAACTTGTAGCAGCGTAGAGTCCCATGTCCCTGCCCAAGGAGCCCCTGGGCCCTGCCACCCCTGCACCTGCTAGACGGTCCCCCTCCCCTCCCTGTTAGGACCCTGTCCCATCCCTTCCACAAATGCTGAGGATTTAAGTCTAACGACTCCTCTGGGACCTCTCTTGGGGCCCTTCCCTCCATCTCCTGGAGACCCCAGGCCCTCCCACCAGTGCTTCTGGATCCTTCCAGGTGAGTCAGCGGAGGGGCAGGTGTGGGAGGGAAGGTCTTCCAGGCAGCCCCTCCACCCAGGGACCAGATGGCCTGTCCTGGTCTCACATTTCTTGCTGGGTTGGGGGGCATGGCCACACCCCCTCTGCTGGCCTAGAGACTTAGGGTCCCCTATAATGAACCTGAAGGGACAGAGCTGGAAGTCAACTGTGTGTGCAAGCCTGGGCTTGTGGGCCAGGATGGAGTGCAGGCACGCCCTGGCCCTGCTTGAAGGCCAAGGGGCTCTCAGGAGTAGGCAGAGGTGACCCTGTTCCTGGGATCTGGTCACCATGGGAAGATGAGAGAAGGGGGTCCTGTGTGGACTGTGGGCCTCAGACAGGGGCACTGTGGTCGCCCAGGTAGGGTGTGAGGAAGGAAGGAGGGAGGGAGGGAGGGAGGGGAGTGGAACCTGGATCCCCTGGCCCTCTGTCCCTTAGAGGACACTGCCCCTTGGAGGGCACCACAGTGGGACTTGGCCCAGGCAGGTCAGAGTTGCTTGACCCCAGGGCCTCCTGACCCCCTGACCCCAGGGAGGGACACTGAGGCTCAGAGCCCTGATATCTTGCTCAGGGTCACAACCTGGGGCAGCGCTGGGTCCCACACCCCTCCCACCCCTGGACTCAGTAACTGTCTGGGTCTCCCGTGGCCTCGGGAGGCCCAGAAGGATGGAGTGGGCCCGGGATATCTGCCCAGGCAGGCTCCACCCCGACCCAAGCACATGTCTGCCTGCTGGGGACACAGAGGCCTCAAGTCCAGCTAGCAGCAGGCCTGGGTGACCACGGAACAGGGACCCCACTGTCCCCTTGCCCCCTGGCTGCTGGCGGAGGGGCTGTGTCAGACCCGGCTTCATGTGGAGCTTAGGAGGTTGGGGAGGTTGGGTCTCCTGTCCTGAGGCTCTGGTGAGTGAGAGGGACTGTCCCTGGCCCTGGCCCCGGTCACAGTCCCCATTGGACACTGCCGCCACCAGGCTCTTCCCTCCCTCCCTCCCACTCCCTCCTCTGCATCCAGGGTCCTGCCTCAATTGGGTCTCGCCTCTCTGCCGACTCCTGTCTTTCCCCCAACCTCCCTGTGGTGGCCACAGTGGCTCCTGCAATCAGGCCTCAGTGGTGCTGGGGGCTGCCTGTGGTTCCCTCCCTCTGGATCAGTTCCCAGCCTCCTGTCTGCCCTTTGCCCTCTCTGCTCCTCAGGGATTCCTGTCATGGGTGCCACCTCCTCCAGGAAGTCCTCAGCCTTGTGGTTCCCGCTGTCCAAAATCTCCAGCACCCTTAGTGCAGACTCCTCCCCTCCTTTGTTCCTTCTGTTTGCCCATTCGGTCTCCTGGGCCCCTGCTGAGTCCCTGTTGTCCGGTTGTCGCTCTTTGGTGTCCAGGCCTCTGTCCCTGCAGCTCTGGTTCCCCTGTCTGTGAGCGTCCACTCATCCCTGCAAAGGCAGCATCTTAGGGCAGTGGTTCCGGCTCTGCCAGCGGTCTCTGCCCTCTGCCTGGGGCTGCCTCCGTATCAACAACTCCTTCTCATGTGTGTGGTGGGGTGACCCCAGCTGGCCTGCTCTGCTCAGGGGGAGGGAAGTTTGGGGACCAGCACACAGGCTTTGCCTCAGCCATGCCCATCAGGCCCCTGCGGCCAATGCTCTCCAGGTGGTGGCTGTGTTCAGGGCCCGGCGCTGAGTCATTGGCCGCCTGGGTCCCGGGGCACTTTCTTTCCTTTTTATTATCAATAAGTATATTTGTATAGACTTATGGGGCACACATGATGTTCTGTTCTGTGTATGAAATGTGTAATGACTGGCCGGGCACTGTGGCTCACGCCTGTAATCCCAGCACTTTTGGAGGCCGGGGTGGGTGGATCACCTGAGGCCAGGAGTTTGAGACCAGCCTGGTCAACATGGTGAAAACCCATCTCTACTAAAAATACAAAAATTTAGCCAGACGTGGTGGCAGGTGCCTGTAATCCCAGCTAATCGGGAGCCTGAGGCAGGAGGATCGCTTGAGCCTGGGAGGTGGAGGTTGCAGTGAGCTGAGATCGTGCCACTGCACTTCAGCCTGGACAACAAGAGCAAAACTCTGTCTCAAAAAAAAAAAAAAATGTGTAATGATCAAGTCAGAATGTTCAGGACACGCTGACCGGGAGCACTCGTCATCCCTACATGGTGGGAACACTGAAATCTTTTCTTCTGGCTATCTTGGAGAATGCGGTAAATACAGCTGTTCCATGGCAGCCCGTGACTGCAGTTAATGTGAGGCTGTTCCCTGTACCTGTGTGTACCATTGAGCATCCTCTCCATCTGCTCCCCCTAACCCACATGCCCTCCCAGCCTCACATCAGTATCACTCTCTACCTCCCTGAGAGCCACGTTACCCCCTGTGACTGTGAGGACCTGCGTGTTGTCTTTCTGTGCCTGGCTGATTTCACTTCACGTCGTGACCTCCAGCTCCATCCATGTGGCCGCATGAGAGGATTCCCTTCTCTTGATGGCTGAGTGGTACTGCATCGTGTGCACCATATTTCTTATCTATTCTGCCATTGACGCCTATTTAGGTGGATTTCAGCAGCTGAGCAGCGCTGCAGTGAACGGGGGTGCAGGCGTCCCTGTGTGCTGACTCGTTTCCTTTGATAACTGCTCGGTACTGGGACTGCTGGATCCTCTGGGAGGCCTATGTATGTAGTTTTGTTTCCTCTGGACACTCTGAGCTCTCCAGGGAGCAGGCCCTTCCTGTGGCTCCAGCCCCAAGGGGGACTCTCCTGCAGGGGTGGGCTGGGCAGAGCTCTGGGGGAGGTACCAGGGTGCAGCCGGAGGCCCCAGATCCTGCTTCAACTTGGGCTGGCCCTGGAGGAAGTGTAACTGCTGTAGCCCTGGGAGCTCAGGACCAGCAGCGGAGAGGTTGCCCAGGGCAAGGGGAGTGTGTATGTATATGGCGGTGGTGGGGCTGGCTTTCGCTCCAGAGTGGCCTGAAATCCCATCTGACACAGGCCTGCTCCTGAATCGCCTGACTGCTTATGAGCTGTGCGCTCAGGGAGAATACCTGCCCATCTCACCAGATGCCCCCAATGAGCCCACCCCACAGCTTTCCACCTGGTCACCCCAAGCCCCAGGTGACACTGAACCATGTGCCTCACTAGGGAGGCTTCCGGGCTGGAGTGGAGCAGCCCCGGGTGACGCTCAGGCCTGCAGGTGAGTGTGCAGACCCAGGTGTGCGTGGGACAGAGCCAGCCCCTCTTGGTGACAGGGATGTAGGTACAGGTGACAATGGGAGGCTTAGCCCAGCCTCAGGTGCCTGAATAACTTCAAAATCCTTGTCGTCCCTGAGGCTTTGGACTGATGTGTAACTAGCAACCTAAGAACATTCTGCAGATGCCTGCTGGACAGCCTGAGGGTGGGAAACTCTGGGTCACCACCTGGCAGGACCCCGCCTCCCCAGGTAGGGCTGAGTGGCCGTGGCTGCACAGGACGTTCAAGGTTGTTCAGTGCACTGTGCTGTCAGGGTAGTCTTAGTTTTAAAGAAATGGGGCAAATGAAGGGGTGTTTATGTGATAACAAGTGTGCTCTGGGAATAACCAAAAGAGAATAAGCTCGTCCTCAAGGCTGGGCCTGAAGGAAGAGAGGACAGGTTGGGGGATCCGGGAGCTCAGTCAGGCAGTAGTTTTCAACGGAAGTGACTTGTATCTGCCTGGGCCTTCAGTTCCTGCAGAGAAGTTTGACAAGAGCAAAAAAACAGTGTTAATATCACACAAGCTGCTCAGCGTGGATGCGTTTGAGATGTTACAGGCTCATGAATCCCTCACAGCAAAAGGTTTCCTTTGACAGAAAACAAAAAGCCAGTGGTTTTTTTTGTTTGTTTTGTTTTGTTTTGTTTCTGTTTTGGGACAGAGTCTCGCTCTCTTGCCCAAGCTGGAGTGCAGTAGTGTGATCTCTGCTCACTGCAATATCCGCCTCCCGAGTTCAAATGATTCTCCTGCCTCAGCCTCCCGAGTAGCTGGGATTACAAGCACCTGTCACCACACTCAGCTAATTTTTGTATTTTTAGTAGAGATGGGGCTTTGCCATGTTGGCCAGGCTGCTCTCCAACTCCTGGCCTCAAGTAATCCACCTGCCTCAGCCTCCCAGAGGCTTGGGATTATATGTGTGAGCCACCAAGCCCACTGGGAGAAAATACAAAGCGAGTTTTATCTTTTCTATCCGTCACTGTGACAGATCTTGGAGTTGGTCTCTTAGAACAGAGGGAAGATATTTGTCCTTAGTTACATTCTTGAGTCCTTTTAAGTCTGACTTTGAAACAGCCAAGTTTGTAGTTGTATGTTTATTTATAGTTAGAGTAAACAGAGCTCTTCCTTGGTCGCGGACTCTAAGTATGTGTGCGCAATTCTCTCGTCATCGCTGCTCTGATCTTGTCTGTCCCACATTCAAGGCAAAAAGAGAGACAGAAACAGTTCTTCGAGGCCAGTCTCTTTCTGGGAACTCCTGGGTGGCCACTGGACTACATCAAGGATTTATTCTCTCATTGTAGGAAACAAAGGCTGCTTTTAAGTAACTGAATGTGCTTTGTGTTCTCCAGGCTTTAGTGCTTTGGGGAACTGCCCCACGGCTGATAAGGAAGGAATTTGGCCAGTATAACTAACAGTAATAGTTAACAGTTACAGTTCTGGGTTTAACATGCCTATCACCTGGTGACGATGAGACCAGCTCTGTGGGAGAATCTATCTATCAGTTCTTCCAGTGTCCCCTCCCAGGGGCGTCACCGAGGAAGCGCTGAGGCTGACGCTGTGTCTCCGGGCCTGTCCTCATTCCTGCCAACGTTGGGGGCTCCGACTGTAACTCATGACTTGGGTGCCCATCATCAACAGGTGGTCTCTGCTTTTCCCTCGAGTTTACCCTGAGGACCTGCACTTGAAGCTACAGATCGGAAGCAGAATCTTTCAGCACGAAATGAGTGAGGAGCCTTGAAGGACTGCGTCCTCAGCCACTGAGATATGGGGAGTGGGCTTGGGACACAGGCTGCCCAGGGTCCTCTGCCCCCATCACCACAAAGGGACGCAGCGGACTGAGCCACGCCTTCCTGGATTCTCAGCCCAGACATAGTTCTGAACAACAGAACTAAGGACAGCCTCATCAGACTAAGCCACTAAGCAGACCAAACACACTGAACTCACACTGACTTCAGTGTTCTCTTTGGGCTTGTGGGGCTGGGAGGATCGTCTGTGGGTGTTTTGTTTGTTTTGGTTCTTTTGTTTTTTGTTCTGGAGACAGGGTCACACTCTGTCCCCAGGCCTGGTGTGCAGTGGTGCCATCTTGGCTCCTTGTATCTTCTGCCTACTGGGCTCAAGTGATCCTCCCACTGTAGCTCCACCATGCCTGGCTAATTTTTCCTTTTCCTTTTTTTTTTTGGTAGAGCTGGGGTTTCGCCATGTTGTCCAGGCTGCTCTCGAACTCCTGGACTCGAGGAATCTTCCTGCCTCTGCCTCCCAAAGTGCTGGGATTATAGGCGTGAGTCACCCTGCCCAGCCTCAATATTCTATTTGTTATGAGCTTGCAGTCAGCCTCTTCTTAATCTTAAATCCATGGCTGAAAGGTTCTACTTGTAGAAACTGGTGAAAATAAAATATTTCAAAAATGGTTTTGTGTTCCAACAGGCTCCTTAGAATTCCAAAACACCTCACCAAATTCTCAGATTGTTATGTAGATCAACAGCCAATTCACAGCCTAAAAGTTAAGGATGATTCCGTGACAAATCTTTTTAAATTGGCCTTGGCAAAATTACCCCAAGCTATGAACATTGGTAATATCACGGTACCTTCATGAAATCTGCTTAACCCCTAACTAAGCTCGGGGAGAGTAAACCAACTCTCCTCCTTACTCTGAGAGTGACCTAAATCCAGCCTGCAAACCATGAGAGCAAAAGAAACCTTCGGTCAGGTCTGACAAGCGAACGATAGAGGGACAAAGATTTTGTGTCCTGTGTGGAGATGTGGCCCGAGGTTCTCCTGGGAGCCTGGCCTGACTCTCCTCTGCGCTCTGGAGCCCCAGCCTAGAGGGTGGGGGCATCCCAGACAGCAGGGGCCCCTGTGGTTTGGGTGCAAGCACCACAGGTGGAGATGGATCCTGGGTGGGCAACTGGACCCTCCTCTGTTGCTCGTCACTGCTATGGGCTGGAGCACAGGTGCCCAGATCACCGCTCTGGGTGTGGCACCACTCCCAGGCTCAGCTCTGAGGTCACAGAGTCCTCCCAACCACGTTGTCTCCTGAAAGGGAATGGATGCAGACTACTGGGAACAAATGCATCTGGGGAGAGTTTTCTCTCTTTTTTTTTTTTTTTTTGAGATGGAGTTTTGCTCTTGTTACCCAGGCTGGAGTGCAATGGCATAATCTCGTCTCACGACACTTCCTGAAACCTCCACCTCCTTGGGTTAAGCAATTCTCCTGCCTTAGCCTCCTGAGTAGCTGGGATTACAGGCATGTGCCACCACGTCCAGCTAATTTTTTTTTTTTTTTTTTTGAGACACAGTCTTGCTCTGCCACCCAGGCTGGAGTGCAGTGGCGTGATCTCAGCTCACTGCAGTCTCCCTCCACCTCCCGGATTCAAGCGATTCTCATGCCTCAGGCTTCCGAGTAGCTGGGATTACAGGTGTGCACCAGCATGCTAGCCTAATTTTTTGTTTGTTTGTATTTTTAGTAGAGATGGGGTTTCACCATGTTGCCCAGACTAGTCTTATACTCCTGAGCTCAGGCAATCCACCTGCCTCGGCCTCCGAAAGGGTTTGGATTACAGGCGTGAGCCACCAGGCCCAGCCTGAGATTTCCCATTCTTGAGGGATGGAAGTTTCTAGACTGGCAGAGGGAAGCCACTGCCCAGCTTAGTGAAGGAAAAAGATGAACTGTTCTCTCTAAAGGTTTGTCCTGTGGGTTTTGTTTTTTCTGTCCATAAGATTATCTTCCAAAAAAACAGGATTTTTTCCCTCCCCCTTCAATCCTTACCCCACAATTTTTGCAAGGAGCTCTAATACTGTGGGAAATAATGGGACCAGTGTGGCATCTTCTATCTGCCCTCTTTTGGTGTTCTATTTGCCTGTCTATAACATTTGCTGTTCTAACTATTCTTAGATATATTCTAAGGCACAAAGAACTGCAAATTACAAAGGTCATTTCAGAGTTGATTTAATAATTTTGACACAAATCTGAAACTCATGGATATAAGATAGACAAAAATACTACGACTTGAAGTTGTCAGCAAATAAGGTAACAGAACTATGAAAGAAGTAAAAATGTTAGATTTTGGCCAGGCGAGGATCACACCTATAGTCCCAGCACTTTGGGAGTCAGAGGTGGGGGGATTTCTCCAGCCCAGCCTGGGTAACATAGCAAGAACCCCCATTTCTTTCCTTTTTTTGGACACAGGGTCTTCTCCCGTGGCCCAAGCTGAAGTGCAGTGGTCACAACTCACTGCAGCCTCGACCCTCAACCTCCCAGGCTCAAGGGGTTCCCCCACATCCCTCCTGCCCCACCTCGGCCTCCCAAGCATCTGGGACTACCAGCATGCATCACCACACTGGCTAAGTTTATTTTTTGTAGAGACGGGGTCTCCCTATGTTGCTCAGGCTGGTCTCAGACTCCTGGGCTCAATCTATCCTCCTGCCTCAGGCTCCCAATGTGCTGAAGTTACAGGCCTGAGCCACCGCACCTGGCCTGCCTCTACATATTAAAAAGAAAAGTTTATAATGCCATTCCTAATGAAAACCTCATACTGACATACCAAAACAAGTCTGTACTTTCCAATTCTGTCCACTACATGGCCTAGAAGCCTCAAGCCCTCGGGTAGGCCAAGCACAGCCGCCTGCAGTGACTGGTTTCGGAAGACGTTTCCTGCTGCACGATCTCGGGAAAAGTCTCCAAGGAGCTGGGGCTGCTGCGTTGCCCAGACGCCACGGCGGTGCCTGCAGACTCAGGAGGGCAGGTTACAGGGAGCCAGAATTCACTCCGAAGGCTCTGCTGGTCACATTCAGGGACAGTGTCAAAACAGATGACTGTGGCTCAGTGAAACACATGGAAAAAAAGCAAAAATTCCCGTCTCTAGAGACACAAACGAGAGGCTGAGTCTAGAAAGGGACAACAGTCAGAGCTGGAGACCGGAATCCCCAACCACACCCTCCCAGCTGCTACTGAGGAGTGGTCAGGGCTTGGGCAAGGATGACACCTCCCCAATCTGTGGCCCTGCCTCAGTGGGACCAAATTACACAAACCAGGAAAGCAGACCAAGTTCCCCAAGCACAGCACTTAGGAGGCCCCTCACCCAGGCCCACCACCTCTATCAGAGCCTGCCTGAGCCTCCCTGGTTTCCACTCTAAAGCCCTCCCACCTGGCCCACCTGCCAGCCTCTGCCACACCCAAGGGAGGGGTCCAGGCCACTGCTCCACAGGCCCTGAATTAAGAGCTCTGTGGTCCTCATTTGGGTGGTCTTCACAATTTCCATATGGAAAGACAGAAAAAAGTAGGACCTGCACAAAAGCTGTCTTCAGTCAGCAGGGAAATGCAAACAAAGTCCAGAGGGACAATGCCCAGGCCCTTGGCCATGGTTAAAAGGAACATCACCTAGGCCCCCATCTGTGGTCAGAAGGGACATCACCCAGGCCCCCGTCCATGGTCAGAAGGGACATCACCCAGGGCCCCGGACATAGTTAGAAGGGACGTCACCCAGGGCCCCGGACATAGTTAGAAGGGACGTCACCCAGGGCCCCGGACATAGTTAGAAGGGACGTCACCCAGGGCCCCAGCTATGGTTAGAAGGAACGTCACCCAGGGCGTCAGCCATGGTTAGAGGGAAAAGAGACTCCATCCACCAGGACTCTCGCTGCTGGGAGTGTCCAGGGACACCACAGAGGTAACGCTGAATTTAAGTAAAACCACGACGGAAACGGGACTGTGGTTACCCCTTCACCCTGTGTGCTCCATCCCGTCGTCCAGAGGCACACCCTAAATAAACACAATTTCTATCCATCAATTACACCGCAATAAAGCTGGGGCACCATTTTTTAAAAACTACCTCTTGCATATAGCGATTGATAAGAACTGGCAAAGCTGAGAAGGCACCGATTTAAAACTCGCGCCAGCGCGGCTGCGGGCCTTGTCCTCCGCCCAGGGACCCTGGAGGCCACGGCCTTGCCCAGCTCCTGCTTCGGCACTGGACGCCCCTCAGGCTGCACCTGGCGCCCCGCTGAGGGCTCCTGGACCCCGGCGGCCTCACTCCCAGCCGCGACCTCCAAGGCACGGCGCCACCCCCACGGTCCCGCCGAGGCCGATGCCCTCGCCACGCTCTGGTACCCCGAGGAGTCGCTGGTTCCCGCGCGCAGAGCTCCCCCAAGCCTGGGCGGGCGCCTGGACAGCGCGACCCCCACGGACCCGCACTGGGGCTTGGCAGAGACTCGCCGGACTCCGCGGGGGCACCTCCTTCCTGGCGGGTGGGGCAGGAAACGCGCCGCGAGGCTGCGGGGGGCGAGGGGAGGGAAAGGACGAAGGAACCTCAGCCTCCCCACCCCCGCCCCACCCCCCGGGCCCAGCTCCGCCCCCGATGCGTCCCTGGGGCCTGAGTCCCAGGGGCTCGTCCGGAGTCGCCGCGTCCAGATCTTGTCACCGGCCCGGGACCACCTCGCGGGCCAGGCGGGGTGAAGGGCGCCGTTAGGAAGGACGGTCCCAGGGCATGGGGCGCCGGGGAACGAGAAGAGGACGGACTGGGCAGAGCAGAGGCCGCAGAGGGTCCGCCGGGGAGCGCGGGGGTCCCTCCCCCAGCCCCCCGTCCCCGCTTCCCATGCGGCTCCCGTCGGACCCCAGGCCAGATGGGGACGAAGAAGGGAATCGGGTCGTGGCCAGGGGCCCTCCTCCCCTCCAGCCGGGCCATCTCCAGGGCTTCAGGTTGGGGAAGGGGCTCCTGTGGCCTCCTGACCTCGGGCTCCGCAAGTATCTGCCCTGGGGTAGGCACTGAATTAGTGTGGACTGATTAATTGACAGGAAGAAGGAAGGCGCTCTAGGAACTGCCCGCTCTTCCACTCGGGCCTGGGTTTCAACTCAGTCCCCTCCCACCACCTTTTCCATGTGTCTTCAACGCCCTCTCTTCGCTCGGGGGTGACCTGATCTGTCCAGAGGGCTTGCAGTCTTCAGGGACGCAGTTTCCACTTTCTGGGCGCCCATTTGGACTCTCCCCTGAAGCCCGACTCCCCTTCCCCTGGGAGCAGGGGGCCTGCAGGTTCTCCCACCGCTCACCTTGCACTGGCTTCCTCCACCTGTCCAGGGAAAGGCCCACCTGGCTCATCCCAAAGGCCCAGGGCCACGTGGTGAAAAACCCCAAGGGGGACAAAAAAAAGACCTCTACAACTTGGTTTAGAATAGACAAAGCTTCCCTTAAGCAAGTCACCACAAATCCAGGCAGGGCTTCTGTCTTTTTCCCTCCAGCCCATAGCTCATTTAAGAACAAACTTAGAGTTAGAAACTGGATACTGTAGTTCATATGGAACCAAAAAAGAGCCCGCATTGCCAAGACAATCCTAAGCAAAAAGAACAAAGCTGGAGGCATCACGCTACCTGACTTCAAACTATACTACAAGGCTACAATAACCAAAACAGCATGGTACTGTTAGCAAAACAGAGATACAGACCAATGGAACAGAACAGAGCCCTCAGAAATAATACCACACATCTACAACCATCTGATCTTTGACAAACCTGACAAAAACAAGAAATGGGGAAAGGATTCCCTATTTAATAAATGGTGCTGGGAAAACTGGCTAGCCATAACTAGAAAGCTGAAACTGGATCCCTTCCTTACACCTTATACAAAAACTTTAAAGTAGTTTTTTCCAATTCTGTGAAGAAAGTCATTGGTAGCTTAATGGGGATGGCATTGAATCTATAAATTACCTTGGGCAGTATGACCATTTTCATGATATTGATTCTTCCCATCCATGAGCATGGCGGTGTCACCTTACACCTCAAGTGACGACCTTCTTCAGTGCCAGAAGGGATGGTTGAGGGGGAAAAAAATGATTTTTTCACCCCTCCCTGTAGTCCTGCCTTCCCAAGTGGCCCTGGAGGCTCCAGGTCTGCTGCTGTTGGAGGGGGGAGTGGGGTGGAGTGTGGAGACACATCCACGCCTCAATAGTGAATCTGTGTCCCAAAGCTGTCTCCTGCCCTGCTGTTCTCTGACAGGGCATTGGGTTCTCAGGAAAAAGGCCGGGGATTCCCATGGGACCAGCAGTGTCCTGGGCTCCCTTGCTGGCCTGGGTCTTGGCCTCTCTGCATGTCAGATCTCGACTGGGGAAAATGCATCAACTCCCTGCGTGAGCCATTTCTCCACAGCCCGCCCCACTCCCACACCCACCCCTGAACCCAACTGTGCCTACAGGACCCAGGCCCACCTCCCCTAGCCCCCGACCCCCCTCCCGTCTCCCTGCAGCCACAGATCCTGCTCTTTCTCTCTCCATGTGCTTTGTACGCAGTCCCCCCAAGTCGCCTACACTCCCCTCTGGAGTTGAGACTGGCTTAACAAATTGACTCTGGAAGTTATGTTCAGGCCAGGCCCAGAACCGACTCCTCCAACACTTCCAGTAGCTTTGTAAGCCCCGGTTACATCTTGTAAATGTTACATCTCATAAATTGGCCCTGCTTAAATTCCCTGCAGGGGTTATGCCATCTGCACCCCGACTGCCACAGCATTGGCTTTCAGAAACAAGCGGTCTCAGCACCAGGCAGCAGGCTGGGGCCGGGCCAGCACCTGCATCTAAAGACCCCAAGGTTGGGCCAGGCATGGTGGTTCATGCCTTAATCCCAGCACTTTGGGAGGCCGAGGCAGGCGGATCACGAGGTCAGGAGATCGAGACCAACCTGGCTAACACAGTGAAACCTCGTCTCTACTAAAAATAAAAAATAAAAAATAAATTAACCGGGCGAGGTGGCGGGAACCTGTTGTCCCAGCTACTCAGGAGGCTGAGGCAGGAGAATGGTGTGAACTCGGGAGGCGGAGCTTGCAGTGAGCCAAGATCGTGCCACTGCACTCCAGCCTGGGCGACAGAGCGAGACTCTGCCTCAAAAAAAAAAAAAAAAAGGCCCCCAGGTTGAACAAGGTCAATTCACCGCTCATCACAGGGAGGGAGAGCACCCAACACAGGGAGCCACAGGGTGTCTCAGTAAAAAGGTGTTAGAAAGGGCTTAGATTTGGTCAAAACGACAATGAGATATCATCTCACCCCAGTTAAAATGGCTTCTATTCAAAAGACGGGCAATAACGAATGCTGGCAAGGATGTGGAGAAAAGGGAACCCTCAGACACTGTGGGTGGGAATGTAAATTAGTACAGTCACTATGAAGAACAGTTTGGAGGTTCCCCAAAAAACTAAAAATACAGCTACCATATGATCCAGCAGTCCCACGGCTAGGTATATACCCAAAAGAAAGGAGTCAGTGTATCAAAGAGATGTCTGCACGCCCACGTGTACTGCAGCACTGCTCACAACGGCCAAGATTTGGAAGCAACCTCAGTGTCCATCAGCAGATGAATGGATAAAGAGCACATGGTGCATGTACACAATGGAGTACTATTCAGCCACAGAAAAGAATGAGATCCTGTCATTTGCAACAACACGAGGGAACTGAAGGCAACTTGGGAGGCCCACGTACAAAGGATAAATGCTTGAGGTGATGGGTACCCTACTTACCCGATATTATTATACATTGTATGCCCGTATCACAATATCCCATATGCCCCATAAATATATACACCTACTATGTACCCACAGAAATTTAAAAAATAAAAGAAAGGGCTTCGCTTTGGGCTTGCGTGAGGTGAAGGAAGCTCGAGGAAGCAGGGACTGCACTGGATTGGATGCTCAGGAAGTGGGAGGTTACATGATTGACTATCATGAGATATCTTTTTTTTTTTTTCTGTGAGACAGGGTTTCACTCTTGTCATCCAGGCTGGAGTGCAATGGTGCAATCTCAGCTCACTGCAACCTCTGCCTTCTGGGTTCAAGAGATTCTCCTGCCTCAGCCTCCTGAGTAGCTGGGATTACAGGTGCAGGCTACCACATCTGGCTAATTTTTGTATTTTTAGTAGAAACAGCGGGTTTCACCACATTGGCCAGACTGGTCTCAAACTCCTGACCTCAGATGATCTGCCCATCTCAGCCTCCCAAAGTGCTGGGATTACAAGTGTGAGCCACCACACCTGGCCTATCATAATAAGTCTTATCCGGAAGGAAGGCAGACTAGAGAGAAGCTGCAGCTGTAATTGGTAAGGAAGCAGTCATCACTCCTATTGGCCATGGTTTGATGACTTGATGTGGTTTGGACAGTGTTGGTATTTCCATCTGTGTTTAGACGTGACTGCAGAGTGCCTTTGTTTTGTCTTCATCCATCACAGTCACAGAGTGGCCCTGTCTGATGTTGGTGTTCTGTGAAATTATTTATGTTCAGCAGGAGAACACCATGGCCTAAATGTAGATGCCCGGCCAGCTCCCAGACGTCAGCAGCAGCAAGAAGCTATCTCTGCAGGCTGGGAGGCTGGTGAGCCCTGCACTGCCACAGGAAAACTTGTGACCAAACTGTTGTCTTCAGCAACTTTGAAGGTAGACCATGTAGCAAATGTGTTTGTCAAAATGCACTGATAGACAATGTGTCCCCCTACCCCCTCTGCACTGTCTCTTCTCCTACAACCCAAACTGATGACCGCATAGGGAGGTCTTTATGACCGGTTGATTGATGGGGAAAATCTCATCCTGGCTTAGAGATGGTCCAGAAGTTGGTGGCTACAGCACTCCAGTCCCACTCAGGGTAGCCCTAAAGAAGTGTGGTGGCCAGGTGCCATGGCACATGCCTATAATCCCAGCAGTTTGTGAGGCTGAGGCGGGCAGATCACTTGAGATCAGGAGTTCGAGACCAGCCTGGCCAACATGGTGAAATGCCGTCTCTACTAAAAATACAAAAATTAACTGGGCATGATGGCGGGTGCCTATAATCCCAGCTACTCGGGAGGCTGAGGCAGGAGAATCACTGGAACCTGGGAGGCAAAGGTTGAGGTGAGACTGCACCACTGCACTTCAGCCTGGGCAACAGAGTGAGACTCTGTCTTAAAAAAAAAAAAGAACAGTGGTAAAGGAGAGTCCTCCCAGTTGTCATGTCATTACTTCACATGCCGCATTTGGTTGTTGTCCTTTGCCTGGACTGGAAGATGGCCAGAAGTATGGCCCTACACTGGTTTATGGACTAGTGTAGAGGCTAATGCTTTGGCTGAATCATCAGAGACTTGGAAAAAATCAGATTGGGAGATTGGTATTGAGGTGGTCTGCGAAAGGATGGGCCTCTCTGGATAGGCAGACCTTGAGGGTACCTGGTCACATGTGAATGTTTCAGAAAGCGTCTTCTAGAGGGGACTGTCAATAATCAGGTGGGGAAGACAGTCCTTTCTGTGCATTGCAGTCAGCCTCTTTCCCCAGCCATCAGAACAGTTGCTCAATGGTCCCGTGTACAGAGTAGCCCATGAGGCAGGGAGACTGTGTGTGGCCTCAACATGGACTTTGCCTCACAAGTCCGACCTGGTTATCTTCACTGTTGAATATTTAACCTGCCAGTAACAGAGACCTTGATATGGCATCATTTCCTGGGAGAATAGCTAGCCACTTGGTGGAAACTTGATTACATTAGATCCCTTCCATCATGGAAGGAAAAGCAATTTGTCCTCAGTGGAATTTATTCTGGATATAGATTTGCCATCCCTACCTATAATGCTTTTGCCAGCACCACCAACCACAGAATTACAGAATGCCCTGCGGACCTTCATCGTATCCCATAGAACATTTCTTTGATCAAGGAATTGATTTCATTGCAAAACAGGTGAAGCAATAGGCTCATGGCCGTGGAATTCAATGATCCTACTTTTGTTCAGTCACTCAAGAGCAGCTGGCCTGATGGAACGGTTGAATGGGCTACCAAAGACTTACCTTAGCACCAGTTGGGAGACACCACCCTGAACGGATGGGCCCCCCTCTTACAGCTTTTGATATAATCTTTATTCAGTGATTAATATATGGTGGTGTTTTTCCCACAGCCAGAATATAGGAGTTTGGGAGTTAAGGGGTGATAGAAGGGAATTGGTTTGTATCACTATTATACTAAGTGACTCAGTATGGTGTTTGAGGCACCTCCTGGTACTCCCATTCCAACAATAAAAGGTTATCAAAAACAACATCAACCAAAAAATGGCAGAACCCTACTGAAGGTTCAGCTCTTTCATGAATGAACATTTGGGCCATACTACTAGATGAAGAACCCCAACCAACCAGGGCCTGGCTGAGGGCAAAGAAAACATGGAATGAAAGAAGAAAAATCTAAAAATCAAATACTAGCAAACAATTCAACAGCCCATTCAAAGGATCATACATCATAACCAAGTGGGATTATTCCTGGAATGCAAGAATGGTTCAACATAAGAAAATCAACCAATATAATGCCCCACATTACCTGAATGAAGGGAAAAGAATACATGATCACCTCAACTGATGCAGAAAAATGCATTTGAAAGAAAAATCATACCCTTTCATGATAAAAACATGTAACAAGATAGGACTAGATGCTGGGCGCGGTGGCTCAAGCCTGTAATCCCAGCACTTTGGGAGGCAGAGACGGGCGGATCACGAGGTCAGGAGATCGAGACCCTCCTGGCTAACACGGTGAAACCCCGTCTCTACTAAAAAATACAAAAAACTAGCCGGGCGAGGTGGCGGGCGCCTGTAGCCCCAGCTACTCAGGAGGCTGAGGCAGGAGAATGGCTTAAACCTGGGAGGCGGAGCTTGCAGTGAGCTGAGATCCGGCCACTGCACTCCAGCCTGGGTGACAGAGCAAGACTCCGTCTCAAAAAAAAAAAAAAAAAGATAGGACTAGAATGCAACTACCTCAACATAATGAAGTCCATGTACAAAAAAGTCCACAGTTAACAATCATACTTAATGGTGAAAGACACAGTTTTTCTTCTAAGCTGAGCATCAGGACTAAGATCAGGACAAAGATTCTTGCCACTTCTGTTCAACATATATTGAAAATAGTAACCAGAGCAATTAGGCAAGAAAAAGAAATAAAAAGTGTCCACACCAGAAAGGAAGGAGTAAAATTATCTCTGTTCACAGATGACATGATCTTATATGTAGAAAACCCTAAAGATGCTACCAAAAAATCTTGTTAGAGCTACTAAACAAATCCAGAAAAGTTGCAGAATACAAAAATCAACACACAAAAATCAGATTTATTTTATTATTATTATTTTTTGAGACGGAGTCTCTCTCTGTCACCCAGGCTGGAGTGCAGTGGGGCAATCTCAGCTCACTGCAACCTCCACCTCCCAGGTTCAAGCAATTCTCCTGCCTCAGCCTCTGGAGTAGCTGAGATTACAGGCGCCTACCACCACACTGGCTAATTTTTGTATTTTTGGTAGAGACAGTGTTTCACTATGTTGTCCAGGCTGGTCTCGAACTCCTGACCTCAGGTGATCCACCCGCCTCAGCCTCCCAAAGTGCTGGGATTACAGGTGTGAGCCATGGTGCCTGGCTAATCAGTTGCATTTCTATACACTAACAATGAACAATCTGAAAAGGAAATTAAGAAAACAATTCCATTTACAATAGCATTGAAAAGAATAAAATGCCTAAGAATAAACTTAACCAAGAGGCAAAAGACTTGTACACTGGAAATTATAAAACATTGCTGAAAGAAACTAAGGAAGACACAAATAAATGGAAAGACATCTCATGTTCATGGATTGAAATGCTTAATATTGTTAAGATGTCAATACCACCCAAAGCAACGTACAGATTCAAGGCAATTCCTTTTTTTTTTGAGACGGAGTCTTGCTCTGTCGCCCAGGCTGGAGTGCAGTGGCCGGATCTCAGCTCACTGCAAGCTCCGCCTCCCGGGTTTACGCCATTCTCCTGCCTCAGCCTCCGGAGTAGCTGGGACTACAGGCGCCCGCCACCTCGCCCGCTAGTTTTTTGTATTTCTAGTAGAGACGGGGTTTCACCATGTTAGCCAGGATGGTCTCGATCTCCTGACCTCGTGATCCGCCCGTCTCGGCCTCCCAAAGTGCTGGGATTACAGGCTTGAGCCACCGCGCCCGGCCAGGCTAATTCTTTAAATTTTGTAGAGATGGGGTCTCGCTATGTTGCTCATGCTGGTCTCCAACTTCTAGCCTCAAGCAATACTCCCACCTTGGCCTTCCGAAGTGCTGTGATTACAGGTGTGAGCCACCGTGCTGGGCCACTTCACCCAGCCTTCTTGCTAGGCCTTGATTTCAGGGATGAAATGGCAGGTTGTGAGACAGTGAGGGCTGGGCCACAAGTTCTGGGGTTGTCTTCCAGAGTAAACTCTGCCACCCTCTGCCTGGTGCTGAGTCAGATGCCTCACGACTTCAGGGGACCTCCCTGCCTGAGTTGAGAGTGGGGCTGTCACGCTTTCCCTCTCCCTGTGCATGGGGTATCACCAAACTTTCCTCATTCCAACACAACTCTCGAGGGGCAGGGCCCCAATACCAACTGAACTTGAACTTCCCGCCTCCCCAAAGAATGGTGCTTGTCAGTGATGCAGAATGTACTTGTCTATAAATAATGCATAGAACATCCTCCATATGGAATCTTGATTATACTGTCAGCCAAAGGATGATGAGGAAGGGAGAGCTTTATTTCTCCTAAAGTTGCATCCTGCAGAGTGGCAATCCAACAGGCTGGGAAGCACAGCCTCCAGGTGGAAGCCAGAAGCAAACACTTCGAGGGAGGGGCAAAGGGGACAGAAATGTATGCCGAGCTGGGTGGCTGAATATACATATTGAATAAGCTATAGGAAGAGCCATGAATATTCATGAAAAGAGAAACATGCACACGCCAAGTTGAGCTTCATGTCCCTTCATAAGTCTGTTGCATGTACGAAAAATGGCAGTGTTGGCCTGATCTGAGAGTGGAGTTTTCAGCCCTCTGATGACAAAAGATGAAGCAGAGGACACAATAACCCTCACTGCACATCCTTTGTAGACTGGCCACAAGCACTCTGAGGTTGGTGGTCTCTTATCAGAAGGAATGCTGGTCAGTTGTTTTGTCAAAACTGCAAAAGGGAGGGCCAGTGTCAGGGCCGGTTGGAACCACAGTGGTTTCTGTTCAGCCCTCAGGGAAGAAACCCTCAGGGCAGTTAGAGAGGGAATGGGTAGAACCCGGCATGTCTGACCTCCTATCCTGTCATGGCCTGGCACTCAAGGTTTCTCTTGGGTCCCCTTGACCAAGATGGGGAGGTCTGTTCAGTTGCTTGGGGCTTAGGATATCATTTTTATTTCTCAGTACATTGAACATAACACACAAATTGATTTCTAAAAAGAGAAATAAGATTTATTTCTCAGACTGCAAGGTAACAAAACGAGGAATCAATATTTATTTATTTATTTAGAGGCAGAGTCTTGCTCTGTCACCCAGGCTGGAGTACAGTGGCATGATCTTGGCTCACTGCAACCTCTGCCTGCAGAGTTCAAGCGAGTCTCCGGCCTCAGCCTCTTGAATAACTGGAATTACAGTCATGTGCCACACTGGCTAAGTTTTGTATTTTTAGTAGAGATGGGGTTTCACCATGTTGGCCCAGCTGGTCTTGAACTCCTGAGCTCAAGTGATATACTCACTTCAGCCTCCCATAGTGCCAGGTTTACAGGCATAAGCCACCATGCCTGGCCCAATTTTTTAAATGATACAAAAATTAGCTGGGTGCAGTGGCACACACCTATAGTCCCAGCTACTTGGGAGGCTGAGGTGGTGATATAGGAACTAAGAACAAATCACTTAGGCAGATAGTGAGGGTATAGGAGTCCTCCATAAGGCTTTTCTTTTTCATGAAAAGCAGCCCCAAATCATTTTCTAAAAAAGTGCAGCCTATAAAGTCGAGCTCCAGACATGGACAAGCAAGCTGGGAGCTTGCACAGGTGAATGCCGGCAGGAACTAAGGACTAGACATGTTCAAGATGGCGGCTCCATCTTCCCTTCCCTGCCAGCCGCCTGTACAGTGAGGAACAGACAAGATAGCATCGGCCAAGGGGAAAGTTCATTTGCATAATAAGATTAGGGTGGGGTGACCAGCCTTTCCTGAAGACTGTGTAAATGTCACACCTGATCAGACCAATCTGTGAGCCCTATGTAAATCAGACACCACCTCCTGAAGCTAGTCTATAAAATCTGGTGCATCTGCCATCAGCTGGTCTTTCTGCTTGGAAGGCCCCTCTCTCTCAATAGAGAGAGCTATTTTTCTTTCTCTTTTCTTCTACCTGTTAAATCTCTGTTCCTAAACTCCTTGGGTGTATCCATGTCCTAAATTTCCCTGGCATGAGATAACAAACCCTGGGTATATACCCCGGACAACGTAGCTGCTTCAGTGGGAGGATCCCTTGTTCCCTGGAGGTCAAGGATGCAGTGAGCAGAGACTGCCACTGCCCTCCCGCCTGGCCAACAAGAGTGAGACTCCGTCTTAAAAAAAAGAAAAAGAAAGAAAAATTAGCTCTACATGGTAGCCTGTGACTGTAGTCCCAGCTACTCACTCGGGAGGCTGTGGTAGGAGAGTCACCTGAGCCCAGTAGATGGAGGCTGAAGTGAGCTGAGATGGCACCACTGCACTCCAGCCTAGGCCACAGAGTGAGACCCTGTCTCAAAAAAAAAAAAAATACATAAAAAATAAAAATAAATAAATAAACACCTATC
The DNA here is from genome assembly GCF_009764315.1 of Trachypithecus francoisi. Classification (NCBI taxonomy): domain Eukaryota; kingdom Metazoa; phylum Chordata; class Mammalia; order Primates; family Cercopithecidae; genus Trachypithecus; species Trachypithecus francoisi. The sequence goes on along the minus strand of NW_022681468.1, from coordinate 3,462,373 downwards.
AATAGGTGTTATGCTGTGATACCGTAAGAAATCTATACTTGAGGCTTAATCCACCCAGGATTAAGCCTTGCTCAGGAGGGTTCTCAGAGCTGGCGTTTTGGGAGGCCCAGGTACACTGAGCCTGCCCACTGTGAAGACCACTCAGAGCACATTTTTCCAAGACGTCATCATTCCCAGCAGTCACCAGATGAGGGGTGTTCCCAGGAACATCCACATCATCTGACTTTGCCCTGCACTGGCCACGTTTCCAAGCTTCCCTCCTCCGTAGGCCTGCAGAATACAAATAGCCCCACGTAGGCAGCGGCCTGCTCTCCTCCTGCAAACTTCAGCATCTTTTGGGCCTCATTCCCTGCCCCCCAACCCCCAGGTGGCCTGAATCCCACCCTCATCTCCAGGAACTGATAGCTTCTACCTTCTCCACCACCCATGTGCCCCCCAGCACAACAGGGGACACCCAGCAGAAAGCCATGGTAGCAATATATGAGTTAAAAAGAAATTATTTAGGTAAATAGTAAGGATAAGGAAGTTCTCTGTAAGGTTTTCCTTTTAATGAAAAGAAGCCCCCAAATCATTTTCTTTTGTAACAAGGGGCAGCCTGTAAAATCGAGCTGCAGACATAGACAAGCAAGCTAGAAGCTTGCACAGGTGAATGCTGGCAGTTGTGCCAATAGGAAAAGGCTACCTGGGACTAGGCATGATCAAAATGTCGGCTCTATCTTCCCTTCTCTTTGCCAGCAACGTGTACAGTAAGGAGCAGGCAAGATGGTGTTGGCCAAGTGGAAAGCCCATTTGCATAATAAGATTAGGGTGGGGAGACCAGCCTTCCCCACATGCTATATAAACATCACACCTGGTTGAACCAATCTGTGGGGTCTTCATGCATCAGACACTGCTCCTCAAGCTGGACTATAAAATCTGCTGCTGTCCCTGCAGGCCAGCTTTTCCCTTTTGGAGCCCCCTCTCTCCTGCAAGAGAGAGAGAGAAAGCTGCTCTCCTTTTTCTTTCTTTTGCCGATTAAGCTCACTCCTCGTGTGTGTCCATGTCCTTCATCTTCTTGGCATGAGACAATGAACCCCGGGTATTTACTCCAGACAGCGATGCCACTTCATTAGGGAGATGGTGGGGAGGGGGATTTCCTGAAGAGCTGGAAGGTTTTACAGAAGAATTAGGTGGGGTAGGGGAGCAATAAACTTCCTGAGCCACTTAAATCAGGGGTTTCTCTTCAGTCAAGTTTTTTCTCTTTTTAATATATAACTATAATATATAAAAATAACTAGTCGACCCTCTGTATCCATGGGTTCCACATTTGTGGATTCAACCAATCAAGGATGAGAAATATTTGAAAAAACGCTAGCCTGGCCAACATAGCAAGATGCCATCTATACAAATAATTTAAAAATTAGCTGAGTGTGGTGGTGCATGCCTGTAGTCCCAGCTACTCGAGAGGCTGAGGCAGGAGGATTGCTTGAATCCAAGTGTTCCAGGCTACAGTAAGCTGTGATCACACCACTGCACTCCAGCCTGGGCCACAGAGAGAGACCCTGTCTCAAAAAAAAAAAAAAAAGAAAGAAAAAGAAAAAGAAAAGAAAAGATAAAGTATTTGGAAAAAAAATTGTGCTGAACATGTACAGAGATTTTTTCCCTTGTCATTATTCCCTAAACAATATAACAAGTATTTACATAGCATTTACAATGTATTAGGTAACATACATAATCTAGAGATGATTTAAAGTGTATAGGAGGGGTTGGGCATGGCGGCTCATGCTTGTAATCCCAGCACTTTGGGAGGCTGAGGTGGGTGGATCTCTTGAGGTCAGGAGTTCAAGACCAGCCTGGCCAACATGGTGAAACCCTGTCTTTACTAAAAATACAAAAATTAGCCAGGCGTGGTGGTACATGCTTGTAATCCTAGCTACTTGGGAGGCTGAGGCAGGAGAATAGCTTAAACCCAGGAGGCAGAGGTTGCAGTGAGCCGAGATCGCACCACTGCACTTCAGCCTGGGTAACAGAGTGAGACTCCGTGTCGAAAACTAAAATAAAGCATATAGGAGGATGTGATTGGTTATATGCAAGTATTGAAACTGCCTTTGCTAAATTATGACTGAGCCAATGAAAGAGGTCCAACTTAAAGGACTCCACCTTGCCTCCAATCTCCAAACTATCCTTATTCATTCCTGGGCGTAGGCTGAACTAACTTTGGGAGAAACTTAGTTCATAGTTTATAGTTGAAAACAAAGATAACAGCCTCCCAGGCTCAAGTGATTCTTGTGCCTCAGCCTCCCAAGTAGCTGGGATTAGAGGCATGTACCACTGTGCCCAGCTAATTTATTTTTTTGTTGTTGTTTTAGTAGAGTTTCACTGTGGGTTTCACTGTGTTGCCCAGGCTGGTCTCAAACTCCTGACCTCAAGTGATCCACCCGCCTCAGTCTCCCAAATTACTGGGATTACATGCATGAGCCACTGTGCCCAGCCTATACTGATACATTTAATTTGCCTAAAGGTTTTCTTTTTAAATTTAATTTGCCTAAAGTTTTTCTTTTTAAATTTAATTTACCTAAAGTTTTTCTATTCTTTTTTTTTTTTTTGAGTCAGAGTCTCGCTCCATCAACCAGGCTGGAGTGCAATGGCACAGTCTTTGGCTCATTGCAACCTCCACCTCCCAGGTTCAAGTAATTCTCCTGCCTCAGCCTCCCAAGAAACTGGGATTACAGGCACCTGCCACCAAGCCTTGCTAATTTTTATATTTTTAGTAGAGACGGGGTTTCACCATATTGGCCAGGCTGGTCTCTTGGCCAGGCTGAACTGACCTCATGATCCGCCAGCCTCAGCCTCCCAAGTAGCTGGGATTACAGGCATGAGCCACCACACCCGGCCTAAGTTTTTCTTTTAACAGGCGTGAGCATCTGTGGATTTTGGTAACTATGGGAGGTTCTGCAACCAATGGTTTACAGATACCGAAGGAGGAGTGTATCAATTCTTCCCAAAAAAGAAATAATAAATTTGGTCTTCATTCTGGCTCCTGACCCGAGAGCGTCTAAAACCCTTGGAATTTCCTGAGTGATGGGGATGAGAAGAGCATCTTTTCATATTCACGTAAAACTAAATGTAAAATCCCATGCCCCTCAACTGACTGAACAGACCCCTTCTTGGCCAAGGAGACCCCAGAGAAACTAAAAACTGAGTTCCCTGCCAGAAGGGGACAGACCTCCTTCAGTCCTTTCCCTTTTGCAGTTTAGATACAACTGACTAGAGTTAATGTTAAAACAGAGATCACAAGATTCGAAGAGCAGACTGTTTGTGCAATAAGAGACCAAATTACAAACAGAACCGAAGGTCGAGCAAAACAAGGATGAAGTCACTCCTGCAAGCCATTAATCTTGCTAAATAGACATGGTGGCTGACTCTAACACAGCATCCTTATCTTACCTTAAACATTCCTTTCTGCTAACTCTGTTTTTAGACAAAGTTTTGTTCCTGCAACCAATTGCAAATTAAAGAATCTCTGAATGTTCCTGTGCCTTATAACAGCCCCACCCCGACACTGCTTCCAAATATCCTGCCTTTCCAGGCTGCACCAACCTATACCTTCCATGTGTTGATTTATGTCTTTGCTGGTAACTCCTGCCTCCCTGAAATATATTAAAGCAAACCGTAATCCGACTACCTTGGGACACTTGCTCAAAGCTTCCTGGGTTTGTGATTGCTCCAGGCCGTGGTCACTCATGTTGGCTCAGAATAAATCCCTGCAAAATGTTTTACAGAGTTTAGTTTTTACGTTAACATTTATAACATGCCCCTTTCAGCCATAGCTGGGATTGAGTTAAGCACTGATGGTCAGTAAGTTAATCATGCCCACGTATGTAATGGAAACTCCATAAAAACCCTAAATGGAGGGGTTTGGAGAACACATCCATGTGTCAGGAGGATGGTGCACCCGACTCCACGGGAACAGAAGCCCCTGCTTAGGGACCCTGTAGACCTCACCCTATGTACTTCTTCATCTTATTGTCCATTTGCAGCCTTCTAATGAACTGGTCAATGTAAGTGTACCCCTGAGCTTGGAGAGCCCTACAGCAAATTACTGAACCTGGGGAGAGGCGGTGGGAACCCTTGATTTATAGCCAGTTGGTCCAAGTACAGAGGACCAATGGTGGTGGGCGCCTGTAATCCCAGCTATGCGAGAGGCTGAGGCAGGGGAATTGCTTGAACCCGGGAGGCCAAGGGTTGCAGTGAGCCAAGATCATGCCACTGCACTCCAGCCTGCATGACAGAGCAAGACTCAGTTTCAAAAAACAAACAAAAAAGAAGCATGAGAGGCTGAGATGTGCACTTGGCTTCTGAACCGGGGGCGGTCTGGTGGGACCATGTCCTTAACCTGTAGGGTCTGTGTTACCCCCAGGGAGCTCATGTCAGAATTGAATTGCAGGTCACCCAATTGGTGTGCGGAGAGTTGGGTAATCGGTTGGTGTGGGACATCCCCCCCTCATTTAGTGTCAGAAATGTAAGAAACAGTTTGTCTTTAATAGATTAGACAGTACATTAAACATGGCTGAAGAGAGAGATGAAATGAACATCATTCAGAGTTGTGAATACTCCTGGGTCTGGTTTTCATCATAAACCACTCTGTACCTGCAGAGATAAGGGCACTTCACGCTGCCCCGAAGGCTTCGGACTCTCATAGAGTGTCTTACATTGATAGTTGGCTCACTTGAGCCTGTTATTATTATTATTATTTTGAGGCTTTTAAAGCCATTAAGGAAAGTCAGCCAACCCCACAGTCCTTCTGACTATTGCTTCAATGCTTTTTAAGTACCCCCCCGACTTGACGTGGTGGCTCACGCCTGTAGTCCCAGCACTTCGGGAGGCCGAGGCAAGCAGATCACTTCAGGCCAGGAGTTCGAGACCAGACTGGCCAAAATGGTGAAACCCCATCTCTACCAAAAATATGAAAATTAGCTGGGCATGGTGGTGGGTGCCTGTTGTCCTAGCTACTCCGGAGGCTGAGACAGAAGAATCGCTTGAACCCGGGAGGCAGAGGTTGCATTGAGCCGAGATCGCACCACTGCACTCCAGCCTGGGCGACAGAGTGAGACTCTGTCATACATTAATTAATTCATTCATTAAAATAAAATAAAGTATCCTTCTACCACATGGACCCAGGCCTTACCTCCCAACGTGCATATTGTCATCCGCCCTGGGAGCAGTGGCAGCTGTCCTGCAGGCCAAGGCTCAGCACCTGCTCACTCCCCAGCAACAAGGCCCTGACAGTGAGGCTGCAGGGTGTGTGCTCTCCTACCCTGAGGTTCCGCCTTTTAGGGACACTTCTGTACTCTCTAAATCCGGATTCCCTCCAAAGGCAGAATCTATGACGTGGGCCATGGGCTTGTGTGCAAGTAGTTTAGTTTTGGAAATGGTTTAGGGGTCAGGAATGGGGGCCTCTTGTTCAAATGTCACTTACTTAAAAGGGGCTTCCCTTACCAACTGTTGTAGGTAGAACTGTATCCCCGCAAACTTCATACATTGAGTTTCCAGCCCTCAGTACCTCAGAATGTGACCTTATTTGGAAACAGGGTCATTGCAGATGTAATTAGTTAAGACGAGGTCATACTGGAGTGGTTGGGGCCTCATCCACTATAACTGGTGTCCTTATGTCATGGGGAATTTGGACACCGACACGCACACGCACACAGGGAGAACAGCACATGAAGACAGAGGCAGGGATGGCAGGGATATGTCCAGCAGCCAGGAGCCAGACACTGCCGGCAAATCACACGCAGCTGGGAGAGGCCTGGACTAGATCCTCCCTCCCAGCTCCCAGAAGGAGCCACTCCTGATGATACCCGGATCTCAGACATCTGGCCTTCAGAACTGGGAGAGAATCATTTCTGTTGAAGCCACCAAGGCTGTGGCACTTTGTAAATGGCTGCCCCAGGAAGCAAATACATCGACCTACCAAAAAAAAAAAAAAAAAAAAATGCTACCACAAAGCCATCCCTTGCTGTCTTGCGCTGCTCCTTTTTCCTTCACAGCACTTCTCATCACGTGAAATGAGATTATTGATTTGTTGATTGCTTCCCCCATTGGCAGGTAGCTCCTCCGAGGGTAGGGCTGCACATGGCTTGCTGCTGCAGTGTCTAGAACAGCGCCTACCACATGGTGGGTATTCCATGACTGTAGTTCTACTACAGTGCTCGCTTTGAAAATGTAAATTCAGCTGGGTGCGGTGGCTCACACCTGTAATCCCAGCACTTTGGGAGGCCTAGGCAGGCAGATCACGAGGTCAGGAATTCGAGACCAGCCTGACCAACATGGTGAAACCCCGTCTCTATTAAAAATATAAAAATTAGCCAGGTGTGGTGGTGCGTGCCTATAGTCCCAGCTAGTCAGGAGGCTGAGGCAGGAGAATCACTTGAACCCTGGAGGCGGAGGTTGCAGTGAGCTAAGATCACGCCACTGCACTCCAACCTGGGCTACAGAATGAGACTCCATCTCAAAAAAAAAAAAAGAAACAAGCAAACAAAAAAGAAAATGTAAATTCTTTCCAATGCATTTTAATTTTGCGACTGCTTATGTGTGATTTTATCTGTAAGAAACACCAAGTAGGCCGGGCGCGGTGGCTCAAGCCTGTAATCCCAGCACTTTGGGAGGCCGAGACGGGCAGATCACGAGGTCAGGAGATCGAGACCATCCTGGCTAACACGGTGAAACCCCGTCTCTACTAAAAAATACAAAAAAACTAGCCGGGCGAGGTGGCAGGTGCCTGTAGTCCCAGCTACTTGAGAGGCTGAGGCAGGAGAATGGTGTAAACCTGGAGGGCGGAGCTTGCAGTGAGCTGAGATCCAGCCATTGTACTCCAGCCTGGGCAACAGAGCGAGACTCCGTCTCAAAAAAAAAAAAAAAAAAAAAAGAAACACCAGTGAACACAGGAAACACCCCCAGTGGAACTGAGGTGCAGAGGAATATACAGAGTGCATGTGCACACACCTCAGAATATGCAAGCAGCCTCAGTTTCCCGCTGGGTTGTGAGCCATACCCATTGAGCATTTGTCCATTTTCACACTGCTATAAAGAACTACATAAGACTGTGCACTTTATAAATAAAAGAGGTCTAATTGACTCACAGTTCCAAATGGCTGGGAAGGACTCAGGAAACTTACAATCATGCAGGAAGGTGAAGGGGAAGCGAGGCATGTCTCACATGGTGGCAGGAGACGGGGAGTGTGTGAAGGGGAAAGTGCCACACTCTTTTTTTTTTTGAGACGGAGTCTCTTTCTGTAGCCTAGGCTGGAGTGCAGTGGCACGATCTCGGCTCACTGCAACCTCTGCCTCTGGGGTCCCAGTTCAAGCAATTCTTCTGCCTCAGCCTCCCGAGTAGCTGGGACTACAGGCGCACACCACCACACCTAGTTAATTTTTGTATTTTTAGTAGAGATGGGGTTTCACCATATTGGCCAGAATGGTCTCAAACTCCTGACCTCGTGATTTGCCCACCTTGGCCCCCCAAAGTGCTAGGATTATAGGCGTGAGCCACTGCGCCTGACCAGTGCCACACTCTTAAACCGTCAGATCTCGTGAGAACTCACTAGCTAAATAAGAGCAGCAGGGGGGAAATCCGCCCCCATGATCCAATTACCTCCCGCCAGGTCCCTTCCCTGACACATTCGGATTACAATTCGAGATGAGATTTGGGTGGTGACACAGAGACAAACCATGTTTTCTCCAGGGACCCAGGGAACCCTGTTCCCTGCTTCAGGCATCTCACAGTCTACACCCCTTCCTCCATCTACTCCACAACTGACTTCAGGCCTTCAAATAAAGTGCCATGCTCATTGTAGTATTGATGTATTCCTCAACAATTTAGCATGTAAAACCCTTCTACGCTCTTTATTAGGTTCCTATCACTTTAAAAAATTGTGTCACTGATGAGGTGTTTTGAGTGTCCTGCCCTGACCTCATTTTTCCGTTGTAAGTCCTGTGGTTTTTATTGTGCAATTTTGCATAGCCCAGGGAATTTTAGGAATGTGTTTGTTGCATCGTAGCCAAGCTGATATATCTGATCTGTTGAGTGACTGAACCAATGCTTGTCTTTCTGAATTAAACCCTAATTTACACACATATATATATATGTAAAATTTTGTTTTTTAAGACAGAGTCTCCCTCTCACCCAGGCTGGAATGCCGTAGCATGATCTCAGCTCACTGCAACCTCCACGTCCCAAGCTTAAGCGATTCTCATGTCTCAGCCTCCCAAGTAGCTGGGATTACAGGCACCTGCCACCACGTCCAGATAATTTTTGTATTTTTGGTAGCGATGGGGTTTCACCATGTTGGCCAGGCTGGTCTCAAACTCCTGGCCTCAAGTGATCCGCCCACCTCGGCCTCCCAAAGTGCTGGGATTATAGGCGTGAGCCGCCGCACCCAGCCTGCCCAACCTACTTTTCTAATATTCTAATGAAATACATTTGCTAATTGCTTACTGAGGCTCTTTACAGCTGAAAAGCTTATGGCATAACATCAAACAATGTAGTGTTAATGTAAGGATGCGAAGGACCCAGTAAATGACAGCCTCCTTCCTCCTGCCCAAGACCCAACCAGTTCAGAGATAACAGGACAAAGGGACTCAAGAACATGCACACGAAAGCACCGGTTCTGTCACAGATCTCGTCTGGGCTGGAGCGGGTAACTTTGGTGGCTGAACCAAAAGTTATGGATCTTCTCATTCCTACATCGCAGATTTGGTCTCACTGCCCAGAGTTAGGCAGCCCGGGTGGGAGTTCCCTCTTGAAGTTCATCACAGGGAACTGCAGGTCAGAACATGAGCTTCCTGCAGGTGGCAAGTGCCACCCATATCCCAGGAGCTCCCTGTCCCTATCTCCTGGTCTCATCTTACTCCAGAGGCCTGGTTGGGCCAGGAAGCCTTGGACTCCTCTCTGAGCCTTTGGCCCTAGGCCACAGAGAATCTCTCTGCCCTCCAGGTCTCTTCCCAGTTGAGAGGAACTGGGATCTCAGTGCCTCCGGGCACAGAGAGGGAATGGCATTCCTGCGAAATAAGCAGCTGCCACTGGCATCAGCGGGGAGCAACTGCAGAGACCTCTGGGAGGACCAGACCGAGGCCCGCTCTGGGAACACTGGAAATGCCACAGCCACACCGAGGGCTTTCTGCCAACGGGCACAACAGTGTAAACAAAACAGTGTAGACAAATGGCACAACAGTGTAGACAAACGGGACGGAACCACTGCAAGACAAGCAGTTATTTCCTTCCCAACAACAAAGTAGATCAGATAACTTGAAAAATCTTTTGAGGCTAGACATTCTGAATTAAATATTACAAAATCCATTCTTGCATAGATGCAATTGTGGAAAAAAAGGAAATCTTCCAAACAACAAAGCTGCTGGGAATGTAAGTGGCCACTGACACTGATGCAGCTGCTGCCCCAGAGGAATTCCTCATCTCAGAAGCCCTGAGCTTTGGCTGTAAAGGAGAATAGGACTTCCACACAGGTGTGCATCCTAGAAGGGCCATATGTATACTCAGTGAAAAGGTGAATTCATTTTCCAACCATCAGCAAGCAGAGGTGAGAAAGACATTTTTCTATCCAGGGCGCTCATTAAGACAATAAAAGTGTCTCCCGTAAGATTTGTGACAGGTGCCCCATCCTCTTGCGTGTTTGGGTTTAAACTGAACATCATTTTTTTGAGGCCCTGGAACCAACAAGCTAAGAAATCAACATTAAGTGGCCCAGGCTGAAAGATGCTTATAGGGCCAGACAGCAACGGAAGCCAGCTGCTCTGGAGAGGTCTGCCTTCCCTTGAGGCAGAGAGCCAGCCAGTTCAGCCTCATTTTCAGGCTGTAAGATTAGCAGATAAAAGATATAACATAAATATTATTTAAAAACAATGAGTTACTAAATAAAAATACTGGCTTGGGCTCAGCACAGTGGCTTACATGTGGAATCCCAGCACTTTGGGAGGCCCAGGCAGGAGGATGACTTGAGCCCAGGAGTTGGAGACCAGCCTGAGCAATGCAGCAAGCAAGACCCCCTCTCTGCAAAAAAAAAAAGAAAAAAGAAAAAGTTTTAAAAAATTACCAGGCTGATTACATTAAAGGCATTGAACAAAAATAAACAAAAACTGACAGGGTGTGATGGCACATGTAATCTCAGTCTCTTGGGAGGCTGAGGCAGGAGGATCACCTGAACCCAGCCGTTCAAGGCTGCAGTGAGCTATGATTCTCTCACTGAACTTTAGTCTAGATGACGGATTGAAGCCCCATCCCAAAAACAAAACAAAACTAACTTTTGTAGAATACCCTGGTACCCAAGGTCAGAAGGAACAGGAACTGACATGGGTCTTCAGTCTGTCTTCTCGGGGCAGCGACTGCTCTTGAATTTCCCTCCTTCGTGGACTTCCCTGTGGACACGACTCCAGCATCAGACCTGGAGACTCCCTGCAAGTTCCCCGTTAGATCCATCTTGCTTGAGTTGCACTTCGAAGATTCGACCTGGAAAAGGCAGCTGCAGTGCCTCGTGAAGTTCACTGGGTGCAGCTGACCCTTCCACATTTCTCCCAGACACGCTCTCTGTCCCTCTAGGGTCACTGCCTCTGGAACTGGACTTTTCTAGACAAGTCAGGTGAAGGGACTGTCATGGCTGCCACTTTACAGCATAGGTGTGTAAGTGCACATATGTGTGTGTATATATGTCCATATCCTCAATGAGGGCCAAAGTATCCAGTTTCTAAAACTAAGTTTATTCTCAAATGAACTATGTACAGGAGAGAAAAAGACTGACACCTGCCTTGAATTTGTGGTGAATTGCTGTATTAGTCCATTTTCATACTGCTATAAAGAACTGCCTGAGACTGGGTAATTTATAATGGAAAGAGGTTTAATGGACTCACAGTTCAGCATGGTTGGGGAGGTCTCAGGAAACTTACAATCATGGCAGAAGGTGAAGTGAAAGCAAGGCACCTCCTCCCCAAGGCAGCAGGGAGCTGTGCCGAGCCAAGGGGGAAGAGCCCCTTACAAAACCATCAGATCTCGTGAGAACTCACTATCACGAGAACAGCGTGGGGAAACCGCCCGCAGGATTCAACGACCTCCACCTGGTCTCTCCCTGGACACACGGGGATTGTGGGGATTACAATTGAAGATGAGATTTGGGTGGGGACAGACACAAAGCCTAACCAGATCACTTGCTTAAGGGAAGCTTTTCTCTTCTAAACCAGATTGTAAAGGTCTTTCGTTTGTCTCCCTTGGGGTTTTCACCACGGGGCCCTGGGCCTTTGGGATGAGCTGGGTGGGCCTTTCCGTGGACAGGTGGAGGAAGCGAGTGCAAGGTGAGTGGTGGGAGAACCTGCAGGCCCCCCCACCCCGCTCGCAGGGGAAGGGGAGGTGGCCTTCGGAGGAGAGTCCAAGTGATACCCGTCATTGACATGACGTTTCTCGTGGCTACAGATGGTATTTCCCTGGAAATCTTCCTCCAGCTTTGGGAGTGGTCTCAAGTGTGGGGGCATCAGAATTGCTTGGGGTGCCTGGGAAAACACAGAAAACACAGATCCAGCCTGTAGATTGTATTAGCTCATGGATGATTTGGTTCACCACGAGGTCTGAGAAGCATTTGCTCTACAATGTTATTTTTTAAATTATTTCACTATAATTGTTGATTTTTGTTTTTGTTTTTTGAGACAGGGTCTCTCTGTCACCCAGGCTGGAGTACAGTGGTGCAGTCATAGCTCACTTCTGCCTTGAACCTTTGAGCTCAAGGGATCCTCCTATCTCAGCCTCCCAAGTACCTGGGACTACAGGTCTGCACCACCACACCTGGCTGAGGTTTTTAGTTTTGTAGAGATGGAGTTTAACTATGTTGCCCAGGCTGGTCTTAACCTCCTGGGGTCAAGCAATCCCCCAGCCTCAGCCTCCCAAAGTGCTGGGATTATAGGCATGAGCCACTGTGCCTGGCTGATAGTTTGATTTTTCATATACCATTGAAGTCATTTTACCTCATGGTTTCGAAATACTTTTTCGTCTTCTTAGCAGTTTAAAAATATTGTTTTGTTTTTTCTCCTAAGTTTGGAGCTTTCCTGTTACTAATTACTTTTTTTTTTTTGACAGGTGCACACTACCACATCCAGCTAATTTTTGTACTTATTTATTTATTTGTTTTGGTAGAGATAGGGTCTTGCTATGGTACTCAGGCTGGTCTTCAACTCCTAGGCTCAAGCAGTCCTCCTGCATCAGTCTCCCAAAGTGCTGGAATTACAGGCTGAGGCAGCACGCGAGCCCTAATTACTTTTATTAGGCCAAATTCCTTGTGTGGAATTCCTGTGCTTTGCACACACATTGTCAGGTTGGCCCCAGAAAGGTGGATTCCGTTTTCCCCTTTCTGTGCCTACGTGGGTGACCAGTGTCCCGAATCCTACAGGAGCTCTTGTTGATCTTTGTCCTCTATTCGCTGAGATAAAGTCCGCCATGGATTTCTGCTTCTTTTATTCACTGTCAGTCCACACCTAGGGACAAAGGACTGTGCTCTCCTTAGAAAGCCATTTGCTAAGTGAGAACTCCGGGGAGGGCGGGCCTGAACGAGCGCTTGCTGTCAGTCATTTCGATCAGGGATCAGGGCAGAGACCACTGGCATGGGTAGAGCTTGGTGAACTTCCCCGCCATTCCCCAGGAGGAAGGCAGGGCTGATGGGGGACAGGGGGTGGGCAGTGGTGCTTAAGAAGAGGAGTAGCCCCAGGGGTAGGCAGTCTCTGCTGTGGATTTCCCTGCTGTCAGCCCCAGGCACTTAGCAATTCTTGCTGTCAGATTCTCACTTGCTCTCACCTGTGCTACGGGAAATCAGTGTCTTGAGCCAGATGGCATGGCCTGAGCCCCGGGCCCCTCACAGCATCCAAGGGCAAAGTCTCAGCAGAGCCATTGCCTAAAGATGTTAAGAGTAATAAATCAAAGTAAAACATGCCTGCAGAAATGTATACAAATCATCAAGCTACAGCTAGAAACATTTTTACAAAGCAAGCCCCACCCACGGAATCAATCCCGTGAGGCCACTTCCCACCCCTTCCCAACTTCCCGCCACTTCCCACCCCTTCCCAACTTCTCGCCACTTCCCACCCCTTCCCAACTTCCCGCCACTTCCCACCCCTTCCCAACTTCCCGCCACTTCCCACCCCTTCCCAACTTCCCGCCCATTCCACCCCTTCAACTTCCGCCACTTCCCACCCCTCCCAACTTCCCGCCACTTCCCACCCCTCCAACTTCCCGCCACTTCCCACCCCTTCCCAACTTCCGCCACTTCCCACCCCTCCCAACTTCCCGCCACTTCCAACCCCTTCCCAACTTCCGCCACTTCCCACCCCTTCCCAACTTCCCGCACTTCCCACCCCTTCCCAACTTCCCGCCACTTCCCACCCCTCCAAACTTCCGCCACTTCCCACCCCTTCCCAACTTCCCGCCACTTCCCACCCCTTCCAACTTCCCGCCACTTCCCAACCTTCCAACTTCCGCCACTTCCCACCCCTCCCAACTTCCCGCCAATCCCACCCCTTCCCAACTTCCCGCCACTTCCACCCCTTCCCAACTTCCCGCACTTCCACCCTTCCCAACTTCCCCACGCCCCACCCTTCCCAACTTCCGCCACTTCCCACCCCTTCCAACTTCCCGCCACTTCCCACCCCTTCCAACTTCCCGCCACTTCCCACCCTTCCCAACTTCCCGCCACTTCCCACCCCTCCAACTTCCCGCCACTTCCCACCCCTTCCCAACTTCGCCATCCCACCCCTTCCCAACTTCGCCACTTCCCACCCCTTCCCAACTTCCCGCCACTTCCACCCCTTCCAACTTCCCGCCATCCCACCCCTTCCCAACTTCCGCCACTTCCCACCCCTTCCCAACTTCCGCCACTTCACCCCTCCCAACTTCCGCCACTTCCACCCCTTCCCAACTTCCCGCCACTTCCCACCCCTTCCCAACTTCCCGCCACTTCCCACCCTTCCCAACTTCCCGCCACTTCCCACCCCTTCCCAACTTCCCGCCACTTCCCACCCCTCCCAACTTCCCGACTTCCCACCCCTTCCCAACTTCCCGCCACTTCCCACCCTTCCCAACTTCCCGCCACTTCCCACCCTTCCCAACTTCCCGCCACTTCCCACCCTTCCCAACTTCGCCACTTCCCACCCTTCCCAACTTCCCGCCACTTCCCACCCCTCCCAATTCCGCCATTCCACCCCTTCCAACTTCCCGCCACTTCCCACCCCTCCCAACTTCCCGCCACTAAGGTGACCGCTGTGTTTCCCTTCTTCTAATTCCGTTAATCGGTTTTACCCATTCTTGAACTTTATTGTGTCAACAAAAGGAAGAAACTGAGGCAAAATTAACATAAATAGAGAGTTTATTTGGGCCACATTGGAGGACTGAAGCCCAGGAGACACCAGACTCAAGTTACCCTGACGATGAGTTGTCCAACAAGCAGCAGACACAAGTAGATTTTTAAAGGAAAGTTGAAGGAGCAGTTCGGTCATTTACCAGGAACGTACATTGGTTCTTTCAAATAGCATCAGCACCTTTCGGCCAGAACCGCCATCTTCCAGTAATTCACCAAAATGACGAACGCAAAGGGAAAGAGGAGAGGCACCCAATACGTGTTCTCCAGGCCTTTTAGAAAACATGGTATTGTTCCTCTGGCCAGGTATACACGAATCTATAAGAAAGGTGACACGGTAGACATCAAGGGAATGGGAACTGTTCAAAAAGGAAGCCCCACAAGTGTCACCATGGCAAAGCTGGAAGAGTCTACAGTGTTCCCCAGCATGCGGCTGGCATTGCTGTAGACAAACAAGTTAAGGGCAAGACTCCTGCCAACAGAACTGATGTGCATATTGAGCAGATTAAGCACTCTAAGAGCCGAGAAAGCTTCCTGAAACGCGTGAGGAAAATGATCAGAAAAAGAAAGAAGCCACAGAGAAAGGTACCTGGGTTCAACTGAAGCACCAGGCTGCTCCACCCAGAGAAGCACACTTTGTGAGAACCAGCGGGAAGGAGCCTGAGCTGCTGGAACCTCTTCCCTATGAATTCATGGCATCATAGGTGTTTAAAAAAAAAAAAAATCTTTGACTATAAAAATGTTTCTCTTCATTGAGAAGTGTGGTGTCCCCTCTCCCAAAGAACTATTTAAAGCACATTTTAGTTTGTCCTAATTCATTATATAATGTCTTTACCTTTCAAATTTAACATATTTCTTGCTGAAAGACGTGAGGTAGCTTATTGTGCAACAAATTACTCAATTGGTTAGAAAATGGCCAGGTATTACATATGAAATAGTTGTACCGGTTTGAAGATAGTCCCTGTAAATCATCAAGGGAGAAATAAAATAATTTACAAAAAAATTGCATCAGTTATTGATTGGCTGAACATTGTTGTTTGTATCACACATTTCAGAAACATAAAGATCATGGGCAAGGGCTAAGCTCTGATTTTTTATCTTGCCCAAGTTCCTTTCTAAGTGGTCTGGGGAGTCACGCCCTAAAACCATAAATTCTCATCAGATGGTTTTTTTTAATCCTGTATATAGTGACTTACTTTCCAATCTGACTCTGGCATAACAAGGAAAAAAATCAAAATGTTTTACCCCAAAATACATTTCCTTGCCATACCTTGACATTGCCCTGCAAAATCTCTTGTGGGAAAAATCCAGATTCTATAGGACTCTCCTTTCCCCTTTGTTATTCTTCCTTTCTTTTCAGATCCAGGAGATCATCAGCTAGAGCCAGGTACACTTTTAGGTCTGATAAGAAACATTTTACAACCTGCTCTCTCTGAAGTCTGCTATCTGAGAGCTTCCTCTGCACAATAAAACTTGGTCTCCATAATCCTTCATCTTAACCTGAACATTTCCTTTCCGTTAACCCAAGGTCTTCAGATAAACTCAACCAATTGTAACCTAGAAAATGTTTAAACTTACTTACAGCCTGGAAGCTCCCGCTTTGAGTTGTCCCACCTTTCTGAACCAAATCCTTGTATTTCCTTTTTGTTTTGTTTTGTTTTGTTTTAAGGAGTGGAGACTTTAATAGGCAAGAGGGAGCAAGAAGGATGGGAGAAGAAAGAAGCTCCCCTGTACAGAGACAGAGGTAGGGGCTCCAAAGCCGAGAGAGGGAATCTCCAAACCCATATATTTCATATATACATTTTTTTGTTTTGTTTTTTTGAGTTGGGGTCTCACACTGTCACCCAGACTGGAGTGCAGTGGTGCGATCTCGGCTTACTGCAACCTTCGCCTCCCGGGTTCAAGCGATTCTCCTGCCTCAGACTCCTGAGTAGCTGAGCTTACAGGTGCCCACCACCATGCCCAGCTAATTTTTTTTATTTTTAGTAGAGATGGGGTTTCACTATGTTGGTCAGGCTGATCTTGAACTCCTGACCTCATGATCCACCCGCCTCGGCCTCCCAAAGTGCTGGGATTACAGGCGTGAGCCACCACACCCAGCCCTCTTAAATATATTTGATTGATGTCTAATGTCTCCCTAAAAATATATAAAACCAAGCTGTATGTACCCCAACCACCTTGGGCACATGTTCTCAGGACCTCCTGAGAGGTCGCTCATATTTGGCTTAGAATAAACCCCTTAAAATATTTCACAGAATTTGACTCTTTTCATTGACATGGATAAGGATCACATTGTACAACTTGTGGCAACTTTTAGGAAGTCTAGACAGTCGGCTAGTCTGGAAACTACAGGGAAGGAAAGAAAAAGCCTTTGAACCATGAACCCTAGGCATGGCTACTGGGATCATCTCTCTCTGGGCCTGATAAATTTGCAGATCTCACATTCCTCAGGCTGCTCTGAGCCACTTTTCTTTCTTATTTCCTCCTTTGGATCAAGATCTTGCTCTCTGAAAGTATTGATGATCAATATTTTATTTTATTTTATTTTATTTATTTTAGTTTTTTGGAAATGAATGCTCAGTGCTGCAAAGAAGAACCAGCACTGAGACAAAGGATCTCTCAGCAAGGCAAATTTACTTCTGCAGAAAGGTGCATCTCGCATACAGAGCAACGGCAAGAGCACACAGAACAAAGGAAAGCAGGAGTTTTTATTATCTCTAACGCAGCTTCTGCTTCTGTGTCTTTCCCCTATCGGCTAGGATTGGACAGCACAGGTCCCCCGGAACCAAACTAGTCCCGACTGGCTAAACATTTAAACTTTCTTAGATAAGGTAGGCACGTAAGGGAGGTGAGAAGGGAGAGAAGGGGGGTCATTTATGGAGGAACTAGAAAGGTAACCTATTCCCTAATAAGGAAAGAAATGTGGACTGGGGTTGTAGCAAGTTCAGGCATGCCTAGGCATATTCAGACAAGTTGGGGTGCAGCAAAGGCAAGGGGGTATTTGGAATTACAGGATAGAGAATGAGGAAACTGGATAAGCTGTTTGAAGAGGGAACCTAACTGTATCTAACATTTTATTTATTTATTTATTTATTGAGACAGAGTCTCACTCTGTTGCCCAGGCTTGAGTGCAGTGGCACGAACTTTGCTCACTTCCACCTCTGTTTCCAGGGTTCAAGCAATTCTAATGTCTGAGCCTCCAGAGTAGCTAGGACTACAGGCATGTGCCACCACGCCTGGCTAATTTTTGTATTTTTAGTAGAGATGGGGTTTTGACATGTTGCCTAGGCTGTCCTTGAACTAACTCCTGGCCTCAAGTGATCCGTCCTCCTTGGCCTCCCAGTGTGCTGGGATTATGGGCGTGAGCCACTGCACCTAGCTGATCAACATTTTAAGTGTAAATTTGCCCAGCATCACTGGAAAGGCTCATTCTCACATGGCGGGTGGAGGGCAGGAGGAGAGGTGCTCTGGCTCCTGAAATCAGTGAGGTCTCCAGGAAGAAGATATTGGCAGCACAATGGGACAGAGAAGCAGGATCCCAGGCCACCTGCTTGGAGAGAAGCCGTGGTGTGGTGGATCGTTCCTAAGTGTTCTAGCTATCACGATTTTGGTTTTTGTTCTTGGCTGTAGACATCTAGAAACACAAGGCATAATCAAGTGAAGAATGAGATATATGATGCAAATAAAATCCCAATCTGGAAAGCATTCCTATTCCTAAAGGTAATCAATCGTGTAAATCACGTGAGGGGTCTGTTTTTCTAACATCTTGCTTTTTTTTTTTTTTTTTTTTGAGACAGAGCATCACTGTGTTGCTCAGGCTGGAGTGCATTGGCGTGATCTCAGCTCACTGCAAACTCTGCCTCCTGGGTTCCAGCAATATTCCTGCCTCAGCCTCCTGAGTTGCTGGGATTACAGATCTGTACCACCATACCTGGCTATTTTTTTTTTTTTTTTTTTTTTTTGTATTTTTAGCAGAGAAGGTGTTTCGCCATGTTGGCCAGGCTGGTCTCGAACACCTTACCTCAAGGGATCCACCCACCTTGGCTCTACAAAGTGCTGGGATTACAGGTGTGAGCCACCACACTCAGCCCATTTAGCTTTTTGAGTGATTTCTAATCAATTTTCCATTTCTCATCCTGGTCTGAAGAATAAGGTAACTGGCTGCAGATCAGCTTAAGCTGGGGATCTCCAGGTGCAAGGTACCCATGCATTCAGGACTGCCTTTTTATTTATTTTATTTTTTTAAATTTTACATTAAGTTCTGGGATACATGTGCAGAATGTGCAGGTTTGTCACATAGGCATACGTGTGCCATGGTGGTTTGCTGCACCCATCAACCCGTCATCTAGGTTTTAAGCCCCACATGCATTAGGTATTTGTCCTGGTGCTCTCCCTCCCCTTGCCCCCCACCCCCTGACAGGCCCCAGTGTGTGTTGTTCCCCTCCCTGTGTCCTCGTGTTCTTACTATTCAGCTCCCACTTACGTGTGAGAACATGCAGTGTTTGGTTTTCTGTTCCTGTGTTAGTTTGCTGAGAATGATGGCTTCCAGGTTCATCCATGTCCCTGCAAAGGACGTGACCTCATTCTTTTTTATGGCTGCAAGGACTGCCTTTTTAAAATGAGAAATGTGAATGCATGAGTCAGTGCCTTTGAGTTTAGCTGCACAGGGATTGGTCAACAATCCCCGACATGGGCCCTTCCAGTGAGCTGGAGCGAGTACCTTATTTGATAGAATCCTTGATTTGATGTCTTTTCCAAGAATCAAAACCTCCTAGTTGCAGGCCATGACCTCTGATGTCTTCATCTGCTGGGTGCTGACTCTTCAAAGAATCCTTAATTTAGAGTTTTTAGTGAGAAGTTTGTATAAGGCCTTGCAATCATGAAGAATGTCACCTTTAGGATGAGCTGGTTCACTGGGCTCCATCCAGGCACATGGGGTTTCCTGCAGTTATTTCAAAGGGAGAAAGCTGAGGTTTTCCAAACTGATAGAAGGTAATTTAAGCAATACCAATGGAAAAGCTTTAGGCAAGACAAGGTTCAAAGTTTCTGTAAACTTTGCCAGTTGTTCTTGTATCTTTCCATTGAGGCAGGAAAATAAGGTCTGGTGGCAGGAAACATAAGGCCAATTCACACTTCAGCTACAACAGGAAATCTCTGCTCCATAGGGCATCACTTTACTTTATCCTCTTCATTTACACAGGGTGTACCCCAAGTAGAGGGTATTTAAACTCAGAAAAACTTTGTAACAGGGCCTTTGAGCCCCTATTCTCAGGCCTGCTCCCACACTGTGGAGTGTCCTTTCATTTTCAATTAAACCCTTCATTGGGCTGGGCACAGTGGCTCACGCCTGTAATCCCAACACTTTGGGAGGTGAGGCAGGTGGATCATCTGAGGTCAGGAGTTCAAGACCAGCCTGGTCAACATGGTGAAACCCCATCTCTACAAAAAACACAAAAATTAGCTGGGCATGGTGGCGGGTGCCTGTAATCCCAGCTACTTGGGCGGCTGAGGCAGGTCTCCAACTCCTGACTTCAAGTGATCCACCTCGGCCTCCCAAAGTGCTCGGATTACAGGCATGAGCTACTGAGCCCAGCCAAGAGTACTCCTTTTGAGGCATCATGGGTGATGGTTTCCAGTAATATTATTTTTCCATGAAATTGTTTTTCCATGAAATCATTTTATCTGACTCCAGTGAGTTAATTCATGAACATATTGTAAAAAGGGTAACCAAAGTCGCGAGAGAAGAATTGGTCTATCACTGAACTGTACTATAAACCTGTTTTAGGAAAGGACATGACATTCCCCGCTTACTTTTCCAAAGCTTAACTCTTTTTCAGGGCCTTTCCCTGTGCTTCCTTCAGCAAGGTTTTTTTGTTTTGTTTTGTTTTTGAGATGGAGTCTCACTCTGTCTTCCAGGCTGGAGTGCAGTGGCACGATCTCAGCTCATTGCAACCTCCGCCTTCTGGTTTCAAGCAATTCTCCTGCCTCAACCTCCTGAGTAGCTGGGACTACAGGCGTGCGCCACTACACCTGGATAGTTTTTGTCTTTTCAGTAGAGACGGAGTTTCACCATGT
The DNA here is from genome assembly GCF_009764315.1 of Trachypithecus francoisi. Lineage (NCBI taxonomy): Eukaryota > Metazoa > Chordata > Mammalia > Primates > Cercopithecidae > Trachypithecus > Trachypithecus francoisi. The sequence goes on along the minus strand of NW_022681468.1, from coordinate 3,441,920 downwards.
TGGCCAGGCTGGTCTTGAATTCCTGGCCTCAAGTGATCCGCCCACCTTGGTCTCCTAAAGTGCTGGAATTACAGGCGTGAGCCACCGTGCTTGGCCTCCTTCCGCATGGTTTTAATTTTGGCGTGCGCTTGCAGGGATAGTTCAAGATGTATAGTTTTTGCGCAAGGAAAGACACTCAGTCAACATTTTTGGCCACAGCCTCTGTGAAGCAGTTGCTCTTACCATCAAAAGTGTCTAGCTTCCAATGTCTAGGAATTTTGATAAGGGCCAGTGATTTCAGTTTTTGAATGACTTCCAAGAGATCAAAGGCCTGTTGACCATTTTTAAAGGATTGTCTGGAAGAAGTCAGGAATCTACCTTATTTCCGGAGCATCCCCAAATCATGTGCTGCTGTGAATGCACATCTGCTCTCTATGTGAACATCAGCAACTTTGCTTTCTACTCATCGACAGGCTCTGGCTAAGGCAATCAGTTTTGCTTGCTGGACCAACTTTGCCTCTGGGAGAATCTTTTATGACTTCAGTCACAGAGACAACTGCATCACCTTGCAGTGTCTTCCAACATTGCTATTTAATTAGGAGCCATCAGTAAACCAAATTACATCAGCATCCTCTGTAGTGTCTCCTGTGAGTTCTGCCTAGGAGTGAGAATTTGCTGGGTCAGGGCAATACAGTCAGGGAGCAGCCCATCAGAAGGTAATGGCAGCCCAGTAGCAAGGCTAAGATCCCTACAATGGGAGAGTAATGTGAGGTGAAGGCAAGGGAAGAACTTCACACGAAGCAAGCCTGTAGCCAGAGTGATGCTGCTGAGGAAAGAGAGAGACCCTCTCATATTGTTTTATATTATTTTATACTCAGTACCTGTTTTAAGAAAAAACAAGGAAGTAAAACCAAAGACAGGCAGCCTGGCGCCAGGCCTGAAACCAGGCCTGGGCCTGCCTGGCCTAAACCCAGTAGTTAGAAATCAGCTTATAACTTAGAAACTGATGTTATTCATAGATTCTAGACATTGTATAGAACATTGTGAAACTCCCTGCCCTGTTCTGTTTCACTCTGACCACCGGAGCATGCAGCCCCTGTCACGTACCCCTGCTTGCTCAAATCAATCATGACCCTTTCATGTGCAGTGGCATAATCTCAGCTCACTGCAACCTCCATCTCCCGGGTTCAAGCGATTCTACTGCCTCAGCCTCCCGAGTAACTGGGATTACAGGCACCCACCACCATGCTGTCACATGCATCTGTGTGAAGAGACCACCAAACAGGCTTTGTGTGAGCAACAAGACTGCTTATTTCACCTGGGGGCAGGTGGGCTGAGTCCAAAAAGAGAGTCAGTGAAGGGAGATAAGGATGGGGCTGTTTTATAGGATTTGGGCGGGTAATGGAAAACTACAGTCAAAGGGGGTTATTCTCTGGCGGGCAGGGGCAGGGGTCACAAGGTTCTCAGTGGGGGAGCTTCTGAGCCAGGAGAAGGAATTTCACAAGGTAATGTCATCAGTTAAGGTAGGAACCAGCCATTTCCACTTCTTTTGTGATTCTTCAGTTGCTTCAGGCCATCTGGATGTATACGTGCAGGTCACAGGGAATATGATGGCTTAGCTTGGGCTCAGAGGCCTGACATTCCTGTCTTCTTATATTAATAAGAAAAATAAAACAGGCCAGGCGTGGTGGCTCAAGCCTGTAATCCCAGCATGTTGGGAGGCCGAGACAGGCAGATCACGAGGTCAGGAGATTGAGACCATCCTGGCTAACACGGCGAAACCCCGTCTCTACTAAAAAATACAAAAAACTAGCTGGGCGAGGTGGTGGGCGCCTGTAGTCCCAGTTACACGGGAGGCTGAGGCAGGACAATGGCGTAAACCTGGGAGGCGAAGCTTGCAGTGAGCTGAGATCTGGCCACTGCACTCCAGCCTGGGCGACAGAGCGAGACTCCATCCCCCCCCCAAAAAAAAGAAAGAAAAATAAAACAAAATAGTGTTGAAGCATTGGGATGGCGAAAATTTTGGGTGGTGGTATGGAGAGATAATGGGCGATGTTTCTCAGGGCTGCTTTGAGTGGGATTAGGGGTGGCATGGGAACCTAGAATGGGAGAGATTAAGCTGAAGGAAGATTTTGTGGTCAGGGGTAATATTGTGGGGTTGTTGAAAAGAGCATTTGTCATATAGAATGATTGGTGATGGCCTGGATGCTGTTTTGTATGAATTGAGAACTAAATGGAAGACACAAAGTCCAAATAAGAGAAGGAGAAAAACAGATATTAAAGGAATAAGAATTGGGAGGACCCAGGACATGTAATTAGAGAGTGCCCAAGGGGGTTCAGCATAATTATTTGCTTGGTTGGTGAGTTTTTGGGCTCTATCCTTGACAGAGTTCTCCTTTTTAAGTTGGAGGTTGAGCTTGGTGAGGTGTGTTTTTAAAAGACCATTAGTCTGTTCTACCTTTCCTGAAGATTGAGGATGGTAAGGGGTATGAAGATTCCACTGAATACCAAGAGCCTGAGAAACTGCTTGGGTGATTTGACTAATAAAGGTCGGTCTGTTATTGGACTGTATAGAGGTGGGAAGGTCAAACTAAGGAATTATGTGCTGAGACCAGCTCAGTGGGGGAGATCCTAACCCAGCAGCGCTAGAGGAATTAAAGACACACACACAGAAATATAGAGCTGTGAAGTGGGGAATCAGAGGTCTCACAGCCTTCAGAGCTGAGAGCCCTGAACAGAGATTTACCCATATATTTATTAACAGCAAACCAGTCATTAGCATTGTTTCCATAGATACTAAATCAACTAAAAGTATCCCTTATGGGAAACAAAGGGATGGGCCGAATTAATTGCAGCAGGAACATGCCCTTAAGACACAGATTGCTCATGCTTTTGTTTGTGGCTTAAGAATGCCTTTAAGTGGTTTTCCGCCCTGGGCAGGCCAGGTATTCCTTGCCCTCATTCCTGTAAACCCACAACCTTCCAGCTTGGGCATTAGGGCCATTATGGACGTGTCATAGCACTGCAGAGATTTTATTTATGGCCAATTTTGGGGCCAGTTTATGGCCAGATTTTGGGGGGCTTGATCCCAACATGTCTCTCTTCTTTGATTTGCAAAGAGATAAAAGCAAGGGCAGCTTTGTCACAGTGAGCTACTTCTCGCAGGAGTTGGGATCTGCACCTGCAGACTGTACAAAGACAAACAACACAGATTAAAAGCACAATCGTTATTGAAATCACAGAGCTTCCAAGTGGTTTTATCCATTTAAATGGGTTACTAACTGCTAATTTGTCTGCAGCTCCTTCAAGCACTCCAGTTCCTGGCATTAAGGTCAGGTGTGCCTGGGATGCTTTAAATGTTCTTTTAATTTTGCTATATCCAAAGACAAGTTTGCAGAATGTCCTTCTTTTTTTTTTTTTTTTTTTTTTTTGAGACGGAGTTTCGCTCTGTTGCCCTGGCTGGAGTGCACTGGCCAGATCTCAGCTCACTGCAAGCTCCGCCTCCTGGGTTTACGCCATTCTCCTGCCTCAGCCTCCCGAGTAGCTGGGACTACAGGCACCCGCCACCACGCCCGGCTAGTTTTTTGTAGAGATGGGGTTTCACCGTGTTAGCCAGGATGGTCTGGATCTCCTGACCTCGTGATTCGCCCGTCTCGGCCTCCCAAAGTGCTGGGATCAGAGTGTCCTTCTAATGCTTTTTTATTCTTTCCCAAATTTTGATCTTATTAAGAGCATTTAATAGCATAAATCCTTATGTTTAGCTCCTAGAGCGGGCCATATCATTTGAGGTTGAGGTGCCACTATATCGCCATGGTTCCAGATAATAGGAACTTTTGCCATACTTCTTATCATTTTTGCCATCTGACAATTTTGTTCAGATCATCTGAACATAGTGTGGCCGTAGCACGCAGACTGAGAGGTGTAATTCAAGGTAAACATCCCCTCAGGGGACCAATTAATAATGATTCCGTAGGACTCATTGTGCAGCACCTCTGCCTGTTCCGCAAAGCAATCTTCCTAAACAAGTATGTTCGTTTTTCTAACTGGATCCAATTCTATTTACAAGTAGGTTTTTGAGGGTGGTATGCCTCAATTATAGGAGCAGATTTATTATGGTAAGTACTGAGATCAGAAAGCATGTGTAACTGTGTCATAGTGATTGCATCCAGGCATTATTGCCAGACAAGATTGATCAATATACCCAAAAAGTATGATTGTTCTCTGTGCCAGCTCTTATTGAAGGAATACTCATGGCAGTGGTGATAACCGCTATCATAGCTACCATCAAATTATTCATTGTGACTGGTTGTCCCGCTTTCCTCAGGTTTTCTTCTGCCATCTGTGACAGCTTCTTGATTTGTTCCCAGGTGGGTGGCTGTGTTTGACAGGTGTTGCTTGTGACAGTTGGGGTCCTCCTCAGCATCAGCCTTGACATGGCTGCAACTGGGGGGTCCTCGGGATCCTCCCAGAATCTCCTCCTTGGCATCTGGCTCATAAAAAGGTTTCAGGTGTCTTGATGGTATCCAAATTGGCTATTGATTTTGGCCTGGAGACATACAAGCATAACCTCTACCCCAAGTTATTATTTTACCTATTTCCCAACTTTTTGTTACTGTATCTCTCCACCAAATCATATGTTCTGTTTCTGTCTTTGCAACTGGTTTCTGTAGATGCTGTTCAGCCGCTGATAACATCTGGCCTTTGGGCAGGCTCAAAAAATTTAAAGTTAATAATGCTAGATTCAACTGCATTTATGGGGTTCCATATACTTTATCTCCCCCTTTCTGCTTTTGCAACTGCTGTTTTAGGGAGAGATTCATTCTTTCCACTATGGCTTATCCCTGAGAATCATATGGGATACCGGTAATGTGTTTAATATTCCACATAGAGAAAAATGTAGCTAGAGCTTGGCTAGTATAGCCTGAGGCATTATCTGTTTTAATAAAAGCTGGAATGCCCATCACCACAAAACACTGCAAAAGATGACATTTAACATACGCAGAAGATTCTCCTGATTGGCATGTAGCCCAGACAAAGTGAGAAAAGGTGTCCACACACACATGTACATAAGCTAGTCTCCCAAACGAGGGAACATGTGTGACATCTATTTGCCAAATAGAGTTAGGTTCCAGTCCTCAAGGATTAACTCCTCCTGTAGAAGATGAGGAATGTATCATTTGGCAAGTTGGGCATCACGGATAATAGCTTTAGCTTCTTTCCAGGTATTGCTGTATCTGCGTTTGAGATCAGAGGCATTAACATGGGTCAAATTGTGAAAGTGTCTAGCATTAGCTATTGCAGTAGCATCTAGGCAATCAGCCATTTGATTCCCTTCAGTCAAAGGTCCTGGAAGAGGTGTATGAGCCCTAATGTGAGAGATGTGAAAAGGGTGCATTCTACTCCTAACTGCTGTTTGCAGTTGAGTAAATAAAGTCATCAGTTGTTCATCTGTATGAAATCATAACTGAGAATTTTCAATTAACTACGTGGAGTGAACCACGTATGAAGAATCAGAAATCACATTAATAGGTATATCAAAAGCAGTCAATATCTCAATTGCAGCTATAAGCTCTGCTTTTTGAGCTGAAGTATAGGGCGTCTGAAAAACTTTACTTTTTGAGCCCAAATAAGAAGCTTTACCATTACTAGACCATCTGTAAAAACATTCTCCACACCTTCAATTGGTTTAAATTTAGTTATTTTAGGGAGAATCCAATTAGCTAATTTCAAAAACTGAAACAGCTTCGTTTTAAGAAAGTGATTATCGAGAATACCCACAAAGTCAGCTAAATGGGTTTGCTAAGTAAGACTATTTATAAAAGCTTGCTGTATTTGTGCCTTCATGAGAGGGACAATATTTTTTCCAGGATCATATCCATGTAATTTAATGATCTGAGTTCTCCCATTCCCTCTCATAGTAACGATTTGATCTAAATAAGGAGTTAGAGTCCGTGAATTCGTATGTGGAAGAAAAAGCCACTCTCCTAAGTCCTGTTCTTGGACAGTAACACCAGTGAATGCTGAGTTGAAAAGATTAGCAAATCTAGAGTCTTCTCTGGATCTATTCTATTTATCTGAGCTTTATGGACTTGCTTCTCAATCAGTTGTAACTCTGCCTCCGCCTCTGTTAATTGCTGAGGGCTAGTGAGACTAGGATTTCTCTAAGGATAGAAAACAGATTACTCATGGCATAGGTAGGAATGCCTAGAGCAGGTTATATCCAATTAACATCCCCTAGTAAGTTTTGAAAATTGTTTAATGCTTTTAATTGATCCCTACATATGGTTACTTTCTGTGGCACAATGGTAGTGCCATTTACTAAGGTCCCCAAGTAGGAGTAAGGAGGAGTAGTCTGAATTTTGTCAGGAGCTATAATTATACCAGTGTGAGAAACTGAATTTTGCAAGTGATCATGACATTGGAGTAATATTTCTCGAGTCGGGGCAGCACAAAGTTTATCATCCACATAGTCCATATAATTGTTCTGGAATTAGAACTTGTGCTCCCCATTGTTGTAATAAATCTCTTCCCCATAAATTTATAGGTACAGAAGTTATAATTGTTGACTAGTCCCAGGTTGTCCATTGGGCCCCTGACAATGCAAAATATAACCACTTTGAAGCGGCTTTACCAACTCCAACTATGTTAAATTGAGCAGGTTGAATTGGCCAAGTGGATGGCCAGTGCTGTAGAGAAATGATTGAAATGTCTGCTCCTGTATCTACCAAACCTTTAAATTTCTTTCCTTGAATAGTTATTTCACAGGTAGGACATTTATCAGTAATTTGATTTAATAAGCTGCTTTGCCTTGTTTATTTGTGCTTCCAAATCCTCCTGTTCGTTTAATTTCACTTTTTCCCATTCCCACATATGGCACCATCAGGAGCTGTGCCATGCGCTCTCCTGGTTCTGCTTTCCAGGGAGCAGAAGTGGATATAACAATTTGAATTGCCCCATTATAATCTGAATCAGTGACTCCTGTATGTATTTGTACGCCTTTTAAACTTACACTAGACCTTCCTAAAAGTAATCCTATTGTCCCTGCTGGCAAGGGTTCACAGACTCCTGTTGGGACCTTTTGAGGGGGTTCCCCGGGCAGAAGGTTCACAGCTTTTGTGCAGCATAAATCTACTGCAGCAGTACCGACTACGGCAGGGGACAGACATTTTACAGGGGTGAGGGAATGATCTGCGCTGGAAATGCCCCGGTTTGGAAAGGGGCCTGGTACGGGTCCCTTCTGGCATTTCCCGAAATCGGGTTCCCTTCTTTATCAAACTTAGAGTGACACTGACTAGCCCAGTGCTACCCTTTTTTACATTTTGCACATATTTCAGGTTCAACAGTTTTCTTTTTTCCCCTGTCTGGTGGCCTGACTCGCTGATTTTTTTCTACATTCTTTTTTAGTATGACCATGCTTCCCACAGTTAAAACAAGCTCCAGGAAATGGAGTATTTCCTTTATCCACTCTCAGTCCTGCCATTGCCTGTGCCAATGAGGTAGCTTTATGCAGAATACTTCTGATACCATCACAGGCCTTGATATAATCAACTAAATGTGCTTTCCCTCTGATAGGTCACAGAGCAGCCTGGCAATCGGGATTAGCATTGTGGAAAGCTAATAACTGCAACACTATATCCTGAGCAGCAGAATCCGTAATCATCTTTTTAAGAGACTCCTGTAACTGACCTATAAAATCAACATATGGTTCTCTGGGTTCCTGTTTTATAGCACTAAAGGAAGGGTATTTTTCCCCACCTGAAGTGATTTTTTCCCAAGCTCTAATGCACACTCCTCTAAGCTGTTCTGTGGCCTCATCCTGCGTGACCACTTGTGCATCTAAACCAGCCCAGCCGCCAACCCCCAAAAGTTGGTCTGCAGTTATATTAATTTGAGGTTGGGCCTGGGCATTGCAAGCAGCCTGAATGGAAGCTTCATCTGCCCACCAAGTTTTACATTGTAAGAACTGAGCAGGAGTTAGACAAGCTCGAGTAAGAGCGTCCCAGTCAGTAGGAATCACCCAACTGGAAACAGCAACATTCTTTAACAGTCCCATGACAAAAGGAGAACCTGGTCCATACTGACTTATTGCTTGTTTTAATTCTTTGAGTAATTTAAAAGGAAAAGGCTCAAATGTAGCTGTAATATTTCTCTGTTGATCTGGGGGTGTATTCTAACAGGGAACTGCCAAGCCTCTAAATCACCCTCTCATCTAGCTTGCTGAATTCCTGCCTGAAGAGAAGTAAGAGCCGTCACTCAAGGTGCTGCTCAGTCACGGGGGCAACTACTTTTCGCCCAGTGTCCTCTGGAAAAGAGAGATTGGGCCGGGCGCGGTGGCTCAAGCCTGTAATCCCAGCACTTTGGGAGGCCGGGACGGGTGGATCACAAGGTCAGGAGATCGAGACCATCCTGGCTAACACGGTGAAACCCCGTCTCTACTAAAAATATAAAAAACTAGCCGGGCGAGGTGGCGGCGCCTGTAGTCCCAGCTACTCGGGAGGCTGAGGCAGAAGAATGGCGTGAACCCGGGAGGCGGAGCTTGCAGTGAGCTGAGATCCGGCCACTGCACTCCAGCCTGGGTGACAGAGCGAGACTCCGTCTCAAAAAAAAAAAAAAGAGAGATCGGGGGAGTCATTTTCTTCAAAACAATAATGAGGGGGTGCAGAAGGGTAGGGATGAACCTCTCCTTCCTTTGCTGCTTTAGCTTCAACGGCACATAAACATGCTTTGTAACCTCTTCTATTACTTCACTATACTCTTGTTCCTCCTCGTCATCAGTGTGAAAAAGTTCCAAGGTGGAATGAACCAGACCCCAAACTTGCCCCATTGTTACCCTAATGCTTCCAAACTCCCCTTCTTACTCACCACAGGAATTGTTTTAAGAGTACTTGGGTGTCCTCCAGCTAGTTTTCCATTCCAACCGTCACTCCGGCGACCCTTCGACATGGATTCGAGCCCCCACGAATGGACGCCACTTGCCGACACCAGCTTGGTCAGGGAGACCCTAAGCCAGTGGCACTAGAGGAATTAAAGACACACACACGGCCGGGCGCGGTGGCTCAAGCCTGTAATCCCAGCACTTTGGGAGGCCGAGACGGGCGGATCACGAGGTAAGGAGATGGAGACCATCCTGGCTAACACAGTGAAACCCTGTCTCTACTAAAAATACAAAAAATTAGCCGGGCGTGGTGGTGGGTGCCTGTAGTCCCAGCTAGTCAGGAGGCTGAGGCAGGAGAATGGTGTGAACCCAGGAGGTGGAACTTGCAGTGAGCCGAGATCGCACCACCGCACTCCAGCCTGGGTGACAGAGCAAGCCTCCGTCTCAAAAAAAAAAAAAAAAAAGACACACACACAGAAATATAGAGGTGTAAAGTGGGGAATCAGGGGTCTCACAGCCTTCAGAGCTGAGAGCTCTGAACAGAGATTTACCCACATATTGATTAACAGCAAACCAGTCATTAGCATTTTCTATAGTTATTAAATTAACTAAAAGTATCCCTTATGGGAAACGAAGGGGTGGGCCAAATTAATTGCAGCAGGAACATGCCCTTAAGACACAGATTGCTCATACTTTTGTTTGTGACTTAAGAATGCCTTTAAGCAGTTTTCCCGCCCTGAGCAGGCCAGGTGTTCCTTGTCCTCGTTCCCATAAACCCACAACCTCCCAGCTTGGGCGTTAGGGCCGTTATGGACATGTCATAGTGCTGCAGAGATTTTATTTATGGCCAATTTTGGGGCCAGTTTATGGCCAGATTTTGGGGGGCCTGCTCCCAACAATTATGTCTTACAGAAGGGAAGAAATGACCGCTGTGGACCTTTTCAGACCCATCCAGTGCAAGTGTCTACCCAGAACAAGAGGTATTTTAGTTTCCTGACTCAGGGCATGTGAGTAAAGTCAATTTGTCAGTCCTGGGTGGGGGCAAATCCCCGAGCTTGATGTGTAGGGAAGGGAGGGGGCCTGAACAATCCCTGAGGAGTAGTAGAATAGCAGATGGAACAACTGAGAAGTGATTTCCTTGAGAATAGATTTCCACAATGGAAAGGAAATGAGAGGTTCTAAGAGGTGGGCTAGCGGCTTGTAACCTACATGGAAGAGGTTATGAAATGATGACAGAATAGAATGGGCCTGTGAGGCTGGAAGGAGATATTTTCCTTGGTCCAAGAACCATTTGCCTTGTGTGGGAAGAGATTCATAGCTGGAAGTTTCAGTGGGGGAGTAGGTGGGAGTAACCAGATGGGAAGGAGAAAAACTGCCGTGAGGGATAGAAGTTGGAATGCTAGCTGCTTTTTTAGCTACCTTATCAGCATAAGCATTGCCCTGAATGACGGGATCTGATGCATTTTGATGGCCCTTGCAGTGAATGACTCCAGCTTCCTTTGGAAGTAAAGTGGCCTGGAGAGGAGTTTTTATTAAAGAGGAATTAATGATGGAGGACGCTTGCGTAGTGAGGAAACCTCTTTCAGCCCATATAACAGCGTGGTGGTGCAGGATATGGAAGGCATATTTAGAGTCAGTATAAATATTGATGCATTGTCCCTTTGCAAGAGTTGGGGCCTGAGTTAAGGCAATGAGTTTGGCTTGCTGAGAGGTAGTGGAAGGGGCAGAGCAGTAGCCTCAATGATAGATGTGGAAGATACTATAGCATAGCCTGCCTTTGTTGGTGAGTGGTGATTAGACCTGGTGGAGCTGCCATCAGTAAACCAAGTATGATCAGGGTGAGGAACAGGAAAGAAGGAAATGTGGGGAAATGGAGTGATTGTCAGGTGGATCAGAGAGATAACAATCATGGGGGTCAGGTGTGGTATCCGGAATAATGCTGGAAGCTGGATTGAAATCTGGGCCAAGAACAATGGTAATTGTGAGAGACTCAACAAAGAGTGAGTACAGCTGAAGGAGCTGGGGAGCAGAAAGTATATGCGTCAGGTGTGAGGGAGAAAATAGATTTTGGAAGTTATGAGAACTGTTGAGAGTGAGTTGAGCATAGTTTGTGATTTTGAGGGCCTCTAAAACTATGAGGGCGGCAGCAGCTGCCGCATGGAGACGTGAGGGCTAGGCTAAAAGAGTAAGGTCAAGTTGTTTGGACAAAAAGTCTACAGGGCACGGTCCTGGTCCTTGTGTAAGAATTCTGACTGCACAACCCTGCACTCTGGCTGTGTGTAATGAAAAAAAGGTTGGGAAGAGTCAGGGAGAGCTAGTGTGGGAGCAGTCTCTAAAGCTGTCTTCAATGAATGGAAAGAGTAGTGGGGAAAGGATTTAGGATCTATGGGGTCAGCTAGGTTTCCTTTTGTGAGTTTATATAATGATTTTTTTAGGATGGCAAAACCAGGTATCCAAAGTCAAAAGTGTTCAACCATGCCCAGGAAGGAAAGGAGTTGTTGTTTTGTAGAAGGGGTTGGAGTTTGAGAGATCAGATGGACACAATCGGCAGGGAGAGCACACGTGTTTTCACAAAGAATTATGCCAAGGTAGGTAATGGATGAAGAAGCAGTTTGAGGTTTGGAGGGGGATACAAGATATTCTTTTGAGAATAGATGTTGGAGGAGCAGGAGGGTGTCCTGTTGGGAAGACTTGTAGGAGGGGCTATAACATAGAAGGTCATCAAAATATTTAATAAGGTGAGAAGCAGATGGATAGAAAGAAAGTGAATTATAAGAAAGGTCTTGACTGAAGTAATAGGGGCTGTCTGTTAAGCCTTACGGCAGTACAGTCCAGGTAAATTGCTGAGCCTGATGGGTGTCCGGGTCAGTCTAAGTGAAAGTGAAGAGAAGCTGGGATGAAGAGTGCAAAGGAATAGTAAAGAAAGAATGTTTGAGATCCAGAACAGAATAATGGGTTGTGGAGGGGTTGTGGCGGGAGGTACTGAGGATAGGAGAGTATATGGGTTTGGCACCATGGGGTGGATAAGTAAAATAATTTGATTGATAAGGCACAGATCCTGAACTAACTTGTAAGACTTGTCCGGTTTTTGGACAGGTAAAATAGGGGAATCGTAAGGAAAATTTATAGGCTTTAAGAGCCCATGTTTTAACAGGTGGGTGATAGCAGGCTTTAACCTTTCCAAAGCATGCTGTGGGATGGGATATTGGCATTGAGCGGGGTAAGGATGATTAGGTTTTAATGGGATGATAAGGGGTGCATGATCAGTCACCAAGGAGGGAGTAGAGGTGTCCTATACTTGTGGATTAAGGTGGGGAGATACAAGGGAAGGATGTGAAGGAGACTTTGAACTAGGGAAAACAGCAGCAATGAGGTGTAGCTGTAGCCTAGGAAAAGTCAGGGAAGCAGATAATTTAGTCAAAATGCTTCGACCTAATAAGGGAATTGGACAGGTGGGGATAACTAAAAAGGAGTGCATAAAATAATTTTGTCTAAGTTGGCACCAGATTTGGGGAGTTTTAAGAGGTCTAGAAGCCTGGCCATCAATACCCACAACAGTTATGGAGGCAAAGGAAACAGGTCCTTGAAAAGAAGGTAATGTGGAGTGAGTAGCCTCCATATTGATTAAGTAGGGGACGGACTTACCCTCCACTATGAGAGTTACCCGAAGCTCAGCATCCGTGATGGTCTAGAGGGCTTTCGAGGTGCTCAGGCAGCGTCAGTCTTCAGTCACTAAGCAGAGAAGATCTGGGAAAGAGTCAGTCAGAGAGCCTTGGGCCAGAGTTCCAGGGGCTCTGGGTGCCAGGTGAGTTAGACAGTCCGATTTCCAGTGGGGTCCCACACAGATGGGGCACAGCTTAGGAGGAATCTGGGCTGTGAGCATTCCTTGGCCCAGTGGCCAGAATCCTGGCACTTGAAGCAAGATCCTGGGGGAGGTGGTCCTGGAGGAATGCCTGGCTGCTGTGGTTCAGGCGTTTGGAAGTTCTCATGTGCTGGAGACATGACTGGGGTTTCTCTCACAGTGGAGGCAAGGAACTGCAACTCAGAAATACGTTGCTACTTGGTTGCCTCTACTCTGTTATTGTATACCTTGAAGGTCAGGTTAATTAAGTCCTGTTGTGGAGTTTGAGGGTTGGAATCTAATTTTTGGAGCTTTTTCTAATGTCGGGAGCAGGTTGGGTAACAAAACCCATATTGAGAATAAGACAGCCTTTTGACCTTTCAGGGGCTAGGGCTTAAAGCGTCTCAGGGTTGCTGCCAAACAAGCCATGAACTGGGCTGGGTTTTCATATTTGACGAAAAATAATCTAAACGCTAACTGATTTGGGAGAGGTCAACTAAAGAAAAAGGAGCATTAACCTTGGCTATGCCTTCAGCTCCAGCCACCTCTTTAAGAGGAAATTGTTGGGCAGGTGGGGGAGGGCTAGTTGCTGAACGAAACTGTAAGCCAGACCATGTGTGAGGAGGGGAGGTGATAAAAGGATTATAGGGTGGGGGAGCGGAGGCTGAGGAAGAATTGGGACCTGGCTCGGCCTGGCGAGGAGCAGCCTGGGGAGGAGGGGAGAGGTCAGATGGGTCTGTAGAAAAGGAGGATTCAAAGGACTCAGAGCTTGGGGTGGAGACTGAACGAACAGACAGGAGAGAAGGAAGAAAGATTTGGGACAAGTCGCACTGGGAGCAGAGACTAGGGAGGGACCCATGTGTAAAAGAATCCCTGGACATCAAGCACCTCAGACCCATTTGCCCATTTTTTCAACAAAAATCATCCAGGTCTTATAAAATGGAGAAATTGAAAGTGCCGTTTTCTGGCTATTTAGAACCATTATCGAGTTTGTACTGAGGCCAAGTGGTGTTGCAGAAAAATAAGATGCTTAGGTTTTAGGTCAGGCGAGAGTTGAAGAGGTTTTAAGTTTTTGAGAACACAGGCTAAGGGAGAAGAAGGGGTAATGGAGGGTGGAAGATTACCCATAGTGAAGGAGGCAAGCCCAGAGAAAAGAGAGGGTAGAGACTCGGAGAAGGGGGGTGGTGAGCAGCCCTGGGCTCCAGTGTGGGTGAGCAGCCAAAGCAGGCGTCCCTGCAATTGACTTGCCACCAAGGGAATGTGGGTGAATGATCAAGGCAGGCGTCATCAGGCAGGTGTGCCCCCAGTGATTTAACACCAAGGGAAGACTGTCTTCCCGAGTCTGTGACCAGTGCCGGAGTTTTGGGTCCACAGATAAAATGTGTCTCCTTTGTCTCTACTAGAGAGGAAAAAGAACTGGAATTGGAAGAGCAGGGAGACTGAAGGGTAGTGAGAGAGGCTGGAGAAGACAGTGAAAAGACCGCTTACCCGATTTGAAATTCATGAGATATTCCTTGGGCTGGTTGGTTTGAGGACCCGAGGTTGTAGGTGGATCTCCTCATGGAGTGAGGGTAAGGACAGGGGACTGGTCTCCCGAAGGACGAGTCCCCCTGTCCCGGGTTTCAGCACCAAATGTCACGTCCATCCGTGTGAAGAGACCACCACACAGGCCTTGTGTGAGCAACAAGACTGTTTATTTCACCTGGGTGCAGGCGGGCTGAGTCCGAAAAGAGAGTCAGCGAAGGGAGATAGGGGTGGGGCCGTTTTATAGGATTTGGGTGGGTAGTGGAAAAGTACAGTCCAGGGGTGTTGTTCTCTGGCAGGCAGGGGCAGGGGTCACAAGGTGCTCAGTGAGCCAGGAGAAGGAATTTCACAAGGTAATGTCATTAGTTAAGGCAGGAACCAGCCATTTTCACTTATTTTGTGATTCTTCAGTTGCTTCAGGCCATCTGGATGTACACGTGCAGGTCACAGGGGATATGATGGCTTAGCTTGGGCTCAGAGGCCTGACACATGCCTGGCTAATTTTTGCATTTTTAGTAGAGACAGGGCTTCACCATGTTGACCAGGCTGGTCTCGAATTCCTGACCTCAGGTGATCCACCTGTCTCGGCCTCCCAAAGTGCTGGGATTACAGGCGTGAGGCACCACGTCCAGCCTCAGGTGTTTCTTTGCAGCCATGCAAAAATAGTCTCACGCAGCCCCTATTTGAAATTCTGAAACTTGGGCCTTACAGTCATAGGTTGGTTAGGCACTCCCACCATTTCAGTGGTTTTGTTCCTCTGAAGAAGGGGACAGTTACATGTGATGGGGTTGAGAACAGAGAAGACAGCTCTGGTGTCAGTGAGGGCAGGAGTCTCTTCACTCAGCAGTGTGCCCATTCCTCCTAATGGGAGAGGAAGGAGAAATAGAAATGCCCCCTTAGCCTCCCCAGGACAGCTCTGTTTCTCTTGGGTGGTTTTTCTCTCCTGTTGCCATTAAAGTTGTTTGCAATCTTTTTAAAGGTGACTTTGTTTCTTGCAAGAGAAGCAGACCCCTCTGTGGTCATGTGGGCTTATCTGCCTCTTCTTAAGAGGTTAGGTCTGGCCAGTCAGCTGCTGGAGCTGCCTGAGATGAAAGAAGCAGGTTGACCAGAAGATCTGCAAGAGTGTTCTGGGATTTGCTGAGCCTCTTCCTCTGGCAGAGGAGGGGTAGGAGAGAGGGTAACCAGAGCATGGAAGGCCTAACAAAAGTGGATGTAGAGGTGTGGGAGGAGGCAACAGCAGAGCAGCGGGAGGAGAAAGAGAAGACATTCTCAAGGTTTTCCTTAGTTGTGAAATAGTTTCTGACCATTTGCTTATCTCCTAGAGGGAAGCCATTTTTTCCATACCCCTCTTAGAAGCTTCTACCTACCATTAAAATAGGCCTGTTGTTCAATTTGTCTGGTTCTAAAACCTGATAATCATGTGCACAAACATATTAACTTAGAAATTTCCAAAGACCCCGATTTTGGTCATTGCAATTTGGGGTCATCCTGAGTCATGTGGATGCACCTACCTGGGTGTCCACAGCATGGCGCTGTACAGGGGTGACCCACAAACCCAACTGGTGCTTCCAAGGGGGGTTGCCCCTTAAAGGAAAGCTCAGTTTTTGACAACCATTTTCCCATACTTTTAGAAATTCCTTCTCAAAAGTGATCAAGGCTGGGACAGAGTTTCAAGTGTGCTGCTTGCGAGTGTCACTCCCTGGGGTCCCAGTGAGCCGTGATTGACTGTCTTATGTGTCTCCAAATCCCTGGTCCCCTTGCAGTGGTAGAAGGCACCAGGTGACCAGCCCTGATGTGCACCTTCCAGCTGGGGTCTGTGCTGCAGGGAGGCCCTCTCAGACTGCGACACATCACGGACAAACATCCCGACACCCCCATAAAATCTCTAGTCCCCTACAGCACCCAGCTGGGTTTGGAGGGAGCAAGTGTCTCTTAACTTCCAGGTGGGAGAACTCACCCTCATGCACCCTTTGGCTTGAAACTAGCAGGAATTGGTCACAATTGAAAAGACAAGTCCAAATTACTAGCAATACGAAACAGCTACAATTTTAAAATCATGCTATGTAATTTTAGGTCAAAAAAAATGAAATCACCAGTGCTAGTGAAACCACCTTTGAAAAAATATAACAATGAGAAAATTACGACAGTGAAAGAGATCTGACCTAACCACCTCCATCCTGCTTTTAACCTCCAAGCTGCCCTTGTTCATTCCTGGGTGTGGGCCAAAGGAGGAAGAAAGGAATTTAGAGTTTAACGTTGAAGCAAACATGATAACAGTCTCTCCCCAAAGCAAAGCCTCTCCTTGCCTGGGGATCAAACCCTCTTCTTGCCTTTGTAAAACTAACAAATGAGCCACAAGATGAGAAATTTTGGCACAGGAGTCACGCAGCCAGAGGCCACAAGATTCCTGACCTCCCCAGTTGCTCCCATAGATAACATTACTATTGGCCGGGCACAGTGGCTCAAGCCTGTAATCCCAGCACTTTGGGAGGCCGAGACGGGCGGATCACAATGTCAGGAGATCGAGACCATCCTGGCTAACATGGTGAAACCCCGTCTCTACTAAAAAATACAAAAAACTAGCCAGGCGAGGTGGCGGGCGCCTGTAGTCCCAGCTACTTGGGAGGCTGAGGCAGGAGAATGGCGTAAACCTGGGAGGCGGAGCTTGCGGTGAGCTGAGATCCGGCCACTGCACTCCAGCCTGGGCGACAGAGCGAGACTCCGTCTCAAAAAAAAAAAAAAAAACATTACTATTATGAAACCTAAGGTTGGTGTTTGAGGTGTTTTTCAGACCCTGCATTCTGATGGTTCAGCTGATGCTACACTGACTGGTGAACTGGCTTATCTTGTCTTGTGATCCCCACTCAAGAACCAACTCAGCCCAAGAGGGCAGCTTTGACTCCTGGTGATTTCATCCCCGACCCAAGCAGTCAGCACTCCCACTTCCCTATCCTCCTGCCCGCCAAACTATCTTTAAAAAATCCTAGACTTTGCATTTTCAGGGAGGCTGATTTGAGTAGTAAAAAAACTTTAGTTTCCTGTTTAGCCGGTGATAACATGTGTTAAACTCTTATTTATTTATTTATTTATTTATTTATGAGACGGAATTTCACTCTTGTTGCCCAGGCTGGAGTGCAATGGCACAATCTCAGATCATGACAACCCCCACCTCCTGAGTTCAAGCGATTCTCCTGCCTTAGCCTCCCAAGTAGCTGGGATTACAGGCAAGCGCCACCACGCCTGGTTAATTTTGTATTTTTGATAGAGATGGGGTTTCTCCATGTTGGTCAGGCTGGTCTCAAACTCCCGACCTCAGGTTATCTGCCTGCCTCAGCCTCCCAAAGTGCTAGGATTACAGGCATGAGCCACCGCGTCCAGCCTTAAACTCTTTCTTTCTCTATTGCAATTCCCTGACTTGATAAATTGGCTCCCTCTGAGCAGTGGCAAGAGGAACCCACTGAGCAGTTATACTAGGACTCCAACGCTGTAACCCAAAACCCCTGCCACGAGGCTGAGGAGAAGACAAACATTCTCTGCAGAGCTTTTGCCTAAATCTCCTGTCCAGAGACAGAGACAGAAGCCCTCACTCTTGCAGGAAAGAAAGGGTTTGGAAAACAGCCCAAATAAAATTTCGGCCTCTTCACAACAGCCAAAATTTGGAAGCAACCTACATGTCCATCAACAGAGGTACTTACACACAATAGAATACTATTCAGCCATAAAAAAGAATGAGATCCAGTCATTTGCAAAAACATGGATGGACTAGAGGTCACTACGATAAATGAAATAAGCCAGTCTCAGAAAGACAAACATTGCATGTTCTCATTTATTTGTGGGATCTAAAAGTCAAAGCAATTGAACTCGTGGAGACAGAAAGTAGAAGGATGATTACCAGAGGCTGAGAAGGGTAGTGGGAGGGTGAAGGGGAGGTGGGTTCGTGAATACAAAACAAACTGTTAGAAACAATGAATAAGACCTAGTATTTGATAGCACAAAAGGGGGACTATAGTCAATAATAATTTAATTTTACATTTTAAAAGAACTAAAAGAGTATAATTGGATTGTTTGTAACATAAAGGATAAATGCTTGTGGGAGTGGATACCCCATTTCCACGATGAAATGATTATGCGTTGCATTAGTGGGGGACATCTTTTGTTTCCCATAAATATATACACATATATGCACAAAAAATTAAAATTAAAACTTAGAAAAAGATCTAGACCTCAACCAAAAGAAGGCAGGTCTGAATTCAGGACTCAACCTTTGCACCCAAGGAAACCTCTGGAGTCAGAGGAACACAGAGGGTTTATACTAGTTCGGATTGTTGAGTCTGAAAGGGGATGCCAGGTGGCTGCAGGGGAGGAATAGCGCTGAATCCTCTGGACAACACCAGAAATGCCAACCAAAATTAAGAAACTGAGGTGCCAGGCACGGTGGCTCACGCCTGTAATCCCAGCACTTTGGGAGGCTGAGGCAGGTGGATCACCTGAAGTCAGGAGTTCGAGACCAGCCTGGTCAACATGGTGAAACCCCATCTCTACTAAAAATACAAAAATTAACCAGGCATGGTAGTGGGTGCCTATAATCCCAGCTACTTGGGAGGCTGAGGCAAGAGAATCGCTTGAACCCGGGGGGTGGAGGTTGCAGTGAGTGAAACTCTGTCAAGAAGAGAAAGAAAGAAAGAAAGAAAGAAAGAAAGAAAGAAAGAAAGAAAGAGGCCGGGCGCGGTGGCTCAAGCCTGTAATCCCAGCACTTTGGGAGGCCGAGACGGGTGGATCACGAGGTCAGGAGATCGAGACCATCCTGGCTAACACGGTGAAACCCCGTCTCTACTAAAAAAAAATACAAAAAATTAGCCGGGCGAGATGGCGGGCGCCTGTAGTCCCAGCTACTCGGGAGGCTGAGGCAGGAGAATGGCGTAAACCCGGGAGGCGGAGCTTGCAGTGAGCCGAGATCGCGCCACTGCACTCCAGCCTGGGTGACAGAGCGAGACTCCGTCTCAAAAAAAAAAAAAAAAAAAGAAAGAAAGAAAGAAAGAAAGAAAGAAAGAAAGAAAGAGGGAGGGAGGAGGGAGGAGGGAGGGAGGGAGGGAGGGAGGGAGGAAGGAAGGAAGGAAGGGGAAGGAAGGAGGGAGGGAGGGAGGGAGGAAGGAAAGAAACTGAGGCAAAACTAATATAAGTAGAGCATTTGCTTGAGCTAAGATTGAGGACTGCAGTCCAGAGACATAGATTCAAGTCACCCTGAATATAAGCTCTGATTAGCCACAGATACAATTGTGGTTTTGGAGGGTTTTTTTGTTTGTTTTTTAGAGACAGGGTCTTGCTCTGTTGCCCAGGCTGGAGTTCAGTGGTGAGATCATATCTCACTGCAGCCTGGAGCTCCTGGGCTCAAGTGATCCTCCCACCTCAGCCTTTAGTCCCAGCCTTTGAGTAGCTAGAACTATGGACTATAGGTGCATACCACTATGCCTGACTTTTTTTTTTTTAATAGAGATAGGGTCTCACTCTGTTATGCAGGCTAGAGAGCAGTGGTATGATCACAGCTCACTGCAGCCTTGAACTGCTGGCCTCAAGCCCTCCTCCCAATCCTTGGCCTCACAAAGCACTGCGATTACATGTGCGAGCCACCAAACCCAGGCACAAGTCAGTTTCTAAAGGAAAAATGGGGCAGTTCCTAAGTTGTTTACCAAAAATTTTTATTGTTTCATTAAAATAACATAACCTGGTGATTTATTATACATGGTTCTTTGTATCATAAATTCCAGAAGCATGAAGATAATGGGTGAGGCTCACATTGTGCAACTTGTGGTAATATTTTAGGTAATTTATTAGTCAGCCTGGAAACTACAGGGAAGGAAAGAAAAAAACAAAGTCCTTAAACAATTACCCCTGGGCATGGCTGCGGGGCTGTGACCAAGGCCCATGATCCTGTCCCTCTGGACCTGATGCATTTTGCAGACTCCCCATTCCTCAGGCTGTTCTGAGCCGCTTTTCTTTATCAGTTGACAAGGATGCACGCACCATGTACTCTCTGTGTCTGGCTTATTCACTCACAATTAAACTTACTCACTCACACGTTGGAAGTTGCCAGGCCATAGGGTAGGGTAAGTTCAGCTTTAGTAGACGCTGCCAAACAGTTTCCCCAGGTGTTTGTACAAAAGGCACTCCCAGCTGGGCGCGGTGGCGCACGCCTGTAATCCCTGCACTTTGGGAGGCCAAGGCAGGCTGATCATGAGGTCAGGAGATCGAGACCATCCTGGCTAACACGGTGAAACCCCGTCTCCACTGAAAATACAAAAAATTAGCCGGGTGTGGTGGCGGGCACCTGTAGTCCCAGCTACTCAGGAGGCTGAGGCAGGAGAATGGCGGGAACCCAGGAGGTGGAGATTGCAGTGAGCCAAGATCGCGCCACTGCACTCCAGCCCTGTGACAGAGCGAGACTCTGTTTCAAAAAAAAATGTGCACTCCCACCAGCAAAGTGAGATGCCTCTGGGTGCTGGATATCCTGGTGAACACGGTATTCTCAGTTGCTCAGCTGGTGGTGGGTGCATGAGTGTATCACTGCTTTGTAGATTTGAGGCTGCTGGGGATAGCATTTGACATCCAAGACCTGTCCAAGGAGAGGAATCTAATAAGAAGTCTCAGAAAGTTTCAAACTCTGTATTTTCACTCAGTTTTCGAAGACATATGTTAATTAACTGTCAATCACACTGCAGTCTGACTGAGCTGGGCTCCCTCTATTTCTATATGCAATTAAGTTACCCAGGAAACACTTTATCCTTTTTAAAAACTTTGATAAATAGGTTATAAGTATATTTAGAACTACACGGAAATTAGAATGTTATTGCTGTATGCAATGCTATAAATGAGATAAAACATGCAAATCTGATGGAATTCTGTGCCAAATGGCTAAATAGTCTTTCTTTTTTTTTTCCACCCCCGCCCCCGCCCCCGAGACAAAATCTTGCTCTGTGGCCCCGGCTGGAGTACAGTGGTGCAATCTCGAGTGACCATAACCTCCACCTCCTGGGTTCAAGCAATTCTCCTGCCTTAGCCTCCCAAGTAGCTGGGACTACAGGTGCCCACCACCACGCCTGGCTAACTTTTGTATTTTTAGTAGAGACAGGCTTTCACCATGTTGGCCAGGCTGGTCTTGAACTCCTGACCTCAGGCAATCCACCTCCCAAAGTGCTGGGATTGCAGGAATGAGCCACCATGCCCGGCCAAGATACATATATATATTTACACTCACTGTACTATGGAGGATTCACTACCAGACCGGGAAGCAACAGCCTGGGCTCCAGAGTTGGCCACCCATCTGTGCACAGACAAGGAGGGGTCTCATGAAGCTTCCACGTGGTCTGGGATCCTAGCTCTTTTTATAACAAGTTGTTTGGCATGAGGCCCAGTCATGAGGGGCCTTTGTGACTGGGCTCAAGGAACACAAAAGGGTCAACTTATTTTTGCAATTTTCTATTGTTTTTCAATAACTAATGTATAGGAATAGATTGAATTAGAGATTTCTCCAAAACAGTGCTGGATAAACGCCTCAAGGGGCTCACACAACCCATCCTGGGATGTGGTGACCATTGTTTGTGTCCATGTTCAATTGAGTTCAAATTTAATGTTTAACTTTTCCTCCACACTTGCCTCTAACCTCCAAGTTGTCCTTGTTCATTTCTGGGCATAGGCCAAGCTAACTTTAGGAGGAATTCAGTTTATATTTTAACATTGAAGCAAGGATGATAATAGCCCTTCCCAAAACTATCTCCTCTTCATTCAGGAACCAAAACCGTCTTTGTAAGACTAATGAAAGACTCCAAGATTAGAATTATGGCTCAGGAGTCAGGTAGCCAGCGATCACAAGATTTGTAACCTCCCCAGTTGCTCCTATAGATAACATAATTGAAAAATGTAAGATTCGTGTCTGATGTATTTTTCAGACCCTGTATTCTGATGGATCAGCTGGCGACACTTGGATCAGTAGCCCATACCAAGAAGCTGGCTCATCTGGTCTTGTGATCTCACTGAAGAACTGACTCACTGCAAGAAGACAGCTTCAACCCCCTATGATTTTTATCTCTGAGCCAACCAATTGGTATTCCCATTCCCTAGCCCCATACCCAGCAAATGATCCTTGAAAAACCCTAGGCTGGGCAGGGCGCGGTGGCTCAAGCCTGTAATCCCAGCACTTCGGGAGGCCGAGACGGGCGGATCACGAGGTCAGGAGATCGAGACCATCCTGGCTAACACGGTGAAAACTCGTCTCTACTAAAAATACAAAAACTAGCCGGGCGAGGTGGCGGGCGCCTGTAGTCCCAGCTACTCGGGAGGCTGAGGCAGGAGAATGGCGTAAACCCGGGAGGCGGAGCTTGCAGTGAGCTGAGATCCGGCCACTGCACTCCAGTCCGGGCGACAGAGCGAGACTCTGCCTCAAAAAAAAAAAATAAAGAAAAGAAAAACCCTAGGCTCCCAGCTTTCAGAGAGGCTGATTTGCATAATAAGCTCCAGTATACCACATGGCTAGCCCTGCCTTAATTAAACTTTCTCTACTGCACTACTACTGTCTTGGTAAATTGCCTGTTCTGTGCAGCTGGCAAAATTCCACTGGGCAATTACAGGCTCAGCTCATTCTCCATTATAACTTTGTTTAAAAATGGGCCAGATGAGTGACTCACATCTATAATCCCAGCACTTTGGGAGGCCAGGATAGGAGGATCACCTGAACCCAGGAGTTCAAGACCAGCCTGGGCAAATAGTGGAACCTCATCTCCACAAAAAATTTTGTTAAAAATTAGCCAAGTGTGATGGCATGCAACAGTTGTCCCAGTTACTCAGGAGGGTAAGGTGGGAGGATCACGTGAGCCCAGGAGGTCAAGGTTGCAATGAGCCATGACTGCATAGATGCACTCCAGCCTGAGTGACAGAGTGAGACCCTGCCTCAAAAAAAAAAAAAATTATAAAAAAAGGTATAAAAATGACATCCGACTCTATGAATATACTAAAACCAGTGAACTGTACACTTTATATAAATGAAATAGCACCCAGTTACAGGTGTTGTTTAAAAAGACACCTTTGGATCCTTTATAGGATGTCACCATTGGAGGATCTGGGGAGAATATAGGGCTCTATTATTTGCAATTTCCTGTGAGTCCATAATTTTTCAAAATAGAGGTTTAAAACTGGATTAGATAATAACAAATCTCAGTATTTACTAACTCCAGTTGAATAATTGGGGAAGTCAGTCAAAATATTTAAAAGTGACCCTGACCCCATTTTCTAGCACATGCCCAAGGCCCTGGGTGCTGAGGGAGCCGTGGGGCCTCCTTCCCTGGGGTGGAGCCTTCTCTGTCCCTGGGCTCCTGGCACAGACTCCCTCCAGGGACTGGACTGGGGTGGGCGGAGTCCTCACACTGTGCCCTCTCCCCACCCTGCCCACCCCAGCTCAGGGCCGGAATCCAGGGTTCCCGGGCTGGGTCCCGCCCATGGTCATATCTCCCTGTGGCTCCTGGTCTCTACTGCACCCCCCACCTCGGCACTGGGTTGACCCTGGAAGGCCTCCTGGGTGCAGGGAGGGGCGGGACCCTTGCCCTTGCTTGCATGTGGTGGCATCCCCCTGGCAGCAGGAAGGGCCCTCCCCTAGCCACATCTGTGCAGGTTCCAATAACCAGTCACACGGGGGCATTTGGGCGTAGCATTAAAAAAATACTCCGAGTTAATTTCCTGGGCCCAGCTCCTTTCCACTCTGGATTTCAGCCTCTTAGGAGAATAAGCCAGGAAAGTGGAATTGGGCCGCAGACACAGGAGTGGGAGAAAAGCGGATGGGAGGGTCCATGCAGGCAGACCAATACTCCCACTGAAACCAGATCATATGGTGGACTCAGTGTTTTAATCCTGTCTTTTTGGCCAGGCATGGTGTCTCCCATCTGTAATCCTGGCACTTTGAGAGGCTGAGGCATGTGGGTCACTTGAGCCCAGAAGTTCGAGATCAGCCTGGGCAACATAGCCAGACCCTGTCTCTCTAAAAAAAAAGTTTTTAATTAGCTGGGTGTGGTGGTGAACACCCGTAGCCTCAGCTACTGGGGAGGTTGAGGCAGGAAGATGGCTTGAGCCCAGGAGGTCAAGGCTACAGTGAGCCATGGTCACACCACTGTACTCCAGCCTGGGCAACAAGAGAGATTTTGTCTCAAAAAAAAAAAAAAAAAGTGTCTTTTTACAAAACTGGAATGCTGGCAAGATAATCACCAGACCCAATGGAAGGGAAGCAGGACTCTGTGGGGTCAGCCAAGCAGGAAGACCCAGGAGAGTTTAGGGGGTGAATGAGAACACTGATTCCCATGGGAGGGAAGACAGCACGACCTTTGGGTGCTGGAGTGGGGTATCTACCGAAAATCCCCCCCACACTGTACTGGGCGTGCAAAGGGAGCTCGTCCAGAAGCACACGCACAGCCTCCGAGGAGGGCGCCCGGATTGCACCCCTCAAAATATTGCAACCATTATGCAAGGACAAGGTGGGGCACAAAGGTAGCTAAGCACCAGAGACAGAAGCCAGGACCAAGAGGGGCTCCAGACCACAGAAACACACCCGCCAGGCGGCAGAGCAGGAGACAGACTCTGTGCCCCAGTACTTCTATTCCGTGTCCTGGGTCTCACTTCACACCTTTCTTGCAGTTCATGTGTCTCTCACTGTGTCCACAATGATCTTCTACATGTCCAGAAAGATTTTTTAGTAATTATAGGGTTTTTTGTTTCTAGAACTCATATTTATTTATTTTTATTGGTACACAATAATTGTACATATTTATGGGGCACGTGGGATGTTGTAATACATGCATACAATTTGTAATGATCAAATCAGTGTGTTAGGGTATTCATCACCTCAAATATTTGTCATTTCTATGTGTTGGGAACATTTCAAATCTTCTCTTCTTTTTTTTTTTTATTTTTTTTTTATTTTGAGATGGAGTCTTGCTCTGTCACCCAGACTAGAGTGCAGTGGTACAGTCTCAGCTACTGCAACCTCCGCTTCCCAGGTTCAAGCGATTCCCCTGCCTTGGCTTCGCAAGTAGCTGGGACTACAAGTGCCCGCCACCACGCCCAGCTAATTTTTGTGTTTTTAGTGGAGACAAGGGTCTTGCCACACTGGCCGGACTGGTCTCAAACTCTTGACCTCAAGTGATCCACCCGCTTTGGCCTCCCAAAGTGCTGGGATTATAGGTGTGAACCATGTGGAGGAAAAGTTAAATATCAAATTTGAACTCAGTTGAACTTGAACACAAGCAATGGTTATGTGCCAGTAAACAGCCTCTGGGCATCTGCCCGGGAGCTAATAACCTATACTGTTTATTCTGATAAGGTACATTTTCTACCTTATGGCAAACAAACAACAGAATCTAGAGAATAGGCTAACCTTTCTGTGTTCCCTAAGTCCAGTCACAAAGGGCCCTCATGCCTGGGGCTCAGGCAAAAAAGGAATACTACAGAAGGGCTAGGGTCCCAGACCCCACGGAAGCTCCGCCAGACCTCTTCTCTGTGCACGGCCGGGCGGCCGACTCTGGAGCCCAGGCTGTTGCTTCCTGGTCTGGTGATGCTTCCTCCGTAGTCTGGTGGGTGCAAATATATACAGATACATCTTTTCTTGTCCCTTCCCCACTGTGATTTGCTTATTATATCTGTGTTGCCATATACTTGGGATGAAGGCTGTTTACCCTTAAAAGTATTGTGTGTGCCTTTTCTTCTCCCCTCGGGCATTTCCCACACAGAACTTTTTGGTATCACGAACAGGATTCAAACACGAAAGTATGCCACTTTTCAGTCGCAGGCACTGGGCTGGAGGCTCGGAGACTTCCCACACACTGGGATGGGAACTCCACCGTTCTCCCCCTTGGCCATTGAATGGTCCAGGGAAACTGGCTTTTGTGAAAATTGGGAATCCAAGTGAGTGCATTTTGAACTGTTGGCTGTGTGTGAGATGCTGCAGGAAATTCTAGTTGATAAAGGGGACGCCAAGGGAATTTCCTGGCATGAATGGTGCTTGCTTACTGCTTATAAGTTAATGTGTCAAGATAGGGACCTGTTGCTACAAGAGAAACGTACGCTGGAAAACGAAAATGCTAACTTGACTTCCAGACTGGCCCTGGCCCAATGCCAGGCCCACGTGTTTACTGATGAGGCTCAACGCGGGTGATGCTTCCTCCATAGTCTGCTGGGTGTAAATATATAGAGAGACACATCTTTTCTTCTCCCTTTCCCACTGCGATGTGTTTATTCCATCTGTGTTGCCATATACTTGGGATAAAGGCTGTTTACCCTTAATAGTATTGTGTGTCGTGCCCTTTCTTCTCCCCTCTCGTGTCTCCTGCTCAGAACAATGTCCAGAAGTATTTTTTAGTAATTACAGTTGTTTTGTTTCTAGAATTCATATTTATTTTTGTTGGTACACAATAATTGTACATATTTATGGGGCACGTGGGATATTGTAATACATACATACAATTTGTAA
This sequence comes from Trachypithecus francoisi, assembly GCF_009764315.1. Taxonomy (NCBI): domain Eukaryota; kingdom Metazoa; phylum Chordata; class Mammalia; order Primates; family Cercopithecidae; genus Trachypithecus; species Trachypithecus francoisi. The sequence continues at coordinate 3,415,199 of NW_022681468.1, read as the reverse complement.
TGATCAAATCAGGGTATTAGGATATTCGTCACCTCAAATATTTGCCATTTCTATGTGTTGGAACATTTCATATCTTCTCTTCTAGCTTTTTTTTTTTTTTTTTTGAGTTGGAGTCTTGTTCTGTCTCACAGACCAGAGTGCAGTGGCGCAATCTCGGCTCACTGCAACCTCCGCCTCCCGGGTTCAAGTGATTCTCTTGCCTCACCCTCCCGAGTAGCTGGGACTACAAGCATGCCACTACCACCTGGCTAAGTTTTGTATGTTTAGTAGAGACGGGGTTCCACCATGTTGGCCAGGCTGGTCTCAAACTCCTGACCTCAAGTGATCCACCCGACTCGGCCTCCCAAAGTGCTGGGATTACAGGTGTGAGCCGCGGTGCCTGGCCATCATCTAGCTATTTTGAAGTATACAAGAAATTATTTTTAACTATACTCACCCTACTGTGCTATCACACACTAGAACTTATTCCTTCTAACTGTATGTTTGTACTCATTAATCAATCTGTCTTCACTCCACCCTGCACCTTTCCCAGCTTCTGGTAACTATCTTCCTACTCTCTATCTCTATGAGATTCACTTTTAAAACTCCCACATATGAATAAAACATGCAATGTTTGTCTTTTTGTGCCTGGCTTATTTCAATTCACATAATAACCTCCAGTTCAATCCATGTTGCTGCAAATGACAACATTTTCTTTTTTACAGGCAAATAGTATTGAAATTGTATACACATACACATATACATTCATTTGTTGCTGGACATATTGGTTGATCCTGTATCGTGGCCACTGTGAATAGTGCTGCAATAAACATGTGAGTGCAGGTATTCCTTTGATATACTGATCTCCTTTCTTTTGGATAAATATCCAGGAGCGGGATTGCTGGATCATATGGTAGTTCTATATTTAGCATTTTAAGAATTCTCCATTCTGTTTTTCATAATGGCATGCTAATGTACATTCCCACCAATGTGGTATAAGAGTTCTCTTTTCTCTGCCTCCTCGTCAGCATTTGTTTGTTGTCTTTTTGATAATAGCCATTCTAACTGAGGTGAGATGATGTCTCATTGTGGTTTTAACTTGTACTTCCCTGATGATTAGCAATGTTGAGCATGTTTTCACATACTTGCGGGCCATTTCTATGTCTTCTTTTGCTAAATGTCCATCAGATCATTTGCCCATTTTTAATGTGATTATTTGTTTTTTGGCTGTTGAGTTTGAATCATTGTATCTTCTGGATATTAGTCTCTTGTCAGATGAATAGTCTGCCTTCATTATGTTGAGGTATATTCCCTGTACACTTAATTTGTTGAGAGTTTTTATCATGAAGGGATGTTGAATTTTATCACGTTTTTTCTGCATCTATTGAGATGGTGATAAAGTTTTTGTTCTTCATTCTGTTGATGTGATATATCACATTTATTGATGTGTATATGTTGACCCATCCTTGCATCCCTGGAATAAATCCCACTTGATCATGGTATATTATCTTTTTGATGTGTTGTTGGATTCCGTTTGCTAGTATTTTTTGAAGATTTTTGCATCTATGTTTATCAGAGATATTGGCCTGTAATTTTCTCTTTCTTCTTTTGTCATGTCCTTGTCTTATTTTTGATATCAGGATAATTCTGGCTTCATAGAATGAGTTAGGAAGAATTCCTTCCTCTTCCATTTTTTTGGAATAGTTTGAGAAGAATTGATGTTAGCTGTTCTTTATAATTTTAGTAAAATTCAGCAGTAAAACCATTTGGCTCTCGACTTTTCTTTGTTGGAAGATGTTTTATTACTGATTCAATCTCATTACTCATTATTTGTCTGTTCAGGTTTTCTATTTCTTCCTGGTTCAGTCTTAGTAGGATATATATATTCAGGACTTTATTTCCTCTGGGTTTTCGAATTTGTTAGTGTATAGTTGTTCATAACAGTCTCTAATGATCTTTTGTCTTTCTGCATATTCATTGTAATGTCTCCTTTGTCATTTCTGATTTTATTTGGGTCTTCTATTTTTTTTGTTAGCATAGCTAGTGGTTTATCAATTTGGCTTATATTTTTTAAAAACTTTTTGTTTTGTTGATCTTTTGTATTGATTTTTCATCTTTATTTTATTTAGTTCTGTTCTGATTTTCTTTCTTTCCTTTGGTTGATTTTGGGTTTTATTTGATTTTGCTTTTCCAGTTCCTTGAGGTACATCATCAAGTTACTTATTTGAAATCTTTCTATTTTTTGATGTAGGCTTTTATTGCTATAAACTTTCCTCTTCACACTGCTTTTGCTCTATCCCACAGGTTTTGGTATGTAGTGTTCCCATTTTCATTCGTTTTAAGACATTTTTGGATTTTTATCTTAATTTCTTCATTGACCCAGTGGTCATTCAGGAGCATGGTGTTTAATTTACATGACTTTATATAGTTTCCAAAGTTCCTCTTGTTATTGATTTCTAGTTTTATTCCAATGTTGTCCGATAAGATATGTGATTGATTTTGACTTTTTAAAGTATTTTGAGGCTTGTCTGTGGCTTAACATATGGTCTATCCTGGAGAATGTTCCATGTGTTGATGAGAAGAATATATATTCTGCATATGTCAGGTAAAATGTTCTGCAGATGTCTGTTAGGTTCATTTGGTCTAAATACAGTTTAAATCTAAATTTTTTTGGTTGATTTTCTGTCTAGATTATTTGTTCACACCTGAGAGTAGGGTGTTAAATTCCCTAATTATTATTGTATTGGAATCTATCTCTCCCTTTAGAATTAATAACATTTACTTTATATATCTGGGTGCTCCAGTGTTGGGTGCATATATATTAAGAATTGCTTTGTCCTCTTGCTTAAACTGATCACTTTGTCATTATATAATGACCTTCTTTGCCTCTCTTTATAGTTTTTGACTTAAAGTATAATTTATCTGATATAAGTATAGCTATTCCTGCTCACTTTGGGGTTTCATTTGCATAGAATATCTTTGTTCATCTCTTCACTTTCAGTCTACATGTGTCTTCACAAGTGAAGTGAGTTTCTTGTAGGCAACACAGAGTTGGGTTCTGTTTTTTAATCCATTCAGCCAGTCTAGACATGTATATCTATATTTTTTGAGATGGAGTTTCTCTCTGGTTACCCAGGCTGGAGTGCAGTGGCAGGATCTCAGCTCACAGCAACCTCCTCCTCCCAGGTTCAAGAGGTTCTCCTGCCTCAGCCTCCCGAATAGCTGGGATTACAGCTGTCCACCACCATGCCTGGCTTTGTGTGTGTGTGTGTGTATATGTATTTTTAGTAGAGACAGGGTTTTGCCATGTTGGCCAAGCTAGTCTTGAACTCCGGGCCTCAGGTGATCTCCCTGTCTCAGCCTCTCAAAGTACTGGAATTACAGTCATGAGCCACTGCAACTGGCCCAGTCTATATTTTTTAGGTGGAATAGTGTTTTTTTAATGTACAGAGTCTCACTCTGTCACCCAGGCTAGAGTGCAGCGGCACAATCTCGTCTCACTGCAACCTCTGCCTCTTGGATTCAAGTAATTCTCGTGCCTTAGCCACCTGAGTAGCTTGGATTATATGCATATGCCACAATGCCCAGCTAATTTTTGTAATTTAGTAGAGACAGGGTTTTGTCATGTTGGCCAGGCTGGTCACAAACTCTTGGCCTCCCAAAGTGCTGGGATTACAGGCATGAGCCACTGCACTCAGCCTTAAGTGGAGAATTTAATCCAATTACTTTCAAGGTTATTACTGAGGGGTGAGTACTCACGCCTGTTCTTTTGTTAACTGTTTTCTCATTGTTTTGTATATCCTTTCTTCCTCCCTTATTGTTTGTCATTGTCAGTGGGTGGTTTTTCATAGTTGAAGCATTTGATTCCTTTCTCTTCTCATTTGTATATCTCTTTCTTATTTGCGTATTTCTCACTCTACCAGTGAGTTTTATACGTTTCTGTGTTTTCATGATGATAGATATTTTATAGATGTTAAACTCCTTTAAGCATTTCTTATAGGACCAGTCGAGTGGCAATTAGTTCTCTGTTTTTGTTCATCTGACAAAGACTTTATTTCTCCTTCATTTTTGAGGGACAGCTTTGCAGGCTGTACTATGCTTGACTGGCAGGTTTTTCTTTCAGCATTTTGAATGCATCATCACGTTCCCAGCCTATGAGGTTTCTACTGGGAAATCCACTGTTAGTCTGATGAGGATTCCCTTATATGTGACTTGACACTTTACTCTTGCTGTTTTTAACATTCTTTCTCTCTCTCTCCCTCTCTCTCTCTCTCTCTCTCTCTCTCTCTTTCTCTCACTCTTTTTGAGATAGGGTCTCACACTGTCACTCAGGCTGAAGTGCAGTGGTGTAATCATGGCTCACTGCAGCCTCAACTTCCTGGGCTCAAGTGATTCTCCTGCCTCAGCCTCCCACGTAGCTAGTACTACAGGTATGTGCCGCCACACCCAACTGATTTTTTTTATTTTTGTAGAGATGGAACTTGCTCTGTTGCCCAGGCTGGCCTTGAACTCCTGGACTCAAGTTAATCTGCCACCTCAGCCTCCCAAAGTGTTGGGATTACAGGCATGAGCCCATGCCCAGCCTCTCTTTGTCATTGACATTTGACAGTTTGACCATAATGTGCCTTGAAGAAGAGCTTTTTGTTAAGTCTATTTGGGAATATTTGAGCTCCCTGTGTCTGGATGCCCATATCTCTTGTAAGATTGGGACATTTTCAGCTCTTATATCATTAAAAAGGTTTTCTACACTTTTGTCCATCTCTTCTTCAGGAACTCCAAAAATTTGAATATTTGGCAACTTATGGTGTTTCATATGTCATATAGCCTTTCTTCTTATTTTTTACTGTTTTCCTTTTCTTTTTTGAGATAGGGTCTTGCTCTATCACCCAGGCTAGAGTGCAGTGGTGCAATCTGGGCTCACTGCAACCTTCATCTCCCAGGTGCAAGTGATCTTCCTGCCTCAGCCTCCCAAGTAGCTGGGACTACAGGCATGCACCACCACACCTGGCTAATTTTTTGTATTTTTTGTAGAAATGAGGTTTTGCCATGTTGCCCAGGCTGGTCTCACGCTCCGGGGCTCAAGCAATCTATCCGTGTGGCCTCCCAAAGTGTTGAGATTAGAGGCATGCACCACCACACCCTCTTTTATTTTTTGTTTGACAAAGTTATTTCAAAAGCCATGTTTTCAAGTTCCAAAATTATTTCTTTTGCTTGACCTAGTCTATTGTTGAAGCTCTTGATTGTATTTTCTTTATTTTATTCTTCAATCCTGGAACAGAATTCTTCAGTTCCAGGATTCCCATTTGGCACTTTTTAAGGATAGCTATCTCTCTCTTTTTTTTTTTTTTCACTTTTTTCATTTATATCACGAATTGTTTCCTTGTTTTTTGTTTGTTTGTTTGTTTGTTTTGAGATGGAGTCTGGCTCTGTCACCAGGTTGGAGTGCAGTGGCGTGATCTTGGTTCACTGTAACCTCTGCCTCCCCGGTTCCGTGTGATCTTGGTACACTGTAACCTCCGCCTCCCCGGTTCAAATGATTCTCCTGCCTCAGCCTCCCGAGTAGCTGGGATTACAGGCACGCACCACCATGCCCAGCTAATTTTTGTGTTTTAGTAGAGACAGGGTTTCGCCATGTTGGCCAGGCTGGTCTCCAACTCCTGACCTCCAATGATCCACCTGCCTTGGCCTCCCAAAGTGCTGGGATTACAGGCGTGAGCCACCACGCCTGGCCCCTGATTTCTTTGTATTGTTTATCTTTGTTCTCTTGTATCTCACTGAGTTTATAAACTCATTTTGAAGTTTTTTGAACATTTCATCATTTCTTTTTCTGTAAGATCTGTTCCTAGTGAAATATTGTGTTCCTTTGGAGGTGCCACATTTCCTTTCTCTGTGTGTGTTTCTTGTGTCCTTCTGTTGATATCTGTGCATCTGGTGTAATAGTCATTTCTTCTAGTTTTATGGATTGGCTTTTGTAGGGAAAGACATTTTCCTATAGATACACCGGTAATGTTGGTTGGTGTTTTATTCTGTTCTCACATTGCTATAAAGAACTACCTGAGACTGGATAATTTATGAAGAGGTTTAATCAGCTCACGTTTCCACAGGCTGTCCAGGAAGCACAGCTGGGGAGGCCTCAGGAAACCTTCCATCATGGTGGAAGATGAAGGGGGAGCCGACACATCCTTCATGGCTGGAGCGGGAGGAAGAGGGTGAAGGGGGAGGTGCCACACACTTTTAAACACCCAGATCTTGTGAGAACTCAGTCACTATCATGAGAACATCAAGGGGGAAATCCGCCCCCTTGATCCAATCACCTCTCCCCAGACCCCTCCTCCAACACTGGCAATTACAATTTAACATGAGATGTGGGTGGGGACACAAATCCAAATCATTCCATTCTGCCCCCAGCCCCTCCCAAATCTCATATCCTTCTCACACTGCAAAATAGATCATCCCTCTCAACAGTCCCTCAAGTCTTAACTCATTTCGGCATCAATTCAAAAGTCCATAGTCCAAAGTCTCATCTGAGACAAGTCCCTTCCGCCTATGAGCCTGTAAAATCAAAAACAAATTAGTTATTTCCAAGATACAATGGGGGTGCAAACACTGGCTAAATACCACCAATCCAAAAGGGAAAATTGGCCAAAACAAAGGGGCTACAGGTCCCAGGCAAGGGCAGTCATTAAATCTTAAAGCTCCAAAATGATCTCCTTCAACCCCGTGTCTCTTATCCGGGTCACATCAACTCAACGGGTGGGCTCCGCCCTGTGGCTCTGCAGGATGCAGCCCCCACAGCTGTGGTGCCAGTGGGGAGCCAGGTGTGCTGATTCTCAGGCCCCTGGGGGGCATATGCAGGTGCTAATGGTGGTGGGTCCAGGTAGGCCAGTCCTTGGGCCTCCGGTTTGCTCAGGTACCATCAGTGGGCAGGGCAGGTGGGCTCCTGGGCAGTGTGTGTGGCAACAATGGTGGCAGAAGTGATGGTGGGCCAACCCTGGAGCCATCAGTCAGCATTTAGCAGTCGGCTGCTTTTCCTTCCACCTCAATCATGGAAAATTCCCAATTCCTACAGAATTAAAGGAGAATTGCAAAGGGAATATCAAGATATCTAATGACAGAGCCTTCTGGGTATAGTTGTTTCCAGCTATGGGGTTTACACAAATAGAGATATGACCAAAAAAAAAAAAAATTATCATCCACTTTAGAAAAAGGACTAAAGAGACCACAGAAAGCTTTGTGGAGGCTGTGGTTCAGACCTGTAATCCCAGCACTTTGGGAAGCTGAGGCAGATGGATAGCTTGAGCCCAGGGGTTCAAGACCAGCCTGGGCAACATGGCAGCGATATCCCCTCTCTACAAAAAATAAAAAAATTAGGGCCGGGCGCAGTGGTTCACGCCTATAATCCCAGCACTTTGGGAGGCTAAGGCGGGTGGATCACAAGGTCAGGAGATCGATACCACCTTGGCCACCATGGTGAAACTCTACTAAAAATACAAAAATTAGTTATGGTGAAACTCTACTAAAAATACAAAAAATTAGCTGGGTGTGGTGGCACATGCCTGTAGTCCCAGCTACCAGGGAGACTGAGGTAGGAGAATCGCTTGAACCTGGGAGGTGGAGGTTGCAGTGAGCCTACATCGCGCCACTGTACACCAGCCTGGCAACAGAGCGAGACTCTGTCTCAAAAAAAAAAAAATTAACTGAGTGTGGTGGCACATGCCTGTAGTCCCCACTACTTGGGAGGCTGAGGTAGAGGATCACCTGAGCCCGAGAGATTGAGACTGCAGTGAGCAAGTTTGCACCACTGCACTCCAGCCTGGGTGACAAAATGAGACCCTGTCTCAAAAAATAAATAAATAAAAGCTTTGCAGCCCAGCTAAAGTCTCTAAATTCCTCACTTTATATGGTTTTAGAAAAATGCTAAGGTTTTATATAGCTAATTGCTACAAGTGTAACTAAAACAAGAATGCAGTAGCTCAATATATAGAACTTACAGATAAGCCAATTTTGTAACCTTGTATTTTGGCTTTGATTTTTGGCTCTTACGTTGCTTAAAGTTTTTCAGGTTAATGAGTGTCTGCCTCCATTCCCATCTGGACTGAAATGTTTAATTGACTGCAAGTCTTTTGGCTGTAAGACCCTTGGCCATGGGGTTCCTCCAAGGGCCTGGATGGACCTGGGGCAGGGAGCCACGCCACCCTGGCAACGATACGGGACAAAATTGAAGTTCAGCCACTGATGCTGCCTCTCGCAAATCTTGACCAAAGTGAGGAAAAGAGACATAAAAATTATATCCTAAGCCCCCAACCAACTGAACTGAGCCCTTCTTGGCCAAGGGAACCCCAGAGATACCTTGAAAACTGAGTTCCGGGCCATGATGGGAACGCAGGTCAGACACAGGAGTGCAGGTCAGACACGCTACCCGTTCCCTCTCCAGCTGCCCTTAGGCTTTCTCCCGAGGGCTGGACAGAATCCAGCCTGGTCCACAGACTCCATCCCGACATCAACCAGACTCTGACGCTGCAGCTTCCTTTTGCATTGTCAATACAACCTTATCAACCAGCATGCCCTCCTGATAAGAGAGCACCGAACTCAGAGTGGTTCTGGCCAGTCTACAGAGGATGCACAGTGAGGGTTTTCTCTGCTTCCCCTTCTGACATCAGAGGCCCAAAAACTCCACCCTTGGATCATGCTAAAGCCACCATTTTTTGAACGTGGGTCCTATAGAAAGGCATGAAGCTCAATTGTGTATGTTTATATTTCTCCTCTCATAAATATTCATGGCTCCTCCTAAAGCTTATTGAATATGTACATTTGGCCACCCTGGTCAATATAAATCCCTGTGTTACCATTCCTACCCTCCAAACATCTGTTTCTAGCTTCCAGCCGGAGGCTGTGCTTCCCAGCCTGTCAGAATGGCCACCTTCAGGCTGCAACCCTTTAGGAGGAATAAAGCTATCCTTTCCAAACTAGAAAAAAAAAACTTTCTTGTGGGAGTAATTTGAGTTGTGGGGGGGTTGTTCTGGGACGGAATCTCGCTCTGTCACCCAGGCTGGAATGCACTGGCGAGATCTCAACTCACTGCAACCTCCACCTCCCAGGTTCAAGCAATTCTCCTGTCTCAGCCTTCAGATTAGCTGGGATTACTGGTGTGCGCCACCACGCCCAGATAATTTTTGTATTTTTAGTAGAGACTGGGTTTCGCCATGTTGGCCAGGCTGGTCTCAAACTCCTGACCTCAAGTGATCCACCCACCTCGGCCTCCTAAGTGCTGGGATTACAAGCATGAGCCACCACACCAGCCTCTTGTGGGAGTAATTTGACACCTCGAATAAAGGAACCTTCCTCCCAAGAGGCCGTGTTTACTATGGCGTCATTGTCCAGGACCATTTTAAATAAAGTCTATGGCTTCAGTTTCTTCTTTTGTTTTGTTTTTGGATTGCTCACTGAATGTGAATTAGCATTGAAATTCTGCTGAGGGCCAATGTTCCCGCGGCCACCCTCATTCTGTGGTGTGGTCCCAGTTCATTGTGGGGAGTAACCTCTTAGCTGTCCTCCTCACACTGGGTGGTCCCTGGGCTTCTTTTTCTGTCCCCACTGGCCTGAGAAGCCATGAAAACCACAGTTGAAATTTCCCTGATTGGCAAAAGCTTCAGGGCAAAAGCCATTTCTTGCTTCTTCTTAGCTTTCCAGGTTCCTGCAATCCCTTCCATTTTGGCCTGGCAATTCCTTACTATCTCATCATCTATTCTATTTATATATATATATATATATATTCTTTCTTTTTAGAAAGAGTCTTGCTCGGTCACCCAAGCCGGAGTGCAGTGGTGCGATCTCGGCTCACTGCAACCTCCACCTCCCGGGTTCAAGTGATTCTCCTGCCTCAGCCTCCTGAGTAGCTGGGATTATAGGCACCTGCCACCGCGCCTGGCAAATTTTTTGTATTTTTTAGTAGAGATGGGGTTTCACCTTGTTAGCCAGGATGGTCTCTATCTCCTGACCTCGTGATCCGCCCACCTCGGCCTCCCAAAGTGCTGGGATTACAGGCGTGAGCCACCGCGCCCAGCCCAGCTATTCAACATTTTTAAGATTTTTAAAGATATGTATTTTATCCAGTTAGTAGTTTTCATTGGGAGGGTTGGTCCAAATAGTTTAGCCCAGAGTTACTGGAGACAAGAGTTTTACTCCATGCCTGTCCTCCACCTGATTTCCTAGCTGGCAACTGAGGTCTTTGTCTTTATGAGCTGCCTGAAATACTAAACAGAAGGAAGTGCCACTCAAAGCTTGCTTTTGTAGCCAATCCATATACCAAACCGGCATATTTGGGGGTGGCATTTCCTGAACTTCGGTAGTAAGGATTCCTGCCACAGATGAAGGGGGTGTTCTGCCTGGGGGGTGTCAGGTAGCAGGGCCTAAACACCTCTCCCCAGCCATCATCTGGGGAGAGGGTTCTGCTTTCCAGTGTTACTGAAAGTGAATACTGAAATTCCCGTGGGGAAACCGAGGAACCGCCTGAGGCCTAAAAGACACAGAGCCAGTCCTCGGAAGGAGTATTGAGAACTGAAGTCTTGCTGGGTCTCCCCACAGTGAAAGGTTTTTGGAGTGTGTTTCTTTGTTCATTTCGCAGGGACCCATCATTCCGCTATAATCTCACACACAATAAAAACTGAATCCCAGGGTCCTTCACAAAGCACGACACCTGCTAGCATTTTCCCTCCACAAACCTGGGAAGCTTACACAGATACAAGTTAGTTTTGAGTTTTCGCATTTGATTTTGAAAAATGTTCAAATGCCTAAGGCAGAACTAAAGTCTCAGCTCTGGGAGTCCATAGGCTGCAGAGAGTAATACTGCCTGGAATTCACATACACACACACACACACAACACACCACAACCCACACACACACACGCACCACACACACACACGCACCACACACACACACACCACACACACACACCCCACACACATCCCCATACCCCACACACACACCACACACACACGCACCACACACACATCCCCACACCCCACACACACACCACACATACACATCCCCACACCCCACACACACACACACCATACACACAACCCCCACACACACAACCCCACACACACCACATACACACCACATACACACACCACACACACAACCCCCCACACACAACCCCACACACCCCACACACACACCACACACACACACCACACACACGCACCACACACATCCCCACACCCCACACACACACCACACACACATCCCCACACCCCACACACACACACCACACACACACCACACACACCCACACACACACCACACACACACACCACACACACACCACACACACATCCCCACACCCCACACACACACCACACACACACCATACACACACCATACACACAACCCCCCCACACACAACCCCACACACACCACATACACACCACACACACACACCACACACACATCCCCACACCCCACACACACACCACACATACACATCCCCACACCCCACACACACACACACCACACACACAACCCCACACACACCACACACACATCCCCACACCCACACCACACACACACCACACACACACAACCCCCAACACACAACCCCACACACACACTACACACACATCCCCACACCCCACAAACACACACCCACATCCCACACAACCCCACACACCACACACATACACACCCCACACACACCAAAGCCAAACACCAGCAACCTTCCCAAGGTTGTGTTTGTTTGTTTGTTTTTGAGACGGAGTTTCACTCTTGTTGTCCAGGCTGGAGTGCAATGGCACGATCTCGGCTCACAACAACCTCTGCCTCCTGAGTTCAAGGATTCTCCTGCCTCAGCCTCCCGAGTAGCTGGGATTACAGGCATGCGCCACCATGCCCAGCTAGTTTTGTATTTTTAGTAGAGACAGGGTTTCTCCATGTTGGTCAGGCTGGTCTTGAACTCCCGAACTCGGGTGATCCGCCTCCCAAAGTGCTGGGATTACATGTGTTAGCTACAATGCCCGGCCAGTTCCCAAGGTTTTAAGAACATGGCTAGAAAGGCAAACAAAAGGAGCATCTTTTCTTTACATAATTTCATTCTGTTTAACAACTGCATTATTGTCAAAATATTCAGGTGTTCAGGAAAAAAAAAGTTGCTTCAATATCACTACAGAGGAAATAATGCTGTTAGTTATAGAAGCTGATTTTGCTCCGTTCTGACAAGAGACAAAAAAAACCCAAAAAAAAACAAACAAAACAAACAAACAAACAAACAAAAAACACCTTTTGAAAGTACAGAGACACTTCAGCAAGTAGGTCAGTCATTTTATATAAATAAACGAAAAAAACAACAAATCCACCCAGAAAGCTGCAATTCAATGTTGTAAATGAATCTAAAACGTGAAAAAATGTTCAGTTCAGTGCCCTGCAATCTATTTCAGATATAACTATAACTCTTATAACATTAAGTATTAGGTCACTGCCGGGCGCGGTGACTCACCGCAGCACTTTGGGAGGCCGAGGCAGGAGGATCACAAGGTCAAGAGCACCAGACCAGCCTGGCCAATATGATGGAACCCCGTCTCTACTAAAAATATAAAAATTAGCTGGGCATGGTGGCGCGTGCCTGTAGTCCCAGCTACTCGGGAGGCAGAGACAGCAGAATTGCTTGAACCCTGGAGGGGAGGCGGAGCTTGCAGTGAGCCGAGATCGTGCCACTGCACTCCAGCCTGGGTGACAGAAGGAGACTCCGTCGGAAAAAAAAAAAAAAAAGAAGGAAGAAAGGAAGGAAGGGAGGGAAAAGACAAGACAAGAAAAAGAAAAGAAAAGAAATTTTAAAAAATCAATTCTTGAATTTAGCCGTGCTAGAGACTTGGAAGACTGTAAAAGCACCGATTTACACCTCGTGCCAGCACGGCTGAACACCCATGGTAAGGCTCGGGTACTGGGACCTGTCTTCCACCTGGGCTCCAGCGGTGGCACAGGACGTTCCGCTGCTTCCACCTCCCGCGTACCTGCGCGCACACCGGGTCCCTCGCGGCCTCGCCCTCGGCCATGACCTCCAGGGCCCCGCGCCGCGCCCCCGCGCGATCCGTGGAGGCCTCCCCGCCGCCGATGCCCTCGCCAAGCCCAGGTGGTCCAGAAGGACGCGCCAGCCCCCAGGCGCAGAGCTCTTGCGGCCGTGGGAGGACACAGGGCCCCGGTGGATACTTGGCAGAAGCTTGTGGGACATGGCGGGGGCGCCTTCCTTCCGGGTGCCCGGAGACGCAAACGCGACGCGCGGGCTGCAGAGACTGGGCCGGGAGGAGGAGAACCCCAGCCTGGGTTGAGCTGGGTGGATCCCGGACTCCTAAGCTTCCAACTTGGGGCGGGTTCCCAGCGGACGCCTCCGCCGCACCCCTAGCGGGGACCCAGCTGCGCCCCCTCCCGCGGCCCTCCTAAGGCCTGGGTGCTTGGAGGCTCGAGGCCCCAAGGTCCATGTCGCCCGGAATCCCGGTGCCTAGGCCTTGTCGCGGGCCCTGGGACCAACTCACTGGGTCGGGAGCTGGGGGTTGAGAGAAAGACGATCCGGTGGGGCGGAGAAAGGAGACGCGTCCGGCTGGGGGAGTGAGCCCAGGGCGCGGCAGAAGAGGGCAAGCCCTAGGGGACAGCCGCGTCCCAAGGCGCGCACGCGACCCCTCCCCGCGCTGGAGATCCTCTCCCCGCCTCAGTCTCCCTGCCTCAGTCTCCCCGCCTCAGTCTCCCCACTCATAGTGTCACTCCGACCCTAGCCCTGGGTCCAAAATGGCAGGAGAGGTCGCGGGTGCCTCCGCGGTCCTCGCCGCACGCAGAACTCCGCCGAGTGCACCGGGGTCTCCTGGCCTCTGCGCGCCGCTGCTCCTGCAGCGTCAGGACCCGAACGACCCCGGGGCCCCAGGGACTGGGCCCTCCAGAGCCCCAGCAGGCACCCTCCAGCAGCCGTGGGCGCCTGGTCGCTATGGAGGCGATGGGGGTGGAAACCAGGCCTCTGTCTTCACACAGGGGGAACTCCAGGCCCTCGTTTAGGACTCCAGGCCAAAGGCTGTGTCAGCCGCGGGTCCGCCGCCACCCCGCGCGCACAGGCCTTTGCCGAGTCCAGCCTCACACCGGGTGCCCGACGACGCCCCGAGGGCCCGGGTGCAGTGTGAAGGGAATCAGTAGTACAGATCCTGGCTTGGAGAACGACTTGACCTGCGGCCAGAATCAGACTCATTCCTCCTTCCTCCATTTGCATTAAACGAACCCCAGACACCAGGGCTCCGCCCCCCAACCCCTCCAGTTCCAGCTGGAAGCAAAGGACAGGGAACTCCCCCTCGTCCGCCCCTTCCCCTTGTGCCGCAGCCGAGACTGTTTCCTTCTCCTCCACCTGTGCTCCCAGCTCCCCCGGACCTTCCACCGTCCTAGACAGGCAGAGGAGCCGACTCTGCCTTTCACGTGACCCACATTTCATTCCCTTTCTCCTTTCCTCTTTCCTTCCCTTGTGGCGTGATCACGGCTCATTGAAGCCTTGACCTCCCCGGCACAAACTTCCTGGGCTCAATCCATCCTCCCACCCCAGCCTCCAGAGTAGCTGGGACTACAAATGCATACCACCATGCCTAGCTAATTGTTATTTACTTTCTTCTACTTTATTTGGAATTAATTTACTGGGTTTTTTTCTTTCTGACTTTTTTTTTTTTTGAGACAGCCTAGGCTGTGGTCTAGGCTGCTGGAGTACAGTGGCACAACGACAGCTCACTGCTGCCTTGACCTCCCTGGGCTCTGGTGATCCTCCCACCTCAGCCTCCTGAGTAGCTAGGACCACAGGCGTGCACCACCATGCCCAACTAATTTTGTATTTTTGGTGGAGATGGTGGTATGGTTTGGCTGTGTCCGCCCCAAATCTCATCTTGAATTGTAGTTCCCATGATCCCTGCGTGTCATGGGAGGGACCCAGTGGGAGTTAATTAAATCATGGGGGCAGTTTAACCTCCATGCTGCTGTTCTCAGAATAGTGAATGAGTTATCACAAGAACTGATGCTTTTATAAGGGGTTCCCCCCCTTTTGCTCAGCACGTCTTCCTGCCCCCATGTGAAGAAGGACGTCCCCCATGTGAAGAAGGATGTGTTTGCTTCCCCCTCTACCATGATCTTTAGTTTCCTGAGGCCTTCCCAGCCCTGCGGAACTGTGAGTCAGTTAAACCTTTTTCCTTTGTAAATTACGCATCTCGGGTATTTCTTCATAGCAGCGTGACAACAGACTAATACAGACGTGGTCTCACTATGTTGCCCAGGCTGGTCTCGAACTCCCTGGGCTCAAACCATCTACCCACCTCAGCCTCCCCAAGTGTTGGGATTACAGGTATGAGCCACCTCACCCTGCCTCCTTTCGACTTCTCGAGATGAATGTTTATCTCACTGATTTTTTTGACTCTTCATTATAAAAAATTTGAAACTGAAATCTGCCCCTAAAAATGGCTTTAGCTTCTTCTCACAGATTTGATGTATACTTGTTTTTCTTTCTCACTGGAGCTGGTTCCAGATTAGATCTGGACGGACCCGGCAGGCACCTGGGGAGCACCGTGCTGGCAGGAAACCGGGGAGAGCAGGAGGGCGCGGGTCCGGGCCAAGGCTAGCGGGGGTCGCCGCGCCGTGACCGCCTCCTCCGCCCTGGCTCCGTGGGACGCGCGTCCGCCCTCCCAGGCCCCTTCCTCCCGCCACCACCCCCCCGCCCCGTTTTCCTCCCCTCTCCTCCCCTCCCCTCCCTACTCGCCCCAGGCCAGACTCCCGCGGGGTCCCCACCCTCCCAGGCCCCTTCCTCCCTCACCTCACCTCCCCTCCCCTCCCCTCCCCACCGCGTCCCGGACACTGCGGGCTGGTCCCGCACCCCGCCAGAGCTGCCGGGGTGTGCTGCTGGGGAGCGTGGCGTGGGCAGGACCACGCTGGACACGCGGTTCGCGTGCGGCTGCTCCCAGAGCAATGCGCAGCGTGGGCTGAGGAGCGGGTCCGCGAGGAGATCGAGGCGAAAGCGGCGCCCGCGCTGTTGGAAATCGTGGACGTGGCGGGCGCCGAGCACCTGCTCACGCTCCAGGACCTGGACGTGCGCCATAGCGACGGCTTCGCGGTGCTCCCGGGCGTGTGCAGCGAGTTCTCGTTCCGGGCCGTGAGGCCGCTGCGCTAGCGCCTGCGCCGGCCGTGGGGACCCGGGGCCGTCCCGCTGGTGCTGGTGGGCGCCCAGGCCGACCGGGACGACGAGCGCCAGGGGCTGACGGCTCGGGGCCGCGAGGGGCGCTGCCCGTTCCCGGAGGTCACGGCCAAGAGCCAGCGGAGGGTGGACCAGGTGTTCACGCAGGCGGTGCGCGAGACGGAGGCCCTGGCCCGGCCCGAGGAGGAGCTGGAGTGTTGAGAAGTTTTCTGTTGTCCTCTGGACTCCTTCCAGAAAAAGATGGCCCTGGTGGCAGCCGCGAAGCGCGGGGGAGGGAGTCGCGGACTGGGGCCGCGTTGGGAACCGAGCCTGCCAGGACGCTTCTAGCCCGCGCGCGGCCTCGAGTCCCACCGGTGCCCAGGCCTTGTTCCCCAAGACCCACGGGTGTAGAGCAGGCGCGCAGCCCCAGCGCCCGAGCTCTCAAAGCTGTTTACCCGTCTGTCCTTCGCAGCTTTCCAAGTCACCATAATAGGTAAAAGGCAAGGGCTAACTTCTTAAGTATTTAATCGAGTTCTTTAGGCAGATTCTGCACTCGTAATTACTAAACGTTGAGAGCCCAGGATGAACTAACTATTCGGTGCATTTTTTTTTTTTTTTTTTTTTTTTTGAGACTGTCACCAGGCTGGAGTTCAGTGGCGATCTCAGTGATCTCGGCTCACTGCAACCTCCGCCTCCCGGGTTCAAGCAATTATCCTGCCTCAGCCTCCCGAGTAGCTGGGACTACAGGCACGTGCCACCACGCCGGGCTAATTTTTATACTTTTAGTAGAGACGAGGTTTCACCATGTTGGCCAGGATGGTCTTGATTTCTTGACCTCGTGATCCGCCTGCCTTGGCCTCCCAAAGTGCTGGGATTACAGGCGTGAACCACGGTGCCTGGCCTATTCAGCGCATCTTAAGGCCAGCGATATACAGGATAGTAAATGGAAATGGGAGCGACTACTTCTGTACTTTAACAACAGTGATTCATTCTGTTTGCAGAGTTTTTCTTCTTTAAAAGATGCCTTACTGCTTTAAGCCTGAATGGGCAGAATGTGCTTTCTTCAAATGCAATTTGTGATTATTTTTTTGAACTACCTCGTTCTGATAATTATAGTTTAGATTTGGAGCATTTAGCTGAAGTTTAGATCTTAGTTCCATGCAGTTTCCATCTCATTTTCAGTACTGAATTAAGCAATCACTTTTTCCTTTCTGTATAGTTCTAAATATAGTTACGACCTACTTAGCACAACCTTGCAATTGGATATGTGTCACTGGCAAATTAATTTTGTACGTAAAGAGAGTCCAGTGCTTTAGGTACAAAAGCTGTCAGTTTTGTAATCAACATCTGGTTGACTATGCACATGAAAATGGAGCACAAATAAATTTTTACACTTTGAAATTCTTACCATTTGACTTTGTGAATCACATTTAAAGCACTATGTTCTAAGATTTCTAGATGCTGTCGGATGGTTTTACCATTATTTTTCAGGAGTTTGTTTGTTGTAGAGAAAACTCCAGGAGGTGAGGGGAGAGAAAGCACCCGGTTATGCAGCAGGCATTGCACCTGTGCTGTTAGCGGCAGCTGTCTTCATACTTTGCCTGAATTTCTGGAATTTTTAAATAGTGAAATGGGTATGGAACCCTATGAAGAATAGGTCATCTTTTTGTTGTTTTTTAGCACAGCAAGCTTTATCTAATTTTTTTTTTTTTTTTTTGAGACTTGCTCTGTTGCCTAGACTGGAGCGCACTGGCCCAATCTTGGCTCACTGCAACCTCCATCTCCTGGATTCAAGCAATTCTCCTGCCTCAGCCTCCTGAGTAGCTGGGATTACAGGCACCTGCCACCACGCCTGGCTAATTTTTGTATTTTTAGTAGAGACGGGGTTTTCCCATGTTGGCCAGGCTTATCTCGAACTCCTGACCTTGGGTGATCCACCTGCCTCGGCCCCCCAAAGTGCTGGGATTACAGGTGTGTGCCACCACACACAGCCCTAATAGTTGGTTTTTTTTTGCTTGGTTGTTTTTTTTTTTGTTTTTTTTTTTTTTTTTTTGAGATGGAGTCTCGCTCTGTCGTCCAGGATGGGGTGCAGTGGCCAGATCTCAGCTCAATGCAAGCTCCGCCTCCCGGGTTTACACCATTCTCCTGCCTCAGCCTCCCGAGTAGCTGGGACTACAGGCACCCACCACCTCACCCGGCTAGTTTTTTGTATTTTTTAGTAGAGATGGGGTTTCACCGTGTTAGCCAGGATGGTCTCGATCTCCTGACCTCATGATCTGCCTGTCTCGGCCTCCCAAAGTGCTGGGATTACAGGCTTGAGCCACCGCGCCCGGCAATAATTGTTTTTAAACATAGGAAGTTTTATGACATTTTGGTTTGGGTGTTTCTTCGCCTTGGGTTGGATAACTGTTCTAGGAAAACCAGTAACTGAAGCTCATTCTGGCAAGGGAGGTGGGGGGTGCTGATCACATTCCCCTGCCTCAAGGGAGAGTTGTCCTCACCAAGCTGCTCCCTCCCTCTGCCGGAAAGGAAGCAAAATGCCAGCTGCTTTCTGCTGTGCTCTGGGCTGTGTGAGGAAGTGCAGGGGAGGCAAATGGAAATCAGCAACATCTTGTTCCCAGTTCTGACACCCCTGGTGAGCAAGACCCTGCTGAGTCATGCTGGACAGGATGGGATGGGCCTTACGCAGATGCCACGCTCCACCCTGCTCGGCTGCTGGCCTGTGGGAACGCTTTGGGAGAGCTCTGTGGCCTGGTCCCTCTGGATCTCAAACTCCATGCAGGAAAAAGCACCCCATATTCTCCAAACAAGCCAGCTCCTCCTTTGAACTCCTGATGGCTTCACACCCTCCCACTCCCATCCAGTTGCTCAGCTGTGAGCCAGCTGCCAGCTGCTGGATAGGCCGGAAGACAAGGCAGCCACCTTCCACTCATGTGGGCAACAAAGCCACACCCACCCCTTTCCCCAACTTATACCGTCTCTCCCTCTCTCCATCTCTCTCTGTCTCTCTGCTTTTGTCTGTCTCCCTGCCCAGATGCCTCCCTGCCCATGGGTGCATGCACACACCAGTGGCAGGCCCTGAAAGTACTTCCTCATTGAGTCAAAATAGTAGATAGGTAGCCATGCCAAGTGACAGGGCAGAGAATCGGGCCATCCTCAATAAGACATGAAGATGTATCTCTATTTATTCATCTCCCACAATAGAAAGAGGGGCTCATGGCAATGAGAGTGGACGGCCATAAACTTAACCAAGTGGTAGCCTCAGTCATGGCCGCTGCAGCAGAGGTGGCATCTACTGGAAGAGGTCGGCCCTGGCTGGCACTTGGTGGACAGCCAGCCGAGCTAAAGCATGCAGGCCACGCACAGTGAGTCACTCCTGTAATCCCAGCACTTTAGGAGGCCGAGGCGGGAGGATCACCTGAGGTTGGGAGTTCGAGACCAGCCTAACCAACATGGAGAAACCCTGCCTCTACTAAAAATACAAAATTAGCCAGGCGTGGTGGCACATGCCTGTAATCCCAGCTACTCGGGAGGCTGAGGCAGGAGAATCACTTGAACCCAGGAGGCGGAGGTTGCAGTGAGCAAGATGGTGCCACTGCACTCCAGCCTGGGCAATGAGAGTGAAGAGTGAAACTCCATCTCAAAAAAAAAAATCATCTACTCCCACTGGGGATGGAGGATGGAGGGTATCTGCATTCACCTAGGACAGACAGACATGCACATTCGTGTGCTCTGTCTTCCCCTAAGCCTCCTGAGGTAATCTGTGAAAATGATTTGCTATTCACTTAACCCGGAAAACCCCACAAAATCATGCAAATCAAGAGGTTCAAATCTTCGTGGTCACCTTAAGAACACTTGTGAAACTGCCCAGGCCATCAAGCGTAGGCATATATGAAAAACACTAGGTATCTGAAAGATGTCACTTTAGAGAAGCAGTGTGTGCCATTCCAACGTTACAGTCGGGGAGTTGGTAGGTGTGTTGTAGGGTCCAGCCACACAGGGTCAGTGGGCTTTTCTCCCTGTGTGCAGAGACGAGAGATTGTAGAAATAAAGACACAAGACAAAGAGATAAAAGGAAAGGCAGCTGGGCCCGGGGCACCACTACCACCAAGACACCGAGGCCGGCAGCGGCCCCGAATGCCAGGCTGTGCTGATATTTGTTGGATACAAGACAAAGGGGCAGGGTAAGGAGTGTGAGCCATCTCCAACAATAGGTAAGGTCATGTGGGTCACAAGGTCATGTGGGTCACAAGGTCATGTGGGTCCACTGGACAGGGGGCCCTTCCCTGCCTGGCAGCCGAGGCAGAGAGAGAGGGGAGAGAGACAGCTTACGCCATTATTTCTGCATATCAGAGACTTTTAGTACTTTCACTAACTTGCTACTGCTAGCTAAAAGGCAGGGCCAGGTGTGCAGGATGGAACACGAAGGCGGACCAGGAGCGTGGCCGCTGAAGCACAGCCTCCCAGGAGAGGATCAGGCCTTGGAGAACTGCGGGCGGGTCTGGCTGACGTCACGCCCTCCACAGGAGGTGGAGGAGTCGAGTCTTCTCTAAACTCCCCCGGGGAAAGGGAGACGCCCTTTCCTGGTCTGCTAAGTAGCGGGTGTTTTTCCTGGGCACTGCCGCTGCTGCTAGACCACGGTCCGCCTGGCAACAGGCATCTTCCCAGATGCTGGCGTTACCGCTGGACCAAGGAGCCCTCTGGTGGCCCTGCCCGGGCGTGACAGAAGGCTCACACTCTTGTCTTCTGGTCACTTCTCACTATGTCCCTTCAGCTCCTATCTCTGTATGGCCTGGTTTTCCCTAGGTTATGATGGTAGAGTGAGGAGTATTATAATATTTGAATAAAGAGTAATCGCTACAAACTAATGATTAATGATATTCATAAATAATCATATCTATGCCCTATATCTAGTAGAACTATTCTTATTTTATATATTTTATTACACTGGAACAGCTCGTGCCTTCGGTCTCTTGCCTCGGCACCTGGGTGGCTTGCCGCCCACATGTGCCCAGGTCAAGCAGTGGGGCTGGACACAGGGTTGGTGGCCCAAGAAGAGTGCTGAATTTTTGCTGCACATGCTTAACAATGCAGAGAGCAATGCTGAACTTGAGGGTTTAGATGTAGATTCTCTGGTCATTGAGCACCTCCAAGTGAACAAAGCACCTAAGATGTGCCACCAGACCTACAGAGCTCATGGTGGGATTAACTCATACCTAAAAAAAAAAGCTCTCCCTGCCACATCAAAATGATCCTTACTGCAAAAGAACAAATTTGTTCCTAAACTGGAAGATTGCCCACAAGAAAAAGATATCCCTGAGGAAACAAAAACTTATGGCACAGGAATAAATTTAGCACTAAAATAAATGCAATTAAAAGTTTTTTGTTTTTTTAAAGTGCACTTCGTGATCTTGTTAACTATTCTGGTCTCAATCACTTCTTCTGAAGGAACTTTAAGGTTCTTGACACTCCACAGGACAGTGTGCTGGCTCCTGGTAGCGAAGACATCGTGTTAACCCATCTGATGGACAGAAAGTGCTGCTCCCGTGCCTGGTGATGGCAGGAAAGGAGTCGCTGCGGCAACTGTGGTCACCGGGGGCTTGGATCCTTCGAGGATGAAGGTCTGAGTCATGCCAGAAACCAACAGCCTAGCCCAGCTGCGTTGCTGTCCCAGAGTAAGGAGGGTCTAAAATGAGTGGTGAGAAAGGAGGTGAAGGACACTACTTACAGCCGTGGGATCAGCGGGAGCGGTGGAGACTGTACTTAGACTTGTCCCGCCAACCCTACTGTGTAGTTTCTTTAGAGGGGGTACAACCAACCATCAATGTGAAGAATCAGTCACAGGACAAGGTGGATGCGGGGGCTAAGTGGATCTGAGTCGTGCAAGCAGCAGGCACAGAGTGGGCCTCTTGCCTCAGGGGCCTTTGTCTCTGCTGCTGGCCTTCTCTGGGCAGAGGTGCCTGCTTGGCTAGTGCTGGGGAGCTTGCATCCCCAGGAACAGCCCACAGGAACCTGTGACCATGTACCCCAGTTTCCTGAACCTTGGTGGGGCAATTCAGAGGGAGATCCTGACCTGATACTTTTGATTCTCAGCATCCCTGAGGCCAAATCGCTCCTGCTGTTACTTGATTTGGTTGTGTAAACCAAAACTAAAATTCTAAGCCACCCGACTGACTGAATGGACCCATGGACCCCCTTCTTGGCCAAAGGGACTCAAACAAACCTGAAAAATTAGTTCAGACCGTGATGGGAAGGGAGGCGTCAGACACGCCTTGTTATAAGCCCTCCTGCCTTTGGAGTTCAGGCACAGCTGACCAGCATTACATTAAAACAGAGACCTTGGCCGGGCGTGGTGGCTCAAGCCTGTAATCCCAGCACTTTGGGAGGCCGAGACGGGCGGATCACGAGGTCAGGAGATCGAGACCATCCTGGCTAACACGGTTAACCTCCGTCTCTACTAAAAAATACAAAAACTAGCCAGGCGAGGTGGCAGGTGCCTGTAGTCCCAGCTACTCGGGAGGCTGAGGCAGGAGAATGGCGTAAACCCGAGAGGCGGAACTTGCAGTGAGCTGAGATCCAGCCACTGCACTCCAGCCCGGGCGACAGAGCGAGACTCCGTCTCAAAAAAAAAAAAAAAAGAGACCGACAAACAGACTCTTGGCAGCAATAAGATACCAAAATTCCAACCTGACTCTAATATAGTGTCACATGACAGATAGCAGACCCTGAAGGAAATCAAAGTATTTACCCCAAAATATATTTTTGACATGGTCCTGCACAGCTGTCTCTTGTAGGGGAAATTTGCCTTCTGTAGAGAATCTCCTTCCCTTCCTGGGTCTTTTCCAGAGAGCCTGATAATCTTTGAAAAGTCTCAACAGGAAATATTTGCCATCTATTGCCTCTAAGGGCAGCCACCTATGAGACTCATCCACATAATAAAAACCTTGGTCTCCACAACCCCTTACCTTATATCTTAACCCAGACATTCCTTTCTACTGATGCCAGGTCTTTAGGCAATAACTTAACTCTTTCAACCAATTGCCAGTCAGAACCTTTGGAGCCACCTGTGACCAATAAGTCCCCTGCTTCCAATTGTCCTGGCTTTCCAACCCAACTACTGTATACTTCATACGTATCGACTGATGTCTTGTATCTACCTGAAACTGAAACGTATAAGGCCAAGCGGTAACCCAGCCCCTTGGGGCACGTGTTCTCAGAGCTCCTGAGGCTGACTCACAGGTCATGGCTCTCACATTTGACTCGGAACAAATCTCTTCAAATATTGCACAGAATATGGCTTTTTCTGTCAACAGTGGTGTAAGCAATTAATTTCAAAGGGTAGCAACAATTCCATGCCCTTTGGTTTCTCTGAAACCTCTTTTGCTTCTATAATAGGAAATGTTTATTTGGAAACGCAAGGAATGACGCACTTGATGTTGTGCATGTTGGAACAAGCTGATTGCATAAGATGAGGAGTGGAGGACTATGTCCCAGGGTCTACTAGAGTCTGTGCCCTCTAACCTGGAGGAAGACTTTCAGGACCCATACATGGGGTCGTTCTGTCTTTATAGAACGTGTCCCAGGCGTGTATGGAAACACAACATTGGGAGCAGAGATCGCCTGTGTTTAAGCTGTGGCTATATAGCTAGTCATGACGTTTCTGTGATAGGGTATAGATACATATGTTCAAATTCTCTAGGAGGCTGGGTGCGGTGGCTCAAACCTGTTATCCCAGCACTTTCGGAGGCCAAGGCAGGGGGATCACCTGAAGTCAGAAGCTGGAGACCAGCCTGCCCAACATGGTGAAACCCTGTCTCTACTAAAAATACAAAATTAGCCGGGTGTGGTGGCACATGCCTGTAGTCCCAGCTACTCAGGAGGCTGAGGCAGGAGAATCACTTGAACCTGGGAGGTGGAGGTTGCAGTGAGCCGAGATTGCACCACTGCACTCCAGCCTGGGCAAAAAGAGTGAAACTCTGTCTCAAAAAAAAAAAAAAAAAAAAAAATTCTCTAGGAGATGCCAAGCTGTTTTCCAAAGTATTGTTGTAATTTACACTTTTATCAGCAGCAGAAGAAAGCTCATCGCTCTTCATCCCTGCCAACTTACTCTTTTCTGATTTAAAATTTTTGCCACCCTGATGGGTTGGAAATGGCATTTCATTTTGGTTTAATTTGCATTTCCCTTATCACTAATGCAGTTGAGCATCTTTTCCATTAATTTATTTTCCATTTGTGCTAATTCTGTACATCTCTGTGTATTTCTTTTGCCCATTTTTATGTTTGGTTTTTTATCATTTTTATTGTGTCACAGGATTCTTATGAAAGACAACATGTATGAAAATGTGTATATCTTTTGTCAGTTATACATATTGCAAGTATTTTTGCATAAGTTTACAGTATTTATTGTAATGTAGTCAAATGTATCAACCCTTTCTGTTACAGTTTGCATTTTTGCGCTATTAAAGATATCCTTTCTCTAGAACCGGAAATACCATTTCACCCAGCAATCTCATTACTGGGTATATGCAAAGGATTATAAATCATTCTACTATAAAGACACACGCACAGGTATGTTTACTGCAACACTATGTACAATAGCGAAGACTTGGAACCAACCCAGATGCCCATCAATAATAGACTGGATAAAGAAAACGTGACACAAATACACCATGGAATACTATGCAGTCATAAAAAAGAATGAGTTCGTGTCCTTTGCAGGGACATGGATGAAGCTGGAAACCATCATTCTCAGAAAACTAACACAGGAACAGAAAACCAAACACCGCATGTTCTCACTCATAAGTGGGAGTTGAACAATGAGAACACATGGACACAGGGAGGGGAACATCACACACAGGGACCTGTCAGGGGGTGGGAGGCTAGGGGATGGAGAGTATTAGGACAAATACCTAATGCACGCAGGGTTTAAAACCTAGATGATGGGTTGATGGGTGCAGCAAACCACCATGGCACATGTATACCTATGTAAGAAACCTGCCTGCACGTTCTGCACATGTATCCGAGAACTTAAAGTAAAATAAAAATTAAAAAAAGAAATCCTTTCCTACTCCAGTATATTCCCTTATATTATCTTCTAAAAGTATTGATTTCTGTGAATGGTGGGAAGATGGGATCTATTTTCTTTTTTTCCATACAAATAACTAATTATCCCAGGATCATTTATTCAAAAGTTCATTTCCCTAACCACAATGCCAGCTATTTCATGAGTCAAGTTTCCATATATTTGTGGGTCTATTTCTAGTCTTTCTACTTTGTTTCATTTATTAATTTTTCGATCTATCTCTGTGCCAATACCACATTGTGTTAGCTACTCCAGCTTTGTAATAAATTTTTATTTCTAGAGCTAAGCCTCTCTTCATTTTCTTCTTCAGGAATATGCTAGGTTTTGCTCTTTTATAGTTATTTTTTAATATTATTATTATTGTAGAGATAGGTCTCACTATGTTGCCAAAGATGGTCTTGAACTCTTGGGCTCAAGCGATCCTCCCACCTCAGCCTCCCAAAGTGAGAATTACAGGCATGAGCCACCATGCTTGGCCTACTCTTCTATAGGTAATTTAGAATAAGCTTGTCCATCTACACACACACACACACACCCCTGTTGAAATTTTCATTAGAAATGCTTTCAGTTCTTAATTTGGAAATGGATACTAAAATCCATAAATATGGTCCATCCTTTCATTTACTTAACTCTCTTCTAACATCTTTCAACATATTTTATAATTTTCTCCAAAAACATTTTGTGCAGTTTTAGCTAGATGTATTCCTAGGTGGTTTTACATTTCATTGGTTATTAAAGGATTATCATTTTCAAGTGCATTTCCTAACCCTTTCTTACCAATTTATAGAAATGCAGTTGGGTTTGTATGTTGATTTAGTCTCTAGTCGTCTTGCTGCTATGATGTGAATGTTTGTGCCCCCTCCAAAATTCATGTTGAAGCTTAATTCCCAGGGCAACAGGATTAAGAGCTGAGGCCTTTAGCAGGTGAGAGGCCATGAGAGCCCCACCCTCACAGATGAGGTTAATGCCTTATAAAAGGGCTGGAAGGAATTAGCTACGCTGGTTTGCCCTCTGCCTTTTGCCATGTGAGGACACAGCGACAAGGCATTTTCTTAGAAGTAGAGGTCAGGCTGGGTGCAGTGGCTCATGCCTATAATCCCAGCACTGTGGGAGGCCAACGCTGGCAGATCCTCTGAGGTCAGGAGTTCGAGACCAGCCTGTCCAGCATGGTGAAACCCCGTCTCTACTAAAAATACAAAATTAGCCGGGCATGGTGGCACACTCTTGTAATCCCAGCTACTCGAGAGGCTGAGGCAGGAGAACTGCTCGAACCTGGGAGGCAGAAGTTGCAGTGAGCTGCAATCGTGCCATTGCACTCCAGCCTGAGCGACAGAGCGAGACAATGTCAAAAAAAAAAAAAAAAGAAGAAGCAGAGGGCAGCCTCCAGCAGACACTGAATTAGACTTGATCTTAGACTTCTAGCCTCCGGAACTGTTAAGAAATAAATGTCCGTTTTTTATCAATTACCCAGTCTCGGGTGCTCTGTTACGGCAGCAGGAACCACAGTGGAGTCTCAGCCTCCACTGGGACTGGTTCTTTAACGTGTGTCCCTTAACCCCAAACCTATGGGCTGTCTCCTTACCATTTTATGATTAGTTTATAACTTAATAGCATTAGAGTAGTGACTATGGAGTGCATGGCACCACTGCTGGAAATTTGTTATGATTTGGTGTGTGGCCAAGTAGGTGGTCATTTTGTTTGGAGATTCTGGGTGCCCCTGAAAATAATGTATATTCTGCATTGTTGGGTGTGTTATTTAGCCAACATTTTCCAGGAAGGCTAGTTTCCTGACCATATTGTTCAAATCTTCTATGTTCTTACTGATACTTTGCCCCTTTGGTCTATCGGTTACCTGGAAAGCTGTCTTAAGTTCTCCAACTATGATGGTGGATGTTTCTACTGGTAATTGACTTTTGTCAGTTTTTGCTTTTAAATCTATATTTTCAACATTTTTCTTAAAATATGCATAAAGATGAATACACAAATCTTTAGTATAAGCCTGAATGGATTATCTCAAAGTGAACGCACCTATGCAACCATCCCCCAAGTTAATAAATAGCACATTTCCAGCACCCATTGAACAACCCCTCACCACCTCCCAGTTCTGACCCACTCATTTCTCCCAAAGGAACCATGATCTTGAAGCCTAATGTCATAAATTCGTTTTGCTTGGTTTTAACTTTTATGTAAGTTGATCTATTCAGCATAAATTCTTTTTTTGTTGTTGTTTTTGTTTTCAGACTGAGTCTCTCTCTGTTGCCAGGCTGGAGTGCAGTGGCGTGATCTAGGCTCACTGCAAGCTCCGCCTCCCAGGTTCAAGCGATTCTCCTGCCTCAGCCTCCTGAGTAGCTGGGACTAGAGGCATACACTACCATGCCTGGCTAATTTCTATATTTTTTGTAGAGACGAGATCCCACTGTGTTGCCTCAGCTGGTCTTGAAGTCCTGGGCTCAAGCAATTCTCCCACCTGAGCCTCCCAGAGTGCTGGGATTACAAGCATGAGCCACTGTGCCCGACCTATAAACATCCTTACTTGTGTCTTCTAATAATGTGTGCATTTCTGTTGGGTCTACACCTAGAGGTGAAAATGTTGCTTCGTAGAGTGTGTATATATTCAATTTCAATCAATGCAGCCAAACAATTTTCCCACATGGTTGTTGCCACTTGGCACTCTCACCAGCATTGTCTGAGATTTCCAGTTCCTCCCTGATCTCACTCACACTTGGAGTTGGTAGTCTCTTTAATTTTCATAATCCTGGAAGATATGTGATGGAATCTTATTTTGGCTTTAATTTGCATTTATCTGAAGACTGCTGAGGTTGAGCATATTATCATAGGTTCATTGGACATTTGGAGGTCCTTGTTTTTGAAGATTATAATTGAATTATTGATTTATAAGATACATATATGTGAGGAACATATATATGTGTGTGTGTATATATATTTACACACACACACATTTATGTGTCTACTGTTGATTGTATTATTGCAAATAAGTCTTTGGACAAAGAAGTTGTCCAAAGATGTGCACCACCACACCCGGCTAATTTTTTTTTATTTGTAGAGATGATGTCTCATTATGTTGTCCAGGTTGGTCTCGAACTCACGGCCTCAAGCAATCCTCCCACATTGACCTCCCAAAGTGCTAGAATTACAGGGATGAGCCACCACGCCCAGCCTTAGGAGTTTATTTTTTAAAAAAGAAAAGAAAAAATGTTTCATATACAAACAGCTCAGAAATATTCTCCTATTGTTTTGTCTTGTTTTACTGGAAGTTTCATTGTTTTGCTTTTTGTTCAGATCTAAAATCTGCCTAGAATTGATTGTTGTGCTTGGCGTGCAGTGGGGGTAAAGTTCTCTTTTTCCCATATGAATATCCATCTAACCCAGCACTTCCATTGAAAAGACAGCCTTTTGTCACAGTTCTGCAGCGTCAGCACCATCATAAACCACATGCCATAGACATGAGTGTGTTCTGAACGCTATTCTGTTTGTCTATCCTTGAACCAATACCGTGCTATCTAAACTGCGTTATGTTCTGGTTATCTATTGCTGCATAACAGGCCACCGCAAACTTAGTGGCATAAAACAACAATAATTATTTATTGTTATTATTAGTATTATTATTTCTATTATTATCTGTCGTTGTTGTGGAGTAGACTGGGCTCAGCGGGGCAGTTCTCACTCAAGGTCTGTCATGCAGTCACAGGTAAACAGTGGCTGGGACTTCAGACCTCTCAAAGCCTTCCTCATTCACATGTCTAGGGGTTGATGCCGGCTGTCAGCCAGGACCTCACTAGGGGCTACTGGCTGGAGCATCTGCACATGGCCTCCCTCCAGGCATGGGCTGCCTCACAGCATGGTGGCTGGGTTCCCAGGGTGAATGTCATGGGAGAAGCCAGAGTGGAGATTTTTCATCTTTTATGGCTTAGCCCAGAAGTCGCCTGGCATCCGTTCTACCATACTTTATTCATCCACACTGATGCAAAGGTCCACCCAGGTTCAAAGGGAAGGGATATGGACCATGCATTTTCAATAGGGAATGGCAAAGTTCTGGAAGAGTAGGTGGGATGGAAAATATTATTGTATCAGTTTTGGGGAATCCAATCTGCCACACTGCTATTTTATAACAAATAAATTTGGACCGGGCATGGTGGCTCATGCCTGTAATCCCAACACTTTGGGAGGCTGAGGAGGGTGGATCACCTGAAATCAGGAGTTCAAGACCAGTTTGGCCAACATGGAAAAACCCCGTCTCTACTAAAAATACAAAAATTTGGCAGGTATGGTGGTGGGTACCAATAGTCCCAGCTGCTCAGGAGACTGAGACAGGAGAATTGCTTGAACCCCGGAGATGGAAGTTGCAGGGAGCTGAGATCACGCCACTGCACTCCAACCTGGGTGACAGAGCAAGACTCTGTCTCAAAAATAAATAAATAGAAATAAAAATAAATGTGGATATTTGGTATAGACTACCCTACAATTTATTCTTTCTTTCTCAATTGTTAACTTTTTATTTGGCTTGTTACTCTTTTATATGAGTTTTTGAACAAGCTTGCTGATTCCCACAACGAAAAGAAGACTTGTTGGGATATTTATTGTAATTACTTTGAATCTACAGATAAATTTAGGGGAAAATATTGTATTTACAGTATTTCATCTTTTACTATCCTTAGTTTGCCAAGAGTTCTGTAGTTGTTTCTTTTTTTTTTTTCATGACAAAGTATTAAATTTATCAAATGGTATGTATTGAGATGATCAAATGATTTTTCCTTTCTTCAGTTAATGTGGCAAAACATATCTAATATACACTAAACTCACACTACTGTGGTAAGTTCAATTTGGTTGCTGTGATGGTTCATTTTATGTGCTGACTTGACTGAGCTAGGAGATGTCCAGATAGCTAGTAACACATTATTTCCACATGTGTCTGTGAGTGTTTGCAGAAGAGACGAGCACTTGAATCAATAGGCTGTGTAAAGGAAACAGTCCTTCCCAACACGGGCGCATCATCCAATCCACTGGGAGCCTGAATAGAACAGAAAAGCAGAAGATGGGTTATTTTGCTCTTTGCTTGAACTGGAACATTCATCTTCTCCTGTCCTCAGACATCAACACTCCTGGTTCTTGGGCCTTTGGACTTGGACTAGGGCTTATATTATCAACTCCCCTGGTTCCCTGGCCTTTAGACTCAGACTGAATTACACCACCGGTTCTCCAAGGTCTCCAGCTTGCAGACAGCTCATCATGGGAGCTCTTGGCCTCCATGTCATCTGAGCCAATAACACACACACTCTCTCTTTTTCACTATATGTGTGTGTGTGTATATATATATTATATATATACACATGTATATATGTGTGTATATATATATACACACACATAATAGTGAAATATATTTATATAATATATATATTATCTCTTTCACTATATACATGGTTGGTTCTGTTTCTCTGGAGAACTGTGATACGGTTATGATATATCATTTTACAAAAATATATTGATGAATACAGTTTGCTGTCATTTTACTTATGATTTTTCCATCTAAATTCTTAAGTTATACTGGCCTGTGATTTTTTTCTTTCTTTTTTTTTTTTTTTTTTTTTTTTTGAGGCAGAGTCTCGCTCTGTCGCCCGGACTGGAGTGCAGTGGCCGGATCTCAGCTCACTGAAAGCTCCGCCTCCCGGGTTTACGCCATTCTCCTGCCTCAGCCTCCCGAGTAGCTGGGACTACAGGCGCCGCCACTTCGCCCGGCTAGTTTTTTGTATTTTTAGTAGAGACGGGGTTTCACCGTGTTAGCCAGGATGGTCTCGATCTCCTGACCTCGTGATCCGCCCGTCTCGGCCTCCCAAAGTGCTGGGATTACAGGCTTGAGCCACCGCGCCCGGCCGATTTTTTTCTTTCTTATAGTGTCCTTTCCTTGTCAGGTTTTGGTATCAAATGTGATGTTTGCATTATAAATGAGTTCACAAGTATTTTCTCATTTTTTATCCTCTGGAAGTATTTGGTAAGACTGATGTTCTTTCTCCTTTAAATGTGTGGTAGAGTTCACTGACAGAGCCATCTGAGTCTGGAGATTTTTTCGTAGAAAAGTTTTAAATTACAAATTAGATTGATTTGGTAGATATGACTATTTGTAACTTCTATTTCTTCCTGTGTCAGTTTTGACAAATTTTTACTTTCCAGAAATCTACCTAAATTTCAAATGTATTGCCATAAAATTATTTATAATACTTTGTAATCATTTTAACTGCTGTAAAATTTGTAGTACTAGTCCTTTTCACTACTGATACTGATAATTTGTGCCCCTTTATTTCTTAATCAGGTTTACTAAAGAATTATCAATCATATCAATCTTTGCAAAGAATAAAAATTTGACTGTTGACACTATAAGGTACGTTCACTTCTATGTCATTAATTTCTGATCTTATCATTATCATTCCTCCTATTTATTGTTTAATGTGCTGTTCTTTTTCTAACTTCTCAAAATTGATATTTTTCTAATACACATTTCTCACACTTACCGATTTAATTTATTCCTGAAAATTGTGCTTTTAAATGACAAATCATTAAAGATTTAAAATAGGCTGGGTGTGGTGGCTCATGCCTGTAATCCCAACACTCTAGGAGGCTGAGACAGGCAGATCACTTGAGCTCAGATTTTGAGACCAACTTGGGCAACATGGCAAAACCTCATCTCTGCAAAAAAGAAAAAGAAAAAAAGAAAATATTCTATTAATTTAATACTAAAAACTTATGCTACAGTCCATCATAACCCAAGATAGCCAACAATTTTCACAGGTAAAAATACAATAATTAAATACTGAAAGGTAACTTTTTATAAGTATTAAATAATATTTTCAATACTTGAAAAGTAAATAAATATCATTTGTACATAAAATTTAATGTAATGAGGTTTATTTTACCCATGAAATGAGAAAGAGAGATTTGATAACTGCTGGTGGTTGGTGAAGGCAGATAAGAGGGGATCATTCTTTTGAAGGTATGTTCTTTCTACACCACTTTCTTTTTTTTTTTTTTTTAGACGGAGTCTAGCTCTGTCGCCCAGGCTGGAGTGCAGTGGCGCGATCTCCGCTCGCTGCAAGCTCCGCCTCCCGGGTTTACGCCATTCTCCTGCCTCCACCTCCCAAGTAGCTGGGACTACAGGCGCCCGCCACCTCGCCCGGCTAGTTTTTTGTAATTTTTAGTAGAGACGGGGTTTCACCGTGTAGACCAGGATGGTCTCGATCTCCTGACCTCGTGATCCACCCGTCTCGGCCTCCCAAAGTGCTGGGATTACAGGCTTGAGCCACCGCGCCCGGCCTACACCACTTTCTTTATCAACATTTCAACCTTTGGAGGGGAGAGGCTTATGGTTATCTTGCACTCAAACTACACTTAAAGTTATTGCATGCAAAGAAATATCTGTAAGCCAAATAAGGGCTAAAATAGGAGTGCTTTGAAACGTGGAAAAACATAGACACAACACATGGGAGAGTTGTAGGTGTGACCCACTTTATTCCTCTAACCTGGCTCATGTTAAAGCAAACTAAAACCAGCCTGAGAAGGACTCCACACTTCTATATTTGAGTCCTTGTGCATGAACTGTAACCTAAATTAATAAGTAGACAAGATTGAAAACCTAACTTAGGAGTATGTGTAACAATAGCTGAGTCTTGGCCAATCCCAGCAGCCATACTTCAACCACTCATACACTCCTGAGTGTTCAAACTATGTTCAAATAAGGCAAATGCTAATCTGTAACTAATCCAGCTGCTCTGTACCCCATCTCTGATTTCTGTACATCACTTCCCTTTTTTCTTTTCTCTCTATAAATTTGTTCTGACTACGAGGCCTCCCTGGAGTCTCTTTGAATCTGCTGTGATTCTGGGAGCTGCCCAGTCTCCAAATTGTTCATTGCTCAATTAAATTTCTTTAAATTTAAATCAGCTGAAGTTTTTCTTTATGCAACACACACATCTGTGGTTCACCCAGACATGGTTCATGCTTCACATTTGCTCCACATCATTTTTTCTGACCAGAAATTATGTTGCACAAATTGAAGAGCACATCTGTGCCCCAAATCAAAATGCCAAAATATCATTTTTACTGCATATTGTTTTAGTGTGCTTGGTAGTTACAGCAAAAGAGGGAAGGTCACGCCAGGCGCATTGGCTTATGCCTGTAACCCCAGCACTTTGGGAGGCCAAGACGGGCGGATCACGAGGTCAGGAGATCAAGACCATCCTGGCTAACATGGTGAAACCCCATCTCTACTAAAAATACAAAAAATTAGCCAGGCATGGTGGCATGCACCTGTAGTCCCAGCTACTCAGGAGGCTGAGGCAGGAGAATGGCGTAAACCCAGGAGGCAGAGCTTGCAGTGAGCAGAGATCGCACCACTGAACACCAACCCGGGCGACAGCGAGACTCACTCTTGAATAAAAATAAATAAATAAATAAATAAAAGGGGAAGGTCGTTGAAAAGCAATATAATTTTCCAGCGCCATTTTGGAGAAAAGTCTTTAACTGAAGACTTGTTATGTAAGAGGAATCTGTGTGAGCCCATTTCCTGTTCCCTCAGCCCCTTGCCAGCCCTGGAGCTACTGGAATTACCCAACTGGATTCTTCTTGCCCACTGCCCAGAAAAGCCAATGCACTAAGAGCAGCAGGCGCGTTGCAGCAGAGAAGGAGTCTACCGATCACAAGGCCGCAGAGTAGAAGAACAGGAGATGTTTCGCAAATCCCCCTCCTCAAGAATTTGGAGGCTACGGTTTCTAAAGGCTGGTTTGACAGGTGGGGGGTTAGGAAATGGAGAACGCTGATTGGTTGGTTCAGGGGTGAACTTGCAGGGTCCAGAGCTGTCTTCTTGCTCTGAGTCAGTTCCTGGGTAGAGTCACAGGACTCGGTGAGTCCATTTCTTGGTATGGGTTATGGGTTTGGGTGGCACCAGCTGGTCCCTCAGAATGCAAGTTCTGAAAAATACCTCAAACACCAGTCTTTGGTTTTACCATAATGATATCATCTATAGAAGCAATTGGGGAAGTTACAAACTTGTGATCTCTGGCTATTTGACTCCAGAACCATAATTGTAACCTTGTGGCCAATTTGTTAATTTCTTTACACAGGTGGTTTTGGTCCCCAGGCAAGGAGGGGGTTCATTTCAGGAAGGGACTGTTATCTTTGTTCTAAAGTTAAACTATAAAGTTTTCCCATAGTTAGCTTGGTCTACGTCCAGGAATGAGCAAAGATGGTTAGCTTATGAGGGTAGAAGCAAAATGCAGCCAGCAGTCAGGTTTCTCTCACCGTCATAATTTTTGCAAAGGTGGTTTTACCACGACTCTCTAGTTTACATGGAGCTAACGGTGGCAAGCTGTAGCCTGGCAGGGGCAGGGGGCAGCTGCACACTGTGTTCCTCCTTAACACTTGGCGTTGTGGCGGCTGTCCAGCTCCAATCCTGGATCCATTATGTGGCCTCCACCGAGATGATTGGCCTCTCTCAGCCTCAGTTTCTCCCTCCTCAAGAAAATGAGGGTGATAACAGTAGCGCCTTCCTGGGGTGCAGGTGAGCATGAGGGAGGCAGCACAGGCAAAGCTCCATGCAGAATCAGCAGTCAGTTCCAGAGATGGTGGTGGCAGGAGGGTCCCATCCTCACTCTGCACTGCGTGGCTCTGGGCTCCTTAGGCCTCTCTGGACTTTGTTTCCTCCTGGTGTATCAAACACAGACTCAGGATCCCGACACCAGCTCCCAAGCACGTCCAGGGAGAAAGCAGGAGTGAGGCAACCCTGGGGCCCAGAGCATGTGAGGTTGTGCTAAGGGGAGGGCCTGGGTGCCCTCCCTCTCTGTATTCATGGGGACACTGTGGCTGGGTGAATAAGGGCCCCCAAAGGTATCAGTTCCTAATCCCTGGAACCTGTGTATGTTACCTTATACAGCAAAGTCTTTGCAGATGTGATTACATTAAGGATTTTAAGGTGGGAGAGGACCCTGGATCATCCAGGTGGGCCCTAAATCACTTGTATCCTTATGACGCAGGTAGAGGGTGGCTGGCACACACACAGCAGAGAAGGCGATGTGAAGATGAGGCAGAGGTCGGGGCTATGCAGCCAAGAGCACTAGCAGCTGCAGAATCCAGAGGAGGCAGGAAAGAGGCAGGCTCTACTCTAGACCCCCAGGAGGGAGCGGAGCTCTGCCAACCCCTTGATTTCAGCCCAGTGATACTGATTGCAGGCTTCTGGCCTCTGAAACCGTGAGAGAAGACTTTTCTGTTGCTTTAAGCCACCAACTTTGTGGTGACTTGTTATAGCAGCCACAGGACCTAATACAGACACGCTGTTCCCAGGAAAAACCCCAGCCACCCCCAGGCCCAACACACACACACACACACACCCCAGGGCCTGGCCACAGGAGAGAAGCCCTGCCCTATGGCCCCCCGACCACACACAGACAGATCCCCTCTGTCCTTTGTAGGCTTGCCCTACCCCACGGAATACCCAAGCCTGACCTGCGAGGGAAACTGAGGAGCTGGGCCAGGCCTCGGGGCATTTCCTGGGGCTGCTGCACTCCTGAGGCAGGTCCACCAGCCTCAACCCTAGCAGTCTCCTCCTGGGTCTCACTGACCCCAGACTCTAAACAGCCCGTAGCTGTGGCTGCCTGGAGAACCTGGCGATGGTGGGTGCAGGCTCCTCCCCTCCCCTGGCTTTGTCCCTCCATCAGTCTTGCTGACTCACAGATGCTTCTGTTCATTCTAGAGCAATTAACTGCATATCTCTTTTAGATACTGCAATTATCATTGCCTTTTCTCATATCTCTTTCCGATTTGTTCCTGGTGTCCCTGGACAATAGCATCTTAGTTTCGATGTAATTTACAACGATTGTGGCCTTGTGGATCACGCATTTGATACTACACTTGATCTTAGCCAGAAGCCTGAGAAGCAACGGGTTAGGCATTTGAATCCTGGCATAACAAGCCCTTCTCTCCCTGTATCGTACAAAGATTCTTTTACATTTTCTTCTAGCTCCCTATTTTTACCTTTGACATTTGGAACTTTACTTTCTCTAGAGTCCTGCTTTGTATGTGAGGTTAAGTAAAGATCCATTATTTTCCCACTAAGTTAGAGATCCAGTCTTCTACACCAGGTGTTCCCAACCCCCAGGCTGTGGACCAGTATCAGTTCGTGGCCTGTGAGGACCTGGGCCGCACAGCAGGAGGTGAGTGGCAGGCGAGTGAGCACTCCCACCTGAGCTCCGCCTCCTGTCAAATCAGATTCTCACAGGAGCACGAACCCTATTGTGAACTTCACATGTGAGGGATCTAGGTTGAGTGCTCCTTTTGAGAATCTAATGCCTTCATCCTGAAGCCATCCTCCACCCCCCAGCAGTCGTGGAAAAAATTGTCCTCCATGAAATCAGTCCCTGGTGCCAAAAAGGTTGGGGACTACTGTTCTACACCATTGCTTAAAAGACTCACTCCTGGCCAAGTGCAGTGGCATGTCTACAATCCCAGCACTTGGGGAGGCTGAGGCAGGTGGATCACGAGGCCAGGAGTTCCAGACCAGCCTGGCCAAGGTGGTGAAACACGATCTCTACTAAAAATGCAAAAATTAGCCGGGTGTGGTGACGGCACCTGTAATCCCAGCTACTCAGGAAGCTGAGGCAGAAGAATTGCTTGAATCCGGGAGGCAGAGATTGCAGTGAACTGAGATCACGCCACTGCACTCTAGCCTGGGTAACGGAGCAAGACTCGGTCAGGAAAAAAAAAAAGGCTAACTCCTTGGCTAGACACGGTGGCTTATGTGTGTAATCCCAGCACTTTGGGAGGCCCAGGCGGGTGGATCACCTGAGGTCAGGAGTTCGAGACCACCTGGCAAACATGGTGAAACCCTGTCCCTACCAAAAATACAAAATTAGCTGGGCATACTGGTGGGTGCCTGGAATCCCAGATACTTGGGAGGCTGAGGCAGGAGAATCGCTTGAACCTGGGAGGCAGAGGTTGCAGTGAGCCAAGATCGCACCATTGCACTCCAGCCTCGGCAACAAGAGCAAAACTCAGTCTCAAAAAAAAAAAGACTCACTCCTTGTGCATGGGGGAGTGTATGATACTCTCACAAAGCTCGCCCTGCTCCGGCCCCACCCCACTCTGTGGGTTACTTGCTCCTGTTCCCAAAAGCTGCTCCTCTGAGGACGATTCCTCGTGTGTCTTCACATCTGGGATTCTGCGTTTTCAGTTGGCTTAGCTATTTGTGGCTGTAGTCTTTCCTTTCATGTTTAGAGTATTTACTGAGCTCCTCAAAGACCCTGAGTGCATATTGATAGGGAAGATTTGACTTTGGATTTGTAGATGACTTGGGCAATATTGTCCGGATTCTATTGACCCACCAGGAGCAGGGTGGGCACCGCAGCCCTCTGGTTATGCAGCTGGCCTTGCGGGGGTAAGCCCCCACCAGCAAAGTGAGTCTGGGGGAGCAGTACAGTGTTGGGGCACCTGCACCCCTGACCCATCTCCCTGAGTGAGAACATGCATCTCCAGGATGCCTTCACCACCGGGAACTAACCAGGTGGTCTTGAGACTGGTGAACTCCGTGGACCAAATGGAATCCAGGCTCCGAGCCTATCCCTGGCAATCCTCTTGCCTTTTGGTTCACAGTGGGAAGTAAAACCTCATGTCATGCTGTGACGGCAGCCCAAGGCAGGAAAGCACCTGCCTTTCTTAGGACCCCATGGGTAGCCCCCAACTTCACCAGCCCCTTTCCTGTGATGTCCCCACACATCTCTTTGGCCAGAGTCCTGTCACAGCCCAGTCCTGCAGTGTGGAGCTGGGAGGGGACCTCAGGAGGGGTTTAGAGGGGATGAGCCCTCCTGTCCACCCCAAAAGCCTGGTCACAGTGGGGGCAGCAGCAGGTGCAGTCCAGCTCTGCTCATCTCCCAGCTAGAGCGGGAGGGAGGCACCACAGGGCTCCTCTAGTCCTGAGGAATGAGCGTCCTCTGTCCTCCCAAGGCACAGCCAGGCCAGCTGATGTGTGCTACCCGGGGGCCGGGGTGGGAGCCAACAAACTCCCCCTAA
Source organism: Trachypithecus francoisi (assembly GCF_009764315.1). Taxonomy (NCBI): domain Eukaryota; kingdom Metazoa; phylum Chordata; class Mammalia; order Primates; family Cercopithecidae; genus Trachypithecus; species Trachypithecus francoisi. The sequence goes on along the minus strand of NW_022681468.1, from coordinate 3,376,898 downwards.
CCAGCTACTGTCCAGTGGCAAGCCCTGGCCAGACCATTCTCAGATCTAGGCAGCGGCTCCCCACAGACACAGGGCTCCAAGTAGCCGCACTCCAGAGCCTCTCCAAGACTTTGAAGAGTTTCCCAAAAGTCTAGGGAGAGAAGGAGCACCAGAGCCTCCTTAGTCACAGCCTCAGGGTCCAATGCACCCCCTTCTGTGGCCAATCCCACCTACCCTGTCCCCTGAGACTCAGAAGGAGGGCCGCAGAGCCACCTGGACCTGAGCTTCAATTCTCTTAAGGCTCCACCAGGGCGACCCTTCAGCGGGGGATCCAGAGTGGGGGCTGTATGTGAATGAAGTTCAATAATTGAAGCTCTCAAGCAATGGGGGCTGCATCTGGGGCTTTCTATTAATGGCAGGTGCCTCTGAGACTTGATCAATGAGGGCTGCTCTGGGGCTCTCAATCAATGGGGCTGCCTCTGAGGTTCTCAGTCTATGGGGGCTGCATCTGAGACTCAATTTTTGGGGGCTGCATTTGAGACTTTCAATCAATACAGGCTGCATCTGAGACTCGAACAATGCGGGCTGCTCTGAGACTCTCCATCAATGGGGGCTGCATATAAGTCTCTCAGCCAATAGGGGGTGCATCTGAGACTCAGGCAATAGGGCTTGCATCTGAGACTCAGCCAATAGGGGCTGCATCTGAGACTCAGCCAATAGCGACTGCATCTGAGACTGAGCCAATAGGGCTTACATCTGAGACGCAGTCAATAGGGGCTGGATCTGAGACTCACCCAATAGGGCTTGCATGTGAGACTCAGCCAATAGGGCTTGCATCTGAGACTCAGTCAATAGGGATTGCATCTGAGACTTAGCCAATAGGGGCTGCATCTGAGACTCAGTCAATAGGAGCTGCATCTGAGACTGAGTCAATAGGGGCTGCATCTGAGACTCAGCCAACAGGGCTTCGATCAGAGAATCAGTCAATAGGACCTGCATCTGAGACTCAGCCAATAGGGGCTGCATCTGAGACTCAGTCAAGAGGGCTTGCATCTGAGACTCAGTCAATAGGGCTTGGATCTGAGACTCAGTCCATAGGACCTGCATCTGAGACTCAGCCAATAGGGGCTGCATCTGAGACTCAGTCAATAGGGCTTTCATCTGAGACTCAGCCAATAGGGCTTGCATCTGAGACGCAGCCAATAGGGCTTGCATCTGAGACTCAGTCAATAGGAGCTGCATCTGAGACTCAGCCAATAGGGGCTGCATCTGAGACTCAGTCAATAGGGCTTGCATCTGAGACTCAGTCAATAGGGGCTGCATCTGAGACTCAGTCAATACGACCTGCATCTGAGACTCAGCCAATAGGGGCGGCATCTGAGACTCAGTCAATAGGGCTTGCATCTGAGACTCAGTCAATAGGGGCTGCATCTGAGATTCAGTCAATAAGGCTTGCATCTGAGACTCAGTTAATAGGAGCTGCATCTGAGACTCAGCCAATAGGAGCTGCATCGGAGACTCAGCCAATAGGGACTGCATCTGAGAGTCAGTCAATAGGGCTTGCATCTGAGACTCAGTCAATAGGAGCTGCATCAGAGACTCAGCCAATAGGAGCTGCATCTGAGACTCAGCCAATAGGGGCTGCATCTGAGACTCAGTCAATAGGGCTTGCATCTGAGACTCAGTCAATAGGGCTGCATCTGAGACTCAGCCAATAGGGGCTGCACTGAGACTCAGTCAATAGGGCTGGCATCTGAGACAAAGTCAATAGAAGCTGCATCGGAGACTCAGCCAATAGGGACTGCATCTGAGACTCAGCCAATGGGGCTGCATCTGAGACTCAGTCAATAGGGCTTGCATCTGAGACTCAGTCAATAGGAAATGCATCTGAGACTCAGCCAATAGGGCTTGCATCTGAGACTCAGCCAATAGAGGCTGCATCTGAGACTCAGTCAATACGGCTTGCATCTGAGACTCAGTCAATAGGAGCTACATCTGAGACTCAGCCAATAGGGGCTGCATCTGAGACTCAGTCAATAGGGCTTGCATCTCAGACTCAGTCAAGAGGAACTGCATCGGAGACTCAGCCAATAGGGATTGCACCTGAGACTCAGCCAATAGGGGCTGCATCTGAGACTCAGTCAAAGGGAGCTGCATCTGAGACTCAGCCAATAGGGGCTGCACCTGAGACTCAGTCAATAGGGCTTGCATCTGAGACTCAACCAATAGGGGCTGCATCTGAGACTCAGTCAATAGGGCTTGCATCTGAGACTCAGTCAATAGGGCTGCATCTGAGACTCAATAAATAGGAGCTGCATCTGAGACTCAGCCAATAGGGGCTGCATCTCAGACTCAGTCAATAGGGGCTGCATCTGAGACTCAGCCAATAGGGGCTGCATCTGAGACTCAGTCAATATGGCTTGCATCTGAGACTCAGTCAATAGGACCTCCATCTGAGACTCAGTCAATAGGGGCTGCATCTGAAACTCAGCCAATAGGGCTTGCATCTGAGACTCAACCAATAGGGGCTGCATCTGAGACTCAGCCAATAGGGCTTGCATCTGAAACTCAGTCAATAGGGGCTTCATCTGAGACTCAGTCAATAGGAGCTGCATTGGAGACTCAGCCAATAGGAGCTGCATCTGAGACTCAGTCAATAGGAGCTGCATCTGAGACTCAGCCAATAGGGCTTGCATCTGAGACTCAGTCAATAGGGCTTGCATCTGAGACTCAGCCAATAGGGGCTGCATCTCAGACTCAGCCAAGAGGGGCTGCATCTGAGACTCAGCTAATAGGGGGTGCATCTGAGACTCAGTCAATAGGCCTTGCATCTGAGACTCAGTCAATAGGGCTTGCATCTGAGACTCAGCCAATAGGGGCTGCATCTGAGACTCAGTCAATAGGGTTTGCATCTGAGACCCAGCCAATAGGGGCTGCATCTGAGACTCAGCCAATAGGGGCTGCATCTGAGACTCAGCCAATAGGGCTTGCATCTGAGACTCAGCCAATAGGGGCTGCATCTGAGACTCAGTCAATAGGGCTTGCATCTGAGACTCAGTCAATAGGGCTTGCATCTGAGACTCAGCCAATAGGGCTTGCATTTTAGACTCAGTCAATACGGCTTGCATCTGAGATTCAGTCAACAGGAGCTGCATCTGAGACTCGGTCAACAAGAGCTGCATCTGAGACTCGGGCAATAGGAGATGCATCTGAGACGCAGTCAAGGAGCTGCATCTGAGACTCGGTCAATAGGAGCTGCATCTGAGACTCGGTCAACAAGAGCTGCATCTGAGACTCGGCCAATAGGAGCTGCATCTGAGACTCAGTCAATAGGAGCTGCATCTGAGGCTCAGTCAATAGGAGCTGCATCTGAGACTCAGCCAATAGGAGCTGCATCTGAGACTCAGTCAATAGGGGCTGCATCTGAGACTCAGTCAATAGGGCTTGCATCTGAGACTCAGCCAATAGGGGCTGCATCTGAGACTTAGCCAATAGGGCTTGCATCTGAGACTCAGTCAATAGAGCTTGCATCTGAGACTCAGTCAATAGGGCTTGCATCTGAGACTCAGTCAATAGGAGCTGCATCTGAGACTCAGTCAATAGGAGCTGCATCTGAGACTCAGTCAATAGGAGCTGCATCTGAGACTCAGTCAATAGGGCTTGCATCGGAGACTCAGTCAATGGGAGCTGCATCTGAGACTCAGTCAATAGGAGCTGCATCTGAGACTCAGCCAATAGGGGCTGCATCTGAGACTGAGTCAATAGGGCTTGCATCTGAGACTCAGTCAATAGGGGCTGCATCTGAGACTCAGTCAACACGACCTGCATCTGAGACTCAGCCAATAGGGCTTGCATCTGAGACTCAGTCAATAGGGGCTGCATCTGAGATTCAGTCAATAAGGCTTGCATCTGAGACTCAGTCAACAGGAGCTGCATCTGAGACTCAGCCAATAGGAGCTGCATCGGAGACTCAGCCAATAGGGACTGCATCTGAGAGTCAGTCAATAGGGCTTGCATCTGAGACTCAGTCAATAGGAGCTGCATCAGAGACTCAGCCAATAGGAGCTGCATCTGAGACTCAGCCCATAGGGGCTGCATCTGAGACTCAGTCAATAGGGCTTGCACTAAGACTCAGTCAATAGGGCTGCATCTGAGACTCAGCCAATAGGGCTTTCATCTGAGAGTCAGTCAATAGGAGCTGCATCTCAGACTCAGTCAATAGGTCTTGCATCTGAGACTCAGCCAATGGGGCTTGCATCTGAGACTCAGACAATAGGGATTGCATCTGAGACTCAGCCAATAGGGGCTGCATCTCAGACTCAGTCAATAGGGCTTGCATCTGAGACTCAGACAATAGGGATTGCATCTGAGACTCAGGCAATAGGGGCTGCATCTGCGACTCACCCAATAGGGCTTCCATCTGAGACTCAGTCAATAGGAGCTGTATCTGACACTCAGCCAATAGGGGCTGCATCTGAGACTCAGTCAATAGGGTTTGCATCTGAGACTCGGCCAATAGGAGCTGCATCTGAGACTCAGTCAGTAGGGCTTGCATGTGAGACTCAGCCCATAGGGGCTGCATCTGAGACTCAGTCAATAGGGCTTGCATCTGAGACTCAGTCAATAGGAGCTGCATCTGAGACTCAGCCAATAGGGGCTGCATCTGAGACTCAGTCAATAGGGCTTGCATCTGAGACTCAGTCAATAGGAACTGCATCTGAGACTCAGTCAATAAGGCTTGCATCTGAGACTCATCCAATAGAGGCTGCATCTGAGACTCAGTCAATAGGGCTTGCATCTGAGACTCAGTCAATAGGAGCTGCATATGAGACTCAGCCAATAGGGGCTGCATCGGAGACTCAGCCAATAGGGATTGCATCTGAGACTCAGCCAATAGAGGCTGCATCTGAGACTCAGTCAAAGGGAGCTTCATCTGAGACTCAGCCAATAGGGGCTGCACCTGAGACCCAGTCAATAGGGCTTGCATCTGAGACTCAGCCAATAGGGGCTGCACCTGAGACTCAGTCTATAGGGCTTGCATCTGAGACTCAGCCAATAGGGGCTGCATCTGAGACTCAGTCAATAGGGCTTGCATCTGAGACTCAGTCAATAGGGCTGCATCTGAGACTCAGCCAATAGGGGCTGCACTGAGACTCAGTCAATAGGGCTTGCATCTGAGACTAAGTCAATAGAAGCTGCATCGGAGACTCAGCCAACAGGGACTGCATCTGAGAGTCAGTCAATAGGGCTTGCATCTGAGACTCAGTCAATAGGGCTTGCATCTGAGACTCAGTCAATAGGAGCTGCATCTGAGACTCAGCCAATAGGGGCTGCATCTGAGACTCAGTCAAAGGGAGCTGCATCTGAGACTCAGCCAATAGGGGCTGCACCTGAGACTCAGTCAATAGGGCTTGCATCTGAGACTCAGTCAATAGGGCTTGCATCTGAGACTCAGTCAATAGGAGCTGTATCTGACACTCAGCCAATAGGGGCTGCATCTGAGACTCAGTCAATAGGGTTTGCATCTGAGACTCAGCCAATAGGAGCTGCATCTGAGACGCAGTCAATAGGGCTTGCATGTGAGACTCAGCCCATAGGGGCTGCACCTGAGACGCAGTCAATAGGGCTTGCATCTGAGACTCAGTCAATAAGAGCTGCATCTGAGACTCAGCCAATGGGGCTGCATCTGAGACTCAGCCAATAGGGCTTGCATCTGAGACTCAGCCAATAGAGGCTGCATCTGAGACTCAGTCAATAGGGCTTGCATCTGAGACTCAGTCAATAGGAGCTGCATCTGAGACTCAGCCAATAGGGGCTGCATCTGAGACTCAGTCAATAGGGCTTGCATCTCAGACTCAGTCAATAGGAACTGCATCGGAGACTCAGCCAATAGAGATTGCATCTGAGACTCAGCCAATAGGGGCTGCATCTGAGACTCAGTCAAAGGGAGCTGCATCTGAGACTCAGCCAATAGGGGCTGCACCTGAGACTCAGTCAATAGGGCTTGCATCTGAGACTCAGCCAATAGGGGCTGCATCTGAGACTCAGTCAATAGGGCTTGCATCTGAGACTCAGTCAATAGGGCTGCAGCTGAGACTCAATCAATAGGAGCTGCATCTGAGACTCAGCCAATAAGGGCTGCATCTCAGACTCAGTCAATAGGGGCTGCATCTGAGACTCAGCCAATAGGGGCTGCATCTGAGACTCAGTCAATATGGCTTGCATCTGAGACTCAGTCAATAGGACCTCCATCTGAGACTCAGTCAATAGGGGCTGCATCTGAAACTCAGCCAATAGGGCTTGCATCTGAGACTCAACCAATAGGGGCTGCATCTGAGACTCAGCCAATAGGGCTTGCATGTGAAACTCAGTCAATAGGGGCTGCATCTGAGACTCAGTCAATAGGAGCTGCATTGGAGACTCAGTCAATAGGCATGCATCTGAGACTCAGTCAATAGGAGCTGCATCTGAGACTCAGCCAATAGGAGCTGCATCGGAGACTCAGCCAATAGGGACTGCATCTGAGAGTCAGTCAATAGGGCTTGCATCTGAGACTCAGTCAATAGGAGCTGCATCAGAGACTCAGCCAATAGGAGCTGCATCTGAGACGCAGCCCATAGGGGCTGCATCTGAGACTCAGTCAATAGGGCTTGCACAAAGACTCAGTCAATAGGGCTGCATCTGAGACTCAGCCAATAGGGCTTTCATCTGAGAGTCAGTCAATAGGAGCTGCATCTCAGACTCAGTCAATAGGTCTTGCATCTGAGACTCAGCCAACGGGGCTTGCATCTGAGACTCAGACAATAGGGATTGCATCTGAGACTCAGCCAATAGGGGCTGCATCTCAGACTCAGTCAATAGGGCTTGCATCTGAGGCTCAGACAATAGGGATTGCATCTGAGACTCCGGCAACAGGGGCTGCATCTGAGACTCACCCAATAGGGCTTCCATCTGAGACTCAGTCAATAGGGCTTGCATCTGAGACTCAGTCAATAGGGGCGGCATGTGAGACTCAGCCAATAGGGGCTGCATCTGAGACGCAGCCAATAGGGGCTGCATCTGAGACTCAGTCAATAGGGCTTGCATCTGAGACTCAGTCAATAGGAGCTGCATCTGAGACTCAGCCAATAGGGGCTGCACCTGAGACTCAGTCAATAGGGCTTGCATCTGAGACTCAGTCAATAGGGCTTGCATCTGAGACTCAGTCAATAGGAGCTGTATCTGACACTCAGCCAACAGGGGCTGCATCTGAGACTCAGTCAATAGGGTTTGCATCTGAGACTCGGCCAATAGGAGCTGCATCTGAGACTCAGTCAGTAGGGCTTGCATGTGAGACTCAGCCCATAGGGGCTGCATCTGAGACTCAGTCAATAGGGCTTGCATCTGAGACTCAGTCAATAGGAGCTGCATCTGAGACTCAGCCAATAGGGGCTGCATCTGAGACTCAGTCAATAGGGCTTGCATCTGAGACTCAGTCAATAGGACCTCCATCTGAGACTCAGTCAATAGGGCTTGCATCTGAGACTCATCCAATAGAGGCTGCATCTGAGACTCAGTCAATAGGGCTTGCATCTGAGACTCAGCCAATAGGAGCTGCATCTGAGACTCAGCCAATAGGGGCTGCATCGGAGACTCAGCCAATAGGGATTGCATCTGAGACTCAGCCAATAGAGGCTGCATCTGAGACTCAGTCAAAGGGAGTTTCATCTGAGACTCAGCCAATAGGGGCTGCACCTGAGACTCAGTCAATAGGGCTTGCATCTGAGACTCAGCCAATAGGGGCTGCACCTGAGACTCAGTCTATAGGGCTTGCATCTGAGACTCAGCCAATAGGGGCTGCATCTGAGACTCAGTCAATAGGGCTTGCATCTGAGACTCAGTCAATAGGGCTGCATCTGAGACTCAGCCAATAGGGGCTGCACTGAGACTCAGTCAATAGGGCTTGCATCTGAGACTAAGTCAATAGAAGCTGCATCGGAGACTCAGCCAATAGGGACTGCATCTGAGAGTCAGTCAATAGGGCTTGCATCTGAGACTCAGTCAATAGGGCTTGCATCTGAGACTCAGTCAATAGGAGCTGCATCTGAGACTCAGCCAATAGGGGCTGCATCTGAGACTCAGTCAAAGGGAGCTTGCATTGAGACTCAGCCAATAGGGGCTGCAACCTGAGACTCAGCAATAGGGGCTGCATCTGAGACTCAGTCAATAGGCTTGCATCTGAGACTCAGTCAATAGGAGCTGTATCTGACACTCAGCCAATAGGGGCTGCATCTGAGACTCAGTCAATAGGGTTTGCATCTGAGACTCAGCCAATAGGAGCTGCATCTGAGACTCAGTCAATAGGGCTGCATGTGAACCTCAGCCATAGGGGCTGCATCTGAGACGCAGTCAATAGGGCTTGCATCTGAGACTCAGTCATATGAGCTGCATCTGAGACTCAGCCAATAGGGCTTGCATCTGAGACTCAGTCAATAGGGGCTGCATCTGAGACTCAGTCCAATAGGGTTGCATCTGAGACTCATCCAATGAGAGGCTCGCATCTGAGACTCATCAATAGGCTTGTGCATCTGGACTCAGTCAATAGGGCTGCATCTGAGACTCAGCCAATAGGGCTTGCATCTGAGACTCAGTCAATAGGGCTGCATCTCAGACTCAGTCAATAGGGCTTGCATCTGAGACTCAGCCAATAGGATTGCATCTGAGACTCAGCCAATAGGGGCTGCATCTGAGACTCAGTCCAAAGGGAGCTGCATCTGAGACTCAGCCAATAGGGCTGCACCTGAGACTCAGTCAATAGGGCTGCATCATGAGACTCAGCCAATAGGGCTGCATCTGAGACTCAGGTTCATCAATAGGGCTTGCATCTGAGACTCAGTCAATAGGCTGCAGCTGAGACTCAATCAATAGGAGCTGCATCTGAGACTCAGCCAATAGGGGCTGCATCTCAGACTCAGTCCAATAGGGGCTGCATCTGAGACTCAGCCATAGGGGCTGCATCTGAGACTCAGTCAATAGGGCTGCATCTGAGACTCAGTCAATAGGACTTCCATCTGAGACTCAGTCAATAGGGGCTGCATCTGAAACTCAGCACTAGGGCTGCATCTGAGACTCAACCAATAGGGCTGCATCTGAGACTCAGCCAATAGGCTATCTGAACTCAGTCAATTGGGGCTGCATCTGAGACTCATCAATAGGAGCTGCATTGGAGACTCAGCAATTAGGAGCTGCATCTGAGACTCAGTCAATAGGAGCTGCATCTGAGACTCAGCCAATAGGGCTTGCATCTGAGACTCAGTCCAATAGGGCTTGCATCTGAGACTCAGCCAATAGGGCTGCATCTCAGACTCAGCCAATAGGGGCTGCATCTGAGACTCAGCTAATAGGGGGCTCTGAGACTCAGTCAATAGGCCTTGCATCTGAGACTCAGTCAATAGGGCTTGCATCTGAGACTCAGCCAATGGGCTGCATCTGAGACTCAGTCAATAGGGGTTGCATCTGAGACCCAGCCAATAGGGGCTGCATCTGAGACTCAGCCAATAGGGCTGCATCTGAGACTCAGCCATAGGGCTTGCATCTGAGACTCAGCCAATAGGGGCTGCATCTGAGACTCAGTCAATAGGGCTTGCATCTGAGACTCAGCCAATAGGAGCTGCATCTGAGACTCAGTTAATAGGGCTTGCATCTGAGACTCAGTCAATAGGAGCTGCATCTGAGACTCAGGCAATAGGGGCTGCATCTGGGACTCAGTCAATAGAGCTTGCATCTGAGACTCAGTCAATACGAGCTGCATCTGAGACTCAGCCAATAGGAGCTGCATCTGAGACTCAGTCAATATGGCTTGCATCTGAGACTCAGTCAATAGGAGCTGCATCTGAGACTCAGCCAATAGGGGCTGCCTCTGAGACTCAGTCAATAGGGCTTGCATCTCAGACTCAGTCAATAGGAGCTGCATCTGAGACTCAGTCAATAGGGGCTGCATCTGAGACTCAGTCAATAGGGCTTGCATCTGAGACTCAGCCAATAGGGGCTGCATCTGAGACTTAGCCAATAGGGCTTGCATCTGAGACTCAGTCAATAGAGCTTGCATCTGAGACTCAGTCAATAGGGCTTGCATCTGAGACTCAGTCAATAGGAGCTGCATCTGAGACTCAGTCAATAGGGCTTGCATCTGAGACTCAGCCAATAGGGGCTGCATATGAGACTCAGCCAATAGTGCTTGCATCTGAGACTCAGTCAATGGGCTTGCATCTGAGAGTCAGTCAATAGGGGCTGCATCTGAGACTCAGTCTATACGAGATGTATCTGAGACTCAGTCAAAAGGAGCTGCATCTGAAACTCAGTCAATAGGGCTGCATCTGAGACTCAGTCAATAGGAGCTGTATCTGAGACTCAGTCAATAGGCTGCATCTGAGACTCAGTCTATACGAGCTGTATCTGAGACTCAGTCAATAGAGCTGCATCTGAGACTCAGTCAATAGGAGCTGCATCTGAGACTCAGCCAATAGGAGCTGCATCTGAGACTCAGCCAATAGGGGCTGCATCTGAGACTCAGTCAAAGGGAGCTGCATCTGAGGCTCAGCCAATAGGGGCTGCACCTGAGACTCAGTCAATAGGGCTTGCATCTGAGACTCAGCCAATAGGGGCTGCATCTGAGACTCAGTCAAAGGGAGCTGCATCTGAGACTCAGTCAATAGGGGTTGCATCAGAGACTCAGCCAATAGGGCTTGCATCTGAGACTCAGCCAATAGGGCTTGCATCTGAGACTCAGCCATTAGGGGCTGCATCTGAGACTACGTCAATAGGGCTTGCATCTGAGATTCAGTCAATAGGGCTTGCATCTCAGACTCAGTCAATAGGAGCTGCATCTGAGACCCAGCCAATAGGGGCTGCACATGAGACTCAGTCAATAGGGCTTGCATCTGAGACTCAGCCAATAGGAGCTGCATCTGAGACTCAGTTAATAGGGCTTGCATCTGAGACTCAGCCCATAGGAGCTGCATCTGAGACTCAGTCAATAGGAGCTGCACCTGAGACTCAGTCAATAGGGGCTGCACATGAGACTCAGTCAATAGGGCTTGCATCTGAGACTCAGCCAATAGGGGCTGCACCTGAGACTCAGTCAATAGGAGCTGCATCTGAGACTGAGTCAATAGGGCTTGCATCTCAGACTCAGTCAATAGGAGCTGCATCTGAGACTCAGCCAATAGGGGCTGCATCTGAGACTCAGCCAATAGGGCTTGCATCTGAGACTCAGTCAATAGGAGCTGCATCTGAGACCCAGTCAATAGGGCTTGCATCTGAGACTCAGTCAGTAGGAGCTGCATCTGATACCCACTCAATAGGGCTTGCATCTGAGACTCAGTCAATAGGAGCTGCATCTGAGACTCAGTCAATAGGGCTTGCATCTGAGACTCAGTCAATAGGAGCTGCACCTGAGACTCAGTCAATAGGAGCTGCATCTGAGACTCAGTCAATAGGAGCTGCATCTGAGACTGAGTCAATAGGGCTTGCATCTGAGACTCAGTCAATAGGGCTTGCATCTGAGACTCAGTCAATAGGGCTTGCATCTGAGACTCAGTCAATAGGAGCTGCTTCTGAGACTCAGCCAATAGGGGCTGCATCTGAGACTCAGTCAATAGGAGCTGCATCTGAGACTCAGTCAATAGGGGCTGCATCTGAGACTCAGTCAGTAGGGCTTGCATCTGAGACTCAGTCAATAGGGCTGCATCTGAGACTCAATCAATAGGGCTTGCATCTGAGACTCAGGCAGTAGGAGCTGCATCTGAGACTCAGCCAATAGGCCTGCATCTGAGACTCAGTCAATAGGAGCTGCATCTGAGACTGAGTCATAGGGGGCTGCATCTGAGACTCAGTCAATAGTGCTGCATCTGAGACTCAGTTATAGGGGCTGCATCTGAGACTCAGGCAATAGCTTGCATCTGAGACTCAGCCAATAGGCTTGCATCTGAGACTCAGTCAATAGGGTTGCATCTGAGACTCAGTTAATAGAGACTGCATCTGAGACTCAGCCAATAGGCCTGCATCTGAGACTCAGTCAATAGAGGCTGCATCTGAGACTGAGTCAATAGGGCTGCATCTGAGACTCAGTCAATAGGGCTGGCATCTGAGACTCAGTTAATAGGGCTGCATCTGAGACTCAGCCTAGGGCTTGCATCTGAGACTCAGCCAATAGGGGCTGCATCTGAGACTCAGTCAATACGGCTTGCATCTGAGACTCAGCCATAGGGCTGCATCTGAGACTCACCATAGGGGCTGCATCTGAGACTCAGTCAATAGGCTTGCCTCTGAGACTCAGCCATAGGGCTTGCATCTGAGACTCAACCAATAGGGCTGCATCTGAAACTCAGCCATAGGGCTTGCATCTGAGACTCAGCCATAGGCTTGCATCTAGACTCAGCCAATAGGGCTTACATCTGAGACTCAGCCAATAGGGCTGCATCTGAGACTCAGCCAATAGGGCTTG